>NC_072484.1:72415000-74927500 GCF_027574615.1 Eptesicus fuscus | reverse complement strand
AGTGATCAAAGGGGCCCATGCCCAGGTGTGTGTGGCGGGGATGGACTGGGAGGGGGGTGGGGGGCGCGCAGCGGGGAGTCCTTAGAGGAGTGAGCAGGAAAATGCACAGAGGTGTTTGGTTGGAAATGACAGTAGGAAAATGTATCCCACCCCCACCCAGAGCCTGGAAAATCAGCCCGAATTCTCTCTCTCCCCCAAACACCCTCAGTCTGCGTGTTTTCTCACCGTGGACTGAATCCGAGTGAAACATCAGGTTGCCTTGGAGCGTAGTTTGATGTTCCAGTTCAGTGAGGATCAGTTCCCATCTCGGCAGTTGCACTAAGTGTTGTGTACTTTGAGGAAACATCAGTTCAGTTTACTGTTCTGGGAAAGAAAAATTACTACATGTAAACCTTGATTACCCCCAAGTTCTCACAAAATGGAGGATTCTGATGGATTCTGTTTTCTGGGTAGTGGAGGGTAAAGAGGGTCTGGAGGAGGCTTGAGCTCTTCTCCCGCTTCGGTCAGCCCAGGCAGATCCGCACACTAGGCAGCCTCCCAGGCAAGGCTTCCCATAGCCAGAGGCTGAACTGAGGGTGGTGAAGCTGATGTTAGGGAGCCCACGTGTCATCTTCTGGCTTTTGGTCAGCTCTACAGAGCACAGGGCTTGCTACTTTCTTCTTGACAATTGCACTCACATGATTGAGTTTGGTTCATCTTCCTGAAAAGGGCATAGGGACAGGGGAAGACCAACGCCGTGGGTTGAGGGTTCCGCTAAATTGATGCTATGCTGTGTGGGGGTTACATACATTAATGGTATCAGCCATGGTTTGTCAGCACTGGACAGGCTCCTGGTCTAACTGCTCACTCCATCGATAAGGAAACTGAGGCCCAGAGAAGCTGAGTGGCTTGTTTCCACATTCTCAAAGAACCAGAGTGGTGACCAGGTTACATGACTTGCCCAAGGTCCCACATAGCCCCATAGGGGCAGAGCTGAGGTTCAGACCATGTCCACTGGACACCAAAGCTTCTCCCAGAGGGTCCCAAGGCCCTGGAAGCACCTTCTCCGTGGCTATAGAAGCTGTTTGTCCTTGGAGTCTATATATTTTTTAATTTTTTATTGATTTTATAGAGAGGGAAGAAAAGAGAGGGAGAAAGAAAGAGAAACATCAATTTGTTGTTCCACTTCTTTATGCTTTCATTGGCTGCTTCTTGTATGTGCCCTGATCGAGGATCAAACCCGAAACCTTGGCGTATCAGGACGATGCTCTAACCCAGCAGTCGCCAACCAGTGATCCGTGGACCACTGGTGGTCCATAAGGTCTGAAAGGTTGGCAACCACTGCTAACCAATTGAGCTACTAGGCCAGGGCTGGAGTCTGTATTTTAAAGGGCATTTGAACAACCCTGAGGCAGGCTGTCGGTGTGAAAGATGCTACTCTACAAATGCTTTCAGTGACCCCATTTTAAAAAATCAACCTGCTTTTCCTGCAAGTGGCTCTGCCCCACCCAAGTGTTAAGCACTCTTCCGAGGAGCCTCAAAGATCCAGAACCTTTTCAATCCCTACAGGTCATAGACTCACAGCCAGGCCAACACCAGTCACCTCTCCAGACAGAAGATTTACCTCCATTATGGGCTGCTTGTGGGTTGAAATAAAATACACCCCCTAAAACCCTTGAAAGCTAGAACTAGTCCTAGCCCTGGTCCTGCTAACACCTGCCACTGTTCCTTCAGAGGTAAAAGAAGACCATCATTTCCCCACCACCTCCTGGAGCTGCTGGGATAATTGAGGTCACTGGTGCTCAGACCAGAGTGCTTCAGACTCCCCTAGACTCTAGGGCAGTGGTCAGCAAACTGCAGCTCACAAGCCACATGCGGCTCGAGAGCCGCAGTTTGCTACTCTGTTTACTAATGAGTTTGCCGACCACTGGTAAGGGTTTAATCACACGGAACAACAACAACAGCCTGTAATTATTGGAATCGAGAGTCTAGGTCAGTGGTCGGCAAACTCATTAGTCAACAGAGCGGCAAACCACGGCTCGAGAGCCGCATGTGGCTCAGGAGCCGCGGTTTGCCGACCTCTGCTTTAGGGCCTAGAGCGCTCCTTAAAGAGATGGCCAGCCCCTCCTCAGAGTTTCTGACTCAATAGATGGGTGAGGCCCAATGATTTACATTTCTAAGTACTCCCAGGTGATAACCAGGGGCCCATGTCATTGGCCTGTGGACTTGAAGCAACTATGATCAAGGGAATTTGTGAAAGGGATTATTATTATTTAAAATGTTGTCAAATACAAGACCGTTCTTTCAAGTGGAAAAAGTCCTATTTAGTCCCTCCAGCAACAGTTAGCTGATACACGTCAGCTTTCACTAAATCCCATTTGCTTGTCTATGGAAGTTTTAGAAAATGTTATAGACCCATTGGCCAGTAACCAAAAGAGCCCTCCCCACTCTCCCTACCCCCTAAGAATGTCAGCTCAGGAAACCAAAAGGTTCTCTCCCTTAAAAGAGAACCATTAAGTTACTTGCTCAAGTCCACAGCCTGCCTGCCCCCAGCCCCTGCACAAACGTGGTCACAGACGGCCAGAACCCACGCCCACGCAAACCCGCAAAGTCGCTCCCACTCCTCCACACACCCCTGAAACCCAGCGGCAGGCGCACGGCTAGTTCCTCCTCTGGATCTGGGGGTCCTGTCCTAACGCGGGGCTATTGTCTGAGTTGGAAAGAACAAATTAAAAATGGGAAGGGTTCCTCTAAGTCATTAGCCGCAAATCAGAAGGGCCTGAGGTTGGTTCCTGTTGTTGAAGACGCGTTAATGGGCATGAAATCTGCGGGGAGGGACGGTGGCGGCGGGGGCAGTGCGGGCAGCGCTCAGAGTCTACACCCGGGACAGGAATCGGGAGCCACCCGGTGGCCAGCTCAGGAGGGAGGGAGAGGCAGAAAAACAGGCATGAAGGGTGGTCCGACAAGCAAGAGGCAGCACCACGGAAAGGAGAGGTTGTAACAAAGAGAAAGAGGAGGGGAGAGGAGGGGGGCAGGATGAGAGAGAGAAAGGGAGGGCTGGAGCGCCCGGAGCCCCCGGAGGGCCCGGAGGGCCGGGAGGCGCAGACAAAGAGCGGGGAGAAGCCGACCGCCGACAGCCGGGGGGGCCCGCGCGCCCAGACCCCGAGCTCCCCCGCCGGCCCACGGGGTCTCCCCGACACCCACATGAGGTCACTGATATTGACCGCAGGGGGCCACGGCCCGAGCGCGGGGAGCGCAGCGCGGTCGCAGCTCCGCACCCCCAGGGGGCGATGCCCCGCGCGGGGAGCCCAGTCTCTTTCCGCTCCCGCCCCGCTCCCCCTGCCCTTAATGGCTCCGTAATTGATTGGCCCCGCGTCCTATTTTCACCGCGGGCGGCCCGCGCCCGAGATCGGCTAATATCAATATTTCCCGCGGCTGCTCCGCGGTCTGATCCTCCCGCTCCGGGCTGGCCCGCCGGCCGAGAATTTACCTTCGGTTTAACAAGAAGTGGGAGCTGAGTCAGGGATTAGGGCTTGTCAAGTCAAGTGAACACAAATAAAAATAATAATAATAATAATTATTAATAATAATAATAATAATAAAAGAGGGGGGGTGGGGAAAAGGAAGAGAAAAATCGTCAACAAGGCAGCGGGCGCAGTCCGGACAGCCTGGGGTTAATTGCGGAAAGGAGGAGGGAGGGAGGAGGAAGCGAAGAGGAAGCAAAGGCACGAAAGGGAAGAGATGAATGAAGAGAAAGAAAGGGAATTTAAAAGACCATGGATTTCTTATTCCTGGGGTTGGCATCGGAAGACATCTGTAATTGGCCATTTTCCTTCTTCCCACCCACCTGTCACCAGCCCTCCCCCGCACCCCTCCAGCCACCAACACCACTACCCCAGGCAGGCCTTCGGCCTGACCCATTTTCTTACCCCGGCCCCCGCCCCCAATATTATCTGGTCCTACTTTAAGTGCCCCTTTTTCCAACCAGATGTGACTCACTTAACATTTATGGAGAAATCGCTGTATGCCAGGCACTGTGCCAGGGGATAATCAAATATTAGCTCATTTAACCTCCACAGCCTCCGAAGACAGGCTCCAGGGGTGCGGGGCAGGGTCTGCTCCCCAGCCCCCATCCACAGCACCCAGCCAACCAGTAGCTCAGATACAACAACAATCTGTTGAAAGATGAAATGAATGTGCAAATGAAAGGCAGTAGCAGCGGAGGGCGGACATGGAGGCTCAGCCCAAAGCCACACACTCCTTCCTTGCCACCACTCCTCCTCCTCCCATCCCCACCTCTTCTTGACTGATTAATTGTACATGATTGATCGGCGGTTCTTTATTAAAGACAGTGTAGAGATTCAAATGTCACACTGGTTTGAAGGAACTGAAGGGATTGGTAAGAGACTTTGTGAAACAAAGGGCCGGGGAGCCCCGAAAGCCCGAAAAGCAGGCCATGGGGTCTCAACCTCTCTCCCCAGGACCCATTTCACTCACAGCCTGAGCTGCAGGAGTCAGCGGATGAGCATATAGTGATGGGCCTGACTTTCTCAGATCTGAGCCTGGGCATGTTCCCCTGGCTGGCTTTCCCCGTGGTACTCCCCCAACGAGCCTGTCTCCCCAGCTCGAATCACCCAACTTCTCACCCAGGGTGGGGACTGCAGGATCCGAGAGCTGGGGGCAGCCCGGTAATGGGGACACCTGGCAGGAGTATGTGGTAAACAGTGGAGCTTCCTGGGGGACACTGACCACCCCTGCAGGAGATGAATGGATTCCCAAAAGAGACCTGGAGAAGCATGAGGTGAATCCAGGTCAGCTCTCACCTTTCGAGAGATCCCCAACAACGGAACCCCTTAAGGCTTCTCCAGATCCATGGGGTCCCCATATTTGCTCCTACCCTGACCCAAAGTACTGAAGGGTCCAGTCCCAGCACATCTGCACGTGTGCCCAGCCACAGAGTGAGAGGCAGCGGAACAGGAAGAGGAAGCTGTGTCTCAGTCTAGCTGTGGAGAACAACCCTGTCCACTGCCAAACAATGACAGAACGATGCCAGGAGGGGTGACACAGGACACTGTCCTGTGGCCCTTCCCACTGAAAATTCTGCAGCGTTCAGAGACAGAGCTCTCTCCCTGTCGCTGGGCTGAAGTGGGATGCTTTTGTGAAGGAAGGTGGGTGGGGAAGGAGGGGGTGGGTGCAGTGCCAGAACCTTGAGGCAGATCAAACTGATGGGGAACCTGGGAGATGGCGTCGCCCTGCAGAGTGGGCTTTCAGAGGCTGGAAAAAGCCAGAGACCAGAGACATGGCCCCAGGGCACCTGGCAGGCCCTGCCACCTGGTCAGCAGGTGTACGGTGAGAATGGAACCACTGAGGTGGCCTGGAGCTTCCTCAAACAAACAATCCTGCACCTGTTGAAAATTTCTCCTTGCCCTTCCCTCAGCCCTTCTCCCAACCTCTGTTAATGTAAAGAGGATAATGCATTTTACATTATGTCATTGCCCCCCCCCTTCAACACACACACACACACACACACACACACACACACACACACACACGCCTATGTAGTCAGACCTGGCAGATTCTCAGCGGCGAGGTGGCTAGATTTCCCCTTGAGATCGATTCCTGAATCCCAATTTCAAACCATTCCCCATGTCGGCTCCACCTGGCTCCTGGGCCAGGGCTGGGGACAGGCTCAGGAATATGTGTGTTTCCTTCTGTCTGGAGCTCACAGCTCACACAGGCCAGAAGCAGAGACGAATCAGAGATGGTCTCTGTGCTGGGTGGTAAGTTCTGTATGGCAAGGGCAGAACTACAGGGCCAGGAAAGGGTCACAGAGGTCAGAGGAAGTGGGACTCATTCAGAAAATAATCCAAGCATTGCCCTTTACTGAGGCGTCACTATGTGTGCTGGGCACTGGCTTCTATGATCTCATTCAGTCCTCACATTTCTACCAGGAGGGAGGAACCATTTATCTTCACGTAGAGATGCAGAAACCGGTGCACGGGAGGTTAAGAGCAGAGACTAGTGGCAGAGATGGGGTTTGACCCCAGAGCTGTCAGCTCAGAAGCCCTAACTCTTAAACTCCCTGGGTGCTAAGTGATGAGAACTCGCTATAACTAAGTGGGGTGGAGAGAACAGCAAAAGTCCCTTTGAGACTTAAGAAAAATAAAGCAGGAAGCTGGATTTTCCTGTGTTCCCGAGGTTATGTGGGATGGTGTCGACTGCTCTCTGAGACTGTCACTCCTCGAGCCCTCCTGCCTGGCTGGCAGGATGAAGGACAGGCTTTCACAGGCAGGCGGGAGAGGCCAGGGTCACCGCAGGCAAGGGCGCACCCGGTGCTGCTCCCGCCGCCTAGACAGGCGCTCTGATCCTCCTCTGAGAATGTCACGCGGGAGACGGGCACGCTCTGATCTTCAGAGAGCCGCGGTGCATCTGTGATGACATGTGGGCATCAAGATTTGCATATTTATTATAGATAAGCTGTCAAAATGTATGTTGTCAATTTCACCTTATACTCCAGATTTAATGGTGCGCGTAAAGGACAGAAAATCTTTAATATTAATATTAATATGATTTTAGATTATAAGACCGCATTGTAGATATCAATCAGCCAACCCTTAAGGACATGTCACTCAAGTTGATATAGTTTATAGAAAATTAATGTAATCCATCCTGTATGATCTATTACAGGGGCAGGAAGAGAGAAAAGAGTGTGTGTGTGCTTGGGGAGGGGGCTGGGGGGCCATTATTACTTGCCACGGTTCTCTATACGTGCTAATTTGTGTGCGTGCCTGAAACATCAGAGGGGGGATCTGAGGATTTCAGACTTGGCAGGGACCTCAGAGACCAGCTGTGCCAACCCTTTCAGTTTGCTGTGAGGAAAGGGAGGCCAGAGAGGGGAGCGACAGGGTCGCAATCACTCCTAATTTGTGACAAAGGTGAGCCTAGAGCCCCTGCTTTGCGAAGGCCAGTCCTGCCTCTCCCCTGCTCTGCTCGATGCTTCCCAGGGCTCACGGATGCACTCCCTCTCATCCCCTTCCCAGGAGGCTGTCAGGGCAGGTGGCTCCTTCATCTGAGGGACTCCTCCCCATGACAAGGGGCCTGAGGGGCCATGGCAATGTGCAGAGGGGCTCTCCTGGTGACTGCAGAGGTGCCAGGACAGCCTGGAAGCCCCCACTGCTTGCCCACCTGTGTCCCAATACTTGAGGTCTGGTATTGACAGTCCTCTCACTTAAATCGTGGACTAAACATCTACCTTGGACATGGCAGTATGAGTGACCTCCAGAAATGCAAGACATCCTAAGACTGTTCCTCTGGGCGGGAAGGGATGATCCCAAAGACAGTTGAGGACTGGGGCTAAGGTCTCTGCCCCGCCCCGAGGTGGTGCTAGCAGCAGAGGCAGGCCCAGGGGCTTGGAAATGGGCTCAGTGGAGCTGAACAGGAGCCCTGATCGCCTCTGAGCTCCCAGCTCTGTGCTCAGGTCCTGCTGTCCCCCATGCCCACTCACACCCCCCGGCACCCCAGCAGCTTGCTTCAACTGTGCGGCGGGAGGGAGAGGGGGTACGGGAGGGGAACAACTCTATTTTTCACCCAGCCACTCAAAGTCTTTCACCCTCCCTCAGCGAGCTTCTGGCCTTGCCTGAGGGCCCAGGATGAGGGCAGAAAAGAAAGGATTGCTCCCAGGAGCTTGGGCACCTGTTCTTCTGGGTCAGACTCAGTTAATTGGGTGTCCTGGGCTTGGGGGCAGAGAATATGGAACCAGGGGGCGGTACTCCTAATCTGCAGGCCTCTCCTCCTTCCTCGGGGCCTCACTCTCTCTGGAAGCTCTAGTTTTACCCAAGGTGGTGGAGGCACAAATGTCTTGGTGTCCGAGTGTCCATGGCGACCTTCTCTCTGGGGTTGTCCTAGGCCTCAGCTGAACATCTGGTTTCCCACTAGTCTGCCAGTCCAGGAATCGAGCGCGCGCGCACACACACACACACACACACACACCCGCCCCCATCCCGTCCCTGCTTAGGCCCCTGACTCTCTCGCTCACTCTCCCTCCCTCCCGAGGACAAAAACCAGGCAAATCCTGGCTGGGATAGTTCATGACCATGGAGCTAATATACATCTGCTCTTCTTACCTGAATAAGTCAAGGCCTGTCAGGGCTCCATAAATCACAGATGCGGCAAGGCCTGGACCACTGATGGGGACACTTACTGGTGGGGACACTTGCTGCCGGGGCTCCTCGGTGACCCCTAATGGGCCCAGACAGACAGAACCGCACTCAGTGGCCCACAGGCCTGGGCATCTTATTTACATACCGCTGCAGACTGCCCAACACCTGAAGCATTTTTCATCCTGTTCGAGCTACAAAAGCCGCCTCGGGTACTTCTGTGTTAGTGCTTCCTCTGGACAATGGCAAAATGCTGATAGGAGGAATTGTTCTTTTCTTTTTTAATCTTCTACCAAAGCCTCTGCGAAAGGGGGCCCACGGGGAGGGGGAGGAAGGCACACACAAAGCCAGGCGAAAGGAGCCATGAGTGGGCGTCTTTCTCCAGGGAAATGCAGCAGGTGTGAGGGGCCCCATCAGGGAGTGTGGCCGCCCTGCCTGCGGCTCAGAAACCCACCAGCTCCCTCACAGCTGTCAGGAGCAGCTCCTTCCCAGGTGCTGTGAAAGGCTTAAAGCTGGGCGGGGAGGGGCAGGGGGAGAGGGGGGGAACGGCAAACACAGGTCAGGTGTTCAGGAAACAGGTGGGGCCAGAGGGTCATCCCCTGGGCCACCTCTCTGTGGGCTTTTAGCACCTCCAGGTGGAAGTAGCAGGAGACAAGTCTTGGTCACGTCCAAACATCAGGAATCTTCACCTAATGCTCTCAGTCTGCGGGAGGAGAGGTGGGATCCTAGATCAGTTTTCAGAGATCTGATGCCTCCCCCCACGCCCGCAAATTGTATGCAAAAGTGCTGTGTGTGAACGTGTGCACACGAGTGTGGGCACATCCATGCATGGGCATGCACTGGGGACACTGTTCTAGGAAGGATGCCTTTAGTGTCCATCAGTCTCAAAGGGCAGGAGACTCCTGGGAAGCGTTAGGGAAAGAACCCTGGGCTGCCCCGCCAGCTGCACAGGTGTGAGTGCACAGCCAGCACTCTGTCCCGAGTAAGTCACACTCCAGCCAATTCCTGGGGAAGGTGAGGAGGCGGGGTGTTCTCCAGGCCCAGCAGCTGTCAGGGGTGCAGGGGCCTCTCTTCCCGGGAAGGGATGTCAGGGGGGTGTCCAAGCCGCTGTGACTCTGAGCATGCGGGTTTTCTGAATTTCTGGTCCCCTGTCCCCTGTTGCCCGCCCAGAGGTTGTTTTCTCTCCCTGACCCTCTCTGTTTCTCTCCGTGTCACCAATATCTGTTTTTATGTATTCTCGGGTCCCCTTTCTTTCTTCGCTTCCATTAATACTTCTCATTCAGGGGAGGATAAACAGGGTCATAATCACGCCATAAAGTGAGCCACGGGCTGTGTGTCGCTTATTGCCCAGGGGTCTGCTAATTGGAATTTATAAAGTTCAATAAAACTATAATCCAATAAGGGCTGAAACGCTTCTTCATTCATCTTAAGGGTAATATTCTGCCTGCCCGCCCACCCGCCTGCCTGCCAGCCAGCAGTGGGAGGCCAGGCAGCAGCCACCAGAAGGCCTTCCCATGGGGCCTTAGGGTTCCTAGGAGGGGCTAGCACTGCACCCAGGCCTGGGTGGCCAGGCAAGGGTGGGAGGGCCTGGTGGGGCCAGTCCCCAGCCAGCCAGCCATGATAGCCATGCCTTTGAGGCTTGTGGGGACAGGGGACCCTGCAATCCTAGCATTACCTCTTGCTCCATTACAGACTCACACCCCTCCCCCTTCACCCCCCCCCCCCAGTTACAAGGTAACTGTGCAATCTCCTCACCCCCAGCTCCCATCCCAACCCCCACCCCTCTAGGAAAACAGAGGTGACCCGCTGCCGAGAACCCTGTATAAGAGTGCTGGCCCCACTCCAGGGATTGAAGGTGCCTTCCCTGCCCCAGGAGGTCCCACAGAGGAGGGTGTTTCCACATGCTGTCACCCCAACCAGAGGTGGAGCCACCTCAGTCACCCAGCCATGTCCATGTCCATCAGGCTCGGCCAAGGGCCATTTCCACACCAGACTCCACAGTGAGGGAGGCAAGAGAAGGTGGGAGAGGGGTGCCCACAGCCAAATTGGGTGGCAACACCTTGGAGAGGGTGAGAGAAGTGTGTTAGATGAGGTAGGTGACCAACAGTCCTGGTTTTCCCGGGACCCAGAGGTTTCTTGGACACGTGACCTTCTGTGCTAACCCTGCAGCAGATGCGTGTGTCTGAGGGAACCCTGCCGGTGGCCCTGAGTGATGGGGAGGGCAGGTGAGTCACTTCCATCAAGCAGCTCATGGGAGGGTCTGCCACCCCTGCCTGGCAGCCCCTCTGGGACAATATCACTTCCTGCCAAACAACTCCTGCAACAAACCTTGGAGTTTCCCATCACCCCCCAGGAAGCCTTCCTTTAAAAATAAAATAAATGCCCTCCAGCAGGAACATACCCACTAGCACCCCAATTCCACGTGCCTACAGCTGCCCCGTGCTGGGGTGGTCAGAGCTCAGGCATTCTCTGAGTGGGGAGAGTGGGGCAGGGCACCGAGCCTCCAACCCCAGCTGCCAACAGGACAAGAAGGAGTGACTGGGTGACTGGTCCCCTGGCTCCCTCAGGGCTAGGTAGAAGGCAGAGGCCTGCAGAGCCAGCTGCCCTCACCAGTCCCCGTATTAGATGGGGCGGGAGGGGGCAGGCGGAGGGGGGCGGCGCACATGTGATGCCCAGAGTAGAAGGCACAGTCCCTACCTATAGCCTCAGTCTCACACAGAGACAAACAGGCCATGTTATTGTCCTCATGTAGCTCCTGGAGGAGGGAAGTTTGGTCAAGAGGTGAAACAGGTGGAGAATCCCGGGGATGCCCAGGTGCTGAGCCTTCAGCAAAGGAGTGCATCTGGCAGGAGCCAGCCGCCCATGCCACCCTCAGTGGGCCAAGGCCCTCAAGGCCAGCAGTGTTGTGGAAGTAGCTAAGACCTCAGAGCCAGACCTGCCTGGGTTCTGCAGCAGCTCTCTGCCACGTCCATGGTGTTTAGTTTAGTCTTGAGTCAGTCAGTCACTGTCTCCAAGTCTCGGCCTTGGAGGAATCACGCCGTAACTCACAGAAAATGCTGACCACAGTGCCAGGTTCACATGTAGTTAATTCCAGCTACTGTTCAATGTAATTTATATTTTGTGTGAAATGTCCAAATGGAGATAAGGGTCAGTCTGTGGCCAGGGTTAGGGCTCTGTCTTCCCTAAGCTCCCTTTGCTGGCCAAGAACCAGGTTAGAGTTGGCGTGGAGACAGAAGACTTAATGAGAACTAGTCATTGGGGGACCTGACTTGGGCTTTGGAGTCAGGAAAGCATTTCAGGAGGAAGTGATGTCTAAAAGTGGTAGGAAGAGCCCTGGCCAGTGTGTCTCAGTGGTTGGAGCATCGGCCTGGACACCGAAGGGTGGAAGGGTCGCAGGTTGGATTCCCAGTCAAGAGCATGTATCTGGGTTGCAGGTTTGGTGGGGTGTGTGCAGGAGGCAACCAATCAATGTGTCTCTCTCACACCTCTCTCTCACTCTCTCTCTCTCTCTCTCTCTCTCTCTCTCTCTCTTTCTCTCTCTCTCATCCTCTCTCCCTTCCTTCCACTCTCTCTCTAAAAATCAATGGAAAAATTATGCTCGGGCAAGGATTAACAAATAAAATAAAAGTAGTAGGAAGAGTGGTCCAGGGGGTGGGGGCAGAGCCCCCCAGCAGAGGGAACAGCATGTGCATTGGTGGGAACAGCGTGTGCGGGGCCTCACAGGGCCGGAATGGAGCAGAGGGCAAGCAGGGGCTGGGGTGGCTCTGTGCTTAGGATGATGGAAAGTCAGGAAATGATTTTTTATTTTTTTTTTGGAAGAGGCAGTTTGCCATCTGGGACTGAAGAGGTCTAACAACCTAAATCCTCCTAACGCATCTCCAGCCTCTCTACCCTTTTCCCTTCACACCATCGTCATTCATTCATTCACTCACTCAGTCACTCACTCACTCCACCAAAGTACATCAGGTGCCCCCAGGAATCTAGCCCAAGTGGTGGGACACAGCAATGAAGAAAGCAGAGCAAGTCCTTGCATTTACCAGAATGAAGTACCCTCGGCCCGCCTTGGTCCTGTCTCTGCTCAGGCTGCTCCCACCCCCACCCCAGAATGCTTTTCTTTTCTCCACCCAGCCCAGTCTTTCAGAGTCAGGTTGAGGTCCCCCCGCCCCTCTGCAAAGCTCCAAGCCAGAGGGCAGCACCACCACCTCTAACACCCTCAGTTTACCGCCTAGGCGCTGATCCAGCCCGTCTTCCCTCCCATTCCTCCTGTGGGTCTGTTCCCTCTCCTGGACAGATGGTGAGCTCCATGAATGAGGGAAGCCTGACTCCCTCAGCGCTGTGGTCGCCATGCTACCTCCACCAGGTGGAGGGAGGAGAGCATGACCATGGGCCCAGACGTGCGGATTCCTTCCATTTCTGGGCAGGAAGCCTTCGTCTGCAAGAGGTGGGGAGAAGGGAGAAAGACCTTAATAGGATGAGATCCTCAAGGAAGGAGGCCAGGCTGGGGAGAAGGATTTGGGGGCAAAGAGAGGCGCACATCTGGGGGAGGAATACTTGTTGCATCAGAGAATGATGAAACACAAAACCAAAAAAAAAAAAGTATAGGGAAAGTCATGGGGGAGGCGATATGGAGTGTAATCTGAACCGCAAATCCTCCTCCTCCAGGCTCTCTGAGGCTTTTACTGGACTATAAAAACCGCTGCAAACAGCAAGCCTGCTCGATGACAAAGAGAGATAATTGGCTCTCACGCAGATTTAAGCCCAAAGTTATCAAATAATAATAGCACGCAGAAAGAGGCACAGGCAAATGGGCCTGGAGAGCCCGCTTCTTCCAAAAGATGAGGGTTTGCTCCAAGTACCTAAATTATGCTCCTGCAATGGAACAGGGAAATGGTGCATTTAAAAAAATTTTTTTTTCTTTTAATGCTTGGATACATTTTTAAAAGTTCCTTTATAATTAGGGCTGTAATTTATATAATTTATTTTTAAAATATCCTTTTTTTAATTTCCACCCGGTCCAGTTAAAGTTGAACTGAAAAGCCCACAGTAAATGATTTTTTTAATAAAACCATTTAAAAGAGCCCCAACCTGAAGCAGAATAGATATGCAGATTTTAGAGGAGAGGGGGAAAAAAATCACATATTGAAAAAATAAATTTCCTAACCCATTTTACACCCCAGATTTTATTACCACCGGAAGGTTTTTACAATTCTAATTCCCTCTGCTTCCCTTAAGCTGTTTGTTTGCCACAGGGGGCTCCTTGGGCTGGGGACCGGGAGCTCAGTGGATGGGTTTCAGATGAGTGGCTGAGGCATTTCCCTGCCCGGATTCCTCACAGGGTTTGTCTTTCCATGAGTGCGTCATGGACCTTGCTCTTCAAGTGAACTCTGAGCTCCCTGAGGTCAATGCCATGTCCAAGGAAGAAATCCCCCTTCCCTTCTCTTTAGCATCCAGCACAGTGCTATGCATACAGTAGGTGGTCAATAAATGTTTGCTGGTTTAGTACGTACTGTGGAGAACCCTCCAAACAAGAGGCGATCCTAGGCCAGAAAACACAGGAAGCCCTGGTTCCTGTTATAATGCCCCTTCCCAGGTGGGAGTGGCAAGGGGACCACATTTTCAGTTCTTAGTCAAGGACTCATCAGATGGGAAGAAGAGGAGCAAAAAGCAGATTTCCTTGAGCACCAGGGCCCGTGAGTATAGGGCTCTGGTGGTGTGGATGGGCCAGGGTGGGGAGAATGCAGAAAGAGGTACCAGAGGGTCTGTAAACTAGAGACTGATGTTATTACCATTCCGGGGACTTGCCCTGAGCATCTCTTAAGTTTGCTGGGCTCAGCAGAGCCGTAATCTCAGAAGTGCCCATTCTGTACCTATCCCAAGGCTTGCATGCATACACACACACATACACACACACACACAAACACATACACCACCCATGTGAAAGGGAGAGGGAGAAACTTAGGTCCTCTTGAACCAATCAGAGGACACACAAAGGTGGTTAGGGCTGTAACTGCTGTAGCAAGACAAGGGTGGAAAGGTTCGTGAATGCTTAAGGGAGGCTCTGTGGAGGGGGGCATTTGAACTTGGCCTGAGAGCACAGGTTGGATAAAAATAAGCAGGACTGGGGGGTCGGTCCAGGGGCTGGAATCAGCATGAGCACAACATGATGAAGGGAGTGAGAGGAACGTCTCAGGAACGGTAAGGAGAGCTGCTTAGCACAGCCGAGGAGATAAAGCTGGAGAGGGAAGCAGATGTTAATAGACGTATTGTGGTGATCATTTCCCAATATAGACAAGTATCAAATCGTTATTTTGTGCATCTGACACAAACCTCATATGTTATGTGTCAATTATACCTCAATTAAAAAAAGAAAAACTGAAGAGCGAGGTTGATGCAGGTTAAGGAGCGAGTGTGAGAAGCGCCCGGACCCCTGCTCAGTGAATCTCTTTGGGAAGTAAAGCTCCAGCCAGCTGCCCACCCCGCTGCCCACACAGGGGCACGCATTTGCCGAACACCTACAGGACCAGGCAGGAGCCCATAAGGAGGAGCTTGCTCCCACTCTCAGGCTGCTCCAGCCCGTCTGGGGGCCACCACACTTTCCAGATGACAGACGGGCACTGAATGAGTGGGCCTGGCAGGCAGCTGTTCGAGTTGGTGCAGCCAGGGAAGGCTTCTTGGAGGAGGGGAGACCAGAGCTTGCCTTTGGAGAATGAAGGAACCCAACTGGGGGCTGGAAGGGAGGGCCTCTGTCCCACTCCCAGCTTCCCCTGCAGGACCACACACAGCAGTCCAGGCAGCTGCTGGGTGTGGGAAGGTAGGCATTTTCTCCGTGCCTGCGGAACTGGCTCACTTCCTTGGCTTTTGCCAAGGTCCCTGAGCCAGTGAGATCCTGCCATACCTCTCTCAGCCTCTGAGAGCTGCACATCCCTGAGAACCCCCTGCCCCTCAGCTCCCTGCTCCCACAGTGCACACCCAGGGTCCCCAGAGGCCAGCACTCCTGCAGAGCCCCAGGGAGAAGGGTGGGTCCTGCAACGACAGAGGCAGAGAGAAGGAGGAGGAAAAGGAGACAGTAGCCTCCTTACGCTGAGCTCCCCATGGGGCTTTCCCACCGGGTGTCATGGATCCGTGGGAAGTGGTCTTGGAATGTGGGTCCTCTCCACAGTGACCCATCCACGCTGCCCACCCAGATGTCTGGCTCTGCCTGCCCAGAACACTGGTCTGGGAATTATGACCTGCAGCTGGGACACCAATGGGATTCAGTACTGGTGGCTGAGGAGCAAGTGAAAGCATCTGGAGTGTCCCGGAGAGGGGACCGCTCTCTCCCTGGCCACCCCCCCCTCCCCCCGCCACCCCTGTCCAGCCCAGGTTAGGATGGCAGGGCCCGGCTGCTGCTGCTGCGTTGCCAAGGAGACCATAGTTGCCAACTCCATAGTTGTGTAAGGTTTTTTTCTGTCTTTCTTTCCTTTCCTTTTTTTTTTTTTTTTTTTTTTTAAATTCTGGGCCTGATGAACTGCAGCCGGCCTGGCTGCCCCCTCCCCGCCCCCGCCCCCAGGTGCTGACTCTGCATTAAAGGTCGAGGGCCGCAAACAGCCGCCTTCCAAAATGACAGATGCCCCTGCTTGAGGTAAGCATGGCGGGAAGGCGACCATTTGTCAAAGTATTTATAAAGTGGGTGGGATGCTGAAGTTGTGTTCCCTCTGGGTGAAAAAAAAAAAGAAAGAAAAGAAAAAGGCTGAGTGTCAGGAGTGAAGGAGTAATCCAGCCGCGTACCTCCTGAACCAGCCCTCCTAGGCCTCTCCTTTCTCACCAACTGGGGATAATCCTGAGTGTGGAGCTGACTGACCTGTCTCTTGCCCTCTGGGGGTTCACAGTTTGGGGAGACGTGGGTTGTCAGAGGCAGTGGAAGGGGTATGAGATGTGTCAAATCAGTATTAAGGTCAAGTGTGTCACAGGCTGAGTTGGAGAAAGGATACCAAGGTGTGGGTGAAGGGTCTGGACCCGAGGTCTGCAGGCGGAGAGCACAGCTTGTACAGGGCCTTTGGGGTTGAGAGAGATGATATTAAAGGCAGGGACCCTGGAAGGGGGACATGCCTCACTCAGGGAGCTCCATGTGCCCAGGTGTCCAGACTCTCACTCCCCTCTGTTGGGCGGCACATGGTGGGACCAGGCCCAGCACAGTGCCTGGCCTGCAGAGCGCAGCCATGTCGGCCCGTGGGAAGGAGGGTGAGTGAATGACAGGAGGCTTATGACTCCTGCTTGGACACATGGGGGTTCGGGAAGGGACGCTGGAGGAAACCTCCATGACCAGGAGGCGGGATGATGGGTGTAGTAAGTGGTGCCCCTGGGCCAAGGCCACAATACACTGTTTGCTCCAAGTGAAGGGGACAACAGCCAAGGTTGTCCTGGAAGGCAGAGCCATCTCCAGAAGGTGCAACCCCCCCCCCCCATACTCTGGGTCCCCTGACTGCTGACACCTCTTCCTGGCTGCTTCAGTGATGTGAATAGAGTGGTCACATTCCAGAGGGCCAGGTGGGAGCACCTAAGGAATGAGGGAGGAGCCATAGAGGCCCAAAGAGAAATGGGGCCAGGAAAGAAACATCACGTTGTATGATCCCAGGGAGGGATTGTGGCAATGTGACACCTTCCCCTCAGACCACAGGGCAAGCAGGCAGGCTGGGCCAGGGCCAAGGGCAAGTCAGGTCTCATTCTCTAAGGACAGAGCCACCCTCAGCACCCAGTTCATCCTGGGCTTCAGACCCTCCTCACAGGGCAGGGAGCAAGCAGGCAGCTCATGGGGGATGCCCCTAAAGAAATGGGGGTACCTCTTTGTCCAGAGCTTGCTCTGTGGCTGAAGGAGGCTTGCTGGAGTTGCCTGGGGGAGCCCCAGAGCTGAGGCATCCCAAGTTCCCAGATGTATCCTGGGACAGGGGGTCCATGCCAGCCTCAGTGGTTTCGCCAGCAGGTCAGAGCAAGGACATGCATGGCTTGTGCTGAGGACTGTGATCTGAAACTCCCAGGCAGGAATATTCTGCTCTAGGGGAGAGGGGAGGGCCATGCTTGTGTGCTTTGGTGTGTTCATCTCCCCCTGATGCTTTCTTTTATTTTCCCTTCTTTTTTTAATTACCCATTAACCATTTAAAAGTGTACAATTCAGTGGCATTTAGTGCAATCACTGTGTTGTATAACCATCACCCCTCTCAGATTTCAAGACATTTTCATCACCCCAAAAGGAAACCTCGTATGCATTAGACAGTCGGTCCCCATTCCCACCTCCTCCCGGTCCCTGGCAACCAATAATCTCCTTTCCATCTCTGTGGATTATGTATTCGGGATGTTTCATAAAAATGGACTCCTGCTATAGTTGGCCTTTTGTGCCTGGCTTCTTTCACCGAGCATAATGTTTTCAATATTTATCCACATCATAGCATGAATCAGAATGTCCTTTCTTTTTATGGCTGAATAATATTCTATTGTATGGATATATCACATTTTGTTTATCCATTCATCAGCTGATGTAAATGTGGGTTTTTTTCCACTTTGGGGCCACTGTGAATAGTGTTTGCTGTGAATATGTGTATCTATTTATTTAAATACCTATCTTCAGTTCTTTGGTGTATACGGCTGATTGGAGTTGCTGGATCATATGACTGATGCCTTTTTATTCTTCGTAAATTTCTGAGCTGACTTGTGTGTCTCAAGGTCTTTATCTTGATTCAGATTAACTCAATATGTATTGAGTGCCTTCTATGTACCATGCCCTCACTAATCTTAGGAGCTACCCTGTCTGAAAAGTTCTATCCACATTTTACAGATGACAAAGCTGAGGTTCAGATAGATCAGGTCTTGGGTCAATCAACGGAGAAGTGACAGGAACTCAGATGCCACTTCCTGGATTTTTTCCACCACAACACACTCTGTGGCTCACCCCAGAGAGACACCCAGTGCCTGGATATCCCAGCTTCATGGTTTTCTTTGCAGAACTCAAGGTATCTACACATATAGCTCCATGTGAAATCAGTATCCTCTCTAGATTCTATGATACTGTTGCAGTTGCCGGTGCTAATTTTTTCCTTTTTCTTTATATTTATTAAATTGATTGGATGACATTGGTCAACATGAACACAGAGGTTTCAGCTAATTTTTTTTTCAATTGGAGGGAAGGATGTAAGATTGATAACATTCTTTCATTCAATTCATTTTGTATAAGTGAGTTGAAGAAAGACAATCTGAAGTCCATTTGGATGGCTGAACCCTTAAGCCCCACCAGTGGGAGGGAGACTTGTGTTATCTCAGGAAAGTCCAGATGGGGTAGAGGGACCACATCAGGGCAGGCGAGGTGTAGGCAGAACTCTCAGGAGGACGAGGAGAGGTAGAGGCAGCAGAAGTGACCCTCAGGGCAGATGAGCTGCAGACACCGAGGTGGCTGTTCTCTCCCCAAGCACAGACTCTAATCTCAGGGTTGTTGTGGGCATGTGCACAGTTACCACGGCTTGGCTCAGAGGGAAAGGGCCCTCCCCACCTCCAACCCACCCAGGCTCCCCCAGCCAGGAAGAGGTGGTTTAGCTAAGAGGACCCATCATGGCAGGGATGGGGCTCTCAGCCCCCAGCACACCAGACCACTTGAGCTCACAGCATGACCTTGAACAGCACATGCAGATGTGATGAGAGCAGCTGGCTTGTGTCCCCTGCGGCTGCACCTGTGGCATTTGTCAGCCTGGAGAGCGGGCATGCCCTACCTATGGTACTTAGTGCCATCCATCAGCCCAGTAGGAGGTGTGGAGGGGCTGCCAGGCCATGCTCATCTCCCTAGCACTCCACCTGACCCCCACCCCTCCAAAGACCTCAGCTGCTGAGTGTGTGATAAGACCACAGCCCAAGTCCTGGACACCTGCCCTGTACTTCTGTCAAGCAATTAGCACAGCAAATGGGCCCAGAGGGGCCTGCCTCACGGGAGTTGCCCTCCTGACTCCAAATGCTTTCCCCTGGCTCCTCTCAGGTGCTGGTTGCAGACGATGGTGCAGGCAGCCTGTGCTTACCAACCAGAACCTCCATCAGCTCCGCAGCCTCTGACGTCACAGGCTAGGCTTTGCGGTGCCCCAATCAGGCCCACCCTGTCTCATCTGCCAGGGCCGTTCAGCACCAGATTTCAGCCACATCAGGGAAAAGAAGTGGGAAGAAGGAGAGCCGGCCTGGGAACACTGGGGAGGAGGAGGCCACTCTTAGGAGCTGCAGGGGACACACTCGGTGCATGATGACAAAGGCTGGACCTAGGCCAGAGCAGGATAGAGAGGAAGAGTCCGCTCTGGGGATGACTATGGGGTGGATGAGGATGAAGAAGCGATGTAGAACTGTCGTGTTTCTGGCATGATAGTGCCAATCACAGCAGGCCTATGTTAAACCCAGGAGAACGGGCAGGCCTGGGCAAGATAATGGGAGCCCCCGTGCCAGGCTGAATATAAGGCATGAGGAGCCCTCCAGGCAGTGATGTTTAGCAGATAGTGGTGTGTTTGGGAGATGGACACTCCCCACTGTGGCTTAAAGACCACCTGGGAGCCACTGTGATTCCAGGTGAAAACGGTGAAGGGATGAATCCAGGTCTTCTCTCAATGAGGTGCCTCCTCACCAAGGAGCCAAGATTTAAAGAAGGGGATGATGAAAACCAATGTCACAAAGGAGGCACAGCTGAGATGTAAGTGGTGATTTTAGAGGAAATAGTCACAGAATGTTTCCCAGCAAGGAAGTGACAGACCAGAACCTACCCATAGGACAATCGCTGTACTGGCCAGAGACAGGGACACGGGAGGGACAAATTAGGAGGCATTGTAATGGCTCAGACAAGAGAAGATGAGCGAGGAGATAGCAGGCAGGAGCTGCCAGGGGCAGAGAGGAGACTTCTGTCCTTAAGAATAACCTTATAAATCAGTTCTGTTGAAAGTACATGCAAATGCACCTCATCTGAGGGGAAGGGGTGCAGGCCATGGAGGCCTCCTCTGTCCCTGGTTCCAGCTCTCATTCAGAGAGTCAGGGGACCTTGACCTTGGGCCTGGGCCCAGGGAACAGAGGAGGCCTCTGTGCTCGGTGGGACCCAACTGGAGGCCTTGAGCAGCCAGGCCGGCTGTCCAGCCTGATAAAGAAAGCAAGGAACAGCAGCCGGGTGCCCAGCCCTGAGCCACCTCCCCGGTGACTGTGACCGCTGGCTGGTTATTTCACCTCTCTGGCCCCTCATTCCCTTCCCTTGAAATTGTCCAGGAAGGTGGCAGTTTCCTCACTGCTTTCATCTGTCCCCGGGAAACCAGGTGCCTGACTTCCACCTCCAGAAAGTGAGGACAGTGGGAGGGAGCCTGGAAACTGGAAAAGTGACCAAGGAGGAAGCAAACTTCTCAAAGTCAGAAGGACCGTGAAATGGGAGGCCCCGGATGTCCCCCATCTCCCAGCGAAGCACTGCATCCTGGTGGATGCGCCACTGGCTGCACGGTGACCTGCAGGGGGCGGCTGTTGTGGCAAAGGCAGGGGGAACGGAAGAAAACATTTCAGGCCTGCTGGGTGTGGGCCTGCCACCTGGAGGGCCCCAGTTCAACTTCAGGGAGGTCACCGGGCCCATGGGACCACGCGAGACTGTTCCAGGTGTCCCAGCCTCCCTCCCCACCTGCCTCCATGGTATGGCCTGAGTTAGGGGTGTACATGCATTTTGGAAAGTCATCCCTGGGACCGTGAGGGAGGCTTGTCCTGGTAACAACACTATGTCGTCCCCTCTTGGAGGACTGGGTGGAGGGAGATGGTCCTGGGAGAGGGTCTTGCAAAGGGCTTTGACCTCCAGGGAGCTGGTCAGTCTGTTCATACCCCCCACAGTGGGTGTTTTTGGTCCGATGCATTTTCCCCAAACAAGCTTATACAATTAGTTTCTTCTTGTTTCCTAAATTATTTTTGCCACTGCTAATTATTTCACACTCCATATACAAGAGTTATTGGGGTGGGTAATGGGAAGCAAGGGATCACTTCGCGGGAGCATCGCGGGCTCCGAGACATGCAGGCGAGTTTGATTTGTTTTTCTGCTCAGCCGCCTGCCTGAGAAGGAGCGGAGGAGGCTGAGAGAACAGGGGGGCTGCGTGGGAGGCGGCAGGGAGGGCGAGACACAGATGTGGGCTGAGGCTGTGAAAGGCACAACCTGCCCACAGCCCAGGAGGGGACACGTGCCAGCGGGGGGAAGGGGGGGCCAAGGCCACTGCCCTCCTGTCCCAGGACAGCTCAGGGGGGCTGCACAACCCAGAGAACAGCTTTATTCAGTGGTAGCACAGAAGGGATACATGAGGGCCCTGGCACCATCGCATGTGCCACAGCAGGCCTATGTTGATTCCATCCTACGGTTTGGAAAGTGGGGCTCAGAGAGATTAAGGAGCTCACCTGAGATCACACAGCCAGGAAGTGATGGAGCACAGAGGAACCCAGGTGTGTCTGATGCCAAAGTCCACGCTTCTAAGTGTCCTGTTCCCCTGCCTGCTACTGGGCCCTCTTTGTTTCCAAGAATACTCCCTGGGGGTGCTTCCCTAGGAGGAGAGCCTGGCCCCCCAAAACACACTGTGCCTGAGCTCCAACCAGGACAGATGTGCCCATTGCCGTACTCCCCTCGGGGTAGCCCTCCTGATGGGTGTGTCCCTTTCAGCTTGGCTCTGCCGGAGGGAGGTTAGAATTTTACCACAGCCGATCACCCAGGAATGGAAGTGGGGGAGCACCATAGAAAATGTAAGAGCCATTGAAGGGAAGGGTGTGCGGAGCCCAGGGGTCCCTGGGAAGTGATGCGCCGTGCTAACGGAGACAAGTATTAGCTGTTCACTAAGGGCTGCCATGGACCAAGGGTGCGCTTCCTGCAAGCAGGCACTGCTCCGGACCTGGCTCATACCTTCTCACCTAACCCTCAGCAACCCAGCGAGGGAAATGCTGTTAGTCTCGCATTTTGCAGGTGAGGAAACTGAGGGAGGAAGAGATTAAGAAGCCCGCACCAAGTCACACAGACATAAGCCAAGCAGTGTGCCAGCCCCATTCTTACCCATCGCCCTGTACTGCCTCCCTACAAATAAGGCCATAGGTACCAGAGCAGGAAGGGGGCTTGACTCTGGGCATAAACCTACTCTATTCTTGATTTCTCTTTTAAGAGAGAGCCCTTCCCAGTCTCCTCCTCTCTTTGCCCCAGGAAGCCACTCTCTTGGCCCTGAGTCTGGCTGCTTCTCATTGAGAGGAGAGCTGAGCTCTGGCCTTACTCATCCACCCTGGATCAGGTTGGGGACAGGAGAGTCCAGAGTGAGCCCAAAGTAGGGTGCCTAGAACAGCGGCCTCTAGAGAGACAACTGACATTCAAGCAGCACTCAGTCCTTCCTGCTGCTATCTCCCTTGATGCCTGCACCACCCACCCAGGTAACAGAGCTGGGGCATTGTGCCCATTTGATGGATGGAGAAACTGAGTCCCAGAGACATGACGGGACTCACAAGTCTTGGTGGCAGAAATGATGTTAGAGCCCTTTCACCATCTTGGGGCATAGGTCTCAGAAGACAAAGGTCGAGGTATTGGGGAGAGGTGACTTTGAGTTGGGTCCTGGTGTGGATGCCCCTGGGCACACAGCTAAGCACAGGATGCAGAGGGGCTCTGCTAAGGGAGGGAGCAGTGCTGCTGCCGACTGTGCAAGGTTCATGACGCACATTGTGACTGCCACAGGCTCAGAGGGCTTTGCTGGCTGGAGTGCCGGGACCTGGCCAATGGCCAGTGGTCAGAGCACTTGCCGAGCCTGTGCCTTGAGAAATGCAGGGGAACTTCTCCTGCCCTTTGGGTGCAAGTATTCCTGGACTGGAGGCTGAGTGCCCACCCCTGGCTGACCTTCGAGGCAGAGGTGGGCAGAAGCAGGCACTGTCCATAACCATCCCAGGGGAGCCCCAAGGGGGAGAGCCTGACATCTGCCTTTGGACACAGACCCGTGTGTTTAAATCCCAGCCCTGTCTCTCCCTAGGTAGCAAGTGGCCATGACCATCTTGCCTAATCCCGAGGCTCAGGCTTGCTCTCGGCGAAATGGGAGAGAGGGTATCTACCTGGCAGGTGTACAACAGGTGGGACGTGGTGCCATGGGGCCCTGTTCACTCAATGCCCACTCCTTCCTTGGCAACGGATGAGCCGACTCCAAGGAGACAAGGGACAGAGCAGGCCCCGTTGCTGGGTGCCTGGCGTTCAGAATGGAGGGGCTGGTGCTGCCCAGAGAGGTCAGGAGGCGCTGCCTGGCAGAGGTGGGTAGTTTCCCAATTCCTGGCTGATGGCGGGGAATTCGCCAGGCAGAGAGGCGGGAAGAGGCCACCCTCAGGAAGGCCAGACCCAGTGAGCTGGGCGGGGGCCCACAGGGCGAGAAGAAGGCGAGGGAGGGGAAGGAGTGAGTGAAAGCTGGAGAGGTCAGGGGCCGCTGCAGCCTCCAGCAGTGCCCAGCAGGGCAGTGGGGGCCCTGGCCAACCCTGGTACCAGCCTGGTCAGTGGCGTGGCCCCTCCTCCTGGGCCACTGCGCTGTCTTAGGAGACACCCTGTGCCACCTTTCCCCCGAGTGCTGATTACACCCTTTCTGCAAAATAAAGGAGGAAGAAAAGAAGCCAGCTCTGCCCTCCTCCCCCTCTCTCCTCCCTCTCCCTCCTCCCACCCGCCAGGAGCCTTCCCTCCTCCCCAACCCCCTTGTTCTCTGTTGCTAAGTAGATGGTAGGTTTATTTGTGGCTGTCGGTTCCCAGTAGAAAAATTTCGTCTTGGAGAGCCGCCTGGATGGAAATGGCTTCAGCACCGACTTCATGGAGAAGGTCTGTGCAGTAATTAGTGTTCATGAGGGAGGAACTGGACTGGCAGGCTCCCAGGAAAACTACTCCCCAAAAGTTAGCTCGAGTCCAGAGGGCTACATGGAATCCAATTCCAGAGTGTGCCTCACAGTCGCTATATATAGACCCGCAGACGGAAGCAGCCGCTCAGTGGCTTGAGTTCACGGGGAACCGGTTGTGGGAGGCAGAGGCAGCCTGCTGCCCACCGCACCCCGTGCATCTCCTCCCCTCCCTGCCCCAACTTGCCCCAAACAGACACTTGGTGAGAGAGGAAAGGAAAGGAGAGGGGGAGAGAGGAGGAGGGGAAGGGGGAGAAGGTAGGCTAGCCCCATGCTAGCCAGCCCTGGAGTGCATTTCTGAAGAGCATACTGTCTGACTGTAGATGACCAAGCCGTGTTCAGGTCCCCACAGAGCAAGCTCACTTCAACCCTAGGAATGCCCTCCTCTGCTTCTTTCTCCTCCCCACCCCTATCAAGGCCCCAGGGACACTCCTTGCCTCCTTAAGGGCCCCCATCACCCATTCTGTCCCTCATTCCGTTCCAGGCTGGGTGCTGCTGAGGTTCGTTGTCTGGTCTCCTCTCCTCTCCTCCCCTCCCTCCCCAGGCCAGGGCTGAGCAAAGAGCAGGTACTCCTGGACACTAAAGCATGAGGCAGCAGCCTCAGAGCCTGCCGGGGGGAGGGGGACTCGACTGTGGCCCCCACCTCCTGGGCCTTCAGGTTGAAGGCGGAATAAGCAGAAGCAGGACTGAAATCCAGAACTCTGAATCTTCCTTCCCACTTTCATTCCCGGGGATTGGCCAGTGCTGATCTTCTGCTGAGGTTGGGATCTCACAGACAAGGAGGCCAGCGACCCCAGAAGGCCAGCAGCCCTCTCCTGGCTTGTGATCCAAGGTGCAGGTCCCAGCCCATGCCTTTTCACACTTCCGTGCCCTGAGACCCTTGTATCAGGGTCTCCTTCTGTCTGCATACCTATCACTCCCACCTTCTGTTCGCCCAGGTCCTGGACCGGTGCTCTCAGATAGCCTGGCCCTCATAACAACGGGGACCCTGAGGTCAGCCCTGCACTTCCCAGGGGGTGTAAAGCCAGGGGATGAGGGCCACAGCTGCCAGGAGTGAAAATGCCAGAGAGGCAGGCCAGCTGCCACCCTTTTACCCACCCCCTGCCCAGCCTTCCCCTCCTGGGCCTCAGCTCTCCCAGCTGGCCTTCTTGGCCATGGGGTACAGTCAGCTCAGCCAAGACAAAGCGAAGGTCTAAAGGAAATTTCTAGGAAGCTGAGGAAGGGGTAAAACCTGAGGACACAAAGACTGAGACACGGCCAGGTGTGAGAGTCAGACCCATTTTGGAGTGATGAGGGCAGGCCTCAGGTTGGCTCTACCTGGGACATTTCATGAGCCCTGGCCTTGGGTTCCCCCACAAAATCCTGCCTCCACCCCCTCTTTCCCACCCCAAACCCCCGGAAGGGCATTGAGAACAGAGGCTAGAACCTTACAGGCTTCTAGGACATGCGAGCATTTCAGACCTGTGCTTCCCTCTACCCCTCCTCCCCCCTGCCCCCACCCGCCCCAGCCCTGCCCACTGCCCTCCGTCCTTGAAGGCAGGAGCAGGAACACTGGAGGGACTCACTCCACCTGCTCAAGTGACTGTTCTCCCTGTCCCTCGATTTGGTGCAGAGGCTGAGACATCTCCATCTGTTGGCTTAGTCTGCTTCCTCCTCATTTCGTCTGGCCCTCCATGCTGACCACCCAACATCTGCTTGCTCTCTCCTCCCCAGGCGCACTGGGCTCCCAGCCTCTCAGAGACTTGATCTCCCTCAACCCAGCAGGCCAGGCCGTGGACCTGAGCCTGGTTCTCTCACCAATCAGCTTTGTGATCTTGGGATGATCGTGTCACCTTGACCCGCAGACACATCCCTTTCCTCTTCTGTAAAAGAACAGTGTTCACTCCCTGCTCCCTGCCTCCTGCCACTCACCCACTCACTGATGAATATGTGCTGGGACCCACGTTGGGCCAGGACGGTGCTGGAGGCTGGGGACACAGACTCATAGGCAGGGATATCAAACCCATTTCACAAAAAAGGAAACCTAGGTCCAGAGAGACCTGTCAACTTGCTGGCAGCTGTGGTTTACCTGTCAGAGTTTGTCTTCAGTCGGCATTCTAATGCCAAGCCAATGCCCACCCCTCACCTGTGCCTCCTGCCAGCACTAGGCCCTGTGTCAGGAGGAGGGCATACAAGGGCCAGAGCCGATGGGGTGGACCCTGCCATCCTGGAGCTCCCAGGGTCCTCTGGGAAGTCAGGGAGTACCATGGATCAGAGCACTCAATCCACATGCACTCCCTCCCTCCCAGCTGCCGTGGTAGTGCTGCCAGGGGCCTGCCCTGCTATGGGGTGGGGGTGAGACACCCCCAGTTTTCCTTTCCCCATCCCTCCCAGCCCACATCCCCGGTCTTGACAATTCCTCTCACAAAAGAAACAATTGACACAGAGGTGCCTCTTTGGGGAAGCATGAAGCCAGCTCTTTGTCACTCAGCTCATTACTTCCTCCTGTCATTAGCATATCAGGTACACAAGGAAACAAAACACACTTGCCTCCTAGACCTCAATGCAAGCCTCAGTGGCTCCGAGCCCCAGTGAGCTGGCCTGTGCACGGGCAGGAGCACCAACAGGGCCCCTGTCCCTGTGGTAATGGATGGGCGTGGGAATAATCAAGTAAATGAGCTGGTCCCATGCGAGGGAAGCAGACAACAGCAGATAGTGTAAATGCCAGAGCTATTTTTCACACGGTAGGGAACCTTTAGCATCATATCACCACTGCTGCTCCGGACAACGCAGCAATAGTGATCCCCCATTAATTATATGTCAGGCACCCTGCTGGGTGCCCTGGCCCCAGTGTGCAAGTGTCCTTATCCCCACTTCCTGGGGGAAGGAACCCAAGGGTTATGTAAACCTAAACTATCCGGGTGTCCCCACAACAAGGCCACGGCTATAGTCAGAGCCAGAGCGCCCCCCCCCCCCCGGGCCCCCACCTCCCAGGTGGCAGACTTTTCCCAGGACTCCAGATGCAAACAATCAGGCCACAGAGTTAAATGGCTTTTTCAGAGGCACCAGCTGGCTGGTGTCAGAAACCTGGGGGACAGATGTGACCCTCGTTTAGGGGTGGAAAAAACAATATGTCCCGGAGGAGTCAGGGTGGGACTTAAGAGAGAATATGGGGTTCCAGCGCTGAGACAAAAAAGGAAAGAAAGGAGGGAGAGAGAAAGGAAAGAAAGAAGGAAAACGGGGAAGTAATGAAGGGGAAAAGAAAGAAGAGGAGAGGGAGAACAGACAAGGGAGAGAGCCACAGAAAGGTGTTGAGGAAGGTGTCTGGAGGAGCTCTGAAGGGGACGGGAGTGGGCCCGAGCTCACCCTGCAGCCCACACCTCTTCTTGCCTGTGCACGTGGAGAGCCCTTTCCCCAGCACATCCTTCCCTTGAGGCTGCTCTCCCTGGGCAGAGTTGAGAATTCTCCGCCATCAGGTGGCAGAGCCCATGGTTAAGGTCGTGGGTTCTGCAGGCAGCCTGCCCCGATTCACAGCCCAGCTCTGGCCGTAAGACCTTGGGCAAGTGTTTCATCTTGAGTGCCTCAGTTTCCTCACCTTTAAAATGGGCGTGATAATAGTACCATTTTATAGAGTTATTGCATTAAGCGATTCAATACATGTAAAGCAGTCAGAACAAAGTCCACCATCAGTGTTTGCTGTTATCATTTGGGCCATCGGTGAGCCCTGCTCAAACTTCAGCTTGGGAGGTATACTTGTTTCATGCACATCACCTGGCCTTGCCAGCGTGTTTACCTAGGGTTTCCTTTAAAGCAGAGGGCATGTCTTTCATCATCCAGCAAATGGAAGGCTATCAATAAATGGTTATTGAGTGAATGAAGGAAGCATCTTTCACTCCATCCACAGATAACTGTACTCCTTCCGATCCCATTCACACAGTCTGAGTCTTGCGTAATTCCTGAGTTCAGGAATTAATTAGCTCAGTCTTCTCTCTTGGTGGGCTTTGAGGGCACGTGGGTGGGTCTCTGGGAAGAGAAGAAATCAAGCTGAATGCCATGCTCTGTCCCCCTCCCCAAAGGTCACTCTCCTCGTTGGCCAACTGCCTCTCACCCATCTTGGGCGCTCCCCAAGGTCAGCTATAAATGGTGGCTCAGCCCTTCCCAGGATGGGGACCAACTGACTCTAAAAAGCCAGAGCCCCTACCACCCCTACAATGTGAACGATACTCCATGCCTCCGATAGGACTGGGAGAGCTCCAGAGATGAATTCCCAGAGGTGAGCATCTCAAGTCACACTTGCTGACTGCTCCTTTGCCACAGCCCTGGGTTAAATATTGCTAAATGTCTGTGATTGAACCATCTTATTGATGCTGGGCGAAGCCCAATGCCCGGCCAGGAGAGTGGCCTAAGTGCCCAAGATCATGAGAGAAAGACACCCGCCATGAGAGCTGGACCATGGCCTGCCAAGACTGTGTGAGATTGTTTTTCTGCTTTAGAAAAGAAAATCACATTTTCCAAACATTGATCCTGTAATATGGGGCTCTTGGCTATTGGTCTTTTCAAAATAACCTGTCTTGGGTGCTGAGTTTGGAATTTCTTGGTTGGTGTGCTGCTATTTTGTTGCTGTTGTTCTTTAAGTGAATTAGGGCCCGTTAGGAAGGAGCCAGAGAAGAGAGGTGAGATTAATTCACCTCACCGGGCAGATCGTGAGTACCCATGTGCATTCAAAGCGGGGTGCATGCCCTCCCCTCCTGAGTCTGAGCAGCTCAGCCTCTCTTGTGAGGCCCCCATCCTGGGCTTGGTCAGGGATGCTAGAGGGAGGCACAGCCCCATAGGCTGGAGTCTAGTTGGGGAGACATGGTTCCCACCTATAAAAACAACAGAAAACTCTGTTTAACCAAGTGCTCATTTGAATGTTTCGAAGCCTTGAACTGGAAGGACTTTTTGGAAGGAGAATCGGTGAGGCTGGGAAGCCAGGGAGGGCTCCCCAGGGGGGAGGATCTAGAAGAGGACCCAGGAGCAGAGAAGGCATCCTGGTGGCGAGGAGGAGCCCGAGCAAAGGCCTGCAGGTGGCGTGGAAATTAGCTGTGGGAGAGCGTGGTTCAGTGTGACTGAGACACAGACAAAAAGACATTCAGTTCCTTCTCCTGCAGCTGCGATACCCTCTCCTTTCATGAGAGAAAGGAGCCAGAGCCCCACCCTCCTGAGGGTAAAGAGCTATCCCTGTGGCTGTGTCCGGGACAGTTGCTGGCTGGGGGTGGGGGCCCCAGGAGGGATTCCTTCACACCTCCCTCTGCACGGGGAGAGGGATCCCACTGGGGAAAGGACCCCCACCTCAGTTTAGCCAAACCAACCACTGTGGAAAGTCCAACACCGGAATTCCATGCAACTCAGCAAGCATTTATTGAGCTCCCTCAATGGGCACAAGAACTACACACAACCCAGCAAATGCTGGGGTCACTGAGGACTCAGATACCGTACTGAGTCATTCCCATACACTGAGGCGTTCAGCATGTCTGACTGGGGCCCAGCAGCGTGCCAAGGCTCTGCAGCTCCAACCAGACAGGCAAAGAGCAAGAGGCGATTTTTAGGCTGGCTGGGAGATGGGCAAGCCAGAGGGCGGGAGTGGGTTCCCTCCTAGACGCTGAGGTGGCCTCGCTTTCTCAGACACTGCCTGTTGCCTATCTCCCACAGCTCAGCAGCCAGCTAGGCTACACCAAGGGAGCCCCGAGACCCCCTCCCACTGTGGCGTTCCGGGAGCCAGGGGGCCATTCCCCTGGAGTCAGGCCAGCCTTCTCAGCAGGTGCACCCTGGTCTGAGAAAATTCAAAACAGGAAAGTCTAAACTCCCCGACCAGGTTAATTAAGAGGGAGCACAGTTCCGTTTCTCAGCTCTAGCATTTGTCCTGGTGTTCCTGCAAGTAACGAACGCCCCATGCATTTTAAATTCAACCTGATACTCAGAGCCCTCTGCGGAGAAGCCTGACTTTGATTGACATGGGACAGGGTATTGGGGTCGAGGGAGGTCAGGTGCCTGTGGCCCCAGAGACCTGGCGCTGTCTCCACCTGGGTTCTTGTAGGAAGAGAATGAGGTCATCTGCGAGTCCCTGACCCCAAGTACAGGCCATAGGGTATGGAGGAGAACATCTCCGGCCTGGGGCCTCTAGAGGGACTTCAGGATTCAGCCCCAATGCAGCCATTGGGGCCCAAGCATCCACTCCCCCTATCCCCCCACCCCTGGAGTCAGAGGCTGACGACAGGGGTCTGGCCTGCTCTGCGGTGTAAGCTCGGTGAGCTCCTGGGCAGGACAGCACCTGGGCCAGGTAAGGCCTCTACACAAGTGAAGGAGCACTGCTTGCTGTCCTGGGGACCAGCAGGAGCCCTGGCCCGAGGCGGGGGCGGGGGCAGTGGCAGCCCCTTGGCTGCAGAACAAAACCCAGTACAGCTGTCAGCTGGACAGGTTTGACTGCTCTGTGCGCGGGGCCTTAGCAAGGCAGGCACCTTCCCTGCACCAGCCCCCATCCCCTGGCCACAAACCAGGAGCTCTGTGCTGAGAAAGGGGCGAGACTGTCACTATGTCATGTCCACTTTCTGTCCTTTCTCACAGTGCCATGAGAGGTCGAGATGCACAGCAGACAAGGAATTCTCCGGCACCGAGGGTGCAAATGAGGGCCACGGGCAGGGGCAAGCACGTGGCAAAAGCCTGCCTGCTGGTCCTTTCAGCCTCGAGGTGCAGAGCCATTTAGGCGCCTCAGGCCGAACTGTGCCCAGCAGGAAGAGAAAGGCAGGACTGTCCCTGAGGGTTCCCAGTCTAGGTCTGGGGAGATCTGGACCCCCCTGTTCCATGTCCATCTCTGTCTTGTGGCCACAAAGGGCAGGAGGGCTGAGAGATGATGGAGACACATTAGAGTCGGCGAGGGGGGTCCAGTTTCCCATTCCTACACCCCGCTTAACTCTGAGACGCGCTCCCCTGGAGCTTCTGGTTCAAAGGGAGTGAACACAGGAGGGCAGTGCTGAGCTCAAAAGCAGGATGCTGGCCAAGGGTGGGGTTCCAGTACTGGAGGGCCCTGCGGAGATGAGCAGGCCAGCAGCCCTGATTCTTTGGCTGAGGGTCCCATCCATCTCCCCCTCCTGCGCAGCCCCACCATCCCCACGCCTCAGGCCGCCTCCGGGAAGATGGATGGCTCTTGCCCTCACCTGGGCCTGAGCGGTTGGGCCCATATCCCAGACCCTCTCCACAAACCCGATGGCCCTACAGCCAGCCATCTCTTCCCAGCCATTCAGCTCAATGTCACCCAGGCAGGGGTAGAGTGCACTTAGCATCCACTGCACTCAATGACGTCTGTCACGGGGGCGGGGGGGGGGGGGTCCCTGGAGTTAGCAACATCTATAGTGGAATATTTCCACTTGGGCAAACACATGTAAAAGTGAGTGGACAAAGATGTGTACTCTAACTGCCAAATAAGAGGGGCCGTCGCTAAGGCTTAGTCACTCCTAGAAGGACATGAGGGCTCCAAAGGGGGCGGTGTGGGGAAGGCAGCAGGGAAAGGGTGGGGTCCCCATGGAGGTGGAGGAGAAGAAGACACCAGAGCCGGGCTGTGGTGGGTGATCATTGCCCTCTGCACGGAGGGAGAAGAGCAGGGACTGTTGGCATGCCCACAGGGAGCACTCCCGGGAAAAAGGGAGGAGAGGGCGAGTAAGGGCCAGGTGAGCAGGACTAGGGGGACTGGAACGGCCAGGACGGATCCTGGGAAGGTGCCACGAAGATCACCCAGCGTCTGGGCACTGGGGAAGGGGCAGAAACAGGGGCAGGCCCCAGGGTTGCTTTCTCTGCCTATTTCAAAGGCCCATTCTCAAGGAGCTCCCAGGTTAGAAGTGGAGACCAGGTTCACCCTGGGGGCAGACCACGGGCAGCGGACAAGGGCATGGCCACAAGAATCCACAGAAAGAGGGACCAAAATGGCTGGGGCTTCACTGAGCAGGACCCAGGAGGTGGGTCTAAAGCAGCGCAGACCCAGGCAGGGCAGCGCTGCGGAGGCATTCCCAGAGGAGGAGCCCTGTGAAGAAGTCTGCAGCTGCATCTCTCACGCGCGTGGGGAAGGGACATCTGCTGCGAGGCACGGTGAGGCTGTCCTTGCCCACCCAGACCATGGGGGACAGAGGCTGGAGGCGGGGACAGACGTGGCCTTAGAGCACCAGTAATCCTCTTTCCAGGGAGGCTGGCGGAGTTCCCTCTGGCCCACCTCTCTCCCTGCATGCTGCCCCCTCCCCAGATTCTGCCTCAGTTTCCCTGTAGCGGCCCAACTCTGTGTTTCATGTGATTCTCGGGTGCAGCCTGGGGTGAGAACCACTCAGGAAAGATGCTCTGAGGGGCAATTTCAGGATCATGACAGGTCAAAGGTTGGAGATTTGAACCTTCCTGGACTCCCTGAGGATATCACCCTGAACAGGGACCTGTGGGTCTGGCTGGTGGGTGGGTTTCCTGCTCCCTTTCCTCCTGCTCCCACTCCCACACACCAGCTTCCCCCCACTTCCTAGGGCCAGAAAAGTGACTGGCCTGAAGGATCTGATGTTTTATTAAAGTCCAGATCTCTGCATTCTCGAGCCACCTTCCCCTGGCTAATTCTGTAATTCAATTAGTAGGAAGCCAAGGCCTGGCTGGGGCGGGAGGAGGGAGCGTGTGGGGAGCCTTCCCCTCCGCGATGATTACACCCCAGGCTTCAGCCCTGTTCAGAGTTGGGCAGGAAATTGTACTTCCTTCGCTTCACGATGACAAGGGCCTTTTATACCGGCACACGGGGCTTTGTAAATTACTGCCATCTCCGTGCAATTAATTCTGCTGCTGCGCTGTGTTCTTCCCCACGTGGGAGAGGGCGCCCGCCCACCTTCTCAGGAATCAGCAGCGCCCCTTGCCCCAGCTTCCGTAGGCTGCCCTGCTGGAGAAGGGTGCCTGCCACCGCCTACACCCTAGCCTGGCAACAACCACTGTCAACCTCTCCTGGCCACACCCTCCTCCCCCTTCCCCCCCTTCTCTGCACCCAGAGCTTCCTGCTCTCTCTCCAGCACCCCAATTGGTGGGTCTCCTTCCCCAGCCCCACTGCTCTCTTGGTCGCCCTGATCTCAGACACCTGAGCAGGATGATCAGCCCTCCATTCTGAAGGCACTGTCTCTGCTCTCAGGGAATTGACAGTCTGTTCAGAGACTCAAGACATGAAACTGATAAAAAGAAGGGACAAGTAAATAAGAACGGTGAGTGGGAAGAGGTTAAATGGCAGCGTAGGGAGTGTGAGTGCAGGCCAGTGTCAGTGCACGCAGACCCGAGAGCGGCGGAGGGAAGGCAGGCCTCTGTGGGTCACATGGGTGGGCGTGGGAGTCGGCCTTCAGCAGGGAGCCCCAGGGACCAGCTGCAGATGATAGCACTATCTCTCGAAGTCTGACATCGCTCAGCCCCCAATCCCACCCCCGGCAATTTTCAAAGTCCATTCCTGCCCTGCCAGGCTGTTCTATTCTGTTCAAGTCCATGGTTCAGGAGGGTTGAGATAAAACACGCGGACTCTGAATCAGACAGGGGGACGGAAGAGGAGGGAGACCAGGGCCAGGTCACACCTCACCCGGACATTCCCGGGTAGTTTCCGAGGCTTCTCCCCTCAGATCCTGCCAGCAGTGTCATACAGCTGGTCAGCCGAGAAGAATAGGAGGGAGGGCAGCGATGGGGAGGCTCTGGGTGCCATCATGGATTCCATCCCCGCAACATCAACTACTGGATCTTCAGGCCACAGGACCAACATGAAGGCTGTCTGTAGCTTGCAGGGCAGAGAGAGCTGCTTCAAGTCCCAGAGCTGTAGGAAGCTGTGAGGCAAGAGGATCGCAGGACCTACCATGATCATGAGGAATTTGCCAGGAAGCTGATACCCAGTGATCTCTGTCTGTTCAAAATAGACTATGAGTCCTACCTCCTGCCTGGCTCCCCCATTTTCACTCACCTGCTTTTTATTCCATCCTCCTCTTTCAGCAAAGATTTTTTAAATCTTTAATTATGCAAGTGATACATGAATATATTCTACATCCAAAGGTGTCAATCAAAACAAAAAATAGTTAAACTCACGGGAGACACCCCCCAGCCCCCACATCCCTGTCCTCAGCTTGGCGTGACCCTTCCGGACTCGCTGTAGGGCAGACACAGAGCTGAGTGCATACAGATCTCCTGGAATATGCCTCCACTGTATGCACATGTCGTATGTGACTTGACAGTCTGCCTTCTCCTCTGACAATGCTTCTTTCCGTGCTGGTACATGTGGGGCCATTTCGTCTTTCAGATTGCTCGAACAGAAGAGCATCCCTGCACTGAGGGAGCTTCAGGTGGTTTTCAATCGTTGCTCTTCCAAACAGCCACCACGGACCCTTGCTCTCTCCTCTGTGGGCACGAGTACACGTATGCTTGCAGGTTCAGGCCTTGGAAGGGAACTGCGGGGCCTGAAGGAGGGAGAGATTTCTGTCCCGCTAACCCCGTCCCCAGAAAGGGTGCTTCCTTCTCAGACCTCCTAGGGACTCCGGGTTCACAGCCTGGCGCTGGCCTTCTCTTCCCCATGGTAGTGTGTGGAGGTGCAGCCGCTCCCGGAGAGAATCCATCTCCCAGCCAGACTGTGAGTTCCCAAGGGGCCTCGCTGGGTGTGTCTCTGGGGACACCTCAGCGCATCCACAGGGGAGTGAGTCTGACAGATGTCATGACTGCTGAGCTGTGGCCCCTGCCCCACCCTCACAGCTCCAAGCCCCTCCTCAGCTGCTGTGAGGGGAAGTCAAAACTAGTAGTTCTGTTCCTAGCTGGTTTGGCTCAGTGGCTAGAGCATCAGCCCTCAGACAGAAGGGTGCCAGGTTTGATGTCCCAGGTTAAGAGCATGTACCTCGCTTGCAGGCTCAATCCCCGGCCCCAGGTCAGGGTGCATGCAGGAGGCAACCAACCTATGTGTCTTTCTCATATCAATGTTGCTCTCTCTGTCTCTCCCCCTTCCTTCCACTCTCTCTAAAAATCAACGGGAAAATATCCTCGGGTAAGGATTAACACAAAAGTAATAACAAACAAAGAAAAACACAAGTTTTTCTGTGTGGGGTTCTGTGTGTACTACCTGGGCACCCACTCTCTCTTGGCCACCCTGAGCCCCCACCTCGGCCTTCACCGCAGGCCTGCCAAGCTCTAAAACACCCAGTGATGGCAAACTCTCCTCACAAAGCCATCCCTCCCCACCAAGCTGCCATCCCCCAGGCTCTGCCTTCAGCAAGGGAGCAGACGTGGTACCTCCAAGCACAGGGAGTCACTGGTTAGTCACTGCTTATCTGAATCTGCCTTTTTATTTATTTATTTATTTATTTTTAATTTATTCTTTATTAATTAAAGTATTACATATGTCTCCTTTTTCCCCCATTGACCTCTCCCTGACCACTCCCACTCCCCAGCACATAGCCTCATCCCCCTACTCTCTGAGTTCATCCGTTATGCTTAAATGCACGCATACAAGTCCTTTAGTTGATCTCTTAACGCGCATTCCCCCCCCCCGCCCCCCGCCACACACACACACACACACACCCCTTCCCTCTGAGGTTCAACGGTCTGTTCGATGCTTCTCTGTCTCTGGATCTATTTTTGTTCATCAGTTTATGTTGTTCATTAGATTCCACAAATGAGTGAGATCATGTGACATTTATCTTTCTCTGACTGGCTTATTTCTCTTAGCATAATGCTCTCCAGTCCCATCCATGCTGTTGCAAATGGTAAGAGTTCCTTCTTTTTTACAGCAGCATAGTATTCCATTGTGTAGATGTACTACAGTTTTTTAATCCACTCATCTGCTGATGGGCACTTAGGCTGTTTCCAAATCTTAGCTATGGTAAATTGTGCTGCAATGAACATAGGGGTGCATATATCCTTTCTGATTCGTGTTTCTTATTTCTTGGAATATATTCCTAGAAGTGGGATTACTGGGTCAAATGGGAGTTCGTTTTTAATATTTTGAGGAAACTCCATACTGTCTTCCAAAGTGGCTGCACCACTCTGCATTCCCACCAGCAGTGTAGGAGGGTTCCTTTTTCTCCGCATCCTCGCCAGCACTTGTCGTTTGTTGATTTATTGATTTATTGATGATAGCCATTCAAATCTGCCTTTTTAAAGAGCCCTAGTGAGACAACTCATCTCCCGGGTAGACTGTCAGAAGCAACATCTGACTGCTGCAGAGATGGACAGAGAAGGCCAGGGTGGGTTGCCCCGGTGGCCTCTGTGTTAAGCTGGTCTCTCTGGGCTGGCTAGTCGCTGCTTATCCGAATCTGCCTTTTTATTTATTAGGGATGTTGCCTCAGACCTCCCGCTGCACGAGAGTAAATATGTGTTTACACCACACTCTGTAATTACAGAGATCGGCAGAGTTTGTTAATACTCATGAGTTAGTACAGTGGTCAGCAAACTGCGGCTCTTTGGCCCCTTGAGTGTGGCTCTTCCACAAAATACCACGTGCGGGCGCGCACGTACAGTGCGATTGAAACTTCGTGGCCCGTGCGCAGAAGTCTGTTTTCGGCTCTCAAAAGAAATTTCAATCGTTGTACTGTTGATATTTGGCTCTGTTGACTCATGAGTTTGCCGACCACTGGGCTAGTACATCTGCCCACAAGCCACGAGGGGAATGACTATCCCCATTTATAGACCAGGAAACGGGGGTTCAAAGAGAGGAATCCGTGAGTGGCGCCTGATTGGTGGGACTCCACCTGGCACAGCTTCCTGTCTGGAACTGCGCATCACCCTGACCAGGGGACCACCACCTCGAGGAGGGATCGGGGAGTGACAGTACCTGCACTGCAGGCACCAGGAGAATGGGCTGAGGAAGCCTTGGGGAAAAGAGCCCTCCTGGCCGGGGCCACCTGTCAACTCTCACAGGCGACCTCTGTCCCCTGCCACGAGGGAGGTCCAGTGTGCCTCAGTGTCCTCGGAGCCTTGGTCAGCTCCCAGCAGCCTCAGAGCACCACTTCTGTGTCCCCCCAGTCCCCGTGGTTGGTCCCCTCCAAAGCAGCCAAGGTGTTGGAGATTCAATGCTCTCAACAAATATGCACCGAGTTCCTGCCCCTGTTCTGGGCACTGAGAATGAAACAGGAATAGAACCCATTTGAGCGTGGGGAGACTGCTAATCAAGGAGCAATATACACTATTAATATGTCACTAAAGGAGCACTAAAGAGAAGAGTAACCACGACGAGGGATCAGAGAGTGAGCGTGTGTGGGGGCAGGTAACCATGTTCAATGAGGTGGTCAGGAGAGGCCTTTCTGTGGAGGTCACATTTGAGCAGAAGCCTGAGGGGACTGAAGGAGCAAGGCATGCAGATGGTGGGGTGGGGGTCATTCTGGGGAGAGGGCACAACCCGTGCAAAGGTCCTGGGACAGAGTGTGCTTGGCAGGGCTGAGAAATAGGAAAGAGGCCAGGAGGTGAGCAAGTGGGAAAATGGAAGGAGGTGAGGTCAAGGAGTAGAAATGTCAGGGGAGGTTGCCCGGGGTCTGAGGGTCCCTTAAAGATTCTGGTACAAAATGCAGCTGTGAGTTCTCTCCAAAACACTGTGGCAGAAATTCCTGGAAGCTAGATAAGACAAAAGCAACAGATTATTATCTTTTTATCTAGAATTCCTCCCTTGTTATCCTAGGCCATGGAAACAATATGGTCACTTTCTCCCTCTCCTCCTCCCTCCTTCTCTCCCTCCTCTTCCCTCCTTCTCTTCTTTCTCTTCCTCCTTCTCCTCCCTCCTCCTCCCTCTCCAAACCTGCCCCTGACCTTGTCCTGAGCTGGCTTGCCTGCACATAGCTAGACAGTGGCGGCCTCCTCCTTGCAGGCAGGTGCAGGCGGAGGACAAAGCAAGAGAGGGGACAGGAGGAAAGAGACTCCAGAGAGGCAGGCGGCAGCACGAGGGACGACGTCACGGGGGCCTCTGACCGCTATTCATTTCAGCCCCCTTGTGTCTCCATCAATAATCATCTGCCATGACCAGGAGGGAGAATCGGGGAGGCTGAGGAGGAGGGTGGCCTGGGGTCTGGATGGGGAGGGATGAGGTGGAGTGGCGGGGGGGGGGGGGGGGGGGGGGGAGGGCTCCTTGGCACTGAGCTCCTCCCAGCCTGGGGCAGGAGTTGGAGGAAGGGCAGAAAGCCCATGGGGACCCAGAGAGTTCTGCTTTCCAGATTTCTCTCCCTGCTTCCTTCTTTCCATTTCTCTGTCCCCCTCACACATATATTCCCTTCCAAAATCCTCTCAGGAGCCAGGAAAGGAAGGGAGGCAGGACTAGTTTCTACATTGGAAGAGGAGGAAAGGGGTTTCAGTGGATGGTGGAGGGTTCAGGAACTGGGGGGACATTGGGAGCACTCTGCATCTGGGAAAATAAGAGGCCAGAGCAAACCTGATGACAAGGGCTGGCGTTGGCACCAGATTGGCACCACCAGCCTACAGGCTTCATGAGAAGAGGGGGCCACCAGGCCTGCCTGGCACAGAATCTGACTCACAATGGGACTCAGGAAACAGCTGATAAATGGCCACAAGAATGACCAAATGGTCAGCTGTGGACAGTTAAGGAAGGAGGTTGGCTTGAGATGGACTAAACCAGTCAAGGAGGGCTGCCTGGAGGAAGTGGGCCTTGATCAGATTCTTGAAAGATGGATGGGATTGGGAGAGGTCAAAATGAGGAGAGAGGCATACCAAGTGAGGCGACTGTGAGAGCAAAGAAAAAAAAGGGGGGGGGGGGGAGATAAGAGAATGAGAGAGTGAAAAGAAAAGTGAAACGAGGGAAGTGGCCAGCCTACAGGGTGCCTGCTCTGGGGCCATGGCTGGCATTGGAAAGTCTGAGGCCACTGTTCCCCAGGTCAGCCTGCTGTTGGTCAAAATTGGCTTTTTTGCTTTCCCTGTGGTTCTGAGCCTGGCAGGCCTCCCAAGTCACACTCGGCCAGGTCTGGGGGCAGAGGAAGAGGCCCCTGGCACTGGGCAGTCTGAGGGAACTTTCAGAAAAGCTCTCCCATCAGCAAGCATTCTCTTTGCCTTGTCACTGTGCCTGAGAGGCCGGCATTAAAAAGTCACCCCTTGAGTCAGGAACAGTGCTCTTAAAATCCGGATTTCCTGCTGAGGCACTGTCAGAATGCCTCAAGGGAAAACGAGGCCGAACCTTGGAGACCAATGGGCCAAACCTCTCTGTTCACACGGAGGAGACCGAGGCAGGCGGGGAGCTGTGATTTGCAGGGGTCACCCAGGGAATTAGAGGCAGAGCAAGGGGCAGCCTCACGCCCAGCCTTGCCCATCGGTGGACTGAGTACGCCCAACACTGGGGCGGGTGTGAAGATATCACTGCACAGTGGGCTAGGGCAGGGGGCACGTGGGCAGCCCCACTCACTTTATTCGGACAGCCGGGCCTGGGTCCTCCTTGCTGATGGAGCCTTTATTTGGAAGGCCAAGGGGGTCCCCTCCATCATCCTCGATGAAGCAGCCAGCAGCACTCCTGAGGGGGGCCACCACAGGATTGCATGGTCCAGTGTGGCCTGGGGTGCTGGGGCCAGGGGTGAAAGCTGCCCTTGGGAGGTATTGGGGCTGGAGCTGAAACAGACAGAACAGCGCCCAGAGGAACGGATGAAGGGAGGGAGGCAGAGAGGTCTGACGGGAGAGGGCAGAGGCCCCTGAGGTACCAGGGAATGGGGATGGGAAGAGACTATCGGGGAGAGGGGGCGTGGAGGGGGAAGAGGCAGGGTGGGGAGATTTTGCCGAGGGAGGGAAACAGAACAGTAACCACGCGAGGGACGAGAGGCAGGCAGACAGGCACACGGAGAGGCAGGAAGGCTTGAGTGGAGTGCACAGGAGAGAAAGCGAGCGAGGTGGGGAGAAGGACCCAGCGCAGGGAGGGGCTGAGACGGAGGGCGGCGGGCGGGCGGGCGCGGCGGCGGCGGCCCGGCGCCCACTGACCCTCTCGCCGCTTGCTTCCCTCCCAGGCTGCGCCTTCCTCACCTACTGCGAGCGTGAGTCAGCGCTGAAGGCCCAGAGCGCGCTGCACGAGCAGAAGACCCTGCCCGGGGTAAGTGGCGTCCGCGAGCGCGAGCGACGGGCGCGCCGACAGGGGGCGACTTCGGGAGGCCGGGCCGCGCCGTGGCCGGCCGGCGGGGGGGATCGCGGTCCGGGCGAGCGCGCCGTCTGCCGCCGCTCCATCCCGAGCTCGCACCGCCCCTCGCCCCTAGAGCAGCGAGGCGACCCGGCCAGGTGGCCCCCCGCACTCCGCCGTCCAGGCCCCTCGGAATAATCCCGGGGAGGGGCGCCCTTTGCTGCCGCCACAAATCTCGGGCGGGGCTCCTCCCCTGCTGAGCGGGTCTTCTCCCCCCCCCCCCCCCCCCCGCCCCCCCCCCGCAGGCAGCCCGAGGCAGGCACGCCCGCCGGGTGTCTGGCTCCCCGGAGCCAGGAGTAGCCTCCAGCCCGTCCCGCGGGGGCCCCCCGGTGCAGGTGCCGCCTGAGCACCAGCCAATCTACGTCGGATGCGGGCTGTACCCAGGGTGGGGTTCGGGGCGAGAGGGGAGGGGGCGCCTCCCCATCCAGGCTTGGCGCCGGAGTGAGATCACTGTGTTTATGGAAGGAGCCAGCCCTGGTCTTTGATAAACTATCGCGCCTCAGCCCTGGTTTATTCCTCCTGTGCGGCGGGGGGAGAAGAGAATTATTTATGTCCCCCGTAACTGGGTGTGATACCAGCCGTGGCTATTATCGAGGCTAGTTCATCACCATAAAATAAGCGTTTCTCAGGTCAGGGGTCTGCGTGGTGTCTCCTGTGGGTTCAGACAGATGGGGGGAGGGGGATTCGGGAGCTGAGATATACAGCTCACGGAGTATGCAAAGATACATGGAAAGATGGGAGTGTCTGTGGGCATCATTTGAAGAATTTATAAATATACCGGGTTCAAGCTGTATTATACGAGATGGGCACTGCGGGGAAGCACGTGTGTTCTATATGTGTGCTCACTAATGTTTACATATGCATGTTTACAATCTTACCCAGCCAGCAGTATGTAAACACACGTTTCCATTCCTGCCCCACAGCAGGAAAGGTTAACCAGGGAGACGGAGAGAAAAGCGACCCCCGGTGGGGGCAGCCTTTCCTTTGTATCAGAGCTCCTGCTTTCCCCGGTGAGGGGTGGGGAGGGCCTTCCTTCCATTAAGACAGCCTTTGGATTGTATTTTTGTACTTGTGATTGCAAAGCTCAGGGCTGAATCATCTTAATAACATACCCCCGGATGCAAATGTATGGAAATCGTGCACCACACGGGTTTTTATGTGGAGCCCAGCTCTGGCACGGTGGCCGTTCCCCAGTTGGTTTTTAGTGGCGCGGCTACATGCACATATATTATAGTAATTACTTTCTGGGTGCCCTCTGTAAGATGGCAGAAATAAGCGCCACATCGCCCCATGTTATGTGTGAGGCACAAAGCCACGGTGTAAGATAATCAAAGGCTTCTGAGAAAGGTTTGTGCTGATTAATAAACTGCTCGTGGTACTTTGTTTTGGGGGGAGATGGTGATAGATATTTTAGAGTCACCCAAATGAAATAGAAAATACCACATTGTTCGGGAGGCCCTTCATCAGCTTGAGAGAGATTGCTGGGGAGTTTCGTGATGGCTAAAAGCCTGGTTGATGGGGAAACAGAAAGAGAAAGTGGGAGGGGGAGGTTTAGGATTTTTGAAGAGGGAGAGGCCCCAGGACTGGGGGAATTTCAGTAGCAAATGTGGATTGTTCTGGATCTAGCATTAACTTGTAGTTGTTTATTTTACATATAAGAGAATAGCTAAATGATGGAGTGTATTAGTTCTTTAATAATTTATAGAAATACTTTGATGTTGCAGTAATTACATTAAAGGTCACATATCAAAGGTAATTTGGTTGAGCAGCTGTGATGGTTTCTCAGAAGCAATCAATACCACTGTCCGTGGTGCTGATTTCACTAAGGGGCCTGCCAGATTAAAGAAGGCTTATTACCAGGCAGAAAGGCCCAGGGGAAATCAGGAGCACATTGGAGCGACGCGCCGGCCCCCCTTCCACCGATAATTAACACTGTTCCCCATAATCTGTGCTAATCCTTCATACTGGGAGATCCAGTGGCATTTTTCTGAAATCACAAAGACGAGTTGGGCAAGTTTTGAAGAAAAAAATGTGAATGTATTTGGGGAGGTGGGAGAGCTGAGGAGAGAGTCCAACAGCAGAGCTAAAACAGAGCCTAGAGTCCCCTTGAGGTGCCTGGAATGCTGTCCTTTCTTCAAAGGCCTCACAGGGAGACTCGTGGCATCAAAAACCTCGTCACAATTCTCAGGGCTGGCACAGCCCACAGGGGGAGAGGCGGGGAGGAAAGACAGGATTGCAGCTCGAATGTCCCAGGGCACAGAGTCCCTATACAAACTTACATGGAGGCAAATGAAAATAAAATGATCAAAAAAATTATACTTTAAGGTGGAGCCATTTGGATTCCAGAAAGCAGAGCTGGTGTTATTCTTGTTGGTTGGTTCTCTCCTTTGAGATCAGAGAATGTGTGCCACTAGCAAATGCAGGGACAGGACCAAGCAAAATACCCTCCCCCCAAGAAATAATGGGTGTTCCTGTCAGCTGGGGCTGGGGCAGAAAGAGACCTCTTCTGGTCTGGGGTGACCACAGTAGGTGCCCCAGTGAGCTCACTCTATGTCTGACTGAGGAGAAAGAAATGGAAAAAAAGAACCTGGAAAACTGGTAACCTCAGCAATTTAGGCACTTTTCCAGACTTCAAAATCCATTAAAGTCAATCCATTAAAACCAGCCCTCCACTTTCTCACTGAGAAGACAAGGAGGGGAGAAGATAGTGCAGGCAGCCCATTCTGTTTCTTTCCCAGCACGTTACAGAGCTAGCATCCTGTTGGCAGCAGGGAAAACAACCCCATTGTTGTCATGTACAGACACACAACCACAACCAAAACAATAGCAAGACAGAACTAGAGGCATCCCTCACACGCGTTCTTATTTGGGGTCGGAGAGGAGCTGACGTTTCTCTTGGGATAAGTGGGAGCTCAGGAACCAGACCACAGTGTCTGTTCTTACAATTCAAAGGTCAGTATACCTGATGTCATTATTCAGAACCAGCCTAACCAAAGGATGGCTGATGGAGCCATCCCTGGGCCAGTGTCACAAATGGATTCTCACTTTTTGAGTTGCCATGACTTCAGGAGAATAAAATTACTAAACCACAGACCCTCATCAGACTCCTTTTGCTCAGTGTTTTCTGTCAGCATCTAGGCTGATTCCACTCTCCGTCTTTCTCTCTCCCTCACACTCTCAATCTCACTTTCCTGGCCCCCTGCCTCTCTCCAGCCCACTCTCTTCTATTTTCCCAATGTTTGTTCCACTATTTATGGGGCACAGTCAACATGGGGCAGTTTCTCAATCCATCAAGTATTTTCTCAGTGTGTGCTTGGAGACCTGACAGGCACGGAGATTAGAAAAATGTAACCCCACTCATCTTAGAGATATCCAAGTTGCAGGCAGAAGCCACACACATATGTGCACACTCACGCGCGCACACACACACACAGAGAGAGAGAGAGAGAGAGAGAGAGAGAGAGAGAGAGAGAGAGATGTCATCAGTGATTGTGGACAATTGCTCAATAATAATAATACATATTTATTAAGCACTTACTATCTGACAGGCATGATGCAAGCATGTTATCTCCATTATCTCATTTTCTCATGATTATCCCCCGTACATGAGGATGCCCAGGGTTAGAGACGTTCAACAATATGCCCAAGATCACACAATTAATAGGTTGCCAAGCCAGACCCAATCCTAGATCCACTATGAAAGCCCAGGATAGCCACTTCTCTTTTCTAGGGCCACAGTTGCTTTAGAGAGGACACAGATGACTATCGGGTGCAGGAGTTTCCCAAAGGTTTTGTTCAGGATGTTGGCAAGGTAGACATAGAGAGTTGGGAGGAAGATGGGTATGTTAGGGGGGAACACTGTTCTGAGAACCAGCCTAGACACAAGGCACACATGACAGGTCAAGCTGTGAGCTGGGCAGATGTCCATTGAGAGCTCCCTGGGGCTGAGCATGCACAGGAAGCCTTTTGGAAGAATTCTGTTCCTTAAAATAGGTCCCTGCTGCTTAGTCCCAGCTCCCCCAGCCTCTGGGACTTTGCAGGGAATTTCTTCCAGGAAGAGCTCATCTGTTTCCAAAGTTAGGAGTGTATGGCCTCACGGGAAAAACTCTGATGAGAGAAAAGCAGGGGACATGGCCAGCCGTGGCCGGCACTCTGTTCCTCTGGCAGCAAAGGGCTCCTCACCAAGGCTGCTGGGGGAGGAGCTGGGTCCAGTTAGCAGGAGGCCTGGAAGCAGAGCCAAGAGGGAGCTGGCAGAGGAGGGAGGAGAGGGAGCCGGCAGGGGGAGGGGGTAGGGAGAGTGGGAGCTGGATCTGCTTGGTAAACATTAAAGTTCCAATTCACTAGCTAAAGATTGGCTTCTGTGCCCTCACTCTGGCAACGTGAGAATACAAAGCAAACCTGCACGCTCCTCTGGGCCATCTCCCATCCCCACCCCTGGCTCAGCCCAGCAGACATGCAGCATCGCTGCCATCACACCTCCTGACTCATGTCGCTCCAACTCAGGGTGGGTCATTTCCATGGAAATTCAATGTGACCTTCTTTGAGTTTACCAGGAAAGATGTTAAAATGGAAAATATATAGATATTTAAAGTTCAGTTGAATTTCTGGCATCATTGTGTCAGGACGGTCTCCTGTCTTTTGCCCTCTTCCTCTCACTTTCATTTTCCTGAGTCCCATTTTGTCTTCCTTTCTTCATCTCTTTTTCTCTTTTTTCTTTATGCTTCTTTTTCCTCCCTTCTCATCATTTTTTCTTCTGCTTTTCCCCTCTCCTTTTTATCTTTTCTTCTTTTCTCCTTTTCATTTGCCTTCCCTGTCTCCTCTCTTCCTCCTTCCCTCCTACCCTCCCTCTCTCTTCTTCTGCCCACTCCACCTCTAATTGGGACCCCACAGGGACTCTAGGGGGACCCCTACCAGCTATCCCGGGGCTTCCCTGATGAAGCCCATCTCTTTCCTGACAGCCCTGCCACGGAAGGATCCATCTAATTTTATGTACAACTTGTAAAGATGAATGATAAGTAGAAAGGATGCAGGCAAGAACAAGATGAATAAATTATAAAGGGCAAATGATGACAAGACAGGGGTCCCCAGAGACAGTGATATGATAACAGAAACTAAAGACGAATTTATGATGGATGTAGTTAGCATGTACGGAAGCTGTTAATTCTTCGGGATAGTTTTACAACTTCTAGTGATTGGCACAATCAAAGTGTTTTATTTGAGGGATGTGATGTATTTCCACTCATCTGTCCTGTAGGCACAGAGTTTTTGATTCTGTGTGATGAGTCTGGGCCCCGTCAGCTCGTGCATCTTCTCTCCCAGCTCCTGCCACCTGCTGAGTTTCTGCGTCAGAAGGTGGAGTCCTGCAAACCAGCTTCACCTCCAGCCACCTGGCCCTGCTGCTCTTCCTCTCGCTGAGTGTATTAGTCCGGGGGCTGCTGTAACCAAGTACCACAAACCAGGTGGGGGGGGGCGGGTGCTTATATAACAAGAATGTATTTTCTCACAGTTCTCAGGTTAAAAGTCCAAGATCAAGGTGTTGGAAAGGTTGGTTCCTCCTGAGGGCTGTGAGGGAGAATCTGACTCGTGCCTCTCTTCATATCTGGTAGTCTCAGGGGTTCCTTGGCTCATAAGTGGTGTTTTTATGTCTTCACATCATCTTCCCTGCGTGCATGTCTGTCTCTGTGTACAAATTTCCCATTTTGATAAATCGTTTGGGATTAGGGCCCGCTCTAATGACCTCATCTTAATTTGATCATCTGCAAAGACCCTACACCAGGGGTTAAGGCTTTGACATCTTTTGGAAGGAAACACAATTGGACCGTAACACTGAGATATGGGCAGCCCTAGAGCCCTTCCATGGTGGAAAGAAAACCAGTTTTCAGTGATGTTTGAGTCCCAGGGGTAGGGTGATGGGTAAGAGAAAGAGGTCCCACCCGCCCTTCCTCCACATCTCTCCCGTGGGGAAATGCTTCTTTTTTCCTCCCTTGGGGAAATAATTGACATAATCTTTCTTATTCCCCCATATCCCCTAAAGAAAAATATTTAACTGTCCTTTGAGGCCAGTGGTACTCAACAAAGAATAATTTTGCCTTCCAGTGGACATATGACATTGTCTGAAGACACTACTGGCATCTGGTAGGTAGAGGTCAGGATGCCACTAAACATCCTACTATGCACAGGAGAGCCCCCACAACAAAGAATTATCTGGCCCAAAATGTTAGGAGTGTGGGGGTAAAGAAGCCCTGCACTAAGGCCAAGGGTAGTTGGAAAAGGCTCAGTGAGACCCTGGAACTGAGCGTTTCTCTCATTTACTGGTTCTTATTCAAGTGGCAGACAAGCCCAAGGGTCCTTAGAGGGTTAGAGGTGGGGGCGCATAGGGACATGTGCTCAGAGGGCATCAGCATAGAGGGAGTAATGGGCAGCAGAGGAGGACAAAGCTCACGTCCAGACACTAGAGGGCATTTCTGGTTGGCAGGTCATGCACACTCATGACTGTGACCATATTTGGACCCAGGGCTGCCATTTCAGCACCGAGTACAGCTCAGTTCTCTCATGTTACCCACATGGAATCTGTGGTTTTAGTGAAATGAGTTGAGAACTAGCTTGTGACAGAGATGGGATCAGAACCTAGGCTTCCACCGCCAACCCACATGTGGGGTTTCTTTAGTTCCTCCCTTCAGAAGAGTCCCCACTCTGACAGGAAACAGATCGGGCAGGCATGTGTCCATCCTGGCAGCCCATCTACAAGTGGCTTAGACCGTGTCATGGATCGGAAGGCTCAGGCTGAGAGCTCAGGGACCCCTGATGTGCCCATTATGCAGAAGGGAACACCAAAGTTCCAAGAAGGAAGTTAGAAATGCTTTATATTAAGAGACTGAGGTCCACCTGGGCACAGAGGCTACATTTGGGGCATCCTCAGATCTTGCCTCTCCTCTTCTCCCCCTGCCCACGCTGGCCTGGGTGGGAAGGTATCCTTATTTTTCAGGCTCCCATAGGGACCATGGTGTCTTCTCTGCCCTCCTGGCAGACCCCAGACCTGGCCATGGCCTGTACTCAGTAAGACCCCCTAACGATTTGTCTGGAAGAACCAGAGAGCCTCTGTGTTCACAGCCATCATATCTAGCTTGAAGGAGATGAGAGGCCCTGTGAGATCATGGACAGAACTTGGCTGGGGGTCAGGGAACCTGGGCGCCAGGTTCAGCTTGCCCCAAACAAGACAGGTGTCCTGGGCAAAACCCTCAGCTTGGAACCTGTCTGGGCCTTCATCTTCTAGACTGTGAAAGGAGGCGGTGGCACAGATTGCCCTGGAGTCCCTTCGAGCTCTGACGTTCTTGAAAATTCTAAGAATAATAGACTTGGCATTACTCACATCACTTAAGATGAGAGAGATGAGGGGAGAGTGGGAGGGTGACGAAGAATGTTGTCCGCTCTCCACTTCCTGGCTCCATCTGTAACAAGCGCAATAGAGCACAGGTCACATATGTCTCTACCCGACGCAGACCAGCCAGACTGCCCACCTCCGCGGACCTGCTCGGGGCAGTGCTGCAGTGAAGGACTGGACCCCGTGGCACAACCACCCCTGCTCCTCCGCCATAACCTTTTCCCACCCTCTGCTCAAGTCTCTTTCTGAGGAAAGCAGGCAGGCATTTCATGACAGTCTTCAGCCTTTGCCCTGGTGTGGTTTGGCACACCGTTGCCATCACCCAGATCAGGAGCAACCATTTTTATGGATCACCTGCCCCAGGTAAAGTATTTTCATGGGAGGCTGGGTGTCTGACATCAGACAAAGATGGGAAAGACAGCCCTTTGCTGGAGGAGCTTACAACTAGGTTTGGGAGGCGAGTGTGAAGATAGCTATGATCCAGAAATAGCTTGATGTTCTGCAAAATGGTAGTGATGGGAGTTCCCAGGAGTTCAGATGAGAGAGACTGTGACAAATTCAAGTGTCCTAGAGGAGCCCACAGCACCAGGGTGGCCTCCTGCCCCCAGACTCTCACCCCTCCAATGCATTCTTCATAGGGTGGCCCAGATTTCATAAAGCTCTGACCATTAAATCCCCTGCAGGCTTCCTGTCGCCCCTAAGAAGAAGCTGGGTGGCAGACTCCTCTCCTGGCCACAGGCCCCCCAGACCCACGGAGCCTGCACATCACCTTCCCTCAGGTCCCTCTTTTTCATGCCATTCCCTCTGCCTGGAGTTTCGAGTCACCCCTGGAGGCCCAAATCCAACATTACTTCCTCTGTAAATACGCTCTGGCCCCCTCTGAAAGCTTTCCCATCTCCCGGGGCACCTGGCGCAGCCCCTTGGTCCCATGCTGCCGGGTTAACTCCATGTTTCACCTTTCAGTGTCCCTGAACTTAGTGCTTCCCTGTGCCTGCTCCTTTACCTGGAGCTGGTCAGAGCTGGTGGGCAGCGGGGGCATGGCTTCTCTTTCTGCTCATCGACCTCGCTGGCCTTGTCACCTCCCAGTGGCATTGGAGCAGGTCCATTCTCACGGCTCCTGTCCCATCCACATTCCCTCCAGGCCCCTCTGGAAAGTTGCCAGCTTAGTTCAGGCTGCAGGGTTATGTTTGGAAAGATGAGGTCTCACACTGCGGTCTTGCTTGTGGGAAGGAAATGCTGTGTGGAAGGTGCTTGGGCAGTCGCCTCTGGCACAGGTGTGTGTCTGGGTGGTGGACAGTGACAGAAGTGAGGGGAGCCTTCCTGCACGTGTTATCAGCCAGAGGGGTGGACATGGCCCCGTGAGTCCAGGGGAGGCTCTGTCTGCTGACCTTTCGCCAGAACAGGAGGCTGGGAAGTGGACTGTGTGTGTGAGCTCCTGGTGCCAGATGGATGTGGGTTAGGACTGGAAGAGTTTCTTCATAGGGTGGCCCAGACTCTAGAGCAGGCATCCTCAAACTATGGCCCGCAGGCCACATGTGGGTGTTTTTGCCATTTTGTTTTTTTTACTTCAAAATAAGATATGTGCAGTGTGCATAGGAATTTGTTCATAGTTTTTTTTTAAACTATAGTCCGGCCCTCCAACGGTCTAAGGGACAGTGAACTGGCCCCCTGTTTAAAAAGTTTGAGGACCCCTGCTCTAGAGAGTGTATGCAGGGCAAGCAGAGAGCCTGGGGTCTGTGTTGTTGGCCTGCATCGTTCCTAAATGGGGAGCTGCCATGTCCCATCAAAGATGGGCAACCCTGGGTGAAGATGGCAGAAAGCGGTATGGTTCTTTATTATTCTATGAAAACAGTTGCTGTAAAGAGAAAAGGGCTGGAGTCCGGGAGGATGCGGTCTCTCCGGCCCCAGCTCGCTGTGGCTCCCGTGTTTGCTTTGATCAAAGGCCTTTGTTGGAGTTCTTGATGAGAGCAGCGTGGGATGCCAGGCAGGGGCTCCATCTTCTGGTGGCAAGTGAGCCTGGTGTGCCCAACTCTGTGTCCAGCCGAGAAGAGGTAAAATGATACCAACAAGCTAGATGATTTGTCCATGGAGGACACCAATCAGCTATGTGACTTGGGACAAGCCACCTGACCTTTCTGGGCCTGTTTCTTAACTCTGTGATGAAAATCTTACCTGTAAAACCCGCATGTGCTGTGGATTGCTATAAATAATCCAGGTATTATTATGAGTGACAAAATAATGATGTGAGGGTGGATGGCCTCCGGGTCCTTTGCCACAGTAAAATCTGGTGACTCCTAATTCATACATGAAATAATCACAGCACAAAAGAAATATAAAATGATCAAGCTGCAATTTGGACCATATGTCCCATCACATTTCAGAAGAGGGAGATGACTGCGAGCGAGAATGACCAGGGAGGGCTCCGTAGAGGGGAAACAGAGTCCAAAAGTGTGTAAAGGAGAGGAAATTGGAAAGGTCATAAGTCTGAATTTTCCTCCTGGCATTGGGGATGAAAACAGGGAGGATGCAGTTGGAGGATGAAGCAGGCCTTTCTCACACTGCTGCCCTGCAGAGCCTCCCGCCCCGCCCCGTGCAGCCAGCCTGCAGGCCTTAATCAACTCCTGGTAGATGAGTCACTGGCCTCCTGCTCACTCTGGGCGTGGCTTCAGATGCGCAGCAATCCCCAGTTTCCCTCCTGCCTGGTAAGGCCTGCCTCCCACTGCCCACACACCACAGTCCTCTCAGAGTTTCAGGGCTTAGCTCCAAGCCCGCCCGCCTTCCTCCAGGAAGCTCTCCCAGACTGCTCTAACCCACATCGGCGGCATCAGGTCTGCTCTGACTCCTGACCCCAGACTCCCAAGTGGGAGGGCAGTTAGCAGAAGCCCGTCTCTCTGGCCACATGACAACTGCCATTCACGAAGTGTCCCTGTGGGCCAGACACATCACAGCTATTATCTCACCTACCGGTCAAGGCAGCAGCGCAGGTGCTCTCAGGACACTGCCAGTGCTGTCCTGCGGAAGGGGACATGGGGGTGAAGGGGCTTGCTCAAAGCCGCGTGGCCAGGGAGAAGTCTGGCTCCAGGGCCCGCGCTCCTTCCACCGCATCCTGTAGCACCCACCCTGGGAACACCTGAGCTTCACAAGGTCAGGAATGGTGTCCCTTCCTCAGTGCCTGTCACCCCAAGGCCGAGACCAGGCTACCCCATGGGCGACGTTGGTACAATTGCCAGGGGCCATGTGAGGCAGGGCAGTGGCCCAGCAGGCGTTCTGCCTCAAAAGCGGAGTCAGATTCCAGCCCCAACTCTGCCTGGAGCCTTACGTGTGCCCTTGGGAGGCCACGTCACCTCTCTGAACCCCATTTTCAGTAACTACCCTGTTAGTTAGAAATGTGTTTGGCTGCAGTGGCTTCAACAAATAGAGCTTTGCTTTTCTGTATATCATAGAGTCTAGGGTCTGGGGTTGGTTGGACAGCATGACTGTGTCAGCCTCAGAGTCTCTTCCCTCATGGTTATAAAACGGCTGCCCCAGCTCCATGCATTACATCCACAATCAAGCAGAATAAGTCCAGCTTTTTATCAGGAATGCAAACATTTTCCCACAGGCTCCTCCCCAGTAGACTTCTGTGCGTGTCTCATTGGCCAGAGCTATGTCACATGGCTACCGTAGCTGTAAGGGAGGCTGGAAAAGGAGATATGTTGCCAAAGATGAGACAAATCTGCCACGATCAAAACTGTGCTCTGGTGAGTGAAGGAGAAGAGGGGATAGATAATAGGTAGGAGCCAGTAGATGGTGCCCCATCAGCCTCCTGGAGAGAGGCAGGGGTCACAGAAGAGCAAGCTGGGCAGAGCAGTAACCTCCCCCTGCCTCCCCCCCCCACACACACAGTTTGCCTTCAGCTCAGATCATGACCCGAAGCTGATATGGAGGAGGCTGAATCAGAAGGAGTAGTTTCACAAGGTGTTTCTTCAACTGCTCACTCAGCACATTTGTTCAACCACTGGCCTGGCTTCTCCCTCCATGGGATTCACAGCGGGGGAGGAGGGGTTCAGCCCCTGGGTATGATACGTTTATCCTCTGTATCTTGGCTTCTGTCCTTCTGTACCTCTGCATGTGGCTTACATAGTAAAGAATCAAAGGCATCCCATGGTCCTCTCCCCGCTCACATTCCTGGGACCACCATAGTGGTGGGTGCACACCTTCTGAGAAGGGGCTCAGCCAGTTTCCAGGGCCAGCAACCTTTATCTCAGGCTGAAGCAAGACACTGCTGGCCGGGGTACGGGTGTGAAGTGAGGTGGGTGTGCTCTGTGTCAAGCCCATCTGAGAAAGGAGAATCGGCCCTCGTAATAAGCTGCAGCTGGGCTGGACTGAGGGCAGGAAGGAAGAAGTCAGAGACAGGCCCGGCTCCCCTCTGCTCCCCAGGCCACCCCCACCCCCTCGTGTCATGGGCTGTCCCCAGAGGTACTAAGCAAAGTGTCCAAGCAGAGTCTCAGTCACTTGGGTGGAGGGGCAGGGCCATGAAGCTAATTCCTCCCATAGACCCAGTCACTTCCAGGAGGTGAGCCAAGATCCCATGATTTTATCCGTGTGTCACCGGTTTCTTCGAATGAAAGGCCCTACCGCACCCATCCCAGCACTCAGCACCTTCGCCAAACCCAGTCGTCCTGCATTCCCAGCTTGACCCAGGAGGAGGTGCTCATGACCACCCCCTCAACCTCTCCCTTCTCTAAAGACCCCCAGGACCCCGAGACCAAACCCGCCACACTACCGGGCAGGTTCCGGCCCTGATTTCAGCCAACCCAGCTCCACCTCTCTGAGCTGCGTGGCCTTGGGCAAATTACTTCACTCCTCTGTGCCTCAGTTTCCTCATCTTGGCCCTGGGACACCAATAGTGCTTGTACCCAGGGCTGTTTGCCCATGGCATGAGGTGATGCACCCATGGCACAGAGCAGCCTGCGTCCACGTGGGAAATGGGTGACGTCTCTCCCTGCCGCTGGTGCCGCCTCAGCCATTCTGTCTCTCCCCAGAGGAGCGGCTTCAGGCCCCTCTGATCCGCCCCGGGCCTGCCTGCCCTGGTCTGCAGGACAACGGACCTCAGGGGGCACAACACCAAGCCCCCCAGCTGCATGGCCAAGCCTGGGGGCTGGCCACATGGGGAGACCGACAAATCTGCTGAATGGAAGCCAAGCTTGGGCTTGGCAGGAAATCCCAGAGGCCGCTGGCCCTCTCCCTGCCAAGGCCTGGTGGTGCTGAAAGAGGGTGGTTTGAGATCGCCACGTCATACGCCCAGGAGAGGTGGTAGCTAAGTTGGTCCTAATGGTTTGCACATTCCCCACGTGAGGCTCAAATATCTCCCTCTCCACTTCATGTTCACCGACCCCACTCCTGGCAGCTGGGGGAGGGGAGTCAGGACATCTAAAACCCTAACCCATGAGAGCAGAAGCCGAGTCACGGCCTGGCACCCACGCAGCTGAAGACAGTCCAGGGGCCCTTCGTGGCAGGGCGACCCAGGGATCTGAAATGAATATGCATTCGGCCTCTCCCTGCAGCCCCGACAGCTGGCAGCCAACAGCTGGGCCCGCTCAGAGCCTGAGAGGAGGTTTTTAATTCAATTCATAAGTGTTTCCTGAGCCCCCACCAGGATCATGGCCCCTGCAAGGTGCTGGCTGGCAGGTGGAAGCCAGGAGAGGCCAGGACCCTGCCGCCCTCGGGGCTTTCCCTCCTGCAGAGGAGAAAAGATGTACATGCCAAGCAATTAGAGGACAATGGATTGAGACTTTGGACTAAAATCTAGAGGCCTGAGTTGTCTGGGAGCACACACAGCCCGGCGGTGTTTACCGCGTCCCTTCCATGGGTGCTCCATGCTGGGAGCTGGGAGCACTGCCCTCAGAAGGACAGGCAGGATGTGGGTGGGTGGAGAGGGGCTGGAGGCAACATTCCAGTGAGGTGACACCATTCGAAAAGGAGGGGACAGAGCAAAGGTTGTGAGGGAGAAAACTATATACTGCAGAGGTTGGGTCTTAAGTTAGAGGAGATTTCGGACTCCAATGAGAAGAGCGTGAACATCCCACTGAGCTATTTGGCCTCTTTGCTTTGGGTACTTGGGAGCCATTGAAGCTTCCTGAGTCAGAGAGCGACAGCCTGCAGTTGTAAGCAGCGAGGTCTAGTTGTAAGCAGCGAGGGAAGTCCTGTGTAGTCCCAGGGAAAAGCTGGTGTGGCCTTGGGAATGGGACATGGGGAGCGTGGAGAGCCTCCCCAGAGTCTCCTCTCACCGAACAGCCTCAGTGGGCAGAGCTGGCACACCTGGGGCACGGGCTAGCAGAGGCTACTCACTATTGAAAGGCCTGCCGGAGGAGGGTTCAGGGGGACATTGGCTGCCTCTGGGACCTGCAGTTAGTGAGAGGAACTTGGCATCCCCTCCCGCAACTACTTGGAGGACTAGGGCCGCCCAGAGGATAATGCGGGCAGGTTCCTAAACCACTTGACTGTGCCTCAGAGACATTCCAAGGCATTCAGGTTTGTAACCAATGCAAAGGAAGATAGAGGTTCTCTCCCTCCCTATCTCTCCCTCTCTCCCTCTCTCAAACACACATGTGCGCGCGCGCGCGCGCGCACACACACACACACACACACACACATACACACACACACATACACACACACACACACACGAAGACAGAGTGTGGCCTGGGAATCTCCTGGGTGATTTCAGTGCTCCTCCCCCTCTGGGACCCCAGACACCCCCGCTCTGTCCAGTGATGTCAGGAAACCCTGATTTCTTCTCTTTGGCTAGAAGAGTTGGATCCATAAATGAAGTTTGATCCACAAATGAGACTCCCCTCTGCCATTATGTCTCCCTCCCCAGGGCCAGAGAACCTCAGAAATTAGAGTGAGGCGGGGCCTTCGCATCCCCTGCTCTGCACCCCTCGTTTTGCAAGGGAGACACGGAAGCCCAAAGCGGGCACAGCCTACAAAAGTGGGTAGCAGCTCTGCCAAGATGCCACGTCCCCGTCCTTTCTCATTTGCGACACGGCCTTTATCTGAACGAAGCTCCTTGGCTGAGAAATCTAGTTCAGAGAGCTGGGGAGGACACCATTTCCATTAGCATCCATATTATGGGGTGTGCTCAGTGCCGTTTTATTATTTTTGAGTAGACAATTCAACGGCGCTTCCAAGTTAATGTCCTGCCAAGCTGCCTTAATGAAGGGATGCGAAGCACGTGTAGTCAGCACAGTGACGGGGTGGCTGCCGTAGCGAGCCGCTTGCGAACGCTGCCTTCTCTTAGGTAGGCAGCGCATTCCTGCAGACAGCAATGTTGTCCGCACTGTTTATTTGCTGACCAAAACTGTTTGCGCCGTGGATTTTGCAAAGCCTGACGTCTCCTAAAGTCCAAATTACCTTTGCTTCTGACTTGGTGGCTTTGAAATTTACAAAGACTTCAACCAACTCCTTAAGCCGTGAGCATCTCACAGATGGAAGAGACTTGTGGTTGGTCACCCTCGATGGAGTGAACCCCGTTCTCTAACTGAACCACAGGGTTTCACTGCGATGTGGTGGCTGAGGAGGCTGGATCCCACTAACACCCCTCACTCCTCTCCGACCCCCGGCAGCTTTGCATTGCTTCATGTGCTTCAGCCTGTACCCTGCCTAGAGCGCCTCAAACACTCTCAACCTCTCTTAGATTCCGGGCAAGATCCCCTTCCATCACCCATCGGTCCATGGAGGCAAACCCCCATCGGCTGCTGCGTGAGCCCCCCTCCCCACCATGCTCCAGGTTCTGGGGAGATAGTGTGTGCCATCTTCCTCGGTTCTTATTAAATGATTTATCTGGGGGAACTTAATATTTTCTTTTAGGACAAACGGAGCTAATGCAATGTGCTTGTTTTAATTCATGAGGTTAACTGATCTCATTATCTGTGGCGTTCGGTTAAATCCTTGTGCCTGGGCCGGCTGCAGGTGTGGGCTTTGAATCCTACCAACAGGAAATCTCTTAAAACGGGCTGATCTAACGCAGCAGGTCTGCTGGAATGAGGGATTTTCTAATAATGAAGGAATTTATTAGTAGCCAAAGATACATAGAGGAGGTATTTACATTAAACACATGCACAAGGAACAACGGTTGGCTGCTTCCCCACCTCCCCAACTCATGTCCCAGTCGTTACCACTCAGGTGGAGTCCCAAGCAGCCCCAAGGTGCCCCTGAGACTATGCGCAGATCCCCTGCAATCTGACACTAGGGGGAGCGGGCCTGGCAGGGGCCAAAGACCTGCAGTTGGTGGACTCCTGAGGAAGGAGCCAGGGATGTCGCCCAGGTCCCTAAAGCTGGTGGTGCCTAAGGAAGGAATGTGATGGGTCCATTGCCCCTAAGCTGGGAATATGGTCCCAGAAACCTGTGTTGGAGGCTGAGAGCTACAACTCCCAGAGGGAGTGTGTCCAGGGAGGGTGACAAGGGAAGAAGGAGCTAGCGATTGGCTGGTGACATCCAGCCGGAGCGGGACAGCTCTGACAGATGTAGGCTGTAGCCAGGTTAGGGTGGCAGGAGAACCCTAAGGAGAGAGGATGCGAGGGGCAGCCCCCCACACAATGAGGGGCTCCTGGCTTCCCAGTCCCACCCTCTGCCCTGACTGAGGAGGAGCTGCCCATCCCGCGCTGAGAGGTGCTCCCAAAATCTCTCAGGGGTGGGGCCCAGGATGCGAGCACTGTCCAGGGTGTGTGGAATTCTAACTCCAAAAATTCACGTTGCTCGAAAATCCCCACTAGCCTTATTGTTTGGAAACACGGCTTTGGCATCAGGCCAGGCCGGCCGCACTGCACTGGAAATTCATTTCCCATTACCTGCAGCCCATTCGCCCTGACAGCCTGAGTCACTCAGTGCTGACCTGTTTTCAACCAGCGTCAAGCTTGCCCTCTTCCACGTGAATGATCCTGGATGAAGTCACTCTTGCAAAGGCACATGTGGAACCAGCACACACATGCAAAATGTACACGTGGGCACACAGACAGAGCCGTATGCACAGACTTCACATTCAAATGCACACACACCAGGGCTCATGGCATATATGTGTGCATGTGTACACATACACACACATAGGAATATGCACGCACATGTGTACACACACGCACACACATGTGCACACATGCACGCACACACTCTTCCTCTGGCTCCTTTAGAATTGAAAGAGAATGTAGCTCTACAGGGACAGCTGAAGATAAACTCTTGATTTCTGATTTCCAAAGCAGTTCGGACAAGGTCCTCTGAAATGCATTAAAATGCTAATCACAGCATCTGTCTGAACCCTGGCAGCTGTGTGACTTAGGGGGAAATCGAAGCAGAATGGATTCAGAAGCCTGGAACTCTTTGCCTCTCCTTGCCTGGCTCTCTCCTTTGTCTCCCGCCCCCCTCCCTTGCCTATCCCCACCCCCACCCCCATAGCCTCCATCGCACACCACCCGCTCTGCACGCTCATCTCCAGCCCGGGCCACAGTGGCTTTGACTCTGCCAGCCTGGTTCTCCCAGAGCACCATGGCTCCCAGCGCTGACAAACAGCACTGCCGCCCTTCTGTCTGTACCCAACGTTCCCTTCAGGGAGCTACCCCAGCGCTTGGAAAAATGACCTCCCACTGCTCCCCAGGGCCCCACGAGGCCTGTAGGCCCCAGACCCCGCCCCACTGGGGAGAGCAGAGAAGTACCTGCATGCTCAAGGATGGATGCTGAAAGCATGCTCTATTCACCCAAAGAAAGGGTAGAATCCAGGCAAGTCCTGGAGCCGCTTTCTGACGTCCCCCATGACACTGTCTGTGGACAAGGGAATGGGATCAGGGGAGAGTCACACACCCACACTCCTGGGGAACACCCCACACTGATCCTCTACACCCTCAGGTGACATCCAAGCCTTCCCCTACCTCAGTAAAGCCTCCTTTATTGAGGACTGTTAGACCATCTTCTCTCCACCACTCCCACCTGACACAGGATCCAGGAACACCCCAGTACTCCTGCCCCCCTTCTGTGCAGCCTCACACCCCATGCTTTGCTTCATTGCTTCCCTTGCCTGGCATTCTTCTACATCCCAAGCTCTTTGCTGGTCCAGTTCCTAGTCAACATTCCAAACTCAGCCCAGACATCACCTTCTCCAGGGAGCCTTCCTCGACCTGGCAGTGGATAAAATGCCCCTCCTGTATTCCCAGAAATTCCTGTGCCTGCCTCAGTTGAGAGTTTAATGTGACCACTCAGCCGGTCCCTCCTCCTGGACACGCACTCTCAGAGGGCACACCCACCCCTGTGCACCCAGCAATGGCACAAGGGTTGGCTGCTAAGTGTGGGAATGTGTGTGTGCGGGTGTGTGTGCGGGTGTAAGTGTGTGCATCTGAATCCTTGGGCCCAGAGCCACTTTGTGGGGCTCCACAGTGGACATTCTGGAAGTATTTTGCCCTTTCTGCTGGGACCTGAACAGGCTCTGGTCAGACCTGTGTGAGTACAGGCCTCACACCAAGCTCCATGTTCCCACACCCCTCACCCCCACCCCATGAAGATCGAAGCTCTCAGCATACCACAGTTCCATTTTCCTCTTAAGCATCAAACTGTCATTTCACTAAACACCATCTGGAGACTCCTGGCTGCAGCCCCTCATTTCTCCCAAACTCTTATTAATGTGACGGGTGTTTATTCCTTCTTCCTCCTCTTCCACTTCCTCCAGAACCTCTCAGTTCTGTGGCCTTCAGACATTCATCTTATCTTCGGGGAGCTCAGCTCTGCTGGGAGGGCGGCTGGCTCTGAGCAGCTGACAGTGATAAAGAGCAGACAAAGCCAGAGCGAGGTGTGGCGGGCCCTCCCAGAACCCAGTCCCCACCAGACTGCGAAGGGGGTGGCAGAAGGAGAGTTGGGGAAGGAACCTGGTTAAGCAACGGCTGCAGCGGCCTGCAACTCAGCTACACTGACCTTCCCGGAACCTCAAGTCCTCCGTGACTCCTTGAGGCTACCAAACAAAGCCCAGATTCCAACCCCAGTCCTTGGTGACCAGGTCTTCCTGCCTTTCCCAGCATCAGCATCTGCCCAGCCCCTGGGTATCACCAATGTGCTCATCCTTGCTTCCACTGCTGTGCCCATGTTGTGACTCTTGTCTGAATGAACCATCTTCTCCCCCCACTTCTTGCTTGTCCCTGAAAAAGGAGCTCAGGCCTTGCTCCTCCAGGAAGCCCAAAGCGAAGTGGGTCGACAGCAGTGACTCCGCTGAGATGAGCCCCACTCAAGGGTGCCTGCTGGCATCCGGGTGCTGGCAGGAGGAGCCCTCTCCCAGTGCCCACATGGAGCCCCTCCCATTCCGGTCCTCCCCCACCCCCTGCTGTGGCCCAGGCTGGCACTCAGAGGCCAGCTCGCTTCCCCTGGTAGAGCATTAAGCTAATGCGTGTTGTGTCTCATTAGTGGCGTTCTGTTTGTGCCAGGGCCAGGCAATTTGATGGGTAGTTGATTGGATATTCTGTTTATTTATGGCAGGAAAAGCATTCTTTATTGAGGACTGGGCAGCACATTTCTGTCCCTATGGCACTAAGATCCTCTGGCAATCATGCAATTATAAATTAAGACTAAATAAATAATATATAATCAGCAATAAGGACTGCATGCCTCCATGTAAAGAGCTCCTCAAGCAGACCCTGGCATCTCCTCGCAGCTGGGCCTGGAGACCCAGCAGAACCCCAAGCTGAGAGGCACCAGCCACCCCACATTCTCGGCCGGGGTCACTGACAGGGTGAGCACTGGCGTCCATGTGCCTCAGTCACAACACCTGTGAGTGTCAGCACCTGAATTGACAGGAAGCATTTAGTTTCTGCTGCATCGATCCTCACAAAACCTCGAGGAAGCGAGGGGCAGGTTTTATTATCTCCCATTGAGAGGTGAAGAAACGGGGTGAGGCCATGGAGGTAGAAAGACCCTCCTGGGACCACAGGGAGAGGCGGGCGGCCTAGAACCCCATTGTCCTGCCCTGTGCCCTTGACCTTTCAGAGGTCGATCAGGATGGAAGTGATCATCTTCCAAGGGCCTGAGGTTGGTTTTGCCACCCTTGCAAGGGTAAACACAGATTTGACTCTCACATGAGGAAGAAGAGTGAACACCCACATTCCACCTCAGAGCTGCCCCTCCACACTCACCATCCATCATGCCGGAGCCCCCAAGCCACCCTTCTATCTCAGAGTACCACTGAGTCCATGGGAGATTGCCACCGACCACCCACTACTGGCTGCTGGTTGGGCCTGGAGACGGGTCTGCTTGCGTCCTGGAGCCCTTGGGAGGTGCAGGTGGTTATCTTAGAGGGGACCGGGCCAGGGCCCTGCTCTGGGCAGGTATCCAGTGTGCAGCGGGCTGAATGACCTGGGTTTTGAAGTCTGGAGATGACACTACAAGTTCTGGCTCATGGTAAGCAGCCAGAGCAAGTAGCAAACAGGCCCTTCCATCCTCCCCAACTGACGGCTACCTCCCCTGTGGGGCCGCTGGGGTCAGGGAGTGTCTGAGCTCTGAAATTCACAGGGGCCTGATTCTCAGCCAGCCCCTCTGCAAAGCTCACCTCCACACCTAGAGTGCTCCAGGCAGGGTCCTGAGTCTTGAGACAGATGTGGGCCCAGCACAGTCACATTTTCTCTTAGCGCAGCAGCCCCAGCCAGGGCCCTGGAAAAATCCTCCTGAGAGTGGGGTGAGGGTGGGGGAGCGGGATGGGCACCAGTGGATGGGGTTCTATCCCAGCCAGAGCTGGAGGACTGGAGGCGCCAGCGAGGCCCCACAGGAAGGCCGGGTGTGAGGCTTGGCTGTATAAATGCAATCTCTGTTTCACTCAGCCCACTCTCCTCTCCCCCGCCCCCTCCCTGATCCCCCCACTCCTTCCCTGCTCTTCCTCTTCACCCTCCCAAAAACTAATTGTCTCCCTCACCAGTCTGCGCCGGTGCTTTCTTTCTAGAGGTTTCTGCGGGAAACTAATTATGCACCGCTAATTTGGAAGCTAGCAGCTTTCCCGTTAACGTTGATTTGATTTGGGTTGTTCTGCTGAGTGGCATTTCTGTAAATATGCCACAGGGCTGGGGGCCTATCAGGGAGGGTAACCCTGGGGTCAGGAGGAGGGGCCTGTGGGGGTGGCCAGTGTGTGGGAGGAGAGAGAAGGCTCTATTAACATAAACCAGGGAGACTGGGGGGAGGGGGCAGAGTGAAAACTGGCCCACAAAGGTAAAAAGTTCTAGGTGGGCAGGATTGCTCAGTGGGTGTGGGTGCTGTGGTGCAGGAGCTAGGAGCTAGGCAAGGCTGGGCTGGAGAGGGGTGTAGGGAATGTGAGATCTCTACCATGGGACACTCTGTCCAAGGGCAGATCTCCAGCCCCAGTGGGTCCTGGAAGGCCGGTGTGTGAGGGTCAGGTGGGAATGGGGCAGACAGGGCCTGGAGGATGAGTACAGCTCTCTTTCTGACCTGCTGTAGCCAGGCTGGGCTCAGGGCCTATGTGTTCAGGCACACGGAGCCCTGTGCTCCGAGGGCCCAGTGCTTAGTTTAATGCTTATACTGTCACCATCTTGAAATTCTTAATTTTTGAACAAGGGGCTCTGCAGTTTCAGTCTGCACCCATGAATTATGTGACCGGTCTCCCACGGACTGTGTGTTCATCGAGGATGTTCTCTAGGGTCTTCTGTGTGTTTCTCGTGCTTCCTGGAAAGGAGTCCCCTGCGGACAGGACGGGGTCTGCTGGGTTGTCCTCGAGTGCAGCTGGGCCTGGTACATCCCTGCAGCATCTTACCTGGTTCTCATACATCGCACAGCCCCCACTGTCCAAGATGAGACACATCGGGCTATCTATTTGTGCACCCTGCCTTTTTCCCTTTCCCTTAAGGGGCCTGGCAAGCATCTCCCAGCAGCCCACCCCCCTCTCCCAGCAGCCACTTTCTGCAGATAGCAATAGCCCCACTCCCACCTCTACAGAGAGAGTGGATGTCAGCACCTGCCTCAGTGTCGGCTCCCGGCCGCTGACAGCCTCGCTGTGGATTCCCATCTCTGGTGGCCGGGAGCCCGCCAGGCTGGCAGCTCTGAGCTTTTGGGCACGTCCACAGGGGATGGATTAGCAGAGAAGGCAGATGAGGCCTGCAGGGCCCGAGGATGGCCAGCCAGACAGGAAAGCCTTCGGGGAGCACAGAGGAGGGTGGGGAGAGGAAGTGTGGCACCAGGGTCCGCAGTGGGAACCCCATCTTTTTGCCACAGGGAAGCAGGACAAATTGTCCTCTGGGGACCACTGGATACTCCCAAGAGATCAGCAACCCTGTTTCTCCTTTCCTTGCCTAAGACCTCCATGCAGTATCAGAGAAATTTTTCTGGGACAGAGGTGCCCAAAGGGAGCCCAGGACAGTTCCCACCTCTGCTAGGCTGTGGGGAGAGGGAGTCCCAGGGAATGAAGTGTTTATGGTGAGCCCCCAGCTCATTGCCTGTCCTGCTCTATTGTCCACTTGCCGTGGACCAAGCCATGTATCACTTACTGATCCTTGGCCACATTTCCCTCTTGGGTGGAATGGATTTGGTCCTCCCCGGGCCCTTTCAGCAGTACCATCGTCACTGCCTCTCTCAGTTCCTCCCAATCCTGCCCTGTCCTGAGTGTCCTCACCCACAGTCAGACGTACCTGGGTTCTAACTCCAGCCTAATCAGACCAGCCGTGTGGCCTTGGAGCTGATCCTCTAACTGCTCAGGCCCTCGTCTCCTTTCCTGCAAAACACACTCTGCAAAGTCTTCCTGTGAGGGCTGTGGAGAGGAGGCGGTGATGGCAGCCACTCCCGAGTAGAAGCTGCTACTGTGATGTGGTGACCACTCTGATGTACAATAACGTGGCTCGATGGAGCCATTCTGGCTGCCTGAGATGCTGCTCTTCCTCTCGCCTGCCCTAACACCCACCCATCCCTCACAACAAACCTCAACCCCTGGCTCGTCCAGGGGCCCGATGAACTACAGGACTCAACAGTGAATCAGCCGCCATGCCTGTGGGTTAACTGGCTGCTTCTGTGGGGCAGCGTTTGTCTTACAAGCCAAATATGAGCTTGCATCTCCATCTCTGAGTCCCATGCTCCCGGGCACACAGTAGGCAGCCAGGACGGGGGTGTTGAAAGGAATGTTCGCACCTTGTGCCCTGCACTCATGGTCTTCCACACATAGAATGTGTTGTGTTATATGGCTGGCTTTTCCCTCTCCTGATGGGATCTCAATGTCCTTTTCCATTAGGCTTATTCCATTCCCACAGCCAACCTTTGGAGACTTATCTCCCCCGTTGAAGCAACACATGGCTGTGACTTGATGTTGACTTAAGGTTATGTGAGTTTCTAAGACTGCCTGAGAGGCAGCCTCACGCTGAGCCATATTGACCAGCCGGCTGTGGTAACCAATGCTGAATAATGGTTCGAATGGTAACCAGCATTAGCAAATAGTTCCTGTGATAATTGCAGCCTAATTTGTGTGTGTGCACATGAATTAGCATGCATCTGTATGCCATTAGCACTCTGAATTATCTCCTGAGCAGCAGCGCTTGCCTCAGGCCCTGTGGACAAAGCCAACAGTGAGGCCATTTAGAGCTCAATTTCTTTTAAGAACAAAGAACAGAAAATGGTTTTAAGAAAGGGAAAGATTGTGCCTGTAGCCCACTCCATGCACTCACTCCATATGCTGAACCTCAGGCCCTCCCAAGGCATGGAGGCAGAGAAAGTTAGGAAGGTCCAGACCTTATCAGTTTGTCATCGGCCCTGACAATGTCCTCAGCTGGGACCTCCCTGAGCTTCCTGGGGAAGAAATAAGGAGAATTCAGGAGCCCTTACAGCTCAGCGGGCGCTGGATTCCTAGTTGGGCTGTGGATAGAGCATGTTCCATTTGTAATGTGTCTGGGGAGTTATTTGAAGTTTAGTGATCACCTCCTGACTTGAGTTCTCATATCACAGATTTACTGAGAGCAGAAACCCTTGGGGTTAAGATCTCTACACGGACCCACTTGTGTTTAGACGTGGTAAATCCTGAGTGGTAGTAATATTTAAAAACTCACCATAAGGCAGATAATCCAGTAGAATCAGAAAGTGTCCAAGGGCTCTATCATCAGTGGTGAACCCTGCAAATAGTGTCAGACTTGCTAATAGCCCAGGTTCTCTGACCAAGAGGAGTTTTGCAAGCAATGAAGGTTCAACAAGCAGAGCCACTTTCTGCAGATAGCAATAGCTTTGTGGGTATTGATGAGCTCAGCCTACGAAGCCAGCATCTGCTAACGACAACAGATTCTACAAACATTACCTGTCTCCAAAGCTAGTGAAGAACTCTGCAAACAAGGACTGACCAGGCCAACAACAGGCTCCACAAACTGCTATGGGTTCTGCAAACTTCAATGACCTTTGTGAGCGATACCAGGCTCTACAAACCCCAAGAAACTTTACAAGTGGAAGCAAGCCTTGTGGCTAGTGATGAGTTCTGTGTGCAGGGCCAGGTCCTGCTAACAACAGACTTTACAAACAGCAGCAGACTCTAAATCTGGTGGTGAGACCTTCCAGAAACAGCTGACCCTACAAGTAGCATTCTGCTCTGCAAATATCAATTAGCAGGAATGAGCTCGGCAAGTAACACCAGAGGTGCTACAGACTGCATCCAGGTCTTCCATGCCTTAGTCTCCAGAAACAGCGGGCTGAAGGAAGTACTCCCCATGCCAGGAGAACTCTCCCCTTTCCTCGTCACGCAAGCGCTCTCTCCATGGCAGCCCATGGGTGATGACAGGGTTCTCTCCTCAGCAACACTTGGGTGGGATGGCCAGTCTCCTCCATGAAGAAGTCTCCTCTAGTGGTGCATCCTGGGGCAAAGAACACCCCCAGAGGTGGGAATCCCAGCAAGCACTTTGAAATCTCAGAGGTAGTGCCAGGGATGGGTATGGAGGTAGCCAAAGCTGGTGTTTAGACATTCATACTCTTGGGGAAGAAGCTGGACCCCAACGGGAGAAAAAACTGCTGAGGACTGAGCAGCCCCAGCCCTGGGCACAGAATGTGGCCACTGCAATTCCATCACCTTAGCAGTCACTGGGAAGTGCTCTTGGACAAAATAACCCACTGCCTGGCCTATCTCTGATGCCTGAAATTTCACCATTGGAGCTTATTCCACTCAAGTCAAAGCATGACCCTTGTTAAAATGAAATCACCACCCACCCACCAATTCTCTTAACACCCTCATCCTGACACCTCAGTGTGAATCAGCTTGTCATGTCCTCTCCCTGGTGACAGACATCCAAGAGCAGCATCGGAAGGTGTGTGGGAGCCAGCACATGCCTGAATCCTTGGAGCATCGGATGTTATGCCAGGGAAGGAGGGGCAGGCGTGGGCAGGGGTGGAGCAAGAAGATAAAGGGTGGGTCCGACTTGAAAGCAGAAGGTCAAGGTTACACAATCCTTCCAGGCCAGGTCCTCCTGGGAAAGTTGAGATCAGTGGGTCATCTGAGAGACCTGGCATCTCCCAGGTCAGTGGGTGCCTAGTTGGAGAAAGGAGGGGGAGTGGGAGTTGGGAATGGTCTGGCTGCAGGATGTGCGGTCTGCTCCCAGGCCGAGCTCCCAGACCTTGTCAATAGCAGGAAGCCTTGCTCGGTTAATTAATGAGTTATTCAGGCTGACCCTTGATCTCTGGAGCAAATCAAGGGCTTTGTGCGGCTCCTATTAACTCCCTGGATTTGTTCAGCGCCTGCCTGGGAGGTGGGCTGGGGAAGCCGCCTCCCCCGCCCTTCTCCAAGCTTTCTGCATACTACTCGAGGCCTAGCAGGGACTCGGTCCTGGTCTCCAGCTGTGAGGGTCCCAGAAAGAGCTGGTGGAGTGTCTGGAGAGGCTTTTCGGAGAGGAGACGCCTCAGAGGGGGAGGAAGCTGCATTCAGCAGTGTCCCAGGTTGCAGCTGGGCTGGGGAAACAGCCTTGTCCCTTCAACAAACCCACATATAAGGCCCACCCCCACCAAGGCCCCTTCTTGAGTCCTTACCAAGCACCATGCTAGAGGGTGTGTTTCAGGATTCAGAGCTGGAGATGAGGCCTCAGGAGGGAAGGGAAAGGTCACAGTATCTGCCCCAGGGAAGGAAGAGAGGGTCAGGGACAATTCCAAGTGCGAAAAGCCTGGAGGCAGCTGGTAGCTGGACGAGCTGGCACAGAGGCAGGACCAAGGCCCCGGAGTCCCCAAAGCCACAGGTCCCTGAGGGTGTTATAGACACGCCCGAGGCCACAGGGCCCCGAATCAGCCACAAGCACCCCCTCCCTCACTGTGGTGCATGGCACTGGAGGTACAAGCGTGAGCGAGGTATCTGGGTAGTCAAGGCAGGTCTTTCCTCAGAGCTCTGGGAAGTCAGGGCCTCCTGGGCTCTGGGTTCATGATCAGCCATTCTCTGGGGAAGACCCCTGTGTTGACCCTGTCTATGGCCTGAGATCCTGTGTCCCTCGAGGCTGGATCTGCACTAGGACCCACCTCCCATCCACCATTGCTGTTGCCTAGATACACATTCTGAGACTATCCACAGTCCTAATTCCGGGGGATGGGCACAGAGCTCTCTGGGCTCAGACCTGTCAGCTCTGGTTCCCCATCACGGGGAGGAGTTCTCAGCCTTTGGGGTCCCCAGGCATGTTCCTTCCCACCAAGACAGTGGGGCCAAGGACGCCGCTCTGAGCGGTGCTTTCCCAGGAGGAGGAGACATTGCAGCGAAAGGCAAGAGTTGGAACTTTGGAAGAGGGGCCAGGAAAAGGCAGAGAAATTTTCAAAAGGGGGAATTTCAGCGGTTGAGCATCGACCTATGAACCAGGAGGTCTCAGTTCAATTCCCAGTGAGGGGACATGCCTGGGTTGCAGGTTCAATCCCCAGTGTGGGGTGGGCAGGAGGCAGCTGATCAATGATTCTCCCTCATCATTGGTGTTTCTATCTCTCTCTCCCTCTCTCTTCCTCTCTGAAATCAACAAAAAAATGTTTTTTAGAAAGGGGGGAATTTCATTGACATGCACCCTCAGAATGAGTTAAATCCTCTATCTTAGACAAAGGAAGGGAGGATTTTTTCCCCAGGTGTGGGATGCTCCATACTAGGTAGCTTCATCCTTTGGAGGGTATAAGCAGGTAGGCTGGAGAAATCCAGTGCTTCCCACCTGCTCCTCCCGCCTCTAAATGCATTAAATCCATCAAACTAAATGAAAGCAGCTGCTGTTTTAAGGAAATAAAAGCTCTCATATGAAAAAGCCCAGAGATTTTGAGTGGAGAGAGAGAAAAATATATATGAATGTAGTTTTTTTTTTTTCCTCCCAAAGTACCACTTAGCAAAGCAAACCTTGGGCAGCCCTGGAGAATGCGCTGGCGAGCAGGTACGGGATGGGGCTGACTCCAGGGATGGTGCCTCTCCTCCCAGAGTGGCCACGGCAAGGAAGGGCCCAAGGCCACTAGTTAACGGATGGCCGCTCTCTTCACAGAGGGCTTTAGCACATCTCGAGCCTGTTTCCTGAGCCTGATAAGGTGCAAACAGTGTGTTTCATTGACTTTTTCATTCCCAAGGTTAAGCATGTGATTTTTATAAATATCTTTCAGGGCTGATGGCCCCAGTGGAGACTGTTAATTAAACAAAGTATGACGCTGAGAGCAAAGTCTCCTTTGCAGGCCAATCCTATTTCCTTTTTCTTATGCCTGATGGTCATGTCCTCATGGACAGGTGTGCACAGTATAGCCCTGATGTACATCAGTGCCGTCCTACCGAACACTTTGCACATTGCTGGGATATGAGCAAAGCTGCGGGCAAACGCAGGGAAGATTAAGCCACACCCCTGCCTTCAGGGAGTGTAAGGGTGAAGACGCACAAGTGAGAACCAGGAGAGCCAGCTGTTTGACGCGGGTACTAAGGGTGCAGGAATGAGGCCAGCCAAGGGCTGCTGCTCCCCATCCAACCAAGGATGGGGCCCCAAGGGAGTCCAGTGGTCTGACTGGGAGCACTGGGACAGGAAGAGACTCAAATCCGGCTCCTCTGCAGAACAGAGCACCTGCCTCCTGGCACCTGCCAGCACCTTTCGGGGCAGTGAGGAGCTCCCTCCACCTGAGGGGTGCAAAGGGCTGGGCTCTGTTTTCCTGCTTCCCAATAGACCAGTCTTTGCAATGGTTGTTTCCAGGTGTGTGTTTTGGGCTTTGGTTTTTTTGTGGGTTTTGGCAGGGGGAGGAGGAGTGCTATTTGCTTTGTAGTGTGTTTTGTTGTAGTGTGTTTTGTTATAGTTGTTGTTTTATTTCAATTACAACTTTCCTCTCCTAATGTGATAGGTTTGTGTGGCAGCAAGGAAATAGGTTTGGGGCTAGAAAGAGAGAGTGGAGAGGAAAGAATGGGGGTGTGATTCCTTGAGCAGCGTCCAGGGGACTTGGGGCGGTGGTGGGATGGGCGCTTCGATGGCAGGGGTGTTACTGACGCAGACCCGCATGCAGAAAGCCTTCCCCAGAGGCAGCTACTCGGCTTCTCGGCAACACAATGCAGGAGGTGGCATTGCAGCCCCCGGGACTTGTGGCCTTCCTACACAGGATGTGCTGGGGCCTGAGAGCCCTGCAGCCCCCAGTGCACTGCCCACTAGGGCCTCTGGGACCACCTCAGGGTCCCACGGGCATGGCCGCCAACAGCATGGCCGCCAAGAGTGCAGTGGCCTCGGTTGGGCAGGTGACCTGTTTCCCCACCCGTGCAGAGTTCAGCCCTGACCTCAAGTGTTGAGAGAACCACACTGTGGGGTGTGGGGTGTGGGGTGTGGGGTGTGGGGTGCTACCCGTGGCACCCGTGCGTGGTGGCCCCGGAATAGGCAGTAGCTGTTATTATTCGGCTGCTATTGTTACTATTATTACATTACCAAGAGTGGCTCAGGTGGTGTACACTCACCGGCCACCCTCGTGGAGGAGAGCAGGCCATCAGATATACTCAGCTCCAGGAGACCTTGCCCTGATCCCACACTCCCACCTCCTGGCCATGGGCAGGTAGCACATGCCAGCCCCCAGAAGGGCCAGCAGAGGCTGAGTCCTGGGCTCTGGCACAGCGTAGAGGGCAGAGCCTTGTCCCCCCACCTGGCAAGAGTAGGGCTCAGATGCAGAGCGAAGCAGTGGACAGAAAGTGCTAGAACACCCCCTCACCTCCAGGTTTGCTGGGGAGGGGAGGGGCCTGGGATGTGAACACCCCCTCCAGTCCAGGCCCTCCTAGATGCAGGAGCCAGGCTCAGTGGCCCAGCAGAAGTGGGGTGTCAAGGGAACAGAGCCGGTGCAGGCCTTCCTGGGAAGCTCAGGGCCAGCCCGTGGCTTGCCGCATGGCTCCTCAGGGTAGGCGGACTGGGTGCTAAGTGCGCTGCCCTCCCCGAGACCCCTGTCAGGACCCATTGAGCTGTGAACACACTCTAACATGGCCCAGCTCAGAGTCCAGGGGAAGGGTCTGTGGAGGGCAGTATGAAGCAGGGATGTGGGACGGACCCACACACACACACACACACACACACACACACACACACACAGAGCCTTCCCGGCTCCCTGTATGGGCTCACATCCCTGAACCACAGTGGGCCTGCCTGGGCCCTCCAGGCACCAGGAAGCATGTCCCCTTCTCGTGTCCCCCTCCTCCTGGTGCTCATTGGGTCTCCACCCTCCTTCCCTGCCCTCTTGCTGTCTTCGTAGGGGGGAGGGGGGGCAGAGGCAGCTCATTCTCCTGCAGAACCGGGGGCACCCCAGAGGAGGGGTCTTGGAGCTCCTCCCTCTACCGTGTTCACCAACTCCCAGTCCCCAGGGCTTGTTCAGCTAGAAACTGCCATAAATGGGTGGCTTTGCGTTGACAAGCCTCCCACACCCATGGTGGGTGTGGCTGTGGCAAGTCCACAGGTGACGGGATGCGGCCTAGAGCACAGAGCTCTGACCTGGAACCCCTCCTTCTCACCCCGAAACCTGGGCCTAGGCTGGTGGCAGTGGAAGGCTTTGTCCCTGCCTGGGAGCTTGTGCGTTATGGCACCAGACCCCAGACTGTCCCCGGGAGTGGGGAGTGGTGGAGTTAGGGGTGGAGGAGGGGAAAGGCACGGGAGACTGTGAGGTGTGCTGAGGCAGCGCCTGCCCTGCCGCCTCCAGAGTGCCCGCGAGGTCAGCTCCAGGGCCGGCAAGGCTGTGCAGCCCGAGGCCCCAGCAGGCAGATCGGAGGGCATCATTCCAGCCACGGAGATCATCAGGGATCGCCATGGCAACGGGGGTGCAATTAAGGCCCGTTTCAGCTGGGAGCAGCTGTGCGCACTTTATCTGCCTTGAATAAGGAGCGAGAGAAAAAAACCTGGGGAGGGGGAAGGGTGGGGAGGCGAGAGGGAGGGTAATCGCAGTCCTTTGCAGACCTCTTCCTGTTGTGAGAAAGAGAGGAGAGGGGGCAGGGAGGAGGGAGACCAAAAGAGACAGCCCAACCGGGAGAGGCAGAGACAGACAGACAGAGACAGACAGACAGACAGACAGACAGAGACAGAAGGGGAAACTGAGAGACTGAGAGCGAAACAGAGATGGAGATGAGAGAGAGAGACAGACACGGAGAGACATTCCCACAGACACACACCCACAGACCGACAGAGACTCAGGCAGACACACAGACACAAACAGAGAGGGGAAAAAAGAGAGAACAAACTCAAGTCCTAACTTGGAAGCAGGCACATAGCCAGAACCTCTCCTCCTCTCCCATACTCAGCATTTTCCCCAGCCACAGTGGGGTCCCTCAGCTTCCCCCTTCCTCCCAACACACACACACACACACACACACACACACACACACACACACACACACCAGCCTCCAAGCCTTTGCTTGCCTTGCCCTGCCTCAGTCACTCCAAAGGCAGACACTCCTTGGGTTTCTCCTCCAGGAAGCCCTCATGCCTTTCCCAGGACTTCTCCCACCTTAGCAGGAACTTCAGCCTCTCTCTGCCCCAGTTCTGACTGCTGGGGTCGGGCATAAGTCTCTGCTCAGGGCCTGTGTGTGGAAGAATGAATCTCAGAGTAAAGAACCTCGCACTACATTAGGAACACACCTTGAGGTTAAGAATTCAGGGCCTTGTCTTTTCTCTTCCTGGCTGGGTCACCGATTCCAAATTTCACCTTTGGGTCACCTTTTAGCAAAGGGTGACCCAGCTCTCTAGTTGGCTGAGGAAAGAACCCTACTCGCTCGGCCCCAAGCACAGGAAGGGGCAAAGCACATGCTTCAGCAGGCGCTGTCTTAGGAGGTGAGCTGAGAAATTCCTGTGGTCTATTTGCTTCCACAGGTTGTACGTGGCTCTTCTTCCAGCTGGCCCAACACACAGCTGCCTCAGGGCCTTTGCACATGCTGTACCCCCTGTCTGGAACACGCTTCTTCCGCATACTCACTTGTTTCATCCCCTCATTGCCTTTGGGTTTCTTCTTGAATGTCACCTTATTCAGAGAAGCCATTCTACTAATATACACTGAGTGTCCAGATTATTATGATCTCTGAACGCATAATATTCTGGCCACTCAGTGTGTGTGTGTGTGTGTGTGTGTGCGTGTGTGTGTGTGTGTATTATATATATTAGAGGCCCAGTGCATGAATTCGTGCATGGGTGGGGTCCGGCCAGCCTGGCCAGGGGGAGGGAACATGGGCAGTTGGCCGGCCTGCCTGTTGGTCGAACTCCTGGTGGAGGGGACAATTTGCATATTAGCCTTTTATTATATAGGATATACACTGAGTGGCCAGATTATTATGCGTTCAGAGATCATAATAATCTGATCACTCAGTGTATAAAATAGTTATCCCCTGGCCCCAGAGCCAGCATCCTCTCTCCTTCCCCCTGCTTCCCTGTTTCCATTACCGCCCAACCCATTATGCCCTGACTGCATGTTTATTGCTCGTCTCCCTCCACTAGTCTGTGTGCTTCATGAGGGCAAGCACCCTGTCCGCTGCTCTGTCCCCAGATCCTGGCACAGGACCTGTCACACAGTGCCCAGGGCCCACTCAGTGCAAGACTCAGTGAGTGGGTGACAATTCCTCCCGCTGGTCCAGAGTCATGCAATCACCCTCACAGCAGAGGTGAGATTGGGCGCCCAGTGTCTCAATGTCACTATCCTGGGTTCCACATAGTCACAGACTCCGTCTGTCTCCCCCTGTTCCCCATGAGCCCACTGTCCAGGCCACACTGCTCTATTCACTGTCACTTAAAAGTAGCTCATTCTCCTCCATGTCTTGGGATGATGTCCTCCTCTTCTCTCAGGACCTGAATGCCACCTGTGCAATAGGGTTTAGGTGTCTCTTTCTATCTGAAGTCCTCTCTCCTCCAACCCTGGGTCATCTTTTCCCCATGGACAACTTGGCTCCTGGCTGGGTGAGGAGCTGTGGGTTGGTGGCCTGGTCCTGCTGCTAAGCAAATTGTGACTCTGAGCAAGCCACCTCATCACCCTGGCATTGTTTCTTGGCTAGAAAGCAAAGAGGCACAGCTCTGTCGCTAACGGCTCCTGTTTTTAGGCCTGTGCTCGGCTGCTGTTGAGCAATCAATTGCCTCTGCACCTGGTTGACTAACCCAGTGCCCACAGCTTGTTGGCCACAATGTGGGCAGGGTAGCGTCTGCTGTGCTGTGCTGTGCTGTGCTGTGCTGTGCTGTGCTGTGGAAGGTGGCTGGACACATTCTCAAGAGCCAGGACCAGGGGCCAAACTGAGCTTTCACCCCTAAGGAACCAGGCAGCCGGGCTGAGCACGCCTCGGGAAGTGCGCAGAGTCTGGAGAAAGGGCACTCGCCGGCTGTCAGGCCCACGCAGGCGGCGGGGTGGCCGCATCTATTCCTGGCAGTGCCCTTGAAGGCGGTCAGAGCTGCTGGTGGCGGTTCCCGCCAGCCTCCCAGATGCCGGAGCGCTGTTGGGGGCCAGCGCCTGCTCCACAGCCAGAGCAGAGAAGGGCATGGCGGATGGTGGCCGTTCCCCTCCTGGCCAGTCAGCAAATGCCTCATAACTGGCATCCCCCTACATGGCACTGAGGACAGAGTCTGGAAAATGAGAGACCCACTCAGCTTCTGAGGGGACAACAGGGGGGGCACACAATGGGAGGCAGGTTCAGCGTGGGTCAGGGCTGTGGTAGTCAGGAAGGCTTCCCGGAGGAGGTGGGCTGGAGCCTTGCCCCATTCTCAGAAGGACCTGTGACCTCCCAGGGGAGAAAGAAAGAATCCTCGAGACCTGCCTGGCCTCGGGCTCCAGTGGTCACCAGGAGCCCAAGGCCTCTGGTGATGAGAAACTCCCTCCCTCTGAGTTGGAGGCGGGAGGTGGAGGTGTGGTGATGCCGCTTGGATTCCAGAGTTGTCTGGACTGACCCAGCCTTTCTGCGCAGCTGGCCTTTTGGTGCCACACGGTTCTGGCTAATTTTAATACAGGTAGCACTGAACTCCACCATGGGCTGACTCGGGCTTCCCCAGGGTGCTTCTGAGAGGAGACATGTTCCTGTCAGCAGAATGGAGGCTGGGGGTCCTCGGGAAATGGGGGGAGCTCGTGTGCAGAAGTGAGGGGCCCTTGCCCAGACGTATTGGCCAACCAGTGCTCAGTCGGCTCATTTAGAGGAGTGAATGGACTGTGATGGGCCAAAGGACTGGATACATGGAGTGTCCCCCAAAAGACAATCACTCAATAAGAAGTCAGGAACTTTGGCCCAAACCTGAAACTGGGGTAGATGCAAACCAGAGGAGAATGCCAAAGCCCAGAGGAGTGACAAGCAGGCTGCTGAGCTAGAAAGAGGGCTGTGCCTTTGGCCACAAGGCCATGCTGGGTGGGCCTGGGCTGCTCAGAACTCTGAGCCCGCACATCGAGAAAAACAAAAGCCGCCGCCTCAATCCAGCAGCTGATAGGAAGGCCCAGCGGGTGCAGGGGTCTAAAGGGAGCCCTGGGTGCCAGCGAGGCTGGGGTTCTGGTCCCAGTTCTGACCGTCAGTGCAGGGGGGGTGGGGTGGGGGGACTGCAGGAAGTTGCTGTCCTTCCATTTGCAATGTCTGTAAGTGACATCCAGGCACTCAGCTGTGGCCTGGCTCCCTCCCAGGCTGTTGAGAGGATGCAGAGAGAAAACACACAAGGCCTGCCCTGGGCGGTGTGGCTCAGCTGGCTGAGCATCATCCCATGTACCAAGAGGTCTCCAGTTGATTCCCGGTCAGGGCGCATGCCCAGGTTGCAGCTCCATCCTCAGTAAGGGGTGGCAGGAGGCAGCCAATCGATGTTTCTCTCTCCCTCTCCCTTCCCCTCTCTCTAAAATAAATAAAAACAATTTTAAAAAAAACAAACAAACACAAGATTCTTCCTAAACCTCAACCAGGAGGGTGAAGGTTATAATCAGGGCGAAACCTCTCTAACACCTTCAGGGTCGTGGAAACTCAGGCTCATTTATCTGGTGGTTGGCTTCTGGGCTCGGAGCCCCTGCCAGCCCTCCCCAGGCAGCCCCCATGGCACTTCATCAGCCTCAGGACAATGGCCCTCGCCTTCCTGAGCCGATCCTTTTACTTAAACTCTGCTTTTGGTGCATGCAGGACCTTGCTGTATGTCCTCACGCTGCAGCGGACCCCACACTGCTAGAGGGTGGAGATGCTGCTAATGGTGAATGAGGGAGGGAGGGAGGTCACTTGTGTACTTGACGTGCTTCTCCTGTTTGGTGGGAGCTCCAGGAAGGGAAAAGAAAGGCTGATGTGTCTTGTCCTGGATCCAGGGTTGCGCATGGAGAAATCGCCCAGTGGAATTGAACCATGCCCCAGCAACACCGGGGCCACTCCATCATGGCTCCCAGCCTAGCAGCGGCCCGACACCTAGCAGGCCCCCTGAAAACAGGCTTGAGGGTTTGGGGAGAAGGGATGGGACTAAGGAGCAGGGGAGAGGTGGGGAGAGAGGAGGGGGACACTGAAGGAGAGCAGATAATTATGTGAATGATAAAAGTCAGCAGGTAGTCACCAAGTGTCCGCCGTGTGCCCGGAGCGTGCTGGTGCTTTACACAGGTTCGGTGCGATTGTACACCAGGAGGCCGGAACCTCTGCACACGTGGTGCAGCTGCCACAAGAGGTGGGGGACCTCTCCCGGGGCACGTAGCTCCTTCGTGGCAGAGTCTGGGCTCAGACCTGAGCCTGTGGCATCTGCCGCCCAAGATTGTCCTGCTTTCTGTCGCGCAGGGAGCCTGGCAGTGGGGACCCTCAGCCTGTGTTAGGGAGCAACGAGGCGTCTCCCTGTTCTCCCTGGTTTCCTGGCCATGTGTCCCAGGGGAGCAGCTCCAGGAGGGGCCTAGAGAGCTGGCATGCGTCAGCCAGGCCTGGCCCTTCCGGGCTAGGGCTGTACACGGGAGGGATTGGCAGGGGCTGCCTAACTTCCCGGCCTCTCCCTCTCCTGGGGAACCCTGGCCCACGGAACAAGGTCCTTGCTCTCCATAGTGAGGGTGCAAAGTGACGGATGGCTGTAGTATTTGCAGAGTCCCCAGCCCACTCCACCCCCTCCCCCCCACACATACACACACACACACACATGCACACATACATGCGTGCGGGCATCCACACACCTCACAGACAGAGACAGAGCCTCACAGCCCAGGGGTCTCTTCCTGCGGAAGCAAATCTTCCATGTTTGGAACCTTCCTAGGAGCAGCAGCAAGCGTGAGGGGGAGATGGTGCTAAGGAGTTACAGGTCAGAACGTGTTCGGTCCCTTCTGAGCCTCCCTCTCCCTGTCGGTATTTCCCACGCCGCCTGCCTTGGAGGCTGTTGTGAGGATAAAAGCCGACGTGCATGTGATGCCTGGCACCGCGTGGACGCTCACAGGGCAGGTAACAATGAGGAGGAGGAGGCGGTGCTGGTGGAGACAGAGGACGGAGAGGGGCCTGGGGCAAGCAGGCCACGGAAGGCCCCTGTGGTCTCTCCTCCAGCTCCTCAGGACAAGCTCTGTGGGAGTTTCAGAATGAATCACACTCATCCCTCCCTTTCCTCCCAAATTCCTTTCCTTCCAAGTCCTTGTCCTTGTGTCTGTCTCTTTCCTCGTCTCTCTGTCCCTCTGCCCGTATCTCTGCTCTGTCTCCCTGTGTCTGTCACCCCATTGGCAGGTCTGTGTGTGTTTCTCGCTCCCCGCTCCCCACCCCGTGCCCCCCCCCACACACACACACACACACTCCTTTGCTTAATCATCTTAATCATTGTGTCCTTGTAACTCAGCCATGGCTGTCTGGCGGTAGCAACACCCCACGAGGTGACAACCCTGAGTCACACACACATTTGGATGCCAGTGTGGTGACTGCCAGACCCTGGACCTCTTCTTAGCAGGCCCCAAACTCCCCTCGGGGACTCTGCCTCCTGAACCCTGGTAACCCCTCCTAGCTCTGCTTCTGTTGGGGTGTGGGAGGATGGAGAAGCAGCCCTCCGCCACCAGTATGCTCACTGGGGCAAGGCAGACCAGACCCTGCGGCAGTTTCGGGGGGTGTGGGGGGGCTTATGTCACACATCTTTCTGGCCCTGTCTTCAGCCATTGCTTGAATCAGCCAGCATTGGAGGTGATGGCTGGAAGGCAAGTTCCAGGGTCCCACCCTCAGGCATTCTAACAAGTGCACCAGAGTCAGACTGCATGGCCCCTCCCCCTTCCGGAGGTGACCAGCCCCAGCCCAGGCCTCTGCCCCTGAAGCAGGCCGGCCACGTGCCCACTGCAGCCCACACACCCAGCACCCTCGTCCCATTCACAGAATGTGCCAACAGCACCCTCTCCTGGAAGTTCTGGTTTTTGGAGAGTCAAAATCCCATAGCTTTTGTTGACTGCACCTAGTGCCTCTGAGAACCTGGTTGGAGAGGGAAGTAAGGGGAGGCAGAGCGGCGGGGCCTCCTGGAGGGTCTATCCTGAGCCTGCAAGGGGCCCTGAGCTGAGAGAGGTTCCAGGCAGTGCAGAGAAGCACCTGTCCCGGGAAGCCAGGGTGTGGAAACGGCTCCCGTGAGCCCACCCCTGCCCTTCCTCCTCCCTCCTGTGCTACTGTGTGTGTGTGTGTGTGTGTGTGTGTGTGTGTGTGTGTGTGTGTACGCCTGTGCATTGCTCCTGGAGAAGGGCAGCTTTGTTTATTATGGCTGTAACCTTGACTTTTGGGTAGGGCAGGACAGTAGCACTCTTTGGAGCCTGGAGCAAAGAATTTAATATTCATAAGTGACCTCGCCGTAAATGGACTCCAGCGCCCCCGAAGGAATCACAGCCGATGCCCTCTGCCTCCTCCCACAGTTGCCTCTCTCAGGGGTCCATCAAAGCCTCAAGCAGCAGCTCCTGCCTGACTGCCCACAGTGTCCCCAATCCTGTCCTGGGCTCTGGCTCCTCCATGCTTCAAGGTGCCCGGCCCTGCCCACACAGGGGGTCTGTATGGGACGAGGGCACCAGGTGCAGGATGAGCAGGGTGGGGTTAAGGCGGGGGTGGGCTCAGCATCTCACCTAGGCTCCACACATAGGAGGAACTCCGGAAATAACAATCTAATGGGTTCTGATCTAAGCACTTACATATGTTAACTTATTTAATCATCACAAGGACCCATTTTACAGATGAGAACACTGAGGCAGGGAGAAGTTAAATAACTGGTCCCAGTTCACACCACCAGGATGTGGCAGTGCTATGACTCAAGGGCAGGCTTTTCAGATCATGAAGGGAATCTCACAGACACGTGTGAGTATGTACCATGGAGCCTATATTCAGTTACGTAACCTCTAAATTTTAGCATCTGTTTTAGAGCTCCTTGCTCAGAATATGCACAATGAATTCAGACATCTCTGTCTTACAATGCTTGGGCTTATGATTTTTCAACTTTACAATGGTGCGAAAGTGATACACATAAGAGGTTATGTGAAATATTCAACATTTTATTATAAAATGGGCTTTGTGTTAGATAGTTTTGCCCAACTGTTAGCTAATTTAAGTGTTCTGAGCATGTTTAAGGTAGGATAGACTAGGCTGTGAGGTTCGGTGCGTTAGATGTGTTAGGTGTATTAGGTGCATTCTGACTTATGGTGGGTGTGTCTGCCCGGAACCCCATCATAAGGCGAGGAGCATCTGTACTTGTTCAATTGAGGTCTCACTGGGCAGTTTGTGTTGGGCAGTAACTATCTGGTAGGTGAAGGCTGGGTGAATCCGACCCAAAAGAGACTGAGCTTATGTGTTCAGTAAGAGGCTGAGACTCCATGTCGGTGACCGCCATGATGAGGGTGAGGAAGCTAAGAACTCAGGGTCCTGCTCCCCACTCTCCCACACTGATGACTACAGAGGTGGGGAGCCGGCCCTTCCTGAGGGACGGAGCTGGGCAGCCTCTCTCCAAACCTCCAGCGATGGCACAGTGCGCTGGGATCAGATGCAGGGGTGGGGCGGGGCGGGGCCGTGCTGCACTTAGGAGACACCCCCCCTCTCTTGCTAACCCAGAGCTGCCTGCCTCCTGCATCTACTTTTCAAACAGAATGATGGTGCCTGTCGTTTCTTCCTCCACTTTTGTAAGCAAAGGAAGGAGAGGAAAGAAATCCCAGGAGGTCTCGAGGCAGAAACAGGCGAGGGCTCTGCCCCGGCGAGGCCCTGCAGCCTGGCACTAATCCACAGGAGAGGGGGCCTCACAACCCACCAGGCCACCCAGGGGCACGGGGTGTCCTAGAGAAGCAGGTTCTCGCCCCCTAGGGGCCCGCATTGGGGAAGACAAGAGCTACTCAAGTGCTTTACAGGCAAGCACCCTGCGTGCCATGGACGTCAGGAGCCTGCGGATCAGGCAGGATTTCTGAGCACAGGCCTAGGAGGACGATGGGTGTAAACAAGCCCAGTGCATCAGGGACAGAGAAGGCAGCGGAGTTGGTAGCGGGCATTGTGCCGAGCAGAGAGGGGAGATTATGGAGCCCTGCCCGATGCTCCTTGGACAAGTGTGACATTCACGTTGCCTCCATTCCCGGGCACGTGGCTTCCACTGCCCTCCAGCCGTCTGTGCCGTTGGCTGCCCAGCCACTTCTAACAAATGTCCGGAGGAGAAGCACAGCACAATCTCTTTCCTGCTATTTAGGAACACACCCTGTGGACTGAAAGCCGCCCCGTCTCGTTTCCTTCTCCCCAGAGTCAGAGCAGAACCTCTCACAGCTCACCGTGCGGTTTGGGTCCAGCCTTGCTCAGCAGCAGCTGGCCCTGTGATGACCATCACCCCAGCCCCGCCCTCCTCAGATATTGGCGGCGCCATCCCTTCTCCCTTCCTGGAGGGGCCTGGGCCCACCCAGCCATTAATTTGCAAATGGGCCACTTTCTGCTTCAAAGGGAAAATGATTTTTTTTTTTATGAGATCTGCAGTTTTTAAGTATTCTCAAATGACTAGCCCAAATCAATCTGAGATCTAAGAGTCTGGTTCATGTTGAGTGTGGATTCTCAACTTCCGTCTTTATTTCTTTACTAGAGGCCCAGTGCATGAAATTCATGCACAGTAGGGTCCCTAGCGGCTGCCGGCCAGGGGCACCTCCCTTCCCCCCAGTGGCCCCGTCCCCTGGTCGAACTCCCGGTCAAGGGGGCAATTTGCATATTAGGCTTTTATTATATAGGATGACAAGACCCAGTGAGTGGGCAGATGAAGTTGGGGGGCACACAGGCCACGTTACTCCTGTTTTTATTTGTTTCTTTAACTGAACTGCTGCTGGTAATTTTTATCTCTCCTTCCTCCTTCCCTTCCACTCATTTTCCCAAAGCCCCTGTGTAATTCATTCTCCCTTCCTCACTCAGGTAGGGCCAGCAGCATGTCCATCCCTGGGCCTGGCAAGGGGAGTGGGGGGGAGGCCCACCAAGGAAAAGCCCCAGATAGAGGGTGCTGTGTGATCAAGGGTCTCTCTGCTGTGCAGACTTGGGGTTCAGGAGGGAGGATGGGTGCAAGTTGCAATAGTCAGGAGGGCTTCCCAGGGAGGAGGCTGATGGGAAAGAATAGAAGGATCCCCAGGGCCACATGTCTGTGGTGGATAGGGGCGAACTGACTGTCACCCCTGAAACCCCGGGGTTAATAGGTGTCCTCTTCTGTTCGATGTGCAGCTTCCCCCAAAGAGGATGACCTTGTGAAATAGCGGGTGACTACAAGGCCGGTAGTCTGGCTCCAGATGCTGGCCCCCTGGCTGCCCATCATCTGTACAGGGTGACCAGCCAAGCCACCCTGGCTCATGCTAGCCTCTCCTTCCTAATTGCCCCATCACTGTAAATAATATCTTCCCATCTGAACAATTAGCTTCCTGGTTTTGAAGCTCCCAGTTTGTTTTTCTGGTTCTAAAGCTCTAACGTTGGAAACACAAACACATCCGGCATCTGCCTGTGGTTGCCCTGCAACCAGCAGGCCCCTAATGCTCTCACAGCCCCATAGGCCTGCCCCTACCCCTCCCCGGCTCCTCCCTCCCCCTGCTGCTGGGAGGCAGGAGAAGCCAGCTCTGCATAAAGTCTGAAACAGCAGGAAAAGAGGGAGGGGACTGGGCTGGGCGGCTGGAGCTTCCTCCGGATCTGGGGAGGAGATCTTTAAAAACAAACCCCAGCCCTTCCTCTCGTGAGGTGCTGAGTAGCTGGTCCAAGGGAGGGAAAGTTGGGAAATGTCTCCAGTCGGAAAGGGCTTAGATATGAGCAGCATGGCAGTGATGGTGACAACAGTAATAATATACCCCCATCTGGTATTATTCGCACTCCGTGTACCACTTTACACTTCATCTTCAGGCACATCACATCCTTTCAGTAAGTTCAGGAAGAGATGGGGCGGGGCAGGGGGGGCGGGGGGAGGTGGTTTTATCTCTACTTGCAACAGGAAAAACAAGGCTCAGAGAGTCTGCTAGATTTGCCCAGGGTCCTTGGAGGATACTTTGGGCAGGTGGGTATTGAGAGGGGTTGAGGTAGGAGATTAGGTGAGTGAGGCAGGTGATTAGGTGGGTGAGGTAGGTGATTAGGTGAGTGAGGCAGGTGAATAGGTAGTTGAGGTAGGTGATTAGGTGGCTGGGTCGTTAAGAGGTCGACAGGAAGACCAGATGACTTCAGCCAACATGCATCTCTCCCTTCCTGGCCTCTCAGGGCAGTGATCACCTGCCCCATAGGATGCAGTTAGTTGTGTTTTAAATTAAGCCAGTGCCATTCACTAATTATCCCCGAGGGTCTCACCTCCTCCGTGGAGGGAAACCAGCTTCCCGGAACTCTGTCTCTCTCGTCACTCCTGTGACTGTGTTTCTGGAGCTAAAACAGACATCTGGTCTGAGGAGGCGGAATGCTCCTTAGATGGCAGGAGCAGTGAAATCAGGCTGCCCCCAGCCTGTGAGGCAAGCTTGGTTACTGCCCCGCTGGGTCCGGGACGAACTGGGTGCCCAGCCATGGTCAACAGGGCCTGCTGGGGCTGCACGGGAGGCAAGGGCACGCCTGCCCTTCCTCCCGGTTCTCTAGGATGTCCTGGGAGCTCCATGGGCAGCGCCAGCCCAGCTCTCTCCTCTGCACCTGGTTGTTAGTTCCAGCACGTTCCCCCTCACAAGGCCCCCCAGCCAAGGCTGCCTGGAAAACTCCACCGGGAGCGTGTACAGGACACCTTGGGTCTAATGTAACATTTAATGGCCAAATCTCCGCAGGCCCCTGCATTAATGCAAACCTATCTCACTGAGTCTCACCGACAGAGTCACACTGCTAACAGCCCTAGGGCCCAGCCGAGGCAGAAGGAGGTAATGAAGGAGGTGGTGGCCAAAGGGGCCATTCCCAAGGCCAGTGACCTGCTCGTGACCTCTGAAGACAGGCCCTGTCGTGTTCATCTCTCCATCCGGGAACCTGAGGCAGGGTCTTACACACAGCAGGCATTTGATACATGAATGAATGGGCCACTGTGCTTAAGATGCAGGGGTCTTGGGAACAGACAGTTCCCTGGTGACATGTAAAGATGGACCTACACCTTCCCTGGCCCCCCAGCTCAGAGCAGAAATGACACGATTCTGCCTGAACCCCGCTTCCCAGACCTGCCCGAAAGGCTTTGTTTGCACCCTGACATGGGAGCTTCAGGGACTGGGGGAATGGGAGTGTGGGTGAGGGAAAGCCTATGAAGATGGGCCATGCAGGTGTGGAGGTCCCCAAGGAGTCCAGCATGGCCCAGCCCCCAAGGCCCTGTAAGGCTGGGAAGGAAAGATCCCTTGAGAGAAGAGAGCCCAGGACACAGAGGAGACGAGGCCAATGGGACACCATCGCAGGGCTGTGGATGTGCAGAGGGGAGAGGTCAGCCCTTTGGGCTCCGAGTTATTATACACACATGCACATGTGTGCACACACGCACAGATGCATGCACAGTCAGAAGAAGGCCCTCCAGAAATTGTCCTAACTGGGTCCTGCTCTAAGTTTTGGAAACCCTGTTCCAGGTCCCATCTACGCCCCTCTGCCCCTCAAGGTAAATAAAACGAGCTATTCTCCAGTTCTGGCTGTGCCTCCTGCCAGCTGCTCAACCTTGCACAAGTCCCTTGGCTTCTCCGAGCCTCAGTTTTCTCACCTGTAAAATGAAGGGCGGGTCCGGAGAGTCCCTCAGGCTCCCAATAGCCTCAGCTCCTAGCAGCAGGGGCTGCTGGGCTCTCAGGTGGAGGCAATTTCCCAGATCACTGAGCCCCACCTGGCCACCATCGTGCGAGGGCCTCCCCTGGGCATCGGCCGTCTGGAAACACCGCCATCCATCTTTGTGAATATCTGGTTAAAACACTCACCTAATCCTAACCTAATCCTTTCAATTTGGGGAGAGAATTGAAGAAAAAAAACGTAGGCAGCCTGAAGCCTGAATGCTAACAGATGGGTAAAAAGTATGTATAAATTACACCCGCTGCTGTCAATTCAAGCTCTCCAGATAAAGTGATATGAAAGGTGTTTCATTTATAGGGGAAATTAATTGCCAGCTGTATGACTGGATGGTGTGAAGAAACCACAGCCACACGACGTGTCCCATATATTTTCCTGGCTGGATTCAATACCTTCTGTGCCAAGGGCTCCTGCTCAACTCCAGACCTGGGGGGAGGGGGCACCAGGGCAAACATGACCCTAAAGCAGTCATTCCCAAGTTAGGGTGCAGCCAGGGGAGCTTCAGGCTTGGTGGAGGCACAGGACATCGGGAGGTAGGCTGCCACTCCCCCGACCAGCCCTGACCTCTCTGGCCTGTTTCCTCATCCGTCAGGGCAACTGCTTGAGCTACATTTATCTGTAAAAAGACACCCCTTCTACTCCACCTGTGCCCCGAGCATAGGACATGGCAGCCCTCTCTGCGCCCCGCCCACCTTGCCAAGCACCCCACCATGGGCACTCAGTCTGTGTGTCAATGGGTAACACCTGCACCTGGACGCCAGTCACATCACTGTTCTGTGACCACCCTGCTCTGCACTTGGGCCACTCTCTCTCTCGAGCCTCTTAGCTCAAACTGCCACGATAAAATACCACCAATGTCTTCAACAAAAGACATTGATTTTTCATGGTTCTGGAGACAGGAAAGTCCAATATCAAGGTGCCGGCAGATTCTGGTGCTGATGAGAGCCCACTTCCTGGCTGCTAATGGCTGCCTTCTCATGTGCCCTCACATGGTAGAGAGGGATGGAGCTCTGGTCTCTTCCTCTTCTGATAGGGCACTAACTCCAAAATGGGGCCCCACCCTCCTCACCTCATCTAAAGCTAATCACCCCCAAAAGTTCCCACCACCTAATACCATCACATTGGGGGTTAGCACTTCAACATACCAGTCTCGGGGAACACAGCAGAGGTGCTTAACAGGAAGGTCCACAGCTCCCTCCTGGCCAGTGCCCTCCTCTGGATATCAGGGTCTTATCATCTCTGCTGCTGCCTGTGGAGATCAGGAAGTGGAGAGGATATCTCTGTGGGAGACAGAAGCGGGAAGGACAAGCCCTGAAGCCTACCTGAGGGTACTCCCCAGAGATTGTTTATAGGGGAGGAGGTGGGCCTCACTGGCCTGACCGTGGTTCCCTGGGATACATAATGGGGGCCAGTGGGAGACAGAGCAAAGACAATTTGCACCCCATGCCCCTGTTTCCATGGGTCCTTTCCCACTGAAAGCCTTCACTGGATCATTTGGTGAGGATGTCTTTATCCCAAACCATTTCTGAGAAGGGCAGACAGGTGCCGAGATGTTCACAGCTCTCAGACCACATAGTCAGGTCCGTAGACACTCAGAAATTGGCCCCAGAGCCCTCGCCCCATCCTGAAAGGAGGGAGGAGGGCCTCCCCCGACTCCCCAAGCCTCCAGCTTGAGAAATTGCTCTTTGTTCTGCTTTCCCCACCTTCCCCTTCTTTCTTTCCTGGGCAGGAGGAGCTGGGGTCCACACTGAGAGAGCCAATTCTAGGACCTGCAGGGACTACATGTGCTCACCCCCACCTGTGCACCCTGGGGTCCCCAGCACAGACCCCCACCCCCATGGCATGCACACATTTCACCAGCTGCTTCCCAGGCCTGTGGGGTCTTTTTGTGCTGCCTGGGGAGGGGGCATGTGGGAGGATTTCCATCCCATGCCCCCCAAGCATTTATCAGAACTATTAAGACAATGAGCTAATATCCTATTCAGATTTAAATAATAAATTAATCTGCATTATACTGAGGAGGCCTGAGAGAGACTTAATTATCTAGTGTACTTTAGGGTGGAAATGAAGGTTGGGGATCGTGCTGGGAATAGACAAAGTGACCGGCGATCACGCTGACACAGACACTTAGATGCCTGGCCCCTGGGCAGAGAGGGGGAAGTGCCTGCTCTTTCTAGCCCAGAAACTCCCCCCAAGCTGGGGGCAGGTGCCTCCCTTTCTAACCATCCCCTAGGGCAGCCATTTTCATTACACCTATGGCACACATAGACTAATTACTAAAATTCTGCGCCACACCAAAAAATATATTTTTTGCCGATCTGACAAAAAAAAAAATAGGTATAATTTTGATTCATTCACACCGGATGGCTATTGTTGACGACCTAAGGGAAAAGAGGGCAGTGCCCCTTTTAGCCAGTCAGCTATTGCATGTTTTAAAAATTCTTGCAGCACACCGGTTGAAAATTGCCACCCTAAGGGGCACCGGGAACACAGTTTCTCATATCACTGTCCTAAGGAGGAAGCAGGCAGCAGCCTGGGAGGTAAGGGATGTGAACTGGAGACCCTTTATAGCCTGAAGTGTTTGCTGGGGACCTGCTGGGTGGCCCAGCAATTCAGTGGGAATAAGAGAACGTTCCCTAGAGGGCCGGGGTCAAATAGTCCTGGCTCCAGACCTCACTTATTTGCTGTGTTGACCTCAGGAAGTCTAAGTAACTTCTCTGAGCCTCCGTTTCCACATCTATAAAATGAGGGTGCTAACCACCTGCGCCCAGAGCGGCTGGAGGATTAGATGCTACAAGGGGTGCAACTTTTAGCAGGAAGCCCTCGGGAAATGAGGTGGTACGGATGGGGCTCTGAACGTGGGAGCATTTGATTTGCGCTGAGCTGGGCAGGGTGAGTCTGTGGTTACTCTGTCTTAAACACAGTTCACGGTCGGCAGGGTTGAGGCGATGCTTGTGTTCTTCAGCTAAGCTGGCAAAGGCCTGTGGTTCGTTTTTCTCGCCGGCTGGTTCCTGCCGCTCCCTGGGAGCGAGCTTTTCACACCCAGAGCCGGCCTGCCCAGGAGAGTACCATTTTCAGCCCAGCAGCTCTAGCAACAAAGATGTGAAGTCACTCCTGCTGCCTCCAGCTCAGCCCTCCCACCTGCCCCAGCCCAGGGACAGGCGAGAGAGAGGCAAGTGGGCTGTAGCCTGGGGCTCCCGTAGCACCCCACCTGCCCACCGCCTCTCCACTCTGTGACCTTGGCACACCATTCCCTTCCCCTCCGGTTCTGTTTCCTCACACCCACTAGCTTCTCTCCTCCCCTCCCGCAGGCTCTTTTGAGGTTGAGGTGGGGTTCTGCCTGGGAGATTGGGGTCCCTTGGGTTCTGCCCCTCGGGAAGACACACTAAAATGGACTAGTGGGTAGGGATCCCGGGTGGCCATTGAGGCTGAACCAAAGGCTATGGCTGGGAACCCCATGGGAGCTGGGACTTGGTACGTGCACAGTGAGGATGGGGCTCAGGGGGGCACCTGAGTGATGAGTCATCGCAGAGAAAGTACCCAGGCAAGGGGGTGTTGCTGGGATCCGGAGCTGAGAAGAGCTTGATCATTTGTTAAGTTCAAAAGCTGTAAGTTATCTCAGCTCTGCAAGGAAAACTAAGGGTGGGAGATCTTCCTAAGAGAGAAAGACTCAGTGGCCCAGGGAGCTGAGACCAGACAAGAGGCGATCGGGATCGGCGGCGACCGGAGAGAGGGGGCGCCCACCAGGCCCCGGCCTCCTTCGAGCTTTGCAGTCCAAGTGGCCTCTGCATGTCACCTTCTCCCGGGGACAGATCAGCTGGAGCAATTCCCATCGTCTCAGATCAGCTCAAAGGGGGTTTGTTCACAGGCAGCCAGGATGCTGAAGGTCTGACTCCTAAATTGTGGAATATGGTGAGGAGCAGCACTGTCCCCCAACCCCAGCTCCCAACGTGGGCCCAAGGGAAGCCTGACCAGGGCTGGGAGAGGCGGGAACCATTAAAGTAGGGCAGGGTCTGCTGTGGACCCTTCCCACATCCCCCTGGGGTTTCCCCCCTGTGGACCCCGGAGTTTTGGAGGAAGTGGTCCAAAGATCTGCATCCTTATCGCCACCAACACAAGCTGCCACCTCCCCGGGGAAGACAGGAGGCAGCGAAGGAATAAGGTGCCCGTTTTTCCTGCTCTGGGCTTCAGATGGGGTGGGGTGGGGGTGCTCAAGGGTGGGCTTAGGGAGCTGCACCCCAAAGCAGGCATTGGGGAGACATGCAGAATTGGGTACAGGGATCAGTGTCTCCTCTCCACTCCCTGCACTGGGACAGGCTGGTGGCCATAGGTGTTCGTTGATTGCAGCTGTGGCCTCCTGACATCAGCAGACCAGCTGGAGGGAAGGGCAGGGAGAGACTTAGCAAAGCCTGTTCTGCCCTTGGGGACAGGAGCCATAGAGGCCTTCCCCTCCCGCAGTGAAGATGATGGGCAATAGCACCCCCTTCCCCCATGAACCGTGGGAGGGACGCCGGGCTTCTGACCACTGGAGGGTTCTCTTGAATGGTCCTTGGAAGCCCAATCCCAGAGGTCACAACTGCAGTTAATAGATCGCCAGTTCCCGAAACCAGCCTCCACGGCTACCAAGAGACCTGCAGCCGGAAGTGGGCACTCCCTCCTCCTCAGAGCAACCCATGGCTGTGCTGTCTATCCCCATCAGGGGGCAGCTAATAGTGTGTGGCCTTCCAACATCACTTCCCTGCTTATCCGGAGCCATTAGTTAACTCTCGTGTTATTAATTTACTTGTTATGGTTTGTCTCAGAGTTTATGTGCAGCTTCCCTGCTCCCCAACAAAACTCTAAGCTCAGGGAAGCCAGACAACCAGGTCTGGTTTCCTCTGTCTTACCCTCGGCACCCGGCACGCTAAAGAGCGCCTTACGTGTAATGAGCGCTCAACTCGGGTTTCTCTGTAAAACCGTCCAAACTCTGCCTCTCACAGGCATTTCAAATCCCGAAGGAGCTGGCCCGCCTCAAAGACTGCTTTCTACAAAGCAAGCCACAGTCCAGGGCTCCGTCTCACCTTTTATCCTCAGAGGGACAGCATCGTAAAGCCTCAGAGAGAGAATGAAACTGAGAAATCATGGGTCCTCCCTCATACCCACCCTTGGAATCCTCTCCCCGGCGCTTCTCACAAGCGGTCACCCGGTCTTCGCTTGCACCTACCTTTCAGCAGGGAACTCCCATTGCCAGGTGGCCCGTGCCAGGGTTGGCCGGTGCTTCCTAGATGTTTCCTAGACAATGACAATTGTGGCCATAACATGGCATTTCAAGATCATTTCCAAGATCAAAGGTTTGAGCAAAAATGGCTCTGATGTTCATAGCACTGTTAGTTGCCAGTTGTGTGTGCTCTGTGCTCCACTGGACACGCTAGGGCCACAGGCAGAGTGTCAGGGGTGATCCCGGCCTCAAGCAGCGCTCAGTCTCATCTGGGGCCAGGCAATAGAAACATGGCCCCCACGAAACAGAGAGCACCGACCGCTACTTTGTGTTGGTAAGATCAGGGCACGGGACACAGCCCACACCATGTCTAGGTCTTGTCCCCATGCAGGGTGGCCTGGAGTGGCTCCTTCCCTAGGGAGACCCTTAGTCTCTCTACGTATTTAGGAGCGTGGGAATATCCGGCTCGTGGTCCATCACAGCCCTCGAAATCGTTTGGTCTGGCCCTGACAAGGCAACTGCAGGTGGGACTCAAAATTCAATAAATCCAGGAGCTTTTTTCATAGCAACATAAATGTCTCTTCACTGAATTATATTAAGTGAATGATGTTATAAATATCCAATGGCCCTTGGCAGAAAAAGGGTTCCCCACCCTGACCAATAGCAAGAAGGGGCTGGACCTGATGATCCCTCGAGCCCCGCTGGCTCTCGGATTCCTGTGAGCACAGCTGCTTCTTAGGGAGACATGAGCTCAGGAGACACTGACCATGGAAAGGTGGGGGAGCGGCACCCCCCAGGATGCATCCCAACCACACCCTACATCTCTCCTCACCTCCAGCAGGCAGCTCACCCCCTCACCCTCTCTGTTACCTGGTTTTAGAAAGTATTGGAAGATGTGTGTGTGGCAGTAGAATCCCTGGGTTGTATCTCCCAGGACTGGGACGGGAGCCGGGTACTGGAAAGGCTCTTGGCACTAGGTGCAAGCTCACTGCAAACCAGGAGCAAATCAAAAGAACATCAACTATGGAGACTCTGAAGGTGCTGAGAGGACATAGTAAGAAATGCATTAGAGGCAGGAGGCTGATCCAAGAAGACTTCCTATAACAGGAGAATGATGGGGAGGCCTGAAGCAGTGAGTGGGAGGCGCTGGCCGTGTGGCAGGGGCAGCAGAGCTGGTCTCTCCATGGGGGGCTCATGAAGGTGGGATGCCACACAAGCAGGCATCCTGGGAGCTGTCCTCCAAGGGCATCCCAGGAGCCTCCCAGGTCCCCGCCCTGATTGATGCCGCTAACCCTAAAGCATCACGTGTAAGTGGCCCCTCATTCTCATGTGACACTGACCATGGAGACACTCTGTGCAGACATTTTTACCAAACCCTGTGAGGGAGAGCGCTGTCTTCTCCTGCACTTTCCATTCGGAACGTGCCGCGTAGCATCTCACAGCTCATCCGGTCCCCTGCGCCAGTCTCCTTGGCCTGCAAAACAGGCAGCCCTCACTGCCCTTGGCTTGCTGCTGTTTATAAAGCTGGAGGACGGGGTGGCCTGCCATTATTTCTCTTATTTGTTCTCTTGTTTCTCTAATTTGGACTTTTCAGATATGTTGCAGAAGAACAAACACCCTTTTCCCCACTCCACCTCCCAGCTCCCCACTCTGGGCCTAAATAGGGTATGCAGGGGGTGGGGAGACTCTCCTGGGATGGGGCCAGCAGGGGGATGCTGGAGGCTGCATCCATACACTGTCCGGTGACCCTCACAATAGCCCCCCATCTGAGATGAGACGCTCAGATGAGAAGGTGGTGTCCACTGAGAGCCAGTGTCCTACAGAGCTGGCTGTTCCTCAGCCACTGTGAGCTGAAGGTGGGGGACCGGCAGGGGTGGACCCAAAGAGAGGACCAGATGGGACTCAAGGCAACCTTCCTAGTCTCCCAGCCTCCTTGCCTCCTGGCCTGGACACAGCAATAGATAGGGACTCTTTATGCCCTCATTCCTTGCAGTCAGTGGAAAATTAAATGTTCAAGGTGGGGCAGCTTTTCCACAGAACAGAAGCCTAGGACTCAGGAGGCCTAATTATGTGAGCATGCACAAGCCGCCTCCTGGGACCTCAGTTTCCCCATCTGTACATTGGGCATGATGGTACCTGCCCAGACAGCCTTGCGGATGTGTTGGGAGGTTGAGATGAGAGAATTAATAAGACTGCACTCAGAAAGGCACAGAGCGCTCCGCTCACCTGCCAGGGATCTTGATACTTTAAGCTTATTGTGAGGTTAATAGAGGTTTCACATAACTTAAGGGGGAGAGATAGAGGCTGCATAACAGAACAACAAAAAGAAAAGACACACACACACACACACAACACACACACACACATGCCTTTGTCACATGGCTTTCAGGAAAAGAAGCATAATGGCTTTTTAATGAATGAATTGGCAGCCTTTCACCTGGTGCCTACTGTATGCCAAAGAGTGAGCAGGTGATGAGTAAGGTAGAGTGGGGAGGGCTGTCCCAGGCAGAGCACGGAGCGGGTCCTGGCGCACAGCTCACTCATGAAGCCTTCTCCTTTCTTTACTCCTCCCAGAACCCCGGCCACACCCAGCGGCACAGGCCTCAGCTACCAAGCACAGGGATGTGTCCCCAGAGCCAGGGTTGAGGAAGGAAGCAGGCCATGGAGGGGGTGGGTGTGTGTGTGGGTGGGGGGGGAGGGTCAGCTTTATCCCGAGACACCTGCAGCTATAAAAAGCTCCTGCCCCCACCTTCAGACCAAGTGAGAGCTGCTGCTGTGAGCCCCCTGTGAGATCCCTGGGGGTGAGGAGAGGCAACGAACACCTCCCTGGGGGCGGGGCCAAGAGGGGAGCAGCATGGGCCTGGCATCCTAGGGGCGGCACCCCCTGGAGGGGGGCTGACACCCCTCACTGTCCACTGTGGGGGCCAAGACCAGGAGGCACTTCCTGCTCAGTGCTCCTCCTATCACCCTATCTGCCCCTTCTGGGACCCTCCCCACCTGCCAGCAGACTCTAGATGCACAAATTGTTTCTGTCGCCTTTTGTGAGCAAACTAGGCCCTAAACCATAGCATCCCGGGTCAGTTCCTGCACCCGGCTGGGGTTTGAGTCTGGCTCTGGGTGTTATTTAAAGCCACAGCGGGCTCGAGCTTGTTGTCCGCTGTAATATACACCATCCTCCCTGGCTCTGAGCCTCCCCGCCCCAGGTGTGCGCAGGGCGGCAGTGGGGACCCACTGCAATGCTATTACAGTATTTGCATTTATATGAGGCACAGACCCCAAGTCTCCCGTCTCTGGGTGCTTTTACAACCCTGTGTATACATAATTTATTTTTGTTGCTATTTAATCAGTCTCCGTGTTGAGATGAAAAGTTTCCAAGGGGCCCCAGGTTATTATGCAACTTTCAATTCCAGCAGCATTGACTGAGTGCATGGGGTCCCCAGCCCCGTGCTCAGATGCAAAGGGGGGGCGGGCAGAGGCCTGGGCAGGAGGCCATGTGGTGCCTGCCCACAGGGCAAGCTGAAGCTGAGGCCAGGTGGCTGGGGGCAGGGTGCAGAGCCAAAGTCCACCTCCTGTGAGGCGTGGCCAGAGGGGAGATGCTGAAGGAGGAGGTGCCCCAGGGAAGAGCACGTTCTTAGGAAGAACCAGCTGGCCTTGGCTTTGGGGTTTAGAGTTGGGAGACAGAGGGGCTGAGCAACAATGCTGGAACTTAAGTGGGAAGCAGGAGCTGCAAGTGGGTGTTGATTCAGATGGCAGGGGGGAAGGATGCACCCCAAGTGTGGTGTCTTCAACAGAGTTCAGTCTAAAAAGCAGATGAGGTCGTTCTAGGTTCCTGAAGTGAGCCTTAGAGGATGCCAGAGGGGAGCCCCAGGCTAACCAAGATCTCCACCTCCATAGTTTGTGGAATGCGGTGGGTTATAAATAAACAACGGAACAAAGAGGTGTGATCGGAAGTTCCTGCCTGCCTGCTAGAGCTGCCCTGGGCAGTGGTGTGAGCTGGGTCCTGCCTGCCTGCTAGAGCTGCCCTGGGCAGTGGTGTGAGCTGGGTCCTGCCTGCCTGCTAGAGCTGCCCTGGGCAGTGGTGTGAGCTGGGTCCTGCCTGCCTGCTAGAGCTGCCCTGGGCAGTGGTGTGAGCTGGGTCCTGCCTGCCTGCTAGAGCTGGCCCTAGGAAGAGAGCAGAGAGTGGTCCTGTGGGGTGGCACTGCCTGCTTGGAAATTCCAGGACCACAACATACACACACAGCAGATGTACACAGACACATTCAAACATGCATGTAGACACTCAAAGACACACAGATCTATTTGCTCAAACATACGGATAGATGCATGTGGACACAGACACATAGGCACACAACTGCAGGCACACTGGCGCTCACATGCACACACCCCCTCATGGTACTGTCCTCCCGAGAGAAGGATGATCAGAGGGGGGAGCGGGAACGTGAGTGCATGTGCTCCCTAAGAAAGCATACTGTCAGGGGCTGAGGTTCCCGATGCAGGGTAGAGAGTAGCATTTCCAGCAGATACTCAGGGGATCACCACCCATGTGGCCCGGTCCTCTGTCCCACATAAGCCCCCTGACAGCAGATCTTCCTTGGAGGGCAGATTTAAACTTTATGCAAAGCAGAGACTTTAGAGAATTAGATGATCCTGTCTGGGAAAACAAAAACGAGTCCTTCCGAAGGCTTTGTGTCCACCAGCTGGGCTGGAATCTGCCAGGCTCCTCTTGATGTGAGCCCTGTCCCAGCTACTGTGGGTGACACCTCCTACGCATCCTCGGAAACACAGCCACGCCCCACCGCATTGCACTCACGGAGAAAACCCTCTGCTTAGCTGCTTCCCCCGCACCTCCTTCCTCACAGCCAGGAGTCTGCTTGGGAACAGCCCCGGCCCTCCTTTCTCTCTCCCAGTGAGGAGCCTGACCCAGCTCGGGAATGTGACATCACCTTCTTTACCCTTCCCCTGCCCACGCTGGCTCAGGACCCAAGCAGCGCCTGGCCAGGCCCCAGCTCCAGATCCACACCGTCTCACCTCCCCTCACTCTGCATTCACCAAGACTCGGCTACTGGCCTGAGCTTTTATTTTCCTCTCATCACCCTGATTATTCCCTGTTTAATTAAAATTTGTTTCAGCTAATAGGCCTTAAATTAGTATTTTCAAATATTGACATCTACAGGACCCTCATTCATTATTTTCGAAAGCTCTGGGGCTAATTGCTTTATCACCCACCAATTAATTACTTGTGCACTGGACAGGTAGCCACTGCCCCCAGAACATGGATGGACACCCTCACAGGTAGATGAAGCCACACATACAACAGATGCACACAGACATGCACGCACACACACACATACACACACACACACACCCACACACACACACACACACACACCCCGGACATTTTCCCCAGTGGAAGTGAGGCCGAGTAGGGTGTGTCTGTGCATGTGTTGGGAGCCCAGGAGGAAGGCAAGGCACTGCACAGCAGGTCTTTGTCACGTGACTCCCCTGTAAGACGGGGTCTGGGGTCCTCTTCTCTCTGCTCTCCCTTCAGTGCCCGGGGGGCAGCAACACAAAAAGGAGACGCCCAAAGCTGAGGAAGGGCTCAAGAATGGCAGCTGGAGCTAGTCATCTGGGGCCTTGAGAAGGCAAGAGACCCTCAAAGGCCCAGCGAAGAGAGTGACGTCTGCGCAGAGAGTGAGCCACAGGCAGGAGAGGAGCTACAGGGAGGGAGAAGCGGGGAGGGGGCAGAGAACTGAGCAGAAGATGGAACATCCCCTGGACGCCTCCAAGGTCAGGCCCAGGTCGGCTTCACCCAGCTCCCTAGAGGGGCCCAGCTGGGGGCCTGGGCTGATTCGTGAAGGTCTTGTGCCAGCCACAGAGCAGACCCCATGTGGCCCTGGGAGGGGTGGGGCTGGGGAGTTAATGGGGAGTCGGCCACTGAAGAGGGGAAGAAATCCCCTCTGCCCTGTGCTCTTTCCCACCTCGGCTACTGAGACCTTTAAAGAGACATAATGTGTTCAGGATGCCACCCCGGGACTCCGCCTCCCTCCCTGGCCCGTGATCCTGCACAGCCATTTGGGCTGGAGGAGGTGAGACCAGCGTCTTGACCAGGATCTTCCCCAGGCCTCCGCCAGGATGTGCACTAGCCGCTGGGACTCAGCTTTACCCAGGGCCCCAGCTTCCCCGAATGTATGTCTGTCCATGTCCCTACTGCTGCCAGCCTGCCAGGGCCCAGCCTCCGGGAGGCAGAGCGGGAAAGGCTGGAAGAAGTTGGAAGGTGGCACTGGGCTTCACTCGGGCAGCGTTTTCACCCTCCTTGTAAACAGTCTGGAGTGACTGGGATTAAAGTCTCTTCAAGTTGCTAGTATCGCTGTGCTTTCTGGCAGAGCCGAGTAATCCACGGGGATTAAAGAAACAGCCATGCTCATCTCCCACAAATGAATATCTGTCAGAGCCATTGACCTGGTAAAATAATGAATTTAATGTGCAGCAAACCGCACGGGGTGGCGACACAGTGTGGCCTGGCGAAGTGTTCCCACGTGTCCTGATAAGAGTCCTAAGGAAACGGGACCCCCTAGGGCTGCCCTCCACACCCTGGAACCCCCTTCCTCTGCAGCCTGAGCTGAGAGGTCCGGGCTTCTCTGAAGGAGGAAAGAGGAGGGCACCCTAGAAACCATCAAGCCCGCCCTTGCTTGGCCCGCTCAGAAAAGGACATGGTCCCTCTCAATTTTCTGCGTTTGCTTTGGGCTTTGTGGGCTATTGTGGCTTCCTCCAGGGCTCTCCCCCAGCTTTGCCCCTTGTGGTCACCAGCGAGGCTCTCTTTTAGGTTCTGTCACTAGACAGTCTGTCCCTCTCTAGCCCCTGGGCCCGCCCAGCTCACCAACCCACCACCAAACCCCAGGACCAGAGCTGGGGGCTAGAAAGGCAGGCACCCAGGCCAGAGCACGCCTCTTACCTAAGGGGAAACTGAGGCCCAGAGAGGGGACTCGACTTCTCATCATCACCTTGAGTGTCTGTGGCAAACAGAGGACAGGTGTCCCAGAGAGTCCATCTCCTGCTCAGTTCTCTGTCCACTCCCCTCTTCTGGGGACACTGAAAATGGCAGTTGGGGTGGCTGCCTGGTAGCATGCATCACAGCTCTCCCGTGGGAGAGTCATGGAGCCAGATTCAGGACGGGGAAGAAGAGGTGGCCTGGCAGCCAGGTGAGGACCTGTGCCTGGGGGTAGCTCCAGCTGGGAGCTGAATGCCATCCTTGCTATTGGGGGGTCAGGCCCAGAGCCAGAGACGAACCGCACTTGCCCCAGGGCAGGGGCTGTGTCCTGTGCCGACCCCAGGGGCCTCTGTTTTTAACTGCCAGCGTGCCTTCCACCCCTCCAGCCATGTTCACAGAAGCGGACATGACATACAGCCAGTCTGACATCTGGCCAGGGATCCACACTTGTTGGGGGCCAGGAGAGGTAGCATGATGAACCCCAGGGAGAGATCTGTGTGCGTCTCGGCCATGGCCGTCTCCTTGAAGCCTCCCAAAGCCACTCTCCTGAAAGTTTTAGTGGCGACAAGGAGAAGGTAGGGCAGACAGCCCCCTTCCCCTCTTCCATGGGGTGTGGGAATGTGGGAGAGGGGTGCCCTCGGGAGCCCAAGGCCATGGTTCTTACTGGGACTTTGGGCACCTCCGTTGCTTCACCCAACCCCCCATCCCTGGGTTTGCCCCTGGGGCTGGAGCATGGAGGGAGATGAGACCACTGGTCCAGGGAAGCTTGTGCCAGCCACACAGGGAGAGTAAGAAGGCAGCCACCCTGCTCTCTGCCAGGAAGGAGACCAAGGGTGCCAGACTCAGCCCATCTTTCTCCAACATTGTCTCTTAATTCACCTGCAGACCTGCCTCCAGCTCCACCTCCTCCAGGCAGCCTTCCCATCCCATTCTGACCCCACAGGGACTCCCTTCCCCATGAAAGCCATCCCCGAGTCAGTACCTCAGGAGACCTGAGGTCTCCCAGTCAAAGCCTCGTTTATTGAACAGAAAGCTCCTCCCAGCCCAATCAGACCTGGACCAGACAGGCCCTCCCCCATGTCCCTACCCCCGTGTCTGCTGCCTCAGCCCCCCTGCCCGCCTGCCCTCTGGAGCTCCTGGCACTGCAGCCTGGTCTTTCAGGGGTGCACCTCCGCTCCTGCACCCTCCCCAGCCCTACGGAGCGGCAGAGAAAGTGGCTGGGGGAAACGAGGCAGCAGGACCAACCGGCACTAGGCCACCTGCGAATTGCCCTGGAGAGGCCAGGACAGTGCTCACGGCAGAAGCTGAGAGGAGCGGGAGCGTTTGTGGGTCATTTCCTCTGGAGAACTAAAGCAAGGGATGACTTAGGAGGCTTCCCATTGAGAAAATCAGGAGTGGGGGTGGCCTCTGGACGGTTTCCATGGCAGGCTTCACGGCAGGCGTCATTGTGGGATGAGTCTAACCAGGGCAGTTGTCAAAGGCAGCATCCCCAGACACAAGGCTCCCCCTCACTCCCGCCCACGCCCACGCCCACGCACAGTCACACACTCACACTCGCTCTCGCCCGCCCCCCACGCATCAGACACGCGTTCTCTCTCCCTTTCTTCAGGTACAGCGGCTCCCTCCTCCAGGCCTGTCTCCCCTCCCTCACTCCTGGCCCTCGCAGGGATGACTTCCCGTGGGTCGTGAACTTACTAAGGGCCGGGGCTTGGAATCCAAAGTACAGGAGTCTGAGTGAAAGGGGCTCTGGGAGCCACAAGAAGCTTATTTTTTCTCCTGGTAAATATTGTGCTCGTTTCACAGGCCGCCCAGCCGAAGCAGGGAAAAGCTGGGATTGTTTCCTAATGGGCCACCAGGTTTGCCACTGCCTGGCCATCCCAGCGGCGGGCAGGCTTTCATCTCTCCCCACCCACTTCACTCACAGGTGGACAGAGGGATGCTGCTCAAGCCCTAACCTCGTCTGGGATCTTGGAGACATCTCCTGCCCCTAAACTCAGTTTCCCCACCTGTCTCAGGGTAGCAATTTGTTGCCCACTGCCTGGCAACGGGCTGGCATTTCTGCAGCAGAGGGCTTGGCGTTAGATAGGAAGGACTGGCTTTTGAAAGTGAGAATCCCCCAAGGCGAGGACCCAGGAATATTTTTTCTCCCTGTTTGCTCACACTCTGCCACCTTCTAAAAAGACGCCGGCTTGGGGGACCAGAGGGGGTGTGAGGATTGCCTTCCCAGAGAGAACGAGGCCATGCTAATCCACGCTGACTGTGGAAGGCTTCCCATCAGGCGTCTCACGGCTCACATTGCATAAGCTGCACGTGACTGTCCCGGGGTGGCCTGAGGGTTCATTCGCTCCCTGAGCCCCTTTCTCTACAGACAGAGCCGAGGTCGGCCTCACACCTGAGTCTCCAAGCCACTTATCGGTCAGTAAGTCCCCCTGTGTCCCCACTGTGCGCTGAGGCTATGGGGACTCTGGAGAAGGGAGCACGTGTCCATGGCAGCAGGCAGCCAGGCCCCTGTCTGGCCAGGGAGACATGACTCACACACATGATGCAATGGAGAGCAGGGGGTGGCCGTTAATCAGAGCAGGAGCGTTCGAGTCGGCTCCAGGAGCTGCCTCCTCCATCACAGGCAGAGGTGGGTGGGCTGACGTGGTTAGAGAAGAACGCTCTGTGTGGGCCCTGTGACGAGGCCCCGTATTTAAGAAGCCCCGGGGGCTTGGCCAGCCAGAGCCCAGGGAGGAAAAGAAAGCGGGCAGAGCGGAGAGCTTCGGCCTGGGAGTGGAGGCCTGAGCTCTGGTGACAGCCTTGCCCCGTACACTTCCTGCTCAATCCTCTGAGCTTAGTTCTCACCTCTACAAACTGGGGGCCCATGGAGATCCCTGCCCCCACCCCGGCTCAGGCTGGTGTTCCTTCATAGAATGAGGGTGGGCCTGAGAGAGCTGGAAGGGAGAAGGTGGGGTTAGAGTTGGGAGGATCAGGACCAAAGATCTAGCAGATTCTACACTTGGATCAAATGGTGAGAAAAGAGCCCTGGCTGGTGTGGCTCAGTGGTTGAGTGTCATCCTGTGCACCAAGAGGTCGCAGGTTTGATTGCTGGTTTGATTCCCACATGCCCGGGTTGTGGGCTTGATCCCCAGTGTGGGGTGCATGGGAGGCAGCCAGTCAGTGTTTCTCTCTCTCTCCTTCTCTTCCTCGCCTTCTTCCCCTTCTTCTCTCTCTCTCTCTCTCTCTCTCTTTAAAATCAATTTAGAATTATTTTTTTAAAATGCACATTCAATCATTTTAAAAAAAAGAAGAAGAAAAGAGAGAGTTGGGGGAGGAGGGGCCTTGGCTAAGAAGACTTGGGGTATCGTATCCTGGGTTCAAACCATGTCCTTACTTGAGTAGGAGCAGAACTGGGCAATGGGCAGGGCATGGGGCTCTCACTGGGGAGAGGCGAGGCCCTTGGTCCCTCACAGGCCTCCAGAGGTTGCGATAGCGGGAGGCAGAGCCCTGGGAGATGGAGCCTGGGTCAACGCGGGCGCTGGAGAGCACTTTTCATGGTTGGTGGTGGGTGCACCTGGCTGGCGGTTTGTGCTCAGGAAGTTCACTTCATGGGGTTCAAGAAGCTCCTACCTGTTGGCTGAAGCAATTATACCACTAGGCAGGCCCAGCCCTCATGTTCAGGGAACCAGCACTGTCCCTGCTCTCTGCCAAAAGCTGGGGTCCCTGTACCCCCCACCCCTGTCCTGCTGGACAGAGCATCTCCAGGTCATCTTCACTTTGGCACAGGGTGTGGGGCAGGGGTGGGGGACATAGCACCCCCAGTGCTTCCAGCACTGCTCCTCCTCCACACCTCGCTCACACAGCTCCAGGCACTTCCCTCTCGCCTTCCAGCTGGAGTCCCACCTCCCACACAAGCAGCCTTCCTCTTGCTCAGCTGGCATACTCACTCTCCATTCACTCCTAACAGCCCGGGGCCAGGTGCCCTCCTCCCTTTTATTGGTAAGGAAACTGAGGTGCCCAGAGGTGAAGCAGCTGCCCAGAGTCACATGGCCAGTGAGAGTGGAACCAGGATTTCATCCTCCATCTACAGGGCATGCACCCCTAACTGTGAGGCCACACAGTCTCTCACTGTGCTCCCAGCTGGCGACAGTGGCTGGGTGGCAACGGGGGCTGGCCTGGAATTAGCCGGGCAGCTCCCCATCTGAGGGCCAGTGTCCCCTCACTCCTGGCAGCCTCTTTTAGCAAGGGCAGGGCTTGGATGCCTTCAGTCCACCCTCCCACTCACCCCCCACCCCCAAGCCCTTCCCTCTCCTGGCAGGGGCTGGCTGCTGGGTCACTGTGATTCTGGGTCAGAGGAGCAGATGGCTCACATGAGCCCGAGGTGCAGCTGCAAGAAGCCCTGAGTCACGGAGGACACCCCTCCTGGGGACCCTGCGCCACCACAGAGCTGATTCAGCCCCAGAATCCTTAGTGTAAACCGGCTATGCCTCAGGCCCAGGGGTTCGAGAGGAGGAACAGATGGGCCAGAACCCCAGCAGGTCTGTTGCTCTCTTTGTCCTTAAAACCATCCTGTAGGGACCTTCCCCATATAGGATGGACCCCTGCCTTTCCCGGATCCTCTACTATTGGTGCCTGAAGGTTTTATTGTCTCCCATCCCCCAGCTCCACCCTGCCAGGGAGAGGATGGCCCACTGACCTCCTGACTAGCAGGGGTGGAACCTACCTACGTGTTCCAGGCCTCGGTCACCTCTCCACGTGGACCGCACCCTGAGACAGCTCCTTGGGGGTCTGACCAGTGGGTACCCCAAGGTCCCTCTCCCTGACCCCTCCCCCCAGGAAGGGTGGGATGGGGGCTCCAGCATCTCCCAGGATTTGGTGAATCCTTCTCAGGCTTGGCCCCCATTCCAGCTCCAGGCAGCTCAGAGGCAGGGGTCCCGGGTAGGAGGTTTCTCTGGGGTCACGGACCTCAGCCTGGCCCCTTCTCCCCTGCCTCTTGTCCTGATTCACAGAGTGGCTGTGGTTCCCCAAGGAGAACATTCCAGAGGGACTAACCCCCTCCCCAGTCCATCTCTCTTGAGTTTCAACCATGGAGATACTTCTGGGAACATTGTAAGGAAATGCAGCTTCATCACTTAAAGGTGCAATTTATTTGTAAACCCATGTGCTCACACACAGGAAAGTAAAACCAATATTGATTAGCAATTAGTCTATATGTTCCATCACATTGACTGAGCCCCTCCCGGTGCTAGCCCTGCACTAGGGCCTGAGGCAATGAAAGGAATAGGGCAGTGCCTGCCCTGGGGGCAATGGGGCCCTGCACCCCAGGAGCTCACTGCCAGGCCCCTGTCAAAGGATCCAGCAGGTCCCCTCCATCCTCCCCTCTGCTCTGCGTGCACCAGCTTTATGCTAGACACGAGGCTAGCATGAAAAGCCACGGAGCCTTCCAGAAGGAATTGTCAAGTGCACCTACCCTTTGCTCAGAAGGCCTGGTGCTCACTAAAGCGGGCGCCCACTCAATGACGGGAGAAGCTGTGCGCCTTGGGCAAGCTACTGAATCTCTGGCCATTACTTCTCTCAGAGACCATCTTCCTGTTTGAGGGGTGCTTTGCAAATTTTTTTTTATCCTCACAGCAACCCTATGAGACAGGTAGAATATATGTTATCCCACAGTAACTTTTGGAAATGAGGAAAATGTAAGAGAGGCCAAGAGCCACCCAGAGGAGTCGAGCAGAACCCACCCTTTGCTGCTCTTCCCAGCATTGGGGCTGATGGTCTTCAACATCTCTTTCACTTTGAAAATCCTATGACTCAAAGAGATCGGGGTGGGGGAAGAGCTGGAACCGCACTTGGAGCTCAGAGGGCTGGTGGTCCCGAGGAGGAGAGAGCAGAGCCTCCCGGAGTGTACAGCCAGGATGGGCAGGGCTGAGTGCTCAGGGTTCACGACACCACGTGAATCAGACCTGCCTGCACTTGACCAAAGTGGAAACTCCGCACAGCATAGTGATAAGATTTTCAACAGAGTTCCCCTCTGGTTTGTGTATCCAGCAGTAATTACCACCAGCAGAGCTGGACACTGGGGCTGCTCACCTTCCCAAATTACATGGTTATGTTCCTGCTTCATGGGGAGGGGACAGAGGAGAGGTCGGGAAGGGACATAATTGGGGCCTTTGGTCAGACCATGTGGCCCTGAAGGAGAGGTGAATTTCCATGGTATTTCTTTCTGGTGGCGCTTCTAGGTGATCAGGCACACTGAGGGGGTGGACAGGTGCCAGGTTTTGAACTGAGGTGTAAGAGCAAAGGAAATTGGGGCTTGATTGTCCCCAAAACACTCTTCAGACCATCCTGCAGAAAAACCATCAACCACACAACTCATGTGATCGGGTGACATCTCTTACCCGGCCCTTCTGTGGGTCTCAGCTCTGAGCGGCCTCTGCAGGGACATGGGATGCCCAGAGGGCCTGACAGCAGCCGCGGGACATGGGGTGGGGTTGGCAGGGTCTGGAGGTGGCCAAGATTAGGATCAGAGTGGGCATTTTGGTCCCTGTGAAGATGGCTCTGTAACCCTGTCCTACTGACATTGCAAGAAACAGCTCACTAGGTAACTGCGGGACCCACCCTCAGGTCTCCACTGGGTTTGCTCTGGTTCTGGGCAGGGTCCTGGGAAGATGTGGGGAGGGACCTGAGCCTGGGGAAAATGAGACTTGCCTACAGGTCAGGTCATAGAGGTAGGCAGGCAAGGAGAATGGAAATGCGGGGAATCCAGGGCTTTGTCTCTGGGCCACTTGGCCATAAAGGAGATGTGGCCATGAGGAGGGAGTGGTTGGAGGTAGCAGCCTGCTCCCCTCCCCACTCATCATGAGCCATCCCTGTGGATGGGCGTGTTCACCCCCACAACCAGCTCCCAGACTGCCTGCCTCCTCCCTGGAGCCCAGTCCACAGGTTCTCTGCCCATAAGTGACCCGGAGAAGGCTGGAACCACGTGGGCTCACCAGGGTTTAAGAGTGACCTCAAGAGATAGGAAGAGGCTGCTTCTTTATCTTCTATTTCTTTCTTTCACTTTTCTTTCTTTCCTTCCAACTTTCCTTCCTTCCTTCCTTCCTTCCTTCCTTCCTTCCTTCAATATTTTTCTTTCACTCTCTTCCTCCCTACTTCCTCCCATTCTTCTCTTCCCATTCTTCCTCATCCCCCATCTTTCCTCCTCCTTCTCCTTCTCTTTCCTCCCTTCCTCCTCTCCTCTCCATTCCCCAGGGAGACGCTGCTGCCCCTTGCATTTCCACCTGCCTTGCGTCTGAGTCTTTCTGATTTCAGAACTCTGTATTTCTGCCTCCTCAGCACAGAACAGGTGCAACAAGGGATGTGCATGCGGAGTAAGGAGGAAGAGAGAGGAAAAGGCCACAATCCATTAACACACTGGATCCCATAGCCCCGCAGCTACTTGAGGGCCCAACCCTGGACTTGATGCATTAAAAGACAGAGGGGCCTCCTGGGCTGGCTCGGCAGTGTGCCCAAGGAGCCCCTGGGTCCTCTTTTAAGAGACTGGTTCAGGACCCCAGCCCCAGAGTTGATTAAGTATGTGCGGTGGGGCTCTAGTGTCATCCTTTTTGAAGAGCAGACCAGGTGATACAAAGCAAGTCGCAAGATATTTTGAGGAATCTTAGGCTAAGGAGACAAGGCACTCACGTGAAAATTATGTTAGGTTAAGTGTGGATCTGCCCCAAGCTGAGGGCTTGGGAATTCCAGGGCTGGAGAAACGGGGTCCTGGAGGTGGAGCACTTGAGCTGGGCTCTGATTGAGAGGATTTGCATGGGTTGTCGGAGGAGGGAGGATTACAAGCAAGAGCAAATTATTCGAGTCAGACACTTCAAATGGCAGGCAATAAATTGGATGGATGGATGGATGGATGGATGGATGGATGGATGGATGGATGGATGCCTCAATTGGCCCCCACAGATTGCTGGGCTGTGCATTACTCTGGTGTGTTGGGTGTCTGTGGTTTCAAGCCAGAGCTTTGAGGGGCATGACACAATCCCACTAACCCGACCTCTTACCCACTTGCCACCACCCTTAACTATCCTTCCATGCTCTAGAAGAGACCAAACAAGGGAATGAAGGTTAAATCTGGCTTCTTCCTCCTCCCTGGCCCACCCTGGGCCCAGCGTTCAGAGAAGAGTTAAGTGACAGAGCCCCGTTCTCCTGTATGAATTAATAATTGATTCGGTAACAAATCACTAATATTGCAGTAGTCGTGGTGAATAAGATAATGAATGTGTTCTGTCCAGGGAGTGTCGTGTTGTGAGGATTCAGCTGAAATTATTCATAAATGTGCTACTTTTCCTCATCTCCAACTGCTGCTAGTTTAGCTCCTCTTTTTAATCTTCCCAACCTGTCACATTCAATGGTGGAAATCGTCAGGCTCCATATACAACAGAATATTAAGGGGGAACTGCCAGACATTATGTCAAATTTCAATAGGTAATAGAAACAAAGTGCTCACAGACCCCTTCCCACAACTCTGGAAGTTAAAAAATAAGACTTTTTAAGAAAACTTTTAGGACAGGCTCTTTGTCTCACCTTCGGGAAGAAGACCCCAGGTGGAGGAGCTCAGAGCCTTGAGTTGTGGTCCCTACTTTACCTCACACCTGCTGGGTGACTTTGAGCCAGACACTCAACCATCCTGCACCAAGTTTCCTGTCTCTGAAAGGAGGTAACACCACCTCTGTGCTATTGTCCTGGGGGTAAGGAGAAAGAACGTGCTCTAGGCCATGACAGGTGGTTGGGCTGGATTTTCTCCACTCCTGCCCCCTACTTGTTCACTGCACACCAGACAAGCCAGGTGGTTCCCTCTTCTCTAAACACGACTTCCAGGTGCCTACCACTGGAAGGACCCCCTCCTGGTCTTCTTCCTTCTCTAGTTGACCCATCTGGCCATCTGGACTCAGCTCAGCTAACACCTCACTCATAAAATCTTTCCTGATCCTACTGTCAGACTTGTTGTCTCTTCCTGCAAGCCCTCCTCAGAGAACTCTGGCCCCTTTTTTATACCGTTTTTCACTTACATCTTCCTAGTAAACTACAAGCATCTCGAGAATGGAAGGTGTCTTCTATATATTTTAATACAACAAGAAAGAAAGAAATGTTTGTATAACGAAGCCATTGCTGAGTGGATGGATGGATGGATGGATGGATATAAGGGTGGGTAGATAGATGGATTTGTAGATGAGTAGATGAGTGAGGGGATAGAGGATAGGTGGATAGGTGCAAGGGTGGGCAGTTGAGTAGACAAATGGATGGATGGATGGATGGATGGATGGATGGATGGATGGATGGATGGAGAAATAAGAAGCGTGAAACTGGCATCGTGCTGTTTTCGGCCAATGAGCAATGTCTGCTGAGTCCCGGCTGTGTGCCTGGCCTTGGTGTCCATCTCTGCTGCATAGGGTTGGAGAGCAGGAGAGGAAGTGACAATGACCTGACACTGAGTGTGCTTGAAGTAGGATTCCTGTGGTCCCAGTGGGATGAAGAGTGGAAATCATAGCATCACAGCTTGACAGACCCTTAGGATGGGCTTTCTGGGGGCCTTTCGGTGGCCCCTCACCCTACAAAGGAGACCTGGGGTACAGAAAGAGCTTAAACACTTAGCTTAACCTCACAGCTGGTTACACAGGGTCAGATCCCAGGCCCCCAGAGCACCAGACTATCATTCTTCCTTCATACCAGAGGGCAGCATACAGAAGGGAGGAGGATGGGCTGTTAGAGAGGAGGAACGGGGCTCTGTGAGCTATAGGACTTGAATGGGCAGGGCCCGGCCGGCGTGGCTCAGTAGTTGAGCATCAACCTATGAACCAAGAGGTCATGGTTCAATTCCCAGTCAGGGCACACACCCTGGTTGTGGGCTTGATCCCCAGTGTAGGTATGCAGGAGGCAGCCAATCAATGATTCTCTCTCATCATTGATGTTTCTATCTTTCTCTCTTCTTCTCTGAAATCAATAAAAACATATTTTTAAAAATTATGGAGGGACAAAAACTTTTATAAATAAAAAATTTTAATAGAACTTATCAAGTACAGTAATAAAAAAATTAAAAACAAAACAAGAGGGACTGCAGAACAGGGAGCTAGACCCCCAGATCAGATGCCACGGGAGTGGAGGGGTGCAGAGGGGCAGGAGCGAGGATTGTCTTATCCCCCTGTCCTGTTCACCTGTCTCCAGCCCCTTTATCTGAACACCACCTAATGAAATGAAACCTTTCCCACACACCCACCACACACCCATCACAGCCTGAACCACAAAGAGAAACCCACAGGCTGCAAAAGAAATGCTGACACCCACCCCCGCACACACAGAGATACTCAGACACAGGTGAAGCCGCCATAGACACCCACATCAACAAATGCAGAAATGCACCCCATAAAACACACACGCGTGACACAGACACAAAGCAACACGCCCGCTCATCCAAGCCTTCATTCCAAGTAAGTTATTAAAAATGTAGACATCGCTGGCTCCCAGGGTCAATATGTTGTTTTTAAATTTAAACATGAATTTCCATTTCATTGAGCCTCCAGGGCTAACAAGATGTGCTGTGACAGGAGCAGCTAGCTGGAAAGGCATGATTGAGGAGCGAGCCAGCACTGTGTGTGCAAAGCCTGGCTGGGAGGGAGCCTCTCCGGCCCATCCCCCATGGCCTGGTGTGAGCCGTGGGCAGGCGGTGAGTGTGCTGCTAGCCCTCAGCACTGAGCTCTCACCTGCTTGAGCAGTCCAGAGGCAGGGTGTGATAGAAGCGGTGACACCCAGGTACCATCCGTCCACCCATCCATGCAGCCATTCATCCTTACATCCATCTGTCTCTATGAAACTCCAAAGTCCTGAACTAAGGACAGTGGCAGTGATGGCAAGAAGAAAAGTGCTTTCCCTGCCCCCACCCGAGAAGTTTCTGCTCTGAGTGGGATGTCCCAGTGAACCCCAGCCTGGAGACCTCCCACGTGCTCCAACCAGCCCCTCTGTACCTTAGAGAGCCCCAGCCACTCTGGTTTATAACCACATCGTTAGCACTCTCCGGGCCAGGCTGTAAGTTCTGTGCAGGAAGGTAGCATCCAGCAGTGACCCTCGGCATCTAACCCACAGCAGGCGCTCGGTGAACGTTCGATGAACTTGTATGGGTTGAACTGAAGTTCATGAGGCAGACTCTGAGGTTTTATGTGGTTTTGCTCTAACTCATCCCCTGGCACCTGCCTGGCAGGCAGTGCCTATGGTTGATCAGTAGAACGGGAATGAGAGATAAGTTAAAAATACTAACAACAGCAAAGAAAGGGGTACTGAGTAGGCAGTACCGTGGAGGAGGTGGACAGGAGGAGGTCTCTCGTCACCCTGACCATGGAGTGTGGAGACACAGTGGCAAGCGGGGAGGCCATGGCATTTGTCCTGGATGGGAGTGAAGCAGCCACGATTGCTGAACTAATCCTGAAGGCTGTGACGCAGACGCACAGGGTGCGGGCCAGCTTCCCAGGCAGCCCAGCCTCCGCTCTGCCCCCTCTGGCCACCCTTCTCCATCAGCTGCAGTTCTGGTGCTCAGTTCTGGCCCTGGGAGAGCTCTGCTTCAGCATTGGCTGTTCTCCTGGGCTTCAGAGACCTGCAACTTGACTGAACCTGTGGGCACTGTAGGATCTCAGGTGTGTTATGTCTGAAATGCCCATCAGTTCCCAGAGTTCCGCACCCACTCAGGGGTTAGCGTGAGAAGGAAGGAGCAGCAGCGGCCTGCATACACAAGTTGCCCATAGCCTTGGCTCCTGGAGATGGTTTGACTGAAGCTGTACCTCCATTCTCCTCCTCTCAATACACACACACACACACACACACACACACACACACAGACCATACACACACGGAAACACTACACACACAGAGACACCGTGCGCATGCACACACACACATGGAGATTCCCCCCACATACGCACACACACATGACCAGGAACCAGTGGCTACTGTGAATCAGGCTCCCCAGGCTCCCCAAACTCACAGTTTCACCCATGCAATCACATGCACACAGAAACACGCACATTTCTCCCTCTCTCTTTTAGATTTTGACCTCCGAATTAATTTCAAGACTCTTTCCTTAAAATGCAGGCAACTTGGTTTCTGTCTGTGGAACAGCAGCCGCTCTCCCTGTGCCTGGATGTCCAGGAGAGAGGGAGCAGTACCCCAGATGCCAGCTCCCGTCATGCCAACCCCCTGGCAGGGCCTTCGTGGGCACACACCGCATCTGGCCACTTGCACACTCGCCTCCTCTCTGCTCAGGTCGGGGAGCGTGCTCGAGTGTGCTAACTCAAGCACACCCAAAGCACACAGTTGTGCCAACACACAGGCACAAAAAAGGCATTTCCTGGGCACACACAGAGCCTCCACATGCCACATCCATCCCTCCCAACATGTACACACATGTCCAAGCTGTATAGGGGCTTGTGTGCAGAGATGTGCTGGCACGGATGCGTGCAGGATGCCCACACATGTACACGAGCACACTGGGGATGGGTAGAGGGCAGGGGCTGCCCACAAGGACCTGCAGGCCCAGGAACCGAGTCCTGGACCTCTGGCCCTTTAAACATCCATTTAAAGTCTCATCTCTCAAATAATTCAGCAGCGGCATCAGCCAAAAGGGCACACTCTCCTTTCCTTGTCTTCGGGAGCCGGAGAAGGAAGGAGACGGGAGGGTAGATTAATTGGACCTGGAACGGGAGCCAGGGATTGTGTGAGTCCGGCTGCCAGGGACGCGGGGCGGGTCCACAGCCCGTTCCTCTTGTCGCCTTCTCTGTCCTTCACCTGTCACATTCTCCCAAGGACCTAGGCGCATCTCACAGGGAGCGGCAGCCTCTTTGTTCAGTCGACCCCTGAAAATGGCCCCGAGGTCACCGCTGCCTCCAACACTCTGGTCAGTCTTTCTCAGCCCCAAAACTAACATCAACCAAAACCTTAGAGGGGGCCCCGGGGGCAGCTGGCTCCGCCCAGAGGGGCACCTGGCCCCGAAGCACTCCTGGGCGAGAAGGGTCGCTTTCCTTAAGCAGATCCTGGCTTGGTTGCCCAGAGGGAGCCAGGGATGGAAGGTGTTAGGCCTGGGCAGGGAAAAGCAAGAAGCCATCCTATAAACTGAGTCACGTCCCCTGGGGTGGATCCCCAGTGCCTGCTCCTCTGTCCCCCCACTCATCACACCCCTCAGCCTCCACCCCTTCTTCCTATCACTGGCTGTGCACTGCCACAGGGTAGGGAGGGTGGGGAGGGCCTGTCAACTTTACCCTCCATATCTGGCCCTTCCTGGATATAGCCCCATCTTAGGCTTCCTGATCCTCGATGGCAGAGTCGGGGCTGGGGTCAGCCTGGCCTCCTATCGGGGTATCCTGAGGGGCCAGGTATGAGCGAGATTAGCCAGCACCATTAGCTGGGCCTGAGGAGCTTGCTTACAGCAAGGTTGTCCCAGACGCAGGCGGCCGCCCGTGCAGGCCCAGCCGCCCGGCCCCGCCCAGAAGCTTCCCCAGGGGACCGCGGTAACCCAGGGTTCCTCCCAACTCAGCCCTCGATGAGCTGCCTCCAGGACCCAGTGCGCCCCTCCGTGGGCATCAGTGCATTACATCAGGGGGGGACCCTCCCCCTACCACCCACTGCGCACCCCCACCCCAGCTCCTGGGGGCACTCAGCCGGGGGCAAGAGGTGCCAATCCCATTCCGGGTTTTTCCCGTCGTCTCTGGAAGCCCGTGGGAAAGTGTTAGTTCGAGTGGGAAATCACATCTCTGGGGACAGCCACGTCCCCGGACATGAGATATGTAGGTCAGGCTCCTGTTCTTCTGCATGGCCGCCCCTTGATGTCTGAGGAGCGCCAGCCCCCAGCCCCCTCAGCCTTCACTTACAGTCAGTCATCCTCGAGCCGTCCTTTGAAAGGGTGGAGTGTGGGTCCAGTCCTGCTGTGGTTTGGGTCCCCCTAAGAGAAAGGCAGCTGCCTGAGGCTCCCCAAAGCTGGGGCACCTGAGGTGTAATCTTATCTTGGTGAGATAACATTCCAATGAGGAGTCCTGCTTTCTAATGAAAACAAGCCCATCAGTCTAAGAGCGGAGACCCTGGAATGGGGAGAGAAAGGGAGTGAGGCAGGGAGGGGAGAGAGAGGGAGCCCGAGGACAGGTCTTCACCAAGTTCACTTTCTGCCCGCCACCTGCCCCCCAGCCACTTTCCCTCGTGGAGCCTCTGTGCCGGGCAAGTTTTGGTACACACGGAGAGGTCAGTGTAGCCAGGCCTTTAAAAAAAATCCCTTTCTTCCAAATCAATGTAAAAATATTCTGCGGTACCGAGCCGATTTAATTAAAAAGGGAAAAGGTTGCCTGAAATACGCCAAAAAAAAAAAAAAAAATTTTGAGCTAATGGGAATCTCATTCATTATTTAATCTCCTGCTTATCAGAACAGGACCAAAATGGAATCGAATATGGCATATGCATGGTGTTGTCCTGGAGAGCAGACAGAAGGCAGGGAGCAGGAGGAGGGGAGACGGAGAAAGACTTGCCATTTCACTTAATATATTAAACCGGCTGCAGGCTCTGAATCAGATTAATAACACAGTGAGCCTGAAAATCCCAATAAATGTGTGCATGCGTGTATATATAGACACACACACATACATATACATTTATCTGGTAGCCATCCTTTGCATTACCCTGTAATTCATAAACTGCCACATGACTGGATTTTATTAAATACAAATAAATGCATCTCCTCTGGCAGCAGCCCTGGAGATGATGAGATGGGGTGGAAGGGGGGGTGGGCGGGCGGGCAGCGCTGTGTCTTGCTCAGCATCTTATGCTGTGTTGGCAAAACCCACCTTGTTGTAAGGAGGCCCTGGTGGGTCCTGGAACAGACCCCATGGCACCCTCTCTGGCGTGATGTTGGGAAGCAGGCCAACATCGCGGAGAGTCCCTGTGAGAGCATCTATGTATACTCTGCCTCTAATCCCCATAGCAATAGTGAAGGCAGTGTAGTCATCCTTGTCATGCAGGGAAGGAAACTGAGGCACAAAGATGTAGGGTTAATGGCTCAGGTCCAAAGAAGTGTAAGTGGCAGATCTTTTCAACCCTAAGATTACCGTTCTTCTCACTAAACCACGCACCTTCCCAAGGTGTATCGGCATGAGGCCTGGCATCCCCCCTTTCGTGGAGGGATGAACTGATGCTCAGACCAGTCACAGCTTTTCTAAGTTTCCATTTCCAACTGATCTCTTACTACCACCCCCAGACCTGTGCACCTCCACTCCCTGGCTCACCCCCTTCCCCTCCCCACCCCATAACACCTTCCCCTCCCCACCCCATAAGACCTCCCCAGCCTGCAGTCCCCGAGGTCCACCTCTGAGCACGTGCAGAATACGAGGCCTGGAGGCACCATCCGTGGTGCCTCCTCTCCCATCCCGACCCCCAGTGGAGCATCTGAGGGACTCTTGTCTCCTTTCAAAGTGCTTTGTGGCCTAGGTGACAAATGAGTCATGTGTGTCACGACAATTTCCCAGCAAAGTCACCTTCCAAGTTGTCCATCTGGGGATTATTTATCATACAGATCCGTTGTGTCCCTGACAGCAGCATCCAGCATCCCATCCCCACCCCACCCCCATTCCCAGCAGGCCCCTAGCACATGATGGTCAGTCTGGGCCAGAGAAGGGGGACATATATGGAAGGCAAAGGGTTCTAACTGGAATGGGTGTTCCTATCACCTGGGCTTATCCTGGCGCATCTCCTCTCCCTCCCCGTGGTCCCACCGACCAAGTGTAGGAAGCATGCGTGGGATACCTGGGGAAGAGGTGGGATGGGCATTGTCACACCTGGAACATCTTTCCCTGCTTTCCCGCCAACCAGGGACAGCTGTCCTTGACTCTCATCTTCTTGGAAAGTCAGCTTGAGCTCTAGGGGGGGTTAAAAAAAAAAAACACAGAGCAGGGCACCAGAGCAGCTACCAAACAACTCAGCCAGGCAGTTTCTCCAGCAAACCTGCATCTTATATCTTCTGTGACAAAAAGATTTATAGCAATTTTTTATTAAAAAAGAGAGAGAGAAAGCGTGCTACAGATAATCAGATCTGAGACGCAGAAATGGGAGCGTGGGGGTGTTATGTGTGTAAGTTATTTTAAAATATATGTTAGGTGCATGATGGATTTTTCCACTCCCAGCTGGAGCAGGGCCGAAGCTCCCCCCAACCCCATGCCTGGCTTAAAGTGATGAAAATGATGTGTGAAGGGGAAGGACGGGGACAGATGAGGGTTCGAGGAAGCAGGAGCCTGGCTAACATTTGGCAGGAGCACTCTCTCCTCTCTCAGACTGCTGCCCGCCCCCCCCCCCCGCCCGCCCCCACCCCACCCGGCCTGTGGCTCCTCCCTCAACAAGTAGAGACTTTTGCTGCCTTTTAGAAGGAAAGACAAAGCCACAGGAAGCTCTTAAGACCAGAAGCAACCTTAGGACCCTCCCCAACTCCCCCCAACCCCACCCCCTGACCCCCAGCCAGTGCTAAGCTCTCAACCTCATTTCATAGATGAAGTAAAGGATGGTTATAAAGAGAAAGGCTCACCTGCACTTTGGAACATGGAGATGGGCCTCGCTGGCCTTGGTGCTGAGATACATACACCTTTATCCTGGTTCTCGGACCTTTTGGGTCTCCTTGCCTGAGCAGAGCCCCCTTAGGGGAAGGGTAAAGGCAGGAACTGGGGCCTGTCTGGACCTGGGCAGTCAGTAGAACATACCCCCGCCCCCTAGGAAATTCCCTACACAGGAGGAGACTTAATCCTGGGAGTTTGCAGAAAACACTGTAAAATGAATAGATTTTACTAGTCATTAGTGAAAATGACTGGATGGTGAGGTAAAGGAGGTTACGCTTGGTGGGACGAATAGAAGACATTTTAGAGGGTGAAGCAGAATGAATAAAAATATTGGGGCAAGAAAAATCATGTTGCAAGGGATGGGGCAAGGCTTGACCCCAAAATTAAGTGTTGATGGCGGTATGTGGCCACCAAGGCAAACGCACAGGGGAGACGCTATACGGGGCTGGGGCTGTCAGGTGCCTTGGGTCGCACTGTTGAGGTGCCACATTGCCATTCTTGTATCTGAGTCTTCTCGGGACACCTCCAATTCCCCCGTGAGCCCAACTCACTGAGAACCAGAGCATGTGCAGTGGGAGGGCTCTGGGCAGCCAGGGGAAGGCGCAGCCCAGGTGCAGGAGGCTGGTGAGCAGGTCGGGAGCAGGCAGGAGGGAGGTGGGGCCGCATGGCTGACCACAGGCGCCTGCCTTGACGTCTCTGAGTTGAGCTGTAGCTGTTTTGTCTGTGAATATAGCTGATTGCACTGGTCACAGGCTTCTGGAGGAGTAATGGACACAGGCACGTGGAGACTTGGCCAGGCCCTGGGAGGGGATGCAGAAGGAGTGGACGGTGATCTAGATCCATTTCGGGCAGAATGTGGTGGCTCTGAACCCCCGTGGCCCCCTGGTAAGCGTTCTGCCTCCTGGGCAGGTGGCCTCATGGCGGGGGCAAGGCCAGGGCAAGGCCGGCCATTGGCACCTAGGCTGAGGTGGGGGAGTAGCCTTGGAGGACAAGAAATGAGAATTGGAGCCAAAGCTGGGGCTGAGACCCTCTCAGAGGAGGGGTGATGGCCTATTTCTTGAGAGCAGCCCCAGCCCAGAGGGTCCATGCGTCTGTCTCTGCCATAGTGTCCGTCTGTCTTACCCACAGGACCCGTCGCACATCATTTGAATGTGCGTTTACGGAAATGCTGACCGTGCCACTCACGCTTCTGCCCACTACCATGACTCTGCCAGGTGGGAACAGGGTGTCACCCGTCACCCGGCTGTGAGGTCACATGTGTTGCAGCTCCAGCACTCAGACCCACCCATCGGCTGCACAGCCAGGTGGGCCAGGCCTCACCTGCTGCACCATCACATGCCTGCACAGCAACATGAGCTGTCCCAACAACACGTGACCCCCGCACCATCCCCACGTCACACAGGTCACACGTCATCCCATGCAAACCCTGTTACCCCGGTCCTCCACTCTAGCCATGTGTCCCAGCCTTCCCTGTGGGCCGAGTTGGCCAGGGGAGGGGCGGGGAGAGCAGCAGGAGAAGGGGTGGCCCCGCCTTCATGGAGGGTGACTCCTGGTGATATTTTTAAACCTTCCCCTCATTTGCTAAATGAGGCTTTCGCTCAGGCTCCCTTTGAAGCGGCTGCTCCAGGCGGGGGGGGGGGGGGTGGGGCGGTGGCCTGGCAGATGCTTGAGAATTTATGGGTGAAACACGCTGACTCAGGCCCGAATCACTTGCTGTCCCAGGACTGTACTGAGTCCAGTAAGCGCTGCTCCCTGGCTCGCCCCTCCCTCCTCCATACCCTCCTCTTTCTGCCTCTCCCTGATGCTGGCTGTCTCAGCCCAAGCATCTTTCTCTACCCTCCTCTTTCTTCACTGGGTACCCCAATGCCTCCCAGCATCCCCACACTGGAGGGGGCCAGTGCGTCCCACACAGAGTCTGTGTGTGTGCACGGAGGAGGGGGCGTGAGAATAAGGTTGCGGTGGAGTAGGAGTTGAGGAATGCTCCCCTGAGGAGGGGCCTTGCGCTGGGCCTGGTACAGACCTTGAACTTGGTAGGTGGTGGGGGGCCCCAGGCTGCCTGGAGGAGGAGGAGGTCCAGTCCCCAGGTGGAAGAAGTTGAGTGGGGGGACGATGATGCAGTTCTGTTAGGGACAAGGAAGTCCATTGTGAATTTTATAAGTTCCCTTCACATTGAACTTTGACTTGTTAGCTTATTCATCATCTTTTCTCTTCCCCTTCCCCCCAACCCAGACCCTGGCTCTTTGTTGAAATAAAGAATGCCCCCACCCTGCCCCCCACCCACACCCTGTCTGCGTCTGCAAGAAAGGAGAGAAGGATTGCGATGCTGGGCCAGGGCAGGGGGGCAGGGGGAGGGGCGGCTCCATTGGCCCGAAGGAGGTGGGTCACCTGGCATGCAGCCCAGGCAGGTACAGTAGAAGGAGCGTTTAGAAACAGGAATGAGCAACCTGGGGCCCAAATGCCTCTTTTCCCATACGGGCAACCTTGAGGACAATGGTAATTACACTTGAATGCAAATTAAAACGGTTCAAACCAAACACTTCCACACTCGCCTCTGCAGCCTCCTTACTCACTCCCACCAATCATTTGTTCCACGAAAAGGGGTCCGTCTCCTCCAGGTGGTCCTGGAAATAAAAAAGAAAGGGAAGTCCAGAAACAAGGAGCCCAGATGACCGAGGACTGGGTGGGGATGAGGTCCAGGAGCACAAGGATTTGTCCCAGGCCACCAGCAAACTAGTGGCACAAACATGCTTAGGTGTGAAGGCCCGACAGTCCCAAGGAGAGAGCAGGGCGTGGCCAGGGAGTGACACACCTGGACGGCAGAAGGAGCTGTGGTCAGTGCAGGCCCCAGGCAGGCATCGCAGCTCTGGAAATGCTAGGCTCCCATCTTGACCAGGCTGAGGAGCAGCCTGCACCCCCCCGAGGAGGGAGCGCCACCTGTGTGTGTGGTGGGGTGAGAAGGATGCTGGATCGCTTCCCCCAGTATCTCCCCATTCGACTGCCAGTGCCTTCAAGGCTGGGGGCTTTCTGACCCAAATTAGTGCCAGGGAACCCCCAGATCCAGTCATGCGGGGTCAGGAGCTCTTCCTGAACCAGGCCCAGGGGTCCTGGACATTTTAGGCCGGGTTGTCTATCAGTCTCTAGACCTGGCTCACAGAGCTGTCTAAGGACTAAATGTGTCCAGGCCTGGACAGCACCTGGCCAGGATCAGCGCTCAGTCAACATGAGTGATGTTGGCACCTGAGGTGGCCCCGGTCACCCTGAGAGTCATGCCCCTGAGGCCTCCCTGACAAAGGCAGCACCCACTCTCTTGTCCACGCTGCTGCTATGCCCAACGGGGCCTGGCCAGGCTTCCACACAGCAGGTGCTTGCTCAGCTGCCAGGCACAGCCAACCTCACAAAAGGGTTTGCCAGTGGGCCTTGCGGTTCAATGTTGAAGGAAGGAGTGGCCTGGTGGGAGAAGGCAATTTACAATGACCATCTTCCCCAGTTCCATCTCTTGCTTCTCTGAGCGAAGAAGGCCTGCCTAGATCCCCAGGTCCACAGGGCCCTCAGGAAAGCCCGGCCATCCCAGCGGCCAAAGTCCCAGTCAGGGCCCCCACCCCGACCTTGGGACCCCGTGGAGTCCAGCAAAAGCAACTGAGAAAGGAATGCCACCCCCTACCCCTGCCCTGAGCCAGTCCCGGGCCCCCCCCCAGTCCCAGCACTGCGTCAGGACAGCCCAGGACCTGCTGGGATCAAGCTGTTCCAACAATGAAACACAAATCAGCCGCCCTCGGCCCTGCCATTTGCCAGAACCAAATTCATGAGCCTCTAATAAATAATTCAGGCTTCTCCATCTGTGGAAAAGTTGAATTTGGCCTAATTTCTCTCATAAACAAAGAACATCATCTGCTCAGAGCAGTAAAGTAGACACCAGTCAAATTTTATACATATAAATATATATATATATATATATAGAGAGAGAGAGAGAGAGAGAGAGAGAGAGAGAGAGAGAGAATACCTCATCCATTCGGGGCCTGGGAACCCTGACTCCAGGTTGCCTTTTATGAATCTGGGGGGACAGGGCGGACTGAGATACCAAGTCTGATTTGAGAACCTGGGGCTGGGTGGGTGGCTCCGGAGAGGAGAACATATTTAAGACCAATAGATGTGCCTCGCCGCAGAGGAGTCTCCATTTACGGAAGCAGGCTGCATGATTGGTTTCTCCGTAGTATTTGCTGAAAGAACGTGAAAGCAGCGAACACATTTCTTTGAAAATATTCTTGAGCCCAGGAGCATCCGTCAGAGTTCTTTGGAGAAACAGACCAATATGAGACATACGTATACATGTAACCTATAATTACGTATATTAAATATATACATATTCATATATATTAAAAGGTTTATCTCAAGGAATTGACCCCTGTGGTCGTGAGGGTCCGAAATCTGCGGAGCAGGCAGCAGGCTAGAAGCTCCCAGGCTGAAGCTGATGCTGCAGTCTTGAGGCTGAATTTATTTGTCCTCAGGGAAACCGCTGTCTGCCTATAAGGTCCTTCAACTGATGGGGCGAGGCCCACCCCCACCATCGGGAATAATCTCCTTTACTGAAGTCCATTATCCACATCTTCAAAATGTCGTCACAGCAGCGCCTAGATGAGCATTGGGTTGGCTAACTGGGTGCTGTAGCCTAGCCAAGCTGACACAAAACGAACCTTCTCACCAGGTCTGCCTCTGGTGTTCGCTTCTGCCTTGGCGCCTTGGCCGCCAACCAGCCTAAATCCGTGAGGCTCGCCTGCGTGAGCGGGAAGCAAAGCCTCAGGGAGCATCCGAGCCTGGGGTTGTGGGGCTCAGGGAGGACAGGATTGAGGACATTGAAGCCAAGAAGCTGAACTGGTTTGCCCAAGGTCACACATAGTGAGATGGGCGGTGTGTGCCGGAGTCAGACCGCAGTGCTCTTTGCCAGCCGCCTGGAGCAGCACCTCGCCTGCCTCTGGGGCCTGGGCAGGGTCGTGTGCCTGGGAAGGCATGTGGCTCTGTTACAAACCACCTCTGAGCAAGTGGACATGACCGGCAGGTCTTGGGCATCTTGTGTTTCTATTTATTTTGGGCACCCTGAGACTGACACCCATTTGTGAGTAAAAGCCCCCATGAGTGCATGGCACCCACTGGCAATCGAGTATTTCCGAGTAACCATGACCGTGAACTGTTCTGCACGTTAATCAGCTCGGTGCCCATCATCCGGCAGAGAAGGGCCCCATGGATGCTGGCCTGAAAGAGGGGCAGGCCTTCCCACAGGTGGGACAGTCGTGCCCATGACAAAGCACACACGTGTAGTGTGGGCAGCCGGCAAGGCCGGTGCACGCGGTCTCTGTTAGCCCTCTATCCCCTGGGTGACCATGGTTGCAGAACGGGGGGCATTGGCAGGAGAAGGGGTCTCCCCGAGATGGTGGGACTTTGTGGCAGCAAGCCCACCCCTCACACGAATCTCACACCTCGGAGACCAAGGCCAGGGACTTCACATGGCATCCCTGCTGGTGTTTGTTCCTGCTCCTCTCCACCTCTGGCATCCTTAGAAGGACCCCTGGGGGCCAGGAGGAGGGGAGCTGGAAGGAGCTGGTACAGCCTTCTCTCAGCAGGAGGCCCTCCTGGGAGCCAGCTGCCCTGCCCGCTCCTGGGCCACAGCCAGAGCCTCCCCTCCCAACCACCACCCCCACTCCCACCCCCCGACCCTGAGCCAGCTTCGTCCTCAAGGTGGACAGTAGGTCTGCCTTTCTGGCCCCTCAGAGTCCAGAGCCAGGCCTTGGAGCAGCCACATGGCCAGGGCGCAGGGGGGCTCCTTCCCAGCCAAGGTCATGTCCAGAATAGGGCACTTCTCGCGCCACGCTGCGCCAGCCATCCTCCCAGGACCGGACTCCCGGTGGTCCCGCCTCTGGCACACATTTCCCAGCCCCACTCCCCTCTAACCTCCAAACTCCAGAACGTCAGAGGAAGAAGTAATGTGGCCAGACTATTCTGAGAGGGAGGGGAGGCAGGCCTCAGGCTGCGAAAGCTCTCCCTGCCTCCCAGCAGCGGGGCCGCCGCTCTGTCCGTCCCTCACCCGGCACATCCTCCCCTCAGCACCTGCCCTTCACAGTCCGGATGGACCCAGGGCCCCTTTACAGCCCTGCTGCCCGGCCCAGGCCTGGGCAGGGAGGACAGGAGAGGGGACACAGCCCGTAATCAGGACGGAGGGCAGGAGGATCCCTGCTTCACAGGGCAGAGCTGACCCTGTGTCAGAACGAAGCCCGTCCAAGGAGCACCCCCCCGGTCAGGAGCCCCCAGTCGGGCCCAGGACGCCTGGAAGGGGCAGGGCTCAAAGGCAGACCCGGGCTCCACAAGCTGGGCCTGAACTTCCTACCTATAACTCGCCAGCCATTCCTCCTCGCACGCAGGGCTCTTGCGCAGTCATTATTTACAAACACGGAGAGAGCCATAAGCCAGGCTCATTCCTGGGTCAGGCAGTGACTGCCCAGCCTGGGCCTGGTTTCTGGACAGCATGACCTACACAGCTCAAGGGGAAGTGGTGGGAAGGGGCCCCAAGCCCAGGCCCCGTCGCCCACCACACACACACACACACACACACACGCACACACACACACACACATACGCACACGCACACACACTCCCCAGGACTCCTCGGTGCACTGTCTGCAGGTCCCAGACAATGCCTTCAGTCTGCTAGGAGACAACAGGAGCCCAGAGAGGGCAGGAGGCCCTCCCAGGTTGTCTTGCCTCTGCCTACAATGCCCTCCCCCGCCCCAGTTTAGGCTGGAAACTCCAGAAGGGCACAGACCGACCACAGAGTCCAGCAGACCTCCCTGAGAGATGAAGGGACGGCCAAGGTCCCCTGTGCACAAATGCACGGGCTCCCTAGATGGAAGGGTGAGGGCTGGGTGTGCAGGCCACACAGGGAGTTCAGAAGGTCGAGGGCCACAGCCAGGCACCGAGCCCTGAACAGCTGCTCCGTGTCCGCAGAGGGGAGACCCGCGGGCCTTGTAAGGTTTGGGAGGGGAGAGGGTTTGTGGGAAGCCGGGGGTGACTGGGCAGTGGTGAGGCTAGCGCGCTGAGCTTCAGTCGGTCATGCCCCTCTCGCTCTCCTCCCCCCTGAGCCCGTGAGGTCCGCGTCCGGCTGCCAGCGCAGGCGGGCACACCAATGGCACAGCCAAAATGAAGACATCCAGGCACAAGGCTGCACCTTTGGAGACGGAATCCTGGCTCTCGCTACTTTAATTAAGAAAAACAAAAGACATGAGCGGGGCGAGCCTGCCGGGAGGTGCCGGGGAGGCGGGAAGATGGTTCTTGGCTCCCTCCAGCAGGGCTGTCTGCGAGGAACGCTCGGCGGTTTGGCTGTGCTGCCAGCGAGCCTGAGGTCACAGGTTCACACCCCACAGGCAAGGATAAGAACCCCAATTCCTCGTCCCAGGCTGACCCCACCATAGCCGCCCGCCCCCCCGCCCTGCCGTCTCTCACCAGGACCCCGCAGACAGGGCTGCTGCTCCCCGCAGCCAGTGTGTTGAGCACCTACTGCGCTGGAGCTCCGTGCAGGGTCACAGTGCCAGGCTCAGGGCCTGCTCTGTATTTGTCGGTGGTTGTCTGTTTCTAAGCCTTTTCAAAGCCTTCTCACATCCAGCATCTTGAGGAAGGTTCTCCACAGCCAGCGTTTACAGATGGGAAAGGGCAGCGAGCGAGGACAGGGGTTCGGACGCCGCCTGGAACCTAGAGCACGTGCTGTGTGGGCATGGGGCCGTGGGGGGGGGGGGGGGGGCCACACCCACCGGCTGGGCAAGGGCATCTAAGGCCAGGAGTCCTGTGGTGTCCAGGGGGGTGGTGTCGGGGTGGGGGCCGTGGGGGGAGCAGAGGAGCGGCCAGCCTTGCAGGAAGCATCCTCCCAGTTCACCCCAGCTGTGCCTCGGCCGAGTCCCCAGGGAAACGGAAGAAGGCAGGCGCCTTGCACTTGTGGCTGGACGGGGAGAAAGGGCTCGCCCTCACAAACAGGACAGAACCTGGCCTGGGCGGGTGGCTGGGTTTACCTGGACGGGCAGGAATCGGGAGCGGTATCAGAAGGTGGAACTGCTGAGCAAAGACTCCGAGGCAGGGTGAGAGGAAGTGGCTACATCCGTGAGGGGAGCGGGGCAACAGGAGAGCAGGGTGAGGGCTGGCGCTGGGGGGCCTGGGTTCCAGGCTGGGAGCCCACACTGGGCGCCCTGGGCTGCGGGAGCATTGAAGGCAGAGTGCCCGCCTCCTTTCTCCTCTGGGGGCAGCACTGCCCCGAGTGCCGGCTTCAGAACGGGCCTGGTACTGGGTGTGCTCTTTGGAGTCCTCGTGGCCCTCAGGCAGAGAGGTCCCGGCCTACCAAGGGTTTGCCTTAGCACCCCCCTAGCTGAAGGAGTCTTCCCCACAGCTGGAAACCTCCAGGTGACGCAGTCACAGTTGCAGGTGGGGACCTCAGCATTTACCCCTCCCTGACCCGGCATCTGGGGGGCAGGGGGGCTTGATGTCTTACTAGGTGGCCCAGAGAGGGGCTGCTAAGTTCAGCATGATGACCTGCTAGTGGTGAACCCAAGACACTGTCATTCATTCTCTCAACATATCCCCAGTGAGCACCTACCTACCTACCTCCTACATGAAGTGTGGGGCACAGGACGGGGGGGGGCGGGGGGCAGAGGCTCACAGGGCCTGTAAGTGAGAGGACTGACCGTGTCCCGTCCTTCCCACGCAGCCTCGCCCACTGCGGCAGCGGCAATCCTCCACCGGATAGAGTGTGCGAGAGCGAACTGTGGCAGGAGCGAGCCAAACCGATTTCAGCCGAGGCCGTGGCTGTCAATGCCGCAGTTGAGCAGGAGGCCGGACGCAGGAGGCCGACGCTGCCCCCTGCGTGGGCTCCACTGGGCGGAGTTCCATAGGGGAGGCGCCCCAGCGAGGGCATATTTAGACAGAGGGATCGTGGGCGAGGCCAGCAGAAGTGTCCCCTGTGGCCATTTCCCTTTTTCCGTTACGGAGAACACTCATCGGGAGGGGTGTTGCGGATTAGAGTTGGGGATTGTCGGGGAGCCGGAGTGGAGAGCCTGGGAGTAGCGATGGGATCACTTAGGGTCGTGCCGTGGGAATGGCAGGGAGCTGAGCAGGAGCGAGGGGCCACCCGATGGGCTGTGGGAGAGGAAGTGAAGGTGGGAGCACCCACCTAGGGCCCAGTGCTAGGAGGTGGTGCCGGGGGCTGGAGCCCGGGCGGGTCAGGAGTTCCATGTGGGGGTGGGCAGGAGACAGTTTGGAGTCAGGAGGTAGCACATCGGTGAGGCTGGCCCGGGGGTGGGCTTTCCAACCCTCCCTCCCGTTCGCCCCTCCGCACGACCCCCACCTGTCTACGGTGCAGTGGAGTGGATGCTAGGGTGCCGGGGGAGGGCCCTGGCACCGAGTTATTAAGACATCTGTGTCTCTAATGAAAAGTTACCCGTTGCCGGGCAGGGGAAGACACAAATCATTATGAATCAATTTAGCTCTGGCCAGCCATCTGCCCGGCCTCGCGTGGGGGGAGCCAGATCGCTGCAGGGAGGGGCTGCCCGCTCTCCCCGCCCAGCACTGCCCTGAGGAGCACTCAAGCTACCCCTGGCGGGGGCGCTGGGCCGAGGGCAGCCAGCTGGGTCCCCATCCCAGGGCCTGCCTGGGGCAGACGCCCACGGTGCCCCCCTGGTGTGCCCAAGGGTGCAGGCCAGGTCCAGGGACCGGGCAGTGGCCTGTGAGCCAGAGGGGAAAGGCGGCCCAATTTCACCCCTGTCCCTCTCCCTGCTGGCCATTCATTCCGTGCCCTCCGTCCCGCCCCTCGCTCTGGGTCCCAAGTAGGTGGCAGCTGTTGGCGAGCTCGCTCTGACCACTGGCCACGGTCATGGCTGGGCTCCTGGGTATCGAGGCTGCCGTCCACTGCCCTGCCCGCTGGTCGGAGCATCTACCTAGGGCCCCTCCTGCGGGCCCAGAGCCGGTCCTGCCCAGGAGCGCCCCACAGCCCCCCGACAAGCTGGCAATTTGTCGTTGTTTGTCGAGTGCTTTTGTCATGCAAATCCCAGAGCCGCTGCTGGCGCAGCGCTGGGAGGAGGTGGGGTGTTTTGCTTTATGTTTCTTCCCTCAGCCTTCGCAGTTGCAATTGTTAGTGCTGCTTAATTTTTTTAAGGCAGGTAAAAATATCACTTACTTAGTTTCCATTGTGCTTAGCGTTTGTAGCTCCCCAATGCGCCCCTCTCCTAAGAGGTTGCCAAGGTTGGGGTGGGGGTTGTTGATGAGGAGGTGAAGGAATCTGTCTAGAGGGGCAGCCCCTCCCCACCATCAGGACAGACACGGGCACCTGGGCTGGGCTGGAGCATGGAAGCGGACTCCAAAACCACCCCCTGGCAGTGGAACCCACTATCCCCCGCCCCCTGGGATGTCCTGTCGGGGAGATGCCTGGCAGTGTGGGGCCTCAGCCTGCGGTGAGAGCCCCCAGTCCCCGGGCGATGTTTCCCTAGGACAGCTGCAGCCCAGTCTGTCTTGTCCACACTGCCTGGGCCTGAGTGTCCAGAGGCTGGCTCCCGGAGATCCGGGACACACTCTCCACACGTCTCTGGGCAGCCCCTCCTGGTGGCGAAATTGGGGCCCCAAAAGGCCATTATTTTGTGTCAGATTCCCAAGGGAGAGGGCCGGTTCTCAGAGGGCTGGTTCTCAAAATTTAACAAATTCTTAATGAGCCTAATCATCCCTGAGACGCAAAGAGTGTCCCTCCGTCACATTTATCCAGGTTAGAGCTCCATGTGCTGAGCGGCATTGAGCAAGCCCCGGACATGTCCACCAGGGAGGCCTGGGGTCTGCGGCGGCCTCTCCCTGCTGGGGCCAGGCCAAAATTGTTACCTCTTAACCAGGCAGCAGTCGGGGGACGCCAGGGTGTCCCCCAGAGGCACAGAGCCAATCCTCACGCCTCCGCTCCACTCCCCCAACCCCAGTATCCATTCAAGACAGGGCCAATCCCAGTCAGCTCAGGCTTCCATAATGGAATCCCACAGGCTGGGTGGCTTAAACCATAGACATTATCCCTCAGGATTACACAGGTTGAAAGTCCAAGATCGAGTGGCTGGTAGGGTGGTTCCCTGGTGAGGGCTCTCTTTCTGGGTTGCAGACAGCCTCCTTCTTCCTGTGTCATCAGATGTTGGAAAGAATGAGAAGCGAGCTCTCAGGGGTCTCCTATAAGGGCACTAATCCCATCATGAGGGCCACACCCTCGTGACCTCCTCTAAACCAAATCACCTCTCAATGACCTTCCTCACCTCTTTGAACCTTGCTCTTTCCTTCACGGTTCACCGTCTGCAGGAAGGTCTCCCAGATGCATGAGAACAGAGACCTGGCTCTCTCTGGCAGCAGCAGATGCAGTGTGTGTGTGTGTGTGTGTGTGTGTGCGTGCGCGCTCCCACACACATCAGTCTAACACAAAATCAGGGTGAGTGTGTGCATTGCAGAATGGGTATTTGTGCCTTCAGGCCCAGTGCTTTGGGGACCAGATATTTCTGGGGAACGGCCCCCTGGCCATGCTGCCCGGCCACACTGAGTGATACCTCCAATCTGCCTGTGAGCACAAAGGAATTTTCCAAGTGCCGGAACCGGCTGTTGGCTGAGAAAGGCAGAGCCTGGCCTTGCAGGGGTCTCCCCTCCTCTCTTCTCTCAACTTGGGTTCTTAGGGGCCAGAGGGGTCAGCGGTCAGATTCCAGCTGACGCTTGCCAAGCAGAGGAGGCTGCTCCCCGTCGTAGTCTGCATCTCTCGCCGGCTGTGCACATAAATAGGGAGCATCTCAATCGCATGTCCAGGGGGTGCCCCTCACGCGAAACAGATGGCCAAGTGCAAACCCAGAGGCGGATACAGGGTGGCTCCGCGTGGCATTCATGCGGGTTCCTGGGTGTGGGCTGGCGGGCAATGGGGAGGAGGTCCTGTCATAGTGAGGGGCCCGCCACTGGCCTCGGTGTCCAGCCTGCTCTTGGGGGAAACCTCCCCTCTTCCCCCTCCCCCTGCACAGGGATAAGCAGATATGCGCAATGAAGCTGAATCATCATTACAGAAGCAATCCTGCTGGAAGGGGAGCAGAGCCCACGGCCCCCCAGGGTCTGAATTCGGTTCCTGTGACCCAGTTGCAGGCAGCATCATTTACCCTCCGCGCTCTCAGCTCCACACACGAAAAGCCACCCTGGGACCAATTGTGCCCGGGATCCGGGCTCTTGGGGTGGGTGCAGCAGGCAGACGCTGAGCTGACGATGCCCACCGCCCTGCCTGCCTCCTGTCTGTGCTCAGCACGCCCCTCCCCGCCTCCCTCCCTCCCCTCTCTCCTGCCCCATCCCTGGGTGCCCTGCCCTGTGTCCTGGGGCCTCTTCCTCTGAGACTCAGTGCACAAGCCCTTCTGTGTGCCAGGCCCTGTGCAGGGCTCTGAGGGGCGAGTGGGAGAAGACAGCTCACTCAGGAAGCCCGTGCTGCGTGAGCGTCATTGGGTTCTGCTCACTGCTCTGGGGGAGGGGGCGCGGAGGAGCACGAAGGGAAGCCGGGGTCTGTGGGGAGATGGACTGGAGAGCAGATCGCAGGATGACAGAAACAGTCCGGCCTCGCAGCCTGGAGGGCAGGGCCACGCAAACACACAGAACGCTCTGGCAGCTGGCACATGGCCCTGGTCCAGCACCACTGAGCCAGGAGGGCCCCCCTGAGTTCTGAGCAAGCAGGACAGGCTTCCGAGAGGAGAAAGCTGCTGGTGGGGGCGCCGGGGTGAATTCCTGGGGGTCCAGGTGTGGGTGCAGGTGCTGCACCGTGAAGAGGGGCAGGTTGTGCTTGAGGCTGTGTCCCCGTGTCCTAGATGATTCAGGGAAGGTTTGGGGGTCCCGACCCCCTGCCGCTCTCGAGAAATAAATATGAATAAAAGTGTGGGGGGTCTTGTGCCCAGAGCCTCTCTCTCCGCCTGCTCCTTGTGCCTTTGTGTCCGGCCACCTACAGGCTATGATTTAGTGCCCCCTCCCCAGGTACCATCAGGCCTCCTCCTCCCCTGCCTCCTCCTTCCTCTCCCTTCTCCTCCCCTGCCTCCTCCTCCCCTGCCTCCTCCTCCTCTGCCTCCTCCTCCTCTGCCTCCTCCTCCCCCTGCCTCCTCCTCCCCTGCCTTCTCCTCCCCCTGTCCCCTGTCTGGTGGCAGCCCCTCCCGGCTGGATGCGACCAGACATGACGGAGGCGGCGGCCTCCTCGTCTAGGCTGCAGTGACAGCTGACAAAGTTACAAGGACGGGATGTCAGGGAGGACTGGCCGGCTCCCTCCGGCAGCTGCCCCTCTGCTCCATTCCATTAGGATTGATCCGGCTGGGTCAGGGGTCTGCTGGGCCTGCGCGGCTCTGGGAGCTCTCAGGATGACGGATGGCAGTGCCACCACTGCTGCCCTTCTACCAGCCCTCGCCTCCATCCACCCAGCTCCTCCCTAGTCCCTGTCCAGTTCCCTCCCTCTCATGGCTCCCGTTCTAGCTCTTCCTCCCTCTCTTCCTTCCTTCCTTCCTTCAGGACTCCTGCTCTCCCCACCCCCAGCTAAGCTGCCCCCCATCCTCCCACTAACTCCAGCACTCACTCAGTGGTGGGATTGCCCCGACAACACGCCTTGACTTGGAAAAGCCCCCTTCTCACTCTTAATGGACCACGAAGCCCCGAGTGCCCCGCAGAAGAGAGGGGAGCTGCACACGCCGGGGACAGAATCCAGCCGAGCCTGGGTAGGAGATGTGGGCAAAGAGGTGGTGTGAGTGACAAGCTGGGGCACCTCCATGAACCCACACTGTGGGTTCCCACACATGCCACCTGCACACACAGAGGGATGGGCACCCTGAGAGTGTCCTGGCGAGACAGCTGGTATGACCCTCTGTGAGGTGGGGCTTTGTGTTTGGGACCATGTGGGTTCACTGTGTGTGGCCGTGCGGGGCAGGTTAGGTCTGGACGGGCAGACTGATTAGCTGGCATACATGAGGCAGTGTCTATACACTGCATGGGGGGTGGGGGGTGTTGTGTGTGTGGGTGTGAGCATGTGACATTCCAGTGCCACCGTGTGGCTGTAGGATGCGGACTTCCAGGTCTACAGGAGGTGGCCATGCTCAGTGGCATCTCCTCTCTCCTCCTCCCTCCTCCTCCCGGGCACCCAGGGGTCCAGCACCGTGAGCAGATCTGCTCAATCCCTCCCTCCCTCGCTTTTCATCAATTTGGCGCTTTCTTGTCAAGAAGACAAGCTATTTGCTTCCTGAGGATCAGATGGTGATGGATGAAATATAGGGAATAATTAAATTAGCAGTGTAATGGTGGTGCAAACCTCAATTAAAAAAATATTTCCATTGTCATAAAGTCTAGCCATAAATTCTAGGAGCCCTGCATCCCTGTGGCCTGCACACTCAGCAGCCAGCCTGGCCGCCCTGCGGTGGGGGTCCCGTCAGCTCTGGGAGCCGGGCCGGCTGCTGGAGCCTCCCCCACACACCACACCCCGTTCTGTCCCTGTCACTTCTGAGCCACACAGTCAGCTTTAGGGCACTTACGGATTCCAGCCTCGTGTTGCAGGTGTGTCCCCAACCCTCAACCTTGTTGACCCCTCTCCCTCTGTGCTTCTTACTTTAACCGCCAGGAAGGAACTTTGGGGGCCGGCCCCCACCATGTTCTACCAGCACAGGACCCCAGCCTGTTCCTGAGGTTCTGACTCTGCCCCAGGTGAGAGGGTGTGGGTGAGGACCCCTGGGGAGCCCCAGGAAGACCCACTGGGAGGGAGCTCAGCACCCGTGTGCAGCAGGCACCCCATCCTCCGACAGAGTGGCCTGGGCACCCTCCAGGGCACAGGGAAAGTCTCCCCAGGAGAGAGGGCTGAGGTGCTCCAGCAGAAGCAGAGGGGGAGATTGGAGAAGGGACTGAGAAGGGGCGCTCAGGGGTCCTGTGAGGCCCTGAAAAGGCCCCCATCCCGTGTTGGAGGCACTGCTGTTCCTCCCTCCCACTAGCGTTTAAGGCAATAACTGCTCGCTGTACGGCCCATTATGCTAATGAATCACCGCAACAGACTTCAATGGGTGGCTGTTGCCACCTTGAGCTCATTAGTAACCGAGGAGGGGCCCCCACGCAACAGGAAGGTTGGAGAGGGACAGACAGGTTCAAGTCTGGACCAGGGCAGCGCTGGGACCTGCAGGGAGGGAAGGGAGAAGGGCAGAGGGGAGGATGGGAGGCAGGGAAGAAGGGAGATGGAAGGGACGGTGCGGAAGGAGAAGGAAGAGCCAGAGCAGCGGCGGCCAGCGGGCGGCCAGTTCGGGAAGGAGGAGGGTCCCCACCCTCTCTCTGTGCATAGCTCCTGGCCCCTGAGGATCAAGCCTGACAAATGGGCTGAGGCTGGCCGTGACCCCACATGCTCACCTTTTCTTTTCTCTTTCAGAGAAGCCCCCCCTCCCACTTCAGAGGGTCCCTCCCCTACTCTTTCCCCGTCATAAAATCTTCCTCAGGAAAGGACTTGTCTGACTCCCACGCTGTGCTTCCCAGGGGCGCTGCATTGCAGCAGGGACAGGACAGCGGGGCCGCCGCGGGAGGCAGAGGTCCTCAGCTGATAGGGAAGGAGGACAGTCTGGGTGGGCACCGTGGGGAAAGCGGGTTTCCCCAGCCCCAGGCTGGCTGCCACCAGACCCTGGCTCTGCTGGCCGTGGGCATTGGTGCCCCTCGCTGCCCCTCGCTGCCCCAGGCTCCCTTGCCAGGCCTCAGCTTTGTGGAGTCAGGGCATGTGGGTCAGCCCAGATCGATTAAGATTAGGGGGAGATGGAGTAAGGGGTCAGGTGGGAAGCAGAGCTTGCAGGTCATCTGCTCCAGATGGTGCTGGAACAGGGCTCAGCCACGAGGGAGCTGCTGGGTACAAGAAGAACCAGGACATTGGTGAGTTCTGGACTCTTCCATCTGCCCCTTGAGGCCAGAAAAGGCCCCAAACCAGGGTCCTCGGGTTTCTCGCCGTCTCTGGGTCTGTCCGAAGAGGTTCAGAAGGAGCAAATTAATCTGTCCCCTGGGATGGGGCCTGGCTCCGCCTGAAGTCCAGCACTAGCTAGGCTGCAGGTCCGCCACCTCCAGGATTGGACACAGACCTCGGCTTGGAGGTTAAAGAAGCAGCTGTCTGACTGTGGTTCCTGGCACCCAGGGCTCAGACCAGGGAGCAGAGGCCAGCCATGGCCCAGGGGCACGTTCTGGGAGCACCACTGCCGGGTGGGGAGTAGGGCCTGGCACAGAGGTGCGGGTTCAGCTTCAATAAGGGACCCACCCTCTGAATCCCTCCCTCACCTCCCCCCTCCCTGGCTGCCAACAAAGTGGAACCCAAGGCAGGCAGGAAAGGAGGGACGGGGTCCAGACTTCTGCTCAAGAGTCTTAGGCACAAATAATGCCCAAGGAACCAGAGGAACTTGGGTTATCTCTCTCCTTGAGCTGCTAGCACCAGTACCTACACATCCCCAGGTGAGGCCGGCAGGGCTTGGGGGACTCCCGGTGCAGCAGACGCAGTAGGGAGGTAGAAGAAAGGTGTCTCAGGTTCATCGTGGTCTGGCCCAGGTGCCGCGGAAGCACCCCGGCTCCTGCTCTTCTGGACATTCTCAACCACATCCCTGTCCACCCTCCCTGCTGTCACCTCTGTGCCTTTGCACCTGCTGACCTCTCACCTCCTTCCGAGGCGAGCCCCTCCCTTCCCATGGACACACACATTCCTGGCAGAGTCTTTTCTTTGTACTGTTACTTCCCTGTGTTACCACCACCTCTGCGAGGGCCTCCCCTTCTTTAAGCTAATGATTTCTTTCTCTAAGTGTTCAACACACATCGCATGATATTGCCTGCCATCCTCTCTACATCTATCAGTTTACCAGAGCAGGCATCCTTTTAGGAGTTGGGGGGTCGGGGGGAGATGCTGGAACATCAGAGCAGGTAAATTAAAATAGTAGCAAAGGAAGAAAAAAAAAATGCGTTAATTCATGGTCTCCGGAAAACACGCTCAAAGCAAAATAGGTATATACCAAGGCACACATCACCACCTGGTGGCCATCTTCAGAATTGTAGGTTTAGTTTATTTTGAGTAAATCGAAATTTGTGAACTAACAATAAATGTCACAGTTGAGCACTATTCATACCTGAAAATAATAGCAAAAAGTGTTAGCTGGTGACATTACTTTAGAAAATTGATAAGTATTTGTTGTACACAAGCCACATATCTGCCCCTGCCAGGTACCATGCAGGAGAGAGCTCCCATGTCGCTAGAGAAACAAGATTCACACGTGAAACAATGAGAGAAGCAGTCAAAACTGCAGGAGGGTTGCACAATGTGTGACACAAAAAGCATCCTGGACATGGTGTCAGGGGGCGCTTGACTCACAGGGCAGGGTTTGAAGAATGGATGAACTAGAGCGTAACCAGTCAGCGGGAGGGTGTTGAGGGTTGAGGGGAGGGAACACGTTGGTGCTGATGGCTAATGGCCTGTCTGATTATTCAGGGTGGGGGCCTGCTTTTCGCGTGACATCATCACAGCCACTATCACCATCGCTGAACCTGTTAGAGGTGATCACGTCTTCCTAACAGATAATCAGACGCAGGTCTGACAGAGAAGGTTTGGCAGAGAAGGTTCGGAATGGGGGTTGGCCCAGCAAATCGAGGTGTCTGGTTCTGCACTCATTAGTACAGAATGGGGGATAGGAGTCTGCTGAGGAGGGCAGGTGGCTGGGGGACAGGCAGAGAGAGCAGGCCACCTGTTTGGGTGTGGAGGACAGGCCCTGGTCCAGGGAGAAGCAAGTAAATCAGGAGGGGCTTCTTAGCCATTCCTCCACCCCAAAGTGTCCCATGATGCCCCCTCTTGTGTCTCCCACTGCCCTCGCTCTGCTCTGTGGTCAGCACCAGCACCCTCCCTGGGCTCAGGCTTCCTCCTCGAAGGACTCCCAGCTTGGTTCAGAGACCTCCCAGGAGGGGCCAGAGGAGTGTCCCAGCATCTCCATCACGGACTGGACCTGCCGAGCCGAGCCTCGGTGCTTCCCACTTCCCGCACTGCAGGCTGGCTTCGGTCCCACCAGCCTTTGTTGGGAGGAACCATAGGCCCCCACCAGGCCCCCCTCCACCCTGCCCCACCTGCTCCCCCCTCCTAAGTCCCCATTCCCAGCCCACCCCCTCCCTCTCCAGAGCTGAGGCCTGCCTGAAGACAGATATTAATGTGCAAATTAGCACAACCCGACTGGGTCCAGATTGCCACTTAGAATTTGCATATTAATAAATGTTTTTGTGACAGCATTTAGCAGCTCAGGAAGGACAGAGAGCCTCCCCTCCCCCACCCCCATAAGCGAGATAATAAGACTTGGGAAGCCAAACTTGTTCCCTTCCCATCACCCAAACCTGCACATATGCCTCCCATCAATCAATCTCTCTACCTACCTACCTCCCCCTCAGTGTCACATACCCCTGCCCTGTCCCCCACATTGAGCATCTCCTCCCAGTCTCACAATTAGCCAAGGTGGAGGCAGGACGGCTTGGAATCAGGGGTGGGGGTGCGAGCAGCTGGGGTGCGTTCACGGTGGCTAGGGGATCTGGAAAGTGGGCCAGAGGAGGGAATCTCTGTCCCCACACAGGACAGGCATGGTGGCCTGAGAGCGACTTCATTCATTCCAGACATCCTGAGAGTCCCTGCCTTCCTGGCCAGCCAGGAGAGGGGCTCTGGATGCCGCGTGAGCCCTGACCTGGGAGTCTGGGACCCTGGCTCCATGCGGGATCAGCCACGACTCACACAACACCTGCATATCTTTGAGCCTCAATATGCTCTTCTGTGAAATAATAGGGCTTAGACCTGACTGCCCGCATCAGAGGACCGACAGGGGAATCAAACCAGATAAAGGATTCGGACTGAAGGATGCGCTGTGAAAAGAAAGGCGGGGCTTACAGCTGCCACGTGGCACTTGGCATGGGAGGAAAATCCTGGGGCTGTGGTGAGACTTCTGTATAATACATGAGCCATCTGGAAATTAAGGATTATGTATAACAGAGCTTTCAGCTGGCTGAGTCTTGCTTCCTTCAAGCACCAAAACTTTTAAACTATCATTTTAACTTCTTGGAGGGAACATCTTTCCAAAATGCATTCCGGTGCCCGGCTTTCTTATTCAGGGTAAACAGGTCACCTACAGTTCTCCTCCTGACCCGAGTCTGTCTTTGGCAGGGAGGTGGTGTCAAGCAGGCCAGAGGGGGACGGTGCTGGGTGCGGGCAGTGGCCACCGCCCACTATGTTCGGGAGGTTCCTGCTACTCCCAGGGGCGGTGCCTCTGCTCTGCCTCTTGGTGCTTTGATTAAACCTGTGGCCCATCAGCTCTGGTGACATATACCAGAGTCACTAAGCTTCGCTCAGTCCGGCAGGAGTACCCATGTGCCAGACTCCATTCCCGGTGCAGGAAACAGTAGTGACCGGATCAGGTGTTCACATGGCTGAGGAGGGAACTGGGTGTGGCTTGTCGGCAGTGTTTGTAAACTAGTGGTTAATAGCCCCAGAGCGGGTCTTCTATGCGCAAAGTGCACAGAGTTTTAATACACGGACCGTAAATATTTTACATTTGTCGAATCAATGAAGGGATTAACAAACCTTAGGGGCCTTTGTGACCTACTTCCTGGCGCTCTTGTGCTCTGAAGAGTGAGGAGGCCTGCTTGCTAGTTGTGTTACAGATGGAAAAGGCATTACACGTGTGTGTGTGTGCACATGTGCCTGTGTGCACATGTGTGTATGTGTATATATGCCTGTTGGAAGGAATGAGCAGAAATTCTGGAAGCAGAGGGCCAGCAGTTGCCCCACCTTCTCCCGCACCTGGAACAAGGGGGGGAGCGAGGAGGAGCCCGGGGTCTGCGGTTGCCATGCATTCGATGGAGCCTGGTTGGGTTGCAGGCCAGCTGGGGGAGGGGGACAGGGTGCTGAACCTCCCTGGATCTGCATTCCCCATTCTCTGCAAAAAGCTTCTTTCAAGAGAGACGAAGCAGAAGAGCGGTTAGAGCATTCTCAAGGGTCAGCCTTCTCGGCTTGGCTCCTACCAGCTCTGTGGGCCTGGGCAAGCTGTCTCACCTCTCTGAGCCTCAGCTTTCCCACCTGTAAAATGGGCTGGTAACGGTCCCCATCTCACCGCTGTGGATAATCTCTGCAAGCAGATGCCAAGCTCTAGAACAGTCCATGTTGGCACATAATAAGCTCTATGTAAGCATTTGTTGGTTTTTTGTTTTTGCTTTAACTTCCTTACTGGGTCATTTTAAAGTTCACGAGAGTTCATGTCAAGAGTGGCCCTTCAGTGCTAGTTATTCCCTTTGGGCTGCCTCCCAAGCCTGAGGCTCCTGCTCCCAGGATGGGGTGGGGGTGAGGAGGACCCTTTACAAGCCCCTGGGCTGCCTCTGCTTTCCCCTCCTCGCCCCTCCAGACGCATCAAGAAATACCCAGTCAGCGCTGATGAGTGATAGAGGACTCAGATGAGGCTGGGATGAGGCAGGGTCTTGCTGTGAATTCTCTGTAGATGCAAGAAGAGGACCAAGCAGGAGGGAGGGCAGGGCCAACTGGAAGCTGAGCCTTAACTGAGATGGTTAAGACCTTCGCTGCGCTCTGTTTAAAAACTTCCGTCCTGGCCCGAGCAGTGGGAAGAGATGGGGAGGAACAGAGGCGGCACCCCTGCCATGGGGAGGCCCATGCACATGTCAGCGGCCTGGCACTCCTCCCCTCCCGTTCTAAGGGAATGCTCAATGATGGAGGGTCAGTCCCTACCCAGGGCACCTGCAAGGCTCCCACCTAGGGGAGCTCACCTGCCTTCTGAAGCCCCAGCCTGGAGCCAGCAGGCCTGAGCTGAGCCCAGAAGGAGGGTGAGGACTTTATTCCATTTTCCTTTAGCACTCACCTTCTCCAAGAAGCCTTCCCTGATTTTTTCCCCCCTGATTTTGTGACTTAATTGCCTAATATACTGTCTACATTCTTTACTCCAGTGTGGCTCCTTAAAGAATGAGACTGGACCTAGCCCAACACTAGTGAGGGGCTTGGTATCAAGTAGGCCTTCAATAATGGATATTGGATGGATGGATGGATGGGTGATGGGTGGACAGATGTATGAATAGATACATGGATGGATGAATACATAGATGGGTAGATGGATAGTGGGTGGATAGATGGGTAGATGGATGGATAGATAGGTGGATGGTGGGTAGATGGATGAATGGGTGGATACTGGATGGATAGATGGGTGGGTGGATGGATGGATGGATGGATGGGTGAATGGATAGCGAATGGAGGGAAATGGATGGATACTTGTAGAAGAGTGGCAGGAGAAGCAAGGCCAGGGTAGACAGGCAGACATGCGTGTGGGGTGGGCAAGGACACAGGATTTGCGTGGTGGGAATGGTGGGGAGAGGGAAGTTGTGCACAGACCCTCGGCCTGAAGCCCAGGAGAGGAGACTCAACCGCACGTGCACTCTGGGGAAGGCAGAAGTCTCCCCGGAGAGACAGTGGCAGATAAAGTGGGGCCGAGGGAGTGGTGTTTGGCAGGATATGGGAGGAATGGCAGCTGCTCTGAGAGAGAGGTAAGATGAGGGAATTTTCTCTCTGCATCTCCAAAATCACCACAGTTTTGGGATGGCCAACGCCGTCACCAGGGACACCCTTGGGATCAGACAAATGCAGGACTGAGCAGGAGGGTGGGAACCTCAAATCCGGGCTAACGTGGAAAAGTAGACATGAGGCCAAGTCCTGAATCCGCAGGCCCCCGGGCTCATCAGCCCTGAGTGGGAGGGTGGGTCCCGGGGTAAGGGGGCTCAGAGCAGGCCAGTGGCTTAGTCTCCCTGGCCGAGGCCCCCAGAGATCCTGACCTTGAATCCATCCCTCTGCCCCCCTCCAACACCGTGTCCCCTGAACAGAAGGGGGAGAAGACGGCAGGGCCAGCAAGGGCCCCGGGATCTTTCAGCAAGCACTGTCTCAGGAGACCCCTTTCCAGCTGTGCTCACGGTTCAGCACAGGCAGGAAGTCCTTCCTTGAGTCTGACCTCCATTCCTCTTATTGTGGTTATAAATGAAGAAGCAGAGGAAGTCCAATTGGAGGTCCTAAAAGACAGTTCTCAGAATGTCATAGGACTTCTCTAGGGTGAGGAGACACGGACAGACTTCTCTGGCCTCCCTGGGGCCCCGGATCTCCCGGTTCATTCTGGACTTTTTTCTCTCTCTCATGGCCTCTTGTTTGCCATGCCAGAGCTGGCCATTATGGAGGTGATTAAATTTAAAGACACTGCAATAAACTCCAACCTACGAAAGGCAGCCAGCATCATTAACACGTAATTGGAAGCTAAGCTTAATGAGGTAAGAGAGAAAAAAATAATATCCACGGTCCCCTTTAGGATGGTCACCACACCTCGGCTCCCACGTACTTCCTCTGTAGCGCCGGCGGCGACTGAAGTCCGCCGAGGAGGCGTGTCTCCTACTAGGACAGGACACCAGCCCACGGAGAGCAGGGTGACCCTGTGGACACGGAAGACCAAGGAGCTGAGAAGGGGGAGCAGGCGATAAGTTAGATGGGAACAGTGGGGGTTTTTTTGGAGGAGGAGAGAGGTCAGCCTCAAGAGTTAAAGGACAGGTTGATGCCATGAAATTAGGAGCCTGGGGCTGTCTTACCTCCCTGGACCCCTCATGTCGCCCCCCACGTGGGCTCAGGTTTCAGTGCACCCCTCTTCCCGTCAAACCTGGGCACACCCAACTGTGGTTTCAGGACCCTCGCAGAAAATGAAAGCATGGCTCACCCCCAAGTGCCGCTTCCCTTTAATTTGGGGTTTATAATATATATGTGTTTATTTCACGGCAACGAATGCTTCCAAGGGACTCGCTCGTTGCGAACATTGTCTGATTTATTTCCTCTCGGCGCGCTGAGAAGGATGCAGTGGTTAATAACAATAATGCCGCCCATCTTATAGCACTCTCTGCTTTTCGGGGCATTTTAAAATCCATTATCCTATTTAATAGAATTGTAGACTCGCAGGGAAATTGTGAAGTCGGGGCAGTTTGTCCTTGGCCACCCCTCCGGCCGCCAGCACCTGCCTCCCTCGCTAACTCCCTGCTCCTCTGTCCGGCTGCCCAGCCCCACAGAGCCCCTGCGAGGCCAGCGCCATTCCCTGAGACCCAGCAGGGGGCGGCCGTGAGCACGGGGGGGGGGAAGGGCCTTTCACTGCTGGGGGCGAGGGAGGGGGGAGCATTCTGAGGGGCTTCCGTCTCCTAGCCTGTGCTGGAGAGAGGAGGGCTCGTGTCCTGGGAAGGCAGGGCAGGTGGGGGATTTTATTGCCCAATTTGCCTGGTAAGGGGGCAGGGTGAGTGGCCTCTTTAGTGTCTTGAGGTCGTGCAGATTGTGACTGTCTTCCCCTACCCAGTGCGACGTCCCCGCAGCGCATCCAGCCACCTATGCGGGGGTGTGCAGGGGCCCTGCCCTCTCTCAGACCTCATTCCTCTCCTTCCTTGTCATGGTTTTCATCTGCGCATGGCTCCCTATTATCCCCCCGAAGCCCTTCGAGTTCCAGCCCTTCCTGCCCTCCCCCTCTCCCTCTGTGCAGCCTGCTCTCCCTCTGCTCTCCCACAGCCCCACCACCCCGGTGAATGAGTCCACCCACCAGGCCCCTCTCTGACAGGTCTGCCTCTATCTCAGCCCCAGAGGCGCTTGGTTTGTTGTTGAGGAGCTCGCACCCCTGCCCAGGGCCAGACGCCTTCCTCTCTGGCGGCCCAGTCCCCAGTGGGTGACAAGCCCACCTGCGTGCATTCATGGCATTTTCTCTATTTTCTCTCACGGCTATTTCCTCGGTGTCCCCCCATTTATAAGGCCTTCAGAAAGGACCCCTCAGCTGGCACGTGCCCACGCCACCCTGCACCCCCAAGGGGCTGAGGAAGCAGATTCTCACTGAAGGCTTCTGGGTGGGTGTCCTTTCCTTCCCTGACACTCCGGACAGTGCTCAGGTAGCCGGCTGGAACCCTGAGACAGTCCTTCCTGCTTCGCAGACCTCGGGCCTTAGCAGAGTGGGCAGCCCCTAGAGACAGTCGGTTCAGGGGCCATCGGCAGAGTGTTGTCCACACCTCCCACGGCCAGCAGCCACGCACCCCTCGCCCTCCCAGTCCTGCTCCTCCCACCTGGACCCTCTGCCTTCCTGCCTCTCAGGACACCTCCTGTCCACTCTCCCCACTGCACACCTGCTGAAACCCTCAGTATAAAACCCCAGGGGTACCTGTCTGCTCTGCTTCCAAGTCTCCATGGCCACCTCATGCCCTGAGCTCCAGGTGTGAGCACAGAGGAAAGCTGGCCTGCCCTCCCCCTGCATCCTGGGAGGGGAGCCAGGCCAGCACTGCTCCCTGCTTTGCAGGGGCCCCAGGGAAATTGTGAAGCCAGGGAAGTTTGTCCTTGGCCACCACTCCGGCCTGCCAACCCATTTTCACCAAGGCAAGGCCAGACCCCAAGACGCCTGTCCTTTAGCCCAGAACCCCAAGCTCCTGGGGACGCTGGGGCAGGCAGAAGAGAGGTGGGAGGGGCTCTGTTTCAGCCCAGCCTTCCCTGAGGCCCTGGGAGTCCGCCAGCCCCCAGCACTGCGCACGTGGGAGCCTGTGGCCAGAGGAACACTGAGTCCTGGCCAGAGGGTGGAGAGGCGAGCACACTGGGCCAGGCAGAGCTGCAGGAGGCAGCAAGAGCAGGGAGGGGCAGGGTTTGCAGAGGGGCCGGCTGGGCTGCAGGGGTGGGGCACAGCTCAGGAGAGAAGGACCACCAGGCCAGGAAGGGGCTGGGGCAGACTGAGGAGGGAGGGCTGAGCTGACTCCTTGGGGGTCGGGAGCCACAGGAGCCTCCTGAGAGGTGGTTGGGCTGAGAGGTGGTTGGCCAGAGAGGGACACAGTCTGGAGATGTGGAGACTGCCAGGTCAGGGAAGGGCTGGGCGGGGTGTCCTTGTAGGGAGAGCAGAGGGCTGGGGGGAGGGGAGGGCAGGCAGCCATGGGGGCGTGCTGGACGCTTCAGGTACACTCATTAAGAACCCAGTCTCTGCTGCTGAATAACCTGCCCCCGAGTCTGGGCTCAGTAAAGAAAATTGATTACTTTCCATTGCAATTAACATCTGGTCCCGGGTCACATCGTTAGGATAATTTGTTACAGGAAAAGCAAAGGAACCGGCTATCAGGTAATAAAGTTCTTGTGGACCCAATTAAAGAGGCCCCCTCCAGCCCGTGGGGAGAGTCTGGAGCAGGCAGGCTCCCCTGGCCAGAGACTAGGACCCGGGAGCCTGGGAGGGTCACCGGAAGCCAATGTTTGAGGGTGAAAGAGTAGGGAAGTTTGAAGTAGCCCAGGCCCCATCCCCACACTGGCGCCTCCAGTCCCCCCAGGCCTCGGGCCCAGCTCCGGGTGCTGGCTGGAGCTGCCTGGTCTGCAGCCTGCCTCCACCACTCAGAGAAGCCACTCCCCTCTCCGCGCCTGTGTCCTCTCTCCTGCACCTGTACAAGGAACTGGTCGGAAGGTCAGTGCCGGATAGCTCAGGATGGGTGATTTCCGGCATCTGTGCCATGCAGGCCTCCTGGTTCAGTTTGGGGGTGGGGGGCCCACAGGGTGTGTCCCTCCCTCCTGGACCCATCCTGAAGGCCCGAGGTGACCCCGATGCCTGCCTGGGACCAGACCCAAGGGCTTCCTTACGTTAATGCTTTTTTCTTCATTCCTCAAGCCCATCGCTGAGCACTATTGTAAAACCCCCCAAAGTTACCTTTGCAATCCATTTGTTTGCCAGGCGGGCAGATTTATGGCAGGTATCTGTATAAATATTTATACTCTGCGGCAAGGAGCTTTTGGAGGACACACACACACACACACACACACACACACACACGGGTCCTTGTGCCCCCTCCCTTGCCCAGGCCACCAGGTGTAGCCAGTGGCTGAGTCATGGCCTCCCATGCACATACTCAACCTGAACATGTGTCCGAGGCCAGACAGGCCCACACCACAGACACACGACACTCCCACATGCAACTGGCATCCCACTGAGCTGGGCCCTGTGCCACCAGCTCCAGGCAGCCACCAGCTCGCTCCATCTCCGCTCCTCAGAGGAGAGGCCGAAACTGAGAGACGGGGCCAGACCAGGGCGGCAAGGCCAGTGAGGCAAAGGGAGGTCTGAGGTCAGCACTGAGCAAGGACACTTCTCTACTCTGTGCCCACTCCCCTGAGGGCTTAGCTCTGCAGGAGAAGAAACCAGGCGAGGAGGGGATGATGGCCTGCCTGAGGCTCTTCCATCAGGATTGACTCAGAGCAAGCACCCCTGTACCTAGATCTGAGAGCACCTGGTGTGGGGGTGGCCACGCTGTGTGCCCCTGGGGGCATATCAAGGTCAGACTCAGACCTGAGCAGCCCCCTGAGGCAGGACAGGAAGTGAGCTCCATGTGGCCAGAGAAGGTAGCAATCAGATTGCGAGGAGAGCCAGCCTCCTGCAGGGCAGGGACAGTGGGTACCACTCGCAGCCACAGGAGGTAGGGGCAGGAGGTCAAAGTGCACCAAATGTGATAATGAGACGGCAGCGAGGGCCAGGCCTTTGCCTGGCCTGGCTGGTCTGGGGGTTCACAGCCCCACCGCCTGCCTCTAAAGGTTAGTTCCCTGAACTAGATGCTTAAACATGCTCAAGGCAGTAAGTTTTATCTATGCGTATTTCACCACAATTTTTAAAATTTAAAAATCAAATCATGCCATTGGGGAACCTAAAACAAACAATTTTGAAAAGAAAGAAGAAAACTAGTCCTGTGGAGCCTGTGAGGGGCAGGTAGGGCGTGGGGGTGTGAGCCGGCCTGCAGGGAATGAACGCCTTGACCGAGCTGGGCGGGGAGCCCAGCGGCGTAGTGCTGGAACAGCTGTCTCTCGCCTGGAAATTGCTGCAGATTTGGGTAAAAGGCACACTCCCAGTCCATCGCTCACCTCCCACGTTTTCTCCTCTCGAATGTTTCATTGGTGAGAGCTGATGTATGCTGACTCCTTGCTCCCTAATATTATTGTTCGATTAGAGTAGGCCTTTCACCCATCCGCAGCATAGATCATCCGCCTGTCAGGAGCCCACGGGCAGCTCGCCCGAGGCTGCGCTGTGGGGAGGGACCTGCCCACCTGGGCGGCTTAGGTCCACAGCGACTGGCAGGAGCACCATGCCTAGGTCACCGCCACCCCCGCCCCCCATCATCTGCTGGCAGATGCCGCCTGGATGGCCTGCTCAGTTCCTCTCCTCGGCCCACTGCCTGCCCACCCTGAATTCCACCTCCTCCCAGTGCGCCCGTTCCCTCGGAGGCTGATCCTCTTTCACCCGGGCAGGAGGTGTAGGGACAACTCTGAGGCTGGGTGGTCTTGCACGCTCCTGTGCCTCTCTGTGCCTCAGTTTCCTCATTGGTAAAGTGGCGACTCTAAGTGCGGCTCTCACGGATGGTGGTGAAAATCCAGTGGGTGGAGCCACAGGTTGCTAACTGTCCGTAATGCTATTCATCATGCCACTGTCTCGGGTTCTGTGTTCCGACGAAGTGCCTCAGGAGCCAGGGGCTCTGTCTCCCACGCGGAGCCCTTCTGTGTCTGGGGGCGGGGTCCATGGTCAGCAGGTGGTGGGTGCACAGAGGTTTGATCAGTCGCCGCTTACGAGGTTTGATACCATCCATCCGTGACCCCTCTGGGGTGCCATGGCATCCCTGTGAAATGGGAATCATCTCTTCCCTGTGCACCTTCCTCACCTGTGTGAGACGTAGAAGAGACGGTGCCCGTGAACGCACCTTCAGAGAGGAAGCAGGTGAAGGGGGTAGAAGGGGTGTCTGGCGTTGGATCGGGTCTCCTAGGTGGAAACTGTGTGATAACCGGGGCTCTCGTGTCCCCTGATGCATCCTCCACCCCAGCCCTCAGCCCAACACCAGTTACTTGCTCGGCAGGGCTCGGCCCACAGAGAACATGTCTCTTTCCAAGGCTGTGCTACCTGCATTGTTTTTACCAAGCTCCACTGCACACTGAAGAAGAAAGAAAACATTTGCTCACGCGTGTCTGAGCGCTGCCCGTCCCCAGGCCAGTCCTGAGGTCCCCCTGGCCCCAGTGTCCTGTTCTCCCCGGACCCCGAATCAGTGGGCTGTCTCAGTCATTGCCACTCTAAATAGACGGCTTGCAAGTGCTTAGACTAAAGCAGTTGGTGCTCCACGGGCCTTCCCAGGACTCCCCAAGAAGCCAGGCTGGACGCTTGGTTTCCTTCATGGGCAGGTCAGTCTGCGTCAGCCGACCCTCAGCAAGTTTTCCCATGAGGATCTTGTGGGCATTGGACAGAGAACAGTGTGCATGACAGAGTAATCCGAGAGGTCCGGAACTGGTTGGAGACCTGTTCCTCAGGAGTGGGGCAGTTAGGAGAGCATCCGCCCAGGGAGATGGCTCCAGGAGCACGAGGCTGCCGCTGGCCTTGGTCCTGACAGCCTCGTTGTTGGCTGCAGATGTGTGGGTCAGACTGACCGAATTTCAGGTGGCTTAAAACTGAGAGCGAAGTTGCATCTCTTCGCGGGCAGAATACAAATGCAGACACACCTCAGCAGATGAAAGCGATGGGTTGAATCCAACAAGATGGAGTTCGATAGGGAGAAATTTGGGGGCTTTCACTTGGGTGGGCGTTCCAGCTGCAGATGCACAGACAGGAGACGATGGGGCTTCAAGCGGCTGTGGACAGCTCAATGGGAACCTCCAGTATCACACAGCCGCCAGGCACCGTAGACGGCATGAAGTCACGTGCCACAAAGAGAGAGAGGGAGTGTGGGCCCCACTCTTCTCTGCAGTTGAACCAGTTCTGGGACCCAGTGGGGTCAACACTAATGTGTTCAGAGGTGTGTGGTAGGATGTGGAGGCTTCACATGTGTGACATGTGACATGGTCTACGGGAGGGAGGACCCACTGGGAAAATGCTCCTTCGAGGGTGGTCCCAAGCAAAGGGCTGTTTCCTGTGGCCCCTAAAGAGGAAATCAGGGCCACGTATGGAAACTGCCAGAAGTCAGACGTCAGGTAAACAGTGACAGCACTCTAACTTGTGCAAAGGAAGCGTGGGGACTGCGGTAGGGTTCAATTACTGCATGTACATGACCTGGAGTCACTTAATGGAGAATTCATGGTCTGGACATAGACGGGATGGCCTCGAAGTTCCCTTACAAGTGCATCTGGGTCGCAGGATTCCTACGGGGTGTGGAGACATCCCGGGGCACCTGCACCCCGCCCTACACCTTCTAAGTTCGGTTGCTCCAATAACGTCCAAGGCCAAGGTGGGTGGGGCGGGTGGAAGAGTGGAACCCACCTGCCTGAGCAGCAGAACAGACCCATTAGTAACGTAACCCTGGGAAGGAGCCCCGCCCTGACAGAGGCAGCTGTCCTCTCTGCTTTCTCCCTGGGCTCAGCCAAGCGGGGTAGCTGGTCCCGCAGAGGAGGAATGAGAGGGCTCCACGCTGCCAGAGGACCTGTTGGGCGGGAGCTGGAACCTTAGTGGGCCCTCAGCTGGTAGGCTTTGGGAGGGCCCACTGAGGTTCTGGGGGTGCCTCTTGCTTGCTGGTTTTCTCTGTCCTCACCCCTCTGGTTTCAGGCAGTAGCTGCCTTCTGCCTGCGGGGAACACCTGACTGAAACAAGCCAGGGGGTCAGGTGAGGCTCTGAGGAGAGAGAGCAAAGCTTTGCTTAGCCTCACTCACAGGACTCTCCCTGCAGCTTGCACAGCCCAGGGCCAGGGCCCAGGGGAGACAGGCCAGGGTCTCGTGCCAGGGCCGCAGTGCACCGGTGCATTCCCTGGGCAGTGTCTCTCAGAACTTGCTGTGGTGGCTGTGCCCTCAGGGAGTGTAAGTCCACGGGCTGGGCCGGCTGGAGCAGAAGGTGTGAATTTTAGAGGAAGCAGGGAACCTGGGAGTCACTGGGACCAGACTGCAGAGGACCGTGGATGCCAGACTAGAGGATTTAGAGCTAGTCCTTTGGCACTGGGGAGCAATAGCATGTCTTGGAGCAATTGAGTGGTCCAATCAGGCACAGATGTGGGGCCATACGAAGTGGAACTAGGGCAGTGACGGTGAGACCAGCGAGCAAGAAGTAAGTAATCCCAGAGTATTTAAAGGATCCCAGATTCCTTCAAGTGTCTGGCCCTCAGGCCGGCAAGGAGAGGGAGGGGTCGAGATGCTGCCCATGCACACGGTCAGGAGGAGAGCCCCCCCTGCAGCCCCGCAGGCCCCTGCAGATCCTTTGGAAGGCCCAGAGAGCCGGTCTCCAGGAGATCCCGTACTGCAGGAGGTTCCGGGGGGCGGGCATGGTCCTTGGGCAATGGCTGGGAGAGGGTTTGGGTCCCACTGGGCCCTGGGATCCAGCCCAGCCTCCCACTGCCCCCCACGCAGGGCAGTATTCTGGGAGAGAATGTGCGTTTGCATGTTCCTTTCATGTGCCCGTGACCCCACAGGAGAGGCTGCAGACCAGGGGAAGGCTCAGCAGCTGCAAGGGACTGGGGCGCGGTGAGGTAGGGTAGGAAGGCAGGAGGCTTGCGTCTCTCCATGAAAGCATCTTTAAAGAACCTCACCCCAGCCAGCTCCTCTCCGTTCTGGAATCTACCTTCCCGCTGCCTAAGCAAGCTCACAGCACCCAGAAGGCAGATGCTCTGAGGTTTGCAGTGCCCATGGCCTCACATGTGCAGGCCCGTGTGCAGCAGGTGTTCACCCAGGTCCTCAGGCACCTGCTCAGGCTCGCACATAGATGGTGCACACCCACCTGCACAGCACAAGGCCCGACTCCACAGGTGTGCATGGCAGCTCACCTGTGTGTGCACGGCTGCTCCACACGGACTCCGCAGGCGGCAGGCCTGAGCTCACGTGCTGAAAGGGACGGGCTGGCCACCAACAAGAGGAAGAGGAAGTTCCATGGCAGAAAATTGGATTTGAAATCAAACCAGGCCCCTGGAAGGAGGGCTAGTCAGAGGCTGTGGCAGTCAGGGAGGACAGACTGCTGTCTTACTGTGGGAAGAAGGATCCCAGGGCCAGGCAGGCAGCAAGGGCTGGAGAAGTTTCCACAGACATGAGAACGAGGGTGTGACGTCGCGAGAAAGGAGCCTGCAGGGAGCGGGGAGGAGGCTGAACAGGGAGTTGAGTGCTCACCTGATAGATTGATGAACAAATGAGTGATACCTCTATCCTGGGGCATGTCTATTCTCACCACACCCAGGTCACAGATGGGATCTCTGAGACCCACACGACCCACAGGCTGCGTTAAGATGGGGCTGGAGCCTGGCTCTGAGAATCCCAGGGCCGCCTCCCTCCTCCACCCCCAGCCCATGTCCCCAGGCTCCCAGCCCACACTCCCTGACCCTGCTGGGGGCCTGGCTAGGCGTGCGGGGGGCGGGAGGGTTAACACAACCCAACAATTAACTGAAATTGCGCAAAGGGAAGGAAGGGGAGGGCGGGGAGGCTCCTGGCGACGCACAGTTGGTGTAGGGCGAGATGGATGAACTTTCCCACTCACTGGCGCCTCGGAGCTGACAGTAAATATCAGAGGTAATGATATTGACTTTAAGGAATTATGGCTCCAAATGTCACTTGTGCTCTCCTCTCTTTCTCTCTCTTAAGGAAAAAAGAAAAAAAAAAAAACATTCTCCCCGATTTGATTTACATTTTTCCCTGTTCCTAGAGCAGGGGAGATGGAAACAGCCCACGCCGTGTCCCTGGTGGGCTACCAACACCAGAGTCCTGCAGACACAGTCGGTGTGGCGCCCCTGTCCCTTTGGAACCAAGTGTCTCATGCAGGACAAGCAAGACATCCCCAGCGCATCCTTTTCTTCCCTCTGCCCACCCCACCCCAGCTCAGGACCCTCTGCAGCCCCCAGGCTGGGAGACGCAAGCTCAGGGGCTGGCAGGTTCTGCCCCAGCTCCCCCAGCTACCTCTCTCTCCTCCCCACGTTTGTCTCCAGGCAGACTCTTCTGCCCCATCATTCCTACCCCGCTTTGACTATGCTGCTTCCTGTCTCTCTACCGGCTCCATCCTCTTCAACTCTCAGATCTCACCTCCTCAGGAAGCCCCCCATCACCACTCCCTGAGTCCTCTCTCCCTAACTTTCTCATGCAAACACCCCAGCACCAACACCCTGCAACACCCCCTCCTTCCGTGGGTGGCCTCCCAAGTCTCCTCCTCCAGATCCTGTCTCTAAACCCAAGGTAAAGCTTCTCGGAGGCCAGGATCCCAACACCCCAACTCCTGGATCCCACAGCACTTAGCATTTTCACTGTGTTTTCAGTAAATCGCTCTTCAGGGGGAAACGAGGAAGGAGACGCTCAGAAGAGCTCCATGGGGAATGGGAGATGGTGGGAGCAGAGAGAAAAGAGGAGGGTGGGGATCATCAGACAGGGAGCTCTGGCTGTGGTGGGAAGAGCAGGATGTGGGAGGCAGGCAGGGCTGGGACTCTGAGACCCCCAAGGACCGTAGTATCTCTGCAGGCCCAGCTCTGGGTCTCCCACTGTGAATATCCACGCATCCTCCGGCTGGCTCTGTCTCCATGGGAACTGAGCTTCAGGTCCCGCTGAGCCCGGAGAGGACCAGGCAAGGGGCCCAGAGAGGAATATGGGGTAGATGGGATCGGGGTAAGTCCCTCCACCTCCACTCCCACATGAGCTGCCCACCACTGAGCCTCATTCTTTGCAAAAAGTGATAGGGACCTATCCTGCAAGCATGTGTGCGGTTGTGAGCTACCGGGTGAAGTCAGGAGGAGAGGGCTTGAGACCCAGCAGAGCAGACCTCTGGGCGTGACGTGGGTGACCTTGGGGATGTTCTTAAAAACCAGGGTGACAATAAAGGCTGGCCAGGCTGGAGCTCGGCGCTGAAAGCAGTTCGGGGTGCTCTCTATGGGGTTCCAGTCCCAGCCCTATTCTGTGGGCACCTCGAGGTCTGGTTCGGGAGAACAGAGACCATCCTTCTCGACAGGGTCTTCCGGGGGCCAAGAGCCAGAGACCACAGTGACAGGTAATGTCCCACCCGAGCATCCCCAGGGACAGGAATGGGGCCAACTCACAGGGTGGCTGCCAATAAGACATGCTGGTCATTCTCCTGCCCCAAGCAAGGACCACGAACAACATGCTTGTGGAAATGCTGGCGATAAGGGAAGGGCCAAAGGAGGGGACACCAGGAGCCAGAAGGAGAACGAAGCTGCCAGGGGCAGGCAGGTGCCCAGTGAGGGGTCCCCGGGCTGAGTGTGAGGCACGCTCTGCAGATCTTCCCACAGCAAGTCCCCTGGCAGCACGCCTACTTAGGGGACTCAAGGTGAAGACTGTCATAGGCAAAGAAACCTGCGCTGGGCCGGGAGGCTCTCCTCTTCTCCCTTTTCGGCCCGCTCACCCAGCGGGGTTAGCAGCCGTGTTCCTGGAGACCCAGGGGCTGATGAGGTCCCCACGCTGACAGCCTTCCATGCAGCCTGGGGACCGAGCATTGGACGGGGAGGGTGGGAGCATGAGGCAGGGCCCTAGGTGGAAGCTGAGAAATGCACGGGGTGGGAGGGGTCCCCTCCAGGGGGCGTTCACAGGGACAGCCTAGGGGCCTAAAACCTCAGTTATCCAGAGCCTTGGTCAGGAACGTGCTTTGAATAACCACAGAGAGTCCAGGTCACTGGGAACCCACACCCCTTGAACACCAAAACCGCACTGTCCTTTCCACGACCCCCTGTCAGGGGCCTGGCAGCTGACAGGCTCCCCTTCCGCTAGAGCGCCTCCTGGGAACGCCGCTGTCCCTCGTAATGTCCTCACCCCTCGTTCTTGTCTGCGTAGGACGCAGAACATCAATACGTTTACGATTCCCCCTCAAGTAAGAGTTATAAGGCTGCAAGAGAAGGCCCGAGAAGATCTATGATATGAAAAATGTTTGTACTTCTTTTCTTTATGTTGATTTGGGTTACCTGGAAAGATGTTTCCTCCTCTGCTATTTCTTGTCCGCGTCCTGGTAGGTGATAAATTTCTGTACGTGAAAATATTGCCTGGGTGGGGAGTTCCCTTCCCACCGCGAGGCTACTAATGGCTTTTTGGAGGCACAAACGCATGCTCAGCATCTTCTAACCTCACCCAGCCCTCCGTCCCCTCCCCGCACACGTGCCCAAGCACATGTCGGGAACCCCTCCTTCCCCAGCCGACGGCCCAGGCAGGGCTGTGTGTTTCTGCTGGAGGAGCCCGCCAGGCAGTGGCCCGAGAGGCAGGGTTCCACTCTGCAGACACAGAGAGGAATGCGCTTCAGAGAGAATCAGGAGAATGCAGAGGAAACCAAGGATGCAGGGAGGGCCTACTGGGTGCCAGGCTGTCTCCTGGGCACCTTCTCCTGTGATCTCCCGAGGGGCCCGTGTGCGGATATCATCTCCATCATCCAGACGGGGAAGCTGCCCACGCCACGCCTGCACCCCGAGCCAGTGTGCGCAGAAGCATAGAGATGTTCTGAATGAGACGGAGGAGGCCCAGGGAGGCAGGCAAATGGAGCGCAAGCAGGTGCCGGGCAGGAGATGCAGGGCAAGGGCCGCAGGAGAAACAGACAAAGGGGGACACGCAGAGAACTCAGGAAGGGCCGTGAGGAGAGGAGGGGCCCAGGGGGATAATTCTGACCTATGGGACCCTCAGAGAGGACCAGGGAAACTTCACTCCGGCAGAGGCAGCCCCGAGGTCTCCCTGTGTCGGCCATGTGCATTGTGCAGTCTGCCCCACACCTCAGCCCTGGAGCTTGGACCCCACCCAACCTCACAGGGCCCCTTCCCCTGCGCCTGGCTGGCTCCAGGCCCTGGGTGAACAGGACCAGCAGAATCTGCCGACCCAGATCAAGTGGGACTGCCTCTGGGCTTGGCCTTGACCTTCAGGAGCCTCTGGGGCCTTGACCTTCAGTAGCCTCTGGGAGCAGAGCTGGGCAACCCTGACTTGATTAACATTTAAATGCCAGTTGGTAGGAGGAGGAGCAGCAGTGGGGAGTGGGGCTGGAACAAACAAACCCCTGGGCTGGAGCTGTGTGTGGCCAGGAGTCCAGGAGCTGGCTCAGCAGACCATCTGGTACCTGGGGGTCAAGGTAGTGACAGGGCCAGACCTTCTTCCCTTCTCAGGAGCCTCAGGCCCAGCTCCTCCTTGGGCTCCTCGCTCATCTCACCAAGACTGAGGGACAGTGCCCACCAGGTACACATGCACTCATGCATGCACATGCACACACAGGCGCACACGCGTGCACACACATGCAGACACAGGGGTCTTTGCAGTTCTTGGTCAGGCCACTAGTCCAGGTGGGGTCTGACCTCAGGGCTTCTCTGTTCTGTGGGCTTCCTGCTTCCAAAGCACATGGCCTGGCCTGGCCTTCATGCGCCTGGACGTCAGGGCTCAGGCAGACCACCCTCCGTAGCTCCCTGCGTCTGCACCCATCCCCATACCCCACATTTTTTCCTCAGCCCCTGCCCTGTCCTACCCAGCCCTCCCCATCCCTGGCAGGGCTGCCATAGAGCAGCTCTAATGGGCCAAGGCCAGATAGCTCCCCCCCACCCCCCACCCCCCCCCGGCCCCGCTGGGTCTCTCTGAGGGGAGTCTTTGCATTGAGACTTGAGCAAAGGCTTTGAAAGTCACTTAAAATGTCCTGGAGGAGGGAGTGCCCCCTCAAGAGGAAAAAGGCTAGACTCAAGCTTGGAGCTGAGGGGGCCACAGGCAAGCCTGCTTCAGCCCACACCACACTCCCATCTGCCTGCGGGTGGGGCCCAGGCACCTTTCCAAGCCGTACCTTTACCTTCTGGGAACCAAGTAGGGGTGTGATTGGCAACTACGCAGGTCTGATTTCTAAGCCCCCAGGCTTGCTTTGTATATCCAGGAGGAGTGGGGTCCTGGGAAGTCATTAACACAGGAGTCTAAACAACTTCACGGATTCTAATCCCGCATTCGCCCTCAGCTTGCCAGCCTGCAGGGAGCCTGGGCCAGTTGGGCAGCCACAATGCAATTTCAAGTCTGGCGCATTCCTCAACCCTTTATACCCAAGGCTAGCCCCTGGTTGAACTCTGCCCTTTAGGCAGATGTGTTCGCTGAGCCAGCTCTAGGGCAGGAATACGGCACTTCCAAAGATCAACACCCTTGGGGAAATAGATGCAAGTGTACCTGTACAAATGACAGCTTCTTTCTCAAGCTGAATTTCTCCAGGCTGGGGGTCCAGTGGGAGGCGGTAATAATAACTGGAATTTAATGAGCACCCACAATGGGCCGCACCTGTGCTGGGCCCTGCTTTCTAGCCTGTGCCCTTATTGAGCCTCATCCCACCACCATTCTCATCCTAGGACGGCATTCTCATCCTGGGCCCACGCCATGGAGACTGAGCAAGGGTAGGTAGTGTTCTTACCGTCTCAACTCCATGAGACTGAGATTCAACTCCAGGCCCGTCTGGCTGCAAAGCCCAGTCAGGCCCCACTGCATCCACCGGTGCTTACCCCAGATCTGCAGATGCCCGTCCAGAGCCCAAAGGTCAAGCCAGCAGAGAGCCTTCCCACCCGCTACCCCCCACCCTCCGAAGGACGCTGGTCCTTAAGAGCATGGAGCTGGAACAAGGCTGTCGCCTCCAGGCAGGATTTTCCCTCACCAGCTGCATATCTTTGGGCAAGTGACTGCACCTGTCTGGGCCTCAGTTTCCTCATCTGTCTAAAGGGGATATTGTCAGTAGTCCCTCCCTGCGTGTCATGTGAAGTGTTTGTCATGGGGCCTGGCACACAGCAAGCGCCCACTCGCAGGGTTAACCTGGGACACAGCTCAGCGGTCTCCACGGGAAGGGCCCTGCACAAGGCCTGGGTCGTAGACTCAGTGCAGGCTGGTGACTGTGCAGCTGGTGGGTGCCAGCGTTAGGTGGTGACCTGGCCCAGCAGCAATGACAGGCCACCAGCCTGGAGTCCCCTGAGGCTCCATCCCTGGTGCACACCTGGACCTAGTAGGTGCTCAACAAAGTTCAGTTCCTCCCCTAAGAGTTTAAGTCCTAAGAATAACATTCCAAACCCACACCTCTGGCTCTGACCTTTGTCCTAAGGACCAGTTGCCACCCTTCCACTGATCTCCCCAGTCCACCATCATTCCCCTCCTGACGTCCTTATTACTGTCAGTGGCGTTGCTGCCATTGAGTCCCCTGGAACAGCTGCTGGTCCCTCCTGCATGCCCACCCGAGCCCCAGTGGTCCTTCCCTCGGTCCCATCGCTGCCAGCCTGCTTTGAGCCCACCGTGTTCCAGGCCCTGTCCAGCTGGTCCTCCTCACACCCCACCCCATCACCTCCCACCCTGTCCCCTGGGACTGCCCCCACCAGGAGTTTTACTCCACCCATAAGACTATATGTCTGATCCAGGTGACCCCTGGCCCCTCAGCCCCTCGAGAAAGGGTCCTTCCCAACACATCCTGTAACCGCAGTCCCCCACACAGCATCACACCAACGGCATGGCTCTGCCACTCCCACCTCTGTGCCTCAGTTTCTCTTTCCCCACTTTCATGGGTGCCTCCGCTCCTCTGAGTCCTGCACCCCCTCCCTTCCTTTCCGCCAAGGGCCGTGGTCGGCAAACTGTGGCTCGCGAGCCACATGCAGCTCTTTGGCCCCTTGAGTGTGGCTTTTCCACAAAATACCTTGGCCTGGGCGAGTCTATTTTGAAGAAGTGGCATTAGAAGAAGTTTAAGTTTAAAAAATTTGGCTCTCAAAAGAAATTTCAGTCGTTGTACTGCTGATATTTGGCTCTGTTGACTAATGAGTTTGCCGACCACTGGCCAAGGGGAAGCTCCCATCGCCTGAGCAGGGATCCCCTGCCTCTGCTCCAACTTCCAAGTTCTCACCTGGATGTGGGTGCTGAGAATGACAAGGAAGGGCCGCCTGCTCCCTGCCCAGGTGGCTCAGGCAGCAGACCTGATACAATTACGTTCCATAGAATGGGGAAGCGGCAACATGGAGGACAGGCGGGTGGTGGGGTGCAAGCTCTGAGGTCAGTCCCAGCACGAGATGAACACTCAGACTGGTAGCTGCCCGGTGGCTCGTTTGGTGTCCTTGCCCCAGTCTTGCCCACATGGCCCAGGCCCCTCCCCTTGCCATGGCCAGGATTCTGGAGTAGACCCCAGGATGACAGTTCCCAGCAGGAAGTTGGACTCAGGAGGAGGAGGCTTTTACACTGGCTGTTAGCCGAGCATCCAGCACCGTGGTGGCCGGTCCCTGCCACGTGGACTCCAGCTGCTGGCCACTCTCCTGGACCTCCACTCTGCCTGGACCTCCACTCAAACAGTGGAAATTACTCGTGAAAGCATTTTTCCTAGACACCAGCTCAGTCTCAGGGAAAAGTCAGTCCCTTCATATTAAAGGCAACCCATTTTGGCAACCAGTCCATTGGAGTGGAGGACATAGGCGAACCCTTGCAAACGTGGGCAGAGGTTTGGGGCGGGTGGAGCCCTGCGGGCTCTCCTGGGCAGGGGCACAGGCGGGCGGAGAGGGGAGAGGCGCGGCTCTCCGAGTGGAGGCCGCATGTACATAATGTGTATAAATGTATATAATAATCATTAGCAGCGATTCAGCTGTCTGCCGCTGGTTTGCAAGATAAATTGCATTAATCAACACGATGCCTTCAGAACTTTTGGTGAGCCGTTTCTTATGCTAATTGGGCCACTTAAAGTAGACTGTCACTGTACCAGGATCTGGCTGTCAAGACAGTTACTGGCATATGCAGGCCCCTCCCTCCCAACCCCCTCATCCCCCACCATCACCTTTCCTTTTTTAAATATAATATTAATGGGTAGAGCTCTGCTAATTACTTGGTCAAAAATAAAACCTTGAAAGAAGAAGGGGGGAAATGGGTAAGGATGTGACCATCCTTGGGTCACCTTGAAGGCAGCATGGAGAAGCCCTCTGGATGGGGGGCCCCCTGGAGGAGGCGGTAAGGAGGTCAAAGACCAGGCCTTACCACCTTGGGGCCTACAGCTCTGCTGGGATGGAGTCCTGACTCATCTTCCCTCTCCCTCTCGACCCTCAGGACTCAGGTCAGACACACCATGGACTCTGGGGATCCCAGAATCCTAGGGTCTTGGGTGAGAGAAACCTGCAACCTCAGTACCAGACATTTCAAGTCTTCTAGACTAGAGATTCGAACCCTCTGAACGGCCATCTGATTTCAGCCTGTCTCTCTGAAAAGACCAGCGAGATAACTCACTGATCGAGCAAAGCCAAGTTCATTGCTTATGTCAGTAAGAGAGTTCACCATGGGGCGGTCTTAGTGCTGTCTCAGAAGGGGGAGCGATTTACAGGGCTGGGGGGTCTGGTTGAAGGTGGGTCTTGCAATGCGGGGACCTGATTGGGGTTGGGCAGGGTTGTCAAAATAAAAACCCAAACTGCACAGAAACAGGTTTTATTCAGGAACTGTTGCACTAGGGCAGTGGTCGGCAAACCATGGCTCGCGAGCCACATGCGGCTCTTTGGCCCCTTGAGTGTGGCTCTTCCACAAAATACCACATGCGGACGCGCACTTACAGTGCGATTGAAACTTCGTGGCCCATGCGCAGAAGTCGGTTTTCGGCTCTCAAAATAAATTTAAATCGTTGTATTGTTGATATTTGGCTCTGCTGACTAATGAGTTTGCCGACCACTGCACTAGGGGGATGGGGACCCCAGCACAGCACTGGGCTCAGTTTCAAATGCTAAGGAGCAGGGTGGGGAGAGTGGATGGAAAATTCCTAAGAGGAGACATCGGGGTAAGGAGGATTCTGGCTAAAACTGGGTGATGAGGCCAGTAAGGACAGACACCAAGGTGGAGGCCTAGAGGGTGGCAGGAGCTTGGCTGGCGTGTCGTCAGGTGCCAGCCCTGGTCAGGACGCGTGGTGGCGTGGCACTGGCGGCCACGGCATGGTGAGGACTTGGGCAGGTGCGGATGAATGGGCAGAAACTCATAGGAAGCAGGTTTGCCCCCGCCGAGTGGATTTGCAGGAAGTTCCGGAACAAACAGTAAAGTTACTAGCAACTTTCTCAGGCCACCAAGCGCTCTCCCTGCCAAACTCTTCCAGCCCCCACCCCACACAGGAGTGGGGCCCATGCACCACGCATCCCAAATCCTCAGCGGCACCAGCTATCTCCTCACACTTCCTGTTGAATCTCCCCTCCCAGCGGAGCCGGAGCCGGAGGGGAGCCCCCAGTGTCCTGACTCCCCGCTGGTGCCAGGTGAGAGGCGGTGGGCAGGGCCAGGGAGGAGCCTGAAGCAGAGTGTGTGCAGCTGCTCGCCCTTCCTGTGGGGGAGGGGACCAGCCCAGGGAGAGGGGCAGGGAGGCCCGCAATAAAAGCAGCCAAGCTGGGCGGGGTAGGTTCTTCCAAACCCCCTCTTAATAAACGAGTCATTGACAGGGCAGTTTCCTGCTGAGGACCACAGCAGGGCATGAGCATCTTCCACGTGAGGCCACGGATAAGTCCGTGCGTGGCTGCCGGCACCAACGCCCTTGAACAGGAGTGACTGGGAGACTTTAGGGACTCCCAGGGCACCGCTGAGCACTCTGGGGCTCCCATTGCCGCCCAGCAACGTCTCAGAGCCCACAGGTGTGCCTGCACCCCGACCTGGGGCAGCTGAGAGTCCCCTGGGGTCACCGTCACAGCCTCCCCTGCTTCTTCAGGCTTTACCTCCCCTCCTGTGACCCCTCCAGCATCAGGCCCAGAGGCCCTACCTCCAGGTCACCTCTCACCCCTTCACCCTCTTCCCTCCTTCCCTCCACTGTGTCCCCCACAGCTCAGGGCAGGTGCTCCCTCCTTCAAACCCATCAGCAACTCTCTGGGATGGGGCCCTGGGGCCCTGCAGAGTTCCCCAGCCCACAGCTGCCTCAGCCTCACAGAACGGCCTCTCTCCCGCCCCCTCCAACTCACCCTGGGGCCTTTGTACAAGCAGCTCCCATCACCCCAAGGGCTCTCCCCTCTCACTAGCCACCCGCCCCCCACTCAACCTCACTGTCACCTCCCAGATGCCTTCTCCACTGCTCTTCCTAAACTGGGCAGTCCCCTTCCCCTTCTCTGTCCCAGCCCTGCAGACCTTTCCCAGGCCAAAATCATTCACACCCAGTGTGCAGTAAGCTCGAGTCGCCTCCTGCCCTGGGCTGGACGGGCCAGCCACACCTGCACACAGGTGCTCACTAGCTTCCTGCCCTGGGCTGGACGGGCCAGCCACACCTGCACACAGGTGCTCACTAGCCTCCTGCCCTGGGCTGGGTGGGCCAGCCACACCTGCACACAGGTGCTCACTAGCCTCCTGCCCTGGGCTGGATGGGCCAGCCACACCTGCACACAGGTGCTCACTAACCTCCTGCCCTGGGCTGGATGGGCCAGCCACACCTGCACACAGGTGCTCACTAGCTTCCTGCCCTGGGCTGGACGGGCCAGCCACACCTGCACACAGGTGCTCACTAGCCTCAGCCACACAATGCCAGTGGTGAAACTGGTGACAACCCTGTCGCACCATTTCCCACTCTGAGCTCCTCTCCTGCCTCCTCCCTGGGAACCCAGAGGCCTGTCTTTCCTGGGCCCCCACAGAAGTGCCTTCCTCCTGTCTTGTCGTGCTCTGAGCTGTCACATTCCAAGGGCTGTGCACTCAGAGGGGACCTGGCGAAGGCACTGTGGCTCAATCAATGGTGTGATGTTAAGTGCTGGGTGGGCCAGCTGAGGAGGGGGTGCTGCTCTGTCCCCCACACGCAGGAGGTGACTGACTGGGAGCCATCTCCGCTCCACACCCCAGAGATGGCCTCCCCAGCGGCCATGGCGACAGGCACAGCGTGCCTCTCCCCAGGAAGGTACCATTTGGAGTAATCAGTGTTTTAATTACTAGTAATTAAATGTGTGTAACCTGCCCAGCTGCCACTCCAGGAACTGGGACAGAGCTCCTGGGGGTACCGAGGGTCAGGCGTGCACCCTGAGCTGGGAGTGGCCGCCCTGGCGCCGAGGAGGGGGCTGGGCAAGTGGGCGTGAGCGCGAGTCTCCGAGTGCCAGAGTCCGGGTGGGCTGCCTGCACTGTGTCTCAGAGGCCCCAGCCTCTGGGGGCTGCTCCCAGTTTCCCTTCAGTTGGGGCGGCAAGAGGCCAGCCTGAGTCCTGCCTCAAAGGCAGGTACTCACAGGGGAGCCCGCCCTGCATTTCCTGTCCCCCAGGCCACCCACCACGCCACAGAGCGAAAAGCTAGCCCATCACACCAGAGCACTTCGTTAATTTACACACCCGGACCCCTCCACTAGGTGCCAGCCCCGCAGCTACCCTCAGGGACCCCACGGCCCCACCCCCCATCTCACACAGGTTAGAGGGAGGCAGGGGGTGGGGGGCTCAACCCAGCTGCCATATCACACCTGCTCTCAGGTTTGACCTTTGCTCTACCCCTGGCATCTCTCACGCTCTCAGTCCTATCTCTCTCTGTATCTCTCTCCTATTCCCCTACTTTACCTCCTGGCCCTTCCAGAGCCACCTGAGGTCCCCAAGGAGGCTCTCCCCGCCCCCCCGGCTTGTCCTCTCCCCACCGCCTTCTTCAATTCCCCCCACCACCACCACCATGTCCTGCGTCCTGCACACACGGGCTTGTGTAGACCCTGCACACACAGAAGAGGGGCCCAGAGGGTGGTGTGGAATTTGAGGCCATGGGCACTGGTGGGAGAAGGAGGTCACACACCCCTCTCAGAGTCTTCACAGTGGAGGACGAACTCCTGGGTGCATCCCTGGGGATGACATCCAGGAGGTCACAAGGCCCCCTGCAGCTGCATGTCCCTCATCTGTCAAGCGGGCATGGTGACAGTTCCCGTCTGCAGGCACATGAGCGGCTGCGTGCCTCTGAAAGCCCTTTGTCAACGTGTAACACGGGGTTAGTGCGCGGAGAGCAGCCACAGAGGGAAAGACAGACAGCCATGCAAATGGACTCCGCGATTGCAGCTCTCACTACCTCCCCGGGGCGAGGGCTCACACCAGACCCTCTCCAGGCCTCGGCGAGGACGAGCTCTTAGAGTCCAACTGTAGTTCAGCAGCTGCACCCAAGGAACAGGCTCTTTCCCACACCTGCCTAGCAAGCAGACAGCCCCCCTCTGGGTCTTAAAAACAGCCCAGGAGCCACTGCCTTCTGAATTACCTCTTTGTTCTGCCCCTCAGCACCCCAGGACTCAGCCACTACATGTCCTCTGTCCCAGGGCCTGTTTGTGGGGTGTAAGTCCAATAGCTTATCCTTGGCAGCGGCCCCCTGGGATGTTGTGGGGGCAGGCAAGTGGGGAGATGTGCTCCTCAGTGAGCTGGCTTTTACCTGGCACTTACTCTGGGTGGCAGGCCCGAGCTGGGCACCACCCTGCCCTTGCAGGACTCAGCCAGTCTGGACAGATTCAGAAATGCACCATCTTGAGCAGACAGTTGCTAAACATTGTGGGCGTGACAGACAGATAGACAGGTGGACTTGGGCAGTGGGTGGTCAGAGAAGGAACAAAATGGGAAGGAGGCCAAGGGGTTGGTGCGGGGCAGATCTGATGGGCTTCCTAGAGAAGGGGCTCTTAGAAGTCTTGGAGGACTGGGTAGGTGTCATTGGAGGGTGACCATTCTTGTTGGGGGAACAACATGGGTAAAGGAGGGAAGAAGGGAGAAGCCACTGGGAGGGGCAGCCTGGCAGGAGTGGAAAGTGAGAGTGGGGAGTGGAAAGGCTGACTGGGGTCTTCTCCAGGCACCTGCCAACTTGTCTGCACACACAGTCCAGAGCCAGGGTTTGCAGTTTGCAGGGATGGAGTGTGGGCACTGCCCAGGTGGACACACACACACACACACACACACACACACACCCCAATTGGGCCGGGCTTGGAGGCTGAGCACAAAGCCAGCATGGTGGGACAACCCACAGCTCTGAGCCCTTAGACTGCACGTGCCCGCCATCTGGTGGTTGCTTGGAGCACTACACCCTCCGAGGTTTCAGGCTTCTTGGAGTATCACACTGAGAAGTGACATCCCTGGTCCTCACACACACACAGAATCATTGCTGGATGACAGGACACACACACCCCATCCAAATGCGTACAGAGCCTCACAAGAAAACCCCAGCTAATACACAGGGACACAAGTACAGTCGTTCCCAGTTGCACGTCTTTTTTCTCTTCTCACCAAATAACATTTTTAAGAAGGAGGGGTAGGAAACACTCTTCACAGCCCAGCACAGCAGGGCCACAGCAAACACCTCCTGTGGGTTCCCACTCAGTCTTGACCTGCATCCAGCATGCTTTTCATCCTCTCGTGGTCATACTGCAGGCAGCTTTCTGCTCACACATCTTCCTGGCACCCACATGGTTTCAGGACCTCCTCCTTCCATGGGAGACCTGAGAGGGTTCCCCAGGCAGCCCCCACTGGTGTGCACTAGTGCAAACACACACACACACACACACACACACACACACACACAGAGGAACCACACAGGGGACAGGACACTGGGGGCCCATCACATAATCCATCGCATGTTACAGCCCAAGGGGCTTCCTAGCACTAATAGGGATGGCGAAATTAAACACACTCTCTTGCATTGGTTTTGTCCCGTGAGGCTCACAACACATCTTTACACACACCAGCTCAAACACTAGCTATTACTTCCCTCCATTATCTCCCCGACGAAGGCACTGAGCTTCAGAGTTAACTCAGCCAGGGGCACAGACCCGGAGCTGGCTGCGGGGCCCTGGCCCCCATTCCCTGTGACTGGCCTGTGCTCCCTGGGGAGGGAGGAGCTGCCCGCAGAACAGAGGCCCAAGTGTGACATTTCCAGTCCTGGGGAGGGGCAGAGTGTGGCCACACCCCGGAGCAGGATGGATGCCCATTCCCCCTTCTGCTCTGCACTGCCTCCCAGAGGCCTCCCAGCTCTATGAGGAAGGGCCCTTCCCCACCACGGCTGCACACAGAAAACAGAACGTGGGTCAGTCAGGCTGTGGGAGGTGAAGGCTGCCCCCGGAGCCACCCAGGGCGGGGGGAGGGGGTGGGGGGCCCCTTGTGCTCTTCAAGCTGAAGCTGCTGTCTTTGAGGGGCCCCAGGGACTGCTGGCAGGAAGCAGGGGGGCGGGGGAGGAGGTAGAGAGGCAGCCACGTGTCTCTGTATGTGTGTGTCTGTGTCTGTGTGTGCGCACAGTATTATTTTCCCCCAGTCTAAGTTCCCATATGGATGGAAAATGGCCCCAGCCCTCCCAGGACAGTACAACCTCAGATAGCTCTAGGAGGCCAGGTAGAGGGGACTGGAGGAGGAGGAAAGAGGCTGGAGGTAGCACCTTGGATGAGCTACAAATGTCCCTCTATCCTTTGATACTGGGACACACACACACACACACAGCCCCACAGACAATGCAGCTGGCAGACACCCATTTATGGGTACAGCACAAACAAGGGGAGTGTGCACATCTTAGCAGAGAGGCCTATTATCCATCAGGAATGGGTGGGATTAATCAGGGCTGACTTCCTGGAGGAGGAGGGTTTTGAGCCTAGTGCCTCAGCAATCCATTAGCACTACAAAGGCCTGCTATGAGGCAAGCATTGCTAGCAGCTCCCTGTGAATATCTTCTTTAATACTCATAGCAACCCTTATGGTAAGAATTATCATTTTCCTTTTTATGGATGAGGAAGCTGAGACTCAGCAAAGTCAAATAGCCTATGTAAGGTCACACAGCCGGTGAGTGGCAGAGCTGCGATGGAAACCTTGGGCTTCCTGGCTCCCAGGAGCACTTTCTTTCGTCATCCTACAATCCTAGTGTCAGAAAGAAACCAAGTGGTTGTGGGGCCCCATTGAGCATGCACGAAGTTGGCAGCCCCAGGTCCGGCTGGAGCACCCTTACCAGGCAGGTGGCAGTCCCCACGTGGCCAGGCGGCCTGGGCCCTTGTTCAAGCCGGAGACATCGCTGCCACCTCCTGACCCCAGAGCTGGGTGAAATCCCTCACCCCCGCCCAGCACTGCTTCCCAGCCCTTTAGAGACCCTTGCTCCTCCCCTCATGTAAGGCGGCTTCCAGGCACCCCCCCTAAAAGGTGGGTCCACTTGGATGTTCTTATCCTATGTCTGATTACCCTGCATTTCCACCAAAATATCAGCATCCCTGCGTGGGCTGTGGCCAGACTTCCCCTCCTGTCAGCAGCAGTTGGGATCCTGAGCTGGTTGAACACGTGGGTGCTCCCTCCCCTTCCATCTTTAGGGTTTCCAGGGCTACTGATCTTCCAGAGAAAGGCCAACCTATACTTCCGGCCAGGACCTCCTGCAGGACACACAGCCACACCTCAGACCTGATTTACACACCCACGGGTCAGCTTCCTGCAGGTTACTGTCAAATCTGCTGACACCTAACTTCCTGGTCTACCTTGTCCCACTGATACCCCATCCAGGGAGGCCCTCTCCCACCAGGGTGGAGCTCAGCACCATCCCTACTTGAACCTATTGTCCTAAAGAAGAGAAATCAGGCATTTCCTGTGTGAATGCAAGGTGCAAAGGGGTGGACACAGCAAGTCGCTCAGGGAGAGTGCGTCTAATGGAGCCTTCTGACTCACAAGGGGAGAGGAGGGGGGTGAGCGCCCCATCATGGGAGGCATTCCATCTGTGATTCCCCATTGCTGTCATCTCCATCAGCAGGATCGCATTCTTTAAGAACAAGGCATGGTTAGCACATCTATCTGAGAGAACTCAACAGACCTGCCCAGAGACCTGAGTCTGGTGGGCCCTGGTGTGGAAATGGAGAAGGCACTACCCCCTGGGGCCCTCCCTCTGGCCTGTGGGACTGGGGCACAGGACAGGGCACTTGGCTTGGGAATACTTGCTAAATAAATGAATGAATGAATAGTGATTGAATGAATGGTTAGCCACAAGACCTACTAATCCTCTGCCTGCTCCACAGCTAGTCCCCAGGCTCCCCCAAAACTCCCCATCGTATGGGGCACAGCCCTAAACCTCGTGAGAAATGCTTTGATGTTGCACCTGGGACCCAGTATCTTTGGCACCAGCTGGCAGAGGCACATGCCCGAGGGCTCGGAGAGCCATAAACCAGCTTCGCCCTCCGAAGGAACGCAGCATTTCCAAGGTCAGAACGGATGGCCCAGCCTGGGAGTTGACTTCATTTCCTGAGTCTGGGGTTTGTAGGAAAGTGGGTGCTGATACCCACCACGCAACCCCAGACGCCAGCGTGAGGGTTCATGGAGGAGGTATTGTATGGGGGACACAATGGGACACGCAGACTCCCGAGTCCCTGGGGCTGCCAAGGCTGGGATGCTGCACCCCGGGAAGCTCAATGCAGGGACCAGGAAGCTAGGTCCAACCCCTGTCCCTCCCCCTCAGCCTTCCCTCCCTGCGCCCTGCTGCCATGCGTTCATTCACTGGCAAGAGCATAACCGTGTACCCACAGAAAATACACCCTAGGAAGGAGACTTCCAAGCCTTTGCGCTCACGTGACTCCATACATGGCACACACGTGTCCACACGTCCAGGTGCAAGGACACACACCGCCGAGGTGAGCACCCTGCCCCAGCCCCAGCAGAAGCCAAGTTTCCCAGCAAAGGTACCCGCTGGGGGACAAGCACTCCCCTCCCCACGCTGAGGGAGTGGCTTGGCAGCGGGGTAAGATTTATCATCATTATCCTAATATCATCTCCAGGCTTGACAGTGGCAGCAGCTAAAGAAAATACCAAGGCTTAACTTAGGGCACGTGGGAGAATGAGGCAGAAGATAGGAAATATGATTTATGATGGAAATCAATGCAATCATCAGACTCTGTGCTTGTAAAATTGGGCCGCGCCTTCAGTGCCCACAGACCCGCTTCAGCCCTGCCTGTCGGAGGATTTGGGGGACCCTGGGACCTTGGAGTCAGGCTGGGCAGAGGGCCCCAAATGTTTGGGACACTGCCCATCTTTTATCCTAGCCTTTTGCAGGGGAGGCGGGGTGCAGGGCATCTAAGGAGGAAGATGAAAGGGAGCCAATGAACCTGCATCAAGCCAGGTTGCGGGCACTTTCACCCACATGACTTGCTCCTCTTGCCACACAGCCCTGTGAAGGTAGGGAATTCTGTCCTGCATTTTTAAGTGCATTAAACTGCAGCACAGACAGGTTAAGTGACTAAATTAAGGTCACACAGCTGGTCATGGCAGAGCCAGCTGTGCTGTTCCCATGACACCACAAGCCTCGCTGCACAGGCGTGGAAAGGCGGTAGGGGGCTGCCCAGGCCGTGTGGGGTGAGGGGCCCCAAGAAGGATCCACCTCACCCAACACATCCCCCAGCCTAACCCAGCGTCCAGAGTTCTATCGTTAGCCGTATCCCTGTGAGTTCTATCATATGCTGCTTAGTTTAGACAATGCATGGTGCTGGTGGTGACAATAATAATGGTGGTGACAACGGTGAGGGTGACAGCGATGGAGACAATGGTCATGGGAACAATGGTGATGGCAGCAGCTATGGGTTTTCAGACACATTTGTCACTAACCTAGGGCAGGGTGTCAAGGCAAAATACGGGCAGGCATAGCCAGAGGACTGGAGATCAGCGTGTTTCTACTGCACACCTTCTTCCAGAAGAATGAGCCGAGGATTCTGCCCGTGGCCTGAGAGACCCAGAAACGGGTGGAGCAGTCTTTCTCCCTGGAGCTTTGGACAGGAGCATTCTTTTCCCACTGAGTGCAAAATCCCTTCACTCCATGACCAGCCCCGGGCTAAAGATGGAGGGGGGGGGGGTGGAAAGATGACTTCCAAGAGCTGGCCACCTGATTTCCTGCCCAGCTGAGGGGAAAGCTACAACCACTGAGGGTGCCTCCTTACAGGGGCGTCTTCTCCTTCACTTCTCTTAGAACCGGGCAGGGCTCCCATCACGCGGAGGAGTGAAGGGGCAGGGGACGGAGTGAAGCACGTGGTGCAGGGAATGAAATCAGACCCTGGGAGAGGCAGCCTCGTGGGAGAGCCAGGTCTCTGGGGAGACAGAGGCCAAGAGGGTACAGGCCGAGTTCAGCCCCAGGGAAGTCTGAGGCCAGGAAATCTCAGGAAGGAGCCTTCCATGGGCTCTGAAGGTGGGGAGAATCCCGAGGAGGGAGCGTGGGGCTCCCCAGTCTCTCAACAGCATCCCCCTCTCTCCGGGCCTAGGGGGACACTAGGCCCAGGGGACACTGGGACCCGGGCCAACTCTGCATCGCAGCCAGCTTCCATCCACGGGCCTGGGGCCACTGCAGGGGCCCTTCTGATCAGCATCTCTGAGCCACAAGGAGGGTGTGGAGACAGGAATGGCGAACAGGAGCGAGAGGGAGGCAGGGAGGAGGAGGAGGACGTGGGCACCCAGGCCGAGAACCCCCCTCCCACCTACCATGCAGGGGAGCAGGGAGCAGGCGGGCGGCCAGGGCGAGGGGGAGACAATGAGATGAAGAGAAATGTGGCGAGACTTCTGGAAGCCTGGGGTCGCCGGAGGTCTGGCGGGCCGGCTGGGTCCGGGTCGGGGGTGACCGCTCTGGCATTTGGAAGGGCACCGGGGCCAGCGCCTGCCCTGACGAGACCTCGAGGAGCTCGATAGACTTTCCAAACCTAATTAGTGTTTAATGGTCTGGAGAGACACGGCATCCGCCGTCACTGGCCGGACCGCGACGTCCGCTTCAGACTCTTAATGACCGTGTCAGGCGACGATCCGCTGTGGCCGCCTCCGAGGCCGCGTCCGTGCCCGCGTGCGCGCTGCGCGGGGCGGCTCTGCGGGAGAGAGTCTGGGGGTGACTCCAGCCACCCCTTGAAGGCAGGCTTTCCTGTGCTCCAGGGCAATTGTTCCCACCCGGTGCTCCTGCAGGCGAGTGCGTGTGGAGGGCAGTGCTGTGGCCCACACAGGACAGAGGAAAGGCAAGAGGGAGAAGCGCAGCCACCTGCTGGAAGTTAGGGGGCGCCATCAGCAGGGAGCCCTCCAGGGAACAAGGCTCCCAGGGGTAGGGGGGGTGCTGTGGATGCAGCCAGAGGGGTGGGGTGGCCACCAGACTGAGGGGGCCCTCATGTTTAACACGTGGACAGGAGTCCCTGAGGGTTAACAGCAGGTCATGGCTCAGCCTCCTGCTTCCTGCCCAGGACGTGGGGCCAGGCAGGAGGAGGGGACCGTCCAGGCAGGGACAGTAGTGCCCAGAAAAGTGTTAGAGTCCAGCCTGCGGGCACAGAAAGTATTGGCAGGTGTGCACCTGGCCCCTGGGCAGTGGCAGTGACATTCCCAAAGCCAGGCAACCCAGAGAGAGCCAGGCGTGGCACTGGAGGCCATGCCTATACGTGGACCGTGCAGGGAGAATGAGCAAGAGGATCCAGAATGGGACAGGGAGAGAGTGGGGATGGCCATGGGGATTTGGGGGTCGCCTTCAGGGAGTGCAAATTGAAGAGAAGAAGCTGGTAAAGTCCCCAGGGGAGAGGGGGAGAGATCCCAGCACCCGGAGAGCCTGGTGTTCGGGGGAACAGGGACGGACAAGCAGGGAGGGCAGGTGATTGGGAAGAAAAGGAGATGAGGGCACAGTGGAGGCAAGGAGGGGGCACCAGCCTGCACACACCACACCCCTCACACGGCACCCACCGCACACACGTGATTACACTCACACCTACACCGGACACACTCGTGGGCAGTGCCTGTGACCCAGAGACCCTGGCGTGTTCCGGGAGGAGGGCCGTGATCGATGCTTATTAATGAAGCTGCCCGGAGATGGCTAATTGATGGCGGTGTGCGGCTGTTGTCTGGAATTTAACCTGATTCATCACTTAGCCTGTTGGAGGCTGGAGAGCTGTGTTAATTAATGCCAGGAACACAGGCTAGGACGGGCTGGCGGTGCAGCCTCATGTTAGAGAACGGAGAGCAAGGGGCCCGGGGTGGGGGTGGGGGTGAGGTAGGGAGTTAGGGGGTTGGGGGGAGAGGGAGAGAGAGAGAGAGAGAGATATTAAATCTAAAGCCCAGAGACAAAACAAATTCCAAAAAGCAAATGTCGCTGCCATTTCTGGGATGACTCAGATTTGCGCTTGGCCGGCACCATCAGGCTAAGGTGTGGGGATTAGGAGCGATTTCCTCTAGATTTGTCATTTACTTGGTGCGGGCTTTGTTTTTCCCTTTAACGTGCCTGGGGACTCTCTCCAGACCTAGGACTGAGCCCCAGTGAGACAGGGGAGGGGTCCCAGGTCGTGGGAGGGTAGGCCCACATCCCAGGGCAGCCTGATGGGGCTCTGGGGGAGGACTCAGAGCATCCGACTCAGGGACAGTCTGAAGGGAGACAGGAGACACAGGAGGGACAGTGGGAAACCCAGACGAGGGTCTCTGTCCAACCTCGGGGCCAGGCTGCCCACTCCCCTTGGCAGCCCCACCCCCTCAGCTTGCTGAGAGGCTCTGCGTGTGAGTCAGGAAGGCAGGGCCCCATGGTGGGCTGAGAGAAGTCAGGCCCGGCTGGAGAGGGTCCCCCTCCGCGATGCCCACAGTCGGACCCAGTCAGGTGTGTGCTCTCCGCGGAAGGGCCAGAAGCCGGTGTAAAGGGTGGGCTGGAGCATGCTTTGATGGAGAAACCGACTCTCGAGTCTGATGGCTGAAGCAGCTTTGGAAGATGGGTTTGACTGGACCTGTGGAGCTGAGGGGAAACGGGGGAGGGGGGGGGAGGGAAGGGCGGAGTGGGCTGGAGCTGGAAACATGGCCCCTCTCATCACTGGAGCTGACCGAAGGGAACCCCGCCCCACCCTATGGTGTGTGAGCAAATATTAAGGAAGGGACTTGCATGGGAGTGGGTGGCTGGTCCCCGACAAGTGCCCGGCTGCGTGGCTGGGATCCAGGAACCGGGGACTGCGGCACCGAGGGGCCCAGGAAGGGTGGGCGTGAGCACCACGTCAGCCAGGCTCTTCTGCCGAGGGGGTGGGGGCTCCTGGAGGAAGGGCCGGAGGTTCAGGTGTGCTAACCGGGGGCTCGATAAGCCTTGGATGGGCAGATGGATGGATGGATGGATGGATGGATGGATGGACGGACGAACTGTGTGCCCCTTCAAAGCAACAGGCTCCTTCAGCATTGGTCGGCCAGGTAGAGAGGGCAGAGCTGGAGCAGATGGAGGAGAGGCTTGTGGGGAGCCACTAGTCCCTGGGCTCAGGTGTGCTTGCCTCATAGAGCTTAGCCCCCCAAGCCCCCCTCCAGGTCCCAGCTCTCCCCCAGACGCTATGCAGCCTTTTCCGTTCAATCAAGTCCAAAAGAGTGCCCAGGGGGTAGGGGGTGGGAAGGAAAAATCAGATGCTACATATTTCCTCCAAAATGATGGAAACATCACTAAGAGAGGAGGAACAGGAAGTGGGGGGAGAGGGGGACGGGGAGAGGACAGCTGCCGCTCATTTATTGAACACTTACCAGGTGCTGGGCATGTGCTTAGAGCTTTACCTGAGCTCTCGAAAGTCCATGCTCTCCACACCCGGGGGTGGTGGGGCTCTAAGAGGTCAAGTAACTGCCCCATCTCCTATAAGCAAGTGTGTGCCGAGTTGGGACTGAAATCCAGGCCTCCCAACTAAATCGGGGCTCCTTTCACCCAGAATGATCTGTCCACTGCTGTTTAAAAAAAAAACAAAACTGCACACTCCCCACCCTGAAGAGGGTTAGCAGCCCAGACTGGCCGTGCAGGCTAAAAGGCTTGGTTTCCACGGAAGCAGATCTTAATTAGGACCACAGGGTCCTCCCGCCCTGACCAGGGCAGCCCTGGCATGGTGGTGGGAGCGGGTGAGTCAGACATGGGCCTTAGAGACAAAGAGACAGGCTGCCCTTGGCCCTGTGGACTCAAGGAAGCCCTGCCTGGGAGGTAAAGGCAGGTGAGCCCCACGGCACTACTGTTCCACCTCAGCGACTCCTACTGTGTCATCCATCGATCTCACCTGCCCCAGCCCCGAGAAGCAGCTACCCACGCAGATGGCCCAACCCCATTGCAATGGGTGGAAGGAGGTGGGGGGACCAGGGAAACAACAAAAGCTGGTCAGGGGAGTCCCTCCCTCCTGCGACTAGCGGAAGAGACCTTCGACGGACTCCCCTGGGATTGGGAGGGGGGGAGCACCTTCTTTGTTTGTGCCAACCCATCCCTGTCCTGCGGGTGAGGGGGAACTATTCTGTAAACTTAGATTGCAGAGAGCAAGGACAAGGTGGAGGCTGGAGAGGGATGAGAGAGAGAAAGGCAGAGAGAAGGGGAGGGGCAGCCCCAGACGGCCCCACCAATAGGCTCTGTCAGTGCCTTCGCTGTTGCTGGATGCCGCCAGCAGAGCAGCCTGTTGCATAGCAACTGCCAGGGACCTGTTTGTGGGCCTAGACCAAGGAGGCTGGCGGGCTGCAAAGATGCTGCCAGGAGACCAAGGAGGCTGGCGGGCTGCAAAGATGCTGCCAGGGGGAGGCTCTGTGACCCACCTGCTTCCTCACCACATACACAGCACTCCCCACCCCACTGTGCCTGGAGGGACAGTCAGCTCAGCTGCACGCACCTCAAGAGGGTGTCCCCTCTGCCTCCGCCATTTAGCGGGCTATGATTGGACCGCTCTGTCCTCCATTCCCCCTTCCAAGTGGAAGGCACACAGGGCCAGACTTGGGCTGGGGCCAGAGGTCCGTCTGGAATCAAGAATTCAAGCCAAAGTGGGGAGATTGTACTTCAATCCATTGAGCACATGCTATGCATAAGCCTTGAGCTGCCTTCCCACGGATGGGAAGGGGACCAGGAACCAAGGTCTTGCTGTCTGGTCCTGATTCAAACGTTCACCTAGCGTTTCTCAGGCTCCTCTGATTTGGTGTTGCCCTGCATGTCGCTGACCCCTTGCTCTCTCAGAACGTGGCCCCCGTGGAATGTCATCCTGCAGAAAACGGACTGGGGACCCTGGTGTCCGCAGCACAAGCTCAAAGCCTCCTGGGGTGACAGGGGTGCCTGCCCACCTCTGCCAGACCTCCCTGTCCACTCCCACCCTGAGACTTGCCTCACATTCGTTGGCATCCTGCTGGCCTCTTCCTCACCTCACCCAGGTCTCCTACGGCTGAATGCCCCTCCCCCACCACAGCATACCCACCCATAAGTTTGCTCACGGGGCTGATTGGGCTTCAGAGAGGACCAAAGGGACATAAAGCCCCAGCATGTGGGCAGTGCAAAGCCTGAGCTTGGGAAGACTTGGTAACTGTTGCTTGCTGTGGGCACCCAGACTTCCCGGTCCACCCTGCAGCCCATGAAGGTCCACACTCTTGTCCTGACTCAGAGCCAGCCAGCCCAGGCGGGAGCCACAGCCATGGCAATAAGACATTCGGGTGCCTGTGCTGCTTCTCAGCCCCCTCCCCTTTACCCCCGAGGGCCACCAGTGACAGCAGTAGACCGAGTGAGTCCAGAGGCCATGCCTCACAGAGTGAGTGTGTGCCTGGGAGGATGCAATCACGGAAGGCTTGGTGGAGGAAGCACAAAGGCTAGGACGCTACTCTTTAGACAGATGTGAGAGGAGGGGACAATGAAGGTAAGAACGGGAAGGGAGGGGGCCTTGCAGCCAGCATGGGACTAGGGTCCTGTTGATAGGGTCCTGACTCAGACGTGAGGGTCGGAATGAGGAGAGAAGTACAGGGCTAGCAGGGCCTGCATGCCGGCATGTGTCCAACCAGCAAGCATCGGATGGCCTCCTCAGGGAGGAGAATGGGAGCAGAACAGATTTATTTAAAAATCTTATCTGGAGGGTTTGCATTTCGATGGGCTGTGGACTTGCATATTTCAATAAGAACCTTGGGTTCTGTCTGGTCTGTGCTCACGCTCTCTCTCTAAACGATAGTTGCTGCTTCAGTAAACCCTTCCTCACCGGAAGGTCCAGCACCTGGAGAGAAGGGGAGGGGCAGCCCCAGACGCCCAGCAATGGGCTCTTCCACCTCTGTGCTGGGAGGCAGATTACAGCACCTTTTTGTTTTAGCCGGAAACGGGGCTGTCCAGCAGGTGACCAGCTGCTTCTGGCCTCTGGGCACTTCGGCCGCAGGCGCGTGGCAGAGGCAGGATGGAACAGGGCCGGCGGCCGATGGGGCACCATAGAGGACCCCGTCATCCATTTGGTCACTGAGCCAGATGCCATGCTGGTCCGCGGGTGCTGTGGGAACACAGCGGGTGTGGGCCTCTCCTCATGAAGAGGAGGCGAGCATTGTACAGATAAATCCACAAATTGGGGACCATGGTGGTTCCTCTGGTCCCAGGTGGAGGCGGGCAGTGAAGGAAAGACTAGGGACAGGATGGGACACCTAGTGTAGATGGCAGGGCCCAGGGGGAGCTGAGGAGGCTTGAGAGGTAGCCGGGCAGCAAAGGCCGCCAAAGCCGCTGCCCCCCACGGGCAGCCTTGCGATCCGCCTCTCACACCCTGAGAGGGCGCCGCCCACTGGCCTCTCTAGGGTGGACCTCACATTCTAGACCAAACATGTCAAACTCAAAGGCTAACACGGGCCAAATAAACAAGGTTGAAGTTTACGTGGGCCGCAAAAGATTCCATTTTCATAGAAACGTAGGTTTATTTCTATAGAGACATGCTGAATACAAAGGGCTGAAATAAATGAGTCATCGCTAACATAAAATCATAGAACATTTTAATAAAAATTAATATTTTTTTCTTGAACATTAACTTACCAGACGCTGAATAACTGCACAAATTAATAAGCGTAACGCAAATAAACCTATTTTTCTTGTTCTCCGAAAGCGAAATATTTCCTGTTGCGCACACCAAACAAGTCAGTCCAAGACTAATGACGTGGCCATCGGCTGCTAAAATATTCGCTGCTGGTATTAGTGGAGAGAAATGGTGCGCCTGCGTAAGCGCGTGAGGGAAATGAAAGCAACACAATTACAGTGATCAGTCATTAGCAAACATTGTGGTTCATTATTAATAATTATGTATAACAGGATATTGTAAAAATTAAGTTACAAAATTTTTATTAAACGTTTCTTACATACCGTTATATTAGCTGGGCCACAAAAATATTCGCAGGCCATGAGTTTGACATGCTTGGTCTAGAGACCATGGTCAGGGCTTCCTGTGAAGGCTGGTGTCACTCTGCGATCACCACTAGAGGCAATCTTGAGTCAACTTTATGATGACAATAGACAGGCTTCCTTGAATTTCTAACCCCCCTCTATGGAATGAACTGTATGCAACGTACTAAGGAGACAATTAAAACATTTATATAGCCCTAGCTGGTTTGGCTCAGGGGATAGAGCGTTGGCCTGCGGACTGGAAGGTCTCAGGTTCGATTCCAGTCAAGGGCGCATGCCCATGCCGGGTCGTGGGCTCCATCTCCGGTAGGGGGCATGCAGGAGGCAGCCAATTAATGATTCTCTTTCATCATTGATGTTTCTATCTCTCTCTCCCTCTCCCTTCCTCTCTGAAATCAATAAAAATGTTTTTTAAAAAAACATTTATAGCCGGGACTGGTTTGGCTCAGTGGATGGAGCGTCGGCCTGCGGACTCAAGGGTCCCGGGTTCGATTCCGGTCAAGGGCATGTACCTTGGTTGCGGGCACATCCCCAGTAGGGGGTGTGCAAGAGGCAGCTGATCGATGTTTCTCTCTCATCGATGTTTCTAACTCTCTATCCCTCTCTCTTCCTCTCTGTAAAAAATCAATAAAATATATAAAAAAATAAATAAATAAAAGAACTGCAGAGTCAAGAAAGCTCTAGTTTAAAAAAAAAAAAACAAAACAAAAAAAAACATTTATATATTTACAACAAGCTACAAATAGTGTGTACTGCTTCTGCCATCCCCCTGTGATCCCCTCCCACCAGGGGGACTGGGGCAGGGGCTCCTTCCTTCCAAGGGTCCAGAGAGCCTACTGTGCACAGCATGGCGACTCCACCAGGGCACGTGCTTCGGAATCGCTCTCCTGGGGCTTTGAACACATAAGTTCTACATTAATTAATCTGTTCATCGCCATTTGCTAAGTGCAAAGTCTTGGCAGAGGGCAGAGTCGCTGGAGAGCTGCCCCTCCTGGGGTCTCATCCAGATCAGGTGGTTGCTTCCTTGCCACCGGTCTTTTATTTATTTTCTTAATTAATTTTTTTAAAAAAAATTCTCACCTGAGGATATTTTCCCATTGATTTTTAGGAAGAGTGGAAGAGAGAGGGAAAGAGAGAGAGAAATGCTGATGTGAGAGAAACACATTGATTGGTTGCCTCCCGCACCAGCCCTGACCAGGGCCTGGGCCGGGGAGGAGCCTGCAACCAAGGTACGCGCCCTTGACCAGAATCGAACCCAGGACCCTTTGGTCTGCAGGCTGATGCTCTATTCACTGAGCCAAACCAGCTAGGGCACCACCAGCCTTTTATACCACAGGCTGGAAACGCTCAGTCTATTCTCCCCAAATTGTCTGAAGTTCATCTTTAAAAGGAAAATCTTGAGTGATGATCTTGCTGTAGCCAGAGCATGCACACAGATCTGGAGGTGTTTTCAGGAAGTGCCTAAAGCCTGGAGGTGGTGGGTGGAGAGAAATGGCCAGGTTGCTGGGGGCTGGGGCGGGGGGACACACAGGGGTGGCATCGTCTTCAGGCAGCTTCCTGGGTAGGCAACTGGGCAGTCACTCATGCCTGGGGTTTAGTGTTCTGCAGTCACCATCTTGAAATTTTTAAAATGTTACCTTTGAACTTGTGTTTTGTAAGTGAAGGCATAGGACCAAGGAGCCTGGAGCCTCTGCTCCCACTGCCTGCCCGATCCAGACACATCCGGGGTGCACGTGCAATCACCGTGCCCTCGAGGCCAGCCAGCAGGGGCCTGGGTGCAGGTTAGGGGAGGGCTGGGTCCACTAAACATGTGGCACAGGCAGCGCCATGGTGTGTCTGGCTGGCTAACAAAGGCCATGTCGTAGAATAAATTTAAAAAACGGCCATGTCTTAGTGGGTCCCCCTCTTGCCCAGGTACCTGGAGAGTCCCTGGCACAGCATCACCAATGCCCTTGAGAGTTTCCTGCTCACTGTGGGGCTGCCATGGGCACAGTGAAGTCTGGCTTGACTCCTAGGGCCCAGCCTCAGCTGAGCTGCAACATGTCAGCCTGCAGTCAGTGGAAGGGGGAACCCAGCAGTCCTCAGGCCCAGTCTGCCCCCCATGTTGCAGGGTAGCTGAGAGGGGTCCCTCTGCCTGAGAGGATCCTCTCTTCCTCCCCAACCTTCCTGAGTCTGGCCAGCTCCAAGCACCCACATGCCACCAAAAACAAATGGTGTCCTTTTGATGATTCTGCATAGGACTTACATGTTCTGATATTTGCATTTAAAACTGGCATCACACAAAATAAAGATGAATGGTAGAATCCATGCTAATAATGTGAAATTTATATTTTTCTTTACTTTAAGCGACATCAAATAGCAAATAAAAATACCATGACAAGTCAAGAGAGAGACCGTGGAAGAAGGGAAAAGCTTTATATTTCAGTGATTTAACGTTGCTTTTTTTTCCTTGCTTTTTCAACAAAGAGCCTTGCAAATTATATCTCTCTTCCCAGAGCAGCAATGCTGCCGGGACTGGGGCTCAGACGTCCCAGGGGGCCCAGCACACGGGATCTGATGCTTCCCGTTTCAACATAAAGCCGACTTCTCTGCGGGGGACGAGAAGCAACAGCAGGGATGGGTGAGGACCAGGAGCCAGGCTCCTCACAAGCGCATGGCGTGGGTAGGCAGGGACAGAGACCAGCTCTGCCTCCAGTGACGCCTGCAGCTTTGGACTAGGGACCAATCGGCATTTCCACACAACTTCGTGACTTGGGGACATGCAAGCCCTTCTGGTGAGGAGGGAGCTGGGTGCTACCAGGCACTCACACATCCCAAAAGGGTCCAGAAAGGCCCCTTGACTTTGAGGTGTGGGCACCCACCCTGGAATTGCAGTGCTCTGGCTGCCCCCCGCCCAGCACCGTGCAGAGCCGGCCCAGACCTCCCGAGGACTCCTGGGACACACAGCGGAAAGCAGTGTGGAGGCGGAGCTTTGTTGAGCGCTTACTCACTTTGCAGCGGGCAGCGCACGACTTTCCTCCCGGATCCCCTTTAATCCCCAGCCTACATGAGTTCTTTTAAGATGTCTGTGATGTCACACATGTGTGTGCGTGTACACCCCACACACATGAGAAAGGGAGTGGGGGGAGAGAGAGCGCGCGCTACAGGCCCATTGTGACCAGGGGCTGAGCGAGAACCAGGAGGAGCAGGGTTTGGGTGGCCAGGGAGGAGTGACCGGGACAGTTCCAGGTCCTTTATTTCTGAGACAGCTGTGGGGCCCAGTAAGCAGAGGGCTGCAGTGGGTAAGGAGACAGGTGGAGGAGGCCCCAGGAGACTCGTAGGTCATCAGGGCTGCTCAGTGAGGCAGGGGCAAGTTCATGAGGGGACGTTCCCAGAGTTCTCGCCGGCGCTGGCCTAGGTGGGTGTCAGCGGAGGATGGCGCAGCGGCCGGCCCCCACCCTCAGGAAGGTGGGAGCCGCAGAAGACCAGCCAGGTGAAGACATCTCTTCCCGATCTGGTGACTGAACACATCTGGGCTCTCAGGAACCAGGGACCCCTCTGCAGGCCAGCTCTGCTCTGGTGGGGTACTCATTCCAGCCTCGGGGAGCCGCACAGACACATGGGGGAGAGGAGAGACACCGACAGGGAAATGGCTCCCACAGAGGACCAAACCCGGGCACACAGCCCAGGTTGTACCAGGAGGACAGAGGACAGGAGTGACTGGAACTGCAGGTTAATCAGGGCCACAGATGGGGTCGGGCCACAGAGACCTGCAGACACCTGTGAGAGGTAGATGGGGCTGCCTGAGAACAGACAGGAGGGAGGGGATGTGGGAGGGAGAGAAGAAACCAAATCTAAGAGCCGGGCTGGCCTGTCTGTCAGTCTGTCTGCCTGCCCACCAGCCACGGGGCTCCTGCTCCGCGGGGAGCCATGCTGCACGGACAGGTGGAGCCGCTGGACCAGCTCAATCATCATATTTATTCTAACTGTAGTGTAATCGTCCCCAAGGAGCCCGGTTCAAATGAGCTTGACATTATTAAAATTTTAATGCCCAGTTTTCATAGCTGAATGAATATTTAAAGGGTATGTCCCAGCTTAAGTTATGATGATGAAGAAATTAATGGAATGTCTTGTTTAATGCATGGATATGTGTTGATGCAAAAAGTGGCAGAGATGGGGAGGGGGAGGAGAGGCAGAGAAGAGGCCTGGGAGGGAAGGAGCCATCGACCCACAGCCCTCTGCTGGGTTTCAGAGCAGGGGGCGGGGGTCCCAAATTCTGGGCCAGGACCACTTGCTCCCCATGAGGGGGCCTCGAGCTGGAAGCAGAAACACAGTGGACAAGAGTTACTGATGTGTCCCCAGAGGCCTGGCCCCAGGAGCCTGCAGGGCAGCTTCGGGGAGCGGTCCTGACCCAGGGAGTGGCCCCGGCACCTGGAGGCCACGTGGGATGCTGAGGACACCTCAGAAAGGGAATCAGCAGGGACAGTGCCCCCGTAAGAAGGGCATCACACCAAATAAAGGGCATCGCACCACAGCCCACCCCTCCCCAGCCCCAGCCCCAGGCCCTCCTGGAAGGATGTACAGTGGCCGAGGGGGATACAGGACAGAGGAGCAGGAGACGGGGGAGAGGAAAAGCACCATGGGGCGGGCCCTGGTGCCTTCACAGCGCGGTGTTCACCTGAAAGGGATGCAGTGTTCACCTGGGGCCTGTGTGGCAGGAGGTCCTGAGGCTGAGACCATGGTCCTAGGGTGCAAGGTTAGAAGAAGGACGAGGAGATGCAGGTGCCCCTCCCACCCTCCTCCCCTCTATATCCGCGTCCCCTTCCTCCCTGGGTCTCTGCGGCCAGGCTTGGCCTCCTCTCCCAGGACGGCTCCCTCTGGGCACACCTCCCTCCTCAAGGTGAAACCAGGCCTCCCGAGGCTGGACGGGGCCAGCGTCTGGACCAAGGAAGGACACTCTCCTTCCAGCCCAGAGCCTGCACAGAGCCTGCTCCGGCTGAGAAATCTCCCAACTGCGCCTGACACTTTATTTCTGCTGGGAATTAAGAAAGCGTGCGGGGCCGTATTTTATCTCTCCCTCTACCTGGCACCTCTCTGACAGCCCCGAAAAGACTGTCTGGACGCTGACCATCTCTAGATCATAATGGGACGTGAAAAATGATGCAGGAGTCACAGGTCCATGGGAAACAATTCAATTCCGCTCCAGCAGTCTGTTTGGGTCACACGGTGGGTGCTCCGCCCGGGGCTGAGGGCAGGTGGGAGGCTGGATGAGACCAGGAAGCCCACGGTCAGAGAGAAGCAGCAGGGCCTGGTGTGCGCCCGAGCAGTGGTGCAAGTCTGGGGGCACGGTGCTGGGCTGGCCGGTCAGAGCTCCCCAGGGCGGGAGGTTGAGTTGGGAAGCCTGGTGCAGAGCACTCACGGAGAACAGTGGAATGGTGGCTGGCTTCCCCCCCCCCCACCTCCCGGCCCCGGGTGGAAGGTTCCACGCACAGGCAGATTCCACTTGCCTTGTTTAATGTTCCATGGAAAATGGGCCCCGTTCTATCAGAAGGAGCCCTCCCAGCCCTCGTTGACCCACAGGACTCACCCCAACTGCTCTCGGACCCACATAGAGAAGACTGGCCGTGGGACACAGAGGCCAGATACCCAGGGAGGAGTCTTCCCAGCAGTCCCTGCCCTTCCTCCTGACATCACCCCTAAGCACGGGGTCAGGCTGGGCACACGCAGGCCCCGGGCATGGAGTCTCCTCCGCGGCTTCCCTCCTTCCCCCATCTGCACAGTGGCAGAGCCCAGCCGGGTCTGGTTCCTGCACCTCTACCTGCCCCGCCTCACATATACTTTCTTCTCCTTTCTTGCTGGGGAAGCTGAGCCCCCCGCATCTGGCCCCCTGCCCTTCCCTCTTCTGCCTTGACCTTTCCTGGACCATCGCCAAGCCCATCGCGCCTGCTTCCCAGCAGCTCCGTGTAATCAGGTTCTTGTTGATGTCGCCGTTTGCCACCTGTGTGACCTCGGGCTAGTTTCTTAACCTCTCTGAAACTCCATTTCCTCGCTTAAAGTTAAGGATGATTTCATTGCATGCATCATAGGGGGCGTTATGATAATCCAGCAATACCATCAGTGTAACAGCTAGTCGTGTCCCTGTGGGTGGAGCAGTGCTGTGTACCCCAGGCGGGACCTGAGTCCCTCCTCCAGCCACTCGCCTCCCAGCCTTGACTGTACCTTCGCTATGGAAACGGGAGAATGTCGCGGGAACCCGTTCTCCGGGGTACCAGGAAGGCTTCGTGGTCAGAAGAGGAGGAGGCCGCTGGGGCTGGGGAGAGGAGCTTGCAAGTCCAGGGCATGGACTTGGGAGAGGAAGGCGCTGGGGTGTCGGGAATGGAGTGATACACGGGCTCAGGGGGGTCTGATGTGAGGGGCCCGGCTGAAGAGGTTGCATTTGACTTGATGGCCCCGGGAACCTGGCCCCCAGCTCCCCTTGCCAGATGGGCATGTCCGCACAGGCTTTCTCCCAGAGCAGCCGGGATGAGGTAACACGCAGGCGGACCACCACTGTGCTGTTAGCCCTGTGCCTGCCCATCCCGGCCGAACCCCAGATCTGCTGCTTCTCGGAGCTCTGGCTCCTTGTCGGAGGAGAGAGATAACACTCCCTGCCTCAGGGACGCATAGTAATTACATAAGCATGACAACTATAGAAACACGCCCAAGAGAAGACAGTGGCCGGGACTGGGGCCCCGTCAGTTGCAGGAATTTTCTGCAGGAGAATATTGCAAGTTTGGGGGAGACTAGGAGGGAGGGACAGTCTAGGAGGGAGGGACAGTCTAGGAGAGGGCTGGGTGCCGAGTCCCAGAAAGTGCAGGATGCCTGCTCAGCCTTCTGGACCCTTCACTCAAAAACTGGAATGGAGGTGGTTTACGGGGTGAGCCAGGGGACCCTAAGTGGAGCTAGGACTTCACTGCGTCCCTCTTCCTTCCTTCTCCCTGTGACAGGAGCCCCCCATATGCGGCAGTTCCTGTGCTGGGGGAGCTTCCATGCACAGCGCCTTTCTCCCCCTCCACTCCACACGGGGCCGAGTGGGGCCCACGGGCACACAGTGGCCCCTGACCCCTCACAGTGGATCGGCCCCAGTGTCCTGTCTTGTGCCCCTGCCAGCTGGCCTCTCGCTCTCTGTTCCCTGCCCTGCCTTCTGCTCTGTCCTTCCTGGCGGTGAGTCTGCCCTTCCTTGTTGTCACCTTGCTGACTCACGGCACCCGCCTCCCCCACCCAGCTGTCTTGACGCAGCCAAAACTCACTTCGAATCAGAGACCAGAAGCCCGGGGCAGCTTGTGACTGGCTAGCCCAGCCTCTGGACTCGAGGGCAATTGGCCACAAAAAGTCACCCGGTGCAGGACAGAAGCTCCATAATAGCCCTGGCAGGCCAGGTTCCTGGGCCCATCCGTCCCTGGTGGCCCTGCCTCCGCTTCCCCATCTGTAAAATGGGGGTGTGCGTGCCAGCCCCGCCTGCCTTTCAAGGTTTGTTGAGAGAGATGTGCAAATGTGATGAGGGATAAAGTGTGTGTGGCAGGCAGACGCTCTGGCAAAGACATAAAGTGCAGTCCATTTGCATGCCCCCTGCTGTGTATTGCTTGGAACATCTGGGGACTTCAGACTGTAGAGCCCCCTCGGGCGCCTCCTGCATCAGGGAGGAGTGGACAGGCTGTGGAGCTGGGATGCTTGGAGTTCAGAGACCCCTAGTGGCCTGAACGGGGCACAGAAACAGATGCCGGAAAGAGGCAGGTGGCCTGGAGCCGGGGAGTCAGGCGGTGCCCTGGTGTCCTCCTGGCACCCAGACACCCCGTGAGTCCAGTAACTGTGCCAACTCCACATACACTTCCAAGGAGCAGCCCTGGCCACAGTCAGGAGCCCCAGCCCTGAGCTCTGCACCAACCAGGAGCCGGGTGGCCTGGAAGCTCAGGCACCCTGGGACCCACAGCTCACGTCTCTGAGGTGGCATAGGGTGAGGTGCAGCTCGCTACCATGCCCCAGCCTGGGCAGGGGGCAGCCTTCAGCCAGAGACCAGCTTGTGTGGGCAGAGCCAGCCAGAGATGTGCTGTGGGGACACTCAGAGCTGCTCAGAACTGGGACAGAGAAACCCTCTTGCAAAAACAGGGCCCTGAGGGCTGCATAGGGAAGGGAAGTTGGTGGGGCTTTAGAGAGGACCTGCAGGTTTGCAGCTGTGTGGGTGTCTGCTCATGCGACCAGCTGGTGTGGTCTGTGTGCCTAGGCACCTGTGCGCCCGGGGTGGGCTCTCTGCCTCCCTCCCCCACCTGCTCTAGCACTGGCCCCTGCTCTAACACTGGCCCTGCTCTAACACTGGCCCTGCTCTAACACTGGCCCCTGCTCTAGCACTGGCCCTGCTCTAACACTGGCCCTGCTCTAGCACTGGCCCCTGCTCTAACACTGGCCCCTGCTCTAGCACTGGCCCCTGCTCTGACACTGGCCCCTGCTCTGACACTGGCCCTGCTCTGACACTGGCCCCTGCTCTGACACTGGCCCTGCTCTGACACTGGCCCTGCTCTGACACTGGCCCCTGCTCTAACACTGGCCCCTGCTCTGACACTGGCCCTGCTCTAACACTGGCCCTGCTCTGACACTGGCCCTGCTCTAACACTGGCCCCTGCTCTAACACTGGCCCTGCTCTAGCACTGGCCCCTGCTCTAACACTGGCCCTGCTCTAGCACTGGCCCTGCTCTAGCACTGGCCCCTGCTCTAGCACTGGCCCTGCTCTAGCACTGGCCCCTGCTCTGACACTGGCCCCTGCTCTAACACTGGCCCTGCTCTAACACTGGCCCTGCTCTAGCACTGGCCCCTGCTCTAGCACTGGCCCCTGCTCTGACACTGGCCCCTGCTCTGACACTGGCCCTGCTCTAACACTGGCCCTGCTCTAGCACTGGCCCTGCTCTAGTGCTGGCCCCTGCTCTGACACTGGCCCTGCTCTGACACTGGCCCTGCTCTGACACTGGCCCTGCTCTGACACTGGCCCTGCTCTGACACTGGCCCTGCTCTAACACTGGCCCCTGCTCTAACACTGGCCCTGCTCTAGCACTGGCCCCTGCTCTAACACTGGCCCTGCTCTAGCACTGGCCCTGCTCTAGTACTGGCCCCTGCTCTGACACTGGCCCCTGCTCTGACACTGGCCCCTGCTCTGACACTGGCTCCTGCTCTAACACTGGCCCCTGCTCTGACACTGGCCCCTGCTCTGACACTGGCTCCTGCTCTAACACTGGCCTCTGCTCTGACACTGGCCCCTGCTCTAACACTGGCCCCTGCTCTGACACTGGCCCCTGCTCTAACACTGGCCCCTGCTCTAACACTGGCCCCTGTGCTCTGTTGCAGATGAACCGGCCGATCCAGGTGAAGCCTGCGGACAGCGAGAGCCGAGGAGGTAGTAGCTGCCTGCGCCAGCCCCCTTCACGTGAGGGCCCACTTGTCTCTGCCCCCTCGTCCCCTCCCGCCTCCCTCTCCCAATGCAGCAATGCAGCGACTCCCGCCACCTGCTCCTGTCTCCCCTTAGGCAGGGTTTTGGAGCTCTGGGGGGACAGTGAAAGGAAGAGGGGTGACTGGGGTCTGCCAGGTGGTGGGGTTCGGTCCTTTCCATGAGGGAGCAAGCAATGAGGATGTCCAGGACACTCTTCTGCTGCCTGTAGGACACGGAAAAGGTGCTCCTCCCACTTCCGTGTCGCCAGGGAAAACCCCACTGTGATGGGACTTGACCAATTGAAAGGATGTTGGGACAGGATGTAGGCAATGGAGGTGGGACATGGGAGGGTTCAGGCCAGAGTGGGCACATCTGAGGAAGGCTCCCGTGGGATGTTGGGGTGCTTCCTGTGGGGTATAGGACTGTTTCCCGTGGGTGATGGCCTGCTTCCCGTGGGGTGTTGGGGTGCTTCCTGTGGGGTATAGGACTGTTTCCCGTGGGTGGTGGCCTGCTTCCCGTGGGGTGTTGGGCTGCTTCCCATGGGGTGTTGGGCTGCTGAGGGCAAGATCCTGGAGCTGGATTTAGGGAGGAGGTGTCTGAAAGGGAACAGAGCAGGAGGACACGGCCTCACATAGATACCGTCCCCATTCTCACAGAAGAAACTGACTTCCACCCGTGAGGCCACCAGGGCACACAGGCTCAACCAGGCCAGGCCCTCGGCTTCCTCTGCCAAGAAACCATGTCCTGGGGTCTGACCTGTGCCCGTGCCCACACCATGCCAGGTCAGGCCCCTCTGCCCCTGGGTTATCCCCACCTGGGCGTGTACAGGCAGGTAATAAGGGATTTCTCTCTCCCTTCCCTTCCCTCCCCACCCCCAAAATTTTCTAGCAAATTAAGAGCAAAAGGTAAAATGGGCAAAAGCTACTTGTAAATTCAGAGCCAAGATCCTTGTCCTGAGAGAACTCAGGGAGGTCACAAAAAGAGCGCCTCCTGCCGGCAGGGAGAGTAAGTGCCACCTGCCGCCCTCTCTGGGGAGCCAGGAGCAGCGCAGGCCTTGGAGGCAGTGGCCCGAAGGAGGGAGACGCCACACCTGGAGAAGTCAGCCCAGGAGGCAGGCCCCTCAGGTGCAGCAGGGGGTGCCTGTGTGCGGAGCAGACAGCTCACAGTCCAGCCAGCTTCTCTGGAACCGGAGCCCGGAGCGGGGCGGCGGGCACCCCTCTGCCCAGCAAGGCCGCGCCAAGCTCTAACTCAAACCTTCGCTTGCCTCTGAGGCAATAGCTCTCTGACTCCAAGTTGCTAACCTCATCTCCTTTCTCCCATATATCTCCTGCCGCTGACACTTGCCCCAAACCCGATTAATCAGCTCTTTTATTCTTCCCGCGGTGGAAGGGGGAAAGCAGAGCCAAACCCAAACATCTATCTATTAATTGCATATTCAATATTAAACAGTGAGGTGATCCTGAGTCAGCACTATCACCAAGCTAGTCTTTAAAAAACGAAAGTATATCCATTAAATACTTCTTCTGGGTGGAGGGGCTAGGGGAGAGGTGAACATTAAAAAAAGATGAAATGAATGGGAATAGGAGAAGGGTGGGAAGGCAGGGGAGGGAGTGGGAAAAGAAATGCTATGGGCAAGGTGAAGGGAAAGGGGGCAGGAGGAGGAGGCCAGAGAAGAGAAAGCTCATGTTGGCCTGGAGCAGGCAGGGAGGGCTTCCTGGAAGAGGTGGGAATTGGACCAAAAGGTGTATACTTGGCAGGAGACAGTGAGCACAAGTGAAAATGGAGCCCTAAACACAAGGCCAAGGGGTTGGACAGGTCTCCATCAGAAGCAGGAGCCACTGATCCTGATGGGGGGACAGGGCAGAGAGAAGGTACCCCAGCTGTAATGTCCTTGGGCAGGAAGAGAGGAGACAGCTCCTGCTCCCACCACCAAGAGCCCGGCTCCAGCTCGGCAGGGAGAGAAAACCAAAGGAGGAGCCTCCCCAGGAGCCAGGAGGACCCAGTTAATGTTGCAGAGCTCGAGGGAGCACATTGTCTTTAAACTCAGATTCACACCCAAATAGGCAGGCCAGCGTGTTACCAGGGGCGTGAAGTAGGCTGGGGACAGAGCGGGTGCACGGTGGAGGACGGAGGGCATGCCCTGCCCGGCCACCTCAGAGGCAAGGACACTCCGTAGGGCGTGCACTGTGGTGTCCTTTGCCTCCCGAAGGCGAATATACTTCCCCCAAAGGGGGTTCATGGTCAGCATCTGCATTAGGTCTCCACAGTGGCAGGTGCCCTTCGACCTCTCGGTTTCACTCTGGATAGGTGCCCCCGGGGTGCTGCCCTGCAGGTCTGAGCCCCCCATCCTCCCTGGCCAGGTTGTGGGGGCTTCTTTCAGGGAATCAGACTCCATCTGGCTGAACTGGAAAAGACTGGGACTGTGTGCCCACCCCCCTCAAGGGTCCAAAAAAGTCCGCAGCCAAGTCAGGGACCTTGAGGAAGGAAAGCGTGGTGGAGGCCTGAGCCAGGTGTAGCAGACACTGACCTGATCTCACCTTCCCCCACCCCCATCCAGACACAGACCATCAGATCCGTGCTATCTGCCCTGGCCCCTAGAAGGCGCCCTCCCCATCAGAAACCAACCCTGTCCTCTTCCCAGTAACCACCTCCCAGGGAGAAGGTTTAGCTAAGGTGGGCCTCATCTCGGATAAGTTTGCATAAACACCTTTCACACCACCACCCTCACCAACATGCTCACGCCCACACTGCCAAAGGCAGACACCCAGTCTCACACAGCTCCTGGTGGAAATAAATGTCCTCATTGGGCACCCAGTGGCTGGGGGTGGGCACAGACTGGGGCCACCAGGATTTATCTCATCACCACGAAATGACAGGAAAAAAAGCAGCAAGATGGCTAGCTTCGGGGTTGGAGAAGTTAGAAACCAAGATAGCTTAGGAAGGAGTCCTGGGAAAGAGGGGGTTCTGGCTTGCCAAGGGGCTGCCCACTGGGAAGGAGGCAGGTGTGGCACTGGAGGGATGCAGTCTTCCAGGTCGGCCACCATGGCCCTCCCCCCTCCCCGGGACCCGGAACTAAAAGCCACACGGGCACACGACACACTCCAGCCGCCCGGGCTGGCACCTGTGCGGCTGGAACTGAGGACCTGGGCCCTCCCCACCAGCTCCAGCTCCTCAGTCTCCCGCTGGGCCTGGGCAGGGCCAGGACACATGGGAGGGTCCGGGCAGGTGGGACAGCCTGGGAGTCAGTCCTTTCCACGTGGGTCCCCAAGGCAAGTGCGGCCCAGTCACTCAGCCAAGCAGGTCCCTGCAGCCTTTCGCTGCTCCCCCGTTCATTTAACGGCACCTCCAGGCGCCCGCCCCGCACCGTGGCCGGCACTGTGTGGCTGCAGTCCCGCTGGGCTGGCTAATGAGGTTGGACACAGTGCATGGGAACGCCGCTCTGGGGCCCTCCCGAGGCCACGTTCCCCACCATAAACCCGTGGCTGATTCTGTGCTCCCGGCCCCTCCACCATCTGCAGCCCCATTGGTTCCTGCGGCTTTATAAATCCTATTAAGTTCCTCATTTCTCCTCCGAGCATTATTTTATTTTAAAACAGACACAGACAACGCACTGTCAGGGAGGCCTTTGAGGGGATGCTGTGGACCAGCTGATGGGTATTGCCCCTCCCGTTTCTCCCCCCTCCCCCGCCCCAGGCCTGAGGCCCTAGGAGCCCTGTGGCCACACTGCTGACCTCCAGATGCTGGCTTTCTCACTTCTAGACTTTTCTAGCTTTTTAGCCCCATATTCTAGGGAGGCAATTTAGTGGGCGAGCATTTAGATGAAATGGGCGTGTAGGCTGGTCCTGCTTTATAAAGATTCAATATTCAGGAGTTTCCACTTTTCTCTCTTAAGAGGCAACAAATGCCTCACTTCACAAAAGCTTCTGGGTGAACAGGAACCCCCAGGGTCCCGCTAGGAAGCCCTAGGCCCAGGCGGGAGAGGGTGCACTAAACATAAAGCTCAAGACCACGGCGCATTGAAGATCAATCTGAAATTATACCGAGACAGTAGGAATTACGGTTTAAAAAGCAGATTACTCTAGATGAGAAGCATTCAGGGAGGAGGGTGGGGAAGGTGTGGGGAAAGCCTTGAAGGACAGGTGTGAACACCCTGTGGGACCCCCGGAGGTGGCCCTGGCGGGCGGGGTGTGGGTGGGCAGAGACTCAGCCCCAAAGAACAGACTCATTTGTCAGCAGCCAGTCGAGTCCCAGAGCAGGAGTCCAACGACCTCGCCCTAGCCTCTCCTCTCAGAGACCCCAGAAGGAACAGAGGGTCCCACCCGGGGCTGAGAAGGGTCCAGTGACAGAGGCCCCTAAAGAGGAAGGAGTCTGCCTCTCAGAGCAGAAAATTCCCCACCTTCACCTGCCCCCTCTGTCCCCACAGAAGCCCTGGAAGCTGGGCGTGTGCACACCCCACTGTGGGCCCATGTGAGTGTATGTTGGAGGGTACATTTCCACTTCCCCTCTGATCAGACCTCACAGACCCCACATCTTCAACTCATACCAGACAGCAGCACCCCTGTCCTCCCTCCCCACAGCTATGTCCGGGCCCAGGGCCTCGGGCAAGAGGTCCTGGCCAACCTTTGGCTGGGGCACAGGTAGCTGCCCTCGTGGCCAGGACAGGGCCGCCCAGCAGCCTGGGAAGGCCCGGAGCCATCCTGTGCACCCTCGCCGGGAGTCTACTCTCACCCAGTCCCTCCCGTCTAAAAACAATCCAGAAGGAAAGCCACTCCACAGCCTCTCAGCCTCCTTCTTCAGAGCACAGGGACCCGCTCATCAGCCTGTCCTTCCATATTCCCGCCGAAATCTCTCAAGCTGTAGACGGCAGCGTTTTCCCTTGAACCGCAGCCCCACAGCCAATGTCCTGGCAGATCTCAGTGTACTCGAAGCCTATGTGTTTGGGACCAACCTTTAAGAAAAGCCGTTCAGCTTGGGAAGTTCATGTCAGACACCAGGCAGCACAGCCCAGACCCTCTTGGTGTGCAGGGAGCAGCCGGGGGCAGGGCTGCAGGCCCTGGGGAAGGGCTGAGGGTTAGACTGCTCATCACCAGGCCAAGTGCCACCCCCCAACCCCCCAACCCTGGCAGGGTTTGGCTCCTTTAATGGCCAGGAAGTCCCGCCACATACCTGAGCACCATCCCTCCTACTTTTGATTAAGCATTCCCATGGTAGGTTCTCCTGTTCCCCTGCCCTGCGGGCTTTATTCTCCACAGCCCCCATTCTTTCACACCTAAACCCAAAAAGCAAAACAAAACAACAAAAAACACCGCTATCTCTTCCCTTTCCCAAGCCCCCTTTAAAAATAAATTTAAAAACTCCATGCAGCTCCTCTAGTTCACACAACTGAACGCAAATAGCAACCGAGGCAGGTCTTTGTGGGGAGGGAGGTGGCCGGTGGGAAGGGTCCCCAGGGAGGCCCAGGGAGGCTCCAGGGGGGCAGGCACATCATAAGTCCCTCCTCACTCCTGCCATAGGTGCGAAATTATAATTAACTGCAAACCTGCTGAGTTTAAATGGACTTAGCATTTTCAGCTGGGGGGAGGGGTGTTGATTGATCTGCATTTTGTTTTTGTGGTGTGTGTTTTTTTTAATCCATTCGGCAAGTTAAGTCGAGGCTCGCAGCTCCTTGCCAAATTCCCTCTGGCCCCGGCTAATTTAGCAAAGGATTGTTTCAGGGGAAATGGGATGTTAATCATTGCAAATGGGCTCCTGGATGATATCTGAAAGCTGCCTCCTGTGTGCCCAGGCTGAAGGAGCGGATAACAGGAATAGGAATGACGGAGAGAGGGACCACGGCCCTCTGGCTCCCACCCATCGCCACTCCCATGGCGTCCTGTGGCAGGCACCGTGTGGGCATGCAGGAGGAAGACGGGCAAGTTGAGAGAGAGAGAGTCACAGGCGGTCCTCCTGGGCGGCAGTCCTTGGTGCTGCAGTGACCGAGATGTTCCCTAGCTCACCTCACTTGCCACAGCCTGATAGCAGCATGGAAGCTGTGAGGTTGGGGGAGGGGGAGAGGGAGGCAGGGGGAGACAGCTCAAACCAGAGAGGTCAGAACAGGTAACACCTGCTTGGCCTGCAGAGGGAAGAGGATTTGAGCAAGGAAGGGCAGAGTCAAAAGGGTTTGGAGAGTCCCAAGGGGAACAGAGGGTCTGCCTTATGGGGAGGGCAAGATATGGAAGCACTGATTTCCAGAAGGTGCTTTAAGTGGATGCATTTAGGCAAAGGGAAGCCCTCTAAGACGCTGGGGCAGGGGGTGACGTGATAAGAGTGGCACTTTGACAACAGTAGCCTAGGGACACTCAACCAGATTGGGGAGGGAACCAGAGCAGGCCAGCGGGGACGGTGCTGGGCACTCACTCCCAGGTGCTCTGACGGCGAGCATCCTGTCTGTTCCACAGTGATGCCTTGCCACCTCCTCTGGCAAAGGGATGATGACACCCCTTTGCAGCTGCCGGAGGGGGAACAACTGTGGAACCCTCCCTGCTGACAGTGCCGCAGTCATTTCATTCTTCGAGTTCAGTCATGGGGAGAGAGGAGGGGACGGGTTGGGGACCTCCGACAAGGTGTGACCAACAGAGTGCAAATGGAAGTCGCACCGCCTGGGGCCAGAGCTGCACTGAGCATGTGCATTCAGCGGGACAGGGAAGGCTTCCTGGAGGCGGTGATTATTGGAACGGCAGGGTTACCAACAGGCAGCACCTAGGTGAAGTGTCACAGGCAAAGACAGGAAAACAGAGACGAGAAAGGGAAATATGTGGCATCTTAGATATTCTTTAAATAATGTAGAGGAATCGGTTCGGCTGGAGAGGAAGGTTCGCCTTCTGGAAGACTCAGATTAGGTGGATTGTGTGTCTCATTGCTCCTCAAATTCCAGGGCATGTACGCCTACTCACACACACTGACTGAGTCTGGGGGACCTTGTCTATTCTCACCCTTCAGTCCAAGTTCACCAGGCCTGTCCCAGAGTCTATTTTCTCTATGGGGCTGCCCCGCCTTCCTGGTGAGCCGTGCCCTGCCTGCCCTGTCCTGCCTCCTTCCCACCCAGCCCAGCCCAGCGCCCGCAGGATCCAGGCAATGCTGCAGCTGCTGCGGCTAACCCCAAGCCAGGGCTCTGAAGGGAGACAGATAGAGCCAGTAGGGCCTCAATCCCACCATGAATCAGCCAGAGCCTCCAGTACGAGCGCCTCAGCCCTGCAGCATCCCAGCGAGATTGACGGAGCAGCACCCCCTTTCGATGGAGGGGGAAGGAGACGAGACCACACAGGGGGTAGTCAGCCTGCACACCTCAGTCTCTCTGCGCCGACCTCTGTGTCTTGCTGCCTTCTCACGGGTCTGTGCTGGTTCCTGACACAGAGAAAATTCTCCCGTTATCAGCGATGCCCATCAGATGCCCAAAAGACAAGGCTGGGTCAGAATGGGGAGGAGGACGGATAGGGAACTCGGGAGGGTCTAGGGTGGCACTTGCCCGGGCGCAGGCTCAATCCGCAGCAGGATGAGCCTGTCCGTGGTCCACCTGAGCATGTAGGGTCAGTGGGAGGAGCGGGGGAGGAGCCGGTGGAAAACTCCACATCTGCCCAGCAGAGGAGAGCCACCTGGTGCTCAGAGCCTTGTCGGTCTGATCCTGGCAAAGAGAAAGGCTTTGCAGAGGCTGGAGGTTAGCAGCCAGCATGGGTTTGTGTTTTTTGTTGTGTGTGGTTTTTTGGATTTTTTTTGGGGGGGTGCATGGAAAGGGGCATATCAGGGACAGACCCATGATCCCAACCTCTCGGATACCACATCCCAGCACTGGGTAACTGGCCCAGGTGTCAGGAGATTTTAGGCTGAGACATAAATGCCCAATTGGAAGCGGCTCAAATCTGCAGAGAGCTGCGCATGAAAGAGAGATGTGTGGGGTTCCAGAAAGCCTTGCTGAGCTCTGGCCCTAGAGCAGCTGCCAGTCTGGTGGGAGACCAGGTTATGGCTGCAGGAGCACCACTGAGCAATGGAGACAGTGAGCCCGGCTGGCAAAGGGCAGAGCCGAGCAGGCAGGGCAGACAGGGAAGGCTTGCAGAGGAGGCTCCGTGTTGGCGGGGAGTCAGGCTGAGAAGCTGGGGAGACGAGGAATTAGGACCGTCTACGGGGAGGTGAGGAAACCATTGGCCTGAGGAGAGGATTCCAAGACATGCTCAGTCGCCAGTTGAGGGCTTTCTGGAAGATGATGGGACGTCCTGGAGAGGATGGGGAGGTGGGTGTTTGATGGAGGCTGGGCCTGGGCAGGTTGGCCACCTGCAGGGAGGACTGGACAAGGTGCCACGAGACCAAGGAGAGATCTGTGCACCTCCAGCTGTGAGAGAATGGGCACGGGGCCTGGGAATGAAACCAGGAGCTCAAGAAGCCTTTTGTCACCATGAAATACAAAGCCCCAAACCGTTCCCTGCCCTGCCCGGGACTTGCTGCTGCCTTCAAGGTCTCTCCAAGCGCACAGCCACTTCCAGGCCAGCCCACCCTTGGCGGTCCTCCCGGACCCTTCCTAGCCGCCAGCTCCATATGGTCAGAGCCCTGGGCAGGGTCCACCTGCTGGGGTGTGGTCTCCAGAGCGTCCTCATTGGTCTTCCCAGTTCAGAACCCCCTTCCTGCTCTCCGTCTGAGCCACCAAGTTAGACAGTGGGTGTTCGCTCCCCATCTCTTCACAAAGACTGTGCCCTTCTTGGGTCAGACATGTCCGGCCTCCACAGAGCCTCGCTGGCCCCAGGCCCTCCGAGTGGGAACCTCCCCTACGACCCTGGCTCTCTGCCGGCCTAAAAAACAGTCCCCTCTTTAGTGTCCCCCTCAACCCCTCCAAAGTCAGGCCACAGGCAGGGGGTGGAGGTGGGCAGCAGGGAGGGTGCCCCTGACATTGGCATTCTCCTTGCAGCGCATCTTAATAATTTAATGGCTATTAGCAGGGCCGCAGTGGTGGGGGGGGAGGGGGGGCGCAGAGGGAAGATTTATAGAGAGAATTCACTCCAGGTTGGGGTTTTGTCTTCCTCTGTTTTCCTGGCATTTATCATGCATGTTTTAATTTGGATCGGAGAGTTGCTACCATCTGGCCATTATCGCAAAGAAATATTCATTTTCGCTGAGTGACACAGGCCCCATTCATCACGGAGCGCGCTGATTGCCCGCGAGTGTGGGGCTGCGCTTTCTCCTTCAGTAGCAACGAACCTTGAGCTCAGAGCAGGTCCCATTTGCCAGGAGCCAAGGCATGGGGCAGGCGGCTGCCACTGACCTCCCAGCCAGGTGGGCAGGGAGCGCTCTCCTGCCATCACAGCCCTCCCCTACCCCTCCCCTCTCCTGGAAGTGGGATATTGGTGGCCCCCAGAGTGGCCCCCAGGCTTCTGACAGCCCTCACATCCAGGGCTGTCCCAGGCCAGGCCACAGAGATGGCACAGGTGGCCCCTCTGCCCAGTCCCTGGGCCTTCAGCATCTGATAAACGCCGGATCCTGTCTTGCCAAGGGCGGGATTTGCTTAAGCCACCGTTCCCTCAGAGAATACCGCTCTAGTGGCGTCATCCCAGGTCAGGGCTGTGGGGACAGAAGGGCCTCCTCAATCTCTCATCACGTTCTGGTGGCACCATCCGGGCTGGGCCTGTGGGGAGAGATGTGTCTGCCTCGGGTTGGAACATTTCCAGAGTGTCACCTTGTATCCACCCGCAGCTCACAGCAGCTCACCGCACAGGCCGCCACGGGCCACCGGGGGCCTTTTGTGGGCAATGGGCGTGGAACCCAAGCATAAAGCCGGACACACAGGGGGCTGTTACAGAACGTCCTTGATGGGCTGAGCTCCACTTTAAGTCTACTCAATAAGCAGGCATTCGGATCTGCAAAACTCAGAACAGAGGAGAAAGTCTCCTTTCACATATTTTAAATCGTGAATCAGAGCACCCAGAATTTGCGGGGCCTTCTGTGTCCACCCCTGCTCCCCATATAGACACCAGTGGGGATTCAGACTCACAGCCTGAAGATAGCAGCTGAGCAGTGCCTCCCACCCCCCAGCATTAGACACTCCCAGGAGGGGACTGGATTAGAGCCAGAAAGGGCTTCGCCAAAAGACAAAATCAGGCAAGAGGGCTTTTGTCTACAGAGGTTCCGTTTCCACAGGAGTCCAGGGGCCAATGGGCTTCCCTGGTCTCTGTCCCGGAGGCTGTGGCCAGACTCTCTAGCTCTCACCGCACGAGGACCCAACCCAGATGTGGCCACAACCCGGGGGACTGGGCTGAGAGGTACCAGAGTCCAGGGGAGGCCCGAGGGAGCTTTGTGGCCCCTTCCCCATGAGAGAAGATAGCCACAGGCATCCTAAGTGTTGACTGAGCACTCCACACGCGGCACATGTGGGCACGCCCACAGGATTCTTGGCCACAGGGGGCTTACAGTCTGGCTGGGGCTGGGCTAAAGCAATTAGGAGACAGGAAAAGACTTTGAATCAAAGCACTAAGTTAACCACAACTGAGGGCCATAGGTGTAGGGCAGGCAACCAACTGACCTCAAAGGCCCCCTGCACGGGCCAGGTCCTCCCCTGGGTCACTGTATCTCTTCACCCCACTCCTGACTTAGGCATCCTTGCTGGGGTCACCAGCTGGTAGCATTGGGTGCATCTGGGAAGGAACCCAGGCCCCTCTGATTCCCAGCACCAGGCTGTGGGTCTGGAGAAACCACGGAGGACTTTGAGTAAGAGGTGGCATTTCAATTGGGTAAGACAGGAGCAGCGACATCCTAGGCGCGGCCCTGCCTGCCTGTCCTCACGCTGGTTTTCTATCTGGCACTTGTTGAACTAAATCAAATGAGAGGGGAGGTCCCCACCTCCCTGGAATGCAAGGCGGGCGAAGGGCCCCTCCCTGCCCGCCAGGCACACACGGGCCACCCCCTCCTCCTCGCTAAGTGACACCAGCAGTTCTGAAACATCTGCTCCTTCATCCCGGACCCGCAATTTGAATAAATTACCCGACGTGGCAGCAGCTTGTTATTAATGGCTTAAGTTTTAGATTAGAAGATGCTTTAGTTAATAACACCGTAGCCTGGCGCTGCGCTTCTCACAGATACTTTTCCATTTCGCCCCTTCCCCTCCTCCTGCCTCGCTCCATCCTATGGCTGCCTCCAGGGGTCCCGGGCTACAACCGCCCCCTCTCCAATCCCCTCACCGCGTCCCTCCGACTCCCCGCTGGGAACCCGGGGACACTTACCCGTGCAGTCGGTCCCGTGTCAGCCCATCTAGGTGATTCACGCGCGCCCTCCCCCAGACCCTCCTTCTGCACCCCTCATCCGATCCCTGGGGCTCTGCTGGCATCCGGGACCCTAGAGAAGCTGGGAAGCGGAACCCACCTCTCCCCAGATGGGCTGGCAGTGCCCTCCACTTGGGAGAGGCCGATGCCCAGCTTATTTCTTTATTCGCAGCCCCTGGGTGTTCATTCGTTTGTTAATTTGCACTCAGGCACCACACACTTCCTGCATGAAGCCCTCCCAGGTTACTTTTAGCGCCCTCCTCCGGCTCCTTCTACTCCTTCCTCTACTGCCCCCTCCCCTCTGTCATTTCTCCCCGCAGCCTGACCTCTCCTGGCACCCCTGGGGCCTGGCCAGCCCTCTAGAACATCGCGGGTTTGATTAACAGCAGGTGCTCACACAGTGGGTGGCTTCCAACAAGCTTGTGCAAGCCTGTGAGTGAGGCTTCCTGCAAAGAAGGGGTGCACGAAGCGAGGGAGAAAAGAGGGCGAGCCTGCAAGGGCGGGGGGGGAGGGGTTGTTCGATGGGATATCACATAGAAAACACTGAGGTGTAAATAGATAGCCAGTGTGGTCCTGTCCTCAATCTGCTCCCCCAGTTGTAGGCCACAGTCATGGTCAAGGGCAGAGGGGCAGGCTCCTGGCAGGTTCAGCCCCAGCTCAGGAAGCAGTGGGTCCAGGCCTGGCAGGAGGGGCTGTGCGCAGGGAGCTGGCTCTCCAGGGCGGGCTGCGGGCCTGCCACCAGGAGGGCCCCAGAGTGGGTGTCCGGAAGCAGAAGAAAGGGTGCGCCTGTGTGTGGGTGGGAGGGGAAGGAAGGAAGGTAGGATGTCCCACAGGCAGGGGGCCAGACATACCCATCTCTGCCCCACGGGAGGGTTCTGTGAGGCCCCAAAGCCCAGGGGCAGGGCTCCAGGAGAGGTCTTGGAGGGCGCTCTGTGCCAGAGCTAAGTGTACTGTGGGGTGCCCTGTTCCTGAGGACCCAGGGGGGGACCCTGACCCTGGCTCTAACGGAGAATGTGCTGCTTCCTTTCTACTCACCCCCTCGCCCCCTCCCCAGTTCTGAGGCCCCAGGAGACCAAGGCCCGCACCGCCTCCCATTTGGTCTAACATTACTGTGGGACTCTGCCTTCGCTAAGAGCCCCGCCATTATAACATAATTACTGCTGAAAATGACCTTTAAAATATATTTTAAATTCAAAATGTCTTTAAACCCTTCACTGAGCACCATTTTTCAATTTCAACGACTGTTTTCCTTTTTTGGGGGCAGCGAGGGGTGGGGAGGGAGAAAGGGCCCTCGGAATGGATTTCAAATGTTAATCTCTCCCCGTGACAAGGGGGCTGAGCTGCCCAGGTGGTGCCTTGCAGGGGACCCAGGTGGGTGGGGCAGAGGACACCCAGGACCAGATCAGGGTCCGCCCTTCCTCATAGCCTCCATGTCTGGGGGCCTCGGGCTCCCCACACCTGCCCAAGCCCCTGTCCCCAGCCCCAGCCTTCGCTGCTTTGACCCCAGGTGACCAGCAGGAGCCAGAGGAAGTGCTGTGGACACGGGCAGTTTGGGCCAGTTCCTCACAGCCTCCTCCACCTGCTTTGCTTCCCTGGCTGCCTCTTCCCAGACCTCCATTGTCACACAGTGTTCAGTTTCTGGCCTTCTCAGCAGCCTCTGGGGGCCCCAAACCCTGCAGAGTGGAGCCCCATGCCCACTCTGCTCCGCCACTCCTCCACTTCAGGGCCCCTTTGCCCTGACCTGGCTGGTGCGCCTGTCCCTCAGACAGTCTGCGCCCCTGGCTGCCTCTGACCACTCGGTGACAGTGAAGGAAGGAGAATGAATAATGAGGGAGAAGAGGCGGTTGCACCTGCCCACAGCTGTCCCCTTACCCCGTTTTCCTGAAGGATCTAGCCTGCTGCCACACTGCACTCCCCAGATATTGCTGCAACCACACCCCGCCCCGCCCCCTTAACCTCTAGGAAACCCTGCTGTGCCTCCTACCTGTCCTGTCCCTCTCTCCCCTCACCACCTCTGGGGACCTGGGCTGGGGAGTCCTGTGCTACCCAGCGTCACCTCAGCCCTTTCCCATGTGGCCACAGGCCTCGGGGAGGGCACTGATGGGTAAGGGCCTTAGATGGGTAACTCCATCCAGGAAGGAGTGGCGAGTGGGCATCAGACAATTCTTCCAGTGTATTCTTGGGACTATTCCTAAAATGGCCAAATTCCCATAGCATCTGATTTGTTCACTATGAAAGCCAACATACATCCCAAAGTCAAACTGATGTGGGTCGTGTCCAGCTCTTTGGATCACCTGAGTTTTTAGATCGTCCATAGTTTTGAATGATCCCTATCCTCAGCCATAGAAACCAGGACCCCTTGCTGCCCTGCCTTGATTGAGGTTTGGGTGTGGCAGCTCCTTGGCCTCCCACAAAGGAGCTCAGGGTGTGAGGGAGCAGGGGTAGCAGTGATAAGGGCTTCCAGAGCTCAGCTGAGGGGGCTGTGGGGATGGTGCAATGGGGTGGCATCCATGACCTGGCTGTGAGCCCAAGTTCAGTCTCAGAGGCCTAGTTGCTGCTTGGCAGGGTCCTGAGGAAGATAGATGGTGGCAGGTGGGTGAGACCAGACTGAAGTGATGAGACTTCTGCAGGGAATGTGGTGCTGGAGGGACAGAGCAAAGAGCAGCATGGGGTGGGACATCAGCCACCATCCTGGCCACCCTCTCCACTGCCAACGCCTTCCGCAATCATACCCTACCCACCTCCGCTAGACTGGCATTCCTGAAACCATCCTGATACTCTGTTCCCAAGCTCAGAAATCTAGACCGTTTCCCTGTTTCCTATTCCCTTTGATTGCCTTTCAAGAGTCTCCTCAATCTGGCCCCACCTGTCCATCCCCTCCATCATGAGTAGAGGGCAGGCATGGAGTCACTTTGGAATAGCCAGTATGAAGAGTTCTAATGCAATTCACCTTGTGCTATGGCCATCTTAAGAGAAGTATGGTGTCCAGAATAGAGGAGGTGATGGTACTACTTGTACTGATAAGACCACGTGCCCATTTTACAAATGAGGGACTTGAGGTTCAAAAAGGACTCAATTACTTGCCCACAGTCACACAAAAATTAAATGGTAATGCCTAGACTGGAACCCAGATGTGACTGAGATCTTGGGTCTCAGTCCCTTCTTTCTTCATTCCTTCTCTAACTCCAGCTCAAAGCCTTCCTCCTCCAGAAAGTCTTCCCAGACTGCATCAGCCATCCTTGTCCTCTCCCAGCCTCTGCACAATCCTTGTGTGTGTGTGTGTGTGTTGTGTGTGTGTGTGTGTGTGTGTGTGTGTGCACTCCTCAATAAGGTCATAAGTTCCCTGAGGGTCAGAGAGTAGACATAGCCCACACGCTTTCCCTCAGGTCCTCTACAGAAACAGGCCCATTTATCCCCCCTTATCCTCTTCTACTTCCCTGGACCCTGGGAGAACCAGGGTGGAAGAACCGGGCAGGTCCATCTTCCTACACCAACCTCCTCCTTTGCTCACCAAGGCCTGGAGCAGGCAGGGGGTCTGGACAGTGGTGTAAGGCCAGCAGAGCAAGGAGAAGGTGGAAGGTGGAGGACATGCCACTCCAGAAATACACATGCTCCACAATGTATAGTAACAGAGTATGCATCATTTCCCATACTGTCATAAATATCATATTTATAATATCAATTAAATGCCAGCAACTTAAATCATTTATAATAGAGATACAGCCACTCAATGAACCATTAGCAGAGTCAGCGACTTCTCGCTCCTAGCAGGGTCTGACAGAGAGTGATGGCTGGGAGGAGGGGTGGCACAGAGCAGGAGCATGTCGTTCCCGCAACACACTTCCCACCCGGGAGGGAGACTCAGGCAAGGCTGAGCTGGGAGAAACCATCTGGCCATTTGGTCCAACCACCTGCCTTGCATGCGGAAGCCCCAGTGCAAGGGATGGAGGGCGAATGCCTGTCCTCGGGGCTCTTCTGGGAGGCACCTCCGGGAGCCCTCTCTCTGTGAGCCTCACCGCTGGGACCAATGCTAGCCCTGGGGGAGGGGCTTGAGGGGTGAAAAAGGTGAAGAGATTCAGCAAAGAAAAAACCCCTCATAGACATAGACAACAGGATGGTGATTACTCAGGGGAAGGGGGTTGGGGGAAGTAGAAGAGGGTAAAGGGGGGGATAAAAGGTGATGGAAGGAGGCTCAAGTTCAGGTGGTAAACACACATTACAATATACAGATGACTATTAAAAAATAAATTGTCTCAAAATATATTGGATATTTAAAAAAAGAATCAGAAAGAGACAAGAGTCTGCGGCACAGGGGCCTATGGGAGCCCCTGCAGTGGCCCCTTGCTCTAGCCAGGGCAATTTTCCTCCACCCCCGCCCGCTCTGAGTCTCCTCCCTCTCCATGTCCCCTCCTTTCCATGTCCCTACCTCCTCCTGTCTCCCATAATCCATTCTCCACACAGTGGCCGCATCAGAGCCTGTCTCTCTACGCAGAGCTCTCTGGTCCTCTCACTCCGGTGGGAGTCAAGGTCCTCACCACCCTGGTCCTGCTGCATCCAACTCCACCCACAGCTGCCCTATCGCTCCATCCCTTGCTGTAGCCCCCTTGCTGGTGGCTATTGTTCAAACCTCCCTGCTTCGGCCTTTGCACAAGTGCCTCTCCCCCATATGCCACGTCTCAGCTTAAGCATCCCTCTCACGCAGGGCTATCCTGACTTGCCCACTAAGGCAGCCCAGCTCCACCATTGGCCACCTTGTTTTATCATGTTCATGGCACAGACCACTACCTGATCTTTTCTTACCTGCCATCCTCTTCTCCCCACTTCAAGGGGAGCTCCGAGCAGGCAGGGACTCTGTATGTGTCCCTCTCTGTGTCTTGGTACCTTGCACAGTGCCTAGCCCAGAGCAGAGGCTCAGGAACTGAATGGTTGAACAGAACAGGGACCCCCATGGGTGGTGCTATGAAAGAGCTGGGGTGCAATCAGTGAATGTCTACAATGCCAGGGTTACAGATCCCAAGCCCTGGGCCAGGTGCCAGGGGTCAGAGGTGAAGGGGGAAGGCCCCACCTTTGAGGAACCTCCAGAAGCACAGAGGAGCCCTGTGCTCAGGTCTTTCTTGTGGAGAGGGCTGGGAAGCTGGGAGCGGTTCCCTGGTGGAGAGGGAGCTGGCAATGGACCCATTGCACTGGGAGCTCCGGGTGGTGGAGGGGGCGGGCTCCCAGCTCTGAGCCCTGGGACCCGGGACCATGTCCAGCCCAGCGTCCAGGTTGGATGGGCTACTGGAGGGGGTGTTTAGAAGGAGATGGGGTGGGGAGGGGAGGGGGACTACACAGGGCTGGAAATGTGACTCACTCAGCCTGGCCAGCTTCCAGAAAACTCTGTGCAATCAACCAGAGAAACACATTTGAGAAAACAGAATTGTGAGAGTAACTTTGAAGCCTTAGTTGCCATGGGAACATGTCTGTAAATACTTAACTGCAAACATTAAGTGGCACAGGGGATGGAAGGAGGGAGCGGGAGGCAGCAGTCTCCCTGCGGGAGCTGGCCACATCCACTGGCACCTTTCATCCTCAGCCAAGCCCCCTTCCTCACCCTCCCTCCCAGCGTGCCTGACCAGGGTCCTCTTCCTTTCCCCTCTCCCTAGAGCCTCCTCGGCCCCATGAGCGGGGAGTAGGAGGGTCCCAACTGTCCCCCAGACTCCCTTTCTGTCCCAGTTCCGCCTCATCCCTGCTCCCCACACTAGGACCCTGGGACCCTCACCAGGAGCTTCCTAGCCCAGAGGTGACCCAGCCCCTGGCCATCCACCACTGCCCCCATCCACCTCGCTGTTAAGGGTGGGTGCAGTAAAGCAACATGTGAATCAAGGAAGTCTTTGCAACAAGCATGGTTAAGAGACCCAGATATTTTGCCTTAAGGAACTCTTGGCCTAGATTGCCAATTATGGACCTGCCCCCCTCCCTCCCTCTCCATTGGCCTCCTCTGACCTGCCCTTGGTCAGGGCCACCCCCCTCCAGTTGGTCTCTTTCCCCAGGGCTCTCCTGTGGCTCAGTGACTGTGACTGCGTGGGGGCCTGGAGGGAGCTCACCCCATGCCCTCTCTGCCTGGCCCGCACTGACCTGTCTGCTCTGGTTCTGCCTAGAGGAGTTCAGCCTTTCTGGGCCACAGACCCCATTGGGAAACCAAGGGAAGCTTTTCATTCATCCATTCAATTGTGCCCCAGAAGGTTAATGAACACAACCAGGCCATGTGCCGAGGGCTGGGCCGTCCCACCCTCCCAGGGCTTACAACTTAGGGGAGGAGCAGACTGGAAGCAAGAACCCCAATCGAAGCTCCAGCATGTCAGCCCCTGTCAAGGTCAGGACAGAGCCCGGGTGGCTGGCTTTGTACGAGTGAAGGGATATAGGGGTGGGTGGTGAGGAAGGGGACAGATCCCGTGTAAGATCTTGTAGGGAAGGGTCCAGCTTTGCTTGCTCTGGCTGCGTGTGCAGACAGACTGCAGAGGACGAGGTGGAAGCAAGGGACAGGCAGTTAGGAGCTCATTGAGGTAACAAAGGAGAGAAGGACATGGCTCAAACCCTGGTGGTGGGTTGCATGGTGAGAAAAATCATGGCCCTTGGAAAAGACAACATTCGCTCGTGCTTGGGGCATTTTATGAATTCTCTCGAGATGCCCCTAGACCCCACAGTCAGCCATAGCCCTCCAAGGTTCTGTGGCCCTGCGTTCAGAGCCCACCCTCCTGGGCCTCTCACCGTAACTCCAGGGGACACCTCTATTCCTTAGCCCATCGGTGGGGCTGAGGCGAGCAGGTCCCCTGGTCCCAGTACAGGCCACACGCCCTTCCCAGCTCCTTCAGGAGGAGGGCAGGTAGCAGTAGAGCCATGGATGTGGGTGGCAGTGCCTCTGCCTACACCCAGCAGCCCCACTGAGCACCTGGAGCAGGAAGCAGATGCATGGATGGGCCAGAGGGCCCTTGGGTGGCCCAGGCAACGTGGATGAGTCTTCCAGGCATGATGCCGAAGGAAGGAAGCCAGACGGAAATGAGGACGTTCTGTATGACATTCTAGAACAGGCAAAACCAAACTGTGTGAACAAAGTCAGAGTACTGGGCGCCTTTGAGGTGGTTGGAATGCTGCCCGGGAAGGGTCGTGAGGGACCCTCTGGGAAGGTGGCAATGCTTGATACCCTGATAGGGGCCTGAGGTACATGGGTATTTGCATTGAATTATACACTTAAGAGGTTTACATTCACTGTTGGTAAATATTACCTTTTTAGAAAATAGGCCCAAGAAGGATGGTGTGTCCTGGACAGAACGAGGAGGGGACAGCTCATGTCAGTTGAGAGAAATAGTCCCCCACCCTTGTCACAGGCTCTGAGGCCCTGCAGGCAGGAGGAACACGATCTGGTAAAGGCAGCTGTGCTGAAGTGTTAGAGGTTCACCGAGGCGATGGAGGGACTTTGCAAAGAGGATTCTGAAGACAGTAATACTTACCCCAAAGAGATGAAGCTGTGAGGGTGGGATGCAAGACCCTTAGCAGGCAGTCGGGTGGGGGCGGGGGGGGGGTCCCGGTGCCCTCACCCACACATCACACCTCACAGGTGACCTGCTCTGTGAGCATGATGGACAGAAAGACTCAGAGAGAGTGAGAGAAAGAAAGGTTCATAGCTATCCCTCCCTTCCAGTTGCTTCTCCATTGTCCCACCCTCTGCTCCCCCCAACCACTCCACCCCCCTCTGGTTTGATTTCCCTGCTCCCCTCTTCCCCCCCCCCCCCCTGGCTGTTGATATCACCTAATTGATTTCTGGCCACAGGCAGAGCTCTGGCAGAGTCTGGTTTCAGTTGGGTGTGTTTCGTACCCTGCTCAGAAGAGGCCCCGCAGGTCCATGGGCAAAGGCTGGAGGGTGATCCTGATTCAGCCCGTGGTGGGGGGAGGGGTTCTTCCATTCACCATTGGCCTTCCCAGTCCCAGAACCCTGACCTTGCTCAGTCTTCCTGGAGAAAGACTTCCTCAGGAAAATAATGCTGGACCAAAGGTGGGGCCAGAATCAGAGGCTGTCTCTTGAGTGGGGCATTGGTTTGGGCTGGAGCAGTCAGAGAAGGCTTGCAGGGAGGGGTGTGGCTGGGCCCACCATACTTTATGGGTTACCACTGGCCCTGACTGTGCACCTGAGCCACTGCCACTAGGCAGCCCCTGGGTTTCGCCAATGAGAGGATTCCAGGCCACTTGAAGAGAAGTTAGAAATCCCAGCACATCCATCTTAAGAAGTTTTATTACAGCCTGCCAGTTTAGACTAATGACTAATTTATTGTATCAAACAACAGCAGTATATTTTTTATTTTGTTAATTAATTCTCTCAAACAAAGGTGAAATTTATGAAAGTGTCCGGAAATGGTGCACACTGTAAAATCGCCTTGCAGCAAGAGATGAAATTATTACTAATACGGGATCAGATTGTGACTGCATTGACTTAGTTACTTTATGACTTGGTAATGGATTTCTTTATTATTTTCTTGGGATTGTGGCATTCATGATTGCATTAAACTTGGTTAATCTATGCAAATATCATTAGGCATCACTAATAACCAGGCAACTTTCCTCCGTTTCAGGGAATGTGCTAAGTACGCGGCCTGCATGGGTCACTCTGGTCAGCAGGGAGGGGAGGAAGGCAGATGGCTCTCTGGAAACCAGCCCCGCCCAAGGCAGGAAGGGCAGGCACTTCTGTAAGATGGCTGGAGGGTCTTAGGAAGGTCTCCTTGCCCCAAGCTATCACACATCTTCCCCCACTATCAGAGGACCTGACTTGTCACCATTAACCTCATTCCTTTGGGTCAAGGGCCTTGTCAAAATGTGCCTGCTGGAGAGAAAACCCCATTGGCTCAATGCCCACCATCAGCTCTAGAACCAGCAAGATGTGCCGAGGGAGCACAGGGCCTGGCCACGCTGGGACACCCTTGTGGTCAGAATGGAATTGGCCAAAATACAATGTTTTCGGGAACAACTGTCAGCCATGGAGACTGGGAGGGACGGTTCCCCTGTAGTGGGTGGGGGAGTTGGATGAGTAGAGGTAACTGCCCTGTTAGCGACCCATGACTTAAAACAATTCCAACTCCCCATGGCCTCACCCACCGGACCTCAGGTCAGCCCACAGCTGCAGGCCCAACAGTACCCGTGGCCCAGCAGCAGTGGTGACACCAGGCAGAGCACCCTTCCCCCATCACAGGGCAGATCACGGCCCCCAGCATTAAGGCCAAGGCGGGCTCCCATTTTATCTTTGCGGAAGGAAGACCCTGGTCACACCATGGTGTGGGGTGGAAAGGGATATAACTGTGGGTCCAGGTTCCCTTCCCAAACTTGAGTGGTCTCAGACAAACCCTCCTTATCAATGCGTGGGTTACTGTTATCACTCCTTCCGACAATGTGTACTGAGCATGTGCTCCGTGGCAGCCCTCCGCCAGGCACCCCCTATGGAGGGGAGACAGCAGCCCCCTCCCAGCATCCACAGCGATGCTGACTCACGGTTTCTAACTGGAAGCCATTGGGGGACTCAGTCATCTCGCTCTCATGGCGCATTAAAGGAGGAGCGTGAGGACAGGCTCGGAGAAGGGCAGACACTGGGCTCAGGTTGCAGTTTTGGGGGACTCAGAGCCAAATGTCGGTCCGGGTGCTCCCTGCCACGATCCTCCCTCTGGGCAGGTGACACTGGTCTTGGAGAGATGGCACCAGGCCTAGGGTTGGCTAGGGCGTGTGCTGCTCCTCCAGTTCCCGCTGCCCTCCTTGATCAGCATGCCCAGGCTTTTCAAGGTTAAGAGCCATTTTTAACATCAAAAATTCATCAGCAACCACCACCACCCCCATAGATATTTTACTTGAGTATCCATTGTTTGAGAGAATGCAGAATGGCAATAAGCTACCTTGAACTCCGAAGTGCTTTCAAATGAATTGGTACTTTTAAAATCACAACATGCTTTTGAAAAATAGTCACATCTACCTAGGAGTGAAGCAGTCAGGAGACAAAGCTTGAGGTGCCTGGGACCCCCAAGGTCAGATGCCCCCTAGGCTCTCTGTTTGCTATACATTGGGAAGGAAAAGGGGGGCTCCTTCCGGAGGTGGCTGCTATAGTCTACATTCCCCATAGTCTATCACACATGGCCCCAAGGTCCTGCTCCTAGCCCACCCTCACCCCCCTCTGTGGCCTCTGGCTCAGCACCTTCACCCCTCAGGCCCTCACCTTCCCTCTCAGCTGCTAATCCTCCCCCGGCCTATGGCTCCTTTTCCAGCCTCAGGCACTGCAGCCTAAATGCTTATCTCATCCCTTTGATCATAGAGGACATGTTTTGGCCAAGTCAGTATGTTGAGGTGACAGGAGCCACCACATTTCTAAGGCCTCCCAGAAGAGAGCAATGTTGAATCCAACGGCTTAGAATCCAAAGGGTAGAATTCAGGCCCTGGGGTAGGCACATGTGAGTCATATACTATTTTGCACGCCAGAGCAGGTGTGGCATAGCCAGCAGAGGTACCTGGCACTAATCCCACCTACGCCACTTACTGCCAGGTGAGCTTGGCCGGTTACTCAGTCTCTCTGAGCCTCAGTTAACTGATCTGTCAAGTGGGGATATAATTGTGTTATGTTGAAGCACAGTCCCCTGCGGAAGAGTCTGGCTGCCCAGAGCAAGGAGGCCTGGCGGGCCTGCAATAGCCAGCCACTGGGGCCTCCGTGCCTCCCCCTGCCCTCCCAGACAAGCCTGCCCCAGGCAGAATGGGCCCCATGCTTGTCACCTCCATCCATCCTCTCCAGGACCTACTGGTGGGAGAGTGTGTCTTGCTTTTCAAACCGAGATGCTGTAACTTCTTGTGAACAGGCACAATTGTATTGAGTAAAATTCTTTGCATTTTCTCCTCTGCCTCCCACCCCAGGCTTTCTTTCTTATCCCCACGCTTTTCTGCCCAACTCTTCCCAGAAAAGGAGGCAGGGCAGCCGGACCTCAGTGCCTGTGGCCTCCGCTGTCATGAGGCTCCAGCCTGGGCACACTCGTCACACTCCACACTGCTCCCCTCGGGCAGCCCCCAGCCTGCTCTGCCCCCACAGCTGGACCACGCAGCCGCGGTCCGGAAGCGTTTTTGCTCAGGGACCAGGTCTACTATTTCATCTTTCAATCCTGTACCTTGCACATAGTTTGTTGACCCAACTGCATGAATGATGGAAGGGGTCCAGAGCTGGCAGGAAAGTTCCGGAATCATGGAATTTTCCCCTTTCTGCCACTCTGCTAACTGAACTTCATGGTAAGCAAACGTGGCCAGCCTGAAAGTCTCAGGGCCCTTGGAATGACAAGAGCAGGCTCTCTGGTCGTTAGCGATGCCAGCCACACACCAAAGTTAATATGCTGCCACCCTGCGAAACAGTTTGTTCTCTCAGGGAAACTGACACTCCCCTCACAGTCTCATTCGTCATCAGGAATAATAGCCTCTTGCAGACGGTGCAGCCCTTTCAGCTCCCAGAGCCATGTGCTCTCTTGAGCTCAACAGAGCCTTGCGACCATCTGGTCTGAGGAGCAGCGCAGGGGGTACCTTCTACCTGGTGATGAGAACTCAGAAGCCAGCCCACCTGGGCTCAAGTCCTGGCCCTGCAGTTGATGAGCTCTGGGACCTCCAGCAAGTTGCCAAACATCTCTGTGCCTCGGTTTCTTCATCTGTAAAATGCGAGTGAGAGTGGTACCCACCTCCTTAAAGTCTGCCGAGCAGTGCTTGGCCCGTGGTGAGTGCTCAGGATGAGTCAGCTGGCACTGTCTTCTCTGAGGGCATGGGCCCCAACAGAGGGAGTGAGTGGATGAATCTGGGTATACCAGATGGGCTGACACACCTGCCATCTAACTGCAGGGGCCAGTCCAGATTGTCCCACTCCCAGAACCAGCCTGCTCTGTGGGGTTGGAGGGCATGGCCCTGGCCATTGAAGAGTATGGACCTGTGGGGGAGACAGGCAGGCCTTCCCCCAGGAAGGGAGGTCCTCATAGTTACAGTTGGAGCTAAGGATGCGTCCCTGACCTGCCTCCAGGCTCAGCGAAACATCAAAGAAAAGCTTCCTGTCTACACAAACCAGCCCCACTGTAACCTACATCAACCACAAACCCATCAGCCATGCGGAGGTTCAGGGACCTGGGTTAAAAGAGAAGTTGGTGTAAGTTAGGTATTGAGCAGGACCAATACCTCAGCAGGTGGGGAGGCCATGGCTAGTTTCCTGACTTTTTGCATTTAGACTTCAGGTATCTGAAGTCCTCAGAAACATCTTGGCCATCCATTCATCCATCCACACTCACCTATTGCTATTTATGTGTCATTGATCATAAATCTATCTGCTTTCTGCAATCATTTTTCTCTCATCTGTGTATCTATCTATCATCCAACTTTTAATCTGGATATCTGCCATCTATTAATCATGTCTGCCATCCATCTATCTCTGTGTCTATCTGTAGTCCCTATCAGTCATGAGTTAACACAGTGTGTACTTAAGCATGGGCCATTTGAGTTCCATGGGGACAGGTGGGGCACCAGTGACACTAGGAGGCCTGGGGTGGCTGCAGCAAGGATGGATAGGAAGGAAACTGCAGGGCTAATGAAAGAGGATCCTGGGACCGTCCTCTCAGAGCAGGGCTGGCTGATGGATGGAGGGGAGGGGGGACTGGGAGAGAGAAGGGAGACGAGGAGGCCTGCAGTGCCATTAGAGTGGCGAGCCTTGTGCTGACCTAGTGGTTGCTTCCATGTCCCTCTCCAAGTTAGGACAACATCTGTCTAGAGTGAGCCTGTGGTGGGTGGACGGCTGTCCAGCCTCAGGTATCAGGGCAGAGAAGGTGGGTGAGAATCCTGCAGACCGGAGGGCTGAGCTTCTGTGGGCAGGCTGAGGGCCGGAGAGCTGGTGTCTACGGAGAGATGGCAGGGCAGCCTGCAGAAGACCCATCCCGGCTGTTCCCGCCCTGGCTGTGTGTTGGTATCCCCCGAATAGCTTTCAAAATAATCAAAAATCAAAACACTGATGCCTGGGCTCTAGACCAGTCGGAATGTCAGGGGCAGGCCCAAGCATCTGTATTTTTGGAAGCCCTTGGGTGATTTTCATAGCGGCCAGGACCAAGAGCCGCCCTCTTACAAGCTCCAAGGCCTCTGGAGTCCCCAGAAAGAAGGAGTGACCTGTTGTCTTCCAGGGCAGGGCTTGGGCGCTGGGCATGGTTGGGCTCTCCAGGGGGGCACAGGAGGCCACTTTCTTCTGGGCTGCCTCCTGGCCTGGGATGGAGGCTGGTGAGCCTTCGACCAGGGTGTCAGGAAGTGTCATCCCCGCCTTGGGTCATACTGTAGGAGGCTGGGCCAGGTGACCTCTGAAGACACCCCCTCAGAGTCCCCAGAAGTCCTCATCATGGTGTCCAGGGTGGAGGATGGCTGGGTAGCTGCAGCCTCTGGGTCCAGGGTGACTCCTGCTGACCCAGGAGCAGTGCTGACCCAGGAGCTTGCACTTCCAGGGAAGATGGGCTCGGGCTGTTAGAAGCTGGCATGCCCGTCCCCACTGGTCTCATGGGAAGCAAAGTCCCCCTCCCCTCAATGCTAAATATGGGTCATGGGTCAGAGGGGTGGGAGGTCTGCCTGGCTCTCTGGCATTGTGTTCTGATTCTGACCCATGACCACCCCTCTCTCCATGAGGCTGTGGGAAATCGGGCCATAGCTGGGAGGGTCTCCAGCCAAGATGAGAGTCAGCCTGTGACTAGGGTTAGAAGTCGGTCTGTGGCGGGGTCGCCTGCAGGAAGTGTATCCTTCCAGCCACAACTCTGCAGCTCTGCCGCTCAGCCACCAAGTCCCCATCGGCAGTTAATAGAGACCAGCTGCGATATATGCTTGAGCTGAGCCCTGAAGAATTAAGGGCTGGGCTTGCCAGGTGGAAAGGCATGGGGCCTTGACTAGATTGTCTGCACTGTCGACAAGATGTGCTGAAGGCATTCCCTGGTCTGTCCTCCTCTTGCTGCCCCCACCCCCGTGGACCACCCTGCAGAAACCTCCTCCCATTGCTGGAATAAAGAAAGCCCTACTTTGTCTCCTTGAGAGCCGAGGACAAACTGGCCATAATTTATGCTCACACATAATATAAAGGAGAAAAGGCTCCATTATGCTATAAATTATCCTGTGATGGGCGAAATGCTGGAGTGTGCGCCAGAAGCCAGCGGAAGCCCCATTAGACAACAGCGTTTGGCTGCTGAGAAGTCCCGAGAACTCCGGGCCAGCTGCCGTGCGCCCTGCGCCCTGCAAGGATAATGTAGCAGATCACACGTTTAATCAGTTACCTGGAGAGCTGGCTGAGCACCACTGCCCAGCAAAGGTGACTTCTACTAGAGCCACAGCCGTCTCCCTGGCTCCGGCTGGGAGCCCTGGTGCAGACTCACCAGCGTGAGGGTCAAGGGTCAGAAGGTCAGAGGGCCAGAGAGGGAGAAAGCAAGGAGTGTGGATGTGGCCTCCAGACCCCTCACTGTACTGAGCCTCCAGGGCTCTGTTCTTGCCCAGCTCAGGGCCCTCAAGCCTGCAGAGTGCAAGAGATGAGGATACAGGGGCCATTCATGGCCCCCAAGGTGGTGACAGTTCCAGTCCTGTCTCCCGAACATACTGCAGACCCCCGAGGGCTCAGAGCCACCCCCATGCCCTGGGCAGCTAGAGGGGGCTGCAGAGGCCTGGACAGCGCTTAGAGGGATTCTGCCAGCATATCTGTCTTCTGAGTAGTGAGGAGAGAGGGTCTTGCAGCCTAGACCCTGGGGAGGGAAGGACTGGGGACTCAGCAAAAAAGAGCATTACTTAATTGGTCACCCAGGGACCTCAAGACAGCCAGGCTCTGGGCAGAGGGTGAGACTGGAGAAGGCCTGTGAAGTACATCGGGGCTCCCTGGGCTATCAGGGGTCCACAGGGACCCTGAGTGTCCCAGCCATTCCCCCTTCTGAGCTCTGAACCCAGACCTTGCCCTTGCAGAACAGTAGGGGACCATGCCTTTGCCAGTTGTCTTTGCTGAGTTGGAGGGGTGGAGGGAGAAGAGGGAGGCCTCCAGGTAGCTCCACCTTCCACCAGGAAGGAGGGTAACCTGAGAGCTCAGCTCTGTGCAAACCACCTGGGTGCAGACCACCTGGGTCCAGAGCACCTGGTGCAGACCACCTGGGTCCAGACCACCTGGGTGCAGACCACCTGGGTCCAGAGCACCCGGGTGCAGACCACCTGGGTGCAGACCACCTGGGTCCAGAGCACCCGGGTGCAGACCACCTGGGTCCAGACCACCTGGGTGCAGACCACCTGGGTACAGAGCACCTGGTGCAGATCACCTGGGTATAGAACAGCTGAGTGCAGACCACCTGGGTCCAGAGCACCTGGGTGCAGACCACTTGGTGCAGACCACCTGGGTGCAGACCACCTGGTGTAGACCACCCGGGTGCAGACCACCTGGGTGCAGACCACCTGGGTGCAGACCACCTGGTGCAGACCACCTGGGTGCAGACTACCTGGTGCAGACCACCTAGTACAGACCACCTAGTACAGACCACCTGGGTACAGAGCACCTGGTGCAGATCACCTGGGTGCAGACCACCTGAGTGCGGACCACCTGAGTCCAGAGCACCTGGGTGCAGACCACCTGAGTGCAGACCACCTGGTCCAGACCACCTGGGTGCAGACCACCTGGTGCAGACCACCTGGTGCAGACCACCTGGGTGCAGACCACTTGGTGCAGACCACCTGGGTGTGAGTCCTGGCTTCACCAATGGCCAGGTGTGCATTCTTGGGAAAGGTATTTAACTTCCCTGTGCCTGGATTTCTTCATCTATACAGTGAAAACAATAAAATAACAGCTATATCTGTAAAGTGCTTACCTCAGTGTTTGGGTCCCAGTAAGTTTCATAAATGACAGCCGTGATGATTTTTATTATTGCTGCTATGATTTTTATTATTGCTCCTGGAGCAAGCAACTTAGAGCTGCGGCCGTGGCAGTGGCATCACCGGGCCCCAGGGAGGGAGGCGGTCTGTCCAGGGCTGTCTGGGGGCAGCAGAGGTTTTGTGATGTGGGAGTCGGGTCCTACCAGCTGTTGTTATGAAGGGATTGGGGTGACACTGAGACAGTGTGGGCTGGTCTGTGAATTAGGGAGCTAGGCTGAACCAAGGGAAGAATGGTGGGCAGTGAGAATGGACCCAGGTGGGAAGCCTGGACCGGGTCTGAGTCCCAGGCCAGGCTTCCATGGTCAGAGGTGAGGGTCCAGGCCTTGGGCCTCAAGGGAACTGTCTAGAATATGGTGGGTAGGAGAACAGGAAAGAGGAAAGGTGTGTGTGTGTGTGTGTGTGTGTGTGTGTGTGTGTGTGTGTGTGTGTCCCTCACACCATATTCCCCATCACACTCCTGCTTTCGCACAAGCTGCTCCCTAATCTGGGATTCCTGATCCTGCCTTTTCCACTTGGCAAGCCCTGTCCTTAATTCTTCAGGGCCCAGCCCAAGCCTTTAGGCCCCTCTCCACCCCCCCCCCCACCCAACACACACACAGAGCTCATCACTCCAGGCTCTCTGCCCACGCTGGGGCTGACGGCCACTCATCTCCAGGGGCCACTCACTCCCTACTTTCTGAGCATTCCTGCAGTTCAGTGACCTGCAAGTGTTTAAGACATGATCTCTGAGACAAGAGGAGGAACAGCAAGTGCAAATGCCCTGGGGCAGGGATGTGGATGGACTATTCCTGAGATAGCAGAGAGACCTATATGTCTGGAGTGGTGGGATGGAGGGACCAGGGGAGAAAAAAATGTGGGGTTCCCGTGTAGCCCCTTACCGGTCATTAGAAGACTTGGGCTTGTTCTCAATAAGATGGGAGCCACTGTGGGGTTGAGCAGGAGGTAGACAAGATCTGCCTTGGGTTTAACTGACCCTCCTGGCTGCTGGGTGGGGAGCAGAGAGCAGGGGCCTGGGTGGGTGTTAGGAGACAGCGAGGAGGTGACTCTCATGGCCTGAGTCCACCCTGAAGCATTAGAAGGCAGAGTTGGCTGAAAGAATGAGAGTGGGGGAAACGCATCTAGTTTTACCAGGGACTAGATGTGTTCTCCAGTCTCCTGCCTCCTCCCACCCCAACTTCAAACAGAGACTGTCTGGAGGGAGCCCCGCAGATCAAGGCCTGGCACCGCCTCCCCTGGGGGCAAGAGCAGCAGAGGGTCCTCATTTGCATCCCTGTGGAGGGGGAGCCCCATCTCAGCTGCACATGCCTCCCCATCCCCAGCAGCCTTTGATCTGGTTTGATGTCTCCTTCAGCCTTCTTCCCGGGCAGGAAGGCTTTCATCCTCCCTCCGGAGGCTGCTCCCGCCCAGCTGCGCCCTTGCTGCCTCTGAGACAGTGTGTGTTGTGGGGACAAAGTGGGGGAATCACTCCTCTACTTACTGGTTTGCTGCACGCTGAGAACCCTCCTAGGTCCCAGGTGAAGGACATGCTCTCCAAAGCGGAGCTGACCTGGTCCCAGGGCTGCAGAGGGATCTGAATCCAGGCCCTTCATCCTGGTGTGGATGACATGGCTGGAAACTGCTCACTCCAACCAGAAGATGAGCCGTTGTTGGGTTCCCAGGCACAAAAGGAGGGGCTGTGGAACCAGGACCTGTCCACTGCGCCCCGGCTCCAGAGGAGGGTCTAAGACTGTGCGCCCACCTGGGGAGTGAGGCAGGGCTCGGAGGAGGCAGAGGAGGCCTCCGGACTAGAAGGGAGGGCAGGAGCTTGGAAAATGCACAGATTCAGATGATCGGTGTGGTCTTCACTGGTCCCTCAGGTGCCATGGGTGTTTGATGAGGCTGGGTCAGGAGAATTCGTGGAAATGGCCCTCAGTGGGGCTCAACACCTTTAGGGGATTGTCTCCTGTCCTAGATGAATCCAAGTACACTTCCTGGAGGAGACTGGGAGCTTCTCGGGGGTCCCCCATTTGGTCAAGGGGCGCAAAGGGAAGCCTGGCTTCTTAGACTGGCCTGAGAAAGGCATTCTTTCATTCCCTGGGGGGCAGGAGGGAGCAGGCCTCCCCATCTACCAGCTGCCCCCCCCCCCCCCGGTGACAGTAGGAATATCTGCAACCAGCACAGTAAGGGCAGAAACCTCCCACATCTCCACTCACCGAATCCCCCAGCAGCCCTGAGAGGGGTGTGTGACTATCTCCCCTTTTACAGACAAAGAAATGGAGGGCCAGAGAGGAGGTCCATGACTCACCTAAGGTGGCACAGCCAAACCCCCTGCCCGCCAGCCCTCCTGAGAAGCCAGTTTCCTCTCATCCCCTTTGATGGAAGGTTCTCTCTGATCCACCGAGAAGTCAGAGAGAAGGAACAGGTGTCCCCCTGGTCTGACCTGTGGGCCCTGGATCCAGGAGGTGCCCTGGGAAGTCCCCTAAGAGATGCCCGAGGGCCCTGCCAGGGACAGTGCTCAGGGCTCCAGGCTCTGCCCACAGCTGGGGAGCAGGGGTGCATGGGGCTCTGGCTTTGGCTTTGTCTGCCCACCCCAGGGGCCAATAGCTCATGAGCAGGAGAGAAGCCACAGCCCTCAAAGCCATTCAGTCCCCATCCTGGTCCCCAGCCTCTGGTTCTCCCTTGCTCAGGTCCCCCGCAAACCCTCCCCAGCAGCTGGAGGGGAGAGAACAGTAAAAGTCTATTGCGGCAATAAAAGGCATTAACCATCTGAGCTCGCCCAGTGCCCCAGCAGCCGGCTGTCCTTAAGCAGGAAATATTGTTTAATGCCGATGGTAATGAGCGAATCAAATTTTGGAAATTAAACTGGAATTTGAGCATTAGTGCCAGGGCGCTGGCATTTGGCAAGTCAAGTGGTGCTGCTGCGACCCGTCCCCTCCTCCTTCCTCAGGGGCCCCTGTGCAGACAGCGAGATGCCGTGGGTGGAGGGGGGGCACCACCCTGAAACTTCCCTCCTAGGGCCCGTCCTAAACCTGCCCTGAGTGCCTGCTTCTCTGTCTCCTGGGCTCTCCTTTTAAAATGCAAACCGTTCCAGCGGAGCCCTGTTCCTCCCCGACTGCCTGAGTGGGGAGCAGGACTGGCTCCTCAGAGGGAGAAATCCCCTGTCTTGTCAGAGTGCCTATGGCTTCCCGGAGGCGGAGGCGGAGGCAGCACCCACTGCTCGCTATGGGCTGGGCAACAAGCTCAGAGTTCAGTTGAGGTTCTGAGAAAATACAGGAGCCTGGAGGCCAGAGGATGGGGGGAGGGGTGTGTTGGTGGGAGAGGGAGCAGGCATGGAAAAGCAAAGGTGGCCTTCTGCAGGACCCCCTCTTGAGAGCTCAGCCACAGGCAGTGGCCACTGGGGAGCAGGTGAAAAGAGCCGCCGAAGAGGGTGCTCCACCTTTCAAACCGTTCTAATTCTGCTGTGGCCTGGAGCCCCCTGCACCCACCCCTGGGCAGCATGGCTCCAGCCCACCTCCTCTTGGAAGGCATCCGGTGTTCCCATTCCCCTCCCCCACGGGCCCCTTCTGCCTGTGGTCCAGAGCTATTGCATGTGACAGCCAGGCCTGCTGTTCCCCCCTCATGGGAAGGGAGTGGGGGGCTGCATGGCAGAGCCTAAGCCAGAGACTGGATTCTCCAGGGATCTGAGAACCATGCCCCCCCACCTCATACATACCCATTGAAAGAGTAACCCCGCACTCCATGTCCTGGCTGGTTTGGCTCAGTGGATAGAGCGTCAGCCTGAGGACTGAAGGGTCCCAGGTTCGATTCTGGTCAAGGGCACATGCCCGGGTGGCAGGCTCAATCCCCAGTAGGGGGCGTGCAGGAGGCAGCCAATCAGTGATTCTCTCTTCTCATTGATGTTTCTATTTCTCTCTCCCTCTCCCTTCCTCTCTGAAATCAATAAAAATATATTTACAAAAAAAAAAAAAGAAAGAAAGAAAGAAAGAAAGAAAGAAAGAGTAACCCTCCACCACCAAAAAAAAAAAAAAATTGGAAATCCAGAAGGGCTCCTAAGAATCATCTCAGACTCTGTTCAGCCAAGAGGGATGGCAGGTGCTCTGGTCCAGTCCCTCCTGAGGTGGCCGCAAACACCTTCACCTGGCAGAGCTGGGTAGTTTTTTCATCTGTTATTTGATTGGTTTCCCCCAAGAGGCAGGGCAGGGCAAACAAGGGGCCTCCATTTCCTCCTTCTCCTAGAAGGAGAGCCCCAAGTGATGATTGTCACCACTGTCATCCATAGCTCCTTAGTGTGTGTGTGGAGGGGGGGGCGGGCGGGGAAAGAAGGGGGTGTATAGACTATGCACACTCCCAGCAGTGGCGGCAGAACATCTGGGCACAGAGAGCTGAGTTGCCCTCTCTGGGTTCAGGCAGGGCTGGGGCTAGTGCCTACCTCCTGTTGCCCAGCCCTTCTGGGGCATCACACACCTGCTTCCCAGAACCCCAGGTATTCCTTTAGCCATGCAGACACAGGCACTCACATTTTAAAGGAGCAGGAAGGCAGCAGCAAGGGGTTATAGGATCAGGAAGTCAAGAGACCCTAAGAGGCTGGGTTTAGTCTGAACCCCTGGTTTGTACCCTGGAGCTCCCTTTCTGCCCCAACTTCCTCATTTTAAAAGGTGGGGCCCTTGATGTTTCCTGGGTTCCTGCCCATCTCTGCCATTCTGTGCCTTGCTCCCCCGGGGGAGGGCACACCAGTTCCAGGAGCCACTGTGTGCAGCCCTGCTGGCCTGTCTTGTTTGGGAACTTGTCTCTGGTGGATGGCCTGTCTCCCTGTCTGGATTCAGCTCCGGTGAGCAGACCCACCTCTCTTGTTCGCTGTCCTAGGAGCAATGCTTGGAACAGTGTCTGGCACAGAGAAGGTGCTCAGCAATAGTTGTTGAATGACTGCAAAAGGCTTTGTTGAATGACAGCCAATACTTTGCTGTGCCAGCCACTGGGCTCTGCCCCAAGGGTCGGGAAGTGAGCATAACACAGCCCCCTGCCCTCAGCTGGGCTCTGCTGAGAGGACGATACGGAGCTGTAACCCAGCCTCCACTTGCTCACCATGTGTCTGGGCCCCACGCAGTCTCAGCAACCTCCCACCAGGGGCATCTTCAACCTACCTCCAGCCTGGCTCCGAGATCTCTCCTGCCTCACCTCCCTCCAAGGTGGCCTGCACAGCCTGGCACCAGCGCACCTACCTGAACAGCCCAGAGGAGCAGTGACACCCCTCATGCCCAGCAACGGGCACAGGCTGAGGGTTCACAGAGGAGCGTGAAAACACCACAGCCTCACCATGACCCCGGGACCCTGATCTCTCAGGCAGGTGGGCTGTGCTCAGAGACTACTCAGCCTGTCCCAGAAGGTGGGGGTCTGTGTCGTGTGGGAGGAGGTAGGAACTGGCTGAGGAAACTGAGTCATTCTCTGAGATTCTCACTAGGTTGGCATCAGATCCAAGACACCCGCCAAATGGTGCCATTGGTCATCTGAAGGCACAGCTTGGGGATAGCCTCTTGGGAACGTGCCCAGAGGGGGAGGAGGGCACAGGGGGTGGGAGGATTTGGAGAAGTTGTCCATCTCAGCTGGTCAGCCACAGCCCGAGTCTGATCTGACCTGTTACTTCAAGTGCTAGCCCCCAATGAGGACCCTCTGACCTCTCCCCTCTGTGACCTCTGTCTCTTCAAGGCAGGGCAGGGCAAACAAGGGGCCTCCATTTCCTCCTCCTCCTAGATAGAGAGCCCCAAGTGATGATTGTCACCACCGTCATTGCTGCTGGCCAGGCTCTCCTGCAGCACCTCCTGGTGCATCCACCCATGAGGAGGCCTCGTTATTCCAGCTTTATTGACCTCAACGCCAAGGTGGGAGCAGCTGACAGCTGGGATGAGGGGTTGCTGGGGTCCAAGCCAGGGCCTGGGCCAGAAAGAGGAGATCTGCCCTTGGACTCCGAGTCCTTCCAGTCCCTGGTCTGAAAGACAAGGCTTACTTATGGATTCACTCACCCAGTGACAGAAGCCAACTGGAAATTGCAGAGGGCGCAAAGTGAACTCGTTGGAAGGTTCTTGAAACAAACCAGCCTTTGCATTGGGTGGCGTCACTTAAGCACCCCTGGAGGAAGGGAGTCTGCAGCCAGGGTCCTTTGGTTTCCACAGCCTTCCAGAAGGTCAGGAGGTTGCAGTTTCCCTGGGGAAACCCAGCCAGCCAGGAAGAGGGCAGCCTGGCCCCTTCATGTTGGAAAGTTTTCAAGAAGGAAGGACCCAGGCCTAGAACTGCTAACTGTGCAGCGAAGGGAGATTTCATGGGAGGGTAGAAGGAAATGGCAAACAAACAAACAAATAAACAAAAAATCAAACCCTGGGAAAAGGGAAGTGGCTGATAGAAAGGCATGTGTGGATGAATTTTAATGCAATCAGAAAGCTGTCAAAATGATAATAAAGGAATATATTCGGACACCAGGAGAGAAGGCAGGGAGGTGTGGTCCCACATTTAAATCAGGCGCAGGCTAGGAGGGCCTTCTCTTCACTCGATTTTTCCTTCCCAGGGAATTTCTAAGCAGGAGGGCCTGGTATTAGCTGGGGGTGGTTTTCACTTCTTTGTCTTTCTGAAAATCCTGTTAATGGGGAGCCATTAGAAGTTGTTGGCCCTGGGATGGGGTGTACTGCCTGGGCCTGGAGAGCATTTTCAGTTACTCCAAGAGAGGCTTTAAAAGCTCCCAGCTCACCTCAGGTCAAGTGCTGCGCTTCTGGGAGTTAGACGTGAGCCCTCCCACCTCCTCTCCTCTGTCCCGCCCTCTCCTCCTTCGGTCTCTCCTCTCTGCTCTCTGCCTATTTCCGATTCCTTTTACTCTGTCCATCTTCACCGTTTTCCCTCCCTCTCTGCTCCTAACCCCATCTCCTGCCATCCCTCCTCAGCCTCACCCCTTTTTACTGTCTCTTTCCCTTTCCCTTGGTTTCCCAGTCTTTGCCCCCACCCCCACCCCCCAGCCCAGAGCTGGAGTTGGTGAGCCCTGGAGATGAGACAGGGGCTTGTCCAGCCCTGCCAAGGCCCATAAGCCTGGTTGAGTCGGCAGGCTGGGGCAGTCGGCAGGGTGGGGCCTCCAGGCCCCCAGCTTTGGCTAAAGCCCACCCGTGGTGGAGGTCCAGGCTAGTGCGCCCTAACCCGGAACTGGTAACAGGAACTGATGCCTGCAGGGCATGGAAGGAGTTGGAACCCAGGGCCACCTCATCGCTGATGACATGCCCAGTGCTGAGTGCTCTGGGTGAGGCGGACCAGCAGGGCAGCGGTTAGGGCTTCCTGAAGAGGAGGAGTCTGGGGTGGCTTGTGAAGGAGAGCTGGGGTCCGGAGGTTTCCTGCTTCACTCCAGATACCAGGGCAGCCCTCAGCTCTATGTGAACTCTGCTGGCTGTCAGTGAGGGGGCTCTATAGGGCAGGAGGGACCAATTGCCCAGAGTACCCCGCCTTTTAAGAAAACCATCAACACATGACCAATTGCAGCTTTGGGGGTGGGGGATGCATTTCTGTAGTATTAGCTGTCTGTGCTCATGTGTGCCAGTCACTCAACAGTCTACAGACATCTAGTGAGTGCCTGCTGAGTGCTGTCGCCACAGGGCCCCTGTTCCAGCTACTGAGGCTGCATAACAATGTAGCCCAAAGTGAGGGGGATAATACAACCGTTTGTTAAGCTCTCGGATTCCGTGGGTCAGGAACTCAGACGGGGCACAGCATGGAAGGCCTCTCTCTGCTCTAGGACGTCTGGGCCTCTGCTGGAAAACTCAAAGGCTGGGCCAGGAGTCATCTGGGGACTCATTCACTTCAAAGTCTGGTGGTTGATGTTGGCTGTCAGCTGAGGCCTCGGTTCCTTTCTGTGTGCACCCACCGTGTGGGCCACTGAGGTGTTCGTCACAGCGTGGTGTCTGGCTGCTACAGGGCAAGTGTCCCCCAAAGAGAGACCTGAGTGGAAACTGATCCCTTTTATGACGTAGCCTTGGAAGTCAGCAGGCATCAATTCTGCTGTTCATGATGGGTTAGAGCAGTCACAAGCCCCACCCAGATTCAAGGGAAGGGGACACAGGCCCCAGCCTCTCAATGGGAGGCGTGAAGTCACATTGAAATAAGAGCCTGCAGGGTGGGAAGTCTTTTTGAAGTCATGGTGATCTCTGTCAGCCTAAACACATAGCTGACTTGTGTCAACAAACCACTTGGTGCTCAACACAAGTGTGGGGAGGCTGCTGAGGGGACCCAGTCTTCAGGCTCTCCAGAAGTGCCCAGGGCTGAGTTTTGCAGCATGAACAAATAGAAAGGCCTGAATCAAGGAGGTAAAAACATGTGAGATAGAAAGGAGACGTGTCCCGTGGAATGGCATAGAGCATTCACTCATTCCAGTACTCTGTCCCCAGGGCCTACTATGTGCCAGGTACTGCTGCTCCAGTAGAGGCCTAGTCTCTTCTCCAGGGAGCACACAGGGGGTTGGGGGCAGGGGCAGTGGCAGGGAGCTAGACAGAAACCAACTACACAGGCAAAGCATGAAATAATTATCTTTTAAAAATCAGGCCATGAGAGTGAGGGGCTGAGACAGAGAATAAAGGAGAGGTGGCAGGAGGGGCCTTGATGAGAAAGCAATATTTAAACTGAGACCTAGAAGAAGAGAAGGAATCAGCCTTGTGATGCGGAGGGCGCCCCAGGCAGAGGGACCAGCGTAGGCAAAGGCCCTGTGGCAGACTTGCTTGTTGTGAGTTAATTTTGGCAGCTGTGAGTGAAGGTAGATGAGGAAGAGAGTGTGTGTCTGAGAGGAGGGAAGAAGGGACCTCAGGACTGCATGAGTGACCCCTGTGCCTAGGTGAGTGGCCAGGCCCATGGCCTTGCTCCCTCCTTGTGTGACAGGAAAGGGCAGAGTCGCTGCAATCTAGCTCCCCCTTCACCCAACCCTTTCTGCTTCACCACACCCTCTGGCTTGGCCCCCCCCTCTACCTCTAGCCCCTACCCGCGTCGTCCCAGCCCCACTAGCTAAGCCCCACCCCCCCACCACGCCCTCTCCCTGCTACCCTCCTCCCCCTCGGGTCTGAGCCCCGCCTCGCTTTGCCCAGCTTCTCCCTCCCCGGAAACCCTTCTCCTCCGTTTCCCCCGGGCTCGCCCCCGCGCCGCCCGGCCCCCCCGGCCCGGGTAAGCATCTCCTAATTTTGTTCCAGAAGATAGAAAACTCTTCGTGGGCATGCTCAACAAGCAGCAGTCTGAGGACGACGTGCGCCGCCTCTTCGAGGCCTTCGGGAACATCGAAGAGTGCACCATCCTGCGCGGGCCCGACGGCAACAGCAAGGGTGAGCCGGTCGATCGGGTGGGGCGGGCGGGGGGATGGGCGCGGCGCGGACCCGCCGAGTTCAGAGCCGCCCGGAGCTGGCCCGGGTCGGCCAGCCAGCGAGGGATGCTCGGAAGGGACGGGGCGGTGGAACGAGGTCTTTCTCTGTCTCTGCTTCTCGGTGGCTCTCCTTTTCTCTCCGTCTTTCTCTCCTACCGCCTCTCCGTCCTCGCCCTGGCCTCCCTCTGGGCCCTGGGCCCCGGCTCAGCCCCTCCTGTCCCCCCAGGGTGCGCCTTTGTGAAGTACTCTTCCCACGCCGAGGCGCAAGCCGCCATCAACGCGCTGCATGGCAGCCAGACCATGCCGGTGAGTTCGGCCACCCCTGGGTGGGGCTGGAACGCAGGCAGCGGCCGGATGACACCCCTGCCCACCCCAGAGCACCCGCAGGGCCCTGCCCACCCTTGCACGCTCCCTACCCTGAAAAACCCTGTCCGCGCTGCTCACTGCCTCCGCGTGAGACAGGAGGGCATTACCACTGTCCCATATCTCAGACAAGGACACTGAGGCCAGAGATGTAAAGAACTGGCACGCAGTCCAGTTACGACCCCAGACCCCTGGGCGGGCGCCGGTGCCATCCACCCCGCAGCCCCCAGAAGCGCCTCCCAGAGGAGAGGGAGGGCCTAGGTCAGGGGCACGGACAGCTGGACAGCTGGGAGCGGAGTGGGCCTCACGCGCAGTCCCGGCTGCAGGGAGCCTCGTCCAGTCTGGTGGTCAAGTTCGCCGACACTGACAAGGAGCGCACGATGCGGCGAATGCAGCAGATGGCGGGCCAGATGGGCATGTTCAACCCCATGGCCATCCCGTTCGGGGCCTACGGCGCCTACGCACAGGCAGTAAGTGGGGGCGCAGACGGGGGTGGGGGTGTATGGGCAGCGGCTCTCAGCTAACTGCTCAGAAACCCAGAGCAGGGACACCTATCTTTGCCAAGAGAGCCCTGTGTTTGTGGCCTAGAAAACACTGCCCCAGCCCTGGGGAGTGAGGAGTGGTCGGGAATGAACCCGGGGTAGAGGCCAAAGGGGGTTGAGAGAAGTGTGGTTCAGTCCAGGGTGGCTGCCAGGAGTGGTGGTTTGCTGTCCTGGTTCTTAAGGGGAGGAGCCGGAGAGGCGGCTTCTAGGCAGGGCAGCAAGGTGGGTTATCCTGAATGCTCCCCTGCTAGTCAAACTCTAGGAAGCACCAATCGAAGTGGGGAGAGAGATTCAGGTGTTTGGGTGTCACCACCCACCCCTGCCCCCACTCATGGAAGGGTGTGCTCGGGCCTCTGGTCGCTCCTGGCAGGGGTCCTGTGTGGCTCCTCAAAGCCCATCACACCAATGCGTCCGCTGCAGCCCCCCTTCTCCCCACCGGCCCCTGGCTCACCAACTTCGTCCTTCCACCGTGGGGCCTTCTTGGCCAGCTTCTCCCCTAGGCTGCCTCCCAGATTTATAGCCACAACCCCCACTGGTGCCATCCACCCCCATGCACCGGTGCCCACACAGGCCTCATCCGCTGGCAGTTTGTCTCAAAAATGTTCTAATCTCAGGGGAATCAAGGGAAGGCGGGATGTGGGCCCGATGAAGACCATGGTCTGGTTTCAGAGGGTGGGAATTTCACTCAAGTTGTTTCAGAAAGAAATGGACATGAACCCTTAGGGTGGCACTGAGGTAGTCCAGGGTCTGGTTCTAAAAGGCAATCTCACCTCCCTCCTTCAGCAGCATTCAGATTAGATCCATTTCAACGGCCTCCCAGCTCCCACACACCTTGGTGCGGACATTTGGACAGAAACCCATGCTAAGTTAATCCTGCAGAGACTCGTCCAACACGTCTCTAGAGCTCTGAGCCTCACAGGGCGTCTCCATGATGACGGCCTTCACAGGGCTGAACAGCACCCATGGGGCCAGTCCCTCCCCCCACCTTTTATCGCAGCTTCAGAGTCCCCGAGATTCTACCATGACTTTGAAATAGTTAGCTCTTTGGGGTGGTTCCTAATAGCCTTTGAGAGCTAGGGCAGCAATGGGGGAGACATCGGGGTTCTCTGGGGGGTGGGGAGCTGTGTCTGAGCTCCCTGGGGTTCAGGGCCTAGGAGGCTGGTGTCCAGGAGCTGAGCCCCCTGGTGGGAGGGTTGCCCCCCCTGGAAGCTCGTGATATTTTTTCCATTCCTTCTGCCCCAGCTGATGCAGCAGCAAGCGGCACTAATGGCATCAGTCGCGCAGGGCGGCTACCTGAACCCCATGGCTGCTTTCGCCGCCGCCCAGATGCAGCAGATGGCGGCCCTCAACATGAATGGCTTGGCAGCCGCACCCATGACCCCAACCTCAGGTGAGCCAGCAGGCACCAACACAGGACACAGCTGAACCCAGGTCCAGACCTTTGGTTTGGCCAATTTTGGCTACAGTGGACCACCTTGTTGCAAACAGCACATGGCATCGGTGCCCACGCAGGCCTCATCTACTAGCAGTTTGTCTCAAAATGTTCTGATCTCAGGGGAACCAAGGAAAGGTGGCATGTGGGCCCCATGAAGTCCATGATATGGTTTCAGGGGGTGGGAATTTCACTCATGTTGTTTTGGAAAGAAATTGACATGAACCCATCTCCCCTGAGGTCTGAGGGGAGAAGAGCCTTCTGTGGCCTCGTTTGGTCCCTCGCCCAAGCATAGAAGGAGCTGATTTTTAAATGTTCCTTTAACCCAACATAGACTCACTGGCTTTTTCCAAGAGAACTAAGCAAGCAAGAGAGAACCACAGAGTTACTGAAGGACAGGGGGTGGGAAACAGCCCTGCTCACAAAGTGTGTTTTTAATTGGATCCTGATTAGTATCCAGTTCAGCGATTCTCAGCTGGGGCAATAATTTCATGCCTACTCTCTCCCCACCCCCAAGGACATCTGGCAATGTCCTGAGACCCTATTGGTTGTTACAACTTTGGAAGGGAGTGATACTCTGATGTAATAGGCAGAAGCCAGGGATGCTGCGAAACATCCAACAATGCACAGGACAGCCCCCACGACAAGGAAATGTCTGACCACAAATGTCAATAGTGTCAACGTTGAGAACACTTTGTCTAGTCCCAAGGGCTGGTCCAACAGCCCGGGCTTTCAGTCACCAAGCTTCCTCGCTCTCCACACCCAGGTCGTAGCAACAGCCTTCCTTACACCCCCCAAGCGATTCCTTTCCCAGATAAAGTCCATAGAAGACGGTGCCATCTCTAGGCCCAACTTGAGTACTACCTCATAGCTCTGATCCCCAATTTAGGGATACTCCCGGACCCAGGCCAGCCTCATGTCCTAGGCCACAGAGAGATCCTGCTTTCTACATGAAGGGGAAGGACCTTTCCAGATTTGAGGCCTTAGTTCAACCATCATGCCAGCCACCCCTGGGATTCTACCCACCTGGCACAGAGAGGGCACAGTGTATTGTCATCCGACCCTAACTTTACTCTCGCCACTGTGAACATAACCGTAATCTCAACGGGATTAGAGGCCAAGGTGTCTACTGTGTATGAATAGGGCTGAGTCTGGACTCTGCAAAGTCCTCTCTCCCTCACTGCAGGAGAGCTCCAGAATTAAGACCTCCTCCACCCATGTAGCAAAACTTCTTCCTGGGGAGGCAGATCAGCCCCTCCGTGATCCAGGCAAGAGAGCAGAGCCAGTGACTTAGAAGCCCGTTGATGGCTAAACAGGGACTAGCCCATCTTGACTTAGCTGGGGTGAGCAAGAACCACTGAAAAGGACTAAAGGAAGACCAAAGATGGTCAAATTCAAAGGCACTGAGAATAGTCTATGTGCGGTAGTTCCAAGGTTGAGTGTCAGTGGTCAGGGAAGTCTTCATGGGGTAGATGGGATTTGGACTCTGCCTTGAAGGATGGATACAGATGGGGTGAGTGGAACCACTCCATGCATGGAGGTGATCCAAGATGTGATTCACAGATAGGACTGAGTTGGTGTGTGAATTCCAAGTGTACACACAGGCCCTTGGAGCCAGGAGGTGGCGCTCCATGGGTTGGCCTTTCCTCACCTTTGTTCTGCTTGCCTCCCCGCCGCTCCTCTACCCTTCCCCATCTCTGAAACCAGGTGGCAGCACCCCTCCGGGCATCACTGCACCAGCCGTGCCTAGCATCCCGTCCCCCATTGGGGTGAACGGCTTCACTGGCCTCCCCCCACAGGCCAATGGGCAACCTGCTGCAGAAGCTGTGTTTGCCAATGGCATCCACCCCTACCCAGGTAAGCACATCTGGCAGCCCTTCCTTACCCGCGCAGCACACCCCTCATCCATTATGCCCCCGCCCTTGTTGTTACAACCGGGAATGTGTGGCTCCTGCCCTCCGTCCATTCCTTGGTGGAACCCCAAATATGATCAGGGAGATCAGGGAACCTCTGATGGGAGAAATCAAGTTCCCATCCTTGGGGAGGTGTCCATCTGGTAGGTGAGAAAGAATGCAATCCTGAGGCTCCTGCAGGGGAGATAAGAGAAGAGATGTAGTAATTGTACAACCAGAGGCTAGTACCCGTAACTGCAAATTAATTGAGAGTGAATTTGACCTATAAGAAGTCATGGGACAGAAGCTAAAATAAAAAGTATACTTAGTGTTAAGTAGGAAAAGACTCTTTGGGGAAGGAAGGGGAAATGCATAGATTGACATTCTGGCCAGAACATACTGGTGTATACACAACCCCAGTCAGCACGGCTCACAGAGGATCAGGACCTTGGACAGCTCCCCGGTCCTGCTTTGATTAATTCTGACACAGAAGATCCGGGAGGCCAGGGCCTGATTAACTCTGTTCCTCTCAAACTTAGCAGCTCTTTCATGGTGGGACTGTCCAGTTGACTTAAGCAGCTCCCATCTCTGGCCTTGAGGATGGACAGAGCAGGAGAGCTGGGCCCGAAGCCCTAGGGTAGACTAGCAAGGGACAATGTCTCAGAGATGCGGGGAGTGCTATCCTCCTCCCTAGAGGGCAGATGACAAAGTTGCAGAGTCCCCATAAGTACAAGTAAGTGCCCAGTCTGTGCTGGATGGGAGGGGACCCCCAGAAGACGGGCAGGATGGGGGCCTCTCCCCTGGGAGGTCAAAGTCCAGTCAGGAGCACAGTATAGGTCGACAGAATGTTGAAAGAATAAGCAGAATGGAGTCTGATCAAGAGTGAATGTTTCCATCGTGAGGCGCTAACGGTTTCAAAGGAAGGGAGGGTCTGTAGGCTGAAGAAGCCCAGCGGAGCTGTCTTACAGGAGGCTCAGGTGGACGTTGACAATGGGTAGGAACCCGGGCAGAGGAGGTCAGCCTGAGGGGGGTCAGCCGTGGGCGGCAGAGTAATGCTGCCCACTCTGGTTGTCCATCAGAATCCACCGTGTGGCTTTGTAAAACCACAGAAGCCCGGAGGTTGTGATTTCAGTGTCTGTTAATGATTTCAGGAGTGAGGCCCAGACCTCCAGAGAATATAAAAGTTCCAGCAGCGGCAGAGGACAAGGTCCCTGTGCTAGAGAAAACCAGAGGAGAATGTGCTGGCTTTGAACTTGGAGTTGTGCTTGTCTTGTCTTAGTGTTTGCCCCTCAACTCACCTCTCAGTGCACAGAGAGGAGGCCGGAGAAGCCCAGAGAGAGAAACGGCAGAGCCCTGGGTCTGGAGTTGTTTCAGGATGAAGAGTCCAGGCTGGCAAGGGAGGCAGGGCAGGGGCTGGGCAGCTGGAGGTGGGAGTGGGCCCACCAATCTCAGGTTCCTGGGCTCCTCCTGCCTCAGGCTCATGGGCAGGGAGATACAGTCCCCGCACATCTGGGTGGTTTCATTCCCCCGCCTCCGTGCCCACAAGCCCATCTGGAGCTCTGGATTTTGACAAACCTGTTCTTTCCCCACCCCCACCAGCATCTGTGAGCTATTTCCCTCGTGGACTTTGGAACTGTTTCTCTCCCCCATTTGTAACAATCTGCCATATCCCATAAACAATTCCCTGCCGGAGCAGGAGGGAGGGGTGGAGGGAAGGAAAGGAGAAAAGTAGTACATTAAAAAAATTAATTTACCATCTTTAAATGCGGAGTTTGGAGCCGCTGTAATGAGCGAGATCCTTCAAAATGTTCACTCTTTGGCAGTTACTAATGAGGTCATTAAGCAGAGAAGTAGAGAGGGTCTCAGAAATGCCTTCCTCCACTTCCTAGCCCCAGGTAGCTTCCCTGCTCTCCCCTCTCGCGTTGAAAGCACATAGTGTGGCCTTTACTGCCATATAACACCCCTGCAGGGGTGTCTCTATAAATGTTAAGGACGATGCCTACGTCGCAGTATTTGCTGAGCACTTGCTATGATCCTGGCACTGTGTGTGTGTGAGTGTGTGTGTGTGTGGGGGGGGGGGGGGGGTCATGGCTGTCATGTGAGTTGTGCAGGTTTTATGTTACACAGGGCATCACACTGTGTGCCAGAGACAGAGACAACTCTTTCTTTAATTTGCATAAAGGCAGTATGTGGTTGAGCGGCTGGGGAGACCAAGAGCACAGGCTGGAGGTGGGTTGCCCTCCAGAGAACTGAGGGTCAGGGAGAGGGAGCAGCAGGGAGGAGAAGACACCCCCAAGCACCACCACCACCACCTCAGCACTGGCAGCTCCTGGCTTCAGGCCCCACTGGGGGCGAAAGAGAGGGACAGGGCTGGGATCCGACTTCAGCCCCCCCTCTGAGCAGCCCTGGCCCAGCTCCCCTGCTGCAGCCGCAGTCTTTAAGCATCTCTGCCCCATGATTTCCCGGGCTGTCCTGAGGCCCAGGTGCTATTGTTCCAGTGGGATGTTACTGAGGCTCAGAAACAAGAGCTCAGGAAGGAAGTGGGGAATTCTTCCTGATCTACAAGGCCCCTAAGTCTGGCACTGCCAGTTAGCTCGGCAATCAAGGTCGCCAGGCAGATAAGTCCTGATGGGTTTGTTATTTTTTTTCTGCCTCCCTGTGTTATCCAGTTTGCTCTGAACATACTGCGGCTAGATCTGTCCCCACCCACCTCTCGGGCCTCCAAGGCCAGCCTACTCCCACTAGCCATCGCCACCAAAGGCAGTGCCCACCGTTGGCCCTGCACTGGGCTTCGGCCCACAGCCTCTAAGACCCAGCAGAGGCAACAGAAGTGGACCAAGCCTTCCTCAGCCCGGCTGCCCCCAGTTGCTTGCCAACCTATCAGCATGAGGGCCCTCTTCTCGAACCAGGCAGTGGATATCCAAGAGTCACAAATTTGGGCTGGAGGAAGGTCCTTGGCCTGCTGGTTCCTCAGTGTCTGTGGGCACCACTCCTCTCCCAGCCCTGCCCAGGGGGTATTAGCCACGGCCTCGGGATGGAAGCCTCGTGCCTTGTGCCAACTCCCTAGACCACAGGAGAGGGTCCCTCTGCCTGAGCGGCCATGGGTGGCCCAGGAGGACAGAGTGGCAGGGTGAGGTGCCCTGTGCCCTTTCTTTCACCAGCTGGTTCTGCCCCCGACTTCTGCTGAGGACAGTGAGGGTGAGACCAGCCTCCTGAGCGCCTCTCGCCCACTTTCCACAGCCCTTCTCCTGGGCCAGGTCCCTCATGTGTCCCCACTAAGCCCCTCATGGCCAAGCTTCTGGCATCTTCTTCCCAGCCCTTCCCAGCCTTCTGCTTAAAGCATCTGTCTCCCCCTACCCCAGGCCAGCTGCAGGCTGCATCCCCCAGTGACGGGGGGGGCACCCTCCACCCTACTAAGAGCCCTGGACTGGAGAAGGGGGAACCCCAGCAAGGCAGGCACTCAGATGACCTGCCCCAGGGCAGACACCACAGTGCTCGGAAAGGGCAATGCAGCCACAGTGTCATCTCCATGGATGTGGTGGGGGAGGGGCTGGCTTGGGGAGGGCATCACTGACCTCTGCCCCTTGGCTCCCCTGCAGCGCAGAGTCCCACGGCCGCGGACCCCCTGCAGCAGGCCTACGCGGGAGTGCAGCAGTATGCAGGTCGTTAGTACCCGCGCGTGCCCACTGCTCCCCCAGCTTTGCTCATCCCCACTTCTGCCTGGGCACCAGGGCCCTCCCCACCCGAGCCCTGGGCTGGGCACTGTGTGGGAGGGAGAGGGGGAGGTGGGGAGGAGCTGGGGAGCTGTGGTGAAAGGAGGGAGGGCTATACTCCCAGAGGCCCCTGCTTCAGGCTGCCACCCTCCCGCAGGCCCCTAGCATTCCAGCAGTCTCCCACGGTGCCCTTGGAGAGGTGGGTGGTCAGAACTCCAGGCCAGGTAGCCAGGCTGAAGTGTTGACCTTGCAGTGATCATCTTTGAGGCCAGATTTTCCTTTCCATGGGGCTGCCAAGCCAGTGTGTCTAGTTTATCCAGCACCAAGCCACACAGCAGCATGGGGTGGGGATGGGGGGTGGGGAGCTGGGGTGCCGCCCACTACAGTTCACAATGGCTGGTCCTGGAAGCTTAGATGCCTGGGTTTGCAAGAAGGAGAGGCTCTGGAGGGGAAGCAGTTCAACCTTCCGTGTCCCCTCCCCCTGCCAGGTAGTGGGAGTTGGTGTGAGCAAGGCTGACCAAGAACAAGAAAGGCTAGGCAGCCAGAGGTAGAAAAAGGAGGGGTAGATGGCCTTGGGTCACTGAATGGGACGGGGACCAGCCACTATAGAAAGCCCAAGGCAAGCTGTCAGGCATGCTTCTCTCACTCCCACCCCTGGGCCAGGCAGCACACACACACACACACACACACACACACACACACACACACACGTGCATACAGGAACATGCAGGCACGAACATGCACACACACGAACATGCACACACACCTGTGTACATACAAACATGAACACGCACACACTTCTCATCTTCACTGCGCGCTTCTCCTTTACTCCTGAGAGCCAGCTTTATCTTACGTGGCTGCCCTGAAGTGCACTTTTTGACTGGTCTGCTTTTACTGCTCAACACTGAAATGTCTCTTCCTTCTTGCCTCTCACCCTGTCTCTCTCCCTGTCGCTGTCGTCTTGCTGTCGCTGTCGTCTTGCTGTCGTTGCGTCTTGCTCTCTTGCCTCTTCTCTTTGGCCTTCCAGCAGCCGCCTACCCTGCTGCCTATGGTCAGATAAGCCAGGCCTTCCCTCAGCCGCCTCCAATGATCCCCCAGCAACAGCGAGAAGGTGAGTCTGCAATCTGGGCTCCCAGGCCCCTCCCCGACCCCTTCTCCCCGAAAAGAGGCTGCTCCTGGGTCTTCGGTAGGCATTTTGTTGGGAAAATGACCATGTTCGTGTGCTGTGTTGAGGTGAGGGAAGAGGGCAGGATTGTGAGACGTGGGGCTCTCCAATCCAGCATGAGGTGGGCTTCTCGGGCAGCTCTGCAAACCCCAGCGGGGAAGGTTAGGAGGGTGGGACCCTGGACAACTTGGGGGCCCAAGAATTCCCCCTCCCCTAGTGGAGAGGAAGGGAAGAAGTAGGGGTGCTCTCAGCTGGTATGGGGGGTAGGTGGGTTGGGAAACTATTGTCAGAAGTTGTACCCTCTGGGTGACCAGGCGAGCCAGGTGGGATAGGGGCCCAAGTGCAGGCCTCTGGGGAGATGGAGAGCCTGGAAAGCCTCATCCAGAGGCCCTGGTGTGACCAGGGTGGGCCAGGCAAGGCCAGTGGGCCCAGGGAGGCTGGGACTCATTAAGACCCAGTGTCCTCCCGTTCCTGAGCTGGAGACCTACAGGAGCTGGATAAACAAGCCCGCCCTCGGGGCCCCATGGCCTGCACAAACTCAGTTTGACGGCAGGAACACTAACAGCGTCCTGCCCTCCCCACCCCCATGAAAAGGTCACCCTGCCAGCGAGGCCACCACTGCCCAGTAGCCCACATGGCCAGGGGTCCACTGGTCTCCAGTGGCCGGCACGAGCTCTTGCTGCAGACCGTCCCACAGCCGGGGATAGTGAGTCCTGGGGAGGACATGTGGGTCTGCGGTCCAAACCCCTTTGGTCAGACAGGCCCCGAACAGGCCTAGAGCCTGAAGGGCTGAGGCCCTCCGTCTGCTCCCTGCCCTGCCCCCACCTCCCACTGTGCACCACCCCATGGGTCTAGCTCTGAACATCTTCTCATACCTTCTCTCCATCTGTGGGCAGCTTCATCCCCACCCTCACGCCCTGTTCGCTAGACCAGACCCTGTGTGGTCAGTCACCACTGCAGCCTCTCCTCTGGCCTAGGGTCTCCCACGACTGTCCCCATTCTCCCTGAATAGGGTGCCCACGATGAGCGACCCTGGGGAGCAGGGCATGGGAGGAGTGAGATGTGAACCCAGATGCCTACCGAGCCACGCTGTGTACAGGGGAGGGCTCATGGCGCTGGGGGTGGGGTTGTTGGGGAAGGCTTTGGGGACACACAGAGGTAGGGACACAGGCATGCCTGGCGGGGTGCGGGGGGTGGGGGGCGGGCGATAGGCTGAGGGTGGGTACAAGCCAGACGACAGCTGTGTTCAGTGTTGCATGCGGCATGGATGAAAAAGAAAACTGTTCCTCCAGCCACGGCCTCGTCACATCATGGCCGCTTCCCCCTGTGCGATGCGGTTGAAGTGCCAGGGCACACGGGTTGCTCGGGAGGACCTTCCTTCCAGTCCTTTGAGTTGAGCCTGAAAGTCAGCAGATGCCTGACTCCCCAGAGGCTGTCTGCGCCCCAGACAGGCCATGGTTCCCCTCAGGGTTGGCTCCATCCCTGGCTCTGCCAGGGCTGCTGTGTGGTCAGGGCTAGGCACTTTCTGTCCCTGGAGCTCCATTTCGCCATTTTTCAGAAAGCTGGGATGGACCAGATGGATCTTCAAGTCCTGCTGGTTATGCCATCTGGGTGCTCTAGAGTCTGTGAATGAGGGAATACAGTGCGAGCTCGGGGCAGCTGGAGTAGCAACGTGTGTAGGCTCCTTGTTGAGGGGTGAGGGGCAGGGGACTGGTGGGGCTCAGCCACGCACCCTGCTGATGGAACGCAATCCACGGGCCTTCCCTCGAAGGCTCCTTGTCTTTTAATGACAACATAACATCCACATAAAGCAGCTTGCAGAACTTGAACTTGGAACATGGGCCCCAAGTTCAAGGCAGGTGTCAGCATAGGGAGGAGAGGGAAGCCCTGAGGAATGGGTCTGGGAGGGGAGAAGGCATGTACTGGGGAACAGGGGCGGGGGTGAAGGGTGGATAAGTCAGGAGGAGGCAAATGTACCTGCCCCTAGAGAGCACCCCATCTGGCTGGAGAGAACCTCCTAGACATGAAGGAGAAAGAGCCTCAGAAGACCGGTTTAGTATGGAGTGTGGACTCAGGGAGCCCTGGCAGGGGGAGGGTGGGGAGCATCTGGGTGGGGGTCCTAGAGGAGCTGTGGCTTAGGTTAGGCCTTCACGCTGGTTCCTGCCCCATGGGGACTCGTATCTAGCTGGAGACCACCAAGGGACACAGAGCATGAGCCAGTGAACTCACATGGTGGGAGGGGATGGGCTAGGAGAGGTCACCAGAGCTTGGGGGATCCAGCACGGGGACCTGGGTGCACACTTGCGCCGGTTCTGAATACTTCTGAACGCTGGCACCTGGCCGTTTACCTGGGAAACAGCAGTCCAGGGGAGGGAGCGGGGTGGGGACCAGGGAGCCAGGAGGTCAGCAGCTCAGAGGGCGGCTGTGGGGGTCAGAGGAGTCTTTGGAAGGAGGAAGGTGGGAGGCGGGAGGGGAGAGAAGGGCAGGGAAGGGCAGAGACTCCAGAGCGAGCTCTGCGCTCCAGGACTGGGCTGTCTGGCAGCCTTGCCCTTCCCAGAGAACCGTGACCATTGGTTCTGGCTGGGAAAGCCACATATCGCACGACAGTCCTTACGGCCTTTACTTTTGAGCTCACACTTAGTTTCCATCAGCTCCGATCAGAACCTCAGCTCGTACACACCTCTGACAAATGCACCCGTGTCCTTTGCATGTCCTCCATGGGGTGGAAAGCACTGCGATGACCACACTCTAACAGGTTAAGTCAGAGGTGCCATGCTATGCTGAAGATGGCGGGAAATAGATGAAGTATCTTAGACAGCTTTCCATTTCAACGAGTTAAAATTGAGCATTTGGGTCATTTAAAAAGAGAAATGTAAGTCTTCAGCTATCTGGAAATTTCAGAAATCCTTGAGTTTCTGGGGCATTGAGATGTATGACAGATAGGTAGAGAGAAAAGAAAGCACAGACTGGAGGCAGATAGCCTGGGTCTATATCCTGGCTCCACCTCCTACTAGCTGTGTGTCTCTTGGTAGGTGACTTAATCTCTCTGGGCCTCAGTTTTCTCATCTGTGAAGTGGGGAGGACAAGCTATACAAGTGGCAGGGCTGTTGTTGTAATGAAATGAGGCTCATGGGCAGCACGGCTAGTCCTGGAGCCCCTCCTGTGCACCCAGCCCACCAGAGGAGGCAGGGTAAATCCTGATTTCTGCCTTTGAGACCAGGGCTGAGTTTGAGAAGGTGGGGCTGTTGGGAAGCAGACGGGAAGGAGTGGCCAGGGAGGAGGCCAGGCTAAGCTCCCACCACTGGTGTGTCTGCCCCAGAACAATCCCCTTTGCCCTCCCCCGAGCAGGGGCTGGGCAGAAGGGAGGCCCGCAGCCCCTCCCAGGTCTCCTTATCTCTGCTTCTCCTCAGCATTTGGTTCCCACTGCCATCAGGCCTGTGTTCACCCCTTTTACTCCATCCCTCCACCCCTGGAGCCCCAGAGTTGCTCGGCAGGCACCCTGTTATAGATCCATTTTGCAGAAAAGGCAACTGAGGCACAGAGAGGTTCAGTGACTTGCCCAAGGGCAGACCAGTGAACAGAGCTCAGACTGTGGGCTCAGCAGCCCCCCTTCTTCTTGGATCTTGGATGAGACCCCCCTTCCTAACCTCGCCCCACCCCTCCCTGCTGCCGCTGCCTAACTCGCTCACCTCTCCTCTGTCTCTCTCTTCCCCCACCCCGCCATCCCTCCTCCCCCGCCCCCTCCCCTCACCGCAGGGCCCGAGGGCTGTAACCTGTTCATCTACCATCTGCCCCAGGAGTTTGGGGATGCTGAGCTGATGCAGATGTTCCTCCCTTTCGGTAATGTCATCTCCTCGAAAGTGTTTGTGGATCGGGCGACTAACCAAAGTAAATGCTTTGGTGGGTAAAGATAACAAACCAACTAGCTTCACCTAGGACAGGGCGGTGCTCGCACCAATTTACCACAACTGCTTTAACCTGCCCCTCACACAGCTCTGCCCCCCACCACCACCAGGTGCCCCCTATGGCCCAGCCTCCAGCCACCTCCTCTCACTCTTCTTCTCTCTTCTACTTTTGGCTTCTTGGCTTTCCCTGCCCACCTCTCCTCCAGCTCCCCATCCTCCCCTTCTGAGTCCTAGAGCTAGGTTTCCCCTCCCTGCTATGAGTCCCAGTTCCCACCCGCTGAGAAGGGGGAGGAGCCACCTTGGGCAGGGGTGGGAGGGGGCAGCAAGCAGAGCACGCCACCAACACCCATTCCCTTCCCCCCTTGGCAGCCCCTCACCTCTCACCATCAGAGTGGTCCCTGGATGAAAGCCGAGCCTGGTCCTTGGGGGGGCTCTGCCTAGCTGAGGCTCTACCCTGCCTCCCCCTTGGCTTCCTCCCGTCCACCTCTTTGTCCCTCCCCCATCCCCCTTCTCTGTCTACCCTGCTCTTTGCTCCCCTCCTGCCATCCAACGAACTCTCCTTCCCCCACCCACCCTCTCAGATCACCAGAGCCACACTGTTGAGGAGTCAGGAAGAGGAAAATGCTCCCTGCCTCAGGAAGCCTCAGGTCTGAGCTTAGATGAAAATCACACCTACTCAACAGCAGTGCAATCTGCAAGGCACCTAGGGATGGAGTACTGAGACAGGCAGGTGGATGGCAACTGCGGAAGGGGAGGGAGTTCCAGGCAGGGAGGAGAGAATGGACAAGGACCGTGAGGGGGAAGCTGGAGGCTTTGGGGAGAAAGGAGGGTTCAGGGGAGACCACCTGTGAGGGCGGGTCTGTGCTGGGGAGGGCTTGACCATTCGGATGAGGCTGTTCCATGTGGTGTGGTAGGCAGTGGGAGATGGTGGGAGGTCCTTGAAAGTAACAGAAAGAAGATACAGCTTTCAGGAAATTTGCCTGGTGGTAGGGTGTTAGGTGGAGGAGGGAGGACTGGGGAGGATCTTGGAGTCTGGTTGTCAGGTAAAATATAGGGTGCCCAGTTATATTGGAATTTCAGATGAACAATGGATGCATTTTTAGTATAAGTATGTCCCAAATGTTACATTCAATGTGGCCCATGCAGTATTTGAGATATATGTATGCTAAACAAGTATTCACTGTTTATCTGAAAGTCCAATTCAGCTGGGCATCCTGTGTTTTGATTGGCTTCAGACCTGAAGTCCCACCTCATCCTCCCACCTCTCCCCTCCTCACCTCCTCTCCCACCTACATCAGCCCTTCCTTCTGGGGCCAGAGCTACTCATGGTTCACCAAGGACTGAGGAGTCCAGCCCCCAGAGAGCCCAGGTCATAGCTGGGGGGTGGTGGAGGGAGAAGGTATGAGTGTAGAAGCATCAGGAAGAGCATGTTAAGGGAATTCCAGTTTGGAGACCAACTTGCCAGAACCACGATGAGCCTGAGGTTAGGATCTGTGCTCCACTGTCACCTCCCCTGGAGCCTGTGGTACTTGAGTGCATGGAGTGGCCTTAGCAGCTCGTGTCTCTTTGGGCATTGGGAAAGCTAAGCCAGAGAGAAAGGCAGGGCTGACCAGTGTTTCTTCTGACGCGTTACAGTTATGTATGTAAGACCTGGAGAGCCTCACCTTTGCTCTTTAGTAAGCCTCAGATGTTACACGAACCCCAGAACACTGCTAAGAGCCCACAGAGTGCTGGCACCTGGGATAGAGCTGCTTGGTCTCCAGCCAAACCCTTGGTGCATTTGCTCTGTCCCCAGCTGCCCCTGATGTCAGAGCAACCCAGTTTTTCCAAGGCACTTCCTTAGTCTGCCCAGCCACTCCCCTGACCGTTAGCCCATTTAAATTCTCCAGGACCAAGGGTTTTCCCCCTGCTTTTTAAAAAGTCTTCTGAACACCTCTACTCTGGCTCTCTCCTCTCTTCCTGAGCGAGCTTCCAGCACTAACATCCTCCACCCGCCTTGAAAAAGGACAGTCTCCCACCATGCCTGCCAGGGTTCGGGTCCGCACGGGAGCCTTCTGCAAGGCTCTCAGAGGCCTTTTGTGGGACAACAAACCCCAGCACTCACTCAGGGACAGTCATTTCACTCTCTGAGCGTCAGTGTCCTCATGTGTGAAGTAGGACTTTAGCCGTCAGCCCTCCGGGAGGCTCCGAGGTTACATGGGACGGTGTGTGTGAGGGGCTCGGCCAGAGAGGACCCTCAAGAAGTGCTAGATCTCTCTCTGTTCCCGAAAGAGGGGCCATTTTGTTGTAAATGTGGTCCTATGTTAAGTGAACCCCTCAAAGACCCCCCTCGCTTGCTTTTTGTAAGCATAAACAGAATCTTCCAGAGGCTTTTTTTGTGAGCAATGGGCAGCGCACATTGTTGCTAAGTTGAAAGAAGGGCTTGGGAGGGGGCACCAAGGTCTGGGAGGCAGGAACTTTCTCTGGGAGACTCTGGGAGAAGGAAGACAGTAACCATGGGAGATGGTGCCCAGAGCCCTGCCAGTGGAGGAAGAGCTACCTTCCCAGGCTGCTGGCCAGTGAACAAAATTAGTTGAGGAAGAAAAGTTCCCTCGAGCCTGGTGTCCTCCCCAACCCTGGGGCTTCTGAAGACTCTATAGTCTCCCACAAAAGCTGGGCGTTCCTCCTCTGGGGCCCCACTGCCCCTTCACACCACAGCCCTCCAGCCCCTTTTCTCTCTCTCCCATCTCCTCCTCCTTAGCAAAGACAGCCACCGGTGCAGGTGTCGAGGTAGAGCCAGAGCTGGTGGTGCTGGGGGCCCAGCAGAGGAGGGAGGGGTGTAGCTGTCACCCACAGTTAGGCTCTCTTGTCCCCGCAGGTAGAGCGGCTTTGGTTCACCACCCTCCTTAGTCGGGGGAGAGCAGTGTAACAGACACACAATTCACACATCTGCTCTGCTAACAACTTGACCAGCCTTCAGACATCTAGGTTGGTGAGGAGGGGATGGGTCCTGAGGGGATGAGATGAGTAGGTGGAAGGATTATTCACACTAATCTTCAACTATGGATAATCCGGAATCTCTCCTATCTATTCTGGCATATAGACTTTTACAGACGCTGCTTGTGTTGCGTTGGGACCGGCTCTAACCAGTTCCATCTGAGCTCACATGCCCCTGCCGGAGAGAGCCCTCACATGCTCCCACACACACCCTCCCCATCTTCCATGGTACTTGGCTGCAAGAGCAAATGTGAGCAAACGCAGGAAGTGTCTGGGGCAAGGGGAAAAGGGCAAAACAGGGAGGGACCACAGGCAGGTGGGAGGTACCCGGGACAATTAACCAAGAAGGCAGCTTCTGCTTCAGTGTGTCTGTACATCTATCCATTATATGTCTAATACTATTTGGGGACAAGCCCCCAAATGAAGCAGGTTTGCAGGATGGCCTGGGAACTTCACCACGCTTAGTTTTCATACATTTTGTAGCGAGATTTTGTAGGAAAACTAAATAAAGGCAGATTTTACAGGAGAAAAGGCCTCTAAGTCAAATTCCAGGAAATACTAGGTTAAACAAAGAGATAAAGATTTATTTATTGGAGAATTTGGGGTGGGAGGGGAGGCTTTTATTTGTTAATGAGCCTGGAACTGCCCCAGAGGGGCCTGGCTTTAAAGCTAGGAGGCCACAGAAAGCCCCTTTGCAAGGAGGCCTGTTAGGGCCATTCTGGGAAATGCTGATGTAACTCGCAGTCTCTAAGGAGATGCACTCTAAAGTTTCAAAAAGGTGACTTCTAACTGGACTTTGGAACCTGATTCTTCTGGGAACTTGGTGTTTCAGAAGGTGACTGGGAGCCATGGATGATTCTATATCTTGTCCTGGGATGTTGTGGGGGAAGAAGGGGTAAAAGAACTTCTGCAGGCTCTCAATTGATTTTTGCTAAGAGTGTTAATTTGTACTGTCATTGTTATAATACTATTATTATTGTTAGGAGGGATTCATAGGGGACACATCAATTGCTTAGTCCAGGCCATGAGCACTTGCTCTCAGGGCTTGGAATTTTACAAAATAAAAGGGAGATGCCCACAGCCCCTGGGCACGAGGTGGTGGGTTAATGGAAGTCGGTCTGGACTGAACCCCAGTGTTCACCAGGAGCCCGGCTGGGGCCAGCCTCGGCCAGGACCGGGAGGGGGGTGGAGGGGCCGCGAGGACTGTCAGCCTCTGCCTTCCCCTGTGGCCGGGCGGCACTCGCGAAGGGGGTGGCCCCAAACGGCGGCGAAGTTTTCTCCGTGGTGCCTCCCTCCCTCCCCCTCGCACTCCTCTCTCTCCCCAGGCCGGCACCCTGTGCCCTCCCGCTGCCAGGCCCCCTCCTGTCAGGGAGGACAGTGTCCAATAAACTCCTCCGCCCGCAGGTGTGTCCGCCTCTCCCGCCGCAGGAGAGGGCCGAGGTGCGGGGCCGGCCGGGGTGGGGGGCGGGCGCCTGTCCGAGCCCCACTGTGCTGCGGGCTCCCCGCTCGTGGGAGAGGGCGCCGTCCGTAGCCGAGGTGGAGCCGGGGAGACCCTGCCGGGCCCCGCTGGTCGGCGAGGCCCGGAGCCTCGGAAGCGCCCACCCCGGGAGGGACCACGGGCTCTCGGGCTGGAGGGGGTGAGGCCGGCCCGGGCGGGGCCCAGGGGGAGGAGCCTCGTGCCCCGCCCCTGTCCGGAGGGGAGGAGCCTGTAGCCCCGCCCCTTATCCCGATGGGAGGAGCCTGTAGCCCCGCCCCTTACTCCCGAAGGGAGGAGCCTGTAGCCCCGCCCCTTGCCTGGAGTGGGAGGAGACTATAGCGGGGCGGGAGCGCCGGGAGGGGCCGCCGTCGGCCGGCCCGCCCCGCCCTCGCCCGGACTTCTCCCCACCGACCCCTCCCGCCCGGGCGGCCCAGTGGAAACCCAGGCCCTCGTCCCTCGTGTCTCGCCAGGCTTCGTGAGTTTCGACAACCCGGCCAGCGCGCAGACCGCCATCCAGGCCATGAACGGCTTCCAGATCGGCATGAAGAGGCTCAAGGTGCAGCTGAAGCGGCCCAAAGACGCCAATCGCCCGTACTGAGCGCCGGCGGGAGCGTCCCCCGGGGGAGACCAGGACTCGCACAGGTAACCCGGGACCGCCGGGGCGCGGGGTCGGGGGGGTTCGGGAGGGAACACCGGACGGACCCGCCGCCTCCCCGACCTCCGTGGCCTGGACCCTCGGGACTTGTGCCTTGGACCCGCTGCGCCCGTCTGGACCTGCTCCTTGCCCGGTTCCTAGGGGCCGGGCGCAGAGCTGTGGTCATCCCCCGAGAAATAGTCATGGCCATCCCCCTGACGCAGAGCCAAAGGAGCAGAGTGAGGGAACCGTTCTGAGAAGTGGGAGGGCCCTGGGCCTGCGCCTCCTGTTTGCCACATGGCAAGCTCAGGGCTGCGAGTGTTTGGGGGCGCAGAGTAGGTCCTGTGGGGAGCTGTAGCCCTCTGTGGTGCCTCCTCCTAGCCTCCCTGGCTCCCCCTTCCCCAGCTCTCCTGCCTGGACACTTGATCCCCTCCCCCCTCCAATTCCCCATAGCTCAGCCTGGAGAAGAGGAACAGGACTTTTCAAAGGGAACTTGACAAAACCGGATAGGACAGAAGCTGAGGACAGTGATGCTGTACCCCGGGCCATTTCCCTGCCTACTGTATTGAGGCCAGGATGGGTGGGCAGTCGTCACCCTTTCTGCTCAGTCTGGGTCCTGCCTTGAGCTGGAGACACTGTGGGCCACCCCTCTGTCCGCCACCTGTGCCCCTGAGTGAAGCGGCTTCCTGGGAAAGTGGGGAGGGAGGAGCTCTGCCAGGACATCCAAAGTCCACTTTCAGCCTGGGTTGCCCAGGGCTGTGAGCTCCTGCAGGGAGGGTCCGCTCATTCTCAGGCCAGAGACAGGCTGCGCAGCCCCCTTCCCCCCACTTCTTCCCCCGATTCCTTCAGCAGTGCTGTGCCCAGAGTGAGACCCACAAGAGTCCTTGTCCTAAGCAGGGGAGAGAGACAATGAACAATGACGTATGATCAGAGAGTAAATTCCATAGTGTGTCAGAATTGTTGGCCACAGTTAAATCAGGTAGTCAGGGTAGGCCGTCTACCAGAGAAAGTGACATTCAAGTGGAGACTCCAAGAAGGTGAGGCAGGGTCTGAAGGAGTTTCTCCAAAAAAATCTTTACCAGGAATCTAAGAGGAAGAAAACAGAGACAGGAAGAATGGGCAAAATGGTGGGCCAGGTCAGGTCTACAGCCAGAACCTCAAGTCCCGGTCCCACTCCAAGCTCACAACAGGAGCTGGGCCCCAAGCTGAGGTGGTTCTGGGTTGGAGGACACTGAGCATCATGTCTGACTCCAGTGGGAGTCCTGTCCCTCCTGCACCCTGGGCGCCTGCACGGGGTCTGCTCTGAGTGTTGGGACACGGGTGCTTTGGGTCTGGCCCTCATGGGGCTGGCCTTCCCTGGCTAGAGCCCTGCTGTGCTTAAGGCCAGCATCTGAATGGCTGTGGCCACGCCATCATTTCCTCACCCCAGTCCTGAGCTGGAGCCTCCCCAGCCTGATTCAAGCTCCCCCAGGCTGGCCTGTAACCCTGTGCAGCCACAGGGCTGTGCTCTAGGAGGCTCTTCAGGAGGGCACCCGGGAAGGTCCCAGGTCCCCCTGCAGGCAGACACGTTGTTCCCTAGTGAAGAGAGCAGTTGGCTCTTTAGGGGTTGAATGAGCGTGTGTCTGTGTGTCGGGGCCAAGCGTGTGTGAGATGTGAGTGTGTGAGAAAGTTCCCTGGATTGAGCTTGGAGGAGGAGGGGCGTGTGATATGCAGGTTTGGATCCCCAGCACCTAGGACAGCGCCAGGCACTGAAGGGCAGATGGAGGAAAGCTGGGGGCAGGAGCAGAGCAGAGTCCAGGAGTGGGTACCTTTCAGTGCTCAGAACCAGGGGTTAGGGGAAAAGAGAGGTCTCCAGGGGACCCCTTAGTTGTTCTTGCCATAACCCACACCTGATGGCACTGCCCTCCTCCATTCTGAGGCCTCTCCTCCCACCCAAAGGGACCTGCCAATTGAATATCCTGGGTCGGTCCAAGGGCTGTCTTCCGGAAGCGGGTGGTAATGCAGGGGAGGGTGGCATGTCAGGACTTGGAGGGCATGCAATGGGCCCTGGTCTGTGTGAGGGAGACCTGCTGCTGGAAGAGCAAGAATCCAGATTGGCTGGGCAGGCTGGGCAGGGGCCTGGGGAGGAAGAGGGGCTGGGAGCTATTCTGTGAAGGCAGAGAGAGCTGGAGGCTGGGTTTGGGCTTAAAATAGTCACCTCTCAGCTGCTTTGCAGCTTGTCCACACTGACATTTCACGATCCCAAGCTTCTCTTCCACCTTCCCTTGAAGGAAAACAAAACTGAGAGTGGAAGTCAGCTGGGCTGCGTGTAGAAGGCTGGTGGGTGGGGAACCCTGCAGATAAACCTGATGCCTGAGTGCCACAGGGGAGGGGGCTGGTGAGCAAGGTCAAGGGTAACCATGACAAGGGGATAGAACTGGGGACCCCACCCCAGATCCCTGGATGGGGGCAAAGGACCGTGAAATGGTGAGGAAACAACACAAAGTGAAGAGAAGGGAATCCAGCCTCAGGCACCTAGGGCTCTGCCGGTAAAGGAGGCAGGCCAGGGCTGTGAGATGGTCAGCATCAAGGCTGTACAGGGAGGCCTGAGGGATGGAGAAGGAGGAGGTGGATTAGGGGAGGTCACCAGAGCGAAAGTGACAGCAGCAGAGAGAGATCTGGGGCCACAGCACTCCCTTTCTGGTGGACTGTCCTGTTGTACTACTGGTGCAGCTGCAGAGCCTCCTAAAGGCCCCGCGTGCCCAGAACAGCCTCCCTTTGGCCACATAGGCCTCCTAGGGAGCAAAGCTCACGGTGGGAGGTGATTGGGACAGGAAATCGGTAGTGCCAGGGCATGTGTATAGATTTCTAGGAACATTGATGTGATTTCCTCTAAACTGAAAACTCAATGCATTCCCGTTCTGAAGGTTCTGAGGAAAGAGGGTTGAGGCAGAGCGGAAGGGGACGGGATCATAGCATCATACAGTGGGTTCGCTTGTAGAGGAGGCTCCCTTCCCTGGGGACGGTGGCCCAGGTGGGACCCGAAGGGTGGGAGGGCTGAGTTGCTGCCAGTGTGGACTGGACTGTGGCAGCAAAGTATCTCATGGATGGCCCTCATGGATCCAACAGCCACCTTAGCCAGCCTCTGACCCACCAGGCCATCAGGTCACCCTGACAGGCTCCCCCTGCTGGTCCACAGGCTGAAGCCACAGAAGGCTGGGGAGGTGAGGAGAGCCGGCACCTGGGGGAGAGAGAAAGAATCATGGGTGATAGAAAGCAGAGACGTGCTCCCGAGCTGCTTGCCAGCCAAGGTGGTTTAAGGGGCTGTTTTATTTTTTTCTGGCCCCCTCGCCAAACTGCCCACGCCCCCCCGCCCTTCCAACGCATGATGGATGCCCTCAGTGGCCCTGTGTGAGGTCCTGCTGCTGTTCACAGTGTACCATGTGTCTGCATAAACAACCGTGCGTGTATGTGTGTGTGTTGATGTGCCCATGTCGTCCGTCTGCCGCTTCCTCCATCCTTTGAGTTCTTTTCAGTTCTCTTATGATTTGACTGCTGTTCTCTCATCCGAGCTGTTAGATTGATGCTGTGGTCTGGTGCTGTATAACTATTTTTCCTTTTAATTTTGTTTTAACTTCTTCCTTGCCCTCCTTCACCCTCCACCCAACTCTCCCTGCCCTCCCACACTCCCCCTACCCCACCCGCCCTGCCCCGCCTCTTCCTTCCCCCTTACCCACACTCTTGTCCTCTCTCTCTCTCTCTCTCTCTCTCTCTCCATATATAAATATATATATATAAATCTTTTCTTCTTTTGTCATTCAATCAAATTCCAACAACCCAACCAGAGCCAGTCAAATCCACCACAGTCTCGCGCTGAGCTAGGAATAAAGTTCACGTAATCACATGAGAGTGGAGAAAACAGTCCCCCATCCGTAAGTTCAAATCAACTCAAAGTTCACAGTGTGACATGATGGCGTCATGTAACAAGGCTAAGAATCGGTTGCATGACAATTGCCGTCAAGTTTCGTGGAGGTGCTGTGATTGGAGCGTTTTTCTTGGATGTTGTATCAGTTGATGATTGGCCAGTCATGATCACACGTGCATTCTCTTGACTTTTGTGCTGCCACGATCTTTTTTGCTGTGCTCATTTTTGTTTCGTTCTTGGTGCTTGCAGTGGTTTTACTTTCTGTTGTTTGGTTTTTCTTGTTCAGCGTTTTTTATGCTTCTCTAGATGTCACGTAGAGAAAAAAAAACAAAACAAAAGCACAAAAAATTAGTAAAAATAAAGATGAATTCCTGAATTATCGAACATGGGATCATTTAACTGTGCAAACCGTTACCTTTTTCCTAAAAAAAAAAATAAGGAAAACATCTTAAAAATATGCGTGGTTGATTTACTTGCACTTGAAAATATTGTGATTTTATTTTTTTCTAGAAATTTGGGGGCCTTTTTCAATTGACACTTTTCCTGGGTCTGGTCTTTTTCCAGTTAGGCCATTTTAAATCTCACTTCAAAAGGAAAACCAAAAAAAAAAAAAAAAATTAAAAATATATATATATATATCTACAGTAACAGAATGATAAAAAAAAAAAAAATTCTAAACCAAAAAACTAGAGTACAAAGCCAGAGGCCTCTGAGAGAGCGCCTGGTAACAATTGTAAGGTTTGTATTTTAGCCACTTCTGCTAAATTAAATGTGGGCAGGGGACCCGGGGGCCCAGGGTGTCGGGAGGGCTTTTTGGTTGGTTTGGAAAAAGCAAAATGCACCTTTTTGTTTACAACTGAAAAAGGGTCCTTGACAAGTGTTTTTTAATTTTATTATTATTTTATTTGGTGTTGTAATTGTTTAGACTGCTGTGTACGGTTTGCTGTTTGTTGAATCAACAGTGTGAAAACCTGCCAGCATGGATTGATATACGCATGATGTGGGCCCCTCCACCGGGGGCTTTGCAGTTCTAACTCTCTTGGTGTAACCAGTCACCCCCATGTATAAGTGGAAGCTGCTTGCTAGAATGGAGATGAGTCTCATTTGTTAATTCACAGTGATTAAGCATTCTCCTTCTGATTCTAGTCAGATCATGATTTTTTTCTTAAAAGCAAAACAAAACGCCAAAAAGCCACCATTCAAAACGAAATCAAGAACTGAGTTATGTTTGATGATTAAATCCGTTCTAACTTCTTTTAGGTTCTCCCATCCACCCCTTGAAGATCTGAATTTCCTCTAAATTCCCTGGCATGTATGAGAAAAACATTACGTGTGTGTATATGTGTGTATCTATGCATATACATACACACATATTCATGTATATCCACATATGTGCAGGTGAATATATTCTACACATATATCCAGATAAACATATATATATACACGTAGCCTCGCAAATAGTTACTGACCTTGGGAAAGAAGCGGTTGGTGGAAACTGGGCAAGGATTCAGCAAAAATTCATGTCATGGATCTTTCTGCCTTTTCCTCAAGTCGGGGAGGAGTGGGGCTGGGCTGCTAGATTGTGCTACCTTGTTTGCTAGGCTTCTGTATACATATTGTATCTGGGATAGATCCCTCAGAGATCAGTTTAATTATGAATTCATATCCCACAGTCCCAAATTCATCCTTTAGACTGAGCCATCCCCCAATCTAGAACTCTGAAGGAACCTGAATCAAGACCCCTTCCCACAACCTTCACGACTAGACCTCTCAGTGGTTTCTTGCTCTGAAGAGAAGAGTCAATTTCTTCTTTATGTATCATGATCATGACTAATTCTCATCCTGGTCCTTCCCTCCCTCCTGCCACCCCCAGAACCCCCCTCCCCCCCCCCCCCCCCGCCCCAGGCAGGCTCCTTGTGGTGTTTGGATGCATTTTGTGTTTCCTCTCTTTGCTTAATCAGCCCTGATTTTCTTCATTTTAGGGCAGGATGCTGAACGGGCTACATTAAAAAACAAACCTCTCTCTCTCTCTATTTATAAATGAGAACTGTTGGATGACACCTTTGACATATCAGCCAATACCAAGCAAGCTGAGGACTCCAGACACTCTGTGACTGTAACATTTCTTCAAGGGAAGTATAGCGTCTATGGAGTTCAGAGGGCACGTGTTTGGGGAAAATACATATGACATAAAGAAGAAGAAGATGAAGAAAAATTGAGAAAAAAAAACATACAAAAAAGGCAACTTTTAAAACAAAATAACTTGAGACCAGATGGGGAGGCTGAAGGGCTGGGAACTGGACAGAGACGCTGCGCTGCTTACCGATCCCCGGGGCTTTCCAGCCCGTGGGCGCCTGCGGCAGGCTGGGGCGAGCGGTGTGCGGGGCCTGGTCCCCAGGGGCGGCTGGGAGGCCGCCACGGAGCATCTCTATCTGTCATTCCTTTAGCTATTTAGGGACCAAAGGACCAAACTTTTTATTGCAGATGTGTAGCTCTATGTCAAACACAGGGGGGACGGAGGAGCACCTCCTTCCTGCCTCCTGGCTGTTCTCGAAACAGCTTAGAGCGATTCTATGAAAAATATAAGAAAAAAGTTTAAAAAAAAACACAAAAACCACAAAAACACAAAAAAAGGAAAAATAATGCTTAAATGCTTTTAAAACAGCAAGATAATAGTTCTTTGATACTTCGAGAGGCGCTTTGATTACCCTCATTCAAGTCTTAGACACTTTCCTATGGTTTTCTGTATTATATGTCTGGATGGAGCTGTTAAGAGGAACAAATTGGTGGATATTTGGGGAAAGCAACAAAAATATTAAAGCTCCTTAACTGTAAAGTGTGAGAAAACGAGGGGAAAAAAGGGACTCACAAGGCAAGAGAATTGTTGTGAAAAGTCTGTAAATGCTTCTAACTCTTCCCCCTCTTACAAACATAATAGTTGTACAGAATTTTAAAAAGGAGAAGTTTAAAATACCTATATAATAGAAGAAAAATTAGAGGAAAGCAAAAAATAAAAAAAAATAATAAAAAAGGAAAAAAAAACTTATAGAAGTTAGCATTACTGCTAAAATCCCAGATGTTGTAGGACTGTACTTTTGTAGAGTTTAGACTGAGCATCAATCCCTTCTCCCCGCGAGTGAGTGCTGTCGGATGACGACACCGTGTTGACCCCGGGGGCCAGGCCGACGGCCCAGACCTGCGGGCTCCTGGCTGCCCACCGCCCGGAGGCCGCGCCAGGGCAGGAAGGCCCCGCCGCCCTCGCCTCGCTTCGCCGGAGCTGTGCGCTCGCTCGCCGCTCTCCGAAAGCCCTGGACCTTCGCTTCACTCGCCTTCCATGCTTGCTCCAGAGACTTTCCGGGCAAGGGGACCTGGGAACTTTCATCTTAAAACAACTGAACACACACACACACACACACACAACCTTAAACAAGAGAGAGAAAAAAACAATCTTTGAAGAATTTCTGAAACTGTTTACAAGGAATTTTGAAAAACAGGGATGTTTAAATGATGCCGGCTCTGTTTTTCTGTAAATAAATTTGCATATTTTGTAGGACTTTTAATTGTAATGATAGAGAAAAAAACAAGGAAAACTATTTAATGAAAGCACGATATTTATCTTTGGTAAATGACTTTAGAGCAGTTAAAAAAGACATTGCTTAAAAAAAAACTCAGAATCAGAAAAACGCTGATTTATTTAAGAACGCGTATATTTTAAAGTATAACATATTTATTATAATTTATTTGCGCCGTTGGGAAGACTTGCTTTGGCATTTGCCCTGTGACCCTCCTCACTGACGTCAGGTCAGCGTGAGGCCAGGGGGCGTGCGGACCTACCATGTTTTTCCTGTTTTGTTTTAGCTGGTTCCTCTCGGACCTCCTGCCTTTCCTTTCCTTTTATTTTGTTGGTTAATTATTATTTTTAAACTTTTCTTTTTCTTTCTCTTGGCTCCTCCTTTCAGGATGTCCAGATGTTGTAAACAAAACAAAACAAAACCGCTGCAGTTCAGTACAACTGCTCTTTTCACACTCAACTCCCTAAAACTCCTTGTAACCTTCTGTAACTATTGGATGACGCTTTCTCCAGCTTAGCCCTAAATAAAGCACAGTTTAAAAAAAAAAAAAGGCTCTTTTTCAGTCTGTGCTTCTCAGAGTCTGGCCAGCTGTGCCTTGGCCCGAGGGGCCTGGGCTGTGAAGCGGGGCAGCCAAGGTCTCCGTTCCAGGCATGGCTGACCAAGAGGAGGATGAAAACACAGGGCCTCGATGGGACTTGTGTCAGTTCTAGAAAAAAACCCCTCTGTTTAAAAACCACACACCAAGTACCTCGTGTATGCCCAGCACATGTGAGGGAGAATACAACTTATTAACCTCGGGGGGATTCAAGATTCCTTGAAAACTTGCTGAAAACTATCCAGTCAGTTTGCACACGATCACAGAGCGATCGGGGACCCTGCAGCTCATCCATCACCCCCGTTAAGAACCCCTGGTTTGTAGTGTTAAGAAAACCCAAGACACAGTCCTCATTAATTTCTGCTTACGCTCTATGGCTTATCTTCCTCTGCCATCATTCTAAACCTTTCATCTCAAACTTAATGAAAAGGAGAGACTTGCATAAGGCACTCCCATGACCCACCAAGTCCTTGGGAAGCAATCCCGGCGGTGGGGCCGTTTCAGGAGTAGGTACTTCAGTTCCCTCATGCTTTTCCAAGGGCTGGCTCCGACTTGCTGGGCAGCTGTGCCCCTGCACAGCGTGGGGGGAACTGTGGCCTCCCCCAGCCTTACCCAAGGGCGACCCCAGGCCTCCCTCCAGCCTGTTCCAGACGGCACTTTCAAAGGCCTTTCTGCTTTTCATCTACCCATTTTCCACTCCTCTCTCACGTTCTTCTCTCCCTTCTCCTCTCCTTTCTGTGTGATGCTCACCTGAAAAGAATGTTTACTGAGACCTTTCAGTTAATAGCTCCCCTCTCTTTTCCTGTTCTGAGCTGGATCTCACCTGCTGCACACACAGCAGCAATAGAGCGAGACGCATGTCCCAGGGCTTCCCCACCCACAAGAGTGACCCAAGCCCTCGTGGGCAAACCCGCAGCTCCCCCTGGCATGGGTCTGCAGGGCCAGTGCGGGGATTACCCCCGGGTTGAACCCAAATGAGCATTCTCACTCCGTGAGGCAGATAGGGACATCTGGGCAGTGAGCTCAGGGCCCCCACTCTGCCCAAGGTGACAGTATCAGACTTGTGGATGCCATTCTAGCTCCCCAAATGGAATCTGCGCCAAATAAACACTCTGAGCCCCCACTGATGCCCCACCTTCGGCAGACCACTCCCCTGGCACTCAGATCCCAGTCCCTGTTGACTCATGCTGCCTAAGGGTTAAGGAAGGAAAGAACTAACCATATACTTGAGGCAGGTTCCGGAAGTGGGTCTTCCGCAAATGCTTTGTAAGCAATAATAGGACTTGGATAAGTGCCTACCTGCCTGTCTCTACTGCCCTCCCTCTGCTTACCTGCCCTCTGCCCCACACAGTCTCTGGTCTTCAACACCACCAGATGCTCCGAGGCCTGGCTCGTGGTGGTGGTGGGGGTGGGGGGCAGTGGGGAGGCTGGACAGCCAGCACCAGCACCCAAGTCCCCTCCCTGTCTCCCCAGCTTCACTTCCCTCATGCCAGCCTAACTCCTCATCTCTTCAGCGAACCTCTTGCACCCTCCATGATGGTCTAACCAGGATTTGCCCAGACCAGGAGGAGGGTAGAGACTAGCGCATCAGAGTGAAAAGGGCATGGGCTTTGACGTCAAACTGGGATGCAAATCCTAGGGCTCTCAAAATACCTTCGGTGTTACTTTGGGAAAGTTACTTAACCTCTGTGAGCCTCAATTTCCTTATCTCTACAATGGGGATAATAATACGTACACAGTGGGGATAATAATACATACACACATGCCCCCAAGAGTTGTGAGGAAGAAGTAAGATGCGGCCACACACAGCCACATCCCACCCCAAGGATTCGGAGTTATAAATTCCTGTATAGTACAGACACTCGGAGCGAATAGTTCAGCCCCTGATCTCTCCTCATTCCATCACGTTCCAACTGGAGCAAGCTCGAACTTGACACCAGACAACTTTAAGTCGTTTTCTCCCAAGTCCAGGCAGCCGGTGCCGCCCAGAGAATTCCTGTCATGCAGAGCTGCACACCTGTCTCTCACCGCTCACTCCCTTTTCCAGGGACCCCAGTGAGCTGATGCTCCCGTGCCCCCTCCTCTCACTTCACCCCTTCTTTTTCCCAGAGTATTCCCAACACCACTGTCTGCAGCCATCCTCCTCCTGGTTCATATGGCCTCGGGCTGCATATTAATTTGGTCTTTGCATTTTAAAAATGTTATCTATGTTTTGAATAGGTACCATACACTGAGTGGCCAGATTATTATGATCTCTGAACGCATAATAATCTGGCCACTCAGCGTATTCATATATTTCAAAATTCAAAAACTATGATAAAGTGTACAATGAAAATTCTCCCAGCCCTGAATCCAGCCACCCATTCCGGGTGTGATCCACTGTCATTGTTTACCCTGAGCTTTAGTGTGCAGATGCGGGGACAGGGGTGTAAGGAACTCTGCTATCATCCTCTTCCAATAGGGAGACCCAGCGCCAGGCAGTGATATGCCAGGCTCCCACCACTGGCCCAGGGAGACTCAGAGCTAAGCCCAGGCCTAGGGCTGCCAGGACCACACTGGATGAGTAGAGGAATCGCCCTCCAGTCACTTTCATCAGTGGGGTTCTTCTCTTTGAGGCATGGGTATAGCTCTCATTTAGGGGGTGCTTGCTCTGGGCTAGACACTGCTAAGAGCGGCCTGATTATAACCTCATCTAATTCTCTGAGGTAGGTGTCATCTTACTTCTCTGGTGAGGCAACAGCTCAAAGAGGTTAAGTTCTTGCTGAGATGACCCAGGTCAGGTTCAAGGCCAGGTCTGGCTGCATCTTGTCTCCCGTGGTTATAAACTCGCCCACAGCTGCTCTCCACCATCCCTTCTCTCAGTCTCCATGTCCCTTCCCTCCTCCGTCTCAGTTTTTCTTAACAGTTCCAATTTTACCTTTAAGAAATGGCACCAGCTGTATTGACTTAGGCTCCCGTCCTTTTCTTCCCTTCTCTCCTTGATTTTCTGGGTTGGAACTGAACTACCTCAAGGTGAGTGAGAAGTTACAAATGTGCTGCTAATGAGTCCACGGTCCTCCCTGCCTGGGAGCACCACTGGTGGTGGGGACAGAGGGAGCATGGAAGGAGAGAGACACAACCCAAAGACCCACACAGCTCTTATTAGTGAGGAGGGGGAATTCAATGGAAATAAATGTAATACTTATTAACATTTTATGCCGATACTGGAAGTTCAAGAACCCCCTGAGCTGTGTCAGCTCTTTCCCCCAGCACACTAAACTCTGGAGAAAAACATAAGCTAATTCTTAAGATCCATGCCAACTGGTTCTCCATCACTCAAATCAAGGGGCAATTTTATCCATTTCTGAAGGTCCTATCCTCCTCCAAGTGAGGCGTGGAGGTTCCTCTGTCTCCGGAGTCTCCTGGAATCATCTTTGCCATCACCCCTCTCCCCCTGCCTGTTCCTGGGGCCCAGCTCGGGGGGCAGGGGCTGTGGGCTGGCAGGAATCCAGTGGGCCCAGGTGCTGCCAACCTTGTGTCCCTTCTACTCTTCCCTTGGGGTCCAAAGAGGGACTCCAGAGCAAGGCAACTGAGGTTCATTTTCACCCTGTATGACAGGCAAGGCATGGGCTCCATGGGCAGTATTTCCTCCCCCCCCCCACCCCCCAGAGCTAACACGAGGGCCAACCCAACACACCTGCCCCCTGCCCTCCAGTCCTGCTAAGGGCCTTGGATTCCACTGTTGGGTCTTTTTCTTTGGGTTAGACTTGGGCCTCACTTAGTTCTGCTTTTTAATGAAAATTACCTTGGGATAGGGGCTGTAGGTGTTCCCTAACCTGCTCAACCAGAATGGATAGTGCACGGACAAATGGTCGTGTGCAAAGGCCGGGGCTGGAGTGATGAGGACAGTGCACGAGCCAGTGCATTATGGGTATTATCTCTAGTCCCAGAAGTAATCCTGCAGGAGCATTACTTTATAGAAGAACAATCAGAGACTTGGGATGGTAAGTAACTTGCCCACAATCACACTGCAAGAAAGTATTAGAGCCCAGATTAAAAGTCAGCTGTGCTCATTCCCCATATGAAGTACCCCTATTACAGAACTGTACACCTGAAACCTACATAATTTTATCAACCAATGTCACTGTCACCCCAATACATTCAATAAAAGAAAGAAAAGAAGTTCCCTGACATCAAAGCAAAAGTCCACTGCAGGCTCATGTGATAGAACTGGGCGGGGCCCAGGAAAGCCGGGAGAGGGAGGCAGGTAGCCCAGCCTGGGGAGAAGGAGACACCTGGGCCGATTTTCAAAGGGTGTAGGGGCTACATGGATCCCAAGGGAGGGGGCATGGAGGAAGGAAGGACCCCAGACCTTTTGAAGAACCACAGGATGTCTTAGGTAGGCGGGAATATACGTAGGAGCTCCTGGGGCCTTATTTAAAAACAATCCAGTTACTGACTGCCCGGCACACCTGGCAGTTAACCTCCCCAACAACACTGGACCCACTTGACAGACAGGCTGAAGGTGTGCTGAAAACCACAGGTCCCTTAGGCAGCTCCCATGCTCTACTCACTGCGTTACATGGGAAGAGGTTACCTGTTCACAACACATGCAAAATGCCTCTTCACTCGATGCTCTTCCTGGACTCTCTTTTCAAGCCTCAGAGACACACAGTGGAACCACAGGACAGAGCGGAGTGGGGCTGTGCTGGGGAGGCACAGACCTCTGCTTCCTTCCTCGCCTAGTGAGCCGTGTCCTGGGTCTCAAAGGTCTGGCCCAGCTCCCAGGTGCCTGGAGCTCTCTGCTAAGTGCTAGGGAGGCGAGGGAAGAGAGAAGGCAGAGGAGGGACACGCCCTCAAAGTCACCTGGATTAGAGGACTCAGCAGTTCTCTTGATTCTGCCTTCAGCCCTGGGCAAAGCCACCTGCTGCCTGGCCCGAGTGCCAGGGACTGAAGAAACCTCCGGGCTCCAGGCAAACCCACTTAATCAGGGACTGGGGAGCATCTGCACCTCCAGCACTCAACTCAATGCCTGGCACATAGGTGCTGGGTAATGTTTGCTGCATGCATAAAAAGCGGTGTGGAGGCGGGGAATCGAATGCTTCTCACGAGCCCCCCAGGCCTGGCACACCCTTAGCAGGGCTCCTCTGCCCCCAGCCCCCCAGTCCAGCTCTGACCAGGGATCTGAAGGCAGCCCAGTAGTTCCGGTCCCCTCAGTACCCTGTGGGTTCCTTGGATGACAAGCATTTGGGACAGGGTCTGATTGGGGCCCTCCAAGGGGGGTAATGGACACAGATTCTCATGCTATTCCAGGTTTCTGACCACTTAAACTCTCCCTGACCTTAGCTCAGGGTCCACCTGCTCAGGGGCTGAAGCTCAAACTGAGCGCATTCCCACTGCCCTGCGCTCTGAGGCTGTAGCTCCCTCCCCAGCTGGAGGCCCTGTGGACAGGAAGTGATCCGGCTCCTTCTCTGATTGGACTCCTAGCACTGGGCTGGTCGGAGGGCAGTGGGGCCCAGCGGAGACAGGGTTAAGTGGAATGTGCCAAATCATCATGGGTGCTGTAACTGTGCATAAAGGATAGATGAGAAACAATATTTACATGGTCTCAAAGTACCCCTCCCCCCCCACACACACACACGATGTAAATTACAAAGGAAAGTTTGTAATTGTACAGTGGAGGAAGCTGGCCGGCGTCAACTTAACCAGGTGATCAAAGTTAGCATCACCTGGGATGAAAGAAATGGCGACTCTGGGCCTTGCAGTATGATTTACAGCATTACTATTCTTGCTGAAAATGCAGAGTCTGAATTTAATTAGAAGAAAACAAACCTAAATTGGGGAACATGCTACAAAAGAAATGGTTTGTACTTGCCTACAGATGCATGTCAACTAAAAGCAGCTTATGATCATACATTTGATCCCGGGGTAGAATTTATTTTTCTTTTGTTAAAGGACATTTGAGCCCTGACTGGTTTGGCTCGGTGGATGGAGCCTCGGCCTGCCGACTGAAAGGTCCCAGGTTCGATTCTGGTCAAGGGCACATGCCCGGTTGCGGGCTCAATCCCCAGTGGGGGGCCTGCAAGAGGCAGCCAATCAATGATTCTTCTCATCATTGATGTTTCTATCTCTCTCTTCCTCTCCCTTCCTCTTTGAAATCAAGAAAAATATATTTAAAAAAAATTTTTAAAGGGACATTTGAGGCAAGGAAACCTTTCCTTCAAAAGGAAAGTTCAAAAGGAAACGTTGCAAAATTGAAATAAGGTCTGCAGATTAGATAATGGCAGCATATTAAGGCTAATTCCCCAATCATTGTACTATGGCTGTGTAAGAGAATGTAGGAAATATATGCTGAACTATTAGGGGAAAGAAGCAAATTATGTCTGCAATTTACTCTCAAACATTTCAGAAAAGAAGTAATAATGTGTTTATATATGTGTGAGAATAAGTAGGTGAAGAGTATTCGGGGTCCTTTGTGTTATTTCCAAAACTTGACTGTAAGTCTGACCTCAAAGTGAAACATTGGCCAGTTGCAGCATCAGCTGGGGAGCTCTCAGTGCTTGGTACTTGGACAGGGTCAGGGGGAGGCCGGAAGGCAGAGACCAGCGCTCCCCCTCCCCCCACTCCCCTGGAAAGCACTGGGAACCTGAAAGGAGGAACCCCCCAGCATGCACATGAGAAGTGGGTGCCATGGGCAGTGTGAGGAGGCTGTCTGCAGCCCCTCAGTGAGATGCCCCTAGCCCTGGTTCCCGGGGGTGCCTGTCCCCACTCCCCTCCCAGGAACAGCCTGCCCAGCCAAACAAGACCATCTTCAGTCCTGAGGAGAGAAGGGACAGATTAGAAAATACTAGAGGTGGAGAGTGGAGACTGGGGAGGGGACGGGGAGAAGGAAGGGTGGTGAGTGACCCACAGGACCCTCATGGGGCAGGTGGGCCACAGCTCAGGGTCCCCTCTCCAGAACAGCTCTTGGCCTTGTCTGGGCCTGACAGTCCTAAGGCTGGGGCCTGGAGAGTCGGGCTGTGCAGGCAGAGGCTGCCAGGACCTGGCCCAGGGGATGAGGCCATGGCTCTCAACTCCTGGGAAGGCAGCCAGGCTGGCGGGAGAAACTGAAGTAAATGACACCCCAGGTCCAGAGGTGCCATGGGGTGTCCTGCTGGAGGCCAAGGAGGGCACTGGGAGCGCCGCCTGAGGGGGTGACATGGAGCGATTGGCAGCAATGGCTGGGAGCTGGCAGGCCGAGCTGTGCCTGGCTGTCCTGAACTCCCCAGCCCTCCATGCTTCTGAGGGGCCCACTGCCCCTTGCCGGCCTTCAGGTTAATGTGTTTAAAGTGCTTTGCAGCTGTTTGCCCAGCAGGTGCATGAGCCTCCCTTCATCGCCCCACATGTGGACTGAGCCCGGCAAGGCAGGGGTGCCCACCTGTGCTCTCTGCGTTTTGCAGACAGAGGCACCGAGGGTGCACGGGTGCAGAGCCCTGCACAGGGTCACACAGCTATGGTGGCAGAGCCAGGACTTGACCCTAAGCCTCTGACGGAGCACGAGGGAAACTATAAACGGTTGCCAAGTCCCGGAACCTATGCAGGTCTCTTTCCCCTGGGCCCCGCGGCTCCTCCAAGTCTGCCCTAAGCGCTCTCCCTGGAGCTTCATCTCCATGCCTTTGCCCAGCTCAAATGTGCCATCTTCCGGGGAAATTCTGGGTGACCCCCCTCAGGGTGGTGCCCTGACCCTGAGAGCTCCACTGCAGCCCCAGTTCCAGCTGCAGGAGCCGGGCCCTGTGTCGGGGGGCTGCCTAGTGCATAGTGGACAGTCCAATGCTTCAGGTTTTACCGGATCCAGTGATTCCTGACCTCTGTGGATTACAGGTTCTTTTGAGAATCTGGTGAAAGCTATGAATCCTCTGGTCCAAGTGAGCATCCAGGGAGCAAGCTGAGACCGGTGATGAGAGAGGGCAGCTCCCACCCAGACGGATGCTTTAGAAGGGATTTCACATCATGGGAGAGAGAGCTTTCATTTCTGATAGAGCCCCACTCAGACACCTCCTCCTGGGCGGGACCCCACAGAGGCCACTGGGTCCCTGGCCCCATTTCCCTGCTCGAAGGGTCTTCCGAAGCTCAGCTCGGAGATTTCAGGGCTGCATCCCAACCAGACCCCCCTTCAGTGGGTGCACCTGCTGCTCCTCCCGGGGGTAGGAAGCGAGCAGAGAGGAAAGCTTTGTTGGGGTCAGTGCTCCCAAGTCCTTTCTCAGATTCACTGCTACTCAACTATTTTTCCTCCAACGCAGTAAATCTCCTTCTGTTATTCTCCAAGTTGATATAGTAAGCTGTGTCATTTTGAGAAGAAATACATAATGGTATATTAGAGGAACATCTCCTCATTCATGCTTAGAAAAAATTTATTACAATGTAAGAAAGTCTGAATAGCGTGAATTTATTATAATGATTTAACACTTCTGCACTTGAGTTAAGAATGCCCCTCCATAAATAACTGTCTCTGGAAACACAGCAAATCTACACAGTTTACCGTTTCCCAATGTTGTATAAATCCAACAGGCTTAAATCACCTCCAGTGGGTGGGGGTGGGGGGGGGGGAGAGAAAGCCCAAAACTGGGCTGTGAAGTTCATCCCACCTCAACTGGCATCGACAAGGAGCCGGGAGCAACCTTCCCCTCCTCCAGCCCCCTCAGCCCAGCACCAGACCAACCCGTCAGAATGCGAAGGGCTGAAGGGTGGGGAAGGAGAGGATGAGGGAGAGACACCATTTACACCTGCAGAGCAGGTGGCCTACCTGGGCCTCGGGCCATTCTCTGTGTGGTGGTATCAACCAGAGGACTTGCTACGTGTGTGCTCAACTAGGCCCACGTGGCCTGTCGGGGCTCACTTCTGAGGTGGTGGGGGACTGTTCAGTCCAAGCTGAGATTCTAAAAACCATTCACCTGGGAACACACCAGGCCAAAGCAGCGATGTGCTGCCGTGGGGAGGTACGGGCTCAGTGGCCAGACCTGCCACTGGCAGGACGCGGGAGCTCACAAGGCACATTTCCCGGGACTCTCTTCATCTGGGTAAGGAAAGTGGTGGATTGTGTGGGCCTTACGGTCCAGCCCCTCCGTGGAATTTTGTGGCTCTGGGGTGGGATGGGGATGGGGTTAGGGTAGGGGTAGGGGTGTGCATTTTCTGGGTGCTCACTCATTCTCAGTGTGTGTGGAGGAGGCAGGCAGGGAGCATCGCTGTGAAGCTGAAGCTTGAGGGGCTAGAAGGCCCCACTTCCGAGTGGAACAACAGAACCCCCGGGGCTTCGACAGACCACCTAGAACCGCAACTCTGAGAAACCACGACCAGTAACTTGTGAAACTGCTTCTCTGGCTGCCGGGTCAGTCCCTCCCTCCCCCTGAGGACTAGGGTGTCACCCTCACCCCACTCATTTCCAGCTTGTTCCTAGACTCAAGGGGGACCTTCTGACAATCAGGGGCAAACATTTCATTTTGGGAGCTGGTTGCATGATGGTTCTACTCTTGCCACCTCTGCCTGAGGGGCAGCTGCCATCTCCTTGCTCAGGTGCAGGCTGCTTGGGAAACGGGCAGGATGGGTCTCTGGCTGCCACAGGTGTGGCCTCAGACTGGGCATTTCCACACTCAAGCCCTCGCCCACATTCTCCCAGCGCCTAGAGCCAAGTAGGCGGGAGCATTTTCTGTCGAAAGAGCAGAGACAGAAAAGGCTGGGTGTCCATGTGACAGGCGTGAGCTGGAGTTGACCAGGGCCACCTGTTAGGATGTGGCAGCCATGTCCTTTCTCTCAGTGGACCACAGCTCCCATTGTTTTAGCAAGCACTGAGGAAAAGGACATTCGGGTGACCTGGGGCTCTGCTCTGACTTACAAGCTGTGTCCACTGATCTGATGAGGGATAATTCAGTATCAAAGCCACACGGGGACGATGACCATGGAGGTAATTTATTAACTTAAAATCACACACGTATATAAACAGTTGCCCACATTAGAAAGAATGCATGCCGCGCTGGGGATGAGGTGTGCACTGGGAGGAGTGTGCACAGCCCCCAGCGCCCCAGTGACTGTGGGCTTCATCCAGCTCTGCTCCGTTAGCCTGCCCCCTCCCCAGAGCCATGGTGCTGGAAGGGGCCGAGTGAAAACAGTGGCTCTGAAGGAGTGTCCCTCCTTCCCTATGACATCTGGGCTTGGAAAAACACAAGTGTGCCCCCTGGGAGGGTGACTGTTGGCAAAAGTATCTCTTTGATTGGCCTGGGCTTTCTAAATCAAGCACTCGGCTCTACTTATGGAGCTTCAATGGACGTACTTTGCCCTTTTCCATTTTGCAAACATTGACTGGTTTTTCTCTCACAGAATGGTGGGTACCAGGGGGGTAATGTCGTAGCACTACCCACAGCACCTCCAATATGTGTCCAGTCTTCCTCCCTTTTATCTTTAAATATTTTTATTTACTTCAGAGAGGAAGGGAGAGGGAGATAGAAACATCAATCACTTACTGGGGATTGTGCCCGCAACCTGGGCATGTGCCCTTGACTGGAATCGAACCCGGGACCCTTCAGTCTGCAGGCTGATGCTCTATCTACTGAGCCAAACTGTCTAGGGCGTGTGTCCAGTCTTATTTTGGGGGAGCAGCTAGAGGCTGGGCAAGCAAATCCTGACAAGTCACTTCACAGAAAGGAAAAGGCAGATTCCTATGTGCCAGACCCTCTCTGCAGTTAGTCTGCAACTAGGTTCAATTCATAATGAAAACATTAGATTAGGTACAAATTCACATCCCACTGACACCCAGGAAATGCCCACAGGATGGATACACATGGCGGGGAATGTGGCATATGAAAAATGTTGATTGATGCTCTGCTGAAAATCAATCTTTGCTCTTCCAAGTTGCTCATTAGGGGAGGTAAAGAAACAAACTCTATTCTGTGGCATGTGACCCCCCCAAAGCCTTCAGTTTAGATCCTGCTTATGACTCTTCTAAAGGTAAACAAGCTTCTTAAAGAAGCCACAGTTCTCTTCTCGGTCCTTCTGGCATCCTGTGACCTTGGAGGGCGGAGGACACTGGTGGCTGGAAGGGAGGAGTGTGGTCCGGATGATCCCTGGGAGTTGGGTGCACTTAGGTGGTCATGACACCTGGAGCGAGAATACATGGGTCTGGAAACCTAACTGAGAAAATGGCCACCCATTTTTGCCACACCAAAGAAAACCTCACTTCCACACGCTTTCTGAAATGAGATGAAATGGACTCGGCGACTCTCACGGCGGTGAACTTGGAAAGGACATTGTAGTTGGCAAGGGTCTCCGGAGAATAAGAGACCCGAGTGAAGGAAGGTGGGGGGAGGTGACGGGGCCTCAGCCTGAAGAGACAGTGCGATTTAGATCTGTCCAGGCAGGGAGGCTGCTCAAGGATTTGTAGGCTAAAATAATCTATTTTGATGAAGAATTCAGGGAAGCCATGCAGGCTCACTAAGTGCGGCTGCCCTTGGGGGGGAGGGGGGGTCTGACCTGGCCTACCAATTCCGAATGATGGAGTCTTGCTCCTGGTTCAAGCCTGGGGTTGGTGAGAGGGAGAGAAAAGCAACACAGTCATGCAGTAATACACACCAGGGACATATCTTTCCCTTTCTCCAGTGCCTGGAAATGGTTAAACTCACTGGCTCTGTGTGGTCATCACCCAGCCAGCAGCCTGAGAGGCCGCTAGAGCTCTTGTAAGCTGAAGGACGGAGCTCAGAGCTCTGCTGGACAGGAGGCTTTCCCTGGGTCAAGGTGAGGTCCAGTGGGAAATGGAGAGGCTCTGTTTGGGGTGGTGGAGCATAACCAGGTGAGTAGAGGTGGCTACTTGGAGGCATGGGACATTAGCCCTGGGCAGCCAGGGTCTTGGATCCTCATGGAAAGAGAGGGAGGGCCAGAGAAAGCCTACCAGCCTGCAGGAACTGAGGCTACTGTCCTTCCAGTGGTATCTTCTCCAGACACAACCATGGAACACTTGGATCAACAAAATATCAAGAGATTACTCTTACCCATCCAGGGAAATTGGTGCATGGTAGGAAAAGTGTTTCAGGCTTCTACCTCCACTGGTGCAGTCACTCTTGTGTGAGTTCACGCCGGTTTCCAGGGGTTGGGTGGGTCCTGTGGGTCCCTCCCTCTAGCCCACTGAGCCCTTTTGGTTATGGGATGCACAGCTGCCAGGCTGATGACCAATGAGCCTGACTCACACTTGGCCTTCAGTGTTGCTTGTGATAACAGGTGCACCAACTCCAGCTTCAGAATTAAATGACTACACTTAGATGTAGGTGCGGAGAGAACAGGGTGAAGAGGTAAAAGGGACTCTCTGCCTGAAACTGCTTGTGTTACAAGGGGCTACTTTTAAATTGGAGGAATATTTCAGTAGATAGGTTTTCCTTGTGTACAAAAGTGAGCAAACCTTTTCCAGCAAAATATTGAGAAGGAAACACGCTTGAAGCAAGGTGCATATGCAATGGCCTCCACCATGCAGAAAGTGTCCCATGTTGAATTTTCTCATCTCTGCTTGGCACAGAAAAGATACTGCCCTCCACCCCATCCCCCTTAATGTGTTACCTGATGGGTCTGATCAAAACACCCCAGGATTGTTAGGATGATTTCTACGTTCAATACATAACAGAATGCTAGTGAGATAGGGCCCTGTGAAAGGAGAGACACAATTACTTGCAATTAAAAATTTAAAATCCTAGATCGGTATATTAAGAAACCTACAAAGTTCTTATGGAAATTTTGTATCAACTGCTTTGGTGTCAAATGAAAAAGATGTCTTCCAGAATTTGATTCTCCTGTAGGTCATCGGGGGTCCTGCCTGCCCCCATCTTCTTCCGGGTTGATTTCAGAGAACTGAGTCGGCAAGTGCTGTGATTCCAGGCCCCGGCTTCTCTGCAGGGATGGGGCTGAGGTTTAGAAGCAGACTTTGGGCTCAGAGATTGAACTAAATCCAACAGAGATGTCTCATACCTGCAACACACACAACCAGACAGAGAATGATAAGACCAGTGTAACATAGAACCCAAGGAGCCCACAGAGATGGCTGCCCAGGGCCAGAATGGGACATCTGGCGCAAGAGGGCCTCCCAGGAGCGCTTCAGGGAAGGTCACACCAGAAGGCCCCCTCTGTTCATCCATAAGCTCTTCTCTTCTGCTCACTTCTAATATTTTTTTTTAAGCTTTAAAAAATTGTTATTACATTGGTTAACATTATATAAATTTCAGGTGTACAACTTTATAATATAACATTATATATATTTTGTGCTCACCACCGGAAGTCATATGTTGCTTTTTGTTTTATATCCCACATGAGTGAAACCATATGGTTTTTGTTCTTTTCCTTCCTACTTATTTCACTTAGCATAATAATCTCAAGATCCATCCATATTGCAAATGACAATATTTTGTTTTTTTTTATGGCCAAGTGGTATTCCATTGTATATATGTACCACACCTTCTTTAGCCAATCATCTGTTGAAGGGCACTTGGGCTGTTTATAATTATTGGCTATTATAAATAACTAGAGGCCTGGTGCATGAAAGTTGTGCATGGAGGGGTGTGTCCCTCAGCCCAGCCTTCACTCTCTCCAATCTGGGACCCCTTGAGGGATGTCTCACTGGGATCAGGCCTAAACGGGCAGTCGGACATCCCTCTCACAATCCAGGACTGCTGGCTCCCAACCGCTCACCTGCCTGCCTGCCTGATTGCCCCTAACCGCTTCTGCCTGCCAGCCTGATCACCCCCTAACCACTCCCCTGCCATCCTGATTGATGCCTAACTGCTCCCCTGCTGGCCCGATTGCCCCTAACTGCCCTCCCATGCTGGCCTGGTCACCCCTAACTGCCCTCCCCTGCCAGCCTGGTTGCCCCTAAATGTCCTCCCCTGCTGGCTTGGTTGCCCCCAACTGCCCTCCCCTGCTGGCCCAGTCACCCCTAACTTCCCTCCCTTGCCAGCTTGATCACCTCGAACAGCCCTCCCCTGCCAGCCCTATTGCCCCTAACTGCCCTTCCCTGACGGCCTGGTTGCCCCTACCTGCCCTCCCCTGCAGGCCTGGTCACCCCACTGCCTTCCCCTGCAGGCCTTGTCCCCCCCAACTACCCTCCCCTGCAGGCTTTGTCCCTCCCAACTGCCCTCCCTTGCAGGCCTTGTCCCTCCCAACTGCCCTCCCCTGCAGGCCTGGTTGCCCCTAACTGCTCTCCCCTGCTGGCCTGGTCGCCCCCAACTGCCCTCCCTTGTAGGCCTGGTTCCCCCCAACTTCCCTCCCCTGAAGGCCTGGTCTCCCACAACTGCCCTCCCCTGTAGGCCTGGTCCCCCCCAACTTCCCTCCCCTGCAGGCCTTGTCCATCCCAACTGCCCTCCACTGCAGGCCTGGTCCCCCCTCAACTGCCCTCCCCTGCAGGCCTAGTTGCCCCTAATTGCCCTCCCCTGCTGGCCCGGTCACCTCTAACTGCCCTCCCCTGCAGGCCTGGTCACCTCCAACTCCCTACCCAGCTGGCCCGGTCCCTCCCAACTGCCGTCCCTTGCCAGCCTGGTTGTCCCTAACTGCCCTCCCCTGCAGGCCTTGTCCCTCCCAAATGCCCCCCCCTGCAGGCTTTGTCCCTCCCAAATGCCCTCTCCTGCAGGCTTTGTCCCTCCCAACTGCCCTCCCCTGCAGGCCTTGTCCCTCCCAACTGCCCTCCTCTGCAGGCCTGGTCCCCCCCAACAGTCCTCCCCTGCCGGCCTGGTCACCCCTAACTGCCCTCCCCTGGCGGCCTGGTCGTCCTTAACTGCTCACCCCTGCTGGCCTGGTCACCCCCAACTGCCCTCCCCTGTAGGCCTGGTTCCCCTCAACTGCCCTCCCCTGCAGGCCTTGTCCCTCCCAACTGCCCTCCACTGCAGGCCTGGTTCCCCCTCAACTGCCCTCCCCTGCTGGCCTGGTCTCCTCCAACTGCCCTCCCCTGTATGCCTGGTTCCCCCCAACTGCCCTCCGCTGCATGCCTGGTCCCCCACAACTGCCCTCCCCTGTGGCCTGGTTGCCCACAACTGCCCTCCCCTGCTGGCCATCTTGTGGTAGCCACCTTGTGTCCACATGGGGATGGCCATCTTTGATCACATGGGGTAGCCATCTTGTGTGTTGGAGTGATGGTCAATTTTCATATTATCTCTTTATTAAATAGGATGCTATAATGAATATAGGGATACACATATCTTTATGAACACTAGTATATCTATTGGCCATCTGTATGTCTTCCCTGGAAAAGTGTCTATTCAGGTCCTCTGCCCATTTTTTAATTTGTTTGTTTTCCTGTTGTTGAATTGTATGAGTTCTTTATATATTTTGGGTATTAGCCCCTTATTGGATGTATTGTTTGCAAATATCTTCTCCCATTAGGTTGGCTGCCTCTTTGTTTTGTTGATGGTTTCTTTTGCTGAGTAGAAGCTTTTTAGTTTGATATAGTCCCACTCATTTATTTTTCCTTTTACTGCCCTTGCTTTTGGGGCTTGGATAACTATTGTTCATCCTACTAGATATCAATTGAAATATCACTATTTCAGAGAGGACTTCCTTAACCCCAGTATGTAAATTAGATTGCCCCAGTTATTTTTCTTCTCATAATAATTTGCTTTACTTTATAGCACTTCTCACAATTTATAATTATTTATTTATATAGATTTGTTTAATATCTTCTTCCCTTGTTACACTGGAAGCAATATAAGAGCAGAAAGCACTGTATCCTGAATGTCAAGTACTCAATAAATAATGAATGAAACTATCTTGTCATTATTTTCTTAAAAATTTTAAATTGTTCAAATAATATAAGACTATGTCTTCATTATAAAAATTGAAATACATAGAATTATACAAAGAAAAATGAAAGTCCTCTCAACACCCTATCCTCCAACCAAATGCAAACCCCGTTAGACTTCCCAGAGAGCACTGTAAACAGTTTAGTATATGTGCTTCCGAATCTTTTTTGTATAATTAAATGCATGCATGTAATTACACAATTAGACACACATGTATTTACAAACTTAAACTGAGCTGTGCTTCTGTACTGATCTATGATCTGCCTCTCCACTTACCGGAATGTTTTGGAGATTGTTCCACAATCGTGCATATGGATCTACCTAATTCCTGGAAGCTGCAGCAGGGTTCTATTTTATGGCTGTGCCATTGCTCTCATTTAAAAGAATCCCCATAGCTTTTATTATCTTAGCCTAGCTAAATTTTGTATTTAGCATTCCTGTTCCATTATCTTAAGGGGAAAAAAGTCAGTATTTGGCAATTAGTGTTGATTTAAGGACAATTTGCTTGAAAACATTTCCTTTACAGAATGCCTTTCTTGAACTTCCTTTCTACCACATTCACACAGATAATGTCAACATAACTTGCTTCAATCAGCAAATAAAATGGGAAGACACAGTGAAGGTTTTAAGAAATCTCAGATAAAGTAGCTCAAATTAGGTTTGCTTTTATCCTGCCATAAACTAGCCAGGCTCACAAAGATCTAGTATCTACCTTCCTTTCAGAGACATTGAATTCAGGTGTCTATCGTGACCCCATGTGATCGGTAGTTTTTTTTCTGACGTCCATGCCAACCAGTGCCCACAGTCTATGAGCAGGTATGAAGTTCAGGCGTCGTTCTGGTGTGGGGATTGCAGAAGTTAGAGCTGCTGTGAGTTCTCTCCTGCCTTCCTAATGCTATTAGTTCTATAGAGACAGTTAAACTGAAACTGTTGGCTCGAAATTTTGACTCTTATCTCTATACCAATTTTGTGGTCCCAACTTCCAGATTTACAAAGTCAGTATCATCTATTGTGTTGGGGCTTTAAAAAGTGGACCTGCCCAGCTGCTGTGGCTGAGTGGTTGAGCGTCAACCTATGAACCAGGTCACAGTCTGATTCCCAGTCAGGGGACATGCCTGGGTTTCAGGCTCAGTCCACAGTGCGGGGCACGCAGGAGACAGCTGATCAATGATTCTCTCTCATCAGTGATGTTTCCATCTCTCTCTCCCTCTCCCTTCCTTTCTGAAATCAATAAAAATATATTTTAAAAAAGAATGCATCTATGAAATTAACACACACACACACACACACACACACACACACACACACACACACACCCTGTGAATTCTGAAAAACATTTGGTTCCGAGAGTTTTGGATGAGAGACTGTGGGCCTGCATCATTTTTTCTCCTGGCTCTCAGTCCTGAGTTAAGTCTTCACACAAAGATATTATCATAAACAGAAAATGACTTCCAAAAGTTACCCAATCTTCTTCAACAAGACCCACCACTCAAGGTTCATGAGCTATCTACTCTTGGCTTTTTACTGTTGTTGTTTGGAAGTTTGTGTTAAAGATTGTCACAAGACATGCAAGCAATGTACATGATCTCAAAGATTTTGATATAGAAAGCAAATTTGGGCAAATCTGATAACTTGTACAACTATAAAAATAAAATTAAAAAAAGAATTTCTTTTCTTTTTGTCAGTGTAGCAGGAGCTATATACATAGATTAAAACAAAATTACCAACCCTCCGCCCTATGCCTGCACTTTAAGTATTGGAAACCTTAAGGTAGCTTACTTTATTTTCTAGCACCTTAATCATTTTGTGAAATCATGATGTTAGATAATGGCCATTTAATATAAAATGTTCTCTTTTCTATGGAATTGTGACTTCCTACTAATTATGAATTAAAGCCTAATTTAGTATGGCTGGAAGCCAGAACGACAAGTAAAATTTATAGAGCCCAGGGTTGGTTATGCTGAGAGAAAAGCACTGTGAGGCAGCCTGGAGTCAAAGAGGGTTACTGCGAGGCTCCACAGGCAAAGCAGCGAGTTGACCGCTGGCGAACGTAATGCAGAAACTGGGAGCAAAAGGAGGAGCGCTGGCCTTGTACATTACCAGGCCACAGTGACGCTGGGTGACCCTGCTCCTTAGCATGCACTTTAGAAAGTTCAGGGTACGTATGGATAAGCACTCATCCCATTTTATGCTACACATTATTGAAAACATATTCTATAACATAAATAATTCATCAGTGCGTTGTTTGAAATTTAAGATTACAAAACTGAACGGTAGTGTTCTGTTTTATGACTGTTTGTACTTTCAAAGAGAAAGACAATATGGATAGATGGACTTTATAACCTTTATATGAACCTATTAGAAAGAACAACCCAACAGAAAAGAAACAACCTTATCCTCTACACACACACACACACACACACACACACACACACACGCACACACACAGTGTGTGTGCCACAGGCGGTTAGCTTTAGGCTTCAGTAAAGCCAGGTGTTTAGTGCTGACACAGGGACAGAATGACTGGGAAGTAAGGTGTCCTGCTCACGCTCAGAGCCACAGAAGAAGCTGGGAGATTAGAACTGATTGTGAGCAAGGGGAAACAGGAGTTCTCTGGGAGCAAGATTCTTCCAATTTAAGATAACAATTGTATCTTTCCATCCTCTTGCCACAAAGAAGGTGATACAGGCTGGCAGAGGGCAAACTCATGAAGCATAGAGATCGGTGGGTGTATGGTTAGAGGGCTCGCCTAATTTGTCAGTATGTGCAGGATGGGGAACTCTGAGACTGTTCCCCTAACTCTTAATGCGGCTGCATGGAGAAGCATGTTTGAGTTAATATGTGAGCCCACTGGCCGTTGTCTATGACACACACCTAAAGTGAACATTAGAGATGGGAGAACATCCAGCCATTTAGGGGGTGTTAAGGGCAACAACACACAGTATGTATCCAACTCCCCTATTAAAGGCAAGATGGGACACTGAGGTGAAGCAGCTAAGATGCCTGTTGGACTGGCACCCCGGTCCCCAGAATGCTCTCCATGATGAAAGATATGAGAGTGCACCCAATGTCCCTCCCCCGTGACTCTGCTACTGGCAGAGGGGGGTGGGAGGGGGGGCGGGCGGGGAGGAGAGAAACAGTGCAGGAAATTGTACCTGATTTACCATCCCAACTTCTTTTAGTGCTGGGAGAATTAGAATGATTCCACAGAAAGGGAGAAAGGAAGGGGAGTCAACCGAGGAGAAAACTAGTGTAGCCAAATAGAGTGGAAACATTCCAGTTGTAAACACATGGAATGGGAAAAGCAGGAACTGATGAGGAAACATCAGTTTTAACACAGCATTACCAAGCCTGCCAGGCCCCGTGTGTTTCTCCCAGTGCCCTGGCAGTAAAATGGCCCAGACAGATCAACTATCTATCTCAGTTTGGAAGAATTTAGAAAACTGGATGGCAAGGAAAAGTCCCATGAATTTGATACTGAAATACAAGAAGTGTCGTCAGTAAGAAAGACCAAGTCTGAGGAAGACTGATAGGAAAACTGGGATCTTCTGGCTCACCAGAGCTGGCCCTGGGCCAGCAAAGAAATTGAACCTGACATTCCTTGTTTGGGTCAAAACCAATGATAAATGGAAGGAATAGGTAAAAATAAATAAATGGGTTATACGAAGGTGAAAATCCAGCGTTATTTTGGTGTCTGAAGAGAGACTCAGAACAAGAGAAACACTCTTTCTTAGCTCAGCTTCCAGATGCAGGCTGGGTGCCAAAGCCACCTCCGCTTTGGGAAAGGACAGAGTGGACTGGAAGCAGCAGGTCCGAGCGCATCCTTGGGCAGCGCCTCTGCCTGCTGCACCCTTAACCAGGAAGAGCCGCTTAATCACGTTTCCTCCACAAAGAAATTCATTCTAATTGCGAGATTTAACGTTAACACACATTTTTCTCATCTCAAAGATGTAGGAGTCATGTTTAGAAAATGAGACACATTTTATAGCAGTGACTTATACCTCAGATTACATTTGTACACAGATGCAATAAAGAAAGAAAAAAAAAAAGGAGAGAAGTTTCACCAGAAACACAATCACACTGTTGCGTTCCTAAGGTACCTTATGAGAGAAACATGGACATTTTCATTCCAACAATCAACCTTGCTAACAGACCAATTTAGGCAATTTTATTTAGCACCACTAATTCCTACCTGCCTCTTTTTAATTTATTCATGAAATGGTTAATGCAAAGAAGAGTGTATGCTTTTTCCAGGTAGTTTATAATTTAGAAAAAAACAGTCTAAATAAACAGAAGTGTATAAGAAGTAAAAGAGATATCTACTAAATCTATATATATAAAAGGCTAAGTGTCTGTCCATCTGACTGGTAGCTATCATGCACACAGACTGCCAGGGAAAGATGCTCAACACAGGAGCTGCCATGATGTGCACTGGCCATCCTATATAATAAAAGGCTAATATGCAAATCAACCGAACGGCAAAACGACCGGTTGCTATGGCGCACACTGACCACCAGGGGGCAGATGCTCAACGCAGGAACTGGCCCCTGGTGGTCAGTGCGCTCCCACAGGGGGAGCACCGCTCATCCAGAAGCCAGGCTCACAGCTGGGAGCGCAGCGGCAGTGGCAGGAGCCTCTCCCGCCTCTGTAGCAGTGCTAAGGATGTCCGACTGACGGCTTAGGCCCGCTCCCCCATATGGCCATCCTCACCCATATGGAAATCCATATTAACTGAAAAGAGTTATTTTTTTCTCCCCTTAATAACAGGTTTTTTTCTATCTCTGTTTGGAGATCATAAATGGATACACTTTACTTTCTTCGATCTAAAATGAGTGTGACACCGGGATTTACCCTTTATGCAACAACAGGAGTAGAGAGCGCACAAAAGACTATGAAGTCTGCAGGGCGTGAAATTAAAATTTTCCCATCGACACAAAAGACTCCAGTGAAGCAATGCTACAAGCCCAGCGTGACACCTTCTGGTTTGAATAAAAGTCAATGCCATGTGACCTACAGTTTGTACCCCAGTAGAAACACAGTGCTGTTCACAAAAATATTTATATCCAAGGGAGGAGACAGAAGAATTGGGGCAAGCTGTGGAGAAGCAGAAGCTTCCTTAAGGGGCAGCCCTGGGCGGAGGAGCAGCGGGAGCTGCAGAGCGAGCTGGGGGCGTCTGTGAGCAGCGCAGAACCGCCCACTCCCAATGCTTCTGCTGTCCAGGGGCCTGGCTCTGTGTTCCAGGGCCAGTCCAGTCAGTTCTGCATGCATTGGCTGGCTCTTTGTAAAGCATGGTTTGTGTTACAGTTATGATCCACCTCTCAGCTTTCACCAGAACCCGGTGCTTCCACCCCAGTCCACTTCTTTCCAACCAAAGCCCAGCAGACGGGAGCTGGGCGTGGGCTCTGTCAGCTGGTCCACAGGGAAGCTGATTCTAGGAACAGCCCATTTCTCAGTCACAGGTGCAGACCGTGAGGCCAGCAGACATGGATGGGGTGAGAGGACACTGACAGGACCTGCCCCTGAACTAGTACGCACAGTGCGTGCTTCCAACCCATGCAGGAAGGCCCTGCTTCATTAACAGAGAGCATCTAGAAGCATCCTGATGGAAGTCCACACAGAATGCCATTTGTGGTAAAGAGTCCATTCTTCACGTGGTAGGGCGGGGGTCCCAAGGTGAGATACTTGCAGCCTTCATCAAGTTATATCCAGTACCAAGTACATGACTGTGGTGGCTTTTGCCAGGCAGACTTCTTCCAGGGCACAGGGAAGAGACAGCCCTTGATAAGATATAGCTTCCCATCCCTTCCCTCAGCATGGACTGGCATGGTGCCCAGCTCTGGCTCTTACAAGTGCCTCAGCAGGGTGACTCAGAGCCCCATAAAGAAGACCCCAAGGTGCGACTCCCAGCATCCTTTTGTTTATTTAATGCATAATGTTCAAAAAATAATCCTGCTGGATGAGCATGCTTTTTATCTTATCTTTCCTATATATTTTTATTATTAATATGAACATTAATAAAAAGGTTGAAAGGAATAATTCTTCATATATGCTAAGAAACACGACTGTAACACCGCTTTTAAAAGACATGCAGTTGTATACGAGGTCTGTGTGCTTTCTAGCTTGCTCTTCTGGTGTTGGGTTGGGGCCCTTTGTTCTGGCTCTAACAATGGCTCTGGTTTCCAAGTAGCCCGTGTCCTGTGACAGGGAAGCTTGAAGCGGGGTCCCCATCTTAATACAAATCCCACCTATCCCAGAATCTCCCAGCTCTCCCAAAGGAAGAAGCAGCCGCTCCTATATAACAGTAACCACTCTCCCTGCGCCTGCCAAGAGGCTTCCATTCCAACCAAGCGTTCAGGGATGAGTGCCAGGCAACACGATGATAAGCTTTCAGCCTCAGTGACAGTCATACTCAGAATGCACCCATGGCAGAAAGAAAATTGATGAAAGCATGATCAGTAAACAGGTGATGCGTTGTCAATTACTCTTGAGCTTTAAGACCAACTTGGAATCATTCTTTCATGGGGAACATTAGAATTTGTACCAAGTGGCTCATTTACATTCTCTAAGAAGGCATAGCAAAGATGTTTTGGTGAGAATATGGATCCGGAAGTCTTAAGGCTAATGAAAATAAAAATGTTCATGTATTTTGTTTTACTGTTTTTAAAGAACTATCATATATGTCTCTTCATTTTTATGGTTGAACTCATAAAGGCCAACTGAAAGAAAAAATGACTATATCTTTTTTTGAGGGGCATATCTCATTAATATGAAAAGCAAATAGCTTATGGGAAAATATGAAAGTGTTAAATATATTAGAAGAGATTATATGTGTACACACATATTCAAATGTAGAAACAGTATACAAAGGTGTCCAGCTGAGTGGAAGATTAGTCAATGACCGCTTACTGCCTTTATTCTTGGTCTTCTCCATTGTAAGTCTTCTTACTGATCAAGTCCTTGATGTACTCAGTGACATTCTTGGTACTAGAAGGCCCAATCCTGACCCTTTTTCCCCGAGGCAAGGCATGTAGCCTACCCTAACATGCACTCATTTTTTCTCTGTGGCCAAGGACCTCAATTTGGACTTCTAGGACGCTATCTTTTTCCTTTCTCCTGGTGTCCTCCATAAAGCAAGAGCTAATGTTGAATTTCATTTAAACATTAAAAAAAATGAAAGACCCTCAATAAACACAGGCTTGTGGAGCATAATCCAGGAAATGTAAGTTGCACCTGGTCCTCTGCTAAGCAGGAAGCCAGAGGTCCCCACAGAATTGCTCTGTGCCTCGCGTGAAGGACGCGGTGCCAAGTTTGCGTATCTACTTAAGGTTTCTAACCACTGGCCAGCACGAAAACACAAAGATCTGGAAGAGAAATCTAAACCATGCTGTTGTGAAACCAACTATTTCATTATTTTTTAAAATGTTCATTTTTGAAAATGTGTAAATGTGCAATCTCGAGATAGATGTGTGTGTTCTTGTTTTAATTTTATTTCTGAACAAAGGGTAAGGTTCAGACACAGGACAGAAGGGTGGAAAACATGAGGTTCCATGTGGTCAAGGGACTTTGTTAAGGTTTTGCTGCTAGTGAGTGGCAGAGGCAGGTTCTGACGAATCCAGGTGTTTGGACTTTAATTCTAATGTCCTCTCCTCTAAGCCACGCTGCTTGTCTGCCCTGCAAGGGTTTCACCTTGAGAAAACCAAAACACAACTAGCCACAGGCCAGAGCAGCGCTCAGAGGAAGCTCTGTGATATGGTGGAACACCTTACTGCTTGTCAGGAAGTTCCACAATCACCACTACTATTTAGCCTTACACCAGCTCTATGCTCAGTGCTTTCCATAAACTATCTTGCTTAATCATCACGACAAGCCTATAAGGGAGATATTATTATCCCCACTTTATTTTTTAAAAAAAATATTTTATTGATTTTTTACAGAGAGGAAGGGAGAGGGATAGAGAGATAGAAACATCGATGAGAGAGAAACATCGATCAGCTGCCTCCTGCACACCTCCTACTGGGGATGTGCCTGCAACCAAGGTATATGCCCTTGACCGGAAATGAACCTGGGACCCTTCAGTCCGCAGGCCGACGCTCTATCCACTGAGCCAAACCGGTCAGGGCAATTATCCCCACTTTATAGATAAATTATTTGTTCAAAACCACAGAGCAGGCATTCAAACCCTGGCCTATAAACCTAGGTGTTATAATTATTATACCTGGCTCCAAACTGTTCTATAATGGCCTCTTTCAGCTTTATATTCTCATGACTGTGAGGGTTACATTAGGTAACATATAAAAGGGTTTTTATAAAAGCATTAAGTGCCTAGAACAGAAAGTGACACTCAACAGTGCTTCTTTACACTGAAGTTAAGGGAACATAATGACCCTGGATCGATGAACAACTCCAGAACACCAGTCCATGAGCTAAAACTGTGAAGGATAGCAGGAACCGGCACTACTGAGCAGGTGCCACAATCACAGTAGCTTTCAGAGTTCAGTGCCGGAGAAGACACACCGAGGAGACATAATCCTCCCCTACTGCTGGCTCAACAAAGAAATAACATATTTATGTCATATGCTCCAAGGGTAACCTGAGGTTTTTCTATTTGGACTATAGGTTATAAACTTTTGAAATGGGTTTGCATCCCACAAGTGGGAGTCCTTTGTTTTCTGTTTTTGTTTTCAATCCTCTCCCGAGGATATTTTTCCATTGATTTTTAGAGAGAGTGGAAGAGAGAGGGAAAGACAGAGAGAAATATCAATGTGAGAGAAACACATGGATTGGTTGCCTCCTGCAAGCGTCCAGACGAGGGTCCCAGCCGGGGGAGGAGCAGTCCACAGGCCGACACTCTACCCACTAAGTCAAACCAGCTAGGGCCTTTTTTTTCTTTTAAAATACTGTTTTAAAAATTATGTAGGTAGCACATTGTTGTTGTAGAACATTTGGAAAATACAGAAAAGAGTGAACAATAAAATAGCTCTATAATCCTTTCACCTACAACTTAGAAAGATTTCCTAAAGCCTCGGACTAGACTAAGTGACTAGTAAATATAAGCTGCTGTACATTTTCCCCGATCCATGTGCTCCTCCTCTGGTAAGAATGTCGTTACAAATGTCCTTAGGCTGAATTCATTTCTTGAAATTATGCTATGTCTTTATTATTTCTACTTCCCATTTGTTTCTGTTTTCCTAACTTACACACTCTATAAATAGAGTGTGCAAGAGAAATGGATGATTATATTAATGGCTTTTAACAGTGGGAATTATAATAACAGCCCAACATCATGGCTTAATTAAAAGCAACATCTTTTCATCAAACACGTAAGAATGTTCAACTGCTCTTGGTGGTAATGCACCACTGGCAGGGAATTTCAAATCATTAACCCAACCTCAACCAGACACTTTGGAATGGCTGGGCTTTTCATCCCCCTGATTAAAGATGGAAGGCAGAGAGGCATATTTATAACTTCATGTTTTTTAAACATATTCAACACATTATTTTCTGAAGTTTTCAGATTATTCCTTTTTATTGTCATCATTTTATGTGTAGCATTTCATTAGGTTTTGTTTTAATGATAGTTCAGGGCCAAGTACCCCACATTTTAGGAAGTTATTTGAAAAATCTAAGAAATTCTATTTAATACTATTATGAGACAGACTGACTAGTCATCACATTGCAATGATATGTAATTTGTATGAACACATACTGTGAATGGATATATCTGCACATGTGTGACACAGCAGTCATGGAAGAGTAGTCAGCGTCGTCATTCACGGCCATCACTCAGATACACCATTTCACAGAGGCAGTGAGGCCTGCTGGGGAAAGCTGCGACATAAGCCCAGGGAGTGCCGTGGGCTCCAGCTCCCATCTCCCCACCTTTGGGAGAGTAACACATTATCATTTCCTCTGCTGGGCACATGAGGGAACCTGGCTGAGTCCTCACAATATTTGTGTAAATGTGTAGATGAGATACAGTTCGATTTTTTTTTTTTTAAGTGACTGTTAGGATTCTGGGCACAAGTGCGAGAAGGCACTGCCATTTGGCTGTTGTGTGTAGTGAAACCACAAGGTCCCCTTCTCTGTAGGCTAAGTTTCCTCCTATCAAGTTATAAAACAAATTCCAACTATCAAAGTCAGTTTGCTTCCTCCTCCAAACCATAATTTGATCAGCTTAGTGTTGACACTTCAGAACCAAATCCAAGTCTCAGACAGTAGGAAAGAATGAAACAACTCTGAGATTTGGGATTGGACGAGCAAAGTTTAAGCCCTCTTTCCCGCTTCCTCATTGTGTGGCTTCGAGCAGCCACTCAGCTGTTCTGTTCTCATTGCCTCATTATGAGGTGGGAGAGCACTACCCCGTACCTCACAGGCTTGTGGTGCAATTTAAACAAGACAATGAATATGAAGAACACTCTGTCAACTCTAAGGTATATGCCAAGGATTGTGAACAGGTAATTATAATTTTCGGCATTATATATTTATTACCAGCATAATAACAAATATGTTTCTTGAATCCTCTGTCAGCTGTCAATCCAGAATTTTGTTGCTCGAGATAAAACAGATCATTGTTAGAATTATTTACACGATTTTCCCTTCTCTGCAGATACCTCTAGCAGTACTGACTTCATTTTCTTTGGGTATATACCCAGAAGGGGAATGTTGGATATTATGTAGTTCTATTTTTAATTCTTTGAGGAACCTCCATACTGTTTTCCTAAAAGCTATACCAGTTGAACCTCAGAGGAAAGGTGGGGGAGGGTGGGTGGGTGGGAAGAGATCAACCAAAAAACTTGTTATGCAGACATGCATAACCCATGGACACAGACAATAGAGTGGTGAAGGCCTGGGGTGAGGGGCAGGGGTGGGCCAGAGGAGGTCAATGGGGGAAAAGGGGACTTATGTAAACTTTCAATAATAAAGTTTTCTAAAGCTATACCAGTTTACAGTCCCACTAAGTATAGAAGAGTTGCCTTTTCTCCATATCCTTCCCAATAATTGTTATCTTTTATCTTTTTTATAACAGCCAGCCTAACAGTTGTGAGATAATGTCTCACTGTGGTTTGGATTTGCATTTCCCTGATGATTTGTGATGTTGAGAATCTTTTCATATACCTGTTGGCAATTTGTATGTCTCCTTTGACAAAGGGCAGCATCCTTTCATGATAAAAACTCTCAACAAAATATATAAAGAGAAAAATTTCCTCGATACAATAATGGCCATTTATAAAAAGCCCGCAGCTAATCACAGTCCATGATGAAAAACTGAAAGCTTTTTCTCTAAGACGCGACACGAGGCAAAGATGCCTGCTCTCAACATTTCTATGCAACAAAGTATAGGAAGTGCAGCAAGAACAAGGCAAGAAAAAGAAATAAAAGACATTCAAATATTTAAGGAAGAAATAAAATTATCTCTGTAAATGACATGATTCTATATGCAAAAAACCCTAAAGACTCTGCAAAAACAAAACAAAAACCTGTTAGAACTAATAAACAAATTCACTAAATTTGCAAGATACAAAATCAACATACAAAAATCACTAGTGTCTCTTTACATCAAAAGTGATCTATCTGAAAAGGAAACCAAGGGGGAAAATCCCATTTATGATAGCATGAAAAAAAACACATACTAGGGAATAAATTTACCCAATGAGGTGAAAGATTTGTACACTGGAAACTATAAAACACTGATGAAAAGAACTGAAGATGACACCAATAAATGGAAAGATATCCCATGTAAGTAGAGAAGTGAACAGTATACCTAACAGAAATAGGCTAACTCCAGCTTCAGTTCCAAAAACTCACTAATCAGGCAGATTTGGTGAGATCTGCTTTTCTCTCTTCAATCTCATGGAAAAAAACCACAAAGAGGTCGAGAATACCAGCATTAACTCTTATGAGCCAGGGAAGGACAGAGAAGACGAGGTCTTAGTAACCTTTTTCTTCAGAGACTGAGAATGTCATCCTATCCCTGTACACCTGGTAGGTTCTTCTGTTGATCAGTTTGGAATAATCATCACTGTTGTCACATGACTAAGAGAAAGAAACTCCACCAAGTCTGTTTCATTGAACAATCCCAGAAGATATTAAAGATCTCCATCTTTAATATAAAATATATCAGATCTATATACCTGAATAGAAAAAAACATCAATATACAAAGGATATACAGCTGCAATAGACTCTTTTTCCCAGTCAAATTTGAAATAAAAGATTTGAAGATCCAAAGCTACATTAATGCAAATATCTGCTGTTGCAAGTATACTTTTTGATTAAATTGGCATACATCAAGCACAATTAGAAAGGCTATTTATAACGAAGAAATACATAATTCTGCATCTTAATGGGGATGACAATTACAGCTGATGGTTGCTAATTAACATTACTTCTTTTGCTCTGGGGGCCAGATATTTCTTGCATGATCTTTATTGCTGGCAATGGACATACCTAATTCTGGAAGGCACAAATGGGTTAATTATCAGTACCATTTGTGCTCATAACAAATTCATTGGTAACCTGCCCGGGTCTGGCTTCACACTGGAGTACAGGATCAAGTAGAAGCGTAAACTCTGACTCAGTATCATGACAGGAAAAGGGCTGAACCTTTTGAGTGAAGGAGCTCCTACCCTCCTTGTTCAGAATGACAGGGAGAGAAGCCCTCTAGTGCCCTCTCCAGGAGGAGGGATTTGTGAGTGTTGCCTGCTTCAGCTGAGCAGAAATGTATGGCACCATTTAGTTCAGTGGCACCACCCTCTTGTGCCAAGATAACCATGTGTTAACTCTCCTGGGCAACTCGGGGGGTGGGGGGGTGGGGGTGGAGTGCATGGGTACTGGAGGCCAGAAGTGAAACAGACGCATTCTAGCTCCCAGCACAGAAAACTATAAAGCTCTCTCTGCTTGTGTTATCAATTACATATTTACTTTGTTAGCATGAGATAGATGAATATTTCTACATACAAAGGTGCCCAGCTAAAATCAGGCTAAGTGATATTAATGTCCTATGGTCAGTATTATTGAACCTCAAAAGCAATAAACTTTATGAGTCAATAAATATTACATTTGCAGCATAGTTAACATTCCTTTACTGTCTCTAGCTCTTATTACACATGGTAACTGCAAGTCTACAATACATTATTCATATTTGGGGTGTCACCAAGTGATGGATTGCTGTAGGAGAGGCTGTCCTTTAAATAAATCAACAAATAAAAATGCAAATGTTAACATTTTCAGCCACAACTTTTTCCATCTTGAATGGGGAATGAAAATTTCACATTATATTGACAGGCAGCAGAGAGAACAATTAACAATCTACACTGTGAATGAGAAAGATGACTTTGCCACGCCTCATTTTATCACCTGCATATGGAATGATACGGGGGGTTTCTAGGTGTTAGCACTTTGCAGAGAACAAAGGAAAACCTGTCTCCCACTAGCATAAGTCCCACCCCTATACTCTCTTGCAAGACTTGCAAATTCTTGGGATTTTGGGGTGGACAAAGGTCTTTTACTCTTGTTTACCTTAGTATTACCTTCAAAGATTTGTTGCGACAAAGAACAATAGGTTTTTCTTTTGCATTGAGTTCCCTGTAACTGAAAAGTAGTCTATAAAAAAAAAATGCCTTTTCTACACTTTGAAATAAAAATAATTCAAATAATCCCGATTCTGAAGTCTGGAAAGCAACCACTGTGCCTTCCTGGTAACTGATTTCATAGCACTGAATCTTTTTCAACTCTGCACTTTGTAGAATAGACCTATAACATGCCATTGTGCATGTCTAAGGACAAAACCTGGTGTGCTACACATTGTTTCTTTAGCTTTAGCTAAATGCTCATTATTTAAGAACCTTCTGAGGATCTATATTTAGCTGATCTGCAGTATTAAGAACCAGCAGATACAGAATCCTTTTTCTTAAGGTCCATAAATACGCGTCTTCACAGCAATTTTAACTGGCCTTGTAAAACTCTACAAAGTTGATACGGTCCATTCAGAAAATGTGTGCTGAGGATGTTCTATAAAACTCTTCCTGGGAAGCACTTGCTTTTACTTTTTCATGCTTCTCGCTAAAGTGAAATGCAAGAATCAAATACACATTAAAGTAGTGTTAAAGGTTCCATTTTAATCTCCAACAATAGGCAAATTCACCAAGACTGAAGACCGGGCTCGCCCTGCTCTTTACCTGTAATTCCTCCAGAGGACTCCCTCAAGATGAGCAAGGACAGATCCTCTGAGCACAGGCGTTCAGCCACAACGTTAAGCCACCAAGGTGGGAACCCCATCAATATTGCAGAACCACAACTCACTGTGGGTCTTTGGCAAAATAACAACAGCAGCATTAAGAAGAAAAAAAGGAGTAATAAACAAAGAATGTGGTAAACTAATTAAATTTTCTTTTGATTGTGGGTGACCTCAAAAATAGGAAGGTTGTTTTTGTCAACTATTGTAATATTTAAGATGATGGCCTTTGGAGCCTGAAACACTGGCTCACCTCTTATTGGCTATGTGACCTTAGGCAAGTCACTCAGTCTCTCTGAACCTTAGTTTCCTAATTTTTAAAGTGAGGGCGACAGTAATACCACTTCACAAGGCTGCGATGAAGATTAAGTCAGATGATGCACACAAAGAGCTGGGAATACACATGCTTAATAGATGACAGACATTATTGTCATCCTCTGTGTCATTTCCCGAAAGTTCTTTAAAATTAAAATTGTCTTAAAATTTGTATTCATCTCATAAGATACTAGGTATTTAAGTGCTCAAACAATCATATTCCCAAGGAAAAATAAATCAAGCCCTTTTGGATTTTATATTTATATATTCAGCCATAAGTATATAAATGAGAGTTCACTTATTAGATATGAGAAATCTTAATAACATTTATTTTCCTGTTTCCAAACAAGACTGGTCAAATTATTAGCTCTTCATTCAAATTTCTCTGTTATAAGTAAATGTTGACAGTCCTTTAATTGTAGTACAAAATCCACTATATTTTTCAATATCAATAATTCAGTTAGTTAAATTTACAGTCCAGTGTACAACCATTCTGTGATAAATTGGGAAGGACTTGCTATTAAGCAGATTTTTTTTTTTTTTAATGAAGGAGGATTAGTTGTGTTTTCATGGAAATCCTTGCCAATTACCATTATCAACTAGGGAAAGGCACGTTTAAAGAAAGGTGCTCCATGAGCTCAACTAGCCAAATCTAGATGCCAAGTAAAGGCCTCTCTCCTGAGTATCAGCCATTAAAAGTATCAAGATTTTTCCACTCTTTATTAAATAAACCTCAAAAATGCTCTATGGAAATAAAAGGCATCCCAAATGTAAAGGAACAAGTAAAAACTGTCAGTATTTGCAGATGACATGATACTATACATAGGAAACCTTAAAGATTCCACCAAAAATATGTTACAATAAATGAAATCATCAGAGCTGCAGGATATAAAAAATTAACACACAGAAATCAGTTGCATTTCTACACACTAATAGCATGCTACCAGAAAGAGAACTTAAGAAAACAATCTTATTTACAATTGAATAAAAAATTCCTAGGAAAAAATTTAAACAAGGAGGTAAAAGACCTGTACTCTGAAAACTATAAGACACTGATGAAAGAAATTGAAACAACACAAATAAATAGAAAGATAGATCAAGCTCATGGATTAGAAAATTAATATTGTTAAGATGTCCATATTACCTAAAGCAATCTGCAATCCCTATCAAAATACCAATAGCAGTTTTAACAGAACTAGAAAAAAGAATCCTAAAATTTGTATGGAACCACAAAAGACCCCAAATAGCCAAAACAATCTTGAGAAAGAACAAAGCTAGAGTTATCATGCTCCCTGATTTCAAAGCATACTACAAAGCTACAGAAACCAAACCAGTCTGGTACTGGCATAAAAATAGACACATAGATCAATGAAACAGAATTCACCACTGAAAAATAAACCCACACATATATGGTCAATTAATTTATGACAAAGGAAGAATACACAATGGGAAAAAGACAGTCTTTTGTAATAAGAAAGCTGTACAGTTATATGGGAAAGAATGTATATCTTATACCATATACAAAAATAAATTTACAATGGATTAAAGACTTGGATATTAGACCTGAAAACCATAAAACTCCTAGAAGAAAAAATAGGCAGTAAAGTCTTTGACATTGGTCTTAGAAATATTTTTTTAAACTAATCTCCTCAGGCAAGGGAAACAAAGTAAAAATAAATAAATGAGACTCCATCAAACTAAAAAGCTTTTGCAGAGTGAAGGGAACCATCAACAAAACAAAAGGCAACCTATTGAATAGGAGAAGATATTTGCAAATCATACATCCAATAAAGGGTTAGTGTCCAAAATATATAAAGAACTTATACAACTTAATACCAAAAAAAAAAAAAAAAACAACACACAAAAAAACAACACAACCCAAAAAACCAGATTCTGATTAAAAAATGGGCAGACATTTTTTTCAAAAAAAGATATACAGATAGTGAACAGACACATGAAAAGATGCTCAACATCACTAATCAGGAAAATGCAAATCAAAACCACAATGAGGTATCACCTCATACCTGTCAGAATGGTTATTATCAAAAAGACAGAAACAAGTATTGGCGAGAATTTGGAGAAAAGGGAACCCAGGTTCACTGTTGGTGGGAATGTAACGTCATTATGGAAAACAGTATGGAGGTTCCTAAAAAAATTAAACATAAAATTACCATACTATCTAGCAATTCCATTTCTGTGTATTTATCCGAAGAAAACAAAAACACCGATTTGAAGAGATATGTGCACCCCTATGTTCAATGCAGAATTATTTACAACAGCCAAGACATGGAAGCAACGTAGGTATCCACTGATAGATGAGTGGATAAAGAAGATGTGGTATGAAAATAAGAAACCTTGTTATTGTTTGGGTTATATTTTGATTTTTGAAACTCTACTGCATGAGTTCTGTCCAGATGCTGGAGGTAAGAGTGCTTGAATAAATTATCTTGTGAAACACACACACACACACACACACACACACACACACACACACACACGATGTGGTATATATTAACAGAATATAGCTCAGTCATAAAAAGAAACACTGCTATTTGCAACAACATGGATGAACCTAAAGGGTATTATGCTAAGTGAAATAAATCAGAGATAAATACTGTATGATTTCCCTTATATGTGGAATCTAAAAAGCAAAGCAAAAGAACAAACAAAAGAGAACAAACTCATAGATACAGGAAACAAACTGGTGGTTACAGAAAGGGGAGGGGTTGGGGGGACAGCTGAAATAGGTGAAGGGGACTAAGAGCTACAAACTTCCAGTTAAAATAGAAATAAGTTATAAGGATATAACGTATAGCATATGGAATACAGTCAATAACATTATAATAACTTTGTATGATGACAGATGGTAACTAGATTTATTGTTGGGATCATTTCCTAATGTATATATCAAATTGCTATGATGTACAACTGAAATTAATATGATATTATACGTCAATAAAAACAAAATTTGAAAAATGCTCTTCTTTGGAGAATGTTAAATCAAAGAACCCCTAAAGCTTACCGGGAGGATTCGTGTTGGAATGACGATGTGGTTGAGCTTAAAAGGTCCTTTTGGCTTTCTGTTGTCATAGGAGATGTGGACGCATCTTTTCTAACTCCTGTCATTGTCCCTGTATGAACAATAAAGGAAACAATTTGGGAAGTCAATAAAAAGAAATGGAAAAGCCCATTCTGAGTAATATATTAGAGATTATAGGAATTCCTAAGCTTTGAAATTAAGCATCCCCCTGCCTCCCCTGTGAGATGAAACAATGACAGATGGAAAACTCAGCGGGTTGTTTTGATTTTGTGAGCATCAGAGATCTGCAATATCTTGTTTAAAAAAAGTACATTTTGGCAATAACAGACTAACTAGAGCTTTTTTAAAAATATATATTTTATTGATTTTTTTTTTACAGAGAGGAAGGGAGAAGGATAGAGAGTTAGAAACATCGATGAGAGAGAAACATCGATCAGCTGCCTCCTGCACACCCCCAACTGGGGATGTGCTCGCAACCAAGGTACATGCCCTTGACCGGAATCGAACTGGGGACCCTTCAGTCCACAGGCCAACACTCTATCCACTGAGCCAAACCAGTTAGGGCTAACTAGAGCTTTTTTAAAAACCTGATTCCTCTCATATTCCTGCTGGTTTGGGTTTACTGTGAAAATACCCAAGATGGTAAATTGTTTTATTTCATTCCCCTTCATGATCATAATAAAAGATCATTCTTCTCTTTGACAAAATAGAAGATTCCAGGACTCTGTATCTCCACACCCCCCAAAATTAAACTTATCCTGCCCTCAAAGCTTTCAAGGTAGACATGAACCTTGAATGTTTCTTTCAAAGACTCTACACTGGGCTAAAGGAAGTGTCTCACTGGAAGAGATGCTCAACTAACCATCCTGGGCCCATGTGGCCTCCACTCCTCTCTAACAAGCAATGTGCATAATTTCTTTCCTGAAGTGCTAAATAAGAAGATATGGACATGAATATTTGTTGTTATTGTTTGTTTTTAATTATTAGTATTTCTAATAATAATAATTTCTCCTTCTTAATATTATTTTTCAAACAACACAAAACTTCCCTGTCTTTTTCTGGAATGCTTATTCACAATCTTCTGATTCCTGGGAGACTACAATCCAGACTGCTTAAGGAAGTTATTTGGGAAGATTCACTCTTTCTTTGAGAAAAGGGTGAATATTCAAATAACACAAAGATAGCTTTGGTGTGTTGGGAATACCAGACCCTAAAATGCCAAGCACTCAGTCTTCTAACTTCAGGAGTGGAACAGTTTAGGTGTGACCGCAGAAAATCAGAACTAGAGAAAGCAAGAGCAATCACCATGGACCCTGGCTTTCTAAACTATACTCAATATTAACTGCTCACTGTTACGTATGGACGCAAACCACTAGCCACCAAATGCACAATTGTCTTTTGTGTACAAAAACCTGTGGGACCCTCAACCCAAACCAGTACATTCTCACACTAGACATTAGTCATCAGTCCACACAGTGCATTCAGTCAGTAAATATTTGCTAAGTGCCAGGATTAAGCTCAAGCTTAGTTGAGGAGGAGGGGAAAGAAGGCGTGAGAGCAAGAGGATGAGTTACTCTCAACAAAACAGTACTGTAAAGAATAAAAAATGACCCAAGGCAGTATACAGCAGTAACAACAGATACAGTATGCTCAGTATGTGCCTGACACTCTTCTAAGTCTTTTCCATATACCATATATTCTTTTTATAATAAACAGTTTCATTAAAGTATCATTTGAATACCATAACATTTAACCATCTTAGGTGTACAATTTGATAACAGTAGCAAATCTGTTCAGCTATGAAATCATGGGCAGTTTGAAACATTTTTGTCCTGGTATTTGCTTATTTATTTTTACAACCCAGTTTTATAATATTTCCACATGCCAAAAAGGACCCTTATGCCATTTCTAGTTCCCTTCATCCTGACTGGTCTGTTACTGCCCTCCTCCCCTCCCCCCCAGCTCTATCTCTATTGTTTGGCCATTTCATAAAAAAACCTTTGCAATAGACACTACTTTTATATCTAATTTACAGGAAATAAGCCATAGGGACTTACATGACCTGCCAAGGTCACAAAGCCAGTACGTGACGGAGCCAGCATTCCTGTCCAGACACTTTGATCCAGGAGTTTTCACCATTCTGCTAGTTACTGCATATTAAATAGGATGAAAAGTCTGAGGAATTAACAAGGGAGAGAGATCACATCGGCTGTAGGGAAGACAACGCAGGAGATGGAATTTTGATAGAAGGAATAGGGAGCATGAATTAGCAAAAGCACTAAATTAACAACCTCAAGGCTACATGTTTAGTATATCCAGGAAATATTTATTGAGCATCACTATGTCCTGTACCTTGCTAATCACTTTAAATGCATTATCTCATTAGTCCTTAATTTATATATTGTCCTCATTTTGTGGAATAGGAAGTGGAAACTGAGAAAAGGTCAAGCTGCATGTCCAGTATCACAGGGCTGTGAAGAGCAAGGCTGGGTTTTAAATACAACCAAGGTCTGTACTGCAAACTCAACACTGTGCTAGTTGGCCTAAATAAAACAAAGCAGCAATAATGACCATGGAAAAAACAACAACTGGGCCCAGCAGGTGTGGCTCGGTGGTTGAGCATAGACCTAACAACCAGAAGTCATGGTTTGATTCCCGGTCAGGGCACATGCCCGGGTTTCAGGCTCGATCCCCAGTAGTGGGCATGTAAGAGAAAGCCCATCAATAATTCTCTCTCATCATTGATGTTCCTATCTCGCTCTCCCTCTCTCTTCCTCTTTCTGAAGTCAATAAAACAACAACAAATGAACAAAAGGAACCCTAATTTGTTATGTAAATAAACATCTTTCTCTAAAAAACAACAAATGGCCTTTGGAGAGATTACTTTTGTGCTAGAATTTAGAACCCAGTAAGAGAGAAGGGAGGCAGGAGAAGCCATTTGCCACTCCTACAACTGTCTGGGCAGAGTCCGGGGATACAGGGGAAATTAAAATAAGCACCTGAGAGCAGCAGCAACTGAGGAGGCCTTGAGGGGGAGGTGAGAGGGAAGGCTGCCTGGGGGCGACGGAATAAATGTCTTTTTAGTCACACAGGCCTCAACATTAGTCTTGTCTTGTCCTGTTTTGATACTTCCATCAAAAGTTTGGTTGAGACAATTGACATTTGATGGGAATAACAAAAAGTAAAACTTTTTTTTTGGTCTTAAACTGTCTCCTTTAATTATTTATATTTGCAATATGAAACAGGGGCTCGGCACCAACACACACATTCACGCCAGCCTGAGAGGGAGCTGGGTCAAGGTCACTTGCAACTGGGCTGAACCCCAGACCCTCAGGCACTGGAGGGGGACCCCAGCTGGACCCCAACCAAGCCCTCACCCCAGGGTCAGTGGGAGGCGCAGGGGTCTCGTGAGTGTGTTAGGGCCTCATGGGAATGTCACCAGAGAGCCGCCGGGCCAGGGGTAAGTGCAGGGAGAAAGTAAAACTTTTAACAGAAGGTCCAAGGACTTCTAATGGGATCCCTGTGTGTGCTTCAGGAATGTGTGGATGCCTCCTAAGTGTAGGTACAATAATGTGTGTCTATCTGCTCATTCATTTTCATGGGCAAAGGGACCAGAGCTTTCATCAAATTATGAAAGGTTATGAAGCCCAGAGAAGTTAGGAATGACTGCACTGAGGCACAGAGCAACACCAACGGGTGCAGATCCATGGATGCACTTCCAGAATGTGTGAGTACTGTGCCTTACAGGAACTTTATTCCTTTTTTTAATTCTCTAGGCTCTATCCCTTATTAAATTTCTAGAAAGCCATATATCAGCTTTTAATTATATTCATTCCTTCTATAAAATTTGATTTAGTGTTTAGTACACCAACAGTTACATACAGTTATGCATATTCATAAAATTACACATTCCTCTATATTTACACACACACACACACACACACACACACACACACACAAAGACAATATACACATTTAAAAAATAAAAGTGCTGGTAAGAATATTACCCATTAGGCTGATAAATTTCATATATAAGTGTATATGTTTATATATGGGTAAATATGTGTGAATACATTTATGTAAATTAACATACATTTCTGCATACACAGATGGAATTGGACATAATGATCATGTCCTACTTACATATAGCTGGGTCTGTGTCTGCCCATCCACCAATCAATACCTCATGATAAGATAACTTCTTATAGAGTTCAATGTCTAGGAAAACTCCGGGCCCTTTGTTTTATTTTGCATTTTAAAAACAGCTGAGCTACATTATACATTCAGTTTAGTTTAAAGAGTGAGTGATATAGAAAATGCCCGTGTAACCCCTTTTCAAACCCAGAAATGAAGTCCTGGCAGCTTTGCCGCCTGGAAGCATCACCAATGTCCTTCCCCATCACCTTTTCTCCCCTTGAAACACAGGAACAAACCAGCCGCCATTCCCAGTCATTCCCTTTTTGTTCTTTACAGTTTTACCATTTAGATATGCATCCCACAAATGTGATCGTTTTGCTGCTTTTGAACTTTGTAAAATAGAAATATGCTATATATTTTCCTCTTAAGACTCCTTTTGCTCAATATTATATTTGAGAGTTTATCTGTGCTGATGATTTATGTAGCTGCGGTTTGTTTTCTGTGCTAGGTAATGTTCCATTTATGCAATTATGACTATTTGTCCATCCTACTATTGGTGGATGTTGGGAGAGTTTCTGGTTTGAGGCTATTGAAAAGATGCTGCAGTGGCTGAGGATGCCAGTTATCCACTAAAATGCACTCTCTTCCCCTCTTCTTGGGTACACAGCTAGATTACATTTCCCAGTGCCCCTTGTAATTATGTGTGGTCAGGAGGAAAACTAGTGCACAGTATATGTGCCACTTCAGGTCTGTCCTATAATAACCTTTCACATGTACTCTTTCATACCCTTCCTTGTCCTTGGTGACCTGCTATGGCAGGGCCAACCAACAGTTTCCTGTAAAGGTCAGACGGTAAGTGTGCTGGGCTTTGTGAGCCACCCTGTTCCTGTTGCAACCATGCAACTCTGCTGTTGCAGCACGAAAGCAGCCACAGATAATATATGCAAAACATGGAAATGGCTGCATTCCAATAAAGTTTATTTGCAAAAATCGGTGGTGGGCCAGACTTGGCCATGGACCAAGTTCCCCACCCCAGTGTCACTGCAATGCTCAAGGTGACCTTGGAAGGCACAAAAAGAAGGCAGAGCCATCATTCTTTGGAGCAGAGCTGCTGTCAACCTGAACTCTTACCCTGGACCATTACAGGAGAAAAAAGTTTCTTCTTTAAACCACTGATGTTTTTTCTGACCACTTGTTACCAGAGTGATTAGCCTACCCTGACTAAATATACAGCTATGAACATGTTTGTAAGTTAAACACTATGTGCATGAGATTCTCTCTAGTATATATACCTAGAAAGAAATTGCTTGGATACAGAATACTTGTTATTTATTTTTAATAAATAATACCAAACTGTTTTCCAAAGTTTTTATGAATTTACACTCTGACCAATAGTAAATCTCAGCAAATGAGGTGGGAACCTTTATAACATGGTAAATAGCATTTACAAAAAAACCTACAGCTAAAACCATATGTAATGGTGAAAGAATACCTGCTTTCCTGTGAGACCAGGCACATTTTATCTTACATTGTAATGCAAGTCCCAGACAGTGTAATGAGATAAGAAAAGATAAAAGGCATAGAGACTAAGAAAAAAAGTAGTTGTTATGGACTAAATTATGTCCTCTCCCTTTGCCTAATTCCTATGCTGAAGTTCTAACTCCCAGTACACCTCAGAACACATTTGCAGAGAGAGCCTTCACAGGGGTAATTAAGGTTAAGCGAGGTCAGATGGATGGGCCCTAATCTATATATATAAAAGGCTAATATGCTAAGTGTCCCTCCCTCCATCCGTCCGACCAGTCGCTATGACGCACGCTGAACATGAGGGGGCAGACGCTCAATGCAGAAGCTGCCATGACGCGCACTGGCCAACTACAGAGAAACAGCACCACAGACCTGGTGCCCACAAAGCAACACTCAGCTTCCCCCAAGTGGGACACAGGCCCCGCCACCACCCTGGAGTGACACCCCACCAAATCGCAGCCTACACTGCCAAGACCCCAGGGCGCAAAATGTGGCCCACAGCCGAGCCCAGCCCAGAAACGGTCACTGTGGGCAGTGGGTAATGACGTCACATAGTAATGCCCAGCTTCTTCTCCCTAGCGACTAGCCTCCTTGGAGTTTCTTCACCCCAGGAACACGACTTATTTTATAGCCAGGTGCAAACATTTTACACTTTAACCAAATGTCTGTGAAGCACTTTCCTGTGCCTCATCTCATTTGATCCTCATAGAAGTCCTGGAGTAAGTAGATAGGAGACTTAGTGGAATGCTATTTTCTTTTCATTAGCTGGAAAACGGAGACTTAGAAAGTTTAGAAACTTGACCTGACCAAAAAGAAGAAATGGTGGACCTTGAAAATGACTTCAAGTTGTCTCACTGCGCGGAATATAGTCAAACACTGCTGCAGTTAAATATTTTACCCTTTGTTCTCCCTGTGTGATCTACAATAATAATCTGCTTCGTGTTGATATTTACTGCTGTGTTGCTGACTATTACCTGAAAGAGAAGTTGGGGTGCTTCACTGGGCTGGAAAAAGTTTAGCTACATCAGAAATCAGGTCTAATTAAGCAAGTTTAATCTATATCTATAAAAGGCTAAGTTGACTCACGCATGCAGGATACATATAAAGCTCTCACTGGCACCAATCACATGCGTGTGTTTCCATCTGTCATTGTCTATCAGGAATTTGGTTGACACTTCTATTATAGAGAAAGAGCGAATAACGATATTAAAATATTTCTTCTAATTAATTTCCTTTCAATGTGCACAAATTCGTGCACTGGGCCACTAGTCCAATATAACTGGTGTCCTTATAAGAAGAGGGATATACCAGGGGTGTGTGCTCACAGCAAAAAGGCCTTGTGAGGACACGGAGAACACAGCTATATGCAAGCCAAGGAGAGAGGCCTCAGGGGAAACACACAAGGGAATTGTCATGAAGAATGGACATGGACTACATCTTAATTGGGTGGTGGTTACATAGATATATACAATTGTCAATGTTTTTCAAATGCACATGAAAGACCTATGCAATTTTACTGTATGTAGATTAAATCTCAATTAGAGTAAAAGAAAATGAAGAACCTCACAGTTTTCTTGACTTTCAAGGCAGTGCTATTTTTAAGACTCTACTGTTATCTTTTTGACATTGCCAATCAATCACCATAAGGACTCTGAAGGGACAAGCATATGCATTCCTTAAATCACTGAATCATTGCAGGTAATGGGGTCAAAAAGTTCAACTGATTAGGTGCTTTTTGTGGGCAAGGACACAGAGAGAAAAACCAGTATCTATAATGTCACCTTAATTTACTCAACAAATATATAATGAGCATCTACCACATAATAAGCAATGTCTAGGGTAATACAACAGTGAACATATGGGGTGCTTATATTCTAGTGGGAGAAATGGAAAACATAAATAATAAGTAAACTATATAGTATTTTGAGATACTTCTTTCTATTATAGAAGATGGAAAATGTACAGGCTCTGGTTTAAGTTACAATATGCCATATATAGCAACTTCAACTCTCAATGCTAGTTTATTGCATTTGAATTCCTTTTTGAGTGGTCTGGGCAGGACAATTTAATCTACATGTTTGGGATTAGCCCTGTACTATACTTCTGTGTTCTATTAATAAAGGCATCAACTTTTAACTGATCTTTTAGCTCAGCCTTCTGGAAATCAGAAGTGATATCTTGTGCTAACTTTTCTAACGATTAAACAGATAATCATAATGATGATGCTACTAAAAAATAAACATAAGTAAACACTCCTTAGAGGCAAGATGGGAATGGTTTCTGTACTTAGGATACTCCAGCATGTTTTACTTCTTTTTTGTTTTTAATACCTTTTTTTTTTTTTTTCAGAGAGGAAGGGGGAGAGAGAGAGAGAGATAAAAACATCAATGATAAGAGAATCATTGATCTGCTGCCTCCTGCATGCCCCACACTGGGGATCAAGCCCGCAACCTGGGCATATCCTTGACTGGGAATCTAACTGAACCTCCTGGTTCATAGGTTGATGCTCAACCACTGAGCCACACCATCTGTGCCTTGTTTACTTCTTTAATCACATGACCCATGACTCCATCACAGACTAGAAAACACTCGCATCGCTGCGAGCCCAGATGCACTTAGAGGAGCAACTAGAGCTTCAGAAATTACTCCTCACTTCAGATGGGTCTTCCATAACCCTCTTCCAGCAAAAGACAAGTACACTTGGAAGCCCCCCAGGAGCCTCACTCAGTGACAGCTGCTGTATATACATAACCTAAAACACCCAAAGACAAAGTGGAAGGCGTGGTCAACCCATCTGGTAGATTGGAATTATTTGAGATTCAGCCTCTCTCAAACTCACAGTTTTAAGGGGATTCGGAGATCAATGAAAGAGGAATAAACAGGAGGTGGCTCTAAATGTAGCGGTGTGCTTTTGAAGGCTGATGTAGGAGTTGACAGTGACAAGGCCTGATCTACCATGTCCATCTAACATGGATGTTCAGTGCCTCACAGCCTCTGCCAGACCTTTCGCATAACTGAAAAAATGCCCTCAGCTTCGTGGGCTCCTGTGAAAGGGAATCAGTGATTGCTCAGAAAAAGTTTGAGACAAGCTGGGAAAAGAGAAATGAAGGCTGGTGCTTCCAGATTTGTGCCTGTGGCTTAGAAGTTCTCGACTCAAGTTTAGATTTCTCTAAGGAATCTCTCCCTAAGGAATGTCATGTAGCTCAATAAAAGCAACTAAAATAGACCATTCCAAGCATTGTTGATTGAAAAACAATTTCTATTTCAAGTGTAATTCTGACAATATTGTGAATATTTTTGTGATCACAAGGTTATTTCTTGAGACAAGAATCAGGTCCTTTCTTCACATGTTTAGTGTGTATAAAGTTGGCAGAACGGTGAGGGGGTGGGAGAGGTAAAGGAGAAGGAGACTGACAATAAATAACAGTCCTGCAGTAAATGTCCTATATAGTACTTATTAATTAAAGGGCAACAAAAGAAAAAAAGGATATAAGACAGAAGAAAAGTATATTAAAAAATTCAGACACTAGAAAGGAAAAACAGTTAAGGAGATGATAAGCCAAGTCGTGTAACTTAGGCAATTGGTGGGAGGTCATTGGCCTCATGAGAAACAGGTGCTGAATCCTTTGCAGCCCACCTTGGTGAGTGTCTCCCCTTTGGTTGGGTATCACAGCAAACAGCAATGCAATAACATTGCCCTGTCCTGGGATCTGTGTATACCAGGTCTGCAATGAGCACAATGACTCACAGGGGCCTCCCTCAATGACCAGGTATACCATAATTTTGCTAATGCTTCATCTATATATATAAAAGGCTAATATGCAAAGTGTCCCCTTGGGAGTTCGACCAGGAGACCAGGAGTTCAATCGCTTGCTATGACGTGCGCTGACTACCAGGGGGCGGCACAGAATGAAGGGAGACCCTGGCCAGCAGCCGGAAGGTCCCGATTGGCCTTGATTGCTGGCCAGGCCTAGGGACTCTACCCATGCACGAATTTTGTGCATCAGGCCTCTAGTATTAAAATAAAAGAAGAGAAAAATACAATATAGCCTTTCTTATGAGTAGAAAAAAAGTTAATTCTTACGAGTACAATGCCTTAAAACAAAACTCTTGAAAAGATGAAAATGTTTCAATTTTTCACTGGAACACTTCACCACCACCACCACCACCCCCCAGCCCCCCAAAAAAGGAGGGGGAAAAAAACACCTAATGAAAAAAAATAATACCATGAGTGAAAGCTGTTCCTGAAAACTTTGCAGAATTGTAACAGCTTTCTCCTGGTTAAATTGATTGGTATAGCAACATTATAAAATGACTATTAGGATTCATTGTGCACAACAGAAAGTGCTGAAATGTCAGCAGACTGTACAGCAAAAAGTAATGGGTTCTGAAACCCTGTTAGTCAAAAATGATTTTGTTTCAAATTAGAAATTGATTTTTTTTGGACACAAGCCCTTTCCAGGCTTCCGGCTTCTGTGGCCAGGCCCGGGAGAGATTAACCTCCACCGTGGCAAGGGCTGGCCAGATACCTTTCTCAGAGTGCCTTTTCCATTGCAGCTTTCTAATGTGGCTGTGGTCTTAACCAATCACACAGGTTATTTGTCCCTTTGCTATTACACTACATTTTTCTCATTGTGGCATTTTATTTTAGTGCTGACATACAACACCAATTTGGTGACAAGTTAACAGAAGGCTGCGTTAAGCCTTGCGGTGCAACCACCACACCGATTCTGACAGGTTCTCCACTCTCCAAAGTGCGATGACTGAGAATGAGGAAGCCCCGGAAGAGCCGCCCCTTTCTGAAGGACCACCCACAGAGAGGGACGATGGTTCCATCTCAGGTTCTCAGCCTCCTGAATTGCATTTTTGTTTCTAGGTTACCCAAAGGCGATGGAAGTCTGCAGAACTTTTCACTATGTCAAACAAAATAAACTTTTGCTTTGGTTCAGATTGTGCCTAGACTCCCTTCTGAAGTTTGGACTAATTATCATCAATTATCTGGGAAAGGATTAAATAACTTCTAGATTAATCACAATTAAAACCAAACAACATGACAATGCTGGCAGACAGGAGGAAAGGATGGAGCCACACCTGCAGCTCTCATAAAGCACCCACAGCTCTTGGGGAGCAGGTGAGAGCGTCCAGAGAGCTGATGAAAACGTGGCCGCTTATACCAGACTAGAGGCCCAGTGCATGAAAACTCATGCACTGGAGGGGGGTCCCTCAGCCTGGCCTGCCACCTCTCATAGTCCAGGAGCCCTCAGGGGTGGGAGGCGACCCGGCGATCAGGGGAAGGTGACGCCCCCATCACACCTCTGCTGCTGCCACTGCCGGCAGCGCAAGCCTTAGCTGGCCCTGGTTACCTGAGCCTCGGGTGGCCCTGAGCAGCTGGGCAGCCACCATCCGAGGCTTGCCTGGGCCTCGGTTCGGCCCTGGGGGGCTGAGGGCGGGCCCGGCCACACTGTGTGCCTGCCGCCCCCCTGGCTGGGCTGAAAGGACTGTGGGACTCCGGCGGCAGGCGCAAGGAGTGACAGGTCCAGCCACACTGCGTGCCTGCCACCCCCCTGGCGGGGCTGAAAGGACTGGGGGACTCTGGTGGGGCTGAGGGGACTGGGCGCTGCCATCTTGTGGCTATGGGTGCTGCCATCTTTGTGATAGCTTGATGGTCAATTTGCATATTCCCTCTTTATTAGATAGGATATGGGGCAGGGCAAGCTCAATGGAAAAGAGGCAAATCAGACGGAAATCAGGGTTAATGACTGTGAGCAGGAAAGAAAAGTGTGTGGAAAGAAGTGTGAGCAGAGGGTGCCAAGCCGTTTTTGGCCCTTTGTTTCCTGTAGAGTTCTTCTGTACAACATGCCAGACTCCTCCCACTCTGCTCCTAAATCCTTCCCTTCATAATTCCAGGAGAACTTGGGGTGGTGAACACACAATACAATGTATGGATGATGTGTTAGAGAATTGTACACCTGGAGCCTATATAATTTTATTAAACAATGTCACCCCAATAAATCCAATAAAAAAGAAAAAAATAATTCCAGGAGAGATGAAGTCAGAGCCACTCCAGAAACAACTGGGAAACACAATTACATTTAACTGCTTCACTCAACATTTCACACAGTTGTTTATAATTGATTTAAAAAAATATCCATGACATATAAAATAAGAAGAATCACTGGTACTTAAGACTGCTAGGCAATATATGCTTAAGACTTATGAGGTTCTGTTGCAGCCACAATGTAGAATTTATCCATGACCTCTCCTCCACCCTCCCCATATTTCCAGTTAATTGAAGATTAACTGTAGTTGTTAGAGTTTACTTTCCCGGCAGAGATTTATGTTCAGTTTCTTGTCCTCTTTACTCACTTTGAGCATTATTTTGTGTCTATGATCATACTTACTGCTGAATAATTCTTACGGTTGGCTGCTTGCAGAAAGAGGGATAAATGGGATAGTTTCTCATAGGAGTATTCTAAGAGACATGCTGATGTAATTCACTGATCGGGATGGGATACCTATGGCCTTGCAGGCACATGTCAGCTTGTGACATATTTAACCTGCTCAGGGTTGTAGGAAATCATCGGAAGGTCGTGGCTAGTAAGATTCTAACACTCCCCAGAAGCAGGTTCTCATTTTGCTCCTATAGATGCTAAGCTTACCTCTTTGGGGTTGATATGTATCTGTCTTTTGACATGTCCACAAGGCATCATCTTCCATAGGTGACTGAAACCCAACTGTCTTCTTCTCTCTTCTAGTCTCTCCACTGTTACTGGACTCTTGGTGCCTTTTGATGGATGATGATGTTCCAAGAAGCCAACCATCACATGCTGACTTCAACAAACTGAAAAGAATAGATATGAATGAGCTGCAGAGAGCACAGAAGAAGTACAGATTCCTCAAAGGTGTATAAATTCCACATGAGTTGAAATAAAATTTATGGCAGTAAAGACATTCTTTTTCTTATTTTATTAAAGTGAGGTATAATTTAAATAATTTATTGAAGGTCTATTTTGTGTCCTGTCACAACAATGTTGGAGAAGAAATTGTCTTTATCCTCCAAAAGCCTGTACTTGGATTTGGGGAACTGAGACTCAAACCCAGGAAACTACTAATAAAGCCACGGAGTATGACAAAGAGCCAGAGTATCTGCAGAAGTAACAACAAAAGCAAGCTAAGCAGGATCTGCGTAACAGAAGTGCTTCCAAGTACCAAAGATGAACATCAGGAATTAAAATATCACCAAATTGCTTCAAAGTGCATTTGTGTTTCCCATTTTCAATTGTAAGAGTATTTTTTATGTACCCAGAGTATAGAAGAAGCAGTACAATAGTGCATGTGGAAGGTTTGGTCTCTGTCCTCACATAATTCCATTATAAAGCAACAAGGTAAATATGGAGTAAGAGGAATTTTAATAAAAATAAACACGTGCATATGCTTTGCTCTAAACTAAATTGTGTTCCCATCTTAGCACATTTTCTCTCATAACATTTTATTTTTTATAGAGTAATGTTCCGATGATGTATATTTATCCCTTAATATTCAACCAGCCTTTTCCTTCTAATGTAAGTTCACCACAGACTCATGACACTTGGGTTTCTCTTCTCCATGCCCATAAAGTAAAAATTAAAAGTGAAGAAAAAGAAGACTTTTACTCAAAAAGTAAAGTTCTAAAAATTAAGATGTTTAAACTCCCCAGAAGCAGAGATAACATCTAGACAATAAAGAACTGATAGAGTGTTACTGGATCCATTACTAAGCCCCAGTTGCCCTGGGGCAGAAGTCAAATCATGTAAATCCATCAAAGTCACTGGCCTTCTGTTTGTATTGATCAGTAATGTTTGTTTATATTTTTATCCTATATAATAAAGAGCTAATATGCAAATGGTTGTCACACCATCACGTCATAATGGCTCAGATGCTCAACACTGGGGAGAGAGGAATGGGGACCAGCCAGGCACAAATGAGCTCTTGAGAGAGGAATGGGGACCAGCCAGGCACAAATGAGCTCATGAGAGAGGAATGGGGACTAGCCAGGCACAAATGAGCTTGCGAGCGAGGAATGGGGACCAGCCAGGCTGCAGTCCGGGAGAGGGATGAGCTGCCCGCCCCTCGGTCCCAGGCACCAGCAGCTGGAGCTGAGGCTCAGGAGAGAGACAAGCCACACGCCCTACGATCCCGGGCACCAGTGCCTGTGGCTGAGGCCCGGGAGAGTGACAAGCCGCCTGCCCCACAGTCCCGGGTGCCAGCGCCTGCGGCTGTGGCCTGGGTGAAGCTGCCTGCCCATGGTCCCCTGCGGCTGTGGCTGCGGCTGGCCCAGGTGAAGCCGGCCTGGGTGCCTGCGGCTGGCCGGAGGGAGGAAAGCCCAGGTCCCGGGTGCCTGCGACTGGCTGGAAGAGGGAATCCTGGGTCCTGGGTGCGGGGCAAGGCAAAGGCGGTTAGGCGCAATCAGGCCAGCAGGAGAGCAGTTAGGAACGATCAGGCCAGGAGGGGAGCAGTTAGGGGCAATCAAGCAGGCAAGCAGAGGTGGTTAGGGGCCATCAGGCAGGCAGAGGTGGTTAGGGCTATCAGGCAGTCAGGCAGAGGGGTTAGGGGCGACCAGGCAGGCAGGCAGGCAAGCAGCTAGGAGCCAGCAGTCCCGGATTGCGAGAGGCAGTCAGGCATCCCCTGAGGGGTCCAGATTGGAGAGGGTGCAGGCTGGGCTGAGGGACTCTCTCCCCTGCCCCCTGTAGTGCACAAATTTCATGCACCGGGCCTCTAGTTAATTAATAAAAAACAAGAAATCAAATGGCTTTGTGCAGTATGGCTTTATGCTGACATAATGCAATGTATTACAGTAGGTCCTCAGGTTACGTCGGAGATCCATTCCTATGGCATGACATAACGCAATTTTCGCCGTATGTTGGAACCCACCTACATAAGTACCTATGTCACTCACGTGGAGCATATACACAGCAGTAATGAAGTGAAACAGTAAAAAATAAAAATAAAAGAAAGATAACAATTCCTGACCTTTACTTATGGTAAATAAATAATAAAAAACATAAAGCACATGTGTACATACGTCAAAATGATGAAACTTTTTTTTTTATAAATAAATGGGAGATGGCGACGGAACCATGAAACGACGTACGTCGAGTCTGATGTAACCCAAGGACTGCCTGTATATTTATACTCTAAAGGTTTTTTTCTTTCCTACCAGAACCTAGGGTTCACTTTCCCATGAGGAAAACTAATGAATGTGTATCTTAGCTCATAAAACCTCTATTCATGGGACAGAAAAACAGGAGACTAAAACTAACTCACTGTAAATGTAAGATAAATAACTTACACCAGAAGCCCCAAAACCAGGCAAATCCAACTCTACACCTCTGCTTGTTAATGTGACCAAGACTACTACTGGCTTCCCCCAAGTTCACTCATTCTCAGCTCAGCTGAGCTCCCAACACCAACCAATTCTGATCAGTTGTAATACCGATTGCTTCCTGCTTCTTTACCCCAGTTTACACAGAAGGTCTTCTGTAGCTTTATTCCAAACCCCATCCTGGTAATCCTCTAACTCAACAGGGAACTTGGTTTCTAATTTTCCTAAAATAAGAATGACTGTATAAAAAAGTAGTTCTTTCATTTGCATTTATTCTCATTTTTACCCATTTACTATTCCTCTCTTAATACCTCTGAAGAAAATCATACCTTTTATTCATACTATTTAAAATATAATTTTTTATTGATTTTTTTTTTTTTTTTTTTTAGAGAGAGGAAGGGAGAGGGAGAGAAAAACATTGATGTGAGAGTGAAACATCTATTGGTTGCCTCCCTATGGGAATCAAACTGGCAAGCTTTCAGTGCACAGGATGACACCCAACCAACTGAGCCACTCCAGCCAGGTCTATTCATACTCTTGATACCATTTTGACCCATGCCCTCTGTGACTATGGCCTGTCAATCATCTCCTTTTCTTTTTTTTTTTTCCTTTTCTTAATACTTATAAACTCCTCCCTCCTCTCAACTGGGTTTTGTCTTAGAATTACAAACAAGATCAAATTTTCCATTAAAAATCAAAGCCAAACTTAAACCTAAAACTTCTTTTCTTAAGTGGGAAAGTATAATAATACTTGATGTCAGTGAGGGTGTAGAATGACAGCATTTTAGCAACTGCTGAAGGAACTGCACATTGGTATTGCTTTTTTGTGGGTGATATGTCAACACAAATAAAATAAGTAAAAATGCACCTATGCTCCATTAGGTCTGATCGAACAATGGAATTGATATCCCCTCCCTTGAGAAACTGATCATTTTGTAATGCCATTCCATTTCCCTTAGACCACATTCCATTTGCTAAGACTAGTAACTTCCCCTTGCCCAAGATCTGGACCCACTCAGAAAATTCCCCTAGGAAAAAGCCCGCTAGGGTCCTTTAAAAACTCTTGACTCCCCGGTCTCTCGGTGCTGCTGCCATTTTGAGGCTCATCCCATCTGGTTTCCAGATGATCTAATAAGTTTATAATTCTTTACCACTTCCTGCCTTGTGCATTCCTCTTTCGGAGACCCTAAACACCCTCCAGCTAATTCTGCTTTTAAGAAGTTATCCCATAAAGGATGGTCACAGCAGAATCTCTATATATAAAAGGCTAATACGCAAAGTGTTCCCTTGGGAGTTCAACCAGGAGACCAAGAGTTCAATCGCTCACTATGACATGTGCAGACCACTAGGGGGCGGTGCGGAACAAGGGAGGCCCCAATCAGCCCTGATCACCGGCCAGGCCTAGGGACCCTACCTGTGCACAAATTTCATGCACCGGGCCTCTAGTTATTTATAATAGTGAAAAACTGAAGGCAAAGATCATTCAATAGGAGAATAAAAAAATAAACTATGATGCATCCATCATAAGGAATACTATTCGGCCATTAAAAGAAATGAGGTACATAGTTCTCCATACTATTGTGGAAAAACTTCATGATATACTATTAAGTTTTTTTAAAAAAGCAATTTGCAATAAAATAATATACACAAATATTTTTAAAGTTCCGAACACATAAATATCAGAGAAGTAGAAATAGAATGGCTAAGAAAAATACTTCTATAATTTAATTTATATTCTTTTGAATATTCTTATTTCTTCCAATAGGCATATACTTTTATAATTAAAAAATAAAAACTTTCACTATCTCCTTTATATTACCACTTCCTCTCTTTCCCTTCTCTGCCAAACTTCTAGAAACAGTAATTTTAGCCGACATACCTAGTAAAACTATTTTTTAAAGGACAAATCTAATGGTCTTTTCATTTTCAACAGTCTTGCTTGTTACTAGACCAACAATTGACTCCTTTCTTAAAACATTTTTCCCTTAGACTTCATAAAATATTGTCTTGATTGTTGCAATAGTTTAAAGAGGCTTCTACTCAGATTCTTTTACTGGGAACTCTTTTACTTCTTCTCCCTAAATGCAGACATTCCTGAAGATTCTGTCCTTGTCCTTCTCTTTCGCACTTTCTCAGGGATCCATGCCACATCATTGTATTGTCAATTATGATTTCTAAATAGATTTGCCCAGCCTATAGTGCTGTCCACAATTGCTACCTTATCAAGTACCTCCTGAAAAGCTGTGAAAGGAGTCTTGTCATACTTCCCAAACCAACTCATGTCAAAGCAATGCATAATCTTTATCTTGAAACTAGTTCCTCCATCTGTTTCCATTCTCATTGAATGCAAGCCCTATTCTCCTTGTCACTCAGATGAAAAACTCCAGTTGTCTCAACTTCTGGTTTCCTTATTCCTGTTCAATAAATTAAAAGATCAATCATTCACTTATATATTCATCAGCTATTTATTGATGACACATTGTATGACAACATAATATGCCACGGGACTGGGATGGGCAAACATGAAAACAGATATTTACTGAGTACTTAATACATGCTGGATACTGGGTATACAAACATAGGCATACAAAGACCCTCTGGCTCATATTTTCAAAGTGATTTTAAAGTTGGAGACAGAGGTGGAAACAAATCCTTTAAAATCTGCTAAGATAAAAGCTGGAATTCAGGAATACACATGTTGTTTTGGGAACACAGAGGCAGGGCACCTAAAGCTATCTACATAACAGAAGGGAAATTCCTGAAGCACTTAAACCAAATCTTAGTGGTTAAGCAGAAGATAAGGATGAAGGGTGGAAGGCAAAAGAAAACAGTATTAGCAAATATACCAAATAGTAAAACTTGATCATATATTTTGGACAAGTTAAATAGTTTGGTATTGTTATAACATCAAGTGTGGGATATGGGTAGAGACAAGAGGAAGGTGAAACAGGACATATATGGGAGGGTCATATCTTAAAAGGTTTGGTCTTCCATGTCAAGGGGCTTGAACTCTACCTTATAGGCAAGGCAGAATCATTAAAGGGCTGTCTGTAAGGGGGAAAATGACACGATCCACATCAAATTTATGAAAAATTACTCTGGCACCATTTCGAGAACAGACTGCAAGAAGCTATGAGTCAGAGGTGCTGGCACAGCTCCAAGGAGACGATGAGGGTCTGGAAGAGAAGCAGTGGTAGGAATGGAAAGGAGAGCTTTTAAAACATATTTAGGATTCAAAATTGGCAGAACATGATGAGCTCTGAATGTCAAAAGTGAGGGAGAAAAAGGAGTTGAGGATGATTGGCAGAATTTTGGGTGGATAAGCAATACAGAGAAGATTTGGGAAGGGTGGGAGAAATTAAATGTAGCTTGAGGTGCCTATGAAACATTTGGGAAGATATTTCAAGAAAGCAGTTGGATCAATAACTGTAGCTTTTTGCTAGCTGGCTGGCTGACTGTAGGGTGGTGGGGTTGAGAGAGACAAGGTTGAAGAAGTATATCTTTCACTTTCAAATTTCTTGGTGAAGGCAAAGGTAAATTCATTCCTGCAGTGAAAAAATGGGTGCTGAGAAAGGTAAAGGTTTGGAGTATGTATTGAGGGAATTCAAGATAAAAATGGCCAAGAACAAGGAACAGATTTCCCTACAATGTTGAAGCCTAATAATGAGAAATTATAAATTTGAATCAGGGTGTAGGTACACATATGTGGAAGCAGAGAAAGTGGCCTGAGAGCTTGCTCCAAGGTTAGGATTTTATTGGGAGGGCAGCAGACTGACTGCAAGTCAATGCCAGGTATCAAGCTCTGATACCCAACCCCTGTGCAGTCCCCAGTAGGAAAGTCCTCCCTACCCAGCACAGGCCTGCTATTGTGCCATGATGCCCTCCTCTGTGGATCAGGTTCTAACACCCCATGATCACATTAATTTTAGGGTATGATGGGAGACAGGGATCAAGGTTCATTTTCCCCCAGATCTATATCCAGTATATGCAGCATTATTTGTTAAGAAGACTTTTCTTTTTCCACAGAACTGCTTGGCACCTTTATCAAAAGCAACTGAACATATGAGCATGTGGATCTATTTCATTCTGTCCCACTGACCTATTTATCTGTCCTAAGGTGAATACCAACCTGTATTGATTACCTAACTTTAATTTACATACCTAAAATTGGGCAGCATAAATCTTTCAAATTATTCTTTTAAATTGCAGACTGTCTTTGCGTTAGCTGGTCTGGCTCAAAGGATAGTGTCACCTGCGGACCAAAAGGTCCTGGGTTCGATTCTCGTCAAGGGCACATACCTGCTTACAGGCTCCTCCCCGGTCTGGGCTCCTGCAGGAGGCAACCAATCGATGTGCTTCTCTCACATCGATATTTCTGTCTTTCCCTCTCTCTTCCACTTTCTTTAAAAAAAAAAAAAAAAAAAAAAGCAATGGAAAAATATCCTCGGGTAAGGATTTAAAAAAAATAAGTAAATAAATTGCAGACGGTTTTTGCTATTCTAGTCCCTTCACATTTCCATATAAATTTCAGAATGTTTGCCAATTTCTATAGCAGCATGCTGAAATTTTGACTCAAATAGCACTGAATAGAAGCTTCAATTTGGAAAAAATTGGTATCTTATTACTGAGTATTCCAATTCAAGAACATGGTATATCTTTCTTTCCATTTACTTAAGCTTTCTTAAATTTATCTCAGCAGTATTTCATAATTATCAATGGAGAGATTTTTGGTTAAATTATTCCTAGGAATTTGATAGTTTTAATGCTACTATAAATTCTTTCTTTTTAGAATAATTACTGTTTTATATCTATTGCTATAGGATAGCTAATTGCTATACATAAAAATAAAATTGATTTTTATATGTCAAACTTGAAGTTGAATTCTGTGTGTTAAATTTGCTTAATAACTTTAGTAGTTGTTTCTGTAGCCAGTCATTCAAAAGTAAAGATAGTTTTACCTATTTCTCTACAATATTTTTCAGGGATGATCATACTACCTAGGATTTCCAGTGTCATATTGAATAGAAGAAGTAGTGCTAGTAGACATCCTTACGTTGTTCCTAAAAGTGTTCATCATTAAAGAGATGCAGCTTGTTCATACCCTCTATCAGATTTCTAGTTTGATGAGAGGTCATTTTTTTTTTTTTTAATTTTGGATAAGGATTGGAAGAGTTAGGTTAAATGCTTTTTCTGCATCTGTTTAAGATGATGTTTTCCTTCTTTATTATGTTAATATGGCAAATTGACTTTCAAATATTAAGCCAATATTATATTCCTGGGATAAACTTTATTTAGTCAAGCTGGATCATCCTTTTTAGATATTCCTGGATTTAATTTGCAAATATTTTGTTAGGAAATGTTTTGTTTTGCATTTGTGTTCATGCGAAAGAAAAGGAGTTGGGAAAAGTTCTTTCTTTCTCTAGTCCAGTGGTTCTCAAGTTGGGTAGAAGGAGAGGATTTTTGCTACATGGGGGGCATTTAGCAACATCTGGAGAGTTTTTTAATCCTATCTAATAAAGAGGGAATATGCTAATTGACCCTCACGTCATCGCAAAGATGGCAGCTCCCATAGCCAATAAGGAGGGGATATGCTAATTGATTGTCACACCCTCAAAGATGGCAGTGCCCACAGCCAATAAAAAGGGAATATGCTAATTGACTGCCACACCCTCAAAGATAGCGGCACCCACAGCTACAAGATGATGGCGCCCAGTCCCCTCAGCCCCGCCGGGGCGACAGGCGTGCGGCACAGCCGGGCCCACCCCCAGGCGGGTCCAGCCGCTCCATGCCTGCCTCTGGAGTCCCCTAGTCCCCTCAGCCTCCCAGCCGCCCAGGGCCAGCCTGAGGTGCAGGCAAGCCTCAGATGGCAGCTGCCTAGCTGCCCAGGGCTGCCTGAGGCTCAGGTAACCAGGACCGGCCGAGGCTTGCGCTGCCGGCAGTGGCAGCAGCAGAGGTGTGATGGGGGCATTGCCTTCCCCTGATCGCTGGGCCGCCTCCCACCCCTGAGGGCTCCTAGACTGTGAGAGGGGGCAGGCCGGGCTGAGGGAGCCCCCCCACCTCCAGTGCATGAATTTTCATGCACCGGGCCTCTAGTTTAAATATACTTTTATTGATTTCAGAGAGGAAGGGAGAGGTAAAGAACGATAGAAACATCAATGGTGACAGAGAATCATTGATAGGCTGCCTCCTGTACGCCTGCCACCTGGGTTTGTGCCCTGACTGGGAATCAAACCTTGACCTAACAGTTCATAGGTCGATGCTCAACCACTGAGCCACACTAGTCAGGTTCTGGAGAGGTTTTTGGTTATCATAATTGGTTGATTCTATTAGCCTTTATGGGTAGAAGACAGGAATGCATGTCTTCTTATAAGCTACATCCAACAATGCACAGAACAGCTCCCTCAAAAAAGAATGACCTGGTCCAAAATGTCACTAATGCCAAAGCTGAGAAACCCTGATCTAGTCTCTGAGAAAGTCTGGGTTAGGTTTATATTATTTCTTCTTTAGGTGCTGGAGGAAAGCTCACACTTATTGAAAAATATAACTTCTTTAAACTGGCTCAAGAACCAGAAAATGTAAATATCCTTATATCTACTAAAGAAATTAAATTCATAATCAAAATCTTTCCACAAAGAGAAATGATCAGGTGGCTTCACCAGTACATTTTATGATACTTAAATAAGAATTTTTATTAATCTTACACAAGCTTTTAGTAAATAGAAAGGAACACTTCAACACATTTTATGTTACTGTGATACCAAAACCTTAAGTTATTACAAACTAGTATCCCTCATGAACAAAGACACATGAAGTTTCAACAAAATATTGGCAAATCAAATCCAGTAATACATAAAATGGTACTGCTTCATGGCCAAATGAGTATTTTTCCAAAATTTAATGGTGGCTACACATTAAAAAATATATCCATGTAAATCTTCACATTAAAAGAATAAAGGGGAAAACCATATAATTACATCAATAAATGCAGAAAAAGTATCTGACAAAATTCTGACAAAAACTCTTAACAAACTAAAAATAAAAGGGAACTTACTTCAATCTGATAAAGGGCATCTAGCAAAAACGTACATTTAATATTATATTTATTGGTGAATTATTAAATGCCTTTTCACTGAGAACAGAGCAAGGTTGTCTTAATGGTCAATATTTACTTCTATTCATTACTGTAATGGAAGTTCTAGCTAATGGAATACATCAAGAATAAGAAACTTAGAAAAGCAAAAATAAAGCAGTTACTATTCACAGACAACATAACTATGAACTTGAAAAATCCTAAAGCATCTACCAGAATCCTGCTAGAATATGTGCATTCAACAAGATTGTAGTACACAGGCTAAGTATTAAAAATAAATAAATCTGGCTCTGGCCAGGTAGCTCAGTTGGTTAGAGCATTGTCCCAATATGCTGAGTTGCAGGTTTAATCCCTGCTCAGGATACACACCAAGAATCAACCAACGGCCCTAGCTGCTTTGGCTCAGTGGATAGAGCATCGGCCTGTGTACTGAAGGGTCCTGGGTTCAATTCCAGGCAAGGGCACATTCCCAGGTTGCAGGCTCAATCCCTAGTGGGGAGCATGCAAGAGGCAGCAGATCAATGATTTTCTCTCATCATTGATATTTCTATCTCTCTCTCCCTCTCTCTTCCTCTCTGAAATCAATAAAAATATATTTTAAAAAAATAATCAACCAAAAATGCATAAGTAAGTGGAACAACAAATTGATGTTTCTCTCTCAAATCAATAAGTGAAAAATTTAAAAACATTAAAAATATGCTTTCTAAATGCTACCAACAAATTCAACAAAAAATGTGCAAGAACAACTACATGGTATTATTGTGTTAAATTTCAAAAGATCTAAATAACTGTAGAGATATACCATGTTCATGAACTGGGAAACAATATTTTTACAATAATTCTTCCAAAATTGATCTAATAATAAATTTGCTTCCTTAACAGAAATTAAAAAACTGAATCTAAAATGTAAAACTGAATCCTAGAATACCTAAAACAGTTTTTATTAAGTTGGACGACTTATACAATCTGACTTCAATATTTACTACAAAGCTAAAGTGACACTGACATAACAATGGAAATATAGATCAATGGAACAGAAATCCATAAATGTGTGAGTGTGTGTGTATGTGCCTTTTGAAAAGACATCAGGCAATTCAATAAAGAAAAAGTAGTTTTTTCAACAATTGGTGCTCGAATAACTGTATATCTGGATAGTAAAAGAAGGAACCTTGAGCCCTAACTCACACTATAAAAATGTATTTGAAATGAATCATAGACTTAAATGTAAAAGTTAAAAGTCTACAAGTCCTATAAAAAACATAGGAGAATATCTTTTTAGCCTTCATCAATAAAAAGTCCTGTTTTTCAAAAACACCACTAAGGAAATACAATGGCAAGTAGCACACTGAGAGAAAATATTCACATTACATATATCTGATGAAGGTTTTGTATCTAAAACATGAACTTGGATGTTTAGAGCAGCTCAGTTTTTTTTTTCCTTACCAAATATAGAAACATTCTAAATGTTCATCAACAAATGAACTGATAAACAACTTGTGGTATACAATGAACTACTTATTACTCAAGAACTATTTATTACTCAAGAATAAAAAGTAATGGACTAATGAAACATGGAGCAGCATGGTAAATCTCCAAAACATATAGTGAGTAAAAGATGCCACAGATACACGTATATACTATTACATTTATTTGAAGATTTAGAACGTGCAAAACTATCTTATGTGAGAGAAATCAGACCAGTGGTTTGCCTGGGCCAGAGGTTTGAGGGAAGTGGGTGCAGTGGTTGGGGTGGGCTTCCTGCAAAGTGACATTCTGGGGTGATGACATTCTGTACTAATTGGGGTATCAGTTACACAGGTATATTCATTTGTTAAAACACATCAAATTTGATCTGTGCATTTTATTAAATGTAAGTTTCAATAAACTTGATTGAAAAATAATGTTGAATAAAACAGTACAAAAATTTTTATCAAAAAATTTTAAGATATACTGAGATTTATCAAAATTAATAACTACAGGGTGTCCCACACTTTGAATAAGTACTAATTCCAATGGGTTAAATCTGAAAAGAAAGAAGCATCAACTAAGCTATCAGCTCTATTAAAGTGTGTTTACTTTTTGAAACACCCTATATGTTATTTCCAAAACTACACAGAACCAGATATTAAACTGAAGAAACATTTACTGACCACATACTTTGTAACCATTCCTTCACTGTGTGAGGCAACATAAAGTTAAAACCTAATTGTCAGTATTTCTTATCACTTCATACAGTCCAGATAAAATGTGTACAAAATTCACTGAAGAGCTATGACTAATAGAGGGCAACATCATTGATATGATGAAATTATTAGGAATAGTTCTGTTATTCTTATTCAGCATCTGTTTGAGCTGTCAAAGTACTGATAAAATGATTAAAATCAAGACAGCCGAAGAAAAGAGTTTTAAACTCATGACATTTAGGACTGCCACTCTGTATAAGTCACTCTTAAGTTGCTAAGATTTTATTGAATGATATCTCCATATTTTATTGGATAGAACTTATAAAATACTAGATGGGAAACTTTGAGTAAACCCGATTTAGGATGGAGAAAGGAAAACATTTTCAGTTCTTCAATTTCCAAAAAATTCTAATAATCCAAAATTCCTTGAATTTTTCTTTCTATTTTGCCCAAATCTCAAATCATGATAGTCTGTCTGTCTGAGCTTGAATGGCAAAATTTAAATGTCATTCAGGACCAATTGAATACCACTTGTATTTGCATTCTTTAAAAAGTAGAAAAACATTAACCTTTTGTTTTATTGAATTAAAATGCCACGGAAATGCTGATGTAGTCTTGGGAGACTGGAGTACTTTTACAAAGAAGAATAGCTGTCATTTATTAAACACAAAGAACACTTACTTGATAGGATGCCTTCTGACAAAAAGCAGATTGGTATTCTCATCATAGAAAAGGCATTATAAAAAAAATCTAGCCTAGACCTCTGAGATTTGAATAATTTAAAGCTGCATTTGGTGCAATTTGAATTTTTCTTTAGGGAGGCAAAGTTAAATACCTTTAATTTGTTCTAATTATTTCAAATTTGCAAGTTAATTATGGCTGATCATTAAATAACAAAAAGGACTATCATCTCCATAGAGTTTTACCTCCTACCCTCTGCATTACTTAAGCTAGATTTTAGTATGCATGAATTAACTTTCTAAATAATCACACAATTTGACTAAATGGCTCAGTAAAATGAGCTCTGATCCTCAGAATAAGCATTAATGGACATTCGAAATGCTATTGGGACTCATGTTACTTACATTATAAGTATTTTTAATAGGGCCTTATTTACTAATTTTTATGTACTGTTCAGGCTAGAACACCATATATATAGATTATTTTGCTTTACTGAAGGAAAAGTTCAATCTTTGAGACAATAAAAACAAATGTCCATTAACACAAACTAGATTCACTTTGAAATTATGCAGGGATGTGGTGATGGATTTTAACTTGTTTTAGCTGTTCATCTCAATGAATCAATCTAGCAAAATTGGTCTGCTTGGTCTGTAAATGGAATATTATGGATGTGCTAAGTGATTCAAGTAGCAAAAGGAGTCCAATAAGCTAGTATTTAAATTCTACCTGCTACTTTGAGAGAAAGAATCCATGGTGTCTTGTGTTGGGAGAGTATCTAGTTACCAATCCTGTGCACACTTGGCTATCAATGAATGTGCAGCCAGATGGCACATGACCCTACTGCTTAGAACTCTTACAAATAATTTTCTTAAATGTCCCAACTAAATCTTCATATTCCCCAGAGATGAACCTGTGAATCAGAACAAAATATTTTAAGACCAAGAAGTTTAAAGGATAAAATTTCAAAAGTGATGTAGTCCATATACTATCAGATCATTGGGTAGACAATAACTTATAGGGTTGTTGTGAGGATTAAATGAATTAACATATGTAAGATACTCAAAAGGGTGCCCAGCACATAAACTCTACCTAAATGTGTTAGCTTTTCTATTATTATCATTATTTTTGTTACTATTCCTATTACTATTAAATGAGGAAACATTTAAAAGACTTAGTAGGTCTATGAACATCTAGTACATAGGAAGTATTCATAAGTTATTACAGACTAGCTGAATAGCTGAGTGGCATAGCTGAGAACTACCGAGACAGAGAAGGTCAGTGGGGTGGAGCAGAAATAACTGGATTAGATCTGAAGACCCGAACTTGAGGCACCTGTACATCATTTGGGCTAGATAATATTATCATGCAGTTATAAGGACAGGTTTGGACCTCAGGAGGGAAAAGTTGAGACCTAAGATAAAGATTTTAGAGTTATCAGCATAGAGATATGGTCTAAAGTAATGGAGATAAATTAAATTTCCTATAGACAGAAGTCAACTGAAAAGAGGTAAGAGGAATTGCCAAAATGTTAACAGTAGGCAGAGCAAAGGAAGCAGTAAGGTATTTGGGGGGTGGGGGGAGGGGAAAGCAAAAGCCAACAGGGCCATAAGCAGAATAAAGAATAGTTTCAAAAAAACAACAAGGAGATGAGAAATGTACCAGAAAGGTTACTTGTGTCACTTGATATTGAGAAGTCAAATAAGAAGAGGATTGAAAAAAAGACTATGCTCTAGAAAAGTTTGATAAAGAAAGGCAGTGGGTCAATGGCAAGGCAAATATAAAGTGTGTGTGTAGGAGAAGAATCTCTGAGCACATAGAAAATGAGCCTGAAGACGTATGAGAAGAGGTATTGATACATTAAAATTGTTGAGAAAGGGAGGGAAATGTGAAGGAGGCTGATGCAGGAGACATTCGGATTGGTGATCTCTGTGGGACATCTGTGTGGTGACGCCTGATAGACCTTTAAACATGAACTCTGGTGAGAGGTCAGCACTTCACTCGATGTGACCCTCACCATCTAATGAAGGATTAGGGGTCACCTCACTTGTAGTGAAGGTGCACTTTATACTTGAAAATGTCACCAGATCTTAATTTGCTCCCTCACCAAAGGAATGTAGCTGGAATTTCATTAACTATAATATCTTTATTTTAATTCTTTCCAGAAGCAGCACCGGAGGGAGAGCTAAGAAGCCAGCGGTGAAGACGCTGCACTAAAGGAAACTCTGTTTAGCCATCACCAAGCTGCCAACGTGGAGTTCTGCTGCTCTCAGAACTTCACTGTGGTCTCAATAAAGAAAACAGCTCTTTGAAGTCAATTAATATATATTTCCATGCAGAATGAATACTTTTTAACTTTCTAAAAGTATGTAAGAGAAGGTTAACAGTTGGGATGATGAAAATGATAGTTTAATATGAACTAAGAAAAACAAGCATAAAAAAGTATGAATATAGAGTTTCCTAAGGGCAGATACCATGCCTTACTCTTCTCTGATCCCCAGCAACATCTTCCCTGGAGATGCAAACACAAAAGAGGCCCAAGATACATCTACTAAAGACACAATTATGATTTGGAAGGTATTTTGGGATTAACATAACAGAACTCTGAGTTAGTGAACTGTTACCTCCTCTTTGCACTGTGGAATCATTCAGTCATTCCTACATCTATAATCCACATTTGAGTTTCATCAAAGCATGCATGTATGAAGCTTCAAAATACATGTTTATAGCACGCCCAAGAAATCTTGCAAATGAACTGTGAATATAAAATTTTAGAACTCAGGCTAATCCAAACCAAGGTTACCAAAGACCTATAAATTTACTGGAAATGTCAGAAAACCTTACGGTGGTCAGTTAAGAACTGTGGTTGAAAATTTCCCTAAAGAAAATCAAAGTCCAATGGTGAATCAACATACAGCCAGGGTGTTAGTGATAATACAAAGTGAGGACCAGTCCATGTTTCTGCTATCTTAAAAGCAGTGGTTCTCAAAGTGTTGTTCAAGGATATAAACAATCCTATATAATAAAGTGGTAATATGCAAATTAACCCTCACGCCCTCACAAGATGGCTGCCTATGACCAGGCCGGCAGGGGGGTTAGTGAGGGACGACCAAACAACTGAACAAGCAGGCTGCATGGGGCAACCAGGCTGGCAGGGGGATTAGTGAGGGATGCCCAAATGACTGAACAGCAGGCTGTCAGTGTGGGGCAACAGTGTGGGGCAACCAGGCCAGCGGGGGGGCCATGAGGGGTGACCAGGCCAGCAGGGGAGGCAGGTGGGGGCAACCAGGCTGGCAGGGGGAGCAGTAAGAGGTGACCAGGCTGGTAGGGGGGGCAGTTAGGGGTGACCAGGCAGGTGGGGGGGGGGTGTGCAGTTGGCGGAGACCAGGCCAGTGGGCGGGGGGGCAGAGGGGAGGTGGCAGTTAGAGGCAACCAGCCGGCAGAGGGGGGTAGTTGGGAGTAATCAGGTCAGCATGCAGAGGCAGTGAGGGGCAATCAAGCTGGCGGGGGAAGGGGGGGACAGTTAGGGGCAACTAGGCAGGCAGGCAGGTGAGTGATTAGGAGCCAGCGGTCCAGGATTGTGAGAGGGATGTCCAACTGCCGGTTTAGGCCCGATCCCTGGGATTGGGCCTAAACCAGCAGTCAGACATCCCCAAGGGGTCCCGGATTGGAGAGGGTGCATGCAGGCTGGGCTGAGGGGACCCCCGCCCCCGTTCACGTATTTTGTGCACCAGGCCTCTAGTATTTTTATAATTATACTAAGATGTTATTGTCTTTTCACTCTCATTGTCTCATGAATGTACAGTAAAATTTTCCAGGAAGTATGATGATATGTGACATCATGACGGATTTCACTCAGCACAATGTCTTTGAAAGTCATCTAAGTTACTGCATCTACAATAGCTTGTGCCTTCTTATTTCTGCGTTGCATTCGATTGTTTTGATTTACCAGTTTATCCATTCATCCATTAAAGTACATTTAATTTGAGTGGCTTCTTTGTTTTGGCTACTGCAAATATAAGTTACTATGACACTTCATGTAACTAAAGGGAGCTCCTAACCTTAAGAGGATAAGTCTTCTGGCTCTTACCACTTGACAATACCATGTTTATAAAGGAGTCCTGTTTCTGTATTTTCAACAGAAGTTTTGTGACAAACTTTAAAAATACCATCCAAAGTTGCAGAGATCAGACTGTCATTTACATTAAGGGAATGCTTACTGCCTGTTTACTGAAGGAAAGTCCATTTACCTTCAAATAAACTCCTTGAAAATGTATCAGGAGTTCTAATTCCAATTTGTCCTTCCCTTCTGCTCATTCAAGAGACTTCCATTAACCCCTCCCGATCAACAAGCATCACAAAAATAACCCATTTTCTGGCATTTACAGACTCAAGTGTTTCAAGCTCTGACTACTGAGTAAAACTAGCAAGAGGCCACATCAACAGGCTTCCCTGTCTCCTTGGCCCCAACAGCGCAGAGGACCTCCCTCTAGGGCTTTGATTACTATATAGGGCACAACTAAGTTGCCATCCTGCGACTCAAAATCAATAAACCTTCTTTAAAAATACTGGGTGCACCAGCATGCTACAACACCTTTTATGTTTTCACACACTCATATGACCATAAGTATATACACAGCATTCTCCACTACAAGGCCTCAGAACTGGCTCACAGCCGTTTCATAGCAGGAGGCTTTAGGTATATGAATAGCAATTTTGAAATCCATTTTTTTGGCCAATAGGTCCTATTCATAGAACCATCATCCACTGAAGTAAATGAGAATGTAATAGAAAGCTGAATAAAAAAAAATAGCATTAAGAGGGTTTCAAAGAAAACACTTTAAAAGGACCCATAATTAGAGCAGCCAGGTTCCAGGTGTGAGCTATAAAACTGTGGATTTCCTATAGTTTGGGCAATGCCTGGGGACCCATTTGACCTAGAATCTTTCAATAGGATGAAAAGCCCTAGAGCATAAGGCTAAAATAAAAGTCTTACTTACCCCACTGAGACAAGTTTGAAGGAAATCAATCATGCTACTTAATGTTAATAGTTATATAAAATTTAGACAAAGACAGTCCTTTGCGTGTTTTTCTCATATAATGTTTGTTGCTATTGGCATTGCTGTATAGTTACCAAATGAGCCATAGTTTTCAAATTCTGCAATTTAAAATCGGTCTCGTTGAGTTGTGCTGCTTTGCAAAAAGGCTTCTGTGCAGTAAGTGTATTTTATCAAAGACCTCCCTGCGAGGTGCCACACTGAGTTGCTTGGAGAAAGGTGAGAGGCAGGAGCAGGGAGTTGCTAAGTGTGAGTATATAATAACTACCTGGCTATGAAAAGCAAACCATGACAGCATATTATATCTATTAGCTCATTAATTTACAGATACAAGCTCCTTTTTCTTCTTCTTTTTTTTTTACATTGCTGAAAGGCTCTGCAGACAGAATGAAACTGTCAGAAACCATGGTCAAAAGACTGGCTTCAGATGGCACAGCACAGCCACCTTTGGCACATATGTGCTCCAGAGCAAGGACAATTATGATACTACAGTAAAAATATGCAAAAATTATTTGCTAAAAGTAATGGCAATAGTATCATAATAAAGTGTTTACTGAACACCAGTTACATCATTGCAGGATATGTAAGACATAAATGAACTCACACAATAAGCACAACCTGAGCATTGAAAGACTCTTGTCTAGTTGGTCCCAAGTAGATATCACCTTGGAGCTTTCTGAAAATGCCGGTCCCTAGGCCCCATTCACAGAAATTGTGATACAACAGGCAGAGGTTAATGTACTTGGTTTCTTCCACTATTTCTCCTTTAACATGGATTTCAGTTTCCATTGCTCCGTGAAGGGACTAATACCTATCTACAAGATTCCCCCTAAACACTATTTCAGCTGCATCCCACAGGTTTTTATATGTTGTATTTTCATTTTCATTCAGTTCCGTATTTTCAATTTCAACCTTAGTCTGCTTGCTCTACAAATTACTTACATATTTCACCAGATACGCATTTTGCTATTTTCCTTGCAGCCCGACAAGCACGGGTGTTCTCACTCTTTAATCTCTGCCAATATGAAGAAGGAGAAGTGAGAGTTGACTGCTTTTTCCTTAATGAGTAATAAGCCAATCATGTAAGAACTTAGAGACAGAACCTTCCAGACAGAGGAAACTGAAAATACAGAGGGGTTGGCTGAAAATATGCTAAGTGTCTTCGAGGATCCAAAAAGCCACTGTGGCTGGAATATTGTTAGCAGGATGACAGCAGATAAGATAGGGCTGGAGAGAATGCCAGGTCACAGCATGGAGGGCATGGTAAATTGATAGTGTTTAGATTTGTATGTCAAACATGACTGGAAGGCATTGGAGAGCTTGATGAAGAGGATGGACATGGATTCTGACATACCTTTTAAAATGACCACTCTGACTACTGTGTCAAGGATGGGTTGCTGGTGCTATAGGCAGGAATAGGAACACCAGTTGGCAGGCCACACAATAATACCAATGGACATGGTGGGTTGGATACAGTGGAGCAATGGAGAGGGAGGGAAGATGACAAAATAAATATTTTTGAAAGTAGAGTCCATAGGACTTACTAATGAACTGGATATGGGGGATGAAAGAAGGAGGGGCATAAATCAAGATCGTTTATGCAGTTTTTTACTTGAGCAACAGGACACAAATCTATTTGAAATGGGTAAGATGAAAGGTATAAGTTTGGGTTTTCCAAACATCTTTTCTTTGTCAGCTTAAAGGTATTCTGTAGGAGAGCAGGGCAACCATATGTTCTATCTGCTTTCTCAGATCATAAATCATCTTAGAATTAAGAATCAAGTCCAGAATTAATGTCTAGTTTATTGGCATATAATACGCAGAATCCATTTCCTTTGTATTTTAAAAGAAATTTATCCACATTTAGCCTCCTGGCACCTCCACAGTTGTCTACAAATCCTCAAGGCTAACAGTAAAGGTCTTTCAGCCTTATCTATAGGAACTGTTTTCACTGAGATGTAGATAAACAAGCTGGAAGAACTGAATTTGCATATCTATATCTATGTACGTGAATGTGTGTCCATACATATTTAAAATTAACTCTTCACCTTTTGCTTCTGTTTTCTTGTAAAAATGGTTGTTCTACTCTTTCTAGACCAAAGATCCTTCTTCTTGAGAAGAAAATAACTGAGGAGTGTTTCATTCTCCTTGCCCTTGCGCTAGCACATCTTAGGTCCTAAATAATAAGCTTATCCTTGATTTGCCCTTAAGCCTTTAAACAAAATCAGATAAACTATTCCAGTCATCCACAGCATGTTTTAAAACCCTCAGCCTATTTTGGGCTTTAGTATATTTGACAGGATTCTTGCTGTTCTTTGAAATTCTCTTATATATACCCTTTGATGTATCTTCTTATTTCTGTAGTCACAATTGAAAGAATCCTCCCTTAATTTGTCAACTGATTTGTTTGCATGGTCAGAAATTATATGTTTGATAGTTTCCCGACTCTTTTGACTCTTATCTGAGTCTTAGATCAGAAATTCATGCTTCTCTTTTCTCAAGTTTTGGTTACACATCTAATTATGACTAATTTTTCATTTGTCAGAACTAGGCTGAACATGACACCTCCACTGGCTGCCTTCATCTCCTTTCAGAGAATTTAATGCTAGTGGCAGGCAGTCAAGGATTCTTAAGAGCGGAGTAAGACTTCCAGCTTTCCTTTGTCTCTGATTTTACCAAAATGCTCTCCAGTAGAACAACAGCAAGCGAGAATGCTTCTCCCTTAAGTCTGACAACCATCCAATGAAGTTTTCTTAAGAAAGGCTAGGGAAACTGAGGTTTAGCGAGGGTAAATTATTTATCCAAGTTCATACAACTAATGTGAGTGGCAGAGCTGAGACTATCCCGATCTCAATGCAGTGCTTGGGCTATGAAATCACTGCACTGCATTGTCTTGTAATGATCCATTCCCAGGAGTATGGAATTCCACGCATATTTTCCTGACATACATCATTACTTCGTGTCCTAGGAAATCTACTTTTCAAAAAGGCAGTACAAATTCAATGTTTCTAAAATCAGTTGGACATGCAATGCCACCAGATGTCTTTTCTGTGTTTTCCTTGTCGGCTCTCTCTCTCTCTCTCTCTCTCTCTCTCTGGCTCTCTCTCTCTCTCTCTCTCTCTCTCCCTCTCTCTCTCTCTCTCTCTCTCTCTCTCTCTCTCTCTCTCTCTCTCTCTTTCTTCCACACAAAGAACAATGCGCAGTTGAAGTATTTGCTGACAGCAAAGTGTAGCGAGGTGGGAAGAGGAAAAAAGTAGTTATAAATCCCAACCACAGCCATGTGGCCAGTTGCAGAGATAACTGTAATAATTATGAATATTTCTTCTTTACTCTGTTATGGGTATATTTGTATATGTATATTAATTACATATTTTTGTTTCTTTTCTCTCTTATCCCTTTATCACCTAACTTAAGATGCACGAGTAATAATTACCTTTATACCACAGCACTGACATCATAGGACCTCAATGAGAAGAGTGACCATCACCCAGGACTTCACATTCTCTTGTGGGTAATGGGTTAGCATGTTTCAGGTGTATGTGGGAGAAGTTGAATTATGTTAGTATGCCTTTTATTTTCTTTATTTGGAGATTAAGTATGGTTTGAGGAGATGTACCTGGTGCTAAGTTGACAAGGGGTGGGCTACAATAGTCTTTTTGATATGCCAACTTGGCTAGGCTACAGTCCCCAGTTAACCAAGCACGAATCTAGGTGAAGGTATTTTGCAGATGTGATTACAATCTCCCAAACCTTAGGCAATATGGATGGACCTCATTCAATTTCTTGAAAAGTCTTTAAAGCAGAGCTGAGGCTTCCCTGAAAACGCAGCTTCAGCCTGTCCCTGAGCTTTCTGCCTGTTCTCCCTGCAGCCAACCATGAACTTCAGGTTGGCCTAGCCTAGAGATCGGCAAACTCATTAGTCAACAGAGACAAATATCAACAGTACAACGAATGAAATTTCTTTTGAGAGCGAAATTTTTTAAACTTAAACTTCTTCTAACACCACTTCTTCAAAATAGACTCGCCCAGGCCGTGGTATTTTGTGGAAGAGCCACACTCAAGGGGCCAAAGAGCCGCATGTGGCTCACGAGCCACAGTTTGCTGACCACGGGCCTAGCCTAAGCCAATTCCTTGCAATATGTCTCTTAATATATATCTCCTACTGGTTCTGTTTCTCTGGTTGACCCTGACTAATACAATCCTTCACCATGCCACATCATAGAACAAAGAAAAATTCTTTTTCCATCAAATAGCCCAGGGCTCAAATTCAAGGTTAAAGGATTAAGGCTTGCATACACTGCTTACCAAAGAAGAAAATGCCAAATAGCAAAAGCAGCACAAAAATCAATCCTCTGCACCACAGGAGCAATATGAAAAGCAAATGAGTTGAGTTCAATATAAAATTTTCTCTGTGGGATTATAAAAAATTAGCACTGTTTCATATGTAATATCCAGTTCTTCTGAGACAGGCATCCACCTACAACAAACCACCATGGGCCAATCAGGATCACAACCACATCCTCAGACACTTTATGATAAAAAAATATGCTCAGAAACACAGTCATTATTTCTTTTCATCTTATCTTCAAACAAACCTCCAGTTACCCTATCTACCCAGGAATCCCTCCATACAGACTACTACAAATAAAAAAATGCACTTGTTTTCCAAACTTCTGTGTTTTTATGTGTGCCCTGTGTGTATCCAATTGTCCTGAATCCAAAAATAAATTTTTAAAATATACTCAGGTAGTTTGAAAAGCTATTGCTAATTAAAAATAAAAATTATTTACAGCATCTAAAAATTTTATGTCCTTTCAGAGAGAACTCTTGGGATGTCTGAAAACGAGAATAAATAAATCAAATTAATAATTACTAGTCTTAATCTTGCTCTCTCCACTCTTTTACATATAAAAGCCTTATACATCAATGTGATGTTTTGATAAAATGCTTTTGGCTCCCATCCATTTTGTCTTAGCTCTCATTCCCTCTTCCCACTGAGAAGCAATACTGAGATGTATAAATGAAACACAGCCGTATATTTATAGATTCCTTTTATAGAAATATCTTATGTAGTTGTAGAATGAAAAAAGAATAAAGACCTGGATATATTTTATCAATTAGGCCATAATATCCAAAAACGGTCCATTGAATTCTACCAAAGATTTGCCATGACAACTAAATCTGCAGTTGTAGGCTTCAACTAATCTCTATTTATTGGAATTTGCAATAAATAAATAAATAAAATGCTAAAAAATAAGTGATACTTTTCACCAGCTGATACCTCCAAGATGACTGTCTTTCTCTATCTCCTGGGAAACAATGTTCACTATCCAAGATGCCACCTCTGCTCCATATTGTGACAAGAACCCATATGTTGCGGATTGGAACAGGCTAGGCAGTCACTGTCTAAAAAGAAATCAAACTGCTCTTATTCCAAATAAACCTGAGAATGAGGTTATTGAAGCAAACTGACTCAAGTGGCAATGAAATATCCAACTCCCCAATCCCACTAACATTGCTGAAGAAAAGTACTTTCCCAAAGATTTGTGTAAGTATGTAGAGTGAAGGGTGAAAACTACCACTATTCAATTCATTTGTGTACAGCAGATAAAGTGTGTTTCTACAATTTAATAGAGGCCCGGTGCACGAAATTCGTGCACAGGGGTGGGGGGGGGGTGGTCCCTCAGCCCAGCCTGCACCCTCTCCAATATGGGACCCCTTGAGGGATGTCCAACTGCCCACCGGGATCAGGCCTAAACCGGCAGTCGGACATCCCTCTCACAATCCGGGATTGCTGGCTCCTAACCGCTCACCTGCCTGCCTGCCTGATTGCCCCTAACTGCTTCTGCCTGCCAGCCTGATTGCACCCTAACTGCTCCCCTGCCAGCCCAATCGCCCCCTAACTGCCCTCCCCTGCCAGCCCAATCGCCCTCAACTGTGCTCCCCTGTCGGCCTGGTCGCCCCACACAGCCTGCTGTTCATTCGTTTGGTCATCCCTCACTAACCCCCCTGCCAGTCTGGTCACCCCACGCAGCCTTCTGTTCGGTTGTTACTGTTACTGTGACGGCATCCCGGACAATTTGCATATTCCTCTATTATTAGTATAGATTGTCCAACTCCTTGTATTTAACCAGTGGTAGCACCAATATTTTTCAGGAAGTTTCTCTAATTTCTATAGATGATGCTCTCTACCTCCGAGCCTCATCTACCTGGAAAAATGCTATGCAGCTAAAGAATTTAACATCCTGAAAATCTATGAACTGATATTTTAGAAAATATTTATCTCACAAATTCAATATATACTAAGACGATAAATGTGATTAAAAATTATCCAGAGCCAAAAATTATCCAGAGCCAAATTATTAGCTTCTTCATGTGGAAGCTAATTCAAAGGACACCACATACAAGGGGGCAGTGGGTTTGTCTTTTCCTATTTGAACGCTGTCAACCTGCAAAGTTCAGCACATGTAGATAATAGTTTGGAAGAGCCCTGAGCAGTCTTGTGCTTCAGTGTTTTAGCCATCATTTAAAAACCAGTGTTTGTGACAAGGGTAGAGGATGGAGGTTCCTCAGTATAGAATGTAAGAATAAAGTATAGAATGTAAGATAATTGGTGTGCCAATTATCAATGATAATTAAAAATAACTGTAAAATGATATTCCAAAATTGACCACCAAAGTAGCTCTAACAACTTGCACATCTACCAGCTGCATATCAAAGTACCTGTTTCTCCACACCCTTATTAACATGTGATATTACTAGACTTTTCAATGTTATGTTTTTGTTGTTTTTAATTTTCATCTTGCCAGAATTACTTATGATTTTATATACGTACTGGTTATTTGGATTACTCTTCCAAGAGTTGCCTATTTGAGGTAGTTTATCTTATCAATTCTAGGGAATTTCTACATTATGAATACAATACTTTTTATTGATCATCTTTTGGTAACTTATTATACCTTCCCTTGAGGCTATTCCAAGTATCTCCATCCTCCTCCTAGATGTTACCCTTACTGTCACCTTTCTTAGTTGATAATCTCTCTTCATGCTATAATGAGGAAATTAACATTTAAAAAAATTCATTCAACAAATATTTCATGGGTACCTACTATCTACTGAAGATACCATCTTCATAACATAGATGTTATATCATACGTAACAAGATATAATCCTTGCACTAACAAAGCTTACAATTGGGTAGTAGTATATGGGACTTAAGAATACTGAGACAGGGAACAATGGGGTGATCAGAGAAGTATCCGCTCAGGAGATGATGTTTAAGCTTTTATCTAAAGAAGTTAACATGAGGAAGGACAGGATTAAGGTGTTAAGGGCAGCTATAGGTATGGTGCAGCATGTACTAGAAACTGAAATGTCAGCCAAGACCAAATGAAGTTGGATCACAGGATGCAAGGAAGAAAGTGCAGAGTCAAGATAGGAGAACATAAAGGCCGTAAGAAATTAGAATTTTCACTAAAATGGGAGTAGGGGTCACTAAATGTTTAGAAGGGGAGTGGTATGAGATGAGGTAAGCCAGAGTGCATGCAGAACACCATGCCAGGCAAGGAGTTCAGCTTTTATTCTATACTAGAGGCCTGGTGCATGAAATTTGTGCACAGGGAGGGGAGGGTCCCTCAGCCGGGCCTGCACCCTCTCCAAACTGGGACCCCTTGGGGGATTTCTGACTGCCTCTCACAATCTGGGACCACTGGCTCCTAACCATTCGCCTGCCTGCCTGCCTGATCACCCCTAACCCCTCTGCCAGCCTGCCTGATCACCCCTAACCCCTCTGCCAGCCTGCCTGATCACCCCTAACCACCTCTGCTTGCCTGCTTGATCACCTCAACTGCTCCCCTACTGGCCTGAACACCCCTAACTGTTCCCCTGCTGGCCTGATTGCCCCTAACCACCTCTGCCTTGCCCCGCACCCGGGACCCAGGATTCCCTCCTCTGGCCGGTCGCAGCCACAGGAGACCATGAGTGGGCGGCTTTACCTGGGCTGCAGCTGCAGGCAGCCAGGACCATGGGGCAGGTGGCTTGTCCCTCTCCCAGGTCACAGGCGCAGGGGCAGGCGCAGCTGCTGGCGCCTGGGACCATGGGGCGGGTGGCTTGTTCCTCTCCCAGGCCGCAGGCACAGCTGCTGGCACCCAGGACTGCGGGAACCGTGGGGCGCGTGGATTGTCCCTCTCCCGGGCTGCAGGCACAGGCGCAGCCGCTGGTGCCCGGGACCACAGGGCGTGCAGCTTGTCCCTCTCCCAGGCCACAGCCTGGCTGGTCCCCATTCCTCTCTCCCCAGTGTTGAGTGTCTGAGCCATTACAGCGTGACAGCGTGATGATCATCTGCATATTAGCTCTTTATTATATAGGATGCCCCACATATACTGTGTGATTTCCTTCCTTTACATCTTTCATGTCTTCTCCCATCTGAAACACACACACACACCCACCCATAGATATGCCTACCTATCAAAATTCTAGGACTTATCTCAAATATTACCTCTTCCACAAACCTCTTCTTAGTTTATCTGTATTTCTTTTATAGCCCATATAGTCTATAGATGATCAATATTTATATATGTGACTTACTCCACTATTAGAGTACATGAAGTAGGGGCTTTTTCACATCTCCTGTAGTACTTAGTGAGCCAGGTTTGTGTTTTTTTTTTTGTTTTTTTTTTAAATAAAGGTCATCTTTGCATAGCCAACAAACAAATCTCAAGCAAACTAAATAAAAAACAAACCAGAGAACCTATAAGCAATCAGAGTTGCTCGTGAAATTTTAAGTCATTACCATCTCTCATGTGATAATTACCTTCCAATGGTTGGCTCAGCTGTGCCCCACTATTTGCTCCTACTTGTCATTAAAGCCTCACATATTATTCATTCTCATTCTATAGCATTTATGCAGGAAGGCAGCAATGTAAGCTCCCTTACCTGTGATTCTTCCCACAGATAATAGAAAATAAATTGCAATTAGATTTTGGTAATTGTATATAATTAACTCAAAATGAGCTGTTAATTATAAAAAATATGTTTTTTACTTCCTCGTTATCTCATTTATTTTAGTTCCAAATTCTTAATGCCTCACTTGAGTCAGTTTAATATTTTAAATACATAATATTTTTAATACTAAGATAATTTAAATTTCCAAATAAACAAAACTTAGCTTAAAATTAAATTTTATCTGGGGAGTTCTATTGGCAAATGACTGTCAAACTCTTAAATGCAGTTAACATTAAAAAAAATTTTTTTAAATACATATTTTTATTGACTTCAGAGAGGAAGGGAGAGGAAGAGAGAGAGAGAGAAACATCAATGATGAGAGGGAATCATTGATTGGCTGCCTCCTGCACACTCCCCACTGGGAATGGAGCCCGCAACCCAGGCATGTGCCCTTGACTGGAATCGAACCCAGGACCCTTCAGTCCACAGGCTAATGCTCTATCCACTGAGTCAAACCAGCTAGGGCTGCAGTTAACATTTTAAAGGCTTTTATCAAATACACTAGAGACCCGGTGCACGAAATTCGTGCACGGAGGGGGGTTGTCCCTCAGCCCAGCCTTTAACCTCTCCAATATGGGACCCCTCGAGGGATGTCCGACTGCCCGTTTAGGCCCAATCCAGGATCGGGCCTAAACAGGCAGTCGGACATCCCTCTCACAATCCAGGACTGCTGGCTCCCAACTGCTTGCCTGCCTGCCTTCCTGATTGCCCCTAACCACTTCTGCCTGCCAGCCTGATCACCCCCTAACCACTCAGCTGCCAGCCTGTTTGCCCCCAACTTCCCTCCTCTGCCGGCCTGGTCACCCCTAACTGCCCTCTCCTGCAGGGTTGATCACCTCCAACTGCCCTCCCTTGCAGGCCTGGTCCTTCTCAACTGCCCTCCCTTGCAGGCCGGGTGCCTCCCAACTGCCCTCTCCTGCTGGCCATCTTGTGGTGGCCATCTTGTGTCCACATGGGGGCAGGATCTTTACCACATGGGGGCAGTTATATTGTGTGTTGCAGTGATGATCAATCTGCATATTACTCTTTTATTAGGACAGAGGCTTGGTACAGGGGTGGGGGCCAGCTGGTTTGCCCTGAAGGGTGTCCCGGATCAGGTGGGGGTTCCCTTGGGGCGTGGGGCAGCCTGAGCGAGGGGCCTGTGGTGGTTTGCAGGCCGGCCATGCCCCCTGGCAACCCAAGCAGAAGCCCTGGTATCTGGAATTTATTTTCCTTCTACAATTGAAACTTTGTAGCCTGGAGCGGAGCCAAGCCTGGGGCTCCCTCTGAGGCCGGCAGCCATTTCTGTTGGGGTTATAATTGAAACTTTGTTGCCTTAAGCGGGTGGGCCTGGCCAGGGTGTGCAGAAAGCTTTGCTTCCCCTGTTGCCAGCGGCAACCCTGGCCTGCTCTCTCAAGCTCCATCCTGCCGCCATTTGTTTGAATTTGTTTACTTTCTATAATTGAAACTTTGTAGCTTGAGTGGAGGCTTAGGCCTGGCAAGGGCAGGCGGAAAGCTTGGCTTCCTCTGTTACCTAGGAAACCTTGCTCTCTGTGGCTGTAGCCATCTTGGTTTGGGTTAATTTGCATACTCACTCTGATTGGATGGTGGGCGTGGCTTGTGGGTGTGTTGGAGGTATGGTCAATTTGCATATTTGTCTATTATTAGGTAGGATATTAGAAAATACTTGTTTGAAAGTAGTGCATGGTTCTATCTTATTTTTGTCATAATTATCTGAATGTAGGATATGGACGCCCAGGTGTACCTGAACTTTTAAAGCACATCCATCTCTTAAACTAAAGCACTAGCTTCCAAAGCATTCACTACACTTATCTGAACAGCAGTAATGAAAACTTTCATAAACTGCAAGTGGGAGTATGAATTGCTGCAACTTTTTGCAAAAGAAAATTGGTATTGAATCTTGTAATTTATAATTATAAATTATATAGAACTATATGTATGTAGAAGTAACAATTCTATTTTGGGGAACTTATCCTAATAAACAGATGTAGCAGAACACAAGAATAAGTACAGTCATGCTTGTTATAGCATTGTGTAGTGGTAAAAACTTGAAATAATTTGAATGTCCAACAATGGAAAAGCTGGATATGTTAACAGTGTTCATAGAAACCATGGACTGTTATGCATTTATAAGAAACAAGTTAGCATTTGAATTAGTTTTCTATTGCTGCTATAACAAATTATCACAAGTTTAGTGGCTAGTGGCTTAAGCAACACAAATTTATTATTCTATACTTCTGTAGATCAGAAGTCTGACACAGGTCTTACTGGGCTAATATTGGGATGTTGGCTAGGTTTTGTTCTTTTCTGAAGACTATTCCCTTGCTCATTTGGGCTGTTGGCAGAATTCAGTTCCTTGCAATTGGACAACTGAGGTACCCATATCCTTGCTGGCTGCCAGCTGACGACTGTTCTGAGCTTCAAAAGGCTACCTGCGTTCCTTGGCTTGTGACCTCCTTCTTCCATCTTCAATGACAGCAATGGCAAGTAGTCATTCTCATGCTTGGAATCTTTCTTCCTCTTTCCATCTCATCTCTCTGATCCAGAAAGAAAAGCCTTCCCTGTTCCCAGGACTCAAGTGATTAGACTGAGGCCACCCAGATAATCCAAGATAACATCCCATCTCAAGGTCTAATCCCTTCATCATATCTACATAGTCCCTTTACCATGTAAAGTAACATATTGAGAGGTTCCAGGAATTAGGACACAGACACTTTTGGGGGCAATTATTCTGCTTACCATAGTTCTACATTTAAAAATCTGATAGATGACCATGAAGTACTACTGTTCAGTGAGGGATGAGGGTGGGAATTAACAAGTAATGTGTTCAGTTTGATCTCAAATATTTATAGATATTGTACATATATGGAGGCATAAAGAAAGGTATAGAAGGATACTAACATGAATTCAACCAAGACAATCAGAATAGGGAATAGAATGGGGAGTGAAATATGACAGGTCATTTCTTGATGTGTTTTTGGATGTTGTACTTTTTATAATAAAATATTTTTCTTTTGAAATTTAGCAAAGTTTGATTAAAAATAAAATGGAATATGGAAAAGCACTTGAGATCTTGCTTCCTAGCACTGTTATTAGTTTGGCTTAAATAAACTCATTAAAAAAAAAAGGTGGAATATGAAACAAAATGTATAATATAAAAACCCAGCTCATGCCCGGCCTGTGTGACTCAGTGGTTGAGCATCGACCTGTGAACCAGGAGGTCATTGGTTCGATTCCTGGTCAGGGCACATGCCTGGATTGTGGGCTTGATCCCCAGTGGGCGGGGGGCGAGGGGGGGGGGAGGAGGAGGCAGCCAATCAATGATTCTCTCTCATCACTGATGTTTCTATCTTTCCCTTTCCCTCTCTCTCTGAAATCCATAAAGAAATATATTTTAAAAAAAGAATCTTAAAAGATTCATATATACTTTGAGCTAGCAGTCCACTTATAGGAATCTATATCAAGGAATTAGGCTGAGATAAAGTAAATTATTTATTTATAGAAAGGGTCTTCAAAGCATAATTATAATAGCAAAATCCTGTATTATCCAACAACAGGCTTATAGATAAATACTGAATAATAGATGTCACACATAAATATTTGTTGAGTGAATAAATTACTGTGTTTTCATAAAAATGTAATGGCATCAGAAAATATGATATAGTGAAAAAAGCAAACAATAAAATTCTATATAAGCATAATCCCTATTACTAAATATAGAATATGTAATTATAAAAGAAAGATTAAAACAGGAAAAGGGCTGAAAAGATTGTTTCTGAATGGTAGGAATATAGGAATAATTTTTATTTTCTTCTTTATACTTTTCTATATATATTCAAAATTTTATAATGAGAATATATTTATTCATATGATCAGAAGGCTGGATTCACCAATATGGAGATTTAACTATACACCAAACATATCCTTCATATCTATGTCCTACATATTCTTGCCTTGACCCACTGCCCGAGTTTACCTTGGTCCAGAGTCACTCCCATTCATATCCAGGTTGAGTTCTCGGGGCTTAGTAAGCTTGTTATCAGCAATTAGTTCTTTTGAGTTAAACACAGCTTGAGTTCTTAACCTGTAAAAATAAATTCAGAGAAAGTTTTATCCCATGAAACCTAAGAAACTGAATGCTAATCCTTAAAAGACCATTCTCATAGCTATACTATCCAGCAATTATTTTCAAATTAAAAATCTATAAAAAAATACTAAATACACATTAATAAAGACAAAGCAGTTTCATAATAATTTAAATTTTCTTTACTTATAGAGGAGTGGAGGAAGACTGAGTTGGTTAGAATATAATTTAAAAACTCAACATTATAGATGTTTTAAGAGCACTTTAAATCTCTTCTCTAGAAACTTAAAGCTTTCCCATATCCATTTTTAAGTAAGTGTGTTTTGGTCACCAGAGTCTAAAGTGTAAATTATAATAACACTAATTAAAATGATTCTGACCATCATATCCATAGCTGCCATTTCAATTCAACATAATACTGAAAATACTAGCCAAAGCAATTAGACAAGAATAACAAAAGGTATCACTGTTGGAAAGGAAAAAGTAAAATTGTCTGTTTGCAGGTGATACAATCTTATATTTAGAAACCTTAACTTCACCCAAAACTGTTAGAATTGTTAAGGGAAGAACAGTTTATTTACTTGTTTATTTTTTAAACTAGAGGCCCGGTGCACAGATTCATGCAGGGGGTTGGGGTCCCTCAGCCTGGCCTGCACCGTCTTGCAATCTGGGACCCCCTTGGGGGATGTCCGACTGCTGGTTTAGGCCTGATCTAAACCGGCAGTTGGACATCCCCCAAGGGATGTAGCAGTGCACCAAGAGGCAGGCAGCCAGGGAGGAGCCCGAGCTGGGGCTGGGCACCGCTCACGCTCATCTTGGCCCACTGTGCATGCCACCACTGCTTGGTAGCACTTCCGCGTTGTCGGGAGAGACTCCTGCCGCCGCAGCTGCGCTTGCCAGCCATGAGCCTGGCTTCTGGCTGAGCAGCACGCCCCCCGTGGGAGCACACTGACCACCAGGGGACTGCTCCTGCGTTGAGCATCGGCCTCCTGGTGGTGTGTGTCAGTCCCCCACAGCGAGCACACAGCAGGGTGCTGCTTGCCCCTCACTGCAGCACAGAGGGGCAAGCAGGCCCCGCAGAGAGCAGACAGCAGGGCCCTTGAAGCGAGCAGACAGCCGGACCCTGCATGCCCCTTGCCGTGGCGTCGGGGGGCAAGCATGCCCTCACAGAAAGCAGACAGCAGGGCCCCTGCAGCGAGTAGACAGCAGGGCCCTGCTTGCCCCTGGCCGCGGCAGCGAGGCACAAGCAGGCCCTTACAGAGAGCAGACACCAGGGCCTGCGGTGGCGTCAAGCAGGCAGGTCCGCAGAGAGCAGAGAACCACGGGGAGTGGGCCTAAGCCATCAGTAGGACATCCCCTGAGGGCTCCCAGATTGGAGAGGGTGCAGGTCAGGCTGAGGGACCCCCACCCCAGTGCACGAATTTCGGGCACCGGGCCTCTAGTATATATATATATAAAAGCCAAGCGACCGGAATGACAGAACAACCAGAATGACTAGTTGCTATGATACACACTGCAGCGGCCAACTGGCCATATCGGAGCCCTGATCAGCCCCCCACCAACCTCCCAAGGCCCTGCCCCCTGACCAGCCCCCCCCCACCCCAATCAGGGGCGGGGCTGGCAGGCAAACCACCCATGACCCCTCCCCTGTGGCCAGCCTGGCCCCCCCACCCTGATTAGGGGTGTGGCCAGCAGCCAACCTCCTGCATCCTCTCTCCCCCCCGCCGGCCTGGCCACAATCGACCTCCACTGGGGCGGGTGGCCGGACCCCACTCATGCACAAATTCGTGCACCAGGCCTCTAGTTTATTATATATTACTAGAGGCCTGGTGAACAAAATTCGTGCACAGGTAGGGTCCCTAGGCCTGGCCAGCGATCAGGGCCAATCAGGTTCCGTCCCCATCCCCGCCTCCTCCTTTCTTCGCCACCTGCATGCCGCCACCGCGCGGTTCCCCACCTCCCAGCCTCCTGGCCTCCCTGCTTCCTCCTTCCCTCACTCTCTCAGTGCCCCACCACCACCATTGGTCTCCCACATGTTCTGCGCCACCCCCTGGTGGTCGGCTCATGTCATAGTAAGCGACTGAACTCCCAGTCTCCCAGTCGAACACCCGGGGGGACAATTTGCATATTAGCCTTTTATTAGATAGGATGTTATGGCAGAGAGACATAAATATGGAATGATGACAGCTAATCATACTTCTTTACAATCGGATTCCACATGCTGAAATCTCAAGCTTTTACTTAATGCTTAATGTTCTTTACAATGACATCAAACAGTAAAGGATTTTGTGTAATGGTGATATCATTAAAAAATATTGTCATTGGAATCTGGCAAAAATTACACTGCACTCCTTAGTAGTAAATATTCTAAGCTAACATTTTGGAAGACAAGGTAATCTTTCAAGTCTTCCAAAGATGACAGTGGAATTTACTTAGTAGTCATAGTCTGTCCTCATCCTGAGAAAGCTAAGACCCCAAGGAACCTGCTCCTACACATTTGTTACAGTAATGCAGAGTCATTTTATCCTGTGCTCACCAAGCTACAGACGCTGCTGAAAGAACAGGTAGGACTCACCAATTGTAGTCCAGGCGAGACTGATGAAGCTGCTGCTGTTTTAGGAGTAGCTTTGTCTCCTGCTTGGCCAGCAGATGCTGAAGGCGCTCCTTTTCAATTTCCAGCTCCATTTTTTGAAGCATAAGTTGCTGCCTTCTATCTTCTGATAGCTGCTTTTTGAAATCAATTTCACTGGGCTGCAGTACCTCTTGGCCATGCATCAGAGATGCCCAGGAACGCCCACAATAATGGCATGATTCCGGGTGTGTCTTGGAATATTGAGGGGCCATGTCTGTAGGATGGCTAACGGGAACATGATCTGCATTTTCAGAAAGTCTATCAGCACAACACAGTCTAGACGAAGTGGGCTTAAGGTGCTGGCATTCCTTCATCTTCAATGCCTCTGAAGGAACTTTCTCTGTAGGGACTACATCTGCTAGTTTTTTCCCTGCGGATCCATAATCACATGTTCTGGTTTCTGATGGCATCATGTCAGGATCCTCTTTGGGATAATGAAGGGCTGATGGTTTCAAAGAATTATTTCTGAACTCCACAAGGGGTTCGGAAGCTGAGTCCTGGTTTTTAGGCCTTTGCTTGGTTTGATGGTAGATTTGTGGTTTTGCTACACTCAAGTAGGAACCATCCAGTTCCACAGATGAAGACGGGAGAGTGCTCTTCCTATTGAGAACCTAAAAGGAACCACAAGACCACTTGTCAAATAGGAGCACAATGAAACGAGTTGTTTCTTTTGGCTTTTCAGAAATCAATGATATATTTTCACCAAAACAAAGCTGTTTTATCTTCTTAAATAACAAATGCTGGTATTTACACAGCTAAAGTAACACGTGCCACAAAGCTAAATCCACTTTCAAACAATCGAGATTTCAAGTAAATCCATAAGGATGAGAAAAAGAAAGTGTTGCTACTTGCTGCTTAAGCAAGATTTCAGGAGTTGCAAATAATGAGGGCTACATAAAATCAACTTTGAGATGAGAAGAGGCAAAAAATATAGCATTAAATATTAATATCTTAAAAGGTTTAGTTTTGAATACTAAGCCAGGAAATCCATTGAGCCACCTTAAATACTCTTTGAAATACTCTTTGATTGGCCATTACACAGCATGAGATTTGATGTAAAGCCTTTCACCTTATACTAATAGAATGTAAGTTACCGCTAGAAATTTGATGAGTTTTTATAAGTATTTTTACAGAACACAGATAAAACCAACACTTTCAACAAAATATGATTCTAATCAAAAGTGGTTATTTAAATACAAAACATTTAATTCCAGCTATAAACATAAGTGATTTTTCAATTAAGTTGTTCAAGTGATTATAGTCTGATAAAACCCAGGCAGAAAGGAAGCAGCTGCAAATTACCTTTGACAGTCACAGTGCGCTTTCCCAGCATTTTAGCCTCAAGCTTGTTCTATCAGGGAGAACAAAACTTAGTGTAGACCCTGATTCTCAAACTTTTTCTATCAGAATCACCTGGAGGGCTTGTGTAATGTCAATTGCTGGCTTTCATGCCCAGAGTTTCCCTTTCGGGAGGTCTGGGGCAGAACTGAAGAACCTGCATTTGTAAGAAGTCACAGGTGCTGCTGTTGCCACTGAGGCTCTGGGACCCACTTTGAGAACTACTGTTCTGTATCATGGAATATCTGGGTTTCTGTATCCCTCTTCTAAGGACTGTTCTGATTAGATTGGGTTCACTCAGGGAATACTGAACCATTTCCTCATCTCAAGATCTTAAACGTAATCACATCTGTACAGTCTCTTTTCATACAATGTACTTTATACCATATAAAATGACACTGACAGGTTCCAGGAATTAGGACATGGACAAATTTCAGGTGGGGCATTATTCAGTTTACCAGAACTTCTTTGTAAATAATTCATAAGCAGTTGAGATGCTCATCTATTCTAGAGACACAGAAGGAACAAATAATTGAGATCCCTAGCAGAAGGGGAATAAAATCCCACCAGTTTACTTAGCAACAGTTGAAAATCATGACTGATTGGTAAAAAATGCCAACTAACAGAGATATACAGCAATGCTATGTTTCCTATTCTAGGATAAAAGATGGCTATTACAATGATTCTTTTTTTTAAAATATATTTTATTGATTTTTTACAGAGAGGAAGGGAGAGGGACAGAGTTAGAAACATCAATGAGAGAGAAACATTGATCAGCTACCTCTTGCACACCCCTCACTGGGGATGTGCCCGCAAACAAGGTACATGCCCTTGACTGGAATCGAACCTGGGACCATTCAGTCTGCAGGCTGACACTCTATCCACTGAGCCAAACTGGTTAGGGCTACAATGATTCTTAAGATTTTGAGTTTCTAAAGCAATTCAAAAGGAATTCTATTAAAATGAGAATGAGTGGCATCTGGGGAGGAGACCTGGTTCTCTTCAGGAGGACAGGCCATCCTGTACACCTCGCAGGTGCCACTGAGCAGATTACAGCTGCAGAAAAGGAGCGAGGCCTACGGCGAAACTGACAACAAACTGCCTCATAAAAAAATTAACCTTACTTCACACTGAAAAGGAAGCTCTAGTCCACATTAAGCGTTCCTACTGTGGACTTCAGTACCACTTACTGTCAACACAAATACTTAACATTTATCGTGTGCTATTTTGTATGGAAAACTATCTTTTTATAGAAGTATTATATTTTAAAACTGACAGATACATTTTTTACTGTTTCAGAAAGTTAAATCAACTGTTTTACATTATCATATATTTTCTAATACATGTATGATTAACATAACAATAGATAGCATATATGTATTATTTTAGATTCTGACTTTTGTTCCTTAACATTATTTACATATGTGCATTTTTATGATTATTAGCTTTATTTTATTTATTTTTTGTTTTTTAAAATCTTTATTGTTGAGAGTATTATATATGTCTCCTATTCTCCCCATTGACCCTTTTTAGACACCGCCCCCCACAACCTCCCCACTGGCCTTCACATCTCATTCATATGTGTAATTTAATGAACAAAGTAAACTGATGCACAAAATAGATCCAGAGACATAAAAGCATGGAACAGACTGTCAAATCTCAGAAATTAGGTGGGGATGGGAGGGAAGAGATCAACCAAAGAACTTGTATGCAGGGACACAGATAAAAAATATGTTTTATTGATTTCAGAGAGAAAGAGGAAGAGAGAGGGATAGAAAAATTGATGAAAGAAACATCAATAGACTGCCTCCTGAACACACCTTACTTTCTAAAATATGGCATATTTTTAAATAGACTGCATAGGAAATAAATATGTTGATAAACATGTATATGACCCTGTATACATATATGCATGTACACGCAGGGGTGTAAGCATATACATGAACACACAAAATCACATACTATTCCTATGGTAATCCAGGGTCTTCCCATGCTCTCGCATTCTGTAAATAACGACTGCAGTGCTGCTTTGTGAAATGCCATCAACAAGAAAGCAGTGATGTTTTATAAGTTTCTGAAAATCATTTTTACAGGCAAGTCTCTGCTTTAGAGCCAAAAGGAGAGATTTGAACTAAACTGCAGTTATTATTTCTTGCAACAGGTTATTTCCTTTGCACAATGAGGAAGTGATTACTTACAATGTACTTATGAGATGTTAATCACAGGATTAGTCAATAGTACCAATAGGTCTTATTGGTAATTCCTTTGACAACAAATAATAATTTACTATCATGGCAAGCACCTTGCTAACAATCCTCATATTCCCACTGATAGCATTATAAGAATGAAAATCTCAATTTTGTAACTTTAAAATTTTCCCCTGTGCTCTTCATTTTATTGAGAGGTCAGAAATTCAAGACCTAAATAAATGTCAGGTGTCCCCCCCCAAAATGTATACACACATTGAATAACTATAAAGGCAGAGTTTATTAAAATACATTTCATTTCCAAAAAGTAACAGAACCTACAGACAGTGTGTATACACCTTTCTAGGACACCCTAAATTACTGTGTGTGGGGCAGGTCATTGCATTGGCTGCAGAACATTTTGAGTTAATGGGAAGTAAGGCCCGAACGACGTGCTGCATCTTTTAAAGTCAGGCTTACATGAACCAGTTATCAAGCTGACAGAGCTACGTAATGCAACAGCTGCACTGTATGTTTTGCCAAAGTCTCATCCTGAATAAATGTTCATTCTCCCCAGTGCAATTAACTCTCCTATACTGGCAGATTTTGCTAGAAGATCATCAAGGTAGATTACCTTCCAGTGTTATGAACTAAATACTTACAGGTGTTATATCATCAGTTATAACTTACAAACTTTTGCATTTACCAACAGAACCAGGCAAATGAATCATCTAATTTATGAATTATTTATAAGAAATTCACAGCATGCTCCTGGCGTCATCCATGGCCTTTTCTAGGTCACATGACACCAATTAGAGCTGAATTTTAAATTATTCAATAACCTGAACTCTCTTGTCATTTAACATATAGATATCAATGCAGTAAACAAGTTAAATCTAATGGGCCCTAGAGGTTTAAGCTTCTCTACCTCTCAGCTGAAGCTGTGGGCCATCAGTGGAAGAGAAAAATAACAGAATGCAGCAAACACATTTGCAAGGCTCTAATAACTTATTCTAGTTCCCATAGGGATTGTAGCACAACTTAGGAATATTAAATCTAAAAGACATTAAAGTCAGTAATTATGAGTTTTAAAAGAATATACGCACACAGTAATGTATAAATGACAGAATACTAGCAACAGACACCAAATGCAATACCAGCTGTAGGGTATGTACATCACAGGCCTGCCAAAAATTTTAACAGCAACTACCAGTCTCAGAAAAGGCTAAAACTCATATTCTTCAATCAATTACTACATTTCCTGAAAGTTGGAATTTGTTGAGTTGCTATAAAAATGAAAAGAAAGCATGGAATCACTGATCATAAACTTGAATTCAGGTCAAAAGACCTTAAAAAAAAAAAGAAATTATTTTATTGATTTCAGAGAGGAAGGGAGAGAGAGATGGAAACATCAATGATGAGATAGAATCATTGATTGGCTGCCTCCTGCACGCCCCCTACTGCGGATCGAGCCCGAAACCCGGGCATGTGCCCTTGATCGGAATTGAACCCAGGACCCTTCAGTCCACAGGCCAACGCTCTATCCACTGGACCAGATCTGCCAGGGCCAGGTCAAAAGACCTTGATTAGAATTCCGGTGCTGCTACTTAGGAGTGCTATTATTTTTGGCGAGTCATGTTAGGTCTCTGGGGCAGTTTCCCCATAAATCCTTTTTCAGTTAATAGTGTTATTCAATATGTAAAATGATACTCCAAAACAAATAGAGTCCTAGAACTATTTGAAAAATGCTTAAAATAAACTTGTTTCCCTCTGTTCCATACTTCAAGGAGCTGCTCTGGTGCTAAATGTGAGAAGAAAAGGTTAGGACGACAAACATTTTGGGAGGAATAATTACTTTTTCTTAAGTCATTATATGGAAAAATATAGAAATGGACACATCTTCTATAGCTAAAAGACAAGTCTTATATATCTGTCTAACAATAGAAGGGAAAAGTATATGCAAACAAAATACTATGAATAAACACCTTCAGTATATCTTTCCACTCTATAATTTTATCTAGAAGTATAGGTTGCCACCTTGGGGAGGGCAGGCAGGATGAAGATCTGGAAGTATCTGCCAGATACTGTGCCAGCTGCCAGGGATTCATTTTATGTGATAAGGTCTATGGCCCTCAGATTTTGGCTAAGGGGAAAAACATTTTATGTGATAAGGTCTACGAAGAGTTGAGGAGTATTAGTGAGATTGGTTTTGCCTTTAGCAGGGTGGGGGGAAAGCTGGGAAGTTTTCATAATAGAGGAGAAATTTAAACTAAATTCTGGAAGACAGATTGGAGTTTATTAATGATAAAGGTATGTGTGAGGATGTGCTGCATGTGCAGGGTAAGATATTTCAGGTAGAAGGCGAAATATGGGTAGAGAATAGAGATTGTGAAAATGAATATGTATGGTGACCTCTAAGTGGTCCAAAGCATTGTGAACAGTGTGATGGGAAATGGATAAAGCCAAAATGCTCAGTAGGTACCATAGGACAAATGGTGTAAATGCTATGTTAAAGAAGTTTCACTTTAGCCCTGGCCGGTGTGGCTCAGTTGGTTGGAGTGTCGTCCCATACACCAGAAGGTGGCAGGTTCCATCCCAGTTGGGGCATGTGTGGGAGACAACCATACATGATATTTCTCTTTCTCTACCGCCCTCCCCTCCTACTTCCTCTCTCTCTCTAAAATCAATGAGAAAAAAAAAAGTTTGACTTTAAATTTTATATGCCTACCTAATACAGGAGATGGCCAATGAGCCAAAAGGTGGGCAGTTGGAAGAAAATAAAGTACGGTAATCAAAAACAAGAGAATCTGTTCTCAGTATCTAAAGGAATCAGACATGAAATTTATATGGGGTAATTATAAAAGACAAAGAAGAAAGGAGTACCACAGGCCAAAACACTAACAAACTAAAATGACAATTAAAATTCAAGTGTTCATATCTACACATTATGTTGAATGACCTTTGGAAAGCAAGGGAACTAGGTAGAGGGTAGATGCCTGGCCAAGGCATAAAAGGAACTACAGAAGGAGGCAGGCACCAACAACCTTTCTAGAATTCGTTGATTAAGTACTCCATAATTTCTTCAAGGGCCAGTGCCTCCATTCTCAAAAAGGTTGGTCAGAATCCACTGTGGATTAGTGTTTCTGTCAACCTCCCTTTATGAATAATTATGAGGACAAAATATTTTTAAAAATCTGTTTGAAAGCACTGAAGTGTTACTAAGGTAGCGAGAACATGAAGGGGCCAAGATTCCAGATAGAAGGAAGACAGGAAAAGACAGCTTGACATTAGTTGTCATGTTTCTGTTCAAGACATTCTAAATTAGGAAGTGCTGGCTGAGAAGAACTTTAAGTTATCTCATAGCGTTGGAAACAAAATTCGAATTTCAGAGCCTGCCAAGAAAGAGAGGTCCTGTCAAAAACCTCAGGCTTTCAATTAAGACCCCTGAAAAGTAAGCAGTAAAAAATGAAACAGAAAAGCCCATGTACATATTAAAGCTGAACTTCAACTCCACTCAGTCCTGGACTGGGTTAAGGGCATATGAATCAATGCTAACAGCCTGCACAGGGAAAAAGCAAATTCTCTCTGGAGAAAGATAACATCAAACAGAGATCCATATCATGTCCAGCTTTTTTTTTTTTTTCATAGACAATGTCTAACATTCAATGAAAAATACGTAAGCAAACAAAAAAGTAAAAATAGAGTTAAGAGGGAAAAGAGATAATAGAAATAGAGCCACGAGATTTAGATATTGGCATTCTTTCAAACATGGACTTTAAAGTACTAGTAATTATTATTTATGTGAGTAAGATACTAAATGGTATTATAAAGAATACTGTAGAGAAAAAAAACTAGAAAAAATCAAATGGAAATGTTAAGAATGAGGATACAATAAATAAAATAAAAAAACTTAGCAGATAACATGTATCTGAGGAGGCAACTGGTGAACTGAAATAAACGTCAGCAGAGAATATCAAGACTAACATGAAAAGATGGATGTAAAAGAATGGAAAAATATAAAAAATATAGGGACATGATGACAAAAGCCTAAAATACATGTAATTACAGTACCAGGGAAGGGAAAAAGAAAGACGAGGAAGAAATAATAAACAGATAATGTAGAGAATTTTTCAAAACTGTATCAAGCCACAAATTTAATAGGCTGTGTGACTACAAAGAAGGATAAATATAAATAGAGCTACACCTAGAGCAAATCATAGTAAAATTGCCGAAAACCAAGGACAAATGAAAATTTCTCAAATGCTAACATTATTACCTTCAAGGAGACAATAATAAGACTTACAAATAACTTTTCAATAAAAAATAATTCTATTACTTAGTGAAACTATTCATTAAAAAAGAAAGTGAAAGATTTTTCTTCCAGTCCTGAGGGAGTAAGTTGGTAAAAACCAAATGGCTATCTACTGTATGACCCCATACATGGGAAAGGCCCAGAAAAGGCAAGTCCATAGAGACAAAAAACATATTAGTGGTTGCCTACAGCTGAGGGTAGTAATAGAAATGAATGTAATTGGACACAAGGTATCCTTAAGCAGGCACAGTATTTAATGGATCAACACTGATTAAAAATGTTACAAAACTGACTTAGTATTGATTGCAGAACTCTGTAGATCTACCAAAATCACTGAGTTGTACACTTAAAATGGGTGAATTTTATAACAAAAAAGACAACATTCATTCACTAACACTTTTTGAATGCACACCATGTATAAAGCACTGTTCTAGGTACTATGGAATCATCAGTGAATATAAAGAGCCTGCTTTAATGAAAACTCATATTCTAGTGGAAAGAGACAAACAAACAAGTAAACAAATAGGTTATGAGGTCATCTGTAAGTGGTATCTACACTATTAAAGAGTAAGATGCAAATTGACCATACCTTCGCGATGCCCACCAGCCAACCAGGAGTATGCAAATTAACCCAACAAAGATGGCAGGTTAATTTGCATACACAGGCACCAAGTGGCTGGGGGCGGGGTGGGATGCTTGCGGCCTCTGGGCTGCGTGGGAAAGCGGAAAGGCGGCTCTCTCCAGAGTGAAGTTGGTGCCAGCAGCCAGGGGAAGGAAGGCCCACTGTTGCACGAATCTTCGTGCATCGGGCCTCTAGTAAGACAATAAAAGTACAGCTGTTTAATGAATAATTGGGGTGGATGATAGAGGCTAAATGAATCCTTTCCACCTCTTGTATTTGCCTCAGGATTTCTGCCATCTTTATAAAACCCCTTCTGTTCTGATAGGCAAGTGTCATTCATATGGGAGATCCACACTTCAACTTTATCTTGTTTCACTGGGCCTTTAGAACCTATTGGCTGAAAATTAATTTGATATAAGGAGAGATTTATTGCAGAGAGCCCTATATACTTATGACAATATAAAAATAGTGAATAATACAGTTTGCAGAAAACAGGTGTAAAGAGATAAAGTTAACTATAATGACAACAGAAATGACAAGCTTTTCAAATAGTGGCCAGATGTTGCTTGCTTCACTGCTATTAAGTGAGTGATGATGAAAATTCAAAAGAAAAATTACTGCAACAATATTTATAATACACGATTTCTTTAGTGTCTAAAAATCACTGAGGTATTGTGTACTGTATAATTTTGGGGCATATTTTGGCTGTAGTCATGAGGCAGAAGATTATTTAAGCTGTTTTATTACTTGCAACAGCCTTTTTGTTCTTTAATCTAGACTAAGTCTAGAAATTAAGAGAAGCCCTGCTCACAGAAGACTGTCCTAAAACACTGCAGTGGAGGGGAGAGATGGGTTTTGTGTGGAAACAACACAAATGGCACTTTTCATGCGGGAAGGAAGGAGCGGACTCAGGCACTTAAAGCAGGAGGCCAGCCCAGGCAATGACTCCACACAGAAAGCAGGTGCCTGTGAGCACAGTCTTCAGGTTTCTGCATGTCTCAACAAGAACTAATCAGCTCTAGTTGTATGGGATATCTGCATGCCAAAATGCCAACATCTGTTCAGCACAGGTGATGTGTCCAAACGAATTGTATGGAAAGGGCTTCCACAAATCAGTGTCACCTACAAAGATGGACACAACTTCAATAGTCAGAGACAGCATCAGGTCAATCAGGCTTATTAGCTAAGTCCTAATCATCTAGTGATTTAAATGGCACCACAATCAGTGTGCTTTTGATTAATCTGCGGACAAAAACTTTGTCTTACAGAAAGGACAGGGCAAGCTGCCTCCTCCTGAGAAGCTTGGACCTAGAAGTTCTGCCTCACATATAAATTACTTCCATAATCAGTATTAGAATTCCGCCCAGTTAATACTTTTCAGGCTGGTGTAATGGGTGTCCGGTGTACAGTACGGCTGCTAATACATAAGAGATTTGACATACTTCTTCAAACTATAAATAAACAATTGTGAATGCTGACTGACTTGACTATGAAAGTGCTAAATCAGCCTACTTCAGGGCGCAGGAAGGAACTGTCCTTAATTGTTACAAACAATATTATCTTTCAACACTCTCCAGAAACTACTCTGAACAAAGTTTCTAGGCAGCACCAAGCACACCGGAAATCAAATACTTACAAAATAGGTGACACTTTTTTTTTTTTTTTTTTTTTTGGCATTACTGGGCAAAGAGAAGCAGGCCATTAAAATGAGACCTTCCTGACATTTGTAAACCCAAACCTGACTCTAAACACAGATTCTCTCTTCTCAGGCACACTGTGAGGAAAAGGCAGGGGAAAAGCTAAGTGTCATGGAGAAGTTGAGAGGGAAGCAGTGAGGAGGAGGGGAGAGAGACTAAAGAGCAACTCTTAAGCCAGGAAAAGCTATATTAAAAAAAAATCACTTTAGTACATTTCAAACTGGTTTCTTTAAAAAGGATTTTACGCTTAAAGGACTCATTTTTGTGCTAAAATAGCTTATTTGATGATCTCGCTCTAAACCGATATTAGTTTAAATCCTTTTATCAACACAAAATCACAAGCACATAATATAAGAATGGGTAAAAGTGATGACAAAGGGAGAGACCTGGGTAAGATGAATTCGGCTCATTTTCTACCTCATAGATGCTCCTGGTTTCCTAGCACTGTGTGCTTAAGCGCATCGATCATTTCTTAGATAGAAACTATTTCTAACAGACCTGTACTGAGAAGATAATTTGGGGAAATTTGCTTATAAAACTGCAGGTGATAGGACTCACCAGCAGTCTGATCAAGAGATGACACTATTTCCATCACACCAGCACAAGGTTCTCACTTCAGTGTTGATGAGAATCACCTGGAGGGCTTATTAAAATGCTCAGCAGGAGTGGGCTGGGGCCTGAGGATGTGCATTTGTTTAAGCAGTGCCCAGTGACGCTGATGCTCCTGCTCTGGGGCACATTCTGAGAACCGCTGCACTGGCACGTGCCTCCTGACTTCATGGGTAGACTCCATCGGGCTGTGGGATGTCAATGTCCAGTTCGGATGTTTTTGTTTCCTTACTTCGTACAATAGGCTGCACACAATTTCCATTCCTGCTCTGGCCTCCCTTAGGTATGACTGGCCTATACCTAGACAGCTATCACTCTTCCTCCTTTTGTGGAACAAATAATTCTTTCCCATTAAAATAAGTACCTTCTGGCCAAAACCGGTTTGGCTCAGTGGATAGAGCGTCGGCCTGCGGACTGGAAGGTCCCAGGTTCGATTCCGGTCAAGGGCATGTACATTGGTTGAGGGCACATCCCCGGTAGGGGATGTGCAGGAGGCAGCTGATCGATGTTTCTCTGTCATTGATGTTTCTAACTCTCTATCCTTCTCCCTTCCTCTCTGTAAAAAATCAATAAAAATATATTAAAAAAATAAATAAATAAAATAAAATAAGTATCTTCTGTCCATAAATTATCCTTTTCTTAAAGGTCTCTGACTGTGTGGTCTATATGTAACTAACACAAGAAAAATACATTTGGAGTTCTTTTCACTCTTTCCCCTCTCCCCTTTATTCATATTTTATATCCATTACTTTCATCGTATCTTTTAATCCTGCACAGTACCAGATGTACCTCATTCAGTTCTTTTGTTCAAAAGGGTTGATTAAATTTTCTACCTCTCAGTTTATCTGAAATTGCTTTTATTTCAAGTCTAAATGTATTTATGACAAAAGATCACATAAACTTTTGAGATGCAGAGAATTATTAATCTATCACTAAATGCATTTCATTTCTCTGTCCTTTCAGGGTATTAACAGACTTTTCACAAAGCAATGTATCATAAAAAAGGCACATAAGATGTATCTGATAAGAGCATCTTTCATTGTGTGAAGTCAATGTTTATTTTTATTAAGAGTTAAATTTAATTCATATAAGGAAATAAAGGAGCACACAAATACAGATGCCACAGACAAGTTAATCTAATCTAATAATAGACAAATATGCAAATTGACCATAACTCCGACACACCCAGAAGCCACGCCCACGAGCCACGCCCACCATCCAATCAGAGCGAGTATGCAAATTAACCCAAACCAAGATGGCTATAGCCACAGAGAGCAAGGTTCCCTAGGTAACAGAGGAAGCCAAGCTTTCTGACAGCCGTTGCAGGCCTAAGCCTCCACTCAAGCTACAAAGTTTCAATTATAGAAGGTAAACAAATTCAAACAAATGGCGGCAGAATGGAGCTTGAGAGAGCAGGCCAGGGTTGCCGCCAGCAACAGGGGTAGCAAAGCTTTCTGCACACCCTGGCCGGGCCCACCCGCTTAAGGCAACAAAGTTTCAATTATAACCCCAACACAAATGGATTCGGGCCTCGGAGGGAGCCCCAGGCTTGGCTCTGCTCCAGGCTACAAAGTTTCAGTTGTAGAAGGAAAATAAATTCCAGATACCAGGGTCTCCGCTTGCATCCCAGGGGGCGTGGCCCACCTGCAAACCACCACAGGCCCCTCACTCAGGCCGCCCCATGCCCCAAGGGAACCTCACCCTGATCAGGGACACCCTTCAGGGCAAACCAGCTGGCCCCCACCCCTGTACCAGGCCTCTATCCTATCTAATAAAAGAGAACTATGCAGATTGATCATCACTGCAACACACAATATAGCTGCTCCCATGTGGTCAAAGATCCTGCCCCCATATGGACACAAGATGGCCACCACAAGATGGCCAGCAGGAGAGGGCAGTTGGGAGGCACCCGGCCTGCAAGGGAGGGCAGTTGGGAGGCACCCTGCCTGCAAGGGAGGGCAGTTGAGAGGGACCAGGCTTGCAAGGGAGGGCAGTTGAGAGGGATCAGGCCTGCAAGGAAGGGCAGTTGGAGGTGATCAACCCTGCAGGAGAGGGCAGTTAGGGGTGACCAGGCCAGCAGAGGAGGGAAGTTGGGGGCAAACAGGCTGGCATGGGAGTGATTAGGGGGTGATCAGGCTGGCAGGCAGAAGCAGTTAGGGGCAATCAGGAAGGCAGGCAGGCAAGCAGTTGGGAGCCAGCAGTCCTGGATTATGAGAGGGATGTCCGACTGCCCGTTTAGGCCCGATCCTTCCTAGGGATCGGGCCTAAACGGGCAGTCGGACATCCTTTGAGGGGTCTGAGATTGGAGAGGGTACAGGCTGGGCTGAGGGACAACCCCCCTCCGTGCACGAATTTCGTGCACCGGGCCTCTAGTAAAGTAATAATATGAACAACTTTCTGTTACTATATACGACAACTTAAGTGAAATGGACAAATTTCTGAAATTATCAAAACTGACTGAAGACAAAAAACGTAAATCTTAATACCTCCACGTAAATGAAAAAAATCAAAGTAGTAATAATAACATTACCACAAAGAACATCCATGATGGCTTCAGTGGTAAAATTCTATCAATCATATAATAATAATAATAATAATAATAATAATAAACAGAAAAAGAATTTCCAATTCATTTAATGAAGCCAGAAATACCAGTATTACCTTATATCAAAACCAGACAAAACTTTTACTAGAAAAAATAACTACAGAAAAACAACCCTCATAAACATAGATTATATTAAAATGTTGGGGAAAAGAAGAAAAATAAAGACATTGCAAAGATAACCAAATGGTCATTGCTCCTTGCCACCCACTGCCAAAGTCTCCATACACAATCATTATTAGCTGTAGACCAACTACACTCAATAGTTCACAGGTGTTCATAGACATAATACAAAAATGAATCTTCCTTTAGAAATGTAACATATAAAAACTTTGAGGTGGAACTAAGAAAGATAAAAACTATACTTAGGTTTACTGCTATCTTATGCTTTACTCCAATGCAGATTCCAATTTTAGGAAGTCTACCATGGGTATGAAAAATATGACAATCACTTGCACTTAAGTTTCTGGAGGAGGAGTGTGTGACTTTAGAGAATGCTAACAGTGTCACTCTTGTGAATGCAGAGCTCACTTGTTTGCTATTAGAGTTGTTCGGCAATATATTAAAATTATTTGCCTGATGGGCTAGGAAACTTTATCCTAAACCAACAGAATATGTATGATGGCTTAGATTTTCATAAATATTTTTTCATTTTAACATAAATCTCATAACAAAATTTAATGAGAACAAAGCCATAGTACAATAACATCTCTATTTGTTACAGTCAGTTAAACATATAAAATGGCAGAAGCGATGGAGCGAACTTGGGAATCTGACTAGTCTCCAGATTTCTTAAACTGCCATGTGACCGTGTATCAAGCAAAAGTACCCATAATGTACTTTTAAAGAGTTTCCCATTGGACAATGTATGCAAGTTAACATCCAAAAGTATTTATTTCCACACTGTATTACTGAATAGCAGCCTTTAAAAAAATATATCTTTTATTGAGTTTTTACAGAGAGAAAGGGAAAGGGATAGAGAGTTAGAAACATCGATGAAAGAGAAGCATCGATCAGCTGCCTCCTGCACACCCCCTACTGGAGATGTGCGCGCAACCAAGGTACACGCCCAGGACCCCTCAGTCCGTAGGCCGATGCTCTATCCACTGAGCCACACCGGTTAGGGCAATAGCAGCCTTTTAAAAGGCACTTTGCTATCTAAATTGCAACAGAGCTGTAGCCAGTTTGGCTCAGTAGATAGAGAGTTGGCCCAACGGACTGAAGGGTACTGGGTTTGATTCCAGTCAAGGGCACGTACCTCAGTTGCAGGCTCCATCCCCACTCCAGGTTGGGGCGCTTGCGGGAGGCAACTAATCAATGTGTCTCTCTCACACAGATGTTTGTCTCTCTGTCTCTCCCTCTCCCTTCCACTCTCTCTAAAAATCAATGGAAAAATATTCTTGGGTGAGGATTAGCAACATAAACAAACAAACAAACAAACAAATTGCAACTGAAACAGCCTTCCAGGCTGTTCAGTGTAGGCCTCTAAGCCTGTAATGTCATCCTGAGGCTTCAGCCACCTTTAATGTTAAGACCGTCATTCTAAGAAATTTCAATTGGAAATATAGTGGTTGACTGAGGGTCTAAATCAGGACTCCAATACCAGGAAGTTGATTATTACATGAGTTTCAAAAATTAAAATCTACATAATCTGAATATTACTAATTTTTCATTCATTACTCATTTTCATCCATAAATTTCTTAATACTCTTGATAAATTTCTTCTGCTCCTAAGTGTCACCAGCTCTCCCTTTCTTAAAATTCTCTCTGACCTCGATTTCATGGAAGCACATTTGGGGCCCTGCCAGGGCAAGTGGTGACTAAATTCTTCAATCATGTTCTAAGTCCTGTGAGGAGCTTTCAAGGAACTACCTTAATACTGAGACAGAAGCAAAGAAAACTTACCAAATAGTCTTTTGTTGTTGTTGTTGTTGTTAATCCTCACCTGAGGATATTTTTCCATTGATTTTTAGAGAGAGTGGGAAGGGAGGGGGAGAGACAGAAGCCATTGACCTGAATCGAACCCAGACACTACAGTCAGCAGGCCAAACCGGCTAGGGCACAAGTAGCCTTTAGAAGTTGTGAAATGCCATGTCTAGAGTCAGAACTTGTTAATTGTGCTAAGGACATTTTTCCTTCTTAAAAAGAAAAGTTTCTTATACAATAGGTTTCATTACAGGAATATATTGATTGAAACTAGTTTCATTGCCACTAATGTTCCACTTAATTTTAAAGATAACATAATATTGAACAGAATAATGTGTTCTATTAATAACATTATATTGAAATAGTAAACTGACTTATTGCATTTGTTTGTCCAAATAAGCAACCTGATCATTTGCCATAAATCTTCTTGAGTCTAAGCAGAAGGCTGAGATGCAACTTGATAAAAATAAAAAGTTATCATAAGACATAATGAAAAATCCAATTTGAAAATTAAACACTGCACTGCCCAGCTTCATACTTTATTTAGGGTCTGAAGCTTACAATGAAGATAAAAGAGCTGCTCTAGTTTACTTAAAATGGCTACTGCAAGTCTTCATTTGGGGAAAACTATCAAAATAATTAAAATCTGTTGGAGGAAGTCTGGCCATTTAGCTTCTGAGACAATTCACTCTAATCTCATTGCTTGCATACTTTAAAATAGCTTATTTTTTGTTTAAAAATATTTTGTAAGTTGAACTTGATTTTGTGGGGGTAAAAGTGGGCAGAATTTAACACAAGACTTGTGTTCACAAACTGAAGACTTGTCCTTAAAGCTTTAGTTTTCAGCCAGGCTACTCAAACACATCCCTGTGTGTGTATGAGCATGAATACAGACTATTGCTAGCAGGTTATATCTCAGAGGTTGTCATCAGCCATTCCTCCAGGTAAAGTGATCCATACACTATCTGAATGCCAACATTTCGACCTCACAGCCAAGAGAGAAGGTTATGCCCCCCGCCACTACATATTTGCCATTGATTCTATATCAACTTAGTAATTGACCTGTAGCTGATTTCCCTCACATAGAAAGCTGTCAAAGATCTATTATATTACCTCACATACAAGTGAGATCATGTGATACTTGTCTTTCTCAGACTGGCTTATTGAAAATTTCTTGTTTTCTAAATTTATATATGGCATTCTGGATATTAGAAAGTCTAATCTGTGCTGTACTCTTTCAAATTAATTTTGAAAAAGATAAGTTATTTAACTATTTTCAAGAATAGCAATGTTTTACAGCACAAATTTGAAAGCAGTATTACAGAAACTGCAATATAAATACTGGCTTTGGTATAGGCAAGATTTAAGTTAAACATTTAAATTACCAGAATTTACTAACCAATACTCAAGCCTGTGTCTTATGGAATATCTACCATTTGGGTCAACCCTTCATATACTGTATACATACCATAATTTATTAAAGTCCCTTATTGATGGGGATTTAGATACTGTGCTGACTGTTGAGAAATGGCTCACTCCACCCTCCATTTACTAGTACCTGTAAATTCTGGGAAGCTACAAATCACTAGACTCCCCTGCAGATAGGGATCTGGGTGTCAATTAGGTTCTGCTTATTTCATGTGATTTTGGAGCTCTCCTTTGTCTCCCCTGGCAAGGACAAAGGCGAAAACATGACAATTCTCTCCCGCGATAACACCTCAGGGCTCCTTTTTCAATTTTCTGGGTTAGAAGTAGTTGTGACAGCAGCAGAAGCACCAATGGTTTGTTGATCTGGCTCCCTAACCCTAAGTTCTCACTGATGGGGTCTATTCTACAGTTTCCTGGGGGTCCAGATAAGTGCAGCAGCAACAGATGCATTGCTCCAGTGATGGTCTAGAGCCATGGTCGACAAACTCATTAGTCAACAGAGACAAATATCAACGGTACAACGATTGAAATTTCTTTTGAGAGCCAAATTTTTTAAACTTAAACTTCTTCTAACGCCACTTCTTCAAAATAGACTCGCCCAGGCCGTGGTATTTTGTGGAAGAGCCACACTCAAGGGGCCAAAGAGCCGCATGTGGCTCGCGAGCCGCAGTTTGCCAACCACTGGTCTAGAGCATTACCTCCCAAGGACACTGGATCTACTAGTATATTGTTTGGAAGTCACTATGGTATTCCAACATAAAACTTGTTTCTTCACCCTTTCAAACGTTTTATTCCTAGTATTAAATTCCTCCTGCTTAAAATACCTTGAGTGGTTTCTGTTCCCTATACTGAAACAGTCTTTTGTTATTACTAACAATGTACTCACTTTTCCCCTAAATTACACACAATAAGATTCATCCTTCATATTTTACTGAATTTATTGGGGTTTCATTAGTTAATAAATTTATGTAGGTTTCAGGTGTACAATTCTTGTTTAAAAATTTATTTTTATTTATTTCAGAGAGGAAGGGAGAGGGAGAGATGGAAACATCAATGATGAGAGAGAATCAATTGGCTGCCGGCTGCACGCTCCCCATTGGGGATTGAGCTGGCAACCTGGGCATATGCCCTGACCAAGAATCGAACTGGGACCTCCTGGTTCATAGGTCAACGCTCAACCAACAACTAAGCCATGGCAGCCGGGCCAGGTGTACAATTCTGTAACACTTCATCTGTATACTAGAGGCCTGGTGCACGGATTCGTGCACCGTGGGGTCCCTCAGCCTGGCCTGCGCCCTCTCGCAATCCAGGATCCCTCGGGGGATGTCGGACTGCTGGTTTCGGCCTGATGGGATCGGGCCAAACTGGCAGTCCGACACTCCCCCGAGGTATGTAGCAGTGTGCAAAGCGGCAGGCAGCCAGGGAGGAACCCGAACCAGGGCTGGGCTCTTCTCCAGCTTATCCTGGCCCCACTGAGCCTGCCACCGCTTGGGAGCGCTGCTGTGGAGGCGGGAGAGACTTGTACCATCCCAGCTGCACTCGCCAGCCATGAGCCTGGCTTCTGGCTAAGCACACTGACCACCAGGGGCATCTCCTGCATTGAGCGTCTGCCCCCTGGTGGTCAGAGCATATCATAGCGACTGGTCGACTGGTCATTCAGTCACTTAGGCTTCTATATATATAGATTGTATTGTGTGTTCACCACCCCTAGTCAAGTCTACTTCCATCACAATTTGTCTCCCATTTACCCTCATCTACCTCCCCCCACCCTTTTCTCCTACGGTAATCACCATAGTGTTGTCTGTGTCTATGAGTTTTCTTCTTCTTTTTTTTTCTTGCTTAATCCTTTCATTATTTTTCATCCAACCCTCCAACCTCTCCTCACCTCTGAAAATTGTTAGTCTGTTCTCTGTATCTAGGAGTCTGTTTCTATTTTGTTCATTAGAATCCACATATAAGTGAGATCAAGTGATACTTGTTTTTCTTTGACTGGCTTATTTCTTAGCATAATGCTCTCCAGATCTATCCATGCTGTCACAAAAGGTAAAATTTCCTTTTTTTTTTTTAATGGCTAAGTAATATTTCATTGTGTAAATGTATCACAGCTTTTTATCCACTCATTTACTGATGGGCACTTGGGCTGCTTCCAAATCTTGGCTATTGTAAGTAACTCTGTAATGAACATAGGGATGCATATATTCTTTTGAATTAATGTTTCGAGTTTTTTCGGGTATATTCCCACAAGAAGAATAGCTGGGTCATTAGGCAGTTCATTTTTAATTTTTTAAAATATATTTTTATTGATTTCAGAGAGGAAGGGAGAGATAGAAACATCAATGATGAGAAAGAATCATTGATCAGCTGCCTCCTGCACACCCCCTACTGGGGATTGAGACTGCAAACTGGGCATGTGCCTGGAACAGGAATCGATGACCTCCTGGTTCATATGTCGACACTCAACCACTGAGCCACACCGGCCGGATGAGAAATTTTGACTGTAGTCAGGTAATCACCATAATATCGAGATAGTTCCATCATACCGAAAAATTTCCCATATTTTGTAGTCAACCTCTCCTCCAACCTCTGCCCTTGATTTGTTTCTGTCTTTGTATTTTTTTTTTTTTCAGGAATGTCATATGAATAGACTCATATAGCATGTAACCTTTTGAGTCTGATTCTTTCGTTTAGCACAATGCACTTGAGATTCATGTATGTAGTGTGCATATCAATAGTCTGTTCTTTTTTTTCTTTTTCCCTTTTTTATTTTATTTTATTTATTTATTTATTTATTTATTTATTTATTTTCTTTTTAATTTCTTTATTGATTAAGGTGTCACATATTTGTCCTCATCCCCCCATTCCCATCCCACCCCTCTCCCCACGCATGCCCCAATCCCCTGTTGAACTTAACCGTTGGATAGGCTTATATGCATGCATACAGGTCCTTTGGTTGAACTCTCCCCCTCCCCCCCACCCTCCCCCTACCCTCCCCTATCCTCCCTCTGAGGCCCGATAGTCCGATCGATGCCTCCTTGCTTCTGGTTCTGTTCTTGTTCCTCAGTCTATGTTGTTCATCATTTCCTCTAGATGAACGAGATCATATGTCACTAGATATATACTAATAAGAACTGAATGTGAGACGAGCAATAATATTTATGCTGACAGGCAAATGAATCAATCTGTAGCGAGCTTCCCCCTGGACCAACAGTTCTTTTGAGACCCAATTTCGATGTCCAGTAGTTCCTTATGTGTACATGTCAGCACTGACCCCTCAGCTCTGGATGGTGGACAAATGGTGGTAACGGAGGTCCGACTCCCTCTGGTTTGGTCTCGGCCGAACCCAGGGGCACGGCGTCACCCAGACTAAGGGGCACGTGGCCTCACCCATACCCAAGGGGCGCGTGGTCTCACCCAGGCCTGGGACCCAGCCTCACCCGGATGGATCCAGGGGCGCACGGCCTCACCCGGACCCAGGATCTGGCTTCACCCGTACCCAGGGACGCTTGGCCTCTCCCAGACCCAGGGGCACGTGGCCTCACCCGGGCTTAGTTGCACAAGGCCTCACCTGGATCCAGGGACACATGGTCTCTCCCGGACCCAGGGACGCTTGGCCTCTCCCAGACCCAGGGCCACTTGGGCTCACCCGGACCCAGGAACGTTTGGCCACTCCCAGACCCAGGGCCACTTGGGCTCACCCGGGCCTAGGTGCACGAGGCCTCATCCGGATCCAGGGACACCTGGTCTCACCCGGACCCAGGGACGCTTGGCCTCTCCCAGACCCAGGGCCTCTTGGGCTCACCCGGGCCTAGGTGCACGAGGCCTCATCCGGATCCAGGGACGCATGGTCTCACCCGGACCCAGGGACGCTTGGCCTCTCCCAGACCCAGGGCCACTTGGGCTCACCCGGGCCTAGGTGCACGAGGCCTCATCCGGATCCAGGGACGCATGGTCTCACCCGGACCCAGGGACGCTTGGCCTCTCCCAGACCCAGGGCCACTTGGGCTCACCCGGGCCTAGGTGCACGAGGCCTCACCCGGATCCTGGGACACATGGTCTCACCCGGACCCAGGGACGCTTGGCCTCTCCCCGACCCAGGGCCACTTGGGCTCACCCGGGCCTAGGTGCACGCGGCCTCACCCGGATCCAGGGACACATGGTCTCGCCTGGACCCAGGGGTGTGTGGGCTCTCCCAGACCCAGGGGCGCTTGGCCTCGCCCGGGCACGGGATCCAGCGTCATCCGGGTCCAGGGGCACTTGGCCTCACCCGGACCCGGAGTCCGGCCTCACCTGGACCCAGGGGCATGTGGCCTCACCTAGACCCAGGGACTTGAGACCTCACTTATACCCAGAGGCGTGTGACCACACCTGAGCCCAGAGGCGCGCAACCCCGCCCGCACCCGGGTCTCAGCGGGGCCCCGTCTTCCCGATCCCAATTCCTGCCGGTCAATCCCCCCTCAGCAATTCCCCTGGCCATCCTTCCAGAGCTCCAGTATGGCTGCTGCAGAACTCGTCGGGCGGCGGCTCGGCGAAGCTCCGGTGCACCCGGTGCATGGCGGTGGGCCGGTCTGGCGTCGCTGCGTCGGCCCTTGGGTCTGCATCGGTGGCCGGTCGCCGAGCATGCGCACCTGGCCGCTTCCGGGGCGTTGAGATTCTTGACGGACTCAGAGGTCAGCAAGCGCGGAGTCTCCCACCCCATGTCTCATAGGGGCTCGTCTGTCCGTGCTTGGCTGCCAGTGGAGCCGTCCCCTCAGCCGGAGACCGCCGGGGGAACTGCGCCGAGCACGTTCCAGGCCGCTGTTGTATCGCCTGAGCCATAGTTCTTTTGTGTCGCCTGAGCCGTAGTTCTTAAAGTGTGGTCTTTGGGTCACTGGCATCAGCATCATCCCACATACCCCTCTTTTATTCTAGTTGTAGAGCATCTACTCAGCCAGCCCTATGGTGGTCTTGGATGGTGTCTGCTCTGCTCTCTTGTCGTAGTCTCACAGTTGTTGTGGTAGGCAACAATCAGGCTTCCGCCCTATGCCTCCATCTTGGTCCTCCTTTGTATAGTTAAGTCTTGATTGTTGTTGGTGTCACTGGGGGGGCTCTCTTTGTCTATAAAGGAAGAGTTGCTGTGCAGGAGACACGTTTATGGGCCGGGTCTTGGTGCAGCAAAGCTTTGGCGCTCACTGAATATTCCCGTTGAATGTGTCCCTTATGCACGTGGTTGAAATCTGGTGTCATCTCCCACAGACCACTAGATGCCCTCGTTTCTGGGTCTCCAATGGGGTGTAGATCAGCTACTGCCTTAGGCACTCAGCAAGGATTACAGCAAAAACTGTAGTTTCTTCCTCCTGTCTGAGTGGCCCTGGAGCAGTCCGACTAGAACAGCAGATCATCTGGTCCGCTGCCAGAGGGCAGGCCACCCACATGCATAAGCCGTCGCTTGGGGCGCAGGTGTGCCTGCAAGACTTGCGGGGCGGGTCTTCAAAACGTGCGGGGCGGGTCCCAGGGCGGGGCGGGGTCTCAGGGCGCCAACAGGCCATGGTGCGGCGAGCCGCGATGGCTGTGAGTCTGGTCCTTCTGCCTTCCACGTATCTAAGTCCCCTCGTTCCGCACTCCAGCGCAGCAAACACTGATTGCTGGGCGCACCTCCGCAAAAGTCCCGCCTCTCCCCGCAGGCATCTGGGTCTCCCGGGGTTCGCCAGAAGATGGGTTTCAGGGTGATGGAGAGCTAATCTCCCTTAGGTTTGGAACAAAAGCCCCTTTCCCCCGCCACCAGCCAGACCCACGCACCTCCACACCTCATCCCCTCCGATTTCGCTGGGTGCGAGGCAACAGAACAGCCTTTAACCTCCGCCGCCATCTTTTTCAAACTTCTCAATTTGTGCTTCTTAATCCCTTCATTTCAGTCAACTCTACTGAAGTCTAGCGCCGCCGGGAGGTGCACGGAAAGGGCGCCCGGGCCTCCGTCCGGTGCGCGGTGCGCGCGTCCCGCGGAACCAGGCGCGCGAGGGCCGCGCGGCTGGGACGGGCGCTGGGCGGCCGCCGAGCTCCAGGCACCGCCATCGCCGCGTTCCGGACGTCGCCGCCGCGGCGTCCCCCCAATTTATACTTCTTAATCCCTTGAATTCAGTCAACTCTACTGAAGTCTAGCGCCGCCGGGAGGTGCACGGAGAGGGCGCCCGGGCCTCCGTCCGGTGTGCGGGGCGCGCGGCCCGCGGCACCAGGCGCGCGGGGGCTGCGCGGCGGGGACGGGTGCTGGGAGGCCGCCGGGCTCCGGGCGCCGCCGCTGCGGCGGCGTCCCCAGCGTCCCGGGCCGGGCGGCCTGCGGGGGCGGCGGAGTTGCGAGAGTGAGTGAGTTTCCCAGGGTTTCGCCCGGAATGGGGTTCAGTGCAATCGGAGCCGGTTCTCAGCGCACTCCGGAGCCTTTATCTCCTTCCTGCCAGTGAACTCCGGCCAGGTCATCAGCCGCCCCCTCCTCTCCGGTTCCATCCTCCCCGCAGGCGCGTGTGCTCGTGTCTCCGCCCGTTTCTCCATACCTCAGGCTTTTACGGCTTCCCCGACTGTCCCCGTGGCCTTCTCCTTCCCCCCAGCTGTGGGCATTTCAGTCCACCAACTTTCCTGTGGTTCTGGACGATGTCCGTTCTGACCTCTAGTTGTATTTTTGAAATTGTTGTGCCCGGCTGCAGGTTAGGTGTTTAACCTATGCCGCCATCTTGGTTTCTCCTCTAGTCTGTTCTTTTTTTTTTTTTTTTTTCTTTTCTTTTTTTTTGCAAAGTAAGGCCATTTGGATTATTTACAGTTCTTAGTGAATATGAATGAAGCCACTGTGAATAATCTCAACTATAGATTTTCATGTGAATACAGATTTACATTTCACTTGGGTAGAAATGTAGGCCGTAATACAGGTGAAAAGTGCACCTGGACTAAGGTGGGAGCAGTAAGGACTAAGGTAAGAAATGGGAGGAGTTGGGATATATTTAGGAGGAGGAATGGGCTAGATTCAATGATGAGTCGAATCTGGGGTGAGAGAAAGAGAAAAAGACATGTCAATTACAACTTTAAAGATTGTTTCCTAAGAAACATGAAGAATGGGAGTGCCATATATTGAACTGAATAGATGGGGGATTAGTTACAGGTTTGGAAGGGAATCAAGAGTTTAATTTTAGTCAAGCTAAATTTGAGATGTTAGTGGACAGATCAAGTGTATGTTTGCTGTTAGCTTCAATATAATGAATCCCTTCAGGGTTTTTTTATAGGGTAAAATCTATATCTTTTATTAATATATGATTTCCTTCAATAATAAAAGAATGGGTTAGAAGATTTGGGAGTGCTTTTCACCCCTAAAATTCTGCATTGAGAATCAGGCTGTCACAGGTGCAAATTTACAAGTGCACTAAGACTCTTATATTCCAAAAATGCCTTCTTGTAGGGTCTCTATTATTTAGGTGAATATGGCATTGCTCTGTGACAGCTAGAATCAGCATGTATATGTATATGTACCACTTTCTTGAGAGCATAAGGTAATTTCCTGGTTAGGGACTTTTTTATGTTGATTTTTTCATTTTTTATTCCCATCAATTATTGCTATGCCACTATCCTGTTAGATCAGAACAAACAGCTTTAGTTCCTTAGATCACAATGTGACATAATCTCAAATGACAGCATCATTTTAATTGAGTTCCAAGAGTGGAGACAGCATTTTAGCTTTGATGTTGTCCCCATAATCAGAAAAGGAGCCCAAAGAGCTCAAACAACATTGCTATTCTTTCAGTGTACACACTGCTTACCTCAGCACTTCCCTTTAGTGGACCTGCAATCCCAGGTAATGGAGACTAAGGCAGTTAGGTCCCTATGTGATCGAAGAAAGCTGCAGATCTAGTGGAAGACAAAGTGACCAAATTCTGGCACCAGAATGAAATACATTACAGCAGACAGAGAAAAGTGCCTCATTAAAGAAACCACAGAATGGTACAACGCCTTTAAAGATATCCCTAGTCTTTCAACACTGGCAAATGTATGACAGTAGCCAAGCAATTCTCATGTTCTGTCAGATTTTATACTCCTCTACACACCAAGTACTTTTTCTTCCAAATGCCACTTTGTGCAGATATACTAGTATATCACTGTGAGCTTTGCCTTATTCTTTACAATGCCTAAGACCTCTTATGATTATTTACATTTTGGCTATCCTAATTTTAATGATTATTTCTAAATAAATATCAATTATAAAATGTGAAAGAGGAGAGAAATTCATTAGCTTAAACAGATTAGATGTTTTCTTTTTCTTCCAATGAGGTATCTGGAAGCAGAGTCTAGGGCTGTTACAGTGCCACCCTAAGGGACTTCAGTTCCTTCTATCTTTCCGTTCAGATGTGGACCTGCTGTTCAAGCTCCCAGATCAAGTCAGCATTCCAGAGAGCAAGGCTTCTCCGCGTGGCCTCCTGACACTTGGACAAGTATACTTTGTTGTGTGGACTGTCCTGTATACTGTAGGATATTTAGCAATATCCATGGCCTCTACCTGCTAGATGATAGTAGCAACACCCCAAATTTTGTTTTGTTTTGTTCTGTTTTGTTAATCCTCACCCAAGGATATTTTTCCAATGATTTTTAGAGAGTTGAAGGGAGAGAAAGAGACACACAGAAAGAAACTTCGATGTGAGAAAGACACATCAATTGGTTGCCTCCCACACAAGCTTCGACCAGGGCCAGGGAATGGGCCTGCAACCGAGGTACTCACCCTTGACCGGAATTGAACCCGAGACCCTTCAGTCCATGGGCCGATGCTCTATTCACTAAGCCAAACTGGCTAGGGTGCAACACCAATTTTAACACTAAAAAATATCTGCAGGCTCTAGCTGGTTTGGCTCTGTGGATGGAGTGTCAGCTTGCAGACTGAAGGATCCCAGGTTCGATTCCGGTCAAGGGAACATACCTGGGTTGCGGGCTTGATCCCCACTAGGGGACATGCAGGAGGCAGCCAATCAATGATTCTCTCTCATCATTGATGTTTCTATCTCTCTTTCCCTCTCCCTTCCTCTCTGAAATCAATAAAGATATATTTTACAAAAAAATATCTGCAGACTTGGCAGAATTTCCCCTAGGGATAAACACTGACCCTGGTTGAGAATTACAACCATAGAGGAAAAACAAAATGGACAAAGGAAAGCATAAAAGATGAATAAACACAGGGTCTTCCCAAACAGATGATATTTTTGGTTTTCACCTGAATCCATTTTACAATCTCTAAAAATCAATTATAACAATAACAATGATAACAATCTGGAGGCTGTTATACTGGTACTCACTGCATGTGAGGTACAGTTCTATTTCTTTTGCATTTATTAACTCACTCAATCCTATCAGATGCCCTATGAGTTATACCAATTACATTTGCCCCATTTTGCTGATGAGGAAATTGAGGCTCACTGATGTTACATAACTTGCTCAAGGTCACAGACAGTGCTGGTGCTTACTGTGTAGGAACCCAAGCTCCAAAGTTCATGCTCTTAGCATGGCATTCAGAAGGAATCCTTGAGTAATCAGCAGAAAAATATCGTGTCCACCAAACAGCAGACTCTAGAGCAAGACTACAGTTATAAATCAATACCCTCAAATATGGCTTATGAAATAGAATGGTGTAGCTTGTCAAATGATCACTTAAAAAAACTTTTACATACACGCAATTTTTAAAAACCATGAATTGTATTCTGGGATATAGCCAAATGCCTAACATTTCTAATTCATGGTAATGGTTGACTATTTAGTGGTCAGGAAGGTAGTAATTTATTGTGAAGTAAACCAATGAAGTGTGCATAATATCTAACTATATCCTGTTAACAAGCATGGTAAAAAATAATTGAAACATGGAAATTTCCAGTTTTATAGCTGCTTCTTCAATCTATATTCACTTATATAAAAATGTCATAGTTAAAAGAATTTAAAAGTCAAATTACCTGGAGAAAAGATTCATATAAAGTTTATTTTCAGAAACTGATATTCAGCCTATTGCCATCAGAGTTGATTGCTCTTATATGTAAACTTCAGTCAGATTTCTGCAGGTTTGAAAATATAGACTGACATTTAAGGCCTGTGTAATGAGTCATTAAAGAGAAATTAAAATGGGAACATTTCCACTTTGTCAGGAATACATAATTTGTTAGGATAATGGCAATACTAACTGCTTACAAGTTTCTTTTGTGCGTATTAAATAGATCACGCTAAATATATTACAGGGAAAAAGAGCTGAACTAGGGCTGGGGAATATGCTCAGATCACAATAAGGCCAGGCAACAGAACTTTAAAGGAAAATCATGCATTTTTCAAACTATTGCAAAGCTATTGAGGTATAACTCACATGCAATCAACTGCACATATTTAAATTGTACAAGTTGATGAGTTTTCACATATGTGAAGGCCCAGGGATCATCACCACGATCAAGATAATGAACAAAACCATCATCTCCCAAAGTCTCCTGTGCCCCTTTGTCATTGCTCCCACTTACTCCCCTGTACTCCTGCATTTGCCCAACCAGGAATCTACTTTCTGTATTCAAAGATTACTCTGCTTTCTCTAGAGTTTTTATAAGTGGAATTATATAATATGTTTGTCTTTTTAAGTCTGGATTCTTAAACTCGGTGTAAATATTTTTACATTTATTTATGTTGTTGCACATAATCAGCAGTCCTTTTTCATTGCTGAGTAGTATTCCATTATACACATATACCACATTTATCAGTTCACCAGCTAATAACATTTTGGTTGTTTCCAGTTTGAAGCTATAGAAAATAAAGCTGCTGTGAACATTAGTTTGTTTGTATACACTTATTTCTCTTGAGTAAATACCTAGGTAAAATGGATGAATCATATAGTAGGTATATGGCACTTTCTTAAAAAGTTAAAACTGTTTTGCAAAGTGGTTGTATAGTTTTACATTCCTATCAGCAGTGAGTGCATGATAGTTCCAGTTCCTCCACATCTTTGTTGGACAGGACAAGCCTTTTTAATGCTGGCCAATAGCCAAATTTCTAATACATATGTAGTGGGGCATTATTGTAGTTTTATGTTAATTTCCCTAATTATTAATGATATTGAGCATCTTTGCACATGCTTATTTGCCATCTTTTTTTGTGTGTGAAGTAGCTGTCCAATCTTTTACCCATTGTTTTAATTCAGTAGTTTTTTTCCTTATTATTGAATTTTGTGAGTTACTTATATATTCTGGATGAATCCTTTATCAACCATTCACATTCCAAATCTTTCTCTCAATATGTGCCATGTCTTTTTATTCTTTTAACAGGGTCTTTTAAAAAACAGAAGTTTTTCATTTTAATGAAATTCAACTTCTTAACTAGTTCTTTTATGGATGGTGCTTCTGGTGTTGTAGCTGATAAATCTATGACTAACCCAAGGTTGCTTGGATTTTCTCATGTTTTCTTCTGGGAGCTTTATACTTTTAGGTTTCACATTTAGATCTATGATTCATTTTGAGGTAATTTTTATATATGGCGTAAGGTACAGATCCAAGTTCAGTTCTTTTGCATTAGAATATGCAATTGTGAGATATCCATATGGATATCCATTTGTTGAAAAGACTATTCCTTCTCCACTAAATTTCTTCTGCACTTTTATCAACTAATCATTTAGGCATGTTTGGATCTGTTTCTGGATTCTCTATTTCACTGATTTGTCTATCTTTGTATCAATACTGCACTATCTATATATATAAAAGCCTAAGCAATCGTTATGACCAGACGACTGGCCGGTAGCTATGATGCACACTGACCACCAGGGGGAAGTGGTCCCTCCTCCTGGCCGGCCGACCTCCCACGGTCCCTCCCCCCAGACTGGGCAAGATGGCCCCGATCAACCCCAATTGCTGGCCAGGCTGAGGGACCCCACCCATGCACGAATTTGTGTAATGGGACTCTAGTAGGTTTATAATAAGACTGAGAATTAGGCAGCGTTAGCCCTCTGAGTTTGTTCTTCTTTTTCAACATTGTCTTGGATATTCTAGGGCCTCTACATTTCCATATCAATTTTATAATCAACTTGCCAACTTCTAAGAAAAAATATTGCTGGGATCTTGATTGGGACTGCACTGAATCTTTAAATCACTTTGGAGAGAAATGACATCTTTGGTTTTGGCATCAGGGTGATGTTGGCCACATAGAAAGAACTCGGAAGTATTCCCTCTTCTTTAATTTTCTAGGAGACTTTATGTAGAATTGGGATTATTTCTTTAAATGTTGGTACAATTTACTAGTGATGCTACTAGGCCCTCTAGTTAATATTCCCACCAGTTATTTTACTAATATGAATTCTGAAATGAAATGATCACTTCCTCTGAAAAGTTCCTATCACTTGCTCCTCAACAATTAGGTTTTCCTTGTTAGTTAAAATTAACTCCAAAGTAATAGTACTTCTCACTACTTCCTTTACCTTCACTTGGGCCAAACACTATTATATATTCTGAATTTACAACAATGAGTCTTCTAGCATATGCTCAATATTATAAATTTTACATCCCTATTACTATAATATCTTATTTCTATGCTAACCTTCACTCAGTTTTTAGGGCAGCATCATCTACTCCTATTTTGTTTACTACCACAATTTCATCACTTCCATATCTCTTTCTTATTATCTTTACCCAAATGCTTTTAACTGGGATTCTGCCAGAAGAACAAAGCATTTTCTTTATTCTTAAATCTTAAATCACTTGGAAGTATGCAATGACAGTGATTTAGACCTGATTTAAAGGCCCAATTTATTTCTCAGTCTGCTCATATAATACCTACAATTTATACCTATAATAGACATAAGAGCTTCCCTAGGGTGCTATAGGTTCAACTCTAAGGTTTCTAAAAATTAAGCATATTGGTAGGTATTCATGCAATCTTCTTTCAGACAATATTAGCCTGCAGCTTTGAGGGATAAAGAAATCTGTGGTTAAAGGCTCAGATGCAACTATGACACCATATTCTTGAAGAACAAAGCAAAGCAAATTTAAAAAAACAACAACACAACAGTGGCAAGGATGAAGAGGAAAGATTTGGTGGTATAACCTAAAGACATAGAAATGACCCCATTAGGCAAAAGAGTAGGTGCAGAGTACACTATTTTTCTATTAATCTCTAAGTGACACTAATGATAACAAAAAAGACTGTGGAGAGATTAGGCATAAGGAAAGTTACAAGTAGGTTAAAGTCCCAAGTCTGTATGTGATTGAGGCATATCCAGACACAGAAAAGAATTAACATAGCATGTCAGAGACTGCTATCTTTAGAAAGGCTGCTTGTAAAGCTGGCCCTTGGCTGGCATTATGGGAGCTTGGATTTTGGGAGTATTCCCACCATTCCCTAAATGATAAGGGTATTTTACTGTACCTAAGTGTTTTCTGTAAACAATATGGTTTATGCTTGACATGTGCTTTCCTTCTGGAAGTCTGAAAATTAATATATTCTAGATAGAAGGTAAAACATGACTAGCTTTCAATAAGAACCCTGAGCACTGAGTCCCTAATGAGCTTCCTTGGTAGAGAATACTTCACATATGTTGTCATCTTTAGATGCTGGAGGAATTAAATGCATCTCATGTGATTCCACTTGGACAAGATTTTTATAAGACTGTATCTGGTTCCTTCCAGACTTTACCCCAAGTATCTTTTTCCCTTTGCTGATCTTGTTTTGTATCTTTTCACTATAATAAATCTTAGCTGGGAGCATTACTATTTGTCATAACGTAGTAAACCAACAAACCTGGGGGTGGTCTTGGGAATCCTGATACACCCAGTTTGTGGGTTTAATCTTACCTAATAATAGACAAACATGTAAATTGACCATACCTCTGCAATGCCCACAGGCAATCAGAGTGAGTATGCAAATTAATCCAACAAAGATGGCGGTTAATTTGCATACGTACCTGGGTCCCAGGAACATCCTCGGCACCCAGGTTACTTGAGCCGGCCATCGGAGGGGCGGGGGGGCCCCTGCCAAAGCCTAAAGCCTCGGGCTGAGGCTTTAGGATCGGGAAGGGACCGAGTGGCAATCAGAGGGGCAGAGGGCCCCCTGCCCAAGCCTAAAGCCTTGGCGGCCCGAGCTGGCGATGGGAGGGGCCGAGCCTGCGATCAGAGGGAAGGGGAAAAAAATCAATGGAAACATATCCTCAGGTGAGGATAAGAAAAAAAAAAGAAAGAAAGAAATGTCATATCCTATGAAAGACACATCCTGAAAATGCCTAAAGAAAGTTGTCATTTTTTCATGGTGAAGGGACTGGAGTCCGTGTTGATGAAAATACCTTGGCGGCTGCAGTGACTGGCAGTGGCTGTAGCAGTGGGGTGATGGGGCTGGTGCCTTCCCCTGATCAGCCTGGTCGCCTCCCGCAAAGGGGAGCAGGCCTAAGCCGTCAGTAGGACATCCTCTGAGGGCTCCCAATATGTGAGAGGGGGCAGGCTGGGCTGAGGGACACCTCCCCAGTGCACAAATTTCATGCACCGGGCCCCTAGTTGATTAATATAGTCCTTTGCTTTAAAAAAGTGAGGTGAAGGTGGCACACAGTTCTAGGTGGGTGTATTTCTCTTTGAGACAGTAGTCTGAGTATTCAGGCAAAAGCTCTGAGAGAAGAGGCACCGAGCAAAACTCATTTATGTAACAGCATAAGGACAGAGAGAAAAACGGTAGTCACTCAACCTGTCAAGCAGACAGGCTTTCAGCAAACTCTTATTTCATGCCCAAAGCAGAGCAAAATGCTTAAGGCTACACACCTTTTGAAAGCTCTGATCACTGCAAAGGTGTAAGCTAAAGAGAGCAATAGACTTATGAATCAACAGAGCATTAAACTTAAAACGTTAGTGTGTCTTGACTCAGTCTGGAAGAAGACTGAAGCTACCAACATGGTTGGCTAACCAACCAGAATAGTATTACCTGCCAATGCCACTGAGAGGCCTACTGATGCAGTGAAAGATGAAGGAGCAGGGGACTGAGGCTTCAAGCTGCTCCTTTTGTCCATCAGTGCTAAACAGTAATGTATTCAGGGAGACACACAAGTACCTTTTATGTTTACAATTCCTTTCGCCTACTCTCTTAACATGTTGCCTCTACAAGGAATATATTTATCCTGACTGAATATAAAGCATGATTATCACTCTTAAAAAAGCTATTAAAGCAACCAGGATGATACCACATTCTTGGAATATTTACCAGAGTTTTCTTTTAATCGATGCTCCATTTAAAATGAAATAAATTTACTTAGCAAAACAGAAATCATTCACATGGTCTAGGAGATTAAGATCATATAACAACACAAGTCACACGCTGAGCTCCAAATCTTAAATTAATCTGACTGCTGCACTCTCAGAGATTTCCTCCTGCTCAGCATTCCTAAAATTTAGTACCATAAAAGTTAGAGCTGGAAAGAAACTTAGATAACATCTAATCTATTCAAATGTGTGTCAAAAGTACTTAATGTACTTCTCCTGTAGCATTTAGAGTATCTTGCATTTTTTTCTTAAATCATTCAACTACCGCATCCTTGTGTCCTCCTACCCTCCTCCTCCTTCCACACATCCATTGTGCTCTTAAATCAGAAAAAGTCACTAAAAGGGAAGCCCTCCATCTATTTCAGTTTTTGGTGACTAATGTAACCTGGAAACACACCTGCAATAATTATATTTCATTTTGACATTGAAATTTTCATTTGATTTCATTCCTTAGTATTCAACAATAAAATTTTCTACCAACGGATAGGTAAAAACATGTGTAATATACCAGATTCTTTCTGAAAAGGACAGATCTCACCTAAACTAACAAGCCCAGTCATAACTAGTTCATCTCTTAAAACTGTCAGCTTGTTATGGGAACATATAAACTTCTCATAGCCAGGCTTAATCACCACCCAGAACTGCACTGTCCAATATGGCAGCCGCCAGCCATGGGAAACTACTAAAATTTAATTTGTTAAGATTAACTTAAAAACTCAGCCTCATTAGACACATTTCAAGTGCTCAATAGCCACACTGGTGACATGCTACTCTATGGGCAGTGCACACATAGAGCAGCTCCATCATCATAGTTCTATTGGACAGCTGAGATCTCAGAGCTATTCCGCTAATAGGTAGCTGGATTCACAAGAGATCTATGTCTTTCTCTGTTTTGCTTATTTACTATGACATGCCTAATCCAGTGGCTTTCTATCATGGCAAAGAGTAAGCATATAACCAAGACACATATAAAAAATACAGTAATTACAGTAGCCACATGGTAGGACTTTAAAATTATTTGGCCATTAATTCTAACTGAGGGGGACAAAAGCTTTAATCGGTTATTTTTAATTTGGAAAAGTTATTTAGAAAAAAACAATAAAAAGTACATTTAACACTCATATACTCTTTATCAAGGTTTACCTGTTGTCTACATTATTTCCTCTCTATCATTTCCACATTCAGCATTTGCACATATACATACATATATTTTCTGAAGTTTTTGAGGTAACTTTACACACCTCATGACCTTTTATTCCTAAACATTTCAGTGAGCATTTCTTATGAATAGGAATGTTCTCTTACATAATCATAGTAATTAATTTCAAAGTTTTACCTAATCCATCATCCATATTCTGACTTTATCAACTGACCTAATAATATTCTTTATAGTATATTCCTCTGAATGTTACACGATAGACAGTCTAGTATCAGATACTGCATTTAGTTGTCATATCTCTTAATTCCCTGTTAATCTAGAATAATTCCAGAGCCGTTGTCTTTTCTGATATTTCCATTTTTGAAGTAGGCAGCCCCCTCCCTCCTTTATTTAGTAGGAGGTTTGTCATTCTGTGCTTGTCTGATGTTACCTTACAATTTAGATTCAGGTTATGCATTCTCAGTTGGAATACTGAATAGGTGACGTGTTATCAAAGTTTAGCATCTGGAGACATAAGAGTCCACCTGTCTCTCACTGGAGATGTTAATTTTGATCTCCTGGAACCTCCCCCCAACCCCACACACTGTATATTTACTGTTTTCTTTTACTCCCTCACAATTACTAAGTAGTCTAAGGGGAGATGCTTAAAGGCCACACTGATATCCTGCTCATCCTCAATATTTCTCACTAGATTTAGCAGCCACTGACGACTTGTGCTTGATCCCATCTTTCCCATGGTTTCAAAAGAATGATTTTCCAACTTTAGCACTCCTCCCACATTTTCCAGCTGGCCTTTCCACATTCCACTGTAAATAAATCCGCCTTCCTCCCCCATCGATCCATCCTTGTATGTATGTATGTATATATCTATTACTAATATTCATGAATTTCTATTATCTCCCGAATAGTGTATAATTCATTAAATCACTACCGTTCTTAATTATTTAGTTTATTTAAGTAAGTTCTTATTAAATAAGATAGTTTCTATATTAGTGACATTACTTAAACAGGAAACGATGACTGGGTTAACACAACCCCATCTTGACTGGAAATATCAGGCTGATGCCTGATGATGAGAAAGTGAGGTAGGGAGAAGGAGGAGGAGGGAACACAGAAGGCTGGATGGTGTGGAAGTATTCCCATATGGACATCAGACTTATGAAAGAAAGGGGCCCAGAACAAAATCGGCCACAGGCTTCCCAGCTATGTCTGTTAGCCACAAATGGAAATGTCCTATTTTCTGTTTAGAAAATTGGCTTCTATTTAAGGAAAAACATATGGTTAATTTTCTTCTGTGCAAGAAAATTCCTGAGAAATCATGATGCACAGCAAAATGGGGCTAAAATAAATGAAAAAGAAAGACAAAAGTGGCAGCATAAGTTAAACATGAATAGAATCAGGACTACAGTTCAATACAAAATATGGTTATAGCTGCTCTTTTAACTCAGCAGCTTCACAATGACTGCTGTTGTCCTCATCAGAACAAGAAACTATGTAACGTTGCCTTGCATCCTCACCTCCACCATCTAATTCAATCAGTGTTCAAAGGTCCTAAGGAAATGTGATTTTTTTAAATAGTTAATTTAGAGCTGCAGAAAAGGGCAGACTTGTCACTAAATAACTACCCATGAAAAGGAGAAATCTCATGAAGTCTAAAAGAATAAGAAGACAATTGCTTTTGTCTGTGAAAATTTAGAATTAAGTTTTCTGGCTGAGCATGTTCAAGATGACGATCACAAAATTAATTTCAGTTTGAGTATGGTGTTCAGAGACAGAGAAAGTAGAATCTGAGTGACATCCTGCTGGGAGGAAAACAGAAAACGGCTCCCGCCAGCAAGGAAAGCTCACCACTCAGTACGTGCACCACTCAGGACAGACAACTTTCACATAATCAACTCTCAATGTAAGGAGAGTTAGCTGGTGAGAAAAAGGAAAAAGGGGTGGGGGGAGGAGGTTGAGCAAGGGGCAAACAAAGTGAAGAAAAATTGAGTAAGAAAATAAAGGAATGTTAGAATAGAAAGGACCTTATACTTTCTTCTTCTCTTTCCCTCTGTGGTCTCATTTTCTATATCTCAAAAAATGGATAATTAAATGACATATCCAAGTGCACACGACTGAATTATCAGAAGAGTAAAATTAGAATCCCAATCTTGTTTCCAACCAAGCAGCTGAAGTGCAACAGAAAGACACTGACCTGGAGATCACAGGTTTAGGTTTGAATCTTCGCTGCCACTGGGCATGAGCAAAAGTCATGAGATTTCATGGAAGTCTAAGAATAGTGAGTTAACAGATTTCTGTGAGTAGAGACCAGGGTAGCATTAACCTCTGATAGTTCATGTTAAGCAGTCCCAAAGTGGAACTCTAAGATGTAAGTGGTAAACCTACAAAAACCAGAGAGCATATAATTACCTCAAGTATTGCTTTTAAGTTTTGTTAGGTAGAACCAAAGCACCTTTTAGTCTAGGGTTGAGTTTGCCCTTTCTGATGCAATACCCTTCTAAGTACTGTACCTGATGCCAGCCTGCCTGGTACAAAAAGGATCTATTCCCAGCCTATGTAAACTCCAAGAATTGTTCCCTCTTTTGTTAGTTCTCTCCCCCAGACTCATTAACTATTCTTATATTTATGTTTGATCATTAACTAGTTTAAAATGTGGGAGAGACCCTGTGCTGGTCTCTGAAGTACCTTCCTATTGCAGCTCTCCTCTCACTGGTTTTCTGCTCTGCAATCTCACCTCACCTTAGTCTCCTCAAGCTCCCAGCTCCATCTCCTCAGCTCATGGAGACCACCTGCCTCTATTTGGGCTCCTCTATCTGGGTAGCATCCTCAGGCAATTGCATGGCACATGTAGTTTGTTGTCTGGAGGCAGAAGTCCTGGAAGATCTTTAAACCAAGAATGAAAATAAATTTTGTGTCAACTTGAATGGACTAACAGTGGCTATTGGGACTGTAATGAAGATTCTAAGGTCATCTCTGTGTGACAGGAAAATAGCAGCATGTACACCAGCTCTTAGCTTACAACTCCAAATTGCACTAGAGTAGATCTTTAATTCTATGATTACTAAGTAGATATGGCAAATGACTATCAACTAAAGAGAACTCAAGAATATTTTTTAAAACTGCAGGGATTGCAGCCCCAAGATTATATGACATAGAGTAGTGGCAGTGGAAGTAATGAGACAGATATTTAAGTAATTTTGGCACAATCACAGGGGAAGACCTTTATTTAGGGATTCTTCCATATGCAGGTGATAGGAAACAATGTCAGCTTCCCTGAATGAGGAGGAGGACAGACAGAATGGTGGAAAGAAAAGCCAGAGAGGAGTTAGAACTTGAAAAGCACCTAGAGACTTGGTGGGAACTAAGGAGAAGCCAAAGAACGAAAGGGAAAAGAGAAACAAGAGGAAATAATGAGCAGCAACAGAAAAGGGACCAGAGAGAAACATTACTAATAAAAGGGAATATAATGGCCAGATGAGAACAACAGGGATTCACTAATATCCACTGCTGCTGGCTAAAATGTGATAATGATTTTATCCATTTTATAAAAAAGGGAGCAACTTCAAGAACATTCCAAATCTACCTTTGTACACTTACCAGAGAGAGAGAGAGAGAGAGAGAGAGAGAGAGAGAGAGAAGAAAAATAGTAAGTTAGGCCTGAATACTAACATTTTAGAAATACAGCTACTCAGATGCTGCCTAGGCTTTATCTTAATATACTCTTAGTAAGGAGAAATGAGGAGAAACTAACATTTCTAAAATGGTGCAGCCTATCAAATATGACTGAAATAGAAATTACAAGCATCACAGTTTGAGGTGACACTGTTTAAGCTCAGGTTCACAAAAAAGAAATACCATTCAATTATGATAAGAAAAGCTATATTCTAAAATGCACATTGGTCTAAACCATGGTTACTAGATCCTCCCATGTCCCAGACTAAGGCTACACTGGGCACTGTTTCTTAAGATAAGGAAATGGAGTAACAGACACACACCAGTGAAATATCTCAATCTAAACAGAACAAGTGAAAAACCTTTGTAGAATCCACCACAAAAAAACTTGTAATGATTTCCAAAATGCATTTATCTTTGAGGCAAAGCAAGAAAGAGAATGAGAAAAGCAAAGAACAATTTACCTTGTAAATGGACCAATTTATTTTCAAGGAAACGGCAGAAGTTGAAAAAGAAAATCATAAGACAGGGCATTCTTCTGTAGAACTATGGATTTAATAAAACTATAAGCAAAACCTATAATATGCAATTTGAGCCAGATGGCAACCGATGCAAAGAAGAAACAGCACAAGTCTCTCAAAGTCAAATGAATGTCTCATGAAGAATGAACTGCTGCCATCTTCATCACAACATCTGGAGATGAGGTTGTTTTTTTAAAAAAACAACACAACAACATACAACTTATTTTGAGAGCAAATTAAAATTTTATGTTTACCTGACATTGTGGCTACTCACAGGAAAAGCAAATAGTTTCCCACCATATCTACTATATTTGTGCTCTGGTGTTCAAAAACCATACGTCAGAGTAAGTGCCAATGAGGGTTAGCCATAGAAACAAGGACATTTAAAGCAAACAATTGTTTTAGCTACTTAAGTTTTTCTTTTTTCAAAAAACAATGAAGCCAGACTTGCTAGCTGTATGACCTGAGCAAGCCACTCGTTCTATCTGGGGTTCCTCTTCTAATAACCCAGTGAGGTTATTATCTCTGTTGTAATGATTTAATGTAACTAAATGATTTAATATGTGTTAAAAGCTTAGAACAGTACCTGGTGCACAGTAAGCACCATATAAATATTTGTTACAAAAATTAAAAAAAAAATATATATATAGATATATATATATATATATATATCTATATATATATATATTTTTTTTTAAATTTCACTCCTCTACTGATGGACATTTGGGCTGCTCCCAAATCTTGACTATTGTAAATAACACTGCAATAAACATAGGGGTGCATATATTTTTCCTGAATTAGTGTTCTGGTGGGGCGGGGGGTAAAGGGATTGAGCAAAAAAGAAAATAAAAGAGAAAAAAATCATGGACATGGACAATAGTGCAGTGACTGCTGGGGAAAGGGGGGGTTGGAATGGGGGGAAGGAGGTGGAAGAGGGTACAGTTAGGATAAATGGTGATGGATGGAAACTAAAAAAAAAAAAATAGTAAGTTATTTATATAATTTTTATTTAAAAATATTTGAGTCAAACCCTATGTTAGGCTCTGAGTGTACAAAGACCAATATATCAGGATGAGAAGACAGGTGAATAAACAATCATCACAAAAGAACAAGAACGGCGCTGTGACGGAGATGAGCACAGTCCACTTGCAAGCACACAGAGGACATTGAAGTTAATTGCGTCCTCATTTAGGCTGAGTGTTCACAATGACGCCCTTCCTAACCGAATCAGACTCGGCCATATTTACCCAATTCCCACAGGAGAAGGTGCCTACCTTGGCTCAGCGAAGAGAAGCTGGTCACAAAGAACAAGTCAGGTAGCACAGGAAACAGGTGATAATCTCCTCTTAGTATTTAAAACGAAACGTGGTTTCCCTCTCTAGGTTCACATGGCAGAGCCTACAAGCAGCCTTTCACTCGCAATTTCATTTTCATTGTAAAGAAGACATAATCTAAAACTTGGCCACCAGGTACTTCTTGAAAATTTTCTCAGCATTAAGTCAAAATGAAAATTCAAGTATCTTTTTTTTTTTTTGAAGGTATATTCTTGTCTCCATATACTTGACCAACATTTTCTTTCTAGTATTTGTGATTTTTTTTTAGTTTTGCCCCTCAAAGTTAAGGTTAAGAAAGGAAGTGTTAACTCTGGTTGGTCTCTAGTGAAACCTCCAAGATTCACTATGTTAGATTCACTAATCCCTGAGAAAGTTTTCTTTTCCCCAGTTTCAGAAATAGATAGAAAAAGGGTTAGGCCTCTTTATCTAGATTCCTTTAGAGCCCCTAGTGCTGATTTCCGTCTATATCTTTAAGGTCAAAAGACTCTATGCTGGCCAATGAAAGGCCCCTTCACCTCCCCTCACATACCCTTGGCAATGGGCTGCCCTTCATTTCTGTGCCCTCTAACACACCTATGTCACGTACAGGAAGGGAGGGAAAACGCCAAAACAAAAGTAAAACATCTGATCTTCATGCTACAATTTTCTCTGTCCCACCTAGAGCAATAGGCAAGGACCACCTTAAAAAACGCCTGCTGTTTTCAAAGTGGCAGGAAAAATCCAGATAAACACAATCAAGACTGACTATGTTCCTCTTCATCATTTTACAGCCTAGGTTTTCAGAAAACAGAACAAAAGAAAGTATTTCAAATTAGAATACAAACAAACCATTCACACCTTGGCCATTTTTTATAGATGTCATGACTTCAAAAGAAAAGCAGATTTAAAAAATCTAAGTTTTCCCACATTCCAGCAAAATTATTTCTTTTTTTTTTTTAAGTTTTCATATGTCCAAACTTTAGGTTAAAAACTGGAGTTTTCTTGGCCAAAACTCTTAACCCACCTGAGGCAGCTGCCTCTAGGTTGAACAGCAATGGTGTTCTTCAGAAGGGCTGCACAAAGCCATTCCGGACAGGATTCTAATTCAGAGGGGAGGATAATACCTGAGCACATTACCTGTGCTTTCACACAGTATGAATGACTTTGACTGTACTACACTTTTTTTTTTCTAAAATGTTTTAATATACAAGACTTATCTTCATCCATTTGAAGATTTAAATTCATATGGATAAGAAAATGAAATAAATTCCTGGAGAGCAAGAAGTCAGTCTGTAAAGCTTGTTTCACATCATAACTGGCAAAGTTTTGAAACTTCATTTAATTATATAATATATACCATTTGATGAAATGTATGTAAATGTTTATCTACAAACACTCTCATATATTTATGTGACTAATACATATATACACAAACATAAAATCATGCAAAATATTTTAATTCTATCCAGTTAAAGCCTTTGTAAGTTACCAAGTCACTTTTATGGTTCTAAAAATGTAAGCACAAGTTAGGAAAGACTCATTAGTGTTTTCCTTATGGACAATGAGTAACAAACAGGCCACCTGATTTTCATTAAGCAACAGAGAAGCAGCAGCCTGCTTTCCACTCCTGCTGTGCTTTCACACAACCAGGAGCGTCCCCACTGGCCCACAGCTGCTTCCGGACACCTGGGCCCCAGGAACAGGAGAGGAAAGGGAAAGGGGGAAGTAAAAGACACCAGCTCACCCAACCAGTGTGGCTCAGTGACTGAGCATCGACCTATGAACCAGGAGGTCACGGTTTGATTCCTGGTCAGGGCACATGCCTGAATTATGGACTACATCCCCAGTGAGGGGCGTGCAGGAGGCAGCCTATCGATGATTCTCTCTCACCATTGATGTTTCTATCTCTCTTTCCCTCTCCCTTCCTCTCTGAAATCAATAAAAATATATTAAAGATTAAAAAAAAAAGACACCAACTCAATCACATGCTGCATTTCCATGTTTTAAGACAACATTCCAGGGTGGAGCAAAAGTAGGTTTATAGTTGTGAGTACCCAAAACAGAGTTTGTGTATTATTATTTATTAACTATTGTATTTTTTCATACAAACAACTGTAAACCTACTTTTGGCTCACCCTATATATACTGTGAGACAATTAAAGTAAAAGGCAAATGACTCTTCTGACATCATGCTGATCCAATAAAGACAAGAAAAGGTAAGAATAAAGACGCTTACCTGTTGTTCCTGTATTCTAGCAGTATCAAGCACTGAGAGAGACATGGTGAGCTTCTCTTGCTGTTCTGATAGATATTTTTGATAGAGGCTTAGAAGATCTTGGCATTCTCTATACTGTAGCTGAAGAGGTGAGATTGCAAATTAAGGGGAAAAAGACCTAGTAAATGGATTCAAAGTGCATCCACGAGTGCCGCTCTGCAGATCCCAATAAGCAGAATAGAGACAGAAAAGCACCCATATTAAGTGAGAGTGCAGGTAAGTGCAATCTTCAGATGAATACAGTAAAGTATTCCACCCCCCACCAGTGAAATAATATTCACAAAGAGTAGCAATGAGTATCTCATTTAAGAGACATTTCTCTCTCAACACTGAAATTGTAATAAATAAAAACAAATGCAAACACATGCAAAAGAATGAGGTTGGACTTCTACCTCACATCATATACAAAACTAACTGAAAAGGGATCACTGACCTAAATGCAAGAGGTAGAAGGTTTTTTTAAAACTATAAAACTCATAAAAGTAAATCTTTGTTTCTTGGATTACGTAAGGATAACTTAAAAAACAGCAACTAAAGAATAAGTAAGCAAACTGGACTTCAAAATTTAAAAGTCTGTGCTTCAAAGGAAGAAATTAAAAAGACAATGTCAATGAGAGAAAATATTTGCAAATCATATATATAAGGGACTGGTATCCAGAACATAAGACCTTACATGACTCAACAATAAACACTATTAACCTAATTGAAAATGGGCAAAGGACTTGAATAGACATTGCCCCAAAGAAAATATACAAATGGTCAAGCAGCATAAGAAAGGATACTTAGCATCACTAACCATTAGGGAAATGCAAATCAAAACCACAACGATTTACCACTTTGCATCTACTAGGATGATTATAACAAAAAAGACTGACAATAATAAACACTGACAAGAATATGGAAATATTAGAACCCTTCTCCATAGCTGATGGGAACGTAAAATGGTGCTGCTGCTTTGGAAAATAATTTAGCAGTGTCTCAAAAAGTTGATAGAGTTACCATGTGAGCCAAGAGAATTGAAAATATGTGCCCACGTAAAACCTTGTACATACATATTCAAAGCAGCTTTATTCATAACTAGAGGCCTGATGCATGAAATTTGTGAAAGGGGCGCGGCCCTCACAGCCCCGGCCCCGCCCACTGGTCATTCCAGAAGGTTATTCCACAGTCCAATCTCATTAACATATTAGCTCTTTATTATATAGGATAGTAAAAAAGTGAAAACACCTAAATGTCCATCAAGTGATAAATGAATAAATAAAATGCAGTATATCTATGCAATGGAGTATTATTCAGCCATAAAAAGAAACAAAGTATTGCTACCTGCTACTAAATAGATGAACCTTGAATACATTACGCTAAAGAAGCCAGACACAAAATACTACATATGATTTCATTTATATGAAACTGTTGCTCTTCTGTTTGTTTGTTTTGAATACCTCTTCCAATAAGCTAGGCAGTGGTCAGCAAACTCATTAGTCAACAGAGCCAAATACCAACAGTACAACAATGGAAATTTCTTTTGAGAGCCAAATTTTTTAAACTTAAACTTCTTCTAACACCACTTCTTCAAAACAGACTCGCCCAGGCCATGGTATTTTGTGGAAGAGCCACACACAAGGGGCCAAAGAGCCACATGTGGCTCACGAGCTGCAGTTTGCCAACCACGGAGCTAGGGGGAAGAACAGTACTCAGTTTTAAGGATGCCGGATTACAATAAGAGTTACATACATCCATGGCCACTTTCTATTGCCTTCTCCAACTTTGTTAAGTACCTATTATATGAGAAAAGCTGCAGGGAAGAAAAAGAAAGTCCAGGATAGGCAAATCCATACAGACAAAAAGTGCATTAGTGGTTGTGAAGGTATGGGCGGGGGATGGGGGGTCAGGAAGCAACTGCTAATGGTTACGAGTTTTATGGGCGAGGTAATAAACATGCTCTGGAAGTAGATGCTGTCTTTAGGAATACACTCAAAACCATTGAGTCATATATGTTATAAGTGTGAATTTTATTATATGTGAGTTATCTCTATATATAAAAGGCTAAGTGTCCATCCGACCGCTAGCTATGATGCACACTGACCACCAGGGGAGAGACGCTCAACGCAGGAGCTGCCATGACACACACTGGCCATTTAAAAAATAATGGCACCACGAACCTGGCGCCAACAAACCAACACTCAGCTTATCCCAAGTGGGACACAGGCCCCGCCACCACCCTGGAGTGACACCCCACCAAATCGCCGCCAATGCTGCCAAGACCCCATGGCGCAAAATGTGGCCCCCAGCCCAGCCCATGCCGGAAATGGTCACTGTGGGCACTGGGTAATGATGTCATGTAGCAATGCCCAGCTTCCTCTCTCTAGTGATCAGCCTCCTTGGAGTTTCTTCAGCTCAGGAACATGGGCTTGCTTTATAGCCAGGTGCAAACATTTTACACTTTAACCAAATGTTTGTGAAGTGTTTTGCCGTGCCTCATCTCATTTGATCCTCACAGAAGTCCTGGAGTAAGTAGATAGGAGACTCGGTAGAATCCTATTTTCTTTTCATTAGCTGGAAAATGGAGATTTAGAAAGTTGAGAAACTTGACCTGGCTGAAAAGAAGTAAGAAATGGTGGAACTTGAAAATGACTTCAGGTTTTCTCACTGCACAGAATATAGTCAAACGCTGCTGCAGTTAAATATTTTATCCTTTGTTCTCCCTGCGTGATCTACAATAATAATCTGCTTCGTGTTGTTATTTACTGCTGTGTTGCTGACAGTTACCTGAAAGAGAAGCTGGGGTGCTTCACTGGGCTGGGAAAAGTTTAGTTACATCAGAAAGCAGGCCTAATTAAACAAGTTTATTCTATATCTATAAAAGGCTAAGCTGACTCGCACATGCGCGATACATAAAAAGCTCTCGCTGGCCCCAATCGCACGCTTGTGTTTCCATCTGTCATTGTCGATTGTGAATCTGGTTGACACTTCTATTACAGAGAAAGGGCGAATAGCGATATTAAAATATTTCTTCTAATTAATTTCCTTTCAATGTGCACGAATCCGTACACCAGGACACTAGTATTAAACATAAAGGGATATAATTAGATTTTTATCTTGTTTGCTTGGTTTTTGCATACTGTTAATTAAGTCAGTGTTTCAATAATAAAACCATCATGAAGACATTTTCTGTCCATATACCTCCTTACATTTTTTACAGTCTAGTATGAAGAACATAGCAACCTAACCTGGGGTACCTTTTCCAACAGCTCCTCAAACTTGCGAAGTGCTCAGGATGAAGATGATAAATGGAAAAGGTCACCTAACTGTGTAGATCAGGTGTCTGGGAGACAGACAGTTCTATCCAAGAGAGTTCATTCCTCACTTCTCATTGTGGAATTTTCCTCCGAAGACCCACATTTCTCTCAGATCATTTCTGAATCTTACCCTTACACTTAATTATGTATGCTGTTGGTATAAAAATTACTGTCCAATGAGATTATTCTGTTTAAATACTTTTATAACAGGTCATCATGATTAAAGTGGGAATAGTATTTCTTAAATGTCAAAAATGGTGATTGGTTTCAGTATTCCGTAACATTTTCATAACCTAATCACCACTTCTGGGCAGATTCCTGTTCTAATAACCTTTGTCAATCATGACTGCATAAATAACCACTTGCTTCGTTATTCTCATTATTAATCTTTAGCAAAAAAGGAACCAGAGATGGCTTGTAGAAGAGGAACTGGTTCATAATGAAAGGAGAGGTATCTAAGCTCAAATAATACAGTAATTAGAAGAGCTTGTTGAATACGCTGCATCTTAAAAACAACAGTAACAACAACAGACGGGACAGTGGTCTAAATAAGCTTAATATTTTTTCAAAGTCAACCTATATCCAGCAGTGAGGGCAGGTAATGAGACACATACTTATAATAACATCTGTTGAAAGTAGTGGCAAGAACATTATGTAGTGCTATGCTAGCACTTCCTACGAGGACTTAAATGACCAAGGAACCACAGAAAACCTCTTGTAGAAAAAGACGGTTCAAACTGAGAGAAGAGGGACAATGTAACAACAACATAAAGGGCAGGCAGAGAAAAAGGAATCAATAAAAAGATGTGGTCAACTGTGTCTAATGCTACAGAGGCCACTCCAGCTAAAGACTGAGAGTACAGGAAGCTACTGGTGATGTTTGCCAAAACACAAGGGTGACATTTGTTAGGTGTTCACCATTTCCCCCAATGTTTTGATAGACAAAAGTTATTTTCATATCAAAGAAAGAAGCTCCTGGACAGAAAGAGATGTTTTATTCAGGGTCACCTTGAGACACAAACAGCTTACTATAAGGCTGCAACTTGAAGCTATCGATTAGTCACAGACTCCCAGGGAAAATAGAAGTTCAAGATTTTCACTGGGGCAGGTACTCCTTTCACTCTGAGCACCTACATACTATATAATATATAAAGAAGGCATATACTATGTATTCTGCTTATGTTTTGCCTGCCCTCAATGTGACAAAATTCCTACTTATCCTTTCAAACTTGTTTTTATTTCATCTCCTCCTCCAAGCTTTCACTGACCTTCCAGGTAGAGTTAAGCACCTTTCTTTTAGTGAATGGTATAGAGCTCAAATTATTCAGTTATATTACTATTACCTGAAGTGGCTTGTATGTTTTCGGAAATAACAGTATATTAATCTTGGTAGCTTTCTAGAACACAGAAGACATGCCAAAAATGTTAGAGGAATGAATTAAGGCATCAAGGCAAAGGAGTGCCTATTGAATTTCATGTTAGCTTTGAGTTTAGAATTGAAACAAACCAGAGACAGACCATGTGGTCTTTAAACTAGCCAAGAGGAAGGCTAAAAATACTGACTCATTAAAAATTTTAAATTGTTCCAATCTCACAAGATTTTCCCATCTGAAGCAAGTATGCTTTCCGACCATGCCACATTTTCCTCACAGGCATGTCCTTTTCTCTCCTTTCAAAACCCCTGCATGTTCTCCGATATGAACACTAAGGTCCAAATAATATATGTAGTCTGGTACTCAGTGATAATATATGCAACTGAAAATTATTTGTTGGTAAAATAAAAACTGATACCAGGTGAACTGATTAGCAGAGATAGATAAGAGTGTGTGTGTGCACTCTTTTATTAAGTTGTGCTCTCTGCTGGAGTATAACCCACTGATACAAGTCTGAAATTCCCCGTTAATTAAAAGAAATTTATGGCAAATTCCTTGCAAAGCCACAGAGTTTTTCAATTTCCTCATGATAGTTATCACTGGGAAGGAGAAGAAATCTCTAAAACAAACAGGGGAAAACTCAATGTTCTGGATACTTACAAAGGGAAAAAGTCAAGTGCCTCACACCCAGTTTCTTCTGGACTCTACTCAGTCTGTTTAAACAGCAGCAAACATGTGAGCCATAGAAAGATGTCTAGTTACAGTAATTAACTTGTTTTTTTAGTTTTCTAAGCATTATACTCGCCATTTTGTTTCCTGGAGAGTTACAGACGAGGTAGAGTAGAAACATACTTGGAACTGAGACCATTTATTTATTTTTACTTTTTAAAATATATTTTTATTGATTTCAGAGGATGGAAAAGGGAGAGATAGAAACATCAATGATGAGGGAGAATCATTGATCGGCTGCCTCCTGCACGCCTCCTACTGGGGATCGAGTTCGTAACCTGGGCATGTGTCCTTGACCAGAATCAAACCCGGAACCCTTCAGTCCTCAGGCCGACACTCTATCCACTGAGCAAACAGGTAAGGGCGGAACTGAGACCATTTAGACTGTCATTTGCTCAGATCATTAGACCTTGAGGTTTTTCAGGAAAACAACTACACAGTTAATTTCTCCAACTTTAAAGGTAAGGACCCTAATTTAAAAGTTCATATGCAGATATCCTAAAAAGCAGGCTATCAATGTGCCACACTGATCAGAATTTTTATTTCTTTACAGTTTTCTTTTCACATAATACTCCGCATATACATTTTAAAGCATTCATGGTTGAAGACAAGGTTGCAAAAACATTTCTATTGAAAACCATGCATTTTCTCTTGCTTCTAACCTGCTTAAAAATTTATCTTTTGTTTAAAGGTTCCATATTTCAGCTAGATCCGAAGGAGACATATTTTCTCCATTTGGAAGCTGCTTTAAATCAATTCAGCCTTTTTTTTTTTTTTTTAAGTTGCAGACACTAGCTTAGAATTGTGAGGCAGGGGGAGGGGGAGGCTGTTATCACACTCCTACCCCAACCAGAAGTTACTTTATAAGGTGAATTGCAGTAACAATGATTAAACTCTTGAAAATTTCCAATTTCAGAACAGGTAAATGCCTGACAATACAGACCACTGAAAGCAGTCTACACACTAAGATTTCTAGACTCTGACGTGAAACTGTGTGTACAATGCTTTGTGAAGCAGAGCTAAACACGCCAGGCTGGGCCTACTAGCTCCAGCCATGGGGAACACGCTAAAGCGTCTTAGGAAGAAGCCATCTCATTCTGCTCCCTATCTTCAAGCGAAAGAGCTTCATTCTTGTCATTAAATTAAAACCCTCCACAAACTATCAGTATCAATACATATGATACCTTCCTCTCTTCAGACTCCTATATTTGTCTATTGGAACTACTTATGCTGATATGTAAGACCATTCATTTCTGAGTGGAAATGTAAACTGAATTTAAGAGGTCCCTTAATCTTCTCTTTGCCAAACGAAGTAATCCAGTGGCATTATGCTTTCCTCATATAGTTCATCTTACAGCTCTTAGAATTTTTGTACTTGTCACTTCTCCCTTCTTCAGATTCCTCATTAGAGTTCTCTAATGAGAGTCAGATACCACCATCACCTATTGCACAATTAATGCTGATCACCAGGAATAGGTACTTGAATTAGAGTATCTGAGGATGACTCAGTATAACCTCTACGTGAGGGTGGGCACTTCTAAGTACTTTAAAGATATTTTCATATTTGAGTCTCATCAAAATAATAAAAAACACAAAGTACTATTATTAGCTCCTTTACAAGTGAATCTGCAGCACAGAATGGTTAACAAGTTAATGGTTAACCTTGGGTTGCTTTGCCAGTGAGCTGAGATTTGGAATAAAGTCCTAGAACCACTAGAGAACAATGCTTCCTAAACAGTAATGTACATGGGAATCAGCTGTGAATCTTGTCAAAGGATTCTGGTTCCGTAGATCCGAGGTGGGGCCTAAAATTCCACATTTCCAACAAGCTGCTGAGTGATTCTGACTGCTGGTCTGGGACCACATCATCACCCAGTACACAGCATCTCTGAGCGCCCTCCCTCCTCCGTATCAGCAGGAGGAGGCCGTCCTCCCCCTTTATGGTCAGTGTAAGACATTATTGGACTCCTTTCTTTCCTCCCTTTAATCTATCCTAAGAATATAGTATTGTTTTTTCTCTTTGGCTTCCTGTTTTTGTTCTGGAAAGAAGCATACAGAAAATAAAATATGAGATGCAAAATAACCCATTTTCTCCTTTGGAAGGAAGCAGTAGTCTAGATTTCCAGAGCAGTATAACATTTCTATTGTGGCTGACTACTGCACTAATAACAATTAGCAAGTATTACCTGTAGGGCTTGAGAATTTATATTGGGAGAAGAGTCCACAGAAAAAAAATAAACAACCACATTTTTCTCTTCTACTTTCAAATAGATATCCATCCTCTACATTGCCCAAGCACACTTTTAAGCCCAAGTTTACAATATAGCTTCTGAATCCAGTTTAACATTGCCAACCATTAGCGATGGCCTTAGGGAACTGCATTCTCACCACACTTGCATGTCCTTTTTAATGTGATTTGAAAATTTGACCCAATATAATAATGCTCAGTAAAAATTAAACTATTGCCATAACATAATATTCGTAACTAGAGTGAAAAAGAAGAGTTCTTATAGAACGGAATCACATCTAACATTTTAAGGTTAAATTAGAGAAAGTAGTAGGAATATCTCATTTCTTTCCTCTTTAAAAATGACTGAGGCTACTGCTCACAAATGTAAATTACTGCTCAGAGAAAAATTAAGTAACTCCTATGTGCAGGTTTATTATCTAAACTCAGCAAATGCTCCGAAGACCGAAGGTAATAAAGCATTTTATGAAGAACTTCACTTCACTGGTTCCTAATATAATTGAGCTTATGTGGACTGTTTAGCGGAGTGATATTTTAAGAACTGGTAAAGAACCAGATTATTTGCTTGACCCTCCACTCAAGAAATATTATAGAGAAATACCCAAAACACTCAAGGAGAAAAGTTTGACAATGTCATTAAAGTCAAGGAGTTAGGTTTTTGCCTTACTATTTTAACATTATTGACTGCTAAATAAGTTAATCCAAGAGGCCATATTTAAAAGAACAATTCCTGAGACCTAGGTTTTTATCTATATTCTAGAGGCCCGGTGCACGGATTTGTGTACCAGTGGGGTTCCTCTGCCTGGCCTGCGGGGATCAGGCTAAAATTGGCTCTCCAACATCCCCTAAGGGGTCCCAAATTGCGAGAGGGCACAGGCCAGGCCGAGGGACCCCACCGGTGCACAATTGGGGCCGGGGAGGGACCGCGGGAGGGCTCCAGGGCATGCCCAACCTGTCTCGCCCAGTCCTGATCGGCCAGACCCCAGCAGCAAGCTAACCTACCGGTTGGGAGCATCTGCCCCCTGGTGTCAGTGTGCATCATAGGGACTGGTTGAATGGTCGAATGAATGGTCAGACACTTAGCATATTAGGCTTTCATTATATAGGATGCTTAACAAAAGAGAATTGGATCTATTGTACAAGTCAAAAGTGATGACCAGAATAAAGCCAATGATTTTTACTTTACTTTCATGTTTTAAGCAATTCCACTAGGAGGTAGAAAATTCCTTTATTTAGTGTCTGTCTAGTGGTGGTTTTTCTTGAAAAATCAGTCTTAGCTAAATCAGTTCACCCTTGTCTGCATTAGGAGGAAGAAAAATATCCTCTTTTGGACTAAGATAATATATAAATACAATTGGATATGTTCAGAACATTGAGTCAATGTTAGTAGCCAGAAAAGAATTAAAAAAAAATGTTTTTATTGATTATTTTTTTTTACAGCGAGAAGAAAGGAGAGGGAGAGATAGAAATATTGATGAAAGAAACCTCGATCGGCTGCCTCCTGCATGCCCTATACTGGGGAACAAGTCTGAAACCTGGGCATGTGCCCTGATTGGGAATTGAACCAATGACCTCTTGGTGCATGGGTCAATGATCAACCACTGAACCACACTGGCCAAGCCAGGAAAATTGTTTAAAGAAAAAAATTAAGTAAGTACAGTGGGATTTCTGGTTTCAGACAAGATGGAGCCCTGGACATCATATATAAAACAAGCATAAGAAGATTCAGAAAGAAGGATAGAAGGTGATAGAGTGGCCAAAGGCTTCGGAACCTGGGGAACAACACAATGGTGAATTGTTTAGTTTTGTTTTGCCTCATATACCCTGGACTGGGTGTTCAAGAAGCCAACAGCCCAGAAATGCCAATGGACATGGAAAGAAAAATCCAAAAGCAGCCTGCTCTCACTAGCCAAAAGAAAAGGAAAGGGGACCTCGCCTAGCAAAACAGAAAATGTTTAGATAGGAACTGTCTTACTCTAGCCGAACACCACAGAATACACTGCAACTCCACCCCCCCCCCTCCCATCCGCAAGGACTAAGACTTCTTGGTGTTCCTCTACTCCAGCCCCCTTTTCTGCTGAGGTGGTATCAGAGTAGACTGAGTGGTGAGCCAGTGCTTTAATCACTAACTGATGGTCGTCACTCCCTTTACCACATCCTTCATGATTACTGTATCAGTAGAGGCCTCACAGGGAGGCTGAACCTCCATCCCATCTAGCTTTAATTAGGTGTCGCCCCACTGGGGTAGTGCCAGAGGATGCTAAGTCGAAAGCCAAGAATTTCACAACCACTTGGGAAGCCCCTGCCCTTCTCAGCCAGGGTGGTATCAGGAGAGGTCTAGTAGGGAGTGGAATTCCCCCCCACCCAGCAGTAATGAGGCACCCCCTCCATGGGTGTCAAAGGAGGCTGAATGGGGACCATGAAATTCCTTCCTCACCTAAAGTAATGAAGTGGAGTCTCCTTTCCCGCCCCCCCCCGCCCCCGGGCTATAATGTCAGAAAAGGTCTGTTAAAAGAGATGATTTAAATAAGACTATAACTTACCACCCCAAATACTGAGAATTCAACTAAAAATAACTTGCCATACCAAGAGACAGAATAATCTCCATTTGGATAAGAAAAGACAATTGACAGATGCCAAAACTGAAATGACACAGATGCTGGACTTATCTGGCAAGGATTTTTAAAGTAGCCATCATGAAATGCTTCAATGAGCAATTATAAAAATGCTTAAAACAAATGAAAAGTCTCATAAATACAAAATATAAAGCTCAAATGAAAATTTTAGAATTGAAAAGTACAATAACCAGAATTAAAAAAAAAACGAAACTGAATGGGGCTCAACAAGAGAATGGGGAGGACATAGGAAAGAATTAGTGAATTTAAAGATAGAACAATACACATTATCCAATTTGACAATGAAGAGAAAATAGACTGAAAAAGAACAGGAACAGAGCCTCAGGGATCTGTGTGAATATAACCAAAGATCCAGCATTTGTACCATTGGAGTCCCAGAAAGAGGGAAGCTTTTGGCTTCTCCCATAAGCCTTCAACAAAGCACATCCTAAGAAAAGCCCTCACCATATACTAGTACTTCTTAAGTTGCCAACCTCTCTCTCTCCTCCCCACTGTTACCAAAACTCTAAAACACTCATATACACTCATTGTCTCTACTTCCTAATTTCTAGTTTAAGTTTGGCCCAGTACAATATGTTTCCCTGTTTTCTTGACAAATATCATCTAATCTATTAATTGCTAAATATAACCACCTGATTTGGGGTTTTTATCCTCCTTGCTGGCCACTTTCTCCCTCTTCAAATGATCTCTCCTCCTGATTTACTGGCCCATTCTGCTTTTCCCTTACAGATTACTCCTTTTAACATCTCTCTCACTGACTTTCCCTTTCTTTACCCACCATTAATGCAGATATTCCCGAAGATAATGCCCTAGGACCTAATCTGTTTTCACTACCTCTTTCCACAACATTATATTCTTCTATAGCTTCAAATTTAATGTATGCTGATGACTCCCAGATATCTATTCCTTATCTATACAAGAAAAGCAGTGTGACGTGAGGTTCTCTAGCAGTCCTGCATTCCAAACATGACTATTATCCAGTAGAGTACATGCACATATTTGGCACTGTATGGTTTATAAAATGTAGGTAAGACAATTGGTAATTTCTCAAATAATTTTCAGTATTTCAAGTCATAATGTTGGATTTTTACATTAAAATAACAAAAGCTAATGCTCCAAAAAAGTTTTAACACTCTACTACTCTTTAAAGCATCATCAAAATGTTATTTAATGGTGGCACTTTATTGCAAAGAAAGTGCTTATACATACCATTTTCCTTTAAAGGAAACATGAAATTTATTTTACTGGAAAATAATATTGCACGTTTAATTCCTGACTTGATTACCCTTTTAAGTGAATTCAAAATGACATATGGTATAATACAAATGAATTAAGTTAGCGTTACCTATATACAATAAAAAAGAAATCACATTGAATAAAGTTAAGGGCTATGTTATGCATCAAAATAAAATTTCTTCTTTTTCTCTAACTGGCATCAATAAGATTACAGCAATATTCAGTTTTCTGACACCTAAAAATGAACTGTTTTCTAGTTCCATCTATACTATTTGTGCAATAACTTTAAAAATGACTTAAAAGCAATGAAAAAAAAGCCACATAATTCACCACATTGGTAAAATCATTAATATGACCTAATTATACTAACAGAATAAAGATTACAAGTACTATATTACTTTACTATACTTGACATTTTCAATGATCAACCAGGTTATGTATATCTTCCCCCCAGTTTGGGTAATGGCTCTGAAATATATAGACCATGTAGAAATGACAGACTGTGTTTTAAGATATGCAGATCACCATACGGCAACAACAGGTATTAATGCTGAGCACGAGTCAAGAAAATATCTAAGGAAAGTTTAATAATGAAAGTAGTTTTGTGCTTAAATAAACACGGCAAACAAAACTTTAGTCCCTTTACTCAAAGCAAATCTTTTCTAACAGTCATGCATTTAAAGTTGGATCATGGTCACCTTCATACAAGTGGTAGGTACCAATTATCTGACACTCCCTTTGAACATAGAAGTATCAAACAAACAAGGCAGGCATTCTTCACATCTTTTCCTGGCACACTGTTAGCTGCTTCAATTAAAAAAAAAAAAGGTTGTGTATAAAGATGCCAATAGGCCATGATAACGAAGTACCCAGCGGGCAATCTGTACGAATCCTGATAGGGCTCAGGGAAATAAATTTGCCTTGGCATTATTTCTAAGGATGCCCCATGGAATAAAATTTGGGAATGTTCTGTCTCTAGAAAATGGTAGAGGATTTTTAACTTTATGTAAGTGTCAATCCAATTGCCAGTGAAATCTCCCTTTTAATAAGAGTAGGGCCACAATAATGTAACTGAAAACATTCACTCCCAGAATACAGACATAATCCCTCAGCTATCTGCTCCAATTCCTATCATACACAAGAGATTGATTAAAAATGAAATGCAAGCTCCACTGGGTGGCACAAGACTAAGCCACAGGAAGGGTTACTTTCTCCTATTACTAAAATGTGTTCTGCCTTTTATTTTCTCATTTAAAAAATATATTTAGATTACAAAATTAAAACAAATAAAAGTAACACTGCATAATTTAACTGTCATTTTCTACCAAATTGCTTATAACTGTAACCATAAAATGATAATAATCTACCATATGTGCAGCTGCAAAACTAAGAAAAGCACTGGTCAGTGCTGCTGCGAAATGTGAACCTACTACTCCCCCTGGTGCCTGTGCAACTGAATTGCAATAAAATAAAAAGTCCATTTCTCCAAGAAAGTGTGAAATTTCATATAAAGTACTGTCAATTCTGCTATAATGCTTGCTTTGAAAACACAAATTCATGTTAGTACATTTCATGTATTAAATAATTTGAGCAAAAAGTTGAATATCACCCATGAGAAACCTTAGGTGCAGGCAGAAAACGGCACTTAGCTGACCCAAGCCCAGTAGGAACACACAAGACACATACCCACAGGCCTCAAACTCCAAACATCTACCAGCTATGGTAGTTCACCTGTGTCTAATGTTAAACCGTTCCATCCAATCACAGTTACCTGTCTACCACTTTACAATAAGTCACAAACTAAGACCCTTTTAATATCTACTTCCACAAGCATACTTAAGGTATTTTCAAGATCAAGTGCCATATTTATTGTAGTATTTATACATTTCATTTTTTATATCCCCACCCAAGGACATGCTCTTACTAATTTTAAAGAGAGAAAGGAAGGAAGAAAGAGACAAACATCGGTGTGAGAGTGAAATATCGATTGATTGCCTCCCACACGTGCCCTCACCAGGGATCTGCATGTGCCACAACCTGGGATCCAACCAGCAGTAACCTGGGTATAGAAGCCCTGACTGGTAATCCAACCTGCAACCTTTCAGTGTCTGGGATGACACTCCAACCAACTGAGCCACACCGGCCAGGGCAATATTTATACATTTCTTAATTATTTAATGCGTAAAACTGTGCTATCATTTTTACCAGGTTACTTAAAAAAAAAAATTTCACTAATGAAGTTTTTGAGTGTTGGTCCCTACACCCATTTTTCCCATAAGCCCTGCAAGTTTTTGTTTTTTGGCATCATTTTGCATGTGGTGATGTTTAGGAACGCACGTTATTATAGCAGAACTAATTGTATAACAACTAGTAAAATTTAAAAGCCTCTACTATATTAGTGTATAGGATAAGAGTAATTATCTAAATTTTGTAACTTTAAAAATGTAATTTATCTATTTCCATGAAAGTATTGACTTTTTTATCTATCTTCTTTTAGGAAGGCTCTCTCTTCAGTTATAGATGTTTACAATATTTTAGGAGGGAAAAAAACAAACACATAGCCACTATTCCCACTCAGGCTATTCATCATACCAGATAGTTTGTGCTGCTGCTCTAACTGACAACCAAGTCTTTCCAGAAATCTGAGGTGAGAAAAGGTCAAAATAACCAAAAAAAAAAGTCAGGATGATTCCTGTTTTGAGTTCACATGTCATTCAAAACTTGAATTGGTCCTTGAATTGGCCAAAAAGTTGCATAAGAAAAATAAGCAGTCCATTAAAGAGAGAGACTAGGTTCGAGGGAACGCAAACAACCCAGAGCTGCTCTCGCAGATGATAAATGCCGTTTCTCACAGGCCTCCCATTTTCTGAAAAATACCAGCATTACATTCAAATAAAAGGGAAGTCAGAAAAAAACCTTTAGGGATTCATAATCCTTCACTTAGTTCACTCTTGATGACACCTCACACCTCACTGTCACATGCCTCCCTTAACAAAGTGCACTTCAATATTAGCAGTTTGTCTACACTGGGCTTACCCTTCCCACACTATCCACCTGCTTCAAACAGAGAAAAACTCACTGGAGTGTAGTCCATGGACAGCAGCTTTGGTATCACCTGGGAGCTTGTGGCAAATGCAAAATCCCGGGCCCTCTCCAGAGATGGGTCAGAGCCTGCACTTTCTCGAACTCCCAGGTGACTGATGTACACATTCAAGCCTGCGGAGCCCTGCTCCAAACAGTGACGAAGTTCCACGCTCCATTTCTGTCCATCTTGCACTTTTATAGAGTTAAGAAGAGCAGCTTTCCTGCCACCATAGTCAAGGCTCTTTTACAGTAAATTAACAGGAATGCTCATTTTTTGAAAATTTGCTGCTATTTTGTTAGGCTTTTGAAGCTTGTTAGAACACTATCTGTTTGGATCACAATAAATAAGAATGAATAAAATGGGATAAAATTGATTAAATATGACTAAATATTAATTCCTAAGTAGGCAGAGTTTCATGTATAAGTATATATAAAATATAAAACACATGGTTTTTAATGTGTACATGCAAAATAGCAGACATTTGTGCAATAAAAACCCAAGCAACTCATGCTTATGTCATATTTCATTAATTAGATAAAAAAAATTTTAAACCTCACAGAATTCATCCCAAATTGGATATAAAAGCACCAGTTTGTCTTAGTTACAATGAATTAAAATATACAGAAGAAAAGGTTTAATAATGGTACCCTTATTATATTTGGGGTGATAGGGTATTTATCAGAGCTCTACTGAAAACCAATATCTCATTAATGCTTGCTATCCTATATAATAAAGAGGTAATATGCAAGTTAACTCTCACGACCTCACAAGATGGCTGCCTACGACCAGGTGGGCAGGGGGGTTAGTGAGGGATGACCAAATAACTAAACAAGCAGGCTGCGTGGGGTAACCAGGCTGGCAGGGGGGTTAGTGAGGAACAACCAAATGACTGAACAGTAGGCTGCATGGAGCAACCAGGCCGCAGGGGGGCAACCAGGCCAGCGGGGGGTGGGAGGGGCAGTTAGGGGTGACCAGGGGGGAAGTTGGACGCGACCAGGCTGGCAGGAGGGGCAGTTGGGGGCGATTAGGCTGGCAGGGGGGCAGTGAGGGGCAACTAGGTTGATGAGGGGGGCAGTTGGGGGCAACCAGGCTGGCGGGGGGGGGGGCAGTAAGGGGTGACCAGGCCGGTGGGTGGAGGGCAATTAGGGGTGACCAGGCAGGCATGGAGGTGAGTGATTAGGAGCCAACAGTCCAGGATTGTGAGAGGGATGTCCAACTGCTGGGGATGGGGCCTAAACCAGCAGTTGGACATCCCCTGAGGGGTCCCAGATTGGAGAGGGTGCAGGCTGGGCCGAGGGGACCTCCCCCCATGCACAAATTTCATGCACCAGGCCTCTAGTTACCATATACACTGAGTGGCCAGATTATTATGATCTCTGAATGCATAATAATCTGGCCACTCAGTGTATATGCTATATAATAAAAGGCTAATATGAAAATTGTCCCCTCGACCAGGAGTTCGACCAGCAGGCAAGCCAGCCAACCGCCCATGTCCCCTCCCCCTGGCCAGGCTGGCTGGACCCCACCCATGCATGAATTCATGCACCGGGCCTCTATATATACACACATATACACACACACATACATACACACACACACACACACATATACACACACACACACACACACACCACTCTCTGAGTGGCCATATTATTATGCATTCAGAGATCATAATAATCTGGCCACTCAGTGTAATTTTAAATGCCTAGCATCCAGGAATTCTCTAATAAAATGACCCCTGTTCTCTCAGACTCTATCCTGTGAACTCCTAATATGCACACACACAGTACATACTCAACACAAACTAGCCTGGCTGCTTCATTAGGACAAAGAACTGCAAAGTACTGAGGGATACCTCTCTCTCTCTCTCTCTCTCTCTCTCTCTCTCTCTGGTGCTTTTTTAAAAATTGAAATATATTTGACCTATTACAATGTGTAAATTTAACTTGCACAGCATGCTAATTTGATACATTTATATAGTGTAGTATGATTGCCACTGTAGCAAAAGTTTGCACCTCTGCCAGGTCACATAATTATCACTTTTTGTGTGTGTGTGTGTATGTGTATGGTGGGAATATTTAAGGATCTAGTCTCTTAGCAAGTTTGATGTTTATAATACTGTTGTCCATATTCACCATACTGTGCATTAGATCTCTAGGCTTTATCTATTAGTTTACATTTCTCTATCCTTGTTCTATTTCTTACAAGTCTACAGTATGTATGCTACAGAGTCTTTAAAAAGGATGAGGTCCCCACCCCCATAAATATACAATATATAAAAACAACAACAAAAACAATGAAACAAAGACTAACATCAAACCAAACCAACCCCAAAATCGTCACTCGCCAACTATGAGGAAGTCAGCAAACATTCCTGTCCTACCTGTACTGAGGCCCAGGAACATTGGGGAAAACCTGTCAGTACTCCAGCATCCACAGAGCACAGGTGGCAGAAGCTCACCACTACAGGAATTTAAACTCGGTGCACTGAAGAAACTACAGTTACAACAGAACCCGAGTCCAGTTCAACCACTGGCTGGAATAACTCAAACTGCACTCTACCTGCATTCCTGGTAAAAGAAAGAGGTGCCCATTTCTGACGTAAGTACTATTTACTTAGGGCTCTACTGTTCTTTAACACACAATGTCAGGTATTAAATAAAAAATAAAGAATTCTTTTCATGGACTTATCATCAAACTGGATACAGCACAGGAAACAACTTGAAAATAAGGCAGCAGAAATGATCCAAAATGAAACTCAAAGACGATAAAAAGAACAGAGCATCCCAGATCTGAGATACCATGTCAAACATGTGTTACTACAATCCAGAAAGAGACAGGAGAGAGAAGGGGCTGGGAGGAATATGTGAAGAGATAATGAATTGTCAAAACTTTGTAAAATTAATGAAACAAAGCAAACCACAGACCAAAGAAGCTCAAAGAGCTCCAAGCAGGATCTCGATCTCTCTCTCTCCCTCTCTCTCTCTCTCTCTCTCTCTCTCTCTCTCTCTCTCTCTCTCTCTCTCTCCCCTCCCTTCCACTCACTCTAAAAAAATCAATGGAAAAAATATATCCTCAGGTGAGGATTAACAAAATATTTAAAAATTATTTTTAAAAAGCTTCAAAAACTGAGTGAGGGTTTTAGACAACAACAACTATAAGATGAAAAAACGTTCAGAGAACTCCCTAAAAAAAGAAGAAACAAAATCAAGGGGACAAAGGGTGAGAGGTGAGAGAGGATAAGAAAAATAGATGAAATGAAGGTTACTTGCAAAACTAATCATTTCAAAGAAGTCATTTGTAAGAAATATGTAAGAATCAATTTTTTTTCAAGAAGAATAATCAGTTTGAACACATCTAAGAAACAGTGATCTGTTCGTACAGTGCAAAATGAGGCTCCAAACTTGTTCAGTATGTTCTAGATCTGCCCAGAAAGAAGGTGTTTAATCAGGGACCTGTAAAACACCTTTATTCTCTCTCTCTTCCTCACTCAGCCAAGCCCTTCCTCTTTCTTGGCTCATACCTCCACTGTTCATACAAATCCAATGTTCCCTCTATAACCTTTAATATTCTACCAAGGTAAGTCTTTATGTCTACCGTCTTTACCTAAAATCTTCCCTCATATTCCCTTATCTTGAATGTAAATTAAATATAAATTTTACCTAAGAGTAATCATAATTCTATAAACTTTAAATATAACCTTACTGTTCCTAAAATTCATTTTCTTGTATTCCATCGCTTGATCTTTATGGCAACATCATGCTGTATTATCACCTTACAAATGGAACAAGGGTAAGATATGACTGAAGGCCATCTCAGTTCTGGTACTCCCAACAGCCCTTTACAAATTCACCTCAAATAAAGAGCAGAATTCACTTGGTGGCTCGGCATACTACAGTTCCTTAAGGTCCCCAATGACTTTCTGTTCAACAAATCCAATGTATACTTTATAGTTCTCTTATCTGACTTCTCTGGATCAGTAACTCTGTTGAATTGCTATCTTCCTTCAGCAATTTTTGGCACAACTCAACACTATTGCTTTTCGATAGCTATTCCTTCTCATTCTAAGTCCCTGTCTTTCTACACTTAGTAAGTGTTAGATCCTGTCCTTGGCTTTTATCTGTCTTCATGCTTTAAGTTCTCCCTGGGCAATCTCACCCAAACTCTAAACTTTGGAAGCTAATTACATTCTGATGACTCTCAGAAGCACATATTGGGTCCTGAATTTTATTCTCATTCCACATTCTTATCTTAATCAAATTGAGCTTATCTTCAAAGTTAATATGGCCAAAATTAAGTCATAACCTTTTTCTCTTTTGAAAATCTTTTCCCCATATATGCCTATTCTATATTCCCAATTCAGAAATCAGGGTCATCAGATATGTTAGGTCCCACACAAATCCTCATACCTGTTTTATTCTAAAACGGTGTCAAGTCTGTCTTGTCTTTTCTATCCTCATTACCTCTGCTTTAGCTCAGTCTCATCTGGACTACTGATTTATTATACAGTAAGCATCTGAACACTAACTTCACCCTTTCAATTCATTCTTCATACTGCTGCAGAAAATTATTTAAAACACCCATCAGACTAAATTACTGGCCCCTATCTTCAATAATCAAAATCAACCCCGACCCCCCGCGCCTCCCCCAGCTGATACCCAACAGAGTAAGTCCAAACACCTTTGCCATTCAAAACATTCAATGATTTGGACTAAACTTACCCATCCAGGATCATTTCCTCCATCTTGCCTTTGCAATTTCCATCTCACCACTGCAAGTTGTACTTTCATTACATCAAACTCCTGATGTTTCCTAAACACATTACAATAGTGCTATCCAACAGAATCGTCTGTGATGATGAGATGTTCTATATCCATTCTATACAGTACCAGTCACATGCGCGCAACCAGGGAACTGAAAATGTGGCAAGTGTGGCTAAGGTACTGAATTTTTCATTTTATTCACCATGAATCAATTTACATTTAAACTGTCACATGTAGCTCATGGCTACCATATTAAACAGTGCAGTTCTATGCTCTCTGTATCTCTCTATGTTGGAATATGTCCTTCTGTCCAGAATGTTTCTTTCTTTACCCCTTACTTGTTGACATGGTAATTTTCTATTCATCTCTCAAGTTTCAACTCACTGACTGTTTTATACAAAGTCTTCTTTGCTCCGAACAACTCCCACAACAGTTTATGCCAAAAGATAAAAATTTAAAAATAAGGTACCATTTATCATACTGTGGTTATACTTTGAAGACATTTGCAGTGTTTGTTGTGTGTTAAATGCTGTGCACGACACTGATATCACAAAGAAGAATAAATCAAACTCTGTAATAAATTTTTGCTATTAGGACAAACAAAGAACTGCTAAACTATGTGAAAGGTGCTACCCTGGAAGCATCTGCCAATATTGTTCTCTGGACGATGCCCTGCTCTTTCCAAATCCTGATGCTTTTCACATACTTTTCTTTTTGTCTGGCACTCCCTCCTTTGCCTTCTCTTCTTGATTAAATTCTTTGTGCTTTAAGATTCAGAGCAACAGTCAATTGCTCTGGGAAGTCTCTCTTGATCCCCGTTAGCCTCTGCTCTGCTCTCTGAAATTGTACCCGGAAAATATGTTTATCACACTGCATTACAATATCTTGTTTCCCCCATACAGTCCATAAGACAGTACCTAGTACATAGCTGGCATTCAAAAACTGTTTTCAAAATATATGTCTACAACTAAGCAAGAAAAATACTATAAATTTACATTATTCTTACTTTCACTTATGCCAATAACATACACAACTCTGACTTCACTGAACCTTATAAGGCGAATTTACATCTTTGGTAAATGGACATATTCTGAAAGACCTACGAGTCAAAAACTGAACACATCCAAAACTTATTTAACTTATCCAAAAAAACTACCTGAGCCTTGTCTTGAGTCCCTGCCTCTTCAGGGGACCAATACCTACAAGGAAAAAAACAGGTTTTATGCATTTTGCAACCAAGTACAATAAATGTTATACATGGTCCACTTTTACTCAAAACACTACAACTGCCTATCAACTATTTTATCTTTCACTACCTTCTCTCTTAAACCAAACCAAATGACCTAAGAATTATGCAATGGCCATTTTATAATTTTGGTTGTAAATGCTCAGGAGAGTAAAAAGTAATATCTTTCAAAGAGCAAAACCAAAATTACTCATTTTTTATTCTTTATTCTCCTATTATGCAGAATTCCTATGAAATTAAATAAATGACAACAAAACAACAGAAAAAAACTTAGGGATAATAAAAGTGTACCACAAAAAGTATTTGTTGCACTGAGTTAGTAAAAGTTCTATTTATATATGAAAGTAAAGAATCATAAACCAGTTTAAAATGATGATTTGGAGCTCTGCTTTCAACTTCCAGCCTTGTTTCTGATCTTAAGTGGAAAAGTATATAGTCTTCCCATTTAAGAATAAGTGCAAGTTTTTCACAAATGTCCTAAAACAGACTGAGAAATTCTATTCTATTTCAAGTTGTCAGAGAGATTTATAATGAACTAGAGGCCCAATGCACAAATTTGTGCACGGGTGGGGTCCCTTGGCCTGACCAGTGATTGGGGCCAATCAGGCCGCTGGCCAGGAGGAGGGACCATGGGAGGTTGGCCGACTGTGGGAGTTGGCTGTGGGAGCACACTGACCACCAGGGGACAGCTCCTGCATTGAGCGTCTGCCCCCTGGTGGTCAGTGCGTCATCATAGTGACTGGTCGACCGGTTGTAAAGGTCGCTTAGGCTTTTATATATATAGATGGATGTTGCATTCTGTCATATTTTTTTCATCCATTGAGATAATCATACAGTTTTTTTGCTTTTGGTTAAAATGGTGAATTACACTGACTATTTTTAAATTTTGGTCATGATTAATATGTTATAGATTTTTTTATGCAGCTGGATTTGACTTGCAAATATTCTGTTGAGAAATATCCTCTTCTCTTCAATTTTTAGGGATAGTTTGTGTAGGACTATGTGCAGGGAAGAGGCCTGTTTGTGATTGGCCCTTGAATGACTCTTGGGAATTGACTTCTTAGACTGTTCTGATAAAAACTGTTTTTCCCATGTAGAGCCTTGAACTGTACCAATTTGTCTGTCTAGTTTGTGAAAACGATGTGAACACCTGCTTTTGGTAACTACACTCAGGCACACAGGAACTGTGTGACTGATCCCCAGTAAAGACCATGAAGTTGGTGAAAGAGCCACTGGAAAGCAGGAGGCTGGATAATTGCCAGAGCTCACACAGGGATAAAAAGACATAGCATTCCCATCAGCCAGAACAGAGAAATTATATATTACACAAGTATTTGATAGGGTTCTCAGAGAAGTCACACCTTAAAAATGGCCCCAGAATAAAGATTGCTATGGACATACTGAAATGATGCTTAAAAACAAGATTCAAAAGACAAAAACTGATTCCAAATAACTTTGTTTCAGTGTCTGAATAATGACCCAAACTTTTTATAACCTACACAAAGTAAAACAAATTAAGGTTCACAGGGTAGAGGATAAAGGTTAAATGTTACTTTGCAAGGTTCCTCTAACAAGTACAATATTAATTCTATTTTAATAAAGTGCATACTGTAATCCCTAAAGCAACCACTAAACAACACTGCAAAGTGGCACAACTAAAATTCCAATAGAGGAATCAGTATAATGCACTAAACATTCAGCTAATACAAAACAAGCAGAAAAGGAGGCTCGGACAAATATGAGAAACAGTAAACAATAGCACAATGGAATACCTAAACCCAACCATACCTATAATTAAAAAAGTATAATAGACTAAGCACTCATTTTAAAATACAGACTGTCAGACTGGATATAAAAAACAACACCCAGCTATAGACTGCATACATAAATGCACTGGGGGTAAAAGCAATAAATAGATTTCAAGTATAAACGATGGAAGAAGATAGGTCATGCAAACAGTAAGCATAAGAAAGTTGTTGTGACCATATTAATATCAACATAGACTTCAAGGGTGGAGGTATTACCACAGACATAGAGGCAAATTTCATAATGAAAGGGTAAATAAATTATGCACATATAAAAATAACAAAGGCATATATACTTTGTAGTATAGCTTCAAATGACACTATCAAGTGCCTTGATTCAATTAACATTTAAATTTAGAAAACACTACTACTAACAACTACTAAGTACATATGTACTAGTATATATTCTTTTCAAGTGCACATAGAATCATCAAGATATACCACCTATTGGGCTGTAATACAAGTCTCATTAAATTTTAAAGGGTAAAATTATATAGAATATGCGTAGGCATTAAGTAATTAAGTTAGAAATCAGTAACAATGTACTCTAAATAATTCATGTAAAAAATTTTCAAAAAATTAAAAAATATTTCAAACTGAATGATAATGTAAATACATTATTTCACAAATTATGTAATGTAACAAAATCAGAGCTTAAATGGGTATTTATAGTTCTTAATGCTTATGTAACAATGAAGAAAGTCTTAACAATGATCTGTTTCCATCTTAAGATGATAGAAAATGATTGGAAAGAATCCATATAAGAACAGAAAAAAAAAAAAAACACACACACACACAAAAACAGACATGATGGAAAATTAAAAATGCCCAAAGTGGGCTTCTTGAACATTAATAACATTGGTAAGACCATTGCAAGACTAATAGGAAAGAAGAAAAATACTAATTGCCAATATGAGGGAAAAAAGAGGCGGTATCACTACAGATGTTATACAAATCAAAAGAAAAATAAGTGAAATCCCACTTCCTGCAATGATGAAATAGTACTTGTTTTTATTTGTTGTTTTTTTTTTTGAATAGTTTATTTTGAACCAACTCTTCCACAGCTCTAGACATAAAAACTCTAGATGTAAAAAACAAAAAAAACAAAAACCATCTACCTCAAGGCACTGAAGGTTAACCAGAAACAGGAAAAGTAGGAGGGGAGTTGCCAATTAGAAGCAGGAAACACTGGGGTTTTCTGTTCTATGACTTTTCCCCAGAGTGCAAGTCCCATATCAAAGAACTCGTTCCCTAGCCGAAGTCATTGCTGTACCTTTGTCCAAAGCCACTGTGACACTTGTGGGGGTCCAGTTCTGGAGTGTCTATGCTGCTGCATTAATCTATGGACCTGTCCTTTTGACAGTACTGCACTGGAGTACTTGAACTAAGCTGGGTTGAGGAAGTCCTCCAAGTTTTTTCTTCTTGTAATAAATTGTTTTAGATATCCTAGCTCTTTTAACTTTCCACATAAATTTAGAATTTCCTTGTGTATATCTACAAAAAATGTTGCCTGGAGTTTGATAGGAATTAACAATTCCAGAATAATTAACATCTTTACTATGTTAAATCTTCCACTCCGTGAACATGGTTGGTCTATCTATTTATTTAGGTTTTCTCTTATTTCTTTCATCAGCATTTTGTAGCTTTTAGCATACAGACCCTGCACATATTTAATGCCTAATTATTGTATTTGTGGGGAAGATATTGTAAATGGTGTTTTAAAAAAAATTTTAGTTTCCAGTTGTTCCTTGTGACAGATATTTGCATGTTGACCTTGTATCCTGTAATGTTTTCAACTCATTTAATAGTTCTAGAATTATTTTTAAAAAGATTCCTTGGAATTTTTATGAAGATAACCAAGGTATCAGAGCTTAAAGCTAATATCCACCACCATATCCAGGACTTTTTGCTGTCTCATCAAAAGACTTTCCCTCTGAGTGCTTATTGCATGCTTTAGCCCACAAAGAAAGAGACTGAGCAGCCCCTGCTTCTTACTTTCTTCACTATATTTGTATTACATTCGTACTATGGTAGGAAAATAAAAGCTCAAGCGACTACACAAATCACCTTAAGACTTTGTCACCATGAGCTTCCCTTCCTATATATTTTCAGCTAAAATTTATACTACCCAGGTGGTAGAAGATGATAATCCAGATTACAGAAATTACCACATGACAGCATCCACAAGAGACCTTGAGGGCATAAAACAATGTTTCTATAAAAATATATATTTCAATAAAGCTATATATTTTTAATTTTAAAAAAAAGAGACCTGGGGAAAAAATAAACCCAAGTCAACTTTGAAAGAAAACCTACCTTTATCATAAACCTCAAAGACTCCCCAAAGATAAAACTATAAAGCAGTAAGTAATTCACAGCAAAAACTTCAGTAACTACATGGCAACAAAACACCATAAGAAAGAATAAAAAAAACAAACAGAGACTTACATGGGCTTCCTATGTATAATGAAAGAAAACAAAAGATGAACACGTGAACAGAGGACAGAAAACAATAAAGAATGCCCAAGTAGATTTGAGACCCAAATAAAACTTTTTAGCTATAAAAATATGATGGAAGTTTAAAATTTTAATGGATATACTTAATGCAGTAGCTTAGACAGAAATAAAATGAGAAACAGATCTTAAGAGAGATCTGAACAAGTTAGCGGCATAGAGAAAGAAGAGATGATATAAAGAGAGTTGAAAAGATAGGAAGGATAGAATGAAGTGATCTAAAATATAACTAGAGTTTCCTGAAGGCAAAGATGGAAAGAATGGGCAACAGCAACATCTCTTATATAAAAGGCCTGTGGCTGTCATGCCGTAACGCCATCACAACCCAACAAGCAGCAGCTCTCCCGGCGGGCAGGGTGTGAGCTACTAACAGCAGAGAGCTATGAGTGGCGGAGGGCAGGGCGGCCAGCTGAGGCAAGTGGAAGCAAGCTACTCATGCACACTGGGCCTCTGGTAAGGAAATAATAAAAAATTTTCACTAGCAATGAAACACAAATCAACAGTGATTCAAGATAACAAATGAGTCCTGAGCAGGGTAAACAGAAGGAAATTCATACCTAGAGTCATTATGATGAAACCACAGAATAAAACAGATAATGAAAAGAGGATTGGGAATTCTCAAAAAAGATGAAGAAAAAAAGGAAGCGAGAAGACAGTGAAATATCTTCAATGAGCTGACAAATGTAACTGTCAACTTAGAATTTTAAGAATGAAAATAAAATAAGAACATTTTTAGACAAGAAATGTAGATGAATACCAGGAAATCTTCACAAAAAGAATTGCTAAAAAATGTACTTGAAACAGAAGGTAAGTGAAGCCAGGTAGAAGGTCTGAGAGGCAAAAAATAATCTGGTTTTGTGTGTGTTTTTTTAAAGCTAAAACTCAAAAAAGTTTAAAAAAACAACACACCCCCAAAATTCAAATGATAACAATGACAACATACAAACTGGAGAGCAGTAATAGTATTAATGTGTTGTATGGGTGAAGAATAAAGATGTTAACTTCAGACTTTTGATAAGTTAAATACATATGTAAAACTGTATTGAGGAACCAGTAAAAAAATAAATATGCATTTAAAAACAAAGTGCAGATCTTTTCTCAGGCAAAAATATCTAAAAGTGCACACAATGTACTATAAATATTTATAAGTAATTAATAAACAATTTTAAAATAAGGGCAAGAACATCTCCCAATAGTGTGAATAGGGGAGATTAATTTCCTTAGCTGGCAGTGGAGAGACTTAGCTTGATAGAGGATAAAATCTGCTGTAGCATGAAAAACAGACAACATGAATAAATAAAGAGAAAGGAAATTGTTGAACTAAAGAGACTTGTTTTAGGATAAGATGGCTATATAACATGGAGTAAACTAATGCAAAGACAAATTGCCAGGCTGACCATAAATAAAAATAAGCCAGTAAAGTATTTGAAACTGTGCAAAACTGACTTTTATGCTCTTAAAAGTACTATTTGTATGTAATTGAAAGATAATAATCCACAGCTGTCAAATAGCAGACTGCCACTTAAACATTAATCTTTGTAGTAACATTGGAAATTAGAGGAAACTATAGTTAAACATTATTTTTTGAGGTATGAAAAATAAAGTCCATATACATATATTTATAATTAGACCACCCTATTTCAACACAATACATAAAATATGCAGTCTTTTTATATTTTCATCTGAAAACCAACTGCTTCTTTAGTATAAAAGTGTCCCTGCTTAAATGGAAAGAGCTAGAGCTTCAGGGACAGGGATGGATCCAAACCAGCTGGAATACTTACTAACTGACTGACATTAGGTGAGTTGCATAACCTCTGTGAATTTCAGTTTTCTGAGCTGTTACCACAAATATAGTTAGGAGTCACCATCTTTTCAACCAGCCATTATTTATTCTTGTCACTACAGGTAATCTTGATATGTGGCTATTAAAAGAACCTTACTTTCTTTTATTTCTCAAAGTCACATCATAGGCATAATTAAGTGCATTAGATATTATCAGACTGGGAGGAAAAAAGACTAAGAGGAGTCACACACAGTACTTATGATCATAACAATGACAAATAAATTGCTTCCCAACTCAGTGCCTATGAAACTAAGAAACTTCTTAAAGTCTGTAGTACTCATGTATGTTTCAAAAACAATCAATTAATGAGATACAACCTTATTTCACTCTTTATAAATTGTCACAACTCCACCCAAAATCATTGCAGTGAACACTCCCTACTAAAAAAAACTTATTTCAAAATAAGATTAAGGGCTGAAAATGTATTAGATGCTAAAAAAGTTTTAAGTCCTAAAAATGTATTTTATTGTTGCTTAAACAACAATAAAAAACTCAATTCTGTCACTACTAAGTAAGCTTGGATGGAAAATAAAACCTACTCCAATTTGGCTGTGGAAATAGGGATTCTTTTGTGAACTTTCACTAACAATAAAGTTCATTTCAAAATGTATTATAAAACGGGGAGCTACTCAATTTACATGTAATATATTATTATAAAAAACTGGCATCACTTCCTTTTAATCAATAATTAATATACAGATTTGACTTCCATAGCTGCAAATTATATCGTGAAATCCCTGTACATATATTCACACCTGACATAGTCTCCAAGTTAGTTTGCAAAACTATAATCAGAATCCTATATAATAAAGAGGTAATATGCGAATTGACTGTCACTCCAACACACAAGACGGCCGCCCCCATGTGGTCAAAGATGGCTGCCCCCATGTGGTCAAAGATGGCTGTCCCCATGTGGACACAAGATGGCTGCCACAAGATGGCCAGCAGGGGAGGGCAGTTGTGGGCGATCAGACCAGAAGGGAGGGCAGTTGGGAGAGACCAGGCTTGCAAAGGAGGGCAGTTAGGGGGGATCCAGGCCTGCAGGGAAGGGCAGTTAGGGGCAACCAGGCTGGCAAGGGAAGGCAGTTGGGAGGGACCAGGCCTGCAAGGGAGGGCAGTTGGGGACGACCAGGCCAGCAGGGGAGGACAGTTAGGGGCAACCAGGCCGGCAGGGGAGGGTAGTTAGGGGTGACCAGGCTGGCAGGGGAGGGCAGTTAGGGGCAATCAGGCAGGCAGGCAGGCGAGCGGTTGGGAGGCGGTAGTCCTGGATTGTGAGAGGGATGTCTGACTGCCAATTTAGGCCCAATCCCACAGAGATCGGGCCTAAACGGGCAGTCGGACATCCCTCAAGGGGTCCCAGATTGGAGAGGGTGCAGGCTAGGCTGAAGGACACAAACCCCTGTGCACGAATTTTGTGCACCGGGCCTCTAGTTGCTATAAAAAAACCTTCATGGGTTCAAGACAGTCAAATTGTCCGTAAGTTGATTAAATAAATGAAAACAAATTACTTTAGTGCCTTAATAAATAACAATTGTCTCTCTCAAGTAACTATTAGGCCTAAACTCAAGAAAGGACAAACAGAGCAGTTCCTACATAAAGAGGTAATAACTGTTTCATACTTCTTTTTAAGTTTATTCAAGAGGAAGAAAGAAAAACTAACTGCTTTTATTCCAAGTTAGTTAAAATTAATATAATTTAAGATACTGATTTTGTTAATCCCCCAATTAATGCATTACTCCAACTTTATGTATATAAATTTGAAAACATAGCGGAGATGGACTAATTCCCTAAAAGACACAAATTACCAAAGCTTACTCAAGAAGAAATAGATAACCTGAATGACACTATCTATTGGTGCCAGAGGCCATTATTGCCTTGTTCCAGATTTTAGTGGGAAAGCATTTAGTCTCTCACCATTAATTATAATTTTAACTATACGTGAAAAATGATGCTATACTATTATAATGTAGCTACTGTATAATCCATCATTGGAAGGTTGACTATTATTAGTTAAAGGTATATATATACCTTACATCATCCAATAAGTACCCAAAAGAACAAAGTGACAGCAAATAAGCCAACAAAAAATAAAATACAAATTTTAAGTATTCCATTAATCCAAAAGAAGGCAAAAAAAGGGAAAGAGGAAGGAACAAAGATCAAATGAAGTAAATTGCAAAATGATAAACACAAATGTAACTGTAGTAAGAATCATATAAAATATAAAAGGTGGAAATACCTCAATTGAAAGGTATAGCTATTAGATTGGATTAAAAATAAAAAGTACAACTCACCTATGTGCTGGCTATAAAACATGTACTTTAAATATAAAGACACAAACAGGTTAAAATTTAAAGGCAACCATGATATACCAAAAGATATACCATGTTAACACTAATCAAAGACAGTCAGAGTAGCTTAATAAACAGGAGCCACTGTAGATTTTAGAGCAAAGAATATTACCAGGAATAAAGAGGCTACTTCATAATGATAAAGAGATCACTTCATCAGGAAGAGGTAACAATCTCAAACTTTTATGCACCTGAAAACAGATCTTCAAAATACATGAAGCAAAAATGGATAACACAGTAAGGAGAAATGAGTAGATCCACAATATTCAGAAATACCAATTCCCCTTTCTTCGTAATTGATGCAACAAGTGGTTCATGAAGCAACATGCACACAGGAGCTTTGCACCACACATCTGACACCTGTAGAATAATCCACCTAACAGCAGCAGAATACAAGTTAGTGGAATACACGCCTCTCACACACACTTCCCAACATGACCCAAAGGTACAAATTGAAAAGTGAGAACTCAGAAGAGAGTGAAACTTACATTTCTCCACTGCTCATATCTCTTACACAAAACATTCCTATTGCAAGAAATTAGCACAAAGAGTGCTTTAATATACAGGGATATTGTTAAAATGCAGGTTCTGAAAAGTGAAGTTTAGCATGATGCCTAACACTCTGCATTCCTAACAAGCTCCCTGATGTTGTTGGTGATCCTGACATCACATAGCCAAGGGGTGCACTTGCAGTAGCAAGGGAATGACAGATGAGAGGAAAATGAACAAAGGAAGCAAGGGTCCCTTTATCTTTGCCTGCTTCTAGAAAGTCAATCACAGGCTAAATAAATAAATAAATAAATAAACATTTTTTGAGTGAATCTAATGTGGTTAGTCATGGCACGAAGCATTAAATATGAATTATTTCATTTAATGTTCACAACAACTCTTTGAAGTAAAGACTATCATTATCCTCATTTTTCAGAGAAGGAAGCTGAAGTTTAGAGGTCAGTTATTTCCACACCTCACAGAGCTATCTAGTTACCGGGCTTAGCAAGGCTCAGGTGTTCCGAGCAGCACTAAATGAGCTCCACGGGCATTTCGTTTTCCCAACATTCTCCCTAAAATCACATTAATTTCAGGTTTCTCTTTCTTTTGAGTCCTTCCTCCCCCTCACTGGAAAGACCTAAGCATGACCATCAAATTGAGCAGAGACCCTTTGGAAATACCATTACACAATTGAACTGGCAAGGATTACTATAAATATCTGCCAATAAACATCTTTTGGCTGACTTTTCTGTTGTATTCAAAAGAGATGCTTAATAATTTTACCTCAAATAAAATATAATTAATTGATACGAAATTAAAGGTAATAGATCTGAAAAATTCTAACTTTCACTGTGATGTCAAACTAGACCTACTCGCATCCATTTACATGATTACATGATGAACTGGGAAAACATGAATATGCTATACACTGATGATTTCAAGAATGAAGCAATATTCTGCATTATTCAAAAATGTTCCATAATGTATATATGTTTTTAAAATCAGAAAAAAGTAGGTTAAATTTTTAAAAATTAAATAAGGCATTAATTATTAAGTATTCCCTACTAGCACTAAGTGTTCAAATACTAGCACTAATCATAGAGTTGAAGAAAGATTAACAGATATATTTGTAAATATCGCCACAGGCTAGAGAATTCTATCAGTAATTACTGTCCTGGAAAACAATGGGGGGAAATGCAGTGCAAATTCAAATACCCTACTCAGTGGTCGGCAAACTCCTTAGTCAACAGAGCCAAATATCAACAGTACAACGATTGAAATTTCTTTTGAGAGCCAAATTTTTTAAACTTAAGCTTCTTCTAACGCCACTTCTTCAACATAGACTCGCCCAGGCCGTGGTATTTTGTGGAAGTCTATAAAATAGACTCGAGGGGCCAAAGAGCCGCATGTGGCTCGCGAGCCGCAGTTTGCCGACCACGGGCCTACATGGAAAGTTCCTTAAACAGGTGCAGCACAGTGGCTGCCTGAGTGCCTGCAGCTTTGCAGGACAGGAGGCGCTCTCACAATGCTTCAGGTTTATTTCGAAGGCCTTGCATCGTCTCTAAGAGGGAGGTGGTCACTGTTCCCCCAGCCATAAAAGAGGAAATAACCAAACAAGTAATGTCCTCCCAATGGCTGGCACTTTATGGATAACACCCGACTTCCTCTAGAATCTTTAAATGTATAAGAAACCTGCAAGGAAACTGTCCTTCAACCACTGTCTTTCATCCTCTGAAGCCAGGGCTTGGAAACCAGTCACTTAGCACTTAAACACACTGCCCTTGCTGCCTTGAAGGTAGGAAAGTTCTAGAGCAGCAGAGACATTCAGGGGCAAGCTGTCAGATTAAATATCAAAATAAAACTTAATAGGCAGATGAAATTTTCATTTTGACATTAAACCTCTTTCCAGAAAAGGAAGAAATGTGTATAGGGAGGAAAAAGATAAATGGTGTTTTTTGGGTTGCAAACTGCACCCCACCCCCCCAAAAAAAAATGTTGTCAATGAAGAATGTAATCACAAATAACTTGATAAATAGCTGAAAATATTGCCTTGCTTATAAATAAGGCTAGATTTTCAGAACATTAAAAAATTTTTCATATATGATAGACTATCTGGCAACAATGAAGGCTACGTTTTCGCTAAACAGCAGGACACAATCAATGTTTTCAGTATGATAGTTCAGAAGATCCCACCACTGTGAGAAATCCTAATCTCATACTATTTCAAGAGATCACACAGAAAATTCATGAAAAAATCGGGGTAAAAATGAATAGCTATGTAACTCCAACTCTGTCGTAGTTTCTTCACAACCCTTATATTTCTTCCCTGGCAATACCCCAAAGAAAAGAAGTCCTTGCAAAAATTTCAGTTGCCTCCTGGCCTCAGAAGCCAAATAACATTTCCATCCAAATAATCCTTATATGCTGTATCAGTTTTATGCTATATCAGTTCTCATATATTTTTAGCCAGTATTTTGGGGCAGGAACTCCTCTTAAAGCTACTTCTTTACCTATCCTGCCAGGCTGCCAACCTTGTGTTTTGAACTTTGCAGACTCAGCTCTGGCTTGGCGGGTCTAAAGTGCTGCCCTGAGCTGTCAGAACACGAGAAAAGAAGGGGCCCCAGAAGAGCTAGTGTCTTTGTAGTGGGCACCAAAAATACCTGAATCAACTCTCAAAACAAGTCTTTACTTTGTTCTGTAAAAATTTCCAGCAATCTGATTGACAGCATTCACAAAAGCATCCACATATGAGACACAAAAGCTGATAGTACACGTAATATCCAAGGAGCAAGTAGCTTCCCCTAAAACCTGTCCTTCCGTATTAGCTCCGCTACCTCACTGACATGCTCTTGGCCTCCCATCTTACACCCCTCCCCCACCAGCTGACTCATTTTTTACACTGAATATTTTATAAATGTATACAAGAGCATAGATGCCCAAGAGCATTAACATAACATCTCCCACAGTGAGGTATTATAATCCAGGTTAAGAAATGAAAGGAACAGAAATACAGAGAATACTTTTAGAACTAACACTGTGGCCTGATGTATTCAAAGGCCCTGAAAAACTTGCATCTCAAGATCAACATTTCAGAAGCAGAATTCTAAATATTCATAAGCAACCAGATCTTTACTGAGCTCATCTGCTCACTCAATACAACAAAACTAACCCTAGTCAGGTAGATAGCTACTCATAATGAAGTACTTTGAAGGGAAAACCAGATTATAACATTTAACCCTGAAAATTTTATTTCATAAACCTATTTATATGGAGACAGACTCTATATCTAAAAGTGCAGATTTTAAAATTTTTTCTTTGCCATTTGGGGGATGGAAAAGCATCCCTGATTTGTATATTAAAGCGCAAGCATCTGTCCTACTGATGATATTCCAGGGAAGCACATTAGCATAAAATTTAACGATGTCAAATAAGTGGATGTGAAATAGGGACTGCGTAAAGACACTATTTCCAAGGCTGACAGAAACATCACTGTTTAGAAATGCAAATGAAACCATTATGTTCAATAATTATATGAAAATATGAACAGTTCAGCATGTTTTCCAGCCCTGATGGCGGTTAATGGGATGTATGCTTATGTAAATAACTACTATTAAAGCTAATGCTGAAAAAAACTAATAAATTCATACTAAAGCAACTGATTTAGTATGCTTTTAAACCCCAGCAGTGCTCACTTATTAGAAAAGAGTGCATTATTATGTTTAGAACTCATTACTGCTACAAGTCACTGCAACTCCATCAATTACCATGCATTAATGAAAATGGGACACATACAAAAAAAATTATTGCCTCTCAGCAGTTTTTTTTAAAGACAAAATCTAGGGGTATTACCATCATGGGGCCTTGTAGAGAACTTATCCACACTATAATCTTTATTACTAAAATGGTACTCCCAATACTATCATCCTAAGGTATTTTGACCATAAGAAGGGCTAACCTTTATGTAAAAATATCAACATTTTACAAAATTGACCATTTAGCAAAAATAAGAAATTTTTAATATTTTAATTGCATTTTTAAAAACTTTTATTAACATATATGTGGCAGATGGTCCATTTTTACTGTATTTTTTTATCCTTACCTGAGGCTATGTTTATTGGTTTTAAAGAGGGAGAAATGGAGAAATAGAGGGAGGAGGGGATGGAGAGAGGGAGGGAAACAGGGAGGAAGAGAGGAGGGAAGAGAAAGAGAGAGGTTGCTTCCCATATATAAACCCCGACCCAGAAAGGGGATCTAACCTGCAAGCTAGGTATGTGCCCTGTTGGAGAATCGAACCAGCAACTTCTTGGTGTACGGGACGATGTTCCAACCAAGTGAACCACCTTGCCAGGGCAGATGGTCCTTTTTTTTTTTTCCCAAAGGGAAGCCAAGAAGTGAAAATACACAGTGGTAGTCATACCAGTATATAGAGGTAGATGGTTTCATTCTAAAATGCTGCCTGATATAACAGATAAAATCCCACCCAGTTCTACATTTATGTCTCAGTGAATTCTGTGAAATGAAGGGATTGGATTTTTAAGAACAAACCTAAAATTTCCTTCTTGGCCACAAGATGGACTTTCTTGCAATATATTAAATATTGCAAGACATTAAGAAGCTAAAAAGTCCTTGTTTAAAATTCAAGTTTAACTTGCACCTAACAGGAAAGGAATGCTGACGGAGCAGGAATGCAAATATATAAACACCTTTGCTCTTACTCTATTTGTGTCAACTTTCACAATTTATTCTGTTTCCTTCGCATATATAATTAAACTAATCCTTCATTCTTTTTTCACATCCAGGAAAACAGAAAGCACTTCAGCACCTACTAAATGTTAAAAATATTTGCTAAACCTGATATAGTCATGTTATTTATAATGAGTATATGTTTATTTTGAAATTATTACAGTCACATCAGTCCAATCATTTGCAGTTTTGGCTCTCACTTGTTTCTGCGCCTCCCAAGAAGCTTCTCTTGCAATTTAGGTATACTAACACCAGGTGGTGGTAGAGTGAGATGATGTGCAGCTCTAATAGTAAAATGAAAGTTTTCTCTCAAAAGCAGTAAAATGCAGATATTCTCTGATCAAGCATCACAGATTTAACAATTCATTCACGTAACAGGTATTTTTTGAGTACATACTGAGTATCAGGTCTTGCATAAGATTCTCAGTGTACAATAGTGCATAAGGCAAAAATAATGTCCCATGAGGGAAAGAGACAATAACTAAATGTATAACAGAATGCCAAGTGCCCTCAATAATCAAAGCCCATTCACAACTATAAAAAAAAAAAAACTTCTTAGCAAACTGAAATGAAGCAAATTCCTCAGTGTGATAAAAGATACCTATAAAAAACGGGATAGCTCAGTTGGTTAGCGTGTTGTCCCAATATGCCAACGTTGTGGGTTCGATCTCCAGTCAGGGCACTAACAAGAAGCAACCGATGAATGCATAAATAAGTGGAAGAGCAAGTTAATGTTTCTCTCTCTCTCCCCCTCTAAAATCAATCAATAAAAAAAAACTTTTTTAAACCTATAGCTAACATCAATCTTAAGGCTGAAATTACACATTTCTCCTAAAACATGGAACAAGATAAGGGTGTTCTTTTTCATCTTTTATTCAATACATTAACTGGAGGTATTGCAGTAAGACAAGAAAAAGAAAGAAAAGGCTTAAAGATCAGAAAGAACGAAAACTATTTTTATTTGCAGATGACATAATTGTTTACACATAAAATCCTAAGGAATCTGTGAAAACAACTATTAAAATTAACAAGTGAGAATTTAGCAAGGTCAAAGATAAAATCAATATAAAAATTCAACTATGATTCTAAATCCAACAACTGACTTCCTGCTGACTAGAATGTGCGCATGATGGCTGAAGCTTAGAATGCCAAGACGCTCTCAAATCAACGGAGTCATCCCCTGCCTCGCACCAAAACTCAAATGTCTTTTACAAGAAAGAGGAATAAACATCTATCTTGCTTTTATTACTGTTACTTCAGCATTTCTTGCTATAAAACAAGAAATCTTGATCCTGACACAGATTCATAAAACATCCTTTAGTCGGTTCCATCTAATCCTAGCCTTTTCAGCTTTGTTTCTGCATTATTTTCCTTGAGATCTGTTCTATGCCTTGTCAAAGCAGCACATAATGAATGGTGAGATTCCTTAGTAATTCCTACCTGACTTCTTTAGCAACAAGCTTTCTTGAATTGCTTTAAACATTTTTTAAAGGATGCTCCCTCATAAATCAAAAAACATTTTGCTTCAAAACTATACTGTCTCTTCAAAAGTTAATTACTGTAAACATTTATCATCAATTCCTCCCTGTAGTTAGCATTAATACCTAAGTATTTTTAAGAGAACAAAATAATCTTTAAGTATGGTTTCGGCATTCACGAAAGGGTCAAACTTCCTGCACATTAAAAAAGAGAACTTTCAAAAAGGATATCTTCCCTCTCTTTGATGATCAGCTCATTCTGTTCTTCCAACTGCCTGATCTTCTTCTCAAAGGATTCCTGCTCAGCTTTGAGTCGTTCTTCGGTCACTTCCTTTTCCTCGCTTACTCTAAAAGAAATAAAGAAATGAAAAGAAAATGCCTGTGAGAATACAATACAACATGTGCCTACAGCTGCAGTTTACCCAAAGTAGACTTCCTCCAGAGTATGCTTACCTCTTCCAAAGGTTTCTTCAGGACTATTCTATGTATTTTTTTAACTAGCCTTATATAAGGCAATCTTTTACAGCTGTCCAATAAAACACGCATGTGAGTTTAAAATCAAGAATGTTTCCCATCATCAGAAGTATCTTAAATATGTAAAGTCCAACATAAGACACAGGCTCCTAGTTTAATCTGGGACAGAAAAATATCTAATTTTTAAGACATTAGGTTTCATTTCTTCATTATCAAAATAGGCGCAATCAATTTATTTTAATTTAGATATTTTTATATTTTTATTTAAATCCTGTCAATGACATAAACAACATATAAATCACTTAAACATTTCACTAAAAATACATAGGCAATTTTATTCTTTTTTTTTTCTGGAACTGATACTCTGTATTCCTTAGTAGCATATAAATAACTACACTGGAATAAAAACACAGCATTAACATAAAGCTTGCACTATATTTATTCTTAGTCCAACAATAGGGTGGTGAAGGCCTGGGGTTAGGGTGGGATAGAAAGGGTCCATGGGGGGAAAAAAGGAGACATATATAAAACTTTCAACAGTATTTTTTATAAAGGATTTTAAAGTTAAAAACACCGACCAATAATTTTGATTCTTTAATGTCTAATTCTGAAAAGTATTCCAACTCGATATTACCAGAAAGGGGTGGTTCCTAACAAGAACAAAGAAGGAAAAAAATTTTTAAAAAACCAACAAAAACAGCTAAACAACAACAACATTAAAAGTTATCTTAAAATGACAACCCTAATTTTCATGTTTCTCTGTGCACAGAGATGCTAGCCCTGAATTTCTGTTACTGGTGCCTGTTTCTCCAAAGAGAGTACAACATTTATCCTACAAGATCACACGGGGATGTGTGTGAGTGAAATCCACGCCCTTCCTTTGAGCTCCTAAATTTACTTTCTCCCAGAACCCTCCTCTATCAGAACAATTTCTGAATAACATGAACTCCATAGCTTTTCCTTTCTTGCTAGCCTTCTGGTGAAGATATTAAAATCAATGATATAACAGAATGAACATTAGAATTTTTTGAATGTTCAAGAGTTGATTGCTTTTTCTTTGAAATAATATGTGTGAAATGCATGGCACACAATAGTGATCAAAAACAGGTTTATTTCTTCTTGCACATCTTGACATTCAAATAATTTCCTCAACTATATTATTTATGGCTAGCATAATATGAGGCCCATAAATGGTACTCAGGCCCCTCTTCCTAAGAGGGTAATCTCTAAAACTGATACAATTACAAGGAATCCAGACAACAGAGAACAAATATACCTAAATGAAGAGGATTTATACTCTGGTCTCAGGTAATCCTCCTGCCTCCCTTGTAGATTGCCACATTTACGTTATCATAGAGGTATATCTCAACATTTATTTACCCTTTGTTCAACCTGAAAGAGATCCATGAAAACTCTAGAGTTCATTGAGGGAGTAAAAGTTGTACACATATCCCATAATGCCAGAGTCTATGATGAGCTTTTCCCAAAACTTGAAAGTGCTCTATTCGGAAAAATCACTCCTTTTAAAATTTAGTTTCTGCAGTATGTTTGGAAAATGTATCGCTAAACTATTTAAACAGGTCTTTTTTTTTTGTCTTTTCTGTATGCTGCTATGATTAGACTACCCTTTAGCAATTATTATGCTCTGGGAGGCTATAAAATGAACAAGCTGTGGTAAGTACAAAGTATAAGTCTTCTTCCATAGGTCTATCTAAAGACCTCATGGCTTCTTTGTGGCCTATTAGCATAGTTAATATAAGCAAGTATATTAATAAGCCTTTAAAGGCAGAGAGGACTTGCCAATAAAACAACCTCAAGATTTGATATCCACTCTGAAATCTGTCTTCTTGTTTAATTTATGTTCAATAATATTTCCCATGAGGTATATATAAGAGAAAATATCTGGTATCCTGATCTACATTTTTCATCAAAGCATGCTCAGACCACAAAGTAACATAAAAAGACCTAATTCTCTATCTCATTTAGAGTAGAGCAACAAGTTAATTAACAAAATGAGAAGCTAAATACAGGAAAGGGAAATATCTGACTAATAGGATAAAACAGTTAAAGCTGACAAGAGGATATTCCCAGAGTTGGTTTGTTAATTATTTACAAAGAGGACAATAGCCTGTTCATAAAGTAAGATTGTTAGCATTTAGTTAATGCCTCAGAGTATTTATCAAAAACTTCCACAAAATGTACTGTTATCTAACAAGAAAAGAGAATGCATACCCTTAGAGCTGGGTGGTTGGGCTAGAAATTGTGCTGAAAGTACTGAATATCTTTGAAGTCTTAAAATTGAAGTCTTAATTTTTTATTATACTGAGATGTACATTTAATTATGACAAAAAATAATTAGTTACAAAAACTAAAAAACCAGAATAAATATAAAATAATAATGATCTACTTATTCTACAATAGGAAACTAATGATGTTACACTTTCTATTTTTCTTCTGAGAATGTCAAGTAGAAACAGCAAACTGTCCTTTGGGAAAAATCAGTATCTGAGCCTAAAAAAGAACCCAGTCCTCAAATGAGTTAGTGCACAAGTATTCACTGGGGAACCATGCATTATCTGACAGTGTGGGCACAGGACAAGAAATAGTGGAGATTTTTTTAGGCTTCTTAGAATATGGCTCATATACATCAAAAAAATGCAATGTGGCCAAGATTATTTTAAAACTTTTTTTCCTTTAAAAACTAAGCTATAGTACAGTTTGTGCATTAGTCTATGGCAGCGATTTTCAACCTTTTTCATCCATGGCATATATAAACTAATTACTAAAATTCTGCTGCACACCAAAAAATATATTTTTTGCCAATCTGACAAAAAAAAGGTATAATTTTGATTCAGTCATACCAGACGGCTACTGTTATATTGGCTGTTGTTATATTTAAAAATATATATATATATATTTTGGAGAGAGAAACATCTATGTAAGAGGGAAACATTGATCTGTTGCCTCCTGTACACCTCCTACTGGGGATGGAGTCCGCAACCTGGGCATGTGCCCTGACTGAGAATAGAACCTGCAACCTTTGAGTACACGGGACGATGCCCAACCAACTGAGCCACACTGGCCAGGGCAGTTGTCATTTTTTAATATGACAATCTAAGGGAAAAGAGGTCAGTGCCCCTGACTAAATGGTCTGATATTACATGTTTTAAAAATTCTTGCAGCACACCAGTGTGCCACAGCACACTGGTTGAAAATCGCTGGTCTACGGTACCCTCCCCATCTTAAAAAGTCTCAGTAAAAAAAAATGCATACATAAGGAAGTCGCCATCTCTCAGCAAAAACTACAATATTTTGCAAAGTCATTCATTTTTCAAGTCCCCATAAATTACACTACTTTTCCCACCAATGCAAACAATTCATTAATTTTACTATTAAAGACTTTCTGAGGTCACTTAATTCAGCAATTTTGAACAAAAAGAAATCTATCCTTATGCCTCCAAAAATGATCAATCAATATTCCACTTTTTCTTCTGCAAATGTAAATCAATGCTAGACACCTCAGGAAAATGTGATCATTTACTTCAAGTCCATATATCAAGTCATCTTTTACACTCTCTTCCACCAGCTAAATAATTCATAAAATCCCTGGTATCTATTCTCCATTAGCCTATTAATTTGTATGTGTACTCCATTCTTTTATTAGTGTAGTTAACACAAGTAAAAAAGTTCCCTGAGCATATATAGATTATTTAAGGAGGCATCTACAGATTATTAAAAACTCATACTAGGTTTTTTGTTTTTTAAAATCTATTTGGTTTCTTGCCAAATAGCACCATATTGCTTATTCATGTTCAGGCTAAATTGAACTATGAACCATGCATATTTTTTTAATGTACTAGGCCTAACCAGTAAATCTTTCTCTTAAGTGAATTTCTATTTTATTTTTATTCTTAGGCATATAATAACCTGCACTTGTCACTATTATCTTACATCGTGTTTGAATTAATCTATTTTCCAACCTATTAAGTCAATTCTTAAATCTTATTTATATCTTCGGTTAACATTTATTTTCGTTTAGTAACATCAGTAAATCTTACAAGCGTCTTTTTGCTACTTTCACACATAGTACCAATAAAGATAAAGACTAAAACGGACCTCACAGCTAGATTCTCAATGGAACAGGTAAGATACAGGTAAGCCAGTCTTAGAATTTAGACATATACAGTTTTCTCACTAACATTGTTAAAGGCCATGTGTTTTTTAAAAAAGGCTAATGCTTTGGTAAGATTGCTTTTAACCTCAAAGGCACCATAAAAAAAAAAAAAGTATAGTTTTCATTTGCTTTTATATTGCATGTCACTCTATAATTGAAAAACATGCTATTTGTTTTGTACGTTATGCTGAGAGCTACTGAATATTATATTATTCTGAAAATATGCTTGCTAATGGTCAGTGTTGGTGCTAAGCACTCTGACTTCTCCCCTAAAATAATGTTGGTGCATCTTCATCATAGCGGAAATTCTTTAAGTATGCTATACTTGAATATATCATAGGAATACACAGGTTTTCTAAATCTTCTGACACTTTCTCCATTTGCTTTAACTTTTACACAACAAAGTTTTAAATAAATAATACATGGGTCAAAGAGGAAGTCTCAAAGGAAATTTAAAAAATACATAGGGCTGGATAAAAATGAAAATACAAAAATCAAATATGTGGGAAGCATTATAAGCAATAATGAGAGAGAAGTTTATAGCACTAAATGCTTACATTAAAAGGAGAATGGTCTCTAAGTTTCTACTTTAAGAAATAACAAGAAAAAGAACAAAATAAATCCACAGCAAAAGAAGGAAGGAAATAGCAGAGATAAGAGCAAAAATCAATATAATTGAAAACAGAAAAAAATAGAGAAAAATCAATAAAACAAAAAGCTGCTTCTTTGAAAAAAAATCAATAAAATTGATAAACCTAACAAGGCTGACAAAAATAAAAAAGAGAGAAGGTACAAATCAATAATATCATAATGAAGCACTATAGGTCCTGCAGTCATTAAAAAGATAAGGGAATACCACAGACAACTTCATGTTCATAAATTTGACAACTTAGGAAAATGGGATAATTCCCCAAAACCACAAACTCCCAAAACTCAATCAAGACAAAATAGACAGCTTGAATAATCTTGTAACCATTAAAAAAAAATGAATTTGTAATTAAAAAGCTTTTTAAAATAAAGCTCCATGCCCAGATGATTTCACTGGAGAATTCTATAAAATATTTACAAAAGAATAAACCAATTTTATACAATTTCTTCTAGAAAATAGAACTCTTCCCAATTCATTTTATAAGGCTAGTATTACCATGATACTAAAACCAGACTAAGCAAAAAAAGAAAAAGAAAAAGAAAACTACAGTCCAATACCTTTCATGAACATCGATGTACAAATTCCAAACAAAATAATAAGAAAATCAAAATTAGGAATGTATAAAAACTATGATAAAAACTGAGATTTTTACAGGTAGCAAAGTCAACATTCAGAAATCAATTTGTATAATCCACCATATCAGCAGCTATAGAAGAAAATATATAATCTCACATTAATTTAGGCACAAAAAGTGTTCCACAAAATCTAGCATACAATCATAACAAAAACTCTTATAAAAGTAGGAATATAAGAAAACTCCCTCAACTTTATAAAGAGTATCTATAAAAACTCTATAGCTAATATCACACATAATCACACACACCCTGAAAAACCCAAATTGAAACAAATACTGCAAAATAGCTGACCAGTATTCTTCAAAAGTATCAAAGTCATGGAAGGCAAGGACACACATGAAGGAGACCAAGGAAACAGGAAAACTGAACACAAAATGTGATACTAGAGCAGGAAAAAATATATTAGTGAAAAAACTGGTGAAATCTGAATACTCTGTAATTAATATTATTGGACCAATGTTAATTTTTGACAATTGCATGATGATTTATTCAGGGTGATAAATTTAGAAAAAGTTATGTGAAAGGTATAAAAGCCTTCCATACCATTTAAGAGATTTATTGAGATATCTTACATATAATAAGGTTCAATCATTAGAGGGTACAATTCAATGGTTTTTAGTACATTTAGAGTTCTGTAAACATCACCATAATATTATTTTAGAACATTTCATCCTCCCAAAAAGACTACTCATTTCTCTTTTTCCCAATATTTTTTCAAATTTTCTATAAGCCTAAAATTATTTCAAAATAATACAAAAAAGTAAAAATTATATTACATTGAATTAAAACTTATATAAATATAATTTTGACACACTATATAATGACATATAATCAAGAAAGGAAAATGAAATTCATGTGTTCTAAAGTTCTTGAATTTTCTCTCTTATATAACAATGCATCTCATATAAGGTTTGTCTCACCTGGCCAGTTCTTTAATTAAATTTGCAATGCGTCTTTTGTCTTCAAGACATAAATCCTTTAATGATGCACTCTTTATTCCTCCCTTGCAGAAATTCTGAAACAGAAAAAAAAAACTTTTGTTTAACCTTTACTAAAAACAATTTTAAGACTTTTCAATAAATTTCTTAAAATAACTACAGAGGTGAAATTTCCTAGATATCTTTTATCTTGTGGAAACACTAGTGGCCTGTTTCATGTAAAACTGACTATGAACTCAAAACAGGCTAAGGAACTATCTGCCACCAGGGGACATCATGAAATTTACACAGAAAAGCAGACAGAAAGAACTCAAAGCAGGAATGTCCCTGCTTAAATACTAGGGAGTATTTTAAAAAACAACTTTCCCTTGGTGAGCGCCACAGAAAAAAAACACCTAATGGAAGATACTGAGAACCTTTCTTACATCATAGCCCAGCTTAAAACTAAGGTTGGCAGCAGCTGCACCTGTTCTAGCCTCTCAATAACCGAGGTTCATTCCAAAGGTACTAGGCCAAAGAGTAATTAATAATAATAATAATAATAATAATATCCTTAAATAGCTAATAATATCTAGTGCTTACTGCTTGCCAGGAATAGTCTAAGTACTTTACACTTATTAATCCATCTTATTTCTGCAAATAATGCTATTAGGTAGGTATTATTCTTATTTTAAAGTGAGGATATATATCTTATCTAGTATTAAGAAGCAGATCAAGACCAGGTTCCAGAGTCTGTGCTTTAACCACTGTACTATCCTGTCTCCCATGCTACAAAAAATTCTCCTAGTACTTGAACATCATTAACAGGATTTTTAAACCATGAAACTCGGGGAGTCACAAGGGAACTGGAGGTAACATGTAAAAGGAAGGAAGTATAATCCTTGAAATGTATGCAATCGCAAAATAGGCCAGTCCAATTATTTCTGGTAGTCAAGAACAATCCAAGACCCTTAAATTGAAACATGGAAATACTGAGAGCCAAAGATAGGAAAGAGAGGGGAGAAGAGAAAATGAGAAAGGAATGGTAAGAAAATAAAATAAGTTTGGTTTTAAATACATCAGGTCAACTTAATATACCAGGAGGACATGCATATAGAAATGTTTAGGTCAGTGATGGGCAACCTTTTGAGGTTGGTGTTTCAAACTTCGCCAAAAAACTGAGCATAACTCGGGTAGTGTGTCCCTTTGAGGAAAAAACATTATTTCGCAATATTTATAGTTTAAATAACATAAATGTTTCATCCTCGGCATGTGGCCGCCTCAGTGGCCGTGTGTCATCAGAAATGGCACTGACACGCGTGTCAGAGGTTCGCCATCACTGGTTTAGGTAGAAAGTCAGAAATGTGGGTCTGGCTCTCAAGTCAGGAAAAAACCAAGATTTAAAATTTAGCTATATGATATTATGATATTTAGATTTAGATTATTTAAATAATAATAGAAGGAGGATATTTAGATTTTTATTATTTTCATTATACTTTTGTTTTAAAATTTTCCTTAAAATTAAGAAAAATACTAGTTTTTAAAAATCATGTACAAATCCAAGAAAAAAAATGTATGTCTAAAAGAACAAGAGAGGAATCGGAAGCATAATATATTGTGGGGGAAAGAAGAGAAAAAGTTTCAAGAAAAGTGTGGGGTTAACAGTGCAAATGACTGAAAAAGCTAACAGAATGTGAAATGATGTCACTGGATTTACAATGGGGAGAAGCTGCTGATAACCCATGAAAAGACATTTCAGTACAGGTGCAGTAAATATAAAACAAACAAAAGATTTTAGCAGCATTGTATTTATCGGTAACAGCAAAAACCTGAGAATCAGGTTTTATTCACTAGAGAATGATTTCACTGTGGTATATTTATTCAATGGAATTCCATAGGTACTGGTTGCTATGCTACTGACTTGCATCTTCAAACCCACCCTTCCACGCTGTTTTGTGATGCTGGGACTGAGCCTCTGGACACCTCATTTCTTCTTTGCCACATGACTCTCTGTTAAACTCTGCCAATTGGAAGAACTAGACTGAGACCAGGGGTTGTTAGAGAGAGAAAGGACACATTCCTTCCTATTTGCTTCCTTTTCCGCCAGTCTCAGCCCTGGCATGAACAGCGATTCTATTTTGCAATTTTTCGTGCCCTCACCGAATCAGCCTTCCTTTATCTTGTTTCCTCAGGGACAGCAGTCAGGCTGGTTCCCCATCACCAGAGTCCAAGTTCCAGTTCTGAGGGGTTCATCCTCAAAGCTTCCACGCTTTAATAATTCCAACTTGTTCCATCTGTTCTCCCAGCCCTCGAAATGGTAACTGCTTCTTAGAGATAACTGAGTGTTTTCTTTTTGCCTTTTCAGTTCTTCAGCACCAATGTAGCAAGTATTTAGTATTTTCAGTTAAAATAAATGACTAAACCCTAACTGAAATATCAGTGAAAAAATGAAATATAACTATACACAACATAAATAAATCTCATGAACATAACATTGAGTAAAAATGCAAATCAGACACTATACAAAGAATAAGCTCATTTACATAAGGTTTCAAAAAATTATAAAATCAAATATTCTTTAAAAACCAAATATATTTGGGCAGTGGTCGGTAAACAACAGCTACAAGCCAAATCTGGCCCACCCTGCTCATTAAAATGCAGCCATGCACATTCATTTACACACTGATACCTATATGGCTCTATTCACGCGACAGGGGCAGAGCTGAATACTTGAGACAGACACAATGTGGTTCATAAAGGATAACGTATTTACTATCTGGCTTTTTACAGAAAAAGTCTTTATGACATTATTTTCCAAGTGAAGAAAATAACAACAACAATAATAATAATGCAGGCTAATTTTCTTTTAATAAAAACATCTTTCTTATATTTTAGGGCTTGTTCATCATTAACTAACAAATTCAAATGAACAGAAATCATAAAGGACACCTAACCAAAATACAGTTGCTGTGGATTTGATTTACTAACTACACACAGATCAGAATGTAGGTCTTTTGAGACATACCAAGATACTACATTTTCTTAATTAAGATTTAAAGCAAGCCCAAATATTTTGGAGCTGAACACTTTATATTCATACCAAGCATCATCAAAACATCCAAGAATCCTCTGTAGCTTTTCAGAATTCATATAGATCATCTAATGTTCAAGGACTCTTCTACCTACATACATCAATCAGTTACTGGTCATGTGGTCCCTGAGAAAGAAGATACCCTATCAAGAACTCATGGTGGCTTAACTGAGCTTAAATTAAAAACAATAACAAACAAAAAGGCAGAGCCTAGCAGTCATTTCTGAACAGGGGCCTCTCATACAAACTGCACTTCAGGGAGAAGCCTGCACTAAGCTTCCTGCTTCCTTCACTGAACTGCCTTCCTGCACTGAGTTTCTGCCATCTGAGCCACCACTCATAGAGGAGTTCCTGGAATCGTATTTTAACCAAGTGGGCTGAAGCTTCCCAGGCTTACTCGAATGACCTAGTTTACCTTCAACAGCTTCACCACCCAATAGAGTAGCTCCATCCTAACCAATCAGGACAGTATTTTTGGACCAATACTGTGAGTATTTGGAGTTCTCATTTGCATGAAGACAGACCAATCAGGGATCAGGGTGGGGACTTTAGTCATTTTAAATCAGCTCCCTTCTGGCTCTGGGAATGCACTTTCCATTTCCACCTAAGATTGAAAACTGCATTTCTCAGGCTGGAGGTGAAACCCCAAAGATGACTAACGAGAGCAGAGTAGAGCAGAGATGACTGGTGCAGGGTGAAGTGGACCTAAGCAGGTAGAAAAGACCAGAATAGAGCAGAACTGCCTCACCTAAAAGGGCCTCACCCAAAAGGGCCTCACCCCAGGGCCACCCTGCCCACTACTGAGCTATAACTCTATTGAGCTGTTCCACAGCCATGCTGTTTTCATAGTTCTGATGTATCACAACTGAGCTGTTTCACAGTATTGTTTTCTTCTTCATTGCAACCCAAATCAGGAATTTCTGTTGGCATTGAATTGGCACCAATAGCCATCAATTGACAGTGCGCAAAGAAAAATTAGTAACTGACCAACATTTATAAAAAATTGTAGAATGAGAACAAAACAAATAAATTACTGACCTGTTCATTTACGGAATCTCCTGCACCTTTTAAAGACTCCATGGAGATTGAAGCAGCAGTCACCTTGGAAGTCTTAAGTTTAACATTAGCTTTTGGACTCATTGACTTGTGTCTTGATCTGATATTTCCTTCTGTAGAGATCCCTAAGGAATTGCATCAAAGATTTCAAAATTATATCTTCTCATTCTCTTAAGCCCTCCCCCCACTCCAACCAACCTCTTCATTGATATCCTCTATTTTATATGATGTGATATGGAAAACTCTTACTTCATCTTAAGGCCCTCTTAATAATGAATCATGAAAAAATTACGTTTTGAATATATTATGATTCAACTGAAATATTTTTAAAAGGTGCTGGCACATTCATATGTCATATTGAAACCAACAAATTGAAACATGCCACAAATACACTCATTTAGGGCAATTAAAGACCTGATTTGTCACATAATTGGGGTACTTTCAATAGTCCAGTTTTACTACTCATCTGTAATAACCAGTAAACTTTAAAAAGTCTATCGCATAAACTTTATGTCAAGAAGTTTCCACACTTTTATTTGGAATATTAAATTTAGGCTCTTATTTGTAAAAAAAATAATAATAAGAAGAAAATCTCTTGCTCCCTAATACATAAAGTATAAGGCAGTGTTTTGAACTGTAAGGGTTTCTTTAATTTTTTATTTTATTTTAGGTTCTAATGAACTGTTCCACATTCAGTTATAACTGCAAAGTTATACTAATGTTTCATCTTTCTCTTAACACTTAAGAAGCAAATGAAGCTTAACAAATTAACACAGAAAATCATACCTGGAACATATACTACTGATTGTTCTTCATCAGAAACTATGCAGAAGACATGAAGGAAAATACTAGGAAAGATTTGCCATTATCTAAATGCTGCTTCAGTTCTGTACTTTTGTTATAATTTGTAATTTCTATTTGACCTTGGAATTTATAACTAGTTTTTAAAAGTAACACTAGAAAGCAAAGTAATTGAATTAATGCAGCAAAGTTAATATTATTTTAAAGTTCATTTTTATATAGTCACAACTATCCTACCTAATAATAGACAAATATGCAAATCGACCGCACCTTCACTATGCCAAGCCATGCCCACCAGCCAAGCCACACCCATCAGCCAATCAGGACGAGCATGCAAATTACCCCAACCAAGATGGCGGTTAATTTGCATATCAAGACAGCGTAGAAAGAAGCCAAGAGCTGCAGAAGGGAGCAAAGCTTCGGAGAAGCAAGCAAGCCGGAGGGAGGAGAAGGGAGGAGCGGAGGTGGGGCGGAGGAGAAGGAAGGAGAGCAGGCTGGCTGGCGGAGAAGGGAGAAAAGCAGGCGGGCTGGCGGAGAAGGCGGAGCGGGGGGAGAAGGGAGGAGAGCAGGCGGGGCGGGGTAGAGTGCAGCAGGAAACCTTATTGCAGGATTCTTCCTGCAACGGGAACGCTAGTATATTTTATAAAAGTTTTGGAAGGCCTTGTTCTATAAAACTTTTATTCATGCTTATTGCCAAGTGAGATCCTATACTATAAATTCTGCTGTGCTTTCATTTCATTGCCTTTGTAAACCAAGAGTTCAGTGCTCCAGTTCACTCATTACTGGAAAACTGACAAGTTATTTTAGGCATGAATAAATAATTTCAAAATGAGCTTTATCTTTGAAAAACAAACACTGTTTGAGGGCAAGTCAATCATACAAACACAAAGGCATTTTCTATTCTTCGTAGTGCATATGTGAAATGTCCCACGAGGTCCTACTATTTAACAAGTGGAAGAAATTCAAGACAAAAAGAACTACAGTATTGTTAATTTTAAGAGGAGAAATTTAGAATGGCTACTAAGATCATAACACTGCTTTAGAAGATAACCATTAGAATAAAAAAGCATTCTTCCAGAAACAAAATTTTAATCAGAACCATATCTAAATCTGTACATATCTAGATATATGTACAGTTTGATAACACTTGCCGGAAAGAAGCATCTGAACATTTTTTCAATGACCTAGAACATTCCAAAGTTCTCTGTTCTTTGATAAAATGTTTTCTTTTCCAAGATTTCCAGACAAATCAATTATGAGCTATTTCCTTCCAGGAAAAGGATGGAATAAAACAGTAGATTTAGTAACATGTTCCAAAAGTCCATGTATTTCAGCTCATGATCAACCTCAGTAATGGAGTCTTTTCAGAAAATGCTGCTTAGATATGCCTATGATCCCTATAGGAATTTGGGAATGCAAAGATGATGTCTACTGCTTGAGCTGCCAGCTGGTTTCTAATCGCTTTCCAGAGCAGCATATACACTCTCATAGCTTCAAGGTTTTGGCTGATAACTAGTGCCACTAAACTTCAAATTCCCTCAAATCTCAGGGATGGAGCTGGTATTTTAAGAGGCACATAAGACAAGTAAGCATACAAAAATTAGATAACACCACTCCTAGAAAACTGAGAGCAACTAACACAGGAGCAGAGAGAGAATTTATAGACTCACTAACATCCAAGCTATAAAAGACCTTACAAAATGAAATTGTGCAGGCTCTATTTGACAGCAAAAACTGATTCTTTTATATATATATATATATGTATGTATCTTGGGACTAGCACACACAGTAGGTGCTCAATACATATTTAATTATTTACTGTTGGAAATATACATAGGGAATAAAGAGCCCAGGGGGGAAAATCCAAGATGATTCAGGAATTGTTCCATATGACACTGTCTTCAATTAGAAGATACAATAATGATGAATGAGCAGATTATTCTCCAAGGATGACCTATGGACTAACTGGAAAAAAGACTACCACATTTCCCTAGATCATGCACAAATAAACTTGCTCACAACTGGAAAAACCAACTACCCCATTCAGCCACACCTTGATTTGGAAGCTCACCAAGTATATTATAGTTTCCTCTTTGCTCAAATCTAACACCATTTCTTCATCCTTACTGTCAACTAATAACTTTGTTTCCTAAGAAAAGAAACAAACAGCCCAGCCATTCTGGCTCAGTGGTTGAGCATCAACCTATGAACCAGGAGGTCAGGGTTCGATTCCCAGTCAGGGCACATGCCCAGGTTGCAGGCTTGATCCCCAGTAGGGGGTGTGCCGGAGGCAGCCGATCAATGATTCTCTCTCATCATTATGTTTCTATCTCTCTCCCTCTTCCTTCCTCTCTCTGAAATCAATAAAAATATGTTTTTTTTTAAAAAGAAAACAAACAGCCGAAACCGGTTTGGCTCAGTGGATAAAGTGTCAGCCTGCGGACTCAAGGGTCCCAGGTTCGATTCCGGTCAAGGGCATGTACCTTGGTTGCGGGCACATCCCCAGTAGGGGGTGTGCAAGAGGCAGCTGATCGATGTTTCTCTCATCGATGTTTCTAACTCTCTATCCCTCTCTCTTCCTCTCTGTAAAAAATCAATAAAATATATTAAAAAAGAAAACAAACAAAAAACTGTAGAGACCTTCCACAAGCTTCTATTTGCAGATGACATTATAAAGACTCCACTTAAAAACTGTTAAAACTACTGAACGAAATCAGTAAAGTTGCAGGATATAAAATCGATAATCAAAATTCTACTTCATTTCTATAAATTAAGAATGAAATGTCACAGAAATAAAGCAATCCCATAAAAAAATACCTAGAAATAAATTTAAGGAGGTGAAAGACCAGTACACTGAAAATTATAAGATTTTGATAAAAGAAGTTGAAGAAGACACAAAATAAATGGAAAGATATTTCATACTCATAGATTAGAAGAATATTGTTTAAAATATCCATACTACCCAAAGCCATCTATGGATTTAAGGCAATCCTTATCAAAATTCCAATGGCATAACAATCCTAAAATTTGTAAGGAAGCTCAAAAGACCTCGAATAGCCACAACCTTGAGAAAAAAGAACAAAGCTAGAGACATAACACTTTCTGATTTTAAACTATATTACAAAGTTATAATAATCAAAACAGTGTGATATTGGCATAAAAAACAGAGACCAAAAAAAAATAACAACCCATAATAGCTAGCCCTTTCCAGCTTTATTTTTCTCATAGCACCCATTATCATAGATATTTTACTCATTTCATATCACTAAAATGGAAGCACTAAGCAGGTGAAGATTTTCATCTTTTGCTCAATGTTGTATCTGCAAACATCATAGAATGCCTGGGTCATAGTAAAGACTGAAACAGATATTTAATTTTATGAGGCATTGTTCAAAAAGCTTTAGTGTTATCATTCTTTCCTTAACTCATTCAAATATTCAGGTAAAACCCATTAGCTACATCCATGATAAATTTGGTTTCAATATAGAAAATGCTAAATAAACTGACCTTAACCCAAGTTTTTTTTAAAAATAAGACTAAACATATTTGAAATTGCCTCCATCCTACCTATGTTTTCTAATAATTTCTAACCTATCTTCATCTTAAGAACCCAAATATTTACCTTCTTCAAATACAGAGATTCCCAACAAGCATACAGCTTATGGGAAAGTAAAAACAAAACAAAACAGAATATATAACAAACTCATATCAGACCACTTACTGGGTTCTATATGCCACCTTATAATTCTACTTTGGTTTCTTTAGAAGCACCTCAATAAGACACGTACAGCACATTAGAAAGCATCCTTAAATGCTGATATCAAATCACAGAATTAATGCAGAAGTTAGAAATCCAAGGCAGAAGTGGTAGAGGGGAAACAACCTGTCCATTCCAGATCACCAGGACCTGAAGGAGATAAACTTAGTACTGTCCACTCTACTCTAACCTTTGAGCCCGAATCACTAACCAGCAACATATGTACACACATGTAATTATTACTGACCACATGACTTTCCTGGTTAATACCGGCATACCACATTTTATTGCACTTCATTCTATTGTGCTTCATAGATATTGCATTTTTCTAACAAACTGAAGGTAAGGCCCTTCTCCAGAAAAAAAGATTACAACTGGCTTTATTGCAATACTCAGTGGGTCTAGAACCGCACCCACAATATCTCCAAGGTATGCCTATATATTATTTTAAGAATAAACATTAAGTCTTTGTCTATTTGTAATTGAAAGTCAATGGCAAGCATTATAGATACTGAAAAGTTTTGACCAGGTCTCTTATAATTCATATTTAATATCAAGTTACAAATACGGTTAATGATAGTACACTTGAGAGCATTTAAGCAATCAAATTTAAATACTGCAGAAACACTAACTTCTGATATTACCAGGAACTATAACAAAGCAGGAAAACAGTTTATGGCTGAAGAGGCATAATTTTACTTGCAGATTTAACACATAGTTAGCATGGCATGTCCATTGTTTACACATTGGGTACAAAGACACACCTTGTACAAAACAGCACTGCTGAACCATACTGTGCAGGAGATGCATAACTCAACATTAAAAAAAAAGAGATGACATTCAGTCACAGATGATCTGTTCTCACATGATGGAAACATCTAGGATGGGAAATCTCTCAATCACACTTCTCTAGTTGTTTAGGGGAAGCACTGAACAATCTTTCAATAGTGAGAAAACAATTCCAGATTACAGATACATACTTTTTAGTTTTTTTCTATTGAAAGTTCTACTATAAAGTTTTTGGGGTGGTCTGGGAAGTCTGTGACAAGAAGAGATTAAGATACAAAGACACATCACTAAACCAAATGATTCGTAACTATCGCTAATGCTTTTTTAGTGAAAATCAGTAACACATTCACATTTGATATTGCCTTTAAGTCCTATGGAAATATGAAATGAAAATATTTGAGACTAAATGTTAGATAGGCTGGGGGAAACATATGATACTGATAAACTTGAAATCCCTTTCAAATACCTGAATTTCCATAGAATGTAATCACCATCATTTTCCCCATACAATTTCAATGCTTTATGTTCAATTTATATAGTATTTTATATAAATATTTAGAGTAAGGGAGAATTTAAGAGAAAAGGGCAGATATGTAACTTCTATATGAAAAGGGGAGCGATAGGACTACATGAATTAAGTGAGAGTAGAGGGTTGCTGAGTCCAAGAACATAGACTCATTTACATACCTATTAACTTAATCAGTACCACTGTAACAGATTGTCTCCCTTTCCCCCAAAACCATTTACTCTACATCAGAACTGCACCATTGGTCATATGTGGTTATGAATGTGATTAAACTGAAGAAGCACATTATAAGTTAATAAACTTCAAATATCTCCTCTTTCACAAAATTGTCATTGCAGAGGCCGTGTTTCAAGAGAAAAAGACTCATCCCAGTTTCCTGACTTCTTAATTCAGCTCAGTTCTCAGTGCACATACTCTTTGCATCCTTATTGACAGGTGAAGGGAAAAATACTTAATTTGCACCGTGCACTAGTGTGCTTTCATCCACAGTGCGTGTACAACTTTGAGTCTCACTAACCTATCTGAGACAAGTGGTAAACGCTAAGCACTGAACAGCACGGAATGCAAAAATACGCCTTGTTAATCCTAGTAACTCAAATAAGGGGAACTGATCACATAATTTTGTAAGTTTCCACTGGGAGCTCAGTGGAAAGTGCAAAGAATACACGAAGTTAACAGCAATGCCTCTAACGATGCTATCACCAGTCCAAGCACACAGATAAAACCACTCGCCTCCGCAGGCACCCCATGCACCGATTGCCTTGCTTTCCAAAGTAACACTCTGCTAACGAACTCGGAGTAAATGATCAGGACCAAAGCTCGGCTTGGAACAGTCTACCCAACCCAGGGAAAGAACCACTTAGGTCACACATCTCATCACAGCCACTGATGATGTATCGTATGGGGGAAGACCATCACAAGAGTAAAAGCTCTACCCCAAACAATCCAAGAACTTTAATCCTGCAAACTATGTGTAGATCACACTGCATCCAGGCACGATGATGTGCAGCTTATTCCACAGCCAGCGCCACCAGACCAAGCCTCCGCGGAAAGCAAGCCCCACTCCTCTAGGGAAGTCCCAGTGCGAAATTCAATCGTCCCTGACAGGCCTAGAATCCAACTAGACCCTGACATCCTGCTAAACAGCGGAGACTATGGACAAGGCTAAGACAAGACAAAAAGGCCCCCTGGTCACCCAACACCCTTCCCTCCTCCACAAGCTCGCACAGCTGGCCCGAGGTCACCGAGGGCTGTGTCCTCCCAGCCCCAGGCAGGGCACGACTGCAGGCCATCGTCCCAGAGCTCACCGCCAAGCAGGGCCGGGGAACATCTGTATTCAGCCCCACACCGGGAACCCCAGCCTGGCCACACGATCGGGCGCAAAGCCACCGAATTCCCCAGCCAGGCGAGAAGCCCGGCGCCCGGACCGCACGGCCCCGCCCCCGGGGTGAGCGCCGCGCCTCTCCCTCCGCCGAGTCCCACGCGACTGCTCCAGGTCGCGTCCCCGCCCCGGGAGGGCGCCGGCGCCCCCTGCCAGGCGGGTAAAGGATACAGTCTCGGCTCCAGAACGCCGCGGCGCCGGGGCGGGAGGGGCGCGCCGCGTCCGCCATCTTGAAACAACCGCCACTCCGGGCGTCAGGCCGGGGCCGCCCCGCCCCGGACGCCAGGCGCCGTCCCCATTGGCCGCTGGGCGCAGAGGCCCGCCCCCGCCTGCGCGGCCGGCCCCGGCGGGGCGGGAGGGTCCGGGCGGAGGCGTCGCCGAGAACCGGCGGGTTGGAGTGAAGCTCTAGCCGGGCCCGGGGGAACGAACGCCCCGCGGAACTCCTCTTCGCGGAGCAGCCCGGGCCGCCCTTCGCCGCGGCCGCGGCCTCAGCGCCGAGCACTACAACTCCCGGCATGCCGTGAACGCGATGGCCGAGGCGCGGGGGCGGAGCCCGGCCCTGCGGCGCTCCCCGCTCGCCCGCCCCGGCCCCCCGGCTGCCCGGGCCGCGCGCGGAGCGGGCACGCGAGCCATGGAGGAGCCGCCGCCCCCGGCCCCGGCCCAGCCCGCGGGCTCCTGCAAGCCGCACCTGGAGAAGCTGACCCTGGGGGTCACCCGCATCCTGGGTGAGTGGGGGTGGGGGGGAGCCCGGGGCGACTGCGGGGCGAGGCGACGTGCACTGAAGCACAGCGGCGGCACCACCTTGCACGCCGGTGGGCATCGCTGCTGGCTGGGACTTCCGTTGCTGAGGAGGAAAGGGGGAGCTTTGCAGGGGGTGTAGGGATGCAGAATTGGGAAGCCCGGAGGTTCTCGCGCCCGAGGTCGCCCCGCGGGCCCCGCAAAGGTGGGTAGAAACGTGCAAAGGAGCAGCAGGCACCTGACATTTGTGAGTTGGGGTCTCCCGAGATGCGGTCTCGGCGGGGGGAGAATCCCTGAAAGCCCTGGCTCCCGCTCTGCTGACCGGGAGCTGGGAGAAGGCTGCAGCCGCCTCCCCGGGCAGCAGCGCCTGGCGCTACTGAATGGGCGTGTCCTTGATCGGACCTTTAGTTAGCAACCGCCGCGATGTTACTGGGACTACAAAGATGAGGAAAAATGAACACATTCCTGTGAAAAGAAAATCTAAAGACGAGGGCCCCAGAAGTGTGAGAGGAGGTCGGTAATCTGTTGTTCTGAAGGCAGGCACACAGGAGTTGGTGATTGACCTCATCTGGGGGTTAAGGAATATTTGCCACACGTGACGCTGGATTTTGCAAGACAAATGGGATTTAGTGAGATAACCAAGAAAGAGAAAGGCAGACTAAGCCCGCTGAATAGCATGATTGGATGTCCCACCATCACATTTACTAGTATAATAAAATCCAAATACTGAACCATGACCCAGTCCCTCGTGAATTTCCCTCAGCTGTCTTTCTGATTTCTCTGTGCTTTTGCCTTGTTGTACCATAAACACATTAAGCTCTGCAGTTTGTGAGACCCGTCACTGAAATTGCCTTTTTTCTAAATCTCCCTCATTTCATTCAGATCTGTGATTAAATAGCACCACCTCCGTGAAGCCTTCTCTGATTATATATAACACCCTTATCACGCTCTTGTCCCTTAGACTACCTTTTTAAAAAAATCCTTATGGCTTTACCACCACTTGGAATTATGTATTTATCTGGTTGCTTTTTAAATTTGCCTGTCTCTTTTCTGTAATAGAAGTCCATGAGGATAGGAACTGTATTTCCCAGTGCCTAAAACAGTAAATGAGATAGGAAACACCAAGCTGTGGTTGGGAGAATTGATAAATTTTAGCAATGAAGTTATCGAGTGGGGCAAGGAGAAATCTAATGCACACCACCTATATCCTGTCTCATTCTTGTGCAGACGTCTGCTCTGTTTCTTATACTCCTGGTTAGGCAGGTAGGTCTTGGCTATTTTACAGGCTTGCTTCATTATTCTCTTTATAAATCTAGAACTTTTTCAGTAAATAAGTTTTATTTTGATTAATGTTTAACCTACTTAAGTCCAGCTAACTAAATAATACTTTAAACTGTCAGTTCAGTGTGAAAACCTGAATAATTAAATGACTGTAAACATTTTAAATTCTATTTGTACTTTTAATGTATTCTATTACTCTTTTCGGATGTTTGGCAAATTGGTAGTAGTTCAAAGCTAAACCTACCTAAGGAATTAAACAACTCTGGTAATTAAATGTATGGTGAATCCTGCCTCCCATTAAACATTCTCTTTATAAATTTAATCAAAGCTCATAATTTCAAGTTAATCACAAATTGAAAATCAATTATATTTTTATTTTTTCACGATTGTATTTTGTTTTGAAAAGATAATATATTAAGAGGGTTTTTTAAAACCAGATAGCTGAAGTCAGTGGTAGGTGTGTGGTAAGCAACCCTACCCGCCTTCCCCCCAATCTCCTTCCTAAAAATATGAAATAACTTCACAACTGCAACATTTCTGTCCAAAAACAAACATTTAAAAATCCGCAACAAAATACTATCAAACTAAATTCACCAACATTAAAAATATTATATACCCACTGTGATTTAGCCCAGGAATGTGCAGCTTGTTGAACATATGAAAATCAATAAATGTAGTGCACCTTGTTAATAGAATAAATGACAACAACCACATAATCATGTCAATAGATGTAGAGAAAGCACTTGACAAAATCCAACACTGTTTTAGTTTAAAAAGGAAACACTCAAAACCTAGAAGTAGGATATCTAAGCATCATAAATAATAAGAATTCCCCTTTTACCACTTCTATTCAACATTGTATTGGAGAATCTAATCAGTACAATTAGCCAAGAAAATAAAGACATACAAACTGAAAAGAAGGAAATAAACTATTGCTATTTGTAGATGACATGACCTTGTCTATTTAAAAAATCCTAATAAATCCACAAAAACAAACAAACAAAAGAAACCCTACAATTAAGTGTAAATTTGGCTGTCTTTTTGGCCATAATTTTTAAGTCAGGTGGGGTCCACTTTCTCTGATCTGAGTACATTCACCTGTCTGTCACAGAAATGTGTGAGAGCTGGCCAATAGCAACTCTACAGGCTCTTTTTTTTCCTCTTTCAGAATCATCCCCAGGTGTGACAGAGGTGACCATCATAGAAAAGGCACCTGCTGAACGTCACATGATTTCTTCATGGGAACAAGTAAGTGTTGCTCTGTACAATTCTCATCTTCCAACAAAGGTCAATTTAAGTGCTCCTGAGAAGGAAAGATTAGGGCAGGAAACTATTCTTATCTCAGTCCACAACTGTCTTCAAGGTAGAGTTCACCCTTCTCTCTTTTCTGTTCAGGCCACTTAACACTCTCTTCCATTCTATGCCATATCCCAGCATGGGTCATCGCCTCTGAGCCTGTCCTGTGGAGGCAGTGGAACATTCAGAGTTTATACAACAAAACTAAAACTCTAGCAAGGAAAGGAAAAAGTAAATGTCAATACTCATGCCAGACAGAACGTGGTTAGTTTTATAGAGAAGTGTTAACCAAATTAATAGTTACTGCTTCCCAACCCTCCTCGGAACTTTCATTCATTTATTCAACAAAAGTTTAAAGCTTTTAAAATGGGCCAGGCATTGTCCTTGGTGCTGAGTCCTGGGGAATCAGTGGTAGTAAAAAAAGAGCACAGTTTCTTACCTCTTTACCTTACTGTCTAAGACATAGTGTAAATTGCAGGTATAATTACAAAGCAGACTGAGCACTGCAAGTGAGGTGAAGAGAGCATTGTCAGAGGCCTGACTTAGTCTGGAGGGTGAGAAAAGTTTTTTCCCAACTAAGTTATGAGGAGCTGTTAGCCAGGCAGGTGAGTTCTGGAAGAAGGGGCTTTCAACCTTGCTGAAGGCTTCGAGATGGGAAGGTTTAAATTTTCCAAGAGCATAAAGGAGGTCCATGTGGCTGGAGCACAGGAGAGCAAGGGAGAGAGGTTGACAAGGACCAGGACGTGTAAAACTTCTTAGATCATGAGGAGTTCGCTCTTTATCTTGGGTGTGAAGGGGAGCCCGAACCAGTGGTGATTTATATGGAACGACAGTGCAGGCTTAATGTTTCTTATGAACTTGGCTTACTTAACATTTTGTGTTTTATATTAGTACTAGTGGCCCGGTGCACAAAATTTGTGTGTGTGGCGGGGGAAGGGTGTCCCTCAGCCCAGCCTGCACCCTCTCCCTTCTGGGACCCCTCAGGGGATAACCGGCAGTTGGACATCCTCTCACAATCCAGAACTGCTGGCTCCTAACCGCTTGCCTGCCTGCCTGATTGCCCCTAACTTCTTCTGCCTGCCAGCCTGATTGTCCCTAACTGCTCCCCTGCTGGCTTGATTGCCCCTAACCACCTCTGCCTTGGCCCTGCATCGGGGACCCAGGATTCCCTCCTCCAGCCAACCACAGGCACCCAGGATCTGGGCTTCCCTCCCTCTGGTCAGCCATAGGCACCCAGGCCGGCTGTAGCCGCAGGGGATAGTGGGCAGGTGGCTTCACCTGGGCTGCAGCCGCAGGTACTGGTGCCCGGGACTGCGGGGTGGGCGGCTTCTCCGTCTTCCCCGGGATGCAGTGTGGGCGACTTCTCCGGCTGGCTGCGGCCTGGGATCATGGGGCAGGCAGCTTCTTTGTCTCCGGGCCGCACCCAGCCTCAGGCTCTGGGGCCCGGTTTCTCCGTCTCCCCCAGGACGTGGGGCAGGTGGACATGAGGCTTCTGCTGCTGGCTGCGGCCTGGGATCACGGGACAGGCGGCTTCTTGGTCTCCCAGGCTGCAGCCAGCCTCAGGCGCTGGGGTCCGAATTCTCCAACCCCCACAGGCCCAGAGCAGTGGGTGGGCGGGGCTGTTGCCATTTTTTTTGGTTAATTTGCATACTCTGATTGGCTGGTAGCATAGCGGAGTGACGGTAATTTGCATGTTTCTCTTTTATTAGTGTAGATTTGAAATGTATTAAATACAAGATTTAGCTGATTTTTTTCTATTTTCATGATCTGAATAATTTTTTAAATATTGGCATAAATGCCAATTTTTTCTTCAGTGAAATCAATACCATAATAAATTTTATAATCACTGCTACTAGAATTCTTCAGCATAACTTAATGTTTAACAATGCCACCAGCTCTTCTCAGCTGAGATCTCATAGAATCCAGGTTAGGAAAGGCTCATAGGCAGTAGTTTCCTGTGTTCACCACTAGATGGTTCTAGTGACCAAAATCACAGCAGATGCTGGCCTTTTGAGGGATAGAAGGCACATGAGCTTTGTCAGGACACTGGTATCTGAAGGCTTCCTGTGCTAGGATGGGGGCAGGGAGAAAGGGCATGTGCCCTTGGCCAGAATAGAACCTGGGACCCTTTAGTCCGCAGGCTGACGCTCTATCCACTTCTAGAAAGTGGGTGCTCACTTTTCCTCTCTGAAAGCACAGAGGATGTGCCATGGAGGAGGCAAGCCCTGTAGTCCAAATAATATACTAAGTAGGGGTTGATTGGCTAGAGACATGGTTGGGCATGTGCACAGATATGAGTAATTTAGAATTTAGAGTATGTTCCTAGTACCTCCTGAAATTATACTAAGCTTGTTCTACCACCAGTTTGGATGATTTGCTGTCCATATGAAATATTTGTTTATATCTTACTGTACTTTTTTACTTAACTTTCAGAACTATTCATTTCACTGCATTAAATGTTCTAGAAGTGGATAAAGTGTCAGCCTGCGGACTAAAGGGTCCCAGGTTCTATTCTGGCCAAGGGCACATGCCCAGTTGCGGGCTCAATCCCCCCCAGTAGGGGGCATGCAGGAGGCAACCAATCAATGATTCTCTCATCATTGATGTTTCTCTCTCCCTTCCTCTCTGAAATCAATTAAAAAAAAAAAAGGTTCACATTTATCCAATAATTTGTTTCAGAAAGTAATTATGAGCATGGGTCTGAAATTTTGGTAGTGATTGCCTTGTTCCAACATCACCCAAACTTTGCCACGGATCTCCTCTCACACTAGGCTCCTCTGAGTCTCCTCCTCAGCTTGTTTTCCTTGAGCAGCCCCTTCTCCGAGCAGCTAGCTCTCCACTGAGGCATTATCATGGCAGAGCAGCACCTGCTCTGCCTTATCCGGTGAGGCAAATAGGTATCAAACTGGTGACTGCTCTAATAGACTCTTTTTTTATTGAGATAACCTATCTAATATAGAGGGAATATGCAAATTGACCATCATGCCATAACAAGATGGCTGCGCCTACAGCGGAGGCTGAATTCCCGTAACAAGCCTTAACGAGCAATCAGCAGGGACCCGAGGCTGTGTGGTGCTGGGCCCGGGGCAGGGGACCTGACACTGCGCCCCCTGCCTGGCGGGGCTTGACAGGGAACTGCAGGCCGCAGCCCCCTGCCCCAGCACCAGGCTGGGGGACCTCAGGCCGCACCCCCCGCCCAGCAGGGCTTGACGGGGGACCTCAGGCCGAGTTCCCCACCCAGCAGAGCATGACAGGGGACCTCAGGCTGTGCCCCCACCTAGCAGGGCTTGACAGGGGACCTCAGGCCGTGCCCCCCTCCCCAGCGCCAGGCGGAGGGACCTCAGGCCATGCCCCCCTCCCTGGCGCCAGGCTGGGGGACCTCAGGCCACGCCCCCCGCCCCAGTGCTGGGCTCGGGGACCTCTGGCAGCGCCTCCCCTCCCTCTCCCCCCCCCCCCCCCCCCCCTGCCGCCCCCTGCCCAGGTGCCAGGCCAGAGGACCTGAGGCCAAGCCCCCGCACTTTCACTTTGTCCTTATATCTGAAATGAATCTCTTGTAGGCAACGTATAATTTGGTCTTGTGCTTTTTATTTTGTTTTTGTTAATCCTCACCCCAGGATATTTTTCCATTGATTTTTAGAGTGAAAGAGAGAGGGAGAGACAGAGAAACATTAATGTGAGACAGGGCTGGGGGACTGAGTTGGCAACCAAGGTACATGCCCTTGACTGGAATGGAACCCGAGACCCTTCAGTCCGAGGGCCAATGCTCTATCCACTGAGCCAAAATGAGCTTTTTAATCCTTTCAGGCACTTTTTGCCTTTTGATTGGAGAATTTAATCCATTTACATTAAAGTAATTATTGATTATGTTTGGACTTACTGCCATTTTGTTCATTGATTTCTGGCTGTTTTATAATTCTTTTGTTTCTTGTTCTCTTGCTCTCTTCATTTGCGATTTGATTATTTTCTGTAGAAATATGCTTAGATTGCTTTCCCTTTGTTATATATCTACTAAAGGCTTTTGTTTTGTTGTCACCATGAGGTTTACATAAAACAACTTATAACAGTCTATTTTAACTTGATAATAACTTAAATTTGAATGTATTCTAAAGCTCTATATTATTTTTGCTCTCCCTCCCTGCCACACATTTTAAAAAAATATCACAATTTATACCTCTTTATCTTGTGTATCCATTAACAAATTACTGTAGTTAGTTATTTTTACTACTTTTGTCTTAACATTTATACTAGATTTATAAGTGATCAACCTACCACCATGACATTAGATTATTCTGAATTTAATTATACATTTACCTTTGCCTGTGAGATTTATACTTTCATATGTTTTTCTGTTACTAATTAGTGCCCTTTCAACTGAAAGAAGTCTCTTTAACATTTCCTGTAAAGCTGGTCTAGTGGTGATGAATACCTTTAGCTTTTGCTTGTTTGGAAAGCTGTTGTTTCTCCTTCAATTCTGAAGGACAGCTTTGCCCAGTAGAGTGTTCTTGGTGGGCTTTTTTCCCCGGCACTTTGAATATTTTGTGCCACTCTCTTCTGGCCTGTCAAGTTTCTGCCTAAAAACCTCCTGATGGCCTTAATGGGGGTTCTCTTGTTTGTAACAAGTAGTTTTTTCTCTTGCTGCTTTTAAGATTTTCACAACTTAATTATAATGTCTGTTTGGATTAATCTTTTTTGGAATTCTGAGCTTCCTGGATTGAGATGTCTGTTTCCTTTACCTGGTTAGGGAAGTTTTCAGTCATTATTTCTTCAAATACACTTTCTGCCCCTTTCTCTATCTCTTCTTCTGGGACCCCTATCATACAAAAGGGTCTCTTTGATATTGTCCCATAAGTCCCTTAAGCTATCTTTAGTGTTTTTCATTTCTTTTTCTTTTGGCTGATCTCATTGGATGAGTTCCATTACCCTGTCTTTTAGTTTGTTGATCCTTTCTACCACTTCATCTAGCTTGCTGTTAAAACCCTCTATAGATACTTTTTTTCCATTTTATTAATTGTACTCTGCACTTCTGTGATTTCTTTTTGGTACTAATATTTTCTGTTTGTTGAAATTCTCATTTTGTTCATATATTGTTCTCCTGAACTCAGTGAGCATTTTATGACCATTATTTTGAGTTCTTATCAGTAAATCACTTCTTTTCATTAAGGTCATTTCCTATTGTTTTATCTTGTTCTTTCATTTGGAACATATTCCTCTACTTCTTCATTTGCTTGACTCTCTGTTTTGGTTTCTGTCCATTAGATGAAATAGCCACCTCTTTCAGTCTTGAAGGAGTGGCCTCAGGTACTCCTTGTTCAACCCTGTCCTAGTTCTTGGTTTTCTGTCAGATGTATATGATTTTCCAGCCTACTTTGTCCTTATGGCTCCCAGTAGTTGAGGGTGCGCCAAGATCTATCAGTGTCCCAAAGGGGAGGATTTCAGTGAGCACCTAGAAGCAACTGAATGAAAGCTGCATTTAAAATATGCAAATACTTTGGAAATACTCATTAGGGTAAGACTGGGAGATAGGCTTTTTTGTTAAGAACTGTTTCTTTGCTACCATCCCATTGACCTTGTGAATACAAGCCCTGCTGGCCACCAGATGTGGGCACAACCTCCATGCACAGAGGTACCAAGGACCAGGGGTGGAGTAGAGGGAGAGTTGAATATGGCACCCACTGTCCTCCCCATTTCCAGAGGGGACTGCAGTTGGCCCTTACATGTTGTTAAATTATAAGCCTGACCCTCAGGCTGTACCTTTTAAGATCTACAAATAGGCTTATTTCAAGAAAATACTGAGCACTTCGTTCTGCTGCTTTTGAGCTGTGCTTTGGGGATACAGTTAGTTAAGAACTGGTACTCTGTTTGTTACAGTCCTGTGGGACCCAGTTAATATAAGTCTGGCTGTCCACCAGCACCAGTCAACCAAGGGGTGTGTCCTGAGCAGCAGCTACAAAAAGCCAGGCTCCTTTCCCAGAGACACCTGCGACCTGGAATGAGGCAGAGGAAAGATTAAGATATCGCCAGCTGGCCTCCTGGTCTCTGGAGAGTCCTGCAGTTGGCTCATCTAGATGTGTGTTAAATTGGAAGCCTACTCCTCAGGCAGTTTTTAAAATAAGCAAATAGGCCTCCTTCACCACAAGGCTCTGATTTCAGTCTGTTCTGCACTGGGTCCTGGGAGGATAGCCTAGGGAGTCCCTCTGAGCCCTTTGAGAACTGCCTTGTGAGTCTTATACCTATTGGCTTTCAGAGCTAGATGCTTTAGGGCAGTGGTCGGCAAACTGCGGCTCACGAGCCACATCGCGGTTTTCTGCTCTGTTGACTAATGAGTTTGCCGACCACTGGGATAGGGGCTTAATCACAAGGAACAACAACAGCCTGTAATTATTGGAATCGAGAGTCTAGTCAGTGGTCGGCAAACTCATTAGTCAACAGAGCGGAAAACCTCGATGTGGCTCGTGAGCCGCAGTTTGCCGACCACTGCTTTAGGGCGCCCATCAGGTGCAAGTCTTAAAAGTTGGGGTGTCAGATGTGTGATCCAAACTCTTCCGCAGGAAGAACCTGGAAGTTATGAGGCACCGCACCAAGGGTGGGTTTTATAGTGAGCTTGTAATCAGCCTTTCCGACGTAGTTCTCTGTTTTTTCTCATTTGCCTGACATGTAGGAATCATTCAGCTAATTTCTGGATTTCTTTTGAAGGAAACTGTTCAATCTGTAGCTGTAGGTTTTGGGTGTCTGTGGGAGGAAGTGAGTTGAGGAGCTTCTTTTGTTGTCATTTTGACCCTGGACTCAATAGAGTTTTGTAGATAATTATCACCGTCTTCCTATTGGGGGATCTGAACCACGATAAATATTGTCCCCCGTTGCTTTGAGGCACACAGCCCTGTGCTCTCTTTCCCAGCCCTCACCTTATCTTTTCTTACGATTCTAGAAAAATAACTGTGTGCTGCCTGAGGATGTGAAGAATTTTTACCTGGTGACCAATGGCTTCCACATGACATGGAGTGTGAAGCTGGATGGTGAGTCAGCCCTGGCTGAAGGGGAACATTCCCCTGCCTGGGAGGGTAGATGAAACAGCTCTGAGGACTTTACAACTTTGGAGTCTTTGAATCTGGATGGTTTTCGTGGTTTCTCCTAAAGTGCAGTGCCCAGAAGCTGTAACCAAAGCTAAAATACACCCCCAACCCCCAGGCCAGAGTCTAGCCAATACTTAACTACAAGTTTATTTTAGAGGTTTCCTATTGAAATTAGGTGGAGGGAAAAAATAATCAGTCCACAAAAATCCTGAGCCAGTTCAAATGTAAAGCCTTTGAGGACTCCCCGCAGAGCGGTCTCCTCAGGGTGAGCTGCAGTGACAGCCTCTGGCAGTCACCAAAGGGCTCCTTCCTTCACTCCCTGCATATGAAGCCCTCAGGGCTCTGACCCCAGGCCAGAGCTTTTCCTTCTCTCCCTCTCATCTCAGCTAAGTCACCAGCCGCCTCCACTAAATGGGCCAGGACGTACTTGTGTGCTGCAGATGTGGGAACTCACGGCAGAGATGCAGGTGCTATGTAGCATGAAAGGCAGTGCTGCACATTTAGGTGAAGAATCCAGTAACATTTCGGAGGCTGGGAAATCCTGATCTAGCCACTGGAGTCCAGCCCGTTCTTGGCACAGACTTCCTGTCCCCAGGAGGCCTGTATTGCCTCCAGTCTCCACCCACACCCCCAGGTCTACTTCGTCTTTGGGAAGCACCCTCACCTCTCCATGCTGGCACTGAATGCAGTGCCTCCTCTTGCATAGTAGATCTGCAGAACTGACCTCCTTCATTGCCTCTGCCTCCTGAGTTGCCCTTTTCTTTTGGTGATTCTCAAAGCCTTACTGTTTCTCTCTCACAGATGAGAAGAGGCACTTTTTATAGCTCTCTACTGAGCATTTAACATGAACTTTTAGCTTAAAAAACTTTGCTCAAATGGCCTAGAAACATTCTTGTCACCAGTATAAGAACCCCCCTGTGTAGCATGGCCATGGCCTTTGGGGTGTAGAACAGAGAGTAGAGAGTCTAGACTTCCTGTCAGAATCCCTGGCCCACATCATGGAGCTAGGTTAGCCCCTTCCCAAGCCTGCCTCAGAAAAGAAGCGTTTCATGGTGCTTTTATGAATGAGTCCCTCTTCATTGGTACAGTACCTTCTCTAATTTAATCCTCCCAACTCATCTTCCTATCCCCATTACCACACCCATTTTCCACTGGGTACCTAGTCAGTAACAGAAAAGCCAGTGGAGGCAGCTTCTAATGTCTGCCTCTTTAGTGGTCTCTTCTTCTTGGACATTCGTTCCATGGTCGGTTACACCAGCTGCTTTATTGCCTCAGCCATTCCAATTTTTTAGCAGTCAAAGATCGAAGTCTGTGTGCCATCCCGTGTCCACTATCCTATATTGCAAGGACTCTATATAATAGGTAAGGGAAATATGCAGTCTGAGTATTTTTTTTTTAATTGAATTTTTTTTGAGAGAGAGCAAGTGGGGGAAAGAGAGAGACTTCGATATCGAGACATCATTGTGAGAGAGGAACATTGATCAGTGCCCTGACCGGGAATCTAACCCGACACCTTTTGGTGTATAGGGCTACGCTCCAACCAACTGAGCCTCACCGGCCAGAGCAGTGTGTGTATTTCTTATTTACACCCTAATCACGGAAGAGGAACCAAGCAAGAAGCCTCTTAAGTTTTCTCACTGAATGAGGAAAAATGAAGTAGAGCAGGAATGTTTTCCATTGTGAAAGCTTATAACAAGGAGGTAGAAGGGTCAGGTATATCAACAAAGCTGCTACTCCTTCGGAAAGTACATATAACTTAATGCAAGGGGAAGAAGGAATAAAAACATTGTGAAGTCCTTTGTTCTTCAAACAGGCTTCTGCCCTCGATTTCTCCGTTCCTTTGGAGCATCCCCTTTGTAACTGTCCTTCAGTGCTCTGCCCTGCCACGTGCAGTGGGGACTCTTCGCCTGTGGCCCCGGTTGATTTTTTTTTACATGAAAGGTTGGTGCTTTAGAGCATGTTGTGCGTTGATTCTCTTCTTCCCACTCTCCATCAGCTTCCTCAGTCCTAGGAACAAACAATAGGTGGGCTTGGGTTACCTAAGCAGAAGCCCTACTGACAACCATGGTCACTAAGGTATTCCTCCATGTAATTCTTTGTAATGTTCCCATAGAGCACAGCATCCCATTGGGCAACATGGCAATTAATAGTATCACAAAACTGACTCAACTCAACCAGTCTTCCATGTACGCACTTCCTAATGCACCAACTCTGGCTGACCTGGAGGACGATACACAAGAAGGTACAAACTTCTGCTCTGAATTAGAAATTAGCCTGCTTCTTTCCCTTTTATAATGTACTAGAGGCCCGATGCATGAAATTCAGGCAAGGGGTTCGGCCCTCCCGGCCCCACCTGCCTTGGCCAGCCCTCGCAGGCTCCGGCTTCGTCCACACAGTTGTTCTGCTGTTCAGTCTAATTAGCACATTAGCTCATTATTATATAGGATATGTAAATATTATGTTTATATACTTTGTTTGATCTAGGCTCTCCTGTGTTAGTAAACTGCACCCCTGTCACTAATACTAATCTTTATTGCATGTTAGCTATAATGACAGAAGAGAAGGTTTCTGATGCTTGCATTTCTAAGAATCTATCTTTTTTTATGTTATTCCATAATATTTGATTTCTAGGTAGGTATTTCTAATTGGAACCAGACCTAGCATTAATTATAACATAATAGCATAATTAAATATATACATTTTAGACTGAGAAAAGGGATTCTAATCAAAAGATCATAAAATGCTCTAGAAAAGGGGAAAGCAGTTGCCTGAGGAAAAGAGAAAAGTTATGTCAACATCAGGTCATTCAGATCTCTCTGCCTTTATGGATCCCACTCCCAAGAAGTTGAGTTCATTCTCCTCCTGCCACCTGCGCCCAGATTCATGGCACTGTTGGTGATAAGGGAGCCCAGACAAAAGGCCTGGACCATGGATAAGGTCCGGGCATTTAGAGTATAGAATTCATTTGTCCCACTCTGGAAAATATTTAAGGCTATGTCTGAGAGAAGGCCTTTTACCCCATTTTTGCATGCGAGCAAAGCTGATTGCATAAGTGTGTGCTTGAGTGGAGTATGTTTGAACATCACCATTACCTTCTGGGTTTGCAGCCAGTGAGAACCAGCCAGAGAAGCCCCACTTTGACTCTCGCAGTGTGATATTTGAGCTGGACCCTTGCAATGGGAATGGGAAGGTTTGCCTCGTCTACAAAAAAGGGAAACCAGGTAGGAATCATTGACAAGCATGGTCTGTGGTTTGGGGACAGCCCTGGCTGACCTTGCTCTCCAGCCACACACAAAAGGCACCCTACTTCCTGACCTGACATACCACCCGGGCTCATATAGGTGCCAAGACCTCTCTGAGCACCCCTCTCTGTGCCCGTTACTAGAGTCTTTTTAAGCTATCATCATTTGTGACTTATTGCAAAATAATGGGATTAGGGTAATAAGTGAATAAGACTAGAAGAAGTCATTCTATTTATAGCTCCTCCAGCAGGCACATGTGTTAGAAAAGCATTCAGGAGAAATATGGTCTTTCTTCAGTGCTTTATGTTACCCAGTTTAACAGCATTAAAAACCTGAATTACTAGACTTCAGTGTAAGCACAGATAGGAAATCAGGAGAAAAGGGCTCTGGCCTTGAGCAGGGCTACCACCTGGCAGCTACCAGCAGTTCAGGCCCTGGCCTGGAGACTGTGAACAGAGCGGGACAAAGCCCAGCCTCTGGTCCGGAGAGAAGACACACAGGACTTACCTAACCTCGGGGAAGGAGAGAGGTCTTCAGCTGAGGAATCTTTGTGAAAGGCCTTTGAGCTGCCTCTGACATATGGGTAGGAATGAGATACGGGGTGGGGCTAAAGGGTTTGCTGGCAAAAGAGGCATCCAAGCAAAGAGACAAGTGAAAGCCATGTCGTAGGAAAGACCAACTGATTTGGGGGGAATGACAAGGAATTCCAGTTCACCGAACTCCCATGGTTCGTCCTGTGGATAAAGAGGAGATGAAGCCAGAGGCCGGTGGTTCCCTTTCGAGTGGAGTTCTGAAAGCCAGGTGAAGGAGTTTGGACATAACATAGAAGAGAGTAGGACCTCGAGGATGTTCTCCAGGAGAATGACGAGATTCCGATGAAAATGTATGTGGCCATAAGCAGTTTGGGAAGAGGAAGAGCCTGGAGGCCACTTAGGGAGATGTGGCAGCCATTGGACAAGAGATGAACTAGGGGGGCCGGCCAGTAGTAAGAGTGGCAGGTGAGAAGCAGGTGTGAGGCGGGCCCTGGAACAACAGTGCCTGCTTCTGCCCAACCAGGACATCACGGCAGCACAGGCAGGCTCCCAGGAGAGGGAGCTGGTCCAAGGTGGCTTCCCATAGCACTTGTTACTCTTGACAGAGGCCTTCAGAAAGCCAGAGCTATTTGGGATTCCTCTCCCTCAGGAAAGCTGAGACCGCAGTGTGTACCCACTGGGGAGGGGAATACTGTTTCCACACGGAAAAGCAGTGCTGCCTAGATAGCCTGATGCAAAAGCCCCGCACAGGGATCCGTCCATTGATCAGGAATCCAAAGGGCACCAAAGAAACCAGCAGGCAGCAATGGCCACTGGAGAATGGGACCGGGAGGTCGGAAGAGAAAAAAGGGAACTTGTACTATTTGAATTTTTTTAAATTATGAGGATATATTGACTTTAGATAAAAGGAAAAATGTTAAGCTATACCTTCATTTCTGTCCTTTGCTGTTTCAGCATTAGCGCAAGACTCTGAGATCTGGTTCCTGGACAGAGCGCTGTACTGGCATTTCCTCACAGACACCTTTACTGCCTATTACCGCCTGCTCCTCACACACCTGGGCCTGCCCCAGTGGCAGTACGCCTTCACCAGCTATGGCATTAGCCCACAGGCCAAGGTAAGGACCACCTGTCCACTCAAACTGTAGAACGTATCAGAGTCTCCTGAGGAAAGACCTGAATGCAGACTCCCAGCTTTCCCGTCTGATTGAGGAATCCGGGGTGGAGCCCAGAGATCACTTTCAATAAGCGAGACAGGTGATCCCTCCTCACTTTATACCAATCTAGGTCAGTGGTTCCTGAATTGGCTGATCCTTGGAATCGCTGGGGAGTTTTTCTCTAATCAAATGTTGTTGGGCCTTCGCTCTGATTGTGGGTTTTGATGGGCAGCACACACACAGGAAGGTGAAAAGTCGTCTCTTTCCAGTTGCCAGCTTCCAGTGCACCTCCCCACAGGCAGCCACTGTTGGAGTTTCTCGTGTGCCCTTACCAAGACACTCATGCATGTGGTTTTGGTTCCTTTTTTCACAATCAAAAGTGCAGTATGCTGTTCACATTTGTGTGTCCCTTCTTTTCACTCAGCACTCCATCTTGGAGCTCATTCCCTGTCAGTACATAGAGAGCTGTCTTTCTCAATGACAGAGAATTCCAGAGTATGGGTGTGCCTCCTTTATGTTACAGATCCTGCCAAACCTACCTGATGAGCAATGGCTGGTTTGAGGGCAGAATACTTTAGGACTCTGTCCCCTGGATTTGGGACCAGCATCTCAGGCTCAGGGCTCACTAGATCAGAAGGAAGGAAATTTACCCAGATTCGTAGTCCTCATACTGCATTTACTTGAAAGGTTCTGAGACCTCATGGAGCAATGTGTGTGTCATCACTTTCACAGGAAGTCGAATAGAATTTCAAGGACTTTTTTGTAAAAACTTACTCTTTGCCTCATCTCTCTGGCTCTCTTCCCTGTATCCCCACTGAATAGCATAAACAAGAGCATTTCTCCTTTGATTGTGACCCTCTCTCCATTCTGCCTTCCAGCAATGGTTCAACATGTATAAGCCCATCACCTACAACACGAGCCTGCTCACTGAAGAAACTGACTCCTTTGTGAACAAGCTGGATCCCAGCAAAGTGTTCAAGAGCAAGAACAAGATCTTAATCCCCAAAAAGAAAGGGCCTGTTCCATCTGCAGGCAGCCAGAAAGGGCCCTCGGGTCCTCCCTCTGCCCCCTCCACCCCTAAGTCCTCCTCTGGCTCTGGAAACCCTGTGCGGAAATGAGTCCCCTCCCCGCCAGCTCCCAAGCGATGATTTCCAGGCACAGATGCCCGGGGGGCCCAAGCCTGAGGGCCTCCTCCCATCTGAGTGACCAAACCCCAGGCCTCTTACTCCCATGAATTAGCCAGGAGTTGGAAGGGCATACTCAGGTCTCCCCAGGAGTCCTCCTCTCATGCCACCCCTACCTCCAGAAGATGTGCAAAATTTTAGATCTTGTTTAAAGTAGCCAAATAGATCTGTTCAGAGGTTCCTCTCTTCCCAGCAGCAGCCCTCTCAGCAGTAACTGAGGAGTGCCCCAAAGAAGCCGCTGGTTTAGAACCACGAGGCATTAGAATTGCAATGTTCTGTTGGTAGCCACTAGTCACATGTTGCTATTTAAATCTAAGTTATACTACAAAGCCATGTCCTTATTACATATCTTGCATTATAGCTACACTTGGAATATTCATGTGGCTAGTGGATTCCACATGGACAGCGCAGAGATAATGGGACATTTCTATCACCACAGAAAATTCTATTGGATGGCACCCCATTAGAATCTTCCCACTGTTCTTCCTCAGTTCAATTAATCTTTGTTAGGGAATGTTGATACCTTAATTTGATGATTATAATGTTCTATGGAAACTCTTGAAAATATAATTGTATGTTCCTTATATCCTTCACACAAATCTGCATATTTCTTTTTCAGTTGTTTTTATAAAGTTTCTTGCTTCCAATTTTGTGTTGTAATGTTTGCGCTTTTGCCAAAATTACCTTTCTCTAAAGGAGAGGTGATTCTGCTGTTCTCCAGCCCTTTAAAACAAACTCCGGAGTGGTGCTTTGGAGGACTCTCCGTAAATAGCTCAGTCACTGCTGGCTGACATGAGCCCAGTGCAAGCACAGGGGTGAGGTCTCTGGTTCACAATCAGGAAACAGTCCCATTAAAGGTACTAAAATGTTTTTCCTTCCTTCCATGGCCTCTAGCAGTTTGTTATGGTGGTTTTTGCTAGTTAATGCTATTCTAAGTAAAATTAAAATTTTAAATTATTAGCATTTTATCATTCATCTTTATTTTATCTAATTCCAGTTTTAGCTGCAAATATAAAACATTTAACTCATGCAGAACAACCAAAATTACATAATTTGTGTTTCATACTTATGTATACATACTGTGTGCATGTGTATTCTTACCAGAACTGTGGAAACACTGCATAAAACTAGCTCAAATGTTATCATTTCACTTCTTGATATGTACACATTCTATCAACACTTTCAACTTACTGATGAATAAGGAAGTTCTGAGAGAAAAAGAAACTATGTTTTCCCATATGTTTTCCTTTTCTTCTATGTCATCATTTTTTTAGCATAAGTGGTTGGCTGATACTACCATGGGTAAGAAAGAATATGTTAGCGTTCCATGGTCATTCATGCTGCTTAGAATACCATTACCCTCTTTTTTGCATTTGAATCAATTCTCAAATGGAAAGTAAGGTCTTTTGGAGTTCAGTGCCCCGACATAATAGGCTTATATTCATAACAGGCTTACCTTTGTACTCTGAACGCTCCCATCTGGTGGGCCCACACGAATTCTCTGGTCACAGGCATCTCAGTGCTGTAAGTGAACGACAGTAAGAATGGTGGACGCATGTATTGCATGCATCTGCTCAGGTGTGTGCTCCTATGCCCCATCAGACTTCACTTAAAACACACAAATTCAAAGATAAAATTAAAAACTACAAATTAGTGACAGGAGAGCATTAAACCAAGTACTGAGGCCCTTCTGAGTGGGATGCCCACCCAGGAAGCTGGCCCTGGAGGAGGAGGAGGGGAGCATCCCAGAGAAAGGCTTCAGACAGGATGTACGCTGAGTGGGTTACATTGGAATAAACTCACCCGTGAGGTTGATGTTTTGAAAGAAGAGTGATTAAAATGGCAATAGGCTCTACTGTAAGGCAGCTCTACCTCAAAATACATCATCCTGGAATCACAAAACGAGACCCAATGGCAGAATGCCTCGGGAGAGAAGAGTGCAGATTTGCCAGCACCCAGCATCAATCACAGAATTCTCCTTTGAGGACAAGAATTCCCAAGCTCAGAACTCAGAAAGGGAGTGGACGTCCTTGCTCAGACACTGAAGTTCCTGAGCAAATGGCAGTCTAAAGCAATTTTATACACACATTTCACACAAACCTCCTAGATTTAAAATGAATAAACAGCAACTAAGTACAGACAAAGGTGTGTTCTCTCAAACCTGAGCGACAGGTAGACATTGAAACTTAAAATTTTTTCCTTGGTCTCTAGTCACCATAGTGTTCAGCAGTCACATATAGTGACTGCCATACTGAACAGTGTGTGCACAGAACACCCAGCAATGCAGAAAGCTCTATTTGGGCAGCTCTCTCAGACCCCATGTGGCTTTTTTTTTCACATTTACAGTTCTTAGAACAGTTCTGCAATGCCTTTTTATAGGATACTATACTCAACAAAGAACAGAGACATTTACCTAATTTAAGACACCCTTTTTCTAGGACACAGCATCCTTTCCTACTTCATATATGTTTACAATATATAGGGAAACCCAAGGGGTGCGTCAGCACGCCACTGCTCACCTTGGAAAGGGGCCTTCGTCCTGGCTGCAGAGTGGGCTGCACCAGGGCCTGGGCTCCGCCCCACGTGTTAGTCATAGGCAGCAAAGCAGCTCAGCCTGTAGGCCCCTTTATAGTCTCCAGCGTGGAAAGCTGAGAGAAACGAGCAGGTTTTCTGCATCTTAAAGGACCGTGTGGGCCCAGCTGAGAACACCCTCCAGAGCTCAGGAATGATCACTCAAGAAAGGACATTTCTCCACATGCCTGTTATTAAGTTACCTTTTTCTTTTTTCACGGTATAAAGACTGGCAAAGAATACCTTGTAGACTAACCAAGACAGGAACACAAACAGCCCCCAGAAAGCTCAAATCCAACAAAGAGAGAGGCCTCATCCCTCAAGCAAAAGCTGCAAGGGACAAACGATTGACAAAATTAAGATGGAAAAGCAGTTTACCTTTACTAAGTCGCCTTGTAAACGAGGCCATCCCTCTGGATACAGGTGGAGGTACAGGTTGCTCTTGGGGTGCATTTAAGTGCCTGGTTCCCGAGGCACATCTCCCTTAGGTGGCTCTGGCCCACGACCCCTGGAACAAAGCTGGGATTCTAGAATTTAGGCTTATTGAGCAACTTAATAAGAAAAACAATGAGGCCTTAATTACTATCTTCACAACTCATGTTTCAGGCCATTCAAAAACAGGAACTCACCATCAATATTATAATGTCAATTCCCAAAGAAACCCAAACTCAGGCATCTTTAACAGAAAAGTATTTGTCTTTCTTTACCAGCAGTAATTTCAACCCAAATTAAGAATTGGGCACAAGGATATCTAATGCCAGTGGTCTTAAGCATCTAGAAGGGGTTCAGGAATCTGGAGAAGGTGCTGTGTGTAAATTAATCAAGAGTCCAGAGACGAAACATAATTTTGGAAGGCATTTTGGGGGGCCAGAGAAGACTTAGCTAAAGAAACGAAGTTCTTCTGTCTCTCTGGACCCCTTGCTTTTTATTAACACAAATTGTCCTAAAGCAAGGTAGATACACATAACAAAAGGCAAGGTTTAGTATACAGAATCCATTGTCAGATTGGGGGAATTGCCTCCGGCTATTCAGGTGTTTGGCCAGTAGGAGGCAATAACATGTAGACTGAAATGCCCTCAGGGGTCTGGCAGCAAGCAATCATTTATGCATCCTTTTCAGGTTTGGGGAAATGCCCGTCAGCCATCTCCAACAGGCAATAAAATATGTGATTCAGCCCCTGCTGAGTCCCCAAGTTCCATCAACCTTTTGATGAAACTCTTGCATTTATGACATGCTGGAATTAGCTTCTGGCAGATATCTGTGGGGATAACCAGCAAGATTAGCAATGGCATCTCACAAGTATAAAACACCATTCACTTTAATGCTTCTCAAAGGTCTTTTAAAGAAATTTAACTTCCTGAATGAAACAACACTAATGGAGGAAGCCTGAGTGAATGGTAGCAAGAGAGAGGCAATGAGCAACAGGAAAAATCCTTCAGTTTCACTAAAAGGTACTAAACCAAGTTCCCAATAAAAAGAGATCCTCTTTACTTTTGGTGTAACCAAGAACTTGGTTTAGCTTGTTTGCTTCCTCGGAGAATTTTTTAGTTTTTAAGATAAAATTAACACTAGATTTTTTCAGTCACTTCCTTCCAAATGTGACCTTTTATTCTAAGGCATCGGTGGGAAACATCCGGCCCTCCGGCCTTAAAATCATTTGGTCTGGCCCTGCCAAGGCAACCATAGGTGGGACTCAAAATTCAATAAATCTAGGAGCTTTTTTCATAGCAACATAAATTTATATTAAGTAAATTATATTGAGTGAATGGTGTTACAAATATTCAAATGGCCCTTGGCAGAAAAAAGGTTCCCCACCCTGTTTTAAAGCAATAATTCAGCAGAATACCTAGGGTCCCTATAAGGGCATCAAAGTACTTGTTCATTAAACAGTGCAAGAGAAATGCGTCTTCCTTTTGTTTGTACAACATGATCCCAGTGACACAGATATTCTGTGTCTGCATTCAGCTCCAAAGCAAATAAACACAAACCACTAAACCGTATTGAGAATATGACACATGTTATTTACAACCATAAGGAAACAAACATTAACACCTAATACCTCTTATTAAAGTGATTAAGTAAACTCAATTGTCTGTAACATGCAGACCTAACTCTTGCAGGTCCCGGGCTGTCCTGGGGTGCTCACACTCACCACGTATGACAAACACCTGCTGGAAAGAGCCCCCCCGTGGCTCAGTGAGTGGGGGTGCAGAAAAGGGAGACAGTCACAGAGGCATGTGGGGTGAATCTATGATCTTTGGCTCTTCAGACAACACAAATGAGATTGTCTATAAATCACATCTGCCCAGGCTCAGGAATACAGAGTCGCAGAGGTGTTGAAATTAAGGCAAAGGTAGCATTAGTGACCCGGCTATCTTTCAACCCCCCAACTACCTGCTGCAGTGGTTTACCTTTCCCTGCTTTCTGAGGCAGAGGCTCTTCACAGAGCCACACGACCTTGGATGGAGGGACTTCTGGGAAGGGCTCAGCTCCCACCTGGGCAGCAGCCCCTTCAGCGTGGCTCTGCCATTGCCAGGAGCTCCTCACGGCGCCTCCCACTCCGGACACCTTGGCTTCTGATGACCGGTCCTTGAGTGCCCAGGCCTCCATTTGTCATTCTCTGCACTCCAAGCTTAAAATGTTCATTTTCTTTTGGTGACAGTAAACTTTTTGAGAAAATGAATTTTCACATAAAGGGGCAAGTGAGTGAGTTACAGAATAGTTCAGATTTTTAAAATGCTACTCTAAATTTTTGCTTCCACATCGCTATGGAGCAGAGCAAAGCGTACGGGTAAGGTTATCGCTAGCATGATGCCTAATTAATGAGGAGTTACAAAGAGCGCATTGTCAGGCTCCTCATTCTAGTAACCAAGCTGGAACCCGCTGGGCCTGAGACGGTTCTGAGCCAGGGTCCTGGTGAACCTGGGGAGAGGTTTTGCTGACTCAGAAGGAGACAAAACTGTGAACTATTTAAGGTCCTACAGCCAAGAGAATAAAAGTTTCCCATTACGACATTAAACTCTATTTATTTAGTATCTGAAACACGGTGTACATTTATGAATCCATATAAACATTTAGTACATCTAAAATCCACAACTGGTCAACAACCTGTGCTTTCCTTTGTGTACAGTTTGGGTTTTACATCTGGATACTTTGGTGGTGTGGAGAGACCCAGTCCGTGAATCTAATCCAACTGCCTCATATGCCCTTAGTCACTGACAGAGTGATCTGCTCCGTAAAAGGTCCGTTCCTTGCACAGAAAAGGTGTCACACTTTGGAACTATTAAACCAGGTGGCAAGGAAACAAGAGAAAGTACAAGAAGGAGAACTCCATGTCAGCGCGCAGCAAGCAACACAGCCCCGTGGCGCCACAGAGAAATGGGCACTTCCTTTCAGACCTTTCGATGCTGATGCTGACGCAGAGCCTCCTCGGCCCGCACTGCAGGGGCTCCGTCCAGCAGGAGCATGCACTCTGCTCAGGCACACTTCTTAGGGCGTCCCCGGGGTCACAGCTGCAGCTCCGAGGTGCCCACCAGGCCCAGGGCTCGGGCTTCTTCTGGAGTCAGGCCGCTCTTCAGGGTCCTTCGCACTGCAGTGCATGAGCGGATCAAAGGAGTGAGAAGAGAAGGAGGGATTAGCAGCCGGGCACAGGGATGTGGCCCACCAGCCCTCTTCCTCAAGGACTCCAGGCCAGGGGGTCACAGGGCTCCCAGAGGCTCGGCCCCATCTGGCTCCTGCTCAAGTGCCCTGGCTGGCTGGCTGGGGCTGCAAGAGGCTGACCTGAAGATGGCACAGAATCTGACCTGCACGGTCCAGTGGAGGGGGGCCTTGTAAGGGAAGAAGGGAGAAGAGGCCCATCCTTACAAAGTTTCTGAGAAATAGGTGCAAACTGCAAACGGGCAGGTGGCATGGTGAGAGCTCAGCCTCTGCCCGGCATAAGGAATGGATCAGAGCTGGAAAAGTAATCACGGAGCAAAGGAAAACGCATGTTCCAATGATGCCAATCAGGTAAGATCACCCCACAAACCCATGACCTTGGGCAGCAAGGTGTCAACAGACCCCAGGGCAACGGGCAGCAGTCAGGGTGAGTCTCTGTGAGTGTCTCCACGCATCAAAGGGCCTCTAGAGCGAATAACCAGGAATCCCCTGCAGACTGGCTGCCACGAAGCAAACTGCCAAGTTTTTCTGGATGGATCTGGTGGATGTTCTCTGTGAAACACACAGGTTCAGGACAGACCAAATGACCCCTTCACTGGGCGTACACCTGGCCGTCGAGGATTCGGACTTGGAATTGGCCTCTGTGTAGCCCGGCATCATGGATTGTCCCATTGCTCAGTGTTGATCAGTTCTGATGTCAAAATAAAGGCTGGATAAGGGTGAACAAGTAGACAGCTGCCTCTTTCAAAACCAGGCCTTTCCTTTGAAAGGTTGCCTAATTACACTTCCCTTCATTTATAAATTTTGTTTGGTCTATCCTATATGTAAGATCATGTAGAGTTTGGGGGATATGTTCTATGTTCAGAAGAGGCATGTTACAGATACACCTTCCATCCTAAATCCTAAATCTGCCAGAGTCCCCGAGATGAGTAGGGCAGGCCCTTGTTCAGTAAAGCTCACCCTTATTCCTTTCCATACTCCCTTGCCAGACCCAGTTCCCTGAATCCGCTCTGTGACCATGGGCCTGTATCCTCCAAGGCCTCCCCACAGGCAGAGCCCCACCTCCTATGTCTGCAGGCAATACCCCACATCCCATGTCTCCCCATGATCCCCTGTGGACAAAGTATCTGAAAGACCCATGCCCATTGGAATGAACAGGGGTAATATCTATGAATAAATGGTGCTTTCTCTCCCAGGGATCAGCACTTTGAACAGGGACCAACATCTAATCCATCAATTAGTCAATCAACAAATGGTTTATGGAGAACCTGCTGTGTGTTTGCCCTTCACTCAAAGAATCAGCACACTTTTGGAAGGCTCTCAGACATCAAGTGTGGGTTTTTATAGAGATTCAAAGACTTGTACTGTGCCACCAACACACACTACTGTATCCCAAGCCCCGCTCTGGGCCCAAGCTGCCCATCTGCAGCTGCTCCTGCACCCCCGCCCCCGCCTCCCCAACGCGGCCCCTGGGGCTCCAGACTGAGTGTCTAACTCATCCAGACAAAATGTTTGGCTCCAGAGCCTTGGCTGGAGGCAGACTGCATTTAATTGAGTAATGGAATTTGTTCTATGGGGCAGCCATAAAAATACTAGTTTGTAATAACCTTTTATGTCCTTTAAACACTCCTTCAAGTGTTTGTTAAAGAAAGATAATTTTAATGGCAGAAAAGAGGATAAAATGTTTCTCATTCTTGACAAGGACTACTAGGACCTCTCATCCAAGATATGGAATGCTGCCGGGAGAAGTCCATGCAGCTTCTTACGTTTCATTAGCTGCGGAGGCGGCACGGACACGGGCCTAGGGACCAGTTCTCTGTGCCTTTGGGTAAACATGCTTGGCCGAATGACGACAGAGGCTCTGTGAGCGGGTGGGCATTTCACCCACGACGGCATTTAGACTGTTGCCTTCACACTCCTGGCCACACACTGGCTTTCGTCCTGTGACTGTAGTGTTTGGTTCAAGGAAATACTTGAATAAGACCCCTGGCACCTTAGAGCAAGTGCACTGAGGTAATAGAGATGGGCATGGGCCAGCTTGGCTGGGGCAGGCTCGGAGAACAGAACAAAGCCTATCGAGCGCTCAGCCGGCCTTCCTGCTCGACCAGAGGCTGTGCCTTCGGCCTCACCATCTACTCGAAGTGCTGATGTGCAAGGCCCCTGGGACCCTCCTACACTACCCTTCCGTGTGGCATGTGTTCTCTGCTGCAGGGGAAGCCTACAGCTCTAAGGTCCCTTTGCTTGCCAGATGTGTTCCTGAAAAGTGAATCTTTCTAGAAAAATCTGTATCATCTGTAGAATCCTACTTTCTGTAGGCCTTCATGACAATTCAGATAAATTCTCTCACAATAAATATAATAAATACTGAACATAATCACCCAGTAAACATGAATATATTAGCCCCCCAAAAGACTTAAAGAATCTGAATCCTTCCTTTGTTAGAGTCAAAGTTAATTCATGTTCCACTTGAAGGTGTGAAATGAAGGAAATCAGTTAAAATCAGGTTTGTACCCCAATTCAGATCACATATAGAAAGGGTTCTTTGGGTGTCCGTTCATCTGTCTGTCTGCTCACTAGTTCACTCATTCATTCAGCAAACATGACTTGAGCCAAGTACTGCGGGCAGGGAGGCAGGGGGCAGGGAGGCAGGGGGCTGACAGGGATGTGCTTCGAGGGATCCGCAGACCTGTCCAGATAGGGATTTGGCTCTCACTCCGAAAGCAAAGAAGGACGGGGCGGCGGGGGAGGGGGGAGGGGGAAGTGGGGAGGGAGATGGGAGTGGAAGGGGCCTGAGAGAATGAGGGGACCAGCAGACGGGGCTGGCGGGATGTGGGACTTGTACAAGTCTCCCATCACATAGGGGATTTCTTAAGTGCTTGCTGAGGTCTGATAAGATAATGTCTGGGCCCCCCTCCACTCCCTGTTCCTGCTTCCCTCTGAACGCTCTGGCTGGAGCTGCCCCGCCTGTCACAGGCGGCTGCCTCCCTTCCTCAGCGGCTTAACAGAGAACAGACCGCGGAAACATTCATCCCTGTCTGCCTCGCAGCTCTTCCATACACGGCGCGGGTCACTTCGCTGGCCCTGCAGCCGCTCTGCCCAGGCATGTGACAGCTAGTTCTCACGCAGCCCTGACCACAGTGGGATCCTGGGTCGGACACAGGGCGCCTCTGCCTCCACAGGCAGCACAGGGGCGTCTGGGACTCACCAAACCCACGTTCCTTTTCTCATCTCCCACCCTCCTAGGCGTGAAAACGAATTTTAATCCTGCAGAGTACTCTCAGGTGACTGCTGAGATGAGTTGAATCTGAGAATAAGGGCAATGGTGGCCACAATCTACTCCATGAGCCAGAACATGGACTCTTCCATTTGATCTTTTGGAAAGCCTATGAGATGAGTACTGTTATCTCCCCAGTAAGTGAACAAGTGGCAGAGATAAGGCCCTGGCCCAAGTGCACACAGTAAGCGGCAGAGAAGGATTTGAGCGAGGACGTTTGATTGGGCTCCATCCTGTTCTGGCCCCTCTGTTCCTGCAGCCTGAGGGGCACTGATGGCGGCACTCGTCGCAACACGCCAAGCCCTCGAGTCACCCTCTAAAATGTAATGACTCTCGGCCCTAGATGCGTAGCTCAGTTGGTTAGAGCATCGTCCTGATATGCCAAGATTGCAGGTTTGATCTCCGGTCAGGGCCCATACAAGGAGCAACCAATGAATGCATAAAAAGTGGAATAACAAATCTCTCTCTCTCTCTCTCTCTGAAAATTCAATAAATTAAAAAAAAATTCAATCAATAAAATGTAACAACTCTCAATCCAACACTTGGTTTTCTCGTGGGCTTGTTCTATTTATCTTCCTGTCCTGTGTCCTGTCCACCTGGGTAGGCACCCTCAGCTGCCTTTAGTGGAGGGATCAGAGCAGCTTTAATGAGCCTGAAGAATAATTAGGTGCTCACTAAACAGCAATGACGCTGTTGTCGAGAAGACAAAAGTTGGATTGAGGAAACTTATTTCCTTCCAACATCTTATTTTACTATATCCCAGGAGCATTAGTGTTAAAGCCTCTGGCTTATGGCCACTGTTATCTTGCACTATAAATATAAATTTTGTGTAAATATAAAATTGGTTCACAGTAAGTAAGGAAGAACTATTTAAATTAAATGCAGAGAAAATTTTAAAAATGGGATTAGTGGGGGAAATTCCTGGGTCTTTTCAAACACCACTTTGGAAAAGTAGAGACAACTGAACTAAGTTGTGCACGGAATCTAATCTTGTGAGGCATAAATCATGTTTTCCCCAAAACAGATTCAATAATTTTTCAGATTCGATTATTCTCTTTCTCCATGAATGCTACTTAATAAATAGCATGGCTACATCCCTCAATATTCTGTAAGAGAAATAAAATAAGATTTTAGTTATGTCAAATGTGCAACATGCCCTTGGAGAGGAATGCCACAGCGTCACGAGAGACACTGTGGGAGAATGGTGGTGTGAGGGATGAGTCAGGGCGAGAACGAATCCGAGTTCTGTGTTCCTTTCCCAATGGGCCCTGGAATCAAACTTCTGGCTCTGCCCACGGGAGACTGTTTTTTTGTAAAGATGTCCACCATTATAATCCTAACTAAGAAACTGGTCTATTACATGTAGGTCACATCAAAGTGATCACATCTGTAGAGAAATACAGCTCTGAGCCCCAAACTCCATGGTCATGTCACAACAGGGCCCAGACACTCCCTTGGAGGAAAACTCAGCAGAGAAGGGGCACCTGTCTCTCTCAACCATGACACGACCCTGGGGACAAGAGATAAGGCAGACTATGAGTCCCTAACCCCCGCTCTGTTCTGTGATTGTCTGGGCTAGTGGCCCCATGCAGGCAGCCAGCTGGGTGGAGACCCTCTTCTCAAGGCGGGTCCAAGAGAAAAGCACGCTGGGGAGGAGCCCCCTCTCCACCGCAGTCACTGGGGTCCATCCGGCAGAATCATACCCGTAAGGATAGCTCAAGTGCTGGTCAGCTTCAGGGATTTCTAGGGCAGGTCAACATTCAGGCGGCCTAAGAGGACAGGTAGCTCTGGGACAAAACACCTGCCCCAATATTATGAAAAGAAAAACCAAAGTAGAAAAAAACAAAGAAACAAAACAAACGAAACAACCATAAAGCTCAGAGAACATTCTCCCTCTGTCCGATGCACCAGCCGATTGGAGGGCCTTGGCCAATGTGTGCCGGACCATCCATTCCACAGGCTAGAACCCAACCACATAATTAGAAACATTTTGCTTCATGAGGCAGTGAAGGCACCAGCTGGGAAAGCAACAGAACCGAGCCGTGGGAGCCTGTGAAGTGATGAAGGTGCCCTTGGTGTGTCCCTTCTGGCTGCACGTTCCAGGCATTCGCAGGGCGTTCGGTGTGTGCAGGCCCAGCCACCAGCGGCAACAGGAAAGTGGACATTGAATTTTCTCAGAGGATTCTCAAAAAGGCTCACAGGTCATACATTTTTAGGTTATGGGATGGATTCTGTTTAGTTTCCTGCTATAGCTGGACTATTACTGTCTTTGACCAAATGAGCTACGGCCCAAATATGTTGGGTATTCATTATCCACTTGCTCACTGCCACCATTAAGCAATCAAATAAAAGACAGGGTGGAGCCCAAAAGGCGAAACTTCGTGTTGATTTTGCAAATTATTGTCTTCTTATTCCTTTAACCTCTTGTGAAAAGCTGGAGTTTATCACCCCTTTAAATGGAAATCAAAGTAACTTCCCTTGTCTTAAATGTCTGCGGACTGAGCCATTACTAATAAGTTAAACCTGTTGCAGATAAACATTTACATACATGCAGTGCTGTTGTCGCTGAAGTAACCGCATCACAGGATGAAATGTGTTTGGCTAAATAAAAAGAATATACGGCTGTTTCGCATAAGATTGGAATGGAAACGATACCAAAGGATAGTATGTTATGTCAACAACAAAAACAGGCAAAATATCTCTCTGGCCAGATTGAAGTGGGAAATTAATTATGACTGTGTGATTGTTCCCAGTGACATCATGTGTCTCTGTAAGAATCTGGTTCTCTCTAGACCAGAGGGCAGGGCCAGCACTCTGCCCACACAGGCGTGGCTGCCCTGAGACTCCGGGGACTGGCAAGGCCACTGTGTCTCTGTCTCTGAGGTTCCTGGCTCACCCCTGCCCACCTCTGTGAGGGCACACCCTGGGTTGGCATCCTTTCTCTTCTCCCCGCCATGGTCCCTGACACCCTCAACACACACACTTGCTTTTCCCAGATCCTCCCGGGTGATTCTTGCACTAAGGTGCCCCACTGTAGCCAGACCAGGAGAGACCGGGTACCACGTTTCTGCCATTTGGTTACCTGTTCACTGAAGTAATAGGAGGGCAATAAAGGCAAATACTGAAGATAATCTATGGAAGACCTCCAAAAGCCTTTCATGCGTTTCATTTTAAAATGCTATTCAACAAATAGATTTCTTATCATGAAAAAGAGCAAGAGAAAAATAGGCAAACGATATAGACAAGCCATCCACAAAAGAAGAGATGCAAATGGCAAGAGAGGCAACTCAGCTTCCTAGTATGCAGGGAAAAGTCAGTTAAAGCCACACAGGGATACTATTTCATCCCCGTCAGGCAGAGAAAAAGGGAGTTGCTGCCTTGGCCTGGAGCAGCTGGAATCCCCCAGGCAGGTGGGGGGAGGTGGACGAGCCAACGTTTTGGAGAAGAGTTTGTCAGGGAAGATGCGCATGCAACTGAGGCCCCTGTAATTCCACTCCAGGCCTCAGACCTGAGCACTCTAGCTCTCTGTGCCCGAGTCCCCTGGAGACCTTATTAACACAGATTCTGAATCAGTCATTTGGTTTAGTGTTCTTTACCCTGGAAACAAGCGTGCCAATGGGTCACGCAGAATCACGGGGTCCAACATATGCAGCCCAAACCCCATCACCTCCTGTGTGAACCTCAAGGGTGGCACCATGGGGGCTTCCTGAGTTCGAATTCTAACTGAACTCCCTGTCTACTTGGAGTCACTCTCCTGTCACTTTTGGGAGTCCAGACATGGGGAGGCAACTAGCCTTCCTTCTGGTGAAAAGTCATAAATCCCTTTCCTAGGCACCACCCCTTCCTCCAGGAAGCAGAGCTGGTGAAGCTGCCACTTGTGTGACCAGCAAGGGCCAAAGCTTGGGGGCTGAGCTCTCAACACACACCAGGGCCACAGCCAACACACGCGACATCACAGAACTGAGAGGAACCCTGCTTCCTGACTCGGTGCGGTCCCTATGAGAGTTGGCACACTGCCTACACCGGCAACTCCACACCCACCACTTGGGCAGGAGCAGGAATTGGGCTCCAACTAAAGAGAAAGTCAGTTGCTTTGATTTAGTTGAATCCTCTATTTGGTAGGAAAAGAAAAAATAACTGGCCAACCTAGGCTAACATTAAGTATTTTAAGCATCCTAATGACCATAAAATCACTGGTTTTTACCTTGGTCATGCTCACCGGCAGCAGCGAACCCCTGGGGGAACCACCTCCAGCCTAGAAAGTGGCCCCTGATGCTGGGAGAGAGGCAGAATTATAGCCTCTGGCAAAGCATCCCAGGCAGGGCTTGGCAATGGGCTGCCCTGAGCCCACCCCCGCCTGCCAGAGCCATGTCAGGGCCTTTTAACCTTCCTAGGACAAAGTACGAATTGAGGGAGGCCTGGCCAGAAACGACAACTACCCTGGACAGGGGTGACTGCAGCACCCTCCACAGGCCAACGCTGACTGCCACGTAGGAAACCTTTTGCTGACGAACTGGTGGGCCTCCTGGCACCAGTGACAATTCCCTGGAGCCCTCCTCCGAGTCTGCCCTTCCCGGTCATACAGGACTAGAGGGCAGGTACCTGTGGGCGAGTCCCTCACCCCAACTCAAAGGCACTTACGAGATTTCCGGTTGGCCCGGGAGCGCTTCCTCTCCCGAGGCACCACTCGCTGACTGGGCACCTGGGTGGCCGACTTGACGATGCGGTCCATGATCTCATCAGCGGCGTCATCCGTGACATTCGGTGAGTCATCGGTTCCCATGGTCCATGAACTAGCGGATCCTGAAGAATTAAACAGGGAATGCGATGAACCCAGAGAGGAGGATACCAAAGAAAACGCACAGCGCTGCCCCCGGCAGCTGAGCTGCACGCAGCGGAGTAGAGTGGGAAGCCCAAGCTCAGCAGAGCCGAGGGCTCGCAGGTCCCCATTGTGGGGTACAGGGCACCACTCCAGCCACCATCCTCCAGGCTCTGTACTCCCTAAAACCCACACTTGGGGCACTTAAGTCACAATACCTTGTACCACAGCTGTACTCTTGTCTTTCACTGCTCTTTAATTTCCTATGCCTGGATGCGTCCCTCCACCTACCAGGTCACAGGAGGGCAGACCCCCCTCCCCACCCCAGACCCCATGCCACACGGTGATGTGAACATCACAGGTGCCCAGTGATGTATGTCCAGTAACGTCCAGAGACATTTGTGAAGTCAACTCTCTATCTGTGTCTGTATGTGCCCAGTGAATGTTAACTAACCCCAATTTCTCACTCAGTGGAACAGAAATCAATGGATTTTGAAGCATAGTTTATCTTTGAAATATCATAACAAGATTGTCCTCTACAACCAGTAAAGGTGGAATTGACATAAATTCTCTTTGGTACACTTCTGTGCTTGCTGACCAAAAAAATACATTTATTAATAACTCCAGGTCTGGCATGGAAACATCTGCCTATCAACAAGCAAGAAGAAAGCCCCACAAAAACATAATTCCCAAGTCACGTTAAAGAGTTATAAATCAACTAGAGGCTTGGTGCACGAATTCGTGCACAGGTGGGTTCCAGCTGGCCCGCCCTAATCAGGGTCAATTGGGCTGGGCCGGGCTGGCTTGGGGGAGGGGCCAGGGGCAGTTGGCAGGCAGGCCCCACCCCCTGGTTGAACTCCCGTTTGAAGGCCTGGTGGAACTCCCGGTTGAGGGACATTTTGCATGTTAGCCTTTTATTATATAGGACTAGAGGCCCGGTGCACGAAATGTGTGCATGGGGGTGTGTGTCCCTCAGCCCAGCCTGCACCCTCTCCAATCTGGGACCCCTCGAGGGATGTCCGACTGCCCGATCCTACCAGGATCGGGCCTAAACGGGCAGTCGGACATCCCTCTCACAATCCAGGACTGCTGGCTCCCAACTGCTCACCTGCCTGCCTTCCTGATTATCCCTAACCGCTTCTGCCTGCCAGCCTGATCACCCCTTAACCACTCCTCTGCCAGCCTGATTGATGCCTAACTGCTCCCCTGCCAGCCTGATTGCCACTAACTGCCCTCCCCTGAAGACCTGGTCACCCCTAACTGCCCTCCCCTGCAGGCCCGGTCATCCCCAACTTCCCTCCTCTGCCGGCCTTGTCACCCCTAATTGCCCTCCCCTGCATGCCTGGGTCCCCCACAACTGCCCTCCCTTGCAGGCTTGGTCCCTCCCAACTACCCTCCCCTGATGGCCATCTAGTGGTAGCCATCTTGTGTCCACATGGGGGCAGCCATATTTGACCACATGGGGGCAGCCATCTTGTGTGTTGGAGCAATGGTTAATTAGCATATTACTCTTTTATTAGATAGGATGCTATTTTAATATACCAGGATGAACTTCCTGTGAAATCTCTTCTATAATATGGGAAATATGCTTCTGTAAGAAGACAGATATACATAAATCTGCTCAAAATTGTGAATTTCCTCTCCCTACACTTCTTTTTGTAACAAACACACAACTTCAAAAGTCTGCAGTCTCCGTCACACCCACACAGCTCTGCCACTATGTGGAAAAGCACCACCGAGCAAGTGTGGCTGTGTTCAGTAAGACCTTACTTACAAAACAGAGGCAGAAATATAGCCTCTGGCAAAGCATCCCACTTAGCAGCCCTTTGCAGCCACAACCTGGGTACAGGAACCTGTACCCGGTGATGGGGACCAGACACCCATGGGGTGGTTTCCTGGGAAGATGTGCCCCACCCAGCCCAGAGTTACCTCGGCTCATCCGGCTGCGTGTGCGGATGCCCAGCACCGGGGTGGCATCGTCCATGGTCGGAGACGAGGTGTTCAGCACAGCCTTCATGTTCTCGTGCTCAGCGGCGTCCTCTGCGTAGCTCAGGCCCTGTGGTTGGCTCGCAGGTGCTGGAGAACTGCTGGAGAATTTGCCAGACTGCAAGACCAAAGGGGGGTGATGGTGTGAGCTGACATCCCCAAAGTCAACTCAAGCCTATAAAATGCTTAGTTGAGGGAAACCTTCTCTTCTGTCCCTCCCTGTCCTTTGGTTTGTGTGTATCCTGCAGACGCAGTCCTCACGGCAGTCACCAAGGTTGTGGATGAATAATGATAACATATCTGTGAACACGGAAGTTCTTTTATCGGAAAGAAAAGCCCTGGTCCAGAAGGACCATGCCCATCCCTCCACTGTCCCAGGCATCTCGGCTCTCTGCAAGTTCCCTCAGTGGGTGCCTACCAGGGGCGACTGAAATCAGCTCTGGGAAGAACTCAGAAACCAAATCCGTTTCCAATGCCAAAGCCCTGATACGAGGATCAATATATTTAATGTGTTAATTAAATATATTGAGCTTTAAGTTTTTAAAATTTAGTATCAGAAAGCAGTTAAAAATTTCCTACATATCACTTATGATAGTCAAATTTTAAAAGTGGGATTCAGCCACAGAATGATATAAGATTAAGAGTTGGGAAGAAATTTTCCAGATCTAGTCCCACCTCACTTTACTGAGAAGGGAACTGAGGCCTTCCAAGATTAAGTGACCCCAAGGGGGTTGGTTTCAGGCACCAGATCAGAACACGACTCAGAAATTCATGCTGAAACTGAGTTTGGTAACACTTACTACTTCAAAAATATAGTTGTTTAAACAAGTATTATGTGCACACAATATTCTCTAATTCCAGCTGAACAGCCAAAACACAGATGTTTTACAAGAGGTATGCTAGCACATCGGGCCACAGCACACAGTGCCCAACATCTGGGTGAGACATAGCATTCTGTTAGGTTTGCAGAGAGGAGCTCTGTAGATCTGGGCTTCCTCTTTTCATCCAGCGTCTCGGCCACCGCAGCAGAGAGCCCAGGACACATCTGTGGCTGGCACATCTGTACTGCTCCTCCCTCACCTTCCAGGCCAGCCAGCTCAGACGTGGACTCTGGATCTGACATCTGGACCAAGAGGAGAAGCCCCTGCCCTCCCACCCCTCACACACTGATCCCACCAGACCCAGTGGATGCCAATGGAGGAAATGGGCACAAGTCAGAGCTACCCAAAGCTGCTGAGCCGCTGGTCTGGCCTGGCTCTTAGCCACTGCCCCATGTCCTCTCTGATTTTAGGGCTCTTCACGTGGCTGTTCTAGAACCTAGTTCTCATACTTGTATTGCCAAAGGCTCAGACAGCGCAGGAGGGAAAGTTCCCTGACCACTCTCCTCGCAGTAGAGAGAGGTGTGCTGGTGCTGCCACTCTTGGCAGGGCCTGGGAATCAGGGACAGCTCGGAAAAGCAGTCAATCCGTCAGCCCCTGGCACACATGGCAGGACAAGGACCCTTGTTAGGAGGTTAGTGATCACGCAGAAACCAACCCGAAAACGTGCATGCATGGTTTAGAGCACAGAACCGTGCTGACACTGCAGGCTGCTTAGGTTAGACTCTCCAGCGCCCCTGGAGGTCAAACGTGGCATTCTACACGTTTAGACAGAGTCCTACCTCCATGTCATCCTCTTCATCAGTCTACCCCAGAGGACAGGACAGGATGGAAAAGACAGAAGGGATTCTTAGAAGGCACGGAAGTCAGCAAAGATGAGATCATCTCCATGTCACGTCACATTCCAAATGAAGAAACTGGCCCCATGACCAGGGCACACCCTCTTGATTTGGGAGCGGCCGGGCCCTGCCTCCCTAGCCCTCCTGCCCTCCTCTGGAAATTCCTCAAGGTCTATCCTGACTACAGTCAGAAGGGATGTGGGGGTTCGGGCCAATCTCCCGAGGCTGCTCATGAGGTTGACAGCCAGCTTACCTGGTTTCTGGCCACTCCATACCTCACCCCCAGCTCTGTGTCCTGCCCCTCACGCAGCCACATTCTGTGGAACCCACCTCCACTGCCCCCATCAGGGCCTCAGTAAGGGGACTGGCCTCCCTCTGCCTGGCCCCACCTGTTAGCGGCCGCTCCCCTCTCATCCCCAGTGCTGGGCCTCCCTGCCCAGGCTGCCGGTCTGCGCCTCCAAGAACCTTCCACACACAGGACAGACAACGCAGGAACGGCTGCCCACGCAGAATGGGTCGTATTACTGCTCCCTCAGAACCATGAGATTAGGTTCTCTTCAAAATCTTACCTCCCTGTGCCTCCTGGAGGCTGTCAGAACTGACTGGCCATACTTTCAATTCTCAGCAACTCTCACCAGATAAACTCCCTGAAGTCACTTCAAATAAAATCCCTTTTCTAAAAATAAATTGAAGGTGAAAGTCATACCAATCTCTTAATTTTAAATCAACATGCTCTCAATTTAACGTGTGCTTGCTTCCAGTGAGGTTGGAAGGCGAGGCCAGCTAATGGGACACAAGGGTGTTGAGAACTGACTACACTTCTGGAAGCTGCAATGACACAGTGCTCCCAGTACATCACCTTCCCAGCCAAGTGGCATCGTGACAAGAGGTGACAGTTCTTTGGTGCCAGCTTTTAAAAAAATCTTAGAACTTATTTAACCAGGATTTGGGTTTTCCTTCAGCAACGAGTACACATGTGAGATGCCAATATACAAGATCTCTAGCCCTCCCAATATCCCCAAAGTAACTAGCATTCCCTTTTCACAGAGAGGAAGCTGGAGAGAAGGCAAGGGCCTCACCAGGGTTACTCCTGCCTCAATGTGGGGGTCCTGGGGTGGGCAGCCTGAGTTCGCACAGCCCAGCTGGAGTGGAACGACAGCAGACAGGGCCGCAGTGGCCTATGTCACCATTTTGCCTAGAACCAGGTGGCGACACAAGGATGAGGAATGACTTAGTGTCTCCCTGATCCTCCCTGGAGGACTCCTGGACTTTAAGGAAGGAAGCCTTCTGCATGTTCAGAAACAGCGGAAGAGGAGGAGAGACCCGCACATACAGCAGATACGGGGCTGACGTTACCACCACAGGGTCTTTAGATTTAACCCAGGCAGCTCTGTGCCTTAGAAAATAATGGTTTTTTTCTAAAATTGTCCCTCTTTAAGGGCTGTCACTTCCATCCTCATTGCTCAGCCTCTGCAATAAAAGTGACTGGCTGCACAGTTTTCTCCAAAAATCGCTTCCAGCTCTAATGCTCGGGTTCTGCTTCTCCATCTATTGCTTGGGTTTGTTTTTAGTGATTTAAGTGGTGGAGATGTTTTTCTTAACCAGATCATGACATCCTGAGGGTATAAGCTTATCTTTTGCAGCACCCACATCTTCCTCGTTGCCCCATGCTGTGCTGGGCACTCAGCGGGCGCTTGCTTACTTGAGATATTGGGAAAACGGGAAGCTGTATCCATTGCCGTAACTGACAATACTCTGATTTACCAGCAGATGGCAACCTTTCTACACAGATGATGCCACTTTGCCCACTAAAAACAGGGACTATGTCCAGGATAAACCCTGAGGAAGCCAGTACTGTCCAGATGTTAATGGGAATTTAAATATTTTTGAATCAAACCCTAGAAAATTTTATCCCTGCTTATAAATAGGAAAGCTGAGTGTTTACAGAGAAGGACAGAATTTAAAAATTAGTGGGATCTGTAAAAAAAAAAATCTCAAGAATTTAGCAAGAAATTTTGACGTGTTTTCATAACTATGAGCATATTGGACTTGTATTTTTCACCCTCTAATGTGTCTCATTTCCACAAAAATAAGCACTCCCCTTTTACAACTTTTAAAAATAATACTTTGGAATGAAATGTGGGACACAGTTTGCCCAACTGGAGTCCGTTTGCTTCCTGAGCTGCTGTCCTCCAGGAGGTGAAAGATTCAGTTGAACCCAGACTTCAGCAGAGGAGACAGGAGACTCGGCTGGTGGCACTGGTGTCCGGGGGACTGCGGAAAGGGCACCTTCCGCAGAAATGGAATCTGAGCACTCTCTAAGGGTCCAGAAAATTCCAAGGAAACAGGGGTCTGGGTGGGGGAGGTGGTGAGGGGATTAGTCCCTAGTTCTCCTCTGCCTTCTTTTAAAATTACTAAGATAATGTGTCCAGGTCTCCATGGAAAGGCCAGGCCCCCTCAAGAATGCGGGCAGTAATTGTGTGCTCCCTGTTTCTCCTACAGCATGAACATCTTCTGGGCACAGAAGGCAGCCCCGATAAGGTCTTCTTAATTGATTTTATTCCTCCCCAAAGAGATCCACCTGACTCGAGTTCAGCTGAGGCATGCAAAGGATGATAGCTTAGTCGCTAACCCATTCCATTCCCTGATCACTGAGAGCCAAGGTGCTTCTCACCTATAGAGGCAGATGGAGTAAGTTTCGCAAAGGCACATCAGAAAGAGGCACTGTCTGTCTCTGGCATCCTCATGCCTCCCTTCCTCTTCCCTTTCCAAGCATCTCCCTTCTGAATACCCACGGCGCCCACGGCCCAGTGGGCTCAGGGATGAGGTGGGAGAGATGGGGGAAGAGCCCAGGAATGGGAGAGACATGTGAGTGTGCAGAGACACCCAAAGGGGATCCCTTCCCACCCTGATAACCTCTGACTGAAGGGTCTGCCAAGAGCCCATCCAATTGCAGCTTTGAGCAACCGCATCAATCATTTCTCTATTAAGATGCCTCGAATGGCGGTCCACGTGTCAACTGATAGGTTATAAAGCATCGTTATGATGATTAAAATCCTGAATCAATTCCCAAATCGGTACATTTGTCTTCCTGTCAGTGGCATTGCCTTCCATCACAGAGGCTGAAAACGGAAACAAGCGTTTAATGTCATCGGCACCATACAGCACACCCAATATGGGTAACCAGCTCCTCCTCCAGCCACACATTCTAGTTGCTCATTTGTTTATAGCAGACTTTAAAGAAAAGAAGAGAAAAGAAAAGAAGCACAGTCCCCAAACTGTGGGACATTGTATGGCTGATTACACTCTCAAAATAAATAAACGGATTTCCTGAAACTTACATCGGTGATCATCTTCCCTCTGGTCTTATTTCTCTCTCTGTGGTTGGCCCGCTTCTGTTTCTGCTGCAGAACCCTTTCCCTGGTGGTGCGATACTCCAGGGCAAATTCACTAATGATCCTGCAGAACTTGTTTATGTTCACTTCCCGGATCGCATACGGCGGATGCCCCATAAAGAGCAAAAAGGAATGGAACCTGCAAGGAAAAACAATAGGGCCAATGACTTCAGTTTTAAGGAACAAAAATTGATTATCTAAAAACATTCAGTAAAAAAACCATCAGCACAAGACAATGTTCTTCTTTCCTGGGGCCTTGAGGTTGAAGAATCCTCTCAAGTGACAACGAGACTAGAGGTCAAGTTCAACTCACTTTCTCCTTGGTGATGGTGAGATGGCAGGATTGCAGGAGATTAAGTACCTTTTTCTTTTTGCTTATCTGTGTTTTAATGCTTCCTAAAATGGATATGTGAAAGTTTTGTAACAAAAATGAATATTGCAGTTTCTAGATTACATAAAAATTAAATAAGAAATAAAGAAATGTTGCTTAGCAATTCCTTGGGAACCTGCTCCAGTGAATACTTGGAAAAGACATGAACATATTATGAACAATATGTCAATTGATGGTTTATAAAAAGATGCTTGTAAAGTTTTCTTTGAGTAAATATTTTGATATCTTTTCTTGCAATTTTACATACAATCTTAATTTAATTGGAACACATTGAACGAGATGCACAAAATTATCTCAGCTATTTAATTTATAAATAAGAAATTGTTGACTGTTATTTACTTAAAATTTTTGTAAAAGAAATTAAATGAGCAGACGTGTGCCCAATTTTTAGTTTTCAGGATATGAGGAAGAAGATAGTAGGAGACAGAGTGAAATTTTTATGTAAGCAAACAGTATTATATAAATCATACCACTATTTGTAGACAAAAACTTTTGGTGTTGACCATTCTAATGTGTACACTTAGAAAAAGGTTTGGTTTGTTTTTCAAATGAGTGACACTGACTTATTCTTTTTGTGAAAAACAACTAAGTAAAACATACAACAGGAATTTAAGGTAAAGGGGACTGAAAAATGCTGTTTAAAACAAAAAAATGCTAGTAAAAGTATGAAACTCTTAGAAGAAAACAAAATGTTATGACTTTGGATTAGGGAATTATTTCTTAGCTATGATACCAAAAGCATAAGCACCCAAAGAAAATATAGATACATTCAACTTCATCAACATTAAAGAGCTTTTGTGCTTCAAAGGACTCTGTCAAGAGTGAAAAGACAACCCACAAAACGGAAGAAAACATTTGCAAATCACATGCCTGATAGGGAGTTTGTATCCAGAACATATAAAGAAAGGTTACAACTCAACACTAAAACAAACAAACAAAAACTGCCACAGAATTTGAACAGAAATTTCTCAAATAAAGGCATGCAAATAGCCAATAAGTGCATGAAAAGATGACCTTTAGTCATCAGGGGAATGCAAATCAAAACCACAGTGAGATGCCCTTCACACTCACTAGGATGGATACAATGATGCATGTGGTGAGGATGTGCATAAACTGGAACCCTCCCGTGGCACTGATGAGGCCATAAAAATGGTTCGGCTGCTGTGGACAAGTCTGGCGGTTCCTAAAAAGCTAAAATGGAGCTACTTTATGACCTAGCAATTTTGTTCCTATGCATATGCCCAAAAGAAATGAATATATGTGTTCACACTAAACCTTCTACACAACTATTCATAGTAGCATTAATGTTAACAGCCAAAAAGTAGAAAAGAAGCCAAATATCCATCAGCAGATGAATTAACAACAGGTGGTATCGTCATACAAGGTCTCTCATAACTGGGCTATTACCTCTCTGACTGTATCTGCTGTGATCCCAGCCGCACTGGAACCTCCTGATTCCTTGACCAAGCCCACCTCAGGGCCTGTGTGGCATCTTAACCTTTCCTTTTGCACTGGGGACCCTAAGGGAACATGGGGTCCTGCAGGGACTGAGGGAAGGGGTGGGGAGGCCACTCCACTGGGAGGACCCTAGGCCCTAACAAGGCGTCCAGTACCAGCTGTTCCCTGTGCCCAGAGCATGGTAGCACCCTCTCAATACACAGGTCTCTGCCCAAATATCACATCTTCAGAGAAGCCTTCCCACCGTAACTACAGTGAATTCCTGGCTCATGCTGGTTATCCCACTGAGTGATCAATAGTGGGTAAACTGGGATTGAGGTCACATGAGACCAACATCATCTGGTGACCAGCTTACCAGGGAGAATTATCTATATATATAAAAGGTTAAGTGACCGACCGACCGTCCGTCTGTCCAACCAGCCGGTACATAGGATGCGCACTGGCAACTTAAAAATAAACGTTGACTCGCGCATGCACAATAAATATACAGCTCTTGCTGGCACCAATCGCATGCGTGTGTTTCTATCTGTCATTGTTGATTGTGAATTGGGTTGTTTTTGTTGACATTCTGAAGCTGAAAGAAAGCTGCGGCATCGACAGAGTATGTCTGAAGACCAACTATTGGCACAATGTACCTCTGACACGTCATCTCTGACACTTCTATTATAGAGAAAGGGCGAACAGTGATAATAACATATTTCTTCTAATTAATTTCCTTTCAATGTGCATGGATCCGTGTACCGGGCCACTAGTATATATAAAATTACACACACGCTTGGGTGCGCGTGCGCGTGCGCGCGCGCGCGCACACGCACACACACACACACACACACACACACACACACACATTATAGCTTAAGGAATAGACGTAGCACTGAGTTTTCATGTGTCCGGGATAAAATGGTTAATGTGACCAGGCAGAACAGCTTTACAAGACTTGCATAAAATTGCTCCAGTTTCATGATATTCCAAATGAAAACTATTTGTTTATTTGAGTAGTTTTAAGTGGGAAATCACTTGTATCATACCAAGCATGGAGGGCCAAAGCAACTCGTGCCCTGCCTCCCTCCGTGACCACGTCAAAAGCAGAGTGTGCTTGGATTTCAGTGAGAAATCTGACAACATCTCGGGTAATGTCCAGATTACCCAAATGGGGTATTGCTGCTAGGAGGGCAGCTGTGAGGTCTGGATGGGGTGCAGTGAGGGATCTGAACAACCAAATTCCAAAAGCACTGAGTAGTAAATAGTCGCCAACCTGGAGGGAAGACTCTGTTCCTCATTCCTGTTCCTAACAGTTAAAGATGACCCCCATCCCCATGCCTACCCACCCTGAACGGTCCGGAGCAAGACCCAGGAGGTCTGGTTACCAGAGTAGCAAAGAACACAAGCTGGGAGAGGGCTCCCCGACAGACAAGAGAATCAGGTTCTTAAAAACAGTCACAGGGAGGTGAAGTGCAGCACAGGGAATCCAGTCATCAATATTGTAATAAGTATACATGGTGCCGGGTGGGTGTGAGACTTACTGGGTGATCACTTTGTAAGGCACATACACGTTTAATTACTGTGCTGTACACCTGAAACTAACAGAATACTGTACATCCACGGTAACTGGAAATGAAAGGACTGTATGACTTCATGGAAGGCGAAGGAAGGAAGCAAGGACAGAAGGGGAAAGGAGGGAGGGAAGAGAAAAAAGAATAAAAAATATGAAATGTTTATGAACAAATGAAAAAAGCACACATCTGTTTGGAAACGTATAAAGTGCTCAAGCAGAGCCCGGGGAGTGTGCCGAGGAGCAGCCCTCGGGCACGGCTGCAGCGGAGACGGCCCCAGGGCGGGTTCCTCACACAGCCGCAGCGGGGCTGTCTCAGGGCCCACCACCCGGGCTCCGCTGCAGGCCGACCACACACCGCAGGGCTGCAGAGCTGCATGCTCACTTGCCAAGGTGCGAGGCCCAGGGCAGAGCGCTCAAACCTCCGAGATCAGAGTGACGAAGCCAAGGGAAAGAAAGCGGTGGTGCATGGGAGGCAATGCCCTGGCCTGGGACACTGGGAGACCCAGGCTCTGGCCTGGGTGCTGCCTCCACTTCCAGGTGAGATAGCCCCGGACGGCCCTGGAGCCATCCTAGATCCCTGCCAGCCTCCTTGCAGGGAAGCAAGGCCTCACACATCACTGCTGTGTCTCCCAGGGTCCTCTTGGAGCCTGTGACTCTGAGGAAGGCTGGTCCAGAGGGTGGCACCAGGCAGACCGCAGCACGAAGCCACCATCGAGAATCAATGAGTGGAAGGTCTTGGAGGGCAGACTGTGGATCGTATAAGAAGGGAACTTGCCCGGCGGGGGTAGCTCAGTGGTTGAGCATCAACCTATGAACCAGGAGGTCACAGTATGATTCCTGGCCAGGGCACATGCCCAGGTTGTGGGCTCAATTCCCAGTAGGGGGCATGCAAGAGGCAGTAGATTGATGATTCTCTCTCATCAATGATGTTTCTATCTCTCTCCCTCTCCCTTTCTCTCTCTGAAATCAATAAAAAATGTTTTTAAACGAAGAAAAGGGACTTTTCTCAAAAATCAATCTGCCTCACAAAATGTGTGCTGTCTGCAGGCAGGACTGTTCAAACAGACGGGGAGATTCAGGGCTCAGCTTGTCAGCGATGTTATAGATTCAATTTCTGATCAAGGAGGAGTTGTGAATGACATCTCTAAGATTCTTTCTGACCCTAAGATTCAGTGGCATTATAGTATTGTGTGTGTGTGTGTGTGTGTGTGTGTGTGTGTGTGTGTATGCAAGAAAATTAAGCGCCCATGAAACAAACATGTGCATCAAAGGCACCCTGGCCATGTACCAAGAATTTATCTATCACACAATTTTTGTAAATTTAACCTTCAGATCTTGGTGTGCAGAATATTTTCAACATGCCCTTTTACTGGTGTTCCCATATGTTCCTCACTCTGCTTACCTGTTAATTATTCTTCTGTGGACAATCTTTAAAATTATAATTCGCTCAGCACAGTCTTTTAGGAACTCTGACATTCGTTGTTTTAAAACGGGTTTCATTTCATGTTTTGCAATTGCCTTGAGGTGATCCCATGAAGCTTTGCATCTTCTCTCCATCTGACATAAATTATCCTGAAGCTGATCAAAGTCAACCTGAAAATCAGAGAGAGAACATTGAAAACGCGCTGAAACCGCCAGACCCCAACCTGAACCAGGAAGCCCAATTGCCTCTGGGAAGAAATAAACATCAAAACCAAATTTACATCTTGAAATACAAACATATTTATGGCCTCGAATTTATCCACATGTGGATCTGTCATTATCTCGGCATCAAATTATTTAGTGATAAAACCGGTCTGCAAAATGAACCCAATGCAAGCGGCAACCTTTTTTTCTTTTTGCCCCATTTGGAAAGAAGAATCTTAGGCAAGTCTTTGAAAACTGTAAATTAAAACATGATCTCAAGGAACCCTCGTACGAGATGAACTGAGCAGATGGGTCATAAAATTTTTCAGCACACTCTTGTTCTTCCCAGAGGTTGGAGGAATGCACCCCAGTCGCACATGGATGGCTCTGATGTGTTCCAGCGAAGGGGCAGCCTGCTGAGTCTCCTCACAAGGACCTGGGTCAATAGTCACCTTTAGTAATTGCCAATGTGAGTGGGCAGAAGCCAAGCTCCAGGCAGAAATACGTTATTTAGTTATTAGTTTGGAAAAGGCCTGATACTGAGGGGGTCCCGGGGCCGTCACTGGGGTCAGCCTGGGGTCAGGACACCCAGGCCAGGGCTACTTTGGTGACATGTAGGCTCCACCTAGGGCCAGGCCCTGGGAAAACACAGGACCACGTGTAAAAAGGGAACCAATTTGTTCTAGATGGTTCTGGAAACAGGATCACGGTGAATCTAGACAGACAGACAGACTTCCTAACGAATTGTCTCGTGGGAAGGTGCTCATAGGGGGTGTTAGAGCAGCAACTGAGGACCCCGGTTGGGATACTCACGGGGGCTTTTTGCCTTGGTCAGGGTATAGAAGGAATATTTGCAAAGACTTCAGAGCAGTGCCTGGCACAGAGTAACCATGGTAGAGGTGCCTGCGAAATAGTGTTTCCTAAGAAACCCCTTGTTAGCCTCTGAGCTGGGGGATCGCTGGCCGTGCCTCCTCCCGCCTCAAGGCAGGTCCACTGCCGGGCTGGCTCAGGGGCCACCTGCTCAGTGTCCCTGGCAGTTGGCAGCCTGTTGGTCCTGGGGCAGGTGGAGGAGCGTCCCAGCCCCTGTGTCCCCACAAGCTACTTCTGTGGAAGAAGGCGGAGGGAGGAAGAGCTCTGTGGACAGACCTTAGAAAAGCCCCTTTTGCTTCCTCCCCCTTTGCTTCCTCCCCCTTCTGCCCACCACTCTCTCCTCTGCTCACACTAGATTCCAATGTGACCCAGACCTAAAGGTCACTCTGCTTTCAGCTCCTTGGCCTGGGTTGTGTTTCCAGGTGTTTCCACCACACCCCTCCCTGTGCCTTTGCGGTTGCCCCCAAGATCCCTACATCACCCACCTCTGCTGCATTTGAGGTTTCTCTGGGCTGTTGAACCTCAGTGATGCTCCTGCAGGGGGCGCAGCTGGCTGTCCAGCGACTGCACTGTCTCCCTTCTCACACACCACCGGTTAGTGAAGGTTTGCACTTGGCACTGCTTTTAGGGGCTTGCAGCTGAGGGACCAGGGCCACGTACGGTTACAGCCCTACAAACCCATTCCCTCTGGGGACCATCACAGGGACGGCCAATCTGCGGGGCAGGGGGCCACGCGAGCCCATTTCCTGGCTCAACACCTCACTGCCGGGTCCTATGGAAGTCTGAGAAGGAGCCAAATTGCCTCTTTTTGACACCTTTGCCCACATTAAACAAGCTGGGAGTTTTCATGCCTGAGAACCCAGCCTGGTGAGTAACACAGCTCCTCCGTGGACACAGCAGTTGGGTCCGGGATGGCAGGCTTGCTCACATACCTCAGTAGGAAAGAATCCGGCGGAGAACCAGAGATGGGAAAAGGATCTTAAAAGTGCACTCCAAAAGGCACGAGACGAGTCCTAGTCACAGACTCCAGAGCAGGGGATGCAAGTGGCCCTTGGGTGTCTTACTGCACAGAGCCTGTGCTCCTGAGAGGATAGACCCCCCTGAGGGGGAGACAGACCCTGCTCCGGGGTCACACGTACCTTGGCTGACCTGGTGACGGCCCCGATCTCCGAGTACAGGTCAGAGCTGTCAGGGAAGTTCTCCACCACCATGGTGCACACATGGTGGAGGAGCGACTGCTTGTGCACGGTGTCTTTCACTTCCGGAACCTTCTCGAGGTAGCTTAACTCAAACGCTTTGGCCTGGTAGGTGAACATCAAATAAAAGGCAGGAAGGACAAGTTTTACGCAGGTTCTTAGAAAGACACAAAAGGTTAGACTCGATGCCCTGTTGGAGCAGCCCAATATATATTTTTTAAAGATATGTTTTTTATTGATTTCAGAGAGAGGAGAGGAGAGGGAGAGAGAGAGAAAAAAATCAATGTTGAGAGAGAATCATAGATTGGCTGCCTCCTGCATGACCCCCTCCCCCGCCACTGGGAATCAAGCCCTCAACCAGGCATGTGCCCTGACTGGGAATCGAACCGTGACCTTCTGGTTCACAGGTCAATGCTCAACCCCTGAGCCACACCAGCCAGGCAGCCCAATATTTGGAGTGAGCTCCTTTGTGGCTGCAGCTTCCCAGGGCACACACTCTATCATTCCTAGCTAATCACACCTGGATGAGCCACACTGAGAATGAGATGAGCCTCCAGCCCTTTCCCACCACAGCCCTCAGCCATGGGCTGTCCCAGGGGTCTACCCCGAAAAGCAAGGTGCTGGGAGGCTGGGACTCTGCCATCTGGGTATCTACACCCCCTTTCTCCCTTTGCCTATTTCTATTCTACTTCCTGGCCAAAGATAGGCCCATTTTTAAACAAGTCTGTTTATAATGCATATAATTACAAATATGTGAGTAGTAAAAAACAAATATTTGGCCCTGGCCAGTGTGGCTCAATTGGTTGGGTGTCATCCTATGTACTGAAAGGTCACTGGTTTGATTCTTAGTCAGGGCACATGTCCAGGTTGCAGGTTTGATCCCTGGTCAGGGTGTGCGCGGGAGGCAGCCGATTGATGTTTCTCTCTCACATCGATGTTTTCTCTCTCTCTCTCCACCTCCCTTCCTTTCTCTTTAAAATCAATAAAAACTCATTTAAACCCAAATATTTGTACTTACATACATCAGACAAACAACAGAAAAGCCTAGAAGAAAATACCTCCAATACCAATTTTGAGAGTAGCTGACCTTCGAAGGAATAGTGTGTTCATTTTTCTAAGTTTTCTTATTTATAGCAAGATACAGGTTCAAATACATAGGCCCTGGTATTTTAAGAACAAATGTCTTCTAGACTTTTAGCAAGAAAATACAAGAGTTGTTTTTGGAAGACCAGTTGTGCTTTGGAAGGCCAGTGGTACGGCCTCCACCGGCAAGCGAAGGGCAGGGATCCTGCCACAAGGGAGGGAGGGGGAAGGGAGGGGAAGACTTACATTAGTTCCATTTAGAAAGTTCCCGATGGCTAAGAGAGTAGACAGGATGAAGCCCAAGGTTTTATTGTTCTCCAACTGGTCTATTCCTTCCTTCAGGTCCAAGAGTGGTTCTGCCACTTCCTTTCAATTAAAAAAAAAATTGGAAGAAGATGATAATGTTGATTTTGGTTTTACTTTGTTCTTTTAACTTCTGTACAAGGTAATAACAAGTTCTCCTCAGTACAGGGCAATCCCACCAGATCTGCACATGCTCCTTGCCAAGGAAAAATGCCAAAGTGGCAGGGAACAAGTCTAGTCCCCAAAGTCTCCCCAGTGGTTAGACCAAGTGGGGACCTGTGGCTAACAGAAATGTGTGCTGGGGGATAGGTAACCTGCCTTCCCCCTTTCCCACCCATCTTCCAAGCACAAGCAGGACTTAGCACCCCGTCTCCTCTCATCTCACCATGGCTGACTTCTAAGACACTCCTCCCTCTCATGCTCCATCAGAATCTGAACCGGTCTTCTTTGCTTTTCCCCTACCAGGCAGATGACACTGGACACTGTGACCTCACTGTCCCTGGACCACCCAGGTCTCCTAACTTCCCCTCTAGGCACTCTGGCCAGTTACCTCTTGGCCTGGGGTCCTTTCTAGAAGGCCACCACCCTCATCACTCCCACGGCCTTCCTCAGTCCCACTCTCTCAGACTGGTAGCCTGCCCTGCAGCCTACTGGCCTCAGTCCCTTTTTTACTGTCACCGTGCAGTCCCCACTCCCATGTTCTTACTGAGTCTCTCCCAGAGCCTGCATCCCAAGGCTAGAGGATCACCTTCACTCTGCAGCCCAGCTTCTGTCCTGCCTGTCCCCAACCAGAGGTTCACCTTCACTCTGCAGCCCAGCTTCTGCCCTACCTGTCTGTTTTCTCCATGACGCCACCTCACCTGGCTGGAGAGAGCCACCTAAACCTGCTGATTGGTTTTGTGATCAAGTCATGCCCAGTCACCTGAGTAGTCCAGGTTAATTCATCCCTGCTTGGTTCCCAAATGAATTCAACCACAGCGGCTTCCTCCTGAAGCCCCCCAGACCCACGCCACCTCTCTGGCCCTTGTATAGCACGGTGCTCTCTCCTCTGCAGTAAGGGAAGGCCATGCAGCCTCTCCACCTGTGCTTTGAACGCATCTCCTCTGGGCATTTCCTCTCCATTAAACTCACCTCCAGCTCACTGTCCACCTCTGCCCTTTCCTCTCCACTAGTTCCATTTGCTCAGCTGCCAAAAGTGCTCATACTGCCCGGAGTCAGAGAGGACTCCTGCTCCTTCTGCCTTCTACTCAAGATGAGTGCACACACCCGCCCCCCCCACCCCCGCCCCATGCCTTTACTGTCAGGGTCCCTTTCCTTCTGTGCTCCTCTCAACCCCTTGCAATCTGTTTCATCCTCAACTGTCTTCTGCTTTCTTCTGAGATATGCTCTCAGAGGGACCCAATGACCTGCTAACTGCCACAGTCAATAGCAGTGTAGACGATCATCATCAAGTGGATGGATTTCAGATCACTTTCTATGCTGTGCTTGTCTGTATGCTCCAAATTTTCTACAATGAACATGCAGAATCAGAAGAAAAGTTAATAGTTTGTTTTAACCCACAACCATGTGTCTGAGCCTGGTGCCAGGCACACACATTAGAATAACCCATCACCGGCAGGATCCTGATCACTCAGTACAGACACAACCTCATCATAATCAACTCACCCTCCCTCGAGGATGACACTCCGCTCCCTTCCCCAATGCAAACCTGACTTCCTCAACACGGGGATGCAGGACTGGCTGCCTCTCCTCCTACGTGCTTACCTTTTCTGTGGTTTCATAGTCCATTTTGAACGCCCAGAGGTGGAGCCGCGCCGAGAGCTCGCTGATGGAGGACAGCGTGAGGAGGAACTGCTCCGCGCTGCCCAGCGGTGCCTCGGGGTTCGCCAGCTGGGCCTCCTGGATTTTCTGCTTCTCCTCTTCCGTGGGGATCATGGTTAGAATTTTCTGGAAAAGACGGGATGATACAGTATATGTTCTCGCTTAGTGATGAAACCTATCTCACCCCTTTGATGTTGTGAAATTCATATTATAACTTTCCAACCAGGTAGGCGAGATGCTCTGTTGTCAGTGTTCTATGGCATACAGGTGTTACATTGTCATAAATCTAATGTACATTAGAGAAAAGCCCCACTGGCATCTAAATTGACATTCCTTTGTTCTAAACGTCCCTACTTCCCTCGCTCCCCTTTAACCTGTTTCATAAGCAACTTGCCCCCAAATGTTCTGGGTCTTGTACATGAAGGACATTCTGAAATCCATCCACTTAATGAAGGTGAGAGAAAGGTGATAGGATAAGATAGAAGATTAGAGAACTGCTTCCTGTTCCCTAGGAAACAGTAAAACATCTCAAGAATGTATGTTTTCTAGTCCTCATTGATTCATTTTAAAGCTTACAAAAATGAGTCACTTTCAAATAACTCAGATTGACTTATCCATAGGACATATAATTTTAAGTATTTTAAACGCTTAAACTATATTTTAAAATTTATATAGAAATGAAAACACTTTAAATGATATCAAACTCAATTGAACAGGTAGTGAGTTGGCCATTTTCCCTCTGGCATTCCCCAGCCTGGGTGTAAGGGAGTGGGAAACCTGGGAGAGGGTATCAAGTGCAGAGCGTTCCAGCGAACCCTCTCGTCCTGACTGGGGGAGTGGGAAAGGGGTCTCCTAGCAGAGGCAGCAGGGGCTGAAGGCACCTAAAACTCTGGAGGGAGAGAACTTTCCTCTCCAATCAGTGATGCTGTGGTCCAAACCCTTTTTGCTTTTCTTCTCTCTGTCCTCCCTTGGCTTGGCCCTAAACATGAGCATAGTCACAGAAGGTGGATGGCAAAGTGAGGTAACTGAAGCCCCAGCTTTCAGCTGGAAGAACAAAACAGAAGGCCCAGGGCCCTGGAAAGTACTGGAGAGGTCATGGAAAGCGAAGAGCCTGGCAAAGCAAGTGTATAATGTTGTTTAAGAACTTCTGAGTTCATCCCTGAGCTGCTCATGTGTGAGGCTGACCTTAACCAGCACATCAAAGACTTGGAGACCTGGACTAGCCTTTGAAAACTTCAAAAATGGATCCAAAGCTGGAACCAGTCTGCAAGATGCAGGTCTGAATTCTGGCCTGAACCCAAGCAAGGGAGGGCTGGTTTTCAGTTCTATGTATGAAATAGAATTACCCTGAAATAAAACCTTCACAAAGATAATGCGAGAAAAGAAAGCTCGAGACCAATGTCCCTGATGAAATTAGATGCATAAATCCTTCACAACGTAATTTAAAATATATAATGAATGTCAGTATGTTAAGATATATAAACACATGACTATATTTTACATAGCAATATAACGAAAATAATAACCACAAGGTTGGTTCAATATGCAGTAAGCAATTAATACAATTAATCTACCAGATTAATAATCTGAACAAGAAAATTCACATAATTATTTCATTTGATACAAAAATTTTTAAAATAAAATTTAAAATTCATGACAAAAAACAGATAAACTCCCAGCCACCCAGCATTAGGAGAGATTTCCCATACTTGATAAATGACATTTTATAAAAGACCTACAGCTCACATCATGCTTAGTGGAGATAGGCTGAATGCTTTCTCTCTAATATTGGGAACAAGATAGGAGGTATTTTATAAAACGCCACATGGATTGGAAAGGAAAAATGTAAACTGTTCCTATTGCACCAGGTAGAATTGTCTACATAGAAAATTGTGAGGAATCTAAAAAATTTATAAAAAGTGAGTTTAAAAATGCTGTATGACATTAGGTCAATATACAGAAAAATCTATTTTATTTCTAAATATTGATAATGTATAATTATAAACTGAAATTTAAGAAAAATGCTATTTAAAATGAAATACTTAGGTATAAATCTAACAAACCACTCATAAGGTCTGTATGCTAGAAAGTAGCAAATGCCAATAAAAATGATTTAAAAAGACCTAAATAATTAGGGGACATACTATGTTCATGGACTAAAAGACAACAGGGTCACATATTAATTTCCCAAAATTGGTCCATAAAATTAACTCAATTTCAATGAAAATACCAGCATAGTATTTTTTGTGGATACAGACAAGCTGATTCTAAGTGTTATATGGCAAAGCAGATGAACCAAACCATAACAATTTTGAAAACGAACAATATTGATGGGGTCACACCACCTGATTTTAAAATGTACTAGAGAGCAATAGTAATAAGCCACTGTGGTCTGTGCAACAGGACAGACATGGATCAATGGGACAAAACAGGGAGTCCAGAAATAGACCGCACAAATACGGCCATTGATTCTGACAAAGATACAAAAGCATTTTAACGGCAAGAGGATAGTATTTCCAACAAATGGTTTTAGAACAATTGGAATTCTTGTGCAAAAAAAGAACCTCAACTTAAACCTTACAGTTTACACATGGATTAACTCAAAAGAAATAACAGATCTAAAGTAAAAGCTACTACTGTAAAACGTTTAGAAAGAAACAGGAGAAAATCTCTATGACTCATGTTAGGCAATGAACTCTTAGACATGATATCAAAAAAGATCAGGTTGATAAACTGAACTTCCTCCACATTAAAGACTTTTTCTCGGTGAAAAACACTGTTAAGAGATTGAAAAGGCAAGGTGTGGTCCCTCAAAAGGTTAAACGCAGAATTACTACATGAACCAGCAATTCCATTTATAGGTTTTCACCCATGAAAACTTATGTTCACACAAAAACTTGTACATAAATACTTGTAGCACCTTTCTCCATAAATTCCAAAAACTGGACCAAACTACATATTCTTCAACAGCTGAATAAAGTGTACTCAGCAATAAGAAGGGACATACCACAACGAGGAAGACTCTCAAAGACACGCTGAGTGAAAGAAGCCAGTTATGATTCCACTTATGTGAAATCCCCCAAAAGACAAAACCACAGTGATGAGACTAAACCTGTGGTTTCCAGGGGCCAGAGGCGAGCTCAGGGTGCGACTAGAAAGTGACAGCACAAGATCACAGTTTTTTGTTTTTTTTGTTTTTTTTTTTTTTTAATGAGATTTAATCTTTTTCTTTTTTTTTAAATATATTTTATTGATTTTTTACAGAGAGGAAGGGAGAGGGATAGAAAGTTAGAAACATCGATGAGAGAGAAACATTCATCAGCTGCCTCCTGCACACTCCCCACTAGGGAGGTGCCCACAACCAAGGTACGTGCCCTTGACCGGAATCGAACCTGGGACCTTTCAGTCCGCAGGCGGACGCTCTATCCACTGAGCCAAACCGGTTTTGGCGTGATCACAGTTTTGAGGGGAGATGAGACTGTTTTGAATCCTAACTGTAGTAGTAATTGCATGAATTTATGCACATGTAAAAGCTCTTAGAGCTGTATAGCAAAAAGTTTCATTTTGCTCTATATTAATGCAAAAAAATAAAGAACAAAATTGAAATCCTGGATCCCTGACATCATGACTGGCAAACAAGCAGGTGTTTCCAGGATTGTGCCTCAGGACGTGTGTGGCGGGGCAGAAGCCATCTGGGTTTGAAGAGCATGTGATCAGGGAGGGCTGTCTCGGTCCTTCATCAGGAGCCAGTGATGCCCAACTGCATGGGAGGCATGTGTTCTGTGCTGCCGTCGGAGTGAGGTCATGCCCTCGGCCCTGGCCGTTTTGGTTCAGTGGTTCAAATGTCGGCCGTGAACTGAAGGGTTGCGGGTTCAGTTCCCTGTCAAGGGCAAATACCTGGGTTGCAGGTTCAACCCCTGGTCCTGGTCAGGGTGAGAGCAGGAGGCAACCAATCAATGTGTCTCTCTCATGTTGATGTTTCTCTCTCTCTTTCTCTCTCTCTCTCTCTCTCTCTCTCTCTCCTTCCTCCTCCCTTGTACTCTCTCTAAAGATCAATGGAAAAAATATCCTCACTCGAGGATTAAAAAAAGAAGGTACGCCCTCAGATACCCCCTCTTCCAATATGCTCCTCATCATGGCCCCTAACTGAGATGATGCAGGTGGGATGTGACATCGGGGCGATATGCAGTGACAGTGCCCCTTGCTCTCCCACAAGCTCTGCTTGGACCCCACCAGTCCCCACAGATGGTATTAGACAATAAGGAAAGCAACCCAAGCCCAGGATTTGAACTCAATCAGTTTTCAAAATAAAAACATAACTAAAATTTGTATTTTAATTTTCTTCCTGCTCAAATTGTTTTCAACATGGACAAGAATTCCGAAATAAAAAATTGTCAACACTTTCCCCCCTTCTTCAGAAGGCATTTTCCTGCCATGATTTTAGTTGCCTTTTTCCTTTGGGAAAGTAATCAAACACTCTTACTTTTGTTTTTCACTTCTCTGACTAATTGAAACCATTTGTTCAGTGTTGAAGATTTATGAGGCTGCCAGCTGCCAGTTTGTTTTATTTTTTCACACATCACTGACAATAAAAATAGCCCTAAGACAGTGGAACGGCAGGTCAGCGCCACCTCCTCTGAGGTGAGGGCTGTGTTTTTTCCAGGAGCAGATGAAAGGAGATGAGCACGAGGGGGAACCCCTGATTTGCTCTTCTCCGGGGCCAGTAGATCTACTGACAATTTTATGATCGCCATTTGGTTTCATGGGGAGAAAAACATCAAACAAGACCCCTACACAATAATGCAATGTCTTTTGTGCTTTATTTCCTCCCAGACAGGGCTTCACTTGCTTGTGTACCTGAAAGCCAAATGTCAGAGAAAAGCGCACAAGTCTCACTTTTTATGGACCCGAATGGTTAAGGGGTCTGGCCATCTCATTCACATGCAGATGAGGCCGCAATGAGGAATTACTTTGCCTTGTGAGTTTTGAGCAGAACCCTGGCTACAGCTCTGGATGAGAACCTCACACAAGGATTTTGGTGACAACAACAGAGAGCTGAAGAGCTGGGCCTGGTTTGTACATGAGACAATGGCTTTCCATTTGGTTATTTAATCTCATGGACACGGAGGGATCTTTTTGGGGGTCTTGATTGCCATCTTCTTTCATTGTTGGGACTACTTAGGGAAACACCTGGGGCAGAAATGATTGCATCAAACTTGCAGATGAAGTGGCTTGCCTGAGCGAAGCTGGGTCAACCAGGGCAGCGCTGGAACCACTCAGGAGCCCCTGCTGGTTTCCCAGCACCAGTTCCATAGCTCACAGCAACTCAACCAAAATGCAAAGCTAACAGCACAGCTGAGGCCCAACCACAGGACACCCTGGGTCCCGACACTGCTGAGTGAGTGTGGCACCTGACCGAGTCAGGCTCACCGTGTGCATCCAGCACCCACTCGGGCACTTGCGGATCGGGTTGCACAGCACAAAGTGCTTGGAAAGGCGCTATAGGTTCGTACCTGTGGCCAAAGGGAATTTCTGTCTCTAGGATGCTGACAGGCCAGGCAGCCAACTGGGCCAAGTTAAATGTCACTTGGACCATTCAATTGTGCTACCCTCCATAAAAATCAGAAAAGCAAGAAAAAAAAGGAAAACTCTTCATACTTCCATTCGTGATACCAAAGCAATGTTCTAAAGTTTAATCCTCGTAGGAAAAACTACTTCCATAATGAAGTTAGTCAACGGCTCCCCCAGGTTTACACAGCAAACCGGACACATACCATCGGGTTGCTAAGCAAAGCCACAGGACATCATTTAGTACATCCTAATCACATTAGGCACAGAGAGGTTTCAAATGGCCCTATTGAGCCGTGCTGCCATGCTCCGGTGCCTGCGTCCCAGAAGCAGACAGTCTGGCACAAGACCCTTGGCACGCAAGCTAGAAATCTCATTAGTAAAGATCTGTAAGGACACAGCTTCCATCTCTTCATGGAACACATGCCATGACTTAATTCTTGAACAACAAGTCTAGAGAAAAAACTCTGGGGAAGTGGCTCAGCACACGGATGTAGACCACGCTATGCCCCTTGGGTCCCTGAGATCAGTGGTCAGAGGCAGCAGGTCATGGGTTCCAAGTTCTCCAAGAGAACTAGTATTTGCCGGACAAGCATTCAAAAAATATATGTATATAGTTTCTGGATTCACACAGGCAGCCTTAAATCAGGGGTTCTCAGTCAGGGTGATTTTGTCCCCAGGAAACATTTGACAAAGTTTGGAGACATTTTTGGTTGTCATCACTGGGGTGGTAGAAGCCAGGGATGTTGCTAAACATCCCACAATGCACAGGGCAGCTCCCACAATAAAGAACTGCTCAGCCCAGCCCTGGGAACAATGTGGCTCAGTTGGTTGGGTGTTGTCCCATGCACCAAAGGGTTGCCGGTTCAATTCCTGCTCCAGGCTCATACCCAGGTTTCAGGCTCCATCCCAGTCCTGGGTGCGCAAGCGGCAGCTGATTGATGTTTCATTTTCACACCAATATTTCTCTCTCTCTCTCTCTCTCTCTCTCTCTCTCTCTCTCTCTCTCTCTCTCTCTCAAAATCAGTTTTAAAAAATCTTTAAAAAAAAGAACTGCCCAGCCGAGAATATCAATAGTGCCACTGTTGAGAAGCCCTGCTTCAAACAAAAACTGCTATAAAAAAGTGTAACTCTATGTGTTGTTGTGACTAACCATGGATTTACTGAGGATTCATGGCCCAATAAACTCTCAGTAGGGCTGAGTAGTGTTTTCTACGACTGTGTCTTCGTTCTTCATATCATTCCTTTCTTCAGCTACTCCCAGTGGAAAACCACAGGCAGCACTGTGAAGTGGACTGCGCGGCCTCATGAGTCTTCTCACCCCCCTTTCAGATTCCCTCTTATTCTTTTTGGCATCCGTGGGCCCTCCTGGCCAGCCATCCCCAAGGCCTGTGCTCTGCCCCTTAGACTCAGATTCTAGAGCTCATATTGCAGCTTAACCTCTCACTGGCTTGTGAACTTGGGCACAGACTAAAACTGAGACTCGCTCTCTTCATCTTTAAGATGTGAAACGTAATAGTATGGCCTTCTGATGAGTGCCGGTGTGAAGCACCTCGCTGGTGCCTGGCCCACGGGAAGAAACTGATGACAGCTGTTTTTGTGCTGGGTTGCCATTCCTATATCCATCATCTCTACTAAGGTGCTCAGCTGGAAAGCAGTCAGAAAAGGAAAAAGTAATCTGATTCATTCTGAACCCTAAGTAACTTATTGTATCTGAAGCTTTCCCCAACCAGGAAGAGCGACATTTCGGGAAAGAATAAAGGCAAAGGCCAAAGGAATCCATCTCTCCTAATGGACTTTCAAGTTCTCAGCACAAGAATGGGAAATATTGTCAAAGGCGGAAGTTTCATTTTTTCCCTTTAATCAGGCTGGCTCTGGCTGCATTTGAAGCCTCTCTCTGAATGAGTCTGAAGCTTTTACAACCTCTAAAGACACTGTTACGTAAATAGAATGGTCCGAAAGTGTGCCAGGGCCCGCCTACCATGCTCTTTGTCCTAGATCAGTGGTCGGCAAACTCATTAGTCAACAAGAGCCAAATATCAACAGTACAACGATTGAAATTTCTTTTGAGAGCCAAATTTTTTAAACTTAAACTTCTTCTAATGCCACTTCTTCAAAATAGACTCGCCCAGGCCGTGGTATTTTGTGGAGGAGCCACACTCAAGGGGCCAAAGAGCCGCATGTGGCTCGCGAGCCACAGTTTGCCGACCACTGTCCTAGATGAACATTTGTTTTGTCCAGGTGGGAAGCCCCCACCTGCCCAATGGCAAGTGAATGCCCTTCCTCCCCCCACCCCCATTGCTCCCCTGGGGGTCCGAGAGTGGGGCTGCCTCACACTGAGGCCTGCCCCCTTCTTCTTGTTTGGGAGTATCTCAATGTCCCTTTCTGTATGTACCTGCTGTCACCTGCATTCTCCTTTATGCCCCCTGCCCCAATCAGCCATGTGCCCTCACTCCCTGACTGCCCACCTGGATATGTTGACCTGCTCTGCTGCCTGGCCTGACTCTACACTTGGGGCTCAACTTCCTCTCCAGGAAATGTATTTCCCTCCTTGTACCTGCTCCTTGGGACAGGGTGTGTGTGTGTTTCTAAGAGTAGAGCTGCTTAAACTTATACTGGTTTACTAGTGTGGGTGTAACCACAAAGTGGATTTGAGAGACTAGAAGTCTGCTATCAAGGACTGGGTAGGGCGATGTTCTCTCTAAAGGCCCCAGGGAAGGACCTGTATTGCCTCTTCCTAGTGTCTGGTGGTTGCAGGCAATCCTCGGTGCTCCTTGACCTGTAAACACATCACTCCAGTCTCCGCCTCCGTCACCTCGTGGCACTCTGTTCTGTGGTCTCCCTGTGGGTTTTCTGTCTGCACAAAGCTTCTTCCTCTCTACATCCATGTCGAAACATCCCTCTTCTTATAAGGATCTCAGTCCCTGGAGCAGGGCCCACACCAAACCAGCACAACTTTATCTTAACTGGATCACATCTGCAAGGACTGTTTCCAAATAAGGTCATAGTCTGAGGTTCTGGGTGGACATGGATTTTGAAGGGACACTGCTCAATCCAGCTTAAACCTCCAGGGACACAGTGTCTCCTGTGGAGGCCTCTTCTTTTCAAAGCACAAAGGCACACACACCCCACTGCACCCTCCCACCCTCAGGGCTGGATCAAGTCTGGCATCATGGCCTGAGCCACTCCTTGCATCCAACTCTTTGGTCAAGGGCTTGCTTTCCTCCCTGGAGTCAGTCCTCATTTGTTTTCTCTACTCTCAAGTCTTTCACATAAGACTGTGCATGAATGAACCCCAAGTATGGAAGAATATTAAAGGAACCCAGGGCTTCTTGCTGATAGATGGAGTGGCTATCACCCAATGCTGTGAAGTAGGGTCCTCCTGTCCCCACTCTGACACAATGGGCCCCAGCCTGTATAGCCCATCTGTTGTTGTTAATCCTCACCGGAGTATATTTTTTCCATTGATTTTTTTTTTTAAAGAGAGACACACATGGATTAGTTGTCTCTTGCACATGCCCTGACTGGGCCTGAGGATCGAGCCTGCACCGAGGTTTGTGCCCTTGACCAGGAATTGAACCTGTGACCCTTTGGTGGGTGGGCCATCACTCTAGCCACTGCACCATGCCAGCTAGGCTGTATCAGCCATCCGCAGGAATCTGAGGGCTGGGTCATTGGCTCTGTCTCCATGATTAGAATAGGAGTTTACTTTGCTGCAGACTAGCACTCGCCCACAGTGAAGGAAGAGCAGGTACTGGCGGGAGAGCACTGTGCCCTGCCTGGAGGAGCAGGTGAGCTGTGGCTCCAGCGAGGCCATTTACCAGTCATGTAGTCACAGCCAAGTCACCTAACCTCTCTGCACTTGTGCCATTCAGATCAGCACATGCCAAAGCCCCAGCTGGCTTGGCTTCTCCAGTTTCTCAAATGAAACATATCTCTACACACTCTAACAAGTGCAAAGAGAGAAACAAAGTCATTTACGTGGATATGAGCACACCCTACTTTTGAAACTGCTCCTTAAACATATTTGGTTTGAAATGATGTGAAAGAAGATCCTGACATCCTCCTAAGGAGGTTATCACATTCTTCCTCCAGGATGAGGTAGGTGGAGTATGGTCAGAAGGAAGTTAGTAAAGGAACCATGAACTTCATAGGTAATGAGGGACTTTCCCATCCCCAAGAAGTTTAAAAAACACACCCATGAGAATTATAAACATTATTCAGAGTCTGGCTGAGACAAAAAAATGGCAAGCCACCCTACAGAGAAAGTCATACTGGACACAGTAATACTTTGCATACATATGACACATTGCAGAACACAAATGATGCTTGGCAAAGCGGCTCTCACCTCAATTCCCTCTTTATTTAAGGCATATTCATCAAAATTCAAGATGGCGATCTTGATTGTTCTTGGAGGGGGCAGCACCGTCAGCCCGATGTTAATGGCGTTGCTCCTCTTCGAGTCCAGGACAATGATCTCCTGCCTTTTTCCGTCTGCGGCAGTTTTCTGGGTAATAGAACAAGGATAACCCAAGATTAATGCCTCATCTTTCCTCCTTTCTGTGTTTCATTATTAAAAGCAAACTCACTACTTATTCAGAGATGAAAACCAGTGGCCCCACTTAGGCGCAAAGGACTGGCTACTGCTCAGCACAGAAGAAAGCGATCAGGGCTCAGCTCTGGGCAGCCGCCAGGTGCGGGCCAGCAGTGGAACTTCGCAAGTCAGACACATTACAAAATTGATTTTCCTTCAATTGGGAACAATGTGATATTTTGCAAGAAAGAAAACACACACACACACACACACACACACACAGACACACACCCCTGTTTTTTTCCATAGAAGCAGTGGAAACAAAACTAAAACCTCCCAAAGCTCCCTCCCTGTAGTCTGCAAGGAATCAGAATATGCTCTGGTTGGCCCTAGGGCATATGGTGTGCGCCTGGGGATGGAGACGGTGGTACACGTGCTGAGGAGACAGAAGTGACAGGGAGAACCCGCCATTGCTGGCCGGTCAGCCCCTCTGGATCCCTGGCCACATGTCTCAGGGGCTCCTCTCACCATTCAAATGTCCCATGCCCCTTATTCCAGAGCACCTGCCACACTTACACATGTGGGCAGCTGCCACTAGTGGATGAGGAGGGACCTTCTTAGGAAGGAGACCAAAGGACAGGTGCTGGTGAAGAGGAATGGGGGAAAAACAGACCTGGAGGCCAAGGAGGGGAACAGGGGACAGAGGTGTCCAAGTGTCCTCATAGAGCCTTCGTGTGTGGCTTCCTTGCTGGGCAGGCCCTGGGTGTGTGGTGCCTAGAGATGAGGTGACAAGGCCTCTAGCTTCCCGCTGAGCTCCTGGGAAGTTAAGGGCAGTGGCCATTGGGACAAGTGGACAAGGTCTGGTCAGCAAGCCCCCTGCAAACAGAGCTGGGAGAATGACTATTCTTATTCAGGTAACAAGCCTAGATGACAATGATGAATTAGGCAGAGCAGACCTCTTGAAGGAAAAGATGGGGTGTTCACAATGTGAGGGGGCTCAGCAGTGGGGTAATTAACTCATCTAGTGTTGGGGGGCAGGGTCTGGAGGAGCTGACACCTCAGCTGGGTCCTAAAGAATGTGTAGGATCTAGTTCAGAGCTGGGGAGAGAAGATAAGGAGGTAAGAAATGGCTTTGTCTAGATTGCTGGGGACTGCCAGAGAAGAAGCTAGAGGTTTGGGGGGCCACATCTGGGGGCCCTCAGGAGCCAGCCGCTCCGACTCCATTGCAGGCGGGCCCCAACCGAATGGCTGGCTGCTGCTCACCCTGAGTGTGGCTGGGCTGGGAGCAGCGGAACTGTTAGGAGAAGCCGGCCTGCTGCAACGTGAGAGGCTGGAAGCTGGCTGGAAAAAAAGGACTGCGGCCCCTTACGTCCTACTGAGCCCTTCCAAACTCAATTACTAAACTTCTATTTTAGATCCTTAAATATGCATTTGGGAATAAATTAAAATTTCCTCCCGAAGAAAATAATTGAAAGCATCCCTGCTGCTCTGGGGCCTGGTGGCCAGGAGGAACAGTGCCTGTGGGTGTGGCATCAGCTCTGACTGCCGGCTTCTGGGATGTATGGCACATGGACGCACCCTCGTTCCGCAGGGCAACTATTCATTTAATCCAATGAGCCTCTCGGGAACCCTTGAAATTTAGCTTTTAAAAATCCAATCACAAATAGTATTTTGTGGGTGAAATGCTAAGAAGGAATGAGAAAGGGGTTGGCAAATGCTGACTACAGGCAATGAAGAGGGATGAGAGGGATGTTAAGATTTGAAATTCTCACTCACCCATCACCCACTCCTTCTTCCCTGCTCACAGCAGGACCTTGACTTCTGTCGGGCTGGCAATGTGTCAGTGACATCAGTCCATCCCTGGACCCTTGCAGCCAAAGCTGGGCCTGTGACCCAGGTCTGGCTTTTGTTTTTCTGATTAAAAAGGGATAGACCCAGAGGGCCATGCCTGTTGCCCTTCCCCTTGTTTCCTGCCGAGAGTGTGGACATGAGGCTACATAAGGATGGCAACACGAAAGAAGCCTGGGTGTGGCATTGGAGGGGCACTTTCCCCGAACCAGGCTCCAGTGCAGGAGGCACTGATCGGAGGGCAGGGATTTCCTGGGAATCATGAGCCCTTAGCCCCTCACCTACAGTCCCCTCATTCCAGGAACCCGGAGAGATGCCTGTACAGGCCCAGCCCAACCAGAGCCTTTGTGCAAATGAGAAAAAGACATCCCCCGCAACGGGGGAGACACATTCCCATGGCAAACAGCTTGAGAAGAAAGCACCACTCAGATTTCAGCCCTGCCCTTCAGCCAGTGTCTACATGCCAAACAACAAGGATACGTCAGGCTCAGGGCCATCATATAGGGCTCAATTTTGTAATGAGCCCTATATGATGGCCCTGAGCCTGACGTATCCTTGTCCCCATCTCAATAGAATTCAATGGACACCAGGGGGCACACCCACACACTCCCCTGTATGTTGGGGAGATGCCTCCAGGCATCCTGAGACACTGGGGAAAGCTGTCCCCACAGATGACTCTCCATGTTTTCAGAGCTACTTCCACCCACTTCGTGAAGGAATAAGAATTAAAGTAATATCTGATATTGAATTATTCAATCTCTGGAGTTTACCCAAGAAATGTTTTAAATGCTGTGCTTCATAATGAAAACAGATTCCACCGGACGCTATTTGAGCACACCAGTGCCTCGGGTTTGTCTTGCCTGAAATAAGGTGGTGGCTCATGTAGGGCTGTCCTTTCTTCCCACAGTAACCTAGAGAAGCACCTGCAGGAGCGAGCCAAAGTTCCCCGTGCCCAAGAGCCCGTGCGCACGTCTAAGGATTAGCGGTCATCAATTCTGATCCATTTCAATCATCTTTTGGGGTTCAAAGTCCTCGATCAGCAAGTATGACCTTCACTCTAACCTTCACATGGTCCTGTGACGCAGCAATGCCATCCATCCTCTTCCACAAAGCCTCTCATGACCCCCTGTCTTTCATTCCCACCACCTCTGCCCTGAGCCCAGACCCTGGTGCCAGCCTCCACCCCTGGCCTTCAGCTCCTAGTCTCTCCTCTTTCCCAGCCCACTCATCACTCACGTGCTCACAGCCTTTCTCAGTCACCCATTTCCTTATTGCACTTCTTTGATCAGAAAGTCAGGGACTGTCCATTGTTTGAAATTAGAAAAATAGGAAATTGGTCAATGATGGAAAGAGGATATAAAGCAGAAGCCAAAGAAGAAAGAGTGGTCCTTGTGAAGGAGATTAGGAAATGTTAAATGCCCTTCTGAAGGTATCTAGAACAAAGGGGTAAGATGTGACAGGACAAAGTTGGCACAGGACTTGGGAAGATGACAGGGGGCATAACTTCTAGGCAGGAAATCAGAAAGTTGTCCTGCAGTTGACAGGAGACTAGACACCCCCCGAAAAGCAACTCCCAAACAAGAAAGCAACAGACCAAAACCTGTTGACATATCGACACAGGGCCTACATGAAGGAAATGACAACATCGTCTTTAAAGTAATAAAAGAAGTTGTGAATAAAGGAGAAACAGCATATTCCTGGATAGGAAGTCCCAATGTTAAAAGGAGGCTCATTATCTCTCATCTAATACATACATTTAAAGTAATTCTAATAAAACTCCAACAAGATTTTTTTAGAATTAAAAAACATTCTAAAGTCACTATGAAAGGCTATATGTATAAAAAGAAACAACAGTAGAGTTATATATAATATACACGATCAGCTATAAAAGCATTATAAAACCAATATAACTAAAATGTGTAGCACTAGAATAGCTAGAATGATAGAACAGAAAAAAGTGATAGTACAGAAAAAACTCTCAGACAACCGTCCAGGGCATTCCAACACATACCAAGATTAGTGAGTGACATTCATTTGAACGCCCGATCTCTAACATGGAACCAAAGAAAGTAACCTGAAGGCAGAAAAACCACTCTGGCAGGTTAGCATCCTGACAGACAGGATTGACTGACATCTTCCTTCGTAAGAAGAGAGAAGGCAAGAGCACAGTCTCGGGTAAGTACGGTGGGAGCATGTCACGCCCCACGGACCCCCATGGCTGACTGGAGTCTCAAGTCATGATCAGTGATGGTACACAACAGCAAACCCTGAGCAGAGGCGGAAGGAGAGGCCGAGACCTCCAACAGCCTCTTTCTGATTGGCTGAGTGTCTTCCCATATTTATTTATTTGGAGCCTCTCTTTGATATAGATCCCATTTCCTTAAACAGGTATTGCCCAAGTGCCAGGGAGGTGCCTACTCCTAGAGTGGGGGCATCTCCATGAGAAGAATCTAATAAAGAAATGCATACCCGGGGAAGGCCAGGAGGCCCATGACACCATATGCTCAATTCTGTTCTGAGGCTGACAGGCTGGCCTCTGGGACTAAAGGGAAGGAGAGCTCTGGAGACAGGCCAGGGGATTCTCCTTTGCCAGGAGCAGTGGCTCCTCGGTGACTGACAGCAGAATGGCAGACATGAAGTCCTCACCACTAACTAGGAGAAACCCAACATCCTTTACCTGAGGAGGAAATGGGTCTGATCAATCTGCAGACACTCTCTGAAGGAAAACCAGGAATATAGTTTATTCAGAGCGGCACTTTACAACTTGGGGTGCACAAGAGAATCCCTAGGGGTACCTTTAAGCCACAGTGATACTTGGGTCCCCTCAGAGATCCGATATCCCCTGTCTAGAGCGGGGTGCGGGGGGGGGGGTCACAGACGTTTAAAAGATCTCTCCCACCTCCCTGGCACTAGGGCAATACCTGTTTAAGGAAATGGGATCTATATCAAAGAGAGGACTCTCTGATTTAGACTTTCAGAAATCTAAAGGCTTTGAGACAGGCTTGTTGGGTGGGCGAGTAGAAAGTTGATCATCCAATAAAAGGAAACAATTTAAAGATGAAACAAAAGGCAGGAATAAGAGAACCTTTCTTAGGATAGAAAGACAGTAATGGGGTCCTCGCTTAGCTGCCTCCATTCCAAATGTAGCAAGGACAGGTCCTGCCAGTTTTATGAATGGTGCGGGAATCAAGACCTCAGGGCTATAGACAATGCAGGAAGTTGTTATTGATGTTAAAATGAGACTGATGTGCCCTAACTGGTTTGGCTCAGTGGATAGAGCATCGGCCTGCGGACTGAAGGGTCCCATGTTCGATTCCGGTCAAAGGCATGTACCTTGGTTGCGAGCACATCCCCAGTAGGAGGTGTGCAGGAGGCAGCTGATCCATGTTTCTCTCTATCTCTCTCCCTTCCTCTCTGTAAAAAAAAAATCAATAAGATATATATATATTTTTTAATGAGACTGATGTGCCCAATGACTGCCAAGCTCCTCCCAGCCCTGGAGCTGAGCTCTCAGGTCCTTCCACATTCAGGGGTAATGCAGCTTAGGGCTGTGGGGCTGATGCAGCCGACGCCTGAAGACTCGGCCACGCACTCTGCCACAGCCAATGCCACACAACCACATCATGTGTTGGTTCTAGGAAATGAAACAGAAAACCCTGCTCCACTAGTCCTGGGGCTTCTGTCTGCGGTACCCCATGACAAGGAGGGCCAAGGCCCAGAGAAGGGCCCCTGTGCAGGCAGCAGCACCCTCACGAGGGGACAGGATGAAATGAGGAGAGTAAGGAGGGACCAAAGCTTGTGGAGGCATGCACTCTGGGCAGATGAACAGGGCTTATTTTCCATATTTTCCTGAAATGCTGCCACAAAGGATCACCTCTTTGAATTTTTAAAGAGTAATTTGACAAAAAATAAAATAAAACAAATGTAGCCTTTAAAAAGTAGATATTCAGCCCTAGCCAGTTTGGCTCAGTAGATAGGGCATCGGCCTGCGGACTGAAGGGTCCCAGGTTCGATTCTGCTCAAGGGCACATGCCCAGGGTTGTGGGCTCGATTCCAAGTTGGGGGTGTGCAGGAAGCAGTCGATCAATGATTCTCTCTCATCATTGATGTTTCTATCTCTCTCTCTCCCCCTTCCTTCCTCTCTGAAATCAATAAAAAAAATATATATTTTTAAAAAGTAAATATTCACCCCTGGCTGGTGTGGCTCAGTTGGTTGGGCATCATCCTATTCACCGAAAGGCAAATACCCAGGTTTCGGGTTTGATCCTGGTCGGGGTGCTTACGGGAGGTAATGGATCTTTCTCATATTGATGTTTCTCTCTCCCCTCTCTCTCTAAAATCAATTAAAAATATATTGAAAAATTAAAAGTAGATATTCAGCACATAGAACTTGTCACCCCAGAGGATGTTGTGACTGAAAACAGAAACTGGCTAGGGACATGGTTTACTGAGAGGACTCGGAGAGTTTCGGATAATGCCACTGAGTTTGACAGCACTTCCATGAAAGGCGACCGACTTCTCAACACGCTTCTCAACATCCTGCCACAGCCCCTCGGGCAGGCTCAGGAAGACACTGGCTCAGAAATGGCAAATCACTCCTCGCTCCCCGCCAACCGCCAAGAGAGTGACGCCACTGGACATTTTCAAAGCTGCTCATTGAGAAAATGGCCATGACCAGGGTGCCAGGATACACATGTCAGCAGATGTGACAACTATGGAATTTTCCTGAGTTCTGTAACAAGGGAGCAGGCAATACACATGGGAAAGCATTAAGGCAAACACCAAAACAACAGCAACAAAACCCCACTGAGTCTACATAACGGCTGAAACACCCTTAGTTAGGATGATGCTTCTGAGGAACTTGCCAAAATAGGTTTGTCTTATTCTTACATTTAGGAGAAAAAGTATTAATTTCCCATTCTTTCCCTTTGGGTCTTCCATGGCAGAGGCCAACTGCAAAACAGGTACATTTCCAATGTTCATGCAATTTATCTAGTACCCCAACCTGGACATTGTCACTGCTGAATTTTTTTTTTTTTAAAGTAACAGCTAATAGATTCTGATACATTTAGAAACTTCAGGGCAAATAAAGTTGAACAATCTCTCCAAATCCATTCTAGAGCCCCCTCTCCATGATAAACAAATGAATCCAAGGTAAGACAGCTCTGAGCTCCCAAAGGAAAGACAAGAGCCCTTCTTCATTCTGGTCATCTCTTCCCCCCACACCTGTCCTGGTCTGTCTGTAACTTGGAAGATGAAGGCTGCCCTTTGCAGCCCTTTATTAGACACACAAGTTAGAAGGCCCCTTCCTGGGGCTCCTCAGGACGACATCAAGTTCACAGAGGGTCTGTCCCTAGACCCTCAAGGGCTTTCTGCCTTACACCTTTCTCTGGGGTCTCTTTTGCTCTATGGTCGGCAAACTCATTAGTCAACAGAGCCAAATATCAACAGTATAAGGATTGAAATTCCTTTTGAGAGCCAAATTTTTAAAACTTAAACTTCTTCTAATGCCACTTCTTCAAAATAGACTCGCCCAGGCCGTGGTATTTTGTGGAAGAGCCACACTCAAGGGGCCAAAGAGCCGCATGTGGCTCGCGAGCCGCAGTTTGCCGACCACAGCCCTATGTGATTCTCCACATCTTAGATCAACAGTAGAAACACAACATGATGAAATTTAGCACAGGATTTCTGTCTTTCTCCACAAAACATAATTAAAGTCATCTTACTAAAAAGCTATATATATATTTCCTGCAGAGAAAGAGAGAGAGAAATGTAGACCCAGTTCCAGAAACTATTTGGAAAGGAAATCAAAAGGCACATCTTTCTCTTCTTATCGTCTCCGTGAAGTGCTGACCCAGCCTGGCTCTTGCACACGAATCTCTGATGGGGGTGGAGAGCACTCGGATGGTCAGAGCCGTGCCCTGTTCTGACGCTGGTCTCGTGTAAGGTCTCTAACGGAAACGGAAACAGACTCCCTTTGCTATATGCTGTCTTGCAAAATTGACTTGATTTTATTTTTGTTGCACTCCATTGTGTTTAATGAAAAACTTCTTGTGAGTCAGGATTCGGAAGTGGCTGCTTACAGCTGTGTTTCATAAAAATCCCAGTCATGCATTAGAAACAGAAGTAAAACTGGCTATAGCTGCAGTGGTAACATACACACGATGGGCCCAACTCTCCAATGTACTGCGTTTTAACCCTAATTTTCATGCTCACCTCTTGTAGCATTTGTAAATTATCCCCTGCTCACATCCCCCAAAACAAAGGTTGGGATCCTGGGTCCTGTTGTACAAAATTCTGGAGTCCTTCTGGTAAATTTTTCAATATATTTTGAAGAAATGGCGTTCGAAGAAGTTTAAGGGCACAAACCAGACTTGTCGCCGACCACAGTGGGACCAAGAGGAGGGGAACTGTCCATTTGGGGTCTTCTCCTGGAAGCTTCTAATCTTACCATGTCCTTTGTAAAAATAAAGTCAGAAGTGCCTTCACTGCCAAACTGTTCCTCCCTTTATTCCTCCTGCCTGGAGTTGAGGGCCAGCCTCTCTCCCCAGCCACCTCTGAGGTGATGAGCTATGGGGGGTGGGATGGGGGGGGCGGCTAGAGGGCGAAGCCAGCCAGATGAGCCTGCTGGGGGTGGGGGGAGGAGGAGGGGGAAGAGGAGGGAGACGGGCCAACTAGACCAGGAGAGTGGAGGCTGGAATGAGTGAGGTCAACTGCTGGATAACTCCTGGCGACCAGAGACCGCTGTTTTAACCCAGCCAGGCCCGTCTTCCCTGAATGCCAGGCCCGACTTTAAGAACTGAAGGGACCCGGCTGTGGTGGCTCAGGGGTTGAGTGTCGACCTATGAACCAGGAAGTCATGGTTCGATTCCCGATTCCCGGTCCCCGGTCCCTGGTCAGGGCACATGCCTGATCCCCAGAGTGAGGAGTGGAGGAGGCAGCCAATCAATGATTCTCTTTCATGATTGATGTTTCTCTCTCTCTCCCTCTCTCTTCCCCTCTGAAATCAATAAAAACATATTTTAAAAAACTACAGGGCTGAGCTGAGCACCACATGTTACCAGTCCTGGAAAGTCACACACAACACGAGTTTTAACAGAAAGTTGACTGGTTACAGCCCCCTACCTGGTCAGTCAGCAATGCACGGACAGGCACCAACTCTGTCACTGGACCCCCTGTCTGAGGGAGCTCTTGCCCAAGGATGCTGCACATACTTTTTGGTTCAGAATAGGCACCTGACTGGCAGGTCAGAGAGCCTGACTCAGGCAGCCTTATCCTCACCCAAACAATGGTAAGTGGAGAAACACATAGAGCTAGAATTAACTACTGAGAATAAGTTCTGAAGTGGTCACTCTAAATTATACTTTACAAAGTGTTTTCTTACACCCCTAGTTCCCGAGAAGTGAGGATCGTCTTAAACCTGTTTTAATACTGTACCACACCCCAAATCACAAGGGTTTTAAAAACAACAACCCACCAGTTCTTTAATATCTGTAAAGAAGACCCAAGTCATTAAAACCTGTGATGCAGGACGCTGCCGCTTCCTTTCTTGTTAACCGTGACTTTATCCTTAATGCCCAGTAACTTCATGAACAGTGCTTCCCATTTATAAACGGGGATATGACATCTCTATTAAAAACACCACAGCAGCAAAGCCTGCAGAATTCTCAGACACTTATGAAGAATCAGAAATCTAGATGGATGCGTAATATTTATAGGATGCCAACGCTATGGCTATTTGGAACTATCTAGATAGTTGCTGTATGCTGATGCAGCCAGGAATTATTCAAAGAAATGGCACTTGAATTAACTGTCTTTGCAAAAGCATTTTGTGGTTACAGCTGAGGTTCAAACTACTACTTTCAGCTCTAATCTCTGAAGGTAAGAGTAATTAATCACGTGGATAAAATCCATGTGTTGGATAAATTAGCAAGTCTGCTTTCCTCTAGTTGGGAGGAGGAAGGCGAGTGTCAACATCTGCTGTCAGGTGATGCTAATATTCCTGGGTTAACCTTTTGGTTTTTCCCTCCAGGTTATTTGGGTCTTTGAAAGCTACTTTACTTAATGGTATTAGTGGACTGCTATCTACGTCAGCTAATGGGGCCCCTTACTCATTTAGCTTACACCTAGGATGGGGCACAAAGAGTAAAATGTTAAAGGTCAGATTTTTATACTAACTGCCCCCCCCCCTTTTTTTAACCAAACAGCAAAAGCAGCACAAAAGGAATTTTACAGACAACAAATTTCAGCCCCACTCCACAGCAGAAAAAACTCTGCAAGTCAGGAAGCAGGCCAGATGCTGGCGGCGGTACCTTTGAGACGGACAATTCCTTCGACTTAGACTCGAACAGGTGCTCCAGCTTGGAAGTGTCCACCTTGATAGGTTCCAGTTTTGACCACAGGAATTCTCTGCAGCGCCGGTTGTTCTTACAGGGCCACTCAAAAGGCCGCACTTCGTTCCAGAACAGACGGATGGTCTTCTTTTTCTTCGTGAATGCTGGCTGACCCCTGGGTACCTGGGGCCACCCTAAGCCCTGAGGAGCATTGAATACTGGAGGAGGAGCCAATAAATTACCGGGGATGGGAGGGGGAGGCACGCTGTCCAGCAAGGGTGGAGGGGGTGGGGGTGGCAAACCCAGAAAGGTAGGTGGCGGCGGGGGAGGTGGCCCAGGGGCCTCCCCGTGACCCAGGTCCACGTCTAGGACGTCGATGTCATCCTCCTCTCCCAGGTCGGTGAAATCCATGTCTTGGATTCTGAGCTCCCTTGGGTTGGCCATGAGCTGGTCCCAGATGTGGTCGGATTCTGTCTTGGGCTGGGGGGATGCTTTCTCGGGGACCGTGTCATCGGGCTGGGTGTCGGAGGAGACGGGCCCTCTCCCTAGGTCCCCGCTGTTGAATTTCTCCGCGAAGGCTTTCACACTGCCCCGGTTGTCCAGGCAGCCCACATCCACCCTCCTGACACTCTCGTCCTGCGCCAGGGAGCTGGCCTGCAGCGTGGATATCCTGCTGGCCAGGCTGGGCACCGCCTCTGCCCCCTGCTCAGCGCCCGCGGGCTCGCCCTCCCCCTTCTCCTCGGCATCCGTGGGCTTTCTGTTATGGGCATACAGCATGTCCAGCATGAAGCGTTTGTTGGTGAGGATGTCGCCACACTGTTCATTTACACTGGCATCCTGAACCCCCGCGGACCACAAACCTGAAAGCAGACAGGAGAGAGAAAAATGAGAAAGGCTCAGGGCCACACCCCGAGAAAACCAGTTAGGGAATCTGTGGGCTTTCTGTGCACAGCCACTCAGAGGAGACAGGGAAACAAGACCCCCGAAGAGGAAGGCGGTCATGGCTGACAAAACACCCACGACCAGGTGCAGATGCTGCATCTAACGCCCAGTGACCTGCTCCAGGACCCGTGACGCCTGTAGGTGTGACACTGCCCAGGCTCCTGCCCAGGCTCCTGGGAGACTTTTCCTGACCTTTACTAGTCACCATGACAGCTGGTCAGGACCCAGCCACAGGCGACCAAGGGGCTTCTGTCCTAAGGACACAGGGAGGCAAGAAAGATGCTCCCTCCCCCACAGAGGTGTCAAGAGAGGCTGTGGAGTTATTTCCATCGTTCTCCCTCCTCCACATCGCACCAGGGCAGCTCAAATCACCCAGAGAGACGCACACACCATGCCACTGGTTGCACTTTAAATTCAGGAGACCCTTAAAGCTGCCTGGCTGTCTCTCTAAGACCTCTCCTAGGTGACCTTTCACACCCTCCTCTCGCCTCTACCCCCCTCACCTATCTCATCCTCACAGTGTGGCCCTGCTCCCTAGTTTAACAACTTCACAAAGCCAGAAAAGATCCTCCAGGGCTTTCATTCTGCCTCCACCTGAACATGGTCTAACTTCACCCATCTTAAAAAAACACACAAACAAAAAGTCCACCATTAACTCCACTTATCCCTCCTGCTATAATCCAACTTTTCTCCTTTCCTTTAAAGTAAAGATGCTAATGAGGTGTTTTTGTGTTTGTTGGTGTTTTTGTTGTTGTTTTTCTCACTGTTTCCAGTTTCTCTGTTTTCTTTTGAACGAGTCTCAGGAAGTTTTTGCTCCCTCCACCTTTCAAACCTGCTCCTTTCCAGGCGACCGCCGATTGCCTTCTGCACTAGCCCCAGCTGATCCCCTCCTCCCTTACTTAGATCCTTTACTTGCTTCACTTGGCTTCTGGGACATTGCACTCAGCTGGTTTGCTTCCTTTTTTCTGGCTGCCCCTTCTCAGTATCCTGTGCTGATTCCTCCTTTATCTTTAACCTTGAAATGTCCTTGGACCACTTCTCTCCATCTATACTCACTCTCTTAGTTACCATCTCATCCAATCTCAGGGCTTTAAATACCACCTTCTGCCCTTGCCCCCATCCCCCTCACGGAACCTGGTTCTCCTGCAATTGTTTCCTGTCTCAGATATGGAAACTTCATCTTTCTGCCAATCCCCCAAATCTCGGAGTCATCCTTGACGCCTCCTATTCTTTTATCCCACACAGCAGGGCATCCTGTTAGTTAAATGGTCATGTTATATCCAGAAACCAATTTTTTTTTTTTATCACCTCCCCTGTCACAACCCTGGGCTGAGCCAGCATGGTTTCTTGCCTACAGTAATGCAAGGTCTCACTGGTCCCAGATTCAACTCTTGCCCCTCCACAGTCAGTTCTTAATACAACAGCCATGTGATGTGTTAAAATATCTGATCATACCTTTATGCTCAAAGTCTTCTAATGATGTCACATTTCCCTGAGACAAAAAAACCAATGACCTTGCAACGTTCGTAAGCCTCGTGTGATCTCACCTGAATTGTCTTTCATCTACCGCCACCACCCCAGGTGGACAGACATGAACATTTTCGGCTATAGCAGCTCCTTGGCATTCCTCGGACTCCCCGGGCATGACCCAGCCTCAGGGCCCTTGCCCCTCCTAAACAAACTGCACCCAGTTAATCGCACAGCTTGCTTCTCAAAACCCTTCAAGTATTTATGCCTTTGCTCAAATAGTAACTTCTCAGCAAAGTCTTCCCCAAACACCTTATTTAAAATTGTGCAATGCTCTCTCTCGCCAACACTGTTTATCATCCTTTCCTGCTTTATTTTTCACCAGAGCACTTATTACTATGTAACCTTCCACATAATTTTCTAATTTATTTTATTGCTGTCTTGCTGCCCCATCACTGGAACAATAATAATTAGTGGTTAAACTGTCTTCTTCATTGGAATGTAAACTCTACAAATGTTTTGTTCACAGTTGTATCCCCCACATCTAGCATGAATGAATGAATGAATGAACAAATGAATGAATGTTCAGGATGTTATTCCTCTGAGCTTGCTTCCTAAGGGCTGGCAGGACTATGGGGTGGGCATTTCAGAACGTGGGTTCCACCTGATAGCAGGGCCTCCATAGATACTTGGATTGGGAGGTGATAGGAGACCAGGGAGGTGGTAGGAGACCGAGACCATCGATGTGAGCATGGGGAGCTTTCATTTTATAGGAGATGAGCCCTATCAAACATGCTGGGGAGGACACTGGTCTCGCCCACAACTCCACCTTGGACTTAGAGGAGCCATTCAGAGGGGAAGCACAAGCCCCACGTGCTGTTTCTTCCAGTGCAGCTTTGTCCTCCATGCTCCACTCTGAGTGGCCTAACCTCCCCAAGGGACCAACACCAGCAAGGAGCTTTGGAGCCCTCCTGTAGGTTCCACAAACAAAAACACGCTTCACACCACCAAAGAGACAGGAGACGGCATATGAGCGCATGACGGAAAGATCTGGTTATTTGGAGTCCCAACAACTGGTCATACAGCCCGTAAACAGGGAGACTGTTTTGACGCCAGAAGGCTGGAACAGATACAGTGGCTGAGCCTCTCTCTCTCTCTCCCAGATTGCCTCACTCTTTCTCCATTTATTGGGAGATGTTGATAATTTTTTATTTTGGCCATAGGGAGAAGAGCATAATCAGATAACATTTTAAATGCCGGTCTTCTCACTTGCCCTCTTCATTCACTTAGGTCTTCTTACATCGTTATGTGGGGTGGTTCTTTGTCCCTAGTTTTTTCCTCTGCTCTGAAGTCTACTTTATCTGATATGAATATAGCTACTCCCGCTTTTCTTATTAATGTTGGCATACTATGTCTTTGGCCAACCTTTAACCCAAACTTTATATCTGCCTATGTCATTATATTAGAAACTAGAGGCCTGGCACATGAAACTCATGCATGGGTAGGGTCCCTAGGCCTGGCCTGCGATCAGGGCTGATCTTCCCTGGCTGCCGGCAGCTGGCCTCGCCCTCCGCCCCCTGTCGCCACTGGTTGCCCTCTGTGGGTGGGGCCACCAGCAGGGCGATTGGGCCCTGGCACCACCTGTGTCCACTGCCACCCACCCCCGGTTCCCAGTTCCTCATTGGGCAATTGGGGCCTGCAGGCTGGGGGCAGCTCCTGTTTTGAGCGCCTGCCCGCTGGTGGTCAGTGCACATCATAGCTAACCGGTCCTTCTGCCGTCGGGTCGATTTGCATATTATGCTTTTAAATATATAGATAAGTTTTGTACAGACAGCATAGAGCTGGGTTGCATCTTATCCATTCTGTAAATCTCAGTCTTTTAATTTTAAAGTAATTATTGATATGTTAGTGCTTAAGTCTCCCATTTTACTTGTTTTTTTTGCTTCCTTAGTTTTAGTCCTGTTTCTTCTTTCTTGGTCTTGGTAGCTTACTTGAACATTTTTTTAGAATTTCAACTTGATTTATAGTGTTTTGGAGTATGTTGCTTTGTGTAATTTTCCTAGTAGTTGCTCTAGGTATTACAGTACATACACTAACTCATTAGTCTCCTGGTATTGATGTTTTACTACTTTGTAGTATAGACACTTTACTTCCATTTAGATGCCTTTACCTTCCCCACTTTTAAAATATAATTGTTATAAGTATTTCCTCTACATATATTGAGCATAATATCAAATATGTGGTAATTTTTTGCTTCCAACATCAAATAGGATTTAAGAAGCTCATGAGGAAAAAGACAGCCTTTTAAATTTCCCCCTATTTTTACCCATTCTGTTGTTCCTTTCTGAAATTTCAAGTCATCTTCTGTCTTCATTTTCTTTCTGTTCAGAGGACTTCCTTCATCTATTCTTTAAGAGGAGGTCTGCTAGTGACAAATTCTCTTAGTTTTTCTTTAACTGTATTTGTTTTCCTTTCTTTCTTAAAGGTTATTTTTGCTGGATATAGAATTCATGGTTGACACATCTGGTTATTTGGAAGCTACTGGGTGAGGTGAGGATGGGGGGATAGGACAGCCACAGATTTTCCATTAGTGCATGTCTAGGGCAGGAAATGTATTAATAATAAAAAATATATTTTGTTAGGCAATAATTTTCCCAATCTTTTGGCTAGGAGAATAAACTTTACTTGATGCTTCATTGCCATGTCATTCAAGTCTGAAGGTCCCTAGGTAGTCTGATTTATTTGCACCTCTCAGTGTCTCCCTATGATTGGTTGTTCTGTTATGCCCAGGATGTTTATAATTTAGTTGTCAGAGGAAGAACCTGGGAGCAATGGAGCTTCTCAATCTTAACCAGATGCCTCCTCATTAATTTATTCATCAATGGTTTTACAAGCCCCTACTGTGTTCTAGACACCCAGCATGAACTCACAATGAACAAAACAGACATCCCCATCCTCATGAAGCTTACAGCAAGTGGAGACAAAGGACAGTTACACACGTAATTACAACAAAGTGTGGTGAATGCTACAATAATGCCTTGCCATACGATAATGCATGGAATGGGACACACGAAACAAAGGAAAAGAAAACTACACAACCAGAATAAGTTGAATATCTTTCAAGCCTTGCAAGTTCATTTCCAGATAATAGATGCAATCATTAGAATAAGATTGGAAATCATTTTGATGGTCTTTGTTATTTAGTTGAGAACATTCTGAGAAGCAAGAGCTATGCTGAGAGAGCTGTCCTGACTCCACAGCTGCTAATGGTGCCTGAGCGGTGGGATTTTTTTAAGAACCAAAGAGCTATCACATATAAACATGATCACATCTCTTAGCACCAGACTGAAGCAGAAAAGGCACTGCAAATCCCTAACTCCTGCGGGTATACACTTGGACACCACTAGCTATTGTTGGAAAGTCAATGGTCCTTCCCGGGGAGCAGAGTCTCCATTTTTGGAAAGTTGTCCTTATTTGGAAGAATACTGGATAATCTAATCCAAGAAAGTTTTGTTCCCTGGCTTATGTTTACTAAACCAACTCGTAGATATGTTTTAGGCCTGCTACACCTAGTTATGAGGAATAACTCTGAAAGCTATTCATAAACATAAAACATTTTAAGGCCAAAATGTAATCAGAAAGACTTTCCCAACACCTTGTACAATGACCATAATTACATTAAATGTGAATACACAAGTAGAATTTAGGAGACTAACTGTAATCTGACTTTGAAAAAAATTTAAAAAATAGTAATACATTTAATACATCTTAGCACATACATCTTAAACTAAACAGACACAAGATTTTCAATGCAATGTTTCCTAAGATATAAACCAGAGGTGGAGAAGGTCTGGCCCATGGGCCATATAAGGCCCGTGAAATCATTTAGTCTGGCCCTGCCCAGGCATTAGGGGTGAGTTAATTAAATGTCTGACCAAATATAGCAGCTAATTTTTAAGTTAATAATTTTGTATGGCCTGAGAATGATGTTATAGTATCCAAATGGCCCTTGGCCAAAAAAAAAAAAAAAAAAAAAAAAAAAGGTTTTCCACCCCTGATACAAACTAATAAAGTCTTTTTGTCTTCTTTTGACTAACATTGTAGTAAATAAAATCTAATATATTATAATTGGTGAAAATTCAACTACTAACTATTTTAGACTAAGCCATTGATTGACAAGTCTCATGGGAAACATTTTGGCTCCATTCATTCATTCAATTTTCATTCAATTTTCATTCACTCACCCATGCTTCAGAGATAATGTATTCTTAATCTGTGAACTAACAAGCCAGGCGTGGGTCATGCCACTGGTTGGCGAGCCATTGTGGAGCTTTTATGCTGCACTTAGGGCTCCTTGAATATATGTCACTCTAAGCTCGATGAAGGTTGGCTGTAAGACTTGCCTCCACTCTGAGGACTGTTAGTTGACAGAGGTGGCTCCCTGCCAGCCTGACAGCTCTCAAGCCATGGGTAGGAAAGCCAACCCCATGGTTTCACATACAAATAATAATTTAAATGATTATATAAATTATTTGCAATTTCTACAACCCTCTGTGGCTCCCTCCCCAAGTCCCTACTGTGGACTAGCATTACATGTAATCCCTAATCATAAAGTCACTATTACATGATGAGTGAGCTGGGCCAGCCGGTCACCTCAGAGGCCAGCAACCCAGGACCCCCACCCCGGGGTCCCTGGAATGTTTATGGAAAAAGGGGCTTGATTACCAGTGCCCCTGTCCCTGGGGAGCTTGTCCTCCTTCTCCTCCCTCTCTAACGTGCTGCTGGAGGACGAGATGCTCGAGGCAGAGCAGTTGTCCCTCTCGTTCACCTCCTCGTTCCGCCTCTCCTTCTCACTGAGGGAGGCTCGCTCTTCCAGCTCCTGCTCAACTTCGCTCTCAGTCCCCACGTGGGCAGGGGCTACTTCCTGGTTGGCCTCATCGGCCACCTGCCCCACCTCCTCCTCTGGTCCCGGTTCTGGCGCAGGATCCTGGGTGCTTGCTGGTGGAGACAACAATGGAGATACAATCACAAGAGGAAGCATCAAGCATGGTGTGAGGATGGATGTGAGCTTGATTTCTCTGTGCTTTCCTGGCAGGCAGAATTCTACAGATGGCCCCCAAGACTCCTGTCCCCTGGCGATTCAACCAAACATGTTCTGGGCACTGCTAGGAAGGGACTGTGCAGCTGACATTGACCTTAAAATATGGAGATCATCTAGGCAGGCCTGATCCAATCCTGGAGCCTTTTGAAAGCAGGATGCTTTCTGATTAGCAGCAGAAAGGAAGTCAGACATATTGGAAGCAGGAGAAGGATCTGACACCACGCTGCTGGCTTCAAAGATGGGGGGCCATGTGACAAGGAATGTGGGTAACCTCTAAAAGGCTGAGAGTAACTCCAGGCCTACAGAAAACAAGGCATAGCGACCTCGGTTTTATAAGCCCAAGAAACTGAATTCTGCCAACAACCTGAATAAACCTGGAGATGGATTCTTCCCAGAGTCTCCCCATAAGAGCCCAGCCAGCACAACCTTGATCGTGGCCTTGGGATACCTAAGGCCAAGAACACTGCTGAGTCATGCTGAACTTCTGACTTACGAAAACTGTTGGGTAATAAATGGGTGCCATTGGGTAATAGATGGGTGAGCTCAAGACCTAGATAACTAATACATGAACCTTCTGCCTCTTCAGGGAAAGAGGAAAAAAAAAATCATGGTGAATCAAGTTGGTAAGCAAGTAGCAATCCGATGTTTTATCAGTGGCTACACCAATGATGCTTGTCACACTTTGCTTGAATTATTTGCTCATAATGTAAACTAGTCCATACTTTTGAAAGCTGTGTGAACAATCCCTCATGGGCACAGACTATTTGTAAACCTCTCAAGACTGGAAACATGACACCTGTCCCAAGGTAAATCCCTGCCCCTGTGTACCGTCCTCTAGGGAGCAGAGGGTGCCACAGAGGGGCTTTCTTTGCGTGCTTGTGCTGAGCAAACTCTCTGCTGTGGGCTATAGATAAGTAACAAAATGATTGGGAATTAAAAAAAAAATAAAATCTGAGCCAACTGCCACATATGAGGGCCAGAAGAGTCAGACTGGCCACCCCTGAGGATCTTTGACCAGAGCGCACAGACACATCGAGGGAATCTGACATTGTGCCCCAAAAGTGTGAGCTCAAGCCCTAGGCAAACACAAATTCAGATAGGATCTGCCTGTGGCAGGATCTGTGAGAGACCTTGCCAGACCCCATAAGAACAAGCAGACCAGGGAGCTCTCTCTCTGTGGGGGTATCCTGCCAGCTCAGGTGAGCAGGGATGGCTGGCAGTGGAGAGTGCACAGTGCCCCCCAGTAGGCCAGGCAGTGGCATTACTATGGGTGAGGAAAGCTCAGCATCCCAGCAAGAACTCATATTGTCAGGACTCACTGGGCCAGCAGCCCCTCCCCTCATCTGCTCTCAGGCTGCCTTTCTCTAGGAATGTGTCAGGGAACTTGGGAGGGAGGCAGGCAGTGAGGAGGATGAGAGGCCTGGGTAACTTCCAACCTCCACAGGAAGAAATACCCCTCGGTGGGTACCCCCTACCCAGTGCCCTTCAGGTAAAAACTGGGTGTAGAGGATGGAGGGCCTCTCCCTTTGCCTGCCCGTAGCTTGATGACACCATCTGTTGGGGATCCCAGCTTAATACAGGAGCCTCTTCTCTGGGAGACTGCAGGGAGGGAGGCCCGGCAGCAAAGGCCCCTGCTCTCTACCGGCCGTCCCTGCTGGGTGTCTCCAAGAGGGACGGTTATAGGAACTGGTGATAAGGGGGCAAAGTTTCTGGGTAGAGATGCACTGACTGGCAGTAGCAGGAGGAAACCATAGGGCATGACCGTGAACATGAACCTACATGCCTATGAATGGGCATGTCAGGCACTTTTCCTTAAAAGCCAAACCTGGGCTGGTACAGGGAAAGAGTGAACCCGTCTTTGAGAAACATTCCCTTTGGTGTTGAAGGAACTGTAATGGTAACTTCTCTTCATCTGATAATAGAGTATTTAGCAAAGAGATACAAAACCCTCTCTCTTTTACAAACATGGCGAAAGCATAGTTTCAGCAACAGCAGTGTCATCATTTGGTTGACAGAAAGCATCTGTTCTTGCGCACATTAACTTCAGAATAGCCACATCAAAACGAAAATGTGTTTCCAACAGCCTTGCATGTGGCATGCATTTGAGTTGTAATTGGGGAGCATATGGCGCAAACTGGCGAGGGTGTCTCCGGGTGGTTTCATTATTGACAGGGAGACGGGCGCAGTTGGTTGCCATAAGTCTGTGTCTACTCACCCTCCCCAGGAGATGGGCAAAGTAGGAAGGATCCAGGACTTGATGGTTGTTTGACTCTAGCCTACATGCACCCCACTGTCATTTCCTTCTATAAGCAGAGACTCTGGCCTTTGATTAGCCAGCTAGTGGCTGCCTGGATAGGTGTGGGAATGAGCATGCAAGCTCTAGGAAGCCACGCACCCTTGGGAATAAACAGTGCAATTGCATCTCCCCACTTTAGGGCCTAGCTTCAAATATGGAGTCAGACGTTTATATGTGTGATCCACTGGGGTGGTTTCTCTTTTTCATTAGCTGGGGAGCTAGTCATCTCTGAAACTGATCAAACGCAGACTCAGTGTCTACCAGGTCTGACCGCAAATCTGTGGTATGTGAGGTTGTCCTAATGATGAACAAATTAAATACTATTCACACAGACTCAAGTCAAGCAAAACCACCAAGGATGGAGAGAGTGAAGGCAGAGAGCAAACACAAACACATAGCTGCTCATTCCCAACGATCTCTGTACACATACATCCGGTAACACCTGTGCCATCGACCTAACATCAGCCTTGTTTTCAGAGGGCTCCCCACATGTCTAAAACCCATCAGCAAGTCACAGTGGTATGTGGCCAGGCACCTACGTGAGTTCACTGGATGACAAGTGACAGGAGTCCCTGGAAGGAGCAGCCAACGTCCTCGGCTATATTGATCGAACAGAGGAACAAGGGCAGAAGGTCCCTGAGGACCAAGACCACACCTGCCTCTTATGTCCAAGTGCTCCCAGCGAGGTCCCGAGCCAGCACCTGCTCACAAAGTTCTTTCTCAGTGATACTCAGGAAGCACCCTGAGAGTACCCACGAAATTCCAGGTTTCTGCCCCCCTTTCACATTATCTTTCATCAGGGCCTCCCTCGTCAACACCCCCTTTCACACCACCATTGCCTTTGAGTCATTGCCCCGCACCAGGCCGGCTGCTCTCTGGACAGACACAGGGAATAGTACCATCTACACTCCCTGAGTCCCCAAGAAATAGAAGAACTAAATTAGTCTGCAGGAAAAGTCCAAAAGACAGCTAAGGTATTTGCCAACACCCGGGGTGAAAACTGCTCACAACTTCCCACTCTCGCTGGTCCCAGTATTTATGAGCCTTTCTCTGGCCAGCAGTGGTGCTGGTGGCGAGAGAGACAGTGATGCAAGACAGACCTGGCTCTTGCGGAGGTTACAGAGGAGCCAGGGATCCTATCCTTCCTGCCTGGCCTCTGCCCGGCAAAGGTGGGCCAACCTTGCTACTGATGGACCCAGGGAAAACTCAGCCCTCGGCTCCCTCTAGACACAACTAGAAGTATTCATCAGCGTGGCCAGTGTTGCTCTGTGGTTGAGCGTCAACCTAAGAACCAGGAGGGCATGGTTCCATTCTCCGTCAGGGCACATGCCAGGGCTGCGTGCTCGATCCCCAGTAGGGGGCGTGCAGGAGGCAGCAGATTAATGATTCTCTTTCATCACGATGTTTCTCTCTCTCTCTCCCTCTCTTCCTCTCTGAAATTAAAAAAAATATATTTTAAAAATATTTTTCAATGTTACAGCTATTCTAAGAGCAAAAGCATGATGCCCTGGAGGGTATGGTCAGGGTCTTTGGGGTGGGATGTGTGTATCTGAGCTAAAATGGCATTTAAGCAGAGTCTCCAAAGATGACAAGGAGTTAAAAGGGGGAAGTGGACATGAGAACATCTGGACAGAAGGAGGAGCGTGTGCAGAGGCTCAGAGCACAGGGTGTGCTGCAGGAATGAAAGATGCCAGCATCGGGGGTCAGGGCCACAGTGAGAGGTAAAGGCCTGGAACTTGACTCTCAGGGCCGTGATGGCTGCTCAAGTGGAGACAGGCGGTGCTTCAGTTTGTCTGAGAGAAGCCCCCGATTACAACTGCATCACAATCAAACCACACTTCCCGCTGGGACAGTTCAGGCATGCCTGCAGCTGCGAGGGAGGCTCCTAGTCTGTGTGGAGCAAACCGACAGGAGGCAAATGCTGCAGACCAGGAGGCGGAGGCAGGTCCATGGATTCAAGAGCAGAAGGAATGAACTGCATGGCTGGGAGAACGCAGGGCAAGTGACTGGGACTCTGGAGAGTGGGGTGAAGTCTTCTGTCCCAAGACCCACTGGGGAGGTGCTGTTAGCCTTCAGGGAAGCAGGGGCTGCTGCAGGGCTGCCTGTCTGTCGGGAGGTCTTCTAATTGCCCTCAGAAAGCTGAGGCGGAGGAACCGGTAAAGGCTCAGGCCAAGGGGCCGGCAGGCAGGGAGGGACAGTGTGGCCACTCCCCACTTTGCCACACTTGTCCATACCCACTGCACCTGCCAATCTCCTCTAATGGAGAAAGGACACAGGCAGCTGACGAATCTCTGGGGCTGGGCAAAGGAGGGGGACTATGAGGACTTGGGCAGGTGCCTAGGCAGCTCTTCTGCGGGCGGCTTTGAGTTTGGAAATAAAAGGAGGACATGGCAAGAAGTGCCTGGCAACATGCAAGGTGTCCAAACCTGGGATCTGTCCTTCTGGACCACCTCCTGAGAGAGCAGGCTGATGGGGGCTTGGCACTTCCAGGGGCGCTTAGCCAAGGCCAGAAGAATGCATTTGGCTGGGGCCTGCACTGACCTGATGCAGAGGGCTTCCAACTAAATTTTACGGCTGGCGTCGGGGAGTGTAAGGAAGAAGAAAGAAGTCAAAATTCAACTGTATGAAGGAACATGGTAATGGGTCATTTAGGTAACGTGGAAGGAATAGCAGGAAGGAAGATGTGTACGGTATATTCAGAAGGAAGTAACCAGGAGCCTGGTTGTTACCATCCTGGAGGAAGGACTCATGACCTGAGCATGGTCACTAATGGGAATTCTTTATCCAAAGGAAATGGACTTACAGGAGAGAGAGGTTGGAGAGCCAGGATGGGACCATTAATAAGAGAACCCCAGGAAAAGAGAGAACACTTAAGTGTTTTTATTGAGGGAACATAAGAGGGTGGCCCGTCAGGTGACTGGTACTCCTCTTATGCAGATCACAAAGGTGGGAGAGCGATGAGGACAGCACAGGCCTTGAGGATTTCAACCACTCAGCCCTGGTCCAGGTCAGCCAGGGCAGACATCGACCCATACCAGCTAGTTCTCTCTGTCCCCCCCACAAGGCCCGGCACCAATTCCTCATCTCCTCAAAATCCTCAGGCCCAGCTTGGCCTTAAAGAAAGAGGTTACTATGTATTGAGTACCTTCTATACACCAGGGAAGGCCTAGATATCATATCACCTTATTTCTCTCACACCAACATTATGAAGGTTAGTGTCCCCTGAGAGAAATGAGGAAACAGGTTAAGAGGTTCAGTGGCTTGTCCAGGGCTACACTGTGGGCTGGACACTTGCAGATTGCTCCTCCAGACCCAGTCTTTGCTCTGCTTTGCTGGCCTCTATGGAGAGCACCTCCCAGGAGGGACCAGCCAAGATGGGCAGAAGGAGAGGCTGGAGTATTTATGCCCCCACTCTCTTCAGATGGGTCACAATTTGGCAGAAGCAATTAGTCAGGCCATTAATTCTGTCCCATAGGCTCCCTCCCAAGTCTACAGAGATCTTATTAAGTTCCTCCAGGCTAGTTTCTGGATGTTTCCCCACCCTCAGATGGTCCCCTGACCCTCTGCACACCTCTGTAAGGAATCCCTCAGGCCCCCTCTGAGCATGTGCCATCTTCCAAAAGGACTCACTGACAAGCTGAGCAAATGCTAGGATTTGAACCTCGAATGGCCTGAACAAAAAGCTCGGGCTGTGAATCATGATGTGCCTGTGTGGTGGCTGACTTAAGCCTTAAAGGAGAAGTATACTATAATCATTTCTTTTTTTAAAAAAAGAACGGTCGGCACAAATGTTCCAATTCTGCTTTCATCGATGTCCCTCACAGCAGAGTCCAGAGTGTCCAATTGGAATCTCTTGTCATGCGATTTTTCTTTGAAGAGATAAATTGCTGGTAGAAAGATCTGAATTTAATAAGACGTTGGGTGGCTTCGATTGATTTCAATCTGTGATGGTGTCTCGATGACTTTGCCAGGACTTGGCTTTCTGGCAGGTCTTATGAAACCAGAGGCTGGGCCAGCCAGTTCTATAATAGTGACTCCAAATTGCGTAGGTTCCAGGGACCTCCCCAGTTCATAGCTAATAACTAACACCATCGACTTTCAACTGTGGCTGAATCACAGAAATGTGAAAAAGGTCCCAAGAGAAAAAGCTCAGAACTTTGAAAATTCTTTAGCCTTTGCTTTTGGTGTTGGGCCAGCTCTCTCTAAGCTGTTCACTCAGATCTACTCTGCTGCTGGGTTTCTTAGCATCGCTACTATGGATATCTGAGATTGGATAATTCTTTGTTGTGGGGGGCTCTCCCGTGCACTGTAGGCTGTTTAGCAGCTTTCCTAGGCTTCTATCTATGGGAGGTCAATAGCATCTGCTCCCCAGTTGTGACAACCAGTCATATCTCCAGGTACTGCCAAATGTCCCCGAGGGGGAGGGGAGTGGTGGCAGGGGGCGGGGAACAATTACCCCTGGTTGAGAATCACTGCTCTGAGTGAATAGCTTCATCAGGATGGGCACAAACTCGGCTTACTGAAGCTGTACAAAAATACTTTGTCACCTGCAAGATTCTGAGTCATCAGTCAAATGAACTTGTATGCCTTTAAATTAAGCCCAGTTTTGTTCTCAAAGTTCAGAGCTACATTTTCTAAACCATTAAGGCCGAAGCTGCCTCTTAAGATGAAAACCATCCATGGTCAAAATTACCTTCAGAAGTCCTTTTGGAAGATGCCACTTTATAAAGCCCATGCCCATCCTCACAGTTCCAACAATCAAGGTTTTCATTTCGCTTCAGTGGAATGCTGTCAGAAATACCGAGCTTGTCACCATGGGCCAGTTATCTTCAAATACAAAAACTTAAACTCTAAAACCACATTTGATGTAGGAAGTCATTCATGCTGACACATAAGAGTCAGGAAAGGCCCAAGAAAGAAACAGATCTGTGGCCCTCGTGTCATGCTCACAGGGGGACATACGCCTGAATTGATGTTGGGCAGGATTATAAACATGATTAAATTGTAACTTCTACTCCCCTTTCCCTTTGCATCTCAGATTGATTATGTTTCTGACCGAGTTCACTTGGTTAAACATATATATGCTACCACTCCACTGTAGTATCATGTAGGACAAAAAGAAGCCAGTTTTAGGTCTAATTATTCTAATGGTTAGCATATAGATTCTATTTCACACCATAATGAGAAAATTAAGAGTGATTTGAGATTATTGTATCATTTATTACCCTCTCATTATTTTGAACTTGAATTTTATGCATGATTTCAAACATCAGCCCCCATTTATGAAGACTTCCTTGGAGCTTTTTAAATTTCTATTTTAAGGTTAGGTCTTGTCCTGGTTCAAACAGAGTCAAACAGGATCAACCCTAATATCTGTTTGTCATTCCATGCCCAGGAGGGCTGGTGGAACTCCTGGGTTAACTACATGACCATTTTCTTTTTCTTTCCTTTTTTTAATTTTTATTTTTAAGAGAAGTAGACTTCTAATGTGTTTTTAAAATATATTTTTATTGATTTCAGACTGTAAGGGAGAGGAAGAGAGAGATAGAAACATCAATGATGAGAGAGAATCATTGGTTGGCTGCCACCTACACGCCCCCTACTGGGAATTGAGCCAACAACCCAGGCATGTGCCCTTGCCGGAATCAAACCCAGGACCCTTCAGTCTACAGGTTGATGCTCTATCCACTGAGTCAAACCAGCTAGGGCCATTTTCTTATAAGAGCAAACTGGGAGACAAGCATAGCTTCAAACTGGCAACACATTTCAATAGCACCTATAGCTCTTGTCAAGCCCCAGACAGAAACATCAAAGATGTCAACACAAAAACTGCTATTTTGGAAGAGAAATACTAGTGTTAAAATGGATAGTCCTAAATAACAGCTAGCAAATACATTGATTGAATTTGAGGGTGTGTTTTTTTCCTAATTCATATTTTTTCAGGTTGAGCAAGATAGAGTTACTTTTAATTAGATGTTCTAATGTGATTAGTAGCAACCTCATTCATTCCATAAATATTGATCTAGACTTTTCATGAGCCAGGCACTGTGCTAGGCACAAATAAGTCAGATGTGAAAAATTGTCTTCATTAAAATATTTTTCAAGCCAAAGTGGTCTCTTAAGTCAGAGTCAACAAATATTATAATATCAAAACAACTAACATATAAGGAAAATATTAGCTCTTCCTCCCAGTAGAGTATGACCAAGCCTAAGCAGAACCAGCTATCCTGAGATTGGGGTAAAACTAGAAATCCACATTTAAATTCTTATTGCAAAAAATTGAATCTCTCTCACTTACATCTACTCACTAATGGATGTGGCTTTCCACTAATCAATGATTCAGTTTATTTGCGCTTGTTAACAAATTCATTCACAAAGAAATGGAGAAAATTTCAATTAAAATAAGGGCAGTTGAATAAGTATTTTAATTATAAATTTGTTGAGGATCATTCTCTGAATTTTCTCTCTTTTTTAGAGTTTGATTTCAGAAAGAAATAGCCCTCATATATTATGTCAACTTTGTAAAGATTCCTTCTCTATAGTAGGTCACCATCATTTCTTCATTTTTACAGAGTGGCCTATATAGTCAAAGATGTGTCCTCTATCATGGTCTGTGTAATAAATATTACAGGGGAAACAGCTGTCTCTGTTGATTAATGTGTCTGCTTTCTTTTTTCATGTTGTTTATTCATTCACGAGCTCATAAAACAATCATTAAATGCCTATTCTGCTCCAAGCATTGAGGGATAACAAAGGTGAGTGCAAGCATGGGTCCTCTTCTGAGGAACATACAGATGAGGAGGGAGAACGATTGGATATGAAGTGAGATAAGCCCTGTATCTTAGGGACACACAAGCTGAAGGGAAACGGAGAAGAGGAAACAAATAATGCTTTATGGAAGGGAAGATGCTTTAACTAGATAAATAAAAGTCCAGTGGCACGCAGTGGAAGAGGGCAGTCAGGCACAGAGGCATACCTGAGAGAACATGGCGCCTTCCAGGTACTGACAGCACTTTGGTGTTGATGGAACATAACATGTGGGGGTGGTTGTGGTGGTAAAAGCCTGGGTGTAGGGACTAGATGACCAATAGTTAAGGTCTTAACTTTATGTTGTAGATAACGGAGTACCACTGGAAGATTTTAAGAACAAGGTATAGATAATGACTTTTTTGATTGGGTTGCTAAGACAAACCTAGAAGATGTAAGATATATTAGAACCAGATCAGAGATGGCTAAGACTGGGACTAAGGCACTGGTGATAGAAAGATAGGGAAGAGAGAAAGAAGCACAGAAACACTTGGTGATTGACTAGATAAAGGGAAGAACAGTGAGGGAAGAGTAAAAAATTACATGTATGCTTCCAGCTTAAATGACTAGGCCAAGAAAGATGGTCTTAACCAGATGAGGACTAGAAGATACAAGTAGGTTTGAAGGTTGAAATTTTATGGGTGAGAGATGGGTTACATCTCCCATCTGAATGTCTGGCACCCACTAAGTCTGCAGTATCTGAGGAGCATTCAGATGGTGATGTCTAAAAAGGCTGAATACATGCTTCCTGAGCTCAAGAAGGCCAAGGCTGAAGATACAGACCTAGCCCTAGCTGGCTTGGCTCAGTGGATAGAGCATCAGCCTGCGGACTGAAGGGTCCCAGGTTTGATTCCGGCCAAGGGCACATGCTTGGGTTGTGGGCTTCATCCCCAGTAGGGGCTGTGTAGGAGGTAGCCAATCAATGATTCTCTCTCATCATTGATGTTTCTATCTCTCTCTCCTTCTCCCTTCCTCTTTGAAATCAATAAAGAAATTAAAAAAAAAAAAGATGCAGACCTAGCAATTTTAGCACATGGTGGGTAGTTAAGATTCACAGGTAGGGATTCAAGGTCACAGCCATAGGGTGTGGCATGAAAAGAGAGGGTTGCTGGAGAAGGAACCTTGGAAAAAAACTGACACTTAAGGGGCAGATAGAAAAACAGTAAGAAGATTGAAATAAAATGATGAGAAAATAATAATAAAAATGTAGAAGACATGAAAGTCAATTAAAACACTGAGTCTGGAGATTATCTAGTGGTATACACAGGAACCCAGAGATGCTGGACCTAGAAAGCCAACAAAAATCTACTGAAACTTCTCACTGTATCTAGTGGAGGAGCTTTCTCAGAGGATGTTCCAGCTTCAGAAGGCTCCAAAGATTCTTGCCATGCTCAGAGGCAGATACGACGCATTCCAGGGATTCTCTTGAAACAGCATACTTTTAGGGACTAAAAAACCACTGTGTGATTATGTTGCCCCACATAGCAGGCATTGTATCATTTAGTACAAATATCTCATGGAGGCTGGTGATGGAAAGATAGGGGTGCTAGATGGAAAAGGGGAGTGGTGAAGGTGACAGAGTGGTGATCAGGTCCTGACCACAGATAAAGACTCTAAAAGGAACCAGCGAGTTCTTCATTTTTACTATTTCCCAGTCTCAGTCACTGACTCTGAACAAAATTCACAGTACCACCTGATTAAGAATGCTCGTTGTCCCTACCTGTGGAAGCCTCCTCACTGTACCTGGAGCATTTTCCCAAGGCTCCCAACTGGAATGCAAAGCACTAATGTCTTTCTGGATTCCCTGTTAGCACCTCTAGGTGCAGAAAAACTCATTCACCCCCCAGAGCCTGGTGCAGACTGGGTCTTGGAGCTCCTGATCCTCTTTTGCTATGTCAAGAACAAACAAGCTAATTACTATTCAAAACCTTAATTTTTTTATTTACATTAAACAGATTTTAGGATGCAAATTTGATTATAAAGGTTGGTTCAAAACCATTATAATCCAGTGCTTAGAAACAATTCTCCAAGGGTCTCTTGTGTTCTGCAGTCCTGCAAGCAGAGGCACTCCTAGCCTTTGCTCTGGACTATCTTTCTAAGGATGTGTGCAAACAGCCTTGGAAAACAGAGATAGTGTCTCCCTCTACAGCACGGGACAGGTTTATTGCCCACGGTGTAAAAGACAATGTCTTTCTCTGGGACAAAGGGAAGACATGCTAACTGCCCACTCTCAGAGTTGGAATCCCTAAGCTCAGGGTTTCTCTTTGTGTGCATTCAGGCACCATTTGTGCCTGTACATATCACCTTGTGGGAACTGGGGCTTGGAAAATGGCACAGATGCTGATACTCTGGCTACTATTGTTATAAGCAATTAAGTTATTTGTCTCTGATCTAGAAGTTTCATGTCTTCTGCCAGCAACATCCATGAAATTGTGGCAGGCTAACTTACCAGCTTACCAAGTACGGTAAAGTCTTAGACCCTTCACAGATTTTGATACCCGATTGCTATCTGTAAAGTTAAGTTGATCACATGATAACCTTCTTTAACAGCTTTCCCAATGCCATTATTTGCTTTGTCTTTACTTAAGTATACTTAAGTAAGATTCATAATTTGTGTACATCAAAAAGATTCAAGACTGCCTGGTTGGTGTGGCTCATTAGTTGAGCATCCACCCATGAACCCAGAGGTCACCAGTTTGATTTCCGGTCAGGGCACATGTTTGGGTTGTGTAGGAGGCAGCGGATCAATGCTTCTCTCTCATTAATATTTCCGTCTCTCTCTCTCTCCCATTCCCTTCCTCTCTCTAAAATCAATAAAAACATATTTTTTTAAAAAAAGAACTCAAGACTATTTAATGGTCTAACATATGGTACAAGAAAATGCACTGCAGGCAAATGTTCTCTATAGGAGGAAAGATGGGAAGGTTTTCCTTTTTCCATGTTTAGAGAGCATGAAATGGCAAGGCCAAAAAAAAAAAATTCTAATGATTTGCAAAGGCTCTCAAAAAGAACTCCATAGCAGGTGTAGCAGGCAGGGCCTTAGCCTTGGGTAGAGTTCCTGAGATATTTTGTTTAATTGACCAAGTGGCATCAAGTAGCAGCAGTAAGATGAGGTATGGGGAGGTGGGGCTGCCCTGAGTCACAGAACCACAAGGAATCTGGTTTCCCGCCAATGCATGAAATAAGGGACTGGAGGTGTCCAAAGCTTTATGCAAAGGAACTAGCATGCATTGGGCTGATGATTGATGATATTCTGCTGCTACTGTGCCAACTGGAAATAAGATACCAGATGTCTCTGATATCAGCCATGTGGATTAGGTAACTTAGAATAGCATTTATGCCTGAAGGAGATTCAAAACATGTCACACAACGAAAATGACAAAGATGCTCAATGACTGGTAACAACAGCCATGATGATGAATAATACCTACATGAAAAATGATTATTATTTAAACAAATTGAACATTTCATGATATAGGTATATGTCTATATTTTATTTATGGATGTGAAGATCAGGAAGTTAGAGGCATTATCCTATTGACCAGTACTTTCAACACTAGAATATCTAAGAGAAAATATCAGCATACCATGTCAACAATTTCTGTGAATGCCTCCAGATGAACGCTGGTGAGTAGGACATGGCCATATACATCATGGTTTATATCTCCAATGGCCAAACAATGAGATATTTGGAAATATCTAGAAATCCAATGGTAGGTAGAAACTAGTATTGAATATATTTTTCCCTGACAGATCTCAGAGGGAAGAGGGGGTGGTGGTGGAGGGGTAGGGAGTGATTACTAGTAACCAAAGAACTTATATGCATATTTGCATAATCCATGGACATAGAAAATAGTGTGGTGAAGACCCAGGGTGGGGCAGGAACCAAATGGAGGGGGGCATCAGGGGAAAAAAATGGGGGACATCTGTAATACTCTCAACAATACAGATAAAAAAATTAATATAGTGTGGTAAAATTTTCAAATGCATCTCCAAAGTATTATTTCTGTGTGCAATATATGAGTGGGGCAAAGTAGGTTTACAGTTTATTATTTTCAAATGGAAAATAATACAATAATAAATAATAATGCAAGAAAAAACTGTGTTTCCTGTATTCAACTGTCAACCTACTTTTGCCCCACCCTGTAGAGCGCTAAACTAAAACTAAGAAAAATAATCCAGCCATTATACATGCTTTCATGGTGTCACTAGTAGGTGAAAGATACTTATAAATACTTGATGGCAGCTTCCTTCTACCAGGAAAGGGCATTCGTCTCCATCTAGTTTCAGGAGGGACTCGGTTGTGTGAGCCAAGGAGCAAGGAAAGAACACAGTTCTAATTTCCAAGGAGGTAGTTCAACCTTGAGACACCATGCAGAGACCACCATCAATGCCTGGTTTTGAGATGAGTGGTTTTCTCCACTATTTCCATGAGATAGGTTACCTAGATCTAACACCTGCTGGGATAAAAGGTTACCTTGCTATGTTGATTTCACTTGTGGGTACACAGATTAGTTTTAATCCTCAGGGTAACTTCCTCAAGAGTCATATCAAAGAACTCTATCCCAATAAGAATGCTGCATCTTTTTCTCTGGTTTATGAGAATACTTTACTTGTTCCTAGAGTCATCTGTGAGTTTTTTGAAATAGAAAATAAACTTATTAGATAGATATTCTGATATATACCACCAGAGCTCAGAGAAAATATAATTAAAGCAATGGGTGAAGAGATAGGCTCTTCCGTGTTTACCTAAATTTTGGGCTGACTGTCTCTGTCAATTAGAGCACAATGCAAACGAGAACACAGGTATGTGTTTCTTCCTCACTTGGGCCTGATAGTTTCACACAGAGAAAAAATATTCAGGCCAGCACCACTAAATTCTAGGCAGTATTGGGACAAACATCCGCCATGAGCCACAAGAGGGCCAGATGGAAAAACGATTCAAGCACACACTGACCGGAGGGTGGGGGTAGTGGCACAATTCATACAAGTTACAGTGATTTAGCTGGGAAGGTTTGGGGCCGAAAGATCTCACTAGATGGCACACAATGCTACGGGGGTTTTAGCATTAGCCCTTCCCTCTTTAAAAACATATTTTGTAAGAGAAAAGGTAAAGAAGCTTTTGGAATTTTCATATCTTTTGCTATTAAAAGTTGTCCAGAATCTGAGTAAAGAGTTTTAACAAAAGAACCCAGGAAGTGACCTTTAATCCCGAGGTACACAGAATTTGATAACAAATAATACATCTTTTTGTAAATAGAATTCTGAAATGTAGGCCATGATATTGCAGATACTGGAGAGAACACCACCACAAATACTGATACCATGATGCCCTGAGAAATGGCTGGGCTGAGCGCCAAAACAATAGCTGTGCTCCCAGCAGGGTGCCAGCACCTTTTTGAGACTCGGTAAGAGATGGATACCAGCCTCCCCATTACTTACTCAGATGCACAAGGTATTACCTAGTAGTATTTGGGAGGAAGAGGCAGAGCATGGCAGAATTATCACACAATTCCACAAGGTGAAAGAATGAAAAAGCGAGTCAACCCCTGGCACATTTGGACCACATCATGCCAGGTGTTTGGTGCAGGACAAACATCTGGATGTGTGATTATATTTTTTTATTCTTCCTCCAGATACTGGGATATTATAAATGTTAGGGATAAGCAAAAAATTACTTTGATCATTTGAAAATGGGAACTGGGCCCTGGCCACTGTGGCTCAGTGGATAGACCGTCGACCAGCGCACCAAAGGGTCACAGGTTTGATTCCCAGTCAAGGAGATGTACCTGGTTTGCAGGTTTGATCTCCAGCCCTGGTCAGGACTCATATGGGAGGGAGGGTATCTCTCTCACCTCTTTCACATTGATGTTTCTCTCTCTCTCTGTCTCTGTCTCTCTGTCTCTCTCTCTCTCTCTCTCTCTCTGTCCCTCTCCCCCATTTATCCCTTCCACTCTATAAAAATCAATGGAAAAAATATCCCTGGGTGAGGATTAACCAAAGGGAAAGAAAATGGAACCTGGTAAAAAGAACAGGATGCCAGGATGTTTCAAAGAACAATAACAAACGGGGCTGAGGGAACCTTTTCTGTAATACCAACTTCGCATGTCTGTCCTAAGGGCGAAGGTCCTCAGGTCAGAAGGCACCCTCGGCAGTTCTTTCTGAAACCATTCTCTAGTAGCGTTTCTCCTCACACACTTATCATTTCCAATGGAATGATTCACTTAGGTATCGGGACAAGAATGTTAGAATACTCTACTGGTCCCAACTGACTTGGATGAAAATTACTTAACATGGGACGGACAGCTCTTTTCGATTGCCCAAGAGCCACTGCTTTCTTTCTCAGAAAAAAGCAAACATCACACAATGCTGTGGTACCAATCTGTAATTATGTCTACATTCAAGTTCCTATCCCTTTTTCAGAGGCAGGGGTCACTTACTGTATGATTTCAGTCAAACATTTGCTCAGTCTCTATTAATTTCTTCTTTGTAGAGGAAAATGACATTTGCTTTTTAAAAAAATATATTTTTATTGATTTTAGAGAGGGGGAGAGAGAGAGAAACATGAGCAACGATGAGAGAGAATCATTGATCAGCTACCCTTTACACATCCCCTACTAGGGATCGAGCCTGAAACCTGGGCACAAACCCTCCTGGTTCATAGGTTGATGCTCAACCACTGAGCCACACTGGCTGGGCTGACATTTGCTTTTTATCTTTCTGAAAGCATACTGAAATAACTTTATGTTCTCCAAATGCATATTGTATGTACTCAAAACAGTATTTTCTGTGTCCTTATTGAAGTTTAAAATGTTCTTTTTCATTGGCTAGAACAGCCTCCGATTTGACTCTAACTGGACAAAATACTTAAGGAACCCTCTTTTTGCCACAGATATCAACTAGATTAAAATTTTTGAGGACAAAGACTATTTAGAGATACTGACAATTCCCTCAGCTTGGGGCCTCTCTGTATTTCACAGCTGAGACAACCATTCTGTAAACTTCTGGAGGTACAACAATTAGCATGAAAAGTCCCAGGATCAAGTGCAGAACTCCTTTGCAGGGAAATGCTTTTCATATCGCCAGTTCAGTCAGAGCAGCGATATCAGGCAGGGTTTGGGAAGCACAGAGTTGTCACAGAACAGTCATTTTTCCCGATTCTCAGAGTCTCAACATTTTAAGACCGACATTACTCATCCATGACTGAGCCATCTGCCTGGGACGGTCTTCTGCGGCTCAGGGACCAAGAGGACTGGCCGAGATGCAAAGCCCTGGTGCAGCCAGCCTGCCCTGCAGAGCAGCCAGGGGCCAGGAGAGCCAGCGAAGAATTGCACAGACAGTTCTGTTCCGTTACAGACAGTTCTGCTGAGGTCACGGAGTCCTGCCTTGTTTAAATTAAACTTGACGCCATATTTAGGCAACCCTCCTAGAGTGAGGAGTTGCGTGTCTCTGTTGTCTCCGTTGGCTCAGTCTCTGTCAGGCTGCAAGCCCCAATACTCGGTAAGCCCACCGGTGCTGGCTGCAGGGTTAACCAGCCGCCACCGTGGAGGCGCCTGTGCCCAGAACCACCCCCTCTGCTAAAGTGAAAGAAAACGGACCCACAGTGTGCGGAGCAGCCAGGAAAGCAGCTGATGCTCCGAGGCTGCAGTGCACAATGTCCTTGTTTTCCCCCAAATAAAGCGAAGGCGACGGGGAATTTTTCCAGGGCCAGCCTGCCTGTCTGCACACACGCACCTCCACCCATGCCACGTGCCAGTAATCTTTACTATTTTCCTTTTTATTTTCTTGACATTTAATGCCTATGTTCACGAGGTCCACATTTTTCTTTGCCGGCACTGCTTGATTTTATTCTCCATCAGTTTAATTTAAACCAGACCGACAATCCCTCGGGTAAGAACATTTCAAAGTGGCCACTTTATGGGGCAGATCCAATAAAGAAATAACATCCAAATGATAGAGGGCTACGTTAAAACCCTGTGATTTAGAATGAGATGTCAAAGTCAGTCTTATCTTCGGATTTTTTTTCCCCCAATGACCATACCCTGACCCTCTTCACAATAACTTTGCTTTCATGGAAGTGGTCTGAACACCCTCTTGCACCAGTGGCAGCCCAGGCTGCAGTCCCCGCTAAGCCTACCCTTAGCTGACTGTCAGTATTCGTTTGAACGTAGGAATGGGTACTACTGCCCAGAAAAAGGCTCTCTGGTGTTAATGAGCCCTCCCCTCTCCCAGCACTCACCTTGGGGATGCTGAGGTGTTCCCGGGGAGGACGATGCTCCCGGGAGAGCCTCCTGTGAGTCTAGAGATGAAGGGCCGGGACTCAGAGGGGCGGGGGCGGCCGGGGCTGCCGATGAGGTCAGGTCCAAGGAGAGGTCAGCTCTGCCCCGGCTCACGCTCCGGCTTCTCAGTTCCTTCTCGTGCGCCTCAGCTGCCAACTGCTCCAAGTATTTGTATCTGAAAGTGAAATTCCAAAGGGTTTCCGTAAAAAGAAAGAGGAGCCCGTGGCTGATGCTTGTTTATGGATGAAACACCTGCAGAGAGAGCTGGTTTCCTGATGCCGAGCACAGCGCGGGGCTGGCTGGAGGGCCCGCTTGCCAGGAACGCCCAGCAAAGCCAAGACGCTAGTGATTAAACATCCCGCATCAGGCACAACCAAACAGCCGGCGAGGGGTGGGGGTGGGGGTGTGTGTGGTGTGCACATCACACAGTCCCCAGACACCGGCTCGCGGCTACAGAATCCTAGTTTGCTCTTTTAGGAAATATTTGTACAAATAAGCAAAACAACAGTAATGACCATCAAAAAGGCCCCACAGTGACAGCTGAAAACCACACACCCTCGGAGCTCACAGCTGTGAAATGGGAGGGTGCCCCTGTGTGGCAAAGAGAAACAGTGCCCCCCAAATACCGAAAGGGGGTGTTGGACCCAGGCCTCCCTGAATGTCTGAACCTGCTTCAATGCTCACAGCAATGCGACTGGAATTCACTTTGTTCTCCCGGTGTCGACCATGGAAACTTTTTTATATTCTAAAATATTTCTGAGTCGGACTCAGACATCCAATAGCTTGGACCTGACGTCACATATAGTTTATTCATCAAAGTCAGTTGAAAAGAACAAAGATACATCTGTTTTGCATTTCAGGCAGGCAGAACCCACTAACTGTTTATTAAGACCAGCTACCAATCATATTCCGCATGGTGCGCTTTATAGATCAGACCAAAATAACTTTGAAATATGTGCCTCTTCCAGATGTCTGCTAATTTTACCCACCATTATTTGTTCAGAAATAAATTTATGGACCCAGCTGTAGCCGGGTTCTGACTATCTTACCCACCATTAGACTTTGAAACAGCTTATTCAAGACCCTCCCTCACATCCACCCAGATGTACCGCTTCAGTTCCCCCCAACGGGCAAGAGCCCAGCTCTGGCCCACCACCGCCCCCAGATGGCACTCCCATTTCACCGGGATAAGAAAGGCGGGGCACCTATATGAGACCTGCAAGAAATGCATTTAGAAAGCACACACTTCTTCATTTATCCTGCAGGTGGGCGTGGCTCCCATCTGTCACCATCGCCTCCTCCCTGCCAGTCCGGCGGCAGCCCGCCCCGGCCAGGCTCACACGCACGCCTCCCAGGAGGCTGCCTTGGCCACCACAGCTGGAAGCGATCGGGGCCTTGCCTCAGAACTCATGTCGGATATGTAGCCCATTCAGCTCAGATGGCATTTTACATTTACTGCCTGGCACACTTAGTCATCTTTTCACATGCGTATGGCTGTTTTCAACAAGCAGATAATAGGATTTTTGAGAACAGGAAGATTACCCTTCTTTGTTCTTTCCCTCGGTGCCGTGCACTTGTCCGCTGACGGGAAGTGAGCAAAGTGCGCAGAGAACCGTGCAGGGCAGCACCCCACCTGCAGGGGTCCCCTGCGGCACGGGGTGCAATGGGGGGGGGGGGGGAATGCACCCACTTCGCTTCTTGGAGAGGCAGTGACTTGCACAGGAATCGCTGATAAAAGGTGTGGTGGGTCTGCTTATATACAAATGCCTGAGGTTGGCTCTGAGAGCAGCGGCCTCACTGTTGAAGGGTGGAGACGCTGGGCCCAGGGAGAAAACTCTGGAAGCTCTGGGCTTTCCTTGCCAACGAGGTCACCTCTCAAAAGGCAGGCGAGGAGACAAAAGAAAAGTATTTCTGCACTTAATTCTGACCAGCAGGGGAAAACCACTGGGCTGGGAGGGGATGGGAATCTTCGAAGAGAGTGGTCTTGAGAGTCAGAGCCCTTAGGAGGCATATTTTAGTGAGATAGTGGCAAATGCAAGGCCAGGAAGGCTGCAGCCCAGGAGTCTGTGAGCCCAGACATCCTGCGTTGAGTCAGAGCCTGCAACAGGAGAAAGGGGCAGGCAAGGAATGACACGCACATTAGGGGACCTGCACGGTCCGAGAGACTGGAGATCAGGAGCAGGAAAGTTGTGCTCATCAAAATCAGAAGAGGGCAGAGAGAACAGTAACAAAGCCAGGAGGATGGCTTATTTCTGACCTTCACACTTCACTGGGTTCGGCCCTGGTCCTGGCCTCTCCAAACCCCGTCCGTGGGCAGCTAGGCTGGCAGGCATGTGCTAGCAGCCAAAGTATTCGCCCTATTTCCTGGGAGACTCCAGGGGTTCCTCACTCAGAGGCTGGGTACATACGACTCAAAGACTATTCCTGTCTCACGGGGGCCATCCTCGGGAACTAGAAGCCATGGGAAGAGTCACAGGTTTAATCTGAATTGTCCCAAGGGTGTGTATGTGGCAGATCAGCTGGCAGGGTAGGGGACATGGGGACTTTAATGGGTAGAAAGTTTCAGTTTTACAAAGTGAAAAGCATCTGGGAAGTAAGGAACACGGACCCCACACACATGCGCGGTTCTCAGGAAGAGTTAACAGAGTCTTTGCCCTTATTTCTGAACCTCTTGCCACCTCTCGCCTCCACCAGTGTCCCCATCTGTTTCTGAAGTCCGTTACACTTGCAAGTCTTATCTTATCCCCAGCAGCTTTCCAAACAGGGATGAAAGCTTAGCTCCCTCACCCCCACCCTCAGCAGCTAAGTCAAGAGGCAGGCTAACCAAAGTGACAGGTCCAAACTAGAGAAAAAGGTTCAGATGTTTCCCCAAACCTCCGTGTACACAGAGAGGTGGGCTGTAAAGAAAGACCCTCCCACGGGGCCACAGAGAGCCCGCTCCTGCCCAGCTAAGAGGCCCAGACAGGTGAGTGACAGAGAGTCAATGATGCGCCAGAGTGAGAGGAGTGGCAAACTCCTCTGCACACGTCCTCCAGGCGTAAGTGATATTCTTCTTTGGGGAAAAAAAAACAGTAAATAATATCCAGGAGCAGGTAGCCTTTGGTGGTTTGGAAAATTCTGAGGTCAGTCTGAGCCAGTCAGACCTGACATCTCCCCAAATGCTATCGAGCCGTGCCTGTGCCCATCGAGCCTGACAGCCATGTGGCCAAAAGCTCGAAAAAGTGCAACATCTGGAGGGAGTGCTAAAAAAAAACACAAGATAAAACTGAATTTCTTAAGCTTGGGCACAAAGCAACAGCATTTCCAGTAAAAGTATAGATCATGTCCACCAATGTAAAAAAATAAATAAAAAATGGTACGGCCTGGCCAGCGCGGCTCAGTGCTTGAGCATTGACCTATAAACCAGGAGGTCACAGTTCGATTCCTGGTCAGGGCACATGTGGGCTCCATCCACACAGTGTGGGGCATGCAGAAGGCAGCCGATCAATGATTCTCTCTCACTGATGTTTCTATCTCTCTCTCCCTTTCCCTTACTCTCTGAAGTCAATAAAAATACATATATATTTTTTAAATGGTACAAATTAGAGAAAGAGAAGTTTGTTTCTTTACCAGCATCTTTCATTCTACACTTGCTGTCCACAACTGGTGATGAGGATGGCAATAATCGAAATGTTTTATTCATGAGGCTGACCTAAGCATCTAATTTTTAAATTGAACATAGACAGACTCCACTCCTCTATGCCCCAGTCTGTCCTGATCTATTTAGCTGATGGTGTCTAAAAAAAAAAAAATGAGCACAATTCCACTTTTTATTGGCAAAGTTTAGATATTGTTAGGTTCCCAGCTGGCTCTGGTATGAAACCAGCATTTCCATCTCTCCGTGCAGTAACCCCACCTGGTGGTGGATGGAATAACTGCAGGGCTACAGGGTAAAAATTGGGTCTTTTCATTGTTCTACTTCCCAAAACATGCTTATCTAAATTAATCAGTGAACACATTAACTCTGTATCTTTTAATGGGGTAAAAAGCATGTTGCCACTGAAATTTTAAAAACCGGTTTACAGCTTAGATATTTGAAAGAAAGCTGTTTGTTCATCTGCTCATTTATTCCATGCATCTTTCCGGAGTGTCGAATATGTGCAAAGGATGGTGGCAGGCACTGGGACAACCCAGGAAAACCAGGCATGGTTCCTGCCACCGGGGAACTGAGTGCCGTTCAGTAGGGAGACAGGGAAGTGACAGGCACATTCGGTGAGTGTCTCAGGTGGGTGTGGGCCCCCCAGCCAGTGCCTGGCACAGCGTGTGTGGTCAAATATTTGTTGCCCGAATGCTGCGCACGTGACCTGGAAACATGCAACAGGGACACCTCACACAGGCTCAGTAGTGGTGGCACAGGATATGGGAAATATATTCCATAGGTCAATATACAAATCAATGTGCTCACTTGGAGAAGAATTTTGGAGCAGACATATATAGTAGGTCCTCAGGTTACATCGGAGATCCGTTCCTACGGCGCGACTTAACACGATTTTCACCGGAAGTTGGAACCCACCTACACAAGCACCCACGTCACTCACATGGAACACATACACAGCAGTAATGAAGTGACACAGTAAAAAAAATTTAAAGGAAAGATAACAATTCCTGACCTTTACTTGTGGTAAATAGATAATAAAAAACATAAAGCACATATGGACATACATCGAAATGATGGAACTTTTTTTTTTTATAAAATAAATGGGAGATGGCGACGTAACCATGAAATGACGTACGTCGAGTCCAATGTAACCCGAGGACTGCCTGTATTCCACACCATGATGACACTAAATCAGAAACCTGTACTTCCTTGAAAAAATGTAGGTAACCTGACACTTATTCTGCAAAATGCCAGTTACCAAAGGTCTCAGGTCTCTTAGGGAAAGCTGTGATATTTTAATCCACACAGTCTCCACAGCATGCTTGGTTAGGAGTGCCAAGTCACATGCAGTTTGGTTACATGTGGAAGAAGAGAGATACAAACCTTTCTTCTCTTGCTTGTCTTTGCTCCTCTCTTTTGTCTAAATACTCTCGGCTACTAAAAATAGATTGAAGAAACAAAATAGGGAAGAAAAAGAACAGAATTATATGCTCATAAGATTGCCAAGAAATTACTAACAGTATATAATGGAAGTCCACTATTGCCTCAGAAATGGAAAGTGGCTGTAGTTGAATTTTTAAAAACCAAGGGAAAAGACTGTGCTTTAAAAGTACTAAATATAATGGATCTTCTATAAAATCACAGGGAGTCCGAAATCATGGGATTGTTGGATTCGCTCACGGACATGACCAATTACTCTTTGGAAAGAAGAATGCATGCCTATGGGGGGAAGGGAGAAGGAAAATATTTTTTAAAGATGAAATAATACATAAATAAAGTATAGCCATGACAAGCAAGCCATAGCTTTCGGAGATGATTCACATTCAGTCCACCTCTGGTATCGCCACAACTTCCGCCTCAAGAATTAAATCTGAGTGGCTCTGGGGGTCACTGCACTCTCCAGTTTGGAAGTTGCTCCCACAGCCCAGGATCTCTCTCTGCGCCCCTCACATTCTGGCTCTCTGCAGGGATCCCTGGAGGCTCTCACTCTGTGCGTTCTCTTTAGCCTGTACCCATGAGATGCCCAATTTTGTCCAATTTTAATGTTTGTTTTTCTGTTCCTGCTGGTGAGGTCCCAACGTGAACCTAAGCTTAAGACTGATTTATTTTCCTGGTGAATTCTGACATTATGGTTTTCTACACTGGGCCTAAGGTAGTTTGAGCCCTGGCAACTGGATATAAAGGAGCAGTAAGTCAGAGCAACTGAAACAGGTTAGGAGAGGGAGAAAAAGCAACAGAGGCTCAAATTTGTTATCATTTATAAACATCCATCCTCATCGCTTTTCATACTAGAAAGAAATTCTTCCATAACCCAAGAGGTTTAAGATCATATTCAACAAAAATAGCAGCAGATAAGGAACAACTTTTAGATGGAATGCCAGGGAAAAGGCACAGGAGCACGAATAACTTAAATCAATGTAATGGGTGGTGAAAGGTCAGCCATTTCGGTGTTCTCAGGACTACTTTATAAAGCTCTTCCTGTTTCCTCTTTTGAATTTCTTTTCATTCACATCCTCTGACTTTTAGGAAGAAACTGTCATCATTATAATTAAGAGTTGTATGTGGTCTGTCCTGATGATCAGCATTCCTTCCTGGACAAGGTTTATTTAATATTTTCTATCTATCTCTATCTATCTATCTATCTATCTATCTATCTATCTATCTATCTATCTATCATCTATGTCTATCTATATCTACCTATCATCTATCTATCACCTATCTATATCTACCTACCATCTATTATCTATTATCTATCTATCTATCTATCTATCTATCTATCTATCTATATCTACCTATATCTACCTATCATCTATCTATATCTATTGACAAAAGATTAGATCCAGACAATCCATTTTCAGAGACCATGCTCATAGCTGTTCACTCTTTGCTCTTGGTACCAAATGGATCTCATTTGTTATTTAAGAGCACAGAGAGATTCTGGTTATGATATATATTTTTTGTTACATATCATATATATTATGTATATTGTAACATAATGACTAAGGTATTGCAATGCACTATGTACTCTTCTAGAACTCCAACATCATGAATGCTAGACATTTAGGAATTATTCTATGGGTCCCTGAGGAACTGCTCATTTTTTTTCAATGTTTTGTTTGATTCTTAGATTAGATGATTTCTACTGTTCTGTCTAAAAGTCTTTTTTTCCCCTCATTTCCATTCAGCTATCAAGCCCAACCAATGAATTTTTTATTTTGGTGGTTGTATTTTTCAGTTCCATTTAGTTCTTCTTTATACCTCCTATTTCTTTGCAGAGACTTCGCTTTTCATTTGTTTCAAAATTATTTGCCTTACTTCTTAGAGCCTGTTTATAATAAATGCTTTAAAGTCTTTGTCTGATAAAGACAGCATCCTTTTGTGGTTAGCATATTTTGGTTTTCTTTTCTTTCTGAGTTAAGACTTGCCCTGGCTCTTTGTATGACAAGTTATTTTGGATTGCATTCTGCATATTTTTAAATATTTTGCAGAGACTCTGGGTCTTATTTACATTCTATGAAGAACCTTGCTTGTTTTCTTTTGTTTTCCTTTAGAAGGCAAACAACTAAATTAGGTTCAGCCTATAAGTGCTGACTGTCTTTACATATTAGTTCCAATATTAGCTCAATTTAAAAATATTTTAGTGCTATGGAAATTAAGCCTCATGTGTACCACCCAGTGGCCAGTCTGAGACCTGAGTGGTGGTTCGTCAGTACTTAGTTCTCAGTCTGCGGCTTGCTGTTTAGGTTCTGAGCCACCCCTGCACAAATCAGTACTCTCTTAATTTCTCGACTCTTTCCTATCATTTCCTGGATTCCTTGAGTTGGTTTCCCGTCCTGGTCCTCCAGCCAGAAAGCTTGGGCTTTCTTTTCCCTGCTCTGCTGCACACCTTCAGTGACTCCATCCGCACCCAGGCAACGCAGCAGGACACCTAGAGAAGAACAGTGATGTGCCTAGTGCTCTCAGGGTCATAGCTCTTCTGGTCAGAGTTTTAGGCCCCTGCCTGGACACTGCTGCTATCCAGGGGCTTCTAAAACAACAAGGCTTGGACACTGGGGTAGGAGAGAAGGAGAAAATATGATAAGACAGATTTTCTCCCCTCTCTGACCCTTAGGAATTCCTCTTACTGCCCTTCAGCCCAAAAACAGGGGCCTCCCCCAGAGCTGTCAATGCACACTTGGTATGTGCCTCTGGGTTTCGGGGTGTCTGAGTATGAGCCAGGTGATAGCGGAGGGAAAACGGTAAACTTTCACTGATTAGGTGGGACATTGAATGCTAGTCTCCTCCGCCAAACCTCCTGCTCTCTACACACCGGGGAGTTTTCGGAGCTCTACACACTTGTCCACAATCTTTGGTGCACCAGTGATGCAGACGAGACCGGAGGGGCAGAAGAGACAGGACCCTGGACCTGTTTTCAATCAAAATCTTTAGATGGGTAAGCTAATCTCTGAATTTTCCAGGTGTTTCAGCAAGATTCTCTGCTGCTATTTATGCAAATCTCCCAGAAAGTCCTGACACAGGAAGCCTTTAACCTGTTCAAGTGGTTTTTACAAATTGGTCTTTCCAAAAGAGACACCTCCCAGAACTACGTCGTGAGAAGTGGTGCATTCAGGTCTGGTGTTTCCATGTATCACGTGGTAGAAACCTGACAGCTCGGGGCATGCCACCCGATCATGGGGGGACTGATGTTGGCTTACTCCATGCAACCCATTAACCCAGTCTTACCAAAGCCAGGATCAGCATTTCAACACAGACTTGGGATATTTGTTTTCACATAGTAGTGAGTGACAGTTATGGCAACCTCACAGCTCTGCTCATAGTTTGATCATTTCTACAATTACACTTACTCTTCCTGGCTGCTGACAAAAAAAGTTCTTGAACCTGTAAATCCTCACTGACAATGCGTTACATTCTTTGTAGGTTTAACTGGGAGGAATTGATAGGAAGATTGTTTGCCAAAGAAACTGAACGGAGGCAACAGGAAATGGAGATGGGGAGAGAAATGAAAAGAAGAAAGAATATAGAAGCTATAGGAGAGGTGACTGGAAGATGAAGGGAGAGATAAGGAGAAGGCAAGTAGGAAGGAGGGGAAGGAGGGAGGAAAGGATGAATGGAAGGAATGAGATGTGTAAGGACAGACTCAGCATGTGTTTTGCATTCCATAAAGCACTGCACAGCATGAAGCCCAGGGCAGGGGAGTGACTGAAGGTGAGGATGGGAGAACAGGTGACCTGGCTGAAAACTGAGCAACATGGACTCAGCAGCCACACAGGCTAAGATGTGGAACCTGGCGTGGGCCACACACAGGGACATATTCTCGGAGCTGAACAGAGACCAGGAGATTGGGGGACAATGTCCTAGGAGTAATCAGCATAATGACCTTTCTTTACCCCGTAGGGGAAGATTATTGGTTTTATTTAAAAATTAAAGATTGCTACAGGGAACAAGCAGCAAACCAGGAAGTGAAAAAAGCATTTTCTTTTAGGCATCCAGTAGAATATGAATAAAACATGAATAGTTTAGGGGGAAATAGCAAGTTAATTTAAGACAATTAGGTCCTCTGTCCTTATTTTATTTTTTACTAAAATTAGTTCAACTTTATCTTTTTAAAAAACAAGTTTTACATAGGGCAATTTTTTTCTGTTTATTCTGCTTTATTTTTTTAAAATTTGTCTTTATTGTTGAAAGTATTACATTACTTTGTATGTTTGTCTCCTTTGTGTGTTTTTTTCCTCATTTATCCCCTCTACCCCACACCCGCCCCTCCAGGCCTTCACCACACTATTGTGTATGTCTATGGGTTATTTATATCTATATATATAAAAGCCTAAGTGACCATTACAACTGAACAACCGGAATGACTGGTCAACCAGTCACTATGATGTGCATTGATCATCAGGGGGCAGATGCTCAATGCAGGAGCTGCCCCCTGGTGGTCAGTGCACTCCCACAGCCAACCTCCTATGGCCAGCCAACCTCCCCTGGTCCTTCCCCCTGGCTGGCAAACCTCCCACGGCCCCTCCCCCATCTAGCTGGCCCCTTCTGGCAGCCGGCAGGCCCAGCCCCAATAGGCCCTGATCACCAACCAGGGCTAGGGACCCCACCCATGCATAAATTTTGTGTACTGGGCCTCTAGTATGCATTTAAGTTCCCCGGTTAATCTCTATCTCCTCCCCCAATCCCCACCCTGTCTTCCCTCTGAAATTCATCAGTCTGTTTCATGCTTCTATGTCTCTGGATCTATTTTATTCATCAGTTTATTTTGTTTATTGGATTCCACAAGATTCTCTCTCTTTAGAAAGGCCCAGATAAGACGATTTCAGATAAAGGAGGACTCACAAATACACGAATCCTTGATGGTATTTGGCTTGTTGGCTGTGCTTCCTGCCATATGGTGAGAGGAGTGGGGGGAGAAGGGGAAGGCTGTAACACACCAGATCTATACTATTGCAGGTATGTCTTGCTCTTCCATGAAAATAGAGACAAAATCCAAAGAAAATGCAAACTTCCTAACTCTATAACACCATTATTAATCATACAGACCTATGAAGGCAGGCACTTTCATTTCAATTCATTATCTTAGAAATTGGAAAATCCTCTTACCTGAACTTGTTCCTTTCTTCCCGTTCTATTCTCTGCAACCTTTCTTCTCTCTCCTGCCGCCGCCTCTCTCTCTCGGCTGCCAGGGACTCCTGGTGCTGCCTAAAGGATGATGTGAGAAGACCACTCAGTGATGACCTAAAGATATAATGAGTTCATGTTTTAGTGGGTTGGCCTACGATTAAAGGTACTGAAGTAGGAATCGATCAGACCTTGGTTAGAATTGAGGGTCCGCCGGGACCTAGGGAGTGTTTGGGGAAAATCCCTGAGCATCTCAGGTCTTCTGTTTCAGGATCTCCATCTCTAAGTGGAGATAAGTAACCTGCCACAGACACTGGGAGGACAAAACGGTGTCATGTATAAAATACTAAGCATTCTGCACAGCAAAGAAACCATCCACAAAAGGAAAAGGCAACCTAGAGAATGGGAGAAAATATTTGCAAATATCCAAAATGTATAAAGAGCTCATATAACTCAACAGCAAAAAAATTGGGTATATCTGAACCGACATTTCTCCAAAGAGGACATACAGATGGACAACAGCTATATGAAGAGAAGCTCGGCATCTCTAATCATGAGAAAAATGCAAACCCCAAGAAACAGGCAACTTTCCTCCATCCCCACTGCTTCCATCCTGGGACATCTGCCATCGGAGACGGGACCTGGATTCCAGGCTTCCTCGTGCTTTCTCTGCAGCCTGTTGCACACTGTGTTGGTGAGAGCCGAGCCTCCCCACCACAGGAGGTCATGGCTGGGCTCCCACAGCTGCTGTGGAGACAGGCCCCATGTGCAACCTTACCTTACTGTGCTGGCTCACGCATCAAGCATGAAGCGACTCTTCCAGGTGTGGCTGGCATCACACTCTGGCCTGTCCACTGGCCCTTCTGCAGGCTCCAACCCCGGGTATGCAGCAATTCCTGCCCCTTCCCTTTTACTCTCCACCCTCCTGGCCAAGACCGTGTGAGTCCTTCAGCAGAACTCACCCAGCTCCAGGTCCACCCTGCTTGGCTTCATAATTAAACCATTCTCCTGGCAGCTTCCAAAAGCACCGCCCGCCACCAGCACCTCGTGTCCCACGGTTTCCAGGCTTTACTGGCCCGGACTGAGTCCCATCCTTTCCATCTTCTCACTTCCTCTCCACTGCAGGCCAGCTTTCCCCTCCCTTGTGCACTTACCTCTGCTCTAAACACCAAGTTTCTCCCAAACACAATCTCCCCGGGATCTCAGGACATGTTTTTAAGGAAGATGTGAACTCACTCTATTCTCTTATCTCCCTCTTTACCTTCCCTCTTGCACATACTCTCACCTGCCCACCGGGCAAATCTAGAGGCAAACTGCAAGCTGTCTTACATTAGAGACTCAGTTTCCCAGACTTCTCACTAGAGATGTCCCTTGGGAGGATGGGCCATCTGTGCCTGGCTCCTCTCCCTCCAGCTTCTCTACGAAGGTTCATCACGGTGTTTACCACAATGGAACTCACTATGTGCGGATGGTGTGCTTATCTTCTGTTTCTGTGACTATATGTGACCCTCATGACGTCAGGGGTAGGGTCGGAATGGATCAGTATCAGATTCCTATGTCAAGCACAAGGTTGGCACATTGTGAGCACTCAGTATTTTCTGAATGAAATATATGTGTATGTAATATTTATGACTGTGTGTGTGTTTTCAGCCCCAAGGGCCAGGTTTCCAGCTGTCACTGGCTACAATGGCATTGTTTATTGGCATTGTGCAAAGGTTACTGAATGGGAAATGGGAGGAGGGGGTATCTATCTACCATTCTAAGTGTGTGTAACTATCTACACACCAAATTTCTCCCCAATTCAGTCTCTCCCATTATACCACTAAAGCGTCTCACTCATTGCTGGGCTTTGAGGCAAGGAGTGGGGAACTGAGATAAGAGAACAAATATCAGGAACCCAGGAATAAATTTTCTGAAGGAAAAAAAATCTCCCTCTTTTTGCTCCGTAACCTTTATACACCACCAGTGTACAACCACTGTAGCCAATGACGACTGGAAAGCTGGCCATCGGGCTCCGTGACACAGCCGGGTGATGGCACAGGGCTCCGCTTACAGCACCGATGAGCTGTACCGTCTCCAGCTCTGCGGGTGTAGGAATTCTGGTCTGTGATAGTTGCACTTTCTTGTTACAGATCTCACCTAATGCTAAGTGTCACACACGCTGCTCTCACTTCCAAACAGAATTATAATACACACCTCTTACGGCTGCTCTGTACATCCTTTAGGTAAATAAGGGTGAGAGAATTGTCTAGTTAAAAAAATCCAATTCCGCTTTCCAAAGGAAGAAAACTCACGAGTTTGTTCGCCCGGTTATTTGCAAAGTGGCGCAGGGGAATCGCATGCAAGAGACAGAAATGGCTGCTGCCTGAGAGTAAATCTAAAGGCAGAAGGCGGGGAAAGTGGGAACAGCACAAAGTACCCTCTGTAAAGGCAAAACACCTCTTCACCCTTCCAATGAACATGGATTCTCCTAAGCAATGTCCTGTTTGTCTTAATAAAGATTTCCCCCAAATCTTCTAATCAAATGGCCAGTCCAGGAAGTTGAAGCATCTTCAACCTGTGGCTTTGTGGGACCCATGTTCACTGCCACGGACCCCTGGGGGGTTGTGAACCCCGAGAAACAAATGGATAGACACATAATGATTCAAAGGGCTGAGAGGTGACATAGCGAAGTCTGGACCCAAGAGGATGTTACAGTTCATTCTGCCGGAAGAAGTCAGAGCCTCTGACAGAATGGATGGGTTTTAGAGGATGAGACGGAATCAAGGGGCAGAGCACATACGAAGGAAGGGGCCTCAGGAGAGCCTGCTATGTTCACGGGACATTCGCGGCGGGGGTGGGGGGGCACTAAAGGACAGGGAGGATGGGGGGAAAGCTGGAAGACGCATACAGGACCCAAACATGAGGCATCCTCCAGGCGACGGTAACCAGCTGGACTGTGTCCATAGGCAGTTGGAGTCATCAAGGTTTCTAAGCAGGAAAAGTCAACTGCTCGGTTGTGGATTTCAGAAAGGATAGAAGACATTCTCCACTGCAATATAGAGTCTGGGCATGACGTAGATCTGGAACTAAATCTGTGGTCGTAGGAACCATGAGGAGGAGTCAGATTCAAAATGCATGTGGGAGGAAGAATCACTAGCATCTGTTAGGCGCCCAGCGTCTCCCCACAGGCAGAGGGCTGAGCCAGAGCCCGGGTTCCCAACGCCCACAGTTGTTACATAAAACTGCCATGAGGGAGCCAGACCCTATTGTAAACTCACTCTGTCAACTGACCGGTGCTTCTCCTCTGCACTTTGGATGTAACACGATCAATTAATCAGGACCACATTGTGCCTTACAGGAACTCCTCGTCTGTAACGAGATTGCTATCAGGGAGTAGCAGCCGCCAAGGGGGGGCGGGGGGGGGAGGGTCTGCTTGCTACTCCGCTCAGCATAAGCTTGTGGCTTCTTTGTTTGAATGGTAGGGAATTGTCCACATTGATAGCCTTTATTTCCTGCTGGCAGTAGTGATCACACAAAAAGGCATGATTTTATCCCATCTTCCGTGCTTTTTCTCAGTGATTTTTTTACATATACTTTGATCAATTGAAAAGAAAAAGTTTACCTACAGCCCCATTGGACAGTGGGGCTCTTGATGCCGCTGACACGAAATTTTAAAAGTACTGTGTAGCCCAGCCAGCATGGCTCAGTGGTTGAGCGTCAACCGATGAACCAGGAGGTCACGGTTCAATTCTCAGTCAGGCATAAGCCCGAGTAGCAAGTTCGATTCACAGTGGGGGGCATGCAGGAGGCAGCTGATCAATGATTCTCTCTCATTACTGATGTTTCTATCTCTCTCTCTCCCTCTCCCTTCTTCTCTGAAGTCAATAAAAATATATTTAAAATAAATAAATAAATAAAAAGTACTGTGTAGATCAAGTGATGGACCACAGCCAACAAGTATTTGGGATCCAGACAAACACATGGGTCATATATTTGAAAAAAACAATGATCTGAAAACCAGACAAGTAGAACCTCAAGGCACAGGGAGATAGTAGTGGAAGGAAGAAGTGATAAAAGTCCAAGTTGACTAGAAGGGGAAAACAAAGCACACACAGAACAGACAGTCACATGGAGGAGGAAGTCGGGATGAAGAAGGCATAGGTAGCAGCAAATTCACTCAGGGCCATCGTCAGCAGTCCTGCCACGCAAGTAAGAACTACAAGAGCTAACATCCCTGAAAAGAGGTAGAAAGACATGGACACAGACACCATCATTCTGAGGGAGGAGTGACCACACTAGTGTGGAAGCAGATCACAGGGAGTGATGTCCCACGATGGGGAGTTGAGCTGGAAGGAGAAGCCAGCACTCAGCACCACAGGCTCCCACGCTCCTAGTCTTAGCTCCATGGTCCCAACTTCCCTACACATTCTCCGGCTCTTTATCCCAACCGCCAATTTCTGCAAAGGCCCACAAGATGGAGATGTCCCCACAGGGATGGGAAGAGAATGCCATCTGCCTTTCCCAACTTCCAGGAACCACAAATTCATGTGCTGTGATTACTGTTTGCTTGCTTGCTTGCTTGTTTCATTTGAATACTTGACCATGAATGGTTCAACTATTCCTGTAATTACATTTCCCTTTAACAAGAAAACATTTAGAGCTTTTCCACTCAAAAAGTACTTTTTTTTTTTTTTCAAAATTGAAGCATTTTAAAATTCGCTTTCATTACACAGTTGCATCTTGTATCCCTGAGGGCCTTTGCAAATAATCCGGTTTTCCTATTTTGTTTCGGCGCAATTCAAGTTCCAATGTCATGAAAATTAATGCTATACTGTCTCTTTCTAAAAGAGAGCCCTATTAACGAAGCTGTGATAGCAGATGTGGAGATGGATTGGTTTTGATTCCCTTGTTTTGACTTCGTTTTGTATGCTGTTTCTTCAGTTCCTTCCTTTCTGGGTCAATTTATCATTCCACGTTTTATTAACATCCAACCCACTGACATGCTTGGGGAGACTCTGGGAAACTCTTAAGTGCAGACTGATGCTCAGGAGTCATGTCCAAGGCGGCCGGCCTGCCCCAAGGGCTGCTTTAGTTGGCCCGGTTTTCCCAGGACTTCTGAGAAGAGAGTCTTCTTTCCAAGTCAAGGGAATGAAGTCCTAGAGTCCTGAGTTCTGCCCTGGCACACGTTACTAGTCAGGGGTGTGCTGCCAGATGTGGGTTCTCATCGCAAAAATGCAACTATTGTTCGTAACAGTTCAATGTCTTTCCTAAGAAAAAAGTTTTTCTTTTTGATTTCAATAAAATGTGGATATGTGAAACATTTCAACAATAAATCTTACACATTTCACTGAAGAACATACCTCAGTCAAAACAATCATAGAGCTCCATAAGGCAAAAAATTCTCACAGATGTGAAAATAGATTATGGGTGACATGCAAAGAATTCAGTTGTCAAAAAGAAAAAAGAAAACATTAAACTATATAAAAACACACATTATCATAAATGCACCTGGCATCATATGCTTGGGCGATGGAGCACAAATATGATTTGGAGTGGAGGACCCCTCTTATTTTTCTTTTGTTACAGTCACAAAGCATAAGCCAGCAAGGTGAGAGTAAGAAAGGATGATGCAGCCAGGCCTGATGGTTTCATGATCTTAATAATGAAAATGCACATCCAATGTTTCAAATGATTCATTACAGGGTTTTTCAAAGCCACAGACGGTGAGAGTTGAAGACACATGCAAATGGAAAGAAGCAATAGACCCTATGAAGCTACTTTACCCACTGGTGGGTTCAGTGGATGGCAAAGGTGCTGAATTTCCTGTGCAGAAATGCACTGTGAGAGGGAACAGGCCGCTGGGAAGGGGCTCCTGCCACTGCTGTCCCCAGGGACCAGGTCCTCGGCACATAGGCTCCCAGAGGGATTTCATCCAGCACCTTCTTCACGCCGAAGACCGCGGAGCCCACATCTCCCTGGGTGTCATAGACGCCTCATACCTTGCATGTCCTAGGTTGGACATCTCCACCCTCCATCTGCTCTTCCTCCAGGATCTTCTCTCTCAGTTCCTTGCTTCTCATACCCACATGCAAGCCTGACCCCTCACTCACTTTGCTTCCCCTGCTCCCACCCTCCTGGTGGCAGCCAAGTCTGCCCAAACTCACTTCTCCCCGCAAGCCCCTGGGACACTGGCCTTCTTGGGCATGGTCATCTCTCTCGGACTTGGAGGCAGCCTTGCCCCTCTAGGTGCCATTCATTGATGTGTTAGAGGATATCGCCAGCTGCTTCCAAACCTGAACAGCCCTGTGGCCTCAGGATAGAGACCAACCTCCTCCCCAGGGCAATCAAGGTGCTCCTGGATCCAGCCCTACTCTTCCTCCTCCAATTTCTCCCCCAGGAGACACTCAGCCAGATCAAGAAGGGAAGGAAACAGACAGGAGTCCTTCAGGAGCCTGCACCCCTGGATCTTCCAGCTTAAACCTGACCTGGGTCTCTAGGAGTCAGAAAGAGAACAGAGGCTGGGACTTCACCCTTAGGACCAGAGAGGAACTTCCCCTAAGCCCGGGACTTCAGAAACTTGCAGACCTCCTGTCCTTATAACTTCTCACCTTCAAGGGCCTCCAAACAGTTCCCCAACCAATGAGTGGGCAATTCACCCAATTACCCAGCGTTGGCTGCCATTCTGCCATGGCCAGAGTTAGGTACTGTGGAGGACACAGCACGGAATGGAGCCTGCTGCCCACTCCCAAAGAGCTGGGAGCCTCGCAGGTGTGAGATGTCTCTTGTAAGAGGGGTCAGACTCTCCTATTCCTCACGTTGGCCCCAAATCCTCCATCCCATAGGACAAGGATCTTCTTTATTAGTGACCTCTCTGGGAGCACAGGCAACCTCAGCTGACCCCAAGAAGAGGTGCCCCAGGGTAAAGGACAGAGGGTGTCTTCACCTTGTGACCTCATTACCAAGACCTAACTGAGCCTGAATATGCCCAGGCCAGGGCCACACTGGGCTGTGGAACCTGAGAGTTTGACACCATGGGGCTTACATGGCATCTTAGAAATTAATGCTGAGGGGTGGCAGGGCAAACCACATTAGACAGCCCTTCTTCCCAGGACTGTGAGGTCTTGCCTGCTCCACATCCTGATCAAATCTCTCATCACCACAGCAGTTGGCCAAACACACTCTCCAACACACAGGAGAGGACCATAATGTGGTACACAGATCGAATGTGTTTCAGATTCAGGACTTGCAGCAAATGACCCCCGGGGCATCATCAATGTGTGATGATGGACATTATAGTCCATCATCACACATTGTCACTTCCCACGGGACTCACACGGGGGGCGGGGGGAGTGACATGTACCTTCCGTCTGTTCATCAAAACCACCCTCTAAGGTAAGGGTTGGCAGAATTGGCATTTTACCCTTAGGATGCAATAACTTCCCAGTGAGTTGGGGCCCTAGCCAGTGTTCTCTAACTCAGCACTCTTGCCATATAAGGGTAACTGTTTTCAACTGTTCTAAAATTACAGGACCTACCTACCCTTCCCTATGAACACATCCTTGTGCAATCAGGAGTAAGAGCAAGGTAATTTCTGGTGGTCTAATACTCCTGCCAAGTTAAATTCCTTCCCTGGACCCATACAATTCTTTTCTCTTCTGGTAGGTCCTGGATTAATTACACAACACCTTAATGGGCCCACTACCGACTTACACAGAATTAATCATTCAGAGGTGAAAATTGATGTGTGTAAGACAAATTGCAGAGCTTACGCTAGATCTAGAACAGCTTTTGAGGGGTGAATCAAATCATTTACATTTAAATGTTTTGGAAAAATAGTTCTATACTTTCCATGGAAAGTGGGTAGGGAGATGAGATAATAATAACAAAATTTCTCTAATAAAATATTTACTGACTAAATAGTGTGAAAGAAAGAAAACAGCCTTGCCTCTGGGATATATTCTGGAAAGAAAAATACTCTAGATTATACTTTTATTGACACTTTTCCGTTAGGCACTCTTCATCAAATGGATCCCCTGTACGTGAGGACAGTGACGCCATCAGAATGCTCCCTATAAGATAAGACCCACCTGTCCAGCCTGGGCTCCTGAGGGGTTGGAAGAGATGATGTGGAAGCGGTGGGCACAGTGGATCCAGACGAAGGTCTTGAAGAGTGGTAAGAGTGGTTGCCAAAGTTGTTGTATCTAAAGAGTGCAGAGGATTAAGTTGGGAGCAAGGGGAGACAGAGAAATGAGTGCAAGTCAGTAAATAAGGAATAGCAAATTATCTTAAATTTTCCAAGAGAAACAGGTCTGGAAATGCTAACACTGTCAGTGATGGCACTAACGCAAAAAAAAAAAAAAAAATCACTAACTGTTTTGTTTTGTTTATTGCTCATTAGAGATGGTTCTCAAAGTCCAAACCCATTAAGCAGCAGGATTCTGACAAAGGATTTAATAAGGCACTCATGTACAGTCAAACTATTTGCTAACATAAATTAGAATCCAAATTATTTTCATTTGAATCATGAAGAATTTTCTTGCCTCTCTTGGTGGTACAATTAGCATTAAATCCATTCAAGATTGGTAGAAAATGCCAGATGATTAAGAAACATCTTATTAAAAATTCTGCTTTAGGTATTTCTGAATCAATTTCATTCATTGGATATAATCTCATCGTGTGGCTGGTGACGAAGAATAAGATGTCCCTGGGCCTTGTGGATTAGCTTGTTGCTAAAAGGTGCAAGTGTCTATGTTTTCATTAGATATTTCCCCAGGAATAACATCACAGACACTAGGTTTAAATGAGCTTTCATCATTTCACAATCATCTTTTATAAGTTTCAGGATTTGAAGAATTCTAGAGTTTTCTTTGTTTTTCAGAATAGATGCCCTTTAGCAGGTTGTATTTAGCCATCTTCACTCAGTGAATTCCCAGAACACAAACTAGCATTTGAAGCCCTTGCCTGGGGTAGACACTCATGATTAATTACAAATAACAAGATTCAGAGAACTTTGCCTCTCAAACTACTCAGCCACTCCTTCCCCTGAACCAGTTAGGGACCTTGTATTTGGGGATATGGGACCTCAAGGGTCATTTGTATTTGGGTATTGGGACCTCAAGGGTCACTATAATATAAGTGCACAAAGACCTTCCTACATACGCTGAATCCAGCCCAACCTCCTGCCGACAGACATCAGTTCTAACCATTCTGGGAAGCAATTAGACCTCAATATGTAGATGTCCTTTGACAGAGTAAGTCCACTTTTGGGGAGTTATCATAACCCTTATGGTTATTTATGTATAGAAAATATCAAGTAGGGAACATTATGGAGATCATAGTGAAAACTGGAAACTACCCAACTAGCTAACAATGCAAGAACAGGTAAGAAAGTTTATTACTCATTAATGGAATATTATGCAACCATTAGAAGTTATTGCCAATTTTGTAAGTGATAACATGGGAAATGTTTTATATATATATATATATGTACACACACACACACACACACAAATGTTTATATCTACATATATATGTGGGCTGAATTAAAACATCAAGATATAATATACATTAAGTTTGATCACAACTTTGTGTAGAAAAAAAGTGTAAAAAACAGATCATCTATTTTAAAAAGTGTAAGAGATAAAATGTCAGTTTTTCTTAATAAATTACACTATTATAATGAGAAATGAAGTATTTCCATTCCTGTGTTAAGTCTTGTGTGCTGGCTGTTTCTCTTACTTGCTTATTTGGTACCACATGCGAGGTCTGTGCTCGGTACCAGGCCTTTTGCCGGCAGGTGGGGACCCAGATCCACAGCGTTACTCCATCGTCTGCTCACTGCACACACCACCTTCGCAGGACTTGGTTTCTGGCGTTTATTTTCTCTTCTCTTAACAAACCCAACACTCTACATGTCCCACTGCTTCCATGAGTGTTGATTTGATTTTTCTATTTTGTTTTATTTTTTTATTTGATTTTTCAAGAAGATGCCCAAACCACAGGCACAGAGAAGGCAGGAAAGCAGAGGATGAGAAGAATGTACAAAGAAAGGAAGATGCAGAGAATGAAGAGAAAAGCTTAGGAGCAAAAAAGAGGGAGAGAAAGGAGGAGGCAGCAAATGGTGAGAGGTGGAGGGAAGGAGGCTGCCACTCACCCCAAGCTGAGTCCTTGGGGAGCCGGGCCCTGGGCTCAGGCTTCACCCTGGGTCCCAGCTGCCTGGACTCCCGGCTGGTTATTCTCCGCAAGTAAAACAAGTCCCTTCCGACCAAAAGTGGGCATCGGGTGGACTGTTTTAACAGGGTTACTTTACTAAAATTATGTTAAAATGATGCTATGGGAAAAAGGCAAGCAAAATGCTTTCCCTCCTCCTTTGGTCTTTCTAGTGGCGAGCATTTAATTCAAATACCTCACAGTCTGTCCAGTTTTGCTTCTCCATTTCAGAGAAACTAATTGGATCCTGCAATTCACTATTCTGTTTTCTTTTCTTTTTCTAATTTTCAATGACTAACTGGTTGGTCTCCAGTATAACCCATTTAATTGCAGTCATCCAGGAAGACCATCAGAAAATTAATGGGAACAAACAATATTTAGACAGTATTCAAATTCCTGTCAAACATTTAAAGATTATAAACTCTTCTCAGTTCAATCTAAGTCGGTCCTCATTCACAAACATGTGGCTGCTTTTCGTAATTTCCATGTATATTCGTGTCATAAATTAGTATGTTTCTACTGTTCCCTCCCCCAAGGGCTGTAAGTAGTAGTGAAGCTTGGAGACCAAGTTTGAGGAACCTGGGTCCCAGGAAAGTGCCATCAGAGGCTGTGAGATCATCACCAGAAAGTCCTGGATCGCCATCTTGAGCAAACACCACCCTGCTGGGGGAAATGCGGTTGCCAAGATATTTTTATTCCAGTGAAGCGTACAGCTCTTAACTTGCACAGAGATCCTGTTCTCAGAGGGCATACGAGCCACGTTGGAGGCAATCCATAAACATTGTGGGAAAGATGACAATAATCCAAGACTGTTAAATCTGAAGAGACTGGTCGGGAACTTGTAGTTGGGCGGTGTTTGAACACACAGACTCCTGGAGGCAGGGCGTGGCCGGGTTAGGCCTAGGATTTAGGAGTTCTGTGTCCATGAGTCCACAAAGGAGACAAAGGGACAGACGCCCTAAGAGAGAGGCCTATATGATGTACAGGTTAGGACCAGACTTTGGAGCAGGCTGCCTGGCGTGGAAACCACTCTCCACTTATCCAGCCTCTCTGTGCCTCAGTTTCCTCTTTTATAAATAAGGGCAAGCAATAGAACCTACCTCTTAAGGGTTAAGTGATACTTTAAAGCTTCAATTTCATGGAAAGTACAGGACCTGGCTCTTAATAAATGCTCAATAAATGTTAGCAATGATTTTTATTACTCTAAGATAGGAGTGGCCACCAGCATTAGCAGTAATTGATTTTGGACAATTGATTGCTCAAAATATACAACCCTCTGTTCCCCATTCCCTGCTCTGCAGCAGTTTCCAATCCAGGCATCGGTGAAGGGCAGACACACAGGCAAGCTGACGGGCACTGCTGAAAATTCCCTGTGTAGTTCTGATTTACACACCTCTCTCCCCCTGCCCTCCTCTCCAATTTTTATAAGAATTATTGAAGTGTTCACACTTTAAGTGATGTCATTGTATTAATGTCCATGAAGTGATTCCAACTGCAAATGTTTGCCATCTCAAGGGAGGCTATGAGCAATCTTTGAAAGAAAAATGCATATTTAGAATAAAAACAGAAAGCTATAGAAAAAGGAAAGGAAATAAAGACACCCACCTATTAGAAGAGAAAGACCGGAAGTTGTAAGGATCAGAGGCAGAATTCGTGCTCAGATGGAGGGAATCAGAGCCACTGCTAAAGGAAAGAGCGCCCCACTCAAAACGCCGCATGGGAAGCCGACTAAGCACTTTGCTGAATTCTGCAGGTCAAAAGGACCCAAGCCAGACAGACGGGTGTGAGGTGCATCGACTATGTCAGACCATGCAGTTTCAAACTTTACACTGAAAATCCATTTTTAGCCCAGTCAGGTGTGGCTCAGCAGTTGAGCATCGACCCAAGAACCAAAGGTCACAGATTTGATTCTGGGTCAGGGCACATGCCCAGGTTACGGTCTCGATCCCCAGTGGAGGGCATGCAGGAGGCAGCCGATCAATGATTCTCTCTCATCATTGATGTTTCTATCTCTCTCTCTCTCCCTCTCCCTTCCTCTCTGAAATCAATAAAAATATATATTTAAAAAAGAAAAGGGGAAAAAATTCCATTTTTAGTAATTGTATTATTACACAAGCCCCTTAATTTGAGCAGATGACAATTTTCTTGTGCATCGTGCCTAACTACTGGTAGGTATTTAGTGAGTGGCCAGGGAGTTAGTTCACGCCACGGCTGCGCTCTGCGCTAATCGAATCCACACAAACAGCAGAAGACAAGACAAGTGATGTGGTTAACAGGCTGTGCTTCCATCCCCGGGTTAATCTCACGTGGGCCTCCACACGGGCTGATCTACCTGCTTTCCTTCTGGGCCTCGGCTTCCTTTTCCTTGGTGGATAAGGGTGAATCCTCGAAGTCATAGGAGAAGAGGTGGAAGGGGCTGTGGGGCACATAGGGCAGCTTTGCTATGGTCTGCGATGCCTTCGGGGGGCCAGGTGTGGAGGTCCGAGAGGCAGGGGTGGGGTGGGGCAGCAGGGCAGGCCCAGAGGACCCACTGCCCCAGGGGCTCCCCGCTGCAGTGCTGGCTGGAAGCTGCTTTCCCTGCGAGGTGGAGGTGGCGCTGGAGGCAGGGGGAAGGTCTGGGCTCTCCTGCCCAGTGGGCTTCTGCTCTGAGGCAGGGCTGGCCTGGCTGCTGGCGCCGCAGGGAAACGAGTTGAAGGGAGGGATGGAAGGGAAGAAAAGAGATTCAGGAGAGAGAGAGCAAAAGTTAGCAAAGAGGAAAAAGCATGTAAAAACCCACTACTGCTATGGCTGCTTAATTCAGAGTCCAGCTGAGCCCCTGGAACTGCAGCATGAAAGCCCATCACTGACACTCTGGTTTGCCCAGTAATCCTGGGGCCCTGGGTTTGTCAATCTGGGAGGCAAGACCCACCAGGCCAATGGGCATAGAGGCCTATGGGAGGGGATTTAATGGAACCCCAAAGGCTCTTCTGCACCTGCGCTTCAGCCTTCCACCCCTCTCCCCCCCGCCGCCCCCCCCACCCACACACACCCACACATTTCTCCCCACTGGCTGTGCTGGCACCCGAATCTCCACAACTTGAACCTCACTTCTTTGTCTTGGTCAAACAGAGTATCAGGCCTCTTCCTGAAAAGCCCAGTCTTGAGGAAGTGACATCCTACAGCCCATACTTTACTCACTCCTTTCGGTCCTTTCTTGAGAGCGGGTATGGATGAGAGCAAAGGGGAAGAGACGGGCCGGCAAGGAACGCAAAGAGCAGGAAGAAGGGGCTGGCGTGAGGAGCACACATTTTGCCCATTTCACACTTTCCCAGGGCCTCCTCAACTCTAAGAATTTGTGTTAAACTCTGCAGTTTTCAAAGCTATGGCCCCTCTCCCAGAGAACCTGACCCCCAGCAACGCCCATTTGGGAATGGGATACGAGCTGTTTTCTTTCCTACCTCAAATTCTGTGCTCCATCTACATATAAGGGCAGGGACATGCCAGTTTCCCTGGCCTGGTGGGAGGGTGATGTGCTCAGTGCAGGCCTGGCACGTGGTGGGCACACACAGCAGGCACACGTGATGGATATGCATGGTGGGCACACACAGCAGGCACACATGGTGGGTATGCATGGTGGGCACACATAGCAGGCACACATGATAGGTATGCATGGTAGGCACACACAAAGAAGCAGCCAGCAGGAAGGGGGGGCAGCAGAAGACACCAAACCCACAGAAGTAAGCAGGATCTTCCCACCACCTTCAAGTCTAATAAGTTTACACCAAGGAACAAATAGTATGCAGATTGATGTGAATTAACACCTTGGTACTGTCTAAATAGAGCCCTGGTGTTCAATATGCACACCTTTATTTCCTAAAACTGAAAAACCTGACTGTAGTGTCTGATCAAGGACACCCTCCAGCGTCAGGCATGACGTCAAAAACACTTCAGAGGGTCGGATAACAACTACCTACTGTGCCAACAATCCTATGTAAAAGACAGCACAATGTCAGCAGGGATGCCTTTGAAAGCTACCCATTCTAGCTAGATTCTTCCATCTGGTCCATAGGAGCTGAACTATGTGAGTCACTGAGGGTTGAAGGGTGTGGGGGGGGGGGAGGGAAGGGGAGAAGGACATGCACATTTCAGCACATAGAGAGCCATACCTGTGTATTTATTGAGGGTCTACATAATTTCCTGTAACTAATTTTTCACCTCAGGAGGAACTGTTAATTAAACCTCCTCCCTTCCCAGAGCATCTGTACCTAAAAAGTCACTATTGCCAAGCAGGGCTCTCAGCATGCGCTAGGAGCTCCGGTGAATGCTACCTTTCTCACCCTCCCATTCTGAAATGTATGGCTCACTCTCTGTCACCAGGCCATTCCATTCCTCTCTCCATACCTACTGGCTTCTTCCTTCAGAGAGGATTCCATGACCCATGGGAATGGTGGGAGTCTCTGGGTGTCAAAGGAGCCTATATGAGAATTTTTATTTGTGCTGGTGACCTGGACAACGAGGCCACAGCAGCAAAGAATCACACTGACTTTGAAGTTAGTAAGAGAATGATTTTACCCTAATTCATCCAAGATCCTTTTAATTTTGCTTTTTGTGGAAAAAACTAATAGTAAAAGTGTCAATTTGCAGTATAATCAATTAAATGGAGGAAAAAAACACCTGCAAGGTGCCTATGTCTGTTACCACTGACTAAAGACAAAAGAATGCACCTTGGAGAGATGAGCAGAGAACAGTAAACTTTCCAAAGGACCCTAGAGCTATGTTAGTTGTGCTGGGCATAAAAATAAATACTGAAAAATATTTTCCATACTCTAGTGCATTGATGGGCAACCTTTTGAGCTTGGTGTGTCAAACTTCGCCAAAAAACTGAGCATAACTCGGGTAGTGTGTCACTTTGAGGAAAAAACTAACTCCAAGACTCTAGTCGCAAATGTTTCATCCTCAGGAGCAGCAAATGTTTCATCCTCGGCATGCGGCCGCGTGTCATCAGAAATGGCTACGCGTGTCAGTGCTGACACGCGTGTCATAGGTTCGCCATCACTGCTCTAGTGGATAAAAAGTGTTCCTGTCCATTTTGATAAAAAACAAACTTGCATCATTCACACAGTAGTTACCCACACATTTTAGCTAATATTTTACTGGTAAAATTAGTAGGAAGAAGGAAACACACATAATTATTTTTAGTACAGTGCTGAAAGGGTTAAAATTTTCTGTCAATCTGACTGAGCCAAAGGACTTAATGACGGAGGGAACAGTGGGAAGAAAACCAATTGGGTGAGTTTTCCACAAAGCATGGTTAGGAAGGCTGTATTGGAGTAAAAAATAAAGTTCTGTAATGAAAACATGCACTGTGATTTCTACAGACTAATCACTCTGTGGCTCTGTGTATAGGGTCAGTAAAGTTTGCTGTTGGGAGCTGGTGAGGAAGGGAGGAGACTACTGACAGGTGGCTGCAAACCATTCATTAGGAGGGAGCCTTGGACTTTTAGTGGGGGCCTGGGAGGGTCCAGCCCTTGGTACCTGTCCTTGCCCTGAGAGGGGGCATCATCCTCTCTCTCTTCCTCTGAATTGGGCTCCGTGACTGGCTGTTCCTCTTCCTCCTCCTCCTCCTCCTCATCCCTGAGAAGAGGCCAGGAAAAGAGAAATGCACACAGAGACAAGATGGAGAAGTGAGATAAGCATTACAGACAAACAGGAAGATGAAGCAAAATAACTCCAGCTGGCTGAAATGAAAAGAGCACATTCAATCTGTTAGGAGAAAGGAAGAGAGTTCTGAGATGGGGAAATTTCAATGTGGGGTGGAGATGCAATAACCCAGCACAGGCCAAATTTCTTTGTCAATTTGGCTGGATGCCACTGCCTTGCACCCCACCCGGGATTCAGAGCAGCTTCTGGCCTTGGGCAGGACTCTTCTGTGGTTTTCCTCCTCCACACAGAGTCACGCAGGGAGTGCATGGTGAGACCCAGCTCCTGCAGCAAGCAGGGTCCTCACCTCTTCACTGCACCACTGTTGGGTAGAAACCACTGAGGGTCAGGCCACAGGGCACTGACCTCCATGGGCACCTATGGTTTTTGCATGCCACTCCCTCATTCTCAGTGAATGTGATTCACAGGGGAAGGAAGGGACGGCTGATCCACTTCAAGGGTAGATGCGTGGTCTAGGTGGAGTCAATCCATATCACCCCCGGGTTTCTCCTGGTGCCTAAGTCTGGAGCCACCTATCATTTCTAGGGGAAGAAGGCTGCCTGTGAGTGAAGCCGACCCGAGAAAAGCAGAGCTGGAGAGAGAGAGGGAGAAGAGCAGCCCCTGTGGCAATTTTAAAACCTGGATCCAGTACTTGCGAAGTTCCATTCTGGCCTTACTAATGGAAGATGATAAATTCTCATTTTTGCTACAGATAGTTGAACGGGGGTTTTGCCCTTGCAGCTGAACAAGTACAGACTATAATAACTGAATCATTACCCTCCTCTGGCCTCTAAATTTTGTCAACATCTGATTTATGTTACTGTCCACATGAAATACCTACCCGAGGTCATGTGGGCTTCTAACTGCCTTGACAAAGGAATTGACTCCACTCACACACTGGTCCTCCTCACCATGACACAGAACTAGCCCGCCTGGGAAATCTGACCACAAGCCCCCATTCACCCAAATCTCTCATTCCAGTCCTCCCACCATAACTTTTCTGCAATCTCATAGTGTCCGTCCTCTACTTTCTTTTGTTTTTTCTTTTCTTTTCCCCTCTACTTTCTAAACTAGATGCATCCATAGACCTAGCACTCCTTCAATGCTACCTTCCAATTGCTTCCCTCCCCTACTTCAAATAGCACAGGTTTAGCTTGCCTCTTCTCTTCTCCACCTAAGAGGAATCCTACGTGTCCAGCTTCTTTTGTTTATTGTCACATTTCTGAGGTTCGTCTACACTGTTATGTGCACTTGAAGATCATTCGTTCTCATTGCTACACAGCATTCCCTTATATGAATATACCACAATCCAGTTATCCAATTTGTTGTTGATGATAATCAGGTACTTTTCAGTTGAAAACTATGCCCACTTGAGCCTAAGGCCACCTTCCCTCAGATTGATCAGAAATTTGCAGGTGTTATTACTCTTGGTCTATCCAGAACCCACAGATCTCTACCCTGCCACCCAATAGGTCTCTCCTCTTTAAAACAAAACATGGAGCCTCTCCCTCCAAAATGACTTGATTTCACTTGCTTCCCCAGGTGGTGAAGCCATGTAGAAGCAAAGTCTGCTCGACCTGGAGAGGCTCGGAGCCAGGCTGCCTGGGTTGCACTCCATCACTTACTGGCCTTTTGACCTTGAGCCCCACTTCCCTTATCCCAACAACAGTAACAGTACCTGCCTCCTAGGTGTAGTGCTTAATATGTAAAGCACTTTGAAAGTGTGGCATATAGTGAACAAATCCGTTTGTTTGAGCTGTTAGCTCTCTCCATCATTACTGTCCTTTGGGCCTTCTGAGAAATCTCTAACATCCCCACCAGTGGATGCTCAAAACTCTACTTGCTTCGGTAAGGACGAGGACACAGTACTGTGCAAAGCATTCCACAGCGCTGACAGCAATGCTCCCCCTTTTATAACTTCCACCTGTGTAAGCTCCGTCTTCCTGAGCCCTTTCTCTTGCATGCAGTTGTCCCACAGATGTTTGCAGAGGGCAATCCTGAGCTACTTCCCAACCCAGCTCCTCTTTAGGCTCAACATTTGATCCTGCAATAAATCTTCCCAGGTATTGTGTGTATCACAGCTGTGCTATCAGAACCAAGGGCAGGACCAAGGGCAGGCAGCACAATGATGCCCTGGGAGGGCCCACTTCCAGGATGCCCTATGGTCAAAGCACTGGCCTTGCCCTACAACCAAGTAGTGAAGAAGGAAATACCCTCTCGAAGGGCATAGGACTTTCTGTGCTTGATTTTATTTAGTTTCATCCTATGATGAAATTAGTCAAACAGAATGATATTTTATGTGATAATATTTAAGACTGAAGAATTAGTTCAGATCATTTACTTTTTCCCTAATTGAATTTTATCTTAAAGTATAACTTAATTTTGTTTATATTTGTGCTACCGAATTCTGGTGTCTTTGACATGTGGATCTCAAATATCCTAGGGGTGTTTTGCTTGTTTTTAATGATAAAGAGTTACCCCAGGGCACAGGTCTGTTCTGAACTCATCAGGTATTTTCTTTTTTACCACAAATAGTCCCAAACTCCATGGAGGTCACACATTTACATTGGAAAAGCAAGAGGCTCACCATCTGACCAATTTTGCAGGAGTCAGTTTCCTTCAAAGACAACTTAACTTTCCCAAATTTGATGTCATTTTGGCAAAATAATTGGTACTACCTTGTAAAGTTAAACATTCATATTATGAACCTGATTCACATCCCCTAGAAGTGGCATTGCCCGAGGGCAGTGGTTCTGAACCTGGGTGATTCTGTCCTCCTGGGAGACATTTTTGGTTGTCAAACCTAGGGAAGGGGTGCTACTGTCATCTAGCAGCCTTAGATGTCATGCCCTATAAGGCGAAAGACAGCCCCCCACAACAAAGAAGGGCTTGGTCCAAAGTGTCACTAGTGCCAAAGCTGAAAAAAACTGCCTGCAATATGGAAGCACATGTGCACCAGGACATGAGTCTAAGAATACTCGCAGAAACAATGTAATTGCCAAAAAACGGGAACAACCCAAATATGTGCAAATAGGAAAAAGAATAAACTATGGTATTCCAAGCAGTGAACATGGATGACCTTCAGCTTCATGTGACTATATGAATGAATGTTAAGAGCATAATGTGAAGAGAAGAAAACAAGTGTAAGAAGAAATATGATATACTTTTTATAAAGTTCCAAAAGGCAGAAGTGGATAATATGTTGTTTGGTTATACATATATGTCTGATAATCCTGAAAACCAATAATAAACCCACAAGATAATGATAAACAATATTCATGAGTGCTGGTTACGCAGGTCCAGAAATGGGAGAGTTGGAAGTACACAGATAAATGTGATTTAGGGGTAATGCTCTGGGCTTTTAGCGACGCCACAGTCTCACTGATGTCCTTTATATTAATACATAAATTTTATATAAAAATAAATAAATGAAGACAGGGCCACACATGGACCAAAGATGACAATGTATCATGAACCAAGGATTATGATTAATCCAACTCTGAACAATTAGAATGTTTAACATAGATTTCATTTTTTTTTTTAGAGAGAAGTTTTAGGTTCACAGCAAAATTGAGCAGAAGGTGCAGAGATTTCCCACAGTGAGTAACAAAATTTTTTTTAAAGCGAAGAGGTGTAACTATAGAGCAAGAGCTCTCTCTCCCTTTATTCAACAAATGTTTATTGAGCATTTATTATGGGCAAGATGCTGGGGTGTAGTGGTTAAAAGAAGTTCCCATCCTTGGCGTTTACAGGCCCATGAGGGAGAAATACATTAAACAACTAATTGCACCCAGAAATATTTGACTGAGGAAGACTTCCACATGCTCTTGGAGAAAACCCAGAAGGCCAAGAAGAAACTTGACCAGAGGACAAGATGGGATTTTGCACATGATACTCCCCTGTGCTCTCACACATCTACTAACCCTAGGATCAAGTCCAATATGCCTACATAATACTCTAACCACCCATCGTCTCTTCAACTTTGCATCCCACTTTCCCTTCATAAACCTCCACACCCAGTCTTTATTGGTCTATTGCTCTATTTACCCAACACCAACGGCATATCAACTTTGGGTCCTTGCAGGAGTCATTCTCCCTGCCTGGAGTTACTCCTCCTCTCTTTCTCTAGTTGGCCCACCCCCTAGGGACATCCAGTAAGTTCTTGCTGCCTATTGCAGTTCTTTGTACTGTGGACCTAGCATGGAGTTCATCATGGAGAAATTTGCATGGATGGTCCAAGAACAAGACTGGCAAGAACTGAGAGATGACCCTGGAGATCTCCCACATTGCAGGTAGGAAAGAAGAGATCCAGAGAGGGCAAGATCACATAATTTGCCAGTAAGAACTCTGGGCTCCTAATGTCCAGGCCCATGTCCTTTCTACCATGCAGGTTACCCCATGAAACAAGCAGAATCCAAGTTGTTTTTATCACTCAATCCTCACTGCACTGTTCCTTCTGAGCAACAGCCTCCTGAACTCTGCTTCTCAAGCCTCCTCTCACATAGCACAGCCAACAAAATACCATTTGCACATCTCGCTAGAGTAAAGGACAAAGTTGTGTGTGGCCCCCAGGAGACCTGCCCAGTGGCCCAGTCACCCGAGACCTGCCTGGTGGCCCTGAGGGAATCCGTCTTGACACAGGTATGACCCATGTGTGGCAACTAGTTAAAAAGCTCTGCAATAGGTTTAGATGAGATGCAGACATTTTAAATGCCCCATTTAGTTCTGTAAAATGCATGGGAAAGAGCATAATGAAATGAAAAAAAATATTTCATAGAACTATTTTGTTAAATTTACGACAGAGAAAGTGCCCCTTTGGGCTCCTCTGCATTGCTCTGTGTTAGAGGATGCTGAAACTGGAGTTTGAACTCAGCCACATAGTGACTCACACTTTCTGTTAACTTTAAGGCTGTTTCTAGGTTACCAAGGGTCCAATTAGTGATCTGAACCAGTTAAGACATATATCTGACCAATTGGAGGAGTGATTTCATTCAAAAATAGAGTTTTGTTGTCCACCAAAGAGAGAAAAAAGTTTCCCTCTAAAGATTTTTGCCAGCCAAGAGAATGAAAAGACATCTAACAGAGCCCAGCTGTTACGCTGATGTTTCCATGGTGAGAACCCAAAGTTAGACAGGAAAGTATTTATTGTCCCTGTAGCACGCAAAGCGTAGAAGGAGTATACGGTCCAGGCCATGGATACTGAATATACCCAAGAACAGAACCTTAATACATAAACCATTATTTTGCTATTTTGTTTTAGAATGAACTACTAATGGATCCAGCACATTCTTTTTGCTAAAAACATAGAGCAGTTTGCCCAGGTGGGTGTGATTCAGGGGTTGAGCATCAACCCAGGAACCAAGAGGTCATGGTTCAATTCCCAGTCAGGGCACATGCCCAGGTTGTGGGATCAATTCCCAGTAGGGGGTGTGTAGGAGGCAGCTGATCAATGATTCTCTCCCATCATTGATATTTCCCTCTCTCTCTCTCCCTATCCCTTCCTCTCTCTGAAATCAATAAAAAACATTTTTTAAAATACACACACAAAAAACAATGATGGAGTAGTTTAATATAATGGAATTCCAGTCTGTAGAGTATAAATATCAATAGGAGAAAAAAACACACACAATTAGTAGCCGAGTTGCAGATCTATTCATGCATAAAACAAATCAATGCAGTGATAACCAAGGGCCTTGTGATGTCTCACTACTTTCTTTTGTATGTACATTGATTTTATGATTTTAAAACCTTTACTCTCAGCCATAGATACTAGTAAATTGCTTTAAATGTCCCTGAGAGGTCTCAGAGAGCAGAAGAGACACTAGGATGACAGAGGACTGGAATTCTCTATGAACTTTTGGAAACAGCAGGGATGCCAAGCGCAGTCCAGGGCTGGGGATTCCAAGTGGCAGCGTCCAGAGGTGAAAACAGTCCTGCCCCGTGTCAGGCTTGGCTCCACCCTGAGACCCTGGGGCTTTCTTATCTCGTCCATAAAATAAAGTGGAACAGCAGAATGGGAACCTCCAACTCTGGGGGTCTGTGATAGCGGAGGAAACAACACCTTGTGGCCATTGGACAAGTGCTCCCAACTCCAGAAGTTGTCCAATCACTAGTCTAATCCCTAGTTTTATGTGTGTTGTCTGTCAAGCTCATTTCTAAGTGTTTCAAAGAATGGTACTCCCTGCACACATTCAGTATTATGTTTTTTTACAAGTGGGAAGGAAATGATACTAAAGAGTGAAGGACTACTAGTCAGCAATGAAAGAGACATAATACGTATGTATTTAAGCAGCAGATATCAAATATAACCCACCACGAGGAAGCCAAACGTGTCTGAGTTTCAGTACACAGTAATATCTTTCTAACTCGTGACTCAGTTTGATTGTAAAACTCTAATTGCCTTTTTACATGCTTTGGACTTCAACACACCACAGTCAGCTCATAATATGGTAATAAAGTACAGATAATTGGCATCTAGAGATAAACCCCAAATCTTCTATTTCAGCCAGTGTTCTTCCCAACAACCTCATTTTCTATTTTCTCCCCCTCTCAAGTCATGCCCCAAATTACCAACCGTGACCACATGGACTTTTTTGGGTAGCATTTGCTTTCTACTTCATTGACCATCTGCTGGTGTGGATGCCAATGAAGAATGAATTCTATAAAGTGGAGATAACAGGAAGAGAAAAGAGTGGCAAAGGGCCAGAATGATCGAGAGACCTTCACCAACAGAACTGGACACATGTCACAGGTCCGCATGTTGCCCTGCACACGCACACAGCTCCCACAGTGTCCCAAACAGTTCTGGGCTTAGCCTGCCCCAGGAGGGTGGTCCTGGAAGATTCAGCAGTGAGTCGTGCTGCCTTTCCAATGCATGCTTCGACCTCTGCATGGCTCTCCAGAGGCAATAGCAATCAGTGATCCTCACCCTTATGATATACTATTTAAAAATGTGAAGGCTTAAACTCTACCTTCAGAAATTGTATTCAACTATTTGGGGCTGTGGACTGAGCATGGGTTATTATAGATGCTCCACAGGGTTGAGGACAATTGCCCTAGTCCAAGCTACCCATGTTTTTCAGTGGTTTTGCATCAATAGCAAACAAGTGTCCCTGTTTCCAATCTCCTTCACCTTGATCCAATCCCACCAGGCAGACAGGCATCTGTTCAGATGTGCACTGCACGCCAAACAACAACGAGACTCCGTGCTGTGGTTTCTAAGACCCTGCATGACTTGACCTGCTTACTGTACAACCTCATCTCATCTCTGTTCCACCTCTGTGTCCCGCTCCACACACAGTAGCCTTGTCTCTTGAGACACCTATTAGTTACCTGGGTACATCATGCCTTTTCCTCCCTTTGCCGTTGAACATGGCATTCCATCAGCCCAGACAGCTCTTTTCATCCTTTAGGATTCAGCCTCAATGCCTGAGAAGGCTTCTTGGATGACTCCCATTTCACTATCCTCTTTTCTAAAGAATCTTTAAAAATAATATTAAACTACAAGTATCCAAACTCCCTTTGAGAAAGTATAATATTACTAATAAAAATTAAGTCCCCTTTGACCAGAGGTAATCAGTGTTATAAATTTGGTGTATAAATTTCCAGATGAAAAAAATTAGACATGCCCTAGCCAGTGTGGCTCAGTTGTTGGTCTGTCATCCCATGCACTGAAAGGTTGTCAGTTCGAATCCCAGTCAGGGCACATACCCGGGTTGCAGGCTGGATCCACAGGAGGCAGCCAATTAATATTTTGTTTTTGCATTGATGCTTCTCTCTCTTCCTCTCTCTCTAAAACCAATAAAAACATCTTTATAAAAATTAGACATATTATTCTACAATTTTTTTACACAGCAATTGATGTGACAAGTATGTTGGTACCTATGATATGGTGCATTTCTTAATGCTGTTTGCCTTCCATCATATGGCTATTGCATGTTTTACTTGCCTAGCCATTCCCCAATTGTTTGCTGTTATAAGTGATGCTGTAAGAACAACCCCTGCACATGTCCTTGTGCACATCTGCAAGTTCCCCTCAAGGTCATATTTTTAGATCCCTGTTACTCTACCACACACAGCCCTATTTGCTCCCTTCAAAAGCTCTCCTCCAAAGCTACACCTGCCTTGTTACAATGTTTATGTGTGCACTGTCCTATGAGCCTGGATGCTTCATAAGCATCTTGTTTACCATTGTACCCTCAGGACCAAGAATGTGGATGGCACAAGAAAGTATGAGTTGAGTGAATAATGAATGAATATGATTCTGCTCTCCTTTAGCTCATGAGCTAGTCAAAGTTCATAGAATGTCAATACTGACACAGAAGTCCATCAACGTAAGCTTACTGTGAAATAACATGCGCAGGATTGGGGTTTGTCTCCTAGCTGCTGGCTTGCTCATATGCTTATAGACATGAGCTACTACAGATGTGGACTCGAGTCCCAGCCATGTTTTAACAAGCATAAAGGTACTTCGTCTTTGCTTCATGATTTTCCCCCTTTCCTGATAAAAATTATTTACCCTTATAATTCAAAGGCAATTTCACAAAACTTTTTATAGGTAAAAAAATATATAAACAAAGGAAAATATCTTCTCAAGTCCAGTTCCGAAGGCCTGCCATTGGCACGCAGCCATTCTACCTCCACCCGACTCAGCCTGCCCGCCTGAGATCTCTAGGAGAGAAATGCCTGCAACAGCAGGTCCTGACCGGCCACAGCCTTGTGGGGGCTCATCTCTAGTCAACTTTTAATCTCATGTTTATAAAACCAGAACCACACGCTGGAAAAATAAACCTCAGGAATGAAATGATTTCTCCGGGGCAATGTGAAAACTGTAATTGAGTATTCCGGAGGTGTGATATAATTGCCTCCAAATTCCTTCCTGAGCTCTGTGTCTCCGGGAAGCATGCTGCATCAGGATGATCAAAAGGCATTTAGGCTGCAGATGCCTGTCCCGAATGTGCCCAGGTTTCCTTGCCCACTGCAGGGCACTCTCCAAGGGCAAGGGGCAGGCTCCTTCTTCTTTGCTTGGTTCTGCCTCCCTCGGATCTCTCCAGGAAAAGCAGGCTCTACTCAGAGGCCTGCAGTCACCCACTTATTCTATTTATTTAACAACCTCAGTGCCAGGTACTCTCATGCTGAGCACTTCACAGAGTTCACTCATTTCATCCTTATAGGAACTGCCAAGGTAGATACTATTATTACTCCATTCACAGAAGAGGACCTGAGGCACAGAGAGGTTAAGGAATTCTCCCAGAGTCACACAGCTAGTAAGCCAGGATTCGAACCCAGGCAATTCAACTCTAGCATCCAAGCTCCTGACCACCGTGCTCTGCTACATCTGCTACCATCATTTCTTTGTAGCTCAAAAAAGAAAATGTCTCTTCCATTTAAGGACTGAAAGAAGCCAACAATTCTCCCTTCTTTCAGAGTCTCCCCTGAACATCGATGACTCTTCTCACTGCATCCATGTGCATGGGGAGTCTAGCAACTCTCACCCCCTGCCCATCCCACCAAGGCCCCATCCACCAGAAGGAGAACTGATGACAACTTGGTATGGGGCACCACAAGACGTACTTGAACCATGACTATAGCTCATGTTAATTCTGATCAGGTTCTGAACCATAAACATTACCTCACTTAGGAATGATATTTTTTAACATGGATATGATGCTTCTGTGATCACTGTCAGCATGCTGAGCACGTGGTGTGAGACCAGACTGCCATTGGGCCCTCTTTCTCAGGGCCTGTCCAAAGAACTCCCTTGCAAAGTGCTTCCCCAGCATCACTCTGCCCAGGCCTCCTTTTCATTGTGGTGGATTTGGCCTCTTCCACCCATATTTTCAGGGCTCTGTTTCCCTGTTCATCCAACTTTCCTCAGTGAAGAGTTACCAGCAGGCTCCCTCACCCGCAGACTCTTGTCGAGCAAAGATAATCTCATTCCTTCTTCCATGATGGGATTCAATCAGCTCAGCTTAGCAATCCTTGGGAAGCCTCTGCTCACTTCCAAAGGGACCTGGGAATTCCATGGGATATATAGAGAGAGCCTGGCTCTGCAGGACCACCCACACCCACACCTGTCCCTCCACAAGGTGCCGAGGAAAATTAAGCTCTTCCAGGAAGGACTGTGAGCATTCAGAACACTGCGGGGAAGGGGTGCATTATAGGAAATGGGCTTGACCCTCAAAATGAAAATTCCCAAAGCAAATCAAAGATGTAGCTAGAAACAAGGACCTTTCCTCTCTGTGCAGTGTGCCCGCCGGCACTCCCACAGTAAATCGCTTCTCTCTCCCTGAAACATCACACCGGGAAAGGCCACTCTAGCTTTAGAAACACTTACACTTGAAGACAACCGGTTTCAAGATTCACTGGTGGGGAAAGACAGTGAATTCTCGGTTTTAGCATTTCCTAGGGCTTTATCCGTTCGCTTCTTGGCTCACTCCATTGGTTTCCACTGGGTTATGGCATCTACGCCTAGGTGTCAACCCTTACCTACATGTACCTGAGTCCAGAAGAGCCTATCCCACTGACCAGGGACACCTCAACTAAAAACACCCAAAGCTCACCACATGGCCTTACAACCATCCCCTGACCCTATGATAGTGGCAGGGTAGGAATCACCTAAGATCCTTCCTCTGCTTCACCATAAGATCCAGTCACTGTCCCACAAATGATGTCCTGAATTTCATCACCTCCCCCTACTTGCCACTGTCCCTGCCTGCTGCAAGCTTCCCCCCCCCCCACCCGCCCAAATCCCCCGCTCCCACCCCTTTTGCAGTCGGCCCTCCTCCAGGGCACTCTCCATGCTCCTCCCCAGTGGCCTTCCTGAAACACAAACCTACCTCACTTCCTCACTTAAAATTCATCAGTATCCCTGTTAAGTTTTAAGAATCAAATCTGCCATTTTCTTCCCAATCTAGAAAGTTCTCCAAATTCAATTCAAGAAAATCCAGGTCTCCCAAGAAACCTGCCATCTGGTCCCAGTGAATCTTTGAGAAACTGAAAATCCTGCCCGGAAGTCAGAGGGGCTGTGTAAAGTGACCTCCCTCGTGCCTCAATGCCGCAGCCTTTTCTTGGTGGAGATTTTCCCAGTTATAAGCTGACCGCCCTTTGTCCCCGGCCCTCTCCCCTCTGTCCCTTCCTTGTTCAATAGTCAGGAAACCAGAGCCTCTTGGACACGAAATGATAAATCAGAATTGCGGGCTGTACTCCAATCACACCTACCTCAGGAGGTCACAGCCCTTGTGGGTGAATCCCATTTATAATGAGTCATTTACCATCAGATAAATCTTCCCAAGTAGCTACTTGCCACTCACGGTACCAGTGGTTGTAACGTGGTGGTTGTGAAATCCTCTCGTGTGTTTATGCCAGTGCACACACTTGTCTCCAGGTCATGTCCATGTTTATTTGGTAATTACCTTCTTTAATAGAACAATATCTGGGAAAGCTCCAGGGAATGGAGTGACTGCAATAATAACAACACTGAGCTGAGCACACAGTTGGGCTGCTTCTCTTAACTCCCTCCCCAACCCTGTTAAAGAGGCACCATCATCCTGAGTTTGCAGTGGAGGAGACGAGGCCAAGCCTGGGGAGGAAGCGGGGTCTGTGTCTGCAGAGACCATGCCTGTGCTCTCAACAGCCTCAGCTGCTGTACTGCACTGGGCCAAACCTCCAGGGGCCAGGACTAAGCCCGTCACCCAAGTCATAGATTTCGTAGGTTAACACCAATTACAGAACACCTACTACTCTCATGTCTTTTGCTTGCAAATCCATTGCTCGTTTCCAAGACAGAACTAGGGGGGGTCTGTATTTCTGCTATAGACCCTGCAGCTAACAGGGGAATGAATTCTGTGACCCCTGGCAATGAAATCCTGTAGACAAGGCCTCAGACAGACCAGAAAGCACTGCACTGCCTACAACTCAGCATCCACACTTATCTCCTTCCTGTCAAAATATAGAAAGATGAGCTCACCCACACTACGCGGTTCCATAATTAGGCTGCCCCATTTGTCCACTCGTTCTTGTGGTGGTGGCAAGGTGCCAACCCCCTTTCCTACTCCTGCAGAAAACACCACTCTCTCCAATTGCCTCCTTCCAGCTCCCACCCCTGAGGCTTAGCCCTAGGGCTTGGCTCCCCTCTTTCTGCCACCCACTGGGCCACTAATTGGTGTGCATCAAGTATGATCCTCAAAAGGTGAGGACAGCTCAGCCTCCAATAACTGACAGTAACTGTGGCTTCCTCCCAACCATGAGTTTCTGTTCTCTATACCTCCCTTCCTCCCCCATCACCAAGATTGTGGCTGGTTTGTTGCGTGTAGCTGAAGGCTTGTCCCAATGCTGCAATGATTGCTCTGACACTTTTGGAGCTCCTCTTTAGGAACCGTCTGCAGTGCCAATTTATGAGAAAAACAAGCAAATCAGGATGGTTCTTTCAGGATCAAAGTCAAGCAGTGACTATACACAATACAGCTCATTAGAATTTCCAAGCTCCAGTAAACATTTGCTCTGCGTGATGTTTTGCTTTCTCAACAAATCTAATTCATCCTCAAAAGAGAAAAAATGCGCTACTACTGAGAACATTCTATAGGCTCAGAGACTGGCCCCAGGAGTGTTTGGTTTTGAGTGTGTGCAGGCTCTGGATGAGGGCCATCTGGGGTCAAACCCAACTGTGCCACTTCCCACCTCTGAGATCTGAGGCAAGTCCTTTAACCTCTCTGTGCCTCAGTTTCCTCATCTGGAAACTGGGAAGACACTACCACCTTCTTCATGGAATTTACAACACGTGTAAAGTTGCTGAGCACAATAGCCAGCACAAAGTAAGACGCTCCATAATTCTGGCTCCTGCTGTCGCTACCGCTCCTCCTATTTATCTGATGGTGAAAGAACTGCAAAGCCTTCTCCCAGGACAACACAGGGAGGCTGCAGTTAGAAAGGGGACACACTGTCCTGAGACAGCATGACATCTAAAAGCCACATAGGAAAAGACTCATAGATTGGACATGCTAACAATATATTGTGTGCATACAACAAGAGGCACCATAAGTTAAATTAAAAGATATTTGAAAGACAGGGAGAAAATATTTGTGAGATAGCTGTCAAACAGTTACTACCTATAATGTACACAGAATACTTATGTTCTCTCTGTTTTTATATCTGAAAGTTTCCATATTAAAAACAAAGAGTAGCTATTCATCAATTTAAAAGGACAGACCATGCAGGAGACAAATGAGCAGAGAAACAAGCAGGCACTACTCAGAAAAGAAAAGGTCAATAGTTGATGAACTAATTGAAGATGAACAACCTCAGCAGTAATCAAAAATGCAAATGGCAATGCCGAGGCACATTGTACTTTTCAGAATCACAAAATTTCCAAAAACTTGTGCCATCCAGTGCTGGTGATGGTGTGGGGAATGGTCACATGTGGATGGTGGGATGGCAAACTGGATTAGCCGTTACAGAGAGCAACATGGTGATTTCAATATTTAAAATGTCTGTGTCCTTGATCTAGAATTCCACTTGTAAAAATCTCTTCTGAAAGAATGCTAACATGTTCACAAACGTGTGTGTGTGTGTGTGTGTGTGTGTGTGTGTGTGTGTGTGACAGCAAGTTTGGTACTACAGAAAAACGAGAATCAAGCCATAGCAAAATGAATGAAGGTATTTCCATACAATGGAACACGAAGCAATGCTTTTTTTAATGTACTGACATGAAAAATCTAAACTTAATAATATAAAAAGATGTCAACATGCATTTATGAATTACTAATGCCAAGTACACAGTATATTTGTTTTATACCTACAGATTCACAGGGGGAAAGAAGGGATTGTTTAATAAAATCATGAAGGATGGGAACTACGAAGCCAGACCTCCTGAACTCTAAAGCCAGCTGCACCCTATATTAGCTGTGGGACTCTGGACAAGACACTTCAACTCCCCGTGCCTCAGTTTCCCCTCCTGTCACATGGAGATAATAGTACCTACCCCAATATTCCACTGTGCTGTGGGAACTCATGAGCAACCATCAGCCAAATCCCCTACAGCCAGGATCTCTTCACTCCTTGTTCTAACCCTGAATTTAAGGATGCTGTTCTCAACAGACCTCTCCATAGCATGGTGGGTTCTTCTCTCAGACCCCACTTACTCCTCTTTGCCAATTCCAGGCCATTTCCCTCCCAACTTCCCTCAACAACCCAGCCCCTTAGGACAGGGGTTGGCAAGCTACACTGTAGGCTCAATCTGGCCTACCACCTGCTTTTATACAGCCTAACAGCTAAGAATGGTTTTCACATTTTGAAATGGTTGGGGGGGATTTAAAAGAATATTTCATGACATGTAACATTCCAATCTCAGCGCCCATAAATAAAGTTTCACTAGAATGCAGTCATGCTCACTTGCTTACCTGTTGACAGCAGCTGCTTTTACAAAGGCAGAATTCAGTTGAGTAGTCTCAACCCATAGCGCTTGGCCTACAAAGTCTAACATATTTACCGTCTGCCCCTTGACAGAGGAAGTGTGTGACCCTTGCCGTTGAGGTATGTGGCAGTAGTCTGTACCATCCACTCCCAATCAGCTGCCATCATCTATAACCTGCCAGGTTTCTGCGCCATGTGTATTAAAATACACACAAGACTGACAGCTGGATGGCACAACTACTAACATCAGTGACTGAATGAAGTTCGACATTACCTCTAGGGGTTGGAATGTTGTGTGGAAATCAACAGGATGAAATGGAAAGTGCATATACTAAGTCCCATGCAATACTCGTGATCAGAAAGACTGATATATAGAGCAGGACCAAGACCTGGTGTTTGCTGACAGAGGTGAGTACCGGGATGAATAGGAAAACGTTACGGGGAAATTTTATCCATATATAATGGAATGCTAAGCAGTAACAGAGCTATAACATTATGGAGCAAATTGAGGTCAGATGACTGTCCTAAGAAGCAGAAAAATCCCATGACAGAACAGGATGACCCGGGAAGGAGAGAGCCTGAGCCTGGAGTGCACAGAGAGGGCTCCGCTCAGGGCCAGACAACCGTGAAGACTTGTTAGTCCTATGATTACCTACTATTACATTTAAACCAGAGACTCTGGTTCTTTTGCTAATTAGATGCTACAAATAAATTTTCTTGTGGGGGGGAAAATGAAAAGTACCAACATTTTTCTCTCCCCAAATTTAAGTACAAAGATGAAACACAATCACGAAGATACTTTTAGGTGACAGGTGACCAATAAACTCATCTTATTTGGGAAGTGTTTGGTGAGGTTTTGTCTCTATTTCTTCAGAAACAAAAACAAAGCAATATGAATTTTGAGTCTTATCAGTCCTTAGGATTAAAGCACACATAGCCTAGTAGGCCTAAGTCTATAAGGAGACTTGCAGATTTTCTCCTTTTAAACTCTCTTTGAAGTTTTATGTTTATCCTCAATAGGAACACACTAGTATGATATATAAATCAAATACCCTCTCTAAAAAGTCAGAAGGGTAAATCTCACTCAATGACTATGTTTAGGAATGGTTAGTTGGGAAGTGGTTTTGTCCAATTCAGTCATTGAAAGGCAAAGACCCACAGCGTGAATTTAATCCATGGCTCAGCCACCTAGTCCTGTGATTCGTCTCAAGGCACCAACCCCGATTTGCTTTTTCACTTGTAGAGTGAGGATGACACCTGTCCTGTCTGGATCCTTGTGAGAGTTAAATGATGTAATGGTCACATGATGTAGAAGGGCCATCTGAGGGCAGGTTGCCATATACATTTTAGGACATCATGAATCTCTTTCTAGACTCTAACATTTTTATCTTCTTTTCAAAAATGTCAGCATTGGCTGAGTTACAGAGATATAAAATCCTGCCTGAGATTCCTCCTGGGTGGCGTATGCGGGCATGTTGCTACAAGTTAGCAGTTCGTCAGGCCAGAACATTCAGGTAGATGGAGAGTAATCTAGGTCAGGCATGCTTCTGTGTCGTCCAAGGTCTACAGGGGATCTAACACAATGGATTACTTAGTACCAAGGTAATGTTTAGAGGCACAGATGTCGAGCAGGTGACTAAGCTATGCATGCAGAGATCCTTTCCAACTTTGCTTCTCGCCACCTTTTCCCTCTATCCCACTCCCAGCTGCCAAAATCGTGCTGTTGTTTTGGGGCCATGAAGCAAAATCCCTCCAACAGGCCTTATGGATGAAGCCACATCGTAATCATCAACATGTAAAACTTTATCTGCCTTTACAAGCTAGAAAATGTATTTTTCTCAAATAAATGCTACAAAATGTACATGAAAGTAATAATTTCAGTAACATGAAAAAGCATCCCTGTCAAAAAGACTGAGACAGCAGCACTCAGAGCAGCGTCTGTGGCCTCCCCGTTCCAGATCCCACCCAGTCCAGCGCCTCGAAACTGGGAACGCTGCCCGGGATGGTCCACTCCACTGTTGTTACCTATCACAAGGCACTGTTGCCTGAACTCGCAACATAGGGACCCCTGAAAAGTGTAACAGCAAGAAACAGAACAGGAACAAACATGACACAAGTCATGTTTACACAAGTAAAAGATCACCAAGTGCTGCTGACAAGGTCTTCTACCTCTTACCCTCAGCATCTTTGGTGGGTTTAATTTCAGCCCATTGTGTACACTTTCCTTGACTCTCTCCATGTTGATTTTTCAAGAGTTAACTAGAAGCAGTGCTAGAGAGAGCTACAAGGGCCTTTTGAACATTGCCTGAGTTTCTTGAAGATCTTAATCACAAAGTGCAATGTCCACAGTAGATGTTCTTTTTTTTTTTTTTATAATATATTTTATTGCTTTGTTACAGTGAGGGAGGGAGAGAGAGAGGCATAGAGAGTTAGAAACACTGATGAGAGAGAAACATAGATTCAGCTGCCTCCTGCACACTACCCACTGGGGATGTGCCCGCAACCAAGGTACATGCCCTTGACTGGAATCGAACCTGGGACCTTTCAGTCCGCAGGTCGATGCTCTATCCACTGGGCCAAACTGGTTAGGGCTAGATGTTCTTTTTCATCAATCTGTTTAGAAGTTCTGGTATTCTTTTCACTAAAATAGAGCTTGTTGTACACAGACTCTCAGAAACAGAAAAACCTGTAGCTAGAGGCCTATGTGGTAGAGAAGGGTGTCAACATGGACAGTGCCTTGCACATCACTCCCAGACCAATGCCCTCCTCCACCTGCAATAGAATGCCCCAAAGGCATGGGCTGGCTCATCTGTTAGTGATTCTGTGAATATCAGACCACTCAGGGCACTTCTCCGTAGCCATGGGGGCAGGTGGTCCCTTAGGCATGGAGAAGAAGAGACATATCTTGATCACTCTCTTAGGGTCACCCAACTTATTCTGAGTTTTGTTCTTGTCCACCATGCAGCCTCCTGACCTACTTTTGGCTCCAGGTGGATCTCCATGATGGGGAAAAGGCTCCACCCAAATGAAATGAGCAGGGCTTCCACCCTACACAGCAAGAAGAGGGGCACTAGCATTGGTGTATCAGCCCAGTGGACCAGGTTGGCATGCACTGGTCCATAGAGCCCCATCGTCCTAGTAAACTGACAGCAGCGGGAAGACAGAACTGGCTGCAGGCCCCAGGGCAGCATGGCCATCCTTTTGCGGCACCTGTGTTTTATGGAACCACTTCTGCATTCCCTTAGCTTTTGTCAAACTTTATATTTTTAATATGTATAATTCCTCATGAAATTGTCAGTCTATCCATTTCTTCCTATCAACTTTCCTCATTCTTACTTTCTCCCAGCCCAGATGTGAGGTTCCTATGGATGGAGATCACCTCTTTCCAATCACATCTCTTCTTGGCTTCAAATAGTCCTGGCCTATAATAGACACTTAATAAAAATGCTTGGTGTATGACTGACTAAGTGATGGCATTTGTATTTACTGAAACTTTATGTGTAAATACAATTATATATTTTATATTTATGCATGAATAGATTAAAACTCACACAGATTTGTGCTATTTAACTTAGCCTCAACTATGTATTGTCATGAGTATCTCAAGACTCTCACATTTATGTGGTGGCCTACCATTTATTTCCAGGCCAAAGCTTCGTGTTTTGGATTCTTTTTCATTAGATAAAGCACAGCTTTTAAAAGCAGATGTTAACTTTGATATTAAATGATATAAAAACACAAGGGGGTGAAGAAGAGTTCATGGGGTTATAAGAACAAATCTGTGCTTGTCACCAGGGCCACCTTGCCCTGGGTAGTCCCGTGGGAATGTGAGTGATGTTTTAATGGTAGAGAAGAAGCAGGGGAGTAAGGAGGTGAGGGTGGTAGGCACCTGCGGGCGTTGGGGCCTCCCTACCCTGTATCTTTGCACCCTTCTCCAACTGAATACTTACTTTTCACGGAGATCCCACACTTGACTGGGCTTGAAGCTTGGAGCCGCCTGGGAGCAGGGACTGGTTGGGGCCGAGAGGGGACCCCTGACGCTCTGCACTGAGTGCCTGCGGCTGCGCCTGCGGTCTAGGCCCCGCTGCTCGCCCACGCCGCCCCCAGAACACAGGCTGGCCCTCCTCCGGTCCCGGCGCCCGCTGGGGGGTGGCTCAGCCGTCTCATCACCGTCCTCCTGCCGCAGTGCCACCTGCAAAGGCGGAGAATGCCCAGTGAAGGTCAGACTTGACATCCTTTCATAGCCCCTGGGGGGTGGGGCTGTGCACCTCAGGCTCATCCCAATGAGAATGTAACAGTCTCTCCCCAATCTGCAGCCTCCGCTTTGCAAGGGTCCTACAGCCACACCAACCCAAAGCCCAGTCTGCAAAGTGAAAGACGCCTGCCACTGTGCATTTACCCAACCAAACGGATACGAAAAGGGCAAACAATGTCCCGAGCAGGTCTGAGAAATGTGCTGTAATCAGATGGCATCTTTACCCTGGAGCCCAGCTTTGCCATTTCTCGGGCCCAGGAGGTAGAGGCCCCTCTGAAGCCCAGTGGCTCCTGATGGTTCCTGAGCTTGCTTTCCCAACGAGGGAGCTAAAAAGAGCACAGCAAGGATTCTGCAGAGGTGGGAGCCACAGGGTCCAGGTGAGGGGAATAACCTCACCCACAGATCTTTTTTAAGCCTCACCTGAGGACATGTTGAGAGAGAGACATACATCAATATGAGAGAGAGAAATGTTGATAGTCTGCCTCTGACCGGGGATAGAACCTGTAACCTAGTATGTGCCCTGACCAGAAATAGAACCCGCAACCTTTTGGTATACAGGATGTTGCTCCAACCAACTGAGCCACCTGGAGATCCATCTGTATCTCCAGCCTCTTTAACTTTTTATGCCTACATTCTCCAAAACTGGACAGTAAGAAGGGCCCAAGCTGTCACTGACTAGGCTTTTGTGTACTCAGCAAGCTGGCTCTGCCATTAACAAACAGGTGTGACCTGTAGCAAATGGCCTGCCCTCTCTCTAGCTCACCAAATGAGGAAAATAGTATTGCATTGGCAGGTTTGTAGTAGGAATAACTTACATAAGAGTAATTTATGTAAAGCAGCTAGAGTAGGGCGTTCCCTGTGGCTGGTACTCACTAAATATGACTGTCCTTCCCCAACCTATGTCCTCAGATTAAAGGGCCTGGGATACCCACAAATTCCTCCATCACACAGACTTGGTGGATCAGCCACCTCCAAGCCCAGGTAAGCCAGGCCCCACCAAGTCCAGCAGTCTCTCTGACTTGGCAACCACGGAGTGCCATAGTCTCACGTCCCCAAAGATGCAGGCGATCCAGCCCTTGGGTGTTCTCAGTCACATTTCACAACTTGGTCCTGATCTGAGAATGGAGAAGTAATATAAAGACAGAGAGATAATCACACCACAGGGCCGATATCACCCATTCTCAGAAAATCTGGCTACTGCAAAATCAGCGATCTTCTATGTCCACTGTTCATTGAACAAGGTGGGCTTGGCTGATTCAAGGCCAGGTTGGCCACTCTCATGCCAGTTCTGAGGAATGAGCACCTGAGACATGGCTGTTTCACAGGAGAGCACCCACCCTTTATCGGCCCCATCTCCATTTCCTCCAGCTCCAGCGTCTAGAGAAGGCAGATTTAGGGAAAACTCTTGTCTCTGTGCCAGATACATTTTATAACAAACTCTCAGATACAGAAAGGCAATTTAATACTATTTTGACTTTTTTGTGCCTCTGAATTTACTAACCAGACATCATTTTGGGTGGGGGAGGGGGGATTGCGGTAAAAATTGATATGAGTTCAGAAAAAGCTCTGTTGTTATAAAATCTCATTGGAAAGTTGTTTCCTAAAGGGTCCCCTGTCCGGTTTAACTGGAAGAACTAAGAAATTATGCATTTGGTTAATCACATTTATCACCTCAACTTTAACACTCTAAATGGCATTCTCTGGGGAAAACTTGAAGATGATTATGTACCAAACCAAGGACAGTGTTTTTAAATAGTTCCTGTCAATTACTTTTTCTTCATTTTGAGATAAAAATTCTAGACCTTTTGAACTTACTCTGACCTGGGTATTGATTCTGCTTCTTATTAAGCACACATTTGGAATAATAAGATTAGGGGTTAAAGCAGAGTTCAGATAGTTCTAATTCCTTGTCTAACCTCAGAGATTCAAAGATCAAATAGCATTCTGCTCCCAGTTCCCTGTGTGAATGAAGTGAAACCCAGTTTAACTGCCTTTTGTCAAGGAAGGTAGAGACAGAGAGTTTAAATGAAAAAAAAAAAATTCTGGAAAATTATCAAAGCAACACCATAAAGTGGGGGCCTCTCTAAGTTCAGAGCCTCAACAAAACATCCATTTCCTTAAAACAAGAAAAGAGTGTATGGAGGGGTGGGAGGGGCACAGCCTGGACGTGGCAGTCAGGAACAGCAGAACATGAAATTGGCGCTGGTGTTCTCTCATGGTTTTGTTTTTACAAGATGATTCCTAGACTCAACAGCGTCTGCTGATGACAGAAAGAGAGATTTCACATGTACATTAGGGCTACTGTGGCAGTTCCAAATACTTCTGGTTCTAGGGAGCCCTACAGATTAGAGTCAAGAACCCTAAGAGCCGGAAAACACCTGGAGAGGACAGAACTCACTACGAGACGTATTCAGAACCTGTGGTATGGAATCTAATTAATTCTAAGTGCAGCAAGTGTCCTCCATGGGTGAGAGCAACCCTGTCCTGGAAGATCCTTATTCTCACCCAAACGATGCAGTGATTCATTTGCTGGACCCCTTGTCAAATACCTTCTCACTCTTTAAATTAAATGTGGAACACAGTTTGTAAACTAAAACCCAGATGAGGAGCAAGTAGATTCCAGAATCCAGCACTGACTGCTTGCACACCCTGCCCCACCTCACTAAGAAAGCAGATAGGAGCCGAAACCAGTTTGGCTCAGTGGATAGAGCATCGGCCTGCGGACTGAAAGGTCCCAGGTTTGATTCTGGTCAAGGGCATTTACCTTGGTTGTGGGCACATCCCCAGTAGGGGTTGTGCAAGAGGCAGCTGATTGATGTTTCTCTATCATCGATGTTTCTAACTCTCTATCCCTCTCTCTTCCTCTCTGTAAAAAATCAATAAAATAAAATAGCCGAAACCGGTTTGGCTCAGTGGATAGAGCGTCGGCCTGCCGACTCAAGGGTCCCAGGTTTGATTCTGGTCAAGGGCATTTACCTTGGTTGTGGGCACATCCCCAGTAGGGGGTGTGCAGGAGGCAGCTGATCGATGTTTCTCTCTCATCGATGTTTCTAACTCTCTATCCCTCTCTCTTCCTCTCTGTAAAAAATCAATAAAATATATTAAAAAAAAAATCAATAAAATATATAAAATAAAATAAAAAGAAAGAAAGCAGATAGGAGCATTTTAAGGTGGCATCTGCAACAACTCTCACCAGCCCTTGAGGCTAATGAATGACCTGAGCATTCTTTCTAATGTTTTCTTGTGGAAATGTTCAAAAGCACACTAAGTACATTGAAGAGTATAAAGATTGTGATGTGCTCATCACCTGTGATAGCTCAACAGTGATCAACTCCTGGCCAATCTTGTCTCATTTACACCCCATTCCCTGTGTGCCCCAACCCCACCCAGCCAGTTTTTCTTTAGAGGTAAATCCAAGATCATATCATCCTATCTAATAAAGAGGAGATATGCTAATTGACCCACATGCTGTTGCAAAGATGGTTGCGCCCACAGCCAATAAGGAGGGAATATGCTAATTGACTGCCACATCCTCAAAGATGGTGGCACCCATAGCCACAACATGGTGGCACCTAGTCCCCTCAGCCCCGCCACGCGCCTGCCTCCAGAGTCCCCCAGTCTCCTCAGCCCCCCAGCCGCCCAGGGTTGGCCTGAGGTGCAGGCGAGCCTCGGATGGTGTCTGCCCAGCTGCCCAGGGCTGCCTGAGGTTCAGATAACCAGGGCCGGCCGAGGCTTGTGCTGCCAGCAGTGGCAGCAGCAGAGGTGTGATGGGGCATCACCTTCCCCTGGTCGCCGGGTCGCCTCCCGCCCCTGAGGGCTCCTGGACTGTGAGAGGGGGTAGGTTGGGTTGAGGGACACCCACCTCCAGTGCATGAATTTTCATGCACCAGGCCTCTAGTTTGTAAATATTTCCATATAACCAAAAGATTAGGATTTCTAAAAACCATAACCACTATTCTCTTAAAATTATTTCTTAATATCATCTAATATCCAACAATATCAACATTCCAGATGGAGGCCAAAAGCTATTAGCATTTCTTTGAGTTGATATTGTTACACTACTACTAACATCCATCACTGGCAGCCATCTTTATATAATAGATGCAAGCCTTTTCCATATTGCTATTCCACATCTTCATTTTAATTCATATGCACACAACTTTTTTTTAAGACACTCTCTTTAATAAATGGTGTTGGGAAAATTGGACAGGTACATGCAAAAAATGAAACTAGATCACCAACTTACACCATACACAAAAACAAACTAAAAATGGCTGAAGGTCTTGAATATAAGATGGGAAACCATAAAAATCCTACAAGACACCATAGGCAGTAAAATTGCAGACATATGTTATAGCAATTTCTTTTTTTAAATATTTCTTTTTTTAAATATACTTGCATGCATACAAGTCCTTTGGTTGATCTATTTCCCACTCCTCCCCAATACTCCCCAGCCTTCCCACTGTAATTTGACAGTCTGTTCGGTGCTTTACTGACTCTGTATCTATCTTTTTACTCATCTGGTTATACTGTTCTTTATTTTCCATAAATGAGTGAGATCATGTGGTATTTTTCTTTCATTGCCTCACTTATTTCACTTAACATAATGCTCTCCAGGTCCATCCATGCTGCTGCAAATGGTAAGAATTCCTTCTTTTTTATAGCAGCATAGTATTACATTGCATAGATGTACCATAGTTTTCTAATCCACTCATCTGCTGATGGGCATTTAGGCTGTTTCCAAATCTTAGCTATGGTGAATTGTGCTGCTATGAATATAGGGGTGCATATATCCTTTCTGACTGGTGTTTCTAGTTTCTTGGAATATATTCCTAGAAGTGGGATTACTGGGTCAAATGGGAGTTCCATTTTTAGTTTTTTAAGGAAACTCCATACTGTTCTCCACAGTGGCTGCACCAGTCTGCATTCCCACCAGCAGTGCACGAGGGTTCCTTTTTCTCCGCATCCTCGCCAGCACTTGTTGTTTATTGATTTCTTGATGATTGCCATCTGACAGGTGTGAGATTCTCTTCCGCTGCCATTTTTTCATAGTCCATACGCACACAACTTGATTGAGCTTTTAGGTGAAGTGGATGCCAGAACTGGTACCATTTAAAAAAGGAACTAAATGTCCTATCTAATTTGGCTCAGTGAATAGAGCATCGGCCTGCAGAATGAAGGGTCCCTGGGTATGATTCTGGTCAAGGGCACACACCGGGGTTGCAGGCTTGATCCCCAGTAGGGGAATGCAGAAGGCAGCCAATGAATGATTCTCTTGCATCATTAATTTTTTTAATCTCTCTCTCCCTCTCCCTTCTTCTCTGAAATCAATAAAAATATATTAAAAAGAAAAACCAAAAGGAACTAAGCTGCTGACAGGTTGTGGCAGACCATAACAGTGCTAGGCTCCCAGAGACTAGCACTTCCCTTACCCTTGTGTAGCCCCCTCCTACACTGAGTCCAGGATTATCCATGTGACTTCCTTCGGCCAATGGGACATCAGCAAATGCGATGCAAACAGAGGCTTGAAAAGTTTTGGTGTTTTGGGACTTGCCCTTCTAAAATGCTGCTATCATACGAAGAGGTGTAGGCTAGCCTGGCCCAGCCAACAGCCAGCATCAAATGCCAAACCAGGTTCATCAGGCCATAGACCTTTAGCCCCATTCCAGCCATCAGATGACTGCAGTTGCATGAGAATCTCTCAGTTGGACCAGGTATGAATTTCTGACCCATGGAATCATAAACAACACTTGCTGTTTTGGGCTATGAAGTTTTTGGCATATTTTTTATGCCCAAGAGCTAACTGACAGACATTTTTTATCACCTACGACAAAGACGGATCTTAAGAGATTAACCTATTAGTCAATTATTTCTAAAAGTACCATTTACCCCTCACCCCCAAAGTCTCCAGCCTTAAGATGCCTTTCCCATTACTAGGACTGCATTTTAAGAATTGAAAGTTAGAACACATAATCTGACAAAAGATTTTTTTTTACTTTGATTTGTGAATTTATGTATTTGTAAAATTATATGAAGCTATAAAAATTCAAATGAATGAAACATTGATTAAATCACCTTTCTGAAATGGAATTAAATTACATGGAATTGGGCCTGTCCCCAGAATGTCCAGGACATATGGTCACCAGATATCCTCCACTATTAAGGAGAATTCTAGAAGCCCAACCAAGTTTTCTTTAATTGCTTACAAACATTCATAGAGGAAAATATTGGCTTTGCTTACAGGCCCCCTTGCTGCCCTGTGTATACTGAATGTAGTTGTCCTGTGGCAATAAATATTTTTTTTAAACTGCATTAGCTTTCAGAACAAAATAAAAATCCTGGCTTCGCCTGGTATATACAGCACTCAGTTGTCACCTTGAGTTAGTACTCAGGGCATCTTCCCTCTAAGGATAGCTGCTTTCTGGTTAAATCATGCCCTTCCTTTAACCCAGCATCTGACAAACACTTTGTCATAAAACATGTGATATTAAAAGAGACATCTGAGCACTTCCTGTACTTCTACTCTGGGCAGGTGTGCTGCTGTGTACTAGAACTAGAGAGGGGAATGAGATAGCTGACATAGAGTACCTCAAAGGGAAACAGACAAGCAAGTACTGGTACATCCTGAGGACTTTTCAGTCCAGGGTGTGGACATAAGCAAGTGCTCTTCCCTGGGTTAGAAACAATGTGTAGGGAACAAGCAGCAGGAACCCCTTTTACCTTGCCAAGGAAACCCCATGGATGCAGGACACCTGAGGTGACTCTAACAGGAGGAGTAGGAGTTTGCTAACTTGAGAACTAGAAGGAAGAATACTCCAGGTGCAGAAAAGAGAATGGGTCAAGAAAATCTCCCCAAAGACCTGTCTTTCCCATTCGAAAAAGAGGAGATATTGAACACGGCTGCAACTTCAGAGACATCTTAGGAATGGCAGAAGGAACAGCCACATGGGTATGAGGCCACAGACTGTGTAGGCCCTTGTACTAACTCAAGCAGTTTGGGCTATATCCTGCTGGCCATGAAAAAGGGTTTTCATTCATTCATTCACATATCCATTCATTCACTCACTATTGTTTGTTTTCTTCAACAGAAATGACATAGTCAGACCTGACTCTCAGGAGGATCACCTTGTTTTCAGTTGCAGGGAGTTGGGAAGAAGGAGAGAGCAGAGAAGGCCCCATGGGATGTAGCACCTGCAGGATGCCAACCTCGCCAGCCTCTGCTTTTGCTGCTCTCCCAGGCCTTACCCTCCAGTCACACCAGTCTCCTTTAGACTCTTCCCACCCGCCAAGCTAGATTCTCTTCCAACGCCCTTCTCTACGACACTGTCTCTTTAGGCTGTCATCTCAGATGGCCCTTCCTCATCGCCCACCTCATCCTCTTTTCTTCATAGACATGCTCACAATCTCAGATTCTCAACTTTTTCATGTACTTGGTCACTGTCTGCACCCCATTAGAATAAGCACTCCTTTAGGACAGTGGCCTTGACTGACAAGGTTGCTGCTGTGTCCGGGGCCTACAGTAGTTCATTGTATGTATCAAGTTGACTGGGTCACAGGATGTCCAGAGAGTTGGTCAAACAATGTTCTGGATAGGTCTGTGTGGGGGGTTCTCAATGAGATTAACATTCAAATTGCTAAACAGAGTAAAACAACTGCCCTCCCTGGCATGGGGGGCCTCTTTCCGTCCGGTGAAAGCCTGAGGGGAACACAAGGCAGAGCAAGAGAGAATTTGCTTTTTCTGCCCGAGGGTTTTAAGCTGGGACATGGGTTTCCTCCTGCCTCTGCACTCCAAGCGGAACTTACACCACTGGCTCTCCTGGGTCTCAGGCCTTCAGACTTCACACCAGCCAAGAGGAAACATGCCTCCAGATTCTGTCCCCCACTGTCCAAGGAAGGAAACTGGGATGAGGGGGCTTAGCAACAAGGAATGTAATTTGCTCCTCACAAAACGTGCTCCAACCTTCATTTAGAGTCCAGACAATAGTCACATCAGATCAATAACTTGAATAACCGGGGCGGGGGGAAGGGGGGCATTTGGCGCACTGGGAGCAATTAGAACTCAAGTCAACAGGCCAGTAAGCTATGATGCGCAACCCAAAGCAGAGCCTGCTTCATAGGCGTGTGTACAGGATTCCAAGGGCTCTGCTTTCACCATCTTGAAATTCTTATTAATTTTAACTTTAAACTTGGGTTTTGTAAGTGAAGTCCAGTAGGACAATGGAGCAGGTGCATGCTAGAGGAAGCAGGCGCAATATGCATGTCTGCCATTCAACACGCCCATGAGCATAGAGTTCTGGTAGACCCTGATACATGGGCATTCAGTGAGACTACAAGTGAGTACAGGTGAGTGTGCCACACCTCTGACTGGCTAAGCAGAGTCACTGACAGCCCCGGAGGCCATGCTTTCCATTAAAACCAGGACTTGCTTTAAATGAGGAGAGATGGTAACACAAGGGTTCTATCCTACCCTCTCTCAACAGTGTTACTTTCCCATATTAGCCAACCACTTATGCTGAAATGATGACATATAAAAAAATGAGGAGATAGGACAGCCCACAGCCCACAGTTCCTTTTCCTTTTAACCTTCCTTACTCATCAGTGAATTGAAGATAGAGTGTTGACAGAATGAACACATACCAAGAAATGAAATAAAAATAGCTGAGCTAGTTTTTACAGTTCTTCCCTGTTCCAGTAAGAACAAAATATCTGCGCATGCAGGAGGGACAGACTCCACATTCTGCTGATTCTACACACAGGCTAGATGCTCTTATAATTGCATTTTCAACTGGTAGTGCACAATATCAATGAACAGTAAAACTCCTGATGATACTTCAAAATGTTAACTTTTCTGTCCTTACAACGACATTAATAGCAAATAAAAAGACACCATAACAAGGTGAGAAGGACCAGGGAAGAAAGTAAAAAGATATTTAGTATTTTTAACAGCAGTATTCCCCCCTTCATTTTTATTTTGCACTACAAATTATGTAGTAGACCCTGCCTGAAGTTCCACCCCTACGAAGTGTAAGAAATATGACCTGTCTTGCATCTCTCTCTCTCTCTCTCTCTCTCCCTCTCCCCCCCCCCCCCCCCCCCCGCCGGCTTCAGCCTGAATGAAAGTACTGCTGGTAGGATGCATGTTCTTTACATTAAAATAGTAATAATTAAATAAATAAGCAAGGAAGCAAGTTACCAAGTTTCTGCTAGATCAGCGCTTCTCCCACTTGAGTGTGCATCACAATCACCAGGAGGCTTGTGCAGACAGACTGCTGGGCCCGCCCACAGAGTTTCTCATTCAGCAGGCCTGGGCCTGGGCCTGTACCTGGGCCTGAGAACTTGCATTGGGAAAGTTCTGCTATAACACACTCGGAAACACAGGTCTAGAGTATGTTGACCTTGGCCTTTGACGTTTGTCCAAGCTGGAAGATGCCTTACAAAAGGCATGTTCTGTTACCTCATAAATGTTCAGCTGCTCCACTAAGTCCAGGTCAGTCCCCTTCTTGCTCAAGTGCCGCTGGGACACGGCCGCAATACCCAGCTCCTCCAGGCAGTCCACCACGTCGTAGAAGGTATCTTGGTCTGGCAATCCTGACAACGTCTGGATGGAGAAAGAACAGGACACAAACATGTCTTAGGGAACTGTCTCAAGGCTCTCAGGGCATTGTTTTACATGGTAGCCTGTGGCCATGGTTATAACATTACTAGAGGCCCGGAGCACGAAATTCATGCGCTGGGGGTGGGGGGCGGGGAAGGTGTTCCCCAGCCTGGCCTGTGCCCTCTCAGTGTGGGAGCCCTGCGATCTATCTCCCCAAAGTGGTAGGCCCTGCCCACCCATCTGGGGCTCCTCAATGGATTGCCCCAAAGAGGTAGGCCGGAGCCAGGTGTCCTGCCCCCACAGCTCCGTAAGGAGGAGCTGCTGGGACCCGCCTCCGTGGCACCACGCAGAGCCGCCAGGATCCGCCTCCACTGCGCTGAGCAGAGCCGCAGGACCCGCCTCCGCACCTCGCATGCAGTGTCAGGTCCCCGCCCACCCATGTGCACCTTGCTGTGCGTGCAGCCCCACCCACCCAAGCGCGCCTGCTGTGCACGCAGCCTCCTGCTGATGGACTGTTAAGGCATGAGGGCATGAGGACCACATAGGCTTTTATTAGCATAGATGGGGGCAAAGCAAGACAGATGACAAGTTCATTTGAGAAAAATGTTCTGTGGCATAAGCAGAATGAACCCCAAGATCCCACCCCATTAGTCAGGTGCTCTGTACTCCCCACTCCTTGAGTGTAGGCAGAACATTCCCATGACTGGGTTCCATTACATGGCAAGGGTGATGGGACTTTACAGATTTCATGAAGGTCCCAAGTCAGTTGATTTTGAGTTCATCGAAGGGGAGATTAGCCTGGGTGGGCCTGACCTAATCAGGTGAGCCGTTTAAAGTGGGCTAAGGCCTTTCCTGAACTCAGTGTAGGAGAATGATTATCCTGCTGGCTCCGAAGCAGCAGCAAGCCACCATGAGTCCTACAGCTGCAAGGAAGTGAGCTCTGCCAACAACCACAAAGCTTGGAGGAGGACCCCAAGGCCTCAGATGGGACTCCAGCCGCAGTCAACACCTTGACAGCAGCCTGTGAGGCTCTGAGCAGAGGACCAGGCAGGCAGTGCTAGGCCCCATCCCATGGAAACTGTGAGGTGATAAATCTGTGCTGTTGTAAGCTGCTAAGTTTGTGGTAATTGGTTACATGGCAATAGAAAACCAACATAGTCAGTGACCGGCAACTCCTGTTAAGATCAATCTATTGCTCTAGCTGGTTTGGCTCAGTGGATAGAGTGTCGGCCTATGGACTGAAGGGTCCTGGTTTCAAAACCAGTCAAGGGCACATGTCCGGGTTGTGGGCTTGATCCCCGGTAGGGGGCATGCAGGAGGCAGCCGATCAGTGATTATCTCTCATCATTGATGTTTCTATCTCTCTCTCCCTCTCTCTTCCTCTCTGAAATCAATAAAAATATATTTTTAAAAAATCAATCTACCAACAGCTGGAGTGATAACAATGTAATAGTTCTCTTTTCTTTCAATTTGGTAGGCCTTCCCTTGGTCTGTGAAATTTAGGAAAACATGAAAAATTCCAAAGCAGCAACCCAGAGACAAATCAATACATAAATAACCCAAGAAAGAAACAAGTGACTTCTCTGAATTCTACCTCTCTTATAAGAAGGATGATCTCAGACCAACCATCTTCTCAGCACTGTAAAGACCTTTAGCCCAACCGGCGTGGCTCAGTGGTTGAGCATTGACTCATGAACCAGGAGGTCACAGTTCGATTCCCTGTCAGGGCACATGCTCAGGTTGTGGGATCCATTCCCAGTAGGGGGCGGGGAAGAGGCAGCCGATCAATGATTCTCTCTCTCACTCTCTCTCACCAATAAAAATAAATATTTAGAAAAAAATAACTGGAAGGCTGTTGAGGTGACTTACTACAAGTCTTTTATCTTATGAATGAGGGAGATAAAGACCTGGAGGGAAGTTACTGTCAGTTTCAGACACAGACCTTTAGTCCCTATTTATTTCACTACCTTTGCATTTCTAAGAACCCTGCATATACATTTCAAAATTATTGTAAACATGGCGACTGCCCCAAGAGAAAAAAAAAATACTTTCCTAACGATCTCTTCACGACACCACTTCCCTAACACGTCTAGTTTGGGGTTATTAATATTGGAAAGAATGTCTTCATTCATAATGCAAACAAAGTCTTTTTCCTTCCTAGGCTGAGCCAAGAGGACACGACTCACTGTTACCGAGATCAGAAACGAATGAGAAATAACTGGGATCCAGTTCATTCATCAGGGGCCCCAGCGAGGCCAAGGAGCAGAAGGCTCTGAAGCAGATGAAGCTATAATCAATGGTGCACGCACCTGAGTGGCCAGGTGTGCCAGCACGCGCCAGTGCCTGCAGGTGCCAGGCCAGGCGGTCCCTGAGGCATCAGCAGGTACAACAGACCACTGGACAGCCTGGCTCCCAAAGCTACCTGGAAAAGTGGGCACCTGCTCAAAGAAGGCTACCATCAGAACAAGCCCATCCTTTGGGTTCAGTCTCTAGAACTTGGTTAGAGGATGAGGAGGTGGAAATGGTGACACCAAGGCCAGGGCAGGGCTGACAGCAAGGTGCCCTGACTGCTGACTGTGCCAAACGCACAATTGGAGGAATGCGGTGAGTTGACGTTTGGTGTCGGATTGAAAGCTTCCTATGCAACAGTGCGGGGCCAGGACAAGGCACTGAGAGAGGCCTCTGGCAGTCTCCTCATCTCTCTGGTCCCCTCCTTCTTTCCTTTTCCCCTGTTGAGTTCATCTGCTCAGAAGTTTCCAGGAGGTTGAATTCCTTGATCTAATCCCCATCCCTCTAGCAGGCCTAACCAATCATGGTTGGGAAGATTACTATTAAATACTTAAACAAATAGGTCTATAGAACCAAACAGGTTCACGGAGCCTTGGCTCAAAAACAGGCCCAGAATTGAGTGTATTAAGAGGTCTTTGGTCATTTCCTGTGAAAATGTGGGTTTGAGCCAAGCCTGCGTTCCTTGCCTTTCATGTGTGACTGCGGCTACAGGGGAGGCAGCTTTCGCCACAAACAAATACAGCTTCTTTCTCCGCCTGCACGGGAGGGGACTATACATCCTAGAAACACATTCACCTATTTTCAGCTATTCTCTAACGTGCTGGGCCATTTTGCCATACAGCCACCTCTCCCCCAGCCCGCCCTCTCATCTCTCCCCTGACACCTCACTGCCACGGCGCCTCCTTCTGGCAAGGGTGGCAGCTCCAGAACTGTCTGTGAGGCAAACATCTGCCACATTCACGCTCAGGTGACACCTCATGGCCTGCTGCCTGCTTCCTCTCAGATCTTGTCTTTCAGACCTCGTGACAGCTAGATCTTGACATGCACCTCTCAGAGGGAGAAATCTCTGTCCTGAAGGACATTTTCTTTTCCTCTCGGAGGGTTTTCACTGATTCCTTCTGATCTTTCTTGTAGGATAAAGCCAGTATGGCCAAAGCCTGAATACAAATGTTTGTAACAGCATTATTGGTGAAAACCAAAAGCTGCAAACACCCCAATCTCCTTCAGTGGGGGAAGAGATAAGCAAACGGTGGAGTATCTGCAATGCACACAGGGCACAGGAGCAGGAAGGAGAGAGCTGTTAGTACAGCCAGTAACAGACAGGCCTCTCCCACTGAGAGAAGACAGCCTCCAAAGGATACAGCCCATCCCATTCCATGTAGTATTCCTGAAATAACAACACTCTCGTGATAGAGAATAAATCAGTGTTTGTCAGGGGCATGAATGGGGACCAGGATGTCATTATAACAATAGAGAGATCTGGGGGGAGATGTGCTCGATCCTAATTATGAAGGCTATCCACAACTATGTATGTGTTAAAACGTATACAGCTAACACCAAAGGGGAAAAGCCAATTTTCTGTATGGTAATTTAAAGACAGTAAAATAACATATAAAAACATAGGCAAATACTAAGCATGAATCCCATCTAGGTTACCTACGCCTTGGCCCGGCTAGAGCAGCACCCCTGCCTGGGCTCCCTGACTCCCTCCTTCCCGAACACTCCAGCCAGCTCCACGGGAACACCCCTGGTGCTCAGGCCCTCACCTGACTCATCCTATCCTATGAGGTGGTCAGGATCTGGCCCACTGAGGGAATTTCAGCTGGATCAGGACAGGACACTACAGTGGAACCTTGGCTCTTGAGCTTAATTTGTTCTGGAAGGCTGTTCGAGAGACAATTTGTTCAAAAATCGAATGATTTTTTCCCATTAGAAAAAATATAAATGGAATTAATCCTTTCCAGACCCCCAAATGATTCCCTGTTTTAACCTTTCTCATATACAGTACATGTCTAATGTACTTTTAAGTCTATAAACAACTTTCTTAAATTTAATGAACCGCCCCCTACCAGCCTTAAAAGAACCCCTTTCAGCACTCGTGGCAAGGGTGTCTCTCAGGAGGTCAGCAGGCGGCATCTTCGCTTTTTCACATGTCACTGCCTCCGAAATGCTGTCACTGGCCACCTGCTTTTCCTTTATCCAAACCTACAACCGTTTTTCTGCCTCTTCAATTGCCCTTCACACCTTAGCAACATTAGCACTCTTAATAGCCTCTTTATGTTTTAAAATTGTGCTCATCATGCACTTGCCAGCAACAAAAGCACGCACACACACACACACACACACACACACACAAATATTCACAGCACAATTTCCTGAGATGTTAACAAGGCAAGGTTTAGCTGTAAACTGACTCATATTGGTGCATTCGCTCCTTTGTTTGCGGCCCGAGAGAAGTTAACCAAGACATTCTTTCCGTGAACAACGTGGCTGAGAACCAAATTGTTCAAGATGGGAGACTTCCGAGAACCAAGATTTGACTGTATGTAACTTCAGCTTGCAGGGTAAAAAATAGTTTCTGAAACCCCTCAATCTTTTGACAACATGGGTGGAAGGTGAGGGGATTAGTCTGGATCTTGGAGACCCCCCATTCATGCCCCTGTTTAACAAAGGGAGGTTTCAGTCTCAGAACCATGAGCAGGCTAGAATTTAGTCCCCTTGTTTTGTCATAAAACTGTTAACTCTTTGAATTCCGTGTCATTAGGACATCTTTTACTATATTGAAACGAAAGTTAGAAACCCACTATAATAATTTCCTAGATTTCAGAGTGTAAATTTTTTCCAGAACCACGTAACATTCCACTGCATTGTTTTGTTTGGGATCTTAGAGAATTTTACTCACTGGGGCAATAAACATGACTAAAACTCAACAACAGAAAACAAACCCAGCGTGGGTGCCAGCTGTCTGCTGACCTTTTTGAGGAAAAGATGACATTTGGAGTAATGTCCTGGGGACCTGCCTGGACTTCCTCTGGGCCAGAACTAACAAAAGAAGAGACAGAACTGCCAGAAGAGAAAGAGTAAGCGAGGAATTCCTGGACATTAAATGCCGTCTGATGCCAAGGAGAGTCTGACACGCACTGGGACCGTGCCGGGGATTGGCAGCAGAATGGCCACACCGTGCAAACGCTGCCAGGGCCATCAGAACAGCTGGGCACGGCCGCCACCAATAAAACGGATAGCGTTACAGTGGAAAACACTGAGCAAGAGAGAAAATTCCATTTTTTGCTGAACTCAGTGTTTTCCAAAACAATGTCAGTGACTGAAGATGACAGGAAATTGATGACCTTAATCTTTAAAACCCAACAGAAAATTGCTTTAAAATTGCATGGTAAAATAAATTCACAGATTTAAAAATAAAAGCAAAATTTTCGTCTACCAAAAAGTGGTGCTTATTCCCCACTAGGACTGTCGTAGAGGTTGCTGAGCCTCACCAAACAAATGCCTTTCGTTAAAAAGCAATCACTGACTCTGGGAAATGTTGTTTTCCTGTACATTTCTTTTAATCTCAGTAGGTTTAATGCTATTACTTTTTCCACTGGGTTCAGAATATATTTAGGACAGTATAATTTTCTGTCCTATTTTTTGCTAACAATTTCCTAGTCTGTCACTTGCCTTGAGCTTTTATTTGTGGTTTTCATTTTTTAATGATAAGACCTCAGAGAGTTCAGTGCACTGAAATATTTAAGTCCTTCCCTTCGGAATTTTTCTTGACTGGTTGTATTATAATGTAACCTTTACCTACCAGAGACCAACTAATCTTTTACGTTGAGGATTTTTCTCATTTTTCTATGGCTTGATGTGTTACAATGAACTCTTGAATTGATCCGGAATTTATTCTGGTATATGGACGAAATTTTCCTTTATTTCCATTTAGCAAGACCTCCCCGATCATGAACAAGCTAACCCACCCACTTTGATGTCAGTCACAGCGAAACAAGTTCCACGCATTGGGTCATTTCACAGTTCCTCCGCTCCCCTCCTCTGCCGAGGGAAGAGCCAGGACCACACTGCTTTACCGTTGGAGTTTGCACATCTTAATATCTAGTAGAAGTTACTCCCTATAATGATGCTGCTTTCTACTATATCTGTCCCCAGTTCATGAGGGAAAATGTTTCTCCAGTTATATTTCAGGAAGAGATACGGGGTCTGCCGTGTAGGCCTACACCCCACAGCTTGAACAGTACACAGGACGGCCCGTGGCGGGGCTGATGAGGGGCTGAAGGCCCACAGTAGGGCTACACCTGGTCTAGGGTGTAGCAATCTGCAAAAGATAACCACCTGACCCCAGCCTCAGTGATGAAGGACTGAGCCATCGTCATGAAGGAAGTCCAGTCCCAAAAGTGGCTGTCCCAGGCCAGTGTGAGACCGACCTGTGGCCAGAGCAGCATCTCTGGGAATGAATACTGAAGACTCCAACTGCCCTCCAAAGTGGTGACCAGGGAGGGACATGAGAGAAAGGTGTCATAAAAGGAGGATGGGACCCACTCCCAGGAATCTCATCTCAGGCCCCAGCAGTCAGAATTCAATAAGCAGTACAGTAAAGGTGCCTTCATTTCTCCTGACTGTGAACTCTTTCCTTACAGTAAAACTTGCTCTTTAATTGCTTAAGGAAACATGTTTTCAAGGGGACCTCTTGATAGGAAAAGTGGTCATAAAATTCTCGCTGTCATAAAATTCCCACTATTAGAAAAGACCTAGCCCTGCCTGGTTAGCTCAGTTGGTTAGTGCATTGTCCAGATACATCAGGGTTGCAGGTTTGATCTCCAGTCAAAGCACATACAAGAAGCAACCAATGAATGCATAAATGAGTGAAACAAATTGATGTCTCTCTCTCTCTCCCTTCTTCCCATTCCCTCCCCCTCTCCCTTCCTTGCTCTCTCTGAAATCAATAAATAAAAATTAAAAAAACAAAAAGTCAAAGACCAAAGCACCAGAAGCAAGCAGACACTCACAGGGCTTCACACGTGTATGCATCAGCACACGGCACACACACTGTGTGTGAGTGTAAAGGGTTTTCTCCTGAGAAGAAGCACACCACGACCATGGTCCCAGCCACCATGAGGGGGCCCACAGGATGTGGCTCTTGGTCAGAGGACACATTTTAAACTTCCACATTGTCTTAGTTCCCTAGGACTGCCATAACTAATTACCACAAACTAGGCGGCTGAAACAACAGGGATTGATCCTGTCATAGTTGGAGACTAGAAGCCTGACAAGATGTGGGCAGAGTCCCGCTCTCTCTGAGGGCTCTAGGAGAGGGTACTTCCTTGCCTCGCCCTAGACTGACTGCTGGAAATCCTGGCATTCTCTGGCATCATCCGGCTTAGAGATGTATCACTTGAATCTCTGCCTCTGTCTCCACATGACTGCCTTCCTCATGAGTACGTGTGTACGTCTCTCCCTCTATGCGTGTCTCTTTCTGTCCTTAAAAGGACAGTTGGATTAGGGCCCATCCATATGACTTCATATTAACTTGATTACATTTGCAAAGACCCTATATATTCAAGTAAGGTTACATCCATAGGTACCAGGGATAGGACTTCAACATAGCAATTCAACCCATAACAAACATTGACCAACCTTGTTCACTAAAGTCATCGCATAAACTAGCAGCTCCGTGTCGACCCCGTCTTTTTCCTCCAAGATTTCCATGATATTTGACCAGGGTACAACTCCTGCGAATAAAGCAAAAATCATTAGGAACAGCAACTCAACATTTCTCATCCAACTCACTTCCGAATTTATCTAAAGGCTCTTCACCCAAACATGGCATGACTTTCAGTCACCAAGTATCAAAGCATGACATAGGCTTCGAATTAGGTGACAATATACCACATTATCCTTGTGCTCTTGGAAATGTATATTCTTCAGTGTCAGGAGGCCCAACAATGTGCTTGAAAGTCCCCATTACATGAATTGCGTAACTTTTAAGAATGCATTCACACGCTACGGTCTGATCTCCTGCAAGGAAAGGAGATGTGGGAGGTCTTCACATTCACATGGGCTCTAAGAACTGACAGTGAAATGCCCGTCTAGCAAACATTTCAAGAACAGAAGTATATTACCTCTATGTAATCAAGGCACAAATACTACTTAAGCAGAAACCAAGTAGAAGGAACTGGGTCTAGGAGGAGGCTGCCATCAAGAGTTTTATAATCTAATAGAGCCGTTAGGCCTAAGTACAAGAACACACGTCCGCACAGAGTAAAGGCCCGCACATCAGCACTGCCAAGGCCAAGGCCACAAAGGAGACGCATGCCCTCTGACCCACTTCCTGTGCCTGAGACAAGCATTTGAAGTGAAGTGTCGCCTTGCCCATGGCGTGGCTGTGTGGAACAGGAAGCTCTTTCCTCTTTCTCTCTACAGACTTCAAATGATAATGCTCATTTTTTACTGATAAAAGTAAATTCTGAAGTAATCCAAAGCCAGTGGCTTCTAAATGCTGGTTCTTGGATGGGTTGTGTCAGAGCTGAAATGTCTACAGAAAAGCGAATGGAGATCTTTGAGGGCAGGAAGTGGGTTAAGCTGGCGCAGTTGTAAGAGAACCAGAGGGTAAATGCACACAGTCAGGAAAAGAGAGAAGACCGGAGAATTTAAGAAGGGAACAGGCACCTACTGTACAGTGTGGAAGACACAGCTGTAGTTTGATGTAGATCTCTTGGCTCTCCCAGCAAGTGAACAGAAAGCCTGATCCTTCCGCCAAGTTGCCCAGTTGGTCAGAACCAGGCAGGCTGCCATAACCCTTTCTAACTCTGGATACAAAAGCATGATCCTTTGCCCATTAACTGCTGAATGATCTCCTTGCTGGTACTTATCATCAAACTATGTTGAAGGCCTCACCTGTTCTTCAAACCCCAGCAAAGTAATCATCTCTGCCCTCGAGATAGCCAATCAATGTGGTTAGCAGGACGAGATAGCCAATCAATGTGGTTAGCAGGTCCAAGTGCAGTGTTTGTTTTCATAACAAGGGCAACTTCTATTATTCACACTCAGCACCCAAGCTCAGCAGAAAACACATGTTCTAGTCAGTTAGCCACGCATGGTTAAAAGGCAGACTGTGCAGGAGAGAAAGCATTGAAGCTAAGAATTTCCAGTGGTGCTGGTGGGCCCAGAACTGCCTCCTGGTTGTACTCTTTGGAGCCAAAGATGCCAAACCAAGCCTGAGATGGAAAGGCCAAGAAGCAAAGGCAAGCATCTAGTAGAAAGGGAAGTAGCCAGGTTATACCCTCTCTCTCATAAAGGCCAACACAATGGTGCACCATTGTGTCCTTTATGATAAAAACACCCAAATACTGGCTTAATTTAATTGAAAAACGTGGCCTTTAGCTATGGTATCTGGATTCTCTACTACTATTTAAGGATTTCAAGTTTGGGAACTAGGATATATTCATACACTGTGGGGATGAATGTTCATTCTGCTTTGTTTGGGGACCAGAAAATGGGAAATATTTAGAAGAATGAAGGTAAAGGTGAGGAAACATTTTGGTTCCGCACAGCAGCCTTGGCTGGGCTCAAGCTGGCCTATGCTAAGCACCAGCCGCTACGTCCCCAGAAGCTGCCATCTGCCAGAACTAAGTGGCCCAGTTCACCCAGCACTACAGTGATTATGTGTGTGGGGGGGATGAGAAGGGTGGGAAGTAGGGAATGGGGTTCCTGTTTTAAAGTCATAAATCATATAATCTGACTCCTTCACATAACAGAGAAAGAAACAGAGCCCAAGAGTGGTGGAATGAACGGTGGCTCAGCAAATGCATCTAAATTGGAGTGATGGTATCAACCTCATAGGATTGCTGGGAGGTATCATGGAGATAAAGCCCTTGGCCTTTTTGCCTTAGCACTGACCAAGCACATGAGAAGGCAATAAGTTACTTAACCATGATCAGCTGTCTCTCTCCAACTCCAACCTCAACCCCTGGAGTGAGTGTAGGCTCAATAAGAGCCTGTTTATTTATCTGCTGTTTCAAGCACATAGTTGGTATTTAAACATTTGTCAAACAAATTAGTTTTGTATAAAAATTTCTTAGCATAGAGCCTGTTATCTGGTAGGCACTAGAATATCAGTAGCTGTAACTATAATGGTGGCTGGGGGTGTGCTGACACCCCCAAAGGACAGACTCTCAGGCCAGTCCTCTCTTAATCCAGAATAAACAACTGTTCAATATTTTCCTCCTAGGTCTCCGAATTAAACCCCAAAGAAAATAAGATATTTTGTACAATGCCTTGTACACGAGTTGGTCTCATATCCAAACAGAAGGTCCTCATGGTATGTTCCATGTCTTTCAACACAATTGATGAATACACTTAACACACATACTTTGGCTATAAATAATAATGGGAATAGGGCTGGCATTCTGTCATCCCCTAACACCCACCATGCTTTGTGCATTTTTTGCAGATCCATACATCCTGAGCAGAAATCAGAGACAGGAGAGCTTAAAAGGATGGCGGGACAGTTTCCCCTGTTAATCATGTGTGCTACACATGCTGGAGAATTAGGTCATATCTCATCACCTCCCATGCAAATGAAAAATGGAGCTTCTTCAAAAGCAGTGCTGAACCGAATTGGTGCTGACTCACCATTTACAATGGAAATTTCCAAATGGGTTACCCAGACTGGTCACTTGCCCCACCCTCTGTCTGAGGGGCAAACCCATATAGTCAGAGGGAAGGACACCCTTCTCAGGGCTGCAGAGGGTTCCCAACCAGTTTCCTGTCCATCACCAGGGGGAATTCTCAAGGAAAGGAGGCAGATGACAAAGCAAGGCCCTCTCATGGGCTCTGGAAGCACTCACTGGCTCTATCTTTCTGCCAGGCTCTGTCCATTAGAAAGAGAAGGTGACCTGGAGATCCAAGCCAAAGAGAAGATGACCCAGCAGTCTGAGCAGACGGGTGTGTCTGCTTTAAAAACATTTTTTCTTTCTTTCTTTCTTTCTTTCTTTCTTTCTTTCTTTTCTTTCTTTTCTTTCTTTTCTTTCTTTTCTTTCCTTCCTTCCTTCCTTCCTTCCTTCCTTCCTTCCTTCCTTCCTTCCTTTCTTTTCTTTCTTTCTTTCTTTCTTTTTGACAAATTGGGAAAAGATGGCCATCACTTTGTCTTGGGGGAGAGACTGAGTAGAGCTCAGAGCCTCCTTGTCATGCCCCAGAGACTACCTCGAATCCACCTTTTCATTCCAGCCCTGGAGCAAAAGTGCCAATTGTCTGGATCAAATGGAGCATTTTAGATTTTCAATAATTCATAAATATTTATCGGTCCTTATGATGGACTTAGACTCTTCAGCTTTTATGTCTGCTCCCTAACTGGCCCATACTTGGCCAAAGGGCAAACTATCCACACACACATAATGCACCCTCTGGTTAACCCAGGCTTGATGTCTATAAAGCAACCAGGGGGATTTATCCTAAGAGAACTTCATTGGCTGCTGGTGGTAGTAATTTTTGATGACTCCTAGCTTATTTGTTGATTCTTTAAATCTGAGAGTTTTCATCATCCAAAAGAATTCCTTTCTATTCAAGCAAACCCAGTCTATGCTTTAATATACCCATTCTCCACCCCATCTCCCCAGAGGAATGTGTCCAATGCCACCTGAGGAGTAAAATTTATGGCTTTAGCTTGTGCACAGTGGACATGCTTGGCTGACCCTCATCACCTCTGGCACCTCCGTCTGCTCTCACAGGCCGAGGAGGACGTGGAGAGCTGCTTCCACACCTACTGGTGGAAACACACCTGGGAGTCAGGGGCTCTCTGCAAACACCATGGTATATGTATATGTTTAATTCCACCGCCGGGTTCAGGAACACTGACTAGCAGTAAAATAGGATGATGTTATATGCGTGCATTACGGCCAAGACCACACATGTCCATAGAGGAATGTACTGTTTAACCACATGTGATAAACTACATGTCTCAATTTGTTCCACGGGTGATATTCCTTTTTTTTTCTTCCAGCTGCTAGTGCTCAGTAGCAGACAGATGACAGTAGTTGCCCAAAACTGAAGAAATTTTATAGGCAAAAAACCATGAAGCTAAGTAAACAACCCGTTAACTTGTTTAATTTTTTCCCCTTTGTTCCATTCTTTTTTTATAAGTTGGGAAAAGATGGCCATCATTTTGTCACGGGGGAGAGACTGAGTACAACTCTGAGCCTCTGGCTGAGCCAGGAGATGGAGTCTTGAATGGGACATCATGCTCTGGGCTCATCTCAGGACCATTCCTCTACCCCATGACACACCTTCACGAAATGTGAGGCTCAAGGAAGGAAACAGCTCCCAAGTCAATGAAGTCAAAGCACAACCCAAGGTCATGAGAAGACTAGCCCCTCTAACACGGCCCCCTCGATAAGAGCCCATGGATTAGCCGAATTTAGGACAGGAACCTGAAGAGTCCATTCATCATTCTAAAGTAATCCCCAGAGTTGGGCGACGAACATGACTCCTCTAAGCATGAATGAAAGAATCTGCCTTGCTATCTTCCCAGACACCCACCTCTGGCCCTAACTGTCATTCACTGGCCTTGGGAAACCTTACCCTCCGCCCCCTCCCCTCCCCGTCCTGTTTCTGAGTCACTAGCAATCTTCATTGAGGATTCTCAGCTGGCCTCATGATCTACTATTGGCCATAGGAATGTAAAATCTGGTACCAGATGACAACATGATATGGTAGAAAGAAACACAGACCTGTGCTGGTCTGGAGCCCACCTTCCAGACTCACAGCTCTGACCATGCATGAGGTTCGTCTCTGTCACACACATCCACACAGAGGCCCGGAGATGCCCCTGCCTGAGATCCGCCGTGCATGGAGCTGACATCTGCCTGTGCATTCATGGGAAAGGTATGGGGCCCAATTTATGGTTCTGGATGGTTTTCATTAACTTACATTCCAATTTTCAAAGGAACCAGTGATCTACTTTCTTTTCAATTTAGCCCTGGAAGGTGGGTCTAGTTGTATCTCAGCTGATTTGTACATAAATCTGTGCAGACACACACACACCATAAGGAAATGTACCACCGTGTTAACACGATTTCTGTCTGGTGAGATGAGAGGAGATTCTGCTATTGTCTGCTTTATACAGTTTTTTTTCCCAAATTTTCTACAGAGAGCATTACTGTTATAATCACACAAAGAAAATAAATGTTATCAAGTTTTTGATCATCATCATCATCACATCTTACTGGGAAACAAAACTAAAAGTTTGTTTTTTAAAAGGACAAAACAAAACAAACAAACAAACAAACCCTCTAACATCTTGGTTTCAGGCTTCACAACATTATAGGGGCCACAGCATGTTACACACTGAACCAGATCCAAAGTCACTTCATCAAGTGTGCAGGGCAGGCCCGCTAGGCGATGGGACACCAAGAGGAGGGCACCCTGTCCTCAGGCAGGGCACACACTCAGGAGAGACGGGCAATGAAAACAGCACAGCAGAGAAGAGGGGCACATGGGGACACATGGGGGCGCTAAGAGCTGTCTGACCCAAGGAAGGGGGTGTGGTGCAGGCCAGGTGGGAGACACGTGGCCGGTAGACAGGGGCTGGATGGTACAGGGTCAGATGAAGGGTTTGGACCTCATCCTGTGGGCACTGGAAGCCATTGACAGGTATCAGATGGAAAATGGTGTGACCGAATTTGTGTTTTAGAAGAATCCTCCAACTGCAGAGGCCAGCGTAGCACTCGGGGGAGGCAAGGGACACCAGGTGAGAGACGGTGAGGGGCCCCAGCAGGGAAGGGACATGTGGTGGAGGAAAAGGGAACATCTAGGGGTCAGAGTGGATAAAGCCTGTGTGAAAGGAGGGGAGGCAGGAGTCAGGACAGGATGGGAAAGGAGGAGAAAGACCTGGTCCTGTGTGTGCTCAGTGGCGGGGGACAGAGTGAGAAGACAAGCTCAGGGCCAGGCCCCTGCTAGGTGTGCCTACGAGTGCTTTTCTTTCCCTGCAAACCTCGCTCTGTCTCTAATCTTTACATACTCACTATGTTTCCTGCAGTGGGAGGTCCACACAAAGGGAATTCTGTTTATTCTAATTCTGTTTTGAACATGTAAAAAGTGGGAGTCTTCCTACATCAGACATTTTTCCCTTGATGAAATCAGGGGGCGGGGACCACTCACCTCTTTTTGTGTCCACAGCAGAGACCGCCTGGATCAGAAGGGGCGCGTTCGACTCCGAGTACTCCACAAAGACCAGCAGCAGCTTCAGGGCCGTCTTCACCACCAGGCGGAACTGCGCAGAAAAGAAATCATCACGTGGGGCGCACACAGCCCCTTGCACCCGAAGGCATCGTCTCTAACAGCAGCGGGCACCGCGCGTGCTTCGGCCCAGGCGCTCTCCTCCACAGCTACACAGGCTTCATCACGGCTGCCTCACTGCACAGATCAGGAAACTGAGGCACAGAGAGCCCTGACCAAGAATACACCTAGCAAAATAGAACCCAAATTTGAACCCAGGGCTTTTGGTCCCAGAGCTCACACCCAGCAGTCTCTCAATGCCCCAGGTAGTGGTGGCTGAGTCAGTTCCAGTAGCTCCCCTTATCCGTGGGGATACGCACCAAGATCCCAAGTGGATGCCTGAAACCACAAAGGGTACCGAACCCTTCATATTCTGTTTTTTCCTATACATACACACCTACGATAAAGTTTAATTTATAAATTAGGCACAGTAACAGATGAACAACAACCTATAACAGATGAACAACAACCTATAACAATATACTGTAGTAAAGTTATATGAATATAGTCTCTCTCTCTCTCTCTCTCTCTCTCTCTCTCTCTCTCTCTCTCTCTCTCTCTCTCTTATTGCACTGCACTGACTCTTCTGATGTAGGATGACACAAGACCTACGTGATGAGATGCAGGAGGTGAAGGAAGCACATGTTGTGACGTAGTGTTAGGCTACTATAAGGGTGACTTGAACACAAGCACTGCGATACTGTGACAGTCCTTCTGACAACCGAGCCGGCCACTACCTGACCACCAGGCAGGGAGCGTATCTACAGGGTGGATCCACTGGACAAAGGGATGGCTCATATCCCAGGTGGGATGTAGCTGGGAAGCACAAGATTTCATCACACTACTCAGACCAGCAAGCAATTTCAAAGGTATGAACTGCTTATTTCTGGAATTTTCCACTTAATGTTTTCAGACTGCAAATGAGCATGGGTAACTAAAATCACAGAAAGCAAAACCCCAAGTGAGGGGGGAATACGCTACGTCGTTTTTTTTCTAGACTCGAGCACTGTAGAGTAAGAATGATTACCATTCTCATTTTTCTGGTGAGGACACAGGGACAGCAGGTTAAATGGCTTGTCTGAGGTCACAATAGCTAGGTCAGGATAGCAGGGATCCGAACCAAGTCCGGTCTTAGCAAGTGAGGCCATCTGGGGCCTTAAAACCCACAGTGGCTGGGCCCAGGACACAGCAATTGTGAGGAGCCACACACAGTCCCTCCTCCACACAGGTCACAGTTACTCAGCCAGAGAAATTCCCAAACCTCCCGCTGCAGCCCAGCCAGCCCTGGGCTGTGGCGGTGGCGGATGTTTCCAGGTCAGCCCCCTTCCTGCCTCTCCACCCCCGCCCCCCCCCCCTCCCCCTGCGCCGACACTGCTGTATCCTTCATCCACAGTCTTGTTTCCTGGACCAGCTTCCTTCTAAGAACCTCCTCCTCAGGACACTCACACACCAACTACCTCCTAGAAATGGGTTCAAATCACACATCTAAGAAACAGCAAGCCTGCCCTGGCTAATGTTGCTCAGTGGTTAGAGAGTCGACTCATGTACCAAAGGGTCATGGGTTCAATTCCCGATCAAGGGCATGTACTTGGGTTGCAGGTTTAATCCTCGCCCCAGTTGGGGCCCATATGGGAGGCAACCAATGGATGTGTCTCTCTCACATCAATGTTTCTCTTTTTCTCCCTCTCTCCTCTTTCTCTCTCCCTCCTTCCCTCCTTCCCTCCCACTCTCTCTAAAAATCAATGGGAAAAATATCCTCAGGTGAAGATGAACAAGAAAGAGAGAGAAAAAGGAAGGAAGGAAGGAAGGAAGGAAGGAAGGAAGGAAGGAAGGAAGGAAGGAAGGAAGGACAAGTTTGTCCCATCCCTAGCAATTTGTTTGTCAGTTGCCCATCCCTCACAGGCAGGAACACAGCCTGAGGAGAGGGGCTTATTTACACTGTTTGCAGGGCCTGGAATGGCACTTGGCACAGACTGGGCTCAGTGATGTTTCCTGAATGAAAGAATGAGTCAATTAATGACCAGTCAATCAATGCATGACCCTCACCTCCATCACCATGGTGGAGAACTGGCTCCAGGTTCTCCACTTGCAGCCCAATGAAGACCCAGGGCCTCCTGGAGGCATGTTCTCACGTCAAAATCTTAGGGACACATGGGACTTGACAGAGAACTTGGGGCTTCATGCACTCCCACAGGGAGCAGAGTAAAAGCATCACCCACCCCAAGTCATGTCTCCAAAATCATGCAAACACCTCCACTGCCCTGCCCCACTCCCCTCTGTCAGACTTCCCTAGTAAACCACCGTCTTTTCCTTGACTCCACACCTCTCTCCTGCCAGTTCTGGGGGTCTCAGCTCCCCTTTATAGGAAAACTTCTCAAAAGAGTTGCCACACTCCTGGCTCCAGTTCTTCACTTCCCAGTGACTGCACAATTACACTGAGGACATCCTCACGGCTCTGTCCTTACCACCGGGGATGGAGTTCTTCGGGGCATTTTACCTTCATAACTTGAGTCCTGCATTTGGTCCTCTGTCCCCTGAGAAGGAATCAACTAAATTCCAGAGTGTTTTTCTCACCAACTACAAGGTTGGGGGTAGGAGGGAAGGCAATGGCATAATAAACTGCACTATCTTTGTACACTTAGAGCTCAAGAAATCTCTCCAAGTAAATGAAACACCCAGCAAGTCCAGGCTTGGCGACTTCCTTAGTGGGCGGACTGTCATTATGTGGTTTAGGCCTTCGCAGTGCCCTCCTGGGAAAGAACCTGGCTGCTGCCCAACCCCGCTCCCCATTAGCCAGTCTCAGCAGGGCCCCTCATGCCCATCTCATCAAGGTTTCTTTTGAGCATCTGTGGTCCTGGGGCCTTGGCCGACATAGTCCCAGGACCCAGGACCCCTGAGCCACTCTCCGATACCAGGCTGTCTAATTAAGAAACCGCTGTTTTCTAGCAAATTCTTTTCTATTGGTCTCAACATGCCTATTCATGTCTTCTCTTTTGCTGTAAAGACTCTGCTTGGAGTATTTTGGGTACTGTAAGAGAGAGAGAGAGAGAGAGAGAGAGAGAGAGAGAGAGAGAGAGAGAGAGAGAGAGAGAGAGAGAGAGAACCCCCAAACTCATTCATGATTTCAGGTTTCTATCAATTTGGTTACAGGTGAGTCTAAGTTTATGTTTACATGTGACATGTGTTTGGAAGACTTACTATGTAAAATTAATAAGCATATTGGGTAGTTAAGCTACTTTAGAAAAGAGAGAATATGAGAACATTAGCTTTATGGAAATCCATGATACTAATTGAGAACATGTCCTAACTAATCTTCAAAATATAGCCAGCAGGACTCCTCAGAAATACCTTCTTAGCATTGCTGCATACACCTGGAAATGATAAAAGAACACTACTTCAAAAGATCTCTATATCAATCCCTCATTTATCCAGAAAGCACTTAATTTGATGCCCTCAAGTATGTAAAATACAGTCAAAACCCTCCAAAGCTTTGGAACAACCACAATGGAGGCCACACACTCATTCTTCCAAGTCCAAACACGTGGCTCATCTCTATGCTCTTAAAAATCCACACTTGGTGCTACTTGAACTTATCTTAAGCATTCTAATAAGCTCGGCTGAAAGGAGCAAACCAGAGACCAGTGACAGATCAGGTAAGGCAGGTCCACTGTGGCACCAAGAGCGAGGACCACGAAGGAGGAGGGTGGGAACAAGCCACGGCTGCCCTGGCAGCCACCACCACCTGGCTCAGACGCAAAGGCTTCCCAAAGGGGCGTGGCCGTGTCTCTCCCATCTGAATTGTCTGATTTTCAGCTCTGCCTGGTGCTCCTTCATGTCCCAATGAAGAGTCTCATTGAAATGACTTACAAGCTCAAACACTTGCCCACCTGCCTAGCACCGAGGGAAGATTAGTCAGAACTGATTCTCATTCTTATGGAAGAACGATCATTGGAAAGATAAAGCAACCAATCACAACAAATTCAACAGGGATGCAGGGCAGCAAGGAGTCAGCCTCAGAGCAGGGGCTGAGGCAGAGAGTGCAGTTCCCACATCTGGATGTTCTTCGTGGCCGCTCGCTAAGGTTATTGCTGGAGGAATTCAGAGCCTGGATAGGGGTGGACTGGCTGCACCATTTAAGGTCCCTCCCAATCCCAAGATGCCCTGCTTCTTTCAGTGTCTTCAGCACCTTCCAGATGCCCAGGACCCAGAACACCTACAACACACAATTGAGAGTATTACCTACACTAGAGGCCCTCAGAACCACGGGTCCAAGGACAAAAAGCCCTTCCCAGGGGACAGCCCTTTCTGGGAAGAAGAGAGTCGGTCAGGCAGGCTCAGAATGGATCCAGCCACCTTTCTGGGTTTCCATGGAGCAGAAAAGTTATGTGACAGCCTCTGGGCTCCTGCTCACACACACGATTCCACTTCCTTGGGGCTGGAGGGAACACTAGATGGTCTAGACTCAGCCTTTGGGCCACACGTTACCTACTTCTCACGTGATTACCTCCTAGGGCAGTGGTCGGCAAACCGAGGCTCGTGAGCCACATGCGGCTCTTTGGCCCCTTGAGTGTGGCTCTTCCACAAAATACCACGTGCGGGCGCGCACAGATAGTGCGACTGAAACTTCGTGGCCCATGCGCAGAAGTCGGTTTTCGGCCTGGGCAAGTCTATTTTGAAGAAGTGGTTCTAACGCCGAGCCACACTCAAGGGGCCAAAGAGCCGCATGTGGCTCCCGAGCCACAGTTTGCTGACCACTGTCCTAGGGAATGCTAGTATTCTATTTTAATGCTAATAGTCTATTTTAATTCTAGTCAGTGATGCTTTAAGTTGCTCACACACACAACTAAATGACAGTATGTACTAGTAACAGGAATCGGAGACCAGCCCTTTGCACTGGGCTGGAGGGGAGACAGGCACACAGAGCCAGCTGCGAACTGCTGTGCTTCTCATGTGTGTTTAGCACATTTGGGGGTGACGGGGCTGAGCTTTCCTTTCTGCTGCAGCTCTCACTTCGCACTCTCTGTTCCTACTTAGCGTGAAACAGAGGCTGAGTCCTCATAAGGACAGAAGTGCCTTTAACACAAGGATGTACATTAGTCAGGCCTCAGTCAGGGCCTGAGCATCTAATCTGCATAAACCACTCGAGGCTCCAGCGTTACTCCCTGCCCGGGAGGCTGGGATGGAGTGGGTAGCAGGATGGTGATGACATGGTGCTTTGCTGGGATTTTCATTTTCTTGGTCAACACACAGGGAGGGTGTGGAGTCAGCCTGAACGGAACCCGGGTGTCCAGGTTTTAGATAAAATGTAACCACCAAATGTATGGAAAAGGAATAAAAGGCAATTTTCCTCAATAAGTGTGCACTTGAAAGCAAACTGGAGCTCCCTGCACGTTTTTATTGTACTTAGAGGAACCCAAGAACTATACTTAGCAGGTCAAATATGCTGCTTATTAAGTAGAAATAAAAGTATTCCCCCCAAATCTCCAAATTCCTACTCCTCTTCTAAAAATGCAACCACCATAAAAAGAAAACAATTTCCAAACCTCAGGACTTAAATTACAAAGGGGGGTCAGAAAAACATGCTTCATTCTATTTGTTTCATTTTCCACTAAAAAGGCATAAATACATGTTATAGAACTGGATGCTGGTTATTAAGAAGGAATTCAAAATCCGCGAGATATCTTGATCTGCAAAGCTGTGCCACTGTTTACAAGCTTACCAGAAAGAACTAAGAATATCTGAGTATTTTATCAACAGAAAAATTCCGGTGACTTAAGATACCAGAATTTCTTAATGAAACACTTTCTTCCAATGACATATACTGAAGCTTGAATTCCTGCGCAAGATTCTCAGATCAGGCCCTGAAGTCTGTGTCACCGTCTGTCCATCAGTCCAACAGACACCTCTGACTCCGTAGCTCTCCGCCTTCAAAGACTCTGTCAGCAAAAGGAGGTGGGTCTTATCAGAAGTGAAGTACAGGCCCGACTATGGTACCTGAGCACAGAACTCTGGGCCTCGGCTCTCAGATGTCCCTGAAGGAGAAGTATAGTCACCAGGGTTGGCACAGCTGCCAGGACAGAAAAGTCACCTGCACCAAATTCATGTGCTTTGGCCTCAGGGCCTGATGGCAGACTTGCTTATGACTCGGTGAACTTTGCAGAAAGAGAACCAGCTTTGGGATGAACCTGGTAGGCCAAGTGCAAGGCTGGGAACCCTTTAAATTGTTACTCATTAGTGGAAATCTCACAGAACGTCAAATATAGCAGACTCTTCAAAAATAATGAACACGAATGTCAAAATAATAAATAGTGCTACAAATGAGCATGTTCTTCTATTGAGATACAATTCTGGGACCTTAAGCAGGAGGTTTCTTTAAAGAATGATGACTGAAAGTGGACAAGACCAGAAAATATCCATTTTGCTCACTTTCCCTCAGGATATTCATAATTATGAAGAGTTAGGTAACATAAATAGGTACCATGGATAACATAAATCCCTCCTGTTCACTAAGGAATCCCCAAAACTCTGCATTGAAATACTGCCTGATGGACCACCTTGAAGGAGGAAAATCAACAAGGTCGGGTGCCTTTCCAGGTAGTGGCATCCCTTGTTTCAGATACAAAACCCATGTTCTAGGAGGCTATGCAACCTGTTACACAGCTAATTGCTGGAGGAAGTCAACTCTGATTCTTTCTATTCTACTATGAGGAAACCTGTCTTTCCCTCTTGTGCAAAAACTTAAGTCTTGGGGAAATGGGACAAATATTCTTTTCCAAGCAATAATCAAGGTTAAAGAACTATATTAAGTAAATACCAGCCCTAGAAACATGCAAGTGGACAACACCTGAGCCTCAGGTATGGTGAATGCCCTGATAGCAAGAGTTTGGCATCCAGCTCACATCTCCTTGGAGTAGATGGAGGAGGGTGGGCAGGTGAGTGCTGGCAGGTGGCAGAGGCCTGGGGATGGCAGTCAGCAATCTTGCAAAGGCAACCCTGAGCCTGCAGGGCTACTTCCAGGCCGGCTCCCAGAAGCCTCTGCTTCTGGTCCTACTGTCCATTCACTTCTCCCAGGACATCTCTTTGTGGGGAACAGCCCACGAAATACTCCGGGGTTTTCACATCACCTCAAATGGTCTTCTGTATTAGAACCCTTATCCCTATTCGTTTTCCAGCTGCGAGAGCACAGATGCTAGTCCTTGGCTTGGCCACCTGCCCTAGAAGGGCAAAAGAGTCAAACCCTCACCCCCTGCTCCTGTTTATGATCTGTCTATGGAACGATGAGCCCCTTGGACAGGGTGACATACTGCCTTTGAAAACTCAACATCCACAGAGAAGTGAGTGTGTGCTGCTTCAGAAAGCAGAGCACAGTGTTTGGCTAATGACAGAGAGGTAGAGGCGGGTCCAGATAAGGAAGGCTTTCCACCGATTCCAGTGCCCAACTATGGCTGTTGGAAGTATCAGGAATGTGGCTGGTGAATGTCAAGAACATCTTTGACAAGACCTTGCCATTCTTCAAGACTGGGATTTTGTGATTTTATATTATGTAACTCAAAAAGCACTTCAGATCTCACACACAGGTAGGTCACGTGCCTCACACAGCAATGACATGCTGACAACTCTGAGGTCAAAGGGCTCGCCAGCCAGCACTTACTGGAGCACCTGGCATCTTGGGGACATTTGCTAAGCTGTCCTTGGGGACATTGCCTTCATCTCAAAACCAGCCTATCAGAGCTTTCCTGCCAACGAACCTCAATTTCCACTTCTTTCTCCTATCAGAAGCAATGCTGCATTCCTAGCTGCCCAGATTCAAAACTGTGTTCCCCCTAATCTTTGATTCCTGCTTTTATTTTTCCATATCCAGAAACACAATCCTAGGAAGTTATTCCTCAAAATGTCTCTATATTTCCAATATTCTGTTTCCACCTCAACTCTTGACCAGGCCTCATCACCTCCCAGTGTTGATACTACACTAGCCCTTAGCCTCCCATCCCTGTCAATTTCTCCCCCTCCACCACTCTATTTTACACACCACATACCACTAATCATCCTCATCATCTTACTGTGTCCTCGTGTGTGTGTGTGTGTGTGTGTGTGTGTGTGTGAGAGAGAGAGAGAGAGAGAGAGAGAGAGAGAGAGAGAGAGAGAGAGAGAGAATGGCCCTCTCATGTGTGTAAGAGAGAGTATGTGTGTGAAAGGGGGGCTGTGGCCAGGACTCCCCTCAGCTCAGGTTTAGTAGCTGTTCTGCGAGGAGTAGGGAAGCATGACCAACATCACACAAGTACCAAGGATATTTAGGGATCTGTGGTCAGCAACCTAGGGCACCACTGGAAGAATTCAATTCAGTGGGGCTGACAGAGAACTGGAGAGAACAGAGCGAGCCAAGGTGGACAGCATCACAGATAGGGCGGACTCCATGACCGCATCAGGAGGCACCCGCAAGGATCTGGGGGTTCCTGGGGCCTCCCCCATGGGCCAGAAGGGGATCCATACGGACACTAGAGACAGAGGCTGTGTCAGAGTGCCAAAAGGCTATGCTGTATAAGCTGAATCATCTTATCCCAATTAATGAGACTTCCATATGCATGAAGAGGAAAAATTCACACATGTGAGAAGTCATAGGGTGGACAACTGCTTCTTACCTCTGACTGGGGTTTAAAGATGGACTTTGGTAAACAGACTAAAGCACTTTATTGAAAACACTTTTCCTTTCTTTTAAAAAGTAATTATTTGGCTGCAAATACATCATTCTGTCCTCTGACTCTGGGTCTCAAATATCTGCAAATATGCGTTGCACAATGACCCTCTGGCAGGCCTGATGGCAGCATCACATCGTGTTGCCTTTCATGGAAGGAAAAGGGAAGGGTATGAAGACAGGATGGCAAGGTTTCCCTAACCCAGGATTTCAGCATCAACTCTGTGCCTGTTTAAGGTAAAAACCACAGGATCTCAAGGCAAACCTTATAGGTTCCGAGAACTCAACTCTTAGTCAAAAGAAAGCCCTAGGGGCCCCTGGCTCTCCCGACTCCTTAATTTTATTTGAACTGGGAGAAGCTCTGTGGCCTTATCGCCCAGTTTGTATGTTTAAGGAACTAAGGCTTCCTTCTCAAAACCTAAGAGTGTAGGTTGGTGCATCCTTTCTGCTTGCAGATTCCTTACCATCTAGATGCAGGGTGATGGGGAGTGTCAGGGGACACCGGGTTGGTTTTGTAAATAAGAGGTGATCACGTTAGAAGTGCACGGAAAACAAACTTGGTGGCTGCTGGCGCTGTTGACTTTTGGCCACTGGCCTGAAACTGAGCACAGCCTGCAGGGTCATCGGATGTCACAATGAGTGAGCGTGGGCTGGGGCAACGCCCACAGTCCGTCCCCTTTCTAGCACCATGGCTGTGAGGCCTAGGCCGCCCCGTGGCTCTATTTTCTTGCCCTCACAGTGACCGGCCCAGTGTGAACACAGGAGCCAGAGACCACTATGGACCTTCCTTTGGGAAAATGACAGATGGAAAAAAAAGCAGCACTGATCTGGACACGATGCCCCAAGTGAGGAAGCAAACGCCCAGCTCAGCAGAGGTCCTGAGAACAGACGCCCAGGGTCCCCACCACTGCGTGTGCTACCCAGGAAAAGGGGGCTGGGATGCAGAATTCCTACATTCTCATTCTTGAGGGCTTTTAATTTGATGGTTCCTCCATGGTATTTAGAAATGCAATAAGGAATTTTCCCGCGTGCGCCTTTTGGTGGTTTGTTTTCCTTACAGATGATTCCAAATGAAAATGGACAGGATGCTGTTGCAGAACTTGGCTGAGTCTTCCTCCCATCTACTGAGCAGACAGATGCAGGCCTGTGAGGCCATTTCCTTTTGCTCATCTCCTCTTTTTCTTTTCTTCCCTGAGGTTTCTCCTCTCATCTTTTCCCATCCCTCCCCCCCCCCCCCATCTCCCCTCGGTATCTTTCCTCTCAGTATCTCTTCTCCCTCCCATCCTTGATGATTGGCTGAAAGACTGCCACTTTTCCTACCATAAGCACACTGGGTTTTATTTCCTGTTAGAAACAGGGCTGACCACTGGTGTTTTATCACGACCATAATAAAGCTATAAAGATTTCTTAATTCAGCTGAAACCAGTTTGGCTCAGTGGATAGAGCATCGGTCTGCGGACTGAAAGGTCCCAGGTTCGATTCCGGTCAAGGGCATGTACATTGGTTGCGGGCACATCCCCAGGTGGGGGGTGTGCAGGAGGCAGCTGGTCGATGTATCTCTCTCATCGATGTTTCTAGCTCTCTATCCCTCTCCCTTTCTCTCTGTGAAAAATCAATAAAATATATTTTAAAAAAAAGAAAACTTACAAGATTTCTTAATTCAGACACGACATGTATCCAAAGTCCATTTTTATTGCAAAACCTGCTCCCTCTCCTTAGCTTTTGGAATCCTGAGACCCTCCTCTGCCTAACCCTGATGCCCACTACAGTCACTGTCCTCTCCTCCATGGTGCTTCACCCACCCTCACCCCAAAGCTGACCACACTCCAGCCTTGGTTCATTTGCACCTGCTCAAAGCTGGATCCCTTCTTCCTCCTTCTTCCAAGTCCCTCCTCCTACTAGACCCCTCATGGCCCCACCTGAGAACCAGAGAGGATGATGCCAGAGCCTCACCCAGCTGCCAGGACACTCAGTGACAGAATGGAGCTGCCTCCTTGGCATCACACTTCCAGAGTATGAGGGCATCATGGCCAAGGCATGGCTGGGCAGACAGATGCCAATATCCATGCAGGAAATGAGACAGATTCTCATAACTAAGCATTATTTCCTCAACTAAAAAATGGGAATAAAATCATTTACCTTTTAGGAGATAATGCTTGCAAAGCATATTTACCAATGCCTGCTGCCTGGTACATATTTCATGAACATTGGCTACTTTCATAGTAAATGGCAGAGTTGAAAGGCAGTCTCAAATTCTTTAATCTATATATAGGAACATGCCTATACATTGGTACAACCCATAAATATGTGCTTAAGTATCTGAATGTATATGAATATGAAATACAGCAGGTAAGATTTATACTGTTTCTATAGTATAATTTTTATTTTATTTTATATTTTTTTAATCCTCATCGGAGGTTATGGTTAGAGAGGGAAGGAAGAGAGAGAGAAAGAGAAACATCGATTGGTTGACTTCTGTACATGCCCCAACCAGAGATCAAACTGTTGCAACCCAGGCATGTGGCCTGACTGGGAATCAAACTGGCAACCCTTCGGTGCACGGGACAACGCTCAGCCAACTGAGCCACTCCAGCCGGTGATAGTATAGTTTTTAAATTAATCATTAAAAATAAGAGGCACCAAAAGCCTTTGATTAAACTTAAAAGAAGAAAACATAAACTGCATTAAAGAGTCATAAACTCTTGCAATTTGAGTGCATTTTTAAATCTATAAAATAGGAGTCCTCGTTTGTATTGTGGCAGGGCTAGAACCAAGCCAAAAAGGATTCCCTTCTGCAAAAGCATCTCAGACAGGGAAACAGAAAAAGGCAGATGATATTGAAACTGAATGAGATGTTCAACCAGAGCCTTCTCTTACCTTTGACCCGATGAGAGTGTACAGCCACTGAATGGTTTCATTGTGGTTTATTACTCCGTTCATCCCATCCACATACAACATAATCTGGCCCAGAGCTACGGAGAAGGAGAGAAAAAGAAGCAAGGAGACATTATGGTTTTACGTGTAAATATAATTTTCAACGATCATAATGGCCATTGAGATTTCCATACTTTAAGTACACAGTATGTTAAGAACCAAATTTGAAGAAAATGCCTGGGCTCTGAAATTAGCAAAATCTCATTTCAGAGAGAAAAGTGTGGACCACAGTAGAAGAAACAAGGGCTATTCCTGGCGCCTGGAAGATGCAATTAAGGTACCAAATTGCTGTTTCTCTGCGTCTTGATGTGTAAATGCATGTTTTGACGTTTCTATATCTGTGCGGCAGACAGGCAGTGACAGTCACGAGATGGTGTCTGGGCTGTAGCCTCCTGGTGGGGACCGAGGACAAATGAAGTTTCTACAAGCAACCTGTCTAGTTGCCCCCAGAGGCTATGGGACCATCCCCAGCTGATGCCGTTTGAATCCTTTAGATAAGGGATACATATGTGTATTTTAATATCATTTGTAATTCCTTACAAAGATTTGCAGAGTTTAAGATGTCAGAAATCACGAAAAATACCATTTTTCAAACACAAAGTCCTAAATCCTTAGTGAAGGAAAACAGTCACCACATATTGCCATTATTGAAAAAGAAAATCCGAGCCATGGCATTTCCTTTTTCAAAAATACATGAATTCCATGTTTTCAGCTCCTTCATATCAAAATAGCTTGGACTCTAGATAATGAGCAGAAGTTACATACTCTAAGTAGGTTCCCTAAAACCATATCTGACCTCCTAAATCTCATTTCACCCATAATTAATGGGCCTGGCATTGACATTGTTAGGCAGTACTTTCTTTTCATGGTGACAGTAGGACATCACAAACTGGAAAACATGGAGGAGTGAAGTAAAAATAATTCATAATCACATAATTTAGGTTAAGCAATCTTAATATATTAATGCATTTTTCTCACATTCTTTCTTTTCTTTTCTTTTTTTGTTAATCCTCGCCCAAGGATATTTTTCCCATTGCCTTTTTAGAGGAAATGGAATGGAGAGAGGGGAAGAGGAAAGGAGAGGGAGAGAGAGAGAAACATTGATGTGAGTGAGACACATGCATTGATTGCCTCTTGCACATGCCTGGGGCAGAGCTGGGGATTGAACCTGCAACCTTGGGACATGCTCTTGACCATGAATCAAACCCAAGACCCTTCGATGTGCAAGCCAATACTTTAACCACTGAGCCACAGGGGCCAAGGCTCACATTCTTTCTTTTATGCATTACACACACATACAAGTTTATATGTAGGTTGTAGGAAAGTCTATATAAAACGGTGTTAGTTGAAATAAGTAAAACACGAAATAGTGAGTATATAATAATTGCAAGCATACAAATATATGTGTGATATTAGAAAGCTATTATTATCCTACCCAACAAAAGATCAAATAACACAACCACATAATCATTCTGGAAAAAATTATGCCCCTAAATATGGAAAAACTCAAAACTTAAAAAAATTACTTAGATCCTTGACACAATAAACAGCATAATTATTGTAATAACAGATTCATATTCTATTTAGTGGTGAAACACTGGAGCTATTCCTATTAAAATCAGGAATCATTTTTAAATTATGCCTCTTAATCCCATGATCATTTAACACTGCTCTAGACTTCAGGCAAATTTAATGACATGAAAAATAATGAGATGTAGAATGGTTGGAAATGAATACATAATTTTGTCATTTTTGCAAGGAATGTCATGGACTCAATAAAATATTCATCTACAGAATTCACAATGAAGAGGTCATGATTGCAGCCACTTTCTCATCTGAATGAGAAATATGTATGTCACATATAAAGAAAACCAAAGTTTGATATAAAAAGATAATAGTAGATAAAGGACATATGATAGCAAATATGATAAATGTTTAAATGATGTGTTATATAAACATTTCATACAAATCTATATATATAAAAGCCAAGCGACTGGAACGACGGAACAACCAGAACAACTGGTCGCTATGACACGCACTGCGGCAGCCAACCAGCCTGATCAGGGCCCCCATCAGCCTCCCACAAGCTCCCATGGCCCCTCCTCTGGCCAGCCTGGTCCCCAATTGGCCCCTCCAACCCCGATCGAGGGTGGGGCTGGCTGGCCAACCACCTGTGGCCCCTCCCCCACACTAGCCACAGCCCCTCCCCCCACACCCATCAGGGTGGGCTGGCCGAACCCCACCCATCACGAATTCATGCACCAGGCCTCTAGTTGATAAGAAAATACTAAATGCCAACAGAAAAAAAGCCAAAAGCATTTCATAAGAGACAACAAGCTGGTTCACATAATGTACAAAGATGTACATTCTCACTAAAAAAATGCAAACTAAAACGATATTAAGGTAGCATTTTCACTGAAATGATCAAAGATATATTTAAAAGAAATGATCCAGTTATTCATTGCTAGTGAGGGTAAACAAGTAACTTCATACATTACCGGTGGCAGGGCAAATTGGCACAAGTCCTGTAATATGACTATTTAGGGCTGCCATTGTTTTTTAAAATAGTTACTATATAATTTAGAGCCTATTATGTGCCATGCTCTAAGGGGGGGAGGGGTTATATGTGTTATTAATGCAACAGCTTTCCTGTGCAGTGGATATTATTACCCCCACCTGACAGAGGAAAAAACTCAGGCTCTGAAAAGTGAGGGAATGTGCCCCAAACCCACCACTACCGAGGGGTGGAGCCCACCCCTAGCCAGGATGGTCTGGCTCCTCCTGGTCGGTACTCAGAGCTTGAAAGTCCTCTCTTCCCCCACCCCCATCAATGTGATTTCAGGAATCTACCCTAAGGAAAAAATCCTATGTTAAAAGGGGAAAAGGGATGAAGCAAACTCACTGAAGTGTCATCTATAGTATCAAAATATCAATGAACACCTAAATACCTATCATACCTATGGAACTCAGCCTACAGTCATTTACCAAAGCTATCTCCTAATTATAAAGTGTTTATAATAAAAGAATTAAAATGTAGAAAATCATGAATAAACATCACATAATTCAGGTAATCACTAACATCTTCATGCGCAGAACGAAAGGAAGCCCCATGATATATTAAGCATTATGACTGTGCATATGTTCTTTGGATGTATTATTTTCCTATTTACCCACTTTTCCATTATGAGCATCTTTTACTTCTATAATAGAAAAGTAAACCTCCTCTATAAAAAAGGGGACGAAATCAGACTATAAAATGTTAGATGCTTTTCTTTGGGTTTTTAGAATTTTTTACTAGCGGTGCACCCCTCCAACCTCCACTTCAGGGAAGAGCTCTGAGAATTCAGCATCCTGCCCCACTTTCCCCTTCTCCCCTCTTGTTCCTCCTCGCCCTTCCAAAACAAGCTGACGAAACTCCAGGGAAGGGGAATTTGCACCACAGTCCTTTTCCCATTTGAGTACCGCTGTTAAGAAGGTGGATACTAGAAATATCGGGGGAACACTTTGTAAAGTATGTGCTTGCCTAACCACTATGCAGTATACCTGAAGCTAATCCTATATAATGAAAGCCTAATATGTAAATTGACCAAATGGGGGAACCGGTCGCTGTGATGCGCACTGACCACCAGGGGGCAGATGCTCAATGCAGGAGCTGTCCCCAGCCCGCAGGCCCCAGGCCAGCCAAGGCCGCCTCTCTGCCCATCCCCTCCCCCTTCGCGCCTTATCACCTTGCCAGTCACCCTGCAGAGGGAGGTGACCAGCAGTGGCGGCGGGGGGCGGGGCCAGCGAGCAGGCAGCGCCAGGCCCCCCAAGGCGGGTCCCAGTGGGGGCACCCCCCTCCCTGATCACCCAGCTGGTCTCCTCACAGATCGGCTCTCATCACCGGCCAGGCCTAGGGACCCTACCTGTGCAGAATTTCATTCACCGGGGCTCTAGTATAAAATAATATTGAATGTAAACTATAATTGAAAAAAATTGTAATTAAAAAAATTAAACAAAGAAGTAAATCTGCAGGCAGGTTTTAGCATCTTCTTCTAAATCTGTCCAACAGCACAGGGGAGACAATGCAGACTCTTCGGTCTCTGGAAGGTGCGTCCCTCGGGCCCGTCCCCCAGGGCTCAAAAGGCAGGAAAGAATGTCTCCATCCTAACCTCTCAGGGCCTCTGGGGCTGCAGGCAGCCCAGGAAGCTAGGACACTGCTCCAAAACAGGAAGGCAAAGCGAGATTTAAAGGCCAACTTGAATGTTTCTCTTTATGATCTGTTTCCCTCCCAGATTCTATTAACTGACCACATTGCAGAAGGGAAGTCACCAGAAAGTTCATGGCTAGTGGAGTTCACGTTTCTGATCACACTGATTGGTGGTAATATTTGGGAAATCAAAAGCTTGCCCACTAGATCTTTTGTTCCCCAGCCCTAATGCTAAAACACTGCTTTCAGTAAAACCCACTACAGACACAAGATGGCGCTAAATAGATTCAAGTGGGTTAATACTGGAATTCAACAGCAGAAAACCCGCCAGCCTCAATGTGGGCCTGTGAATAAAACACACACACACACACACAACACACACACACACACACTCACACACACACACACACACACACAATTGTACAGAGTGTGGGTCACAGGAGCCACGAATATTTAGTGACTTGCGTTTTCAAGTAGGATGAGCAGGGTGAGAATGTCAGACTGAGTGGGTAACGGCACGATCTCATAAGAGACTGCCCATGGCATTTGTAGTTCACAGAATTCACTCTAGGCATCTTTATTAATATTTCTGTGCTTCAGTTTCCTCGTCTCAAAAGTGAGATAGTACCTATTTTCCAGGGGTGTTGTAGGATTAAGTTAGAACAATGCCTGCCTGCCTCAGAGTAACTGCTCAACAAATGTTAGTCATAAAAACTACCTCGTAGAAATCAAACATCAATCATCTACCAAACAGAAGCACACGCTGAAAGAACCTCAAAGACCTGAAGTAGGGGCGTGGGCCCCCTGCCTAACCCAAAGTGACAAAACTTTTCTCCTTTGTGTTCTTCTAAAATTTTTATAGTTTCATTTTTCTTATTTAGATGCGTGATTCATTTTTTTTGCCAAATGTGTAAGTATTTCACATTTTAGGGGGAGCTATTGGAAATATTTTATAAACTTTTCCATTCCCAACTGTTTATTACTAGCATTTAAAAGTAAAATTGTTTCTGTGTGTTGACTTTATATCCTGTAGCTTTTGTTAAATGTATTAATTCTAGGAGAATTTTAGGTTTTGTTTTTGTAGATTTCCCGTGATTTTCTACCTAGATAATAATGCTGTCTGTGACAAAGAACAATTCCTTTCTTCTTTCCAAATCTATATACACCCTTCCCCCTGTCCCCCTTATACACTGGTTAAGACTTCTGGTATAATGTTCAATAGGAGTGCTAAGAATAGACCCCCTTGCCTTCTTCTCAATATTAGAGGGAAGGCATTTAGTCTTGCCCCATCAATTATGTTTGGTGTAGGTGTTTATACATTACCCTTTATCAAGGTGAAGAAGTTCCCCCCAATTCCTAGTTTGCTCAGAGTTTTTGATATGTAACAAATGGATACTGAATTTTGTCAAATGCTTTTTCTACTTCAACTTATATCATGTGCCCTTTCTTCATGCTGTTAGTGTTGTAATTTACACAGAGTGAATTTCAAATATAGTACCAGCCTTGCCCTCTGTTCATAGCATTAAGTGGGTTTCTTGCAGGCAGCATTTAGTTGGGTCTTGCTTGGTTTACCCATTCCGATTATGTCTTCGATTATTGTGATTAGGTCCGTGACATTTAATATAATTATTGGTGCATCTGAATTTAGGTCTATTGTTTCCAACCTGTTACTGAGACCACCTAGTGAGTTTTTTCTGGTGCTTATTATATTATTCATTCCTAAATTTTCCATTTGGTTTTCCTTTATGCCTTCTCTTATCTTTCTTTGCTGAGACTTTCTATCTTTCCATTTATGGCAATAGTGCCACCCTTGCTTCCTGAAGCATTTTTATATTAGCTGCTTTAAAGTATTTGATAAATCCAATACCCATGCCACCTTGGCAACAGGGTCTGTTGATTTGTCTTTTCCCATGAAAGTTGAGATTTTCCTAGTTTATCCTTTGCCAAGTAAATCTGGCTTATATCTTGACTATTTTGAAGATTATGTTATAAGACTCTGGGTTACCTTTAAATATTACAGAAGGATGTTGAGATTTTGGTTGAAGCTGGAAGTTAACCTGGTCCTGTTCAAAGCCACACGCTATGACCTGCCCCTCGCGGGCTATGGTTCCAGTGCCAGCTCAGCTTTCAAAGCCCTGGCCAAGCCACTGGGTTGGCACTCCATGTCCCTCCAGTGGCTGGTCTGGGAGGTGGGCAGTAATCTACCGTCTTAGTCAGTCAGTTCTCAAAACTGTCCCTATGCTGTTTAGGGTCCGATTCACGCATGCACATTTGTGGTGAGCACAAGACTTCACAAAAGACTCTGCAGGTCATGTTCCCGAGCTCCTCCTCCATGATCCCCCTGATACTTTTAGGGTCCCCAGGGCTCCCCTTCTAATCCTTCAACCAGAAAGCTGGTTCGTTATTTACCCTGTTCTGCCAGCATTGCTGCCTCGGGTCCAGCTCCCATGGTCTCTTCTGGGTTGTAGCAACTGCTGATCCTGGCAGGTGTCCCTGCCTGGCCTCCTCCTCTTTTCTCATCTGTGAGAGATGTGTTACCAACTGAGTCTCCCAACGCATTGGAAATGTCAGCTGATGCGGGAAACCTTCTGCTCACTTCCGCCTCAGGATAAGGCCCAGGGCTCCTCCCATCCCCAGCCAAGCCACCTTCCGGCTTCTTGCCCACACCGCCTGGGTTCCTGTGTCTCTGAGACCTTCTGCTACCATCTAAGGGCTTCCATCCTCAGCCTATCAGTTGTCAATTAGCTACATGTACTTTGCATGGAAGAGAAATCCTTACGTACAAAATATATATTCCTTCTACAAACCAGAGATAGACATACTTTTAAAAAAAAAAAAAGAATTTCTTGCATACCGGAGACATACCAGAAAACAATCCCAAATCAGTTATTTACCTGCTTCTTCATGTCCCTTCCTTTGGCCAAAGATGCCAAAAATGCCACGGAAGATGCTGAAAGGTAATTCCTTCCTGGCAGAGTCGCCTGGCTTTCTAAACAAAGAGCTCTTAAGCACTGCTGCCCTAATGTGGTCTTTACACAAACCCCTCGTCCGTGTTTCAGTGACATCACGGGTCACGTGTTCTGTAGCCAGGCTCAAAGATGCAGGAGCTGCGGTTCCTTGCTAAGGGAGTTACACCACCGTCTAGGCCCAGGGATTTTTTATCTCTCTTTTTTTAAAATATATTTTTATTGATTTCAGAGATGAAGGGAGAGGGAGAGAGGGAGAGAAAATTCAATGATGAGAGAGAATCATGGATCAGCTGCCTCCTACTGGGGATGGAGCCTGCAACTTGAGCATGTGCCCTGACCAGGAACTGAAGTGTCAACCACTGAGCCACACAGGCTGAGGCCCAGGGATTTTTAATGCAACGTGGGTTGTTTTAGTTTTGAAAAGCACTGTCATAACTATAGGTATATCACATTTTGGCACAAACCAGCCCTTTTTACATACTAGACAAGGCTCTGGTTTGGAAACTAAGTAGCGTATCCTCTGGAACATTTGACACTACAGTTCCCATGAAATGAAAACTCCTCCCACTGAAGTCTGACTGTTTCGCTCTGCCTTTCCACAGCACTTTCCACTATTTCTTTTCCATTTTGAGGTGACTTTTAATTTTGATAAGCTTTCAAAATTACAAAGAAGTTGCTAGAATAAGAACTCTTTTTTTACCCATATATTTTACCCAGATTCATTAATTGTCTATATTGTGTACCATTTACTTTATCATCCTCTATCTCCTTTTCCAAACTTATAAAAATATTTTTAAAAATAAAAATTGCATTGCCCTAGCCAATTTGGCTCAGTGGTTAAGAGCATTGGCCTGCAGACTGAGGGGTCCTGGGTTCGATTCCAGTCACGGGCACATACCTCGGTTGCAGGATCCGGCCTTGGTCGGGGGCATGTGGGTGTCAACCAATCAATGTGTCTCTCTCACATCGGTGTTTCTCTCTGTCTCTCCCTCTCCCTTCCACTCTCTCTAAAAATCAATGGAAAAAAATACCGTTGGGTGAGGATTAAAATAAAAACTGCATCTATTTAAGGTGGACAAACATGATTTGCTGTACATATACATATACCAGTGAAAGAACTACTGTAGTCAAGCTAATGAACATACCATCTCCTCATATAGTTCCTTTGTGGGGTGTGATGAGAGCACCTGAAATCTACTCTGTTCGCATATTTCAGGAATTCAATACAGTATCACTAACTACAGCCCTCATGCCTGTGCAGTAGATCGCTAGACCTATTCACCAGCTCTCCCACTCTTGCCTTGATTTTCTTTGCATGAAGACAATAGGAGGGAGAGTCTATTCTACAGCCATTCCATAAGGTCAGATATTATACCACTTGAAACTGTGACTAAAAATAACTCCTATTTATCTCAACCAAAAGTACAGTGGGGAAATGGACCAGTGGTATGAAAAATTGAAGAAGAATTGTCCCACTACAGGAAATTTTCTGCTAAAAGCAATTGTCAGTGGTCACTAGAGTGGGTGTTTTTTTTTGGGGGGGGGGGGGGACTGTGACTTGTGCATTGGGAGTGGAGACGGTGGCGCTGCGTTGTTGGAGGGGTTAGTTCTTCCTGGAGGCCCATGTAAGCCCAAGACTGACATTGCTTTCTCCAACCAGAGCACAAGGGACTCCAACAGTCACGAGAGTTCTTAAATCAATGTTATCTCCCGAGAAGGAAAACCCATTACTACCAGTAAAACCTTATCTTCTAGGAAGGGCTAATTGACCTAAAAGATGGGATTTCATCTTATTTTAATCAGACCATTAAAATGGACTCTCCTGAACTCTGAAATGGATTTGCTGACCCCCAATTTCCATTATTCACCAAAGCAGGCAGTAAATATTGAGAAGAGGTTGATAATGGTGACGTTCTTGGAACTAAATGGAGGCCTTGGAGTCTGCGTTATTATTCTCCTCGCTCCCACTTAACTGTCTTCCCTAAATAACAAGCCCAGGCCGAGTTCTCCCCAAGGGCAACTGTCAGAGAAATATTCTTTCAGTGCTGATTACTGCATGAAAATTAAGGAGAAGAAGCTGCCAATTCTAGACTGAAGACAAGAATTTGATCTGCTCCAAGAGCTCCAACAAGGTGTCAAAGTTTTGAATCCCCTGCTGATATTTAGCAGTATTTGCAATGCAAATTTTCAGAAGCATTCTTGGGGAAATTACTAACTTCTCTCCACACCAGAATTCCTGCTTTCTAAAAAAGGGTCCCCAAGATAATTTTTTAAATAAATCAGACCTAAGGGCTTCTCTTAACACTTGCAAGTTTAATCAGTAACTCTCAGAAGACAGAGGGCCGGCCCTCTACCAGAACCCCTAAAACAGCATCACTGGGGTGGTTCTTTCTGTTTGTTTTTTGGGTTTTTTTTATAACTTCAATTCTTTTTTAAAGATTTTTAAAACTGATTTTTTGAGAGGGACGGAGGGAGAGGGGGAGAAACATCAATGTAATGTCAGAGTGTCTCTCGCACGCCCCCTACAGGACAGGAATGGATCCCACAACCCAGGCAGGTGCCCTGACCTGGAATGGAACTGGCAACCTTTCAGTGCACGGGACGATGCCCAACCAACTGAGCCAGATCAGCCAGGGCTGGGGTGGTTCTTTCTGATCAACCTTCCCACCAGGACATTATGCAGCCAAGCTCTCTGCATCCTCTTCTCCCATCTAATGCCATACACGGAACCGATTCATTTCTTCACCTTCCCACCAGCAGCAACGTTTAAGTCCCAGATTCCCACACTAAAGGTTAAAAGTGGGCCCTCGCCAGCCACCAATTCAGGATCAGCCTCATTACTTCTGAGGCTGTTGTGGCCTCGATTACACCCAGCCTCTCTCAGTCTCTCACATTCCACATCCCCCCATTTTGTAAATAAGGAGACAGCAAAGGAATGAAGAAAGGTTCAATAGATTAGCCAGTTTTAAGCTTCTAAAGAATGTTGGGTGCTGCTTCGGCGGCACATATACTAAAATTGGAACGATACAGACAAGATTAGCATGGGCCCTTGCGCAAGGATGACACGCAAATTCATGAAGCGCTCCATAGTAAAAAATAAAAATGTTGGCAGACTCCTAATTTCTCCATAAAAAGAAAAACAGTCATTTTAACTATCTGTTCTATAATGATCTTTCAGGACTTACATCCAATGAAATACCAGTGGAAGCACACATCCTTCCCAAGGCGTCTCAGAGCCGGAGATGAAATGAACAGACTCCACGGGCTCAGCAGTGACTGGACCACCCTGATCGTCTCATGTGCTCAATCTAACCCTGCTCTTCCCCCAGGGACCCGGGGTGGCATCAGGAGTCAGTGAAGGGCTCCCTTGACAGTGACCCTGGGAAGCAGCTCCTCCCCTGGCTTAGGGAAGGGACGCACAAAAGGTATACACGTGGAGTATCCCCTCCAAATGGCTCACCTGGATTCTGGGGTGACAGAGGCAAGAGGCATGAAGCTTGAGAGAGCAATTAAGCCCAAGCGCAGTTGGCTAGAGCCCATAAGCACCCCGAGTCATAGAAGGGTGGGGTTGGTATGAGCCTGAGTAATTAGAGATGGTTTCATGAAAAAGCACGGTAGAGCCCTAAGTTAAAGAAGGAGGCACCATTAGCTGTGAGAAGACAGGTGAGCTTCCAGGCACGAGAGAAGAAAAGAGGCATCAGTGGTCCCCCTGATTTCCGCTTTTAGGACAGTACAGCCCCAGCTCCAAAATTCTACGTCGCCACACCATTTTTCCTCCGAAGCCATTTGTGGGGATATAATACGAGGTGTCTGGCACTAGGGAGAGCACTTCTGATAGGTGTCTATACCTTCAGTCCCAGGTGACCCAGGAGTGACTCCATCAAAATGAGGAATTCACTTTGGGGCATTATTTAAAGCACTCAGCGTATATTCTAGTATGTTAATTCAGTATTTCTCTCTATTTAAGATTTCAAAACCTTTACAATTTTAACTTCCAAAAACAAAAGCCAACTTCCTAACATTCTACCAGTTGTTAGTGGACCTGCATCTAAGGGGACCCTCTGCTAGCCTCTCCAGAGTGTCCCCTCTGCAGCCGCCTGAAAAAGCCCTGTGTCCTGAGATTAACTTGCCTGCCAGCATCCCAGGCAGACCCTGCTCAGGGCTCTCAGGCTGGGATGCAGAAGCCTTAAACCACAGCTCCCCAGCCTCTTTGTCCCCCACCCCCAGCATTTGATTTAAAATTGGGCCTGTGCGTGGACCCTGTGTGTGGACCCTGTATGCGCGGCATCTGTGTTTGTCAAAGTTCCATAGCTGATTCTCTGCGCAGCCAGAGATGTGAACCCCGGTCCGTGCTAACCCAAGCCATTACCTAAGAAACTCTGCTGGGTTAGGGCTCTCTCCTAGCTCACTATCAGCACCTGCTTCCAACCAAAACCAAACTCAAAGGTAAACGCAGGAAAAGCCAAGTTCCATGCTGGGGGTGTAGGGGGGGAGTGGGGAGGTGAGAGGGCAGAAGACTGTGGATATGGACAAGGTACAAATTCCCACCAGCCCAGCCTGCTTCCTCCCATCCCCAACTCCAGATTCCTGAAAGTGGCTCCCAGGCCTCATCATGTTTGATAGACAGTTTTTACATTTCCACTTTTAAACATTAATTTAAAATCATAACATCATGCAATGCAGTTAACTGATGTTTTAAAATAGAGCAACCCTTAGTTTCTTCTCAGAGGACTTTATTATGTGGTTGGGCCTCCACAATGGGATTGCAAGGACTTGTTAGAATGTGCATCCAGGGTAGGAGTCATTTGCCTCTGACTTAGTTAAACCTAAATTCTTTAGAAGTTTTACAAGCTTGACAAATGTATTTTATGATATTATTTTATGACCTAGAACAAAACCAACACATGCATAATCGGCAAAGAATTGGAAACCCTCCTATTGTGACTCATTCATACTTATTGGCTCTGAATCAGTGATGTTCAAAGGTGAAGAAAAATAATGAAACTTCCTTTAAAAAGAGAAAAATAACAATCAAATCTCTCCCGTGATTGTGCATGTTCACTCTATGATCCGCATTCCAACAGACTGAAATATGAATGGATACACTTAACACATAAATACGTTTTAAGTCATATCAAATACATGCTAGGACATGGATGAACCCTGAACAAAGAAGCATGCTAAGAGAGTAAGCCAATCATAAAAGCACAACTATTGGATAATTGTACTTCTATGAAACATCTAGAATAAGCAAATTCACGGAGACAGAAAGGAGCTGGGGTACAGAGTTTCTATTTGGGTTTTAAAAAAATGCTTTGGAAATAGATGGTGGTGGTGGCAGTACAACATTGTGAAGGTAATGAACGCCACCAAATTATACACTTAAAAATGGGTAGCATGGCAAATTTTATGTGACATATATTTTACCACAATAACATAACTAAAAATAAAATCGTATCAAAATACTACTTGGCTAGAAACCAATGGCCTAATATCCATAGCAGAAAGTCCTGAAAGCAACTAAGACAATGCCTCCCATGTCAGGTGTCCTGGCCTCCCGACCTGGGCATCCGTGGTCTCTAACAGTTCTGGGGTGTTTCCTGTGTACAGATAGGGACAAGACTAATCCATGGACTTTTCCATCACCCATCCTGTCTCTTTGGCCAACGCACTGGACTACTATTTATTTAACAGCTGCTCGCTGGCCGCTGTAATCACAAGCTGATTAGAACTGAATTGTTTGGCCATGCTCATAGTCATCACGGCTGTCAATGATGAGCGCTTTGTTTTCAGTTCTATAAACACATGAGCAATTCTCATGTCATCAGCTACTTAAACGGAATAAATACTTAGACCATGCCTTCTCAATAGGAGCAAGAGCCAAGGAGATTTCTTCTTGGAGACAAAAAATCATACCTTAGATATGACAATGGTTTATGGTCCTCCACAGGGACACAGTCTTTAAGAGATATGCAGAATGTATTTGGGATTAAAATTTAAGGGGGGAGGGTATGGTTAAGAAAAAATGCTCCCTGAAAGGATGATAATGGAAAAAAGGTTAACAAATATGGCTTTATATCCTTTAATTAAATATTTTCCTTAAACCAGAAATAAAGAAAAAACAGCTGAAAGGGAAAGGGAAAAAACCTTATGAAAAGAAGTTTTCATTAGAGACCAATGTAGGGCTTTGCTTCAGGCCTCCCTCCAGTCTTTCCAGCATATCGTGCACCTATAGGTGAGGGGCCTTACCCTCCATTTGGCCCAAAATCTCTACTTTTCCTAAGACCAGCATATGCATCCATTCACGCAGGCAGTCATGAGTGTTGGTTAAGCACCAGGCACTCTGCTAGGCCCATTTGGCAAGACCTGCCTTGCCCAAACGAACAGAGCCCCACATACGCCAGTAAAGAAGAAAGCCTTGACCCCTCGCTGTACCACAGCCTTGAAGAGAAGTAGGCAGTAGACCAGTGAAGCCAAGAAATCAGGTTTGAGGCCAGGTAGCGTTGGCTCTTATCAAACAAGCAACTTGGTGCAAGTGATTTGACCTCGGAAAAAGAGATGGTGATGTGGTTCCTTACAGGGATGCAGTGAGAACCAAGCGAGAGATGACAATAGACATGTGTCTCTTACAAGCTCAAGTCACTACTGATCATGCCTTTTCAAGTGAAATAATAGAACAAGTAGAAAGTACACAGCAACCCGTCATGATTTCCATCAGTGGATACAGTGTACCACACCCTCACACTCCAGCCAGGGCCCCGCAACTATCTCGGAAGGAGGGCAAGCACTAGCTTCAATAGAAGGGGCTCTAGCAGGTCAGGTGTAAAGCCCAGCCTGAAATACTAGACAGGAGCTGCAGCAGGCAGGGTTTCCAAGTCAATGAAGAATTTCAGCTATGTGCATCCCTCTTTTCTTATCGAGCCAAGAAGAGAGGGACTCACGCTGGGTGCCCAAGGACACACTGCATTTACTTCCCACAAACTTGAACTAATAAGCAGACAAAGAAGTTGGCTGCCTTTGGGGTATGATTTCAGGGGCCATAGAAGGAACAGGCTTTGAAAAGTATGCATCTCCCCAGCTTGCTGAAACTTTTTCAGTGAGTACATGTTTCCATTCCAGAGAGGAAGGTAAGGTTCCAGCATATATCCCCTAAGACCAGGTGCTAATAAAGCTTACACTCCAGAGCCCCTCACTCTCCCAGGTTCCTTTCCCAGAGGTCGGCAGGGGGGCCTGGCAATGTGTTCTCATGGTACTATATTTTCATGCAAGTTGCAAAAGGATGATACTGTAAGAGCAATCACTGAAGACATGGTCCCTTTCCACGCTGTCTCATTCCATCACACTTTCTCGCATGGCAGGTAGTAGGATGATTATGGGCAATTGGGGGAGCCAATAAGGGAAGGGAAGAGGGGGTTTAGTGGGATATATTTACCTGGTTTATCATCTCTTTGTGTATAGTTAGGTCTTTGCTGGTCATCCTGATGAAAGAATGATTCCCCAGAGTATAACTCCCAGTGCAACAACCCTCCAACCCTCAGTGAGGCCCAGAGGTCATACTGCAATATGAACATGTCCTAAGTGTGAAGCAAGTATGTGAACAGGAGGAAAACCAGCACTTTAGATGCAAAGAACAGAAAGCTTGTCTGTGATATATACTCTTCCAATTCCTATAGCTCCCATATGAAAGAAAATTAACATGCCCTAGCTGGTTTGGCTCAGTGGATAGGGTGTCAGCCTTCTGAAGGAAGGGTCCCGGGTTCGATTCCAGTCAAGGGCACATGCCAGGGTTGCGGGCTCCATCCCCAGTAGGGGTCGTGCAGGAGGCAGCCAATTAATGATTCTCTCTCATCATTGATGTTTCTATATCTCTCTCCCTCTCTCTTCCTCTCTGAAATAAAAAAAAATACTTTTTTTTTTTTAAAAAGAAAAGAAACAGAGATTCCTCCTTCTTCATGAAAAGAAATCCTAGACATTTCCAAGAGATTACGCTGAATGAGCTGTGAAGAGAAAAAAAAACCAAAACAGTCTAAAGCAAGGGTTGGCAAATTATGTTTCAACAAATTATAGCCCATTGGTCAAATCTGGTCCACTCCCTGTATTTATAAATAAAGGTTTATTGGGGACACAGCCACACCCATCATTTACATATTGCTTAGGGCTGCCTTTGCCCACAAAAACAGTGTTGATTAGTTGTTACAGAAGCCAAGTGACTCCCAAGGCCTAAAATATCTTTTTTCTTTTTTAATCTTCACATGAGGACATGCTGAGAGAGAGAGAGAGAGAGAGAGAGAGAGAGAGAGAGAGAGAGAGGGAAATCAATGCAAGAGAGAAACTTCCATTGGTTGCCTTCTGTATGTGCCCAGAGTAGGATCGAACCCGCAATCCAGGCATGTGCCCTGTCCAGGAATTGAACCGGCAACCTTTTGGTGCACAAGACAACATTCAACCACCAACTGAGCCACTCCGGCTGGGCCCAAGCCCTAAAATATTTATTATCTGATCCTTTACAGAAAATGTCTGCTTATCCCTGCTCTAAACCATTAATAATACAAAGCAGATACTGATCAGTCATACAGAACAAAAACTGAATTTTCATCCTGCTTTCTCTATAGAAAATGTTCCCAAATCATGGTAATATTAAGAGAATAGCAAGCACGTAGCCAAAATATGCAGCAAAACTGTATTTAGAGGCAGGTTAGTTTGTTGACTACAACAACATTAAGATTTTTTATTCCTTTTCTCATTTTAAAAATATGCACTTTTGTACTCCACGTCTTATGACCTTCAGGCCACACCAACGGTCAGGGTAGGCACCTACTAATGTATAAAGAAATGGATCGCTGCTGTGGCCCTCGTCACTCCAATGCAGAGCTCTCATTGACTTTGGGGGTGGGCCGTGGGGTGGGGAAAACTGATAGAAGAGGCATATAGAGGAAGCAACTAGTTGTAGACAAGGGAGCTCAGCGCAAGGCAGTGATAACTGAAACAGACACATCTTCAGGGAGCACTAACCTTACACAGGCGGAAAAATAAAAGCTCTGTTTAAAATCTGAGTGTGTTCTGTCCAAGCAAGATGCTAAAATAAAGTGTAGGCAGGGGTACAGAGTATGCAGAGGTACTGGCAGGGGTGCAACTGAATGCTATGTAATTAGTAAGCAATAATCACATGCAAATTGCAGCCTATTAGAAAGCAGGAAAGGGTAAAGTCAGCTGGTCTGATTTTAAAAGCTTCCTTCTGAGCGGAGGGAAGCTTTCTCTCTCTCTGCTGAGCCAAGAGAAGCAGCAGCAGAGAAGGGGGTCCTGGGAGGTCAAATGATGCCATTGGGTGGTTAGCTGGTAGGTAGGTGGTCTTGCAATCGTGAGGTCATCAAAGTGGGAAGGTTTTGAAACCATCTGACTTTTCTACATCATCCTGCCCCAGAAAGCTAAACAAGTCCCAGAAGTTTCCAACTCCAAGAAACTGTCAAGGAACATCAGGAAGTGACAGTTGACTGTGGTCCAAGGAGAAGGCCAAAGGAGAGAAGACAGTCATTTTCAAAAGGGGAAGATGAGCGCAGTCGCTGGACCCAGGTGCTTCTTCCTGTGAAAACATTGGTGGCAACAGGACAGGTTGCCGAGGGAGGCAGGACTGAAAGCTGAGCAGAGCACAGGTCTGAGTGGGAATGAGAGCACAGACCAGACGCATTGCAGCCCTACAGGGAGGCAGTGAGGTGTCTTAGCGTAAGGTGGGCCCAGCAGAAAAGTCCCAAGGGTCTCACAAGGCAGCATCATTATGCATCAGGAATCACCTATGAACGGTACCAGAATAGATGCTGCAATTCTAAGAGACGCCCCTAATTCTAGATAAGTAAGGCATAGCTGTAGGGATTAACCAAAAGGTTCCGATTGTCATTTAAATCTCAGTTAATCTGATTAATGATGCAATTTGTGGTGCCTTTGCTTTATGAAGAATCACGTAAAAATGTTTTTAATATGCACCTGGAGATATAAAGCACCCTTCTTCCAGAGAACAGGTAAAACAAGAGGCTATGAAGCTGAGCTTCATAATACGCAATTATTAACCTCACACACCTGTAACTTCTCTCAGACTCATGTGCTCTATCTAGCCCAGAGAAACACACATGCACAAGGAGCCAGGTACGAGAATTTTCATAACATCCATGTCTGTAACAGTGGGAAACTGAGGCAACCTGAATGTCCCTCAGCAGGAGATGGTTCATGTGCCCATGCACAAATATGCCACACCACAACAACGAATGCACAGGATTGGGCCTTTTCCTTATCAAGTTACACAAAATACAGGTGATCGTACAGAAACTTTGCAAAACATACACACGATGCTCTATAAGGATTAGAGAGTAACACATACACTGTCAGGACAGTATTGCTACAGAGGCGGGAGAAAGACATCACTGCTGGGCGCTATGCCGGGGAGCTTCAACCACACTGTTGATTTTCATTTTTTAAAGCTACTACTATGTCCACAGGTATTTATCTTATTTTTCTTAATACTGCTTTGTATGCTTTTAATATTTTGTAATAAATTCTAAAAGAATAATTATCAAATTCATTTCAAATTGGTAGATTTTACTACAATGAATATATTCTTTAAAGCAGAAGAAAACTACTCAATTCAATCTCCCTAAAATGCTCTATCATAATGAGATTTTATCCATATAAATGCTTTATGAGGTTGTGATGATGATATACTATGGAATATTAAATATTAGACACGTTTAACATTGAAAATCTTTGAAATTATTATTTAAAATAACCCCCAAATAGTTCACTGCATAGATACGCCTTGATTTTAACCACTCTCCCTTTCTTAAATGTAGATTTCTTCTAATTCTCCGTTACGAATATTGTAGTTCATAATGTTTTTGTGTGCATAATATCTTTTTTTCATTTTCAGATTTAAGATATGTTCCTGGAGGTAGGACTATAAGTCAAAAAGTTTGATCATTTTTTTTGTGAATCATTAAACATTGTCAATGCGTTTTCAATATAAATGGTTGCAAGACTACTGTTTCTGGCCAAAATTGAAATAGAGGCATCAAATTTCCCCTTCGGCTTAAAATATAAAAAACCCCAGTTTACTGCCCTAAGAAAATTTCCAGTCTGGAGAGTGTTGCTCAGTGGTTAACCATCAGCCCATGAACCAGAAGGTCACAGTCTGATTCCTGTTCAGGGCACATGTCTGATTTGTGGGCTCAATCCCCAGTGGGGGGCATGCAGGAGGCAGCTGATTGATGTTTCTCTCTCATCAATATTTCTATCCCTCTACCCTTCTCCCTTCCGCTCCCTAAAATCAATAAAAAAATATATTTTTAAAATTTAATCCTCACCCGAGGATATTCTTCTTTTTTTTTTTATTCTTTATTGATTAAGGTATTACATATGTCTCCTTTTCCCCCCATTGCCCCTCCCCATCCGGCAATAAAAATATTTTTTAAAAGAAAATTTCCAAGCCATGACACAGGGAAGGGAGGGCTAGGCAGTCATCAGCCTTCCTGAGTTGGGAGATCTGGGAGAACAAGATAGAGAGATTCACTGGACCGAATATGAGCGAGAGCTGCCCATAGGAAGAACTTGAAAATCTGCGGAGGATCTCCTTTGAATCTACAGCAGGGTACTAACTCGTGCATGCAAGTACCTGGCACCAGGGAAAAGAACCACCCACAAGGATGAGAAGTTAGTGCTCATACAGGGTGATTCCCGCAGTCAGATTAGAAAACCTCCTAACTCATGGACCACTGGGTACAGTACTCAGAGGATCTTGACTTAGTCATGGGGAATAATTAGCCCCCCTCCCCACCACTAAATGCTTCTCTGAAGCCACCTAACTAATCTTAAAAACAAAACCCAAAGGATCAAACTATTTCCAAGTAACTTATCTGTGTCCCAGAATAAATTTTACAAATATTTATAAGAATACTAAAATATCAGCATGCAACAAGGTAAAATTCAGTGTCTGGAATTCAATAAAAAACTATCAGGCATGCAAAGAAGGAGGAAGAGATGTCCCTGGTTTGAAGAAAAAATAATCAAAACTAAACAGAACTGTCACTGATATTATTATCTTAGACAAGTACATTGATTCAGATCAGAATCTGGTCTGTCCATGGGCACGTGAGTAGAATGTGCATTCTGGTGTTGTTGGGTGGAATACTCCATAAATGTTAATTAGGTCAAGTTGATGAATACTTTTGTTCCAGTCTTCTATATTCTTACTGATTTTTTGTCTACTTGTTCAATAGATTACTGTGAGAATAGCATTAAAGTTTCCAACTCTAATTGTGGGTTTTTCTAATTTCTCCTTTCAGTTCTGTACATTTTTGTTCTGGTACTTTTTGAAGCTCTATTGTTATGTGTAGAAACAATTAGGATCGTTACTTCAACTTGATAAATTGAGCACTTTATTGCTCTGAAATGACATTCTCCATCCCTGGCAATATCTATTTACCTTAAACCTATCTTGTCTGACATTAACATAGTCTTTGCATTAACATTAGCATGGTTTATTTTTTTCCATCTTTGTAGCTTATTTTTATCATTATAGGAAAAGTTTGTTTTATCTAGGAAGCATTTGGGTCTTGCTTTAAATATATATATAATCTGACTTTAATTATTGAGTGTTTAGAACAATTATATTTAATGTGGTTAATTATATATTTGGGTTTAATCCTATCATTTTGCTATTTGCTATTTGTTCTATCTGTATTTCATTACACTTTTTCTCCTTTTTTAGATTATTTATTTTTTAAGAAATTTTCTAATCTCTTTTGTTGTCTTTAGCTACATATAACTCTGTTATTTTTGTGGTTGCTTTAAGGTTTACAGTATACATACTTAACTTATTACAGATGTTTTTCATGTGATATTATACTACTTCATGTACATTATAAGAAATTTACAATAACAGTTTCATTTCTCCCCTATCAGTCTTTGATAATTCTTTTAAAAATTTTATTCCAAAATATTAAAATCATATAGAAAGGTATAAAGAAAAAGAGATAACTATTTGTGAAGATATTATTAACCTTAAGTTATCAAAATCAATACTATAGTTGGAGCTCCCCTGCAGAGCACTCAGCATATGCATCTTTCTCCACCCTCCAGCGATAACTACTGTTCTGACTACACATATATTAATCTCTAATCCTTATACAGTATTGTGTTTTTTAAACAAATGAAGCAGGAACCATTATTTGTACATAGGAGGGAAGAAGAACTTTGATCCATATCATATGCAAAGATTTACTCAAAATAGATCATAGATATAAATTTAAAATCTAAAACTATAAACCTAAAATAACAGTTGGGAGTAAATCTTTGTGACCTTCACTTAGGTAAAGACTTCTTAGATATGACACTAAATGTATAGTCCATGAAATAAAAAATTTGATAAATCAGACTTTTCTAAATTAAAAATGTCTATCTTTCAAAGACACTATTAAGAAAAGACAAGTCACAGATTAAGAGAAATATCTGCAAATAACATATTTGATAGAGGACTTGTATCTGGAACATATAAAGAACTCTCAAAACAAAAATAAGAAAAACAATGTAAGTAACACAATAAATATAAAATAACAAACAGACAATCCCATTTAAAAACTGGCAAACGATTTGAACAAATATGTCTACCAAAGAAAACAGATGGATGGTAAATAAGCAAATAAAAAGGATGTTCAATGTCATTAGTCATTAGGCGAATGCAAATTAAAACCCTAATGAGTTACCACCACTCACTATTAGAACGGCTGAAATTAAGCAGACTAACCATTCCAAATGTTGGAAAGGATGTGGATGAACTGGGCTCTCATACAATAGTGGTGGGGATGTAAAACTGTATAACCACTTTGGAAAAGTTTGTCAGTTTTAAAAAGTCAACAATTCCCTCTTAGGTATTTAGCACAGAGAAATGAAAGCATATGTCTACAGAAACACTTGTACACTAATGTTTACAACAGCTTTATATTGATAGTCTATAACTAGAAACACCCAAATGTCCATTGATATGTAAATACATAAATAAACTGTGGTTTATCCATATAATAGTGTTACCATAGACAGTCAGTCAGAGGGCCGGGAAGTCTTCCCCATTGGCCAAGATGGCACAGGGGGAGGCTCTTACACTGAGCCACAAAAAGCTAGAAAGGTAAATAGACAGGGTCCCAGTGCAGGAAAGCTAGCAAGATAATTGGATTTAAAAAATTCCTCCCCTCCCTATCCCTAAAAGAACAGCAGGCTTGAGCAGGAAAAGGGGATGGTCTTTGAGAGGGTAGCCCACCATTCTCCCAGCTGTGGCACTTGAAGAAACCTCTTCCCTTTTGCACCAGCACCTGTCTCACGAGTCTGGCTTTCCTTGAGGCAGGCAGCCAAACCTGCATCTCGGTTACAATAGGATGCTACTCGGCATTGAAAGGAATGAACTGTTAATAACATGCTACATAGATAAATTTCAAAATAATTATGCTGAGTGAAAGAAGCCAGAGAATAATAGAATGCATATTATATGCTTCAACTTACATTAAGTTTGAGGAAATACAAACTAAGCTATGGTGACCGAAAATAGAGCAGTGGTTGCCTGGGGGAGGAGCCGGTGAGGTAGGAGATGAGAGGACTACAAAAGGAGCACAGAGAAACTTCTGGGGGATGGAGACCTTCACTCTTGATTGTGGTCATGGCTTCACTGATGTATACATACATCAAAACATATCAAATTGTACACTTTAAACACGTACCGATTACCGCATGTCAATTCCACCTCAAAAGTGTTTAGAAATATCAATGGTTGCACCTAACAAAATAGAAACATATTCTACAAAACGAAAAGATAACAACCACCTAACACACTCTGTTCGGTAAATTACTTCGAAGCTTCTTGTAGTCTCACTCAGAAACTGCTGCACTCCTGGAGGTAAACACGGTACCTGGCAAACTGTCACCTTGCAATTGATGGTGTGCTCAGTGAACAAACACACTTTAGGTTTAAACACTCATCAAACCCAGATTTCACTCCTCCACATTAAGCTTTCTTTTTGCTCCAAAGACTAGCTCACAATTACCTGCTTCATGAAAGAACTGGCTACCTGGGTGCCCCCAGCCTAGCTCATGCCGGGCCTGACAAGTACCATAGAATCCAAAGGGAGGGAAGAATCCAAAGCGTATAAAGCTATCAGCAGTGGCCAGCTCCCACACTGTTACTTCCCTTTCTGAACCTTTTCTAGGGTTTCTGCCCTTCCATGTTCACTCTTCTCTCTCTCTCTCTCTCTCTCTCTCTCTCTCTCTCTCTCTCTCTCTCTCTCTCTCTCTCCTTTTGTCTTATTGCATTTGTAGAAATCATTGTTAAAGATCCTTATCCTTGCTGTTAAAATTATGTGGTTTTAACCTGTTAGGAATCTACCTCACAGTAAGAAAAACAAAACAATATTTTCTTCTACCTTTGGTTGTCCTCCTGTACATCTTGGCTGTTATGTTTTGAAACAATGATCTTGAAGAGACTGGGGAAGGAGGAGGCTCTCCCACCTGGTCAGTGCATCAGGCCTCGGACTTTATCCATGCAATGGACCAGCCCTGTGCTGGGGACTTGGCTTTCCCTCACCCATACTCTCTGTACCCACAGGATGCCACTTCCCTCCAGAAAAGGGGGCCAGGTGAACGTTCTCCCCAGAGACTGGCGTAGGGCAGGGAGGGTCAGCTGATAGGTGATATGAGTCTGTGACACTTCAGTCTAAAGTATGTATGTCATGGGCAGCACTGGCTTTAAAATCCCTAGACCACATGTCTTGCTTCAAGCTTCTATACTAATTTCCCCTAAATAAAAAGAAGGAAGAGGAGGAGGAGGAGTAAGAAGAAGAGGAAGGGGAGGAGATGAAAGAAAGAAAGAGAGAGAAGAAGAAGAGGAGAAGGAGGAGGAGGAGGAGTAAGAAGAAGAGAAAGGGGAGAAGATGAAAGAGAGAGAAAAAAGAAGAAGAGGAGAAGGAGAAGGAGAAGGGAAGGAGAAGGAGAAGGAGGAGGGGGAGGAGGAGGGAGAGGAGGAGGGAGAGGAGGAGGAGGAAGAGGATGAGGAGAACAACAACAACAACAATAACAGAAGGCTTGAAGAAGCCAGCATATGAGAGCCAAAGAGAAGCATTAAGTAAGTATTCTGTGTCATTGCTAACTTCTTCATGTCATACAAACATGTTCCTCCTATAACATCCAGTAAATATTACACTAAAATGCTCTGTGTAGCCCTAGTCGGTTTGGTTTAGTTTAGTGGATAGAGCATCAGCCTGTGGACCAAAGGGTCCCTTGGTTCGATTCTGGTCGAGGGCACGTACCTGGGTTGCAGGCTCCTCCCTGGCCCAGGCCCTGGTTAGTGCTTGTGCAGGAGGCAACCAATCAATGTGTTTCTCTCACATCAATGTTTCTTCTCTCTGTCTTTCCCTCTTTCTTCCACTCTCCCTAAAAATCAATGGGAAAATATCCTCAGGTGAGGATTAACACAAAAAAAATTAAATAAAATAAAATGCTCTGTGTGTAGGGGAGGGAGGTCCCTGTGTACAAGCAAATACACTCATCCATGTCAATGTACTTGAGATCCTAAAGTCCAAACAACCTGCTTCATCTTGCAGGAGGAGAACCTAAGTCTCCCTAATGAACATTCCAGTCGGCTCCTCTCCTTTCCTGTTGCGGGACACGGAACTCAGGGAACTTCCTAGAGTTGCTCGTTAATGCCACTATCTCTGAAGAAAACAATGGACCAACATCTGAAAAACTGCTATGCTCCTAAGACAGCCATTGTCTGTTGACTGCACCAAAGATGAAACTCGCCAACCATCACACACTTGTTTAAAATTGCTTTTAGGTTGCCCAGGTCAATTTTTTTTTAATGAAATATCAAAACCAGAAGCACAAATGACAGAAACTTATGGGGAGATGGGGGAAAACACCAGAAAAAAATGTGAGTAATAAACACACAAATGTGGAATAAAAACAGCCAAAATGCCACTAAAAACCTGAGCAGTACATCCCTAGGGATGGCAAGCAATCCCGACTTATAGGAACACTAAAGTCAGATGATTACCAGAAACATCCAAAGATGACATGCAGTAGAATGGCAGCCTAAGAAAGTGGACCCTAAAGGGATTTCTTTTTCCCGTACACTTACAAAATAGGGCTTACTGTACACTTAGTTCCAGCACTTTTTTCTCCAGGAGGAAAAACCTGCGGTGACACACACACAGATTCAAGGCAGATTTCACACTGGTTGCACTCCAAAAGGCAAGCCCACATTACACATGGAGGGCCTTTCTAGGAAAGAGGTTTCCCAGGCAGCCCTCAGCAACTCCTCACAAGGTGCCAGCTCTGCAACTGGCTGTTCTGAAAGCTGTGGGGGCATAAAACTGTTTTTAAACAGCATTTTTTTACATCATATTTTTAAAAGACAAAGAGATTTGTAAAGTTTTTACCTATTTCCACACGTCAAAGGAGCAACAATTGAATAGTTCCTTTCAATCACTACTTGAAGGAGGCCCAACACTAGCATCACCCAGTCCTCTACCTTCAGATGTCTTCATAGAGATAAAGCATAACCCATGCAAGGGAGAGGCACTCTCCCTACACATACCAAAAACACACACGCATACACACACACACACACACACACACACACACACACACACACACACAGATTCAGAAATTGTTTCTGGAACCTGAAAACATTTTGTGATAAACATCTTTGAGCTAATATGCTATCAGTAGCATTACTGGTGGCTGACATTCAGGAAACTACTTCAAATGCCTTAAGCCATTCCTTTTTAAATTTTGGATATAGATTAACCTCCAGCTTCCTTCTTCTTTTAGTGAATGTCATCTCTTCCAAGAGGCCTTTCATATCCACCCAACATAAAATAGACCTCACACCCAGCACCCTCCTTCCCTATGCCCCGTTTTATGTTTTTCACAGCAGTTACCACCACCTATCATTATTACATACTAGAGGCCTGATGCACGAAATTCGTGCAATAGTAGGCCTTCTTTCCCCCAGCTGCCGGCACCAGCTTCCCTCTGGCACCCGGGACCTGGGCTTCCCTCACCGTTCCGGCTTTGTCCGGAAGGTTGTCTGGAAGGATGTCCGGTCTAATTAGCACATTATGCTTTTATTATTATAGATACCCTTTATATGTTCCTGTCTACTGCCTTGGCCAGAATGGAAAGTTCCAGGAGGCAGGAACATATCTGTTTTGTTCACCATTGTATGCTCTGGTCCTGACTCAGCACAAAATAAATTCTTGTTGACCAAAGGTAAGAGGCAAAAAGGGGACTGAGCAGGGCTAAATTTTACCTTCTGAAGCCTCAAGTTTGCATTACTATCTCTCAGATCACTCTACTGTATACAACATTGAGGTAATCTACAAGCATTGCTCCATTGAATCCTCATGACAAAACTAGCTGGATAGTATCATTAGCCTCATTTTAGAGATGACAAAACTAGATTTAGAAAGTCTAAGTTATTTGCCTGACACTTTAAGGAATCCCAACTTCTGAAGATAGGCTGGTTTTTGTTAAATTTTTTAAAGTTAAACCCATCTGCAAAATGTCTCTGTAGAGGTTCATTGATAGCTTGAAAAGTGCCCATCGCTCTGATAGAAGGAAATGCCTGGCGAAGATGTCAGGGAAGGAAGGAGAGAGCTGAGAGGCTGAGCAGGAAAGAGGTGCACAGGCTTAGCCGCCAAGCCTGACTCGTCCACCCACACTCACCTGGTTTTTAGGTTTCCTCCCAAACGTATTTACTGCTCCACGACGCCGGGTGGTTTCCCTTGGCTTTTTCAACCTGCAGCCAACTCTTCAGCTCGCCAAAACTTTTGTCAGTCCAGAGGCACCGGGACAGCCGGGTACTGTGACCGTGACGGGGCACTGTGGCGTCTGCAGCCTCAGCCTCCGTGTGACTCAGGTGCCCAGGCAGCTCACAGCAAGAGCTGACTCGAGACGCAACCTGATTCATAGGGCCCAGAGGACGCCTGGGCTCTGGCCCCAACTAATAAAGCATTTACCCAACTAATAAAGCATTTGCCCCCAGATGAGATGCAGTGAGATGGCAAACAAACAAGGAGAAGTAAAAAGGAAAGTCAACACGAGGTAAGCAAATGGTGTATGCTCTTCATCATCAACCACCCATGAGTGAGTGAGTGGTGAGTGAGCACAGCGAGGCCAGCAACAAGGAGCGTTTGGGGAGGTGGGGCAGGGCCTGTGCTGGTCTCCAGTACTAACTGAACAAACCCATCTCTCCATTGGGAAGTCTTCTCTGGAGCCTTTCTTCAAAGGTAGCACCTACCTGCTCTGATATTCAAGGACAATACCACAGAAATAAATGCATGGATCTACCTCTCCAAGGAACGGCCAGAGAATTTCTCATTCACATGACATATTTAATGAATGCCTGCAGGTGCCAGAAGCCTATAAAAAGACTTTAAAACAACTTTATGTTTTGCATGAAGATTTAATTTGCTACAGCTCTATCCAAATCTCCTCCCCCACCCCAGATCATTAATCTGGGTTTTGAGCCATAAAGTGCCCAGCTTCCATCAGAGATAACCAGAAGAGATTAAAAAGCATGGTCATTTTCCATAAACACTTTTATTTTAAGAAGTAGAATTTTTTTTTTAAACACTGAGCACTGGCAATATTACCAAAAGCTATTTAAAGAGTAGAGAGCGCGAACAGTGTTACATTTTGGTGCCTTCCCTCACAGCACGAGGCTGGATCTCGACTTAATGCCAACATACAGGACCTGTCCCTTTCCTCCCACCAGAGGTTCCCTGGTGGGGGCTGGGCTCCTAGGTCTTCAGAACCTTAGCCCAGCTGGGCTTCAAAAAGCTTTTCAGCATCTGGAAACTTCGAGAATGTTCTCTTCTGTTCATCCCAGGTAAGCTAACTGATTAAAGTTTCTTCTTGGATCAATGGGCTGCTATTGCCCTCTGAGTACCCTGACCTTTCTCCCTGGAGATAGCGGGAGGAGTGCATAGGGGACAATCCAACCAGGCAACCAGGAAAACACCATGCAATTTAACTTCCTGATCACAGGTTTCTCTGCTGGTGGATTTCTCTCAAAGGGGAATGTACCTGCCAGGGTTCTCCTGAGAAACAAACCCAATAGAAGGAAGAGAGATGGATGGATGGGTGGGTGGGTGGGTGGGTGGGTGAGTGGGTGGATGGATGGATGGATGGATGGATGAATAGATTTTAAGGAATTGGCTCACATAATTGTGGAGTCTGGGAAATTCAAACCTGCAAGGTGAGCTGGCAGGCTGGAGACCCAGGAAGAGCCAATGCTGCAGTTCAAATCCAAAGGCCATCATTTGGAGAAGTCCCTCTTGCTTGGGGATGTCAGACTTTTGTTCTATCCAAGCCTTCAACTGATCGGGTAAGTCCCATCCACGTTATGGAGGGTAATCTGCTTTCTCAAAGTTCACTGACTTAACTGTTAATCCCCAAGACACCCTCACAGAAACATCCAGAATAATGTTTGGTCACACATCTGGACTCTGTGTTCCTGCTAAGTTGCCACGTAAAATAAGCCAGCATGGGGATCTTAATGCATTCCCTCTTTGCCTTCCTCACTTTTTTTATGCTTGAAGATATACTACATGTTGTTTTTTTTTAAATATAGTAACATCTCAGCAATGCAGGTGCCCCTAGACACTTCAAAGCTTTATAAACTATCTTTGACAACTTAGAAATGTCAAACCCCTTTACAAAGGTTGTCACACAAATCTCAAGTTTAAGAATTTTTTCTCTAAATATGCTATTCTTTATAGAGATTTAAAAAATCAAATTTTTATAAATAGAAAAAAAAAGAGCATTTTAAGAAAAAGTGGATATTTTTCAAGTATAATTCCTTTTCAGCAGATTGATTCTGGGGGGGAAAACGATCAATCAGGGAATACCACATATATTTAGCAGGTGAAAAGGTAACTGCCAACGCCAATTGTAATAGAGCATACTCAGTGACACTGGCCTTTTCTTGCATTTCTTCTCCTTTTATTTTTAGAAAATGTTAGTGTGAAACGGTTACCTATTATTATCATTCAAATTTACCAATGCTAACTTTTTTAATCCTTAAAAATAAAAATCAATTGAAGAAATTTGAGTCCATAAAAGAGATAAAGTCACCTCCACCCCTACCACTCTTGACACCCATGAGATTAAAAGCGCATTAACCATGGAACTCAGGATAGGTTGTACTTCCTGCTTCCTGTTTGGGTGCCAGCTCTGATCCATCTAATTTTCACAGGGCATCTAGCATCATATAAATGCAAGGATGGTGCTAACTCTACAAAGAGCTCTGGGGAAACCCATTAAAATTAGCCTCAGTGTAAATAGCTCTATCCTGGGTATGTTGGCCTTTTAATCCCAGCATCATAAACTGGGGGCCAAGTTCCCATTTGTGAGGCAGCTTTGATGTTGGGCTGGTGAGGACTGGACTGGCGAGGAATAGTTCTTCCTGGGAGCCTGTGGAGGTTGGCACATATCTGCTACCTCTCCCTCGGGCTAGTATCCTACTAAAGGGTGCTTTATAGGCATGGAGGATTGTTATCTGAAGATCTCTGAGTACTTAAAAGAAAGGGTGTTCATTTCTCAGAATTCTCAAGGGGGATAGCCTAGAAATTTGGCTCAGTTCAATTGTGAGGCGCAATTCCAATTTTGTCCCATAAAGAGGCTCGTTAGATTAAGTGCCGACTTTTAAAAAGTTAAATATTACAAAGGTTTTAGAAAACTATGGACCCAGAACCTGAACTGTGAACAACTTCCCTGCTAGCCTAATGCCCTGGGGCTAGTTCTGCATTTCACTGACCACCCAGTCAACCTCCCACTTTATCTGGAAGGAAGAATGAAATAGGAAAATAACGAAAAATGAAAAAGCACAGACATCTGTGTCACGTTTCGGATTTGACTGCTGAAACGGAAAACAAAAAAGTAAAAGTAAACTGGTAGCCACATGTCTTTCCCTAACCTCCCGTTGAAAAGCCACATTAATAGGAAAAGAAACGACACAGAACCGAACACTCCCTGGTGGTGAGGACCAGCAGCCTGGAGAGTCAGGGGAATGAGCCCAAGTGAATGTCAATGGGCCCGGATGTGCTCTTCGGCCTGGGATCAGGGATGCAACCAGAGTAACCACAGGGTGGGGACTGGATGGGGCATTTCTAGTTCCTTCCTTGAACCCATCAGCCCCTCCTGTCCTCACTTTAGGTAACTCTGCCTTCTCCTTCTACACTCCTCCAGCCCACCATCTCTCCCATGCCTGCTTGAATCATTGGGTGCCACGCACTAAAGAGGACTTGGTCAGGTGAGCACAGGCCTGAATTCAGCAGCACTGTGAAATTATCCCTTCAAACGCATTAACTTCATGTAATCAGCAAGACCCCCAACGCCTCTAAGTTGCATTTGGCACATAAGCACCCTTCTCCCAACTGCACCTTCAAACTGTCTATGAAAGCCCTACTGTGGGTAACCCCAATTTTGGGTCACCATTGTGCCTCATGTGATCTTTGTTCTATGCTACCTAAACTTTTAGCCGCCACAGTTCTGAGAGTTAAGACAAACATGTTGATGAAAACTAAACTTAGCTGCTCTGTATGCTGACAAATATAAAGTAAATAATTAGATACACTCAACCTTACCACCATAATTGTAACCTGGCCAAACTGGACATATGGACATGAAATTCAGACTTTCTTCCTTTCTTAAAGGCCCTACAAACCTGCCTAACATTCCTCGCCAACTCCACCCCATACCTGCAGTTCCTTTTTAAAAAATGTATTTGTATTTATTTCAGAGAGGAAGGGAGAAGGAGAGAGAAACATCAATGATGAGAAAGAACCATTGATCAGTTGCCTCCTGCACACTCCCACATTGGGGATGGAGCTAGCAACCTGTACATGTGCCCCAATGTCCTGGTTCATAGGTTGACACTCAACCACTGAGCCACACTGGCCAGGACTGCAGTTCTTTTTTAAGAAAACACTAGTGGCCCAGTGCACGAAATCCATGCACGGGGGGAGAGAGAGGGAAGGGTGTCCCTCAGCCTGGCCTGTACCCTCTCCAATCTGGGACCCCTCAGGGGATAACCAAAAGTCAGACATCCCTCTCACAATCCAAAACTGCTGGCTCCTAACTGCTCGCCTGCCTGCCTGATTGCCCCTAACTGCTTCTGCCTGCCAGCCCGATTGTCCCTAACTGCTCCCCTGCTGGCTTGATTGCCCCTAACCACCTCTGCCTTAGCCCCGCATCCAGGATCCAGGATTCCCTCCTCCAGCCTACCACAGGCACCCGGGATCTGGGCTTCCCTCCCTCTGGTCAGCCATAGGCGCCCAGGCCGGCTGCAGCCACAGGGGATGGTGGGCAGGTGGCTTCGCCTGGGCTGCAGCCGCAAATGCTGGTGCCCAGGATCACAGGGTGGGCAGTTTCTCCATCTCCCAGGCCACAGCCAGCCACAGGTACTGGTGCCCGGGACTGTGGGGTGGGCGGATTCTCGGTCTACCAGGCTGTAGCCAGCCACAGGTGCTGGCACCTAGACCACTGGCGGGCAGCTTCTCCGTCTTCCCTGGGATGCAGTGTGGGTGACTTCTCCGGCTGGCAGCAGCCTGGGATCACAGGGCAGGTGGCTTCTTCATCTCCTGGGCTGCAGCCAGCCTCAGGTTTCTCCGTCTCCCCCAGGACGTGGGGCAGGCGGACGTGAGGCTTCTGCTGCTGGCTGCAGCCTGTGATCACGCGGCAGGTGGCTTCTTGGTCTCCCTGGCTGCAGCCAGCCTCAGGCACCGCACCCAACTTCTCTGACTCCCACAGGCCCGGAGCGGCTGGGGGTCGGGGCTGCTGCCATCTTTTCAGGTTAATTTGCATACTCACTCTGGCTGTTAGGTATAGCAGAATGACGGTAATTTGCATGTTTCTCTTTTATTAGTGTAGATATGCATTTATTGATTTAAGAGAGAAAGGAAGGGAGCTGGAGAGAGAAACATCAATGAGAGAGAAACATCGATCGACTGCCTCCTGCATGCCACGTACTAGGGATGGAGCCTGCAACCCAGGCCTGTGCCCTGACAGGGAATTAAACTGCTGACCGCATGGGACGACACTCAACCAAATGAGCCACAGCAGCCAGAGCCACACCTGCACTTCAATGTGTGTCATGGAGAAATCTGCTTTGATTAGTGGAAAGCATGCTTGTTGGAGCAACAAAATGAAAGGCGTTGTACCCTAAATTCAGGCTACACAAAACCAGAAGCAGCAGAAAACATTCTGCAAGGCCTCTTTTTGTTTGAGTCCAAGGCTTTGCAGAGATATTAGAGTTGCATCCCAACTGCTCCACCAGAACTAGGACTCTCCCCAAGATGCCCATGTTCTGGTTCATCACCGTTTCCATTCTAGGGCCCTTAATGGCCACACCATCCTCAAATCCCCTCACTGCACTGGAACTAGTACTCTAATGAAACCAAGAATAATCCCAGAAAAAGTATACTTTGATTTAAGTTTTCTCAAAATAGTAAAAATCAAGACATGGTCATTTTAAGGTTCTGCCACCCCTGATTCCACCACCAGTGTTAGATTTCTTTAATCACAACTTGGCCAGTGGCCTTGGTATGCCTTTGGAAGGTGCTCGAGGAGTCCCCATTTCTGCCACTGCAGTCACCACCTAGATAGGATCCCTGATGGATGGCGCTCAATCTGCTCACTACTCCAAGCATGTTTCAGCAATGGCAGAGCCGTGACCTGCTGACCTCTCAGGACAGTGACCAGATTTCCTTATACTGAGGCCCAATCTCACTCCAGATACTTTCCATCCATTGGCCCTGGTTTTGGCCTTGGGACGTACACACAGCATAGCTCCACATCTTCTTTATCTGTGAACCATCCAAATAGTTAAAGTCATAGCCTAACCTCCCTGGCAAGTCTTGCCCAGGTTCCCTCAACTACATCATGTTCTGGATTCCAGCCAGTCTGGCCCATCAAATCTAAAGGGCAGAAGAGACTCAAGATGAGTCTAATCAGCATGAGGACTATGACGTCCCTTCATCAGACAAACAAATCCATTAATACAGCCCATGCCAATTGTAGATATTTTTGGCCAAGTGGGAGGTAGCTAAGTGACAGATAACACCCACTGATCTTTTTTTTTTAACTTTTAAATTTGAAATGTGAATGCACAGGAAATTACAAAGATAACACAGAGAGGTTCCAGGTACTCTTCACCAGTTTCCGCCAAAGGTTACATCTTATAAAGCTCTAGAATATCAAAACCAAGAACTGCACATTGGTATAACATGCATGGATGTTCCGTATCATTTTATCATTGGGCAGATTCGTGTATTACCACCCCAAGTAGGGTGAAAACAACTCCACCCCACAAAGATCCCCACATGCTAACCCTTCACAGACACACTCACTTCACAACCCACCACCACCATCTCTAACCCCCGTAGCCCCTGTTTTTCATCTCTATAATAGTGTTGAATGTCCCCCATCTGAGACTAGTGTGGAGAACTGCCAGGAGGAGACCAGACGGGGCAGTGGAAGAACCCAGAGCAACTGTTTGACATCATGGTGACAAATGAGGATGCTAAGAAAGATAGAAAATTGGGGTCCTTGGCCCACGGCAAGTGTGAATGGTGGAGTTTCCCAGGAGCTCACTGGCCAGAGTCCCCACCCTGAAGTAATAACATGATGGTTGTGGTGGGGGCATTGGTGTTGTGTCTGCAGGAAGACAGGCCAGCTGACTACCCAACAATAGCAGCAGGCAGCCGTCCAGGCAGAGGCCTCCGCTTCCAAGCAAGCAGGGAGAGGCCTGCACTGAGGAAAGCCAAGGCCAGGTCAGACTTTAGTCAGGTTAGACTTTAATCAAACTCGGATTCTGTAAATCTACCTTTCTCAACATTTGTTTTTCTTTCCTTTTATACTGTTAATTCCAGAAAATGTTCCACTTGAAAAATTACACTACTTTAGCTGAACTAAGGGGAAATAAAGGAGTATTTCCCAGGCATTTGCACCCGAGCCAGGATTGCTGGCAGAATTAGTGCATCCCGACTGGCCAGGAGATGCTGCCTCCCAGCAGCAGAGCAGACAGGAGTGTGGGAACCAGGCCTTCCTCTTCCTCCCGGCTTTGATCCTTAGGGGGATGCTGCCTCTGCTGCCCGTGGGGAGTCTGAGCTCAGGGCAGGTGGCTGTAGTCACAGGGGCAGGGCAGTAGAGTGCGTGCACATGGGGGGCCAGCACAGGGCCTGGATGGAGGAGACCAGGGAGCCAACTGAGCACATGTAGGAAGAGTCAGAGGGTGACCCTGTCTCGCTGATTTTAGAATAAATGCCTAAGTGGACTCAGTGGGGCACCACCTTCCTTACATCCATTTCTGTTAATGACAGGAAGTCACCAAGACTTCTCTGTAAAATCACACGCAGATCAACGATCTAAAACCAAGGTGTTGCAAAGTCCATCAGCATGGCGAGACCAGGAAGCTAGAGAGCGCTGCATTTGTGTCAGACCAGGCCGTCACCTCGCCCCGCTGGTGGGAAGAGGGATGCATTGTCCAAGCCGATCATTTGTATAAACCAGGAGTCAGCAATCCACAGCCCACAGGCCGAATCTGCTTCACCACTTGTTTCTGGACAGCCTGTGGGCTAAGAACAGCTTTTCACAGGTAAATATTTGCACTCAATTTGATGACAGAAAATACAAATCTTGAACTTCAGTTAAATGAAATGTTATCTCCCCCTACCAAAATTTTACTTGCATCATTAGTAAACTTGAGTTATTAAACCATTGCACTCAATTATTATTATTACTAGAGGCCCGGTGCATGAAATTCGTGCACTCAGGGGGGTTGTGGTCCCTCAGCCTGGCCTGCGCCCTCTCGCAATCCAGGAGCCCTTGGGGTAAGTCCAACAGTTGGACATCCTTAGTGTTGCTGCGGAGGCTTCTGGCTGAGCGGTGCTCCCCCTGTGGGAGCGCACTGACGACCAGGGGGCAGCTCCTGCATTGAGGGTCTGCCCCCTGGTGGTCAGTGCACGTCATAGCTAGCAGTCTTTCCACCATTTGGTAGATTTGCATATTAGCCTTTTATTATATAGGATATTTTGAACCTAGTCAATAAAAAGTCTGCAAATTTGCTTTCTCTCTCTTCATAAAAACACTTACATATCCTCAATTTTGCCTCTTGATCCAAAACACCTAAAATATTAAATTGCTGGTCCTTTACAGAAAATGTTTGTTGACCTCTGGCATAAATTAATAATATAAATAAAATGGCAAAAAAAATTGATATATTGTTAAGGCAATCAGAGAAATAAAATATGTGGATTTTAAACATGTGCCTGCCCATTACAGCACAATTCAGCAAGCATGCCACTGGCTTATTCTCTAGCTTAAAAGTAGCAGGCACATGCATTTTAAACTGTCCTCTAACTCAGACAGTTTTCCTCTAAGGCCTCTTCTGTTTTCAGGCAAAATAACATAACATCGGACCTGAGTAAAGGGATTCCTGCTAACTGCTTCCCTCTGTGACTCCCCTGTCTTACTTTTGATGACCTTCAAGTGTTCAGACCTCAGATTAACCCTTTACTTCTCCTCAAAGTCACTAGGAAGTGACTGCTGGGGGCAGAAAGCGAAGGGATAGAGACCAGGGAACCAGGGACCAGGAGAGGGGACTCTGCCAGCCGGACCCCAGTCTGGGCTTGCAGGCCCCCAGGGGCAGGCGGGTTTGAGAAACCCCGGTTTAGGGACCCATGCTGGATCTCCTAATCTGGGATGAAGTTTTCAGTCTGGAGACTTTAGTGGTGGAAAGTTGAAAAACTCACATTTAACTCAAGCCACTGACCAACCCCACTGAGCCTGTATGTTAGCTCACAGCCCAGTATCGCAGGTACCATTGTTTGGTATTGCTAAGTTTTTGTTTGTTTGTTTGTTTGTTTGTTTATAACACATATTTTTAATCTGGGTGGGAAAAAAAAGAGTTTCCAAGGGTATCAGTGGGATGGAGTTTGAAGGAACAAATGGGATGAGTTTAGCAAAATAAAAAAGAAAACCATAATAAGACATCAAAGTGGCTCTGACTGGCCCAGCAAGGTCTCGGGCTCACTGCTCCCAGGGTGGGCAAACTTGCACAGACGGGCTCCGTGTTTTGAATGGCCCTCTAAGGACAGCAACTTTATAGTCAAGTAAAAGCTAGGCCTGGGGTTTATAGCACCAGAGAAACAACCCCCTCTCTTGTGCGGGCGGGGGGAGCGGGACATCTCTGGAACCACTGGGCTCAGCAGAGCTTCACAAAACAGGGAAAAGACAAACAAGCAGGTGACTCAGTTCCTGCACATCTCTTGAAGGCACTGGCGAGACCTGGGAAGATACTGATCGACAGTAATAACCCAAGGTGACTGCATAGGCAGATGCTCAATTTATGAACCACATTAATAAAATTCCATCGCTGATGGTCACCCTGGGTGGGGACCTGTTCCTCCCAAGACCAGCTGTCCCTTCCGCCACATAACCCCAAGCTCCAGCACCCCCCACCCCACACCTGAGACCCAGCTCCCCTACAGGATACACACACCCTGCACCTCCAGGCCCCACCCTGCCTGCAGCCTCACCACGCCTGCTCTGACCCCCAGCGGCTAGAAGTGCTAGGCAGGAATTACGCTGTCCCTTGCCTTGTACCTTTATTCCCCTGTCCCCTTGCCAATCCCAGTCACACAGGCCTCCTACCCTTAAGCCTCACCACCCACCTCACTTGTTACCATCTCGTCCCTGCCCCCCTCCTCACTCCTAGCTGGGATAGTTGCCACGCGGGGCCCACAACACCCCCAGAGATTCTGCTGTTCAACACTGACCCCCAGGGACAAAGGAGTGGACTTTTGCTGAATCTGTTTCCCCAGCCAGATAGCACAGTGGGGCCTTTATCTTACTTCTCTACCTCTAGGCCCAGCCCTCAGCAGGCACTCCATCAATATCTGTGAATGAAGTTCACCCGTACAGTGCCTCGCCTAGAAGCTTCCACATTGCACAGTTCCTTTAGGGCAGATGTTTTTCTTTTTTTTAAATATGTTTTTTATGAACTTTAGAGAGAGAGGAAGCAAGGGGGAGAGAGAGAGACAGAAACATTGGTATGGGAGAGAAACATTCATCGGTTGCCTCCCATACATGCCCTGACCAGGAATCAAACCCACAACCTTTTGTGTATGAGACAACGCTCCATCCAACTGAGCCACCCAGAGAGACGGAAGACATTCTGAATCGTGGCAATCTCTGCGATATGCGCACTGCAGTGAGAAATGAGACACTCCGTACTTGAAGCCTTAAAATTACAGAGCCTCGCTGCTGTCCCAAATTATAGTTCTAGAGAATAAACAGCAGGGGCAAGATCTGGGGCTTGGGAGGAACTCAGGGTTGTCCTCCAGTGACGTCATCCAAGCCGCATGGCAGGGAGGTTTCTCCAGGGGCAGAGGCAGAAGCGGGCCGGCGGCAAGGCCGAGAGTGGGCCTGAGAGCAGAGGACCAGGGGGGACGAGACCTTCAACAAGAAGGGGCAGGAGCTGGTGGAAGGACGCAGGCAATGCAGGGGGGCCACGCAGGGCAGCACGTGGCACACGGGAAACCTGCGAGGAGCCAGCACCAGAGAACGCCTCTGACGGGGGCGTCTGCCTCTGAGCACATCGCGGCTGCGGACAGCTGAAGAGGGGGGTCAGGAGCTGTATTGTCAACCCAGAGATTTCCGTCTGGGGACATTTCCCCTGACTTGATGGGTTTATCATCTTTCCCACACCCCGTTGCCTCAGCAGGGCACTCAAGGCACCATGTTTTAATATCAAACCTGCTCCTTTAAGCCAAGGGATTCGTGTAATCTCCGGTGCTGCAAAGGACTCCTGCAGGCCTCCTGTCCCCCTAATGACACAGAAAGTGCCCTCTAGTGACTCAGGAAGGGAGGGGCGGGGGTCCCCACAACCAGAGCGCCACAGGACAGGAGTAACTATGAGCGCCACAGGACAGGAGTGACTATGACTACTGACATCAGCGTCGCAGCTGAAAGAAATGGCAAAGGCATGAACTGTGACGCAAGGTCAGCAACAAGGGAAGAGAAGCCTCTCCCAGGGGAAGGAGTGAGGGGTGGCTGCGACAGCTGTGAGGCCGTGACCAGTCCCTCCAGCCCTGCGGGCCCCCGTTTCTCCACGAGGCCGCCTAGGAGTCTTCCGAGGCGCCTCTGGTCCGAGCACCCTGCGTGCAGCCAGCGGGACAGCCCTGGACGGGACACTGAGCCAGCACAGCCACAGTCACGGAGGCACGGCCCTGGGGGCCGGTGGAAATGGGCTAAGGAAAAGTCTCTTCTCAGTCCAGAGACTCCAGGACAAGGGTCAGCAGCCATCTCGGTCACATGCGCACTCACCACAGGGGCCTTGGGGAGAACAAGGCTCAGAGTCAGAGCCCCATTCGTTCGGGGAAGCAGCCCTGGGTGAGAGCAAGACGCATGTCCAGTAGCAGCAGTTCCCACCCGGGCTGGAAACCGAGCACAATCCAGAGTGAATGTGAACACCCCGGACCCAGCAATCCTCTCCTCCTGTACCGCCCAGAGAAACTCCCGTGTGTGCACAGGGAAGCACAACAGGGAGGCCCGAGCTAGCAATGTTTCCAGTTCCAACAAACTGGACACAGCCTACATGTGGACCAACCCGAGAACCACGCAATAACTGCAGTGCGTTCATACAGCAGGACAGGATCCAGCGGTGGAAGTGGACGGGGGCGGAGGGGGAAGAAAGGGGGGGTGCCCATGTTAGCTGCTGGGTGAATCTCACATTGTTATGGTCACTCATCCTTTCAAAAGCACAGGGACAAGCCTTGGCTGAGACACTGCTCACTGAACGCAGTGAGTGAAGCCCTGTCCTAGTGGGGGACAGAGGGAAGACAGTCCCGCTGAGTGACATGCAATATGACAGACTATGTCACCTACACAGAAGCCCCAAGCAAGGAAGACGGGCGTGCAGAAGAGGTGCTGTTGTGCCCGGGGTCAAGAAAGGCTAGATCAGATCCAGGTGATGCTTCTTATCAGAGGCTGAACAGTGGGTGTGAGTGGGTTGTTTGTATTATACCTTACCTTTGTAAGTCCAATATACACTGAGTAGCCAGATTATTATGATCTCTGAACACATAATAATCTGGCCACTCAGTGTGTGAGTGTGTGTGTGTGTGTGTGTGTGTGTGTGTGTGTGTGTGTGTGTGTTTTTTAGAGGCCCAGTGCATGAATTCGTGCATGGGTGGGGTCCGGCCAGCCTGGCCAGGGGGAGGGGACATGGGCGGTTGGCCAGCCTGCCTGCTGGTTGAACTCCTGGTCGAGGGGACAATTTGCATATTAGCCTTTTATTATATAGGATATATACTGAGTGGCCAGATTATTATGCATTCAGAGATCATAATAATCTGGCCACTCAGTGTAGCTCAAAATAATTTTAATTACAACTATGACTAATAAGAGAAGTAATTAACAGATGAGAGTATAGTCTCCCACCTTAGATCTAAATACACCCGTCTTCATGATCCTGAATCTGTCTACACCCCCACAACCCATCCTCCCCACACCTGGTGAGGGGGAAGCCACACCCTGGCAGGGGGACCCCTGAGTCCCTATGCCTTTGGTGGGTGCAGACACAGACACTGGGGCCACAGTTCCTGTCTCCCACCCCCAAGTGAACCAACCTCCCATCCACAGAGGCCAGTGTCTCTCAAGAAGCAGAGGTTCTCAAGGTCCAAAGCAAGTGACACTCGCTCCTGGAATCTAGCCAATCCTCAGAGCACCTGCTGCTACAGAGCGGGGAACCCTGTCAGAGATCTGATTCCATTGTGGGACCATGGACTTCCACTCCAAGTCACACTTTTCAGCCTTAGCCTTTTCACGTATTTAAAATACATATGATATGACAATATTCCCCTCAGACCTATATCTCTTTAGTGTCCCCTCAGACCTATATCTCTTTTGAAAAGAAAAAGCAGAAAGCAAGATGCACGTATTTGGTGAAGATGCTCTCCCACTGGAAATGAGTGGCTGGAGTGGACGGCTCCCGAATCCCCAGCAGGAACATAATAGAAACGGCCTGGCCTCTGCCTCGCTGTAGGACTAGTAGTCAGCTAAGCAAAAGCAGCAGACACACCACATGTCAGATTCTATCTGGCTGATAAGGAATCTGAATTTAATCCCATTGTCCTTGAACAGCGCCCCATTTCCAGAACAACCACAGGGACTTCCCAGCAATAGGATTTTCAGAGCTAAACATTCTGGTGTTCAGCTGTGTCTAGAGAAGCAACATCCAAAGCCAGCCTGAGTATCACCGAGAGCTAAAACTCCAAGTACGCAATCTGCCTCCAGACACGCTCCTTATAGCAAGTGATGGTGACGTGTGCCTGGGTCGGAATCCCCCGAGAGTAGAAGGAGTTCGCTGTGAAGTGTGGCACTCTGTCCGGCTGACACCAATCCATCAGGAGGCTAGTGAGTGTGAGAAGCTAGGTGAATGGTGATTTGGCATGGCACACTGGCACAGAAGCAGGTGTCAAAATAGGTGAGGTCATGTACACAAGACCAGCTTTCTAAAGAACAGAAGCTGGGCAATGAAGTCAATTTTTTCTCAGCAACCAACGCCTTCGAGGCATAATCTGACAAAACAGCCATGTTCTCTTGTTAATACTGTAAGAAGTCTAGTTAACAAAGAAAGCCAAAGGCATTCGGCTGTGCATAGCACGCTGGCTTTGAATAAACACAGAGCAAATGAGATCACTCAGTCCCCAGAGGACCACAGGGGCGAACGCCCTTCACAACTGGAGGCTCAGAGGGGAAGCCAGAGAGCCAGGAGACACCAGCGCAGGTACCCAGGCGAGGGAGCTTGTATCCTCGAGGGGAGGGAGCCAGCACATTCTGCACTGCCCTTGGCTCTCTCAGCACAGTGCCCTTTGCTCAAGGAGGAACAGACTCCGTTCTGAGAAACACAGGACTCCCCAATCAGGAATGCAGAGCACTGTGTTACAGCGAACCATTCCAAGTGCCCAGAACGGGGCCAATCATTTCTGGCTCACATTATCTAATATGGCAGACTGAACAGACAAACCAGGAATGCCCAGGTCCCATCGAACTGCCCACATGTGCATGGACATGGCTTTGGCTACGGTCCTGGTCCTCCCTTGTGGGTCTTTTCTCCTGTTTTTCCAGCTTTTAATTCTAAGACTTCTCTGCCTTATTTATGTTGCCTGGATTTGTTGTCTCCCTGACATCCTCTGGACCACAGTTACTGGTAGATTCCTTTATTGGAGGGCCTAGCAAGCACCAGGCACTGCATAAGGCTCCCGCTCAGAGTGAAACAGGGGGGGTCCAGGTGCAAATTAAAAAGAGTGTCTGATCATTAAGGAGGTCTCAATCTAGTCAGGGAAGACAGGGGGACAAACAGTTACAAATGTTCTATGAGGTGGGAAGGCCATACCCCCAGAGGCCTCATGGATAGGGTAACACAAATGGTAGAGAAAAACCCTACAAGAAGCCAATGAGGAGGAGGTAGAAGGGTCAGCTTGCATAAAGGAACGAGGTGGAGCCCTCCCCTCCCAGTGGATTCAGACACATCCACTTAGCTCAGCTTCACACGCACCCCAGCACAGAGCAAGTGTGGAGGTGACATATGAGGTATACCGGTTAATAATGGGGATTTTTTTCAATAGATGGAGTTACACATGTTTATATGTGATTTGATATGTATGTTATTTTGTTGTATTGACAACAACTTCATACTTCATATGTCAAATTTTCTGAAGGTGTTAACATCATAGATATTTTTACACTTAAAAATGTCGAATTTCATGCCAAAAAAAAAAAAAAAGAGCATTTGCGGGAAGTTTTAATTCATTACTTTATTTTGAAGAAAAAGTTATTGTATACTTCGGGAAGCTTAAGGTGAACATGCTCCACCTCAAGATACTTGTGAACGCTGGTTTAAACGCTTTAAAAGTGATGATTTCAATGTGAAAGACAAAGAACGTCCAGGTCAACTGAAAAAGTTTGAAGACCAATAATTACAAGCATCATTGGATGAAGATGCATGTCAAACTCAAAAACAACTTGTAGAAAGATTAAACGTTGCTCAGCAAACAATTTCCAATTGTTTACAAGCAATGGGAAAAATTTTAAAGGAAGGAAAATGGGTGCCACATCAACTGAATGAAAGACAAATGGAAAACCAAAAAGTTATCAGTAAAATGTTGCTTCAATGGCACGAAACAAAGTCTTTTTTGCATCGAATTGTGACTGGCGATAAAAAGTGGATTTACTTTGAGAATCCCAAATGCACAAAATCATGCGTTGATTCAGATCAACCATCAACATAGACTGCAAGGCCAAATTGCTTCGGAAAGAAGACAATGCTCTGCGTTTGGTGGGATCAGGAAGGTGTGGTGTATTATGAGCTTCTAAAACCAAGTGAAACTGTTAATACTGATCGCTACCGACAACAAATAATCAATTTGAACCACGCTTTGATAGTGAAACAACCAGAAAGTGCCAGAAGACATGGCAAAGTAATTTTGCTTCATGATGACACACCATCACACACTTCAAAACCAGTTAAAGACACGTTAAAAGATCTTGCCTGGGAAGTATTAACCCACCTGCTATATTCACCAGACCTTGCTCCTTCAGATGACCACTTGTTCCGAACGATGGCACATGCACTTTCTGAGCAGCACTTCAAAATGTATGAAGGAGCCCTGACCGGTTTGGCTCAGTGATAGAGCGTCAGCCTATGCACTGAAGGATCCCAGGTTCGATTCCGGTCAAGGGCATGTACCTTGGCTGCGGGTACATCCCCAGTAGGAGGTGTGCAGGAGGCAGCTGATCGATGTTTCTCTCTCATTGATGTTTCTTCTATCTCTCTCCCTTCCTCTCTGTAAAAAATCAATAAAATATATATATATTTTAAAATGTATAAAGGAGTGGAATATTGGGTCTCAGAATGGTTTGCCTCAAAACAGAAAAGTTCTATTGGGATGGTATCCACAAATTACCTGCAAGATGGGGGAAATGTGTAGCTAGCGATGGACATAACTTTGAACAAAGCACTTTTGATGTTTCTCTTGAAATTATCGCGTTTTCTTTTATTACAAAATCCTCCTTATTAACCGGTACACCTGGTAGAGGTGTCTTCTCAGTCCCACTGCCAGATGTCAAGACAGCGAGCAGGCCCTTGGCTGGTTTATGTGCCAAGGCCAAACAGTGCTCCTGACAGTAACCGTCAGGAGACACCACTGCACTCAGTGACAGGAGATCCAGACGGTGACAGAGAGAGCGGGCTTGGGAAGCTCCTGTGTGCCGACCACCTTTCCTGTCAACCCCATGGGAAAAACAGCCCCAAACCACCATCCCCCCAATACAGTGGCCTACAACCAGCAAGCCTGCAAAGACAGAGTGGAGAGAGAAGCTCTGATCATTTTGTTCAAGGAGTCCATTCGGTTGTAAGACCGGCCCCACTGCTACCATCTCTCAAGATCGGGCAGCCCAGGAAGCAGTCCCAGGGTACTTGCAGTGCCTTTTCAGTAAATGCTTTCTTATGAGGGAAGTATACTATTTTCTCAGGGCAGGACTATTATCATATACCTGTCCCCTTTGGCTTAAAGAGGACAACAGCATACCTCGCTCAGACACGAACCAGGCACAGCTCCCGGGGGAACAGTCAGAGGGTCTTAGGCTGGAAAATGCTCCCAGGAACTCTCTACCAGGGACGGAAGAGCAGCCAGTAGGCACTGTCGCCTTGCAGTGCCACAGCACCCAGCTGCGGCCTCCACGGAGTATCTGCTTGTCCAACCAGGTAAGAAGCTAACAGTGCTCCTCAACAGACCTGGAAAGTCACTACCATCTCAACTATAATTCACCCAAGGGCCAGCCCTTCACGGTGCCAAGCCCCTTTCACATTTGGACTTCAACTGACGTAAGAGGGATTTTGTAATCCGCATGGAATTCCAAAACAAAACCATAAAATTACATATTTCCTTTCTTTTCAAGCCTGATAATGCCTAGGAACCTTTGTGCTGTGTTTTGCCAACATGAGAATGAACCGTTGATTCAAGTACCACATTTCATATTTTATGAAATTCCCATGAAACGTGATACGTTAAGCTGATTCTATAAAGAAAGAAAAGCTGAATTATGAAAAGCAAACATCTTGAACGACCGAGAAAAGAATAACTAAAAAAGTTACCCATGTCTTTTGAAATGGATGATATAGGCTTGAACTACTTAAAATCTATCAACCACCTTTGGAAACAATGCTGATGCAAGCAAAGTTGAGAGGGGAAAAAAACAGGATTTCAGGATTTTCATCCAAAACCTAACTTAATACAGTGTTTTTCTGAATATCCATCTTTACTCGATGGCTCCTATCCTAAGGCCACTGCCAAGTTCCTTGTGGTGAGGGGCCTCGGCCGGAGCCCTCCCCTCCCACAGCAGCTCTCTGCGTTGGGCACGTGCTGGATGCGTGACCACGTGAAGGAGTGGAGGATGGGGATTCAAAGACAGATGAGCAAAAGCACCTCTGAAGAGGAGCAAGACTTGCCCCAGAGCCCTTGGGCCCAGGTACCCATCGCTAGCTCACGGGCAAGATCGCCCAAGATAACCCAAGTGATTGCTTACCAACCTCCCCTCTTCTCCTAAAGCCCAGCCCAGTCTTTATGTTCTCTCATGACACCGGCATACTGGAAATACTGAATTTTCTTCTGAACCACCTTCTCCTTTAGTTACTCATTGTGTGCAGGAGAGAGCCCTTCAATGGCCTGGGCATGGATGTCACCACCATTGTTGTTGTTGTTTTTTGAGAGACCCAAATGAGTACCCACCACCGGAGTGAAGGGTTTAAGCAGGCCATGTGAGAGGCTCACACAAGCAGCAGCAGGGACGTGCAGGGGAATTCAATTTGGACGGATGGCCTTTGGTTGCCTAAGAAGCCCAGGAAGAAACTAAGAAGGTGCTGCCTTTGTGAAACCTCCCCCTCAACCCCCTTCACAAAGACCTCTGCTTCTACCGAGGCCCCACGGTGTTTTGTACCAAGGTTAGCATGTCCAGATGGTGCTGTATTACACTTTTTGTATGTAACTGCATTTGTTTTCTATTGCTGTATAACAGATTACTTAGCAGCTTAAAACAACACACATTATCTCACAATTTCCATGAGGCAGGCGTCCAGGCACAGCTCAGCTGCGTCCTCTGCTCAGGGTCTCACAAGGCTGCAATCAAGGTGTCAGCTGGGGCTGTGGTCCCTTCTGAGGCTTGGGGTCCCCTTCCAAGCTTATGTGGTTGTTGGCAGCATTCATTTCCTTGCAGCTGTAGAAATCATGGCAGCTTGCTTCTTCAAGGTCAGCGGAAGAGAGTGTGTCTCTGACTTTTAGTCCCTCTTTTAAGGGCTCACCTGTTTTAGCCTGTCCCACCAGGATAATCTCCCTTTTAACCGACTCAAACTCAACTGATTTGGGACCTTAATTACATCTGCAAAATCCTTTCCTCTTTGCCACATAATGTGACCTAATCATGGTCCCGTGATGTTCGCAAGTCCATCATGATCAGAGGTCCCACCCACATTCAAGGGGAGAAGATTACACGGGGTGTAGAGCAGGGGGCGGAAATCTTTTGGGCCATCTTAGATCCTGCCTACCACAGCATGCATGTGTAAGCTCCCTCCTCTTAGCACCTTATTCTTGAACTTAACAGCATCACTTGTAATTATTTCGTTTGTGCTGTTCTCCATTACCCTATACTCAGACACCAAAGTGACTGACTCCCTCAAGTCACACTCACTGATGAGTGAATGAAACAGTCAACTCATCTTTACTTACTGAGGGCTCCAACCACAGAGAAACTGGGGCCACAGCTGACAAAAAGCAGTGAAATCTCAAATCTGGGGGAGGTTAATCATCCTATAACCCTCCAATTAAGACCTGGAAGAGCTGGGAAAAGACAGAAAGAAGATCTAGAAAGAAGGATGTGGGGCAGTAAGGTGTATACAGGGAAAGAAAACATTTGGACCAAGTTGGTAGTGTGAGTAGATAGCAGGGAAGTCAGGAAGGCAGCCAAGTGAGGCAGCCCTGTGTGAGGCCCTTTCCTCACGACTATCAGCTTGCTTCTCCAGTCCCGCCTTGCTTTGACCAATGAGCCCAACCCCTTGAGGTTTCTGTGAACCTCCTGGCTCTCAGTTCTCAAGTTCTGGAGAAGCAGCAAACATACCGCTGTCTCCGGACCTCAACATGTACATATGAATTCCTAGATACATGCCAATACTCACCCTGCTGAGCCTTCACAATTCTGCAGGTCAGCATGAAGAGCAGCCCCTTAATGACTAAGGCAGCTCACCTTCCTTTTCCATGACTTGGCTGGGCTCAATGTCATGTAACCAAATGGCCTTTTTGACGCTAAAACAGGACAATGTATGCTTGGTGATAGCCTGGGACCCTATAGCAACGAAGGTAGAACATAGAGAAGGGGAGCCAAACAGTTCTGCTTTCATCCCTCTGCTTTTTCTATTTTCCTCAGAGACACAGAATCTTAGAGCTGGAAGGGGTCTAAGAGGTCATCCCGTCGTACCCTACCCCAAGTCTCACAGCCCTAACAGGTCATCTGGTCCCTGCTGGAGCATTCCCAGTGCAAAGAATACTGTAGTTAGAATACTAATTGCCACATACCTGTCTTAAATCAACTCAACATGCATTCTGAAAATGCCCAGTATTCCCCACAATAAGCAAATGCCATATATAGTATTCCTGTGTTCACCCCCACCTCTCAGGACGCTGACAGACATCGCAGATCAGCCATGGCACCCTTTCCTGCTGATGCTGGATGTGGCTTCAGAATCCTCAGCAGAGAGCTCCAGAAAGTCGCCACTGATCAGTTTATGTTGGCAAAGGAAATCAACTAATTTTCCAACCCTGTTCTAGCAGCTTGTCTTCAGTCAAAAACCACTTTCCTATAACTCCTGCTCATTGCTCCTAATCTGCCTTTAAATGCAACAAGTTTGCCCCTTTCTCCAAAAACAACCCTACATATCTCACTACATCTAAACTTATCCCCCACTTACACCCTGGCAGGCTCAAGCCCAGTCCCAAGGACAGGGTGACCTGGGCGGGTCAAAGTAGAGCTCTAATTCTGGGATGATCAGGATGCCCTCGTAGTGTTTCAGGGTCAGAGACGAGTGTGTGCAGTGAGGGCCATGGGGCACTGTTCTGCTTGCGGGAACTGGCTCCAGACACGTTAGGTCAACCTAGAACAGGAGTGGCTTTTGGGGGAGTCCAATCTTAAGGAGCAGAGGAAAGAAGAGGCAGGGAAAAGGAAGCAAGGAATAACATGGTTGAGCTCACGAGGATACTGAAAACCAATCAAATGAAAATGCTCCCAATTACACATCAACCTTTATCATATCACTGCTGTCTCCTTTCTGTACCTTCTGACCATGCATACTCAGTTCCCAGTATAAAGCATGCACTTACTCACAATCACTCACAAAGCACTAACTAAGACCAAGACAGAGCTCTGTGGCATGGCTCTAGGCACACCTTCGCACTCATTCACTCATTTAAGTTTTTAAATCAAGTAGCTGTTAAATATCTATGAGGCATCAGGATCAGACTGGAGCTGGAACCACAAGGGCTACGACAATGCTATTGCTGCCACCATGGAATTCACAATCCATCTGTTTCAGAGGCAAGTAGAGAACTCCTTAAGATATAAAAGGGGTTATACAGTACAATCCATTTTGCATGGATTTTCTCTTCAGAAGGCATGACAGTTAAAATTAAGATACATACCATCTTGATCTACTGAACTAGCAAAATTATCAAAAAGAAAATTCAATAATTTAGCATTTTTTTCTAAGTACCAAAAACAAATCAACATGTGCTCCAGTGCCTCAGAAACAAAACAATCGGGTGAGCTAAAGCTTCAGGTTAGCAAATCCAGGCTCCCTCCGATTCTCAGTGTAAACCCACAGCTTCCTCGGGATCATGATTGCTCTTCCCTGAAGACATTCTATCCCTCATCTCTTCTCTCCTCAGCCAATGTCCACTGAGCTCCTAAAACGTGCCTGGCATTAAGCATGAAAACTGACATGCAGGCAGCCAACTATGGTAGAGGGGATTTAGCCTAGGGTCTCTGGCCCATAAGTGTATTTGCAACAAATATTTATTGTCAGTGAGATAAGTGTCAATACCATGGTTTGCACAGAGGGCCAAAATATCGGGGGTCAGGGCAAGGTCTGGAGAATCTGGCATCTTAGCCCCATCCTGAGCACATGCGGGAAGCGGAGGGTAAAGCGTGAACCAGGTGAGGAAGGGCCTCGTAAGCAATACTGAGGTCAGAGAGAAGGCTGAAGTGGACTGGACGATATCTAGCCCCATGGACATTCTGCCCACATGGAAGGACCAGGACTTCTTCCTGAGGATGAGCGGAGCCACTGAGGGACCTCCACCAGGGACTGAGGAGGCCAGATCTAGAGGGTCAGACAAAACCAGGCAACGAGGTATAAAATGGACCAAAGGAAAGCAGAAATGAAATCAGGGAAACTAATTAGCTCAGAGAGAAAATTAGGAAGGAAAAAATGATGTCTGAATTCAGACACTGTAACTGGAAATGAAAAGAGATGTACAGACTTGAAAGGGGAGTGAAGAGTGAGAGGCAGCACCTGGCCAGTGTGGCTCAGTGGCTGAGTGTTGACCCAGGAACCAAGAGGTCACCAATTCAATTCCAGGTCAGGGCACATGCCCACGTTGCGGGCTCGATCCCCAGTAGGGGCATGCAGGAGGCAGCCAATCAATGATGCTTCTCTCTCATCTCATCAATGTTTCTATCTCTCTATTCCTCTCCCTTCCTCTCTCTCTAAAAATCAATAAAAACATATTTTAAAAAAGAATGAGGGGTAGAGAAGTCCAAACTTGGTGGTGGATGATTACAGAGAGTGAGAAAGAGAAAGGGGTCTAGGAGGCCCTGGGTAGCTCACTTAGCTGTGATGGAGTACTGTGCGCTTCACAGAGATGATGAACGAAGTGCTGTGGGGGTGCTGAATGGTGTGTAAAGATGCTGTGTTGAGGCTTGGACATGGGGCCTCAGGGATACCCAGGACATGGCTGGCTCCACAGGTGTGGAACACTGCAGAGTGACCCGAGCTGGGGTCTCATGCACCTCGATGGCAAGGAAGCCACATTGTTGGGGGGAAAGAGTGGCACCCTGCAGGAAGGCTGGCCCAGGTTACCAAGAGCCCTCAAAACTCCAAAATGCAGTGGTCTATGGACACAGCAACTGATATTTCCCCAGCAAACACCGGCTAAGAAAACAGTCTTAATCCACGTATGGGGTTAGGTTTAAAATTCGCTAAGACATTCTGTTCTACCATAAACGTGGATTTGTAAGTAGAAGCCCTATGGAAGAGGACCACGACAGAGATGGTTACAGCCACGGAGGTAACGACTGTGATTCAAGGTGCACCTTTCCTGCTGGTCCTCTGGGAAAGTCTACCAAGGAAGGAGAGAAGGATGGAGTGAGAGGCACACCTTCCGTATGAACAAAGTGGGAAAATTCCCGATGAACAAACGGCAGTTACATTTGTCAGTTACTTTGAGATTCAGCTGTGGAAAATTCCACACATAGGAATGGTCAAACAACTGTTTTCCTTTCTTCCTTCTTTTCTCATAAAAGGAAGAAGGTGAAGGCCTCTAGTGGAGAAGAGAGTTCTGGAGAAACCACTTCGGCTGAGACTGCGACAGAAACGGCTCTTAAGTTGAAGTGCTCAGAGGCAGGACTGCACAAAATTACAGGGTTTGTTAGGGGAGGCGGGGGGCGCTGCAAACTGGCCTGAATGTGACTTAGAATGCAAGGTGAAATCTAAAGAAGCATCTAATCAGTCTAGGAAGGAGTTGAGTTGAGATCAAATTATAATAATGCTAAGTGAAACCATTTGACTTTGCCATTTCTGTAGGTTAAAAAAAAAAAAATGGTCAGATATCAGCCATTGCCCATGATTTGGCGGAATGCTCAGGGTTGGAGATCACCTTGGCCAGGTAGACCGAGCTGTACTGCTTTACAAAGACTGCTTTGCATGGCTATTTCTGTTACTACTTAATGCTTTCTGTGCTCAAGATTATTAACAATCGGTTTTTATTTCAGAAAAAAATAAAACGTGAAGGAAAAGCCTTATTAATCATAAGGCAAAATTACCAAGAGAAAAGCATTCTCTAATTATAAAGGGGAAATTCTTTCAAAGGGGATTCGGGGAAAATCAAAATCCCAGTTAAAGCTGGAAGTATCCATGCCTGGAGTTAGAAACTGGAGGAAAACAGCCTACTCGCTACCAAATGCAGTGAGGGGTTCCTGCATGTCGCCTGCCTCACCTGGGGTCCCCCCAGCACCTTGCTCTCCCCCCTGGGAGCCCAGAGGAAAAACAGAAAGCACTCTTCCCTGCAAAGGCCTGGATCGCTCTGGCCTTCCTCTGCTTCCTGTGGCAGGAGCCCCTCGCCCACCTGGCCCACTGCATGCCTGTGCCCAGCATGGCAGCCTGAGGGCGTGTCAGGCACAGACACACGCAATGATGACTCCAATAACTGGGCACTTCCAGGAAAAAGGGCGGCACAACAGAGGCCTCCAAACCACCGTCCTGCCTGTCTACCCCCAATGACCCTGAGAAGCACAGGTAGAGAGATGCCATGAGCCCCGAGACCGGGGTGGCCCGCCACACAGCACTGACTTCGAGGGGCCCATCCACAGCAGTGCTACAACTCCCTCTGCAGGAAATGCAGTGCTGCAGGAAGTAATCAGAGTCCGGCAAGCCCGCAATATCCAAGGCCTGGGCGGCCAAGGGGAGACGTGAGCTCTGCCAGCAGAAAGGCTAGAACAGTGACGGGCAACCTTTTGAGCTTGGTGTGTCAAACTCCGCCAAAAAACTGAGCATAACTCGGGTAGTGTGTCACTTTGAGGAAAAAACATTATTTCGCAAATGTTTCATCCTCAGGAGCAGCAAATGTTTCATCCTCGGCATGCGGCCACCTCAGCGGCCGCGTGTCATCAGAAATGGCTACACGTGTCAGTGCTGACACGCGTGTCATAGGTTCGCCATCACTGGGCTAGAAGGTGGGTGCAGCTCTCAGCTACTCTCTGACCCAGTTTTTTAAGAGGGGTGCAGGCCCACCCTGGTCAGTGTAGTTTAGTGGTTAGAGTGTCAGCCCACAGACCAAAGGGTCTCGGGTTTATTCCCAGTCGAGGGCAGGTTCAATCCCTGGTAGGGGGCTTATGGGAGGCAACCAATAGATGTGTCTCTCTCAGATGTCAGATGTCATTCCTTCTCTCTCTCTCTCTCTCTCTCTCTCTCTCTTCTCTCTCTCTCTCTCTTCTCTCTCTCTTTCCCTCCCTCCCTCCCCTTTACTCTCTCTGAAATAAAGAGGGGTGCTGGCCTGATGCACAGTGGGAAAGAAGGGCTACAGATGGGACATTGACAGGTATCCTTTCTGTCACCACGCGTCAGCAGCACCAGAAAGAGTGACTCAGCCTCCCTCCCCAAACGGGCGGACTGTGGCTTTCCTGGCCTTGGTTTGTGGCTGGTTCAACCTGGTGGCTCCATCCCCGATAGCGTGCCAAGTGGGTGAGCAAAAAAGGTCAGGCCGAGGTCAGAACACTGGGGCACTGAGAACATTAGATGCCAAAAGCAGAGGTTTTGACAAATACGGGGCTAACAAAAACAAACAAACAGTGAAGACCAGGGCCCCCACCTCTGAGTGGCCCAGCTTCTCAGGCCTCCCCAGCCCACAAGCCACAGCTGGTGAAGGCCCGGAACCAGCAGATCCATCTCCAGCAGGCATGCTACCAGGCAAGTGCTCACAGGAAGAGTTTCAAACGTGGGAACACAGAGAAGAGGCGGCTAGCTCTCCCTCGGGGAGAGGGGACGTCACACGAGACTCGTGTTCGCTAAGTGGTCGCCACACTGAAGCATCCAGGCCCCCAGACTCGGAGTGCTCCCTGATGGAAGCAAAACACACCCACGGAGGGCGAGAAAGGCCCTTCGTAGGAGCTGACATTCCCAGACCAAGTTTACAAAATAAACAGGAAAAGGTCCCCAGAGAATCCTCTCACTCTATCGTGTGGTAAATATCAGGCCCATTTAAAAAGTGAATAAAAAAAATAAATAAATAAACAAATACCATGGGGAGACATGCATAAAATTCTTTAGCGAAAGAAAATGAAATAGACATCACACCCAAGAGTTAGATGGAGAATATGCCCTTGAAAAGGATTTGTCCCGGGACATGGACGTGCACGTAAGCAATCATTTTGAATTTCCAAATAAAGTTGTCAATGCTTCCCAAAGTAACTGACAAATTTAACTCAGTGACAACCAAAGTTACAAATCGCTTTGTAAGAACAACTATAAAGTTCATTGGCAGGAATAAGTGTGCCCTAGTCACCAGGAATGACAAAGACTATAAGGAATGATCGCCGCAGGCCTGGGGTGGGTTCAGAGGCTCACGATTTAGGACGGAGATGAAAGCCTGTCTGTCCTCACAGCAAGTTCAACCAATGCAGCAAGTTTCCAGCGGGGATCTTGTCAAACAGCTCTGGCCTCAGTCGGTGCTCCGCCTACTCTCCGCCTCCATTCCCATGATAGGACAGCGCTGTCCATGTAGTAACAGGATGTCCAACCTTAGATAATCACAGAAGGGCTTGAGGGGGAGGGGCGGAAGACAGTGCTGAGCTGTGCACGTATTGAGCAATGCCAGGGCGAAGGGTGTGGGGGATAAAGAAAACATTCGTGTTGGACCGGAGAACCAAGTGCGTGAAGTAGCAATGACAACTGCTGCCCAGCTACAATGAAGTCAGGCTTTTCTACTTTAGATAACTGTTATTCTCATGTCATAGAGTGTGAGGCCATTAGTCAGAGGACTCAAACTTATATGCCTAGGAGGCACAGAGGCCACAAAATAAGTGGAGCAGCCCAGGAGTCATACAAAAGGGAGTGGTGGGGACTGTGGTAAACACAGCCCAGCATCCCAAGTCAAGGGGCAGCTCCTTCCAACTCCAGCTACTTGTGGCCACACAGCAATGAGGACCTGTGTTGGCACAAGTGTTCAGTTTTTCACAAGAAGCCAGAAATCCATATATTTACATCAAATCTCCCAATTTTAAATGTTCACGACTATTTTAAAATTTAACACGATAGATTGGCAAACAAAATGCCTGCAGGTTCACTGGTCCCACGGGCTGCCAGTTTGTGCCAGCCGACACAATTCCCTCCTATCACAGCGACTCAGCAAAGGGAGACATCAAGGGAGGAAGGACCTCATCCTCCACCCTGGCCTCAACCCCCAGGGGCTGGTGGCAGAGTCCACCAGGGCATTTGTGCAGCTGTGTCATCCACATCAAAGCTGGGCCATGCGGCTGCCATCATTGATCCCTGACATCCTGACGAAGCACAGAAAGCTCACAGCAAGAGGCAGAAGAGAGGCATGTTCCTCCAGGCCAGCAGGTGTGCCACAGGACCAGAGTCGGGGATGCGAGAGTCAGGCCAGGTGTGCCCCAGGACCAGAGTCGGGGATGCAGGAGTCAAGCAAGGCTATTCCATGGACCACACGATGCTGAGCATCTGGCCTCAGTTCAGGAAGTAAGCGGCTCCCCCTTCTGCTCCCAGTCCTCACCTTGGGACTAGTTTGAGCCCCTCCCTAACCACTGTGTAGAGTCTGAATCCAACCTCGCTCTCCTCTGTTGCTCTGAAATGCCAACACACGCGCTTCAGTTTTTCTGAGATGGAGGACGTTGATTTAATTAGCATTTGATCATTTTGTACCACTGCCTTCTAGCATCATAAAAACTCTTCCTATGCGGTCTGTAATATTTCTGTTCCTCATGACATCGATGCCAACAGAAACCATCTGTCCCGAAGTCCTGATCCTCATTAAGTGATCCCCTAATAGGCAAGGCAATTTTTTCCTGTGCTGAAATATAGTTAAGTGATAGTTGGCAAGGCTCTGAATTTCTCAGGTTGTAGTTTTTGCAAAAAAAAAAAAAAAAGTCTAAAATCTGGATTAAATATTTCATTTTTAATATTGGCAACCATTAAAATATTTTTAAAAATATATTATGGGGACAAACCAAATATCTGACATTTTCTCCTAAAATGAGAGGGTCAAGCTAAAGGAGTTCTAAGACCTTATCCAGCTCTGTAATGACTGAGGTGTGTTTTATGATTCACGAATAATTTGCTTTAGGATAAAATCAACTTTCTCCATGAAAACCTAGCCCTTAAGAGGCAGCTTCCCTTCAGGTGCAGCCAAGAAAGGTGGCTGGTCAGACTAATTCTCCGTGTCTGCTTCTCCCTTCTTCCCCAAAGTATATCACCTATATGCAATTCCTAAACACAGAAGACAAATGCCATAAAACACACTGAACAGCCATGCCCAGCCCCTCCCAGGAGCTCCTCTGGGGCAGGGCTGTGTCTCAGTTACACTGTCGAAGTTCCCAAGAAGATACCACTCTAGGTCTTACTGCAATAAGAATAATTGTGAGGTACAAATTCCACAGTAGATTTATATTAAATACTGTCTATCGAGAAAAAAAACAACAACCTTTAGATCATTAGCTATAACCATCCAAGAATAATAAGCCAGATAAATATTATTTCTACATGTTGTACATTTAAGACCTATTCCCAGCAGCCGGCTCACATTTTTTGGAGAGCACTTGGCTACACCGTAACTCAAAACCTATCTTTACTTCTCAGCAGATGCATCCTCTACTAAAAGCAACAGATTCCTGGGCCTTACAAGGGGAGCTGACAGAGGGCCGAGTGCAAAAATAAAGATAAATTAAACGAGTTCTAAAAGCAGATGTGGAAAGCAGTGGGTTCTCCAAATGCGCTTGTTTCCCTTGGATCCGGGGACTTGCACATGGTCACACCAAGTGGAGTTCCTAAGGTACTCCATGCAGGAACTCCTCCACGGCACTGGACAATCAACCACCTCATCATGTGTTTTTTGTTTTTTCCATTGATCTTAGAGAAAGGAAGGGACAGAGGGAGGGAGGGAGGGAGGGAGGGAGGGAGGGAGGGAGGGAGGGAGGGAGGGAGGGAGGGAGGGAGGGACATCAATCGGTTGCCTCTCACACACACCCTGACAGGGAATCAAAACTGAGCCACAGAGGCCAGGCTGTCATATCAGGGGTTCTGGAATGCCATCTTGACCAGGCTGAGGTCAGTCAGTTCCCCTTGCCCAGCAGCTCAAGTCCACACCCCCAACCACCTGCCCTGTGGGCTCTCACACTCTAGGCCATGACATTCCCACCGGAATCACCCAGGGCCAGGTAACCAGAAAACCAGGGACAGCCCTAAATTCCAGGGCCCCCGGAAATTCTTCACACTGGCCACTCCTAAACCTGCTTCCTCCGCCTCCCCATGGAAACCACAACATGGTGCTGCCCCCTGAGGACTCCGCGTGACCCCGGGTAGCATGCTGAGTTCTCCCCAGGAGACTGTGAATTACAAAACTGAGACTCTTTCCAGTTTCTCTCTGTTGATCTGCATCTAGGGTGATATAGTTAAAAACAGTTGGACAAATAAAGAGGTGATGTGAAGGTCATCCCGATCGCAAATGTCGCCTGGCTGCCAGCCGGTGATCAAGCCCGAAAAAACCTCCATGAGAAGTTGTTCAAAGTCAGGAAGGGGTGACTCAACATGTGGCCTAGGAAAAATTATAGTTTCCTTGTATAAAAATTCAAAAGTCACACCCCCAAATCTGTCATTTACAGGTCTCAGAAGGTACTTTCCTGGCACGCGTTTCGGTCAAATACTTCAAAATGTGCTGAGGTTTGCACAGCGCCCTGGTTACCCGGTGTCCTCCAAGACTTAGCTGATGTGAGGCAGCCATGCAAACACACCTCCCCGCCTGGAAACAGACATCTTGTTGTCAGCTGCAGGGGCGTGGCGCACATGCTCGTGTCCCAGGTAACACATGGGAACCTTCTGCCTCCAATACATGGACGCTCCTGGGAAAGCCAAGTCTAAAGGCCAGGCCCAGGTGCTGGCAATGGAAGAGCTGTCTGCAGTAAGGGTCTTACCTCAGGGGCACTATCTGCACAGCCAGAGAGCAGCAGGCGGTTGACAGGGCTCTCCCTGGTTGTGCTTGGACCTTCTGATTCGTAAACATTTGTAATTGCCTCTGGTATAGGTCAGAACACTGCCAAGTCATAAACCACCGCGAGCTTAATGATAAGCACTCCCTAAGGTAGAGCGCCTGGCGGAGGTACTCTACGTCAATGCCATCTTTCATTGTCATGAAGGACAATTCACACAATTCATGGTTTGGGGTCTTGTGTAGCCATTAAGCTTATTCTGCCCCCTAAACAACCAACCATTCCCTCGGCAGCAGGGAGGCCCTCACTACCTCCAACCGGGCCACCACATGGCTGCTCTCCAGCAGGCTTTCTCAGCCAGGCTGAGTTGTTTCTTCCTAATTCCCTCTACATAGCAGGCACTGGTAACCCTCAGATCCAAAGCCATGCCTTTCTCTCTTGCTGCCACCCCTTAGAGTCCAGGAAATCAAATACAGCATGTCCTTGAGTAACACTGTTTCATTCAACATCATTTTGTTATAATGCTCATGAGATGCCATAGGAACTTAACTCTTGTTTATATCAATTACCTATGGTCAAACTGGTTTTGTTTCATTGGTTTGACCACAGTTCCAATTAACTATAGACACGTTAAGTGAGGACTTATACTCACTCTGCCAGCCTCCCTTGCAGCTATACTGGTCATGTGACCCAGTTCTAATCCATGGGATGTCTGCAGGGGGCTTCTGACAAGAATTTTACCTTCCTGATAAAAGGAGGCTGACTACAGCTGGCAGAGCCCTACCCATCTCCCCAGCCTTGAATGTAGCTGTTTATCCTGATGATGACTCAATAAAAATGCACATATACACTCCTAGATAAGGTTAGAAGAATGACAATCAACACGTAGATGGTTGATATTAGTTCTATAGAGGTGTGTGCGCACATATGTTTTAATATTAGTTCTATAGAGGTGTGTGCGCACATATGTTCACACAAGCATTGGCTAGAGAAGACTTCTTTTTTAAAGTTAAAATGATGCATACTTTAAACATAACAATTTGTCATTTTGGACTCACTATTCAGAATTAGGCCATTTTAGGTATATTTCCTTCCATGTGTTTCAACTTATGAATATGGATATATTTATAGGTCACCTTGAAAATAAACTAGAACTTCCTCCACCCGGATTTCTGTGCCTTCCCCTACTTGAGGTGTTGGACCAGTGTGAATGGGACACGAGGGTAAGAATCAAGGCATGCCGTCTCCTCAGACACAGAAAGACAGCTGCATTGGAAAGCAACAGTGCAGGACAATGTTCTGGTTAATCTGTCTACACACCCCACAAAAGTTTCCACATAAATGTTTTAATTATATTGAGGGCAGAAATCCTTCAATTCACCAATAGAGCCTGTCTACTGACAACTTGTCATGAGGATCCATCACACACCCAGGAAAAAACTGAAGTTCAACCAAATGAGACAACTCCTTCGTCTTACGAACACCATGAACTAGAAAAGCCAGAGGCTTAGGGGCTCTCACACACACACATTTGGAATTTATAAAAGGAATAGGAACCACTCACACTGACTTGAAAACATGTCCTTAATTTTTTTTGTAATGAGCCCTAGGTTTTCTCTTTTGCTTTTGCCTTTTGTGACAGTGGTTCTCCAGGATTAGGGAAAAGGGAGGACTCAGGGTTCAGTGTGCTGTGTAATGGCACAAAACATCAGGACACGTCTCAGGGTAAAATGCAACCAGGACTGTGGCAGACAGCTCCATTCTGCCTGTCTCCAACTAACCATGGACACTCGATATTAAGTCAGCCGTTGCATGTATTTTTCCTTCATCCGAGGGAAAGGAAAGGAAGGTTTTTTCCTTATATGATCACAGAAGAGGGGCACATGTGCAGAAAAGGGGCCAGGTCTGCATTGACCTTGCTGTGCCCCACGATGTGACCACACACCAGCGAAACTGATTTTATTAGGCAAACATTCCAGCTCCTTGCGTCTCAAATTTTTCAGCTGCAAAATTAGGATAATATTAAACTATGTTAAATTTCTCTTATTATAGGTCAAAACTATTGATAGCAGTGATTTCATATGGTCCAACCTAGTAATTCCTACCTTAAAACATTCACAGGTTTTCTTATAGGATCAAATAAAATTGGTATTTATATGAAGGTGCATCAAAAAAACCCTGTAACTATGAAAAGAGCATTAACTTTATGAGCTGGAACAATAATCAGCACTCCCAACTCCACATGTGCATTGCTTTATAAAAATGAAATCATGGAGGTAGATATCAGAATTGCTCCTTATGATGCAAATTCCTGGGTGTACCCCAGACATACTGAGTCAGGAGCAGAAGGACCTGCCCAGCGAGGAATGTGCACTCGGACACATGATCTGGTGGTAACTCAAGTTGGAGAAAATACTTTTCTCAGGAAATAAATGGGCCTCTTTGGATTTGGGTGGCTTTCTGCTGAAATGCAGACTTTGCCCAAGCCCACTTAATATGTCCCCTTCTTCACCATAAAAGAGATTACAAAGAACCTAGTTCATAGTACATCCTTTTCTCTTAATAGCCAGAAAAGACTTCATATGAAAGTCAGTAAAATTAGCTCAGTCACTAATTCTTAAAAATTGATGAGACTTGATGAAGGTGTCATCTTTTGCCACAGGGTGGTTTCATCATCTTACTCCTAATCCAAGCCTTTTAAAAAGTTCTGGGTGTTGAACTTCCTGGAGGACCCCTCCCCAATCCACCCCCCAAGACCTCCCTGGCAGCAGGGGCTGGCTGCTGCATGGCCCATGGGAACTTACCCCTCAGGATGTAGTTCTGATAGTTCTGGTCGGCCTCAGCTCCCACCTTGATCAAACAGGTCAGACCTTCAGCTACCACAAATTCATGCACCAAATCCTTGTCATCCTGGCAGGAGAGGAGAGAAAAAAAATTAACTGATGAACAAAATAGATTCAGAGACATAGAACCAGAGAACAGACTGACAAATTTCAGAGGGAAGGTGAAGGTGGGGGTTGGGAGTGAGATTAACTGGGGAACGTATATGCATACTAGAGGCCCGATGCACAAAATTTGTGCATGGGTAGGGTCCCTAGGCCTGGCTGGCGACCAAGGCCGATCTGTGGGGTGACTGGTGGGGGCGATGGGAGGGGCGGGGCCACTAGCACCTGCCTTGGCCAGCCTCGGGCCTGCGGGCTGGGGGCAGCTCTTGCATTGAGCATCTGCCCCCTGGTGGTCAGTGTGCACCATAGCAACCGGTCATTCCACCTTTCAGTTGATTTGCATATTAACCTTTTATTATATAGGATATGCATAGCACATGGACACAGACAATAGTGTGGTGAAGGCTTGGTAGGGGCAAGTGTGGAGAGGAGGGGATCAATGGGAAAAAAAACAACAACAACAAAAACCAAGGGGACATCTGTAATACTTTCAACAATAAAGATAAATTTTTTAAAAAAGACACATGAAGAGAAAAAAAAAACTTCAAATCCTGTCCCAGTCCATCCTCCATGCAGACTGTGCTGTTAAAACTATGCACAAGCCTTTGAAGCCAGACCGACCCCTGAGATTGTTCTGCTCTATTCAAATGAAGCATCTCAACTGTTGCCAGAGGAATTTTACAACCAGTCTTCGCATTGTTGTTTGCCAAAGACCAAGGATTGCCTTCTGGGCAATCTAATAAAGATAAAGCAAGCGAATCCCTGACTGTCAGGAATATTTATAGTGTTCTGCTTCTCATTCTTCAAAAACCAGCAGGCTCTGCACCCTCACAGGTCCCTAGGCATGAGCCACATGAAGCTTGCTGCATTTAACAGTGCGAACATCCAACAGCAGCACAGACCATCAAGTGAAGGGTTCAAAACCCCCTGTGTCTTCCAAAGGACAGTCCTTAAGGCCTTGTAAATGGTATCAGAACATAAGGAATCAGACTCTCCATCTCCTGAGCTGTGGGCTTGCCAGACCAGCAGGAGGCAGAGCACAGTTCCCTGCATGTATCTGGAACAGCGTGCCACCCCTCCCAAGAGCCACTGTGGGTGGCCTGCAGACCTGCTCACAGAAAGCAGGCCAGGGAAGGAACCTCAGGGTCATCGACTCAGTAGTTCACAAAGAGAGGTCTCCAGACCCATGGGGAGCAAAAGGGTAACCTGGGAACTTGTGAAAAATGCAAACGCCCAGCTCCACCCCTGACTTACTTGATAGGAAAGTTTGCAGTGGAGCACACGACCTGTGCCTACCACGCCCTCCAGGTGATTGGGAGGTGCCCTCCAGGTGACTGGGAGGTGCTCAGATGGGCCTCAGCCCACTTAGGATCATCTGGGAGCTTTGAAAACGAAGCTGAAGCAGGACCCTTCCCCGGAGGACTTAACCAGAATTTCTGGGAGTGAGGCCCAGCTTTGCTCTTGAATGCCCCAGGAAATCCTAAAGGCCGGCCAGTTCAAGAACCACTGATCTAATCCTACCGTCTCTTTACAGATAAAGACTCAAGAGTGACAAACAGTGGCCACAGCACCGACGTCCCTCGCCCTCCCCCAGGGCACTCTTTCTTGTAGTAGCCACCTCTATGGAAGTGTAGGAGAGGGATCTTCCTTCTACTGCTGCGGGAGATCCCCTCAGTCGGACAGTGCCTTGTCTCAAACACAGCCAGGATAAGGCTGGAACATTCTTCCTCAATTATAACAACAGAGCAAAACTAAAAAAAACCTCAGTGATGTAAATAGTAGAAAGCTTAATGGAATAATGAAAGGTTACTCTTCTAGGAATGGTCAGCAACCCTGGTTGATCTCCAAAAAAAGAAAAAATAATGTAGACGAACTGGCACAATCCTCCAGTCTCTCTGTTAAATCAGTCCCTCATTTGGATTTTACGGCATTTTCCAATTATATGGATGGAGGACGTGAGCTCAATGTGGGCAGGCCAGGCACGGGCTCCCTTTGAACCAAGAAAGCGCTCTCGGTGTTCAGAGGGCACCGGGGGAGGGGGAGCAAGGCTTGTGCCCCGAAGGTAATGAGAGACAGCTGTGTTAGTTCAGACTTTAAGATAATCATGGCTTTGGAAAGCAAGAGAAAATGGGACAATATCATGAGTTTTTGGAAAATTACTTTACACTCCTATGTATAAAGGAAATAAAAAATAATTCTCTCTCCATCCCATATCCTTTTCCACCAGCATATGTGAAAAGTGAACATTTAGATGAGCTCATGTCTAGTCAGAAAGTTTTTCCAAGCATGTAACAATGTTTATTACTTTAACTAAAACTAGATTCACACATGACTTCATGGTGAAAAAGTGAGAACAAGCTCTCAAGAAACCACTCAAGCTAATCACTAATATTAATATCGAGTTGACTGTCTGGGAAAGGTACCTAGAAAAAACACTGGACGGAGGAGATGGTGTTTATAAAAATAATTCAGAGCCCAAAGTAAACTGTATGCACATATGTAGATAAGGCACTTTAGGAACTAAAAATGTATGGATAGTAAATGTGGAGAGTATCTTCCAAATCGGCAATGTACTAGATTTTAAACACATATCCTAAAATATATAGGTGCTAATAAGTGGTTCTTGAAACAACAAGAATGAAATCAAAATGTTAACACTAACGAATAAGTGATTATCATTGCACTTCAGAATTTTCTGTAAGAGCCATGCAATAATCTGTGATCATTTTTTAATGCCTATTAGTCAAGGAATATGCAACACAATCCAAATGGGCAATGGCTCAAGTTGTTGTTGTTGTTGTTGTTGTTGTTGTTGTTTACCCCCTAATTCCAAATAGAACCTCCACATCTAGAAAACACAAGGGATGATGGAGAGGCAGGCTCATGGGTGTGAGAAGTGATCAAGGTCCCAGACAGCTTGCAACCTGTGTAACCCATTCAATCCCCAGTGCATTCTTGCTCTGTGGTTTACAGCTGTTTTGTGTGCACGTGGGTGGTCTTCCAGACAGGTTATAAACTTCTGATGGCAAACACCTTCTCCCTTGCCTACGAGGTGTAGACAAAGGCTGCTCAAAAATATTTGTTTAATGAATAAACAGTAGAAACAGCGTCCCTGAGAATCCCGAGCCAACACTACAGAACAGGCGTGGTGAGGGGATGTGCTATAAGACCCCAAACATATTTGTTTTATTTCTTTAACTTTTCACCACAGAAAACTTTAAACATATACAAAATAAGAGAGAATAATTTAGTGAACCCCTGGTGCCAATCAAGTCATACCAATCCTGTTTCTTCTGTCACAACCCCAGTCTGCTGTCATATTAATTTGAAGCAAATCCCAGACATCACATCATTTAATCCATAAGTATTCCAAGATGTATCTCCAAAGTAGGAACTCTTTAAAATTATGTACTCATAATAAAAAAAAATTAATACTTTCTTATGTTATCAAATGTCCAGTCAGTGACCAGATTTCTGTCTCATAAATACTGTTTTCTTACAATTTGTGTCAGGATCCAAATAAGATCCACATGTGGCAATTAGTTGATATAAATTTTAAATGTATTTTAATTCGTCTCTCTTTTTTTCCCCTGGAAATTTATGTGTTGAAGAAAGTAGGTCATTTGCCCACAGTCTGGGTTTTGTTGATTACACGCCTGTGGTGTAGTGTAACAAGCACTTCTGTCCTAGATCATTTATTCACTGGTTATTGCACATAGAGCATGATCAGCTCCAGGGTTGACTTTGTTGGCTTGACCACATCATTGATGGTAGTGTTTCCATGAGGACGCACATAGCTTCTGGTTGTTTCTCATCGCTGTCACATCAGCAGCTCTGGCTGCTCAGACCTATCTATCCATTCATTCATTAGGGGTTGTAAAATCAGGGTATTCTAATTCTATCACTCCTTATTACTTCTTAGCTAGAATATTTTTATGCACAAAACTTCACTTCAACTACTGTCTGATTATCCTAAAATTCGCATAGAAAGAGGTAAATATGAGATTCTAAAACTTTACCCATTTTCAAAATTATGAGCTGGACGCTAGCATTTTCCAATGGTGAGCAATCCATTGCGTTTATTTTTTTTTTCTAGTATCATGATGAACTTATCAATGAAAACACTTGATGTGTTTTAAATCACTGAAATTATCATCCTTATTGGTGCTTACATTGTCCCATCTTTGGTCAACCAGTGGGAGACTCTTTTGGCATTAATCCTAGTAGTATTTGACAGCTTCCTTGCTGTCCATATAAGAGGTCCCAAGTTTATTTTACCCATTTCCTTCTCCAGACTTAGAATCAGCTCTTTCTCCAAAGAGCTCTGCTTCCTTTCAGTATTTTAAGACCACAGTCTTGCTGCTTTGGGTGCTTTTGGCTAATGGGTTGATCATTGCTTCTAGTCCTTTTCCATAAACAGAGCAGAAATATGCTTATTTGCTTGTTTGATTGTTAAAATAATATACAACATGGGTTCAGTCTGATATTTCCAATTCAGGAATACAGAACTTTGAACTTAACCTCTTCTACTTTTCTATCTTTTTTCTTCACACCAAGAATCCCAATCCCTAAGAATTCTAAGAATGACAAAATTGGGATAACTATATACCCACACAGTCTCAGAATAGCAATACCAACACTACCACCACCACCATGATTACTGTAAACATGAAAACAGTTCATTTGTGTGTGTGTGATTCAAGATGCACAAATTACAGTATTTTAAAGTCACTGAGAATAGCTCTTCTCTGTGTGGTTCTGCCATCAACTGGATACTCAACAAGGTGAACATAGGTTTTGAAAGAAGTTAAAGCTGAACAACAGAAACACAGGCAGACAGAGGGATTGCATGAGTCAGGGTGAGGAGGGGCATGGGTATGGCCTCTGGGGACACAGTGAAAGTCAGGGATCTGAATTTGAGAGAGGACGTCATGGAGGGTGAAGAAGTTTCGCTTTGTTCATCTAAGGAACAGGGATGCCAGTTGGATTTGTGGGAGGTGGAGCTTTGGGACAATTAGTCAGTGAAGCACTGACTAAATTAGAGACAGGGAGAACAGAAGACAGACATCTGTTAGACTATTCTGGTTGCCCAGCCCATTCATCGATTGCTTAAGTGGCACCAGACACTATGTGAGGCCTCAGAGACACAGCGATGGAACCCAGCGAGCTTCCAGATGACTGGACTCTCACAAGTGCCCGAAGTATCTTAATTCCATACTGTAAGCACAGATGACATCAGGGGTATTCGGAGGGACCCTGACTGTGGTGAGGGGTCATTTACTTTGGGGAAAGCTCTCTGACAGAAGGAGATACCAGGAAGGAAACTGAGAGACATATAGAGTGGATTTTGGGGGGGGGGGATGCATTTGGGGATAAAAGCAGTAGGTCCAGGGCAAAGGTGCAGAAGAGAGAAGGCACAGATGGCTCCCAGAATGCAATCACAGGCAGAACTTAGGATGCAGCCAAGAACAGCAAGGTGTGAACAGAAGATAGGTCCAGAAGGACCTCGATGTTATACTGAGAAATCCAGAAGTAATCCAGAAGGCTATGAGGAACCAGCAAGAGAATGACACCCTCAAACTCTCTGGTGGGATGCGGGAGAAGATATGGAGCTGGGGAGGTCTAAAAGCAGGGAGTGTCTGTAGACAGCTGTTTTAATTTTTCTGAGATGTGCACCCTGAGGGCAATGACAAGACGGGTTTACACCAAGGCAGACAGTAATCAATAAAAGGTATACCCTGGTCTGCATCTCATTCCATAGCAATGCAAAAACAGAACCTAAGACCACTTTCTTCCTCTCTTACCTGAAATATCTGCTTCAGGGAGAAAAGGGCCCTTCTTAAATCTCTCCCACTGGAGTTGTACAGTTTTTCTGAAAGAAAGAAACAACATATAAAATTAACTTCATTGATTCAACAGATGGTAAAAACAGAGAGAGGATATGAACAATTACAGAATTTCCACTGGAAAGGTGAGTAAACCGAATCCATTTCATTTAGGATACAGGCCTCACCTCCAATAGACCAAAAACAGTCTGGACTGTTATGGGGGGAGGACAGGAAGTATTGGGGAGCCTTGGTGTGTTATAGAGAATGATGCCCAGATTTGCACCCTCGGCCAACACCCTCCCTCTCTCCAGCTCTCTATGTCCAGCTATTTATAGACAATTACACTTGATGGTGAACTATATCTAAAAAATAACAGCTAAAACTGAATTCACCCTCCACCCGCCTCCTTCCTTGACTCACAACCCCTGTCCCACCATGCTCTCTGGCTCCAGTATAAATCATTCTGTGACTGGGCTGAGAAAGCTTTTCGGTGCCGCCTTTCCCCTGGGGGCTGATGGTCGCCTCGAGACACCCAAGGGAAGGTGGTGGCCCTCAGGATTGACTGGCTCCTTCAATGACAGGAGCCCAGCTGCAGCTGTGCCTGTACCTGAGCTCTCACTCATGTTCAAGGATGGGCCCTGGCTCTGAGCAAGGCAGGTGGAGGAGCCCTGGCTCTATATTCGCTGGTTCAAGACTCCTTCCAACTTCTTCAACCACACTATTCAATGGATCACATTTAGCATTTACTGGTTAGGCCAGGCTTTGTGAATAAGGAGGTGAACTTGACCCAGGACTCGCCCTCCCAAGGTCACAATGCAACAGGATAAACAGGTGAGTACTCCAAAGTTACTGGCAGAGAGAGTACCTCTTAATAAGGTAAGGAGGTTTGCATTAGACTTTCTGCCATATTCCACCAGACAACAAGCAGAACTCTGTCTTCCATGGATTCACAACATCTCCTCCCTCTCTTAGTTACCAGCAATCTGTCATGGCTTCTGATTCTTAGGAATGAGAACGATGGTTATTTGTGTCCCGAGTGCTAAGGTTTTAGTACTTTACGCCATTGTCGAAACAATCCCTTTTATTAAAAAATAGGGGTTAAGCATATTAGAAAATAATTAGCGAGAATGACAATATTTTGTTGGGGATTTTTGCATCTATATTCATGAGCAATATGGATCTGCAGTTTTCTTATAATGGGGTTGACCTCTTCAGTTGGAAGTATTCACTCCTTTTCTACTTTCAGAAAGAGTTTGTGTAGCCTTGGTGTTATTTCTTCCTTAAATGTTTGGCAGAATTCTCCAGTGAAGACACCTAGGGCTGAAATTTTTTTTAATTGTTGGGAAGTTTCCAACTATAAATTCAATTTTTTCTATTAAGATAGGGCTATTCTGATTATCTATTTCTTTTTGAATGAGCTTTGGTAATTTGTGTCTTTCAAGGAATTTCTCTATTTCACTTAAGTTATTAAATGTTATAGGCATAAATCTGTTCATAATATTCCCTATTATCCTTTTATTGACTATAACAATCTCCTCTCTTTTGTCTATGATATTGGTAATCTGTTACTTCTCTCCTTTTCAGTTGGTTAATTTGGCTACAGATGTATCAATTGTATTGATCTTTTCAAATAATCAGCTTTTTATTTCATTTTTTTCCCATTGTTTTTCTGACTTCTATTTCACTTCTATTTAATTGGTCTGCATTCACTGTGTTTTAACCTCTAGGTTATTTTCTTCCTTCTGCCAGCTTTTGGTTTAATTTGCCTTTTATTTTCCAGTTTCTTAAGATGGAAACTTAAATAATTGATTTAGACCTTTCTTCTGTTCTAATGTAAGTATAAAATGCTATAAATTTCTGAGCACTGCTTTTCCACAAATTTTGATATATTGTGTTTTCATTTTCATTTGATTCAAAATTAAATGAAGTTTGCATGTTTCATTCAATTCAAAAGGGAATAACTTAATCCTATGATTTTTTTTGAACTATGATATAGTTAAGTACTATGTTGCTTAACTTCCAAATATTTGGGGATTTTCCAGAGTTCTTTCTGTTACTGATTTTTTTAGTTTAATTGCTCTATGCTGAGAACTTTACATAGCAATTACTTAAATTTATTAAGGTTGATTTTATGGCCCAGAATTTTTTTTATCTTGGTAAATGTCTAATGTACACATGAAAAACATGTGTATTCTGCTGTTATTGGGTGGACTGTTCCATAAATACCCACTAGGTCACATTGAATGACAGTGTTCCTAAGGTCTTCTATTCTTACTGAATTTCTGTTTACCTGTTGAAATCAACTATGATCATGGATTGTCTATTTCTTCTTTCAGCTTTATGTGTTTTGCTTTAGGTCCTTTGAAGTTCTGTTGGTAGGTGCATTCACTGTTTAGGTTGCTATGGCTTTCAGGTGAACTGCTTTTACCATTATGTAATGCCTCTCTTCTTCAATATTCCTCGTTTAAAGCCCACTTTTCTAATATTTTCTAATGTTAATATGCTCACTTAGTGTGTGGTTAGTGTTTTAAGGGTGTATTTTTTCCATCCTTTTATATTTAACCTGTCTATGTAGAGTCTCTAGTACATATGTTTGAGACTTGTTTCTATCCAATCTGACAATCTCTATCTTAATTGGTCTGCATTCACTGTGTTTTAACCTCTAGGACATTACCAATGATTCCTTATGTGGCCCTGAACAGAGACACCAAGAGAGGCCTGACCCGCAGGGTGCCTCTTCCCCTTTGATGAGAAACATCCTTGTACAAACACCAATGATATCTTTGAGTAGAACCATAAAAAAACCTCTCCCCTTTCTTTTTTGCCATGACTTTTAATTAAAACAAACTAGAATTTCTACTCAGGGAGTAAGTACTTTGCATTCCAATTGTCTTTAATTTTTAAAAAATATTTATAATTATCTCTTTTACTTCAAGAATTGTTGATTCCAAACAAAGCTGAATAATAAAATAGTATGGTTCACAAATAATAATTATTTCTTTTATGTGAGAAAATTAACACTACAGACTTCAGAGAGAGATTCACAGATTTTCATACAGGTTTTTGTTCTTTTAAGACATTACGGACGGATCACGAGAATTCTAGCTTCATATTACACAGTGTTTTACAAAGTATCATACTTTAAAAAGATATTAGCTTGTAAGAACATGTAATAAATAACTTCAAAATGAAATGAGTATTTAATTTTAAAGCCTTTAACATTTATGTAAAACTTTTTTTGTACTCATTCAATAGAAACTTATCTGGCCACTGGGTAAAGCTAGTAATAAAACTACTGGTCTGCAATATGTTAATATTAAAGCTCAAAAGATCAGCTAAATTATATAAGAACATTATGTATTCTGCTTAAATAACCTTTAAAACACTTTGTTTTTTGGGGTGGGCAGAGGCGGGAGGAAAAAAACAAACAAAAAAAAACACTTTGTTTTTCTATTTATTTATTTTTAATCCTCCTCCAAGGATATTTTTTCCCTGGATTTTCAGACAGAGTGGGAGGGATGGAGGGAGAGAGGGAAAAAGAGGAAGGAAGAAGGGAGGGAGGGAGGGAGGGAGGGAGGGAGGGAGGGAGGGAGGGAGGGAGGGAGGGGGAGGGAGGGAGGGGGGGAGGGAGGGAGGGAGGGAGAGAGACATTGATTGCCTCCCGCCCAAGCCCCAACTGGGACCAGGGATTGAACCCACAACTGAGGTTCGTGCCCTTGACTGAAAATCAAACTCAAGACCCTTTGATCCACAGGCTGATGCTCTCCACTGAGAAAAACCAGCCAGGACTAAAACACTTCGTTTTTTAATTCCATAGCTACAAAGCACTAGATGAGGTCTAGACCAGAAATCCTTCCATCTGGCATCTAAATTGTAGCTTTTTTAAAATCTTTCATAAAAAAAATGATAGTGAAGTTTTATTTTTATGGACAAAGATACTCTCTCCCAAAGTACTGCAAACCTTTCCTTTTCCTGTGCAACCAACACTAACAAACGTCATGTGAGAATACTGGAGCTATCACCACTGTGATTGACATTTAAATGACCAAACACTCATTCAAAGAGATATTGCCCCAAACTACTGATTTTTGGGAAAGATAATTGATATTATCTCTCTTCAAAGAACCAATATCATGGTGTAAAATGAAACTACAGTGTTTAATTAAAACAAATTTTTCACCTATTTTAAAAGCACAGTGATACCAAAAAGCTGCTATACCCTACCTGGCTTGTTCTGTTGATTCTTATTTTTAATTTTAAATTATAGTTGACATGCAATATTGTATTTGTTTCAGGTGTACAACATAGTGATCAGGCATTTATATACCTTAGAAAGTAATCACCATGCTAAGTCTAATAGCCATCTGTCACTGTACACAGTCATTACAATATTATTGACCATATTCCCTATGCTATACATTACATCCTCATGACTAATTTTATAACTGACAATTTGTACTTCTTAATCTCCTTCACCTTTTTGCCCTTCCCCCAACTCTGTGCCATCTGACAACCATCAGTTTGTTCTCTGTATCTATGAGTTTGTTTCTGTTTAGTTTTGTTCGTTTGTTTTGTTTTGTTAGAGTCACCATATAAGTGAAATCATTGTATCTGTCTACCTCTACCTGACTTATTTCACTTAGGTTCATCCATGTGGTTATAAATGACAAGATTTCCTTCTCTTTTTTGGCTGAGAAATATTCCACATCTTCTTTATCCATTCATCTACCAATAGCTAGGTTGCTTCCCTTTCTTGGCTGTTGTAAATGATACTGCAATAAACACGGGAGTACATGTATCTTTTCAAATTAGTGTTTTCATTTTCTTCAGATAAATGCCCGGAAGTGGGATTGCTGAGTCATATGGTGGTTTTCCTTTTAATTTTTTGAGAACTCTCCATACCATTTTCCATGTGGTATGCACCAGTGGCTGCACCAGTCTGCAATCCTCGCCAGCATTTATTCTTTGTAGTCTTTCTCATAATAGACAGTCTGGCACAATGAGATCTCATTGTGGTTTTGATTGCATTTCCCTGATGCTTAGTGATGTTGAGCATCTTTTCATGTGTCTGTAGGCCATCTGTATGTCTTGTTCTATTGATTTTAACATGCATTTTAAGAGACACCACTGTTTACCAAAAGGTTAGGAAGGACTAGAGATGGAGAACGTTGTTAAATGACATATAATTTGTCATTTTATGAGAGGCACAATTCCTGCTGGTAGAAAAGGAGCCAGCAGATGTTTCACCACTGCAGATATTGCAGTCAAACCAAAGACTGCTGATAGCCCTTTGATGTGGCTCAAGAGCAGCCTCCATAGGCCAAAGGAGCAGCATTCCTTTCCACAGCCTAGTCCTGGCTTCCTTGCTGCTGGGTTTTGTAACCTGCAGCTTTTACTGCTGAGTTCAAAGAACTGACTATTCCATTTGTGTTACATCCTGGAACACGCTACAGAAAGTCAGACTCTCCATGGCTGTGTGGCCCTCCCTTTCAACTTAGACTAGAGTGTGAAGGGCCCACCTAGGAACAAACTACAAATTGGTAGTACAAAATAGTCTTGGAATTATAAAGTACAACATAAGGAATAAAGTCAATAACATTGTGATCTATATATATAAAAGGCTAATGTGCTAAGTGTCTGTCCAACTGGTAGCTCTGACATGCACTGACCACCAGGGGGCAGACGCTCAATGCAGGAGCTGTGGAGCTGCAGTGACTTGGCAGCAGAGGTTCTTGGGTGACACACCCCGAAACCAGAGAGGAGGGAGCCTGATTCCTTACAGGGCCGTACAATTCCACCTTCGGCCATGGGTTATGTTGTTGCTGGGCCACTGTTGGCTCCAAATCTGGTTTACTGCACACTTGCACTTGCCTTCCACACCCTGTACGACAGCAACTTAGCAGAGTGCCCTAAGTGTTCTTCAGCAGCCCTCTCCCACCGTGAGTCTGAAAGCAAATGTCACGCGGCTACATCCTAGAAAAGGAGGAATTCACTCTCATGGCTGCACCTGAAAAATCATGATGATTATATTGTCTAAACAGGTTTTTAAATCGAGGCATGGGCATTTTGCCTGGAATAAATCTGTTTCCTCAGTGGGACATCTTTTGTAGCAGCCCGGGGGCAAAAGGGGATGTCGGAGAGCAAGTTTCAGCCCAATCCCCGCAGGACAGGCCGAGGGACCCCACTTGCTGGAGGGAACCCGCTCATTCCGCAGACACCCTTCAAGTCATGATGCCACCCCAGGTGCAGCTGGCCGGGGAGGGGCCTCAGGAGGTTGGCTCCAGGGCATGTCCTGCCCATCTCGCCCAGTCCTGCCCCACCAGCCACCTTCTCGCCCAACCTATATTTTCAATGTGCACAAATCCGTGCACCAGGTCACTAGTAACTACATATGGTGTCAGGTGAAAATATAGGGGGAAACACTTTGTAAAGTATATGGTTGTCTAACAATTATGCTGTACACCAGAAACTAGTACAATATAATGTTGAATGCTGAAAACAAAAGCAAAAAAAGTAGAGCTGGGATCAGGTTGGAGTCCCAAAGTTTTGTCTTTCTCCTGAGCTTTGAGGTACCAGGTGGGAGGTATGCAAAGAAGGCCCCTCTCCCACCAGCACAACCCTGAGGAGTGGCCATAGCTCAGGCTGCAGGAGATCCAGGGAAGAGGTGGGGCCAGGGCCAGCAGCTAGGGAGACGCTGGGGAATGGACTACATATCCAGCAGAGCTCATGCTTGGCAAATAAATGGATGTGGGCATTTATTCTCCCACCCCTTTCCAAGTTGAATTTACCTGAAGTGCAATCATTTGTGTGGTGTTAGCCTTTGAGTAAAGGGCAATTAGGAGCCTACATTTGGTGGGGAAAAGAGATATAATCACATCACTTGTTAAAGTCTTCGTAACTGCCCTTCCATATTTTCTCTCCACGCTTCCTGCCTTCTAAAATGAAACATGTTCCTTTAAGAGATGCAATCAATGTGTTACACTCTTAACTAGCTTAGAGTCACATGGAGTAGAGGGCAAATTAGTTAGAGGCCTCTGGGAACCATTCCCACTTTGCCATCAGGAAGGTCCCGTGCCTCCTGCTCAGCCAGGAGCGCAATGAAGAAAACCTCGGTGTGTGGGGAAAGAAAGTCCAGGACATTAGAAGAAACCAGTGAAAAAATAAGAAGCAATTTGCATCGTCAAAAGAATGTGGACAGGAGGAACCAAAGGCATCTGTGAGTGTGTTGAGGGAAGCAGAGAGCGAAAGCTACATCTAGAGCATGCTCTCAGGCTGTTGAAATCACTGACTTTAAGACAAACCATGACAACACATCCTCCTCTCACCAAGTGTCAAACACATTAACCAAGCAACACATTGACCAAGACCCCAGAGGCCCTCCTCAGTACAGGGAGACAAAAACTCTCCTTTTGCCCCCGGGCTGCTACAAAAGACGTCCCACTGAGGAAACAGAATTATTCCTAGGCAAAATGCCCATGCCTCGATTTAAAAACCTGTTTAGACAATATAATCATCATGATTTTTCAGGTGCAGCCACGAGAGTGAATTCCTCCTTTTCTAGGATGTAGCTGTGTGACATTTGCTTTCAGACTCACGGTGAGAGAGGGCTGGTAAAGAACAGCTCTGCGGAATGACAGCCAGCAGAAAACTGGTGGCCCAGCCCAGGGTCTGCTCCTTACCCTGCCAAGAAGCCCACAGCCCAGTCATTGTCAGAAGCATTCCACTCTGGAAATTCTTCCCATGAGTTCAAATGAGCCACATGATTCTCTGATGACAGGAAGCACAGCCCATTGCACCCTGCAACTGTGCTTCAATATTGCATGTGGATACAGTGGCATAGGGGGAATGTGATTGTTCAGTGAAAACCCTGCTTGGTCAGCTTTTGGAATTACCTTTCTCCAGTGGTTTTTAAGGTTTGGGAATCAAAGACTCATTTGAAAGACCTATACAAGCCACAAAATGATGTTCAGACACACACAACATTGGTGCTTCCTGTGGGTCTTCAGGAGATTTTTAAGGACGGGAAGTAAGAATCCTTGATCTAATCCAATGTCATCCTTTCACAGAGGAAGAAACTAAGGCCGGAGAACTGACATCATTGCTGGCCCCAGCGCTGGGAGGGTCTCAGAAAAGGGGAGGGTAACTGAACGAGGCCGGTGAAAATGGAATTGGCCATACATTCTGTTTGTACAATAAAAACAAACACTGGGCCAATGAGAGTCCCTCACATCTTAACCATGACACTCACATCAGCATGTACGTCCAGAGAGAGAGCACACGTAGAAAAGCAATGGTTCTGGAGGCGGCCGTGAGAAGTGGTGACACCGATCAGTAGGGACTGAAGGTGGCCCGCTCCCCCGTTAGCCCAGAGGCAGCCCCTTCAGCCTGAGGGTGAAGAGGCTAAATGTAAAAGAGGACAAGGTGGAGAGACCTGATGAGACAAGCCTGCTTCAGAAGACCGAAGCTAAACCCCAATTCCCTTGGAGTACCATCACACTCCCAATATTTGTAACGTAATCCTTATAGTACTCCTTTACTGATTACCTACTAAGCACTAGGGTTACAAGGACAAATGAAGAGAGACTCAGCCACCAAGAGTTGATGGTGGTCCTGGCCAGTGTTGCTCGGTTGGTTGGGCGTCATCCTGTGCACCAAAAGGTTGCCGGTTCCATTCCCGGTCAGAGCGCATACGGAGGTGGCGGGTTCATCCCCGGTGGTGGGAGAGGGGGGGTAGGAGGGAAGAAGGAACAGCTGACCTATGTGGTGCTCTCGCATTGATGTTTCTCTCCCTCTCCCTTCCCCTCTCTCTAAAAATCAATAAACTAAAAAACCAAAAAGAGTGGATGGTCTAATGTCCCCAAATGATGCCAGTGCCCTTGGGAGAAGGTGACAGCACCCCTATGGGGCCACCGAGGGAGGAGCAGAAAACCTGGGATCCTGGGCCCGAGCGTGGAGATTCAGATGAGGTGACAGCGAACAGGCTTCAAAGGCTGAGTGAGAATGAGCCACAGTGAGAAGTGTGCGCAGAAGGGGAAGCTGAGGAAGAGGAGAGCAAGCACGCAGCCTGCACGGCAGCAGAGGGGAGCGGTGTGTGCAGGAAGGACAACCACCTCCGCGGGGCAGGGCGCCAGCAGGCTGTGGCGGTGACAGCACGGGGCTCGGGACAGACAACCGGCTCTGTCGCCTTCTCTGGCTCCCAAAGGGCACCAAGAGCTTTCAGGACCTGGACATCCCAGGGTGCTTCCTCCCCTGTGTCCCCAGCAGGCAATTCTGGCTCTTTCCCTCTTCCCTTCCTTCAAACCATCACTGGCTACTTAGGTTCTGGCTGGGCCAGGCAGGGGAGTGAAAAAGACAAACAAGGCATGACCTGGTGCATAAAGCGCAGAACTGGTGTCAGCGAGGACACGGGCGCACTGGGACTGCGGCAGAGAGGACCATCCCCACGATCGACAGGGGCAGCCTCCCGGGAGCTGCGGACCAGGCGGCAGCACCAGACTTGAAATTATACGATTTTGTGCACGCTTCCTTGCCTGTCATCACCACCTTGTCATCACCACCTTGCTGAGCCCCACCCAGCTTCCCAGTTTGTTGCCTTGGAAACCACTCTGACAACCGTTCTGCACTGAGGAAAGCAGCCCTGCGCCTCTGGGTCTGAATCACCCTAGGAAACCGGTGCCCTGTCTGCGGGAGCTGGCGAGCTCTGGGCCCAGCGAAGTGCACTTCCGCCTGCTCCCACCTTTGCTTGAACAAAAGGGTCCCTTCTCAGAGGCAAAAAGGCCGGGGTCAACTAGTGCAGGCCACCTAATGAAGGGAAATTTTGTCTGAAACACGCCTTCTTTCTTCCAGGATCAAAGAAGGAAGAAGGGTCCTCAGAGACCGTCCAGTCCCGCGCCTCCCTCTGCGGAAGAGCTGAGCAGCTGGCCGATCCACAGAGGGGTCATCGCTGCACACCCCGCTCTAAAGAGGCTGCTGACCCGGGATCAGGTCATTAGCATCTGAAAGCAGCAACCAGCCGCGTGACAAACAGGTGTGGGACCTTTCACTACAGAGGAACTCTGCTCCCTGTCTCTATCCTCCCCCCCCTCCCTCTCTCTCTCTCACTGTCTCTGTTTCTCTCTCCCTGTCTCCCCTCTCTTTCTCTCCTCCTCATAAATGCCTTGGCCACCTCCCTCCTGCCTTTTCCCTCCTGCCTTCTCCCTCTCCTCTCTTTCTATACTTCCTTCTTCCTTTGTTCTCTTATCTCCTAATTAGGCATCTGGAGAACCTCAAAATATTTACTTTATTTATGGGCTTTTATCATTCCCTGACTTTATTTGAAAATTAAGTTGAAACATTGAAATGTTTGTTTTTTCAACATTACATATATTTCTCTTCCTGATCCTGTCAACAGCAACCAAGTAGCCCATGGACAGGGCAACAGGGTAGTGAAGACATGGGGGGGCCGGGTAGGGGCTGGGAGGATGGGAGTAAAGGTGGGGGGGGGGGAGATAGCTGTAATACTATCAACAATAACAAGTATACTAAAAAAATAAAGAAAGAAACTGCGCTGCCTCCGGGTTGGCATGAGTGCAGGAGTGTTGCCCCTGAGTGGCCACCCAGCATGGCAACCACAGCCTACAGCTCAGCCCCTCACCCCTGCTGGCAGGGCTCAAAGGGAAGAGAGGCTTCCTGCGCGAACTACTCATTGTCTTCTCTCAGCTCTTCCAGAAGCATCCACAGTCCCTGGAAGTGTCCACGGGAGACCACCCTCTCAACAATGCCCAACTCTGCTTTACTCCCCAGGGAGCAAAGAGAACCATCCCAGCACAAGGGCACACCCCCCGCACCAACCCCAGGATGCACGCTGAAACTGCGACCCTCTTCCCTGGGCACTGACTGTAGCCAGGACTGGCCTAGTCTTGGCCTCAGCAGAGTACCCCACTCTCCCGGCCTCCGCTCACAGAAGCTGCCACCCTGGGCCCCTGACCTCCTCTCCTGCCCACCACTGGGGGCACTGTGTCCTCCTCACTTGCCCTATGGCACTATTGCACTCCCAGCTAGCAAGGTCCCCGCCCTGCACGCTGCCCCCTGCACCCTGCACTGTGCGCGGCCCTGGTAAGCACGTGGCCTTCTGCATCTCTCCCTATCGCCTTGGACGACACCAGCATCTAGACCCCTAAACTGATGTTTGCTTTACAGAAGAGACTCCTCGCTGTGCCTTGGTTTCCTCATCAGTAAAGCAGGATTGAAAATGCACATTCCAACATTCAGAAGCCATGAGGCCATCCTATCTAATAAAGAGGAAATATGCTAATTGACCATCACTCTGTCACAAAGATGGCTGCACCCACAGCTGAGGCCAAGTTCCCATAAGGAGCCTTAATGAGCAATCAGCAGGGACCTAAGGCTATGCCCTCCCCTGCCCCCGTAGGGCTTGACAGGGGACCTCAGGCCACGCCCCCCACCTGGCAGGGCTTGACAGGGGACCTCAAGGTGTGCTTCTGGTCCTGGTGTCAGGCTGGGGGACCTCAGGCTGCACCCCTTGCCCCAGCGCCAGGCCAAGGGACCTCAGGCCGCACCCCCTGCCCAGCAGGGCTTGACAAGGGTGGGACTGGCCAGATCTGGATCTAGCCCAATGGCGGGGGGCAGGAGGGCAGCCGGGTCTGGGTCTCATGCAATTTTGAGGTGCATGTGGGTGGCGGGGACTTGACTCTGGGTCCCGTGGTGAGCCCCAGACTCTGACAGAAGGAAGGTTTTCATATACATTTTACTAATTTTCTTTCATCTCTGACACTTATATTATAGAGAAAGGGCAAATAGCAATATTAAATTATTTCCTCTAATTAATCCCCTTTTAATGTGCACGAATTTCGTGCACCGGGTCACTAGTGAACACAATAATGTTGGTAAAACACCCGGCAATTTGTGCTCAACCAGGAGTCCTTTCCCTTCTCTCTCCAACCCCCGAGGCCTCCAGGACATTTCTAAAAACCAGCCACGGCCTCTCCCACCATGACGCATCAGGCCTCTCATGGGCACTGCACTCTGGGCTGGCAAGGCACCTCCTGTCATCTGTCAGGTCCTCCCGACTGTGCTGAGGTCACCTGACCTCGGACGGCCTGGCTGGGCCCGGGGTACCTCTCCAAGGCATGATCATCCCTTGGAGAAATGGCTTCTTCCTGGGGTCAGTGGCTCTTGGCAGGGAAAATGGTGGCCATCCCTGCCCTCAACGCTGTGAGAAAAGAGAAGTGACTGTCCAAACCCTGGAGAGAAGATAAGGATCATTAGCGGGGTCAAAAGGGAACAATCTGGCATCCATCTTCCAGTGAGCAGACAGCTAAACTCAGCAGTTCCCTGACCCACCCCCCGGGGCCAGGCGCTCCTGAGTATTCTTCCCGGTGGAAGCAGCCCTTCATCTCGGCAAGTGGCCCACGGTGCAAACAAAACCGCACCAGAGAAAAGGGCTTTTCCAACGACTTTTGATTAAAGTTTCTTCACCAACCAAAGCGGGGGGGTGGGGGGAGGGAGTTACATCAGTCAGAGAATATAGCATTGCATTTTTACACTTAAGTGCAGCAAACCTTAGATATTGGTTTTGTCCTATAACCAATTCACATCTGAATTGAGGGTTTCTGCACATCAAAAGGGCAGTCCGCATCCCGGCTTTCCCCAGGCGCTTCCCCAATGGGTTTATTCCCAGGTGGTGCCAAGGTCCCGTGCCAAGGAGGGCAAAGCCCAGGGTGCCATGGGACTGAGGCAGGTCATGACAGTGAGAAGACACAATGACAGGACCGGAACCGCTCATCCCCTCTGCTAACAGCCAGGTGAGCCGACAGAGTGGAGAACGTCATTAGGAAACACTGAGGACGCGGCTCCCGTTCCTGGCAGATTTCCACTTCAAGGAACCTCAGGGACATCAGCACAGGGGCCCCTCCCTCACCCTCGGGGATAAATTCCAAGACCTCCAGTGGGTGCCCGAAACCATAGATAGTACCAGACCCTACACCTATATACCCTTTATGGCTTCTCTTGGGCATATCCAAATTGTCAGCATCGCTACTCTTGCGCTTTGGAGCCATTATTAAGCAAAATAAGGGTTAATTGAACACAAACACTGCAACTCCATGTCCAGTTGATCTGATCAACCAAGACAGCTCCGTGACTAATGGAGGGTAATGTACACAGTGTGGATACTCTGGACAAAGGGATGATTCATGGCCCAGGAAGGACGGTGCCAGACAGCACGAGATGTTATCACGCTCCTCGGAACAGCGTGCGCTTTAAAACTTAGGAATGGTCTCTCTGAAATTTTCCATTTAATATTTTTGGACCATAGTTGATCACGGGTACCTGAAACTGCAAAAGCAAAACCGCGGATAAGGGGGCACATTTACTGTCTTCCTGCACGTCCTATTTTATCAGTATTTCCGAATGAAATCAGCAAGGTGCCTCGCTGTAACTCCCCCGCTGAAGAATGGAACTACAGGATAACAGCATATAGAGAAGGGGAAGGCAGAAACTTCATGGGGAAGGCATTGCACCCCAGCCTCAAAGATGAATAAAACACAGTGCCCCCATGAAGAACTTAGAGTCTAACAGGAGAGACCCACTGGTAGACGCATTCAGTTTATGCGGGAAGCGACGAAAGAGGGATGCCCAGTCATCCTGGGAGCTCAGGGAGGCTTCCAGAGGCCCAGAGGCCCAGGCAGCCCCTGGGAAGATGAGTCCGAGTCACTCAGGCGAATAAAGGCAGACACTGCTTTCCAGGCTGAGGGCAGATGCAACAGACCCCGCGAAGTGAGAGCGCCTGGTGGTGGTGGGAGCCTTGTAGCCCAGGGAGAGGAGCCAGGGATGGGCAGTCTCATTTCATCTCTGATTAGACACAGGCATCGGCCACGCTCCTGGTAGGTTGGCGGCGTGTCATTTTCTGATAGTCACCCAACCAACACCATGTCCCCAGCTCTGTGATGGTTCACTCCATGCGGTTGGTGTCTCACGATGGTAGTGCCATTTGTTAGCAGATTACAGAACCCCGCCTGCCTCTAAGGCCCTTTCTCAGGTTGGGGTGATGCTGACTTCCTGTCCCCCCCAGGGTCTGCCTCGGGGAGGCAGCTCCACACTGCAGTCCACCTGCTCTCCCGAGTCCGTTCCCGGGAAACCCAGTGGCAGCCCTGGATCTCCAGGCAGCGGCAAGGAGCGAGGGCGGTGGACCGCGACCAGGACGCAGGTGGGTGCTCTGTCAGTGCCTCCCCACAAGTCAACTGGGGTCAGAGCCAAGGGAGCCTTTAAAGAAAAAGTCACAGCCACTGGCCACAGAGAGAAGGAGACAAGCACAAGGACACCGTCTTCTCATGCTGCCACGCAGTCATCAAATCTCCACGGATCAAGACAGAGACACTGAGTAAACTTCTGACCGGTACATGATGGTCAGGACATGCAGGTGGGGACGGGGATTAAAGCCCCTTTGCAAGAGATCAAGTTCCATACACATCACCCCTGAATGCAGATGGCAGCCCCTCCTTCCCGAGGGCAGAAGTGTTTCCAGTAGAAATTCGAGTGATAAAAGCAGATGGAGGAGGGGCTGGCTCTGCCCTACCCTCTGTGGGACCCATTATCTAGGCGGCAACTCCAGAGGCAGAGTATGAGGGTGGGTGGCACTCAGCCAGGGAACCAGGAATGGGAAGCTGCCAGGGGCTCCCTGTGGTGCCCCCAGTGTGGTCTCCTTTGGGCTCTGCCCTCAGTGCACACAGACCAGAGCCACAGGCATGGAAAATGCCCTCAGTAATCTCTGTGGTGGGACAGCAGGGCCCCAGCCTTCACCACACCCCCGAGGGGCTGGAGTGCTTTCCTTGGGAAAGAGACGCGAACCCCCTTCATTATACCGCACTCAGGGGCTCCCTCACACACTGCCTGCAGACCAAGGTGCCGTGAGGATGAACCGAGCTGCCTGCAATGCCCTCTGTTGCTTTGCGTGGCGGGCAGGCAGAGGTTTGGTTTGTTTCCTCCTCGTTGGGACAACGTGGGGAGGCCTGCTTTCTATATCCTCGCTGGGACCTAAGGCTGGATTTGGAGCATTATCCCACCAGTTAATACCTCTCTTTAGAGGATATTTAAGCAAAATCAGCTGCAAGTCAGGGAAGCACACTTAACATCTCCACGGATCAAATAAAGAGCAGCCTTCCCTGTCCAGTCCCATATGTTGCGGGTGAGGGAAGGGGGACAGCCCTATGCCACCTCCTATTGCAAAGCAAATCATCCGAAATTGGGGCTTTTCTGTGACGTATTAAAGGAACTGCACAGGGGAACCGAAAAAGATTTCCAGAAACCAGCAACAGGGAAGCAACGCCAGACCCGGATTGCCTACACGAGAGGGATATTCATGACGAAGAATTATCCACAGCTGCCAGCCTCGTGTGACGTGACCTGTTTTAAGCAGACCCGCGTAAACAGCTGATGCGTGGGCCCTTTCCATCTTCTCACGCGTGAATGTGGGCCCTTCCATTTCCTCACACGTGAACGTGCACAGAAGCCCCGGGGAGCCGGAAAGCACAGACACGGATTCAGTGGGTCTGAGCCAGGCGGCGGGCAGTCTGCATTGCTACCAGACTCATGGGTCCCAGGACCACACTGGGAGAGCCACTGACCTTGGGCATTTGGTGAGCACCTTGAGTCTGAAGGAGAGGCTACGCCGCAGGGGGACCAGTTAGAACGTGAAGGAGCCCACACCGAGGGTGGCCAGCACATGTGCTTCTAACCCTGCGGTCTCACCCTGCTCCCAGAGCCCATAGACCAGCCTCGGAGAAGATGGCACACTTCTCAGGGGCACAGGGTGATGGTGCTGAAGATACATCCCCATCAGCTAACAAGCCTGGCGGCACCACCTTTAGCTACAGTTCATCTCCACCCCAGGCCTTCACTGGGGGAACGGGGGAGACAAAGCCTGCCCTGCTCCTGGGAAAATACTTGGTCATTAATTGTGAGTTTTTTCCACCTAGGAATAAAACCAAACAAGCCAGTGGGGAGTGAACTCCTCTGACACGTGTGATTTTCACACTCAGTAAACAGGTTAACTAATCTATTAAACCGTGTGGGTGCATGTGCACGTGTGTGCACGTGTGTATACACACACACACACACACACACACACACACACACACTAGAAGAGTGCCGAGCAGCTGTGAGCTCCCTACCGCTTCTCCTTTCTCACTGCAGAGACACCGGCTGGCTGTGCTGAGTGGAGCCGTAAGCAGAGCCAGTTCCACTGGGAGCAGTGTTCACATCTGGCTGTGCCCGTCCAGACTGCTCCTGTCTCTCCATCAGCCACACCATCCTGCTGGCTTGTCCTGGGTTCAGGACACACCAAAAACCTGGCCTTCAAACCAGAGATCCTACTACCTGGCAAAAACCCCCAAATTCTTCCAATCCCCCTTCCCAAAGCGCGGTCCTCCCAGGCCAGGAGGGAGCCAGGAGGGAGCCTGGGAGGCTGCATTTGAAGTGAGGCTGCACTTCTCTCCCCTGCCTTCTGAGCGGGCGCATGTGATTCCGGGGAGTGGGTGCATCCAGGCGGCTCAGAGAAGAGTCCGCCGTGGCCCTCGGCTATCACTTTTCGGCAGGGGAGTCACGCATCCTAAGCCTGGCAGGTGTGCCACACTGTCCCGTCTCTTAAATGCTGATCTTGGACCTGCCCATTCTGTTCCGCCAGCCTTTGCTGGACTCCAGGAGAGGTGACGGAAGATAAGGAAGCAGGCAGTGCACTGCTCTGAGCTGGAGACTGGTGTGAAAGCAACTACACCAAGTATGAAACAGGACAGACGGAAAGTCTCAGGGGCTGCCTCGGAGACCACCGCAGTGGGGCCAGGCTCGGTGTCTGGTGCTCAGGCAGGAACCCTGGGGGCCAGCCTTCCGTCCCTCTCTCTGCACCTACAGACTCATCAGGCAAGCATTCCCTCCACCCCTTCCTCAGGACGGCACTGCTGCACCCTGCTCAAAGCAGCCACCCCTCCCCTGGGTGATGCAGCGACTCCTTCCTGGTCTCCCTGCTTCCCCCTGGGTCCCCACTTGATTCACAGCCTCAGAAAACACCCCCGTCTGGGTGAGAGCTTCCCGCCTATTGACAATCTCTGACATGCACTCAAGTACACACACTTCAGAACCACTTGCCTATTGTTCTCCTCATAGCATTTGTCACTGTCACGCTATATTCTGCTTATTAACCTTGTTACTGTCGGGCTCCCCCACTGCCATGCCGGCTTCACAGAGCAGGGATTTTCCCTGTCTTTGCAGTGCTAGAGCCCAGGACCTACACACTGACTGACACACAATAGGTGCAGAATACATTTCTGCGGAGTGAATGGAGGGATCAGTACCCTCCCCCCTTCCCTATTTTCTTATGAATAGGGTGTTTGAAGGCTGTTTCCACCCCCTCTTCTTGTTTATAATTTCTGAGGGCTAAGAATAACTTTCCGGATCTGTAAGGCACACCCACCTTTTGCCGAACTTAATACTCCAGCCCAGATCCTGGCATAAAATAGTAATACGCTTTCCTTCACGTCATTGTCTGGAATTAAGGAAACATGAACTAATTTCACCTACATCAAGCCACAGGTTCAGAAAGCCTGCCTCTGCCTGGGGAGTGTAAGAACTCCCACCTTAGTGAGTAGGAGGGAAAGGAACGCTGTTTAAAATGCCAGCCATCAGACACAAACACCTCTGTCTTTGGTGGTTTATATAAAAATTGTTCAACGTACTTTCAACGTTAATGTCCATGTTGAATTGACTTGGAGAGCAAGAATAAAAGTAAATTTTTTATCATGTGCATCTTATGTTTGTGTTGAGGCGCGTCATAACACAAAATAGGAAGAGACAAAAGTTATTTCTTTGGTATCTGTCCATGGTACCGGCAGAACGCAAGTGCCCCGTTTTCAGAACCTTGTAAAAAAGCTCTCTCTGTGGCAACCAACCTGGGTGGGGAGAGGGTGAAAGAAAAAAAAAGGGGGGGGGGAGAGGGGGAGGTACTGAAGGCTGCCTCCCAGAAAAACAGACTTTTCCTCCTTTTCTCCAGCCACCTTCTACCGAGTAAGGACTGTAAGGAAATTTCCTCATCTCAATAGAAGGAACACACATTAATGCGCTCTCTCTTTCTTTCCATTGTCTTCTCCCAAACCCTGCAGGCCTGGAGAGCTTGAAGAGCCTGGTCCGAAGGAGGCCTTTCAGGAGTGGATTACAGCTGACTGCAGAAATTCCTGGGGCAATGTACTGAGAAAAGAGATGTGGGACGAAAACACAGAACAAACAATGATTTCTAACCCTTCCCTCCTTCCTTCAATCCTCTTGCATTTCTACGTCAGTGAAAGGAATGAGCTATGGGAAATGAAGGTTTCTCTCCACACTGGATGAAGTACACTTTAGAAAGAAAGAAAAAAAATTATGCTCTTCAAAAGCAAAAAGACTCCTAGTGCCTCCAGCCCGACGTAGCACAAGAAACCGGTGCATGGAAATGGCTTGTTTCCAGAGAAGTCTGAATGCCTCCCACTGGCTTGGAGAAAAAAGCAGAATGGGTACATGGAGGCAATCCTTCAGGTTGGCCTTGTCATTAAGAGCATCACCAATGTTTGGTTATGCGTGTAGAATAAAAATCACTCACTAACATTGGAGTTGGTCTATTGAACCACTGCTTCAAAGGTACAGATTTAGGACCAAGTGCTGTTTTGCCTGCTACCAGTTGTTTTGCGTATAATAACTGGTCACAATGGTGAGCAAGTTGACTAAAGTTATTCTCCCACTTTTCTAGAGTTTACAGAGACTGCAAACGTCCAGAATAAAGGTTAAAAGCTGTAAAAAAAAAAAAAGTGGGAAAGGCCTTTGAATAAATATTTCTCAATAGTGATAATGTTCTTGATGCCATAGGCAAGAGCCTCATGTTGAACGTCCCTAGGCCAGAGATACCGTAATTAGGTTTGCATTCCCTCTTCTGAGTGGACATTTCAGCTTCCCCCAATCTTCCATCCCTTTGATGGACATTTGACAGTGGATATCTCCAGGCATGTGTGCAAATACTTCTCCACAGAACTGAATCAAATGTTGCCCATGATTCTAATGTGCCTGGGGCTGGAACCCAGCAAATCAGAAGCAATACATGAAGAGAGATATGGGGTGGGAAGGCTAGGGGGTGTCTAGAGCAGCACCGAGGAGGAGAAGGCATCTGGCCGGTGGCCTTAGAACTGTCCGAGGCTCAGGGTAAAAACATCTCCGTCCGACTGAGCCAAGGGGCTAATTTGCAGAAAGTCTATTTGCCTAAACTCACTCTGCAGAATTTACTTGTTTCTCTTTCAGCAATTTGTTTGGGTGTGCTGGTTTTAATAACTAATTCTGCCTAGTTCTAGATGAAGAGTTTTTAGGAATGGTTTGTTTGTGTCTGCCCCAGCCCGCCCGCAGCTGCATCTCGGAAGAGCCATGGGGAGGGTGGAGTTTAGAGGAGGAAGGACTGGACACCAGAATTGCCTACTGGGCAGTCAACTTAAAGGGCAGTCAAGGAGGAGGGGGAAGGCAGGGTGGAGCGGGGTCAGGCCATCTTACGTTTATACATCTAGTCCTTTGATATGGACATTCCTTCCTGATAGAAACCTTCTCCAAATAAAGAAATAGCCATTCCAATAGTCAAAAAGTTCTTAGGAACATATGTCTAAGAATGGTGAATATTCATATTCATTAAATACATTTCAAACATTATATATTCCTAAAATGACCTTTTATGATCTGACCAACTGAGCATTCCTAAAGTGCTGCTAATAGGACAAATGCAGGCCAACTAATACATGGCAGAAACTTTTGAGTGATATAAATGTCATGACAGAACTGATACAAGTGGCTATAAACTTTACAAATATTAAGGAAAGAAGTAGATCTGGCAAAAAGGACCAGAATATTACAACTCATACTCGGACCTGAAGTTCATGACAAAGGAAGGGTTAAATTATGGATAGGTCCAACATCTTTTCTATAACAAAGGCACAGAACATGAAATATATAATACCTGTCACATTTACACCGAAGTCAAACTTCTTTAATTCTTTATATTTAAGGGATCATTTTACGTTTTCTTTAAAAAACTTTTTTACTTATACAGCTCATTCCACTTTATCTGTATAATATGCGTGATCAACTGAACACAATAAAGACATACAGGAATGGCTACCGAGAGGGAGGCCACAGGACGTGAAAAGAGACAAGATCCTAGCACACTTGTCATTTCAACTTCATTGACTGAAGTTGATAGAAGTCCTTCACACCTGGTCTTTCTATATGCAGTATAAGATATAATTAAATCCTCTCCTTAATGTTGCTACTTGAGGAAAAAAACAAAATGCAAAATAATACCTCAAGTTCTAGTCTTGATGACCAGAATGGCAAAGTGTCCGTAGTTTGAAGATGTGGGGTGGGGGACGGGGGGTTGGGGGTGAAGCCAGAGGGAAGAGTGGGAGGTTGTGAGGAGTGTACAGCAGGACTAATGGATGATATGAAGGAAAAGAGAAGATAAAGGTAACAGAAAGCCACCCAGCAGATTTAAGCAGAGAAGTGAGACACAACCCAACATGGGTTTTAGAGAGATCTCTCCAGCTACATTCAGGGTGGAAAACCATTCAGAGGGACCCAGGGTATTTGATAAATATTTGTTGAGTGGACAAAACGAAGGGAAATCTGTTAATAAGTTGCCACATTCATCAAAAAATGAGTTAACTATAGCCTGGATTAAGGTACTTTGCTAACATTACAGATGACAAGTAGACCAAGAAAAGTAACATTAAAAACCTTTAAATCTTTCTCTAACACACCAGCGTTACAAGCTACCAATGACTTCTCACCTTCCAGAACCTTCTGCTCAACGACCTCCACCCATTCACTGCCAACATAATAGACCTTACATTCTCCTGCTTCATGCTTTGTCTCCTGGGGTCTCCCTCCACCCTCCCCAGAGCCTCTGTTCTTTCTGCCAAAATCTGCCCCTGTGTCAAGACTGATGGAGCGAGTTTGTTGGACCAGAGAATCTCTGCAGTCCTCTTCGCTCTGGCATTCCATGGTTCTTTGTCTTTCTGGACATTCCAACCTAGGGACTCTCCTGTTTTTACCCACATTTCCTGTGCTAAGAACCACGCCCTGCCATATGAACTCATCATCTCTAAGTGTGCAGCCGGCTCTTCACGCGTGTGTCTATTTGTTGGATTGTGAGTATATGGGGCTCCCAGGAATTTATGCCAGGCATTTGTGCCTCCCCAAATACCTAGAACAATGCCTAATACATCCCTGGTATTCAACACACACACATGCACATACAACTGATGCATTTTGACTATTGTCATGTTATAGGAAAAAAATCACTTGACCTCTTAGATCTCAGTTACCTCTTCTGTAAATAAAGAGCTTTAAGTTTAATGATTTCTTAATCATTTATGGTCCTAATATTCAATGAAAAGTGATTAATACTTAAAACCAATATATTAATCTCCTGCAATATCCATTTCACCAGGTATTCCCCTTTAAAAATTAGCATTAAAAAAAAAACAACGATCACTAACTTCATTTCACACCTCATCAAATCAAAGGCCTGCTGACAAAGACTCTCCTTGACCAAACTCTAGCCAGGCTCCTCGGAGCCTCTTCTAGGCTCCAGCCTTGGCCTATGGAGACTTGAACAAACATCAACATAGTTTCTAACAGCTCAAGGCTGCATCCCTGGGATGACCCCAGCCTCCCTTAAAGTGACTGCCTGAGAAACTCAAGGCTGTGAAAAGAATGTACTGTTTCAGCCACGTGGGAGTGCAGGGGCCTAACTTCGATAAGTGCCAGTTTCGCAAACCCAGATGGGCTTCCCATGGACCCACTTCTCCTTCCCGCTTTTTGTAACATTTCACCTCCCTGACTCTGCTGAGCCCAGCTCAGCCCTGCCCAATCCTTCTCTCTTGAAACCAACCACCCAGTCACCTCTGTACAAGTGAAGTTGGGTTCAGTTCACACTGGCCTCTTCTCCCTACCACAGTAGTGTATGACTGATTAAGATCTGCCCTTGCCCCTTTAACTACTGTCCAGCTTTATCTCAACATTTCATCCAGCTTCAGGGATCCATCATTAGTGGGGGCCACTCCATCCATCCAACCTCTACCCCCTCCTCAGCCCAATTGAGAAGCTGGGTCTAAGCATCCTCATGCATACCCCAGGGTTCCCCCTTCCTCCTCAGCTCCCCCTGCAGTGCCCCATCCTCCCGGCTCAGACTCTACAGACTCTACATGCCGTCACAGACTGGCTGTGATGCCCCTCCTCACCAGACAGCCAGCATCCCACCATGGCTGCTACTTCTCTCTTAGAGGTCTCACAGCACACCTCTCTGTATCACCCAAATCGCCACTTAATTAGACACCCTATGACAGTTGTGCAGTGTGCGGTTCTTGCTTCCCCAACTAATGATAGTTTTCTGACCAAACCCTCATCCTATGTTTCTTCTACGTTCTGGCAGCTGCAAGAACATTCCTTGGTAAAGAAAGTGTTCAGTGGGTCTTTGGTTTAATTGACCTCCATTCACCCACAATGGAACAGCTTTATCCAGTTTGGCTCTTTCCAGTTAGGAACAGTTGATTTTGGAAGGAAGAAAGGTCAAGAGATTGAATTATACATCAAAGGAAAACAATTTGCTTCCAGATTCCTAATTTTTCCCACCACTTGCTTTGAAGTGGCTAAAGGATGTGAAATTACCCTCTTTGATCGTGGGGATTCAGTGACTCAAACTGGCTTATGATCTGACTTAAACACAAACGCCAAGTAATCTACAGCCCTCTTCTAGTTCTGGGGGCTCTCAAGGCAGACCTTGCCCTGAGCAATGTCTTGGAGAGCTGAGTATTCCGATCCTTTCATCTTCAGTCTCAGGGGGCTTCGAGGGAAGGACACTTGGGGAATAAATCACTCTTGCATTGTCTAGAAGAAATTTCCTCTACCACGATATCTTCGTCACTCTAGACAGGTAGCCCAGAACCCCATTCCACATGCCCTCCCCACGCACACAAGGCTGTGGGGAAGGGGTCCACTCTGGGTTGACCTGCCCTGGCCTCCCAGATCACTCTTTCACACCCCGTCAATGGCTTGGCCACCACCATGCCCTGTCTGGCTATCAGCGAGGCATACAACATCAAGGCTTGACTACCTCATTAGTGTAGTCTCATCCTGAGAGCCAGAACTCGTTCCTCTGGGTTCCCCACCAGGAGGTAACCAGGGGTTTTAAATCAAACCCGTTATAATTAGATCACTTTATCTGGTCCAAAAGTCCTATGAGCTTTTCTCCTGAAGATCATTAACCCATAAAAACAAACACAATGATGAAGGAAAATTTGATATATTTCCTGTAATGAGGGATTTTTCAGAGGAAAAAAAAAGAGAAAACATATGGCATATCTGTTTTTTTTATTAAGAATAAGAGCTTTCGTCCGGCTGCAGTGGCTCAGTGGTTGAGTGTTGACCTATGAACCAGGAGGTCATGTTCGATTCCTGGTCTGGGCACATGCCCAGGTTGCAGGCTTAATCCCCAGTGTGGGGCATGCAGAAAGCAGCCAATCAATGATTCTCTCTCATCACTGATGTTTCTCTCTCTTTCTCCCTCTCCTTCCTCTCTGAAATCAATAAAAATACGCTTAAAATAAAAACAATAAGAGCCTTAAGGTTATTCAATAAATACGGCAACTTATAGAACATGACTTATTTTAATATTAATGACAACTAGGGGCAAGAGAAGGGGAAAAGGGGGATTCGATCGATGGAAATAGAGAAGAATTAGGGAGAGACAGAGGGGCAACAGAAGAGGAAGCTAAAAGCCCTCCTTCCCCACTGATCTCACCATTCCCGGACCCCCCATAGGCCAAAATCCCCTCCATCCAGGCTTTGTAAAGGCCACCCCTTCCTAGAGCCCTCCTTGGTTGACGCCAGCTTCGTGAGCTCTCCTCACTGGTGAGGGAAGCCCCTCATTTGCAGCGGCTGGGCTCTCCTGCTCTCTATCTGGCTACCCCATGTGCCCTTTTCCTCAGGGGCCCTTCAGCAGCCTGCACAGACATTCCCTAACCAGCAGCACCCAATGGAAATGGGGTGCTGCCCTCAGCAAAACTGTACTTTGCCAGCCCGGGCACCATGGCTGGGGTACCTCCGTGACCTCCAGACACCCTCATCCCTGTTACTGACAAGTAACAGGGCTCAATAAAGGACTGACGGACAGACTGAGGAAGTAAACAAACCAACAAATTTCATAAACTATAAATAACTGTATTAGTAACATGCTTTTTAAAATAAATGTATCTAGACCAATCTTTGGGTCATGTTTTTCCTAACCTAGTGAATTATATATTCTCTCAATCACATGTTTTCAACTCGTATGTTTTAAATAACATTATAGGCCATTATTATCTTTTAAAATGTGTATATTTTCTCTGGTTCTGAAATACATTATCACTGTGAAAAAATGCTGCAATTATACAAAAAATAATAAAACACTATAATTATATATCAATATCAACATCTCCTATAATCCCACCCTGTAATCTTATTATATATTCCTCCAAATTTGTTAATAGAATAACATCATATATACATTGAAACTAAGCAGCATAAATAATAGTTTCTGCACCTAATTATGTTAGGAAAACTTTCTAAGAAATTGCTTTATTGATCTTGATTTTGATGGCAGGTCTGTCCTTTTATGTTTCTTCCCCTCTCTGAGGTAAGAGCTGCCTAACTTAACTATTTAAAATGTTTTACAAGGTTAACCAAAAATCAAGATGGTTCCTTAGAGATCACTAAGTGCTTTTCAAGGTTTTTTTTATTGTTCTATGTTACATTGAAATTAGAAGACATGTGGTTTCCTAAACTCCATCTTTACTTAACTGTTCAAGGTCAATGGAAGAAGGAAGTTAGGAGCAAAGGAACCAAATACTTAAATAGAAAATGTGGACGTCCTGGCCATATGGCCAGAACACAGAACACAGAGGAAGGGTGGTGGGATGTGGGATCAGCAATATTGGGATCGAATTTGCTTCCCAAAATATGTTCCAAGTTGTGATGATCAATTTTATGTGTCAACTTGACTGGGCTAAGGGAAGACAGACAGACAGTGGAACATTATTTCTAGGTGTGTCTGAGAGGGTATTTCCAGAACAGATTGGCTTTTGAATTGGTAGACTGAGTTAAGAAGATCATCTGTCCTCATGAATGCATTGGGCATCATCCAATCCATTGAGGGCCTGAATAGAACAAAAAAACTAAGGAAAAGTGAACCTGTTCTCTTTATGCCCTGGGACATGCCTCCCCTCCCGCCCTGGGACATCCATACCCTCCCACCCTGAGACATCAGCACTCCTGGTTATTAGGCCTCTGGACTCAGACCAGGACTCAGACCAACAGCCCCACTGGTTCCCAAGCTTTCTAATTCAGACCAAATTATAGCACCGACTCTCCTGGTTCTGCAGCTTACAGACAGCATATGTTGGGATGTCTTGTTCTCCATAACTGTGTGAGGCACTTCCTATAATAAAGCCCCTCTTTTATATGCATTTACATTCTAGTGGTTCTTTTCCTCTGAAAAACCCAGCCTCATACACAAGTATTACTTCTACCTGAGGATGCCTCTCAAACCTGTGTTCTGAGGAAGGAGCTCTCTGTATCGAGGTATTCTCAGAGCCACTGACACATGTTCCTGTGGGGTGGAAATGCTGCAGAGGGAGGTTAGACACAGCGGACCCGGGGGCTGGGCGGATGAGCAATACACTCTGCAAATGATGAAGGGTGAGGTTAAAATACCTTCCCCTAGGTTTCACCTCTTCCACTGAGTCAGTGCTATTGGTTTCATTTCTTGAAGCAGTGAGGAAATTATTGATATTTTATAGAACAATGCATCCTGAAAATGTCCCAAGGAGTAAAGGCCCCTCTAGACTAGAAACTGGAAAATCACAGCGCCCGCCCCAGCTGCGTGGGACTCAGAGGATGCCCTCCAGCTTTCAGGAGCAGGGACCCTGTGAAAATGCAGGTCTGAGGCAGCAGATGGGGTGGGACTGAGACTCTGCATGACTAGCCTGCTCCCAGAAGAAGCCGGTGCTGCTGGTTCCAGGAGCACACTCGGAGTGGCCAGGATTAGAGCAGCATGTTTCCTTTTCCTGGGCTGGCGTCCTACCTTCCAATGAAGGCAACTCAGACTTGGATTGGATCATCTGTAAGGACTCTGCCTGTCGTGAAATCCTGTTTTCTTAGGAGGTGATACAAAGGATCAGTGACAACCACATGCAGACAGCGGAGTTGTTGAGAGCCAGATTCGAATCCTAGCTCCTTAAACCCACACAATGTTCACAGCAGTATTTTTCAGAAGAGCAAAAAAAAGTGAACATGACCCATATGTTCATCAGCTGAGAAGTGGATAAATGAAATATGGCATATACACACTATGGAATGTCATTCGGCAACAAAAAGAAAGAGGTTACAACATGGATGAAGTTCTAAAATATTATGCTAAGTGAAAGAAGCCAGTCACAAAAGACTAACGATTACATGATTTTATTCTATGAACTAGAGGCCCGATGCACCACGATTCGTGCAAGAATAGGCCTTCCTTCCCCTGGCTGCCGGCACCGCCTTCACTCCAGCCCAGAGCCGCCTTTCCGCCTTCACTCCGGCCAAAGCCACCTTCCACCTCTCGCCTCGTCATGTCAATTTGCATATTCCCTCCTTATTGGCTGTGGGCGTCGCCATCTTTGTTGCAGAGTTATGGTCAATTTGCATATTCCATCTTTATTAGATAGGATTGCCCAGAATAGGCAAATGCATAGACAGAAAGTAGATTAGTGGTTAGCTACCTAGGGCTGTGGAGGGGAACACAGGGAATGAGCAGCAACTGCTAGTGGGTATGAGGCTCCCTGGTGCAGTGACAAATGTTCTGGAATTAGATACTGGTGATGGTTGTGCAACTTTATGGATATACCAAAACCCATTACATTGCATACTTTGAAAGGTTGACTGTGATGGTATTAAATTTTATCTCAATGAAGCTATTTTTTAAAGTTCTAGCTCCTTCACTCACAAATTATGTGACTTTGCACAAGCTGTTGTTTTTTTCATCCATGGAACAGGAATGCTGTGAGAGTCGTCCGCACCAAACTGACATTATGTTAATACCAGCAATCCCCACCTTGCTCACGGGAAGCCTTCCGCAACATTGGTCAAAAACACTAACAGGCCCTATTCATGTTTGAAAGTTCATAAAAGTTGCATCCCTAATGGGAAGCATGTTGGGCAAAATACTTCTAGAGTCAAGATTATGATAACATATGCGCAATCGAGCAATGGAATTTGCACTCACCACTCTTCACTTTTTATTAGAGACTCCCATTTTTCCAAGCAATATCATTACCTGAGTTTGACAATCCCATCCTCTCAACCGTTATTTGCTGAGGTCCTGGGAACCTTGGCACGAAAATGACTGGAAACAGCTATTGACTCTCTTACCTGGTTGGATTCTTTCACAGCTATTTTGTTACTATCCACAAAAATCTCTGAAAACCATTACTCACATCATCTAGTTTATGCAAAACTCCCTGGGGTGGGAGCAAAATTGCACTGTGGAATCTATGTCCCTAAAACAACCTTCCCGTGTGCTACAAAGAAAATAACCCTTATGCTGTGGATAGACAGATGAGCCATTGTGGGATCAGCAGCAAAACAACCACCTTTGAACAGGGCCACTTTCCCACAGGGAAGGGGAAGCTCTCTTATGGTCTCTGCCCTGGTGAGTCTCATTTCCTATAGCAAAACCTCAAGAAGAACTTTCCAAAGTCAGCAATCTGGACAAAAGGAGCCTTTACTTGGAGAAGCATTCAATAGACCATTGTGTGGGCCCTAATTGCCTGGACTGCTTTTTGTTCTGAATGAGGCCAGTGCTCAGGAGGAGCCAGGGGACCACCAGTTCAGGGCAGCGGGTGACAACCACTTGTAGTGCACAGAGGCTGACCCAGGGAAACAGAAGGGGTGGTGTCCCCCCATAATCACCTCACAGCCTTTGGGGAGGAGAGGTGACCACAGGATCCTGGAGAGAGCACATCACATCATGAAGTGGAGAGCAAGGCAGCCGGGGTCAGGCGGGAGGGTCGCTGAGGTGTGGGCTGGCGGTGAGACTGCGAGTTCACCAGGAGGCAGAGTGGCTTTTGCCGGCTCATGCCACTCGTGACAGCGTCCACAAGCTCATTTTCCTCTGCCTCCTGTTCTCAAAGCCACTCTCTGCCCTTTATTTTTATGGCAGATAAAAATATGGGGTGCTGCCCTCTCTGAGCCCCAAGTACTCGTAGGCATTCAAAACCAGGACTGGGAGCCTGCAAGCCTCCACTCAGAGAGGTGAAGGAGGCCTCCTACACTGTGTGCCATTGTCTGGCCACGGGAGGGTGTCAGCAGGCCAGGGGTGAAGCTGCCAGCCACGTAGCCTTCACCACCACCTGCCACCTGCCAGCTCGTCACCTGTGACTTCATTTCCGACCACATCACCTTGGTCATTTGATCCCTTATTGCCAGTGAGACCATCAATGTCCAGAGGACTGTGACACTCTGCCGCACGCTCCAGAGCTAAGCAGGAACCTGGCGAACTGTCCACTTCTGCCCTCTGGAGGCGGGTGCTTCTCTCTTCTGCTCACCAGGGAACATACCGTCACCCAGTGGACCCAGTGTCTGCAGATCACTGAGCACCATCCCCGGTACAACTCTCTTGGAATAACAAGCTTTACATATATTAGTGATACGCAATGACAGGACCATATAGGTTTTAGCAACAGGGACATGAGAAAGTCTGACAGGAAGTGCTCACTCTGCCGCTGCTCACCCCCCTCACCTCACCCCTGCCTTCCATTCCAAATGCGTGCCTCAGAACCGTCTCTGCTAAGCTCTTCTGTCCTACAGGACAACTGTCACAGGCATGAACAACAAATCCTTTGCCGCCTCTGAGCTAATCCAGTTTTCATTATGCCTGAAGACATGGAGGGCAGGGAGACTACGGGACGCTCATGCATGTCACTAACATTAACTGGGCATCTACTCTGTGCCAGGCTACTGTTAAACATGGAGGAGACCATGGTGGCCAAAAAGGGGCACGGTTCCTGCTCAATGGCAGAACAGAAGCCCACCCACGGGTTTCCTGACTGTAAAAGAGTACGCAGCTGACACCTCCCCCTACCCCCAGGGCTCACACCTATTCTCTGTGCAGTGTGCTCTGCACCTGACCTTTGCCAGGGTCCAGAGCAACTCAGCAACGAAAGCAAGGCCCCTACTGGGGGCACACACCCTCTCCTACCATCTGGAACTCCTGACAGCTCTCCACTACAGAACTTCCTCAGGAACCAATTTCCTAAACTTTTGGGTCAGCTCTTGACAAAGAGCAGGAACTCGTTTTCCAAAGACTCCTTCCCACACATATGCATTCCATAATTACATAGATCAGGACACAGGGGGAAATATGCATGAAAATGGCTTGATTTGTGGAAACAATAATGCTTATTCTGGCGCAGCCACAGAGCCCTGGAGCTTCCCCCACAGACCCACTGCCACCCCATAACCTCTAACCACCTCCCCCAGGGCTTGCGAAAGCCCACACTCAGAACATTCGACTGCCCTTAAATCCCGGTCAGCACCAACTGCTCTCACGTTATGATCGAACTGAACAGGATGAGGCCTTGCAACCCCCTGTGGAACCTGCCACTCCTGCCAAGTGACTTTCGTGTCGGCATCAGCTGCTTGTTGGTCAGGTGACCACTATATAGGAAGGGTTTGATTTCTGGGAGCTTGTGAAGCACTTTGATTTTCGTGTCCCACACATGCCATTTTGTACCCCCAGGACCAAGGGACAAGGTGGTGGATACCTTGCCGGGGCCTTACCCAGCCTGCAGGGCGTGCGGCCGAGGGAGGGTCGAATGCTCTGAAGCCGCAGCCCTCCTCCCAGTGGCAGCCCTCGGCCAGACAGCTGCCTGCAAGGCCTTCGGCTGGCTCAGCGACAGAGGCTGTCAGCGAGGCTGGGGATCTCTGAGTGTGGTTTGCACAGGCCCCTTCATCTGTGCCCAAATCCACAGAACCTAACCATGGGAAACATCTCCTTAAGTTTCATAGAGACAAGTCAACAGGAATCGCCCTGCCCCACAAGGTCAGGACTCCCGTGTGCAGCTCAGGACCCAGTGCCAGGCTGGGAGCTGGGCTGGGGCCCACGGGCTTGTGTACAGCAGAAAACTTCACCCCAGCTCTCAGGAGGCACCAGCGTGGTCACGGTTCTAAGGAGAACGCTCCGACGGACAGCAACGCCAAAGTCACGAGGCAGCAACAGACTCATCCCTGGGGTACTGAGTCCCCTACACAGCGCTCCTCACAGTCTGAACCTGGCGCTGCATGTGTGGCCTCCCTCTGTCCCAGCTCCAGAAGGCGCATCCTTGTCTGTGGTGGTCCCCATCATATCCCAGGACAAGGCCGGGACCTGCAGCCCAGAGGGGCTCAATGTTCACCTGTGGGACTGATGGGCCTGCATTCTTGCCACCCCCACCTGGCGGTACTGTGTACTGGGGGAAGGGGGGGCGTGGGGCAGAGACAGGCAGCTACAGGAGGGAGCGGGAACCCCGTAGGAGGAGCCAGAAGAGCAGGGACTGGACCAACTCCACCAGCCACCTTGAAGGGACGCCTCCACCAGCCACAGGCTTCTCCCCCATAAAGCACTGGGGTGGGGGTAGAGTCTATGATTGCTAAAATCCTCCCGCCTGCTCAGCCTGCCTGTCCCCCCTTCCTTTGCACTGGCTCACGGGACACGGCCAGGTGGGGCTCTGGGCCGCTCCTCTCCCACAGCTGTCGGGGGCACCCTTGTCCACAGCATGCGCCCACGGCCGTCTCCAGAGCCCCAGCTGCACATTCCTGTGTCTCAGTCCCTATCTTATCACCCCGTTCTCTCCCCACCACCCCCGCCTTCCCTGTCCCCAACTGACGTCCCTGACCATCAGGGTCCTTATCACCTTGTCTGGCTGGCTATTCTTAGCACCACATTTTCCCCTTGCGGCCCTGAACTCCTCGGGCCAGTCTGGCCCTCTCTGTGGCATCACCCAGCCGGGTGCCGTGTGGCTCCAGTACACAGGGTCTTTAAGGTGGGAGGGACAGCAGAGACACTCTGGTCAGCCTGGGGCCCTGCAAGTGATGAATCTGGCTGCAACGGAGTTAGTATTCCCACTTTGTTGCCACCACCACCACCACCACCAACACACCACACACACACACACACACACACACACACACACCCAGGAGCTCCACACGAGCGCCCATCTTCATGCCAGCGTACAGTGGGAGGGGGGGGTGTGCAGGAGCCTGCGTTCACCCTCACTGTCCGGCTGAGCACAGACCTACCCTCTGCCTTCAGACTGTGCAAATATCTGGGATTTCTTGCCACTTGAGTTTGTTTTTTAAAGTGTCTGCTTTTCCACCGCGTCTGCAGTACAGACACCCAGGCCAGAGATGATGTCTAGTGTCATCCCCACCGCATTGCCCGCAACATGAGCACCCCAAGTCTTATCAGCGCTGGAAGTAAGGAAGTGGAGCGCGTCTTTGAGGACCGGGACACCGCTCACCAGTGACACAAAAGCCAGCATGGAGCACATCTAGGGCGCTGGACAGTGTGACAGCACTTTGCACAAGCTCTTTTGTTGTTGCTGTTAATCCTCACCTGAGGATATTTTTCCATTGATTTTTAGATAGAGTGAAAAGGGGGGGGGGGGGGGCAGGGGGGAGAAGACATAGAAACATCGATGTGAAAGAGACACATCAATTGGTTGCCTTCCACACGTGCCCCGACCAGGGCTGGGGATCTAGCCTGCAACCAAGGCACGTGCCCTTGACCAGAACCGAACCTGGGACCCTACAGTCAGCAGGTGGATGGATACTCTATCCACTGAGCCAACCGCCTAGGGCTACACATGCTCTTAATGGATCCTCAGGACAGTCCTGTGAGGAGGGAAGGGTGTTTTCTCTGTTTTGTAAATGAGCAAACTGAGGCCAGGAAAACCACGTGACCTACCTCCACCCCCACTATAAACTGAGGAGCTGGGATTCTAATCCAGGCAGTCAGAGCCCTTTACCTCCTGCCTGTCCTGTGGGAGAGCACCGAGGGGCAGCCACAGGGTGACAGTGCCACCTCTCCCCCCGCAGTGTTTCTCTCTCTCGGGAACACAGGGTACATGGGAAGGGGCACTTCTGGTTTTAAATGTTCAGGTCCTTTCTAACCACCTCAGAAAACATTATTCTGCGGAGTGTTGAGGTCTGCCGGAATTATTAGGAGGTCACTGGAGGAGCGAACTAAAAGCACCAAGGGTGCTTCAGTCTAAGACAAAGACGAAGGTGGGGAGCACCCAGGAGAGGGTCTCCCACCCCGAAATGCAATGTCTTCTTCAGCATCTTTAAAGAGTTGGGCTCGCTGGTCAGAGTGAACGGGGTCTGGGAAGACCAGTCCAGGTGGCCAAACTCAGACACAGGCTCACGCAAGGCACGAAGGCAGATCCACCCATTTACAGTGAGCCATGCCCGTGGGCGGCAGCCGGAGAGTCTCCCTCTCCCTGGGAAAAACATGGACCACAGTAACTGCCGGGGAGCCGACATGTCCTTATTTCTTCACGAGACTTGTGTTATGGGGCGTGGGAAAAGGCGGGGGGGGGGGAGCGGGCATGTAAGAAGGTGAGAGAGCCAGATTGTCTAAAAGCAACTGACAAGTATTATCTACTTTGAGGACTTGCTCTAATTTTATGCTTTAGAATTGAGGTCAGATCCAATCTCAGTCTCAGGCAAAATATATGTATACATGGAGTGGAGAGGATGGAAAATCTAAGCTTAACGTGACTTAGAAGGATTTAGATTAGAAAGGGGGGCGGGCATCCACGCCTCTCTCACTACCCTCATGGCAGGTACTATTCCATTGAACTCCCTGAGTCCAGATACAGCCTCAGAGTCATTCTTAACACAGCATTCTGAGAATCCAGGACCAATCAACAGGTGTTGGCTTTTGAGATAAAAGTTTCTTGGGATCCTTGTTTACACCAACCATCTCTGACAGATGTTAGATGAACCTAGAAATATTAGGAGGATATTGGCTGTGCTTTCTCCCATTACATCCCTGGAAGACTGTGGGACAGGTCATAAGCTAGAAGGGCCTCCAGGAGGGCTGGGAGCAGTGCTGCACTGCCTGGGCTAACTCGCTCCTACCCCAGGGCTCTGCAGAAGCCAGGCGACGAGTCTCCCCTTGTCAGGCCTTGTGTCATCCTACGTCCCCGCTGGACCCATGGTTACGGGAAGGTGGCCACAAATACCCTGTCTACTTTTACCTAAAACTGTCACACCACTTTTAGTATACATTATTTTTACTTTAAAAGTTTAAAGCATTTCAAGGAAATCTGCCTATATTCTGTGCATCTGTGTGTGTGTGTGTGTGTGTGTGTGTGTGTGTGTGTGTGTGTGTGTGTGTGTGTGTGTGGTGAGAGTGTGGGGGGGAGGGACGGGGGGCAGCTAGCCTATGTATGTTCAGGACTAATAGTACCAAAGAAAGGAGGGAGGGGAAGAGAGACAAATGGAGGACAAAGAAAGGGGCTGAGAGTGGGTCTTTGTTCTTGCTTCCATTGACCAAACCACCACCACCTACTCCTTGGGGCCTCCCTCCCCATCTCTGCCTCATCCCGGGCCTCCTTCCCCTGGGGACCCACCCACATCGCCCTCCTGACTCTGCATCTTTGGCACGAGCTCTTTCTCTCTCTCTCTCCCTCCCTCCCTCCCTCCCCAGTTGCACACAGATCCTTTCCACTGCTCAAGCTATCGCACTGGCAGTCTCCAAAGGAAAAGAAATGCAATGTCTCTTCACTGTGAGTTGGTGGAATTTTATCTTCTCGACCCAAGTTTCCCTGGCTGGGCCTGACTCACCCCACAGGAGCTAATCTGCCCCTGGCCCAGGCCTCCTGGGTGCCGGGGCCCAGGCTCATCCCCAGCACAGCCCGGGCTCAGCCCCCAGAGGTACCCCGAGGTCAGCCTCACCCCACATCTCAATCAGCAGCAAGCGAGCTGCCCCCATTCAGAACCTTTCCTGGAAGAATTTTAAGAGCAGCAAAATGTCCTTCAGGAACCACTGGAACATTATTAATGAGAGGAATGTTTATTGCTCTGTAACGGACTTGTACTTTCCTAATCCTTTCCCCAGATACCTTTTATCAGAGAGCCATGCAGTTCATTTCTTCCACACGTCACTGTGGACACAGTCATCTGAAAACTCAAGTGGAGTGGCATGTTTCCCAAGAGAATTATCAACCTGACCACAGATACGGTCCAAGTCGAATGCCAGCTATTGAGAACAGAAGGCTCTTCTGACTAAAATTAAAGATGGTTCCTTTCTCCTATTTAATCTCATTGCAAAAAAACTACCTGCTCTAAACAACTGATGAAAATATTTCTATTGATACTGTGGGTTTCTTTTTAGCTTAACCAATTTTTGAGGGAATTTATGTCTCTGAGTATCTTATCAGTAAATGGGGGCCCAAACAAGAAAAAAAAATACTCTTTTAAAGACTATTATTATATTATTAACCTATCCATCTATAAAACACTTTCAAGAAATTATTGGGTTTAATTTTCCCAACTTCCAATGTTTCCTACAGTTAAAAACACAAGAAAACACTGAGAACATTTCTATTTTCTTCAGATAAATTGGCACGTGGGCGCAATGCTTGTCACAGCCTGCAAGAGACTATCAGAAAGGAATTCCTAGGTATGTAATTCTGATAGAAGAGAGATCGTGGAAACCAAAGACAACCACCTAACAAATTTGGATTTTACTGAAATTGTTTAACTCTGGAGATAAAAAGTAGGTAACCTCTGGAGATAAAAATTCCCATCAACAAAGCTGTCAATCTTTAAAAAAAAAAAAAAAAAATACCCAGCAATCATGCAAATCAGAGTTACAATGGGTTGGTGTGCAACTGACAGATCATTGTTTGATGCCATCTCTAAACTACTGGGAACCTTCAAGGGTTCAGTAACAGATAATCTAAAATAATCAGACTTTCCACCATTGAACCCGTCCAAGATGAGAGAAGGGAAGGGAGGCAGCTGGAGGGGAACCTACTTGCTTGTACCCAAACAGCTTCACAAAGCCCCGAGCAGGTGTGACTCCTTTTTTCTCCAGCATCTGGCCTGTGAGCAATCCCATGGGCCAGGGCATAGGAACAGTTAAGGCATCCCAGAACTCTCTACTAGAAGAAAGAGTAACAATAAAGCAACTTTAATAAAAACAGGTTGTAGAAAATCCTCTAAAAGTCACCAAAACTACTTTTACTTTTGCATATTTTTCTACGTGGAGCCTAAGTTCCTAGATCTGAGAGGGACCTTTAAGATTGTCCAGTCCGACTTGATTTTGTTGAAAAAGAAATGAAAAGCTCAGGCTTCGGAGGAATTGGCTCGGGTCCCCGGTAATTTGTGACAGACCCATGACTAACGCAGAGGCCTTCCAGCTCCCAGGCAGCACTCTGTCCACCGCATTACCCAGGCCTTGTGAGTCCTGCTGCTTCTTACACAACAGGCAGGCAGAACCCCAAGTCTTCAAGGCGAGCTACTTACCTTCCAAGAACTTATTGGTGAATTAGTGACTTGAAATTAAAAAGAAATTTCCCTATGAAAGCAATGTAGCCTGTGTTGGATGAGTTCCCAAGCCAGCCCACATAAGCGAGCTTAGAAGCCATGAGAAGCAGAGGTGGGCTATCCTTGAGCCTTTTGAGATTCCTTAAGTCCTTAACTACCTTGGATCATAAGCCAAGTCACTGTCAAATCAGGAGGGCAAAGTGGGTACATAGAAAGCTTGGAATGAGACCAGCCTGAGTTCAAAGTCAGGTTCGCCCAACCTTAGCAGAAAGCTATGGACTTCAGTCCCTTAGTAAGAATCTAATGGAAAAAGAGGAGGGTGGGTGAAGGGAATCCTTTTACTTTCCAAGTGTGCACCCACCGTGTTGGTACGTGAGAAATCAAATCAGTCCTTCTCCCTTAGGGAAAAAGTGAAGAGAGAGAAATAGTGAGAAGGCCTGTCCCTCGGAGGAAGGAGAACAGCCCTATGGAAGGCATGGATGGTGGCAATGGAAAAGGAAGAGGGTAGCCAACCCCAGAGTGGGGCAGGAACAGAGGAGCTCAGGTGGACTTGCCCAGAGGCACCTTCCAAGCCCTGCCCTCTTTCCTCTGCAGGGAAACCCCTGCTGCTAGCTATCAGGACCCTCCCTCTCCATCCCCATCCTGTGCACCGCTCCCATCTTCACCTCTTCCACCAACTCATCTGCTCCAACCTAGAGTCAGCACCTGCAACTCACTCTGGGGAGACTTCACCTCCCCTGATCTGCAGGTGAGGGGGTGAAATAGGGCCAAGTAGGGGACTTAATAACCATCTGCTCCATGGCAGGCTCCTCACAGGCACTTCACGGACTCGCCACATCAACCCTCTGACGCGGGTCCCAGTGTCCTAATCTCACCCATCAGACAGCAATGCTCAGAGAGGTTCAGTGACTTGCCCAAGGTTACATGGTGAGCAAATGGGATTCCAATCTACCCCTGAGTGACCCCATGGGAGAAGAGGAAGGTGTGTCAGCTGGCACTACACTGTAAACACACACCGCTGTCAACAACAGCACACAAAACTTAGGAAATACTGAACTCCACAGTCTACACAGTGTGTTGCATAAGCTGCTGGGCCTATTCAGGAAACAGTTTCTAGAAACACCTCACAGGAAAATGACCTCCAGAAAGAGCAGGAGCTGACTCAGAAGGAAACACGCTTCAAACGCAGACACATCCCTGCCCACCTGTGGCAGCAGGGGCGTGGCCGCCTCCTTTCTTATCCTATCAAGCAAGACTGTCAGACTCTGTAGAATCAGTTTCAGCTCTACCAACTCTTCTCATAAAAGCCAACTACAAATGTTTCCCCCTTGTTTTCCTTTTTGAATACTCTGGTTTTTTACTGCTGGATTCAGACACCTTAGTATTTGAATTTAAGCCAAAATACTTGCAAAAACCAGATGTTCTGTACAGAAGCTTGTGTCTCCCACAGAGTTTTCTATCGCATCTGAAGATGCTCTTCCTCGTGAACAATCCACCAATGCTGATGGCTACAGCTCCCACAGGGTCTGCGTGATGACCCATCGCAGGCGGGCCCTAACCAAGCTGAGGATTCACACAGCTGTGCTTCAGCATGGCACCAGATTCATTAAAAAATGCAAGTCCAGTATCACAGCAATCCTCAATGGCTTTTCAAATCCATGTTGAAATCTCTTGAACAGACATCAACACACAGCAAAATACCCTAAAGGTTTTATTCACCTTCTCTCTTCCCCATGTCATATACATCTTGGCAACTGTTCCCTTAACTTTCTGGACTCTGTCTCTCTGGACTCCGTTTTTCCCAGAACTTTCTGGACTCCTTCTCACTTGCCACTTGCCAACCTGCTGGTCTACCCTTCAGCTCTCTGCTGTATCTCACCTTTCTCATCTCTCTCCCGTTCTTCTCTTCACTGTCCCACAAAACTAGCGGTGCAGGTGCGAAAAGGGGAAACGTAATCCTTCTCAAAAGGGAGAAGCACATCCCAGTGTCTTTCTTCTCAGACTTATACTCATCAGCACTACTTGGTGCTCTGACATCCACTCCAGGACAGAGGGAGATGGCAGTTGTCATTTGTGAGGTCCTGCTTCACACGAACAGGCAAGAGCTGGGGTGTGCACAGCCCTGGACTGCACGCAGGGCTCTCTCGGGAAGTGTGGTGCATTCAGAGAGCTTGATGCAGGACAGCAATAGAAATGAGTCCCTCTCTGACCCCATCACTGACACTGTCACCCTGGGAGGCCCACAGACTGGAAACCCTTCCCCACCCCTCCCAGCAACACCTCCTTCTCCAAGGAACCATGAGGGCCTCATTGAAGAGTTAGAAATTACAGGCTGAATGATTTCTACAGCCCTACTCCTATTCCATCCTTATTTATGGCATAAGAACACATCTGTTTTTACAAGAAGTGACCATGTCTTTTCAAAATACCTCCTAATGCATTATAACCAACTGCCTTTTCTTTCTCTCTTGGTACAAAAAGGAAAACATCAGCATGGCCAACCTACATTGAACTCCTAAGCGGGTGCAGCGAACATTCTCCGCCTGAACCCCAATCCAATGGCCACCTTTTGCATTTGTCGGAAAACTACTTCTTTCTCATCACTGTCAGAGGTTGACTCATCACAGGCCACCAAAGGTCTTGCAAAGACGGAAAATCATGCATAGCTAAGACATTATGCGAGGCCTGCAGTTAATTATAACTGCACAGGGGCCCAGAAGCCGGCTCACCAGTCACTGTTCACTGCTCCGGACAAAAGGAGTCCAACAGGAACAGAGCCCCATTAACTCCACGGGGGGCCTGGAAAACATCGGAAAAGTACAGGCCCTCAGGGAGGCAGATCCAAATGCCAATGCAGAGCCAGGGTGCACGCGGACTTGGACGCATTTCCACGCAAAGCTTCTGAATTTTGGTGCAGCACGCAGGAGATGCTCACTCCGGCAGGTGGCTCCCGCCATAAACATGCCACATGGAGAGTGACTGGGAGGGAAGCGCAGGACCAAGCCGCAGATGGACAGGGATGAAACTGTCACTCTCCTGAAGGCCACAGTCCCATCCATCTGTTTCTACCATCTCCCCAGGCAGTAGCTGCAGCCAGAATCAAGATGTGTGCATGTGTCCGTGTGTGCATGAGTGCACGTGTGCGGTCAACGTGGACAGAAAACACTGAAATGTGTGTGCCAATAACTGCTGACTCATCTCAGGGCCTCTGGAAGGCAGGATGGCCCACAATATGGTTTATATTTTTACCTTTTTTTAAATTTATTTGGCTCTTTCCCTTGTACCTGTGATCCCAGCTTCAAGAAGAAAATAAAAATTTCACAAACATTGCCAGCACCTGTCTAAATGAAAAACAAACCTCTTGTAATAAAAGTGTATTAAAAAGTTTTCTCTCATAAAAATCGTGATAGATTACCATTGTAGAGATAACGAACAAAACAGAAGATCTACTGTGAAACACTCAAAATGCTTTCCCCTTCTTCTTCCCGCTCCACCCCAGCGCACTTCCCTAACCATTTTTGTTCTGAAATGCAAACAATCCTTGACAATAGACTCCTCCCTGGGTTAGGACCCACAAGGCTGGATGGAAATGAGCGCCTTGGGTGGGCTCCATGCCAGTGGCAGGGAGAGCGACCGGCTGCCGGAGCTCTGCCCACGGCAGGTTCTGGAACAGTGACTGCAAGGCATAACCCGGGAAATCAGGGAAGAAACTGAAGTGACTTCTGGTTAAGCATGGCAGCGTGGACAGCTGCAGGCTGGTGTTAGAAATGTGCCAACCCCCTGTTCTGTCATTTCCTCTCCAGTTTTCTCTGTGCTTGTGGGTTTATGCCTTTGTCCCTTAGAGAGTGACCCTCCCCTTGGTGGGTTTGAAGAGGAAACAGGGATACGTGGGCCTTATTCTGACTTTACAGACTCGAGAAAGCTGAAACCTCCATGTGGGTAAGAAGCAGCAAGACCATTCACGCAGCGGAAAGCTCAGTGCAGCAAGAGCTGCAAAAAGGACTGCTTGTAAGTTTTAAAAGGAACAGTTAGATGGTGGGACACACTTTGCCATGTTAGAGACACAGGAAACCACCAACTGTGTCCCAATCATAGCCCACAAAGCGGGGGAGAGGGGAGCATGGAGACAGGACAGAGGTTGGAGGGATGGGCTCCAGGAAAAGTCAAGAAAAAAATGGAACTGATGGAATTTCTGGTGCATCCAGATTGAGAATTTTTTGGGCTCTGTCAGGATTCAGGGGCAAATTCATAATAGATGCGCAGAAAAGCAAGCAGACTCTTATGTCCTGACATCCTCTGACTCCCAGCTCCAGCCTTTTCCAGGCCCAGGATCCCACACTGCACCCCAAACCCCATCTGCAGGTTGTGGGCAATTAACACATGTAGGTGATGCTCACGTCCCCATGGGGGTACATGCTTTGTGAAAGCAAAAACCAGGTCGAAAGCCTCTCCGAGGGGCCCTCTGTGGGACACTGGAGGAGCAGACACCCTCCCCCTTTGCAGAGTGCAGTGGGAGACAGAACCTGTTTGTGGGGTCCCCAGACAACTTTGAAGACCAGCGCCTCCTTCTCACTAGCCCCGAGTCCACAGAGCTGGCTCTCCTCCGAGCCTCTTTTCCTCTGTTCTTACAGGACCCACCTTACAGAGTCCGGGGATCAAACCGTCCTGTAAATTAATACCTTTGCCAAACAAAAGGTGTTTTATTACACAGTGATACATTACGCTGATTCCCTGATCCTGATGTCACCAGGGCGTATGAGCTGACACAAAAAGCTGACAGCAAAGGAGTATGTGGTCCGGGCAACACCAAGCGAGTATTAAGCTCAACCAAGAAGAAATCTGGCCAAAGTATGGAGTCTGTATTGTTAAATTTTTGAGAACCCTCCATCCTTACTATTTTCCATAGCAGCTGCACCATTTACCCAGCAATGCCACTTCTGGGAATTTATCTAAAAGAATTAAAATCAGAATCTCAGAGATATCTGCAGTCCCGTATTCACTGCAGCACTACTCACAACACCAAGCTATGCAAACCGCCTGAGTGTCCATCAATGGGAAAACAGGTAAAGAACATGTTATGTGGGCACGTGCACACGCACACACACACACACACACACACACACACTGATCAGTGGGCATCAAGTTTCAGTTGAGCAAGATAAGTAAGGCCCAGAACTCTGCTGAACAATATTGTGCCCGTAGTTAACAACACTGTGCACTTAAATTTTTGTTAGAAGAATTGATCTCACTAAATGTTCTTACTACAATTAAAAAAAAAAAAATTCTAGTGGAGATGAAAGAGAGCCACCTCCGGTTTTCTTTTGACTTCTCAAATTCTTTGGGCTTCTTTTCTTGACGGACACTGACAGCAACGGGGGAATCATTCCAAGCCAGACAGGCCTGCTTCCTTAATTCTCCTCCTGTTGGATGCTACCCCTCTGGAAAGGTGGCGCAGAAATAGAAAAGGCTCTCAAGATGCCTTTAAGACCAAAGCCTTAATGTCCTCAGCACTTGTGGCACAAGAAAAGCCAAAAGGCACCCTCATAATTCCCCTAATTCCTGGTGACAATGAGCTGCAATCAGTTTGGTGGTGGCCAGTGGCTGGGAGGGTAAGTGGGACCCTGCATAAATCCCGTGGGCCTGGCTCAGAGGAACTCCCAAGCAAATGAGGCTGCTGACTGTGGAGGGACAGGAGAGCCGCTTCCAGGGGAAAAGCGGGAGAAGGAGTCACGGGCAGGAAAGAAAGGAACTGGGAGAACTGGGTGGTTTGACGTCTGTGCTGAGCAACTGCGGTAGCCAATTTCATTCTTACCCAGACAAGTTCATTCTGAACGTGACACCTCTGAATAAACAAGAGCTACAAGTAGGTGGGTCGGGACTGTCAGCCTGTCACCTGTGACTCCCTCCCATCACAGAGGATGTAAGCTGCCCTGTGGAGCGCTGGGCTCCTGCCAGGAGGCTTTCTGAATCTGGGCGTGCAGAATCCAGGGCATGGGGAGGAGAAGAGAGAAGAGAGGCACAGGTCTGAGGGATCGGCCCGCCCGATTGGCTAAGTCAGTCTACTTCCCCAAGTGCTGAAGGAGGGAAGAGATAAGAAGGGCAACACCATGGGGGCTGGGTGGGGACACAGGGCACATTTTTGGGGGATTTTCCACCCTGGCAGCTTTGAGTCCTGGCAGACAAGGACAGGAGAGAAAGGGGTACTTGAATTCACTTGGAGGAAAGTAAAGAACCGATTTTGCTCTTTTGAAATGGCTGGTGGTGGTTGGATCCTTTCCTTAACATGGTACCACTCCAAACAGTACCTGGTGAGCGCTGGCTTCGTAGGGAACACACAGCACCAGATCCTGGACTTTGAGCCCGGGGGCCTCAGCTGCATGTTTTAACATCGAGTATAAACCACTCCTCTCTCTCCTCCACCCACCACATTGCAGCTTGTGGCGACCACCACGGGACCATGAAATATACTTTAGATTCATTTGGATTGCATGCGAGGGTTATAAATACTTTATTTTTCTATTGATTGGGGTGTTTTCTTTTTTCTCTGGGAATAAGAAATAAAAGTGGTTTGCTAAGAAAATTCATAATGTAAACGTGGGTGTGTTTAACTTGTAAAAAGAAACTAAATTGAAAGATTATTATAGTAGGAACAAGTGAACGAAAGTGATTATAAATTATTCTTCTGGAAGACCCCAGATCTTGGAAGCCAGGTTCAGCTTTTCTGAATTTATTGCTCATTAAGCAGTTACCTCACATACCTACAGTTCATTTAAAATATAAAAATAATAATGAATCCATGTTTTCTAAATAGTCTCTAAACCAGTGATTTTCCTTAAAAATGAGTTATGGCTCTAGTTTGGCTCAGTGGATGGAGCATCGGCCTGTGGATTGAAGTGTCCCAGGTTCAATTCTAGTCAAGGGCATGTACCTTGGTTGCAGGCTCAATCCCTGACTATGGTCAGGGCTCATGTGGGAGGCAACCAATCGATGTGTCTCTCTCACATCAATGTTTCTCTCTCTATGTGTCTCTTCCCCTCCCTTCTATTCTCTCTAAAAATCAATGGATAAATAAATAAATAACAAAAAAGTGAGTTATATCAGTCCAAATGTTCTTCTATTTTAATCACTTTCACCTCAAAACACTATAGATGATTTTACAACCAATCCCCCAACAGCCCTGTCTTCCCCATCCTCTCAGGGAGCCCACTGGCTTCCTTCTCTCTCCCTGGAACCTGCTCCCAGATTTATCACTAGCTGTTCATCAGGTGTGGACTTTCCTTTCCTTTATCAAAACTATAATAAAAACATGACTCCACAAAATCAAAAAGAAAAAAACAGATGATGGTCATTTTCATCATGATTCTTCTCACATAAAAACTTTAGTGTTCACTTACCCACTCTGGGGACCATTCAATAATGAATCAATAATGAAATTGGACTTGGGAAGCATTTTTCCCTAAATAAGTCTTATTTTCAGGTATACCCATCAAGAAAAATTTACCAGACAAACTAAATATTATGTATATCAGAACAAGAGGAAAGAATTGTCATTTTTTAAATTCCAAGAATTCCAGGCAAGCATAAAATACTGAAAGCATTTTTAAGGCTTTAAATTTTGTGGCTACTTTAGCATGCATTTCATTATCTTCTGTAGTAAGTCTGTGGAACAAGTTGGGGAAGAAAGGAGGAAAGCAGTTAATGCAGTAACTAAATCATGGGGCCAGATGAACTTGAGTTCCATCCTGCTCTCTGGCTCTGAGATACTCGGCAGATGCCTTAAGCCCTCAGATCTCCACACTATACCTATAACATTGAGATAACAAGGGCATATAACGCAGTTAGGGATGTAAAGAAAATTAAGAATTTAATAGAACTGAAAATTATCCAAACTATAAACTTAATGTGCTGTGCCCTCTTTGTATGTTTTCTCTTATAAACATAATCAAAACTTAAAATAGATGTGTACCGTTCCCTTTCACTTGTCCAGCAGTCCAGCCCAGTGATAGAACTGCCTTTAAACACAGGAGATGCAGGCAGCCTCTACGGTGAAGTTATCTGGGGGCCACTGAAAGGAATGCAGGGCTCCTACATAGCTCCAGAATGCCCCTGCTATGCAACCTGAAATCCTGCCATTAGGGATTAACTACTTTGGATAAAATACTGTACTCTTTGATCATCTTATAAATGCAAATACCCCTGTGAGGCCTCAGATAAAGGAGTTCTTCCCATCACTTCCAGAAAAGAGAAATGGCTGTCTTGAAGGGGCTAGGGGGCCAGAGCAGGGGGGACAAGGGAGCCCTGGGTTGAGTCAAGGAGGACAGATAGAGGTTGTCTGTATGGTTGGTCACAGAGAGTGTAAGGAGGTAAGGCCTCAGAGGGGTCAGGGAACACAGCAAGGAAAGGCACCCAAGACAAGCTCCTCAGTAGCAAGATCAGCCATGGGGCGCCCCCAGGGACAGCCAGGGGTCACACGCATGCCTGCTCCCAGCATGTTGGCAGGTACCTGTCCTGAGTTGTCCCACAGTCTGCCTGGAGCTTAACTGGGCCCAGCAAGAGGGGAAGGAGGGACAGTGATTTGAGGTCCTGTCCCCCAGGCTGGGCCACCAGGGTTGCGGGGCAGGGGCTGTCTAAGCAAAACACTCCCTTGTGCAGAGGGAGAAAAGCTGCTTTTATATGTTCATTATAAGTAATGCTGCAATAGCCATCGTCAGACAGTGGCTAGCTTTTGCCATAGCTCAAGTATTTCCTGAGGCCAGAGTGCCCAGCCCCTCCCCACCTCCACCAATCCTTTGGATGGCCAAGTGAAAGTCAACAGAAGCATGTGGTCCACACCAACGAAGCCCTGCAGCCACAGTCCACACCAGTCTTGTCATCTTATTGGAAAAGACCACCTTGTGTGGAAAAAGACAAACCCAACAAATCAGGCAAGGCCAATCTGGTGATGCTCAGACGGGGTTATTACACACCAAGGCCAAATCAAAATCATGTCCCCAGACGAAGCTCAAAGTCATGTGGATGACAGCATCTTAGGAGAAACTCTGCCGGGACCCCTCACATACATGCTCATACCACTCGGGACCCACAGTGACACAGGGTTAATCCACAGGGTTCCTGTGTGCCATCCTGAGCATCGTTCTGACTCGAAGGCCTGGGAAATGAGATATTACTTTTCTATTCATCAAGATACCTTAGCAAGGAAAAGGCACAATTCCCATGCATTTCTAGAGTAAAGCTCAGAAAATAAGAGATTTCAACAACGTTCTGGCAGAGGCAGGCAGTTAAGGCACTGCCCCTCCTCCCAGAGACACCCCTATGTGGCCTCTGCATGGTGGGGAAGACACTGTGGTCTTTGATAGAAATCCATCTCCAATCTGGAAGGGAAGGAGCTGCTCCGGGTGCTGTTTGGAAATGCCTTTTCGGTGATGGCAGCAGGTCCAGGCAAAGATCTAAGGGTCCCCTCCCACGCATGCCCTCCCCCACCCCAGGAGAAGTCCACAGCAGCTTTCCTCTCCCCGCCTGAGCCCAGTCGTTCTCTTACTCATACGATACCTTCGTTTTGAGTAAGGTTATTGGCCGAGCACACACTAGATAAATAAATGAATAAGACCTCTGTTCTAGCGGAGGGAGATGGATACATGTAGGAATGTTTAGAGCACTCATTTCCACCGAGCACCCAGGGAGTACATGGCGGAGGGAGGGGAACAAGAATGCCAACTGACTGTGTATGGACTGACGGGGTAAAGCAGGCAGCTTTCCTTCGGGACTGACCTTGGAAGAAATCTGATTTCACAGCCTCCCAACCAGGGCACCTCTCTCAAGTCTCTCTGCTTCCTTGTAGATCTTTACTGACTTGCAAGGCCTTTCCATTCCAATGGGGTTCAATTTGGGACACGTGGATGAAAGTGAAGCAAGACATGCCAATGAGCCTTTATCCCGTGACCTCTCCGGGGAGCAGTCTCCAATTCTGATGAGACAGGGCATTGGAAAAGGAAAACACCCATAGAGGCTTAGGCTGCCGAGCAGGAGAAATCAATACATAGATGTAAAGCTGTTAGAACACAGCCTGACTCTGCTGCCGGCTTCTCAAGTTGCTAGTGGTTTCAGGCTGTCGCTAAGCAGGAGCCATCATTCTGATACCCAGGGCCCTTCTGGCTGCGGGAGACCAGTTTCGCCGGGGTCTGAATTCCCATGGGCCTGCCTCGAGGAACAACCGCACGCTTTGAGGTCTGGTTTTTGAACACTTTGCCCATGTGGATCATTCTTATATTCGCATCAGGATTAACCATGGGCAACTCTTCAGCAATTCTAAACCCTTTAATATCTGCTGTCCTAGTGATGCATTCCTGTCCTCAAAGCCTAACCCAGTGGAGGACCAGGACAGCAGTTCATTGGCAGAAGCCTACAGGAAGGCTTCATTGCTTTGGATGAAACAAAAAGCACTGGAGCCCTGGCTGGTGTGGCTCACTCAGTTGGCTGACATCATCCTGTGCACCAAAAGGTCACCAGTTTGATTCCCAGTCAGGGCACATGACCAGGTTGGGAGTTCAATCCCCATTCGGGAGGCAACAGATCAATGTTTATTTCTCTCTCTCTCTCTCTCTCTTTCTCTCGCTCTAAAAAAAATCAACTAAAAAATAAATATAATAAATCACAAAGCACTGGAGAACCCTGGAATAGAGTCAAGAACTCTTTACTCATCAATTTAGAAGAAATTTATGACTTCAGTTTCAACCTGAGTAAATTAAGATCCAGGAGACTACAATCGCCATTGCTGTGGCTAATCCAATAAAGCCTTGGTGGTAACTACCTGGAAACTCCCAGGATTCCTGGGACTCACCAAGAGGGCATCCTCAACTGGAGAGACGAAACCAGAGATGAGGAAGAGCCCAAAACTTCATAATCATGCCATAAGCCAGACTGTCAAATACCAAAGTGAAACAAAGCTTATTTTTATAGGAATTTTACACACAGCCTCATGGGCAGTCAGAGGAATGAGGCAGCATCCCTCTTCTTACTTCAAATAAACTGAACAGGACTGGGGAATGGAGAGGGAAATGACTTTGACTGTGCACCACTCCATTTATGGTTTATTTACTCCTCACACCAACCATGTCCACCCTACCAGACACCACGAAATGTACTTCCTATACATTAGTATTTATTATTCTTATTTTTCGGGGAGTTTAAACAAAACGCCTGCTTAGGAGTCATACCGCTAAAACTCAAGGCAGGACTCACACCCAGAAGTTTTTATCCCACCTCCCATCCCCACCCCAAGCTCTTTCCCTAAAATAAGGGATTGTTTCATCATCACCCTGAGCAGCGGCCTGTATGTCCCCCAGATAGCCTGGGAAATCCTGAGCTGGGTTGCATCTGCTTTCTACTAAATTGTACTGATGCCTTAGAAGACAGAGGAGCAGGGGAGCCACGGCCAAGTCCCACCCTTCATGCTCATGTCCATCTCTACAACTACTGAATGTCACCACAGCCAGCACCTCTGCAACACACGGGGCACAGTGTGCTGAGCTGTCCTATTCAAATGATCCTTTGGAGGGTAATTTGGCATCCAAACTGTAGAGGCACTTTATCATTTGACTTACCTTTTGACTTCTAGGAATTTACCCTGACCATACACTCCCACAACACAAAAATTCACACGCATGAGGTTATCCATTGCAGCAGTGTTTGTCATTGCAGCATCGTGAAAACCAGCTGCAGGCCTACACATGAGAGTGGTTGGATAAACTGTGATTCGGCCACACAACAGAATACGATGCAGCTGCCAAGAAATATGAGGAGGATCTCCATGAACTGATAGGAAGCGATTTCTAGGACATTCTGTTAAGTAAAGTAAGCAAAGTACAAACGCATATCTATAGGATGCTACCCTTCGTGTAAGAAAAAAAGAGGTAAAAGAATCTTCATGTCTCTGCTCAGTTGTGCAACATGGAATCCAGAAGGATGAATGAGAAACTAAGGACATCGCCGTCTGCAGGACGGGATGGGAACAGGTGGGAAGAAGGGGGAGTGGTGGCGTAAGAGTGGGTGAGGAGGAAGCAACTCTTCTGAGATGCGTTATTGTATTGTTTTGATTTTTAAAGTCGTTCTTATGTTTCTCGCATACTCAAAAAAATAAACAAAACCAGCCAGGATATGAGAGGAACCCAAAATGGAACACAAAAACTAACAAATGAATCTAACTGTACTACAAATTAATAACAGAACCACGCAGAAGGGGATGGGGAAAGAAAAGAACTAGTCTAAGTAACTTTGGAAAACAGTATCTTGACTAGATACTCTAAGGCTAAAGATAAAAAGAACTGTACAATAATTATCGTACTCTAGTTAGTTTTCCACGGGCACATGGGTTAACAATTCAGAAACTATTCTACTTTATTCTAAGTAAATAAGTGTCTATTTTGTTGGCTAACAGGAGCCAGGTTTCTCTTTGATGGAGAAAGGAAATACAAATAAGAAAATGGGGGAAGAAATAGGATAAGCCCTGTGAGGGTAGATTACAATAGGTCATATTAGTACAAACTCAAAGTTTATGATAGAAAAATACATAGAGATAGGGAAGCGTGTGTGTGTGTGTGTGTGTGTGTGTGTGTGTGTGTGTTTCCTAGCTCTGTGCTCTGAAAAGGTATAAAACCAACAATTCCTCAATATCAATGAGCACATCTAATCTCTAAGATCTTGGTTTCTAAATACCATTTCCCACTAAAGGAAACAGGGCTCCCTGGAGAAACAGCTGCTTCTAGGACTGGGCAGGGCAAGTACAAGATGAGCGTAAAACATCTCAAAATGCCAAAAATAAAAAAGTCCCCAAAAAATGAGAAGGAAATACCTAAAGGACATAGGAGTCCATCTGAAAGTCCTCCCACTGGTCAAATCTGGAAGAATTTGAGCAACAAAATCAAAGATGATAGTAATGGTTTATAATTGATAAAATAAAATAAACATCCATGAGTCCATACTGGTGTTAATAAGTAAATGAACAAATAAATAGTGAGCTGTGCCTTACAGTAGAATTCCGGTTCGTAAATGCATATTGAATGATGGAAACAAAAAAACTACCATTCGGCAAAAATTATCAAGAGATTTGAAAGTATGATGAGAAGCACGATATTTACATAATCTCAAAGCATTTCCTGACAAGATGTTTATTCATTACAAAAGGGGAGACAGTAACGTATTAGTGGAAAAAGTTTGCAGGGAGCACCTTACCCAAATTACCATCAGTAGCAATGAAACCTCTCATGTCACACAGCTCCTCACAGGATGAACTGAGGAGGACACGACATTTCTGTGATATTTTTGTCAAAAATGTGTAACTTAGCCCTAGCTGGTTTTGCTCAGTGGATAAAGTGGACTGAAGTGTCCCGGGTTCGATTCTGGTCAAGGACACATGCCCGAGTTGCAGGCTCAATCCCCAGTGTGGGGCATGCAGAAGGCAGCCGATCAATGATTCTCTCTCATCATTGATGTTTCTATCTCTCCCTCTTCCTTCCTCTCTGAAATCAATTTTTTAAAAAAATTTTTAAGTATACCTTAAATTCAGTCATGAGGAAAGGTCAAACAAACCCATTTTGAGGGGCATTCTACAAACTTAACTGGCCAGTTCTCTTCAAAAGCGTCAAGGTCATAAAAGAGAGAAACTGAGGAATGGCCCACAAACGTGGGAGACATGACAACAGAAATGAAATGTGTGATCCTGGCCTAGATCTCACTTAGCCCCTGGAACTGAAACACACACACACACACACACACACACACACAACAACAACAACAACAACAACAACAACAGTGGGACAGCTGATGAAATCTGAACAGAGCGTTAATAGCTAATAGCATTGTTGCAATAAGAATTTCCTGGTTTTGATGCTTGTACTATGATTTACAGTATAGTTAATGAGATGTTAACATTTGGGGAAGCTGGGTGAAGGACATACAGAAAGTTTATGTACTATTTTTGTAATTTTTGGAAGGATCCATACTTATTTTAAAATGAAAAGTTAAAAAATAAATTAAAAAAACAAAATGTTCCCACCCAATTCTCATCTCTCGGGAAGTCGCCAGTAGCTTTCCTCTGCGAGCACACAGGGGAGACAGTAGCAGACTGTGAAAAAGGAGCGCATCAGTGTCTGCAGTCCAAACACCAACCTCAGACCACCAGCCGATGGACACAATCTAGTAGAGAAACCCTTTCTAAGAGATGTGAACCAAAACCCTCCAGGAATTTTAAAAGAGGAAAACTTACCTCTTTTGAGCTAAATGTAGAAATATATTTTTTGTGTATGATAACTCTGTTATCATGAAGATCCCTTGAAAGAAAGAAAACTGTTGTCCTCCACAGACTATTTTCAGCCCTAAGAATGCCACATACTTAGAAGGATGTTTGAGCCCCAATCTTGCAGACACATCACATGCAACAGCGTGACCGGGACATGGAGGATGGGAGCAGGAGTGGGCGTTCCGAGAAGAGAACACGTGGGATGTCCAGAGCCTGGAAGTTGGTGAGTTTTCCAGTCCCTGGTGATGGCAGTTCGAAACTGTGAAAAATAATGACTCTCACACCATGCATGACTCACAGAGGAAACACTCTGTAATCAGTAATTTATTATTCTATTCCTCAGCTTCACTCACTGACCCCCGTGAACTGGAATAAAAAATCCTAACTTAGCATAACTTGGCTTGGCCTTTCTGATTTTGGAGGGGGTGTGAGGAGGGACTTCTCTTTTTTCCGTCATGCAATGTGTCACTGTAACGACCAAGGTCCCTTCTCGCGCGACCAAACAAATTCGATGAGTCCACAGTTCCATGAGGAGGTACATTTTGTTCCACAGGGCAGCACCGCATCTAAAACGCGACTGTGCTGTCCAGAATTAAGACCCATACACGCAACTGCACAGCACGACTGTTTGAGTGATGGTTTCCCAACGCACCATCTCTACAGGGACTGCAGAAAGCAAAGGCCAGGAGCCCACCAGAAACACGAAGCTCTGCCCTCTGCAGCAGCTACCAGACACCCCACCCGCAGCAGGGCCGTCGGTGTACTTGCTGATGCCTTCCTGACCTAAGTCAGGCCTCCCTGTCACAGGTGGGCCTCCTTCAGGCTCCCACCCTCCATCTGGGCCTCCTCCTCCTCCACGTTCCCATAGAGCCCTGAGCCTTCCCATGGCTGCCACTTCAGTGAAATATAATTGGCCGCTTCCTTCCCTCTCTCAGAGCTGGGCTTGACCCACTTGGAGGCAGAGTCCATGCACAGCCTCTGTGCCTCCCCAGTGTCCGGCCCTGGCCCATGCAGCACCCAGTACATGTTGGCGGGTGGAGCAGGTGGAGCCGTGGGAGGCACACCTGACATGCGTGCAATCCTACTATGGAGCATGTGTCGCTCATGTCACCCACTTGGCTGAGCTCCTGCTCGCCCAGCAGTATACTAAGTGCTGAGAACAAAGACAGAGAGGGGCTGGCCCTGGGGTTGAGAATTTGGTGGGGGAGACTGGCCTTAAACACATAACCATGCAAATGATGTGATTACACTTGGGAAAAGCATAGTTTAAAAAAAGAGAGAGAAGTAGAGCAGGGCTAGAAGATCATGTAACTAGATGGCCTGACCACAGGAGCTCCCAACTTTAAAAAAGTACCCGCAGCAATAACGAGGTTTGGAGGGGGTGGAATAATCTCAGTGGGCAGTCACAATCCAACCATTTAAGATCCAAGGAAAAACATCCGGAGATGAGCCAAGTGCCAGCCTCAGGGGAATGGCCACACATGGCCTTATCCCAACAACCTGCGGCCCTTGAGAAATGACAAGTATGCAAACAATGCTGATATGTGGGGAGATATTAATAGAGTGTATTATGGATTGCATTCTTTTCTACCATAAGGGTGCGTAGGTTCATTAACAAAAAATTTCAGAAGGTGGCCTCAACCACTCCTGCCTCAAGCTAGCCTGCCCTCCTGGGGTCCAGCCGCTGTGGTGACCCTCGGGGTCCGGGTGGCAGAAGAGCAGCAGCAGGAGGGCTTTGGACAGCACCCAGTGGAACCCCTCATTTTCCAGATGCAGACTCGGGCGGCTGGTCCTGTGGGCCAGTGCCTCGTGCCCTTTGCACCCACGTGTGACCCTCTCAAGGGGTCCCTCAAAGAAGGAAGGGAGGTGGGAGATCAGGCGGGTGGCCACATCCTCCATCAGGAAGAAAAGGCTCTCCCCCGGGGGATGGGGAGGGGCTCCCTGAAACGCCCTGGAGCCTGCTCCTACCACAGATGGGTGGGTCCCCACAGCAGGTGGCGGTTGAAACTGAGTGCCCCCCTATTTTTTAAAGGCTAGTGGTTTATTCCTCAGCTACTCAAAGTATGGAGCCTGACCAGCAGCACCATCATCCCCTGGGAGCTTGTTAGGAGCCCAGAACCCTGGTCCCGCTCAGACCTACTGAATCATCATCCGCATTTTAACAAGATCCCCATTTTAACAAGAGTCCCAGGCACACTGTGACCTGAGAAGCACTGATTCCATCCTCAAGCACAGAGGACTCATTTATTCATTCCTCAAACCTTCACTGACTCCTCTGCTAAATCCTGGGGCACCTCTGAGGTCCTCTGAAGACACAGCCAGGTGAGCAGGTGGCGCGGCAGCCCTTTTGCAAGCCCCGGAGAGAAAATCCACGGCTGAAACACTTGGGATCTTCTGAGAGGGAAGCCAGAGGGTCCAAGGTTGGGGATGAATCTATGAAAGCCTTTAGGAGAACCACACGTTCAACTACAATGAACGAGCACTCGGTAAAATCCATCGAGGGCCTGGTCCACAGCTTCCTCGAGTCAGGAAGGTACTGACTGCACTGCTCCTTCCGTCCAGCATCCTCTCTGGTAGAAACACTCAGTTCTCTCCTGACCAACGTCTCCAGGAGATGCCAGCAGATTAACTGTGTTTTGTTGTGGACCACATGGCTCCCCAGCGGCAGGCATCAGCATCTGACTGTGTTCAGCATGACCTAGAGTTCAAGGCTGACACACAGCCATCCAAGGAAACGCTCAGATACTTATCAGCTCCAAGGTGAGACCAGACACTTATCAGCTCGGGGATCCTTACACAACAATATAACTCAAACCCCAAACCCAAGCAAGGGCAGGCCTGAAGTTACAAATCCCACCACGCCCAGCCCCTTGGCGTGGGCAAACTGCCTGGTGATCTCCCCAATCGGATGGCCATATTCTCTGTGGTCCATTCCTTCACCAAGGATGTGGTCCTGAGAGGCCTGGCTTTAAAGACCTCCACTCCTCCTTGGGACTAAGGTCTCATCTTCTACCTACCCTGCTAGGTGCCCCTTGACCTTCAAGACTGGCTGCTCTAGCATCAGCTCACACAGTTCTCACTTATGAAAAGGTCTCTGGACGCTGGGGGTTTCCTGTGGTTTCTTGTTATCTCTGCCACACATTTAAAAGGATGCTCAGCATTTTATAGCCAGCAGTGCTAGTGTTCTGTAAAATGAGGGTTTTCAGGATACCGTACTTTCCATACTGCCAGGAACATCCCAGGGTATACAATCAATAATATGAGGTGTTTTTAACCAAGCCTTTGTGCATGCATAACTTAAATACCATCTCATCTAGCTTCTCATCCATGAATGATCTGATCCCATAGCCACTAGCTGCCGGAACAAGTCAAATGAACATATTTAACCAGAGTCTAAAAAATGCAAATAAGTAGAAAGAAGAAATAACACAAATCTCCTACAATCAGACATATAGTTTGTTTACAGTGCTTATTATTAGAACTCATTACTGCAAAAAAAAAAAAAGCTTGAAAATGAAAATGTTTATGTTTTGTATTTCATCAGATTTCCTTAGAATTCATTTCTGGAAGTTAAATTACAGAGACAAAGAGAATAAACTTGTAAAGACTCCTCTGAGTGATAAAAATAAAAGCTGCCCTAACCAGTTTGGCTCAGTGGATAGAGCATCAGCCTGCGGACTGAAGGGTCCCAGGTTCGATTCCGGTCAAGGGCATGTACCTTGGTTCCAAGCACATCCCCAGTAGGGGGTGTATAGGAGGCAGCTGATCGATGTTTCTCTCTCATCAATGTTTCTCTCTTCTTCTCCCTTTCTCTCTGTAAAAAAATCAATAAAATATATTTTTTAAAAAAAAAAATAAAAGCTAAATACGTGTTACTTAATTGCTTTTCTGAAAGAACTGTACTTCCAAAGCCAAGTTTGAGAACATCCATTCAACAGTTCTACCAAGTCTGAGTTGTATACATAATTTTGTTCAAGAGTCAGTAAGACACAAACAATGAAAGAGAACAGGAAAGGGAAAGATAGAGCTTTAATCAAAACTGAAAAGGCAGAGGATCATAAAACCGGGGGGGGGGGGAGGAAGGCCATCAACCCCACCCCCAAAAAATATACAGTACAGACATATGATAAAGAGCAGTGAATCAAGTCAAGACAGCCCTTATTATACACGAGTTAAGCATTTGCTTTTCAAAAGCAGCAAGAAGGTGCCACTTACTGCCTCCTGTGGTTGACAGTGACCCCTGAGTGCCAACACTGCCTTGGTCCCGCCTGCCTCCCCCTTCCATGTGTGAGCCTAACATGCCCAGAGAAGGACAGGCAGAGCCAGGCACCCAGCACACACTCCAAGGTCCCCTGAGAACACACATTCCCATGCTGTAATCAGAACACTAATTCCAGAAACCCGCTGGTTCTTCCCTCATCTGTGTGAGATGAAGTTGGGGAGGTCTCCCCACCCCTTTTCCAAGGGGGGAAAAAAGACTCTTCACATAAATCTGAAACTGGTGATTTTGTTTTCCACCTCCCGGTCCACTGAAGTTAAGGAGACCGAAAGATGCATCTCACCAATTTCTAAACAGCAAATCACCCAAATTGACAGTCCTGCTTAAAATGTTAAAACTAGAGAAAGAAAAGAACGTCTTTAAATTGACATCCAGCTGGTGCTCCATAGACTCTTTGTATAGCGGATTTTAAATTACAGATGAGAGTAAAACAACAGGAGCAAAAATAACGAGTAATCAGGGTCTCTTACTCTGCAGAAAACCTCCGGACGGCATGGCCCCGCCGGTCCTCGGCCACCCGTGCCAGCTGTAATAACTGCTCTGAGCACAGCCCCGCGAGAGGCAGGGCTTCCTTGGTCAATCCAAGCTATGATTACTGGAAAGTGGAAACGCTCAGAAAGAATCCCCAAAGGGAGAATGGATTTATCAGATGGAGTCAACCATTAATGCCTAAACACGAAATGTATTTGGGGGGCATGTCCCACACGCTGCACGTTTCCTGCACGCTCTCTAGTCCCTGTATATTTTCCCAACTAACAAGTTTATTTTATCATCACAATTACATGCAACAAAGCTCGCTCTCTGCAAAACAAGCCTAGTTTCTCTTGCTTCTCTGAAAATGTCCTTGAGCCTCCCCACTGAAGGGAGAGTCAGATCACAGGTTCCTTTTATAGTATTGCACAGCCCCAATTATAACGATCAACCCATCTCTAAACCATACGTTAGTGGCTCTGAAATTAAAGCAAAATGTAGATTGTCCAGGACTGCAGAATCTAAGATTTGGAAGGAACCTCAGAGGGCACCAAATCTATTCTCCACCCACGGGAGACTCACCAACCTAGCCATCAAGCTTGCATGGACCTGAGTCCCATCGGTCCACAGTGACCTCTGCCCACAGAAGGAGTGCTGCCCTCAGAAGCCCCCAGGACAGGCCAGCTTCTCCCCAGGACAGACCTGACCATGAGGAGCAGGTTTTACAAGCCAGGCCTCCCCATGCCTCTGGCTGGACACCCCTTAAAGAGTCAGAGCACCTCCTAAGATGCAGCTTGCAGACCACTGCACTGGGCCTTCATGTCCCTTTAACAGGATATGAAAGTTTATAGGCCAGCTCAGCCCATCAAGTTTTATATTCTGTAAAGGTAGTCAACTGAAACCTCTGGGTCATCTTTCACAGAAATGCTGTTTTTCCAGTTTCCTTCTATGCTCCTGTAATGACATTTTTAACCTAAGGGACAGAACATGTATTTCAATTACATTCACTTGTTTTAGTTGATTTCAACCTTGAGATCTCAACTTTGTCATATAACATATTAGGGATTCCTATCAGCTTTCTGTCACTTGAAATTATTTTGAGTATGTCCTCCATATAGAGGACATTGATTTTTTTAAATTAATTTTTCAATTATAGTCGATATACAATATTATATTGGTCTCAGTTACACTTATATAACTTATGAAGTGATTCCCCTGATAAGTCTAGTACCCACCTGACTCTACATACATAGTTATTACAATATTATTGGCTAAATTCCCTATACTCTAATTTACATCCCATGGCTATTTTAATATCTGATTTGATGAACATTTGATCAAGCCACAGAAGACGGCTAGCAGGTCAGCACTTCAAGGCCACCTTCTCACCTTTTTGGCTGCAAAGCAGAACAATGCCTTGCCAGTGCTGGCCATGCATGCTCCCTCCAAGACGCTTGGAGAACAGAGCGGCCTCTCTCTGGGCAGTGCCTCATCTTTTCCAGCAGCTCCACTGGCTGCTTCCTCCACCCTCGGAGCTGCTGGGCCCTCCTGGGTGCCCTCAGGGTGATGTCCTCTCTGCCAAGCCTCAGACTCCTTTCCACCTGGACCCCCCAATTATTTTTTCAGTCCTAAAAACCTCTTCATCTGTGTACACAAGCTAAAGGTGGAGCAACTTTAAAGCCATGTGCTTTCCTATAGCAAAGAAATGAGCTTGTCTGTAACAGAGGAAAAGGAGAACTACTCCAAAGTAAGAAGACGAGATGGCAGCCACTCCGCCGCATTGCGGTTGGTGAGAGCTGGGCCCTCCATGGCTCCCCGGGGTCTGCCATGGACACTGCCGCTTCTCAGGGCAGAGTAAGCCACCTGCACGACACTCCGAAAACAGGGACCTGCTTTTCCTACATTTTCTTCGGAGAGTTTCATGGTTTCAGCTCTTACATTTCTCTTGAATCCGTCTTCAGTTAAATTTTGGAAGTGGTATAAGACACGGGTCAAGTTGCATCCTTATACATCTGAATATCCATTTTCCTCGCACATGTATTTAAGAGACTCTCTTTTCTACATTAAGTATCCATGGCTCCTTTGTCAAATGTCAGTTAACTATATACGCCTGGGTTTATTTCTGGACTCTCAATTCTGTTCCATTGCTCTATTTGTCTGTTTTTATGCCAGTATCTTACTGTTTACAGTATAGCTTGAAATCTAAAAGGGCGATGCCTCCTGCTTTGTTCTTCTTTCTCAAGATTTCTCTGGCTATTCGGGGTCTCCTGTGGTCCCACATAAATTTTAGGAGTGTTGTTTTTCTATTTCTTTAAAAGTAACATTGGAATCTTGATAGGGATTGCACTGCATCTATAGATGGCTGTTAGAAGTAATGACATTTTAACGATATTATTTTAGCCCATCCATGAGCTCAGGATGCCTGTCCATTTATATGTGTTTTCTTTGCCTCCTTTCATCAGTGTCTTATGGTTTTCAGGGTGCAGGTCTCTCATCTCCTTGGTTAAATTAATTCCTAAGTATTTTATTGTTTTTTGATGCTACTGTAAATGGCATCTTTTTAATTTCTTTTTAGAAAATTCATTGTTAGCGTATAGAAACGCTACCGATTTCTGTACACTCCAGCCACAGCCTGCCACTTGTGGGGCTAAAGCTTCACACACCAGCACAGTGTGTCTCTCTCTTGTCAGTCCAAGCAATGTTGGCACGTGGCCCCTTAATTAATGTAACATTCCCATCTCCACTGACTACAGATGAAACATACTTTCAGTTCCACCAGTGGAGCTTGGCATGCCAGCCAGCCCACACTGCCTTTGATGATGTGCTCTCATGCCCCTTCTTGAAAATGCCGACATCCAGGGACCACAGCTGACTAGACCAGTGAAGAACACCTGCCATAGGGGAACCAATCATGTTCCTACTTTGAAAAGTTTATACTGTGCGTCAGAAAGTGCCATATGGTCCTTTGAGGGGCCATTCTGCTGCCGTGTGCAAAGAGCAAACAGAAAGGTCCAGTAAGCAGGAGGGTGGGCACTGGGCCTAGAGAAGGAGGGGGGAAAGACCATCTGACAAGACAAACAGACATTGATTTGCCTGGTTCCCGAGGACTCCCATTTCCCACACCCTCTCTCTTGAGGACCCGCTACTCTTCCTGCTCTTCTGTTCCCTGAGACCCCTGTATCTTTATGGCAAACCCCCTCTACTGTCAGTGTAGACAGAATGGAGGAAGAGGTGCTTTGAAATTTGCCAATAGAGTGAAGGACTTTTCAACAAACATTTCTTTAATGCTTACCACAGACACGTGTACCACTTTAGATGTGCTGGGGGTGGGAGGCAAAGGGTAAATGTGGTCCCTGCACTCTTAAAAGGGAATCAAGAGTAACCTAAGACAGAATTAATAAAAATTGAAGTAATGATCTATACCTTCGAGATGACCTACAGAATGTCTGACAACTACTGCTATAGAGGTTCCTGTGGAGGCTGGGCAGGAGAAGAAAGAGCAGGTGAGTGGGGAGTTATTCACAGGGTGAGCATTCACCTGGGACCTAGAAGGATTACTGGGATTTGGAAAGGCAGAAAAGCAAATACACAAAATTTTGAGATTTACTAATTGTGATCCACTGAAAGATATCTATCTATAACATGTCTTGTACAAAACCTACTTTGCATTCTAACTTCTGAAAATTACTATTTTTCAGAAATGATGAAAAGTTAGTAATTCCATTCATATAGGTAAATAATTCATCCAGTGACAGTGGCTGCAATAGTTCCTAATTTAGAATAACTTATTAACCATGTATCACACTTTTTATAGGATAATTCAAAGATTTTATCTATTCATGCACCATCCACCCACCCACCCATTCCACAAGCACTGACCAAGTGTACCAGGCCGGAGTCAGGCACTAGGAGCGTGAATGTGGAAAGAGCTAGCCTTTCCACGAAAATCCTTGAACCATTTGAAGAGTCAGCCAATGGTTGCAAACCATTATACTGAGTTCCTAAGTGAGGTCAACAAAGATCTGGGGAACAGAAAAATGAGACAACTAAGTTTTGCCTGAGGGATTTGGAGAAGTCTTCCCCCAGGTAATAAACCTTGAACTAGATTTTGCAAGAAAGAAAGAGGCCGTGCCTTTTGGGAAGAGAAGAGCTTAACTGCATTATTACATGAAAACACACAGACAGCATTCAGGGCTGGAGAGAGGAGTGCTTGTGTGAGTTTAGCCTGGAGAGGTGGCAAGAAACCGACCATAACATTGGACATCCAAGAATCATACTCTGCAGACAAAGAGAACCAGGAATAATCACTTTTTTCACAGGCGAGCGACAGGATCAGATCTGGTTTTGAGAAGAAACCTTCTGTTGGCCGTGGGGTTATCCTTGTCTCATCGTTACCATATTTTAAACCATGTCTCTATAAACGGCGGCAACCTGATGATTTCTTTCTTCTAAATATAAGATAGTCATTATTCTAGTACACATTTATTTTTATTAAGCTTTGTAGGAACTGAATCACTTCTGTCTCAATCTCCTCCCACATTTGTTCTAGAAATATACTTCAACTCAACATCTGCCTTATTTACATAGGAAAATCAAAGTCTGTGGAGACAGATCTGAGTTAAAATCCTAACTGTGCTACTTCTTTGCTGTGTGTCCTCGTTTCTTTTTCTCATTTTTAAATTTATTTTTATGAAATTTATTGGCGTGAAATTGGTTAATAAAATGGCAGGTTTCAAGCGTATAATTCTATGATACATCATCTACACATTGCATTGTGCCCAACACCCAAAGTCAAAACACCTTCTGTCACTATACACTTGACCCTTTCTACCCTTCACTGACCCCCGCCCTCTCCCCCTCTGGTAACCATCATACTGTTGTCTGTGTCTATGACTTTTTGTTTGTTTGTCTTGTTTATTCATTTGTTGCTTTCAGTTTTTATGTCCCACATATGAGTGAAATCATATGGTTCTTAATATTTTTCTATCTGACTTATTTCACTTAGCATGATATTCTCACTAAGCTACTTAGCCTCTCTGGGCCTCAGTTTTCTCTCCTGAAATAGGAGAAAAATAATAGCAACTACCCTGTGGGGCTGTTGTGAGGGTGAAATGAAATAATACACAGTTTCAGCACAAAGTTCCATGTGTGTATATGCACACACATCTGTATCTAACAATTGACCTAACAGTTTTACATGCACACCCAGTCCATGCCTTCATCTACTGAGCTCTAACCATATACATATTTTAAATATACATGACAGGTGCTAAAGCGATGATGCGATGATGTAAGTGTTTCAGCTTAAAAACAACAACCTGGGTCCTTCCTAACAACTAATCAAAAGTATCATCTTTCTGAATTTAAAAAAAAAAAATCCTTTTTCATTTACTAAATTCTCTTGAAATCAAGCACCATCTTTAGGATCTCTCCTTTTTCACTATTTTTACTAACTGAACATAACCCCTTTCACGGGTCTGGCCACTTTTGCTATTGTTCTGATTGTTCCTACTTTAGTTGACTTTGAGTACCGTATATTCCGGCGTATAAGACGACTTTTTAACCCAGGAAAATCTTATACGCCCAGCCGTCTTATATGCCAGAAAATACGGTATATTGTTAGAACATTTCTTTTCAAATTCAAATGCTAACAAGCTCTGTGACCTATATCCCACATTTCCATCCCTGCCCTCCCTTGATAAGCGATGTCAGCCAAAGAGGCAGATGTGTTTGCCAAACTCAACGGTTATACTATATCCCTTAACTGTAATAATCCTTTAGTTAACAGAACCATTACTTTGCAACAGAATGTGGCTAGAATGCTATTTCCAGTAAAAGATCTAATGATTCATTCATTCAACACATGTTTATTGAGCCCTGCTCTGTACCAGATACTGAGAAGGTGCTGGGGACACAACAGTGAGCAGATGATCCAAAGACCCTGTCCCCCCCCCCCCCACCCCCCACGAAATGACATGCAGAAAGAGGGGACACAGAGAGACAAGACATGAACAACAAACACAAGGCAATTGTACTTGTGCAGTCAGTTCTGCCCAACACCATATGTGTGTTCCTAAAAATCAACATGCTATACAAAAACCGCTCACTAAAGACCAAAGGACATATGGAGGGAAAAGACAGAAACCTAATAAAAACTGTAGCACAATGTTATGCGTGCTGAATGGTTAAGGAATTCATAAATGCTACAATCAATATGGCACTGGACAAGGAAAACACCTTGCAGAAGTGGGCATCGGAAGGACTGCAACTCGTGAGTAGGGGTGGAGCAGGATGATCACCGGAAATCAGAGAAAAGTTGTAACACCACCTGCAGACAGAGCGTGCCTCATAAAACAAGACATTAACGAGGCAGGGGACAGATGTGTGAGGTGTGAGCATGTGTGCGTTTTGTGATTCCCATGAGGCTGGGCACAGCTGGGTGCGATTTTCTGTGCTCACCTACTGCTTTTGCAAAGAAAATCACACATGAGCAAATGTAAAACCCATGTTATGCTCAAAATGTTCCCTAATAGGTCAATCGAATTAGAATAAATGGATGTTTTAAAAACAAGTGTTATACAGAATTGAGTGTAAAATATAAGCATAGAGAATACAATCAATAATATTGTAATAATTATGTATGATGCCAGGTGGATACTAGAAATATTAGGGGAACACTTTGTAAAGTATATAATTGTCCAACCACTATGCTGTATACCTGAAACTATATAAAATATTGAGTGTAAATTGTAATTGAAGAGGAAAGAAAAATAAAATGGATTCATCATTTAAAAATAAAATATTTTTACTGCAAATAAATAAATACATAAAAACCTATGTGTGCATTGTGCTTGTCGACGAGCCTGCAATCGTTGTGTGCTTCTTCCACCTTCAGAAGTGCCCACTGTTATCACAGAGCCGCTGCTCAGAGCCCTTCGACGGGGCCTCGAGGTACTTTCTGTTAGTATCCACTATCATACATACAGCAACATGATCCGATGCACTGGATTGACAGTTTTTCCAAATCAGCTCCTCTGTGTGATCAGTGACCCCAACCACATTCTCAGCAGCCACCATCGTTCTGTTCTCGCTGTGTGTCCAGAAATTGTCATCAGATTCACCCAGGCAAATGCTGTGAGATGGCTTTCTCTTTACGCTTTCCCAGCAGTTGAAAATGTGTTGAGATGATTTTGCCTGCTCCACATACTTTGAGAACTTCGCCCAAATTCAATTTGCCCCATTCCCAACCTCCTTTTGCATGCCTGCCAATTCTAACCCAATCTAATCTCTAACAAGACTGCAAAATTGTAATCACAGCTTTAAATCATAAATATTGTCAATTTCCTGTCGTAAGTGTGTATAGATGCTCCTCGACTTACAATAGGGTTATATCCTGCTAAACCCATCATAAACTGAAAATGTAAGTCAAATACTAGGGCTGCTGCCTGACTCGCTCCCAGAAACTGGTTCTTGCTTTAGGGAAACACTGCCTTTTCCAAACCCCTAAAGTGTGGGGGTGAGAAACATTTAATATCAAATTCCTAGCCGGTGTCAGCTAAGGCTGGATGAAATCAGAGGTCGTGTGCGGGCAAGGACCAAACCCAGGTAAAACAACCGGCTCGCAGGCTCCCCCTCGGGTCCCACGGCCGCCTCCTGAGGCAGCGCACACAGACACTGGCACCCACCCCATGTGAACAGACTGGCACTTAGAGCTCAGTCATGCTGGAAGGAGCAGTACCACACCAGGTGGCAAGCAAGAGATGCGAGTCTAGGTCAACGCCTGATGGACCATCCACCCCCTAAGTGTCCCCAGCTGGTCCAAGACTCGCAAGCTGTCAATCTCAGTCCCCCTGACACCTGACTGTGTTTGACAGCCACAGACTACACCCGCAAATCATAGCTAGCCGGCCTCCCAGTGCACCATCAATTAATCTAACACTGACGTGTGCCTGGCACTGTTGCTTAGGACCAAAAGGGTGCAGACAGATGGGTATAAATCCACAACTGTAAGGAATGCACCGGGCCCACGCCCTCCCTTTCCAGCCTCTACATTCAAAGAGAAGTTCAGCTTCATCACACAGTGAGCCCAGCAAAGGGGTGGTCACAGCAGAGGTGGTCAGGTGTAACCAACACGGGAGCCCCTGGGAGCTTGCTGGCGCCTCTGAAAGTCACGTAGGCCAATGTCTTCTTCAAGAAAAGGGGCAAATGCCTTCTCGGCCCTATACTGAGGCCTTCCCAGGACCCTGTACCCCAGAGCTAACCCAGCTGGCTAGCGCCATGATCCAAGCATCTGCCTTTCAGGACCTGAAATGACAGGCAAAACTGAGTTCGTGTTGTCCCCTCGCCGAGTTCCTCCCCAGCCACATGGGACGGCGCTGGCCCGAGGAAGCCCTCGCATCTCTGAGGTCCACCAGACACACGAACGTGCTATTTATAGACGCCCGTGCACCCATTACCCCGCGCGAGAAGAGCCCGGGTCACTCCTAATCCAGGGTCGGCACAGATGCAGGCTTGCTTTCAGCATTTGCTCCGACAGGAAACCTAAAAATTACCAGCAACAAGCCGCTACAGGGTAGCTATTGGGTGTCCGCATTCTTTCCTTCCATGGTTTATGTCAATTTGCGAGAACATGTGTGAAGCATCTGCCTTTTCATTTAAACGGAAAGCGAGAGCTCGGATTGCTGGGCTAAACCCCACAGCTAAATTGGGAGCGCCGTCCAGGGGAGGGGCACACTTGAGCTGGGTCGCCACAGCTGCCCTGGCCACCAGCTGCCCAGAAGGCCCCCACTTGAGCCAAAGGGGGCACAGTCAACAACAGAGCCAGGCCAGCAAGTCAGAGGAAAGAGAAACCGCTCTGCACAGCCAGAAGGTCTGATCCCAAAGCTCTCTGGACTGTCTAGCAAACTAGAATTGTTTTAAAATTCCTTTGCCTGCATCCAGCATTATTTCACAACATTTTCCTTGAATTTGATACTGGTAAGAATTTAATATGTTTGTGGCCAGACCTTTTGTAAAACTAATAAAGCTTAATTTTAACATTGAAACTTCTTCTTAGAGCCCAATTCTTTCCCTACCCTTCCTCTCCCACTAACACTGAGAATTCCCTCCCCGACCAGTTTCAGTCCCACTGATGAAAATGAAATTCCCCTTGAGCAAGAGAATGCGGATTCGGACCAAAGGGTCTGATTTGTGTCCCACAGTAAGGACAAGGCAGCAAAAGTCAAGCCTTTCCTGCAAACATTTTTCATCCCAAACCTGAATTCCTGCTACCTCCGTTTCACAGGGGAGGGCGGGGGTAACTCCCAAACCCCAACCGGTCTCATTCATGCACCCAAAGCATTCAAATGTGGAATATATTCAAACTCCTGCAAAAACAACATGGGTGCTTTCTTTTAAAATTAAAACAAAAAAAACTGCAACAGAGGGTACAGCATTTTATTCACTCTTTCTACCCCTCAACTCTTCCCTTGGAATTTGACCAGGGGTCCTCAAACTTTTTAAACACGGGGCCAGTTCACTGTCCCTCAGACCGTTGGAGGGCCGGACTATAGTTTAAAAAAAAAACTATGAACGAATTCCTATGCACACTGCACATATCTTATTTTGAAGTAAAAAAACAAAACAGCAAAAACACCCGCATGTGGCCCGCGGGCCGTAGTTTGAGGACGCCTGAATTAGACATTGTAAATGCTCACCACTAGGAAATTCCTTCTCGGAGGCCATGAAAACGTGACACTCCTATGACCATCTGCGCTCTGGGACTGCCACCTCCACTCGGAACCTGACCAGAAATGGGTGTTTGTCTAATGAACTGAAGGTGCGGCATTTCCAAATTCCCAACGACAACCAACCCACAGGAGCAAGAGTGTCAGTGAATCGTTGAGGTGAAAACTGACAAGTCTCATTTTCAGCAGGAAAACCAAGAAATATGTTTGCATCTAATAATATGTATAAATACATGCATTAATACGCCTAATGCTTTTCCTTTTTGTTAAAAGTACTGCTTTTCAGCCTAAATTTCTTGAATTAGTGGTAAACGTTAATAATAAAATAACCTCTGGAAACCAAAAAGTTTTCCAAGACACTCAAGGAAATGGAAAGTCAGTAAAAGAAACAAAAGCCCACATTATAATCTTCTCGACGGTAGTTCATTTGCTGAGTGCCTTGTTTACCAAATACCTGGGGAGGGAATGCCATCGAAAGTTCCATATTTGCCTTCTTCCTCTCTCCACAATCCCTGGCTGGCTCAGAAACACACACACACAGCAAAAGACAAAGCGTGTGGTTACAGAAGGAGGTTTCTGGGGTACATAATCTCATCAAATAAAGGCATGTGTATATATTCTCGTTCCTCCAATACTTTTCACCCAAGGGGTGACGCTGAAATAGAAATAAAGAAGTAGATGCCTTCAGTTTAAACTGCTTCTTGACAAACAAGAGGAAGTTGGATGGCAAAGGAAGCAGGAGGTGGTGTGACCACTGCAGAGGGCAGAGGGCAGGGTACTCGATGGACGAGGGGACACTGGCTGGCAGGGAAAGGTGCCTGTACCCTGGTCTAAGGGGCACAGAAGTGGCCTGGAGGCAAGGATGAGGGTTGACTTTAAAAGGCTTTAAGCAGCCCAGCCAGCATGGCTCAGTGGTTGAACCTATGAACCAGGAGGTCATGGTTCAATGCCCAGTCAGGGCACATGCCTGGGTTGTGGGTTTGATCCCCAGTGTGGGGCATGCAGGAGGCAGCGATCGATGATTCTCTCTCATCGATGTTTCTCTCTCTCCTTCTCCCTTCCTCTCTGAAATCAAAAAATATATATATATATTTTAAAAAGGCTTTAAGCAGAAGAATTCTCTGTTACTGATTTTACAGGAGGGTCAGTAGACAGGACAGAGGACTACCCTGGTAAAGGTGTCCTCAAGTGCAGCCCCAAGGGCTCTGCAAGGTGGTCTCAGAGCCACAGGGTCTCCTCTCACGGGAATTTGAGCAGCCAAGGCCTCGCCCTCCTCACCCTCACCCAACAGTCCCCATGTCATCTGCCTACCACTGTTGCGTCCTCATAAGTTATGTAAAGAAAGGACTGTGCTGCTTGAAAAATATATATATATTTGACAATTGCTGCTCGTGTACCAGCCCCCCTCCATATACAACAACCCTGCCAGAGAAGTGTTATTGTCACCCTTTTTCAGATGAGGATGCTGAGGGCAGAAGGTAAGCAGGGTGTTCAAAGTCCCAGCCAATAAGCGGCAGAGGCAGGATTCAAATCCAGGCAGCCTAACTCCAGAGTGCGCACGCTGAATCCTACTCTGCACTGGATGTGAGTTTACGTGGGGTTTCTGCAGAGCTCCGAGCAGAATTCAGAGAGGCAGCCTGGCAAATGGAAAGAACATGGCCTTGGAGTCAGCACTCCACTCTTGCTCAAACCACCTATACCTGTGTTTTTGGCAGCAGGAATCTTTTTGAGCTTCAGTTGTCTTATCTGTAAGGTGAGGATGACAACACCTATTTTGAAAGGCTCTAGACTTGGATTAGACTGAACTAATGAGTGCGAGGCTCCCAACGCAGTGCAGAGAGCCCGTGGCAGAGGTGCTACCAAAGCATCAGGACTGTCACTACCATCATTGGGGCTCACGAGCACAGACAACAGGAAGAACACTCCTGGGGAGATGCAAAATTAGGGAGGACCGGTAAATTCGTGAAGAATTTGTAAAGTAGTAATTCTTAAAAAGCCTTCATGTTGGAGTTACCCAGAAAGCCCTGTGGCCTTACAAAAGCCCTCCTGGCCCTGCCCTATATCTGCCACGTCCTTCACAGCTCTCTCACTTATCCCCTGCCCCATCACCTCTAAGGGGGGCACTGTAATCCCTGACTTACAGATGTGGAAGTGGAGACCTGGAGAGATTAACTGAGGTCACAGTGCAGCAAGAGGCCAGGGCCGTGAACCCATGCCAGCCCCTAGGCCCTGCTGCTTCCATCCCACGATGTATGTCATCAACACCCAAAAAAACTCCGCAGATGTTTCTAGACCAGGCTCCTGCACAACTGGGGGGAGGAAGATGAGAGGTGCATAGTGAGGGGGAGAAAATCCAGAGGGTGGCAGACATATCCTTATCACTGTGTGATCCAGTCAGACCATGCACCTGGGCTTCCTATCAATGGGCCCTGAGGGCCTACTGTGTGCAAAGCACTGGACTCATACATGAACTCACCCCTTAACAGTCACAAAAGCATGTGTGTTTAGTAAAGGTTTACAGATGGGTGTGTGGTGGGCAATGTGACAGCCAGAATAAGAACTCGTGTGTGACCTGATTACCAAGTGAGTGCCTGGGGGGGCCTATCATTACTATAGGGCCTCCTGCCAATGGCCGCTCCTCTTTACCATCCCATCAAAATGGTTTATAGACTGCTCTGACTCTCAAGCTGCCAGCCAGAATAGGCAGCACCACGAACTCCAAATTCCCTCATAACACTCCAAAAATAAGACTGCCAGTCCCAATGGGCAGCTGATCCCAGGTAAAAGGCAAACAACCAGATCAAACCCGTTCATTCCACGGGGGTAATGACTGATAGACCAGAGGGGGCAAATCTTCAAAAACAAGAGTTTGCTCATCCAAATGCACCTCCTGGTCCATGTCACACGGAGGAGGTGTCCTCTCTCATCACCCCCACCACTCCTAATCCTCTCCCAAAGGTCACAACACAAACCTACCACCCTCTTCCCCACATGGCAGCACACACAGAAGCTCTCTGAAAGGACAACTCCTACAAAGGTACCAAATTTGCCCTCAAAAACAAGAGCATAATAAAAGGAGGCAGGAGGGCGGGTAGGTCTGCGAGCTGTCCAGCTCAGAGAGCCTAAATCCACATCCCTGCGGCAGGCCACATTTCAGCAAGTTCATCTGCAGCCGTGACACCTGCTGAATGCCGTGTTCAGCGGATGTGTGAGCCAGCACCGGCCGTGAGCCTTCCATGAAGCCAGCACTCACTTCCCATCGCCTCTAAAAGCGTTTGCAGGGGCCAGCCTGCTTTAAACAACAGACGAGGCTGCAACGTGAACCGAGGGCAGATCCAAGTCCATCCATGTCTGCATTCCTTGAAATGAATTTGCCAACTGGCCTCATCAAGAACCTACTACGTGCTTGGCAAGGCTGGGCACAGACCCCTGCTCAACTTCCGGAACCCACAGGCAAACTGGCCATACCATGTTTTAAACAGAAACAGAGCCCCGCACCATTTAACCAACCAATAGAGAGAAGAGGGAAAATAATTAGTATGCAATTCCCAGCATACATGAACCTTACAGCCACAAACAAGAGTCATTCCTCCATGTGGATGAGAAGCACATCTGTTCCACGTTTTGACACGTTCACAGTCACATTAAAATGTCCTCACCGCGGGCTCCTCGGGAACCTCATGCAGATGTGTGTTCCTCGTTCACCCTGAGTTCTAGAAACACTGGCCCTGATCTCTTATGCCTCTGTGGGTTTTGACTGTCCCATTTTGGCCTGCATCTTACATATTCAAGAAACCCTTCGTTGAGATATCATACATCTATCAAGGAATGTAGGCAAAAAAAGCAAACTTTAAAAACGTAAATTGCATCAGCAAGCATTTCATGCCCATCAATGTGGCTCCTAACATGACACTTCCCTCCAAAGAAAGCAGAGGGGGCACGACACAGGAGCAGCTTAGAGCTTTAAAAACGTTTTGATCTTTGAACGAAATCCTTCTGCAAACTGAAACCTGTTTTCCTTACAATACAATTAGACAATAGGGTGGAATCTGAGCCTCCTGATCATTTTCATTTAACAGCTCAGTGCTCTTGGGCCCATTTCACAGATGTACAAATGAAGGGCTGGAGAAATCAAGAGAAACAGCTACTGAATGGCAGAACCAGGAATTCAACTCTGAACTTCCAACTCCATGTCTGTTTCCTGTTCTATCTGATGGGGGTTCATGTGTTATAAATAAGAAATGGGGGGCGGGAGGAGAAGAAATGGACAATAATGGCTTCACCAAAGCCAAAAAGTGAAAAAAGAGTATTGGATACACTATCATTTAGTAGTCCATCGGTTTTATATCTAAGTATAAATATATACTGGATAATTCTTCTAGTGATGGATTACTAGAAGGACTGAAAACAAATCCAGACAGAAGCTGGAAGCCACACCAGGCGAGCACCAAGCATGCAGCTCGCGGACCCAGGAATGGGACAAACAGACCACCCTACAGAGCCCATGCCTCCTCCTCAGCTCGCCAAAGAGTATGTCTCGGCACCTGCTGGCCACTGTGATGGGTGCATGAGCATCCCAGAAGCTGCTGACTCAGGCTTTGGCAGCTTGGAAAGTGTCAGAAATGTAGGATCTCGGGCCCTGCCCCAGATCTGAATCGTGCCCCAGGGATGCGCAAGCTCACTGACGGTGGGGAAGCGGCCCTCCAGGCATTTGGAACCTGGCAGGGGGTCCAGCCCCATCATACACAGCCCGTGTCCTTCTTACGTGTCAGCCACCATGCCAAGTCCTTCCTACTTCTATCTCATTTAATCCCCTATCGGCCCTATAAGGGGGGCACTATAATCCCTGACTTACAGATGAGGAAGGGGACACCTGAAGAGGTTAAGTGAGGTCACAGCAGCAAGAGGCCAGGGCTCTGAACCCATGCCAGCCCCCAGCCCCTGCTGCTTCCATCCCAGGGGGGTCTGTCACCAACAGCCCAAGTAGACAGCACATTAGCATCTGCCTGACCTGGGGCTGGCTCTCCAGCGGGCTTGTTGAAGGAGACAGTTCCCGGAGGAGGCTCAGCAGGAGGCAGCATAGCACCCTGGGAAGCGAGAGAGGCCTGGGCTGGGGGCCAGCACTGCCCAAACCTTCAGGGTGCAGCCTTGGGTGAAGGGGTCTTAAGTTACTCAGCCTTGGGGAGGGGGAAGCTCAATTTCTGCCTCTGTGGGGAGGGGATAATGAAACCTCCCTGCTACTGAGGCAGAAATGTGATCCCACAGTAGAGCGCTCAGCACAGGTGCAGCCCAGAGTGCGGCTGGGTCCAGTTCCCAAGGGCACTGGGGCGTGAGTGAGTGCCGGTGTGAGTCACCTGCGGAAGCTTAAAGGCCTCCAATGTTCTCCTGGGCCCACCCCGAGCCAGAGCCAGAGCCCGCGGGGCTGCAGTGGGGTCCAGGCACCAGTGTTTACTAGTTGCTCACTTATCTCAATAGTTACAACATTGCCCCTTCAAGTTGATGTGTCTTTGACTGACAGGTGCAGTCTTGTAACATTTTACGAGACTCTCCAATGTGGTTTTTTTAAGATAGCTGCGTATTAAGACCCTTTACTGGGCATACGTTTCACTATAAAGTTGAACAGTGAGGTCCCTAAATGATAAGTTCCCCTTTGAGAGCCCGTGTTTGTAAAAATGCCCTGGCACACAGGAGAGTGTCTCATGCTCCAATCGCAGTAGGTGGCACAGAAGGAAGACTTGCCACTCATCCCACAGATAATCTGAGGCCTTTTTTTTTTTTTTTTTTTTTAAGACGGGGAGAGAATCCTGGGGTTTTGTGAACTAACTAGGAGTCTTCTTTCTCCACTGACACGCCTTTGGGGGTGTGTCACTGCGAGTGATGTCCCACTCCATCCTGCCCGTCTCATTCCAAAGGGCGGGCTGCAGGACAGCCGAGGAGCCAGGCACACCCTGGCCAGTCCCTCGAGGAGACAGGAGGGGCCCAGCCCCAGAGCCGCTCTCCCAGCCCCTCAACTTGCCCAGGCCTTTCTGGCTGGGCTGGGCTGGGCTGGCACCGCGGCTAGCTCCAGCCTGGGAGGACTTTCACTGAGCAGTTCACAAAGAGCCCGGGATCTTCACCACCACAGCCCCTTCCCAACAAAACCATCCTGCAGGTTTTCACCTCATTGTCCTGATCAGCAAAGTCTAACCCGGGAGAGCTTTCCTACGGCGCCCAGCCAGCTTCAGTTTCTAACTTGCGTCACTGTTGGCCGCAGCTTCAGGCCGGGCAGACACGCCTCTCGGCAGATGTGGAACAAAAGATGCTGCTATGTGTAAGCATTGGGTTTTCTGCAGCTGATGGAAACTCACTGTGGTTCTAGTTCAGATGCCCTGAAAGCCGGGACATAGTCGCTAAGGCCTTAAAATGCAGGAAGGTAGGAAATTCCACTCCCCACAAAGCCACTGCCCTTCCAGACTTAAGGAAAGGGACCCCTCAATGTCACATCGAAGGAGAAGCCATGACCAGCAGGGAACGTCTAAACTCACAGAAAATCAAGACTCTGGTCCCGGCCCTGCCAGCTGCTGGCTGTGTGGCCCTGGACAAGTCCCTTCTCCTCTCCGGGGTATTTTTACTTAAACCTAGACATTGACCAAGATGAGCACTCAGGTGCTTTGCGGTCATCAAAGCTGGCGAATCTTGGTTCAGGAAGGCCTCTTTCCTGCCGGGATGGAAGGAAGAAGGGCGCCTGACCTTCTTCACCCCTGGAGCTTTCTCCCGTTTTCCGCGATATTTTTTACAATTCGTTTTCTTTTATTTAGAAAAGGAAACAGTGAAAATACAATCAAAATGTGCTTCGTTCCAGGATAATTTGGTTTTAAAAAAGATCACTTCTTTAACAACTAATGTGGTTGCCTTGGGCATATAAATGGAAAGACCGTGGGCTACAAAGGCATATAACTCCCACCCCAGGACTTACTGCTTGAGAGACTTCAAGCAAGGCATTTAACCATGGGCATCAGATCCCTAACCCGATCTATTTATTTAAAATATCAGGGGAAGTGATTGGTTCTTCTTCTCTTCCATGAGGCTTACACCTCAGCCCGGCAGACTGGGTTCTCTAATCCACCCTGGCGGCCCCAGAGGCCACTGCTACCTCCGTTTCTCCTGTTCTTGGGACTATACGTGAACAATCACAACTTCAGGAGAACTGTGTTTAAAAGATTCCTGCCCAGAGGAACCAGTGGATTTTTTAAATGAATCTTAAAAGGAGATGCAAGAGAACTGGAAACATATGCCCACATAAACACTTGTATGTAAATGTCCGTAGCAGCATTATGCTAACACCGCAAAATATGGAAAGAACCCAGAAGTCCATCAACTGAGTCATGGGCAAGCAAAGGGCGGTAGCTCCATCCCGTGGAATGTTATTCAGCCATGAAAAGGAGTGACGTACTGATCCGTGCTCCAACGTGGGTGAACCTTGACAACATTGTGCCTAATGGGAGAAACCAGACACAGAAGGACATACCATGATTCCATTTATATGAAATTGCCAGAATAGACAGATCCATAGGGACAGAACGTAGATTAGTGGCTGCCAAGCACTTACGGAGGGGAATGGGGAATAACTGCTAATGGGTACAAGGTTCCTTTGGGAGGAAGGGGTAATGAAAATGTCCTGGAATTAGATAGTGGCGATGGTTGCACAGCTCTGTGAATATACTAACAACCAGGTGGCTACACTAAATGCTTTTGTGTGTTTTTTAAGGAGTGATTTGTATAGTGTGTGAATTGTATCTCACTAGAACTGTTATAAAAAATTGAGTTTAGGTACCTGGATGTGTGGGATGCTGGTGTAAAAATCTTCAGTCCTGCTGGCCCATGGCCTCCAGCCCCTATGAGACAGGCTGGCCACACGGGGCTGCCCCCATCTGACACCAGCAAATACTGGAGTCATGCAGCTAATCAACCTTCCCCCTTACACCCAGTTACTCTTCAGCTCCCAGCCAGCAGACCTGCGAGGAGAGAGCTGACCTGGCCAGTCTATGTGAGCATCCTCTCCTGGGCAACTAACATATCTCTCCATGTAAATCAATAAAGCAGCCAAAAGGACATTCAGGTTTGCTAGCCCATTAGGGTGCCCCGTGGTGCACCCCGGGTGAGATTCCCTGCAGAAGATGCCTCATTCATAGAGGCCCAGATTTCTAGCACTTCACTTTCACTTCTTTTACCGCGTCTCATCCTCACAAAAGCCCAGAGAGCATAGGATGTTGTTGTGCTCATTTTAGAGATTGGGAAGCTGAGGATCGTAAGTGCAATAACCCAACCAAAGTCACCTAACTGGTAGGAAATGGTGCACAGAGCCAGCTGGGGACCCGACCTCCTGGTCCAGTGCTCCCTTAAAGATGCCTGCCTGCCCCTCCCTCCCATGCTCCTGGTGGTCGAGAAAGGCATTCTTGCCAATGACAGGCCATGCATCACATCCTCCAAAATGCTCCTTTCTCGCCCTAGCCGGCTTGGCTCAGTGGATAGAGCGTCAGCCTGAGGACCGAAGGGACCCAGGTTCGATTCCAGCCAAGGGCACGTGCCTGGGTTGCGGGCTTGATCCCCAGTGGGGGGTGTGCAGGAGGCAGCCCATCAATGATTCTCTCTCATCATTGATGTTTCTATCGCTCTCTCCTTCTCCCTTCCTCTCTGAAATCAATAAAGAAATATATTTTCTTAAAATGCTCCTTTCTTCACAACTAATATTCCGTGGCTCACCTCTGACCCAGCTGTCCCCCCAGAGCAAGAGGCTAGCCAAACTCCCATCTGCGTATCTGGGACACAGAGGTAGATGCCCGTGGCCCTGACCCTTTCTTCTCTCTTTCCTCCTTAAATCTCCTCCCTCCATGTCAAGTGTCTCCACAACCCTGCTGCTTCTTTTCTGACCATCGCTTTGCTTCTGGCTACATCCTCCCCTCCTCTGTGCATGGAGAGCCATGAGGGCCTGCATCCTACAGGAGGGGCCTGCAGGCACTCACTTCCTGCTCACCTGCGGTCAGACCTCTGCTCCCACCTGGCCTCCCTGTCCCAGGGCTGGTCCCGCCCTCACCTCTGAGGACCTGCTGAGTGAGAAGAGCCCTTCCCCGGTGCCCATCCCTTCCTGCTGCCCCTGAGGCCTCCCTCACCATCCAGCCCGGGTGGCATGTCTCAGGCTTGAGTGAGCTCACCACTCACCGCCGGATCGAGGGAAAATGCAGGCTCTGCTGGGGCCTGTGATGCTGCATTCTCGCCAGGCGGTGCCGATGCTGCTGGCCTGAGACCACGCGTCCACCACCAAGGCCCTGGGCCTCCCGTAGAGAGCCGGGGGTGGGGGGCAGACAGAAACCAATGAGAGGTAAAGAACATTTCCCTGCCCATTGAGAAGGGAAGTGAGCACCAAGTGTTTCTAGCTCTCTTCCCTGCCCCTCACCACAAAGGTAACAATTTGTGGAAGTAACTACTTGGCAAACTGTGCCATTATTTTGAAAGTCTAATTTAAATACTGAGCATTTCTAGCACGTAAGATTATCATTTCTTCAAAAGCGTGTTTTATTTCCAGTTCATTTTCTCCCATGGCTCTATAAACAAGCAAAAACAAATCTTGAAAAGTAATTAAAACCATCCATAAGCTCTACTGTTGAGAACCAGAGCTGGAGAAATCGGACATTTCTGCTCACAGAAAGCTGCATTGCCAGCCGAGTGGTGATTTAGGTCCGCAGCCCGCAGCCCACCCCACAGCCTCTTCCTACCCAGTTTGGGGGAACCTTCCCATATCATTTCTCAAGGTGACTGAAGGTTGAACTCTACAGTTCAGAAGAAGTCAAGTCAAATTCTGCTCAGCCCTCCAGAAGGGGAGCCTGGCCTTTCGGGACATCAGCTGCCTTGTGCCTTCAAACCCAACATGGTCCTCTCATTATGTCCTCGTCTGGTCTCCCTCCTGGCTGCAGTGGAAACCCAGGCCACCTTCCTCGTGGTAGAGAGGAAATACTGGATTCCCAGCAACAGCTTTCCATAGGCTTCTGAGCCCAGAGAAGCCTCCCCAAGCAGGTTCACCGAGGTTGAACAGGCAATGAGGCAGGACAGGAGCTGGGGCACAGGGCTCGTGGGCTGGAGAAGCTGCTGCCAGGAGGCACTGCCCCAGTGCCACCCAGCAAACAGCCTAAGAAGAGCTTCTAGATGCCTCAGCAAAAGACACACAATAGTCTGTATGTGGCCACATGAGATTAACTCAACAGCAGAAAACTCAACTATGTGTCCAGTCACATTGAAGTGAGACAACGTATAGCCCCAAAGAAGATGCAGGCTGGGACAAGCAATGCCTGGCATGGCCTGGGTTAGAAACAAAATGTTTGATTTACAAACTGCCATGGGCACTTGTCCTCCTTGGGAGAAGTGAGCAGGACGTTCAACTTGGCCGGGCTGGAAATCCAGGGTCATGGAGGGAAGAAGCATATGACCGACACCTTCCAGGGCTCCATAAATAGTTATGTGGAGTCTCAAAGCCAAGGTATCTGTTAGGCCTGTTTTCAGAACAGCACTGCCCCCTTCCCAGGACACTGAGGTCCCTCTGTTTGCTTGGTGTCAGGCACAAGCCCTCAGACTGGCCTGGAAAGTAAGCAGCTTTGGACAATCAAGTCCTGGGTCACAAAAACCCTAGTCTCCCAAAAGAGTGGGTCCCAACTGTAGTCAGACCAAAAGCCAGGAAACCCAAACATTCCCAAGGACTACATATTCCTCCTCTGATCCCCAACTTTGACCCCCACCTCTGCCCTGAGCCTCCCTCCTCCTAACACACTCAATCACTTCCCTTCCCGGTGACCACAAAGACCCCATCGCACACACTGCACCTTCCTTGTGGAAAATGGTCAGGCTTTTACCGGATCTGGTAGGCACTTGTAGTAAAGGTTGAAGAGGACACAGAGCACATGTGGACGAGTGGAATTGCAGGGCGACTGCCTAAAGTACTGCCCAGCTGAGGTCTTTGTGCCCTCACTCAGTCACCAAGCACGCAGGAGGCACCGACTGTCTGTGCACTGGGCACCCTCTGCCCTGGATACCCCTGACACACTTAAACCATCTTAATAGAGCAGCCATTCAACTCAGCCCCAAGACCACACGCTAGCTCCATTGCCCTAGGGCCCCTTATGCAACCAAAACCCACCTATGCAACCAAAATCCAAACCAATATGCAGCTGGCCAAAATCAATATGCAACCAAAACCCATCTATGCAACCAAAATCCAAACCATTATTAAGTGGCTGCAATTTCCTTCTCCAAAGACAATGGTTATAGAATTGCTGTGTGATCCAGAGACTCCATTCCTGGGTATAAACCCAAAATAATCAAAAGCACAGTCTCAGAGATATCTATACACCCATGTTCATAACAGCATTATTGCCAATAGCAAAATAAAAATGAAAGCAACCCAAATGTCCATATATGTACGAACAGGTAAACAAAATGTGATGGACACATACCATGCAATATTATTCAGCCATAGAAAGGAAGGAAATTCTGATACATGCTATAATATGGATGAACCTTGAGGACATTATACTAATTGAAATAAGCCTGTCACCAAAAGACAAATATGATTCCCCTTTTCTGAGGAACCTAGAGTAATCAAATTCATAAAGGCAGAAAGTAGAAAGAAGGGTGGTTGCCAGGGACTGGGGGGAGGGAAGAACGGGGAGTCAGTCTTTAATGGGTATGGAGTTTCAGTTTTGTAAGATGAGACAAGTTCTCAAAATGGATGGTGGTGATGGTTGCGCAACAACGTGAACATACTTAATACCACCGAACCGCACACTTAAAAATTGTTAGAATGGCACATTTTCTGTGTGCAAATTTTACCGAAATTTTTGTAAAGCAGTGATTGGAAGGAGAAAAGGTCAGTGACTTGCTTGCAAACTCGGGTGGCTTGGGGGAGGAGGGGCATTTCAAACTGCAGAGATTCTGAACAAAGAGAGAGAGCAGGAAAGACAAGGCACAAGGGAACGTGACAGAAGAGCAGAAATCGTGGGGAAACTGGGAGCCACGACCTCTAGTTTTAGTATAGATAAATTGTCTACTTGAGGAAAAATGCCAAAGTTTCTCTTGAAAATTCTGATGTTTCTGACCAAAAGACTTAATTTGTGTTGCCAATGAGGGACCTGACCCTCCTCACCATCCCCCCCCCCCGCCCCCGGCAAAAATGATAACAGGACATTTATTACATCATACCTTCTGTAGGAGAAAACCAGATATGGGTAACTGCAGTATTCAGAGCTTTGTAGAATCTCTCCCAATTAAGCAGAATTTTTATTTTTAACCTTTTGAAAAACAGCAAATAATTTTGAAGCAAGTAAGAACAAGATCCTCACGCACTGCTGGTGGGAATGTAAGATGGCGCAGCCACAATGGAAACAGTATGGCGGGCCCTCAAGAAATTAAAAGTAGAATTGCCATATGACTCAGCAATCCCATTCCTGAGCATATATCCAAAATAATTGAAATCAGGGACTCAAAGAGGTATTTGTGCATATGGAGCATGTACACGTATCCATGGTGACATTATTCGTGAGAGCCAACACACAATGGGAAACAGAGGGTGCACCGTTCATTCCCCCAGTCACTGACCATCTATGGATCCCACATTTTACACAAGTGTGTGCCCAACACATGTCTTCCAGTTCAGACTTGGATTCTGCCAAATTCTCTGACTCTAGTAAATCATGGAGCTACAACCTCCAAGAGAATATGCCAGCTTCTGTACGAAAACAGAAAAGTTATCCACTGCCTCTTCCTTCTCCCCATGGTACATATGTTTCAAAGGCCCTACAGATGCTTAGCTATCTAAATAGACAAAGTTAAGGAGTCCAGAAACCCTTTAAATCCACAGTCACCTCAGCTTGGATGTACTTGGGGGGCGGCATTATTAATTACCACACTTAAAGGACAGTGACTCAGGAAGTACAGTTAGAAGGGCAGAAAAGAGAGCATCTCTCCCTCCCACCACTGAGCCAGAGCTTCAAGATCTGCACAGATCCGATGCCATCAGCATCTGAGATATGTGCAAAAAGTCTAATTCATAGCACTGAATTGTTTTCATTTGCAGAACAGCATAAATTTAATAAGAAAAATATGTTAAGATTAAGATCATACTCAGAATGTCCTTTTAACTTCCCACATAGTTATTTGTATTTTGTAAGTTTGTATTCAAGCACATAGCAGGAAAAATTCATTTGTTCATGAGTTGCCTATCCCAAGATCCACTCTCCCATTCTTACCATTAAGAGAACCCCAGTTCACTCAAGGGAGGCCTTGCAACCAGCTAAAAGAAAGCATCTACAGGACTCCATAGTAGCTACCTGTGGCTGCAGGACTGAATTCTGGCCAATTCAACACAAGCAGAAGCTTCCAGAAAGTCTCTGAAGAGGAGGGACAAGCCCTTCCTCCTCTCTGCTGCCTGGGATGCAGGAGTGATGCCTAGATCTCAGGTGGTCATCCAGGACTGGGAGGCGATATGCTGAGAATGACAGAGAGACAAGAGAGAGAGAGGGATGCACGGAGAGAAGGAGCCACAACACTGATGACCTTGGAATTGCTGCACGAGGCTCAGAGGGCATCCTCCAGACTTCTACACGGCAGGGAAGGAAACATCTATCGTTAAGATACACACTGTTCTTGTTGGGTTTGGGAGTGGGCAGGGTTGTTATACAAAGAAAGGTAAACTGAAGCCCTAGCAGGTTTGGCTCAGTGGATAGAGCATCAGCTTGCAGACCAAAGGATCCCAGATTTGAATCTGATCCAAGGCACATACCTCAGTTGCAGGCTCTTAGACCCTGGTCTGGGCCCTGGTCAGGGCTCGTGCAGGAGGCAACCAATGGATGTGTTTCTCTCACATCCATGTTTCTCTCTGTCTTCCCCCTCTCTCTTCCACTCTCCCTCTAAAAATCAATGAAAGAATATCCTAAGGTGAGGATTAAAAATAATAATAATAAATAATTTTTTAAAAGGTGAGCTGAATTCTAAATAACAATTTTAAGAAAATTCTTTGAAATCTTAAAAAATTAAATTTTAAAATTTTTTCAAAGTTCTTTGAAAAATTAAAAATCACCAAAAGGGAAGAGGATTCTATGAAGATGGGAGACAGTGACAGAGGCAGACTTCTTTAATCTTCCAGAACCCCAGGTAAAAATAAGAAAACAATGAGTGATGGGTATATGAGAATCTCTCTGTATGATTTCTTACAATTGCACATGAATCTACAATAATGTCAACATAATTTTTTAATTTCTAAAATCTATCTTTAAAAAAGCAACCAGATAGCAAAACAAAAACCTCATAACAATATTTACAACAAAATGTCAAATACAAGTGAGTGACAAAAAAATTCCACACACACACTAAAATGTAAGTGGGTTAGAAGAAACCACCAACAGCCACAAGACATGCATGGTATTGCCATCTGCTCAGCAGAAAAAGGAGGGAAGCAATGAGGCATCTGATAGATGTGGCAATAGGAGAATCCAAAATAGTGAGCAGGTATTCTGACGGCCAGTTTGGGGGCAGCAGCTGAAACGGAGAGCAGTGTTGACCAATCCAATACCAGACAAGCCACTGATTTCACGGTTGGAACTGAGAGATCTGGAGTAGTCTCCACCCTGTGAATTCTTAAAACTGGCCCCCAGGACACCCTTCCAGGATAGGAGAAGCTGCTAGAGTGGAATCACAATTGAGGAAGACAGAAAAGTAACACAAAGGAAAGAGATGGTCCAATTAAAAACGAGAGGCAGGCACCCAGCCCTGTCTCTGAACACTGTGCTAAAATAGAAGGGAAGCTCTGTGCAGCCAGAGAAACAACTCTGAACCAAAACTCCTCCTAAAGGTTCAGGAAAACGAATCTCACATGAAAATGAGCAACATGGAGTATAAAGGTCAAATCACACGCAGAGTTATCATAGGGAAAAAGTGAAGGAGGAGCTGAATAGCATCCTCATAGACGATGGATGCCTGTCATAACAACATATCTAAAGGTCAAATTTGTAACCTACTGTTTGAAAATGGAATAAATGATGCAAAAATAAATGATATAAGATGTGAAAGAATGATAAAAATCATAATTAGGAAAACTTAAAAGTGAAATGACAGAACTTGGGTATTTGAATTTTAAAAATCGTTTCAGAAATGAACATTAAACTACAATAAACACAAGAGTAAGTAAGCACAACAGATAGTGCTTTAAGATATGTATAAAGTTAAATGGGAACTTTTTTAATTTAAGAAGGAAAAAAGAAAATGATTCAATAGAAAGTGAATTTCTAAAGATAGGCAAAAAAAAAAAGATTAATATGCAGAAAATAGGAGTCCGTCCCTGAAGAAAATATGGGAACAGAACCAATATTAAAAACTATAGTACAAGAAAACTTTCCTAAAATTAAAAATACATATTGAAAATACATATTGAAAGAGCACCATGCACCTGAGAATACTGGCCCAGAATGACCTTCACGAAGACACAGTCTAATTACTGAACTTTACAGAAGAAAAAAATCCGTTAGGGTCTAAGCAAAACAAATGACTTATAAGGAAAAGAAAGTAGATTTTCGCCAGACATTTTTAAAGCAACACTTTCCACAGATGAAAATGGAGTAAAAAGGAAAGAAAATGTGAGCCAAGGATATACTAGACAGCAAAAAATTTAAGTGCCAAGTACACCAACAAACTGTTAGGAGGCAAAATCTTAAAGCCCTCCCTGAAGGATCTACTAGAATAGGGGTCCTCAAAAGTTTTACCTCCAAATCCTTACACTCTTCTGGTTACTGGAGACCCCAAAACGCTTTGTTTATGTGGGCAATATCTACCTAATTTACCTTTTAGCATTTAAAACAGGAATTGTTAAAGGTGTTTCTTTAAACATGTTTTTATTGATTTCAGAGAGAAGAAGGACAAGGGAGAGAGAGATAGAAACATCAATGATGAGAGAGAATCATTGATCAGCTTCCTCCTGCATGCCCCTTGCTGGGGATCGAGCCTGCAACCCGGGCATGTGCCCTGACCAGGAATGAAACCATTACCTCCGGGTTCATAAGCCACACCAGCCAGGCTAAAACAGAAATTTTTAAATATTTTATTCATTAGTCAAAAGTAAATCCATTACTCAGAGAGAAGGCAGGGGAGGGTGGGGAGGAAGAGATCAATCAATGAACTTATATGCATATATGCATCACCCATGGACACAGACAATGGGGTGGTGAGGGCCTGGGGGAGGAGGGCGGGAGTGGACTGGAAGAGGTTAATGGGGGGAAAGGGGACCTATGTAATACTTTCAACAATAAAGATTTCTAAATAAATAAAGAGACCCATTATATGCTAACATAAATAACAAGAGTTTAGCAAAAAGAACTGTTTCCCCAAACAAAAGTAATTAGAGAGAAGAGTAGCATTGTTTTTATTTTCGGAAATCTCTTTAATACCTTTAATATAAAACAGCCAGACCTGCCTATCTGCTGACACTTTCAATTTGTTGTGCCATCACAAGTCACATACCTTCCGGATAACTCCGCTGCACACACATGAGAGAATGAGAGGGGGAGACAGGAAAATAGCATCTTAGAATTATTATGAAGACAGTCTGAACCTCAAGGACTCCCTGACTAGAGAAGGAGCTTCAGACACACAAAATAATTAGAAAGACATCAACATAAGAATTAAGAGGAAGACAGTTTGAAATGGCTACTCATTCTGACAATGTATCTAGAGAACTATAAAAAAAAATTAGGATAGCAAGTGCAAAAACAATCATAACTCTCCTTGGTTTATACTGCTGTGTAGCAGTACAGTTATTCTGATACTTCTGTGAGTCTGATGTAAAGTAAATGGGAAAATATGGGATGTTCTTATTCGACCCACTGCTGTATCTGTACGAACCGTCCAAAGCAGCACCGAACGCAAAACCAACTCTCCCCTCTCACATGCCTCCAGGACCATCTTTCTAAGCGAGCTATCTCGTCCTTTTCCTAAACTTAACCTGTCCAAACTGAACTCACGACCATCTCCCCACAAATCAGCCGCCCTTCCCGACCCTCCTGTTTCCCTTGGGTTTGCAACCGTCCTCTCTACACGCTGGGTGAGACACAGCTGGGTTTTCTCTGCCTGGTTTTTTCCTCCAAGTTGGCTCAAATTCTCATAAAGAACATTACTTGATTGCCTTCAGGCATTCAATCAAAGTTTATGGATCCTCTTACTCAACAGCTCACTAACACTGTGTGGATTTGAGAGGGGATGGCGTCTGCATGTGTGCTCGGACTGGCTCGCACACGCTTCGACCATCCCTGGAGAGATACACGAGCAACTGGTAGCAGTGACAGACTGGAGGGACCAGGCAGGGATAGGAGGGAGGCTGTTCACTCTTTGTCCTTTACCCCTTTCAATTTTCAAGTTGTTGTATTAACTATTCAGAAGAATAAAATTATAGCTTAATTGCTAAATCAAACCAATTTATATTAAATGTGAATGATCCTATATACATAAAGTTAAGTATAGGGAAACTCAATTTATAAACACAAACCAATTGAAAGACAGAGCCAGCTTTTAATGCTGGGGGGGGAAAAAAGTACTTGGACCCCACGTCATCAAAATGCTGAGCCAGCCGTGGAGGTTCTACTGATCAAGGTTCTAGTCCACCCGGGGTGGCAATCACTCCCACCCGATAAAAGACGCTCTGCCGCAGCCCGTGCTGGAGAGATGGACTATTAGGCACAGGTATTCGTGCTGCCTCTAGGTTTCTCTGAGCCCTCTCGGGTCTCCCCAAACCCAAGTGTGAGCTTGGCTCTCTGCAGAACGCAGCCTGCATGGACTTTAACAAAACACGCCTGTACACAGGTTTCAAATGCCCCTCGATACTTAGGGGCCCTGCAAGAAACCAGACCCCAGCCTGCCGGCTCCACTGGGCTTCGCTGAGCCGCCAAAAGGGGTTGGCAAAAATGGTAAGGCCACCAATAAGGCCAATGAGGCAGAGTTTTAAAATGTGCCTCCAGGTATTCAGAGGTTAAAGATAAGAAATGCCCACCCTCGCTGGTTTGGCTCAGTGGATAGAGCGTCGGCCTGCAGACTGAAGGGTACCGGGTTCAATTCCAGTCAAAGGCACATGCCCAGATTGCGGGCTCGATCCCCAATGGGGTCCATGCAGGAGGCAGCTGATCAATGATTCTCTCCCATCATTGATGTTTCTATCTCTCTCTCCCTCTCCCCTCCTCTCTAAAATCAATAAAAATATATTTTTATTTTTTAAAAAAAAAGATAAGAAATGCTCATTTTAACAAGGTTGGGGTGTGTTTTAAACCTATAGCCAAAGGCCTGTTCTGTGCCTTCATATAATGGTCTAAATCAGAGCCAAAACTCTGGCTTCTTCCTCCAGACGATCTCTAACGGGCATCCCACACAGAGAAACATCTAGGCTGAGGCAGCAGTCTCCCTTTGCAGTTAAATACCAGAAGTTCGGTGCTAACTTCAAACGACCAATGCTAGTAACTAATGCATCCCGGATGCCTGGGAACATCCATTTTTTTGTTCCTTATCATTTGTCATGATCCATATTTGTTTGTTTAGCAACTAGAATTTAAGGAAGAATATTCTGGAAATGGCATTTAGGATGCACTAGCAGGGTCGCCTAAGACCATCGGAAGACACAGATATTTACATTACGATTCATTAACAGTAGCAAAATTACAGTTATGAAGTAGCAACGAAAATAATTTTATGGTTGGGGGTCACCACCACATGAGGAACTGTATTAAAGGGTCGCGGCATTAGAAGGTTGAGAACCACTGTTTTAAAGGGAAGTGTCTGGTCTCACCCAAACACCCCTTTTCTTAAACTTCTTACGCAGCGAGGGCCATCTCCACTCGCTCTTGTATTCTTTGGGTCTAACATACCAGGCACAGAGCTGGGGCTTCGTGACGACTGGCTCCCTGAGCGAACGAGTCACCACTGTCTTTGTGTGGATGAGTCCAATCAGACTCCTCTCCCAACACCCGATGCGGCTGTGGGGAGGACTGAGGCTCCCTAGTCCCTCTGCGACTCTCTGGGGGGCACCGCCAGAGCCGTGGTTCTCACCTGGGGCCGGTTCTGCCCCCCGAGGGAGGGACATTAGCTATGTCTGGAGGCATGTTTACTTTCACAGCTGGGGGAGGTGATGCTCCCAGCATCTGGTGGGTGGAGGCCAGGGATGCTGCGAAACATCCTCCAATGCACAGGACAACCCACTGTCAATAAGTATCTGGCCCAAATGTCACCACAGCCAAGGTGGGAAATCCTGCTCGAGAGAGAACAAGAAAGAGAGAGCGCCCCGAGGACCCAGACCCCCGCCCCCCGCCCCCCCTCCCCCACCAGCAAAGAGGTGAGAGAAACACCACAGCATCAGTGGCCAGATCCAGATCCGTCACAAATGCTTTCGCCGTGACATGTGACGATGGGACCCTAAAATAAAGTGGTACCGCCTCTGCCCTGCTGCTGCCCCAGAACCACGTGGCGGGCACGGCAGACACGTGGCACGACCACATCACACACTCCTGGAGCGGCCGCCGGCTCTGCCTACTAATTTTAATCTTTCTCTCGCAAAGGTCAGGAGTATTTTCAGACCTCTTAGCACAAGGAGATTATGGGCAGGCTGGATACACACTGCTTCCAGTTGGCAAGGCGATCCCTTCGCCAGCACCCAGAGCTGAGTTGCAGGCTTACCCTTGTCCCGGTCACTGTCCGGGGGACTTTTTAGTCCATTATCTTAATTGGCAAATGATATGTAAGTACCAGAAGGCTGTGTGCCTGCAATTGTATTTATAAAGAAAGCTTAATCTCTGAAAGAAAACAGTAATTCATTAAAACCGCCCTTCCCATCTGCCATTCCAGCAGCAGAGAGAAAAGCAGCCACTCCACGGTGAACTACGCCTTAGCTGTCAACCAGGAAACAAGGACAAGGCCAGGCGAAGGGGAAGCCGGAGATGCATCCTGCCTGGTGGCAGCAAAGCTTTGCCCTTGCTCCCCCCGGGTGGCAGGTGCGGGGTAGGGGGTGGAGGCCACAGCAGCTGGAGGGTCAGGGCCTGGGAGGGTAGGGAGCGGCCCTTCCCCTCTCCGCAGCGCTGGTCAGGCTGTTTCAGCAAACACTTCAGCATCGGCCACGACCTCGCACCAGCATCTCGGGGAAACTTGAGAGGATTTTGGGAAGAGAAGGAAGATGACTCCATGGCCTGATATTTCAGCTCAACTCTCACCATAATTCCAAACTCTGCCGCCCTCATTGTCCACGTAGATATAGTAAGACCCACCGTGCACTGCGCATTGTGCTGGGGAAGCCAATAACAGCTGCCCACGGTGCTTCCATGTGCCGGGCAGGGTCCCAAGCGCCTGGCGGATGAACTCCTTTAACCCCCAGCACACCGACGACGGCCTCATTTCACAGATGAGAAGAGAGAGGCAGAGAGGAGCGCCCTGCGCAGGCGCTGCAGCCTGCTATTGGCTGAGCCAGTGTGAACCAGGTGGACTAGCTGCCAAGTCCACCCTCCTGCCCGGGGACCCTGCCGCCACAGCGGGGCCAGCACTCGATGTGCCCCATCTCGCCTGTGGGGGACATGGAGGACCACACGTTACCTTCCCTGGGGTCTGGCAGAATATTGGAATCGAGCCCAAAAGTTTGAGTAGGAGCCAACAATTGTAGCACCCCAAAACGAAGTTGTGGGGCCACATGGCCTGCGTGGGAAGTCACCGGTGGTCCTCCAGCAGAGCGGAAGCTGGAGGGGCAGGAAGCAGGTTGTCATTTCAGCCAGGCCCTCACCCACCCTGTGAGGGGCACACAATGACCAACCACTCCCTTTCAGGGGGTGCCCTGGGCCAGGCTGCCCCAACCTGCTGGGGCACCTCCACCAGGCTCCTAGATGCTGCCCCAGCCCTCGCACCCACCCTTCGGATGCAGAGCCCCGGTGCTGCCGCAGGAACTGGGCCAACCCTGGGCCCGCCCCCCTGTTCCAGGAGCCCTCCCCTTCTAGCTGGGTACACTCTGTCCCCAGGTGCCGAGTGCCCCTGGGGTCCTCAAACCCTATTCCACAGGAAGGCTGTGGACCTCGGCACGCCGTGGCCTACACCTGCCGACAGGAACGCGCCCCTCCCAGGAGTGTTGGCACCATCCCGGGAAGCCAAGCCTTGTGCTTGTGGAAGATGCCCCAGCAGCAGCACCAGCCCTGACGTGTGGCCACGATGCCAGTTCTCGGGCTCCCTGCCCCCAGTCCTACCTTCCCAGGGCACAGGCGACCATCTGGCGAGTGTTTCCGGACCATCTTCGTGACGAGAGGAAAGAAAGCTGAGGTGGTGCCACTTCCTGTCCACGCACGTGAACGCTTGCTCTTTCCAAGTTGGTTTCATGCATGAGCTGCAGGCTGTTATCTACGTGGTCCAGCCATTATGTCCCCCCAAAGTTAGCAACCAATCCTTCCATGAATTCTATTACATGAAGACTCCAGACCCCGGTGCTTAATGGTTTAATGGCTTTCAACTTCACCTCGGAGTGATCTGCGTGGAGAATCACGTGAGGCATAACAGAGCCACCGTCACTGGCGAATGTGTCCCTTCTCGTGTCAGTCACTCATACAGGGACTTTTCTTTTTACATATTTTTAAATTAGACATTCAATATTATATCCGCTTCAGGCATACAGCATAGTGGTTTGACATTTAGATAATTTACAAAGCGATCCCCCCATGACGTCTAGTGAGTACCCACCCAGCACCATCCATAGTTGTGAAAATAGTATTGACAATGGTCCATATAGAGACTTTTCTAAAGCGAGTTTGCTGCAGATGCACTCATCTCAAAACCACGCCTTGTCCACCCCTTGATACACCAAGCGACAGAGGTCGGAGTGTGATGCCCTAAATGGCTTTGGTTACATTATTCAGTGTTTACTGAAAAGATCAAGGCACAAATGTCTCCCAGAAAATCCGAACAGACAGAGCCGAGCGCAGTGGCCGCCGTGCACGTCAGCACAGGACCCGGCGCTGGGACAGGCTCTGCCGCCGCCCCGCAACAGTGAGCAGAGAGGGCACTGGCTGCGCACCCCACATCCCACAGAGTCACACTTTATTTTAGACTCACTCCCTCTCTTTAACCTCAAATACTCCAGCCTTAAAAAGAACAAAGCTGGGGGCACTTCCAGGTTTAATTTAGCCTGGCACCGCCCCGCTGCTCCAAGCTGGATCACTGCAGCGGGAAGAGAGGCAGGAGCAGCTGCGCGCCATCTCCCTGGGACGCGGCTCCCTTTCAGCTCAGCCCTCGAAGCTGCTGGGCCACGCACCCTTATGCCTCCAGGAGGAGGGCTAGAACTAAAGCCCCCACATCCCCAACTCCTGAGCCCCGTGTGCTGAGAACCTCTGGGGGGGGGGGGGGGTGCTGGGGTCCGTGGATAACACTTGGTCTTTCCCTCCTGAGCTCAGAAGCAATGGGAGAGGCGTCCGGGCAGGCTGAGGGAGCCTTACCCCCAACTCCGCGCATGAGAGAGCAGGCCTCGCGTCTGCAGTCAGATGGCCACCTAGCAGGTCAGGCCATGACCAGTGGCCCCACATGGGGGCTGGCTGCCTGCTGAGAGTCCTCAGATTGGACATTCCAAGAAGTGGGAGAGCCTGAACCCCACCTGCTCCCTGCCTTCTCCCAAATCCACCCATCTTTCCTGGGAATGAAGGAGGCGGGAGCGGGGTGGAGCCATTGTGTCCCGGGGAGCTGAGGCGAATTCCCTGCTCTCTGGAAATAGGAAGAGTGGGACACAGGTTCGCCTGAGACGTGCCCGCACCAGAGGGCAATGGAAATTCATGCCACATCATCAGAGGGTCCATGTGGAAAGAAAATTTTAAAAATAAATTCTCCTGTCTTGAAATATTAATGTTTATTGCATGTAATATTATTATATTTAAAATTGTTTTTCTTGAAATATTAATTTTTATTGCCTATAAATGGCTAATTATTTTGTATCTACAATCTGGTAATAGATTTATTGTGTATAGTGTAAATAATAAAAATAATAATAATAATTAATAAAGATAGTGTGCATTTAATTTCAAATAGATAAATAAATAAATAAATAAATAAATGCTCCTGGATGATCATAGGGGTGTAAAGTAGAGCACAGGAAGCACAGCCAATACTGTTGTAATAACTATGTCTGGTGTCAGATGGGTACTAGGCTTATTGGGGTGATCACCTTGCAAGTTATGTAAATGTCTAATCACTATGTTGTACACCTGAAACTAACCTAATATTGTATGTCAACAGTCATTGAAAAATAAGATAAAAATCAATGCTCCAGGGAAGGACAATAACCAGTACTTATGCAAGTTCATTTTGAAACAAACAGGTGAATTCTTCAATTCTTGGGTCTGGAAGTGAGGCACTCCCAAGGGATAAGGAAGGGGAAAGAGAAGCCCTTGTAGGAGCAGGCAGGCAGGGAGGGCTGCCTGCCCCACTGAGCCAGTCCCAAGAATACATTCTGTCCATTTTCTGTCTCTAAGAAACAACACACCTAAGGAGTCACTCGGGGGCTCCAGGGTTTGTTTTGTTCTCTCTGCTTAGCCTGGGCCTTACATCTAAGTCCGATTTGAAAATCAGGGTAAAGTCAGAAAGACATGGGATGCCCCAGAACCAGGAGAGAAATGAAGAGTAGGGTTTGCGAGCAAATATCCTTGGAGACAAACACACAGAAAAGAAAAGATTCCAGTGAAAGCCCAGTGAAGTATACTCTTCAAGAGGCAAAAATAATTTTTAAATGTTTATAGAGAATTCTCTGATTTTTAAATAAACTCCCCCCAAGTTCAGGTGTGGAAACTGAGGCTCAGGACAGTTCTATGATGGGCTCCTAGAACCTCAGCCTCCTTCCTCCTTCCAGGCCCCGTTACCCCTCCACCCACCCTTGGCAGTCACACGTGTCGCTGGGAAGCAGCAGGACATAGAACTTTCACACACCACCGGAGAAACACGAGGGGGATGGCACTGGCGACAGGTGGGGGGCAGCAGCCATTCCGATGGGGTGGGGGCGGGGGCGGGGGGATATGGACATGGGATGGAGTGGGCACGGCACACATCTCAACGACAGACCCAGACCTCCGGGGAGGGTTGGAAACCAAACATGCGGCTTCCAATTAGACTCAGGACAGAGGACAGAACTGCTTTCTCTCTGTCCTGCATTTACTCACATGCCTATCCGTCCCTTTTCTAGCGCCTAACGCAGGGCTTGCACCCAGTGGGCGCATAGCACCCAGTGGGCATGCAGTTCAGGTTGATGAGTTTTTCCTAAGTCAGGTGTGAATCTGGACCTTTCTCACACGACAGTAACACAGAATGGCGGTGGTGTCTCTGAGCCCACCCACAAGACACAGCTGAACCCTGACAGCAGCGGTAACAAAGCTCAGGTTTGTGAAAATCCCGCAGGGCCGCCAGATACCAGGTTCTCGACCCAAGGCCTCCTTTCGCCAGCCCTTGCAGCAGCTCATAAGGGGAGTGTGAGGGTCCCCATTTTGGGAAAAGTCAAGACCATGTTCCAGGTCTCTCCAGAATGCGAATCCTCCCACACCCACCATCTTCCCTCAACCAGGACACCCCTGAAGAGGGACCAATACCCTCACCTCCAGGGCCCTGCTTTTTAAATGTTTTACTTTTTTTACTTTAGCTTCTAAGCCATTTATTTAATAAAAATTAAGATGTGCTATATGAGGATTATTTTTTTAAAAAAACTGGTATGTTTTGAATATTTCATTTTGGATTCTAGGCGCAACTGCATTTGGAGGTGACATCACCAGTCCTTCCCCACAAGGCCCAAGTCAGAGGTCTCTTGCTGTACCCAGGAGTAGGGTGCTGGACTCAGGACCCCACATTTCCCAAGACCCCTGAGCCCCCTAAGAGTCCTGACAAAGGCTAGGCCTTGAGTCAGACCCTGGAAATGACTGCATCTCAAACCTTCAGGACAAACAAGGGGAGGCGGGGCTGCCACGCTGCCCTCTGAGGATCACCATCCCGATACCCAAGACCCCGATACCCGCTGCGGGAACACACCAGCAGTCCGCCCTCCGGAAGCCTGGCCCCAGCTGCCCTGAGCACTCTGGGAGGCCACCTCAGTGAACACATCTCTTCCCAATTCCACTGAATTCCATCAGAGAACATCTACAGTAGGAATCCCATCAGGGACTCACAGGCAGCCTGGCCAGGGCTGCTCTGGGGAGCTGTCCTTTCCAAGGTCCCTAATGGGCTGGTAATTGTTTTATGGCTTTCTAATGAAGTGCAAAGTGCTCCGCGGCACTCTGCATTGCTTCCTGGGGGGCCTCGGAGCCAATGCCTGATGAGGGGACAAGTGCCTGGTCAGCCCATCCTCAACCCCTGGCCCCAGGCCCCATGCCCGGGTGCCCTGAGCTGCCAGCTCACGCCAGGCAGAGGCGGGGAGGAGAGGCCAATGCCTGACACTCTGGAGCAGCTTTGGAAGGTGCCCTGGGCCAAATATTTTTTAAATCCTCCAGATACTGCACCAGCTGCCAAAATTATTGTTTACATGTGTAGTGAAAGTTTACCATCGCCAATGTGGCTGATGTTGGCAAAACAAGCACACAGATCGTATCTTTAGGAGTGATTTGAACAGCATATCTATGTGAGCATTTTGTAAATATCAACCCCTACCGAATATTTTGCCTACTTTTATAATGCTTAAAGCATAATTTTTTTACTTCAAAATTACTGTTCAGTGTAACTAGCACTTGGTGTTATGCTATGGTCTTTACATGCCTCTTCATGCATCCGACTGTCTTGTTTACACCTGGACACACGTGCTCAGGAGCTTAATTACTCTCCATGTCGGCAGCCCCTTCCCCGAGAACACGATCTTGGAACAGTGATGGGGACAATAGCATCCCACCCCACTCCCCAAAAGCACTGTCCCACAGAGTATCTTTTTATCAGGCTGTTAGCCCAAGACGCACTGTCTTAACCTCCAACCACGGGACCAAGATCTATGCTCACACATCCACAGAGGGCCCTGGCCGCCCCGGGGGGGGGGGGACAGCAAGTGGTCCCCAAGGCCCCACTCCCATCGCTCTGCCCAGCACAGGCACAGGCCACGAACACTCCCAGACCCTGCAATTCCAGTCACACGATACCCCGAAGAACCGAGAGCCCTCTCTCCTGGAAACCCTCTTGAAAATGACATCCTATCCATATTGGTCTTCCTGAGAAAATACCAAAGAAACTCCTTTCTGAAGTAAATGAATTAAACATTCATCAGTGCCAGGACCTTTGAGCAGCTTCCTTTAATCAACAAATAATTTGACGTCTCCTGTGGGTCGGACACCGAGCTGTGCTCAAGAGCCAGCTGCTACCTGACACAGAACGCCAACCTCATAGATCTTCCCAGCAAAGAGCAGGAGGACTCAAGGCCTCCGGCCCAGACCCTTCTGTTCCTTTCGGGCGGCTTCTAAAGCTGGAAGCAACAGCGTGCACTCTCATCCGATGAGAGTCTTCCTTTCAGGGATTTCCCAAGGTGAAGCCTTTCTCAGCCCCTCCGGTGGCTCAGGAAGGGGGTGAGGGTCCATGAAACTGTGGATGGGAACAGGAAACACTGCAAAGGTGAGCCATCAAGTGACCACAGTCCACATTGCCTTTTTTAAATGGCCAAGGTCAACATTGGGATTTCTTTATTATTTTAGCAGAGTTCCTCTCAAACTAATCTTTTATAGCATCTTACAACTTTCAAAATCTTTGTAGGCACATTATCTAATGTGCCCGAATGGCGAGGCTATGTCCAGAGGGTCAGGATGGGAGCCCGAAAGAAAGAAGGAAGCCCAGCTCAGGATGCAAGGGCCGGCTGGGAGGAAGGGTGTTTAACTGCAGTATTAAACTCAGGCAGCTCTTGAAGGGTGCCATCCCATTTTTTCGGCTGTTTTGCTTTCCACTAAGGCAATCTGTGAACCACATCGGAACTTAGCTGGAAAACCATCCTTGGAAGCCTGGTGAAACTTCACTTGGGAAAAATGTTTCGAAAGACATGTATTTCTATGACTTGGCAGCATCTCTCAGACTAAGGGCTGCGTCGGTCTCTGCCATCACTTACCTAGAAAAGGGCTGAAGACTACATAAAATGGCCCGAAAGGGGAAGTAGCAGACCAGTGCAAAGAGCACTAGTCAAGGATCCAGAGCTCCCAGCCTTAGTCCCATCCCCACCCAGGCACGTGGCTTGTAGGAAAGTGCCCACCACATGGGGCCTCGCCTTTCTCAGCCCCTCCGGTGGCTCAGGAAGGGGGTGAGGGTCCATGAAACTGTGGATGGGAACAGGAAACACTGCAAAGGTTTGCCATCAAGTGACCACGGTCCACATTGCCTTTTTTAAATGGCCAAGGTCAACATTGGGATTTCTTTATTATTATTTTTAGCAGAGTTCCTCTCACACTAATCTTTTATAGCATCTTACAACTTTCAAAATCTTTGTAGGCACATTATCTAATTTTAAGGGTGTTATTAAGTTGATCATTGAGTCTAAAGTGGAGGCTTTTTAATAGATAAAGAAATGACTGGAGTATTGACTGCAGGCCTAACGCCATACCTTGTCCCACCAAGATGTCCCCCAAATCCTAAAATAGATTATCTTCCTGCCCACACGGGGACAATAGCATAATAACTGGTCACAATCCAGTTACGAGGATGCAGATAAATGCCACCACCTCTCTGTACAATTAACAACAGGATTTTTCCTTTTTTTCCAGTTATGATAACAAGATTGTACTTATGCTAACCTAGTTAATTTTCTCCTTTGCTGTTCTGTTGCTATTATAAACTTGAAACTAGAGCCCTTGCAGCAAATTCCCCAGCACCTTTTCCTCTTTGAATTAAATCTGAACTAATATTACCTATCAGGTACGTTTTGCTGAACTACTAATGCTTTTCAAGTGATCTTTCCCCAACTTAAAATATTTCCCATTGAGTATTCATAACACAACAGAAATCAGTAAAACGCCCTAAGAATCTCCCACCCCAGGAATCTATTCTGAATCTCTCAGTAAGACCTGAAATACTTATGGATGCACACCCAAACCTTAAAGAACCTCCATTTAGCCCAGCCAGTGTGGCTCAGTGGTTGAGCACTGACCTTTGAACCAGGAGGTCATGGTTCAATTTCTGGTCAGAGCACATGCTGGGGTTGTGGGCTCGATCCCCAGTAGGAGGCGTGCAGAGGCAGCCAACCATCATCATTGATGTTTCATCTCCCTCTCCCTCTCCCTTCCTCTCTGAAATCAATAAAAAATATATTTTTTAAAAGACTCCATTTAGCAAGATATTTAGTGAGCCCTTCTCCTCCCCAACCCCCACCCCCACTTCAGCCCCTAGGCCAGTGATGGCGAACCTCTGACACGCGTGTCAGTGCCATTTCTGATGACACGCGGCCGCTGAGGTGGCTGCATGACGAGAATGAAATATTTATGTTATTTAAACTATAAATATCGCGAAATAATGTTTTTTCCTCAAAGTAACACACTACCCGAGTTATGCTCAGTTTTTTGGCGAAGTTTGACACACCAAGCTCAAAAGGTTGCCCATCACTGCCCTAGGCCCTCTGCAGGTCAAGTTTTCTATCGAAAAGACAAAGCATTTTGTTTCCCAACATAAACTCCATTCGGTGACAAAATGAAGTTGTTTCTTCCTGGGGACAGCTATGGGCGCAGAGGTCTCTGGGGTTAGCATTTCGCCCACGAGCAGGTAGGCCTGTGGGGGCAGCACGTGTAGAGACTCTGGTAGAAACTGTTCGAAAGCACGATGGTCCCCTTACTAGGGGGTTGTTTTCTGGGCATAACTGAAGGTCCTGCTGGACAGCAGCTTACAGTGTGACTGCCAGCACACTCTTAGAGTGTACTAGTAACTAGTCTTATAGCATCTGCTTCAGGTGTCCCCACCAATAGGACTACATTTCCTACTATCATTGTTTTGCCAGAATGTCATATTCCTTATTAAGGATATAAGCAATGATTGGGCCAGAGCAAAGCGAGCACATTGATAACAGTTCTAACACATGCTCAAATTCTATGATCCTATGTACCTTAGAGGTGAAAGATAAAGTCCTAACAAGGCAAACATGAGCAATTTAAGTAGGAATACTAATAGAAAAGAAGCTTCTGTAAGAGACGTACCTGTCTTTCTTTCCTGGGGTTCAGTTCACATCTGTTCCCATTCGTGTTTCCTTTCTTGACACTCTGAATTCCCAGAGCTGAGTTTCCAGCTCCATCTGGAAGGTTCTCGTCTAGCTCTCTCACAGGTATGTGTCTTTATTTCCTTGTCCAGTTTACCAGCATGTCTGTCGATGGTAGGGCCATTCTTCAAATTCTCTAGTTTCTCCCTTCACTTTGGTGAGAAATCTTTCCTGACCTGTACACTCTAAGATCATAGAATCTGTGGACGGAGATGAGACAGAACGGAATACCCACCAGCATTTAAACACTAGGCTCTCACACAGTTTAACAAAACCAGTGGTTGTTTTAAATCCTTCCCATATCCTTTCTGTCTTCCTTTGGGGGAGGGGGCACACCTGTCAATCACTGTTCGATGATAAGGCACCTTAGATGTAGCCACCTACACAGCAGGCTGACCTGCCCCAGCCCAACCCTGGCGTGGACATTCTGTGGGTTCTGCCTCCTGGGAGCTGAGGCAGGCTAATAGGAAACAGATGGGGGGGGGGAGAGGGGGCATTTATTTGATTAACCCACAGAGCTTGTTTTTACCTAGAGAACAGAACCCTGGGCAAAAAAATAATAATTTTTTAATGGGTCACAGACTTGATTGGGGTGTAAAAGGGAGGAGGTTTAATAAATGCAGGCACCACAAGTCTCCTGCTGCAAAGGGAGACTCAGGGTTTCAGACCAGCCCCTGCGTGCCAAGGCTGCAGCCGCCACCCAGAGGACTCCACAGGAGCCGGTGGGGGTGGGAGTTGGACTTCAGGTTTCTGGAAAACCAGGAGATTGCAACATTGAAGACAGAAAACCGGAAATGGGACCAAATGCACATGGCACCACTAGAAAGGAGTAGGGCCAGGACACTGTCAGCTTGGCCACTGTGACATCCAGGGACAGGACAGGAGGGAACACCACTCCCCACCCAAGGCTGTGGTGGCAGAGGCAGGACAGGAGCAAAAGCAGCCTCCGGTGGGATTGCGGGAGAGTCAGCAAGAAGCCCAGGTCGAGGCTGCGGTCAGAGAAAGCAGGGCAGGGGGCCGAGAGCAGGGAGAATGGCTCTGTGGGGTCTCCTGACCAGAGAACAGCCTGTTTCACTCTGTTACTGCCATCACACAGTGGACAGCCATGTGAGGGGCCTGCCCTGCAAATATGACAGAGGATGAGCAAGCAGCACCTGTGTGACCCACAGTGCCCTGAGGTGCTGGACACCTATGCTAACACGTGTCACTACCCAGGCCTCAGGTGTCTCAGCACCCATGGTGCTAAAGGGCTTTTCACCTACCAACACCACCTGGGTGCTATTGGGTCCAACAGGGACAAAAAGGCATTTTGCTGTTTTCAGAAGGAAACCTCTAGGTTTTTTTGTTTTGTTTTTTATTGATTTTAAAGAGAGGGAGGGAGAGGGAGAGGGAAGAGAGGAAAAAAGGGAGAGAGAGAAACATCGATGTGAGAGAGATATATCAATTGGTTGCCTCTCGCACGCACCCTGACTGGAGATGGAACCTGCAACCTGGGTATGTGCCCTGACCAGGAAGGGAACCTGTGACCTTTAGATGCACAGGATAAAGCTCCAACCACTGAGCAACACCAGTCAGGGCGGAAACCTCTAGTTTTAATGGACATTCCCAATAGTCAGCCCAGGGGCAATGAGGGCCACATTGGAATCCAGTTAATGCTCCGAAGTCTAGTGTCACTCAGCAGCCCCCAGAGGGTCAAGTGTAGCTGGAAGCTGGAGGGGAGCCTCCCTGCAAAGCCAGGAGGGCTCGGCCACGCAAAACCAGCTCACAGGGGCGCAAAGGAAGACACCGAAGGGGGAAGCAGTACTCCGCCCCCCTCCCCGGCTTCAAAATGAAAAGCAAAACCGACCAGGGATTGGGGAAGAAAGGAGGAGGAGGTCAGGGTCACAGATTACAGCTCCATTCCCCACCCTCTGAATGCAGAAGGCCATTGCGCTCCACACTGAAGCTAGAGGTGGTTCGGACTGGACAGAATCCGTACCCAGCTCCTGAGCTGTCATCACACCGTACAGACCCGCGCCACCTCCATCACCACCAATGAAAGCCGGCTCGAAGACAGGACCTTTCCCATTAAGACCACAATGGCCTTGGGGTCCTCCTCAACACTGTGCACATACGAGTACCCTCAGTCACTCTTGCACTAGAAAGTTCTTCCTGGAGAACTGCCCCACTGTCTGTCATTCACCTCTTTGCTGTACAGTCTAGAGCAAAGCACACAGCTGTCTGATTTAGCCCTTGAGAAGAAAATGCTTTGCAAATGATATATTGATGCCTCACTCTAGTCATGTTTCTGCTGGAAAATGATGAACAGCCACCTCCTACATTGTCTTCTTGCCTTTTAAAGTTGTCTTGATCCCTGTGATTTGACCTTGAATGAGCAGTGAGACTAATCTCATGCAGAGATGTGTCACTTCAGCCACCTGGCCAGCTTCTGCCTACCTCATCTAACCTCCATGGGGGACCTCATCATCTCCTAGTTTGGGGAACATGTCTCTGAAGACCCTTTGTGCCAGGTTATTCCTGGCAACTACTCACATAAATGACACATTGGAGCCTTCGGCCAATTTTTTTATCCTTCTGTTTAACCAAGGCCGGATACTTGACAGTGCCAGCCTTCTAGGTCCCGGGCCACCCATCGGCAGGGCCTGTTTTCTCAATGGGAAAACAGGGTCTACTTCAGAAACCCGAGGCATATGAGTTTTAAGCCAAACAAAATGCCTTCACAGTCAGCTAGTAGAGAACATTCAGACATTAACATTAGGATCCTGATGACTTCAAACTTATTTTTTTAAATTCTCGATTCCATTCCTCACCCACAGTTCTTCTACTCCTTTTCTCTCCATGGTAAGAGTTAGTCATCAGAGCCAGTTGGCCCTCCGAACATTCTTCTGGTGTCTGGAAATAGGATCGCATGCAGGGATCAAAAAATTTATTTTCTCTAGCTAACCTCATAAAATGCAGCCTTCTTGTGCCTATCGTAGATTTTCCTTTTTTTTCATATCTGTAACTTCATGCCCATGATCTGACCAGCTAGATTCAGAAGGCAAGTCATGCGCTATTTGCCACCATATGTTACCTCAAGTGGTCATACTAAAAATGTGCAAAAAATAGTTACAGTGGAGGACAGAGGTGCAAAAAAGCTGTGGGTGGGGGCTCTCTCCGTACCAAAATCTCATTCCAACCTCCTGCCAAATGCTTCAGATCTACTATGCTGTTAAAGAAGACCTATCTCGCTGCTAACTGTGACCAGCAAAGCAGTGCCCCGTGGCCTTCATTTCTTGAGTTTTGCTCAGTTGCTAACCATGAAGGCTCCACTCTGCTCTCGTCCCAACTGGCATAGAGTTCCAAAGTTAACACTGGAGAATTCCCAGGGCATGTCACCTCCAATTCATCAACACGCAGTCCTGGATTCTACACATTCTTACACTTAATAAAAACAGGAATGAAGGAGAAGAGTGAGGAAAACATTATTTTCGAGGAATTTACTTGATAGCATCTTAAACCCATGAGCCAAAGCTGTCCTGGGTCCTTTGAATCCAACTGTGAGGTGGAAAGGAAGATGGTTGGGGAAACCGCATGTGGTGGGAAGCCTCAGACAGCAGCCATTGTCCAATGCCTGTAATAGCTCAACTATTTATCGTATTGTGAAGAGGGAAAATAACCTCGAAAAGAAACAAGGACTCCGACAACTGATGTGAAAGGTTTTTGTCCGTCCCCCGAGTCATGTGTTCCTCTTTTATTTTGACTGAAGATTGTGCCAGGTTTGGGTTCTTTTCATCCCCAAGAAATCTCACCTAATATTGCCATTTGGAAAGGGAAGGAATACATCACAATGGAGGCTGGTACTTCATACACATGATGCATACATTCCTGAGGATACTATTTAGTGCTATTATAATAAATCTTTTCCATATCTTGCAAATAATAGGGAAGAGGATTTTTTTCATACAAAGGAAAAACTTTGCCTTCTTGGGTATATCAAACCTTCATCTGATACACTCAGACCTAATTAGTGGTGAAAACTGATTAAACCAGAAAATTCTTTAAAAATGATACATACTAGCACACACCTTAAAACTTTAGTTGAATTTGCAGCTATAGTGACTGACTATCCTGACTTGCCAGGGATGAGCAGCTGGTCATCCTGTTTATAGCACATAAGGGGACACACTCACATACTCTGTTTTGGACCATGATATTTCTTTGATGAAGGATCTACTACCTGGAATTCTACATGGACCTTCTTTCATGAACCACTCCAATAACATGGCCTATGATTTCCCATCTCAGCTTCTTTGAAGTCAAGCAAGAATAAAGATACTTGTGAAGACTAGAATCCTACTTTTTTTAAAACATGTTTTTATTGATTTTAGAGAGAAAGGAAGGGAGAGGGAAAGATAGAAACATCCATGAGAGTGGAACATCGATTCACTGCCTCCTGCATGATCCCCACTGAGACTCAAGCTCAAAAGCTGGGCTTGTGCCCTGAGCAGGAATCAAACCGATGACCTCTTGGTGCATGGAACAATGCTCAACCACTGAGCTACACCAGCCAGGGCAGAATCCTACGTTTTTATTTATTTTTATTTTTTAAGATTCTTTATTGATTTTTAGAGAGCGGGGAAGGGGAAGGGAGAAAGAGAGAAACATAGATGTGAGCAAAACATCAACTGGCTGCTTACTGCACACCCCTTACCAGGGATCAAGCCCACAACCTGGACATGTGCCCTGACCGAGAATTGAACCAGTGACCTTCCAGTGCACAGGACAATGCCCAACCAACTAAGCCACACTGGCCAGGGCAGAAACCTACATTTTCACAACATTCTCACACCTTGTGTAGTTGTCACAACCCACTTATGTTGACAGAAAGGCTTTTGCACTAATTTTGATTCTTTTCCAAAATAGTCAATGAACTTTCAAAGCAATGACTTTTTACACTCACATTATAAAATATTTGTGTTATCATTTCATTGTGTTAAAATTCCAATAGCAAGTGCAATTGGCTTAAGAAGGTTTGGAACAAACACACTGACCCCGTAAACACCCACTTCACCCCCTGGAGCAGAAAGTTCTGAGTGTCCTGGGAGAGAGTGGGCTGGACCGGATAGAGGTGCTCAGCATGCCACATGGGATAAGATATGGGTTTTACATGCATTTCCTGGGACAATGGAATACATCAATTAATGCAGTGAGTCAATAACATGGCAGCAAATTAGAAAACTCCTACACTAAAATATGTCAGCCCATACTACAAAAGCGTGAATTTTCTTCAAGGAGCTAGCTCATTAGGATATTTAACAAGCCCATTTTAGTATAAATCTGCCTTCCACTGCCTTATTATTTCTGGGAAGTGCAAATTCATGCTCATGCCCCAAATCCTACTGTTAACCAGTTATATTTCAACCAATATTGAACTTTAAACAGTTCAGCACATAAGTGCCTGGATTTGCTCTAGATACTGCGTTGGGGGTGGGAGAGAATTTATCCAAAAGAGTTATAGGCCTTTTCTTCAGGTAGACATGATTGATACATGTGAAATAACTGGAAATGTGTAACCAATTAAATATAATCAAGTGCTCATACATGGGTTGTGGTTGCTCAGTGCTACAGGCAGTTGAGAAGCGAACGGTTAATGTTGGCTGAAGGTCCTACAGGTCTTACTTTGCTTCCAACAAGATTACAAACCCTCCTGAGCTTTATGAGTCCACTGCACAGTTACTCTGGACACAGAGTTAGACAAAGGTTGTCACTCCAGGCACTTGCACCTCCACCATACCTAACCCCAACGGAAGGAAACTGCCACGGATTTCCCTTCACGTCCCGCTGCTCCCTCGCCCCATCCCTGGGTCTCCAGCAGGGATGCAGGAAGAAGAAGGGACCCGAAATGATTCCTCCCATTCCACCCACGCACACCACACTCCAGGTGCAGACTGCGCCTCAACAGGATGACTTACGCTCTCCTAATTAGAGGCCTGAATTAAGACCACAGTGTATATTCAGTAAAAGCGAAATTACTCAGATATGGAGAACTTCTATGCATAAAGTAAAATTAGCTCCTTTTTCTCTTTCTATATTACATACTTGCCTCAATGTGGCCCAATGCCAGGAGGAAACCAAGCCAGTTTCAGAAACGCTTTACGTAGAGATTGTCTAGTTTGCATAAATAATTCCTTTCATCGCCATTCAACCCTTGTGTGTTGGTTGGGAAACCAGTGGGTCCAGAAGAAAATCAATGGCTGCAGGAACGGCCCGATGGGGTTCCCGAGTGACCGCAGGCCAGCCATCCTGAGCCACAGGTATGTGCGACACTGTATTGCTCAGCATCCACATGTGCCCACCCTGCCCTGACCTGAGGGTTCCCTTTCACTCACCTGACCAGAAACGGCATCTCAGACCTCACTCCCCCCTGCCCCAGGTAACTTCACAGGCCCACCAGGAAGCACATGGTGGGCACTTCACTGGCAGGAGATTCACACTGGCACAGCCCCAGGAAGGCCTTCATCTCTCCCAGCATCACCAGAAGGAACCTCAGCAGCAATGTCTTACCTCCAGCTCTATTCACTAACCAAACAACAAAGGGAGTCAGGCAGAACAGGGACTGCAAAAACGACTGCTAGAAATTACCTCACTAAAAACTTGAACAACCCAATGACAGGAGCTAACCCAAGCAACAGTGACTATTCATTCCCAGGAGTGGCATTTCTCATCACATGTTTAATCACGGAAGACAGATGGCAAGCATCCCCACCTACACACGTCACTCACCGATACAGGCGTGGACCCTCACGGACAGTTGTGTCCTTAGGATGATGCTGTGCTTCTTGCCCCGCCTAATGGAGAGAAAACACACACGGGCATCAGAGGGGTCGATGAGAAGCCTAGATGCCATCAATCATCTCGAAGGTTCTGACACATCCCCCAGACAGAGGCTCCAGATAAGCAGGGACCCAAACAGAACAAGAATCTCTCCTGAAATAATGTGATGTCACAGGGCTTTCCAGAAAATAACATAATAAAGTTTGACTCGGTTGGATTGACACACGCATTTTATTGCCAAACCCGGTCAACTCGTTCCATCCACGGAGTTTGCGTGTTCTCATGCTTGACCATGTTGGGAAATTTTTCAAATCTGTGCCCATAAAGTGAAATCCCAGGAATGTAACAACCCAAATCTGCCTGATCATTCCCATGGCTATTTTTACATCTTTCTGGATATAGGAAAGGGGCACATGGAGTGGGGGAATCCGAAAGAGCTGCTCTGCTGTGTATCAATTCAAGACTACCGGGTTTTTCTCTTTTCCAGGAAGATGGAGTCCACCAAAGAGCTTATAGGCTATTTGTTATTGGGAACTCCAATTTACACACCTCACTTCACCTGTGTTTCCTTCTGACTTCATTCCTTATGAGGAAGCAAAGAGCTGGCCCCTCCCCAATTCTGTTCCCACCAGGGCTCATCCCACGTTATGCAAAGGAGGACTAAAGCACTGAGCAGGTGACAGAGAAGATGATAAATGGGAAGAAACGTGAGTCCTGGCTACCTGGGGGTAGCAAAGGCTTTGAGACTGGAAGAAAGTGGAAGCCAATGGACAGAGCCAGCCCACCAGCATGCAGCAGGGAAGCCGCTGGGGCTCTCGGTGGCAGAATTGCCCTTCCATCGCTCTTCTGGCCTCTCTCATCCGCCCATCAGGGTTTCCTTTGTAAAGGAGTCTGGCAGTAATTCCTGGTTTTACGGTTGTGTTGGAGAGGACAGGAACAGACATCGCACTGGGCACACTGTTAATATTGTGATTATGGATTCATCGTCATCAATGAAACAATTCTATTTCTAATGCTTGAGACCAGATCAGAGGAAAAAGTAGGGTGTCAAAAGGTGGGGTTTTTTTATTCTTTTAAAAGAGAAAGTAAAGCCAGCTGCATAGTCCTACAAAAGCATGCAGTGGCCTCCCGCCCTGCAGCTGCTTGTAGGTAGAGAACCTGCATCCAGTCCTTTCAAATCCCCAGGGTCCCCCCCCCCCGCCTTTCCCACTTTGTTCATTTGATTGATTTACATATGCTGTGTGCAAGGCACTAATCTTAAGGAGCTTACAAGGAATCCACAGCCCTTAACCCATCTTCAGAAGATGGATTTGAGATTCCTAGGAGGGCACACTTCTTCAAAACTTTCTTCCACACACACACACACACACACACACACACAATAGTTTTCTTTCTCACAATCCTGGTGTCGACACTCTTTCAATTCCTTTAACGGTACCAGGAAATAAGTTTCCGTCAGTGCCCTGCGCTCAGTCATTGAACGGCCTTCTTTGTGAACTGCCAGGAAAGGTATTCTGGGGGGTAAGCGTGGGGGGTGGGAGGGGACATGGGGGGCCTCAGTGGGGAGCCTCCCCCAGAGCTGGGAGCAGAGACTGAGGAAGCCCTGAGGGGAGCCAGGCCCCAAACAGGAGGAAGAGCAAACCTGGAGCACCATCAGTCCGTCAGTCCGTAGCCCTGTTATCAGCATTAGGAGTCGATGATGAATACCAGACGACGGGAGGCAGAGCACATGCTTTGGATGCCCTGAGTGGGGAAGCAGGGATGGCCAGGGAAACAGTTCAGAATACCTCAGGTTCTGGAAAGTTCAAAGGGCCCTCATTTTTATCTTCAAACAACTGCAAAGTCACATTTTGAGGAAGCGCTTAAGTTTTCCCAGAGACCTCTGCAGTCCCCCAGTGGGAGCGTGGGGCGGTCGCTCTAGGATTCCAGGCGCCTTCATGAAAACCAGGACAGTCTCTGAGGCGGCCCTGGCAGGCCAGCCACTCTGAGGTACCATCCCTTCTGTGCTTGTGCCTTGAGAAACCAGGCAATCAGATGGGTTAAGCCAACCCCTGGTGGAACTTAAGAGACCACAGAACCAAAAAAGGCCTATTTTGTAGTAGTTTTCTCTCTTATAATTCCAATTCTGTACCTCCTTCCTTGCCTGCCCTTCTACACAAAACCCTGAGATGGGAGGAATCACTGTGGAAATTCTTAGAATAGAGCCAAGGTCTATGGAGGCCACCTTAGGGGCTGAGGCGCCAAATCCCAGAAGTTACTGGCAGAGGAGGGAGCCGGCCAAGGCAGAGACAAGTGGCGGTGAGTGCAGGCTGGTCCCCAGAAGGTGTCCTTCATCTCCCACCCCTCCCTCACCCACCTCCATTTTCTCCCGTCTTTGATGTGGGTACCATCATTGTGCCCATTTTACAGACGAGGAAAGCAAAGCCTATAGAAATGACGTAACCTCCATAAAGTCAGAGGGCTGGTGGAAACTGAATCAGGCCTGAAGGCAGAGTGTCTGGCTCCACAGTCACCAGCCATACCCTGCCTTTTGCTGTACAGCTGCCTCACTATACAACCTTCTCCACTTTTTTTAGTGGTTTAACCTCAATGCTAAAATCTATTAAAGAGGACACACATAAAAATTAAAATGCAAAAATCTAAGAAAATGTTGCCAAACCAAATTACAGGACCAAATAAGGTTTCTCCTAAGACTTCAGGGATTACAGAAAGTTTAATGTTTTATTTATATATATCAAATGTCAATGTATAAAGGGCACCCCATAAAATGCCTTTAAATTTGATTAATGCTGATATACTACTATTAGAGGGAAGTTGATTTTCATGCATTTCCTTTGTACGTGGCCATCTCGCTGCTGTTATTAATTCTAAAAATCCTTGGGCCGATTCTTTTATGAGCATAATCATGTCATCTATTAAAAATAATCACTTTATTCCCAGGCTTTTTGTAGGAAGTATGCCCTTGTCTTCTGTTTCATGGCTAAAACTTTCAAAGGAAAATTAAATAATCATGGGTAGATTTCCCCCTGCCCCCAGTGGGATACTATGTCAGTTTGGGTTTGGAAAATAATATTCATAACAGTTGTTAACCTTCATGGAATGCTTATCGCGTGCCGGACAAGAGTCTAAGTACTTTATACAGATTTGATCTTCAAAAAATTCCTATAAAATAGGTAACATTTTTTAAATGAGGAAATTGAGGCCCAGAAGGGTTAAGCAACATAGCTGAAGTCACACAGCTAGCAAGTGACAGAGCTCAAATTCAACCCAGGCAGTGCAACCCAGAGCCTGTGTGCCCATCACCTCCCTGATGGGTGTTCCTTCATCCGCTCCCTCATTCCACTCTATATGAGATGCACGATGCAGGCTCTGCCTCAAGATAGCAGCAACCTGGAGATCCTGCCTGACCTGCAGGTTTTGGACTCAAGACTACAACACCAGTTCTTACCTGAATTTCCACCCCACTGGCCCACTCTACAGATTTCAGACTTGCCAGTCACCACAATGGAGTGAGCCAATTACTTCAAGTAAATCTCTCTAGATATACTCGGTAGACCAGATGGATTAGATTAGAAAGATTAGACTAGATGAATGGGTAGATAGATAGCTTGTTGGTTCTATTTCTCTAGAGAACCTTAATACAAACGTTGGTGTCTGCCTTCATGGAGCTTCCATGTTCCAAAAATCAGTGGATTCGGCATAAACACTTGAGTGATCCTTTCCTCCCTGATACTGACATGCTGTATCCATTTCATAGCTGCCCTTCCTTCTGAATCCGCCTGCTTGCAGTAGGGTGACCCTGAGGCAGAAGCAATTTAATTTGACCTGAAACTCCCCAGGGAGACTCAGATTCCATTCCTATCAGCACAGCCACTGCCAGGGAAACATCACCACTCTGGAGATCAGCCACATCCCATCAGGTGCCCGCACCCAAGGCCAGTGCTACCCAAGTGACAAGAAAACCATCTAAAATAGACACTCAATCCAAGGGAACTCCAATCAAGGCACACATGCCAGGGGTGTGAGGGTGCTGCTGGTGAAGGAACTTCCCAAAACTTCCTGGCTTCTCAGAATACACCAAGTTTCTCCTACAACTACGCCTATGGCTTGGGGTGGGAACCGGGCGGGGGGGGGGGGGGCAGGTATGAGGGCTGGTTTAACCAAGTAAGTAAGTCTTTCAGACACCATGTTTCAGTTCTGCCCCAGTCTCTCAAGAGAATATTTTTTATTTATTTTTAATATATTTGTATTGATTTCAGAGAGGAAAGGAGAGGGAGAAAAACATCAATGATGAGAAAGAATCACTGATCAGCTGCCTCCTACATGCCTGCTACTGGGGATCGAGCCTGTAACCCGGGCATGTACCCTGACCAGGAATCGAACCGTGACCTCCGAGTTCACAGATCGATGCTCCACCACTGAGCCACACTGATCAGGCTCAAGAGAATATTTTTACAAGAATAACATATGAAGTCTTTTTGTGGCTATAAGAGCAAGTGCATACATTAATTTATTAAGTGGCATGCAGCCAAAGACTTGATGACGTTTTCTTGCAACCAACAGCAAAATTAATGCCCTCAAACATTCCTCCACTCAAATTAGAACTAAACTATGATTTCGATCAAGAGTAGAAAACACATTTGACCACAAGAAGCAGAAATTAGGACCCCCTCAGCAACTGCCCCGGGAATAAGCTTCCTTTTACTAAGCTTCTGGAGCGGAGAGATGCAGCCAGTGTTCTGGCTGAGGGATAAAAATATGAAGAAGGATTTGAATTAGTCATCAGCAAGTGAAAAAAATAGTGTTAGCTAAGATTATTTGCTCAAAAGCTTCAAGTTCAAGAGAGCCAGTTGAGACTACTTTCATCTCCAGATGGATTCTGGTCTTTCCTAGAAGACAGTAGAGGTGAAAAGCATAGACTCTGAAGCCAGCTGTGTGACCGTGGAGGACAAGTTACTTAGCCTCTCTGAGCCCCAGCTTCCTTGTCTGTAAAGTGGGAAAATAATATTACGCATTTGGTGTCATACCTAAGAAATGAAAACTTGCTCCTATTTTCTTCTAAGGTTTTTTAAGTTTTAGCCTTTCATCCCCAGGGACCCCTAATGGGAAAGAAACCTTGGTTGAACGCGTTCACAGCTCCCGGCTCTGGGGCCATCCTGTGGCCTCCCCTTCTCACTCCTCCATTCTCTCCCCCACCCACGACTACTCTGCTTCCTCTCTCCCTAAATCTCCTCCTTCGACACCCTGGCCTGACCTTGGTCCTCTCGCAACTTGGCTTCTCTGTGGAGGGCATGGTGTTAACAGCCCTTTCTTTGAAATTTTCTCTCTCCTTGCTGAGGCACACCCTGCTGGCTACTACCCAATTTCCACTTTCCCCTTTTGTCTCATCAAGAGAACCCAATTTTGTCTGAGGGGGACAACGTACCCACCTAAAAACTGCCTTCTCCAGTCTCCTTGGCCCCCAAGGGTGGCCACGTGACACAGTTGTCCTCGGTGAACTGGATGTGGAAGTTGCTGGTGGGGCTCCTGGAAAAGCTCAGCACAAGGCCCGTGCCCCTGACCACTAGGCTACACTGCTCTGTACTATGCTCTCCTCGGATGCCAGAGGCCCTGTTGGAATCCCTGCTGACACCGGGAGGGAACCGGGCTCGCCAGGTCACACCATGGCAGGGTCAGGCATAATCATTAGAGGCTTCGGGGCTCCTGTTTCCGCTACTAACTTCCCCGGCCTTGGAAGGCACTGACCAGGCCTGGCTCCCTCTGCAGAGAGTAATCGCTTTGTCCTTCCACTTCTGAAGGTCTTTCCCCTCTTCTCCCTTTAGCCACAGCTTGAGTGATCATTCTAAACAAGGGGTGAGTTAATTTTTAGTCCTGGCATAAAAGAGCAGGGCAATGAACGAGAACAAAGAAACAAACTGCTCCAGCAAGGAAAATTCACTCCGAGCGCACTGTGTGAAAAACACCATCCTTTTCCCATAGCTGGTCCCGTGTCTCCGTCAGATGGTCTCATTAGGGGATATTTTGCTATGATTTACACAAAAAAATCAAGAGAAGAATGCCATTTCATTTGACCTCTTCGTGCCTATGAGGGGCAATTGTTAACTAGGAAGGAATTATATTTTAACTCCCATTCGTGGGAGACATGACTTCACAGGCACCCAGACTCCGCCAAATGCCACGCTTCCCCGAGAGGACCTGGGAGGGATGCTCAGGGCAAGTGAGGCTGCAGATGTGCGCGGACACCTCCCACCTGTGCAGGAGGGCTCAGCCTGTAGGCTGCTCCCAGCCAGCCCTGCCAGAGCTCAGTGGTGGTCAATAGCCTGGGAGTGACTGGGGTGAGCTGGCAGTGCCAGGACAGTCAATCCTGGCATGTCTTCTGCAATCCAGGCCAGGGACAGAGAGGCTTCCCCACCCGAGAGCAGTGAAGAGTGTGGCTTCTTCAGCTCTTCTGGACAAAGAGAAGGTCATCCTGCGTCCATTCCAAAGGATGTGGGGTGGGGCACCAAAAACGAAGACTATTTCAAAGCCATAAAGCCTGCTCTGGGGTGAGCTGTGGCACAACTATTTCAAAGCCATAAAGCCTGCTCTGGGGTGAGCTGTGGCACAACTATTTCAAAGCCATAAAGCCTGCTCTGGGGTGAGCTGTGGCACAACTGTCAAATGCGCAGCTACCCAGCAGCTTTAGGGCTACCTTCCCGTTTGCAGTCGCCCATGCCGTCAGTCCTGCCTTCTTGCCATCATTCGTTTTCCCAGCATCGCATGCTGTTAGGGTGCAGAGATGTGGTCAAGGACCATGGGCCCAAGGCCAGGTTATGATTCAGAAGGGAACAAAGGAAGAAAGGAAGCCAGGATCTACTCTGCTGACCTAGCGGCAGGGCCCTGGCTCTTTAGGGAGAAGCCTCCAGCTCCTGATTCTGGTGTTGACAGAGTGACCTGTAGGCCAGGGCCAGAGGACAGCAGCAGATGCGTCCTCCCTGCTGTAGGGTTGGTGCTGTTTCAGCCACAGCCAGTGTTTTAACCTGGAACTGAAGGTGTCCTTGCATGAAGCACCCTCATGTCACCAAAGGTGTGAATGTACATCCTCAGTAGAACCTAAAGTGCCTTTGCCCAGGTGCTCCTGGGATGGTGGAGGAGTACACAGGCCTGGGAGATACTGTGGGTTTGGTTCCAGACCAAGGCAATGAGAGTCTCGCACTAAAGCAAGTCTCACAATAAAGTGAGTTGTAATCTTTTTGCTGGTGAAGGACCTCGCCTTCAGTTTGTAAGAGAGGCATCATCCATCAAGCACAGTAGAATGAGGCATGCCTGTACAGACTTGGGGACTGGTCACAACAATGTTCAAACCTGGCTCCACCATCCACTGCAGCCCAGTATGGGAATTTAAGGTCTGACCCTTAGTTGTTTCAAACAAAAAATGGGGATGATAAAATCCAGCCACATGGCTGGTAAGAGAATGAACTATTAAACAAACATACCTTGAATAAGGTGCCTAGTATAGTGGTTTGCATGGCAGGTGCTCCATAAAGGTTATTTTTCTCCCCAACTCTTAATTCTTGATACTGTTGTCTAATATATTAACACTTTTTTTTTTCTAAGCTGCTATCTCTACATCATTCAACTTTTGATAAAAGAGAAGAAAATCATACAGGACATGGTCGTTAAGTGTAACACCTCTAGAAACATTTTTCAAGTTGACAATGATGTACTCATAACACCCCCAATGTCTGTTGGATCAATGAGCCATAAAATCACCCAATTAGACTGTTGCCCAGCCTGAATTCTGACATCTTAGAGATAGGGATATCATGGTCAAGTACTTGGTAAAAACTATGACAATGGAATTTCCTCAAATCTATCGGTCTTATATTAGTCATTTTTTAAGTGATGATGAGTAGAATCTGATGTGAACTAATAATGATAGCCCTCACATGTGCACAGCCGATGACAGTTTCCAGGTCTTTCCCCACGCACTGTTGGTGTGATCCTGGGAGCCACTCCAGAGACAGGAAGGGCGTCCTCACAGAACCTTGCTGGTTCCCACCAAGGACCCTGGTTTTCTTGGTTTGGTGCTCATGGTCGTGACATTCAGGAATCCATCCTGGGACCCCCCTCATTTACTGGCCACCAGCATTCACTCAGTGCCTATCAGGTGTTGAGAAAATGCTAGGCACTGGGTAGTCAGACAGGTCTAGTCCTGACCTCCTAGAGTTTTAGCAGCAGAGGGACAATTAGGGGAAATGGATCATAAATTGTGATAAAACAGGGGAAATCCAGGAAGTCATCAGTACACAGTGGAGTCAGGTAGGAGACTAATACTAACAGGTTCCCATTTTTTTTCCTTGAGCTGTTCATGAAAACTTAGTATTCTCTGAAAATATTCATCTGACAGTAATATATTTTTAACTCAATCAAGGTAATGTCTAAACAACTGTTGGGGAGGTCTCTGACCACCAGATCAAAATAGCTGGGCATTATTGGGAAAGCAACAGGGAGCCCCTGAAGTTTTCTAAGGAGGAAGGTGATAAAATCAGAGATATACGCAGCTCAAGATGGATGAGGGATAGAGAAGCAGGGAGGGGGCCTCACAGAAAGCTATTTCAATCCTATATAATAAAAGGCTAATATGCAAATCAACTGAACGGCAGAACAACCAGTTGCTATGATGCGCACTGACCACCAAGGGGCAGACGCTCGATGCAGGAGCTGCCCCCTGGTGGTCAGTGTGCTCCCACAGGGGGAGCGCCGCTCAGCCAGAAGCCGGGCTCACAGCTGGTGAGTGCAGCAGCAGTGGCAGGCGCCTTTCCCACCTCTGCAGTAGCACTAGGGATGTCTGGGGGGAGCGGGCCTAAGCCATCAGTTGGACTTCAAGAGGGCACAGGCCGGGCGGAGGGACTGCAAGAGGGCACAGGCCAGGCTAAGGGACACCCCCCTCCCAGTGCACAAATTTCATGCACCAGGCCTCTAGTAATCTAATAAATATAGGAATGGTTGATTGTATAAGTATATTCCTACAGAGATTTTACTTTCTGGACACATCTTTGATTTTGTATATATGTTGCTTTATTCAGACTGAGCAATCAGAAGTATGAAGCAATTCTAGATAGGCTAAAAGTTATTTGCTGTTAGTTAACATGATAATTGTTTTTTCCACTGTAATGAGTTCAAAAGATGATATAATATAACATGATCTACTAGGGCATCTGGCAAGAAAACTAAATATCCAGTGAGTTGTCATTAAGAACAATGTTTAAAACAATTGTTGGCCCTAGCCGGTTTGGCTCAATGGATAGACTGTCGGCCTGCAGACTGAAGGGTCCCAGGTTTGATTCCGGTCAAGGGCACATGCCCAGGTTGCAGGCTCGATCCCCAGTGGGGGGGCGTGCAGGAGGCAGCCAATCAATGATTCTCTCTCATCATTGGTGTTTCTCTCTTTCCCTCTCCCTTCCTCTCTGAATAAAAAACATTTAAAAAAAACAACTGTCAATCCACTAAAATCTTTAAAATATTAATGTACTTATATTTGGCTTAAGAGAACAGGATGTAAACACCATGTGCTTAATTAAACCCAACCAGAAATGCTCCTACCCCTGAGTAGCCTTGTCAAGAAGAGTTACTCAAATAGATGGTGTCAGGTAGGTACTAGACTCATCGGGGGATCACCTTGTAAGTTACATAAATGTCTAACCACTGTGCTGTACACCTGAAACTAATATAATATTGAATGTCAACTGTAATAAAACTTTTATTTAAAAAAAAATGAGTTACTCAAAATGCAAAAGAGTTTGCTGTGACTACAGGTGTCACCTGCATCTCCCTTCTTTTTGTGTGACTGCGAGTGAAGAGAAAGCCAAAGGTTTCTCCAAAATATTGCAGGCCACCGCCCCCCCACCTCCCCCCCATTTCTTGGAAGGTCAGGACCAGTCAGCAGGGACAATTGTGGCTCTTACCCAGCGTCATCCTGGAAGCCTTCTAGCTCGTCCCGCTGCTCTGCCAGGGTGGCTTCCAGGTCCAGGTAGGTGCCATTGTGGGAGAGCTGCAGCGTGCAGTCGTCGAGCTGCAAGAGAAAGAGCCTGGTCAGCCCAGCCGGCTCCTGGGAGGGGACTCGGCATGGAGCAGTCACTGCATGTCGCCCCATGTGGGTTTTTAATCAAGCATCACTCTGAAGTTCAGATCACAGTTGGAGGTAGTGTGTTCCTGTGAATAGATTGGGAGCAGACTGCATATCGAGTGGACAGACACGACACCTATGAAGGGAGTGGCCTTGACAGGGCCCAGTGGCTGTCGATAGGGGTGGAGAATGAGCCCTTTGGGCCAGTGCCACTTTGCACTCTGAGGGGCCCAGGAGGATCTATGGATGTGGGGAGTGGTAACCAAGCTCACAATGCTGGTGTGAATGTGGATTAAGAGTCCCAGAGTTTCAAAGGCAAATTTGATGGGAAAACATGTTGTTTCCTTTGATTCAGTGAGAAGCCTGCTTTCTCAGATTCTGTCATGCTTGGCACATTACAATCAATAGCTGCTCAATAAACAACTGAGCTAAAAGAAACATTCTCCATTTGGATGACAGCATACCCAAATTACAACATACCACAGAGGGCCTGAGGTCTCTGCTTACTAGTCTCAGTTTTTTTAATGTATTTAACAAATACTTATCTGTTATTATGTTCATGCATAATTCTAAGCATTTGCCTATGTTGCTTCATTTGCTTCTCACATGGACCTTACTTCTATTAGTATCCCCAGTTTACAGATGAAAAAACTGAGGCATAGAGTGAAACTAACAGATGCCCCATCTGGTAATGACGGAGCTGGAATTTGGATACCAGCCGTTTGACTCAAGATCATGTGCTCAACCACTAAGTCCTGATCCTTTCTATGGCCTGAGACCTACGAAGGACTTAAAAATATCAATCTTGCAATATATAGCTTAAGGCATCCAAGTGTTCTGCCATGTGTTTGTCAACCCCCTTCCCTTTCCCTCCTGGACACACAGACCACATATCCCAGCCTTATAGTTGGTTTTCAACAGTGAAACTGAGTACTGACCAATGGAATGTGAGTGAAAGTGAACAAGGCCCCCAGCACCCCTGGCCACAACACCCCTGCACAACTTTCCACTTTTTGTCTCTTGCCTGCGGCCAGATGCACAGCGGCCAGTGGAGGACTCCAAAGTCTAGAAACCACCAGAGCCCCAGGTTCCTGAATCGCTACACGGAACAGAGCCCTTCGCTACCCCGCCTCCCCTGGACCAAAACGAGCCAGACACGAGCCTTTGTGGCGGTGAGTCGTGAAGACTTTTGAGGTTGTTACAGCAGCATCACATGACATTTACAATGATCGAGACACATAAAAATAAAGGGAAATTATGTTACCAAAGATTAAAGCTGACATGACGAGGAAGCCCAAATGTATAACTGCATGCCTGATTTCTCAGTCTTTAGGGTGGCTCTTATTATTCATCTACTTGCTGAGCTAGGCTCTCATTTCAAAACCAGTGGCCCTGCGCACGAATCGGTGCACGAGTAGCTCTCTGCCACACTGTAGCTCACTGCCCCGCCCTCCTGTAGCTCTCTGCAGTTTGTAACTCGCTGCCCCACCCTCCTGCTGATCAGTCGTTACCGTCACGATGTAATGACCATTTGCATATTACCTCTTTATTATATAGAATGATATAATAGGAGACTAACACTGAAAAATAAGAGGCGAAGATGTGGCTACTTTAACCCTTTGCACTCGCTTTTTTCTCAATTCCTGCTACCGATGCTAACCGTGTCGAGTCACACTCGACATCCGAGTGCAAAAGGTTAAAGTTTCTAAATAAACATGTGATAATACTTCTGCAGTGAGATTTCAAACAAGAAATAAGTCTCTTGATCCACAACAAGAGAAACTGAGACTATCTTCTTGTCTAGAATGAGCACTTAGAAGAGGCTGCTGATCTTTTTTTTCTGTAAAATCAACTTTATTAAAATAGAATTTACATTAAATTGCATAGATTTTAAGTGTACAGTTTGATGAGGTTTTTTTTTTTTTTTTTTAAGTTGTTTTTTCAATTAGAGACCGAGCAGGTTCGTGTTTCTGGTTATCCTCAACAAATTGAAAGGAATTTGTTCTTTGTTATTTGTAAGAAACACCTAGTTAAATTGTTTAAAGGGGTTAATCCTATTTGATTCACTTGTTTGATTTCTCTAATAACAAACTGTTCCTCTAAGGGCGTGCTGGTGAGGGTCAGCATTCTTGACTGGCATAGACAGATCATCTGATCCGAGACAGCATTTAACCCAGGAATCAAACTGGCCAAACTCACGGTTCTGAGGTGTCAGAGGTGCACCCACGGTTTTGGGGAAACACACGGGGAACTGCTCCCCCCACCTGTGGAACCAGCAGCCAAGAATGGTTTCCTGCAGAGGCATCTCCGGGCCCAGGGCTGAAATCCGACTTTATCCTTCCCAGGTGGAAAATTCCATGAGACCCTGGACCTGCTAACATGCACACTGGACCATGTGGACGGCTGGACTCACAGCTGCTCATTCTCGCTTTTAACTCCTACAGGTGTTGTTAACTAAGAAAGCTACTTGGTCTGTTGTGTTGATAGTATCCGCACATTTGCTTATTTTTAATCCCACATATAATCAACAGCCTAGAAGGTGGGGGTGACGAAAGCCCTTTAAGCCATAACAATTTCTTGGGCTTCATCCCCTAAAAACAGGTGAGCCCAGAGAAAGCTTTTGGGTAGAGCAGGGGTGGGGAACCTTTTTTCGGCCAAGGGCCATTTGGGTATTTATTACATCATTCATGGGCCATACAAAATTATCAACTTAAAAATTAGCCTGCTATATTTGGTCAGACATTTAATTAACTCACCCCTAATGCCTTGGCAGGATCAGATCAAATTATTTCGAAGGCCTCATACGGCCCGTGGGTTGGACGTTCCCCACCGCTGGGGTAGAGCGTTTCTGCCTCTCCCCGAGGGGGTCTGAGTCATTCTGTAGTCCACACGCAGGCCCGGCGAGAGCCCAGGGGCAGCCTGTGCAGGGGTATGTGGTGTAAATTCTCCCACCGCGGCCCGTTTCAGCCAGCAGCGTGAAGTCACTGAGCGTGGGGCTGCACAAGATGTGCAGCAACTCACCAGTATATGGTACGTGTATCAGATACAAGAGATGTCAGAAACCTCAAAAGCATGAGGAGCAGTAAAATGTAATAAAACATTTAGGAAATGACATGTTTTGAGTTGCTATTACTATCTTTATTTTTTATTTTTTGTTGCTTTTAGGAGAGTATAGTTGACATACAATCTGATATTAGTTTCAGGTGCACAACATAGTGATTCGACATTAATATAATGTACGATGTGATCACCACAATCAGTCTAGTAACCATCAGTCACCGTACAAAGTTACTACGATGTTACCGACTATATTCAACGGGCTGTACATTGCATCCCAGTGACTTGTTTATAACTGGAAGTTTGTACCTTATTATCTTTGTCTTTAATAGAACTTTATTAATTGTACACACATATCCTTAAATCTTTAATAATAGCTATGTTGAACAGCTGGCTCACAGAATCCCCGAGAATACCCATCAGCCCTCTCGAGCCCCCCAGGCCCACTCCAGCACACTCCGCTTCTGGCCCTCCCAGGTCGCTAATTTGAGGTGCCTAAGGTGGAGACAGCAGGGGGACCCCCGCCCCAGCCCTATGCTGTTCTTAGTTAGGGGGGAGTGGGGATTCCTGGTGGCCGGCAGATGCAGCCCTTATGGCAACTCTGGCTATCTTGCACATCATCTCCACACAGGCCCTTCCCGATGTTATTCCCAGCCAGCCAAGGTGAATATCTGGTTTTCCTCAACACTCACCCTGGCCCCCCACGCTCCCAGCCAGCCCTGGACCACAACAGGAAGCCCCACACCTCTCAGCCTCTGACAGCAGAATCCCGAAACAGCAGAACCGCCTATTCTCCTCACGCCTCTCCGCACATTCAGGGCAGCATTAGCCATGACCATTTCCATAAGTCAATTTCAACCAAATTACATGTCAGGCACAGACTGGGCACCAAGGAACACATAAATGCTTCCTTCCCTCAAAGACCATTTTATTGAGTAAGAATGACACAGAAGAGAACAAAAAGCCATTTTAAACCAGCTGTCCACATGTGTGGAAGTTCACCCTCAGTTCTATTCCTCCTCTATAATTAGCACCCACAGCCTCCGTGACCCAAGCATCCTCCACAAAACCGCCCCGGCCCCCCTTCCGGAGACAGGCTGTCACTACTTCCCAAGCCACTGTCACAACCCCGCTCCCCCTGCCTAAGAGTTTAGCCATTTGTGCTCGCAAGTCCTTCAACTAAAACAGAAAATGTGACCATGTGCCTTTTGATCCCTCAAGAAGTGTGTGTGTGTGTGTGTGGAGTCCTCACGGCAGGGCTACAGCCAGGGGGCAGGGTCAGACACCCCGGCCTTAGGGAGCCCAGACACGTGGGCACCAGAGGGGTCCCAGCAACACGGCTGCCTGAGAAGACACCAAAGGAATCGACGCACACTGCCCACCCGATCCCGTGATACAAACCCCACCTCAACGTGACACCGGAGACAGGCGAGATTAATATTTAAACCATCACATGAGCCAAGGAGTTGGAAGAAAGAGCTTCCTTGCTGGACTGACACATTGAAACAATGTCAATATTCTGGGGAGAGGTCTTAGGTCTTTTTTAATCCTCACCCAAGGATATGTTTATTGATTTTTTTTATTTTTTTTAGAGAGGAGGGAAGGGGGGAGAGAGAGAGAGAGAAAGAGAAACATCGATGTGAGAAACATTGATCGGTTGCCTCCCGTCTATGCCTGGACCAGGGATCAAACCAGCAACCTTTTGGTGTACGGGACGACGCTCCAACCAACTGAGCCTCCCAGCCAGAGCGCTTCAAGTATCATTTTTACAAACCAATTGATAGGGACACTAACTGAATTCTTCAATTAGTTAGTCGGGGATACCGAATAGCAGTTATAAACGAGTACAACAGTGTGACGAGGCAGTGAGGGGACGTCAGCTCCCAGCTGGTCACTATGAAGATTCGGCCGGAAATACCCAGACTCGGCCTGCAGACTGAAGAAGGCTCAGACACCTCCTGCCAGACCAGCTCCTGCCGGGAACCTCAGCTCCTACTTAGAGGCAACCTGATCCCTGGCCTTGGCCTCTCCTGTCAACTGTCTTCCCGGATGACTTAAGGGCCCTGGAATTTCCTGACTCCAACGATTTTCATGTCAACCCTGAGCCCCTGGCAGCATGTCCCCTGCACTCCTTTCTTGGCTCCAGGCTCAGTGGCCAGGACACTGCGGGCACGTCAGGACATAAGACAAGGCGGGAGCCAGGCGGGAAGATAACGTTACAGGGCCTACAGGGCCGTTACAAAGTACGGCATTAGGGAAGTTTGGGGGCAGTGGCAGTGGCAGAGCAGGAAGACTTGGGATCAGGTTGCAGGCTGTAAACCAGCGGCTGGGATTCGGTGGGGGGCGGGGTGCTCTAGAGGGAATCGATCACAGATCTACAAGGAGGGACCCTTGCAAATATCCTGGAATTTTGTGCCGCTCCTCCCGGGTCGAACCATGAAAATGTGCTCTCGCCCTGGCTGGTTTGACTCAGTGATTGAGCGTTGGCCTGCAGACAGAAGGGTCCCAGGTTCGATTCTGGTCAGGGCGCATGCCTGGGTTGTAGGCTCCAGTGGGGGGCGTGCAGGAGGCAGCAGGTCAGTGATTCCCATCATTGATGTTTCTCTCTCTCCTTCTCTCTTCCGCTCTGAAATCAATAAACATATATGTAAAAAAAATAAAATGGGCTCTTGATCTCTGGGGACATGGAAAGAGCCCCCTCTCCTTGCAGAGAGGTTGCACAAGATCAGCTTGGGGTTTAGACGGTTCCTACAAAGAAGACACTGCATTCAAAAACAAAGGGCAGACTCCTCATCCTGGGGCAGGGGGAGGGGCGGTATCTAAAACAAGGCTGATGTCACGTCTGGATTTATATATTCTTCTCTCCCTAACCCAGTGAAGCGGCATGTTACTGGGAGGTTTAATGATTACCTGGGTTTGGCAGCAGGTCCACGGCAGGCCTTAGTCTCGGCAATAAAATTCACTGTGACCCTGAAATAGACTCACACGGAACCATTCTATAAACACACGAGGACTATCCTTTGAGCTCGTTTTGGTAATAGTTCAGAAGTGGGAAAACATATGCTGATTGATAAAATAGATGAAAATAAAGAAAAGCTCAAATAAGTGTCATTTGCTTATGTCATTTAAGTGGCTCCTCCTGCCCCTGAACCCACATCCCTCGCAATGGGTCCTGCCGCTCTTTCCATCAAGGCGTGGATCTTTCTCGACTCCTGAAAGCTGTGTCTCGCTTTGGCCAACGAGGCAGCCGATGGGACAGAGCGGAGACTTGAGCGATACTTGCTCACCACCGAGGCGGGCTGTCCCCTCCTGCTGCTCTTGGACCTCTGCCCGCACACGAAGAAGCCCGGCTTAGCCAGCCTCCAGGGTGCCTGGTCGCTCCCGCTGCCCTCCTGACAGCCTGCCAACGGCCACACACTGCAGGAGGCATCCGGTTTGGCAAGCCAACAGGTGCCCCTCCAGCCGACGGCAGACACAGAGAGCCCAGCCGAGATCGGTCCAACTGGCCCAAACCAGAAGGACCACCCATAGACCATAGACTTGTAAGAAATATTGTATGGTTGCTGCTCCTCTTCCCCTGAGGAAAGACCCACAGCGAACAGGTGGCCAGCAGGGATTGCAATTTCACACTCGAAGGGCTCGGTGCCTGGATCAGTGGGGGGGGGGGGGGGGGGGGTGAGGCTCACCCCACCAAGGTGCCCTCTGAGTGTGCCATGACACTGCCAGCTCAAGGCAGGAATGCCACCACCAGGCCCAGCCCTCAGATGCCACAGAGCAGACACGCCTGGCACTGCCCCTGCCCCTCCCGGAGCCTAAGCCCATGTGCAGACTAAGGACAGCAGCGGTTGCTGGGTGGAAAGGCCTGGAACGCAGGGAGTAGGGAAGCAGTCAGCTGGGAGCCCCTCCCAGGAAGGTCAGGAGGGGTGAGTTGTGGCTCCAAGCCCCCAGAGTGTTTCATCGTCTCATTGTACTGCACTTACAACAAAGATCAAAGTATGGAGACTTTCAAGATAGCAACTGCAAGCACAGGGCCCTCTGACCAGTGGCACCGGTCACACACCCACAAAGCCGGCCCTGCTCCCGGCTCAGAAGGGAAGGGCTGCTTGGCCTCGTCTCGCTCCAGGGCCGGGTTCCCTGTGAGGCCCTGAGCGCCCACCTTGGGCTCATCTGAGAGCACCCAAAGGCGTCAGCAGGTGCCACTCGGTCCGTTCACAGAGAGCTGCACCCATTTCCCCCGCAAACAGTGCTTCTGTTGCTAGGCAGCTATGAAGCCTGTGGCTTCCTTCAACTATCTGGTTCCTTCTAAAGGCAGCAGAGACAAGAAACTGGTCCTCACTGACAAGCGAAAGAGGTTCGGAAAGCGCTTTCCCGCAAGCAGTGCCATGTGCCCCTTCTGGTTCTAAAGAACACAAAACCCTGGCTCAACCATCAAGCATTTGTGGGCCCTGGTGCCCCCACACCCATAATGCCCACCGCAGAGGGACAAGGTTGAGGGCACAGATGCCATGGCTTCCCTCTGCCATTTCCTAAGATGGGTAGCAAGGACATAGCCTTCACTTCATTATCCTGCAAGCTACATATGTGCTTCCTGCTTATTCCTTTGTGTCTATAATACATTCACAATAAAAAATGACTCAGTTCATATAAAGAAGTCATTTTTCATGTACAAAAAATACAGGTGGCACTTGGTTGGGTTGCTGAAGAAAAAGACCAAATGAAACTAATTTACACGACATCAGAAGAAAATAGGTCCTGTTGGCTCATCCCAACAAATAATATTAATCGTTTTCAATCCCTGTGGGCCCATCTGGAACAATATATACACTGCAGATACTTTAATAAATGTTTTTGGGTGAAATGTGAGGATATTTTTAAAAGATGCAGCATGCGTGTGCTATGAAATAATACCACTGAATTTATTCTGAACGCAGTTGGATTTCAGTTCCTCAGAAACCTTAACTGAGTTGTGTTATTAGTGGCCACCAACCCCAGTGAGAGAACCAACGTCCTAAAACTGATTTAGGCAGTTTCCAAATCAGGTCCTACATTTTAATTTGAGTCAACAGACTTGCACAGCTCACCAACCAAAGTTAAAAGTTTCTGCCAAGTTCTACAGGAAAGACAAAGGCCAGGCTTCTCCTATTAAGAGCTTAAACCGAGGGGGTGTGATAATCTGGTAAATATTTGAACTCTTTTAAAAGACCTTTTTATCATTAAATAAATAACTAAAAATGCATTAAACTTCTCTCTTGAGAAAGGCTGGACTATACTTACTTATGTTTACAGGTACCTTTCCCATTTTGCTTCACTTCAGCCAAGTTGAAAAATAATGTCAGCACTAAGATTCGGGATTCTTATTGATCCGTTATTGTTCGCTTGCTCGCTCATTCAAATTACCGATCCTCTCCTGTGCTGGTTCTCTGGGCCAGGTGCTGTGCCACATCCTAGGGAGCGGGCCATGAGTGTGACAGCCAGGTCCAGGCCCTCAGGGCTGTGGATGGGACAGATCACCAACAGCTGGTGGAGGTTCAGGGACATGAGGACAATGAGTCAGTTACTGCAGAAGCCTGAAGGAAGGTCAAGGGCAGCAGAGGGGGAAACTTCTGGCCCCCCTAGGTTTTAGACTTGATTCTAGGGCAACCAGAAGCCGTGAAAGCGTTGCAGAGAGATGCATGCAGGACCATCTTTGCAAAGTGGGGACGGAAAGGGAAGGCAAAAGAAGAGGCCATTGCTGGAATGGGGGGGACTGGGAGGGGGGCGATCTCAAGGTCACTGGGGCAATCACAGAAGCAGTGGAGAGGGGAGGAAGAAAGGAGAGGTCCAAACGAAGTGGTGATTGATCAAATGTGGAGGTATCCAACAGAGAGAGGCAAAATCTTGGGTTTCTTGCTTGAGCAAATTAGTAAGTAGTGGTACCTTTTACAAACATGGGAAACATTAGACAAAAAGCTACTAGGGTCAGGGAGATGGGATAAAATTGGGATTTTTAGTTTTTACATGTTATGTCTAAAGCAAGTAATGACATTGAATAGGAAAATATATTTGGGGGCTTGGCATGAATAAAAACACAGCAGTTGAAATCCCACAAGTGCATTGATGTGCCCAAAGATAACAGCTAGCTTTTCGTGCCTTGAGAATGTAGGGGTGTCCCCCTTTTCATCCCTGATATTAGTAATTAGTGCTTTCCCATTTCTTTCTCTAACAGTTTAGGATCAGTTCTTTATTCACTTATTAGTCTTATGAAAGAACCAACTTTTGATTACATTGCTTTTCCATTATTTTAAGTTTGTTTTCTATCTCATTAATTTCTACTCTTATCTTTATTATTTCTTTCTTTCTACATTCTTTATGATTAATATGCTGGTATTTTTTCTAATGTCTAAGATTTTAAGATTTTCCATCTTCTTCTTTTTCAATTTGGTGCATTTAAGACTAGAATTTTCCTCTAACTAGGGTTTAACTGCAGCCCACAAGATCTGATATGCCATATATTCATTATCTTCCATCCAAAATAGTTTCTAAATTTCACTGGAAATTTCTTTTTAACTTCTTCTTTGACCCGTGGGTTATTTAGGAGTATACTGCATAATTTCCAAATATTTGGAAATTTACTAGTACCTTTTTATTGTTCATTTCTAGCTTAATTTATGGCCAGAAAATATACCCTGTGTGATATCAATTCTATGAAATTTCTTGAAACTTATTCTGTGACCCAGTGGAAAGAATGTGTCCTCCACAGCTTCAGAGTTTATTAAAAGGGAACCTCAAGTCTCTTCTGTCCTTACTGTTGTTGTTTTTTTTTTTTGAGCTTTTTTTAAAATATCGTTTATTGATTTTTTTATTTTATTTTTGAGAGAGAGAAAGAGAAAAAAAAAGGGAGAGGGAGAGAGAAACATCAAAGTGAGAGCATAACATTGATCCGGCTGCCTTTTGCACACCTCTACTGGGGATCAATCCTGCAACCTGGGCAGGTGCCTTGACCAGGAGTAGAACCAGCAACCTTTTGGTGCTCAGGATGATGCCCAACCAACTGAGCCACACTGACCAGTCCTTACTGCTGTCCTTACTGCTTTTAATCTGCTTATTCTATAGAGAGGTGTATTAATATCCCACTACAACTGTGCATTTTTCTATTTTTCCTTTTAATTCTGTCAACTATTTATTTATTTGTCTGTTTATTTATATTCCCTAGTGGACTGAGTCCTTCAGCACTATGAGAGTTCTTCCTTTTCTCTAGCAATGTTTCTGGTCTCAGAGATTATGTCATCTGTTCCTAATATGTTTGTACCACTTCTTTTGGTTAGTGCTCCATAGTGTATCTTCTTCCAGTCTTGTACCGACTACATTTGGTGCCCATGGATTTAAGATGTGTCTCTTATAAGTAGAATGTAGCTTTTTTTTTTAATTAAATCTGAAAATTTTAGTTTTTTAATAAAGGTATTTAATCGGTATGTTCATCTAAAGTAGTTTCTGATATAGTATTTGATCTACTTGTTCTAGTTCCTTTTCCTTCCTTTCTCATCATCTTTTGGTTTAACTGGCTATTTTTATTATTCCATATTTCCTTTCTTTATCCGACGTATTCCTAGTTATTAATACTTTCGGTAATTTACCCTATATAACCACATGGCTCCCTGTCTCAGCAGAACCTGCTCTAAATGAGTATCACTGCCCAGACAATTTAAGGGCACTAGACCACTTTAATGTAGTCTATACTTTTCAAGATATTGAAAAATGTATTTTGAACCTCAATACATAGTATTGTTTGGGGCAGTCAATATTCATTCAAATTTACCCAATTTTTACCTTGTCTCTTACACATCATTCCTTCCAGAATTTCTGTGCTTCTGGGATCATTTCCTTCTTTAGTGAGAGACCTCTGGCAATGAATGTCCTCAGTTCCTATTTTCTACAAATAACTTCGTTTCACCTCCTTTTTTTTTTTTTTTTTTTGTAAATATATTTTTTATTGATTTCAGAGAGGAAGGGAGAGGGAGAGAGAGATAGTGGCTGCCACCTGCCAGCCGGGTACTCCCTCCCTTCCCCAGGCCAGATCCGCCCCCTAGTCGAACTCCCAGACGACCTCCCGGTCAAGGGGACAATTTGTATACTACGCTTTTATTATATAGGATTTCCATCACATGTCCTTTAGCAGTAACTCCCCATTCCTTCAACACACCACCTCTAGCTTCCAGAAACCACTAATCTACTTTCCTTCTCTATACGAATACATTTGCCTATTCTACACATTTCGTATGAATGGAATCATACAATATATGGTCTTTTGTAACTGGCTTCTTTCACTTAGTATAAAGTTTTCACCCAGCCAGCATGGCTCAGTGGTTGAGTATAGACCTATGAACCAGGAGGTCACGGTTCGATTCCTAGTCAGGGCACATGCCCGAGTTGCAGGCTCTATACCCAGTGTGGGGTGTGCAGGAGGTAACCAATTGATGATTCTCATCATTGATGTTTCTATCTCTCTCTCTCCCTCTTCCTTCCTCTCTGAAATCAATTTAAAAAAATTTTTTTTAACATTTAAAGTTTTCAAGGTCGACCCATGCCATAACATTTACTTCATTCCCTTTATTGCTTAAAAAAAAAAAAATTCCCATTGTATGGAAACCTGTCTTTGGTTCTGAGGTGTGAGCTGGAAGGGCCAGCTGACCTGCCTGTTCCTCTGATCCGCTTGCGTTGCTGTGGGGGGCCTATCAATGGGGAGGCCCTACTGCCCAGTGCCTCTGCCATCCCCAGATGTTTAGTGGTTCCTAAGCATCTGTGTGCACAAGAACCTGGAAGTATGTCTAATAGGGAGATTTCCGGGTCAAACCCTAATATTCTAATCCTGAGGGTGTGCATGGGAGGGGCTCAGGACATGCTCATTCTCCACTATCCCCAGCTGATCTGCTGCAGGGGTCTGCTGTCCACTCTGAGAACAGGTGCCGAAGATACCTAACTGCAGCTCCCCTGGAGGAGGGCATAAGTCTCAGGTTAGGCTGAGGAACAAGAACATGTGCCTGAAGTGGGTAGAGGTTGGGGTTGTCTGAATCTCTTTGGAACTTTTCCCTCTTCACCCAGTCACCAGCTCCTTCCTACTCTCCACACTTGTACGCAGTGTTCACACTGAGCAAGCCCATCTCGGGGCCCAAGTGTGTGGAGAGTAACCCACCACCCGGGGAAGGTCGACTGATATCATAGGAAAACATACAAACAGGCCAAGAATCCACCTGGCATGTGTGAACTGAACAGCCCAAGCGGAAGCCACACCTCAGGGAAGTCCAGCTGGCCGTGACGGTGGACTTCTAGGAAGCTCTTTCAAGAGCATTAGAGGTGAGCAGCCCGGCAGCCAGAAAACCCGGAACACCCTCATCGTGCTCGGAAATGGCCCTTGGGAAGAAAAGAAAACCAGCCTCGCATACAAGAGGCGGGGCCTCCAGGCCTCCGGCTGCCACCAAGCCAACGCACACCCAGGGCAGGTGGTCATTGCACCTGCAGCAGGAGGGAGACCAGCAGACATCAGAGGGCAGGCTGACAGCTCGCTGACACACTCAGTTTGCCCTCATGGCATTGTGAAATATTTTGGTTAGTTGCCAATACGTAGAAGAGATTGTATATAAAATTTAGGTTTTCGGTTTCTTTTGAATGAGAAGATCCAGAAACCCTGGGCCATTCCTTCGGGGCCCGGGGAGACTAGACTGAACAGAACCAACCCTTTATTTGGGGCACATGCTACCCAGGTCCCCTGGGCCACCATCCACCTGGCTCATTTCCATGACTGTCTGGCTCAGGTAACTCAAAGGTCCTTTTTCCTCAAACACTCTATGATTAAATGTTCCATTTCTTCATTTAGTTTCACCACATATAACACCAATGTCCTTCTCAATAACCAGAGTATTTCCAAATCAGCAAGTATTTCACTCCACTCCATCCCCTCAGTAATGCAAGCACTATATGACCAGACAGCCCGAGTTTAGTGATCAGCGGAAACCCCTCAACAAAACATTCTAATCTTTAGTACCTCACTGAGGTTTGGGCCGTCTTTAAGATCACCAGCATCCCAGATACCCAAGTCCACATCTGCCGCCCATTCTGTATAGCAGACAGAAAGCCCATAGTGAGAGGCCTAACACACTGCCCCATGGTGTTGCCTCCTCCACCTGGCATGACAAAGTACAAGGCTATAATTAAAGACTGAGCTCACTGTACTCCTTGCCACAGCTTTTTAAATCCAATTTAAAAAATCCACAGGCATCCATGTATTTCTAAATTACAACTTGTCCATTTTTAATTGAAAAAAGAACATGACCCTTGCTCCTGAGCAGAAGACCACACATCTCTTGGACAGATCTCTCCTGGAGCTGCCAGGCACTGAAGGACAGCCTTCCTAAGAGCCAGCAAAAGTGCAAAAATTTCCATTCGGGATGCCATGTACTCAAAGTAAATATTCCTTGAAACACCCCAAACATATTGTCATTTTCAATTAGTATGTGATAAATATTTGCAGAGAAAAGTCATCACCTCTTCTGGGATTATTCAGCAGCTGGGGCTAACACTATAACCAAGTCTGGGGGATGTGAGGATCTCATTCATTATGCAGGATGTGCATTTCTACAACCAAAAATCAATATTATCAGTATCTGACCCCAGGTAGGTTAAGAGTTGGCACATTTGAGAGTCTGGAGAATCTGAACTCTGATACAAAAAATAACTTTCAATGTAAGACGGTTGAGGATCAAGTTTTCAGAATTAAGGAAAATGTAATATGTTTTCTGGTAAGTGAAAATCCACAATAAAATTTTGAAGAGATTGACATGAAATATTCAAAGTGATAAAAAGCAAGGACCTACAACCAAGACTACTCTATCCAGCAAGGCCATCATTTAAAATTGAAGGAGAAATAAAGAGCTTCCCAGACAAGAAAAAGCTAAAAGAGTTCATTGCCACCAACAGGTATTACAAAAAAATATTAAAGGGTTTTCTTTAAGAATAAGAATAAGGCCTTAACCGGTTTGGCTCAGTGGATAGAGCGTCGGCCTGCGAACTCAAGGGTCCCAGGTTCGATTCCTGTCAAGGGCATGTACCTTGGTTGCGGGCACACCCCCAGTAGGGCGTGTGCAGGAGGCAGCTGATCGACGTTTCTCTCTCATCGATGTTTCTAACTCTCTATCCCTCCCCCTTTCTCTCTGTAAAAATCAATAAAATATATTTTTTAAAAAAAGAATAAGAATAAGAAAAACACACAACAGAGGAATATAGTTGAAAGAAATTGAAGAAGTGGAAGCATTTAACATATTCATGGATAGGAAAAATTAACATCATTAAAATGTCCATACTACCCAAAGCAATCTATAGACTCAACGTAAATTCCTATCAAGATACCAAAGGCATATTTCACATAACTAGAACCAATATTCCAAAATTTATATGGAACCACTAAGGACCCTGGATAGTCACAGCAATCTTAACAAAGAAGAACAAAGTTGGAAGAATCATGCTATCTGATATCAAACTATACTACAAGGCCATAGTAACCAAAACAGCCCAGGTACTGGCATAAAAACAGATACATAGATCAATGGAACAAAATAGAGAGCCCAGAAATAAACCCATGCCTTTTCAGTCAATTAACATTTGACAAAGGAAGCAAGAACATACAATGGAGTAAAGACAGTCTATTCTTACACCATACACAAGAATAAACTCAAAGTGGATTAAAGACTTAAATGTAAGACTGGAAAACATAAAAATCCTAGAAGAAAACATAAGCAGTAAAATCGTGGACATATCTTATAGCAATATTTTTTCTGATATATCTCCTTGGGCAAGGGAAAGAAAACAAAAAATAAACAAATGGGACTACATCAAACTAAAAAGTTTTTGACATTTATTAAGCAATGTCACCTCAATAAATTCAATAAGAAACATCAACAAAATGAAAAGACAGCCCACTGTATGAGAGAATATATTCGCCAATGATACATCTGATAAGTTAATACCCAAAATTTATTTTAAAAAAACTCATACAACTCAATACCAAAACAACAAACAACCCAATTAAAAAATGGGCAAAGGTCCTGAATAAACACTTCTCTAAAGAAGACATACAGATAGTCAAGAGGCATATGAAAAGATGCTCAACGTCACTAATCATCAAGAAATGCAAATTAAAACTACAATGAGATATCACCTCACACCTGTCAGAATGGCTATCACCAAGAACTCAACAAACAAGTGTTGGTGAGGATGTGAAGAAAAGGGAACCTTTATACACAGTTGGTGGTTAATTGCAGCGTTATTTACAATACCACGATTTGGAAGCAGCCCAAGTGCCCTCAGCAGATGAGAGGATTAAAAAGCTGTGGTACACAATAGAATACTACTTGGCTGTGAAAAAGAAGGAAAGCTTACCTTTGTGACAGCATGGATGGATCTGGACAGTATTATGCGAAGGGAAATAAGCCAGTCAGAGAAAGACAAATATTATATGATTTCACTTATATGAATCTAATGAACAAAATAAGCTAACAAACAAAATAGAAACAGATTCATAGACACAGAGACCAAACTGACAGGTGTCAAAGGGGTAAAGGTTAGGAGACTGGGTGAAAAAGATGAAGGGATTTTTAAAAAAAAAACACCTCATAGATACAGACAACAGTATTCTTATTACCAGAGAGAAGAGGGGTGGGGGAGGCAGAAAAGGGTAAAGAGGGGATAAATGGTGACAGGACAGAAGGAGACTTGACTTTGGGTAAACAAAATACAATATACAGATAATGTATTAGACTTATACATTGAAACCTATATAATTTTATTAACCAATGTCACCCCCAATAAATTCAAAAGTCAAGATGTAAATTTTCTTCAGGTCCCACAAAAGATTCCAGGGGCTTCAGTCACAAGCAGTGGCACGTTTGTGACAGCAATCAACCCGGGCTCGGGTCCCTTTCCAGCTGGGCACTCAAGGTAACGGGGCTCGGTGTTTCTGAAGAACGATTCATAGCTGCCACTCTCCCAGAAGAGCACACACAAGCAAGACTGCCTGCTTCTTTTCTTTTTTTTCTTTTACCCGAGGATATTTTTTCCATTGGTTTTTTAGAGAGAGTGGAAGGGAGAGGGGAGAGACAGAGCGAAACACTGATGTGAGAGAAACACATCAATTGATTGCCTCCTGCCTGCCCCTGACCAGGACGGGAGCCTGCAACGGAGGTGCATGCCCTTGATCGGAATTGAACCCGCAACCTTTGGGTCCGCAGGCCGACACTCTATCCACTGAGCAAGACTGACTAGGGCTGCCTGCTTATTTTCCTAATTCACCTAAACGTGGTGTTTCTAATGGCCACCGCAGGGTTTGGTTGAGGACAGACAGTAATCACCCCCAGGTGGCCAGCAGATGCTGCAGCACCAGATGTGTCTGGTGTATGAACACATCCTGTGTCCTGTAAGATTGCCACCAACACGCATGCTATTCTGGCAGCAAGATGCCCACACCATCATGTGCACAAACACACCTGGTTCTCACACGCCTTCTGTGCTGACACTTCAGAGCGCCACTCCCTGGCAACAGAAGTCTGCAAGGAGCCCAGTAGCACCCAAGTCCCTGCCCACGTGGAGGCTGAGAACACGTGTGCACAGTAGCATCCACACAGAGCAAGCTAGGCACTTGCCCGCACAGCCGTCTCAGGCACTTAACCCAGGAAGGAAACAGCTCTAGCAAAGCTGGGCACAGGGGACAGAGCTGAGAAACATGGGATGAGTCTAGAACCTTGAGATTATAACTCCAAGGTCACAATGATTTCACTAGGTGACTCCGGTGTGCATCCATGAGCCCAGACCAGGCTCTGAGGACGTGCAGCTGCTCCCAAGGCTGAGCGTGGGCACAGGCCTCGGAAACAGCTCCTGAAAGACGGGGGCACACAGCCAGGGGTGCTGGGCTGACTGGGCTAAAGGTGGACTCTGGAATGCTTCAGGATGGCTCTCACCAGCTGCAAGATTGGGCTCCCTGCAGGATTAATTAAATTAGTCCCTAGGCTCTGAGCCAGAGTGGCAGGCAGATGGATCCCCTCGTTCCCCACCCCTACCCCATTCGCACTGGAGAGTTCTAGTAAAACGTACAGTCACATGACCAGTTACAGTTCTCAGAGTAGGTCAGACAGTGGGTTTCCTGGTCCACAGCATCTTGACCACGACGGTGAGCTGCACGCAGCGCTTGTGCAACAAGCTTCACTGTCCCTCAGGAAAGCCAACCATGGAGGTTTCCGACTGAGACATTCTGGCCACTACCCCAAGGTGTAGCTTAGCCCCAAACCGCCTTGATCTACCTCTTTAATATGCTAGGGACAACAACTTCTCTGCCTTTATAGTAGCAGAGAATTCTTAAATCCCCCCTTCTGTGTCCTTAAAAAGTTACTGAACACCTCTTTTGTGTAAGACATGGTGTGAGCTGTTGTATAAAGCATGGCTCCTGTCTCCAAACCAGGGCATCTGAATACAGCTCCTCCTAGAACAGAGGTGGGACAGGGACATCAGTAATGACCCCCAGAGCGTCTGCTCCTGTCAGTGTCAATCTCTGGGCTTTTCTGTATTTCCCACTTTTTCCTAATGAATAAATGTGATTTAAAAGATAATCCGTAAAAAGATTTATTTCTTTTCGTATTCTCAGGGTGGTTTGATCAGTGCTCCCCTGACCTTCAAATTGGATCGAAATCACCTACAGATTTTGAGAAATGCAGCTTCCAATTCAGTAGGTGGGGCAGGGCCAGGATTTTGCATTCCTAACAAGAGCCCAGTGAAGCTGGTGTTGCTATAAGGGGACCACATGCAATAAAAGTTTGAATGGGGATGGGGAGAGGGCAGAGAGAGCAAGCCCCATCCAGAGTGTGAGAAAGCACCTGTTGGGGGATGGGGGTAGGCTAGGCAAGACCTCACGAAGGAAATGGAATCTGACTTTGAGCGGGTCCAACCCTCACAGCGACAGGCACAGAACCTGCCCTCATGCCTGAAGTGTGCCAATAAAGAAACCCTCCTTCCAGGGACTGCCAAGCTGTGATTGGAGCGGTAGTCCAGGACTGTAGGCGCACGTCCTCCAAGTATTTGGCACCTCTGGTTGGCTTGAGAAGAGAGGGGGAGAAGGAGGTGCCCTCTGTGAGCCGGCAGAGATGCCACTCTGCCAACCACAGCACCTCACGCTCAAGTCAGGAAGCACCTCTGGCAGGAGTGCTGGCCTCGGCAGCCGGTTCATGGCACACACATCCCTCCAGCAGGCCGGGAGAGGGCCATGGTCCTCCCTACCGCGGTCCCAGCTGCCCCAGCTCCAAGGGGAAGCTGTGGTCTCATAGGAGAGCCAACCCCTGGGAGAGCTAGGCTGGAGAGGCAAAGGGGCAGCCCAGAGATAGGGGACACCCTACATCCTCTCAGACGTCCTGGGGCCACAGGTGCTGCAGGAAAGGGGGACCCAAGGAGGCCAGTTATCGATGTATTTCTCTCAGCTCCAGATTCACCCTTGGGTACATGCTCCACTATAATAAAAGGAATTCCTTCCATCACGTCTCCTTCACACAGCACAATGTTAAGTCAGCTGTCTCCGCAGAGGGTGCTGATGGGACGCTGGGGGAGCAGGGGCTGCAGGAAGCGGGTGGGTGGCATGGGGTGAGGACATCTAGGGGGCTCTGTCTCCCAGCAACCTCCCACCCTACTCAGTCCTCTTAGTGCAGACACGGCCCTCAGGCCTCCTGCCCACACTGGCACCCGATTCCCTCTGCTCACTCATCGCCTCCCCCCTGGTTTGTCTCTGGGGTCCTGCTGACAGTAAGGCCTTCTGGACAGAGACCCTTGTGCTCCAGGCCTCCTGCCTGCATGGGTGCCCCGCTGCACTGCAGGCCCACACCAGCACCTGCCTGAACCCTAGGGGTAAGCCTAGGGGGCTGCAGACCAGCTAAACCAATGAGCTTCCCTGCCATCCAGGGCAATCAACAAGGTCCGAGGCCTTTCCAAGTTTGTCCTTCCTGGGGACCCTCCTCAGCCCCGGGGCAGCATAGAGTTGTCATATATGCTATAATTACCTTTTCATTATAGTTTAATAATTCTTCATATTAAACTAACCCTGATTAGATCCCTGTGGTTTCTATTTCTTGATTGGATCCAGACCACTACACCAGGGACACCCGCAGAAACCCTACAATAATGGGGTGTGGCATAGGCCAGCCAGCCCTGCATCATTCACAGGCTGCATCGATGTTCTTAGAGAAACAGGGCTCCCCACACAGTAGACAGACTAACTTCTAGTGCTGTTTGTGACAACCAATCAAGTGTCTCTGTCTACTGAGTACAGCATACCCAAGCCAAGGACAATGGCTCAAACCCTCCTCTTGAAGATTCTTAAATTATCCATCAACCCAAAAGTCATTTGGGTGCTAACTAAGGATGAGTATTTCATAGGCTGTTTCTATCAAACACAAACGGGAAAATTATTTGTACCTTATTGTTTGTAATATTTCACCTCTTCAATAAATAGGAAATAATTGGATATACACCTCTTTGGAATAAATCAGAAGCAGCAAAATGTTACAAAGATATGGATACTCCAAAGCACTTGTGACCTAGATGGAATCAGATCTGCAATGGCAGGGGAGGGAGCAGGGGATGTCACCCCTGGAGGGTCGAGATATGTCAGGCCAGCCCCTGAGTGGGCTCAGACTCAGGCCTGCTGATGTCTGGGAGCCACCTCATTGCTCCAACTCCACACTCACTCACCAGGTGGTACTGAGCCTCCAGGGGACTGGGACGGCAAGAAATACAGTCTGATCTGCAGTCACCAAGACCCTCCTGACCTTGACGTGGCTTCCCAAGGAGGCCTCCCTGCCGGAAGGAGAATGTCCCCATAGCCAGCGGCTGCCCAGCTGGCCCATCATTTTCAGTGACTAGGTTGGCCTCAGGATAGGAAGCCAACTCGCACAAGCACTGGCAGCCACAGCCAACTTTTCACAAGTCGGATCCCTACTGGATAAACTAGCCATCAAAATGATGGACAATGGCCCAGGCTGGTGTGGCTCAGTTGGTTGGGCATTGTCCAATGCACTGAAAGGTTGCTGGTTCGATTCCCAGTCAGGGCACATGCCCAGGTTGTAGCTCGATCCCCTGTAGGGGTGTGCAGGAGGCAGGTGATCGATGCTTGGCTCTCACATCAATGTTTCTCACTCTCCCTCTCCTTTCCTCTCTCTCTTAAAAAGCAATAAAAATATTCTTTTAATGATGGACAAAGTCACATGTCCCTGCCTTCAGCCTGCAAGGACTTTACCAGACCAGGCGAAGCTCATCCTCAGAGGGTCTCTTCAAGTTCCAAGGGAGGAACTTGACGGTGGGGAGGGAGGTACTATGAAGTCTGTTCTGTGATTGTTAGCATTATGGCCGAGCTGGTTTTCCTCAGGCAATGCAGAATTACATTTATAGAGCCCTTCACCGGGCTCGAAATACTTTCACAAACATTACTTCCTTTTGGTGAAGGAAATTCCCACTACTCTGGATATCTTTTTCTCAGGTGCTTTGTTTTTGCTTCTTGAGAAGCTTCTGTGTAATTCACTCCATGATGTAAAACACAGACCACAACAATGTGAAGGGTCTCCTCCAAAGTATAAAGAGAAAACCTGTGACGTTTAAAAACGCTAATAGATTTCGTTTGCTTGCACTTAAGTTGGTTACTCTAACATGGTGTTTGGTTCTCGAAGCACGATACCCCGCCGGTATTTGGGGACTGCTAAGCACTCCTGCAGTCTAGACCAGTAGTCAACAACCAGTGGTCCGCAGACCACTGGTGGTCCATGAGGTCCGAAAGGTTGGCGACCGCTGGTCTAGACAGCGCTCCAGGACCAGAATGGCAAACCCAACCCTACACATTCCCTGGTAGACATGACTAATCAATCGCTGCATTCTTTCTTCTGAGACCTGATCTCAAGGCTGCACCCCAGGTAGGCATTACCAGTTGAGTTGACTTGACATAAGCAAAAGAAATCTATTTGCCCTGCCTACACTTCAGACTATTGGGGGTAGGCCCAGTAATGCCTTCGGAGCCCTGCTGAAGTTCTATGGGATTCCCTTTTCTGTTAGAATGTGGCTCCTGGGTCCACACAGACATCCCCAAGATGTCTGCAGCATTGCTGGGAACCTGCTCACCCTGGGCAGGGCCACAATACCAGCGGGCCTCATCCCTTCTGCAGTCCCTTTCTCCTCCCTCACAGCTAAAACTTGACTCCCTCACCCACTCCCTCTATTTGCACCTCCCTAATGTGATCCTGTGTTACTGAACCACCCCGCCCCACATCACAGCAGCCCAGACTGCAAGGCCACAGCAGGTCTCTGATCACATCTCCAACACCTGTTATCAGAAAGGATCATTTGTAAAAGATGTAAGTCTTCACACTACAATGACCATTCTCTCTAGTGTTCTCCTGTCTTCAGCACAGTGGCTACACATTCATTACATAATGTCGGGAAAGGGAGAGGCTCTCCTGGGTGGGAAGAACCGTGGAGCCTCAGAGCAGGTAGAGAGCAGCAGCACTTCACTCTGCTGTGCGCATGTGCAGAGTGAGGGTGATCGGAGGGACACGAGAGGGGTTAGAAGGGCGCCTGGGGCAGAGCACACAGGGCAGAGGTGCCCACACTCCTCACAGGCGGTGCCGACATACCAACATTTCAGAGGAAGGAGCAGGCCTGCCGATGGCCTCCAGCTTAGCCCACCTTTCTCTGCACTCACTCCCTGGGCCACCCCAGCCAGCTCATGGCCTTAAAGACCACCCATCCTTTGGTGACTCCCGACTCTATAGCCCCAACTTAAACTCCAAACTTGAAAATCCATTGCCTACTTGACAGCTGCGCTTGGATATCCAACTGACAGCCCCAGCTTAATACATTCCAACTGAGCCCCTCATCTTGCCCACAAACCTGCTCTCCTGCAGTCCTCCCATCTCAGCAAAGGGCAGCTCCTACCTTCCAGCTGCTCTGGCCAAAACCTCGAATCAGCCGTGGCCCCTTTCTTCCTCCCCACCCCACTGCAATCTGTTAAGAAAGCCTATGGCTCTGACTTCATAACATACTCAAAATCTCTGGGCTTCTTCCACTATCATCCTCCTAGTGAGGCTCCTGGCATCCACCCCTCACCGCACAGCCTCTCCTCACCCAGCAGCCAAAGGGATCCTTTGTAGTGTGTGTCAGATCATGAAACTCAAAGCCTCCCAGTGCCTGACCACTGTCAAGTTCTAGGGTGACCTACAAGACTACGTGAACTGCCCCTTACCAGCCTGCCTCTCTCCCACCACTCTGTCCCTCACTCACTGCACTCCAGCCACTCTGGGTTCCTGAATGTTCTTCAAACATTCCAGGCACAGGCCTGCCTCAGGGCCTTGGCACCTGCTGTTCTCTCTTCCCGGAACACTCTTCCTCCAGACAGCCATGTAGTTTATGTCTTCCCTTCCTGTAGGCCTCTGCTCCAATGTCACCTTTTCAGAGCCCTTCCTTCACTGTTCCATATACAATAGCAGCCCTGTCACTCTCCAAACTCATGCCTTATTCTTCTTACCCTTCACCACCTGGCACATACCTGTCTGTCTCCCCACCAGAATGTTAGTTCCATGAGGTCTGGAACTTTGCCCTGGCCACTGCCCTATCCCCAGTGACCAGCACACAGCAGCCACTCAAGCATTAGCCAAACGCAGGACTTTGAAAAGCAGATAAAGTAGAAGGCTTTCAAGACAGTGATGCTGTCTACAGAGAAACGGGAACACCCTGGGAGGTGGGGGCTTGAAGACAACAGAGGGCAGCACGGAATAAAGCAGGGGCCAGCTAACTTTGGCCCAAGGGCCAACTTCCAGCCCACCACCTGTTTCTGTAAATAAAGTTTTATTAAAACATAAACATACACATTTGTTTAAGTATTGCCAGTGGTTCGAGCTGCAGCGAAAGAATCGAGTAGCAACAACAGAGATTGTATGATCCACAGAGCATAAAACACTTACTCTCTGGCACCTTATAGAAAATTATTTGTCAACCCCTTGCATAAAGCTGTATTTTTCAACTATGAATCCATAGACAATCCCCCATGAAAACTTCCCAAACCTCCTGGGAGGCTCAGACCCCAGTATGAGACATGGTCACAGAGAGAAAATGGTGGCGGAGAGACTTGGATTCAGTCCCCCGCACTGCCACTCAGCGGCTGTGTGACCTTAAGGTAATTACTTCACTTCCCGGGCTCTTCCTCCTCATCAATAAGACAAGAAATATTACCTTGCAGAACTGTTGTGAGGAGTCAAGGTTTTGTAGGTGAAGCACCTAGCAGTGGCTAGCTCGCCCTTCGTTGGGAATTCACTGTATTCCAAGCACAATCGAAACGTTACACATGTAATAACTCATCTAATCCTCCCAAAAACTCTACCAGGGCTGTGCCACCACTACATGGATTTTTCTTACCTTGAATGAAAACAATTTTTAAAGAAACAAACACTTCTTTTAGTAAAGGCGATAGTTTCGGCATTGTTGTGAGGAAAGACTGGCTTTGGGGAAGCGGAGAAACCCCTGTACTGCCTTGGGGAGCAGCCTGGATGGCAGGCAGGACCTCTGCCGGTCTCCTCAGCTACTTCCCAAATTAGCAGGAAAACCTCCCAATTCAAAGAAACCTCATGACACACTTCGCAGAGACACCATGGGAAGCAACTGAGCTTGTGCCTATTTTTGGCTGCTTAGCAGATAGCGGTCGCGGCAGCGGCAGACTCTCGAACTGCTGGAGTAGAAGAGCCTGCTGGGCTCGGAGCAGAGCACAGCGGAGTGCAGGGCAGGCGGTGACCTTCTCCTACTTTTTCACAAACCAGATAATCCGGTATTCTTTTCTCAAGAAGAGAAAAGAGCGACTTGAACTACTTCATTGGTGTGAATATATGGGGGGAGGTCTGCACCACGGAAACATACTGTCCGTTAAATCGAAGAGAAGAATTTTCAACTCTGACCTGATACATGAGAAGCAGCACTCATTAAGAATCAAGAGAAAAGTCTTTTACGATCATTTTCTTAGGATTAAATAAGGGTTTTAACTTACTTGATCAGACAAACAACAAGCAGAATTTAAAGGGACACCCTGGCTTGGACGTGGAGCTAATCGGGGCACTGGTGTGCACGTTTGAATCTTCCCGTTCCCATCAACCCAAGTGTTTCTCATCTCTCTCTCCTAGACTCTCCCACTTCCAAGGCGGGGCCGGACTGAAACCCGAGAGCTCACGCAGGTAATTTTTATGTCACCTCAACCACCAGGCTCACAGCGGAGGACATGCCTGGGCCGCTGAGTGTTCCCAGCCAATGGCACGCCACCAACGCCCCCAGGAACCAGGTGGCTGTGCTCCAGGACGCAGGCATCAGAGCTGTGGAACCTGGTGACGGTTACTTCCCTGTCTCGGCTCGGGCTGCTCTGATACCACAGCAGGGGACTTAGCAGATATTAATTCCTCACAGGCTAGGCAGTCAGATTCGGTTCTCATGAGGGCTCTTCCTGGGCCTCTTCCTGCCACTACCTCCTTGTGAGCTCACATGAGCCTTTCTTAGTGTGTGCATGCATGCATGTGTGCGTGCCTATGTGCATGTGTGTAGAGAGGTATCTCTCGTGTCACTTCCTCTTCTTATAAGGGCACAAAATCCCCAGTAAGTAGATTTAACCCTTTGCACTCGCTTGCTTTTTTTCTCGATTCCTTTATTCTAATGCTAACCGTGTCGAGTCACACTCGACATCCGACATCCGAGTGCAAAAGGTTAAGGGCACTACTCCCATGACGGAGCCCCACCCTTATGACCTCATCTAAATTGAAATACCTCCCTAAGACCTCCCCTGCAAATGCCTTCCCCACAATGGAGGTGAGAGCTTCAACATATGAATGGGGTGGGGGGCAAACACAAACATTCAGCCCACGACATTCCCTGTCTAAAGTCCTTAGACCATCTTTTCATTCAGCCTCTACAAATGGAATTCTGGCCTTCGCTGAGAAGCCCTCTCTCCTGCCCACGGGGCCCGTATCCCACTACATTCTGAAGTCTTCACATTTGTGTCTCAGTCTAGAAAATCCTAATTTGCATCTATCCTTTTTTAAAAATAAACGTCCTTCTGTCTTTTTCATCTGTGGGTGTGGGCTCCCCAGCAAGCATTCCGGCTGCCTGCAGCCGAGTAAGAACAGGGAGGGGGGAGAGAAGAGGAAAGCTCCCCTGCTCCTTCCTCCTGCCCACAGCGCTCCGCACGCGGCCGGCACCGTGTTCTGTGGATGAGGCAGAGACAGGGGAGCTCTGGTGTCTCCAGGGGAGAGAAGGGGCCACAGAAATGGCCATCTCACTGCTGTCTGGTCCTCAGAGACGACAATGCTAAAGCACTCGCTGTGCTCAGAGACAAGGCTAAGCCTGCCCCTGACAATCTTGACCTCAGCGCATCTGAAAAACACTGGGGACGTTATCATCACCTCCTTCTTGTCCACATAACCAATTCCCAAATGGCAAAAGCCAAGACATTCTACACCAATTGCTTCCATCCTCTGTATCTTTATAAATAAACATTTTATTATTTAAGTATAACACATAGAAAAGTATACAAAGCAATGAATTTTCACAGCGGACACAGCCATGCAACCACTCCAGCCAGCCACTAAAACCCCCTTCTCACCAAAGGTAAGTGCTATCTTAACTTATAAAATAGCACACCAGTTTTCCTCGGACTTGAACTTGATATGAATTATGGGAGCTACTCTCCTGTGACTAGCTTCTTTCTCTCAACTATAGGGTGTCCCCAAAAAATGTATACACCCTTTAACAACTGAAAGTTCACTTAATTCTCACTCTTTTTCAGGTTTAACTGATTTGAAATAATGGGTGAAGCCAGACTAAGCTTTGAACAAAGAAAATTTATCCTAAAGTGCCATTTTATTTTATGAAGACACATAAAAGATAAAGTTTACGGTACAAAACAGGCAAGAGTCAATGAATTAAAGGAGCACAAAAACCAAACAAAATGATTCTTGATGTTTGAGATTCCATTGCTTCATGTTATCAGCAGTGCCTGGATCAGAATGGTCATCAGTTTTAAAACAGACAGTACCCTCGCCGGTGTTGCTCAATGGTTAGAGTGTCAGCCTGCACATCAAAGGGTAACGGGTTCAATTCCTGGTCAAGGGCACAAACCTGCAAGCCAGGTTAGATCCCTGACCTGCAGGAGACAACCAATCTATGTATCTGATATGTCTCTCACATTGATGGGGTGTTTTTTTTTCTCTCTCTCTCCCCCTCTCTCCCTCCTTTCCACTCTCTCTAAAAAAAAAAAATCTGGCCTTGGACAGTTTGGCTCAGTAGTTAAAGTGTCAGCCCTCAGACCAAAGGTCTTGGTTTCAATTCCAGTCAAAGGGCAAGTACCTGCATTGCAGGTTCGAAGGCCTGGGGCACATGTGGGAGGCAACCAATCACAACCAACTGATGTGTCTCTCTCACATTGATGTTTTTCTCTCTATCCCTCTCTCTCTCTTTCTCTTTCTCTCCCTCTCTTCCACTCTCTCTAAAATATAAATGGAAAAAATATCCTCAAGTGAGGATTTAAAAAATTATTCATTTCTGTAGATTCATTTAAAATTTGAAATTGAACTGTATGTTAATAAACAATGACTTTATAATCATTCAAGGTGTGTATACATTTTTGGGACACCCTGTATGTTTGTGAGGTTGATTCATGTTATTACATAGATATAGATATCATAGAACACTCATTTTCAATGCTGCATAATATTCTGACACATGAATTTAATACAATTATCCATTCCATTGTTGATGAACATTGCATTGTTTCCGTTTTTGCTATCACACAGACTACTACTGTGAACATTTTCACATCTGTCTCCTGAGGCATGTATGCATACATATCTTTCGTGTCTCTAGTGAGGTATGGAACTGCTGGGTCATGAAGCATGCAGGTGTTCAGCTGTGTGGCTCTACAGGCATATTTAAAAGTGTGAGTGTTCCTTTGGCTCCACATCTTTCCAACCCTTAGTATTGTCATGCTTTTCAACTTCAATCATTCTAGTGGGTGTGCAGTACTATCTCTGTGGTGTTAATTTATATGTCCCTGATGAATAAAGTCTGTCACTCCATCTTGGAGTTCCTCTTCAAGTCTCTTAACTATTCTTCTATTAGATTGCTTTTTCTTGTTTTCATTTAGTTGGAGTAGGGGCTCTTTATGTATTTTGAATATGAGTCCTTCATTGAATACATAATACATGCATACATTCATACATACATACATGCAGATAGAGAGCACATAAATATCTTCTCCCATTGTGTGACTTGCCTTTGCACTTATATTGGTGTCTTTTGATGAACAGAAGATCTTAATTATCATGTACCCCAGATTATCACACTTACTCTTTTATGATTAGTGCTTTTTGTGTCTTGTGTAAAAATCTTTGCCTCATAAAGCTGTGAAAATATTTTCCTTCATTATCTTCTAAGGGCTTATTGTTTTACCTTTCACTATTAGATCTATGATCCATCGGGAATTGAGTTTTAAATAGTGCAAGATAAGGGGCATACTGTATGAAATGTTTTTTCCTCTATTATGAGCCTATGATTTTTCCTCTTTCCGCCTGTTATCTTTTTTATATATGGACTAGAGGCCTGTGCAAGGGGCTCAGCCCTCACAGCCATGGTGGCTTGCCTCGGCCCTCGCAGCCCCAGCTTCATCCGGAAGGACGTCCGGTCTAATTAGCATATTACGCTTTTATTATTATAGATACCTAAATGAGGACCACAGCAAATGAGCAAGCAGCAGCTGGTCAGGGAATGGTGGGATGGAGAACAGGCTGTGACTATCACATTGAGAATATTGAATTACTTAGGCATTTGCTCATAGGATCCAAGCAAACGTCTCTAACCAGACCACCTCACTGCTCTCAACACAGATCAACACCATTCTCTCATGGGCACCATTTGCCCGGGCCCCAAAGGTGGGGAGCTGGCAGCAGCTAGCAAAGCAGATGGAAAGGAAAATTTAGACCACAAAGCTCTACAATGGGGCACAACGTCAAATTCCTCCACTTAACACCATGGCAAAGGAGACACTTAAAAAAAAACAAAAAAAAAAAAACACTGCACTGGATCAGATGATCTGTGAGGCAAGATTGCAGATAATGAGAAGACTTCAAATAGCATGTTTTTATTACTCACAAAATGCAGCCCTTGGTGGCTTGGGGGTCACAGCCCCAGGCATATCAGGATGCCTCTGCCCATCCCTGCTAGCACCCCGTTTCGTGGGGTCAGGCAAAGGGAAGCTCTTGCTCCCAGCAACAGAGGACAGGCCTTTGCTGCTGGCCTCAGTGCCCACTTGCTGGCCTCCACCACCTGGGCAGCCCCCAGCCCTCCTGCCCTCCACACAGCCCCGTGTCCCCTCGGAATGAAAAGAGACCCAAGTATTTCTCCCCAAATATTTTCACCCCTCAATCATAACACTTATTACACAAGATCAGAATTGCTCGTTTAACTGTCCTTTTAGATTTTGAGTAAGTGGCAGGCATGTGCTGCCTAATATCTCCCTGGATGTTCAGTCCACGTCTGACACTGAAAATACATTGGTTGCATTTGTCCATTTGCTTGAAAGCCTTGGAACTTGACCCCAGGTTTCCTGATCATCAAGACTCGTTATGAATAAACCCAACCCTGGTTTCAAAGGCCAGAACCTGGGCCTGGCATCCTAAGCCCTTCATCATCTGGCCTCTACTCATCTCACGCTCCCCCTCTCCAACCTCCAGCCTACTCTCCCCTTTCCCACCCACCCACACTCACCTCCTCTTCCCAGGCTCAACAACACCCGACCTCCTGGAGGCCACCCCTGGCTGCATCGGTCTGACTCCCACCAGGGAAGGGACCCAGTCAGGGAACTCCCAACCCAGCAACAACACACAGAAGAGAAGCAGCTGCGGCAAGACGCCTCTGTCCTCTGAGGGAGCCACGCTTTCCAGGTGTAATTTCATCGAAGGTTTGAAACCACCCTCTGAGGTGGCTGCCGTTTTATGGATGCAGAAACTGGAGCTCAGAGAGACTGATAGCATGTCTGTGGGATCCAAAGCCTGTGCTCCACACCGTTGTACTCACTAACCAGAAAGCCAAAGGAGCACCCACAGGAGCACCCACGTGAACAGAAGGAGGGGTGGGGACAGTGGCAGCACCCAGCAGGCACATCTGGCACTTAACAGGCAGCAGTAAGTGCCAGTGGATGAACGAGGGAGTTAATGCAGACTGTTTAAGATGAGCCAGGAGAAGGGGGCAGGGGCCGGGGAGAGGGTAGGAGTACAGAGGAAGGGACAAAGAAAAGGCAGAAGCAAAGGCAAAAAAGCATGAAGCCAGCCCTGGCTGGTGTGGCTCAGTTGGCTGAGCATCATCCCATGCACCAGGAGGTCACCAGTTCAAGTCCCAGTCAGGGCACATGCCCAGATTACGGGAATCTATCCCCAGTAGGGGGCATGCAGGAGGCAGCCGATCAATGTTTTTCTCTCTCATCACCGTTTCACACTCTCTCCCTCTCCCTTTCTCTTCCTCTAAAATAAAAATAAATAAAACAAAACAAAATAAAATAAAATAAAATAAAATAAAACTTAAAAAAAAAAAAGGCATGAAGCCCTAGCCAGCTTGGCTCAGTGGATATAGCGTTGGCCTGTGGACTGAAGGGTCCCGGGTTTGATTCCGGTCAAGGGCACGTACCTTGGTTGCAGGCTCTTCCCCGGCCTGAGCCTTAGTTGGGGCTCGTGCAGGAGGCAACCAACCAAAGTGTTTCTCTCACATCGAAGTTTCTCTCTGTCTTTCCCTCTCTCTTCCACTCTCCCTAAAACTCAATGGGAAAATATCCTCGGGTGAGGATTAACAAAAAATTTTTAAAAAGCATGAAGCAGCAAGGAATGTGAGGAACCAAGGCAGTCAGGTTGCTGAAGCATAAAACATAAGACAGAGAACGGAAGGGACAAGACTGGGCAGAGGGGGCCCTGCCAGGTCACTGGAGGCAGAGATGTCTCGTGAGGACACACAGGCCTCCAGGCGCTGATGACCAGCAAGAACAGGAGAGAGTGGCAGTTGGACCCCGATGCTCCAACTCAACGTGCCCAACACCGAACCCACCAACTCCCCATGAAACCTGCTCCCTTAAATGCGGCCCAGCCTCTCGAGGAGCGCCAATCCTCGCCCACTTACGCGAGTGGGCAAAGCCTGGTCCTGGGTGTGCACGGGCGAAGCCTGTCTCTGCCCCTAGCGGGTTCCTCCAGCTTTGGCAACCTCTAGTCGTCAAACACTGCCCAGAATAATGCAATTTACACTGTTTAGACTTGGCCGAGCTGCGAACGTTAATTTAATGGAACTGGTATCCTCCGCTTCAGGGACCAGGCAGGCGAGGAACTTTTGCAAAAATGAAAGCAAGAGAGTCAGGGAAGAAAAGAGCCTAAAGACACCAGAGCCCTGAGACACAAAGAGCCCTCGGCCCCTCCTCCGCCTTCCCGCTCCTCAGCCCGGGATTAGCTCTTATGTTGTTCAAGCCTGTCTCGCCCGTGGCCCAGCGTGGGCAGCCACAGCAAGCAGATAGCTGCCACGTCAGGGCCCGGCAGGTGGTGATATCAGGGGGCCGTGCACCGAGGAGGAGACGGGGACACACACACCAAGTTTCCAAAGTCGGGGTGACGACAGATGTGACGGGGGACTTTCCCAGCTGAGCCCGGCTGGTGTTCACTGGGACATCACAGATCAGGGGCCTCTCTCCAGGCCGGGCGCGAGGCAGGAACTAACGAGGTGCACATGTGAGCATGGACAGGCTCTGGGCCTTCACCTGAGTCCTCCCTCGCTGCTGACGGGAGGCTGGGCCTTTGACCAAAGGGCTGTTCACAAACTCTAATGTTACAAGCAAATTTCAAAACCTCAGGATGCGCCGGGGCCCCCACATGCCCCTGCAGGAGCCCCCACTCTCACTGTACGAGACCCTGTGAAAGCTTGTGCACACGGGTGAACGAGAGCCAGGGGGCTCAGAGGGAGTAACATTTCAGAGGGAAAGACTTTGGTCACAGGCAGCAGGAGCTGGAATATAAAGCATTTGAGAAGCCAAGGAGATGGGCAGAGACCAGGAAAAAGAGAGAAAGACAGAGAGAGAGAGAGAAACGTTGCAGGGAGGCAGGTAAGGGACACTGTCCTAACCTTCTTTCCACAAACTAAAGGGTCTAATGAAACTCAACGAAATACAGGCCAGTCACAATTCCCGCATCAGCACAGTCCCCAGCTTGCACACGGCGCATGCCAGAAGGACTTGGTTGTCTGGGTCGGGAACTCTGAACGCATTTTTCACAGAAATAAAGTGACACCTCTGGTTAGCGTATCGGGCCCTGTGTCACCATGGCCTGTGAGTTCTTGGCGACAAGGCCCATGCTGTACTCTTCTTGGATTCCCAAGCCCACCACAGGGAACCTGACGAAGGGCGAGACCTCAGGCCTTCCTGCGGTGAGTGAAAGACTGCGGAGGCCAGGCCCGATCTCACATCTCCCTTCCTGTTTGCGCCTAGAGACCCGCGGGCCGACGGCCTCCGCCTTTACAGGTACCTGGAACAGGGGACAGAGCTGCCCCTCTTTAGCCTGGACCTGACGTCTATACTAGAATAGCCTAAGGAACGGAAGCATCCCGGATAACCCTGCAGAACAGAACGGGAGCAAAAGGTGGGCTCTGCTCACGCACTGCAGGCAGGTCTCCGGCTGCGAGTTTCGTTCAGCCGAGCATGGATGGAATGTGCGCGAAGGCGTCCTCCACAAGGGCCACCTGGAGGCCCGGGCAGCCTCTGGATGCTGAGCCTTCCTTTATAAAGAGAAGGGCAAACTCATCCAAACACCGGACCTTGACTATTACAGCCTCTGAGCTTAAATATTGCGCCCCCTCCCATTGCCCCCGGCCGCCTTCACTTTGGATCTGTTCTCAGACTTGACAGCCTTCCGGCCACCTACCCCCGTCCCTGCTTACTTCATCTCCATGCTCGATGATCAAAGCGCATTTTTCGTACACCAGCATTCGCCAAGGTTGCTTGCTGCTTCGTTTATTTATGGCATCTTGCCACCGGACAGCATTTCTGATGATCTGTGCTCCGTGAGGTCTGAAAATGATTCCCACCCACCTCCGTCAGAGGCACTGTCCCTTTGTGAAGTGGAGGAATGGGGGCGCAGAGTGAGTGCTGGGGGATGCCAGAGCTGAGGGCAACGAGGCTGCAGCGGGAGCAGGGCTTCCCCTCACCCTCACACAGGGCCTCTGAAGGCTTAAGAATAAAGAACAGCCCCAGCCGGTTTGGCTCAGTGGAGAGAGCATCAGCCCATGGACTTCAGGTCCCAGGTTCGATTCCAGCCAAGGGCAGGTATCTCTCTGTTGCAGGCCGGATCCCCGGCCTGAATCAGGGCACATTCAGGAGGCAACCAATTGATGCATCTCTTTCACATTGATGTTTCTCTCTCTGTGTCTCTCCCCCTCCCTTCCACTCTCTAAAAATCAATGGAAAAGTATCCTCAGGTGAGGATTAACAAAAAACAAAAAACAAAAAGACTAAAGAAGAGTCAAATAAACAAATGGTGGTTTTTACATGAAGGGTCCTTTCTGTGGGCAGAGCTTTAGAAAGTACTTATACTCTGAAGTCCAAAGACCAGAGCACAAATTCTTCTGACACGGGGTAAGGTACTTAATAACCTCCTGATAGTCCGGCTAAGGAGGAGGCCAGGGAATTCTCTGCCAGGAAGCAATCTCATTTCCAAGTATTTATCCTGGAAAAATGAAAACTTATGTTCACACAAAATCTGCACACAAATGGGGATGGCAGAAAAGGGTATGACATAGTGGCTAAGAGACGCAGCCTCCAGATCAAATGTTTGCAGCAGCTTTATTTGTAATCACCCAAAACCAGAAACAACACAAAGGCCCGTGAAGGAGTGGATGGATCGATGGACCGGTACATCCATAGAATGGATTACCACTCGGCATTTAAAGGGAATGAACCACTGATGCACGCAACAGCTTCGATGGATCTCAAGGGCATTATTCAGAGTAAAAGAAGCCAGTCTCTAAAGATTGCATACTGCATGATCCTATTTATATGGCATTCTAGAAAAAAACAAAACTCTAAGGAGAGAGAACAGATTCCCGGTTGCCAGGGAATGTCCGACTACAAAGGGGTACCCTGGGGAATCCTTTAGGATGCTGGAATTGCTCTGTATCCTGTGGTACAGCCGGTCAGCGAATAATGTCATTTCATTCAACGTCCTTTTGTTATAAGGTTGATGAGAAGAAAAAAAAATCAATTCCCGGCGGGGACCACTGTCTATGCGGAGTTTGCGCATTTTCTCCACGTCTGCATGGGTTTTCTCCGGAGACTCCGGTTTCCTCCCACATCCCAAAAATGTGCAGGTTCGTTCAACTGGCACGTCTGCATTGTCGCAGTCTGACAATGTAGACATGGGGTCTGACTGGGGGTGAGGGGGTGCTCCCTGCCATGGAAGGGAGTCCTGTCCAAAGTGGGCTCCTGCCTTGAACCCTGAGTGGCTGGGATCGGCTGTAACCACACACAACCCTGAACTGATGGAATAAGTGGGTTGGAAAAGAATTCTCTTGTTGTTATTAATCTCTCTTAAATGTATGCATAGCTCACATTTATTTCAATGCTTACTATTCGAAGTGTTTGGGGTCTTTATTTAGAAGTTTGGTGATGTTTCTGTGACCAGAAATAGCCCATAGAAACATAACTCTTGTCAATATCCGTTAGCCTGTGGTAACACTGGTTCACTGTACGCAGTTCCACTTAAAGCTGCAGTTTCCAAGAACCTATCGACAACATTAAGCGAGGTCTTACTGTAGTTATGAGAACCTATCCTGTGTTAAAACTCAAAGGTTTGTACACCAAAAAGTGAATTTTACTGTATATAAATTTCTCTCTTAAAGGTTCATAAATTATTTGACACTCCTTTCAAGAAACAAGGGTGCTGCCCTAACTGGTTTGGCTCAGTGGATAGAGCGTTGGCCTGAGGACTCAAGGGTCCCAAGTTTGATTCTGGTCAAGGGCATGTACCTTGGTTGCAGGCACATAACCAGTAGGGAGTGTGCAGGAGGCAGCTGATCGATGTTTCTCTCTCATCAATGTTTCTAACTCTCTATCCCTCTCCCTTCCTCTCTGTAAAAGAATCAATAAAATATATTTTTTTTAAAAAAAGAAAAGAAAAGCAACAAGGGTGTCTAATCCCCCTGCCCTTGAATATGGGCCAGCCTTGGTGACCTGCTTCTCACGGGCAGCGAGAGTGGTGGTCAGGAAAGGGGATACAGCACCCCTTGGCCCTCTCTCTGGATCCCTGAGCTGCAACATCAGGGGTCCAGCTACCCGAAGCCACCTGCTAGAGACACATTGTGGAGAGACCACAGAGGGATAAAGAGACCTCCGAGGAACACCCAGCTATTTGCATCTTCCAAGCCCACACACCGGACTTGTGACTGAAGAAACCTGTGAGATGGTCGGGCCCGGCCATGGTCTGGCTGCGACTTCGTAAGAAACTCTAGGCCAGCACCACCTCGAGCTGCTCCCAGATTCCTGGTCCGAGGAAACCGTGAGAGGTCATTCAAAATGTCTTATACGACGATGCTTTAGAGCGATGTGTTCCCAGCCCTGGTAACTAATATAGGTATGTTTTTGAGCAACTGCCATGTGACAGGCACTTTCTCATATGTTACCTTGTTTATTTTTCATTCATTTCATCACTTACTGAGCACTTTCTATAGGCCAAGGACTATACATGGAGTGGGGAGGAAAGTGCTACGAGGCGACAGAATCACCAGAATGTGAGGGGGAGAAATGGCCGGAGGCAGGGAGGGGTCCTTGGTTTGGGCAGCCAGCTGGATGGTGAGTTCTCACTGAGGCAGCAGGTGTCGGCAGGAAGATAAGATCCAATCTAGACACAGTATGTGTTCATCATCTGTGGACACACAGAGAAACTGACCAGGGGGCATCCGAAAGCTCTCAAAGCCACCCAGGAAAGGAGGTCAACTGTGAGAAGAAGGCATGGTCTCGGGACAGGGCCTGAGGAAGGGCAGGAGGGAGCAGAAAGACCGAGAAGGAATAGAAAGGGAAGGTGAATCTCTCACCATCCAACTCGGAGCAGCACGCATTCCTCAGAGGGACGGCCAAATCGGCAGGTGCTGCTAAGAGATTAAATAAGATCAAGATGGGAAAGTATCGCCCGGCCAGTGTGGCTCAGTGGTTGAGCGTCAACCTATGAACCAGGAGGTCACAGTTCGATTCCTGGTCAGAGCACATGCCCCGGTAGCAGACTCGATCCCCTGTGTGAGCGTGCAGGAGTGTGATTGTCTCTCATCAGTGATGTTTCTACCTCTCTCTCCCTCTCCCTTCCTCTCTGAAATCAATAAAAATATTTTTTTAAAGATGCTGGAACAATATCTACTGCATTAAAGACAAGAACCTTAACATGAGAGCAGCTTCACTGTGGAAACTGGAGCCAGGATGGAACAGGAGGGAAAGAGGGAAGACAGTAGGGCTTAGACAAGGTCTAAGACACTTGAGGATGGAGGAGGATGGCCGGACCCGGGGGCCAGGGAGGAGGAGTTTTCTTGATGAAGGAGGTTTTAGCCCATCTCAGTGCTAAAGGACCCATCCCAGAGGGAAAGAGATGTTGGAGGTACAGTGGAAAGAGACCTGCCACAGCTAGGAGAAGGGACACAGCTGCACCTGTCACACAGGTAGACAGGCAGGTGGGGGCGGGGCTGCATCTGAAGGTCCTGCTTTGGCCCTGCAGTCGCAGGGGTGGCAGGGGAGGGGAGGTGTGGGGAACAGAAGCTCAGCCTGCTGACGGCCATCAGGTAGCTGGGCTGGAGGCCACAGAAGTCAACTGGCAGATCTCTGTGACATGTAACCATGTGGGTTTTTTCAAAGATTTTTAAAACTGATTTTGAGAGAGAAGCATCGATGTGAGAGTGAAACATCCATCGGCTGCCTCCTGTACGCCCCCCTCCTGGGGATTGAGCCCATAACCCGGGGATGTGCCCTGACCGGGAAACGAACCAGCAATCTCGGGGTGCACAGGACAATGCCCAACCCACTGAGCCACACCCGCCAGGGCTGGGATCCTTTCGTATTTTTGTCCACAACCGCCCACAAGGGAGATGCTACTGTTCAAAGGTTGCAGGAGAGGGAACGTGGAGTGCACAGGCTGGGCCAGAGCTGGAGCCCACGCCACCCTGGTGGCCCTTGGTTTCCTTTATTTGGGTTACTGTGCTGGCCCTAGCAGAGTCTGGTGCCCAGCAGACACCCCATAAACACTGTGAAGGGGAGGGAGGAGGGAGAGTCCCTGGGAAGGGTCACATCTTAAGCCTCTTGCCCTGAGACCTCAACTCACCAGGAGGCAGCGGTGACCAGGCGTGGACAGCGGTGACCAGGCATGGACAGCGGAGACCCTGCGCTCCCTCCCCGCACAGTCAGGCCCACCCGCAGCCGGTCCCTGGCGCCCCTCCTCCGCACACATTCGTCACAGGGGACTTCTCAGTGCCTGCCTTGCGTGCCTCTCTTCTCCTTTTCCCCGTTTCTCTTTCCCACGCCTCTCTTGGTAAGTATTTCCTTCCCATATTCCTGTTTTTCTCTCCTCTTCCCTCCCTTTTTCCTTGTGTTTGGAAATTACTTTGTGCACTGAGGACGGCCCGGTGTTCCAGCCCCCAGCCCAGTGTGTGAGTCACCACCTTCCCTTCGGACACTCTCACCTGCCCTGAGCCATCGGAGCTGAGCCTGCCTCAGGGTCCCTGCTCACCTGCGCCGGAGGCCCTTCACCTCCTCACACCCACCCGCTCCCTCCGTGCAGTTCACTGAGATTTTCCCACGTCTGCCATTTCTGTGGCCCACATCACACTTAGACAGGAGTCATACGCTGCCTCCGTGGTTACGTCACTTCTACATTTATGACTTATTTCCCCAATGCATCCTGACATGATACTTTTCATGTCCTGGGACCAGTGGCACAGACAGAAATAAAGCTTCCCCCTTAGCCAAGCTCAGCTGCCCAGCCCCACAAAAATCCTCACCACGTGCTGACATCTGATATCCACGAACTCAGCCAAAATCTTCCCCCACTGTGTTCCCTCCACGAACTTCCCTGGGTGTCAGGGACTGTTCCTCATGCTTATCTCTGACAGACTGCCACAGGGAGACTCGCTGGAGGGGGCTGGGCCAGAGGTCGGAGGTCAGAGGTCGTGTGCCTGAGTTCTCACCTCCACCCTTTGAGGGCGGTTACTGCGCAGCAGTCATGAAACCAACCGCTTTTCGTTTTCTCCCCTTGGCTACGGGGCCCACATGCCCCATCGCACCCGCTCTCGGGGTTGTGAGAGGACCAGCCAGGGAACCTGTGTCCCAGGGCCTCGTAAACTGCACAGACATGCCGTGGCTCTGTTACTGGCGCGGTCTCTGATGAATCACTGTCCACAAAAATGCACCCTGTTCTGGGAACAGAAAACCACTCATACCCTTGACTATTGTTCTCGACAGGGGACCCAACAGCTCTCCTTCCCTGCCCCCAGATGCAGGGCGCTGGTGAACCTGAACGGAGGACCCCCAGAGAGACAACCTCTCCCACCTCTGGGGACTGGCCTCTCAGACCGGGTCCTGCCGGGCCTGCGGGAGCCAGAGGTGTGGTGATTTACGGGAGCTGTGACCAGGAGCCAGCCTGAGGCTGGGATCTGACATGGTGACGCGGTGATACATCCCTCAAGTGAGCGCCATCCCTGAAATAAAATCTACCTGAGCCTCTGAGGCTGGCAAAGGGCTGCATGTCCCCGTGGAGACAGAAGGGCCCTGGGACTCTGCAGGCGCCACCACAGTCTCCCAGATCCACCTTCTCTTGGAATTTCCCACTCATAACAGATGCTGCTGCCACCCCAGCCTCAGGGATCCGCCTCAAACAAGCTCACAGCTGTCCTCGGCCTCCTTGTGGCTCAGCATGAGCAGGACCAGTAAACAAGGCTGAGCGGAAGGCTCAGGAACAACTGGGCAAGTGGGGACAGGTGTGCACCAGGGGGTGCTTCCCCATCTCACGCTACAGACCTCAAGTCTGGCCCACGGAGGACCCCTCACTACCTCCACCCAGCAGAGCCCCAGGGCATTTGCACGTCCCTCAAGCTCAACAGGAAATGGCATTGACAGGACGGTGGGCCTTCTCCTGCCAAACAGAGGCTTCCTGTCCGAGGACCCAGCATGGACCCAGCACAGAAAAGGCAGAAAGGTTTTAACACATTGAAGAGTTGACTCTGCCTCACTCGCCTTCAGTTTGTGGGGGAAATTATAACATCCAAATACATCTACAGACTAGGGATCTGACAAAGGTTTGAGGATATCAGCTTTTGAAGGTTAGGGGTTTGCAAACATCATTTATATAAATACTAGAGGCCCAGTGCATGAAATTTGTGCACGGGTAGGGTCCCTAGGCCTGGCCGGCGATCAGGGCCAATCAGAGCCTTCCAGCTGCCTGCCGGGGCCTCCCTTAATTCCACACCACCCCCTGGTGGTCAGCGCACATCATAGTGAGTGACAGAACTCCTGGTCGAACTCCCGCAGGGACACTTTGCATATTAGCCTTTTATATATATAGATCTACTACAATTAACATTCTTGCAAATATTTGTAAGTCATTTATTAGGGCTTATTATATATCAGGCACTGTCCTAGGAACTCAGAACCAAAAGGTGAGTTAAAGTACACTTCCTGCTACTGGTTCACACCTGGTTGGGGGATGTGATATGGAACGCAATAAGAACTGAGTGTCACAGGTGAGAGGTGTACAGAGGGTGTACCACGTGGGTCTGGAGGAGGCCAAGAAGCCCAGCAGAGGTGACCCTGAGATGCAGCCTTGGGTTTTAATACTCTTCTCAGGACACCACCTGGTGGTATTCCCAAAATTCAAATGTCACTCTCAGCTGGGACACCAGCTGTACGTGAAAGGAGGAGGTCAGACTGTGCTCACAGCTTGACCCTACATTGATTTAGGGACCATCTTTCCAACCATCTCCAACGCTCTAAGTGGGGGAGACCACTCTCATCCAAGGTGAATTCTTTACCCTTCTAAGCAGCAATCAAACATCTAGGAATTCATCTTAAAGAAATAATCAGATATGAACACAAAGGTTATTTTCTGCGAGTATATGTATTGAAGCATCACTGGTATTTTTTTATTGGCAGTCACCTAAATATCGAATGGCTCATTCATGCATGATTCAATTTAGAATTCTTTCCCTCACGGGGCATGGCACATGCACAGACTAGGTCACCATGCTGTCCTTACAGATGATACGCTCCAGGAATATTTAATGACTTGGGAATGTATTCAGATATAATGTTATATTTTAATATACATAAATATTAAAATTCTGGCAAGACGCAAAAGTGCTAAGAGTGGTTCCTCTGGGTGGTAAAGAAAGCTATTTCCATTTCTTCTGAGTGCTTTTCGGAGCTTCCAAATGCGCTCGCGTCTCATTCGCAACGGGAGCAGATGCTCTGTCGTATAAGGTTAGACTCCTTGCCTCTGGCTTCCTCTCATTGGATCTAGCTTTGTTGATGGGACCGTCTCCCAGCAACGTCATCCTGATTCCACACACACAATTTAAGTTCCCAGCTAAATGGAACTGCAAGTGGTGAAGATGCCTTAGGGTACCAGACACATACATATCAATACACACGTTACTCAGCTTGAACAGGACAAGAACACAGCTTTTTACTTCTGCCTCCACAGGCAAAAGCCAGTGTGACCCAGCAATCCCCTCTAGGCACCATCTACAGGTCACAGGTCACTCCACTACCACACCTGGGGGTCAAGGTTCCTCTGGCTTACCCATCCTGTCCCATTCCTTCTGGCACAGTCAAGTAATTAGTTGTCCAGAATGACCTCCCTCCCCATCTGTGGGGATATGAGGATCCACCTCTCCAAGCGAAAACCGGGGACAAATAAAGAATAAATTCTAACAAATAAAGTTTAAACATGGAAAAGGCCAGTCTTCAAGAGAGGAGGCCACTGCTCACTGTCATACATGAAGAAGCAACTAGAACGCCCTTGGCCAGAGGTCTTACAAAAGGTCCTTCTGTGTGGACATGGCTTGGATGAGGAGACCACTTGTCCTCCCTCCAACGCTAAAGCTTATGATCACCCACTTACTCAAATACTATTTACTGTACACACACTATGAGCCAGGCGCTGTTCTAGGCTCTAAAGCTACATCAGCAAACCAAACAATCCATAAAACCAACCATCCCTGCCCTCCCTAAGCAGTTAAGGCAGTTGACCCTGAGCCTTGGAGGGCTGAGGGCGGTTTGGACAGAGGAGTCACGTGGTCGGACTCTCCCTTTCCTCCTTATACTGGAGCATACAGGCTTATTCCTTCAGTCCACTGGATGGCCTCTCTGGTCCTTGCTTCCCTTTTTCTTTTTTTCCTATGTCAGTGGTCGGCAAACTGCGGCTCGCGAGCCACATGCAGCTCATGAGCCACGGTTTGCCGCTCTGTTGACTAATGAGTTTGCTGACCACTGCTAGACTAAATGTTACCGTGTAGTTGGAAGCTGTGAGGATTAGGCAATTGTGGCATATTGTGTGCAAAGAGGTAAAGGGTAGTATATGACAGTGGTTGGCAAACTCATTAGTCAACAGAGCGGCAAACGGCGGCTCGCAAGCTGCATGTGGCTCGCGAGCCAGTTTGCCGACCACTGTCCTCTGTTAATGGCTACGTTCCAGGCCAAGGAGGGCAGGTCCGCCTCCCCAGACATCAAGACGTACTGTAAACTACAATCAGTGAGACAGTGGGGTGTTAGCACAAGATCGTGTTGCTCAATAACGCAGCAGAGGGCCCCAAAACACACCCCGGAGGCTGCAGACACGATGTGGGTCAGGGGGGACCTGGAGACTGTGCTCCAAGCCCTCCTTACTCCCCTGCAACTTGGATGTTCCCGCCCTCTGGTCCTCAGTCGGCCGCTTTCCCTCAAGCTGAATGCAGCCTGTGTGATAAAATCGGAGGACCAGACACAAGTCTTCCCATGATTGCTTACGAGGGTTGAAAGCCAGGTTTGCATACTTAACATTAAATTTTGTTTTCGTCTAATAAAACTAGAGGGCAGGGGGCACTGTTTCAACCAGTTGTCTCAACCCCAGTACCAGGACACACTCATGTCTTCATGGGTTTTAAGCGATGTTACCATCAACTCTAAATGAATGATTATAATGAGGGAAGGGTTAGAGAAGGTGAGCTCAAATCACAGATAAAAAACTTGTGCCCAGGCGTGGTGGCTCAGTGGCTGAGCGTTGACCTATGAACCAGGAGGTCACGGTTCTATTCCCAGTCAGGGCACATGCCAGGGCTTCGGACTCAATCACTGACCATGCAGGAGGCAGCTGATCAACGATCCTCTCTCATCATTGTTTCTATCTCGCTCTCCTTCTCCCTTCTGATTTCTTTGAAATCAATAAAGGTATATTTAAACAAAACAAAACTTGTGCTACAGCAGTATAAAATGTAATTAGAATAAACTTCTTTAGTCAAATGATGGCCACACTAGGCAGCCACAGTGAACGGCTCAGTGCTGTTTGCGACGGTGGCACAGTGAATGGCAGCAGCCCTGTGTGACCCTGGTCTAGCCAGAGGACCCTCCTCCTTTTCTCCTCCAAGTGCCCGCTGCTCAGCCTCCAACCTGCCGTAAGCACATCAATGCTGAGCCTCTCGGGAGCGTCTGCCCATCAACTCATTTGCTATGACCCCCAAGCCACTCTTGGGAGCTGATGAGCCAGAGATGCATCGTTTTTTCTCCTATTATTTTGAGAACTTCAAAATAATCTTTGGCTGGTCCCGTGACCTCTGGTTAAGACCCTGGCCTTTCATTCGCTGCCATTACACCAGTGCAGGGAGAGTCAGCATCGCCAAATCAATAACAAAGAAGTCTTCTTCTGGGTTTTCTTCTTTCCCAGAATGCTAAAAATAGCTGATGAGGTGATCAACATACCAGTTTTTCTGTGTCCCCGTTGGCAAATCTAGGAGCATTGTTCTACATAGAACAGCAAGATGTTTATTTCCCTTTTTTTCAACATGTTCAACGACTTCGAAATTTTTTCCCCCTAACATGAAGTTCCAAACATTTCCCCTTCAGTCCAACTTTTTTTTTTTCCAGTCCAACATTTTAATTTTTAGGTTGCAAATCTAAGTAGTGAGGAAGAGGTATTTTTTCAGGTTGTAAAATAGACACAATGTAGATTCTACTGTCACTATGTGGCTCTAAAAATAGGTATCGTGGTGTCTGTCCCTTCAGCTCTCTCCCCAGAGCCACGAACCCCAGTCTCTCCTCATGCTACCCTAATCCTACCCACTATCCACCCTCCCTCCACCGAAGCCCAGGGTAAGTGGCTGCAAATGAGGATTGTGCCTTGGCCCTTTAGGAGGGTGCCTGTGTCCCTAGCCAACTTCCATTTCTCCCTGAGGGACAGAATCCATCTGATTTCCACAGCCAGGTGTTATGTGGGAGCCTCTTCCCGATCTGGTGCTCTGGGTTGGAGAGCCTGGCGTGTGGTGGAGATCCCAGGCTTCCCGGGGGGCGGTGGGGGCGGGGGGCGGGCCTCTGCAGCTGAGACATCCCTTTGGAAGCTCAGCCACTGCTCGTGGGAGCTGGGCCAGCCCTTTTCGTGTCTCACCATTCCTACCAGGCTTGATGTGGCTTCTTCTGTAAATCCTTGGTTATAAGACTTCGGTTCAGGTAGTCTTCAGTTGGTTATTCAGGTTGATTGCTCTTCATTTTGGTTGTAATTCCGGTTTGGTCCTGGGAGGTGGTGAGTGCCACATCCACTTACTCTGCCGCCACCTTGGATCTCCTTCGTAACCAATTTACATTTTTAGATGCATTACAACACCACTGCGTTTGGAGGTGCTCTCCTGGGCCCCCTGAAGAGGGAGGCAGAGCAGCTGAGTGGGAATCAGCAAGATCCTAGTGTGGCCTTGGGAGCATGTCAGAGGCTCCAACAGCCACTGGGAAACTGAGTGCCATTATGTCAGTATCACAACATCTCAGGCTAGTGATAAAAACGTACGGGCATCCACTGAAGCTCCATGTATAATACTCCTACCTTAACACTTTCTTTACCGCACCAACAGTTTATGTAACTGCGGGTGGCTGGCTTCATCGTCGGAACTGACTGAGCCTAGAAAGATTCCCTGGGCATTCAAAAACTGATGTCCTGTGCTTGTTTTTCAAAGATCCTAAGGAGAACGTGACCATCAGGGTTGGGAGAAAAATATCAGTGGGAACACAACAAAAAATGTGCTGATGATTGGCCATCGCACCTGCAGGAAACACGCTCTGGACAGTGACACTCAGTGAAAGGACTGTGATCCCAAAGGGAACATTGGAACACGTAATCCAGTTTTAAGCATGTATTCAAAAAATGTTCAACATATGCAGAAGTATAGAAAGTAGTATAATGACCTCCCTCCCATATACCAATAACCCAGCTTTAACTCATGCTCTATCTTATTCTATCTACACACTCACCCACCCACTTGCCTCTTATCCAGCACTGTTTTGAAACAAATTCCAGACACCACATAATTTCACCTGCAAATATTTCAATATGTATATCTGCCAGATACAAACTTTTCTTTAACTATCCCAGTACTATTATCATACTTCCATAAGTTTATTATTAAATACCTTGGTTTTATCTTATTAATTTAACTTTAATAATCTTTAATACCCAAGAGTCACTATTCAATCTTCCCCTATGATCTCAAATATCTATTTATGGTGTGTTTGTTTGAATCAGTATCCAATTAGAGCCACACATTGCAATTGGTTGATAGATCTCTTAAGTCTCTTTTAATCTAAAGTTTCCTTCCATTTCTTTTTTCTTTGCAATTTATTTATTTAAAAAAAAAAAAAAAAACACCTATAATGTCCCACAATCTGGATTTTGCTGATTACATCTCTGTGGTGAGGCTTAGCATTCATTGTAACTTAATTTCCCCCATTCTTTCTTTCTTAGTTCAGAACAAGGCACAGAAACAGTTCCCAATAAAATAGCTTTTAAAAAAAAGAAAAGAAAAGAAAAACAAAAAGCAGTCTGGTTGTCTCTGTAAAAGAGCAGATGCTGACAAACCCAGGATTCTGAAAGTGGAACCAGCTACACCGATCAGAAAGCCAAATTTATTTATTTCTTTATAGTTTACATTCAATATAGAAAGCCAGATTTCAATCAGGGACATTCCTGAGCCAGCCACAGCCAGCAGAGGCATCATCCGGAGATGAGGTGTGTAGGCTGCCAAGGGCAGGGACTGTCTTCCCTCTGAGGACAGAGAAGTTCCCACGTGTTCCCGGTTCATCTTCAGAGAGAAATGAACCCCGGAGGAGCGAGGAGGCTGGGGGAGGGGTGTTCCTGAGTTGGCCTCGGCATGTTAATCAGTTTCAAATCTGCCACCATTAAGAACTAACATTTCAGAGTCTGGAGGGGGAGGGCGAAGGCAGTCCTGTTGTTTTCCAGGACGCAGGTTGGACTGTGAGGACAAAAGGCACAGCCTCGCAGAGCCTCAACGCTGGAAAGACTTACCAGAGCGGACCATTGAAGTCACAGCCCTGTGACAGGCAGCCTCGTGGAAGGAAAACACAGCCCCACCCCCACACACACCCCTCCTGCACAGAGAGCTTGGGCTCTGCTGGTTTTCTAATAATGGGACACAGTTGGCTACAGGCTTTGGAGTAAAAAAAAGACTCGACCTTAAATCCCAGCTCCTTCACTTAAAAGCAGTGTGGCCTCAGAAAACCTGCCTCGCCTACCTATGTCTGGGTTTCCTCATCGGATAACTGGGAATACCACTGTCTGTCTGCTAGAGTTGTTATGAGAATAAATGAAGTTATGCATGCAGGCCTACAGCACAAACTCATTATATGTTAGCCCTTTCCCCCCAAAGGCTTCTACCAGTCCATTCCAACACAAATCCTTTTGGGGAGCCATGATGGCACCTGCTGGACGTCTGCCGGGGTTCCTGATGCGGTCTGTGGCCGCCCGTGAAGAAAAGCCAACTGACCCATAAAGGGTTCAATCCCATGATCCTGATCGCAACAGCACAGCTCCAACCAACTAAGCTAATTACAGTCGAGTCAGAGTCATCCCAGCTTGCACAGAGATGCCCTAAGGCAGCAGTCCATACAACATTCTTAAACACTTGTGTCCTAAGATACTATGTGACACACCACACTTGCCAACTTTACTACTGATCTCATCTTTTAAAAATCTTAATGTAATGTAGCAAACAGATGTGTCACTTAAGAGGATTAGGATGGAAATTCATTAGAGCCATAACACCAGGGGATTTGTGTTCTAAAACTAACCCTGATCAATCAACTGAGTGCACGCTCCACCTCAGCACTCCCCAGGAACACGTTGGAGATCTGGACAGCCCGTCTTCACCCTCAGGGAAGTTATCTGAGAACAGGGGAGACGGTGAGAACCCCAACGTGCAAGAGCCTGACCTAAATGACCTCTAATTCACACTGCTCAAACGGCAGTGTGCACAGGAATCACCAAGGCATCTTGGGAAAACGCACGTTCTGATTCAGCAGGGGAGGAGGGAGGCCTGAGAACATTTCTTTTTTTTTTTTCTGTTAATATATTTTATTGATATAAATATATCAATATAATTGATATAATATATTTTATTGATATTGAGAGGAAGGGAGAGGGATAGAGAGTTAGAAACATCTATGAGAGAAAAACATCGATCAGCTGCCTCCTGCACATCCCCTACTGGGAATGTGCCTGCAACCAAGGTACATGCCCTTGGCCGGAATCGAACCTGGGACCCTTCAGTCCGCAGGCTGACGCTCTATCCACTGAGCCAAACCGGTTAGGGCCTGAGAGCATTTCTGTTAAGAGCCCAGGTGATGCCCAGCCCAGACTAGGATCACCAAGGCTCTAATCCTCACTGCAATCAGCTGTGTTCCAGTGGGACCCACCAGGCAGCAAGGTAACCACAGAGACAAAGAAACGAACAGGGTATGTCACAGCGAATCCGATCAGAGGATGGAACTCTGGACCATGGCCAGGCTGCTTGGACGGAGAACATTCAAGACACAAACGTGGAGTCATTAAGAGCTCAGACCTGGTGTCAAATTCCAACTCTGGAACTTCCCACTCCTGTGATCAGGTGACTTGCTTCTGCTCTGGTCTCTTCAGCTGTGAGATGTAACAGTACCAGCACCTGACCCCCAGGGAGGCCGTGGGCTTGGGGAGACAAAGCGAGTCTAGACAAAATAGTTACTATTACTCCACTTTCTAGTCCACAGCAGACACCACAACACTTCCTGAACTAAATTACTAAGTCATACTTGCCATTTTGACACGAGCTAATTATCATTTTCTTTGTAAAAATATTCTACACTTGCAGTTTCGTCTGTCAAAAAGAAACATGAATCCTTACAGCCTTAACCTTCAGCGTCAATCAATCCAAACACATTTAAGTTTTGAAAGGTCTATGATTCTATTAATTCTACTACATAGCTTTTTCTACATTAGAAGTCCTATAATTACAATTTTTTTTTCTTTTAAAACACTACACCAAAAATAAACACCAGTTTATACAGCATTTGAAAACAAAAGGCCACACACCTAGTCCAGTCAAAACATATAACTACCAAAATGAACATCTCTCCGGTGAGAGTACAGCACCAGTTTTGACCTTTTCATCAAACTATTTAGTTAATCATCTCCCCTGGAACTACTATAAAAAGCTGGGGGTTCCTTTTTTCCAAAATAGCAGTTTGAAAAAAGAAAAGATACAGCATAATAAGTGTGATATATTGTGTTTGTCTGAGACGGTGGTTCAGTTAAGTGAACAATTCACTTCTAGTGGAGTCGGCAGACGTGAGCTAAATAAATACGTCATCAGGTTAAGAAAAGATGCCTGGACTCGAGTTCTGGCCGGGAAGGACCTGAGAGGTCATCCAGCTCAAAGGTTCCCAGCACAGGAGAATCCCAAGGGAGCGTTGCAAATGAGGACCCTCTGCTGGGCCTGACAGGAGCGGGTTACACAGGTGTGTTCATTTAGTGAAAACCCCTCCGGCTGCTCATTTATGCCCAGCACACTTGCCTGTATGTTCACACGGGATGAACGCACAGGATGGCTGAGAACACTGAGAGCGTCCGCATGTTCCACAGTCATGCTCCTCCCCCGTCTCCACCACCCAGAATGCCCCCCAGGATCTCCTCCTCTTACCAGGCTGGGCTCCCTGGGCAGCCCTACCCATGTTGTCTGGAGTGGCAGCTTGTCTACTCTCTAACTAATTTACGGGGAGGGAGGCTTACTCCCACCTCTGACTGTGAACTCAGACCAGGCCAGGAATTCTGCCTCAAGGCTCTTACTCATGCTTGTAACATTCATCCACCCCAGGCCAAAAAAACACCTAGCCCAAGAAGGTGCTTTGGTGATCTCCCCAAGTTAATGGAACAAAGGCCCCAGGCACGGTGCGGGTTCTGCCACCCAGCTGGTCCAGGGAGCAGAACCGCACTGGGGCTGGAAGTCACACAGGCCTGAATCTCTCAGCTCCCCACTCCTAAAGGAGAAACCAGATTACTTCATACTCTCTGCCTCAGTTTCCTCATCTGTAAAATGGGGATATAAAAGCCTCCACATTCACAGGGTTGTGTGGTATGAAATGAGATCATGCACTGGTAGAGCACGCACCTACATGCCAGTGCACAAAATGTGTTAGGTCTTTTTATCACAGGGGGGTCATCCAATTTTAAGACTCCCTGTTGGAAATTAACCACCCTTTTAAAAGATGGAAGTGCACCTAGGCATATAAATGCCCTGAATTCTGCTTGACAGAACTCTGGCTAACAGCATCAGCCACTCACTCAGCTCAAGATGCAAAAAAACAAAAAACAAATGCCAAACATCAGAATACACTGCAGCCGTCTTGGGGCAAAAGACTCTGAGATTAAAGCTGGCTGGCCCCCAAGACAGGGGGTCAAGGGTCTCTGTGGGATATCTTCTGGTTTGTTTACTCCACGAGGGTCACCTCAGAAAGTTCTGAGAGCCAGTCAATGGCTGTACTGTGGCTTCTGTGGGGTGGGGGCCAGGGGAGAGCAACGCCGGATTCCTCCTACCACAGCAGCAACTCTGAGTCAAGACTCCAGGGCTCTTCCATGCAACCATAAAAAGGTATTTCAGCTTCCCACTTGAAAGGTCAACCATGTATATAGGGTTTGAAATCCAAGGAAACCACTTCAAGGTCATTGGGCCACAATTATGTCTCCTGCGGTTTCAACAAGAGATCACTGTAATCAGAGACCATAATGAATGGCATCTCATAATGCTGAAGAAGCCCTTGGAAAACTTTTAGCTGAATCCACTGACTGAGAAGAACCAAATAACTTACACGAGTGGCTCTGATAAGCTGAATCCACAATACGTCATTCTGCCGTCCATCTCCCCATCCAACCTGCTTTTATGGCCAGAGGGGTTCCCAGGATTAGTGACTGGACCCATCCTGCACCCATGAGGGGAGAAGGAGCTAGAACTGCCTACCCTTTTCCTCACACCTGAAGATGGTTACAGACGAAGTGGTAGAGGGAAGCACTGCTATGCTACCAACAGAGGGAGAAAAACGCCACTGCTACGGGTCACCGGTTTCCACGCACAACCGCCCCCCTGCTTCCAAGGCAGGTGAACATCATGCAGAAATCTAAAGAATTTTTTAAACCAATTTTGTTCTTTTTTATTTATTTTTTTGTATCACGGGTATATCTCTTCCAAATATTTATCAATGTTGATCCTCAAAGAATAAATCATCTCCAAGCTTTGATATGGATTCTAAGCACACACACAAAAATAAGTACCGGCGAGGTAATTCCTCAAGCTGCAGTCACGCCGTTTAAGGGGGAGGAAGCGTTCTCCTGGCTAACTAAATGGTTGGCTTTCCCTGCTCAGCTCTTGGCAACACACACTTTGCAAGACGCCTGTCCTCCTGCAAAGGGTTAAAAAGAAAACTCCATCGGGTGGACTGAGAAGCCATTCTTCCCAGGGGACTCTCACTTCGGCTGCGGCTGCAAGGCTCCGGCTTTGTGCGCGCGCCGCCCCTGCGCGCCCCCGCCCCTCGCCCCGCAGCCACTGCTCCTCCAAGGTTCCCAGGGCCACCTGCTTCTCCTAAGAAAAGGGGGCTCTCCGAGCGCTACCGCAGCGCGGTCTGCATCCTACCGGGGTGTGGAGGGCGGGGGAGAGAAGGGGGCGGCGGTGTCCCCGGGAAGGGTGCTTTGTCGCGAGGGTCGGGTGACCGCCTGCAGTTGCCCCAGAGGCCCTAGAGGTTTGGTCCCGGGCGTCGCTCAGGGCTCTCCTCCGAGGGACCTGAGTCCTCCAGGGCCCAGGCTCCGTCCGCGCCCGGCCAGGCGCCGCCCGGGCACCGAGGCGATCGCTGGGGTCCGAGCCCCACCCCGCCCACCCGGCAGGGCTAACGGCGCGGCGCCCCGGAACCTTCCTCACGCCGCCTCGGGCCGGCGCGGCACCTGCTCAGCCCCGCCCGCCCCCGAGTGCTGGGCTGTCCTCCTCGCCCGCCCGCCCGCCCGGGAGATCCCGCGCCAGCCGCCCGGTGCCCGAGGCCACGCTGCCTAACGGGGATGGGGGAGGTCTGCGCTCGGGCGCTAGTCGCCCGGGACAGCGCCCCGCCCAGCCGGCCCGCGGCTCTCCCACCCCCGCTCTCCCCGGGGCAGGGGCAGCATCCAGGGGGCCCAGCCCGCCCCGCCGGCCGTACCTTGTGCGGCGCCCGCAGCAGCCGGTGGACCCCGGCCAGCTGGGTGCCGAGCGCGAGGTCCTCGCGGAACGTGAACAGCGGCGGCCGGCTGGGCTCGGGGAAGTTGGTGCTGTTGAAAGGGTCCGTGTCGTCCAAGAACTGCACCCGGCAAGCCAGCGTGGCCATGATGCATCCCTGCTCCGGAGGGCGCGGGCCCCGGGATCAGCGGGGCGCAGGCCGGGACGCGGGGTCACGGGGAGCCGGGAGGCCGCGGCCACTGCTGGCTGGCTGGCTGGCTGGCTCGCGGGCTCCGCGTTCCCGGCTGCAGCCCGGGCTCCGGCCGCGGGGGGGCGGGGCGGGGGCGGGGCCGGCGGGCCCCCTCGTGCCCCTCGCGCCCCTCCCGCTCGGGCTCCTCCCCCCTTCGTCCCCTGAACGCCAGGCTGGGTTGCCACGACCGACCCGACCCGCCGCCGAGAGCGGGAAGGGGAGACTGGCTCGCGCGGCGCCCGCAGCCCTGCGCCAAGCCCGCGGGCGGTGGTGGCGGGTGGGGAACCCCCTCGGCTGCAAACTGGGGCAGCGGGGACGCCACTTGCTCCGTCTGCACGTGCGCCCTGTGGCCCGGGGAGTCCCGGCCGAGCTGCACCGCGAAGAGCTCCAGGAATCGGATAGGGGGCGGGGGGACGTGGCTGTCCTCTGGCTTCTCACCCATCTAGGAGAGGGCTTAACCCTTTCCAGATCCAGGCAGCGGCGGCCGCCTCCTGCTGCCCGAATTCAGAAAACCCCAGCCGGGCACCGGGGAGTGGGGGAGCCGGCCTCGGCAGCCAGCGGACGGTGGCAGCACCGGAGCCCAGCCGGGGTTTTCCCTGGGGGGAAGGAAACTAAGAAGGAGGAGGGTGAGCCGGGAACCCGAGCAGCTCTTCTTAAGAGACACGCGCAGAGAGGGGGCGCCAGGAGAGAGGCCTGTGGGGTGCGAGGCTCCGCTCCGGGACCCCAGCGCCAGGGCGGGCACGGGGCTGCCGGGTGGATGCGGATGGACCTCTGCATCCCCGCGGCCTCTCGTTCGGTGAGGTCTCCGAAAGCCCTAACGGGACCGTGCGGGACCGCGGGGGCCACTTCCACGAGGTCACCGAATCGCTGCGGGTCGGCGGTGAGCTGGGGACCCGCTGAAACGTGGGGGAAGGCGTGCCGCTGGCCCTCCTCGGCCCAGAGCGAACCGCGAGATTCCTCTCCGCCTCCCGCCGCTCTCCTCGCTGCTCGCGGGCGACCCCCTGCGTTTCCATTGAGAATTCGCGGTTCTCTCCATTCCCGGCGACGGCCAGGTTCGCAGTTCATCTTACCTCCTGTAGGTCACAGGACAATACCAATGGCCCTTAGCATCCGCCCCTGCACAAGGCGGCTCTATAACGTGCCTCTCTCCGTCTTCTGCCCCTGCCCCTGCCCCTGCCCCTTTAACCGCCCCTCTCTATGGACTCTCCTTGTCACACACGCACACCTGTGCCTGGTCTTAAAATAACAATGATCCATAACACTGCTGCTCTTTCCAGACCTTCTAGCTCTCCTTGCTTTTGCTGCTTAACTCTTTGAACAAGTCCCCTAGACCAGGCCACACCAACTTCACCATCAGCGCGTGCCCAGAATACAAACCCCACAAATTCTACTCCTTTGATCCAGGCCTCCTACCCTCCCACTTTCATCTCCAACTACCTCCTCACTGAGCAAGCCCGCCAGTCTTTCTGGACACCCCATTTCCCATCCATGTCCCAACATGAATTCCCCATCATCTCCAGGGCATGCTTGCCACAAGTCTCTCTCAGCCTCTCTTGCTCCTGCCCCATCTGCCACCTGCAATGACTTTTCCCCCTACCCCCACCCCCCCAATCAGGCTCCTCAGTGCTGCTCAGCATGGCCTCCCACTGCCCTCTGGCTGCCACAAAATTGTCGCTTTTCTCTACCTACAGATTATTCAGTGAAGAAAACCATCTCTCCAGCATGAAGTCCTTGGCTTCCGGCGCCCCTCCCTCTGTGTTCCATCTCCCCATCTCAGGAGATGACCGAAGTCCTGTTTTTCCTTTTGCGCTCCCTCCACCTGGACCCTCCCTTCCCGGTTGCAGTGGGACCAGACTCTGTCATGGACCCTCCTCCCCAGGCCTTGCACTTAGAAGAGCCCCACACTGGTTTCATGCTCTGCTGTTACTGTTTTAAATTCTTAATCATTTCACAAGAGGCCCCAGATTTTCACTGTGCCCTGGGTTCCTCCACAAGTTCTATACCTGGTCCAGGTGAGAGTAAGTACTCACATGTTTCCCATCTTGAAAGCAACGTCTTTATGAAGCCTGCCCCTCGCTGGCTTGTCTCTGCTTCACTTCCCGACCAGTCTCTAAACATAGAGCTGTATTCCTTTCTCAGCATCCTCACCATCTTTCTGCTCCACACCCCAGGGGTATCTGGTGGGCAACCCTCCCTGCTGTTCTGAGATCATCAATGCATCTGGGAAACTCCTCATCCCTGCTGCCCACTTTCGTGGCAGCATCTGTCTCCACGGACACTCCTTTCCCGAACTCCTCCCCTCAGCTTCGCAGCTCAACCACCCTGGTTCGCCTTCTCCCTCTTCGACATCTCAGGTCCCTCGGGGCTCTGTTCTCTTGAGAATGGAGCATCCCCGCTACAGTGACTTGTGAATTTATTATCTGTGTTTCCGCTAAATTGAAAGCTCCTCTAGGGCGGGAACCATGCTGTATTTACCCTATTACTCGCCCCCCCCCCCCCCCCCCCGCCAGTACCTGGCAGAGTGCCTAGCAAAGGCACACAAAAAATGTCTGATGGATGATGAGTGAACCTCAGAGTCACCCATGAATCCTCTATCTTGTGTTGGGTGACTATGACCTGTCACTGAATCAGCCTCTGAAATATGTCTCAACTCTTCCCTCCTGTCTAGCCCTCACTTCCTAGGCTGGTCTCCTAACGAGTCTCCCTTCCCCGGTCCGGAATCCTGCATTTGATCTTCCACTGGCTTCTCCAGCGCCAGAGGTCATTCTAAGATGTGCATTTGATGTGCATTTAGCCTTAGGGTAAAATCCTGACACGCTAACCCCATTCGCATGACCAAGACCCTCTCTGGCCTGCCCCAGTCTGCCAGTCGGGGCTCATCTCTGGCCATTCGCCACTTCACATCCTGTTTCAGGCCACCTGAACTCGTTACCCTTTCCTAAACGGGCTGATGACTTTCATGGTGAACTCAAACTGGAATGTCCTTTCCCATCTAATTAGCCAGCTGAACCCACTTCTCCTTCAACACTCACGTCTAGTGAGCCATCCCTAACTGAACCCCAAACAAGATCGGCTCTCTTTCCTCAATTATTTTCTACATGCCCTTATTCACGTAGCACTTTTCATGTTGCATTGTAAGTACCTGCTTACCCACATGCCCACCCCGCTGAACTAGAAGACTTCTGGGACTGGGATTTTCCTTACTCGGTTTTAGTCTTAAAACTTCACACAGTGCCTGGCATTTAAATTAAAATTAATCCTTTAAATGTGTGTTGTTTTTTTTCCCTACCCTCACCCGAGAATATTTTCCCATTGATTTTTAGAGAGAGTGGAAGTGAGAGGGAAAGACAGAAACATCCATGTGAGAGAGACACATGGATTGGTTGCCTCCTGCACGCACCCTGACCAGGGCCCGGGCCAGGGAGGATCCTGCAACCAAAGCACACGCCTTTGGCACACGCCCTTGACCGGGAATCAAACCCAACCCCTTTGGTCCACAGGCCGACGCTCTATCCACCTGAGCCAAACCGGCTAGGGCACCTTTAAGTGTTTTAATCATATATGTTATTCTTGGTTCTTTTATGGATTTTTTTCTCTAACAACGCCCTTAAAACTGTTCTTAGCAATAATTTGTCCTCTAATAGCCGAAGTTTATTTTTCTCAACCTATGTTTTGAAATCATTATTTTTTAGTAATGTAATGCTTTCTCTTGGTTTAAAAAGTCAAGAGTAATAAAAAGTTATAACAAAAATATTAGCCCCCAGTTTACAACCCACTCCCATCCCACCGCACTTCTCACAGGCACTCACTTCTAAATAAAGCAAGTACAGTGCTGTACTTTGATCTAGGAGCTTAACACTCTGACTTTCTATCATGCTACACGTGGATTTTACCTTCGTTACAGACCACTTCCCTTTCTCGATCTTCCCAATAGAGTTTTATCCCAATTTTAGTTACATTCTTGCCCAGCGATTTTAAAAATGAAGATTGTGTTACTTTTGTTCACTTTTGTGCCAAGTGTGCACATGATTACATGACCGTTCGTGTACAACTTTTAGTTTTTCCTGAAGTTAACATTTGCCTCCATTTTTTTCTGTTGCTTTTTTTTTTTTCTTGAAGAGCTGGTTGTATCTTCTCACATCCCTGAAAATGCTTCTTTCAATACCGTCAACTACTATCTCAGTGCTCTTTCCCCAAAGACGCCCCTCTCAGAGGCCTCCTCTGGGAGTCCCGCCTCCCTGCTCCCATTGGGAGTGTGGCTCTCTCAGCTGCATCCTCCTGGAAATTTCCTTGGCTTCTCTCGTGTGGGAGCCCCTGGTTTCTAGATCACTTGGCTTCATCTTTGTTTGTTTGTTTATACTCTCCATTTTTGTAAATACATGGCCTAGTCACTTCCTGAGAGAAGATACGTTTCTGAGAACTTTGATGCCTGAGAGGCTCTTTATTGTCTATCCTCACACTCACTTTGGTGTAGCGGTTTTATCGGTAAAGATGGCCACAGTAATTCTCCCGACCCCTCTTATTCCCACCACTTTGTAATACGGCTTTGCCACTTCTCCCATCCAAAGGCAGCCTGTGCCCCGACTCCTGGCCAGCTTGGTGACTTGCTTTGACAAGTAGAATATGTTGGAAGTGGCAGGTGTGGCTCCTGAAACTGGAAGCCTTACAACATCTGCTCTCCCCCCTCAGCATGTGGGCCGGAGGCTGCCATGTGAAGAAGCCAGGTCTCGCCTAGAGAAGGGGTGGGGAAATGATTACTGAAGACCAGGGATGTGGTCCCCTGTGTTATGTAGCAATGGAACAACTGGGGAAACAAATTCCTACGGTAATTTGGAAGGTAGAAAATGTATGTGATGAACTTGTGGTCTTGACGAAGGAGACCTCTAAACGGTATGTAGAAAATATCTGTTAGGTGGTTCTAGAAGCATATAGTAAGGCATTCTGTTGGCAATTAGATAAATATAGACGGCTTAAACCTTGCTGGTTGTAAAATAAAAGGATCTCTCATCCCCAGACTGTCCAGCTAGCAAATGACCTTGGTAAAGATCAATTTTTAAACGTGGCTGTAAGACCCTTTGTTAAGGTCTCAGTGAGTGCCTAGCCGATCCTCGCATTTAGGCAAAGAGGCTTCTTAGAATCTTAAGTGTGTTGTTCCACAGCAGTCTGGCAGGCCCAAATGAAAAAGAATTATGGATGTAGTATTTGGAACATGGAATAAACCCCAACAAGATTCATAGAAAAGCCACAAAGGGTTTAATTTGGTTGTACTGATGAAATAACAGCAAGCTTGGAGCAAAGGGGCGGAGATTATTCAAAACACAAAGAGAACTCTGGACTCCAACTTGCAGTGGGTAAGAAGCAGGACTCAGAAAGCCATTCAGCTGTAAGACATAGTAGCTTAAAACAACAACTATTTTATCTGCTCTCAATTCTGGAGGTCAACAATTCAGACAGGGCTCAGCTAGGGTCACGCATGCAGTTGCAGGCAACTGCTGCTGGTTGGACTAAAATAGCCTCGCTCAGCCCGCCTGGCTCAGTGGTTGAGCGTTGACCTGTGAACCAGGATATCACGGTTCGATTCCTGGTTGGGGCATATGCCCAGGTTGCAGGCTTAATCCCCAGTGTGGGACGTGCAGGAGGCAGCCGATCGGTGATTCTCTCTCATCATTCATGTTTCTCTCTCTCTCTCTCCCTCTCCCTTCCTCTCTGAAATCAATAAAAAATATATAAAGATTTAAAAAGTAGCCTCTGCGGGTGAGGCCTCGTGCACCTAGGCCCGGGTGAGCCCAAGTGGCCCTGGGTCTGGGAGAGGCCAAGCGTCCCTGGCTCCGGGTGAGACCATGCGTCCCTGGATCCGGTTGAGGCCTCGTGCACCTAGGCCCGGGTGAGCCCAAGTGGCCCTGGGTCTGGGAGAGGCCAAGCGTCCCTGGGTCCGGGTGAGACCATGTGGCCCTCGATCCGGATGAGGCCTCGTGCACCTAGGCCCGGGTGAGGCCACGTGCCCCTGGGTCTGGGAGAGGCTAAGCGTCCCTGGGTCCGGGTGAGACCATGTGTCCCTGGATCTGGGTGAGGCCTCGTGCACCTAGGCCCGGGTGAGCCCAAGTGGCCCTGGGTCTGGGAGTGGCCAAACGTTCCTGGGTCTGGGTGAGACCATGTGTCCCTGGATCCGGGTGAGGCCTCGTGCACCTAGGCCCGGGTGAGCCCAAGTGGCCCTGGGTCTGGGAGAGGCCAAACGTTCCTGGGTCTGGGTGAGACCATGTGTCCCTGGATCCGGGTGAGGCCTCGTGCACCTAGGCCCGGGTGAGCCCAAGTGGCCCTGGGTCTGGGAGAGGCCAAGCGTCCCTGGGTACGGGTGAAGCCGGATCCTGGGTCCGGGTGAGGCCGTGCGCCCCTGGATCCATCTGGGTGAGGCTGGGTCCCAGGCCCGGGTGAGACCACGCGCCCCTTGGGTATGGGTGAGGCCACGTGCCCCTTAGTCTGGGTGACGCCGTGCCCCTGGGTTCGGCCGAGACCAAACCAGAGGGAGTCGGACCTCCGTTACCACCATTTGTCCACCATCCAGAGCTGAGGGGTCAGTGCTGACATGTACACATAAGGAACTACTGGACATCGAAATTGGGTCTCAAAAGAACTGTTGGTCCAGGGGGAAGCTCGCTACAGATTGATTCATTTGCCTGTCAGCATAAATATTATTGCTCGTCTCACATTCAGTTCTTATTAGTATATATCTAGTGACATATGATCTCGTTCATCTAGAGGAAATGATGAACAACATAGACTGAGGAACAAGAACAGAACCAGAAGCAAGGAGGCATCGATCGGACTATCGGGCCTCAGAGGGAGGATAGGGGAGGGTAGGGGGAGGGTGGGGGGAGGGGGAGAGTTCAACCAAAGGACCTGTATGCATGCATATAAGCCTATCCAACGGTTAAGTTCAACAGGGGATTGGGGCATGCGTGGGGAGAGGGGAGGGATGGGAATGGGGGGATGAGGACAAATATGTGACACCTTAATCAATAAAGAAATTAAAAAAAAAAAAAAAAAAAAAATAAAATGCAAAAAAAAAAAAAATAAAAAGTAGCCTCTGTCCATGTGTAATTATGGATGCCAGCTGGTCTAGGGAGCTTCCGGTGGGATGGCTCATCTCTCCTCCTTGTGGCTTTTCATCCAGGAAGGAAGACCTGGCTTCTTCCCATCGGCAGTCTTAGGGTAGCACTCTGAGAGTCGAGAGCAAAAGCTTCAGGGTCCCTTGAGCCCTGGGCTCCGTTTATGCTGTCACTTTGCCACTTTTGTTTTAGTCAAAGTAAGTCAAGGCCAAACTAGAATCAAGGAGCAGGGAAATAACTTCCACTTCCCGATGGAAGGGGAAGCAAAGTCACATTGCAAAGAGGCATGAGTACCCAGATGTGAGGAACTGATGCCGTCATCTTTGCATTCGTGTAATACACATTATAGATCCTTCTAGGTGGGAAGTTATTTTCACTCAGAATTTTGAGGCATTGCTTCATTGTTGGCACAGAGAAGGTCTGTGGTATGGTGACTGTTTACTTTGTATAACTTTTCTTTTCCCTCTCTCTGCAGGATTTGGAACCTTCTGGTTACTTGCAATACACTGACATTTCCTGCTGACTTGCCCTGGTGTGAGTTCTTTTTCCTTCATCATGTTGATATTCCATTGGTGTTTTTGACCCAGAGATCCTGTCCTTTGATTTGTGGGGATGTCCTGGGATCATATCTTGGATCATTTCCTCTCCACATTTTTCTCTACTTGCTAGAACTCCAGTTATTTGGATGTTGGACCACTAAACAGATCCTCTAACTTTCTTAACTTTTTCACTCTGCTAAGTTCTTATGTTGTTGTTATACTTACTGAGAAATTTCTTCAACTACATGTTCCACCTCTTTTACTGAATTTTTAATTTCAGCATTCATGTTTTTCATTTTCAATAGCTTTTTCTTGGTCTCTGATTTGTTAAAAGGCATCTTATTCTTGCTTCCAGCATTTTCCTGATATTAATTACATTTTCCTTTAAGTTTTCATTTCATTGCACTGTTTCTGTAGTCTTTGAGATGGTTTTCTTTCCCTCTTTCTTTCAGTTTTGTTCTTTTATAGGAGAGGTTATCCTCAAATTTTCTGTGGCTCTTGGCCGTTCATTTACATTAAAAGCTGATAGGAAGCTCTAGGGTGTAACAGGCACATTGCCTGGTGGGCTTCACTGTAGATGAAGCCAGTGGGCAAACGGCTTTTTCCTTGAGCATCTCTAGGTCTTCTCTCCGTGGTAGTTCCCTTTACCCAGAAAAGTTCTTACCAGTGTTGTCCCTGGCCAGAGCAAGAGGGCCCTGCCTTCTGCTTCCTGCTACCAGGGCCTCGCTCTGCCCACCCTTCTGAAGGGTAAGGAGCCCATAGGACCAAGAGTTCATGCCCACCTGGGACCCACCCTGCTCTCCCTTTAGAGTGTTCTCCAAACCCCTGGGACCACAGAACCCCCTGCCCAAATGACCTCTCTTTCCAAGGCCTAGGTGTGCCTTCCCCGGATGATCCTCCTAAGAGCGGACCCTGCTGCACCCCAGGCCTGAGAAGAGGCTAAGAGTGGCTGTTTTCAGGGGCGTATAGATGGAGTGGAAACAATTAGTTTCCAGCCACAGGTGGGATATAAAAGAGCAGGACAGGTCTTCGTGTGGCTGTTTATTTTAGAAAGTGAACAAAATGTGGTTTATTCTGAAAACTGCAAAAAAAAAAAAAAAAGGCAGGAATAAGAAAGGAGAGCAACAAGAAAACCTGGCAAAAGTGGATTCGTTGCAAAAAGAACAAAGCTTAGGGTCAGGGCCTCTCACTTGCACAGGCCTCTTCCAAAGCTCTTTCTTTTCCCAGCCAAGTAAAATTTCCTTTTTGTACCTAATTTTTATTTTGTATTATTTTCCATAAAGATGATTTTAAAATTGCATAAGCTTCACAGCCACAGAACCTGGATCTGCAGCTGAGACCAGGAACTATATTTTAAGACTTTATATAGAGGAAGAGAGATAATGAGACAGAGATACATACCTGGCAAAACAGCTGATTCAAAGCAGCATAGGTTTCTTGAAAATCCTAAGAAAAAATAGGGGCCCCAAAAAGAATGGTTGATGCAATGTAAGTTGAAAATTAATCTGACCAAGAAGTGACTCAGGAAGTAACTTTTAAAGGACACCAACATCAGTAATGACAATTGCTCAGAGTTGGTCTGTTAGGGAAGCCAGGCAAGAGATGGGCCCTAATGCCTGCCACCCGTTCAATTTGCTGACCAATCTGAACTAGTTTTCAGCCTCTTGAAGTAACAAAAGCTGCACTTACCTAAGGCTGCCACCAGGTGGCAGACGTGGCTTACTCAAGCATGATTTTGCCACACTGCTAAAACTCACAATGTCTTTTAATTCTCAAGCAATTTTATGAGGTAAGTGCCATGGTTTTCATCACTTTTCAGATGAGGCTAAGAGATGCTCAATAACTTGCTCATATAAGATGATGTTTACTTGGGGATTTGCAAGATGAGATACATAAAAGTTAATTTTGCCAGCACAGGACAAGGGAATTGGGAAAAGGCACACCAGAAAGTGTCTGTCAGCTTTCCTTCTGTTTCCAGTTGTGCCCAGAACGCTCCCCAAACTACAAACGCAGACATCGGAGGAGAGCCATGTCTTAGACACACTGTGTTTCACACCTGCTTATTGGTCTCTTTTCCCTCTTGTGTCATCCCTACGGTGAGATCTTTCCTTTCCGTAGCTCTGCATCCTGTTTGCACATCTTGAACGGAAAGCAAACGCATGGACATCATTCAACAGGAGGAAGGACTCACCGCCTGCCTTCCCCATCCCACAAGGCTGAGGAGGGGGTGAGGTTGCATCTCCCTGGGGAAAAGTCAGCACTACCACCCTCCTCAAAGGCGTCTTGGCATTTACCCTAAGACAAACCTCTCCCCGGCTTCAATGACCATGGAGGGTGATGTTGCCTGTACCCAGGACTGGTAAACACACACATACGCACGCACACACACAATCTGACTCTCAGTGGCACTGAGATTCGGTGTTAGACGTAGTTTCAAGGGACATTGCTCTTGATTTTCATATTTTTTAGAAGCACATCGGGCCGAACTTCAGGAAGTGGGAACCAAGGAAGGGACACGGAATTATAAGTGCATGGGAGTCTGCATAGGAAGCCACCCCACAGAATGCAGAAAATACATTTCTAGCTGAAATCTCGATGAGAAGCATTGTTCTTGAGTCGGCTTACTGGTGAGGACAGGCCCATATACAGGAGGCAGTAGCCCTGGGTCTTGAAAGAGGTTGAGTTTTTAATAAAGTTTAAAATCGTGAAATCCCCACCTAACCTCAAGTGCCTCCTCTCACTGACCTCAAAACCCCTGAGTCAGAGGCCTTACACGGAGTCCTGCATGCCAACGACAGTGCGAGCACAAGGCTGCAGCCCAGCACCCAGAGAACAGAGCCACACCCCATCTTCCAAAGCTCCAAATGCCGGGAACAGCACCGCTCCTGCAAATAAGATAACGAAACAAACAACTGCTAATTCCCGGGGCTCTGATTAGATCAGACACAGCAGCCTGAGCAAGACCGATGGCAGAGAAATGCGGGGACACTGGCCTTAGGAAGAGGCTGTGGGCGTTGGGGGCAGGTGGAAAGGGCTGAAGTCCTGGCCAATGACATGGGGTTCTCTCAGGGACTCCCTGCCTCCAGCAGGACTCCAGCAGAGTGGATGTGGGTGTGTACAGTCTCACTCGATGTTGCTCCAGACGACAGGGAAGACCCATGGCCAGAAGTCACCGGGAGGCAGATACAAGCTCAATATAGAGAGGACATTGTGAGCAACTCAATGGGACAGGTAACCTCGTTACCTGTTCAGCTGGAGACCGCAAGAGCGCTGGTCACAGTGGTACAGACAGACTCCCTCCACCTCCAGAGTTCCTCTTGACTGGGGTCTGAAGACTCTGGGGTCAATGGACCAACACTGTCCAGTGGCTTGTGGAGGGGAACACAATTGCTCAAATAACACCGCCCTCGATGAGTGTGACTTCAGACTCGAGCAGTCCTTGGTGCATCAATCACAGTGGGAGAGGAACGGTGAACAGGGATAGGAAGCAAGAGGAAGGGGTCAATGGCCTGTGCCTTTGCTCAACACATGGATATCCAGGCCGAACCTCTGCTAAGAAACAGGGCCACAAGTCACACTCGGGAGCCCTGAGCATAGACCCACCTCCTCTGTGCACATGGAAGGGAGGGGGGCATATTCTCACTCCCTCAAAATTAGACTACCTTCCTCCACACAAGGGGGCTGAAGAGCACCTAAAGATTCTTTCTAAAGACAAAGTAACAGTGTGGGGAAATGGCAAAATGGAGGAGGTTAAATATTCCCAGTGAGCATCTCATTAACGAAGCTCAGCTCATGAAAACGCATACTTCCACTACATGGGTGTGGGTGCAGCATTTCTGCCGAATTTGCCCGATGGAGAGCACAGGGGCCTCGAAACTGCCCTCCTGAGCGGGGCCAGTGCACAGGGGGAGAGTGAGGAGTGAGAGGAAGCGGGAAGCCAGAGAGAGTGCTATCCACCTCATTGAAAAGACCAGGTTCTACTGAGCCACGTGATGATCTTAGTAAAAATAGAGATTGTTGTAAAAGAGAATTTTTAATTTAAGCTGGGGGAAAAAAAGAATCTTAGGAGACAACATTCTGATGTTTCTCAGAAGCAGGTAAATCGTGGCATTCTACATTTTCTTTCAACACAGGGAGCACCTGAGATCCTACGGACAGGAAACACGGAGAAGGAAAATCCAAAGACAAATGCATCAGGTACACTCCGAAGTTTACCTGTGGACAAAACAGCAGCAACGAGATTATTTTAGCAGCTGAAAACATTTGGTAAATAATGTGCAACTGAAATTAAGTCACATCATTAAAGACATGTCCTGGGAAACAATCCTCATTGCAGACACCAAAGACCCTCTTTCTAAAGTGTCCTTTCCCAAGTCACCCCATATTCTCTATGGCTGGGCCCATTCTTTCTCCTCCTTCCTGTCTACCCTGCGTTTTCCATGAGAACATGTGATGCCAGTTAAATCCTCCGATTTCTCCAGAATAAAGATGGAAGGTCCGAAATGCAGTCTGATCGAGGTTTGCCATCAACGCCGGCAAGCCAGTAAGAACCCTTTGGCGTAGGCGGCGTGCTCCCAGGCCTGTTCATCCTGTGATAACATCAGTTGGCCACCTGCTCCCCGGGTTCCAGGCCCCAGACTAGGGGCTGGGGCAAATGAATTTCTTAAGGTTCGTGCACATGTGGGTGAAGAGTACACAGGAACTCTCTGTGTTATCTTTGTAATTTTTCTGTAAATCTAAAAATATTCCAAATTTTAAAAAAAATAAAAGATTTGTGCACATGAGAATTCTAAGGTGCCCTGATGCATCATAGTGTTTGTGCCCACCCATCTCCTGGCAACACGGGGCAGGCTCAAGGCCCCTATGCCCCTCGTTGAGACAGCAGCCTCTGATGAGCAGACAGACGTGTTGGTATAATGCTCACGTGCAACATCTCTACCCCGTATCTGTAGGGAGATCCTGTCAATCAAATACGGTGAAACAAAACCCTGGTCTTGGAGAAACACAGGAAGCAGTGCAGAACATTTTACCCTGATTTAACCTGCCAATGTGTTACTGGAGGGAGATTAAATATTTGCATTATTTCAGTTAATTTTCAAGAATTGCTCTGCGCAGCCTCACTGCTGACTTGACTTCCTGGAATTCTTTGCAAACAAAAGGCTCTAATAGTGGAAATAAATAAGTTTAGCTTTTATAATCTGGACCCCACAACAACAGCACTCAGTCATTTTAACCCTCAGAAGATGACTTACAAGCTTAGTACAGTGAAATTTATTGCCTGTTTCTATGCAGCTACTCTGTACACCATAAGGCATTTTACTCTGCATAAGAACTCTGCAGTGAAACCGGTTTGGCTCAGTGGATAGAGCGTCGGTATGCGGACTGAGGGGTCCCAGGTTCGATTCCGGTCAAGGGCATGTACATTGGTTGCGGGCACATCCCCGGTGGGGGGTGTGCAGGAGGCAGCTGGTCAATGTTTCTCTCTCACCGATGTTTCTGGCTCTCTGTCCCTCTCCTTTCCTCTCTGTAAAGAATCAATAAAATATATTTTAAAAAAAAAACAAAAAAACAAAAAGAACTCTGCAGTGAAGAAAAGAATAATTCAAAAATAGAATTACTCCACTTATTCACTTTTACTTACACTCCATATCTCTTCAACATGATTTGAGGGTATTAAAAATACACATAATAAGAGCCCCATAAAAGGGAAGATACAGACAGAAAGGAAAGATAAGATGGTGCCACAGATGAAGTCAGAACCTTAATGGTAGCCCAACAGCCTCTGAATGTTTCCTGCTTCTAAGAATTACTCAGCGCTACGAGGGATATAGTTCTGGAGTAGATACACACGCCAGGATCTTAAAATGGGGTGCCATACTTTGCAATCATTCTTACCTTTCTCTCTCGACTCTCCGAAAGCTTTTGGAAAACATCTTGGTTTCGTTGCCCAGTTTGCTGGTCAATGCAAATCATCTGGCATCTGTGACAAGGCCCCAAAACCTGGGAGGCGAGGACAGAAAAAGACAGCGTTGCCATGAAAGTGACAAGACCCCCCGACTCTGCAGGGATGACTCTGGATCCAGAGGATTTGGGTTGTGAAAGGCCATCCCCGGGGCCAATGTCAGACTTATACAGAGAGATGCTTGATATTCTACTCCTAACCGTAAGGAGCCAGAAAGTGGCACCCCTTCGCAATGCCACTGGGGAGTCAATCCGTAGTTGTTTCTCAGCTGAAAGGTTGCTGCTTCGGGGCTTTGCAGAGAAACAAGAGTGGTTGCGAATCTCGGGTGGTTATCGGGGAATGCTGGAGACACCTCAGGCAGAAGTGAACTAACTGATGGGAGGACTGACCGGGGGAAATTAACAGCCACAGACCCGGCCCTGAGACTCTGTGAGGAAGTCATCAGAAAGAACCTGAGTGTGTCCATGTCCTCAGACCCAGCAATTTCACTACCAGGAATTCAACACAAGAAAGGAATCAGAAGTACAAGCACAGATTCATGTACAAGGATATTTCTCACATTGTTTACACTAGGGGAAATATGGCAGTAGAGAAGAATGGTTACGCCAACCACACTACAAATATGACATCTATCATGCAAGGTTTTTTGGTGTATGTGTGTGTTTTAAATATGTTATTGATTTTTTTTAGAGAGAGAGGAAGGCAGAGGGAGAGTTAGAAACATAGATCAGCTGCCTCCTGCATGCCTCCTACTGGGAATCGAGCCCACAACCCAGGCCTGACCAGGAATCAAATCAGTGACCTCTTGGTGCATGGGACAGTGCTCAATCCACTGAGCCACACTGGCTGGGCTCATACGGTTTTTAAAATTAACCTATAAAGGGCTTTAAATAAAATAGGAAATGTTTGTTTTTACAACTGAAATAAGCAGGAAACAAAATTACATGTGTATTCTTGTATATGTTTGTACTTACATATGTACATATGTACACATACACACACTACATAAAACACAGTACACAGCTTCTTACCAGGGGTCATACTTTTATTCTGGATGGTCCACCATGAGCACGAATTGCTTTTATAGAAAGAAAAATCCCCCATAAATGTTAACGTTAAAAAAAAGAAAGAACGCAGGTTAGCAGTGACAAGATGCTCTTTCACTGCACACAGAAAAGGTACGAAGGTGCCTGGCCGGTATGATTCAGTTGGTTGAACATCGTCCCATGAACCAGGAGGTTGCTGGTTTGATTCCCAGTCAGGGCACATGCCTGGGATGCGGGCTTCATCCCCAGTAGGGGGCGTGCAGAAGGCAGCCGATTGCTATTTCTCTCTCGTTGATGTTTCTCTCTCTCTTTCCCTCTCACTTCCTCTCTCTTAAATCAATAAAAAAGAAAAGGAAAGGTATGTGGGCACTTGATTATCTCATAACCACTTTCTCCTCTGCTCGCACGTGGGCAAGCACAAAGTGAGCACTGGAATTAGAAACACTCAGCTAAATCTGGATGTGCTTTGGCCTCTCCCTATCACTCCTATTCTGGCTGTTGGGCATGAAGCCAGAGGAAACACCACCTCACTGTGGTACCAAAGTCAAGATTCCAAGCCTCACAAGCAGCGGGCGCGCCATGAAGGAGTTCTGCCCGGTATTTACCTTGGGGCACTCGGCAGACCATGACCTTGCCAGGCCTCATTTCCCACCCAGCTCCTTAGCTGGACTGGATAAGGAGTCCAGATACTGTTTCCAAGAAGCCGAGCACAGGCCTGGCACTCCGTCGTGCTCGGACGTGGAAACTGTCATGACGATAACATGAGAAGCCCCGAGATACTTGATACAACTGGCTGCTAACACTGCTATTATTAACGGGGTCTCAGGCCCCACTGAAGAACCGGCACATGCAGGGCAGATGACCCATCCCTCTGCCCCTAGCTATTCCTTACCTTTCCTGTCCATTCAGTACCTCGACAATTATTGAGCACTGACTCGGGCCAGGGCTGTTCTAGGCCCTAGAGGTAAGGTAGGGAACAAAACAGACTTGGTCCCAGCCTTGTATGCTCTGAAGGAATGAGCGGGCGCTGTGCAGAGCTTGCCACGTGGTGGGTCAGGAACATCCTTTCCAGGAGGGGACATCTGAGCTGAGACCCTGCAGTAGCTGCTGAAAGAACGTGCGAGGCAGAGGGACAGCTTGGGCGAAGGCCCTGAGGCAGGAAGCTTGCTTGTTTAGGGAATGGAGAGAAGGTGGGTATGACAGGCAGAGGGGCGGGCTGATGAGCTTGGAGAGGCTGGCGAGTTAGGAGAGAACGGCTCAGGTCTGGAGGACAGTGGGGGGGTGGGGGTGCCTTATGCTCCTGAAGCCTAGGGAGAGGGGGCATCCGGTAGCTTTGCCTCTGACTGCCAGCTCCTCCCAGCAAGGCAAGAAGCTGAAGCGCGGGGAGAAGGCACAGCAGCCATTGCGCTGATGGACCGCTAGCCATCTGAGGTCCTCCTCCACGAGCTTCAGACGGCCAAAAGCCCACCAAGTTCAGCAGGACGAACTTCTCAGAGACACAGTATTCCAAGAAAACAGAATTTAAGCCTAGACATAATGATGGGGCGGGGGGGGGGGCGGGGGAGGCCTGCACTGAGCTCTCCATCATCTGCATGGGGCACATTCTCTCTCACGCTGGTGGGGAGTAAGGGTGGGTCGTTCCAAGGGGCAGTGCAGAACGCAGATGTCACACACCCTCCTGCTGAGGGCTTCCCACCTGCCACCATCCTGGCCTCGGATTCGGTCTCCCTTAGCAGCCCTTAAGGAAGGATGACAGAACTTCCCAGAACTCACCTGGAAATGCAAGGAACCAATTGAAATCTCCTCCCATTTCTCTTCTTCAAAAGCACTTGCTCCACTGGTAATAATATTGGCACGGAAACGTGAGATGAGATCTCTCATTGGGAATAATTCCTCCCTTCCGTTCTCATCACTGTGGAAGACAGGCCAAAGAGGGAGAGGGGTGGGGGTGTGGATATTGACGCCATTGTAGCAATTCAATGATTCTACCACTCAAAACCTGACTTCATCGAATGTGCTCTGGCCTGAGGCCTGGATGGCCAGAACACGCTTTTACCGTGTGTTAGATCTCAGTGGTCTCCGTTGGGATATGGTCCCACATCAGGGAGAGGCCCACAAGATGTGGTGCAAAGGGTGAGTAGGTCTTTGTGTCAGACGTGGAGGATTTTGGAAACCAGGTGAACAGAGGTTGAGTAAATGAACTGAGAAAATACCAGTTCTGCAAGGTGAGTCAGGATACAGCATTGAAAGAGTGTCAAGCTTACTCACCAAGACATCACACTCTCTGGCAATATTAAAACATCGTAAAGCAACGTGGTTGGTATTTATTTCCTAACTTCCATTCTGTTTGCAATTAACTAGCATAGTCTATTTTTCTAATTCTTGTGTAAAGGTTTTGTTTACTGCCAGGAGGCCCTGTAAAATGGCTCTCTGCACCTCCCTGCACCCCTCCCCCAAGGGAGAAAGCACTAAAACAGCATCTGAAAGCTTGACAAATAAGCACACTGCTTTATGCCATCACGCTGAGTTTAAGGACAGGGAACTGACTGTGCTGGAAGCCCGGACACTGGGGTTGGCCAAGAGGGGTAGAGGGAGCTCTCTGAGGTACTAGAAATGTTCTCCACTTGACCTCGGGTACTTATATGGTATGTCCCTCAGTAAAGTTCACTGAGCTGTGGACTTAGGATTTCGCACTTGGTTGTACTTCAACAAAAAATATTTTTTAAGTTGGGAGAAATCCTTGGGTATGACGGGAGTTTTCCCTGGAGACAGGATGGAAAGGCTCTGGGGGAGGGAGGGGTCCACGGCTGTGTCCCAGGCCCCTTCCAACAGTGAGTGGAGGGCAGAATGTTGGGAGCAGTGGGCAAGTCTAGCTTTGCTTCTAACCAAACAACTCCCATGACCTATGAGGACCACAGTTTTCTCATCCAAAATGAGAGGGTTAGCACTTGCCAATCCTAAAATCCTTTTATTGTGGATTTGCCCTCCTGGTTATAAACCTTCCTTCTGTGCTTTATAAAAGGGAAAGTGTTGCCAAAACTGGTTTGGCTCAGTGGATAGAGCATCGGCCTGCGGACTGAAAGGTCCCAGATTCGATTCCAGTCAAGGGCATGTACCTTGGTTGTGGGCACATCCCTGGTAGGGGGTGTGCAGGAGGCAGCTGGTCGATGTTTCTCTCTCATCGATGTTTCTAGCTTTCTATTCCTCTCCCTTCCTCTCTGTAAAAAAATCAATAAAATATATTTTTTTAAAAAAAGGGAAAGTGTTATGTCCAAAAGCTGCCCTGTCAACATATACATGGCAGCGGCCAGAGATACACCAACCAGGGCCCCAGGGAGCGTCCCAGGTAATAGCCCTGGGACTGTTCCTCTTACCTTTGCTCACCTGTCCCACGCATCCCCGTGCACTAAACCAACTGGTTGGAAACGTGGGTCCCTCCTGGTAGGAACCAGGGTTGCAGCAAGCCTGTCTCCCCTCCTATCTTTCTATACCAAGAACCCCAGGAAACTGCAGACCTGCTTCCTCCCGCACTCTGGGTACCTGGAAAGGAGGGTCACTTAGTGCAGCTAAAATTCGGTGAACACCGAGTACCAGCCGTGTCACACTTCTACTCCCATGAGGCTGAAGTAGGCCATGGCAAGGGAACAGTGTTGTATGATTTTGCCAATGACTATCCTTCAAACAGTCTAGCTTTGTCGCAGTTATTACGCTGGACTTGTATATTTCTGCAAGTATGCACACAGATGCACGGGGGCATGTGGCACGTGAGAGGCAGAGGAGCCCTGGCTCAGGTGCTGACAGGCGTGTGCACACCTCTCTCTGTCCGGTGGACTAGGAATGAGCAGTCCAGCTCTCTCATAACAGTGATTTCCCCCCTAATTGTCTGATGACCTAGAGGAAATTAGAGCAATTTCCTCTAAACAATGAGGGAGGTTGGACCAACCAAAACCCCTTGTAGAGCTGCTGACCTCTCACTACTGCCAGGGCCCTTGGGAGAGCACTGGGCGGGAGTGGACAGGCAGGGGTGCCGGTTCTGTCTGGTGGTATCAACAAGTCACATCTACAATCACAACTGTAAACGCTTTCTAGCCACTCTTCTTTTCCCTCTCGAGGACTGCGGAAGTAGAGCAAGGCTCCTCGGGGACAGAAGACAGTGGGAGGGTGGGCAATGAAATTAGATCAAGTTGGTAGAAATTCCATTATAGCAAATGATAAGAAATGGAATGACTAAAAAATGAGAATTGGGGTTCTCTACTAAGCATCTTGAGGGCATCAAGAAGGACATTGGAAGACCAAAGAGAACCCTCAGAAAGATTCATGGGGACTTCCCTAAAGGGCCTTGTGATTTCTCTGGTCTCATGAAGAGTCTGGACTCCAGGACTCCGGGAACTCTCTCCCCAGGTAGGTGCCAGGCTACTTGCAGGGCAAGTGGTTACACCTCTATGTTATTCCCGAGGTAAACAGCAAATAGTAAAAGGATCTTTCTTACCTGGCGTGTAATTGCTGCTGAAGTTCCAAAACACTGGATGTGTTTATCAGCAGATACTGGGCCTCGTTCACCAGAGAAAGAGTGGCTTGAGCACCAGCAGACTGCCCTGGAGGGAGGGAGGGAGGGAGTATTTAAAAGAAGAGATCTGGAAACAACCTAAGAGTTCACAGGTGGACGACTGGGTAAAGAAGATGGGGTACATGTATATACAATGGAATATGATTCAGCCATAAATAGAAGGAAATCTTGCCGCTTGTGATGCGTGGATGGACCTAGAGGGCATTATGTTAAGTGAACTAAGTCAGACTGAGAAAGACAAATACTATATGATCTCACTTACATGTGGAATCTAAAGAACAAAAGCTTGCCCTGACTGGTTTGGCTCAGTGGATAGAGCGTCAACCTGCGGACTGAAACAATCTCCCAGATACAGAAAACAAATTGGTGGTTGCCCGAGGCAAAGAGTGGAGATAAGCAAAATTTCTGAGGGGGGTAGGGGGGTCAAAAGAGACAAACATTCAGTTATAAAATAAATAAATCCTGGGATGTAATGTACAGCATGGTGACTAGAGTTAATAATACTGTATCGCATAGTTGAAATTGCTAGAAGAATAAATCTTTAAAATTCTCATTACAAGAAAAAACATTTTGTAACTGGGTGTGGTGATGGATGTTAACTAGGCTTATTGTGGTGATAACTTCACGATATATACAAATATTGAATCCAGATAAGTAGTGTAGTACACCTGAAACTACTATGTTATATGGCAATTAACCTCAATTAAAAATTTTTAATGAAATTAAATTTTAAATTTTTTAAAGTAAAATAAAAGAAGAGCTGCTTTCTTGGACTGCAAATGAATTGTGCTCCATTGACCATCATGTTTTAAAAATAGAGACTATATCTACAAGTGAAAAAGTGGTGCCCTTGAAATAGTGCAAACTGTCTTAAATTGGCTCAAACCTCTCAAAAACAAAAAGAAAATGAGCTCGTAGAATACTCCACTACTTCTCTGAAAAGTAATAATAAAATAAAATGCTGCAGTGAAACTTCCAGCACAGACTTGGAGGCGACATTCAGAGGAGGAGGGATGGGCAGCGGGTGGGGCAGGGCCTCAATGAGTCCACAGGCCCAAGAAGCTCTTCTGAATTAGGGAAAAGCTGGTTTTTGCCCTTGGGAAAGTGGGAAATAATTGACTTCAGAAATAAATAATACAAGTTTAAAACTACTGAAAGGGAAAGTAAAAGAGTGAAAGGAAGTATGAAATGTGCCCAGCACTGCTGGCAGCCTGTGGCCCAGCTTCCACCTCCGTGCGGGGCACACCATCGCTGTCTTTATCCAAGATGTTGATGGAAAGGGTTGGCTGGGCCAAAGCCTAGTGAGCTCCCTGCAAACTGGGTCTGAGGACCCCGGAATACACAAGAAAGGATACTTCTAAGAGAATCACCTTCCAGACCCTCCACTTCCAAATGCCCTCTTTGCTACAAAGGCTCTGTCAGAGAAGGGGGTGCACCCCAGCCCCTCCACAAAAGGCCTTTCTCCCGCTTCGCAGAGGGAAGGTTGCACCTCTTGTGGGCACCCTGCCCCTGGGGGCTAACAGTCTCCATGGTGGCAAACAAAAGCCCATTCAAAACCCGCCTGTAGGTCAGATGGGTTCCCATTCTTTGCTCTCCACAAAGCTGTCACACCTGATTAAGTTGTCAAGTGACATGATTAAAGTCATCTTAATGTGAGATCCCTGTGTCTCAGAAAAAGGTTTGAGTGACAGCAGGTCAACCAAAGGCCTTTCATCCCCAGCTCTTTATTCACTCAGATAAGACTTTTCAGAAGAGAACCAAGGCTGAGCACCAGCTAAGCTGGTCATAGGTGGCAGTTATTCATTAATATGGGAATTAATGTCGGGCAGCCCAGCCATCTCATTAAGAGGTTTGTTTTCAACAGTGTTTTCACTATCGTTGGAAATTTATAATATGTAGTTGTTGCTTTGATCAACTGTATACTATTAAAAATTGTGATAATTCAACCTATAAGAAATTTCCTAACACTTGGACTCTTATGATCACAGTAAACTCTACAAATGTTTATACGTTCCAATTTATATAGCATCTTCGTTTTAGTAAATATGATAGGGTGATCAAGGAAAGATTTTCAAGCATAAAATATATAACACTGAGATACAACCCCATTAAAGAAGTAGAATGGAAATATAAGTTGAAGAAGAAAAAAGAAAGATAGAAAATTTCTGACCATTAAAAGACAGTTTGTGTGTGTATATATATAATGAATATTCATGGAATCAAATCACTATGGTATTGAGATTCCACTCACTAATGTTTAAAAGAATGATCTACGAGTTTTCATTTAAATGACCACATTTATAATTTGCTAGAAATAGCTCAGACCTCTACACCCTGGCCCATGCAGCTGACTCCTCAGCCCTGTGAGAGCCCAGCAGGGTGGGGGGGAACAGGGAGTTCAGAAGGTGGGGCTGCTGCATTCCCCCAGGCTGACTTCGAGGAGGGGAATGCTCCACCCAAGAAAGATGACATCTGTGGTGTCGGAGCAAGTCTCAGCACAGGGATCCTGGTGGCTGTCCCTTCAGCTCTCTCCCAGAGCCACAAACACTATCTCTTCTCACAGGACTCTACTCTGCTCTGCACTCCCTCTGCCAGAGCCCAGGGTGAGTGGCTGCGACCCAGATTTTTGAGTGCTGTCTCTTTAAGAGGACACCTGTGTCTCTAGCAGACGTCTGTCTTTCCTTAGAGGACAGAATCCCAGCTGCTTGTCATAGCCAGATGTCCCATGGTGCCTCTTCCTGGCGCTGGTGCTCTGGGCTAGGAAGCCCAACATGTGGTTGAGACCCCAGGCTTCTCGGGGGAACCTCTGCAGCTGAGACATCCCTCCAGAATCTCAGCCACCAACCCTGGTGCTCACGGGGCCAGCCCTTTCTGTGTCTCCATCCTTCCTACCAGTCTCCTTGTGGCTTCTTCTGTAAATCCTTGGTTATAAGACTTCTGTTCAGCTAGTCTTCAGTTGCTTATCCAGGTTGATGGTTTTATAATTTAGTTGTAATCCAGTTTGGTCCTGGGAGGAGGTGAGTGTACCTTCCACCTATTCTGCAGCCAGCTTGAATTCTCCTTTTAACTCGTTTTTAAAATTTAGATGACAATGGAAAAATGTAGGAGGAGGTCATGTAGCTTTTAAAAAGTTCTTCTAAGGTGTACCAATGCAAAGATGTTCAAAGACCTGAGACCTGGACCATCAGAGATTTCGCCTCCATAAATGGCATCCTTGAAGCAGAAATAGTCACAAGCTGACACTCCCTGGTCCTGTCGGTCGAGTGCAGGAGACAGCGTTCTCCCTGTGCCCACCTTTGCCTCAGCCAGGCCCCATGTCATACTGGGACAGTCATAGCCATCTCCTGCCTATCCCCTTCCCTCCTCTCCCTCTCCAATGCCGCCTCCATACCTTGCCAGGAGTGTCTTTCTAATACACACAGCATCACGAAACTCCAGAGCTTCGAATTCTTCAGGGAGTTCCCACAACCACAAGCTAGCACTTCCTGACTCCTCAGCTGCACATCCATCCCTTCAGCCCAGCTCTGCCCCATTTATCCCTGAGCCACATCCAACCTTCCTAAACCCTTCTCTGAGCCCATGAAATTCCACGCCCTGCCATGCTGCTCCCAGGTAACCTTCCCACCTCTCTCTGCCTAGAAAACGCCTACTCTCCTGTTAAGATGCAGCTCCAAACTCACCTCTTCCCTGAAGCCCTCCGTGACTCACTGCCGGTGAGTCACAGACCTTTACTGTAGTGTCGCCGTCTGCTGGTGAGTCGGTGCCTCTAAACTGAAGGCCCACGACCATTGCTTAATAATCTCAGCCAGCCTCCTGAGGACCCAGCGAGGCCCCAGGTAAACAGAAAGCGTTATGAGTAACTGGAACGTATTAAATAAGATCATGTATAAGGGTGGCACAGGTCCTGACGAATCCCACTCCTTGTGTGTCTCTACCATGAAAATGCCCATTTCTCTCCCGTTTAATCATGTCTCTGAGCTGACCCATGCCCAGACACCACCAGCTCACCTCCTCGAAAAATGAGCATACATCTATTCCCCTTCTCCATCACATAGCAACTCAAATTCTTGAATAGCTCATGACATGAAAAATTGTCAGAACTTGTAAAGGTCTGAGTAGATTACATCCTTTGGCTCTTCTCTCCATCATACATTTTCAGGGGTTTATAGGTTCACCTGTGCAGGTCCCAAGACCCCAGTACTGGTCCCCATATGATCAAAATGCTATTTGGGTTTACAAGCCAGTCTCTCTGAGAGCTAATCACTAGGGCAGGTCATCCCTGCACAAACCAGAAATGCCGCAATGACCCATGCCTTCCTTCATCTAGTATTTACTGAGCAACTACTATTTGCCAGGTGCTGTTCTAAGCATGGGGGATGCAGCACTGAACAAAGCAGACAAAAGTCCCCGCCCTCACAGAGCTTATGGTCCAGTAGAGGGAAGGCCGGACATGCACAGCATAACAGCCAAAGGCATGGCCTAGAGGAGGTGGACAGTGCCACAGAGAAAAATAAAACAGCGAAGGGAGCTGGGGAAGTTCAGGCGAGGGCTTAGGTCCTATGGAGAGAAGTCAGGCAAGGCTCCCCTGAGAAGACAAAATTAAACCGACGCCTGAAAATGGTCCATTCCTCCCCTATGGTGCTGTTAACACTCAAAGCACTTCCTTCTCTGCTGTCTCACTTCATCCTAATAGCAGCTTTTGGCAGGAAAACTGTCAAACGTGTTCAAGACTAAGTAGCTGAGGTCAACAGAAGTTGAGGCACCAAGGATTTGCCAAGGTCTCACGCCATGTGGAGATGGAGCCAAGACTAGAAACCCGGGTCTTTTGAGGACTTCGCAAGCTACCAATGTTTTCATTTAACAAAATGGAAGTGTGCTTCTAAATACACGTGGCTGAGGCAGAGGCCTGAGCAGAGGCAAAGCGGTGGTCTGGGAGCCCACCCCGGCCTCTCAGGCTTCGCAGGAGGCAACACCTGGGTCCTGCTGACCTGGGACCACAGGTTCCTTTCTGCCGAAGGCGGGCCACCCCACTTTCTGTGCGTGAGCAAGCTGCCCTGTGACTCCGCGTCACGGGCTGACCTGGGCACATGCAAAGGTAAGCCCGAGTCCCTGTGCCCTGAGAACAATCCCAAACGCCATACCTTTGCCACGGCTCTTCTTCGCTTTTCTTTGAAAGTCCGAACTTTGTTTGATCAAATGACACGGACGGCCCAAAAATCTTGACAACCAACTTGAAATTTTTTCTCCACAATCATAAGTATTTACCCTGACCAAAAAAAAAAAAAGGAATGGTGAATGTTATATCGTATTATTTAATAACAATCTAAATGGCCAAAAGTAATATAATATCCTATATAATAAAAGGCTAATATGCAAATGGACCGAATGGCAGAATGACCGGTCGTTATGATGCGCACTGACCACCAGGGGGCAGACGCTCAATGCAGGAGCTGCCCCCTGGTGATCAGTGAGCTCAGCCAGAAGCTGGGCTCATGGTTGGCACGCACAGTGGCGGTGGCTCCTAAACTGCGAAAGGGTACAGGCTGGGCTGAGGGGGACCCTGCCAAGTGCACAAATTTTGTGCACCGGGCCTCTAGTTTTATAATAATCATTGAGCCCCAGCCAGAAGGAAGCCTAGAGTGGCAGGCATGCTTAGGAAGCTGCAGGGAGCTTTACAAGGCACAGCAAGACCTGAGACCTGGGCTTGTGCAAAGCTTTAAGATCAGATAAAAGAGTTTAGAAGTTCCTCTTGAAAAACCTTCTTTAAGTTATAGCCACTGAGAAAACAACCTTGGAATCTGGGACTTTCCAGAGCATTATCTTGTTCTAAGAAGCCCTCGCACCCAGACATGTGTCTTGGTGTTTTCCTATGGGCCTGACTATAGTCTTTTCTCTCGCAGGCATCCCTCATGGACTGACATGTTTGGTTTGTGAAAGAACACCATTATGCCTATAAATCACCAATGTAAGTACATTTATTGATCTGGTTTAAAAAAAACAAACAAATAAAAACTCCGCAATCTTTTAGAATTTTTAAATAGAATTCCAAATTTAAAAAAAAAATTTTAATCTGTACATCACCAGAATTAATAAGGAAAATTTGCTAATATCTTACCCTGGGATTATAAAACCGCTATTATTGAAAACCTATCTTATCCTTAATTTTTACTCAGAAAAATAGTTGCCTTTCTTTTCTAGAAAGGGAAGAGAAGAAGGAAACCTCACTTTGCAGCACATTCTCTCTGGTGCTTTGAGAGATTGCACTGATTCCATTTTCATTCTATTAAGTCCTCACAGTTCCTAGCTTAACCCCTACCTACCTGAAAGCTTTATTACCCAGAAAAAGGGCATCCCCCTCAGATGCAGCTAAATGAAAGGCACAACCAGGGACGAGCCGGGGAAGTGACTGCAGGTGCTCCTTAATGGCTCTGTTTCTCTCTCTGAGATTTACAGCGGTGACGGGCAAAAATGCTTACCCGAGACTCGGTGCCCTCAGTTGTGTGTTCTGGTGAACATTTCCTGGCACGAGCGCGGTGGAAGGATGCCGCTGTGCTGGCTCTCGGCTCCAGGATGGCCCGGTGCCCAGGGCGCTGAGCCACGCCCAGCAGGATCATCGCACTCCACCGGCATACCTTTCCTGAGGTGCAGCCCTTCATCGCCCAGTGAGGCCCAGGGGCCCTACACATGTGAGCCCAATTTAGATACAGCTTTATTACTTCACATGTCATTTCGTGATTTACACGATGAGGCAGTGCAGAAGTAAACGCAGTGAATGCCATACTGTGCAGTACCACCATCGCCATCGACTGAGCACAAACACCCACTAACGAGCTTATTGTGTCAACTAATAGACAATTAGCAGTTTAAAAGCCTTCTCTATATAAATCGTAATGCACTGTTACAGTTAACTGTTTTAGTATTGGGGGGTAAATTGGTTGGGGTATCAGATGGGCTAGGTAGGTTTCCACAATCAGAAAATTTGCTCCTGCACATGTTTTGGGGCCCATATTAGACTTAGATAGTCAATATAGTCAATAAATAGATTTATAAACATTCATAATAAAAAATAAAATAGAAATGCTCTTATTGCATTCCATCTCATTATCCACATTTCCTAGAATTTAGCCAATGATTTTTCATCAGTAACTCAGATTAGGCAATAATCCACAACTATATGAAATATAATTTATGGGTTATCACCTGAAAATTATACAACCTGAGGGACATGACATCCCCTTACCCTCAGGCTCCACATCCCATCCATCAACTGGTTCAGGTGGTCTGCCTCCAGGATATATATTTGACACCCACCTGGTTTCCCCTTGTCTTGTCTTAGCTGGCCTTCTCACTTGCACCCTCACCAGCTTCCAACTATTCTACACCCATTGCCAGTCTTTTCAAAATACGAATCAGGTCCCTACCCTCACCACTCTACAGCAGCCACCCCACCCCAGCCCCTCCATGCCTCCTCTGAACGGTTCCTCGCTCACCATGCCGCCCCCACAGCCTGTTCCAGGCTCTGCAGGAAGCAGCACAGACTGAGCCCCACTCTCCCCAGTCGGCATCAGCGGGAGGGACTAAAGATAAAGGTTGGGTAACAGTCCATGCAAAGGAGAAGAATGCAGCCGGGCAAGCAGTGAGGGAGGGCTGATTCTGTGGGAGGCCAGGTGGCCCTCTGAGAAAGGGGCTTTTCAGCAGAGACCAGGTGGCAGTGAGACGGATGGAGGTGAGGGAGCTGAGCCCCCTGGAGGTATAAACAGGGGAAGAGCATTCCAAGCAGAGGAAACAGGAGTGCAAAGCCCTGAGAGGGAGCCAGGGTGGTGAGTGGAGTGCGCCATGGGGAGTGGCAACGGGTGAGATGGAGGACTCAGCAGAGGACTCGTCCCCTCCTGCCACCTGCAGGTGGACCTGAGGTTTTCCCCTGCGGCAGTCTCACCTGTCCGCACAGACCTTGCTCTGGCAAATCTGAGCCCCTTCACCGTTTTCCTCAAGAGGCACCTCTATGGGCTCCATTCCTGATGAGCAAAGGTTAGAGACAAACTTATTACCAGGCAAAAAGAACAACTATGTTAGTTGAAGTCCATTATTATGAAATTTATAAGAATCTTAATGACCCTGGAAACTGGTTGAATCAAATAAGTGTCTGGGTCTTGGAAATCTTCTAACACAGAGTTTCTCTTCAGCCTGATCAGTGCCCAACGGCTGTGCATTGAGCGTATTTATCAGGGGATCCTGCAGTGGGCAGCCACATCCACAGTCCCTGGAACACTGTAAATTCCTTTGGAAGTTTTCTCTACCTCTGGATGACTCCACATCCCAAGGTCATTGTTCGCTAAGCTACCTAAAATTCTTTAAAAATAGGCAGGCAGGCGTGAAGACTCATTCTGCAAAGGTATCAGCATAGAGTGTCAGCTCTCAGTAGCACCTCAGAGTCAGCATCAAATTAGATTCCTGCACCAATCATCATTACTTCAAAGAGTCTGTTACGTCAATGGGGTTGAGAAGCTATTTTTTAATTGTTATAAATACATCATACATATAAAGGAGTATATAACACCTGTATGTAACAGGTTAAAGAATAACATTAATTAACACTGATGTATACACTACTCAGAGAGTAGAAAGTGAAATAATCCACTTAAGTCTTTTTGTGTATTATTATCCTGGGTACCTGAACTTGAACAAGAAAAGTACAATAAAAGAAATAACATATCAATTTCACTAATAAAAATAGGTATAAAGATACTGAAAAAAACATCAGCAATCCAAATGTATCAACAAATCATTGCCAACTAGTGTTTTCTCTCCCCCAAGAATGCAAGAATACTTCAGTACTGGACAGTCTGCGAATGTAAGACATCACACTCATAGAATATAGGAGAAAAATATAACCAACAGATGCAGAAAAAGCATTCAATAAGAAATGACTATTACTCACGACAAAATTTTTGGCTAAATAAGAAAAGAACTACTTAACCTGGTAAATCAAATCAGTAAGCATCATTTTTATTTTTGAGACCTTAGAACTATTCTATTCAATCAGTAATAAAGAAGGATATCTTCCATCACTGTCCCAACATTACACAAGAAGGCCTAACCAAGAAGTAAGATTTTTTTAAAAAAAAAAAAAAAGAAAAAGAAAGAAAGAAAGAAAAAGGAGCCTGCCAGCAGTGGCTCAGTGGTTGAGCATCGACCTATGAACCAGGAGGTCATGGCTCAATTCCCGGTCAGGGCACATGCCCAGGTTGTGGGCTCCATCCCCAGTGTGGAGCATGCAGGAGGCAGACAATCAATGATTCTCTCTCATCATTGATGTCTCTTCCTCTCTCTCTCTCTCTCTCTCCATTCCTCTCTGAAATCAATAAAAAAAATTTTTAAAGGAAAAGCAGAAATAAAAATTAGAAAGAAAGGCATGAAACTATCATTTTAGAAAACAATCTGCCAATTTACATAGAACATGTGACAAAATCTTCAGATCAACTAACAGAAATTCAGAAAAAATTCAGATCAACTAACAGAAATTCAGAAAAAATTCTGGGTAAAACATTGATATACAAAAATCAGTAGTGTTTCTATATGGCATTCATAACCAATTTAATAGAAAAAAATAATATTCAAAATACTCCAACTATTATATATACAAAAATGTGCAGAAATTTTCTGGAAAATATTATTAAATTTTTGGAGTAAGTAAAGAAGTCTTAAATGAAGATAAATACTATCTATAATAATAAAAGCATAATATGCTAATTAGACCAGACAGCTGAATGACCTTCTGGATGTCCTTCCAGACGACCTTCCGGACAAAGCCGTGGCAGTGGGGGCCGAGGCATAAGCGGTTAAGGGCGATCAGGCAGGCAGGTGAGCAGTTAGGGGCGATCAGGCAGGCAGGCAGAGGGGTTAGGGGTAATCAGGCAGGCAGGCAGAGGGGTTAGGGATGATCAGGCAGGCAAGCAGGCAAGCGGTTAGGAGCTAGCTGTCCCGGATTACAAAAGGGATATCCGACTGATGGTTTAGGCCTAATCCCACAAGTGGTTGAAGTCAAACCTACTTTTGTCTCTACCCTCCTCCACCCCGCCCCCGCCCCACCCCGCCCCCCCCCCCCCATATGCACTGCGTGCTTTCATTCTCTCTGCTGGCTTTTATTATAGACAAGTAGCATACAAAAAATTACAGATCAGCTCTGTCCAATGGAACTTTCTATGATGGTGGAATATTCATTCTCTGTGGGATCAGGCCTAAACCGTCAGTCGGACATCCCCTGAGGGGTCTGGGATTGCAAGAGGGTGCAGGCCAGACTGAGGGACGCCCCCCCCCCCGTGCACAAATTTCATGCACCAGGCCTCTAGTTTATATATAAAAGACAATATTATATTACATAAATTCTCCTGAACTGAATATAAGGCATTACAATCGAAATATAATTACAAATATATAATTGTAAAATACATGTGCTGTTCAACACTGTAGCCACTAGAAGCAATTTAAATTAATCAAAATTAAATAAAATTTAGAATTTAGTTCTCTAGTCTGGCTGGCCACATTTCAAGTGTTCAGTAGCCACATGTGACTGGTGGCTACCAAATGGACAATATAGAGAATGAATATTCCACCATCACAGAAAGTTCCACTGGACAGAGCTGATCTGTAATTTTATGTATGCTACTAATCTATAATAAAGGCCAGCAGAGAGAATGAAAGCATGCAGTGCATATGGGGCAGGGTGTAGGAGGGTAGAGACAAAAGTAGGTTTGACTTCAACCACCTCAAGAGGCAGTGGGGCTGACCCAACAGGTCACTGAAATTCGGGTTTCTTTACTGACTTCCAAAGACTGCAAGGATGTGTAAAGAATGAAGGCCAGCAATTGAGCACTTATGAGATTGTACCTAAGTGCATGGTGCCACTGTGACATTCTTTTGAGTTAATAAAGCTGTTGTAATAACCATATCCTGCCTGTCTTTTTCCATACAAACAATTATAAGCCTACTTTTACCCACCCTGTATTATGATGACTGAAGGGTATAAAAGGAGTGTAAGTGAAAAGCACATCACGTAATTCCAGAAGTTATGCCTCTTTAGTTTCTGATTGGACCCTGAGGTCTTCACCTTTCCCCCAGAAAATTCCCACAACACGAGAGGAACAAGCTTTCTGTTGTCTCTTCTAGGCATCATTTCATTTTCGGATCACTTCAATATTTGGTGCAGGAAAAGCCTTATCTTCCTTTCACGTGAGTATATAGGCCACTCTGACAGCTGCGTAGTGAAAAGGAACCCATTTTCGCACCTTTGGCTCTAATGACCATGATCCTCTGCTGCAGGTCAATGCGGGGCTGGACCAGGCACAGGCGCGGCTCCTGCTTCTGACTCAGGCAAATGCCGTTGTGGTTCACAACCATCCAGCTCCGGTCGTACAGCAGCCCTTGGTGTCCCACAGGCCACTGCGTCACCTAAACAAAAAGGGAAGCACATTGTAGGCCAGGGCTCCTCAACAATGACCTTCACGTTATTGCGCAGTGGCTGCACACATACGGCTAGACTTCAGGGATTCAGCACATACTCCTGAAGGAAGAACAGGAGGAAGAGAAGAAAGTTGAACAAAGAGGACAGTGCAAAGGACCTAGACACCTCCCACTCACCCTGCACACCCGCCCTTCTCCATTTCAACCCGTTTCTTCAGTAGGTGAGGCATGTGCGCGGTACAACACCCAAGTCCCTCCTCACCACCCCCCACTCTTTGGCCTCATGTCTTTCCTTCCGTTCCTCCAATGGACCAGGCTCTTTCTCACCTCAGGGTCTCCTCACATGCTGTTCCCTCTGCCTGGAATGCTCTTCCCCCTCTCTCTGTATGCCTGATTCCCAGGTCTCAGGTTAAATGTCCCCTCTTCAAGAAGCCTTTCCTGCCACCTCCAAATATAATCTAAGTACCACACTGCAGTGAACTAAATGTCTGTGTCCCCCCAGAATTCATGTTAAGAGTCTAACTCCCAATGTAAAGTTGTTGGGAGGTGGAGCCTGTGGGAGGTGACTCGGTCACAAGGGTGGAGCTCTCATGAATGGGATTAGCGCCCTTTTCAAAGAGGCCCAGAGAGCTCCCTCACCCCCATTAGGACACAGCAGGAAGGCAGCTACATGTGAACCAGGAAGTGGGTGCTCACCGGGCACCAAATCCACCTGTGCCTTCACGTTGGACGTCAGGCCTCCAGACTGTGAGACACATCAATGTCTGTTGTTCATTAGCCACCCAGTTGACAGGTTTGCTATAGCCGCCTGAATGGACTAAGTCACCCACCCACCGGGATTCTCTCTGGCATCCCCACCTTCGCCGTCTTGGCCTTCATCAGCAGTGTCGTTCCACTCCTTGGGTGGTGTTTGTTCTCTGTTTCCCTTCTGAGACAGTGCCCCTGCTGCTCCCCCACCCCCCACCAGGGAAGGAACCGTTTCCATTTTGCTCATCACTGTCCACCAGGTTCTGGCCCACAGCCTGGCAGGTAGCAGGTGTTCAGGTGTTCAGTTTTTGAAGGAGCAGAGGATGGAAGACCTTGAGCAATGTACGAAACCCTACTGAGACGCAGTGTCCTCATCTGTGAGATGGAACACTAATTGCTGCCCGTGCTGCTGTGCGATGTAGCTGTCCCACGGAACAGGGCCCATCTCTGAAGACAGTCCTGGTGCGCAAGGGCACATGGAGTCCCACCTGCCCTGGAGGCAGGCTTTGTGGGGCACCCCGAAAAGCAGGTGACAAACAGCCCTGACCCCCGTACGTCTGACCAAGAGCCAGGGAGCCTGTCACCCAAGAGGCTCGGGATGCTGGGACCTGGGCCTGGGACGTGGACGCACATAGATGACAAAGGCAGCCTCACTTTGGCCACAGCCGGGGGGTGCCAAGGCAGGCGCTCCCGTCTCCCAGCTCGGGTGACCCCAGGCCAGCTGCTTGTAGACAGCATAGTTCACTTCCACGGGGAGGGCTGAGGGGGACACGTCGCATAAGGAGTCACAGACCTGAATTCAAGTCCCTGCTCTGCCCTGTTAGCAGGTGACCTGGGTAAAGCGCTTCACCTCAGTGGCCTTCGGGCTCCATCTCTACAAAATGGGGATGGTACTACCATGCGCCTCATATTGTTGTTTTAAGAATCGAATGGAACCAGGCACATAAAATGCCTCACTAAGGAGGCAGCCCATGCATTCGCTGAAAGTTGTATCCATAATTATAATTATTAACAGTAAGCAGGCAGGCCCTAGCCCGTTTGGCTCAGTGGATAGAGCATCTGCCTGCGGAGTGAAGGGTCCCGGTTCAATTCCAGTCAAGGGCACATGCCCAGGTTATGGGCTCGATCCCCAGTAGGGGGCGTGCAGGAGGCAGCCAATCGATGATTCTCTCATCATTGATGTCTCTCTCTCTCTCTCTCCCTCTCCCTTCCTCTCTGACACCAATAAAGAAATATATTATTTAAAAAAACAAAACAGTAAGCAGGCGTTCACCACTCGGGGTCCCCTCAAGGGTCCCCGCAAGCAGGCAGAGCCATGTTCGAAAGTCAGCCCAGACCAAGAAAGGTAGACAGAATGGCTCTTAATACATCACAATACTCCGACCTTGAGTGGGATTTTCTGCATGTTTTTTCATATTCTGTACTTTTTTCTGCACTTTGCCCCAAAAAAACCCCACATTATAAACAAAAAAAGAAGCACTCTCCGTTCTGCCATTAGAACCCTTACCTCAAACGCAGCACAGGATTTGATGGGGTAGAGGAAAAGGTTGGTGATGACATGTGGCCCAAGGCCCCCACCAGGGGCTGCTGCCGCTTTCTCTGGGGGGACCTGCAGGGGCCTGGTGGCCTCCAGCGGTGGATGCAAACGCACAGCACCTACAGCAGGGGGCCAGCCATTCCCGGTCCTGCAGGCTGTGGGGGTGTCTTCCCGAGGAGAGAGACTAGGTCTGTGCGCGGTGGCGGGCACGGTGGACACGGTGATATGCCCAGTGGTGGGCACCGTGTTTGGCACAGTGGCGGGCACGGTAGTGGGCACAGTGGCGGGCACAGTGCTCTGAGCCTCAGTCTCTGCTGGTGCGGTGCCAGCCTCCCCAGGGGCGGCCTGAGGAACAGGCTGGCTGCTTTGCGGGCGCAGTCGGGTGGCTATGATGAACTTGAGAAAGGCTTGGGCATCCTCAAGAGTAGACATGTATCCAAATGAAATCCTCACAGACCCTGTCGGCTGCCCATCTACGAGGTCCACGTCGTCTCCACAGACGTGCCCAGCCTGGAAGAGAAGGGAACGAAGTCAGCTGCTCCTCAGATAAATTTTGTTCATCTTGTAAAATAAATGGACCCAGAAAAAGGAATCGCGCCTCTAACCTGTGCTGCGTGCCTGCGACTAGTCCCGCGGCAGGGACTCACTGTCTAGATCGCCCTTTGCTCAAGTGCAAATCGGGGTCAACACTGATCTCAGGGGCCATTAAGAGCTTAAAGGAAACACTTCACCGAAAGCATCTGCCCAGAGCTGCGCACAGAGCCAAAGCTTCCGCAGCGCCCAGGGCTCACCTTCGGGGTCGCCCAGGGCTGAGGTAGGAGGACACCCGCGGGCCACGCCCTTCAGCCTCTCAGAACCAGGGAGGCCTGCATCCCTGGCAGCTCCCTTTGAGATGCTGCCCTATGAACCACCCTCCTGAGGCCACTACGAAAGCCGAAGGAAGCTCGAGGGTCCCTGCTGGGCTCGGGGAAGAAAGGCGAGAGGTCCCGGGTCCCGTGCCTCTCCAAGCTCAGCTCCCCTGTGGTGTTGGTCACTGCCCAGGACGCCCGCCACCCCAGCCCCTAATCCGGGTCAGTCCTCCAGGGAGGTGGGGCCCGGCATTCATTCCACAGGATCAAATATCACACACCTGGACTTCCTTGTTTGTGTTTTGAGCTTCCCTCTCTCTCTTTTCAAATAAAACCCTGCCGTGGCTGGTCGGGATCAAATATATGCGATATTTACTGGCAACCAAACAACTCAAGTTGAAACTATTCCTAAATAAATAAGGGCTGTCTGCCACTCAAACTGTTATGAAAGAGTTCCAAACAGCTCTCCCTTGAAGTGAAATCCTCAGCGCTAGGGGAGGGAGGAGGGAGGAGGGACAAGGGACGAGGGAGGAGGGAGGAGCTCTGATGGACACGGAATGCCCCTGGGAGGGTCCCCTCCTCACCCAGCCCAGGACGAGGGGACTCCAGCTGGAGATTTTTACCCTGATTGGGCTGGGCTAATTAAGGGCCCTCTGCATGTAAGAGCATATTCCCACGCATGCTTGCCCCCTGTCAAAACCCCTCTTCAGCCTCTACATTTTGCCTTCAAAGTAAAAAATGACTTTCATGGAGATACCATCCTGAAGCATTTTCCATGCTTGTTGATCCGTTTCCTTTGCACATCCACAGGATGAGCTTAGAAAGTGAATCAGCGCCTCCAGGATTCTTGGGGGCACCACCCTGGGGTGTTTCTGGCAAGCATTGGGGCCGCGGGGCCTGGCACCCACCTGAAGGTGCTTCTTGACCATCTCGTCGCTGATCCCCAGGTGCCGCTGGCAGGCCCCCGTGTTGCAGAAGCAGCCGGTGCGCACCTGGATGTTGAAAAGACTGGCCATCTTCTCCACCTGTGGGTTGAACGTGACACAGAACCAGGTGAGAAATGACCTGCGTTACTCGATGGCCTGGGACAGAGTTTCAGGTCACTATTTGGACCTCCCTTTCCTAACAATGAAATGAAAATAGGAGCCTGCAAGTTTGCTCTAAAGTGCCATGATCTTCACACGTTTACTAAACACATTGTATAAGATGTTACTGATCATTAAGGTTTATCCAGTGGGATATAGATGTATGCCTGAGAAAGAGAAAGTATCGCCCTGGCCAGGTAGCTTGATTGGTTAGAGCCGTGGTCAGCAAACTGCGGCTCACGAGCCACATCCGGCTCTTTGGCCCCTTGAGTGTGGCTCTTCCACAAAATACCACGGCCTGGGTGAGTCTATTTTGAAGAAGTGGTGTTAGAAGAAGTTTAAGTTTAAAAAGTTTGGCTCTCAAAAGAAATTTCAATCGTTGTACTGTTGATATTTGGCTCTGTTGGCCGAAACCGGTTTGGCTCAGTGGATAGAGCATCGGCCTGCGAACTCAAGGGTCCCAGGTTCGATTCTGGTCAAGGGCATGTACCTTGGTTACGGGCACATCCCCAGTAGGGGGTGTGCAGGAGGCAGCTGATCGATGTTTCTCTCTCATCGATGTTTCTAACTCTCTATCCCTCTCTCTCTTCCTCTCTGTAAAAAAATCAATAAAATACATTTAAAAAAAATATTTGGCTCTGTTGACTAATGAGTTTGCCGACCACTGGGTTAGAGTGTCATTCTGATACACCAAGGTTGGGGGTTCAGTCCCCAGTCAGGACACATATAAGAATCAACCAATGAATGCATAAATAAGTAGAACAACAAATCTCTTTCTCTTTCTCTCTCTCTCTCTCTCCCTTTCAAAAAAAATACTTTTAAAAAAAAAATTCGGCCAAAATTCCAAGTTAGGACCCACGCATTTCAAGCGAGATGAATATAAGCACAGAACCCGAGTGCAGCTGCGACGTGGCAGCCCTTGGCACCCTCCGCCACGGGGTTGATCCCAGAGCAGGCCCAGCTGAGCTACCACTCAGAGCAGCCCCGCCTGGGCCACAGCCGTACTGAAGACATGACTGTGTTGACCCTGTGTGTTGTCGATTTGCTTTTCATAATGCCCTAACTTTGGGCTGAATCCCAGAAGTGCTGTTCAATCCAGAAGTTCCAAGGCATTTTCCTGTCCCCTGGCAGTGCTGGGAGGTGATTCCCATTCACTCAAGACACACAGGCAGGGTTAGCATGGGGGACCTTTGTCCCAGCTCTTCTGCTGTGGGCCAAGGGCTCCATTCCTCCAAGGGCCTGGAGGCCCAGTGAGGGGCCTCAGCCCCGGTGACTCGGGTTAAACTCAGGGGAGTCACCTAACTGCGTTCAGGGAAACAAATACATCTTGTCCAGTGGGGTAAGCCTTGGAAACTTTCCTCCCTGGGAAGTCACGCGTTGGGTTGCCAGAGCAGCCACGAGGATAAGGCGCCCTCTGCAGACCACAGGTCACCTGGGCCAGCCTGGGCCCTGGCTGGGGAGTGCTGGCAATGGTACCTCTCTTCTCAAGACCATGGCTGTCTCCCCTGGACTATCAGAATGAGAAGAAGCTATTCTCTGGGCTGAACCAAGAGGCCTCCGAAAACAACTCCACTCCTTTGGCCCTGAGGAACAGCTCAAAGATGTGGAAATCCAACCATGACATCTCAGGAATCTGAGATGAGACCTGGCAGCACCTCTGGGTCTGGCCAAACCCATTCCCAGGGTCGGAGGAAGGGATTCGTTGCAAATAGCGCCCTCTAGTGTAAATTCTGAGAACAGCGCTCAAGTAAGGGATTAGTAGCAATGGTGTCCCTAGGGAAGCTCCTCACTCCCCTGCCCCAACTCCCACCACGCTCAATCAGAAGTCACCCATAGCTGCCTTCTCCCCACCCACTCCTAGTTATCACTGCTGCGCAGCAAGCCACCCAAACTTGGTGGAATAAAACAACCATTTTATTGTGCTCTCGGCTACGGTGGGTCAGGAATTGAGAAAGGGCACCGAGGGGGTGACCTGACTCTGATTCTTAATTTCTCAAGTCTCGGTTGGGAGGACTCAAAAGCTGGGAGTGAGGTGGCATTGGAGGTTGGAATCGCCTGGAGACTGACTTACTCATGTGTGTATCTGGCCTCCCCCGCTAAGCGGGCTCAAAATAGCACTGCCACCATATAGTGCCTACCCTTTGCCTCTCCCCAGGCGTGGCTTCCTCACAGCAGGACAGCCTCCGGGTAGAACTGCTTACATGGTCACTCGGGGCTCCAAAAGTGAGTGACCCAGGGAACAAGGCCAACGTGGCTTCATTTTTTCTGACCTAGCCTCCAAAGGCATGCAATATCACCTGGGACATTCTATTGGTTATGAGCAAGTCGTAAACCCACCAAGATTCAAGGGGAAGAGACAGGAACCCCGCCTAGGAGAGGATGTAGTAGAAGATGCTGTTTGGGCCATACTTCCCTTCATCCAAATTTCCCATCATGACGGAGTTTTCTCTCACTCTCAACCCTGCTGAATGCCACACAGGCCTGTCCTGGGCCAGCGAGGTGAAGGTTGCTGTGGCTGGATGAGCCCTGCATCCAGGGAGGGTGAGGAACAGGCCTGACCACCAGGTAGCACCTGAGACTCCCCGCCCAGAAGCCTTGGTGCTCAATGTTTATTGAGCATTTGCTTCATCGCAGGCCTTGTACTAAGGGGCTGTCTGTGTATCTCATTTAATCCTCATGACAACACTATCAGCAAGGTGCATTGTTATCCCCACTTCATATGGACATGGAGAGTTTGAATTAACTTGCTCAAGCTCCCAGAGCCAGCAAGAGGCAGTCAGAATCTGAATCCAGAATGAAAATAGGAGGCCTGGATGTCTAAAACAAGAACCCAAAGGCTTCTCAGAGAAGGCCACGATTTTTTTACACACCCCGGAAAGAGACAGCCAAACCCAACCAGGACTCCATCTGGTTCCCACACTCAGCCCAGGAAGAACACAGCTGGGCTTCCTGCACCAGCACAGCTGGCCTGGCCTCAGCCCCGGAATCTACTCAAGGACCAGCTTCCTCTACAAACGCACAGAGGGAGACACTTGGCTGTGGGAATGGCATTCCTGGTGAAGTCAGTGAGGTGCCTGGACAGGCAGCTCCCTCTCCCTGCCGCTCCCTCTTCTTTGAAGCATCTCTGAGCAAATGGGAATTCTTTCCCCGCTCTACCTGCCACAGCACACTACACACCATCTGCCTCTAACCCTCAGGAAACATAAACTGATTTTAGGTTTAAGAAGAAAACTTATTTGCCCGGCCGGCATGGCTCAGTGGTTGAGTGTCGACCTATGAATCAGGAGGTCATGGTTCGATTCCCATTCAGAGCACATGCCTGGGTTGTGGGCTTGATCCCCAGTGTGGGGCATGCAGGAGGCAGCTGATCAATTATTCTCTCTCATCATTGATGTTTCTATCTTTCTCTCCCTTCCCCTTCCTCTCTGAAATCAATACAAATATATATTTTTTTAAAAGAAGAATAAGCCCTAACTGGTTTGGCTCAGTGGATAGAGCGTCGGCCTGCGGACTCAAGGGTCCTAGGTTCGATTCCGGTCAAGGGCATGTACCTTGGTTGTGGGCACATACCAAGTAGGGAGTGTGCAGGAGGCAGCTGATCGATGTTTCTAACTCTCTGTCCCTCTCCCTTCCTCTCTGTAAAAAGTCAATAAAATATATTTTTTTAAAAAGAAAACTTATTTTACCAATGACCTAGAATAGCATATCTAAGAAGGCAAACCTTTCGTCTCCATGCATTTTTCACACACACATACACACACACACACACACACACACATACACACACATACACACACACAAATACACAAAAAAAAATTTAAATTACATGCTTCTGAGTAGTTTTGGGGCTGCTTCTTCAGGTGTATAGCTAAGGGGCTCTCAGGGGCCTGCAGTCAATCTACCCAAGAGACTCTCGATGGTTGTGTCCCCAACACCAGTGAAAACCCAGAAGAATATTTCTCAAGTTTATTCCTCAGAAAGTTTGTCGCTATTCAGAAGAGGAAAAAAATTATTCCTTGAGAAATGGATTTTGTTTGAGAACTTCTGGGTTTGACAAAGGTGTGTGGGGATAGCAGCTTTCCAGGGAAGAAGACAACCGTCCTGCAAAGGTATCTGATGACCACATCGGCTCCTCACAGAGCAGCTGCAGGAACCCCGGCTCCGGGAAGGACCTGGGCTCCCCACGCCCAGTCTGTAACACTCCATCCGGTGACCACCAACCGCCATGTCTGAGTGCTTGGTGTGACTTTGGACTTTTTAAAAGACTGGCCAGTGACCAGCTTACTCAACTGTGGCAAGAATGCAAGCCGTTCCTGGCCTACAGACCCCTACTAGCACTATTTTCATGAGAAAATAGACACAAAGGATACACCTGCAGAAGCGCCTTTATAACCAACCCACCAAAGCCTTTGAACTCATGCTATGCGTGAACGTGGCACAAGCAAGGGCTTCTGTGGTACTAAGGACATTGTTTCCAGATCTGAGTTGCAAGCAACATACAAACAAATGGTGACGATGGGCCTATGATTTTGCATGACACTGTGATGTGCTCTCAAATGTCACCAAGGCTACCAAGCTGTCTGTACATCAATGACCTCGGACATGGTGCTTGGTCTCCACTGCTTTCCTGCCGACGCGACTTCGGGCGTCCTCTTTGCTAGCAGCTCTGCCCCTTTGCGCTGCTGTCAGAGACTCGCCTCTCTCTTCCCACTTGCACTTGACTACTGGCTGGATAAAGAGGATGGAGGACTAAGCAGACATGCTTGCAAAGAGCTTCCTCGGAAGGGGCCTGGCCTCCGCAGCCGAGCCTGGGCTTCGTCACAGCTCCTGCGAAGGCCCAGAGGCCTCGACTGCACATTTTGGGGTTGGGGAGGCTGCCGAGTTTAGACAAGAGCCAGCCTGCTGTGAACAGGTAGGTGCGATGGAAAGAAAACCCACCTGGGAGTAACCAACGACGCGCCCGTTGGCGTCGAGCACGTTAAAATTGATGACTGGACCCTGCACCTCCGGGCTGCGGAACGCAGAGTCGCTGTAGATCCGCACGACCGGGGCCCCGCTGGGGTACCGGAGGGAGCGCAGGGCGGTGTAGGTGTACTGCGCCAAGGTGAAGGTGTGCTGCTGCACATTCTCCATGCCGCCTCAGACACGGGAGAAAACGCCAGAGAATCATTAGCTTTATAGAAAATGCACTCGCTCGTTTTCAAGAAAACGTGATCCTTATAACTGGCAAACTTGGACCGGATGTTAATGACTTTAAATACTTGTCAATGTTTGGTACTGCCCATACGATAAATGTTTAGGTCTTTGGTACTAGACAAGTTTACCATTGCTGAATTTTCCCCTGGGAACACCTGCCATTCATATATATAATCTTACGCACTTACTACAATCTTTTTTTAAAAAAAAAAACACAACAATTAAGTTGGAAAAATCAGGGTTTGCTCTATTGGAAAACTGGCATTGTCGATCTACTTTGAAAGGTGCCCTGGCCCTGTCAGACCCTGCCACTTGCATTTGGGTGCCATGTTGATATCTTTCCTGGGGAAAGCGCTCATTTTTAGTGCCTGTCCTGATTACCTCCTCTCTGTCCTGGATGATGCCCACCCACCTCCCTGCAGGCACCTCTCTCCTCCCGTGAGGCCCGTCCGCCTCCCGTGTTGGGCTAAGGCTAAGGACCTGCGGGGCCCCATGGTTGTGACAAAAGAGACAGAGAAAGGGCTGCCTAACCGTGAAGCCACACCCCTGGTTCACCCCAGGGCCCTCTCCGAGTGGTGGAGCTCAGCCTCTAGAAGGGCCACAGCAGGATGGCGGATGCCCGGCTCACCGGCCAGAGGTTCCTCCAGGCCTGTACCTTTGTGTCAAGCCCCAGGTGATGGGAAGTGGCATCTGTCTGTGTCAGCCTACAGCGAGCGCCCCAATCTGCCCACACCCCTAAGCACTCATCAGAAGGGAAACGTGCAAAGGCCAGCGGCAGACACGGTGGCTGGAGGCTCGGGGTCAGGCCTTAGTTGTCCTGGGTGTAAATCCACGCCTCCCACTTGCCAGCTCCCTGGCCCGGGAGAAGGCACGTGGCCTCTCTGAGCACAGGATCCTCTGTGGATGAAGCAGGCTAGCCATGTACCCCGGGTGGGGCTGCAGGGGGCACCCAGCAAGGTAAGAGCGGAGGAGGCCTCGGGACCTGTAACCGGTCCCAGTGCCGGAGCCGGGATGTCTCCTCTGCTTCTGTGAGGCGATTCATGTGCTGCCTCAGGCTGTCTTTTACCTGCAAAAAATGCTCTGTAACTGACAAAAAGCCCCAGTCCCTTGATCTTGCCTCAGGAGTCACTTAGAAGTCCTTTAGTACCGGCTCTGAAGGCGGTCACTGTACAGCTGTCGACCCACTCTCCTTCATCTGAATCGCCCCGGGCTGGGCCCCCCAGGGGACGCAGGCTACGGGAGCAAATTCCATGGGATAACAATATCCCCCTACCTGTGAGGCGCTCCAGGGCATCAAATCCGTGTTTGAGCGCTATCACGTCAAGGAACGGGATGGTGCCATCCTCAAACCTGTAACCAGGGTGAGAGAAGGAGGTCAATGTAATGACTCCAGCTCAGCCACATCTGTGAACACCTTCTCTCTGCCGCCTCATCAGCATCACCCTCCTCCTCGGCGCAGGGGGCTCCGCACACCAGACCCACCACAGCTTCCTCAGGGCGGGCTGGCAGCAGTGACCAAAGGCCCTATAGACAGTCGCCATCTGAGACATGAACAAGCAGAGAGATGCCTGGCTGCCCCAAGAAGACTTCGGATTTGACAGAACCTCAAGGGCTGTGGGCTCTTGAAAGGCTGCACTTGACCCCAAGAGGGCCCCACTGGCAGGGCACCGTCAGTGTGATCAGCGGTGCCCGGGGGGCGGGGGGGGGGGGGGGGGGAGAGCATCTTTGCAAGGGCCTGAGATTCCAAAGTCTACAGAGCCACAGGCTTCTCTAAAAACCATGAGGCTCTCCACACAGCAAACGCACCTCTTCCTGATTATCCAGGGGTTCGTGCGCTGGCATTTTATAATCATTCACCAGATCTTTGTCGTGCTGGGTGCTGGGCACGGTTCTAGGTGCCCAGGATGCCGCAGTGAACGTGACAGGTAAAACCCCTGCCCTCACGCGCTTCCATCCTCCTGAGGCCCGGAAACAAGGCGCAACAAGCAACACCCAGGCAGAGAGAAGCCAAATAAGCAACACGCCGGTGGTGACAAGTGCGATGAAGGTGCATAAAGCCGAGGGCTGGCGGCCGCGCTAGAGAGGGGGTCAGGGAGGTCCTCTCCGGGGGAGACCATTTGAGCAAAGAGGCGTGGACGTGAGGGAGTGGGGGAGGCCGCTCATTTTGAAACAGCTGAGTCCACAGTGTCAGAGAGAACAGGGACATACAGAATCAGTGGATCAATAATAACCTACTAGTTGATTAACCACTAATGAATTAGTACCTAATTAATCTTTAATAAATTTAACATTATTAGCCAATAATTAGTTGTTATTAATTGACCAATAATAAATAATTATTTATTAATTAATAAGCTCTTAGGGGGAAAGGGAGGTTGCTTGTTTTCATCAAAGATTGAGTTATCAAATAGAAAAGATTAGCAGCATGGTCTAGGACTCAGTGGTCGGCAAACTCATTAGTCAACAGAGCCACATATCAACAGTACAACGATTGAAATTTCTTTTGAGAGCCAAATTTTTTAAACTTAAACTTCTTCTAACGCCACTTCTTCAAAATAGGCTCGCCCAGGCCATGGTATTTTGTGGAAGAGCCACACTCAAGGGGCCAAAGAGCCGCATGTGGCTCGCGAGCTGCGGTTTGCCGACCACGGGTCTAGGTAACATGTTCAAGAAACATGTAGGTTGTGTATTAAATTTCTTGAGTTCTAAGTTCACAAGAAAAATATTCAGCTTGCTGGGCATCTCGGTGTGGCACCTGCCGGTGTGACAACCCACCCAAATGGGAGGAAAGTGGTCTGGGCCAGCCCAACCCCCCCACACCTGCCTGGAAAGAGCTGCCCACCTCTCCCTGCCTTCACATGCCCTATTGGCTCAATAAAGTTTGGGCTGTCATGTTGTTCTGCCTTTAATTCATATGTTGTGGCTGTCTTTCTTTTCTCACTTACTATGTTACACATTAACTTATCACACTTATATTCAAAAAAGTTTTACATTAGTGTTTCTGTTTTAGAGTCCCCGAACTAACGGGACGTTCTACATAAAAAAGGCATCAAATAGCCTCACAATGTATTGATGCCAACTCCATCTTGGTGCTTCACCTATTAGCGCTAAAGAATTGGATCCTTTTAGAGAGCCACTTTTTTTCATTTTTAATCCTCACCGAGAACATGCTTGTTGATTTAAGAGAAAGGGGAAGAGAGAGAGAAAAAAAAATCAATGTGAGAGAGAAACATCAATTAGTGCCTTCCCGTATGTGCCCCAACCGGGGATCGAACCCACAACCTAGGTATGTGCCCTGACCAGGAATCGAACCTGCAACCTTTCAGTGTATGGGATGACACTGAGCCACACCAGCCAAGGCTAGAGACCCACTTTATAGGAAAAACAGGAGGTGCCGAGATCAAGCCACATGCCCCTGTCTGTCCCCACGGCTGGGGTGTGTTGGAGTCGGGACTCACTCCCCAGCGAAACCAGCTCTGGGGCCTATACACATGACCAATAACTCTACTGCCAAAGCCACGCCCCTCTCTGCAGGACCCTTGAGTCTGCACCTGGGTCTGTGGAGGATCTGACCCCTTCCCATCCAGGCCCCAGGCCTTCTCAGACCCAACCTGCCCCAACCCCGTGGCACCCCCTCCTGTTGGAACCAGCGGAACCCTGAGTTCTCAGCTACCAGTTTCTGCCTCTCACCTATTAGACCTTATGGGTCCCATCGCCATCTGGGAAAGTCCTGAGCATGAGCCACGTCGCCTGCCCTGCAGCCTGGGAAAACCCCAGCAGAGGCCTGTGCCGTTGGATGCCAAGTAGCTGCCTGCCCTCCAATGTCCTTTGTACCGCACAGCGGGGCTCACAGAGGCAGCTGTTAACAGTGCCCCACAAGCCCGGTGGCCTCTCGTTCAATTGATTCCTCCTATTAACCCGGGCCAAGCTGAGCTGATTCTAGCTGCTAAAAGCCAGCGATGCTGTCACGTGTGTGCACGCTGGTTCAAAATCGTTCAAATCGCTGCTTTCATGGACACCCCTCACCAGCACTCTGTGCAAAGGCCTGGGGCCCCCTCCTTCCTCTGTGAGGACCTCTCCCCTCTTCTGCGTGCAGCCCTCACCTGCAGCCCTTGTGCTCCCCCCCGCTAAAGGGGCCGCCAACAGGAGCAGAGTTCACTGAGCCATGGCCTCTGCCCCTCACATCTGAGCCTGCCGCCAGCCTCCGTCCCTGCCAGGAATGGCCAACCCCTGACCCCAGTGGCCCAGCCTCCCCTGACTCCCGCTGCACAACCCTACAGGCTGCACAGCCAGACCCCAGACTCGCTGGACGCTGCCCCCGCCACTCCCACGCGAGGTGACCTTTCTGCCACCGACGGCCTGGGGATGTAGAAGTCCTCTCCTGCCAGGTACGCAGCGGCCGTGCCTCCTCCAAAGTAGGTTTTCCTCAGCAGGGGAGCCGCCCGGTGATGCACCAGCAGCGCCCCCAGGCCGGTGGGGAAGCCGAAGATCTTGTAGAAGGAGAGGGCGACGAAGTCCGCCGGGTGAGCCGACAGGTCCAGCGGGGAGGTGCTCGCGTAGGAGGCTGCGTCCAGCAGCACGAACCACCGCCCCGGTGCGGGCGCGCTCACCGGGCACACGCGCCCCGACGTGACCTCTCCTATCCAGGACAGCGGGTATCTGGTGCCAGAGAAGTTGCTCTGCGCGGGATAACAGAAGAGGTGCGGAAGCTGGCAGTCGGGGTCGCTGGCGGCAGCACCCCGTCTCTCCGCCGACCGCATGTCCTCCGGCCTCACGGGGATGGAAGTGACATTCCTGGCTGTGGCGACCATCCGCATGCCCACCACGGAGGTGTGGCTGTCGGTGAGGTAACAGAACAGGCTCCCGCTGCTCTCGGGGCCCCGGGGCGCCCACGGGAAGGCTTCCGCCACCAGCTTCAGGGCAGCCGTGCTCCCGGCGGTGAAAATCACGCTGTAGTCCTCCGGGGAGGTGCGGAAGTGCGCCAGGACCCTGGAAAACACAGCATCGCGCTCGGCGCTCAGTGTTTGCAATCAGCTGCATTTCCACCACACGTGGCATCTCTCTGCCCGAACAGCCAGAACCAAACCCAGGTAGGCTCTGCCATCCCCGTGAAGTCAGGGCAGGTGTGGGGAGAGTTGACCCATGGATTCAAACTGGCAAAATCCCCTTGCCTCCCAAGTCCCAGCCCCCACCGCAGGAGATGAGAACCCACAGCCGCCTTGCCTTAGTTGAAAACACCCTCCCCTCTTGGTCTACTCTGGCTCTACCCTAAGTTTTAAGTCCCCAGCTTGTTTCACGTTGCTTTTAAGATCGGCAACCCAGTATCCCTTTCAAGTTGGAAATAATTTGAAACTGTATCCATTCAAGTAACTTTAGGTTCCACTTGGAAATTATTTACCGAACGCTAATTACTACGTGTGGTAAAATATAAAGAGCTGTTTCACGTGCAAATACTAGTAAAAAGGGGGGATGAATAAAACAAGATGCCTAATGAAACATGAAAAGAAAAACCAGAGAAACTGTTTTTATTCTCTCTAAAGACAAGACCTAGGACCTGGGTCACTCCTTATTACTCTGGTCCCCAGGAACTAGGGCACCAGCCCAGAGCCACACACGGCGGTGCGCACCTCAGCTGCCTCCCTGTGCTTCTGGTCGGACCCCTATGGCACCTGCTCTCTCTCACCTTCCCAACGACGGACCCTGATCTTTCTCATTGTGTGTGTGGCCGTTTAACTGAACGTGATCTTCCTGAAACCAGTTCAGAACCTGGGATGTGGGCAGGTGTAGGAAGCAGGTCCATACACCTAGGAGAGCCTGCTCCGGAGGCCGTCCCTGCCGCTCACCTGTAGCGCACCTGCTCCACGGTGTCCTGGGTGAGCTTGCTGCTGATGTTCTGGCTGTGAGGGTTACCTGAGGGGTTACAAAGACAAAGCCATCAAGTCACTCACTACTTATGGTCTCTCCTTTTCTATTCATCCAAAACCCTCTCCCTTGGTTTCTCAAAAAAGTTAAGCATAAAACTATTATATGATTCCACTCCTATGGAAACATGTCCACACAAAAATTCATGCACAAGAATGTTCATAGCAGCTCTATTTGTAAAGCTAAATTCTGGGAACATAAATGTCGATCAACTGGTGAACAGATAGATAAAATGTAGCATATCCGTACAATGAAAAATTATTTGGTGCCCTAACCAGTTTGGCTCAGTGGATAGAGGGTCGGCCTGTGGACTGAAGGGTTCCAGGTTCAATTCTGGTCAAGGGCATGTACCTTGGTTACGGGCACATCCCCAGTAGGGGGCGTGCAGAAAGCAGCTGATCAATGTTTCTCTCTCATCGATGTTTCTAACTCTCTATCCCTCTCCCTTCCTCTCTGTAAAAAAAAATCAATAAAATATATATTTTTTAAATTTTATTTGGCAATAAAGAGGAACAAAGTACTAGCTATGTTATGCATGAACCTCAAAAGCATGCTAAGTGAAAGATGCCATGGGGTGGGGTGCGGGGGCGGGCTAGAAGGGGTCAATGGGGGGAAAAAGGGCGCATATGTAATACTTTCAACAATAAAGATTTTGTTTTTTAAAAAAAGACGCCAGACACAGAGATCACATATTGCATTATTCCACTTATATAAAACTAGAGGCCTGGTGCACAAAATCCATGCATGGGTAGGGTCCCTAAGCCTGGCCAGTAATCAGGGCCAATCGGGGCCTTCAGGCTGCCGGCTGCCGGCTGGGGCCTTCCTTCATTCTGTGCCGCCCGTTGGTGGTCGGCACATGTCACAGCGAGTGATCGAACTCCCAGTCTCCCAATCGAACTCCCGAGGGGACACTTTGCATATTAGCCTTTTATATATATAGATGTCCAGCAAAGGCGACTGTATAGAGATACAGAAAGTAGTAGATCAGTGGTGGCTTGGGGTGAGAGTGAGGGGACAGAGTGGCAGGTTGAGGGGTTGGAGAAGCAACAGAGATCAACTGTGAATGGGCATCAGAAATTTTATTGGGAGAATGAAAATATTCTAAATGATTTATCGTGAGACTAAAAATCATTGAATTGTACACTTGAAATATGTGAATTTTGTGGATATAAAATATAACTCAAGAAATCTGGCCCAGTCGGCATGGCTCAGTGGATGAGCGTAGACCTATGAACTAGGAGGTCATAGTCCAATTCTCAGTCAGGGCACATGCCCAAGTTGTGGGCTGCATCCCCACTGTGAGGCGTGCAGGAGGCAGGCAATCAATGATTCTCTCTCATCATTGATGTTTCTATCTCTCTCTTCCTCTCCCTTCCTCTCTGAAATCAATAAAAAAAAATTTTTAAAAACCTGCTAAACCAACAAAGCAAGTAAAACAAACAAGACAGGATCTAGGAAGAGCCTTTGGAACTGGAAGTCAGCCAATACGAGAACCTCTTCTACAAGTTTCCCAACAGGTGGCCAGCCCAGTTCTGTTCATTAGCTCCAGGGAGCCAAGCTGCCTAGAGACTCAGCTCCCCTGACTGCACCCAGCCCCAGCGCTTCCTGACAATGTGGCCTCGGAGTAATGACCTGCCTCCCCGGGCAGTTTCCTCGCTTGGACAGCAGGAGAGATAACAGAACCTGTACCTGAGCTTGCCCTGAGGATGGAGAGAGAATACAGATGAAGCATTTGGAACAGTACCTGAAGCACAATGAGTGCTCAGTACAGGTTATTGTTATCACTTATTGCTATTATCGTTACCATGGTTACACCTGCTACTACGGGTTATTTCAAAGTCGCTTTCCGAAGTTATCTCCTGATCACATTATGCTGCTGATTAATGCTTTCAGTGACTGGCCATCCTTTCTAGAATAAAGTCCAAACTCTACAGAGCACCCATAAGGTACCTACCTACCTTTCCATTCATGCCTCCCTCTGAGTTCCTGGGCTGGTTCCTGAAACCACAGCAGGGTCCTGGCTCATGTTGCTCCCTTTGCCTTCTCCTGACACTTTTCTGAGTGAATTCCTGCTCATCCTCCAGCATCGAGCCCACTCCTCAAAAACTTCCCTGACGCTCACACTGCCTGTTGTGGAGTGGACGCGAGTGAATGACCACTGGAGCCCAGACAAAATTAAAATTTAGGGAGCCTTTATTAGCCGGCCAGCCAGGCCAAGCGACTACCCGGACGACTGCTCTGCCATTCTCCATGCAGGGAGACCAGGGAGCAGCAGCGACCCTTTGTGTAGGACCACTTTTAAGCACATTAACCACATCCGGTTTTTGCAGAACAAGTAACCCAAGACAAAACAGTTTTTCCCAGGCAATGTCAGGATCATGCCAATGACAGCCATGTTATTCACAGGGTCATCCTGTTCTTCAGAAAGCTGACAGTGTTCTATGAAAAAAGGCCTATGTGCTGGGAAGGGGCCATGAGACCATATCTCAAGGCCTGGCCTGGTGTCAGCACTGACATCTCTATCTGGGGCATAGTCCACGGCCTCTCTGGAAGCATGCTCAAAAATTCCCACTCTCTAACATGCCCACCTGCTGTCACTCTGCAGATCCAGACGCCATGGCCTTTGGTTCACAGCCCTTCACACAGTTGGTAATTTACATGTACTTGGAGATCACTGACTTGAGGTCTTGCCCTGACTAGACCAGAGTCCATGAAGGCAGGGACTGGTTACTTTGTGCCCATTTGCACCATGCCCCCGACACCAGAGTGGCTGGCAAATATTTATGGAGTGAATGAATGAACGCATGCCTGTTCCCCCTGTTGTCCCACTCTGTGTATAGTGCCAGTCCCAGAGGCCCTCCCACCACCAAATACAGCACCTGTGCCTCTGTGCCTTTCCTGACCCTGACCCTTTCTTCTGGAAGTAACACACGTGCCCCTGAGCCAATTGCCCCATCCCGGCAGCACGCATGTTGTAAGGCATGACATGTGTTTGCCTGATCCCCTCATCATCGTGCTTATTCAGCTTTGGGTCCCGGCTCGGTCCCGTCTATTAACCCAACATTTATTAAGCAGAGACAGATCCACTGAATTTGGTTGGCTAATGCCCACTGCAAAAATCAGTGATGGTGTGTTCTTCTTTACCGTAAACGTTTTCCAGGAGATCGCGAGTGAAGCTCGTGAGCTGGCTCTGGGGGAACAGCGTGGCTCCTGCATGGTCAAGGTAGACAGTTCCTGAGAGAAAGCACAGAATAAAGCTGTGGTTGTTTTTCAGAGGTTTCCCACTCCTTGTACCTAGATCTGGTTTATGTGAGCGTGAGCAGTGCCCATGGGATGCGTTTGGGCATAACATCAGGCCACTCCTATCTCCCAGCCTCTCGCTGTGCTTCTTAATCCAAGTGCAGACATGGCAATGGAAGAATTGCACTTTCAATAGTTAATGAGCCTGAGAGTCTTCCTGACTAACCAGCTCTCTTAGGAACCTGGGGGAGTTCCTCACACAAAGGAGGAGCCCAACAGACGGCTCTGGTTAATGACCCTAAAGCTGGTTCACCTTCTGACTCACACCCTCTTCCGGTTTCTGTGCAGCCAGCCTCCCTGGCCTGGAGACCTGATTCTGCTTTCCGTGGTGAATGCTACATCTCTCTGAAGCTTCGAGCGCTTCAGAGAATACTAGTAACTTACATGATCTTTCTGGCCTCTGTCACAAACAAGAAAGGCAAATTTAGATGAGAGTAAGAGGTTTACCATTGGATGGTCAAGATCAAAAGTTGGATAACTCACTGCATGGGTGAAGGTGTGGGAAAACAGGCCCGCTGGTACATGGCTGGTAGGAAGGCAAATTGGTACAACTTCTTTTTTTTTTTAATATATTTTTATTGATTTCAGGGAGGAAGGGAGAGGGAGAGAGAGATAGAAACATCAACGATAAGAGATAACAGAACCTGTACCTACTGGGGATCGAGCCCACAACCCAGGCATGTGCCCTTGACCAGAATCGAACCCAGGATCCTTCAGTCCACAGGCCAACAGCTCTATCCACTGAGCAAAACTTCTTTATGGACAGCAATTTGGCAATATTGGCAATACTTTAAAATGCAATCTCTCTTTGACCTATCAATTATTCTATCTTATAAATAACCGTGCTCTTATGAAATGGGCTGTCTATGAGGATATTCCTTTCTGATCTTTGTCAATACAGTATTGTCTGCTATAGACAAAGATCAGAAATGACTTAAGTGTTCATCACCATGTATTTAAAATAAAGGATTATTGTATACCCATCTGGTACTTTAAAAATACTGATAGGGAACAAACTCTGAAACACATTTTCAAGAATATACAATGTTAATAGATCCATTCATTTGCTTGCCTAACTATCCTGGCTAGAACCTCTGGTGCAATGTTGAATACCAGTGGTGAGAACAGACATCCTTGTCTTGTTCCTGATCTTAGGGGGTAAAGCTTTCAGTTTTTCACCATTAAGTATGATGTTAGCTCTGCTTATTTGTTTATAGATGGCCTTCATCTGGTTGATTAAATTTCCTTTTAGTCCTAGTTTATTGCATGTTGTTATCATGTAAATGTATTATCTAGTCCAGAAAATTATTGTTAAAATAATGTTCTCTTTAAGTGAAGATTCAGTTATACAAAATTACATACCAAAAGAAAGGCTTCCATCCCCCCAGGACACATGTAAAACCTGAGGGGGTGCTGAGGCAGCAGCACTTTGCCCACAGACTTGTGCAGGGAGAAGGCTGCACTGGCCTTTGGTCCAGAACCTCATGTTGCAAAACTAACTAGAGATCTAAATCAGCTAGAGATCTGCTCTTAGGAGGTCAGCCAGCACAGCGGTTAACAGTGCAGAATCCAAGTCAACCAACCTTCATCGAATCCTGCTAGCCATTCTGGGTCCCTATTCCTTCATCTGCAAATGGGATGAAAGTTAAATGAGTTGGTGTATGACAGGGCCCAGTCCAGTGCCTGGCACACATGCCACAGGGTTCAGCTGTACTTAGAAGAAGGCAAATTTACCCCAAACCAACTGGCATTAGGTCTTCAAGAAAGGAAATTCCAGTGTCTCTTCTGGGTCATGCTCCTTCAGCTCTCAGTTCCATCAATAGTGGCCATCAGCACCCTGAAGCTTCAAGAAGCACTTGAACCACGTCTGTATATTGAATACGCTCCCTTCACCAAGACAAAGAAGTTCCCATCCAATTGATTAGGCAAAATATTTCAGACTTGAAGGTTAAGCATTTAAATATCCAGAACTACCACTTAACCAGACAAATTCTCAAGCCTGCAGAAAATCTGTGGGGTGACGGGGAAGGAAGAGGAAGTAAAAGTTATATTATTTTGGCTTGTTTTGTTTGTTTGATTTTCCTCTGCCCTATGAGGGGGTGAAGGGGAGCACAAATGTCCCAAAACTCCCAGTGGTGGGAGGGGTGAGTTTAGTCCACAAAAGCCTGCTTCAATCACAATGTAGAGAAAATGCTGGGAACCTGCACTAAGTAGATAAATAGATAAATAAATAAGGATGCACACAACACTACCACAAGTGTACACAGTCCCCAACTTATGATGATTTGACGTAACAATTTTTTTTTTACTTTGTGATTACATGAAAGCGATACACATTCAGCAGAAACCATACTTTGAATTTTGATCTTCTCCTGGTCTATGGATATGCAGTACGATCTTCTCTTGTGATACTCGACAGTGGTAGCGAGCCATGGCTCCCAGACAGCCATGCCATCGCGAGGGTGAACAACTGATGCCCAACTGTGGGTTAATGCAAGTGTTCCGAGCACGTTCAAGGTAGGCTAGGCTAAGCCATGGCGTTCAGTAGGTGTATTCAATACATTTTCCACTTACGATATTTTCAATTTATGATGGGTTTATCCAGAGGTAACCCCACAGGAAAGGTAGGCGCATGTGTACAGTAAATGTTAAGGGGGCTCTGAAGCCCAGCCTGAAGTCCTGGCTGTCACGTCCAAATTATGAATTTGAAGGGGAAGGTGCTATTCCTTAAAGGACAAGAGTGAAACAAGGAGGTGCCCAGAGAACACAGCTCTACTTTTTTTTTTGGAGGGGTGGGGGGTTGGGTCAGAGCTGGAGGAGATTAAGGTGCTAAAATAATTACTGACTGAATGACTACAGCCTCTGGGACTTGCTTCAAATGGAAGGGAAACCTCCCTCCCTCCCTCCGCACCTGTGGGTGTTCAGTGCACCAGTCTATTTCGGTGGGTAGGAGATTTCTATAATAAAAAGAAGATTTCTTCTTCTCAGGGGCAGAAGGTGGAAGCAGAGGGACAAGGGCTGTCGGTCTCCCGCAGGTGAATGTGCCGCTCTCAACGGGGAGACAGTGGAGCAGGCCGGCCCGAAGGCCCGCTTTCCGCCCGAGCCTCCCCCCTTAACTACAGACTGGGACACGCAAAAAGCTGGCCACACCCCTCAAAGGCCCCAACGGGGGTGAAAAGAGCCACTAACTGAAACCTCAGGAAATAACCCCAAGAGCTGGAATCAGCTACCCCATTAATGAAATGTAGGTGGTTGGTGTCCTGCCACAGGGAGGCGCAGTCACCAAAACAACAAATACACCTCATCCGGGTGCCGGCACCCGACCTGCCACTGAACCTGAGGACCAGCCCTGCTCCAGGGCTCCAGGAAGCCCCTCACAAGGTCTCTAGCAAAAGGGTCAGTCCTACCCTGCGGGGCGGGGCGGGGCGGGGCGGAGCGGGGGCGCCCGCTTTGCAGTAACGCGCAGGGAACCGCCACAGGCCAGATCGGGGTTGGTTTCACACTTAGCCAGCCTGTTCCACCTTTCAGAACTCAAGGGCACCCCGACCTCGTGCCCAATTTCCAGGCTCGCCTTGTACCCAGCGCTCAAAGTTTTCAGTTTGCCAATTCTTCCAGTCCCCACCCCCTGGCAAGCTGGGGGCAGAGGCATTGTTCTAAAATGAGAAAAAGGAGGTTTCGAAAATAAAAGCTGCCTGTGAGCTATCTCAGCGGACTGGAACGCAGCTTTGGGGCGGGGGACCCTGCCCGGCGGCCTCAGCCTCCGTCTGACAGGCGCGCTGACCGCCCACGCGGCGCTCCGCTGCCCGGAGGAGCATCCGACAGCCAGGGCCGCTGGACGCTCCAGCGTTCGGCAGCCCCGCTTCCAGTTGGACCTTTAGAGTCGGCGGCCTCGACGGCAGAATCCTAAGCCCTGTTCGCGGCGGGTGGGGACCGGTGAAAAGGGTCTAGGTTGGCCCGATACCCCCGGGAAGTCTACGGAGCAAGAGTAGCAAGAAGTCCCGGGGCTGCCGGTGGGACCTCAGGGAGCCGTGTCCACGCAGCAGACGCGAGGGCAAGTCCCTCCAAATCTTTCCGTTCAAAATGCGCCCCAAACTAGGTAACGCGCTGCCACCTGGGGCAGGAAACTCCTTAGAAGCCGCGTGCCCACCCCACCCCCCCCAACCCCGCCGCCCGCCAGCCCCGCGCAGGTGCCCCGCGGCCTCACCTGCCAGGCGCCCGAACTCTCGCGCCCGCAGCTCCCGCAGGCCGCGCTGGCCGTGGCCGTAGCCGTAGGCGAGGGGCTGCGCGCTCGCCTCCCGGAATCGCTCGAAGGCCAGCAGCTCGGCCCCCGGCTGCGCCGCCCCATCGGCCATGGCCCAGGCCTGCCCGCCGCGCTGTCCCGGCGGCCGGGCCCGGGGAGAGCCGGCCCACGAGGACTCCGCCCGTCGCGCCCGGGCCGCGCCTCCACGCCTCCGCCCCGCACTGGCCCCGAGTCCCGGCGATGGGCGGCGCGTCTGGGACGGGCCGGGCTGGCCTGGGCCGCGCTGACTCGCGAAGTTTCACTTCTTTCCTGCCTTTTCCCACCTGGGGCTGGGGGGGGGGGGGGGGGGGGAGAGTGCCCGTTTCTGTTGTCGCTTAGAACAGCGTCCCCACGGAGCTCACGGAGCTGCCCGGACACGGAGTGCTACGTTCTCCTTATCTGTGTCCCACGGGGAGGCCGGCGAAAGAAGGAGCAGATTGCACTTTCTGCTCGGCATCCTCGTAACCCTCCCCGCGGACTCTCCCGGGTCCGAGCTCCTCACAGCTCCGCGGACCGTCGCTCTCCGCGGCGGGATTCGGTGTGCGGGGCAGGGCGTTTGCAGGGACTTCCCCGGTGGCGCTCCCCGGAGGAGCGTGTGCTCGCAGGTCCTGAGAATGCGGCTGAGCAAAGGGGGGCGGGGGGTAAGATTGGAGATGCAGGCGGTTTGTTAATCAAGTCCGAACCCGGTAGCCAGGAGGAGACCTGGACGAGAGCGCCTGTCCCTTTCCGGCCTCGCGCCTGCATCCGGGATGCCGGGGAACAGAGCGGCTGGTCCCGGGACACTATTGCGGCCAGTGTGGAGGGCAGGCCAGAGTCCCGTTCAGGAAGTGTGGGGCCGGGCTCGGGGCGGGCGGTCAGGTGCCCGAAATAGGGCCCAGGTGTGAAGTAGGAGGCCTATCGGGGAGTGGAGTGAAAGGGGCCCAAGTCCGGGGGCCCTGGTGAGGTGCACGGTGTGGAACCACGTGGGGGTTGGGGGGGCGGGGCAACGTGCTGGAGTCCTAAGTAAGGGATTCAGAAGTGGGCCGGGTCGGGAACCGATGTGGGGGCCCAGGAGTGGACCACTGACTCTGGAAACACCGCGGAGGGACCAGATGGGAAGGGTGCCCGGGTCCAAAACAAATGGTGTGCGCTGCAGCCAGGCCCGCGGGGGCCCAGCCTCTGCCTGTACAAAAGCGCAGAGATGCCCTGGCCCGTGGGGCTCAGGCGGTTGAGCGTGGCCTCTGGCACAGAAGGGTCGCCGGTACCATTCCCAATCAAGGCATATACTGGGTTGCGGGTTCAATCCCCGGTTGGGGTACGTGTGATGCCCATCCCACCCTTTCCTGATACCTTCTGGTGATACTTCCAGCAAGAACTTTGGGTTCTGATGCCATCTTGGCCCCTATCCACTGCACTTCCTCCTGTAAATGACTTCCGGCAACGATAATGAAAGCTGTTATGGAGCTGTCCCTGTGGACCAGGAAGGGCACTCTTACCTGTACTAATGATTCAACCATTAAATAAGCAGGTATATGAGAAAGAGTAACTCGCTCAATGGCACACAGAAGAAAATGGAGAGTGGGGGCGGGGAAGCTCCTCCCAGCAGCGTCACTGTGTGTGGTGGAGGAAGAAGGTGGGGCAGGTTTGGGGGCAGGATTTGAAAGGCTTTAAGCCAGGCTAAGGGACTGAAATTTTATTCTGAAGATTTTTAAGATGATTTGGCAGAACTGTCTAATGGCGATGACCAGGGTGGATGGGGTGGGGAGAAGTGGGCGCAGGGAAACCAGCTACAACTTCTGGCAACTGTCCAGCCTTGAATCACTGAAGATGACACAGGCTGTCAGGGGCATTCACTCAGCATTCCCGGGGTAGCTGCTCCCTGCTAGGAACACCATAGGTGCTAGGAAGACAGCAGTCCACAACGCAGCCTCTGGGCCTGAGAAGGACATGAAGGAGATGGGTCCGCAGTCAGATCACCCCTCCACGCTGCAGAGCGCTGGAGAAGGGCCTTCAGCAAAGGTGGGGCTGAGGTGGTGAAAGCCTCCTCACCTGGGACTCCAGAGGGTCCTGGAAGAGGAGGTGGGGGACGGAGGGCAGCACTCATGTGCAAAGGTCTGGAGGTAGAAAAGGCTCCGAAAATTCCAGAAGCAGGAAGTTCAATGCAGCTGAAGCACAGACTGTGGTTGTGTGGGAATGAGGCGTGAGGACGAGCAGTGAGTCAGATTGCAGTGCAGGAAGACACCGGGGGTCCTTCAGGTCAGCGGCTGCGACAGTCTTGTCTGACCCCCTGGCAGCATGCGCAGGAGCGTGGGTGTGGGAGGATGCAGGCGGCACTGTCCTGCAGAGACTGGGCAGAAGTCTTGGTGAGGAGCAATGAGGGCCTGATCAGAGGCCCAGAGGGTGCAGAAGTGATGGAATTCAGAGACAAAAGGGGATGGAGGGAAGACTGGCTCAGGGTGACTGGGTGGATGCAGGGAGCGGGGGCTCAGGCATATAGACAATGTGAAGCTCAGTCTAGGATGTCTAAGTGGAGATTCAGGCCCAGAGCTCAGGAAGGGCAGTGTCCATGGTTGGAGACACAACTTATGGGAGGGGTCATCCCAGGAGCTGGGGAGTGTTCAGGGAGAGGGCAGAGCCCTGGGGATAGCAACTTTTAAGGGGTCCTGGCCTACAGCCACTGGTTGGTGAGAAGGTACGAGGTGGGAGGAGCCACAGGAAAGTGCCTTGGCAGCAACTAAGGCTGAAGTTAGGTGGTATGAAGGGTTATTTCGGTGGGGAAGGCAGTCCATTATAATTGCCAAGTCTCTCGAGGTGAGGAATGGTAGAGGTTTTCCCACTGGCTTACACCCCCAGGCCTCGTGACCATGGAGGTAGCTGGGGGCCGCAATTATGATGGATCAAGTTTCCTGCCAAGTAATTGGGATGGGGGTGGGGTGAGGGGTCAGAGGAGGCTGAATTTGGCTTGGATAATGAAATTAATCTAGTACTTCCTGCTAGAGTGAAATGCATCCCTCCCTCTCAGTGAGAACCGGCTGACTGCATATTTGGGTACCTGAGGAATCAGAAGCAGGCTGCACAGCTGGGACCAGTGAGAGGAAGCAACAGAGCAGGCTTCTCCTCAAAGCCTGCAGAGTCAAAGCTCTGGTGCAACGACTGGAGAGCAGTGGAGAGAAAAATCGGAAGCCCAGGAAACTCCTCCCCAAGTGACAGGCATTTCCTGTGGATAGAAGCTAAAAGGGCAGCTTGGAACCACGACATGGTTGGGAACAAGGCTCCATTATATCTAAGCCCATCATGTTCAAAACAACAAAGCCCCACCCGTAGGAGGCAGACCACAGGAGAGGTGGGTGGACCCGGAGCAGGGATCTTCCCCAGGCAGTTTTTCTGGGGACCGGCTCCTCCCTGTGTTCGTTCAGGGGAAGGCCACCCCCCTTCCTGATCCCTTTTGTGTTGATTCCTTCCTCCTGCTCTTTGCCCTCTAGCTCTTTATGCCACCAAGATAGGGAAAGGATCTGACAATACGCTATTTACTGACTGGTGGATTACACTGGACAATGCTTCCTCTGCTAGGGAAAGGATCTGACAATACGCTATTTACTGACTGGTGGATTACACTGGACAATGCTTCCTCTGCCAGCCAGCCATCTATGTTGTCAAACTTACCCTTGAATTCACCAAATATTTGACAACGCACCGTGCTAGATGCTGTGGAGAACAAGAAAGCAAATCTGATGCCCAGGGGTTTAGGATAGTGGGCTTTCGTGGATTCCCTTTGAGAGAGAAAACAACCATCATACACCAGAAAGAATATTTTGCATTTTACTGGGCTTACCCTCAGTTACAGCCAGTGAGAGCCAGGATTCCAACACATTTCTGATTCCTTAAACCCAGGTTCCAGCCCTCACACCGAGGTTGCCTTGAAAAAACACATAGATTTGTGCAAAAGTGGGTAGAAGGCCGTGCATTCCTCTTAGACAACCCAGGATTTTCTATGATGGATAGGATTTCCAATTTTAAAGAGAGAGGGATTCTGCCCTTTTATTTCACTCCTAAACTTGCTATCTCCCTCTAATTCCCACATCTTGCCTTTGGAATCAATAACCAACTCTGCTTCCCTGAGGCTACTGGGAAGTGACTTGGCCCCTTGCTGTCCAGGGTAAGCATGTACTTGGAACAGCGAGTCACCTCTCCTGTGTCTAGGAAAGATGTATAGGTTCGGAGACCGCAAATGCTTAGGCTGACGCTTGGCATCAACCTGAACTTTGTTCTGTGCACCAAGCCGTGAAATGAGATAGCAGGGCAACAGGGAAGGGCAGGCTGGAGATTCTGAAATAGTCCTCGGCTTCTCCGGAGCAAATTTCCAAGACTACCTTTTTGCTTTAACATTACAAATGACTACCACAGTCCAAAGGGTGCTCCTTTGGCAGATTACAGCCAGTGTGTGTTAAATTACAACGCAGGCTGCCCACCTGTGCAGCAAGTCCTCTGAATGCTTACTGAACTGATTACCCAGAGTGGTGGTCGCCAACCGGTGGTCCGAAAGGTTGGTGACCGCTGACACAGAGGATTGCTGAGGAAGATGCTTCAAGACAACTTGGGAAAACTGTCTACAAGCTCAACTAACAAAACAATAACCAGCCATGGGTTCAGTTCTCCAAGACTAGGCCTGCTCTCAGGGACATTTCAGGGATTGAATTCTATGCTGGAAAGGGCTCTGAAGGACTAAATCTGCTCTGGAATCCAGCACGCATGGGAACTGAACAACTCCCCGAGTGCCAGTGGGGTGAGAGGCTCAGGTCCTTCAGCTGGTAAGCAGGGAAACAGCAGTTCAGGGAGTTCTACCTTCTGAGGTTGGGAAGCTCAGATGCTCACTGCCTTGGCATGTGTGTGTGCACGCCCGCGCGCGCACACACACACACACACACACGCACACACACACACACAAGAAACAAGTAAATACAGTCCTAATTGTCTAGAACTGCAATATGGGTGCCCATTAGCCACATGTGGCCACTGAGCATTTGAAATGTGGCTAGTCAGAATTGAGATGGACCCTAAGTGTAAGATGCACTTTATATTGTACAAAATATAATCAATAATCTTTTATATTGATATGTTGAAATGATACTATTTTGGATACATTGGGTTAAATGTGTCATTAAAATAAATTTTACCTGCCCTAGCCGGTTTGGCTCAATGGACAGTGTCGGCCAGAGGTCTGAATGTTCGCAGGTTCAATTCCAGTCAAGGGCATGTACCTCAGGTGCAGGCTAGATCCTCGGCCCCGGTTGGGGTGTGTACAGGCAGCAACCAATAGATGTATCTCTCTCACATCGATGTTTTTCTGATGTTTTTATCTCTGTGTCTCTCTCCCTCCCTTCGACTCTCTCTCAAAATCAATGGAAAAATATTTTAATACTAGAGGCCCAGTGCACGCATTCGTGCACCAGTGGGGTCCCTCAGCCTGGCCTATGCCTTCTCGCAATCCGGGACCCCTCGGGGGATGTCGGACAGACTGCGAAGATCGGCCGAAATCCACAGTCTTACATCCCCCTAGGGATGTAGTAGTGCACGAAGTGGCAGGAGGTTGGGGAGGAGCCCATGCTGCTCCACTCATCCCAGCCTTGCTGCACCTGCCGCCACCGCCCAGTAAGCTCACTGATGCACAATGACCACCAGGGGGCAGCTCCTGCATTAAATGTCTGCCCCTGGTGGTCAGTGTGCATCATAGCGACCGATCAACAGGTTGTTCAGTCACTTTGGCTTTTATCCTAGCTAATAAAAGAGTAATATGCAAATTAACCATACCTCTGCTACACCCACAAGCCACGCCCACCAGCCAATCAGGAGCGAGTATGCAAATTAAACCAACCAATATGGCTGCAACCATGCAGAGAGCAGGAGGCTTGGGTTTCCCTGGCAATGGAGGAAGGCAAGCTCCTGCACTCCTGGCCTCTGCTCAAGGTTACAAAGTTTCAATTATAGAAGATAAATAAATCACAACAAAAATGGCAACAGCCACGGAGCTGGAGAGAGCAGGAGGCTTGAGTTGCCCCTGGCGATGGAGGAAGCCAAGCTCCCACAGCCCTTGCCTCCGCTCAAGGCTACCAAGTTTCAATTATAGAAGATAAAAAAATCCCAGATACCAGGGCCTCAGCTTGGGTTGCCAGGGGGCGTGGTCAGCCTGCAAACCAGCACAGGCCCCTCGCCCAGGCCTCCCCACACCCCAAGGGAACCCCCACCCTGATCAGGGACACCCTTCAGTACAAACCAGCTGGCCCCCACCTGTGCACCAGGCCTCTATCCTATCTAATAAAAGAGTAATATGCAGATTGACCATCACTCCAACACACAAGGTGGCTGCTCCCATGTGGACACAAGATGGCCGCCACAAGATAGCCTGGGAGGGACCAGGTCTGCAAGGGAGGGCAGTTGTGGGCGATCAGGCCAGCAGGGGAGGGCAGTTGGGAGGAACCAGGTCTGCAAGGGAGGGCAGTTGGGGCCATCAGGCCAGCATGGGAGGGCAGTTGGAAGGGACCAGGCCTGCAAGGCAGGGCAGTTGGGGGCGATCAAGCCTGCAGGGGAGGGCAGTTAGGGGCGACCGGGCCAGCAGAGGAGGGCAGTTGGGAGGGACCCAGGCCTGCAGGGGAGAGCAGTTGGGGGGTACCAGGCCTGCAGAGGAGGGCAGTTAGAGGTGACCAGGCCTGCAGGGGAGGGCAGTTAGGGGCAAACAGGCTGGCAGGGGAGCAGTTAGGCATCAATCAGGCTGTCAGGGGAGTAGTTAGGGGGTGATCAGGCTGGCAGGTAGAAGCAGTTAGGGGCAATCAGGAAGGCAGGCAGGCAAGCAGTTGGGAGCCAGCAGTCCTGGATTGTGAGAGGGATGTCCGACTGCCCGTTTAGGCTGGGCCTAAACGGGCAGTCGGACATCCCTTGAGGGGTCGCAGATTGGAGAAGGTGCAGGCTGGGCTGAGGGACACCCCCACCCCATGCACGAATTTCGTGCACCGGGCCTTTAGTATATATATATATAGATTAAAATTAAAATATTTTAATATTCCCTTCAAAATATCCAATGGAATAAAATATCCTTGATTCCATGTCCCAAGAGGATCAAGGCAAACCTCCACTCTCACCTGAGTCTTCCTACTACCTCTCATACTCCCTCTTTTTTTGTAAACCCTCATCTGAGGATATTTTTTCCATTGATTTTTAGACAGAGTGAAAGGAGGGGGGGAGGGAGAGAGAGAAGGAGGGAGGGAGGGAGGGAAGGAGGGAGGGAGGAACATCTACATGAAATAGACACATTGACTGGTCACCTATGCACCCCTATCAGGGCTGAGGAACCTGAAACCAAGGTATGTTCCCTTGATCGGGAATCAAACCCGAGACCCTTCGTGCGCAGGCCAAGGCTTTAACACTGAGTCACACTGGCCAGGGATCATACCCCCTCTTAACATTCTCACCCCAACTTCCAATTCCTATACCCACCTCCCAAACCTCAGCTGGCACACCCAACAGTCTGTTTCTCTCACCTTCTTCCCTCTGCTCCCACTACTCATTCTTCCTGGGGACATCCTTTACTCTCATGACTCATCTGTGACTTCACATAAAATCAAATGATTCAGAACTTGACTTTTTAGCCCCTTCATCTATCAAGATTAAATGTTCAGATGTTCTGCTTTAAGTCAAACCCTAAAAGAAGAACCCATCTACTTTTAAAGAATGAAAGAAATGGCTGGCTACACTTCAAACTCCCAATGGCCTGCCAAATTCCTAGAATGGTTGGTGTGTACTGGGAAAAAGGGGTCAAGACCACACTTTGTGTGGTCTATTTACAAAAACTGTTTTTAAAAAAAATTGAGTAATCTAGCTTTCATCTCTTTTTTATTTTCTATGTCCTCCCTCTGAAGAAGAAAATTAATGATACGTCCCAAAGAGAGGCATATGAAAAGAGAAAGGCAAGTTCAGTCATGAAGAAAGAACAGAGTTCTTATCTGAAATATATGGATGTAGGTCTGCATCCCGGAAGGTATGGGCAAGGTCCTGAGGGTGTCTGTATATATAACAATTTTGAATAGAGTCTGAAGCTTTCATCAGATTTCAAAGGGTCTGTGATACAAATTAATATACTCCTATAGAACTTACAAATGAAACTCAATGAAATTATGAAGACAGATCCATTTACATGATTTAAAGGTTTTAAGACACTAATGATTATATGCTTGTAGTTATTAAGTCCATTACAGTGCACCTCTGTTTACTTTGTATATCTTCACAGTATGATCTTCACCACAACTTGCAAAATGTAACCACTCAGGGTCTTCTGCTTCCTTCTGCTCAGTTTTTCCATTACAATTCTTCCAGCATAATTTTTTGATAGCAAGTGTATGGCTTTGGCTAAAACAAAGACAGAGAAAGCATTAAATGAATGTGTTCTATGACTAAAAAATATTTTACTGGGTGCTTACCTACATGTAATTTAACTAGTATATTCTTACTATTAATATTAACATAAATGAAATCAAAACCTGAAAATCACAATGTACAGGTTTTAAAATACCATCACTAATTTTTTAGTAATTTTATTCTAATCTTGAAAACATCTTTTACTGAATTACTGATTAAGGATACCACCAAAAGTGTAAGAAACAGAGAATGACTTTCCATCAAATTTTGTTTTAATGATCAGTGGAATTCATGACATGGCTATTAAGATCAGCCTTTCAGATAACTTTACTGAATGTGTTTCTTTAAGAATTCCAACTTTGCAACGTATTTCTAGATTATTTTATTCTTCTGACACCCCTATGACATGGACGGACTCTAACTCACATATTTACTGCTGGGTAAGGAAGGACAGTAAATGATTTAATAAACTACCCAGTGAAAGAACCTTGGTCTTTAATGTGATCTTCAAGTGCATGACCTTGAGCAAGATGCTCATATTAATGCCCATCCCCACCCCCAAGGCAGACCCCAATGCTCCCAAACATAGATTATTAATAAATATCTATGAAAATATATCCTCTGTAAATTTAACCTACAAATTAGGCATCCAAACCAAGAAGGAATAAAGTGAAAGACTTATATTTTAAAGCAGTAAACGTGAAAATGACAGAGCACACAAATTAGACTTTCAAATACTGAGAGTCCCTGTCACCTGATGCACTCTCAGTTTCAAAGGTAGGACTACAGGTTAATCTTGAAGTCTGAGACATTTAAAATCAGCACACCAGAAGCTATGCCACCATATGACTGAGCCCTTGCGAGTGGCCCCTCTGGGAGGTCACACACATCTCCACAGTGCTGCTGTGCCTCAATGCTTCCTGAAATCCTTCTAAAGGAAATGCTTCCACAGTTTCATATTATACAGGCTATGACTTAAGTACAATCAGTGATAGCTCATCTTTGCGTGAGGATGGATTTGATTACTAAAAACAGTTAAGTCATTTGGAGATGAGCTTTAAATGTGTAATCTGTAAAAGATAATGTGCAAACAAGCAATTTGGTCAAGCGAATTTTTAAAAATAGAGTTAACAGCCCTGGCCAGTTTGGCTCAGTGGATAGAGCGTCGGCCTGCAGACTCAAGGGTCCCAGGTTCGATTCCGGTCAAGGGCATGTGCCTTGGTGTGGGCACATCCCCAGTAGGGAGGTGTGCAGGAGGCAGCTAATCGATGTTTCTCTCTCATCGATGTTTCTAACTCTCTCTCCCTCTCTGTAAAAAATCAATAAAATATATATATTTTTTAAAAATAGAGTTAACAAACATCAATTTCAAGAGATATACCACACAACACAGGGTTACCTCTCAGTGGTAAGCACTACAAATACAGATCTGTGTCCTCCTCCATGCAAACATGGCATAAAATGAGCCACTCAAGATTTCATGATTTCTATCTAGTCTGATGGAAGCAAAAAATTGGAAGAAAATACCTTTGGCTTGTTTCCACACAGGGGGCCCAGTCATTTACTTCTGGAACTTGATTAGTCTTTTTCCAGGTGTATAAACAAATCCTTCCACACTCTAACCCTACTGCAACAATGTATCTGTTTTTGAGGGAGGGAAGGAAGGCAGTTATTAATTTAGCAAGAATTTCTGTGCATCTCCACCATCACTCCAAAGTAGCTCCTCAGTGTTCCCAACCACCCCACATCTACAAAGGTCTCTGTTTAAAACCACCAGCCCAGAATATGGGGCCTTGCTATACTGTGCCCTCACGGGGCCTCCTATCCACCCAGGGTGCCCACAGTTTTACCTCTGTCCTCCACTGGCAAAGCCCAAAAACCAATGTTTCCCTGGCCAGCTGCAGGGGTCCCCATTCTGCTGAAGACACTTATTACCCAGAAAGTACCACAGTCCTGAATTTGGTGAAATATGAACCTTTGAGCCACACTCCCAACTTCCCGTTCACCACTTTGAATATCAGCAAGTTCTACCAATTTAAAAATTCTTATGAGAAACATAAACATTATGAAAAAAATATCAGCTCAGAAGCTAAGAGCCCATAAGTGTAGGAGGGCTACAAATTGAAACCAATGAAGCCCTGGCAGAGACTAACCGTTGGGACAGGTTAAGCACCGGGCAGACGCTGACAGCTGTGACAGACCCACCCACGTCCAGGACGGAGGAGCAGGGGCCGACGCTGTGCTCGATGGCGTCATCGCTGGAGTCGCACTCACCCCAGACAACCACCTAACACAAACAGATCAGACTCTGTAAAGCTTTCTCTTTGCAAGGTTTCCAGCAATGCATCAGAGAGTTTCAATGACATAGATATGCAAAATAGCTGCTCTGGCAGTCAAAAAAATTCAGCATTTACATGTGTGTTCCAGGACTGAGGAGCACTTTAAGCACCACAGAGAAGCCACAGTGTAGCAGACACAAGTTGCTGAGACCTCAATAACCTACATGTTCCACCCAAAGATGGACTGCCCCTGCCAGGGGGTGATCTGGCATGCTCTTCACACTCGGGAGTTCTGATCCAGCAAGATTCAATTGATCCTGTCCTCCCTGAGGGGCTCAGGCACCTGCCCAAGAAGTTACCACAAAATGTATAGGGACCAATCAAGTCCTTGGCTCTTCCTCTACATCACCCACAGCTCAGGGCAATAGCCCAGCTGCGGGGTAACCTTGAGGACAACCCACATAAGACATGAGGTTTCCCTGGAAGCTTACGCCTGAAGGGGGTGTGACTGGTCAAAAAGAAGTGGAGAGGGAAGTAAAGCGGATAGTAATTGCAAAATGCAGGACCAAAGCAAGATTTTGAGTAGAAGGCTCTGCCCCAACAAGTGGAAGAGCATTTCTGAGCATGTGCAGTGGATGATGCCTAGTCTGTTTCAGCCCTGGTGTATCCCTGAGAGCCACAGCTGGGCCATCTGCTACTGGGCGTGACTGTGGAGGACAGGACAGCCCTGCTTCCTGGGCAGCTAGCAGAGCACAGGAAATAAATGCCAGGGAAGAAGTGAAGGTCTGAGGGAAAGCGTTTCAGGGTTGACATGTCAGTGTCTCACTGCCCACGCTGGGCCTGCACTTCAGTAATTTGTACCATGACTAGGACTGGCGAGGGCAGGGAAAGGAAACACTCCCTGGTCTGCAAGCACCGCAAGCAAAGGAAATCAAGAGTATGAAACAGAGGAAAGACCAGGAGCCAGGCGAACATGCCTCAGAGAACAAGGGTGAGGTTCCTGGTCAAGAACCCATTGCTAGCTAGCTTACTCTGGTTTCTGGAAATGTTGGAACACATACACACATACACACACACACACACACACACACACACACACACCACTCTCACTACTGAATGAAAAGGTAATAGTCATTTGTTATAGAAAACATTTCATTCATAAAAACATGAAAAAGAAAAGTAGAAACTTTTCCCCCATATGCCCTTTGCCCTGCTCCTGCTCTCCTCCTTTCTTAGTCTTGATCCACTTCATTTATTCCTTTTCTCCCACTGGGGCCACCTGATGCAGGCCGTGTAAGAAAGGTCTTCTCATATTTGAAATTTCAGATAAATGTGCTATATAGCATTTAACAAGAAAATACTTTTTCATGCATGTATATGAAAAACACAGACGGAATATATAAATCGGTTTTTAAAAGTTTTATCAGAAAGTCAGGATTATGTGGTTTCTATCCAAACATACCTGTAACAATATTATTTTACATTTGAAAACTATTAAGTTAAAAAAAAATTACCTTTTTGTCTCGGCTTCCAGTGAAGAAAAACTTGCTATCAGGACTCCAATCACAAGACCAAATAATTCTACTGTGCACAGCAGTGACTTTGTTGGTGAAGGCAAACAGACTGAAAATTGGGTCTGAAAGAAACACACATGCACTACTCACAAAGCAGAGAATGCTGGTATTTTGCCTGTTAAAAAGCTACGTTTAAGTGCCATGTACATCATGCAATTTAGTATTCAATTTCCAAATGCTGACTTTTGCAACAGACCACGGCTAGGCAGCTGATCCCTTGCCAGAGGCTATGTGAATACTGTTATTTTTCTAGTAGGGAATGAGTTATATTGACAAGTTGCTCTCTAGTGATTGATGACAAATGTCTTCCAGGCACTTAGCTAAAGGTCCAGTTTATGCCTATGGAAGAAGCCTGAAGCAATTCAACCTTATTCAGGAAGTAGCCAGATTTGTATATTAAGCTATGGGAAAATGATTAATGCACCCTTAAGTAATTTTTTAAAAACCCAAACTTAAAAAAATTTCCGTTGTAAGATTTAAATGAAAGCTAATGTCTAGTCCTTATATGGACTAAAACTAAAACATATAACTGCTTATGAGGAGGAAAGAAGGTATCTATTAATCCATAATCCATAAAGATACGGAAAAATCAATGGATATGTTACTGGTATCACTTTTAACTTTTTAAAAAGTAAAGGTTGCATGTTAGAAGTCACTAGTTATTTGCAAGAGCAATCAGTCTTTTCTCACACGTACTGCCGGTCTGTGTCACAGTCCCTGGTAGTCTCTAAAAGACAAGAAACCAAGGGGCTAGAACTGTCACAAGATCAAACTGCATGCAGATTGCGTCAATGGAAAAATTTAAAGTAGGAGTAAACAACAGATATTTACACACTCTCAAGATTTTACCCAAAGAAACTGGGGAAAGAGGAATGGCCACTGCTGAAAGCACACAAAGCTTTTTTTTCTTTTCTTTTTTTTCAATTTATGTCAGACTCAGTAGAGAATGCAGGTAGATGTGTTAACATCTTGCCCAGGGGCCATGTTATCCACAGATGGATGCCTAAAACACCCTTCCCAATGATGCGTGACAGGAAAGGGTAAGAAAGGGTAAAGATAATGGTCCTTCTAAGTTTCATATTTAATTGTATCTTCATTATTCCTACCCCATAAATTCCTAGCTTGGACTATGCCATCCATTTGGTTTTATAGTGGCATTCTATAATCATTTGCAAAATCTAAATTTTCTGCATACAGATTTTTATTTCTTTCACTGAGATGTCTGAACACATGCCATCCTGACTACATAATCACAAGGAAGTCAACCCAAAGACCACCTGCATTTAACTTTTACAAGGAAGGCCGAGTCGGCTTCAGTTACTATAGAATTCTGAAAGACTGCACAACAGTGAGACTCTGCCTTTCACCTGTTATTTTTTCTTTTCTTCACCCAACAGCTGCTCAAGGTGGACAAAATGGATAGAACTGTCTTCCTGCTCATCTTCCCAATAAGAAACTGTTTTTACCTAACTCAGGTGAGATTGTGTCCTGCCTTCGCCACAGTGACCAGGTCCGATCTCTGGAAACAGCTAGTAAGAACTTGTCATTAGGTGAGAAGGCCATCTGTGTGACAGTCAGGCTGTGGAAAATCAGATTCTGCACCTGTTTCCAAGATGAGGTGTTCCAAAGAATGATGGCTGCATGCTCTTTCTTAGCTGCCTGTAGGATAGAGATGAAACCATAGTTTAAAGACATTCACTTCTAGTCAATATGGAGTAACAGGTATCAGATTTACTCTCTCGTGTGAAAAAATCAAAAATCCAGACAAAGTATATGAAAACGATGGCACTCCAAAACCGAGCTATCTGGAAACAAGAAACACTCATCCCTAAGAGACAAAATGAATCAGAGTGGTGGGGAGGGGGGCAGAGAACATCATCGAACTCTATGACAACTTCAAGCAGTTAAACACTGGTTTAACTACAATCCCCAAAATGGGTGAGAAGAAAAAGTACTTAAAAAGGTAATGGCTGAAATTTTTCCCAAATGGATGAAAACAATAAACCTACAGATCCAAGTTCAAGAAAACCCAAGCACAAGAAACATGAAGAAAACTATACCAACAATAATTAAATTGTTTAAAACGAGCAATAAATATGAAATTGCAGTTGGGGGGGAAGGGGGGAGAGCCATTACTGAGGAACAAAGACAAATTATAGCGGACTTGTGAGAAACAATGCAAGTCAGAATAAAATGGAGCATCATTTTAATATACAAAAGAAAAACCAACAATTCTTTCCCCACCATAAATAACATTCAAAAATGAAGAAATCTATTTTTTCCAAACAAAACCTGAAAAAATAAAATTCATGACTAGCAGAATTGCATTACAAAGAATATTAAAGAATATAATTTAGGCATAAGGCAAATGATATCCAATGGCAATTTTTTTATTATTTAAATCTCTATAAAAGAAAACTGGTCAAAACAAAAATAATAACAATATATTATGGGATTTCTATGAATAAGTAAAATGTACAATGGCAATAACACAAAGTAGGGGGAAACAAAAGTATACTTCTATAAAGTTCTTAAATAGTACATAAAACAGTGCAACATTACTTCAAGGTAATGTGGTAAGTTAAAGATGTATACTATAAAATGTAAAACCAATAAAATAACAAAACAAAAAGCTATATCTACTAACCAAATAGAATAAAGTAAAATCATAAAAAGTAATCAATTAATCAAATATAACTAAAATGAAACAAAAAATAGATGGATCAAGTAGAAAATAGTAAGATGACAGATTTAAATCCAACCATATAAATTATGACATTTAATGTAAATGGTCTAATAAGATCCCTATTAAAATGAGATTATCAAGATGAGTAAAAAAGCAAGACCCAACTATATGCTGCCCCCCAAAAACCCACTTGAAATAAAAGAAAATAGATAGCCTAAAAGTAAAATGATAGAAAAGATATATAATTCAAGCACAATTCAAAAGAAAGCTGGCTTACAATATGAATAGCAAGGTAGATTTCAGGTAATATATAACCAGAAATTAAGAAGAGCCAATTAATTAATCAAGAAAATCTAACAACCAAAATGTTTTTACGACAGTTCAAAATACATAAAGTAAAAATTGACCGAATTGCAAGGATTAAAAGACAAGTGCACAATTATAGTCAGATATTTCAAAATGCCATTCTCGATAAAACTGAAAGGATAAAGACTTGAACAATACTACCAACCAATGTGACCTAGTTCATATTTTCAGAACACTCTACCTAAGAGAAATAGAATCCATTCTTTCCAAAATGAAAATGGAAACTTACCAAGATTAAATTTTAAGATTCAAATCATATTTGTTCTCTGACCACAATGAAATGAAATTAGAAATCATCAACAGAAAGATAACTGGAAAAAGCTCAGCATATGGAAACTCAATTCTACATTTCAAAATAAACCATAGGTCAAAGATGAAATCAAAGGAATATTATTAAGTATTTTTAATTGAATGAAAATGAAAACACGACATATTAAAATTTGCGGAATGCCTCAAAAACAATGCTTAAAGGGAAATTTATAGCACTAAACATGTGTGTTCAAACACACACAAAAAACCACAACCCAATATGGAAAAAATTGGTAAGTTAGACTTCACCAAATCATACGTCTGCTCTGTGAAAAACACTTTCAGTAAAATGAAAAGACACTGGGAATTATCTATGATTGACAGTGCCCAAAGCTAAAGACAAATTAGCTGCTCAGTAGCAGCAAACTATCCCTGCTACTAAGCCCCATTCTTCCCACAGACCCCTGTAACAGAAGTACTGTTAGTACCACCTTCACAGAGGGGCCAAACAAGGGGGGATAGGAGGGCACAGCAATCTCTTACAATGCCTCTCAATACCGACCAGTGGCAAGAAGACACAGCAAAGGCAGGGACAGTGGGCCATCCAGATGGGCAGCTCTCATCATCATGCTTAAAACAAGTAAATACATTTTAGAAAAGTTAGAGGAATGTGTGGGTGTGAGACCCTTCAGACAATGCTCCATAAACATTATTTCACTCCACAGCACATGGATAGATTACGAACAGTGAGTTCAAGATCGGCTGGTCTCCCAGGCATATGTCTGGAGTGCACTATTCTGCAGTTGCATGCTGGGGCTAGCTGAGCAGGCCACCACCCTGCCTCATCGGGACTCAGGCGGAGGAGCTCCACTCACTTAGGTCCGTACTAAGAGTGTCCTCGAGAAACCATCAGATGGAGTGCCCTCGAGTTTCACCTTCTCATTCCCATGTCTCCGGGATTCAAATTATTTTTAATGTATCATATTTTTAGGTCTCATATTAACATACGAATTTTTGAGTAGGGGCATAAATCAGTTCAAATCAAGTATTTAGGAATAAAAATGTGCAGCTGAAACAGACTTAAAATGCAAGTGCAAGCTTTTGATGAAACAGAAAGAAAAAGGGACTGAGAGAGCAAGATTCAGAAAGAGCAGACACCAGGGCCGTTCACAGTGTTCTGACTAAAATACTACCAATCTAACGACTCAAATACCTGTGACCAAGTAGAGTAAAAAAGTAAAATTCCCCTACCTTACAAGCTGAGGCAAGCAGAGTCTTTGAATTGTTACAAGCAACACAAAACAACTCGTAACCATGTCCATATCTAAAATTTAAAACGAGAAAATACATGACCCCCATATTAGTAAATATCCTCATGCTGAAAAGTTTTAAAACGTGAAAAGAATAACATCAACCTCTCTAGCTAACATACAGTTCTTTTAAGGAACATTAAATTTCTGCCCAGGCAAACATTTTGGGGAAAAACAGAGACTGGAGAAAAATGCCAAAGTCCTAGAAGTAATACAACTTATTCAAACAATAAGATTAAAATAAAAGGCTTGGCTAGCCAGAGTTGGCTCAATTGGTTGAGCATCATCCCATACACTGAAAGGTTGTAGGTTTGATTCCCAGTCAGGGCATATACTTAGGTTGTAGGTTTGATCCCAGTAGATTTTATGGAAGGCAACCAATCGATGCTCTCTTTCATACTGATGTTTCTATCTCTCTCTAAGCATGTACACGGGTGAGAAGAAAGAAAGAAAGAAAGAAAGAAAGAAAGAAAGAAAGAAAGAAAGAAAGAAAGAAAGAAAGAAAGAAAGAAAGAAAGAAAGAAAGAAAGAAAGAAAGAAAGAAAGAAAGAAAGAAAGAAAGAAAGAAAGAAAGAAAGAAAGAAAGAAAGAAAGAAAGAAAGAAAGAAAGAAAGAAAGAAAGAAAGAAAGAAAGAAAGAAAGAAAGAAAGAAAGAAAGAAAGAAAGAAAGAAAGAAAGAAAGAAAGAAAGAAAGAAAGGAAAGAAAGGAAAGAAAGGAAAGAAAGGAAAGAAAGGAAAGAAAGGAAAGAAAGGAAAGAAAGGAAAGAAAGGAAAGAAAGGAAAGAAAGGAAAGAAAGGAAAGAAAGGAAAGAAAGGAAAGAAAGGAAAGAAAGGAAAGAAAGGAAAGAAAGGAAAGAAAGGAAAGAAAGGAAAGAAAGGAAAGAAAGGAAAGAAAGGAAAGAAAGGAAAGAAAGGAAAGAAAGGAAAGAAAGGAAAGAAAGGAAAGAAAGGAAAGAAAGGAAAGAAAGGAAAGAAAGGAAAGAAAGGAAAGAAAGGAAAGAAAGGAAAGAAAGGAAAGAAAGGAAAGAAAGGAAAGAAAGGAAAGAAAGGAAAGAAAGGAAAGAAAGGAAAGAAAGGAAAGAAAGGAAAGAAAGGAAAGAAAGGAAAGAAAGGAAAGAAAGGAAAGAAAGGAAAGAAAGGAAAGAAAGGAAAGAAAGGAAAGAAAGGAAAGAAAGGAAAGAAAGGAAAGAAAGGAAAGAAAGGAAAGAAAGGAAAGAAAGGAAAGAAAGGAAAGAAAGGAAAGAAAGGAAAGAAAGGAAAGAAAGGAAAGAAAGGAAAGAAAGGAAAGAAAGGAAAGAAAGGAAAGAAAGGAAAGAAAGGAAAGAAAGGAAAGAAAGGAAAGAAAGGAAAGAAAGGAAAGAAAGGAAAGAAAGGAAAGAAAGGAAAGAAAGGAAAGAAAGGAAAGAAAGGAAAGAAAGGAAAGAAAGGAAAGAAAGGAAAGAAAGGAAAGAAAGGAAAGAAAGGAAAGAAAGGAAAGAAAGGAAAGAAAGGAAAGAAAGGAAAGAAAGGAAAGAAAGGAAAGAAAGGAAAGAAAGGAAAGAAAGGAAAGAAAGGAAAGAAAGGAAAGAAAGGAAAGAAAGGAAAGAAAGGAAAGAAAGGAAAGAAAGGAAAGAAAGGAAAGAAAGGAAAGAAAGGAAAGAAAGGAAAGAAAGGAAAGAAAGGAAAGAAAGGAAAGAAAGGAAAGAAAGGAAAGAAAGGAAAGAAAGGAAAGAAAGGAAAGAAAGGAAAGAAAGGAAAGAAAGGAAAGAAAGGAAAGAAAGGAAAGAAAGGAAAGAAAGGAAAGAAAGGAAAGAAAGGAAAGAAAGGAAAGAAAGGAAAGAAAGGAAAGAAAGGAAAGAAAGGAAAGAAAGGAAAGAAAGGAAAGAAAGGAAAGAAAGGAAAGAAAGGAAAGAAAGGAAAGAAAGGAAAGAAAGGAAAGAAAGGAAAGAAAGGAAAGAAAGAAAGAAAGAAAGAAAGAAAGAAAGAAAGAAAGCCCTTAGCTTGTTTGGCTCAGTGGATAGTGCGTCGGCCCTCAGACTGAAGGATTCCAGGTTTGATTCCGATAAAGGGAAAGTACCTAGGTTGCAGGCTTATCTCCAGCCCTGGTTGGGGCACAGGCAGGAGGCAACCATTAGATGTGTCTCTCTCATATCGATGTTTCTCTCTCAGTGTCTCTCCCCCTCCCTTCCACTCTCTCTAAAAATCAATGGAAAAATATCCTCAGGTGAGGATTAGCAAAAATAAAAAGGAAAAATTAAAAAAAAAACACCAAGTTTTCACCACGAGCCAGCCAGTACAATAAATAATAAACCATGAAAAGGTTTTGATGGGGAACCAACAAAGGAAAAAAAGACAAACAGAATAACAAATCAAAGTGTTTTTTTTAAAAATGGAAGATACACAAATATATGTTATTAAGACCAATAAACAAACCTAGTAAATAAAGACATAGTAATATAAAAATCTATGTGAAGTTTGATTCTCACCTATTATGAAAGCCACTAAAAAATCTTTAGAGCAGAGGGGAGGGAAATGTAGGTTAGAGGAAAGCCAAGGAGAAAAATCAAGTTGGAGGGGTGGAAATCACAAGTTATGACAGAATCAGACCAAATTGCTAACAGTTTAACTCACAGTTTTTGAACTTCAGGCCACAATGTATTCTGCAAAAGTTGATCCTCAGTGGGAGGTTCTACAATAAATTTATAGCACTGCAATCATTTTTTCTATTTCCGTGCAAATAAAAAAGCAAATGCTAGAGCACTTATTTAGGTCAGCAGTGGCAAATATGAGTACTAATGATTCTATTAAATCATATTTTTGTGAGTTCTTACCAGAAAGTATGGAGGGTTGAAAGGCCATCTGATGAGTCTCAAAACCTGCCCTAGTTAACAGCTCTTCTTCATCAGAGGGCTGAGGAGCTATATCTCCTGGTTTAAAAGAAACATGTAACATCATGAAGATAGTCACCATCTTTACGTCTCCTATACATGTTCCAATATTAAGGCCACCAGTTAGAAAGTAGTGGTACTTCAAAGTAGTGTAATTCAAAGCCATAGCCACGTGATTGCAAAGCCAAGGGCATTTCTGTTTCTGCCTCTCGTGTTTTCCAATGTGCTCCTAGGAGCACCAGTCAGTTCCATAAGGATTCCTTTCTTTTCCTTTGGCCTAACATGTCCCAGGTTTATAAAACATGGAACATTCTTTCAGCTACCCATATTAGCATCCGTGGTTGTAGTGCTCCATGACACCATTTCAGGGTCTGCATGTGTACAGAGTACTTGTCACGAAATGTGTAAAAAAGGAGACAGATGTGTGTATTGTGATTTTAAAAAAATACCGGCTATAATGAATATTAAGTACATGTTATACAAATGTGTAAGTAGATTTACATACCAATAATTTTTTTCAGCCTTACCTTGAAAAACAGCTTTATTTGATAATCCCAAAGCAGGGACAGTAGCGCCTTCTGGAAGATCACCATCTTGCTGGAATAAAAAGTACGATATATGTTTTAAAGTTACTATTACATCAGGCACTACAAAAATGTCATGCTCACAAATGCTGAAAAGCAGTTTAAAGTTCACCTGTGTGTGGATACCTGCCCAACTTTCATTTCCTGAACCAACAGATGCAACGCTAGGCAATCACTCTCCAACAGACAGGTTCCAGCTAACCCGCACTTCTCTACCCAATCCAGAAAGTTGGGCATCCTCTCATTGAATCCTAATAGGTCACCATATTTTCATTAAACATATTTAAATACTCAAATATTTTTTAAAAATTTTACAGAGTACCATCTGAAATGCCAATGATCTGTAAGTTATATCAATCAAATTATCTCATATGAAACTATGTGTTAACCATCAAAACCAGCACAGTGATGATATACAGTATTCATACCTTAATTTATTATTTAAATTTTTTACTGTCTTGACTTGGGCTAATTTGTTACAAAACTTCTGGTTTTAATATTTAAATATTTAATATTTAAATTACTGCACGCACAAGTTTGTCAAGCCAATAAAATGGTTTGACTTCCTTCCTACCCATTTATAGCCTTAAGCAAAATTTTTTAAAATTTAAATGAAGTGATAGATTTAGTTAAAACATTTAGAGGGATACTCACATTACAAAGTACACGATTCAATGATTGGCCTGTAATGGCACAAAAATTTTCCACAAAATTCCGAGGTGCAGAAAATACTCGAAGAACTTTTTCATCTGCTCCAGATACAAACTGAAACCGATCAATCATTGCCAAACATTTCAGGTCATATCCATGTATCTGAGGCCGTGCAATTTCATGCCAAGTCACCTGGGTATTAACATAGGATAAACAAAAATGACCATCAGTTCAAAAACAGAATTCTTTTCAACAAGCAAAATATCAAATGCAAAAATCATTGATTATGTCATGGAGATATGACCCTAGGGCAGATTCATCCATGTTGTTGTTTTCAATCCTTTTCACTGGTAAGTAGTTCCTTGTATAGATATACCACTACTTGTTGATCCATCTACCTCCTGTGAAGACATCTGGGCTGTTTCCAGTTGTTGTCTTTAACTAAAAAAGCAGGCATGAACATTCGTGTACAAGTCTTTGCGTGGCTATAGCTTCTATTTCTCTTGGGTACTAGTAAATATTACCTATAAGTAGAATGGCTGAATGACATGGGAGATGTATATTTAAATACTAGAGGCCCAGTGCACAAATTCATGCACCAGTGGGGTCCCTCGGCCTGGCCTGTGGGATCGGGCCAAAAACGGCTCTGACATCCCCCAAGGGGTCCCGGATTGCAAGAGGGCGCAGGCCAGGCTGAGGGACCCTACTGATGCACGATCAATCCGGGGAGGGACGCGGGAGGTTGGCCAGCTGGACAGGGACCGTGGGAGGGCTCCAGGGCATATCTGACCTGTCTCACTCCGTCCCAATCAGTCCCGATCAGCTGGACCCCAGCAGCAAGCTAACCTACTGGTTGGAGCATCTGCTCCCTGGTTGTCAGTGCACGTCATAGCGAGTGATTGAGTGGTGTTAGCATATCATTAGCATATTAAGCTTTGATTGGTTGAACGGACGACAGGGCACTTAGCATATTAGGCTTTTATTATATAGGATTTCAGAAACTGCCAAAGTATTTTCCAAATCGGTTTATACATTTAACAGCAGTATATGAGAGTTCTAGTTGCCCACTTCCTCATCAACACTTGGTCAGTCTTTTAACTTGAATCATTCCAATTCGTGTACAATGGCATCTCATTGTAGCTTTCATTTGCACTTCCCTAATTACTAATGGTATTGAGACTCTTTTCCTGTCTTTATTTTTCCTTAGAGAAATATCTGTTCAAATCTTTTGTCCTTTTTTTACTAGATTATTTGTTACCCTATTACTGTCTTCGGAAAAGTTTTTTCTATATTCTAGATATAAGCCTTTCCAGGTATGTAAATACTTTCTCCCTATTTGTGACTTGTCTTCTCATTTTCCTGACAGTGTCTTTCAAACAGCAAAAATTTTACATTTTTGTTCAGTCCAATTTAATGATTTGTTTTTAACAGATCATGGATAAACAAACAACGGATCATGGATAAACAAACAAACATATCAGTAACACATCACCAAGAGCAACAGAAAATCACTCCAAATCATTTGCTTTGTTTTTCATTTGACTATATTACTCCCCATCTCCTCAACTCTATTAAGGTGAATCTACCATATGCTACTACGGCAATGATGTCAGTGGCCAGTTTCATTAGCTCTCATGAACTGACCCACAACTGGGTTCCATGAGTGTTTGTCAGAAATTGAAGCTGCATATACTGGCTTTCTCTATTGCATAGCACAGTTTGATGACTTGCCAGTGGTCAAGTTTTCTGAGCTCAGTCCAAGATTGAAAAGTTTCCTGGACAAAAACCACCCCCAACCACTATTTATCTAACACTATGACTTTAGAAATTAGCTTTTACTGCAGACTTGCTATTGTTTCCTAATGAATTAATTACAAGGCATCACAGAACTTTTGTGTGGAACTGAAGTAAATACATTTAACATTTGAATTATTTGAATTGTAAAGAATGCATGTATGCATAAGTTTTTAAGAAAATATCTAACTGTTTCCAGAATGCTTGTATCTTTTTACATTTCCTCTAGCAATGTATGAATGTTCCAGTTGCTTTGTATCCTTATCACCACTTGTTACTGTATTTCTTACTTCAGCCTTCCCAGAGGGTGTGTTGTGACATCTCATCTTGGTTTTAATTTGCATTTCCCTAATAGCTAATGATGTTGCTCCACTTTTCACATGCTCATGGATATTTTTTATTAACGGGGATCAATCAAACATGACAACATTTTACCTGTGATTGATCTTTTCTATTCCATGGAGCAAAAAGTCGAGTTGTCTGGTCAGTACCAACAGTGATGATAAATTCTCCTTCTGGATCCCACATTAGATCTTGGACACCATCAAAGTGTCCTGAAATGACAATCTCTGGAGTCCACTCTCTCTGTAATGAAAGTGCTCATGACACATCAAAATAACCAAAGACCACTACCACTCAAAATAAAATCTGATAATGCCTTCAGCCCTCAGGTCTTCTACTGGGAAAGACTGAAATCCCCAAGCAAGGTGAAAAGCTAAGTAAACAAGATGGGATTTTAAAATAATAGAATCTGGGTGCTCTCCCTCCTGGGAGCATACCCCTTCCTTTCCCTGCCCTCTCCCTCTCCATCTCCCCGTCCCCAAGGAAAAAAAAAAGCAGACTCTGTTTTTCAGTCAAGCATATTAGAACTTACATTCAAATATGTTGTATATCCTTTAAAAACGTAACTTTGGGCCGTAGCCTGTTTGGCTCAGTGGATAGAGCATCGGCCTGAGGACCAAAGGGTCCCAGGTTCTATTCTTGTCAAGGGCACGTACCTCGGTTGCAGGCTCCTCCCCAGCACGGGCCCTGGTTGGAGCTTGTGCAGGAGGCAACCAATCGATGTGTTTCTCTCACATCGATGTTTCTCTCTATCTTTCCCTCTCTCTTCCACTCTCTCTAAAGATCTATGGAAAAATATCCTCAGGTGAAGATTAACAAAAAAATTTTTTTAAATATAACTTTGGGAAATTCCCCTCCATTCATCATTTATTGAATACCTCCTAGAAGCCAAATACTACTTAACCTTTCTATGCCAAAATTAACTCTTCTGTAAAATTACCTAATTCATAGAATCGTTATGAGGATTAAATGAGATTATATTTGTAAAGCACACACAACAATGTCAGCACAAAGGAGGTACTATGTGAGTATTTATTTGTTAAACTAAATAAACAAAGAGTACTGTGTAAAATGAGTTATTAGATTCCAATTGTATGCCTCAATGGCTTCCTTTACTAAGTAAAGGGAATTGCAGAGTAGAAGACAAACGGGTGAATCAAGCCTAGTTGGTTCACTTTCTGAGGGAGCCTACACAAGCCACCATATAAAATAATGATAACGAAATACAGAAAATTCATAAAGCTGGTCACCCAAGGATATGTTTTTATTGATTTTAGGGAGAGAGATAAATATTGATGTGAGAAAGAAACATCAATCGGTTGCCTTCCATATGCGCCCTGACCAGGGATTGAGCCCACAACCTTTTGGAGTAGGGGAGGACGCTCCAACCAACTGAGCCACCTGGCCAGGGCCACAGAGCATCTTTTTTTTTTTTAACATATATTTTTTATTGATTTCAGAGAGAAAGGGAGAGGAAGAGGAGATAGAAACATCAATGATGAGAGAGAATCTTTGATCGGCTGCCTCCTGCATGGCCCCACTGGGGATCGAGCCCACAACCCGGGCATGTAACCAGGAATCAAACCGTGACCTCCGGGTTCATAGGTTGTGACTTAACCACTGAACCACACCAGCCAGGCTTGACAACTTTTGAATGTCTATTAGGGCAAAAACCAAGTGGTGGTAAAACTTGTCTTAAGAGGAAAATTAAATCTGTCTAAATACCTAAAAGGTCATTCAGAGACAAGACTGATGAATGGGGTCAGTGATTAAGTTAAACTGTACTCTTTTCTGGTCAAAAATAAATAAAAAGGCTATGACAAAGAAATGCTATTAATTTCCTCTGTGGCATACAACTGATTCTAAAGTTAGCACTAATGGGAGTTTCCGGAAAGTTCTGAACAAAGGGCAGCTTTTTGGACTATCAGTACAGTCTTCCACTGCAAGTCCTAAAGGGCAGTTTGTTTTTAAAAATCACACTCTTGCCCTACCCAGTTTGCTTCAGTAGACAGACGTCAGTCCATGAACTAAAGGGTCCTGGGTACAATTCCGGTCAAGGGCACGCACCTCAGTTGCAGGCTCAATCCCCAGCCCTGGTCTGGGCATATATAGGAGGCAACCAATTGATGGGTCTCTCTCACATCGATGTTTCTCTGTCTATCCCCCTCCCTTCCATTCTCTCTAAAAATCAATAGAAAAAATATCTTTGGGTGAGAATTAACAACAACAACAACAACAAAAAATCACTCTTGATCATAACAAATGTAAATCTCTGGTTTGGGATGTTGACGTGCAGAAGGTTGTGTGTGGGGGGTGGGGGCTGGCAGGCGGGAAGGGGGGGCATATATGGGTATCTTCCATGCTTTCTGCTCAATTTTTCTTTGAACTTAAAACTGCTCTAAAAAATAAAGTCAATTTTAAAAAAATCACCCTTAATACTTGTAAGTAGCTATTATAAATGTGAAGCCAAGTTACAAGCACAAGTACAGTGAGATTATGTCTTCTGGTTTGAGTTTCTCCTTACTCATCTGATGCTTTTTCCTATGCAGGATCTCAAAGATCACCTGAAATACAGCTCAAAGGAGCTCTGAGTTAAGAATGAAATTAAATTTATCCCCCAAAATATTTCTTTCTAAAAGTCATCGCTGATGATTTCCTGTTTCACTTAATAGTAGAAACGAGCCCAGCCAGCATGGCTCAGTGGTTGAGCATCAACCTATGAACCAGAGGTCAGGGTTCGATTCCAGGTCAGGGTACATGCCCAGGTTGCAGGCTTAGTCCCCAATGTGGGGCGTGCAGGAGGAAGCCAATCAATGACTCTTTCTCATCACTGATGTTTCTATCTCTCTCTCCCTCTCCATTCTTCTCTGAAATCAATAAAAATATATATATTTTTTTAGAAAAAAAAAAAAGGTGCAAACAATCATGAAGATCAACCATAAATAGAAGACACAAGGGAAAGAGCAAGTCACCCTATGTATTGAGAAGTCAAATACTCATAGGTAACACACCTATTACAAAGCCCACAAATTAAACGTTATGCAAATCCATAAACTTGTACTTTATAAAGGAAGCCATTATCTGGTGATTCACATTTCAGTCAATGTTCTGACTTCCTTAATTTATTAAAATACATTTATATAGTATCCAATATATGCCAGGACCTGTTTTTTATGATGTACAAATATTAACTCATTTAAGCATCATAAAAACCTTAAGTGTAGATGCTATTACTATGCACATTTTACAAATGAGAAACCTGAGACAGACTTAGGTAATGTCCTCCAGGACATACAGCTGGTTAGTAAGTGCTGGCGCGGAATCTGAATTCAGATGTCTAGCTCCAAGACCTGTGCCCTTAGCCACTATGCTCCTGCTACTGCATTTCCCCAAACCCAAGCAGCAGATAAGCAAATTAGAAAGTAAAAGATGGAATAATGTTCAGCATGATCAGAGGAAGAAGATTACCTCTCTTTGAGAAGAGACCAAAATTATAAGAAAAAGCGAAAAGGGCCCAATACTTGGAAGGCCATGTAGAATTACACATAACAACAGCCCCTGAGAGCATCAATATAATCCATCACAAAATAACAGTATTCAGAATGCCCTTTTGTCAGTCACTTGTTCAATCATTATCTATGGAGTACCCAGCCATTCAACAAGAAAATATCAAACTATGTTACCTTCTTTAAAATAGGAAAGTTACACATTTTAGGAAAAGCTCCCATAAAAAAATTTATATAGCTTAAAGGAAGAACTTAAAATTTATATAGCTTAAAGTTCATTTATGTAGAAATTTTATATATGTGCAAATTTCAATGCCTCACCAATGCTGAAGAAATGAATACTTTTATTCTTAGAAAAGTATGAATTTCTTACCTAGTAAACTATAGTATAATGCTTACAAAAAGAAGTGATGTCATTCGAACTTAAGTGTCTCTACTGGTACTATGTAGTGCTATAAGTTAACCTGGGTTTCAAGTGCTTTTCTTACTGGGTTAGCTGCATTCTGTTTCCATAGGTGCAATGCTCCATGGAAAGCATGAGCGATGATCAGAGAGCCATCTTCATTGAACTGGCAATCATAAAATCCCAGAGTATTTCCACCTACTTCCCCTACTCGAACCTATAGCAATAACAGAAAACAATTCATAATCAATAGAAACCATTGATTCCAGAGATTATGTTCTCACTCATTTAACAAATACAAAGAGTGAACATCTGCAGCTCTAGGAATACAGACTTGGGAATTAAATATTCAGTTTATAAACTCAATTTTCTATTCCTTAAATATCCACATTTTTACCTGTTCTAGCCAAACTCCTGACTCTTCATCTGGAGCCCAGAGAATCATGGTTTTATCCATTGAGGCAGACAATAATCTCATTGGCTGCTGTAGAACACCATCTAAAAAATATAAACTAATTTCTTTAGGTTTTCACCAGGCATCATGTTTGTAGATTACTAGAAAAAACAACATGGATATTGCAAAAACATTCACTTTAGCAATGCAATAGCAAAATCTGAAACCACCACAAATGTCTACCATAAGAACAAGTAAACAAGTTGTGGTATATTTAAACAGTGCAATATTAAACTGCAATCAAAATAAACAAACTAGAGTTACATGAATCAACATGGATACAACTCCAAATGTTTAGCATGGTAAGCTAAAAAGGCAAGTTGTAAGAAGATAAGGACACACTGAGATCGAGTCAGTAGCTGTGAAACTACTGTTTGTGGCGACATCAATGTGTAAAGTATAAAAACATGCCTGGGAATGCTAATACCCAGAATTCAGTACTGCAGTTGCCTCTAGGGAAGGATGGAAAGGCGAGGGCTCAGGAAATACACAGGGGTCCTCAATATCTATATCTTTCTTTTTTAAACTGTAGCAAATAAGGTCTAATATAATTAAAGCTGAATAGTGGTTACCTGAACAGTAATGATGGATAGTCTCTATTTTAGCTCTGGGGAAGAATGAGGCTTGTGCCTTACTCAGCTCCACCCCAGCACCAGCATGAGCATGCACATAACCATCACTCCAGAAGTGGAGGTTAAGGGCAAAAGGATGAGGGGATCTTATTTTCTCATAAATTATGCATGTCACTATTACCATCTTTGTATTGTCAAGGGTAAAGGATCCAGTGAAGTTTGCCCGAAAGTCAATTTCTCTTCAATCCCATAAAGAATAGTCTGAAACTTTTCAGAAAAAAAGATACTGGGGTGAGGCACTTTCAGTAACTGTGGCAGGAATCACCCTTTTCCTGCTCAGGAGCACAATATGCAGTGGAATTGAGTGTCCAGCAGAACAGGGCTGCAGTATTACACTTCGTCAACTTGAAAATGTCTTACATTTGAGATCTCTAATCACATTCAAACTACCCTCCGTTTTATTTGGTCAGCTTAACATTCTGCATGGGAGATTTAACTGACGAGGGATATGTGTATGTTTTTTGTCCTACCTTTGTAAAATGAAGGCTGCCAATGAACTGCATTCACCCAGCTTTCGTGACCAGCCAGCACTGTCTCCAGAGTAACCGCAAATGCCATTTTAATACCTTTAACAAATGCAATGAAGAAGCGCTGTTTCCTCAAAGCTCTTCTAGATAAATTTTTCTCTACCTTTGTCTCTACCCGGTCAGAAATAAACATTAAAGAATATGCTCTATTTTTAATATTTTCTGGGATATATTGTTATACTACAACTTAAAAGCAAAAAACAGACATGCCAGCCTCCTAGCTATGTTTATCATTATTACAGTATAATAATCTAAAATGCCATTAAAAAAAAATTAAGATAGCCCTGGCCAGTTTTGCTTAGTGGTTACAGTGTTGGCCTGTAGATCAGAGTCTCGGGTTTGATTAAAATATCCTCAGGTGAGGATTAACAAAACAAACAAAAAAAGATAAATGCAGAAGTACAGGAAGGCAAGTCAGTTTGAAAGTTTGTGACCTTTCAAACAAAATAATTCATAAAAATATCACAAAAAATTTCAACTTTGGGAATAGCTACTTATAATATGCTGGTTATAGTATTTCTTTGCCCCCTCCACCCCCATAAAACTGTTACCAAAATCTCAGCCCTGGCCTGTTTGGCTCAGTGGATAGAGCCTGCGGACTGAAGGGTCCTGGGTTCGATTCCCGGTCGAGGCACATGCCGGGGTTGCAGGCTCGATGCCCAATAGGGGGAGTGCAGGAGGCAGCCGATCCATGATTCTCTCTCATCATTGATGTTTCTATTTCTCTCTCTCTTCCTCTCTGAAGTCAATAAAAATATTTTTAAAAAACTGTTACCAAAATCTCAACTCTTATGGGCTTTATAATTAAGAAGAGTAATAACAAAGAAGAGAATTCCTGGGGGAACAATGCTCACTGAGAACTAACTTTACAATTTAGATACACATCCAAAAATACCTTCTTCAAAAAACAAACAAAAATAACTTCTTCAAATACAATTATTTCAACAGGATCAATACCCCATGCAGGGGTACTGTTCTGATGCCAGACAGTATGAAAATCAAAATTATATATACTCCTCAAATGCAGGGATTTAGCTTGTCTTGTAGAGTATCTTCCAACTAAGGTACAGCTAATTCACATGATTTCTTTTGATCTTCATATGCTAAAATTACAATTTAGTAACATTATACAAATTAATTTATTGAGAAAACAGTTTGAAATATTTTCAGCAATTTTAAAAAATCTCACTAGTATGGTTTACAACAAAAATAAGTTTCATATATGAAAAATGACTCGTTTCATAAAAATTAAAAAAAGGAAAAATGCATAGTATCAAATTTCATGTAGGGCTCTGATATTTCTGAAAAACTAACCTTCACATAGGTTTATAATAAAACACAAATGATTCAGCTAGGAGACCTAAGTATTATTACATCAAATATTTTCATTATTACTCACTTTCATTTTCTACAGTGAAAGTATTTTCCTTCAGTCTTATATTATCATCATCCTGAGTTTCTAATGATGTTGATTTTAAATACATCCTCCATATTCGTATCAGGCAATCTTGTGAACAGCTTGCTAGGAAAAGATCTTTACCTAATTTTAAAAAAACACAAAATTTATTATTTTTAAAACAATATATTCTTAAATTTAGGTATAAGACTTTCTCTTCTACAACAGGCACACTTCTGGATTTCCTGAAAAAATTAGACTTTGCTTCCTTACCCTTCATTCATTTGACCTATATTCAGTTTTACTGACACTGACAAATATAGTACAATGCTGATAAATGGTTGTAGCATGTGATATTCTTATATACTGTCTACTAAGATCTACAAAGAACTTTTCAAGAATGCCTGCATGTGGAATAGTAGGCCCGTGTCCCATTTTAAACATCAACTTGTTTCATCTTCTACCACCCCAATTAATAGTTAGCAGAAGGGATAAATATCCTCTTTTCTAATTAATAGTTAACAGAAGGGATAAGTATCCTCTTTCCTAATAGTACATACAAAGAAATTTTTAAATTAAAACATAGGGGGCTGATTTCTTGGAAGTTACACACACTAGTCCTCATCTCAGTAATTTAGGAAAATTTCATACTGACCAAAGGCTGCCCATTCCACGCCTCTTATCCAATCCTCATGTCCACAGAGGAAAAGCACTTTCTGAAACTATAAGATAAAAAAATCATCAGGACTGGTGTAAGAATTTAATATTTTCATGTATATCAATTTCATTTGGTCCCAGCTAGTCCTGCTGCATCTCTTCTTAAAACACACACACACACACACACAAAACAAACAAAACAAAACAAAACAAAACAAAACAAAACAAAAAAACTGAGAACACTACTGATTAGACACAAGATAGAGGTCTCGTGAAAAATCTCATAATCACCTATATCGCCTGAGCAATGCTAAGTAGATAAGATCTGTAGACCTCAAATACTCTAAATGTTTACAAAATAGAATGATATACGCTATGATGTAACATAGATAAAAGGTGGGTAGTGGGACATTCACAACCATTTTAAACTGTCTTACAGAATGCAAAGAAACTATCTCCTTTATTAAATAAAAGAGGCTCTAGTTAACAACCCCCTTTCTAGAAATTCCCTCCCCTAGTTTAACTACTCAAAGTGTACATAAGGTTCAGAAGGATCAATAAACACTACCAGGGAGTGTTTTCACTGTAGGTATGATGTACTTCACTTAAAATTTTAAAGAAAAAACACTATCACAGTATCTTCCTTCCCTTCTTCCCCCACCTAGCGACCTGTTTCCTTCTAACAACCCTGGATCTGGTAGTCAAGGCAGCAGCAGCTTGGCGGGAAACCATCTAACAAAGAATTGTAAGAGAAATACTCCTATTGGATTATTTTGGTTTAGATGAGAACATTCCTGAAATCCTATAATCTGGAAATAGTCCACATTAAGAAATGTAATTAAGCAGAAGCTAATTTCAGTCTCTTCATAAACATCATCAATTACCTGATCATTCTGTTGAACAAATAAGTGGATTTTGCAGTCATCATCGCCACATGCTAGTATTGGTACTGGGGGAAAAAAGAGGCTTTGCTGTTAAGTATTCAATCAGACATTATGATTATCACCTATGATGGATTCTAAGCTCTAAAGAACCCTGGTTTCTATTTCTCACATCACTGAACAAATAAATTGAAAGTACTCAATAAATGTCAATAGGAATAAAGTGAACACTCTAAATGTCCTATTAAATGGTTACTTGGCAACGAATGACTACTGATCGAGAGCCCTTTTCTCCATTATATGTATTTTATGATAGAAGAAGCAGCAAAAGGGGAAGCGCGAGAGCAGTTGGGAGCATTTTCACTGTCAGACCAAAGACAATTATGAAAAGTTAGCCCAATCTATGTATTTAAAAGGCTAATATGCTAAGTGTCTGACCATTCATTCGACTGTTCAACCAGTCGCTATAAGTACTGACCACCAGGGGGCAGACGCTTCGACCAGTAGGTTAGCTTGCTGCGGGGGTCCAGGCAGATCGGGACTGGGCAAGATGGGCCAGACACGCCCTGGAGCCCTCCCCAACTCCGATGGGGTCCCTCGGCCTGACCTGTACGCTCTCGCAATCCAGGACCCCTCGGGGGATGTCGGAGAGCCAGTTTCGGCCCAATCCCCGCAGGCCAGGCCGAAGGACCCCACCAGTGCACAAATCCATGCACCAGGCAGCTAGTTGAATAATAAAATGAAGAGCTACTATCAGCCTGGCATCATGGTTACTGCACAAAGATGCAGTCATGGTATGGTTGTTACTTTGAGGGCCTCACATTTTGAGAATTCAATAGTAAAACAAAATTCCTGAAGCAATTAGAGAACCAAATAAAAACACATATAATTAAATACGTGGTTAAAAAGCTATGAGAGGTGTGAGTGTAAAATTCGTTTTCTTTAATAGCACAAAAAAGTAATTCACATTACCAAGGGATAGCCTTCATGACTGTGGAGCAAAATAAAGTAGGAATTCTTTCTCTAGGGAAATACCTTGCTACCAGGTGAATTTTTCAAAGATTTTATCACTTTAAATCCACTAAAAACAAAACCAAAAAACTCCAGTCACTTGGCCTCAGTGTATGTGAGAAGACATTAAATTCGATGTTATGAAACCAGAATGTGAGAGTTCCTCCTCCAAGGGAATCCTCACACAAAATGGAAGCATCACATGAAACCATGAGTTCGCAGCTCCTACCCCAAAAGGCAAGAGGTTGGTGGCTTCCAGACCCGCCTCTCTCCACCTGGCCTGTCCTCCAGGTTACTGAGGAGACAGAGAGACAGACTCACACTGGCCATCATCTCTGCGAGGGATGATCAAAGGAAGTACAAATGGGTTTCATAGCAAAAGGGAAAATTTTCTGTTTGGAGATTTTAAGTGAGTGGTCTTAGGCAAAAATGTTATCATGCAGGATGGAAAGGGGCTGTCCTCTCATAAGAAATGCTCACATGGTCCATCTTCAGTACTTCTCCAACTTATCCCAGACCTTCACCATCTAAAGAGCTAGACAATTCTCCCAAATTAGATCTACATACATCATTAATATACTTCATAAATAGCAGTATCAATCTTGATTACATTATGAAGTCATTTAAATTTTCAACAGCTACCAAAATCCTAATAGCCTCTTTTAATCTTCTGTTCTATATTCAGATCTTTTGAATATTGAAAACAAAGTATATTAGCTAGGTCTCAACCTGTTTCATGAAAAAATTTAGATACAAAATTGAGACCAAATGTTTCTTTTAGGTTCTGGTCATAGGGAGATATGAAAATACTAGAGGCCCAGTGCATGATTAAATCATGCACGTGTAGGGTCCCCTAGACCTAACCTGCCATCCAGGCCATATCCACTGCCCCACAAAGCCTAGCACGCTCCGCGGACACTGCTAGCAGCCTGCTCCCCGCTTTTGATGGCAGGGGGTCCGCTGGTGCTGGAGCAGACACACAGCTCCCCGCTTTCAATCGCGGTGGAGCTGGCTGTCTGTCCGCTGGTGCACCAGGCCTTTCGAAAGCCTCGGGCGCAGCGGAAGCTTTCGAAAGGCCTGGTGCCGGAGCAGACAGACAGCCAGCTCCCCCGCTTTCACTCCCCGCTTTTGATGGTCCGCAGCAGGACGTGGGCTCGCTGCCCCAGAGGCCCCTTCTGTGCCACAGTACAGCCATGGCGCAGATGCTGAGCTCGCGCCGTCGCTGGCGACGCAAGCTCAGCGTCCCACCGACCCAATCAGCCACCCCGGCCACCTCGAGTCCCGCCACCTGCACCTCCCGCTGGCCCAATCGTGGGCGTAGCGGAGTGATGGTAATTTACATATTACCCTTTTATTATGTAGGATATTGCTCTTAAGAAGATACTCACCATCAGTATTAGGCAAAAAAGATAAGCAGAGAGCCAGAGTGAATCCATTTCCAAAGCTCAAGGTCTGAAGGCAGGTTACTAAAAATTAATGAAAAACACCATGAACGACTGACTCTGGGCTTATCTACCTAGAGACTGAGCAGCAGCATCACACTAGCAGGGGTTGAGAGAAGCCAATCCTGAGCCCCACACACCATGTGAATTGAAATGGTCAATGTTTAACAAGGTTACAGAGAACAAAATTATTTATATTGAAAAGGCTGGGAAGAAATTTACATCTATCTACCTTCTACATATATAAAACCCTAATATGCAAATAGACCGAACGGTAGAACAACCAAACAGTCGCTATAATGTGCACTGACCACCAGGGGGCGTACATGGAACATGGTGGGAGTCGGCCATGGCGGGATGGTGGAGCAGGTGAGCGGGGGCTCCAGACCAAGGAGGGGCACTGGTCACTATCATTGGGGTGAGCCTCTGGTGGTAACTGAAAATTCTTTGCTCCCAAGTGCTGTGGTCCCGCCGGGCACTTGTACCTGCTGCTGGTGCCCGCGCCTGCTGCCAGCGCCGGCCCCACTTGCACCCATTGCTGGCACCGAGCCGCTGCAGGAACCTGCTGCCAGCCCCAATCGCCCCTCAGGGCTTCTCCACCTTCCCCTGCTCCTGAGGGGCAATTGGGGCCGGCAGCTGCCTCTTACACCCACTGATGGAGACAGCCCTGCTCACACCCACAGTCAGTGCTCGAGCCGCCACTTGCACCCGCTGCCAGCGCCCAGCGCCGGTCCTGATCGCTCAGCGCCGTCAGCGGGTGCAAGCAACACCTGCCGGCCCCGATCGCCCTTGAGGGCTCCTATACTTCCCACTGCTCCTGAGGGGTGATCGGGGCAGCAGCTGCCGCTTGCACCCACTGACGGCACTGGCCCCAATTGCTCCGTGCCGTCAGTAGGTGTAAGCAGGGCCGGTGCCATCAGTGTGTGGGAGCGGTGGCGGTGGAAGTGGGGCTGCCGTCAGGCAGGGGGCCAGGGGCCATGGCAGGAGGGGTCAGTGGGGGCATGGAGGATGGGCCAAGACCCACCCCTGTGCCCACCACAGCCTTGTGGCCCACAGTTCCTTTCAAGGTGCACGAATTCGTGCACTGAGCCCCTAGTCCTATATAATAAAAGGCTAACAACCGGTCACTATGATGCACACTGACCTCCAGGGGGCAGACACTCAATGCAGGAGCTGCCCCCTAGTGGTCAGTGCTCTCCCACAGGGGGAGCGCTGCTCAGTCAGAAGCCGGGCTCACGACTGGCCAGCACAAAGGCAGTGGTGGGAGCCTCTCCTGCCCCCATAGCAGCGCTAAGGATGTCCAACTGACAGCTTAGGCCCACTCCTCCAAGGGCGCCCAGATTGCAAGAGGGCGCAGGTCAGGCTGAGGGACCCCCCTCCTGAGTGCACGAATTTCGTACACCGGGCCTCTAGTTAGATTATAAAGTCTTTAAACATACCTGCTGAACCCTCTTTAGACCAGACTCGAACAGTGGAATCTGAAGCTGCAGAAACTATCAGCGTACGCAATGTAGCATCCGATACCCTTCTCTGGTAGACAGCATGCACTGCATAAACAGGTCCTTCATGGCCGTAGAGAGGAACCGCTTTTAAAAGCTGAGTCAGAAAAAACAGCAAAAACATTGTGATAAAAAGGAATTACCAGTTTCACCTTTAACTGGAATCACAGGATTAATGAATGGTACTGATAAAATGTAAGACCTAGAAATAGGTCCTTTGAGTTGAAGAGAATGTTAACTTTCAAGAAGTCTATCTGACCATATTAATGATACATAAAATGTGCATAACCTTGACACAGCAATCTCACATCTAAGAATCTATCTGAGGTGCTAACAGCAATAGTTTAACAAGTAATAAAAGCTAAATTCATCACACTCGCTTTTTGTTTTGTTTTCTGTTTGTGTGTGTTTTGGTAGAGGACGTGGGCATCGATCACACACTTTATAATCGTAAAAAATAAACCAAAAATTATTCATAGGGAACTGATTAATTATTCCACACATATACTGTAGCCAATAAAAAGGATAATGTAGATAAATATATGCTTATTACTATGGAAAGATGTCCATGACATTGAGAAATTAAAGAACATAGGCCAGCTTTGTGGAATGGTCCTTTCTGAATTAAGTCTGATGTTTTGTCATCAATACTATCTAAGTGCATCACATCCATGATGTCAATCTGTCCCAATTTTAGTGACGTTAACCTTGATATCTTAGTAAAGGTAGTGTCTGCCAGATGTTTTCACTGTGAACTTAAAATTTTGGGGGTTGATATGAGATTATACTTTGGGAGTAAGTATTCTATTCTCCATCAAACTACTACCTAGTGATTTTAGCATCCCCACAAGACACTTGCCTAAATCAAGCATAGCTGCAAAATGGAAACATGGCAAACAGAACTGGGACCCCACTTGTTTATCAAGTCCACCTGCTTGCCATGCAAGATTCTTGCCATGCATCATTTCTGTTGTTTTAGGTGTATTTCTTAGATTTCCAAATGTGTGAGACGCCACCACTTCCTTTGAAAGGTATCTTCCATAAATTATCTTCTCAAATAGCGATGTCCTCAGCTATTTCCCAATTACTTAGGCAAAACTCTGCTACTCCAGAGGTAATTAATTGTTATGTATAAGGGTCTGTACACTAACTTCCTTTCAACATTAACCTTTGGCTTCCTTGAAAAACATTTAAAATAACTCAGATACGGCCAAAACCGGTTTGGCTCAGTGGATAGAGCGTGGGCCTGCGGACTGAAAGGTCCCAGGTTCGATTCCGGTCAAGGGCATGTACATTGGTTGCGGGCACATCCCCAGTAGGGGGTGTGCAGGAGGCGGCTGGTCGATGTTTCTCTCTCATCGATGTTTCTAGCTCTCTATCCCTCTCCCTTCCTCTCTGTAAAAAATCAATAAAAAAATATTTTAAAAAAAAAATAAAAATAACTCAGATACGGTATGTATAATTGTACATACATACTAGACATCTGAGACAATGTTCATCAGAATGTTAACTCTGTTGAGATTTTGTATATAGTTATTTTCCTTTTTTATACTTTTCTATATTGAAACTTTTTTTATGAGTCTGTATCATTATGCCTTAAAAAAATTAAATCTATTGAAAACACTTCAGATCTTTAAACAGGGTTATATTTCAAACATCACAGAATTTTAAAAACTCAAGCAAAAGAAATCTCTCAAGTTCACCAGCTTTTTAAAAAACAATGCTCACTGTTCAAAGGCTGGAACCTCTCATTATACCAGCTTAGAATTACTTCCTGTTATCAAAAGTCAAAGTGTGTTGAGCACCTGTGTGCATGGAAATGCATATGGAAAAGAACATTTAAGACCCTCAGGTTACAATGTGTGGCCCCTTCCCCTAAGTCCTCTTACTCCTTCTCCCCTCTTTACACAATTGATCCTCCCCTCCTCCCCATTCGGCTTCACATTCCCCCCTCTGGCCCCTCCCAAGCTAAGTTTGCTGTCTGCCATCAGATACTTGCTGAGCTTGCAGTGCTTTCTACTGACAGAAGTTTGGGGGGGGCACTGAGAAAAAGAATCTTGCCAAGTCTTATTTCAAATCTCAAAAATGAGTGCTTAAATCTTCTCTCTGGATGCCTCTGCCAAAATCATTCCAAACAAAGGTTAAGTTTGCTACACATCCCTTTGCATTCATTCAAGTTCAGGTGGCTCCAAAATCTCTACCTCCAGACCTGGGAAGGACAAGTCTGTGTGCAAATAACATGTCTACAAATGAAATCCACATCTTCTCTCCTACTTGCCTATTTTCCTTTGTAGAAGCATCTTTCTCCAGGGCCCCTAAGACACAATCTCATGGTTTTTGACTACTCACTCCCCTAACCACCAGCTCCCCACTCCTTTGATAACTATGTATTCAATACCAAAATCATTTTCCTTCAAAAATACATCCCATATCCCTTCCTTCACGTTTTTCCTACTTTAATTTGTCACGTGGATGTCAGATTAATCTTTTGATATTGATACTCCTCTTCACTGAAATTATCAGTGACTTCCAAATGCCTGCTAATAAAAAACAAATTTTTAAAGCAAGTGTTCAAATTCTAATAGGTTCGTCTCCTATTCTGCTTATCTAGTGTTACTGCCCACAATGTATTATCTAGAAACATTCCTAAAACTGTATTCCTTAAAGTTACAAGGACTACTAAGAGATTTGAAAGGGAAAAAAAGGAAGTTCAGACTTGAAACAAGTTTGCGAAATGCAAGGCAAACAAAGGTAAGCAGGTTCATCCATGTCAGAACCTTTCAGAGCCCTCACTACCCGCATGCATTGGGATTCTCTAAGACGTAAATGCAGTGTTTCCCAAACTGGATTGGCCATAGATTCTTTTTTTCATGGAACATCTTAAGAAATGAATAATTCTCTGAACACACTTTAGAAAAAGCACTGCCCTAGCGTAACCAGTTTGGCTCAGTGGATAGAGCTTCAGCCCGTGGGACTGAAGGGTCCTGGGTTTGATTCTGGTCAAGGGCACATACCTTGGTTGCAGGCTCGGCCCTGGTTGAGGAGTGTATGCAGAGGCAACCAATCAACGTGTCTCTCTCACATTGACGTTTCTCTCTCTGCGTCTTTCCCTCTCCCTTCCATTCTTTCTAAAAATCAATGGAAAAATATCCTTGGGTGAGGATTAACAAAAAAAAAATAAAATAAAATAAGGAAGACCAGCCCTAAAGACATCTTGGGCTTTGATTAAAACTGGACATTCCTGCCCTAGCTGGTTTGGCTCAGTGGATAAAGCATCAACCTGCGGACTGAAGGGTCCCGGGTTTGATTCTGGACAAGGGCACATGTCCAGGTTGTGGGCTCCATCTCCAATAGGGGGCATGCAGGAGGCAACCGATCAATGATTCTCTCTCATCATTGATGTTTCTTTTTCTTTCTTTCTTTTCTTTCTTTTCTTTCTTTCTTTCTTTCTTTCTTTTTCTTTTTCTTTCTTTCTTTCTCTCTCTCTCTCTCTCTCTCTCTCCTCTCTCTCTCTCTCTTCTCTCCTTCTCCCTTCTTCTCTGAAGTCAATAAAAGTATATTAAAAACCAAAAACAAAACTGGACACTCCTGAGCAGAGGGTTCTCCTTTCTCACCTGAGCTTTTACTCATGCTTGTTTTCCTACCAAGAATCCTCATTCCTTCAACTCCTCCCAAGGAAATCACCTCATACTCTTAAGAACCAACTCAAAAGCCACCTCTTAAAACTTTTCTGAACTCACTCCACCATGGTTGTGGGGCAGCAAGTTAGAGCATCTACACTGGAGCCACCCTTGTACTTTATTCAAGTACATTTTGCCTTCAAACTATATACATGATTCATGAATAGGCTTTTGCCTCATCTACATCTTCTGTATGGAAGATATTCAAATACCTACCACACTAATTTTTCACTTTTAATCTTTTCTTACAACTAGAAACAACCTAAATGTCCATCAATAAGGGTCTATCTATACCGAGCATAGCATATTATATCACAGAGAATTACGGTATATACATATATATCTACAGGACACCAGCTACTCTATAAACACAGCAGTATTAATTTTTGTATCACTGAAAACAGATGAAACAGCCCATGTAATAGCCACTTACAAATTATTCCAAAATAAATAGGAAATTGACAGAAATGACTGACAGCATATGAATATGGGAGCAAATATTAGAGGGAAGGGTACAGGGCCTGTGAAGTACAAAAAATACAGAACCTGGAATACCGATAAGCAAGAATGAGGCAATTTCATAAAGAAAGAACTATCAGAATGAGGAAAAAATTGAAAATAAAAGATGTAACAGTCATTTCTTTTAACTATAAACATGCCTACCCACCTGATTATTCTCTATTTCCCAGTGAATCACTTGATTATCTGATCCTCCAGAAACTAATTCAGTAGAAGGAGCTGAAAAAGATATCTCAGTAAATATTTTTGTTCATTTTTTAACAGCTTAGAAAAATTTCAAAGCTATAGAAAAGTTATAAGAAAACTCATATGCCCTTTACGTAGATTCACCAACTGTTAACATTTGCCATAGTTGCTTAATAGCTTGTTCTCTCTATATGTACAGGATGGGGCAAAAGTAGATTTTACAGTTATGAGTATGCAAAAGTTTTATTCTTGTATTATTATTTACTAATTACTGTATTATTTTCCATACAAACTATAAACCTACTTTTGCCCAACCCTGTGTATAAACAGACTCCTTTTTGTTTTTGACAAACTACTTAAAAATAAGTTGCAGCCCTAACCAGTTTGGCTCAGTGGATAGAGCGTCAGCCTGTGGACTGAAATGTCCCAGGTTAAATTCCAGTCAAGGGCATGTACCTTAGTTGCAGGCACATCCCCAGTAGGGGGTGTGCAGGAGGCAGCTGATCGATGTTTCTCTCATCGATGTTTCTAACGCTCTATCCCTCTCCCTCTCTTTCTCCCTTCCTCTCTATAAAAAAATCAATAAAATATATTTTTTTAAAAGTAAGTTACAGACATCAGGACCTCTGATCCTCAAACACTTTACTATGGATCTCCTAAGAACTGGAACATTCTCCTACATGACCACAATACTATCACATTCAAGAATTTTAACACTGATACAATATCATTATGTACTATACAGCCCATATTAAAATTTCCCCAAATTGTTCCAGTAATATCTTTTATAACTTTTTAAAAATTTAGAATCTAAGAACCATATATTGTGTATTTAAATATATTTTATTGATTTTTTACAGAGAGGAAGAGAGAGGGATAGAGAGCTAGAAACATCGATTAGCTGCCTCCTGCACACCTCCTACTGGGGATGTGCCCGAAACCAAGGTACATGCCCTTGACCGGAATCGAACCCGGGACCCTTGAGTCCGCAGGCCGACGCTCTATCCACTGAGCCAAACCGGTTTCGGCCACATATTGTGTATTTAATTGTCATCCCTTTTCAGTCTCCTTTAAGATAGAACAGTTTCTCAGTCTCTTCTTTTTGTGTGATAATGAGCATCCCAGCCAGTTTTGCAGAATATCCCTCAATCTAGGTTTTTTAAAAAGGGAGAAATAACATATAATTTTAGTTGGGATTTTCCATTTATTTGTTTCTTCTGGCCTATGTGCTAGACATTTAGGGGAAGCAGCTGGGGGACTGTCTAAAAACCATTAGACAAGGACTCAGAAGTTCCAGCTTCCTATCCTAACCCTGCTGTCAGCCAGCTATGATCTTGGGATTTAATATCTTCAAGCATCACGGAAATTAAGCCATTTAACTATGTGATTCTGAGCATCACCATAAGATACCTGATCTGTGGGTTAGAAAGAATATGGCAGAACCCTATTCTTAGAGGAAATCAATCCTAATAGTTACAGATTAGTGATGCACAAGCAATTTATTTTATGTAACCTCATTTTTAAAGGGAAGATAAAACATACAAGCCCAAATTTTTTATAGCAAATCCCTATACTGAGATTCAAGTAGTCTTTGATGTCATTTGGTGGCAATTAATAAAATTACAATTGTGTTTTAATAGCTGCATTAAAAGCCACTTTTTCTACTATTTAATCATTTTTACTAACCTAATGTAAGTAACCCTGCATTACCAACTTAAATAAGTAGCTTATTCAACTTTTTTTTTAATGTCACAGACAAAATCAAAGCAGGTCTCACTAATTCAGGAAATTCTGCATTGGTGCTTGGCTCAGAATGCTCTTAATATGTGTTTATGGAATAAAAATTAATTCAGAGTCCATAAGAAAACTCCAGTAGGCATATTTTAAGACATTTGAAGAAATTGCATCGTATTTTGGAAGCAACATCTAAAAGCAGTATGCTAATTAAACACTCTGGAGTCACAGAATCCTATCTAATAAAGAGGGAATATGCTAATTGACCCTCACAGCATCACAAAGATGGCAGCAACCACAGCCAAGGAGGGAATATGCTAATTGACTGTCACACCATCAAAGATGACGGCGCCTATTCCCTTCAGCCCCACTGGGGCAGCAGGCACGTGGCAGGCTCCGTGCACCTGCTTCCGGAGTCCCCCAGTCCCCTCAGCCCCCCAGCCGCCCAGGGCCGGCCTGAGACGCAGGCAAGCCTCAGATGGCGGCTGCCCAGCCACCCAGGGCCGCCCGAGGCTTGTGCTGTCGGCAGTGGCAGCAGCAGAGGTGTGATGGGGCGTCACCTTCCCCTGATCACCGGGTTGCCTCCCGCCCCTGAGGGCTCCCAGACTGTGAGAGGGGGCAGGCCGGGCTGAGGAACCCCTCCTCCAGTGCATGAATTTTCATGCACCGGGCCTCTAGTGTTAGAGATAAGAGAGACCTGGAGATAATCTATTCCAGCAAATTTCAGTTTGGTGTCAGGACTCCTTTATGCTCTTAAAAATGTTTGGGGACCCCATAAAGCCTTTGTTTATATGGACTGACTCTATGTACCAATATTAAACACATGAGAAATGTAAACTAAGAAATTTGAAAACTACTTATCATTTTTCTTAAAAATAATAAACTCCAGCCCAGCCGGTGTGCTCAGTGGTTGAGCATCTATGAACCAGGAGGTCAAGGTTCGATTCCCAGTCAAGACACATGCTCGAGGTTGCAGGCCTGGTCCCCAGTGGGGGGCATGCAGGAGGCAGCTGATCGGTGATTCTCTCTCATCATTGATGTTTCTCTCTCTCCCCTTCCTCTCTGAAATCAATAAAAAATATTTTTAAAAATAATAATAAACTCCATTGCATGTTAACAAAAACATTTTTATGGTGAGGAAAACCCCTACATTTTCTATAACAAAAAAAATTAGTAAGAGGCACAGTTTTACATTTCTGAAAATCTCTTTAACATCTATTAGCATACAGCTGGATTTTCATATCTGTTTCTGTATTTAACCTGTTGTGGTATCACACAACACACAGCTGCTGAAAGGGCCACTGTATAACTGTTATAGAATGAGAATGAAAACTGTGAATAACCTCTTGGTATTATTCTGAAAATAATTTTGATCTCATAGGTGTCACGAACCTCAAAAGCTCCCGATTCAGTCCGAGCCTTTACTTTTCAGGTGTTACTAAGGTACAAACTGGGGTCAAGAAAAAATGCAATGTCCTGCCTGAAAAAACAATAGCTTGTCTGTGGCAGGAACAAGCCAAATTTTTGGACTCCCAGCCTGGGCCCTAATATGGGCCCTGCTTACAGGCTTTCAAGCAGGAGCTCTGGGCAATGGCGGAAGGTCTTACCACAGTCAGGAGCTGCCTCTACCCTCATCCTAAGCACTGCTGTGTTATCCATGCTTCAGCTGCTATAAAGTAAAAGTACAGGTCAGATCATTCAGTGGGCATACCGTTTTTCTTCAATTTTCCAATTGCATAATATCAGATAAGCTGATGGTAAAATAAGAGAAGTGATGAAAGAAAAATGACTAATCATACTTTATTAGAAAACAACTCAGATCAGCTTTAAGTTAGATTAATACTTACAGCCATCCTGTTTACAAATCCACTGTACGCAATTGACTCGAGCGGTGTGACCATTCAGGTTGGTTATGACAACCCTTTTCTTTAACAAAGGAAGCACCAGTTAGTAAATTAGAATCTATCCTACCGAGGAATTATTAATAAAAATCAGGTTTCAGTATTTTTCATGGAAAGTTCAGGATTACTCCAGACAAAATCACCTTCCTTTAATTTGTCAACTTGTAATTGTGTCTTAAACCATCCAGTCACTAATTTTTTTCACCACTCCACATTCTCAGTGTCCTGTGCTCTCATCATACTAAGCTCTCTGGTCTTCATCTGCCTTGGTCCTGCGCACCACTTACATCCCCTTCCCACTCCTGTCCTCATCTGGGGAGCCTGTCTTGACACCCCAGGCTGGATAAGAAACCTCTTCCTGGTGCTCGCTCAGGTCTCAGGGCCCTACTTCTATCATGCTTGCATCAATTTGAGGGTTTTGTTGAGGGGGAAAAAAATCTTCAATAGAGGAATTTGTGATTAATGGATACAAATTCATGGCTCACTTTGCATGTCATGACTAATCAGGTATTGATCCTCACCTGATAAGTGCTCAGGTATTGATACCCTTCCCCTATGACCTTTACCCCAATGGCACTTTCTTTTAAATGTCCAATTCCAGCCATGGCAGGGTAGCTCGGGTCAGGGCACTGTTATGCCCAGAGTTCAGGGTCCCCAATAATCAACCACTAGGGAGCCTTTTCTCCGATGCAAAAGCAAAGAGTCTTTATTCAAACCCGGGTTTGGCTCCCAGCCTCCTCCTGACACAGCAGTGGGGCCAGAGAGTGATCCCCGGGGAAGCGATGGGTTATAAAGGGTTGGATATTTGGGTGGGCTTAGGGAAGTGACGTGGGTCACAGAGATCGCCTTAATAGGCCAGGGTTTTTCAGCAGGGTCTTACAGCACAAAAGTCAGGAAGTGACCAGTAGTGACCAGTACATTCTGAGGCTGGAGCCGTCCCCCATTGTTTCCTGATTGGTCAACAGTGATGTATAGGGAGTATCCTGTGGATATGCCTTATTAGGACCTAGCTGCACCTCTGGAGCTTCATTGGTCCACTCAGGCAGTGGCTGGGGGAGTTAGGACATTCCTGGTGCTCCTGTGGCCACTCCCAGCAAGGGGGGGGGGGGTCCTTCTACAAGATGGAGGATAGCCAGTTTTGCTTTGCCCTTTTAGGCACATACAAGAATCAACCAATGAATGCATAAATAAGTGGAACAATGAATCAATCTCTCTCTTTCTCTCTCTCAAATCAATAAATGAAAGAATTGTTTAAAAAAATAAAATGTCCAAAGCTAAAATACAAGTGGCAGTTTATAACTGCGGGAAATATAGAAATGAGATAGCATCTGTGATAATGGATTTAATCCATACCTAAATTGCAAATCTTTCAAAACCCAAACTAATTTTTTTTTAGCAGTACTACAGTTTCCACAGAAGGCTTCAGAAAAGATGATCATTCGGGTGTCTACGTGGGGCTAACAGGTCACTGGTGGGACCTGACACCCTGCCCGAAGCTGACCAGACCGCACGCCCCGCCCCCTTGCTCGGGCGCACGGTCTCCAGTCCGTTCGAGAGTACCCAGCAGAGTCAGCCCCCGAAGCGGGCGTCGGGCCACCGCTCTTACCCGCGGGTCATAGAGCACCACGGAGCAGGACGTGCCGAAGGCCAGGAGTCCTCCGGGCCCGGAGTTCCAGCTCAGGGCTCCCCGCACCCGGTTGGGGCAGCAAAATACGTGAGACGCCTCCAGCACGGACGCCACCATGTTGCTGGCTGGTCCGAGGCCGAGTACTGGGGGCGCACTTCCGCCCTCTGAGCGGAACTACGCGCGAGGCCGCCCCTCCCGCTGGCGTGATCCGCACCGCGTTTCGGAGGCAGCCGGGGGCGGGGCGGAGACGGCGGAGACGACCACGCCCCACAGGCTCCGCCCCCGCCCTGGCTCCCGTGGCCCTCGGTACCCCGCCGCTGCCACCTCTGGTCTGCTGACCGTGGTCCTGCGCACGAACGCGGCCTCCGTCCCCAGGACAAAGCCCGGCCGGAGCAGTTCAGGACCTTCCAGGAAGACCGTGGCACTTGAGCCGGGGCTGCGTCCGGGACGTCTCGCTGCCCCTCACGCCCGGGCTCACAGCAGCAGCGGAGTTGGCCCAGGAGGGAGCCTTGGCAAGCGAGTCTCGGGCCTCGGGGGCGCAGGGGCGCGGAGGGCTTCGAAGAAAGAAAGGGTCCCCAGTGGGTCTCGACGCTCACAGTCCGCTCGGCCGCGCCTTCGCGCCCTCCCGCCCCTACGAGCCCCGCGGCGCCGGCGAACAGGCGGCCACGCGGACTTGCTGGCGGGGACGGGGTTCTGAGCCGCACTGCGCATGTCCCTCAGTCAGGCCGGCAGAGGAGGTGGTTCCCGGCCGCGCGCTGCGCGCGGCGCTAATTAGTAATTGTCCTGCTCCCGGGAGGCGAGGGCGCGTGGGGCGCGGCTCCTTGGTGGCTGAGCCGCGGTCCCCCGACCGAGGGGCGTCCGGGCCGATGAGATCGCCGCTTCCCCGTGCCCTGTAGAGGTTTCGAGACAGAGAAGCACGGGCCGGTTCCGAACCCTCCGGACCGCCTGTGGGGAACTGAACCTTCACGCGGGGCCGGAACGTGGAACTGCGAGGCCGCGGAGAGGTGAGTCCCGCAGGTCCGGGCGGGTCTGCAGAAAGGGGAGCCCCCTCAGGCCGCGGAGGTCGGACCTTCCCAGCGTAGGATGCCAAGATGGGCTTGGGAGTCCAACGGAGGACTTTCTGGGGAAACAGTGTTATTCATCTCCTACCCGAAGGTAGGGACGTGTATTAAAAATAAAAAACCCTTAGAAATAGTGGTCTGTCCTCTTTCCCTTTTTCTCCACTGGCCTCTCTCCCGGCCCTTTCTTGATGCTTTTTTTCCAACAACGCTCGCCGACTTGCAGGGAAGAAGGTCCGCCCGCGGGTCCTCGGTCGCCTTAAGCATCCTCGCGGGAGAAAGGCGCGGAGGTGCCCCCGAGCGCTTCCGTCTGTGCTTGTCCCAACCCATCCCGCTCCTTGCCTGTCCCTCCTGCGAATGATTTCTTAATGGTTCTCGTTTGCCTATTAAAACTTCAGGTCCGAAAGATGGTTCTTTCAGGAGCCTATCCCTATGGTACTTAGGTACTTCCATTTTCACTGCTCCCGGCATGATCAGCAGCTGTGCAACACTGCCGACATTGTTTGGAAACAAGCGCTTCCATGTAGCCGTTCGTGTCGTTTCCCCAGTCACCCTGTAAGTGGGTGTTGCCAGCTTTTCCCGGTGCAAGGAGAAACAGCTGAAAGTGGTAGAGCTAGGTTGCCCCAGACCCTTGCTCTCTCGCTCCAGAGTTTGGGCCTGAGACTGGGTCCTGAGATACCAGTTTATCCACATCTATGGACTTGTACCTTCCTCGGATTAACTGAATTCTGCTTTTCAAGGCTCAACTCAATTTCTATCTCCAAACACCTTTGTCTGGATGAGTGATGATCTATGATAAAATGAAGTTTAACTTACTTAAGGAGCTATTATTATGCCGTGATTCTAAAGCATGGGGTCAATCTACATGTACTGACCTGGAACGATGTCATTTTTTGAATAGGAAAAAAAGATCCCATTTGTGTGGTTTAATTACACATCTCCCGAGGCATAATTGGGTGACTTTGAAGAGTGCTATTGGGGAAAGAAGCCTTAAATTGATTTGTATATAGTTTAAGAAAAATTTTAACTTTGAATAATTCTGAGATTGCTGTATCTACTCCTTTTGATGTTAAAATAATGTTTTATGAAATGACGGTGGTAGAGGTAAGTTTTGTTTTAAATCATTGTTCTCAACACAGTAAGGAGTTGCCAATATGGTTGTGGCCACATGGATCTCTCCAGTGTCTCAGTTACTATTGCTTTTATAGTGCTAATTACTGAGTCTTAACATTCAACGGTTCTCCGGTTATTTCTCTTGTTTTGGTAATGCATGGGTAGAGCCTAGGACACAGCACTGGTCACACTTAATGATGTTCTGTAGACCTTGATGGTTTGATTTAGACATCAGTGTTCAGCAGGAGATTTTTTAATTCAAATTACTATAGAAGTGAAGACAAAATTTGTTTTTTCTGTCTTCTCTAGGAAGGTGCAATGGCGAGGAGTTTATCCATAATCTTCATCCTGACCTTCACTCTGTCAGTCACAAATCTCCTTCATGAAGTAGAACCAGCAACTGCTCTCCCTCAGACCACTGAGAAAATTCCAAACTGGGCATCTGGCATTGATGTTGATTTGGCAGTTACCACCCAGCGACATCATCTACAGCAGCTTTTCCATCGCTATGGAGAAAATAATTCCTTGTCAGTTGAAGGGTTCAGAAAGTTACTTCAGAATATAGGCATAGATAAGATTAAAAGAGTTCATTTACACCATGACCATGAGCATCACTCTGACCATGAGCATCACTCTGACCATGAACATCACTCTGACCATGAGCATCACTCCGACCATGAACATCACTCTGACCATGAACATCACTCCGACCATGAGCATCACTCTGACCATGAGCATCACTCTCACCGTAATCATGCTGCTTCCAGTAAAAATAATCGGAAAGCTCTTTGCCCAGACCATGACTCTGATAGTTCCAGTAAAGATACTAGAAACAACCAGGGGAAAGGATCTCGCCGATCAGAACATGCCAATAGTAGAAGGAATGTTTTAATCAAGGATGGTGTTGGTGCTAGTGAAGTGACCTCAACTGTGTATAATGCTGTCTCTGAAGGAACTCATTTTCTAGAGACAATAGAAACTCCAAAACCTGGAAAGCTCCCTAAAGACGTGAGCAGTTCCACTCCACCCAGTATTACAGAAAAGAGCCGGATGAGCCGGCCCGCTAGGAGGAAAACAAATGAATCTGTGAGTGAGCCCAGAAAGGAGTTTATGTATTCCAGAAACACAAATGCAAATACTCAGGAGGTAAGATAAAGGCTGTTCTTATTTTAATCAATATGCCTGCTTGTCTATTCTGTCATTGCCATTCTATCTCTAGTTGTATGAGTTTAAAGTAAAATAAAATGGTGAAGTTACTGAAAAGGAAATTTCTCAGCAAGGCACTTGGCCCAAAGTGTTCCTACCATGTTGTAATCACTTCTGATTTAAAAAAGAAAAGAAAGAAAAAAACTTGGAGGATAGAAAGAATAGAGCTGCCTTCTAAAACTTTTTTAAAAATATATTTTTATTGCTTTTAGAAAGGAAGAAAGAGAGAGAGAGAGAAACATCAATGATGAGAGAGAATCATTGATTGGCTGCCTTCTGCACACCCCACACTGGGGGTTGAGCCATAGCCTGGCCATGTGCCCTGACCAGGAATTGAGCCGTGACCTCTTGGTTCATAGGTTGATGCTCAACCACTGAGCCACACCAGCTGGGCTAAAACTGTTTTCTATATAGAATTTAAAATAAGTATAGAAAGCAGATATCAAAGTTATTTTTGGAGAAAGTTTTTAAAGGCAAATATTATTAATAAAAAGTAGAAAATGGGAGGTTGAAAATGTGGAGTTAGAATCCATGTTTTAGGGAAACGCGTGGTTGAAGGGGTTGAAGAATGCAAGAACCTTAATACCTCCTTGCAGATGGATTGTAATGATTTGTGGAGTCATTGGAACTGCTGCCAAGAACGACATACTGGACAAGTGAATGCCTGGGCAGTGAAGTTCTGATTTCATGTGTTTTTTCTAGATTAGACTTCCAGGCTGTACTCAGTTTGCCTTGACTGAAAGATGTTAAGAACAGGGAGTTAGTTGATATATGTTAATAAGCAAAACTTAAGTACTTCATGCAAGCCATCATATGACTCTTCTAATTCTGGGATACTACTACTAATGGTCATTCCCATAGCGACACTGGTAATAAAGTGTGTTCTATGTAGTATTAACCAAGAATTGGTGGAGTTTAAAATAACTTTGCAGATGATGAGAAACAGTTGCTACCACCAATTCTGGGGGAATAGAAGGAGCTTAGGTTACTCAAAAGATTCTCTTCAAACTAGTCATCTCATTAAATTGTTGAAACAGCTGCCTGCCGATACAGGTTTGCTTTATTACCAACTTTACGCTGTGTGAGAGTAATGTACATACTTTAATATTCTCTCGTAGAGCATTATTTTGCCAAGTATTTAGTCAGAACTGAACTAAGTTTTGCAAGTATGGTCACTGTGGTAAGGATGACGTGTTTTGGGCTTGTTTAGGCCAAGTAGGGTAGCGTTGGTACTAAAATAACATGTGCCAATCTCTAATGACCCCCATCTCGAAATTAAAGCTCATTTCCTTAATGGGTTTATACAGTGAGTTAACAGGCTTGTGAATGTTCATTTATCCTCAAGCTTATTTCACCTCAGGCTTTCTCCCTAGGCGACTAGTGGTGTAACTTTCTACCTCAAAGTAAGCAGAGAGGTGAGATAACACTATTATGACATAATATCTCCAGGTAGTTTGAGAAATTCCAAAGTACTTAAAACAAAAGTTGATTTTAATCAGTGTTAACTTAAAATTAAGAAGCAGCTTCAGTAAGGAACGGGTATTGTGTCATCAAACAACTTTTTTGGATTATCTAATGGGGAATGCCTTTTGGTGCTTTTCACTGCTTTGTTTTCTTTAGTGTTTCAATGCGTCAAAGCTGCTCACATCACACGGCATGGGCACCCAGGTTCCGCTGAATGCAACGGAGTTCTACTATCTCTGCCCAGCCATCATCAATCAAATTGATGCTAGATCGTGTCTGATTCATACAACGAGTGAAAAGAAAGCTGAAATCCCTCCAAAGACCTATTCTTTACAAATAGGTAGAATTGAGTTTTTTTATGTAAAAATAATTTCCAGTAGATGCATTTATGTTGTAGTGTTCTTTATATTTTCAAAAACCTATTCATTTTTAGCATAATTTCAAACATACCATCTTTTTAAAAATTTATCTTTATTATTGAAAGTATTACAGATGTCCCCCCCCTTTTTCTTCCCCATTGATCCCCTCCACCCTGCACCCGACCCTCCCAGGCCTTCACCACACTATTGTCTGTGTCCATGAGCTATGCATATAAATTCCTGGGTTATCATCTCCCCCTTACCCCATCACCCCTGCCTTCCTTCTTAGATTCCTCAGTCTGTTCCATGCTTCTATGTCTCTGAATCTATTTTGTTCATCAGTTTATTTTGTTCATTAGATTCCACATGAGTGAGATCATTCTGCCTTGAATGAAAAAAGCAAGCATGTTAGCCTGACCCTTAAAACAACTTAGATTGTAACTTGCCTTTTTTTTTTTTTAACACCTTGTCATACCACCGATTGAAGCAAAACAATACAACATGCTGCTGCTTCACCCAAAAGCGGTGTTTTTACTTTGCCCTTTCTTGACGGCTCAGTGGGTCATTAGCAAAAGTGCTTTTAAAAGGGGTTCTTGCCTTATCTTTTTAAAAAAAATAGATAAATGAGTAAAACATAGGTTGTAACTTGCATGAGATCATGAAGTGTCAAGGGTTATCTGAAATTTGGGCTTTTTATATTGTCACCCTGTTTGGGAGAAGGGTCAGAGTTAATCTCTGCTGTTTAGGAGTCTAATTCTGGTCTGTTATTTATTTATTTTTTTAATAAATCTTTTTATTGATTTCAGAGATAAAGGGAAAGAGAGAGAAACATCAATGATGAGGGGGAATCATTGATTGGCTGCCTCCTGCACGCCCCCTACTGGGGATTGAGCCTGCAACCAAGGTACGTGCCCTTGACTGGAATCGAACCTAGGACTCTTTGGTCCACAGGCTGACACTATCCACTGAGCCAACCTGGCCAGGGCTCTGATCTGTTACTAATAAATCAAACCAGGATAAGCTGTGCTATAGTGTAGAGCAGGATTGGGGAACCTATTTTCTGCCAGGGCCATTTGGGTATTTATAAACCATTCACTGGCCATACAGAATTATCAACTTAAAAATTAGCCTGCTAGTAGTACATCTACACAATGGAATACTACGCTGCTGTAAAAAAGAAGGAACTCTTACCTTTCGTAACAGCTTGGATGGACATGGAGAGCGTTATGCTAAGCGAAATAAGCCAGTCAGAGAAAGATAAATATCACATGATCTCACTCATTTGTGGAATATAATGAACAACATAAACTGATGAACAAAAATAGATCCAGAGACAGAGAAGCATTAAACAATTAAACAGACTGTCAAACCTCAGAGGGAAGGCGAGGGGGTGGGCGGCGGGGGAGGAGTGAGGGCATGTGTGGGGGGTGGAGGAGTGAGGGCATGTGTGGGGGGTGGGAGTGGCCAGGGAGAGGTCAATGGGGGGAAAAGGAGACATATGTAATACTTTAATCAATAAAGAATAAAAAAAGCCCTAACCGGTTTGGCTCAATGGATAGAGTGTTGGCCTGCGGACTGAAGGGTCCCAGGTTCAATTCCAGTCAAGGGCATGTACCTTGGTTGTGAGCACATCCCCAGTAGGGGGTGTGCAGGAGGCAGCTGATTGATGTTTCTCTCTCATTGATGTTTCTAACTCTCTATCCTCCCTTCCTCTCTGTAAAAAATCAATAAAATATATATTTTTAAAAAGAATTAAAAAAAAATTAGCCTGCTACATTTGGTCATTTAACTCACCCCTAGCCTTGGCAGGGCTACACCAAATAATTACACAGGCCTTCTATAGCCTGCAGGCCGGATGTTCTAGAGACGGTCCTCATCTCTGGTGGCCTTATAAAGTCTGACTGGACATTCCTTACCCCTGGCCAGACCTTATAAGGCTCGGCTGTAAGTTCCTCACCCCTGGCTAGAATTTCAGTGCTCAAAAACTAGAATGAAGAAATAATTTCTTTGTTTACTGAGGAAATAATTCTGTTTCCTTTTTTTCTTTTTCCCTTTCTCTCTCTCTCTCTTTAACATATTCCTCTTCTCTTTCATAATTTAGGGGTTACAGGAGTCTGAAAGCTCAGTTCCCAAATGAGCTAGAATTCATCCTAGTTTATCATTTCTTTCCCGTTTTTCAGTACCAGCTGAAGGATTTTCGTTTAGGTGCTCTTTACCTAGAGAGTTCACTCAAATTGTTCATTTGAGCCCTGTTGTTGGTTATTGAGTTTGTATTTCTTTAAGATTGCCTACGTTTACAAGTTACTTTATGCTACTCCAAAGTCTCTCTTTTAAAGTTTATCAATTGTATGTTTTTACCTTTGCTCTTTTGTTTGACAGCCTGGGTTGGTGGCTTTATAGCCATTTCCATCATCAGTTTCCTGTCTTTGCTGGGTGTTATCTTAGTGCCTCTCATGAATCGGGTGTTTTTTAAGTTTCTCCTGAGTTTCCTTGTGGCATTGGCTGTTGGGACATTGAGTGGTGATGCTTTTTTACACCTTCTTCCACATGTAAGTATGGTAATTTGTCCTATTAGTGTATTGTATTATTCAGCATTGAAAATATACATACATTTTTTTATTTGTACTAGAATTCTTTGTATTGATATTTATAAAGGTAATAAATTTGGTTTAGAGGAGTTGATTTTAAAATATATTTGGTAACCAAAAGCCACATTTTGGGGCATGATCTTTTTATTATTATTACTGACTTGAGAGAGAGAGAGAGAGAGAAAGAAACATCGATGCATCGATGTAAGGGAAACATTGATTGGCTGTCTCCTGTACAAGCCCCGACCAGGGATCAAACCCGCCACCTGGATATGTGCCCTGTCTGGGAATCGAACCCACAACCTTTTGGTGTATGTGATAATGTTCCAACCAACTGAGACACACCAGCCAGGGCTGTGCTTGATCTTATTACATTGTGGGGGGTTTTTTTTTTTGCTTTCCTTTATAAAGACTAATTTAATTTTGGGGGATCCAGTTAATAAAAGGAGACAGATTCTACTGATGCTAGTATTATGACAGTCTGCAACATTGTGAATTGTCTGCTTACATATTAGTGTAATTGCCACAAAAATAAAAAATGTGGCTGTCTACCCAAGAAAATTGGGGGGTTTTCTTCAGAGTTGAATTTTAATGTGTGTATTTACAGATTTGCACTTGGTGACATGAGTGAATTCTTAAGTAAAGCAAGTTTGGTAAAGTGAGTTTACTTTTCCATTAAATACTTGGGATAGGTGCGCAGGCAGAAAATATTTGGATCTCATTTTTTAAATTTCCCTTAGAGATTTACAGGTAAGTGTGAGGTGGGGGAAGATTTTCAGGTAAGTGAGAGGCGGGGGGATTATTCCTAGAGTTCTATATATCTCATCATGCTTTCTCCAGTAGTGAAAGGGAGCTGTTTTGCTGTGACAAACTCCCTGACCACCAAATGGCAGATGTTCAGGAATACCTGATGCACAGAGTGACATGTACATGGGGTGTAGCCTGTAACCCCACCACCAACCCTAGTCTCTCCTCTGTGTATGTGCCACACCCAACTTCTTAACATGAAGTAACATAGTCTCTGCCGCACCCCTGTAGGCCACTGGCCAGTGCCCCTGGATCAGGTACTTGCCAGGGCTCATTACACAGATTGGGCTTCTTGTAAGCACACTGATGACAGTGGTATGAGCTTTTCAGCAAGGAGTGGAAGCAGTAAACTCTACAGACCTATTAAGTCTGGCAGTTCCCTGTTACTTAATGTCCTAAATTTCCCTCATTCCAAAGGATCCTTTTAATTGCCTAATTCTGAATTATTTCAAATTTGACCTTATCTTAGCCAGTTTTTCTGACGTGTGAAACTAATGAATTTATAAAATACATGTTGTTTTGCTTTTAGTCTCATGCAAGTCACCACCATAGTCACAGCCATGAAGAAACAGCAATGGAAATGAAGAGAGGGCCACTGTTCAGTTATCTGTCTTCTCAAAACATAGAAGAAAGTACCTATTTTGATTCCACATGGAAGGGTCTAACAGCTCTGGGAGGCTTGTATCTCATGTTTCTTGTTGAACATGTACTCACATTGATCAAGCAATTTAAAGATAAGAAGAAAAAGGTAAGAAAAAGTATACTAAGTACTTACTATGCATCAAACATTTATTTAGAGTAGTATTCTAACTAGACTGTTAGCAGAGCTTGTCCTGGGTATATGATCTTTGTTTGAGAGGTGTTGAGATTTTTGAGATACTTTTAGCTCTGAGAGACATTAATAGAGAGCAAGTTTGTATGTTTATAATGCTGTACTTCTCTATCTTCAGAATTCCCTTCAAACTCATGAGAGAGTGAGAAAGGCCAAGGATAAACATTTATATAAATGACCAAACAGGGCACAAGTGGGTCCTTGAAGATCAGAAGATTCATGATTATGGCCCTGATAGTTTCATGGGTGTATACTTATCCCCAAACTCTCTGAGTTGTATACATCAAATGCTGTTTATATCTCAATCATACCCCAGTAAAGTAGTTTAAGAAAAACCATGGATGTACCATCAATATTCATTGGTAGTTATGATTATGTGATTAACTCCTAATTATTTACCCAGTAGCTAGATGTTCTGGGTGTGTTTTTTTTTTAAAGGATATGTGGCTTTCACAGATACGACCTTTGCAAATTTCCTCTAGAAAATAGTATGAAGCCAAACAGTACACTCTTCATTTCTGGTAAAAATAACTTTGAGTTGCCTGTGGTTATTTGCCTCCTCTTATCTGATGTGACCAGGCAAGTCACTCTAAAGACTAGCCTAGTGATGACTTTTTATTTGTTTCCAGTGGGGACTCTTAAAAATTACATGTAACATATCTTGGACATTTTAATTTAACTTAGAACATTGGTATACTCCTGATGTTGACCAAGATTATCTTTGAGTTAGATTCTGTGTGATGATTTTTTTTTCTACAGCCATAAGTATAACTCATAAGGACATTTGAAAACTAGCAGAGTTATTTTCACTGAGCATAGAGCTCACTGTGGGAAACAAGTGCATGTATGAAAGGAAAGTAGCCTTCTACTCAGTCCTGGGAATACTTGCCCTTATGGAGTTTACATTCACTAAACCCTCAAACTGCAAATCTTTCTTTTTCCTTTGTTGGTGTTCTTTGGTTTTGTTTGCTTTTATACTTTTTTTTTTTTTTGGGTGGAGGGGGTTGTTTTTTTCAAATTGCATATCTTGGATTTCTCTTTGCTGGACCTAAATTTAGAGGAAAGAAGTGAAATAAGAATAGCTTATTCATTACTTTTTTTTTTTTTATCCTCACCCAAGGATGTTGTTTCCATTGATTTTTTTTTTTTTTTTTTTTTTAGAGAGAGGGGAGGGGAGGGAGGTAGGAGGGGGAAGAGAAAGAGAAACATCATTGTGAGAGAGACACATCAGTTGATTGCCTCCCACACATGCCCCAACTGGGCTGGGCCGGGGATCAAGCCTGCAACCGAGGTTCGTGCCCTTGACCGTGAATCGAACCTCAACCCTGTGGTCTGCAGGCCAGTGCTCTAACTACTGAGAAAAACCGGCCAGGGCATTTTATTCATTCTTAATCCAGGAAGTTATCATCTGTGTTCCCATTGGTCTTGGACTGGTTTGAGGCAATATCCTACTTTATGTTCTCTAGAATTAATCTTTCTGAAAAAGATTAATTTATTTTTAGAATAAAGTATCAAAATAAAACATGCTCATTAGAAAACTTTTGGAAATTTTTTGAGAAAAATATAAAAATACTAGAGGCCTGGTGCACAAAATTCATGCACTGCGGGGGGGAGTCCCTCAGCCCGGCCTGCACCCTCTCGCAGTCGGACCCCTCGGGGGATGTCCGACTGCCGGCTTAAGCCCACTCCCTGGGAGTGGAGCACTCCCCCTGTGGGAGCATACTGACCACCAGGGGGCAGCTCCTGTGTTGAGCATCTGCCCCCTGGTGGTCAGTGTGCGTTATAGTGACCGGCTGTTTGGTCGATTTGCATATTAGGGTTTTATTACATAGGATTTTCCTGTGGTGCACCCCTCTAATACAACCATTATCACATTTTTGTGTGATCTTCCCAGGCTTTTTAACACTTTTTTTTTCTTATAGTTAACATTCAGTATTATTTTATATTAGTATTATTTTATGTTAGTTTCAGGTATACAGCATAGTGGTTAGATAATTATGTAATTTACAAAGTGATCTCGATAATTCTCATACCCACCTGGCACCATACACAGTTATTACAATATTATTAACTACATTCCCTATGCTGTACTTTATGTCCTCATTACTGTTTTGTAAATGTCAATTTGTACTTCTTACTCCATTCACCTTTTCCACCCAGTCCCCCAAACCCACCTGGAATTATTTTTACCTTAAAAAAATAAAAGGTGCCCTAACCGGTTTGGCTCAGTGGATAGAACGTCGGTCTGCGGACTGAAGGGTCCCAGGTTCGATTCTGGTCAAGGGCATGTACCTTGGTTGCGGGCACATCCCCATTAAGGGGCGTGCAGGAGGCAGCTGATCGATATTTCTCATCGATGTTTCTAGCTCTCTATCCCTCTCCCTTACTCTCTGTAAAAAATCAATAAAATATATTTTTAAAAATATAAAATAAAAGGTGCCTAAGCTGGTGGACAGAGCATAGGCCTGCGGACTGAAGAGTCCTGGGTTCCAATCAAGGGCACGTGTGCAGCTTGTGGGCTCCGTCCCCAGTAGGGGAGTGCAAGAGGCACCCAATCAATGATTCTCTCATTATTGATGTTTCTCTCTCTCCCGCTCCCTTCCTCTCTGAAATCAATAAAAATGTATTTAAAAAGTAAAAAAAAATAAAAGGTCATTTTTAGTTTTTTGGGGGGATGGATTAGGGGGTTGTTGTTTGATTTTACTTTTTCTTCTGTTTCAAATTCCATAATGTATTGAACATAATTTTTTTTAATATATATATTTTTTTTATTGATTTCAGAGAGGAAGGGAGAGGAAGAGAGAGAAAAATCAATGATGAGAGAAAATCATCAATAGGCTGCCTCTGACATGCCCCCTGACCAGGAATTGAGCTGTGACCTCCTGGTTCATAAGTCAACACTCAGCCACACCAGCCGGGCTGAGCATTATAATTTCAATTTAGTTTTTAAATTTCACTTAACGATAACTTTTATTTAATCTGACACTTTAACATGATAGACTCTCTGTGACTTAATATAGAACAGTATTTTTCAAACTCTAGCTTGTAACCTATTAGTGAGTGTGAAATTGATCTCGTATCAATGTTTTTAAATATAACAGTAGCCTGGCTGGCGTGGCTCAGTGGTTGAGCGTCAACCTATGAGCCAGAAAGCTGTGGTTTGTTGGTCAAGGCATATCCCCAGAAGGGGGCATGGGGGAGGCAGCTGATCAATGATTCTCTCTCATCCTTAATGTTTCTGTCTCTGCCGCCTTCTCTGAAATCAATAAAAATATGCTTCAAAAAAATACTACAGTATATCTATGTATAAAGAGCCAGGGTCGTAACATCCAAAACGACTGAAAACTCGACAGAATGCCAGGCTGCACGCGCAGCAGGCAAGCAGGCTCATCAGCCCCGCTTCTATGATCAGGCCTGGAGATAGGCCTAGAGATGCTGACTGGCATAGAAACTGACCAATCAGAACCTACTCTGGGTGAACTTCAAAGGCAGAACCTAAGGTGGGGGCTGAGGAGGGGTTTTAAGGGCAACAGTTGGTGTAAGGTGTAAGAAAGTGATTCCATTTTTCAATTACCGGTTTGGCAGTATAGTCCATATGGCTGGCTATCAGTCCAGATATAGGGATTATGTGTTTTTGTCTGACAAGAGCATCTCCTCCTGCTAAAAGAGCCCCCGCCCCCATTTAAGCAATCCTATCCTATATAATCTATCTATACTAATAAAAGGGTAATATGCTAATTAGACCGGGTCAACTGGCCATCTCCCGGACATTTGACTTCCTTCAAGACAAAGCCATGGTGGTTGGGGCTGAGGCAGAGGCCATTAGGGGCGATCAGGCTGGCAGGGGAGGGCAGTTAGGGGCGATCAGGCAGGCAGAGGCAGTTAGGGGTGATCAGGCCGGCAGGGAAGGGCAGTTAGGGGCGATCAGGCAGGCAGGCAGAGAGGTTAGGGGTGATCAGGCAGGCAGGGGGCAAGGTAGGGGCGATCAGGGGGGCAAGGTAGGGGTGATCAGGCAGGCAAGCAGAGGGGTTAGGGGTGATTAGGCAGACAGGCAGAGGGGTTAGGGGCAATCAGGCAGGCAGGCAGGCAGGCTAGTGGTTAGGAGCCAGTCCCAGATTGGAGAGGGTGCAGGCTGGGCTGAGGAACACCCCCCCCCCCATGTATGAATTTCATGCACCGGTCCTCTAGTATTATATCTATTACTATGTATATATTACTGTGGATTGTAGTCAAAGTTTGATAATCCCCATTCTAAACTAAAATAGCTTCTACTAGAATGTAAGCTCTTAAGAGCCAGGACCTCTTTGTCTTGTTCACTGCTACATCTCCAATGCCTAGAATAGTGACTGGCACATTAAGAGATTGTTAAAAAATAGTTGTTGAATGTATAAGAAACATTGAACCCCAAGTAAACATAACTTCTAGATAAAGATGTGCCATGGGAGTTTTGCCAACATTGTCCTCTTTCTTTTTAGATTGAGTATCTTTTTTCAAGGACATCCAGATCTTATTTAATCTCATTTGGTTCTTTAAAAAGAAAAAAAGCTATTCATTATATGGTATTTAGAGCTCTTTAGACCCATAACAGAACATTTACCTAGGATTTACCTTAAGACATCCATCCTGCACCCCTGTATATCATAGTTTTAGGTTACTTGCCATCTATGACAATCTGAAATCTCTATATTAAAATTAGGGTTACATCTCATACTTGATATACTAGTAGTTAGACAGTTAAAATAGTTCAACATCAAACTTTCTGCCAGTAAAGGTTATTGCTCATGCTGGAAATCTGAGAATCATCAATGACATCTCCCTCCTCCTCATGTTCAACCTAGTTTTATTAAATATATCTAAGATTTTTTCCTTTCTCTCCATCTTCCTTGCTATTCTAGTCCATGCCATCCTTATCTCCTTCCTGGGTGACAATAGTTGCCTCCTAATGGACATGTTGACATTATTTGTCTTCTAATCCAGGAAGAGTGATTTGTTTAAATGAAAATCCAATGAGGTTGGACTCCACTACTTAAAATCCTTCCGTTAGTGATTTCTCATTGCTTGTAGGACAAAGCCACAACTCTTACAGTATAACCAGTTTGCATGGTCTGGTCTCCTCAGCTGCCCAGCCTTATCTCTAGCCACCCTGTCTCTGACCTACTAGGCCCCAACCACCTTGTACTTCTTTCTGTTAAAGATGGGACTGGCCCCTTCCTGGCCCTCCTACATGCTATTCTCCCTCCCTGGAATACTGCCTCTCTCACCCTTCCCCAGCAAATCCCTGTTCATATAAATATCACTTTCTCGAGGAAGCCTGTTCTGAGACTTGGTATTGGCTTGTTATACATTCTTAAAGCACTCTGTGTGTTTTTTCTTTGTAAATGCAATCAAAGAATTGTGTGATCATTATCTGTGTAAAGCCTCTGCCTTCCCTGTCGGTGATAAGCTCCATGAGAACAGAGACTCTTTGTTTCTTATTTTACGTTGTATTGTCAGCGCTTAGCAAGGGAACATTATAGGCCCTTAATACTTAATGAATAAAAGAATTCATTAAGATCTGTAAGTTCGAGAGAGTCATTGCCCAACAAGAATGAAGCATTAAGTAAAGTTATTTAAAATACCCTGAATTGTGAATACACAGATATTTAAATACTTCCTCTGTTTGAGGTATTTGTTAAACAAAATATTTGTTTGTGTGTTTGCCTTTAAACATTCTTACAGCCTGTTGACATAAGAACATACAAGGCTATGAACATTTTATGAGTTTATCAGAATTTATTTGAGCCAAACAGGACATGCCTGGGAGCAGGATCTCATCAGACTGAGAACAATGCTTCCCAGAATGAGAGTTTGCAGTTTCTTTTATGCATTTGGAATTAAGGAGGGAAGTAAGGAAGATTACTTGAAGTGACAGAGCAGGGCCAGGAAATATCTGTGATTCAATACAGGATGGTTGACAAGATTATGTGCTCTCCTGAAGTGGTTCTGGTTCCATTCCTGAAGGGTATGAAAAAGAGGCATTTCAAAGGTGTGTTAGCAGATGTACAAAAACAATGGACAAGTAACCTTTCACCAGGGAAGTTATAGACCATAACCTTCCCAGTTAGAAATTTATGATCAGATCAATTGCCCTGTGAGGTTACTTTCAGTCGCTGCACTTGTCAGATTTATTTTAGAGCCTCTTTTTCATCCACAAACCTAAGAATGTACAGATATCTTATACACTGTCAGAACTAGAATGAAATCTTAGGTATAATAGTGATTGTTTAAGTCATATTCATAGGTACTACAAATAAATGTAATTTTTGTGTGACATTGTTAATATTTTGAATACTATCTTCTATATAAGTAGTACCATTGTTTAAACCAGCGGTCGCCAACCGGTGGTCCGTGAGGTCCGAAAGGTTGGCGACCACTGGTTTAAACAGTGACCTTATGCTTGGTCTCAGAGATAGGAACAGTATCAGTATCTCAAGCATAGTGGTTAAAAACCCTGATTATAAATTCAAGGCTAACTGAGATTTGTTTAAAGAGAGAAAGCTTGTTAATGGTATTATGTTATAGGAAAAGTATTTTAGTTATAATAATATAACTAACACATAGCAATTTCACAGTGTAGTTTTAGGATGTAAAAAGTATGGGAAGTATGGGTTTTCAGCATACAAAGGAGCAATGGAGAAAACCTAGCATTAGCAGATCACTAAATGCCTGAAGAAAATGCTCTCTAGCTGGTTCTAAATTGATAACCTGAGGCAGAACTCATTTTTAATGTGTATGTGAGTCACGGGGATCTAGTTAAAATCCCCATCTGATTCATTAGGTCTGAGATTGTGCATTTCTAACAAGCTCCCAGAGGATGCTGTGCTGCTTACGGGATGCCACACTTAGAGCAGACAACCTCGGGGACATTCATAAAGATGAACGTGATTTTTCTACATTTCATATTACCGAGCACTGATTCTTTACCTTTTGAACAGTTACTGTGCCTAGGACACATTGCTGGGTGCTGTGCAAGTTAAATGTAGTCCCTGTCCTTTTAGGTGGCCTTTATTTAGGTGGTTTGTTACTCTGCAGGTTTTTTTCTGTATCTTTTGCTTAAGTGTCTATTGCAAGTTGTACACATAAGCAACCCACCTATTTTAAAGTATTTCTTTCCCTTGCTATGTTAGAATCAGAAAAAAACTGAAAATGATGATGACGAGGAGATTAAGAAGCGGCTGTCCAAGTATGAATCTCAACTTTCAACAAATGAGGAAAAAGTAGACGCAGATGATCGTAAGTCTTTATGAATCTGAGAGTTGGAGAGAATTCATTGCTCCTCTCAGACTATATGGAAGGGATGGGACCATGTCCCCCTTTTTTTTTTTTTGACTCATACTTTTTTGAATTGCTGGTGAGTAGGTTGTTTATAAGGAGGCAGAAGAAATGAAGGGAGGATCTGGGGAGTAGTTATTGAAGGTTAATGTTTAAAATCTATTCTTTATATGTGAGACCATTTAATTTTTAAAATTCATTAAAACCTATTAATGTTTTTTTCATCAATAATACTCTAATGGCCCTAGCTGGTTTTGGCTCAGTGGATAGAGTGTTTGTTGGCCTGCAGACTGAAAGACTGAAGGGTCCCAGATTTGATTCCAGTCAAGGGCACATGCCCAGAGGCAGCCAATCAATGATTCTCTCTCTCATCATTGATGTTTCTCTCTCCCTCTCCCTTCCTCTCTGAAAGCAATAAAAAATATATTTTAAAAAATAATAATACTCGAATGTTTAGACCTTCGGGTATATGGGAGAGAGTTGCTCCATTTTAAGATCTTTTTTACCTTAATTGTCAGTGGAAATGTTTGAAATGTGTCCTTTTTGTTTGTACCCAGGACCTGAAAGCTATTTACAAGCAGATGCACAGGAGCCCTCCCATTTTGATTCTCAGCAGCCAGCAATCTTGGAAGAAGAAGAGGTCATGATAGCCCATGCACATCCACAGGAAGTCTATAATGAATATGTACCCAAAGGGTGCAAGAATAAATGCCACTCGCACTTCCATGATACACTGGGCCAGTCAGATGATCTCATTCACCACCATCATGACTACCATCACATTCTTCACCATCACCACCACCAAAACCACCACCCCCACAGTCACAGCCAGCGATACTCTCGGGAGGAGCTGAAAGATGCTGGCATCGCCACACTGGCATGGATGGTGATAATGGGCGATGGCCTGCACAATTTCAGCGATGGCCTAGCAATTGGTATACATCTACATATTTGCCTCTTATTGGTTGATTTTCAAAATGTTGTTTCTTCTTTGGCTACTTTGACAGTGAAATATTCAATAAAGTGAAAAGAACTGTGCTTTGCCCATTTACCTATATTGTAACTACCAAAAGTTGTTTTAATTTGCAAGGATTTTTAGATCAGGTTCCAATGTGTTTGGATCATGTGTGAGCTTTTGTCCCCTATTCATTTAAGTTCACTTATTTGCAATGTAAACAGTATTTATTAAAGTAAAAGAATCAGTTCTATCGGCTTTTCTTTCATGCTATAAAGGACTCTCTATCTGATAAGTTTAGTTACCAATCTCTATCCAAAGAACTATAGAGTTTTTGTTATTAAATTGTTATACCACAATAGGAGGTTATAGAATACTTAAAAATTTTAGTAGCTTAGCCCTAACTGGTTTGGCTCAGTGGATAGAGCATCGGCCTGTGGACTGAAAAGTCCCAGGTTCGATTCCAGTCAAGGGCATGTACCTTGGTTGCGGGCACATCCCCAGTAGGAGATGTGCAAGAGGCAGCTGACTGATGTTTCTAGCTCTCTATCCCTCTCCCTTCCTCTCTGTAAAAAATCAATAAAATATATTTAAAAAAAAAAAAAAAAATTTTAGTAGCTTAGTGCTGAAAGGAACCATGGAAATAGCTATAAATTAGGCAGCTGAGGCCTGGCAAGGTGAACCACTTGCCCAAGGAGATAGTGCTGATTGAGATGAGCCCAGGCCTTGGCTCCCTGGGAGCCTGGTGCTCTTCCCCCTCTATGTATTGTGCACATCATAAGCAACAAAAGGGAATACTCAAATACTAAGTCATGGTTTATACATGACCAGTTGTATAATATGTTAGCTTTAAAAGGAGGAGAGCTATTTGTCTTAACTCTTTTTATGAGACAGTGAAAGAATGAATGTAAACAAGTCTGATTACGTAGTGAATTCCTCTGAGGCCAGTGAAACAATTTGTACTCTTTACTGATGAGTTTTTTTTCTAAACCTTTTAAATCAGTTTATTTTATATTTTTAAATAAGTGTTGATGCGATAGCAATTACTTCTCAGGTTTTCATAAGATTATCTAATCACTGTTCATGTGTAGTGGAACTTTCCCTTCTTAATCATACCAGCATGAGCTCCATTGGCAATTTAACCCTAATTGAATGTAATATGAGATTACTTACAAAGATACAGAGTGCAGTTGGCAAAGTTCTATTTATTCACAACCAGAATACGGTTTATTTCTTTTACCTCATTTTGTATGCTGGTAAGATTTTTTTTTTTTTTTTTTTTAGAAACACACCCATAAAATAATGTAGTCAGTCTTTTTCTGGTTGATTTTTACACAGGTGCTGCTTTCACTGAGGGTTTATCTAGCGGTTTAAGTACTTCTGTTGCTGTGTTTTGTCACGAGTTGCCTCATGAATTAGGTAAGAGAACCATATAAATGGTATTTTTCAGGTGGCTAAATTGTCTGAGTGTCACTAGCTTTTGCTTCCTCATAACTTCTATGTCTTCTCATAAGTCTGCTAACCCAGCTAGCTTTCTTTTCTTAATGAATGTAAGTTTGCTTCCAGCCAGCATTCTGACCCTATAAGTAGTTACACAATTGCCTACGTGGGGTTGCCGAAGAGGTACCTGGGCCTCCTTTCGCATTCTCTTCCCCTACTATTTCCTTAGGCCAGCATACTGCTGACCTCAGTGGTCATTTCTGCGTACACAATATGAATTAGACCACGGGAATCAAGTGAGTCCTCTTCTCTTAACAGAATCTCTTCAGAGCTGAAGAAAAACCCCTTCCCAAAGTTATTCTGGATCCCAGTCATGTCCTTGTTTTTTCCCTATAAACACATATTTGCACACACCATCACACTATTTTCACTCCATTCCTTGGCATGTGTTCTGCCACTCAGAAGGCCTCCCACTTGCCTGCTCAGTGCTTATAATCAACATCTAGTTTATGTTCTGATCTGGATCCTTCATGCTCCATGAAGCCTTAACTATTCCCATCTTAATGTATCTCATTTTCTCCTTGTATAACTAGAACATTAGACTCTTTAGCTCTTAATTATAAATTGCCTTTATCATTTGCAGATCATTTCATGTGTGTTCTCCATGCTCCTCCTCTTTATGGCCAATTATAAGCTCCTTAAAGACTGTGTAAGAGCATAGTAATAGTAGGTTTGTATCACTCATTAACAAAGTGGGAGCATTCAGAAAAACTTTGGATAAAATAAAAATCTTAGTTTGTAGAGCTGTTAGGGTGATTTACACTGTTGTTTTTCTCTTAAAAATTAGATAATTTCTGAAAATTTTTAGGTAATTTGTTAAATCTGTGAAGTCTTTTGGGTATGTGTTGCTGTTTTGTTTTGTTTGTTTGTTTGTTGTTGTTTTGGTTAATCCTCACCCAAGGATTTTTTTTTTAATTGATTTTTCGAGAGAGCAGAAGGGAGGAGGGAAGTGAGGGGAGAGAGAGAGAAACAGATGTAAGAGACACATCAATTGGTTGCCTCCTGCACGTGCCTGACCAGGGCCGGGGATCCAACCTGCAACCCAGATATGTGCCCTTGACTGGGAATCGAACCAGAGATCCTCCAGTCCAGCGGTCACTAACTGGTGGTCCGTGAGGTCCAAAAGGTTGGCGGCCGCTGGTTTAAGGAAACCTTTGGAGCAGTGGTTGCCTACCGGTGGTCCATGAACCACTGGTGGCCCGTGAGGTCTGAAAGGTTGGCGACCACTGTTCCAGTCCATGGGCCAACACTCTAACCACTGAGAACACTGGCCAGGGCAAAGTCTTAGGTATGTGTTTTTAAAATGATTTTTCAATTACTTAATCCCCTTTTTTGTTTTCGTTAAAGGTGATTTTGCTGTTTTACTAAAGGCTGGCATGACTGTTAAGCAGGCTGTTCTTTATAATGCTTTGTCAGCCATGCTGGCATATCTTGGAATGGCAACAGGAATTTTCATTGGTCATTATGCTGAAAATGTTTCTATGTGGATATTTGCACTTACTGCTGGCTTATTCATGTATGTTGCTCTGGTTGATATGGTAAGTTTTTACAATGTCAAATTATAGTATTGACTAGCAATAAAATAGAGAAACTGTTTAGGGAAACCTTATTTTTAAAAAGGCTTTAGATGCTGTACAATGCAGTAGTGATAAGTCATCCTATACTCAACAAGGTAGAATGTAAAATACAGTTCCTTTAGAGTTTATCTTTTTAAATTGTTGATCACAAGCACATCCTTATCCTGCTTAATGTGTCTGAGGATGCAGAGAAATATCTACCCCATTCTGATTTAAATGTTTGTATTGATTTGAGAGGGAGAGAAGAAAGGAGGGGGAGAGAGAAACATTGATGAGAGAGAACCATTAATCGGCTGCCTCCTGCACGTCCTCTACTGGAGCTCAAGCCCACAATCTGGGCACTTGTCCTGACCAGGAATCAAACCCGAGACCTCCTGGTCCATGGGACAGCGCTCAACCAACCAAGCCACATGGGCCAGGGCACTAAAATTTTATTTTATATAGTGTAAGGTTTTTATATATCTGAACTCAGGTAAGCCATAGGTTATAGTCTGTTCAGAAACAGGCATGAAGCAGGAGCAAATGGGACCAATATAAATTTGACTTGCTAAGCAAATGGTAAATAATCATTGCTAATTAAACTGCTAGGAAATGCTATGTGACATTAGTGAGAATCAGTATGTATGTGGTCTTGTTTTAAGGAATTGACTCAGTATATTCAGCTACATATAGTACGAATAAACTATCCTACAAAGACTTATAAAAACTAATCTGTAGCTTTGTAAACTTAAAGTTGCTCTTTTTTTTCTCTTCTTCTCTAAGGTACCTGAGATGCTGCACAACGATGCTAGTGACCATGGATGTAGCCGCTGGGGATATTTCCTTTTACAGAATGCTGGGATGCTTTTGGGATTTGGAATAATGTTGCTTATTTCCATATTTGAACATAAAATTGTGTTTCGTATAAATTTCTAGTTAGGGTATAAATGGTAGAGTAGCTTAAAAAAAATGCTGTCTATAGTTTGAATAGGTCATAGGGAGATGAGAGTAGTTACTGTGATATGCAGCATTTAAAGTAAGTGGATTTTGTGATTTTTGTATGGAATATTGCCATTTGTTATGCTTATAAGGTCAGTTATGGTGGTAACCTAAAGGTACATTTTAATATTTAAGTTATTCTATTTTGGGAATATAATCTATATATGCAATTTACCGGTTTTACCAGTCTATTGTATAAACAAGAGATTTGGCATGACATGTTCTGTATATTTCAAGAAAATGTCTTTAATGTTTTTTTTCTAGAACTAATTTAACAGTAATTCCCATGCTGGATTTTAGGCCTCCATAGAACTGCTCGTGTTCAGGAGTAAGAATACTCACGAAGCCTAAGATACCAATAAAGCTTGTACTGAATTTAAGTTAAGAAATAAGGAGGGGCAAAAAATACGTGAGAATTAAGAATGCATAAATTTATTTTTAAAAAATCACACAAGTGTTTATAAAATAAAAGGAAAATTTAGATTTAAATTAAAAAGGCAATATTAGTATAGAGTACATGTGTAAACATTTTTGTCAGAGTATTAATGTTCCCATAAAACCATAGTAAGCACTTTTTACTAATTTAGTTGTACATTTAACTTAGTATAATGGAAATGTCTAAATATAATTAATGAATTCAAACGCTATACCACTTGACCAAGAAATTTGAATTTTAAAATATTTGTGTGGAGATATACCAGATGAGTGTGAGCAAGTTTCTGTATTGCCAGAAGACTTAGACATCACCAAGTTATGTATTGCCCGAAGTTACAATTGGATAGTTAACCTGGTTTACCAAATGTCAGCATATTAGGACTTTGAGAAGAGGATGTTAAAACCATACTGAGTTTATTTTGACTTCTGGATTCAGGAAGTACTTTGGTATCTTTCAGTGCTTCAGTGTTGTCATTATGAGCAATTGTTATGTTTGTATACAGTAGAGTACTTTAGACATACTAGGGCTATCTGGAATTCTTTAGATGTTGCTTTTCTACAAAATAAAATCCCCATGTCATCTTGATATTAAATGTCTGATACTTCTTTTAACCATCTTGAACATTTTAAAATATTCTAGAGGCCCAGTGCACAAATTCGTGCACAGGTGGGGTCCCTCTAGGTGGCCTGCAGGGATCGGGCCAAAACCCGCAGTCCAATGCGGCCTTCAGCTCCTACCTGCTGCTCCCACTCATCCTGGTCCCACTGTGCCTACCGTGGTCTCATGCCCAATCAGTTTCAATCCCTGATCGAGAGAGGGTCATGCTGCCTCAGCAGCTCTCACCAGCCATGAGCCCTGCGTCTGGCGCCCTCCCAAGGGGAATAGCCTGCGGGATTGGGCTGAAACTGGCTCTCTGAGGGGTCCCGGATTGCGAGAGGACGCAGGCCAGGCTGAGGGACCTGCATTACCACCATTTGTCCACCATCCAGAACTGAAATATTGCTGTTATGTACACATAAACAACTGTTGGACATAGAAATCGGGACTCAAAAGAACTGTTGGCCCAGAAAGAAATTCACTATAGACTGATTCATTTGCCTCTCAGCATAACCATTATTGCTTGTCTCATTTTCGGTTCCTATAAGTGTATTCCTAGTATCACATGAGCTCACTCATCTAGGGGAAATGATGAACAACATAGACTGAAGAACAAGAACAGCATTGATCAGATTGTCAGACCTCAGAGGGAAGGTAGGGGAGGGTGGGGACAAAGGAGATAGATCAACCAAAGGACTTGTGTGCTTGCATATGAGCCTAACCAGTGATCACGGACAACAGGGAGATAGGGGCATGCGTGTGGGGGAGTTTGGGATGGGAATGGGGGGGGGTGGTTGATGACAAATATGTGATACCTTAATCAATAAAGTAATTTAAAAAAAGAGAATAAAAGTGACGACAAACAAAAGAAAATTAAAGGAGGTAGCAAATTGCCACAATTCCATAGCTGTCACCATAAGTACTATCTCATTGGTAACTAGAAAGGATTTTTTTTTTGGTAAAATATATATAACATAAAATTTACTATTTTGACGATTATTAAATGTACAATTCAGTGGCATTATATCCACTCACATGTGCAACCATCGCCAAATCTCATTCGTCATCCCATACTGAACCTCTGTCCCAGTAAACAATAATTTCTCATTCTCCCCTACCCTAGTCTGTGGTAACCACAATTCTACTTTCTGTCTTTATGTATAGGGTGTTCCAAAAAATGTATACTAGTAATACACTTCGAAAGATTATAAAGGCAGTGTTTATTAAAATACATCTCAAAAAAATACATTTCATTTTCAAAATTGAGCTACCAGCAGTTAAAGTGTATACACTTTTTTTTTGGGGGGGGGGAGACTTTCTGTATTTAACTGTTCTAGGTGCATCATATAAGTGGAATCCTATATAATAGCAGGCTAATATGCAAATAGACTGAACGGTGGAACAACTGGAACAACCGAATAACCAAACAACCAAACAATCAGTTGCTATGATGCGCACTGACCACCAGGGGGCGTGTGCGGAGCATGGTGGGTATTGGCCATGGTGGGATGGTGGAGCAGGTGAGCGAGGGTGCCAGACCAAGGCGGGGCACCAGTCACTGTCATCAGGGCGAGCCTTTGGTGGTTACTGAAAATTCTTTGCTCCTGTGTGCCGCAGTTCCGCCTGGCACTTGCACCTGCTGCCAGTGCTGGCCCTGCTCACACCCGCTGCCAGTGCCCAGCACCGGTCCTGATCACTTGGTGCCATCAGTGGGTGTGAGTGGTGGCTGCTGGCCCCAATCGCCCCTGAAGGCTTCTCCACATTCCCCTGCTCCTGCGGGGTTGTCGGGGGCAGCAGCCGCTGCTCACACCCACTGATGGTGCTGGCCCTGTTCTCACTCACTGCTGGTACTGGCCCCAATCGCTCCACGCCATCAGTGGGTGCAAGCAGGGCTGGCGCTGTCAGCACATGGGAGTGGCGGTGGTGGGAGCGGGGCTGCTGGCAGAGAGGGAACCAGGGGCTGCAGTGGGAGGGGCCAGGCGGGGTCATGGAGGATGGGCCGAGACCTGCCCCTGTGCCTACCACAGCCTTGTGGCCCACAGTTCCTTTCAAGGTGCATGAATTTGTGCTCTGAGCCCCTAGTCATACATATTTGTCCTTGTGAGTCTGGATTATTGACTTAGTATAATGTCTGTAAGGTTCACCCATGTTGTAGCATGTGTCAGAATCTCCTTCCTATTTGAGGCTGAATAATATTCCACTGTATGAATAAACTACGTTCTATTTATCCACTTGTCTATTGATGGTGAAGGGTTGCTTCCACCTTTTGGTTATTGTGAATAATGCTGCTATGAACATGGGTATACAGGTATCTGAGTCTCTGCTTCAGTTCTTTACCCAGAAGTGGAATTGCTGAGCCATATCCTATGTAATAAAAGGCTAATATGCAAATTGTCCCCTTGACCTGGAGTTTGACCAGGGGGTGGGGCCAGCCAGCCAATGTCCTGCATCCTGTTCCCCCCGCCGGCCCAGCCTGATCAGCCCTGATCAGCCCTGATCAGGGCAGGCCAGCCGGATCCCACCCGTGCACAAATCCTTGCACCGGGTCTCTAGCATAATTATATGTTTAATAGCTTGAGGAACTGCCATACCATTTGCCATAGTGACTGCATCATTGTAAATTCCCACTGCTGTGGGGTTTTTTGAAGCCAAGGATAAAGATATTTGCATTTGGGTAAGTATTATATAATTAAATTACCTCTTAAGTCTAGTTTAAATGTAAAATTCTATAGCTAATTTAATAAAAAGCTTTTTGAACTGATCTACAAAATTAACCATCATTTGTAAAGCTGTTTCTTGGAGAAAATACTTGTAGATTTCTTGTGTTGACTTAGAAAGCTTTTTTATATTTGGGGATACCAGTACTGGGAATATCTGGAATGTATTTAAATCAGTTCACCTGCCAGATATAATGGAAGCAGTCTGCCGCCTTGTGGAAATTTTTTTTTTTAAGTATATATTTTATTGATTCTTTACAGAGAGAAAGAGAGAGGGATAGAGAGTTAGAAACATCGATGAGAGAGAAACATCAATCAGCTGCCTCCTGCACACCCCCCACCGGGGATGTGCCCGCAACCAAGGTACATGCCTCTGACCGGAATCGAACCTGGGACCCTTGAGTTCGCAGGCCGACGCTCTATCCACTGAGCCAAACTGGTTTCAGCCGCCTTGTGGAATTTTAATGAAACTTACAACTTTTACAGATTGAGAGGATGACAGTAATTTAGAAATGATGTTCAACTATTAGTTTTTATTTATATGTCAATTTCAAAACCAGTTTCATTTAACATACCTATGCAAGAGCTATATGAGGACAACCAAAATACTGCTAATATTTGAATAAATGTAGCGGTATTTCTGTTCTTGGCTAGGAGGAATGCACAAAAGACAAGTTGAGTATTCATGGGAAAAGATTCAACTTGCTTTTCATTATACAAAAGACTAGAGGCCCGGCGCACGAAATTCATGCACGTGTACGGTCCTTAGGCCTGGCCTGCGATCAGGGCCATCTTCCCTAGCAGCCCGCAGCCAGCCCCACCCCCCGCCGCCACCCACCCCCCGGTTCCCCGTTCACCATTGGGCAATCGGAGCCTGCTGGCCGGGGGGAAAGACCAAGAGGTTGGCCGTTCCCGCCTGCTCACCAGCCCTGCCCCCACCACGGGTTGCCTTTTGTGCGTGGGGCAACTGGCAGGGTGGGGGCCTTGGCCTGGCACCACCCATGTCCCGCGCCACCCACCCCCCCAGTTCCCCATTCGCCATTGGGGGATTGGAGCCTGCCAGCTGGGGAAGGGAACCAAGAGGTGGTCAGTGAGCCTCATAGTGACTGGTCGAGTGGTTGTTCTGGTTGTTCCGCTGTTACAGTCAATTTGCATTTTACCCTCTAATTATATAGGATTACATATTGCAGGATTTTTCACTCATGAGAAAGGTTCAATTTAAAAATATAATTATCTACAACATAGATAAATCTTGAAAACATTATGCTAAGTGAAATAAGCCAGCCACAATGAACAAAACTTTTATTGGTTCTATTTTATTCTATGTGTTACCATTAGCTTTTTACTTCCATTATATATTAGGTAAAAACGCTTGGCAAATGAGAAGGGGTTACAAAATAAGAATAACAGCATTTATTAAGGTCTATTGTAGGCCTCTACACCAGCGATTTTCTTTTTTTTTTTTTCTTTTTTCTTTTTCTTTTTATTTATTTATTTATTTATTTATTTTTTAAATTTCTTTATTGATTAAGGTGTCACATATTTGTCCTCATCCCCCCATTCCCATCCCACACCCTTCCCCACGGATGCCCCAACCCCCTGTTGAACTTAACCATTGGATAGGCTCATATGCATGCACACAAGTCCTTTGGTTGATCTCTCCCCCCCCCCCCCCACCTCCCCTATCCGCCCTCTGAGGCCCGCTAGTCCGATCGATGCCTCCTTGTTTCTGGTTCTGTTCTTGTTCATCAGTCTATGTTGTTCATCATTTCCCCTAGATGAGCGAGATCATGTGTCCCTAGAGATATACTTATAAGAACTGAATGTGAGACGAGCAATAATAGTTATGCTGACAGGCAAATGAATCAGTCTGTAGTGAGTTTCTTTCTGGACCAACAGTTCTTTAGAGACCCAATTTCAATGTCCACCAGTTCCTTATGTGTACATGTCAGCACTGACCCCTCAGCTCTGGATGGTGGACAAATGGTGGTAACGTAGGTCCAACAGCGATTTTCAACCGGTGTGCCACAATAATTTTTTAAACATGCAATACCTGTCTATTTGGTCAGGAGCACTGACCTCTTTTCCCTTATATTTTCAAATAAAAAATTACAACAGTCAGCACAACAATAGCCATTCAGTGTTAAGTAACCTGTCTCGAATCATAAATATATGGTCATATAATAGAGTTTCGCTTTATTGGTTACATTGCATCTGACTGGTTAATTCTTGGTCCAGAAATCCTTAGATATCAGCACAACCACCTCATTTTAAAAAAATGTTTTTATTGATTTTAGAGAGAGAGAAAGGGAGAAGGATGGAGAGATAGAAACATGGATTGGCTGCCTCCTGCATGTCCCCTACTGGGATCAAGCCTGCAACCCAGGCATGAGCCCTGACTAGGAATCGAACTTGTGACCTCCTGGTTCATAGGTTGACGCTCAATCACTGAGCCACACTAGCGGGCTCTTATGATTTTGTTAATAACATTTCTTTCTCTAGCTTACTTTATTGTAAGAATACATTATATAATACATAAAGTTCAATTAGAATTGAGATGGAGAAGAATGGAGTAGGAAGAGTTGGAATCTCAGGTGAAGACATAATTTGGGAGATGATATGTAGCAATTTTGGTAGCTGTAGGGTTCATGGAAGAGAATAATGCTGAAGGTACATTTAGGTCTTGGAAGACAGGTTAAACTTAGACTAAGTTAAGGTTAAAAACTAGACTAAGTAAATAGGATAAACAAAAGGATGTCTAATGGGAGGAATGTAGAGACAGAAATAGATATTGGAGTGAGAGGAAGAGAAGGGAAAGTTATTTGAAGTATCTCTGAACCTCAAGTTGTAGTAACATTAGAAATGGGGAAGATGCCTTGGCCCCTGTGGCTCAGTTGGTTGAGCACATCCCATGTACCAAAAGGTCACCGGTTCCATTCCTGGTCAGGGCACATGCCGGGGTTGTGGGTTTGATCCCCAGTAGGGGGTATGCAGGATGCAGCCAATCGATGTTTCTCTCTCTCTTTTTAAAATAAATATAAACATATTTAATTTTAAGAGAAGAAATGGAGAAGATAAGCTATACTTATAATCAAACATGCAAATAAATACACATATTTGATGCCTATTTGGTGCAAAGTTCTTGATCAGTGCTTTTCAAAAGATGGTTTAGGAATTTCTGTGGTTTCTTATGTGTCTTTCTTGAAGATTTTTGTATTAATATTTAGAATATGATAGTATCTATCTGTTTCCTTTGTGAACTACCATAGTTAAGACAAGTACTATGTCAAAATGTGCTGCATTAGTGATGAGATTTCTGAAATTAATGTTTAATTATGTAGGTGATACATAAATATTCTTCTTGTAAAAATATGGGAACAGTATAGACACAGTTTAAGGGTTGCAATCCTCTCTGACACCGCTATTGATGTAGTGTGTATTCTAGACCCTTTGCCATGCATTTATACACTTAAGAATTCTTTTTAAAAAATATATATTTTATTGATTTTTTACAGAGAGGAAGGGAGAGGGAGAGAGTTAGAAACATCGATGAGAAACATCAATCAGCTGCCTCCTGCACACCCCCCACTGGGGATGTGCCCACAATCAAGGTACATGCCCTTGACCAGAATCGAACCTGGGAACCTTGAGTTCGCAGGCCGATGCTCTATCCACTGAGCAAAACCCGTTAGGGCCACTTAAGAATTCTTAAAATTTTATAGAATACTAGAGGCCCAGTGCATGAATTCGTGCACAAGTGGGGGTCCGGTTGGCCTGCCCTGATTGGGGTGGGGGATGACAAGGGGAGGGGCCATGGGCAGTTGGCTGGCAGGCCCTGCCCCCTAGTCAAACTTCCTGTCAAACTCCTGGTAAAGGGGACAATTTGCATATTAGCCTCTTATTATATAGGATACTTTTATAAAACAAACTAGAGGCCCAGTGCACGAAATTTGTGCACGGAGGGGGGCTGTCCCTCAGCCCAGCCTGCACCATCTCCAATCTGGGACCCCTCGAGGGATGTTCGACTGCTCGTTTAGGCCCGATCCCATCGCTGGGGGCAACCCTAGCCCACCGGGATCGGGCCTAAACAGGCAGTCGGACATCCTTCTCATAGTCCAGGACTGCTGGCTCCTAACTACTTGCCTGCTTGCCTTCCTGATTGCCCCTAACCGCTTCTGCCTGCCAGCCTGATCACCCCCTAACCACTCCCCTGCCAGCCTAACTGCTCCCCTGCCAGCCTGTTTGCCCCTAACTGCCATCCCCTGCAGGCCTGGTCACCCCTAACTGCCCTCCCCTAGATGCCTGGTCCCCCCCAACTGCTCTCCACTGCATGCCTGGGTCCCCCTGAATTGCCCTTTCATCAGGCCCGGTCACCCCCCAATTTACCTCCTCTGCTAGCCTGGTCACCCCTAACTGCCCTCTCCTGCAGGCTTGATCGCCCCTAATTGCCCTCCCTTGCAGGCCTGTTCCCTCCCAACTGCCCTCCTCTGCTGGCCATCTTGTGGTGCCCATCTTGTGTCCACATGGGGGCAGGATCTTTGACAACATGGGGGCAGCCATCTTGTGTGTTTGAGTGATGGTAAATCTGCATATTACTCTTTTATTAGATAGGATAGAGGCCTGGTGCATGGGTGGGGGCCAGGTGGTTTGCCTTGAAGGGTGTCCTGGATCAGGGTGGGGGTTCCCTTGGGGCATGGGGCGGCCTGGGTGAGGGGCCTGTGGTGGTTTTCAGGCCAGCCACACCCCCTGGTGACCCAAGTGACGGCCCTGGTATCTGGGATTTATCTATCTTCTACAATTAAAACTTTGTAGCCTGGAGTGGAGCCAAGCCTCCTGCATGCTCTTGGAGGCAGCCATTTCTGTTGGTATTTATTTACCTTCTATAATTGAAACTTTGTAGCCTTGAGGGGAGGCCTGGGCCAGCCAGGGTGTGAGGAAAGCTTGGCTTCCTCCATCGCCGGGGGCAACCCTAGCCTCCTGATCTCTCTAGCTCTGTGGCTGCCGCCATTTCTGTTGGGATTTATCTTCTATAATTGAAACTTTGTAGCCTTGAGTGGAGGCCTAGGCTGGCCAGGGTGTGAGGAAAGCTTGGCTTCCTCCATCGCCAGGGAAACCCAAGCCTACCTTCTGCTCGCTGTTCCCAACTTTTCACTGTTACTGAGCTTGATAGGAACAACTAGTATAAAGCTCCTTGGGCAAACATGCTGGTGTTTCCCTAACACTGACAGCAATTAGTGAAATTGCACGGTCACAGGAAAGGTGAACTTTAAAATATATCATATCAAATAGTCTTCCAAAATGCCTGTATCAATTTACACGCCCACGTAGAGATTTTTAATCACTCCTTTCTTTTTTTATTTTTATTGATTTTTTACAGAGAGGAAGGGAGAGGGATAGAGAGTTAGAAACATTGAGAGAGAGAAACATCCATCAGCTGCCTCCTGCACGCCCCCTACTGGGGATGTGCCCACAACCAAGGCACATGCCCTTGACGGGAATCGAATCTGGGACCCTTGAGTCCGTAGGCCAATGCTCTATCCACTGAGGCAAACCTGTTAGGGCAATCACTCCTTTCTTGGCACTGAGAATTTTCCCCCAGGCCTAGGAGGATACCAGGCCGGGCAAACCCCGCCCACCGGCCCTGCTCAGACCGGCGCCCCGCCCCGCCCCCTTCCCTGCGCTGCTTTTGCCCCGCCTATGCCTCTGAGGTCCCGCCTCTTCCGGGACGTCTGGGACGTCACATCCGATCGACGCCATCTTGCTGGTTCGCGGTGGGTCTTGGGTGTAAGGCCGGCGGTGGCTTGGGCGTGGGGAAGGGTGGGGTGGAGGGGGCGAGGCCGCAGCAAGTGCGGCAAAACTCTCCTCCCCTAAGCCCCACCGCGTGCGACGGCGTGAGCGCGGTGTCGGAGGGATGTCCGCCTTCTCCGAGGCGGCGCTGGAGAAGAAGCTGTCGGAGTTGAGCAACTCGCAGCAGAGCGTGCAGACCTTGTCCCTGTGGCTCATCCACCACCGCAAACACTCGCGCCCCATCGTCACCGTGTGGGAGCGGGAGCTGCGTAAAGGTGAGTCCTCGGGAGCCCCATTCCCCCATCGACCCCAGCTCCACGCTGCCTGGCGCTCCCGACCCGGCGCCCCTGGCTCCCTGGCCTCGGTGTCCCGGGGGCTTGAGAGCAGCGTGCACTGCGCTGCCCGCCAAGGCGGCCCTATGTAGGTATTGCTGAATAAAAGGGCGAAGGATTAAAAAAAGACCTATTGATTTAACACAGAAACAGTCACTAGGGGCTCAGGACTCCGCACCTAATTGGGGCCAGGAATTCAGGCAGTCGGGCATTTTTTTCATTCTGCACATCAATAATGGAGGCTGGGCAGGAGAAAGGTAGGGAGGTGGAAAGGGAAAGATTGGTGTGAGGTTGGGAGTGACTGCCATCATGTCTGTAACACATCAGCACAGTCTTGTAAAATTAATAAAGGAATCAGAGTTTTAGAATTGGGAAGTCTACAATAAGATGTGGAATGCAATGGGGAAAATCCTGGATTTATAGGTTTTAGAGGACCTGTGTTGGGGCAAATTTGTTAATTTCGGTATTGAAGTTGCTTCATCTGAATATGAGGTGGTTGGATGAAGTGATCTAAGGTCATTGCTTGCTGATTATGTGCGTCGAGGGCACCGTCTTTATTTTTCAAAACCTTCGATACTGCTTCTGTAAATGAAGTTAACTTTTTTGAGTAGTAATTGACTCTCACTGAAATACCCAGAATCATTTCACTTCTGCACAGCACCTTTATCTGTAAGAACTGATTGTATGTTAGTGCGACTGAAAATTAAAAAAAATACATTCGCTTAGTCTGAATTTGTACCTCAATTCTTAATTCATTGAGTAGAGAAAGTGGGCACTCTTCGTTGTTTCAGACATTCTGATGTAGTGAAAAGATGGTTATTTATTAAGGGTTTTAGTAAACTGTTATTAATCAAAATAGATGCCTGTTTACTGACCCATGTGAAAGCCATATATGCTGTATTAATTAATATGAGAGCCAGTGTAGCCTTGGCTATTTAGAATGGAGACAAACTATTTTTTTGTGTGTGTTAATTCGGTAGAAGAAATTGATTTAGAGCTCCATTTTTCAGTTCATATATAAGTGTGTGTGTATTTGGCTCTCAAGGAGGAATTTATCTTCAGTGAGTGGCCAGAAAGGTTTGAGAAATCCATATATAAAGGTGTGGAAAATAGCTGTGAACTTTGAGATGGCAGGAATGTCTTTGCTTCTATACCTTACCAGATTTCAAAATCATCAACAGGTTTATCCTTTTTGGCGGGATGGAGCATTTAAAAACACTTATAGTCAATAGGGGATTGATACCAGACTATTTTCAATAACTACCACAAATCAGTAGAAAAATGGTGATACTGTTAAACGTGAGAGAAAACTTGAAAGGCCAATAAATGATACTTAATCTTACTAATCAGGGAAAAAATAAACCAGTGAGACTCCACTTAATATATTTTTAAAAATAATTTTCATGATTTTTACTACATTCTTTTTATTTTTTTTAAATTGATTTCAGAGAAGGGAAAGGGAGAGAGAGATAGAAACATCAATGATGAAAGAGAATCATTGATCAGCTGCCTTCTGCACACCCCACAGTGGGGATGGAGCCCACAACCCAGGCATATGCCCTTGACTGGAATCGAACCTGGGACCCTTCAGTCCGCAGGCGGACGCTCTGTCCACTGAGCCAGACCAGTTAGGGCTCCACTTTATATTCTTTATTTTGCAAAATTAAAAAGAAAGACAATACCTGGAATTGGTTAGGATAAGGAGAAACGAACTTTATCACCCTGCCGGTTGGAATGTAAAAAGGAGATCAGCTTAGCAACCTTGAATAAAGTTGAAGTATACGTATATCCTTTGACCCAGCAGTTTTCTTTCTAGGAATATATCCTAGAAACTAGTATCTGTGCTCAAGAAGTTATGTTTATTGCAGCCTGTTAGTAACAAAATTAGAAACAGTTTCAAACATCTCATTAGAGTATGGACAAATATACTGTGATATTTATATAATGTAGTACTGTCTAGCTTTCATGAATGAACTAGAGCTACATAAAACACGACAGATTAAAAACAATAGTAAACAAAATGTTGAGCTGAGAAAGCAAGGTACAGACCAATATGCCATTTAGTAGTTTTAAAACATGCAAAGCAATACTCTAGTTTATAGGTATCTGTAGTTTCAGTTACATGCGTAGTAAAGATTAACACCCTATTCTATGATAGTGGTGTTGACATAAGAAACATCCAAATTGTAGAGAATTTTTACAAGAGTTTATTTGAGTCAAACTGACGACATATGCCAGAGACTGAAATCTCAAATGCTCTGGAGAATAACAGTTTTGCAGCTTTTGTGCATTTGAAATTCAGGAGGGGAAAGCAAGGTAGGGATTGGATTACAGGATAGTTAATATAATAAGATTGTGAGTTCTCTTGAGGATTAATATCTCCTTTGAGGGGTATTCTGGTATATCAAAGGTGTGCTAACCTAGAATCATAAAAACAATGGACAGGGCTGGTTTAAAACCTTTCACTAAAGAAGTTATAGGCCTGGGGCATGACTACACACCATCACCTTCCAGTTAGGAATTTCTGATAAGATCAACCTGTGAGGTTACTTTCCATAGAACCCCTTTTATTTGTCCATAGTGGTTAGTTACCATAAAGGAGAGCGGAAATGAAAATGGATTTATTATCAATTTTTTAAATATTGATACAAATGTCAGAAATGACAGATGTGTTATTTACCTGTGTTTGGGGATGTTTCCATGTTTAAATGCTTCATAATTAGAAAATTTAATATATAACTAGATGCTTTAGGAAGTGAATGGTGTTGGTAATAGTGGTTGGTAATAGTGGTTACTCTATGTTTAATTTTTATACTGTTAACAGCAGCTGTCCGGTTTTAGATTGCCACTTACACTACACCAAGCCTGTCAAACTCAAAGGCTAACACCGGCCAAATAAACAAGGTGTAACTTTATGTGGGCTGCAAAAAACACAAAAGCTTCAGTTTTCATAGAAACGTAGGTTTATTTCCATAGAAACATGCTGAATACAAAGGGCTGAAATAAATGAGTAATCATTAACAAAATAATAGGACATTTTAATAAAAATTAATATTTTTTCTTGAACATTAGCTTATCAGACACTGAATAACTGCACAAATTAATAAGCGTAACTCAAATAAACCAATTTTTCTTGTTCTCTGAAACCAAAATATTTCCTGTTGTGCACACCCAACAAGTCAGTCCAAGATTAATGATGTGGCAATCGGCTGCTAAAATATTCCCTGCTACAGTATTAGTGGAGAGATGGCGCACCTGTGTAAGCGCGTGAGGGAAATGAATGCAACACAATTACAGTGATCAGTCATTAGCGAACGTTGTAGTTCATTATTAATAATTGTGTATAACAGGATATTGTACAAATTAAGTTATGAAGTTTTTATTACATTTCTTACATGCCATTGTATTGGCTGGGCTGCAGAAATATTCGTTGTGGGCCACATGCTGCCTGTGGGTCGCAAGTTTGACATGCTTGCACTATAGCATGGTCCCAGTTTCTGCACGTGCTTATTTTGAGTTTTGAAAAGAAGTCAACCTAGTGAGTGTGGAATGGTATTTGCTTGTGGTTTTAATTTGCATTGTCATAATGATTAGTGTGACTATATAGCGAGGATTTATTTCTGGGCTCTATATTCCATGGGCTATATGCCTCTTTCATTCCACAATTGACCCTTGAACAATGCAGGGTTAGAGGGATACCAACCCCTAGTGCAGTCAAAAATCTGCAAATAACTTACGTTACCCCCAAACTTTACGAATAGCCTAGTGTTGACTGGAAGCCTTACGGATAGCGTGAACAATCAATGAACACATTTTGTACATTATATGTATTATATACTATGTTCTTAAAATAAAGTAAGGTAGAGAAAGAAATGTTATTAAGAAAAACATAAGATCCCGGCCAGTGTTGCTCAGTAGTTGAGTGTCAACATGTGAACCAGGAGGTTGAGGTCCAATTCCATTTCCATTCCCTGTCAGGGCACAAGCCCCAGTAGGGGGCATGCAGGAGGCAGCCGATCAATGATTCTGATCATTGATGTTTCTATCCCTCTCTCCTCCCTTCCTCCCTCTAAAATCAATAAAAACATTAAAAAAGTCGTAAGAAAGAGAAAATATATTTAGTATTTATGTTTAAAAATTAGCATTTAAGTGGACCCACACAGTTCAAACCTACATCTTTCAAGGGTCAATTGTATTCTGATTACTGTAGCTTTCTAGTAAGTCTCCCTATTATAATTTTCTTTTTTAAGGTGGTTTTGGCTATTTGGGATGAGAATATATGAATTTTAGGATGGATTTTTCTTTTTCTGCAAATATGCCCTTGGGAGTTTGATAGAGATTGCATTTAATCTATAAGTCGTTTTGAGTATTGTTATCTTAACCCTTTGCACTCGCTTGCTTTTTTCTCGATTTCTGCGACTGATGCTAACACTCACATCCGAGTGCAAAAGGTTAATATTTACTCTTCCAGTTCATGAACATTGGATGTATTTCAATTTATTTATGCCTTCTTTCTTTCCGCAGTGTTGTAGTTTTCAGTATATAAGTCTTATACCTCCTTAATTAAATTTATTACCATTTTATTGTTTTGATATAATTGTAAGGAATTGTTTTCTTAGTGGCCTTTTGTATTGTTCAGTTGTAATTGATAAGTGCAACTGATTTTTGAATGTTGATTTTGTATCTTGCAACTTTGTTGAATATGTTTATTAGCTCTTAACAGTTTTTTGTGGAATCTGTAGGGTTTTCTACAAGTAAGATTATGTCATCTGTAAACAGAGATAATATTACCTCTTTATTTTTCTTGAGTTGCTATGGCTAGAACTTCCAATACTATCCTATATAATAAAAGCCTAATATGCAAATCGACCGAATGGCAGAATGACCGGTCGCTATGATGTGCACTGACCACCAGGGGGCAGACTTTCAACACAGAACTGCCCGCAGGCCCCAGGCCAGCCAAGGCAGGTGCCAGCAGGCCCCCCCCCCCCAATTGCCCCACCGGTCGCCCCACAGAGGGAGGTGACTGGCAGTGGCGGCGGGCAGGGCCAGCTGGTGAACTAACTGGGGGCAGCTTTCACGATGAGCGTCTGCCCCCCAGAGGGAGGTGACTGGCAGCAGCGACGGTGGGGGGCAGGGCCAGTGTGCAGGTGGCACCAGGCCGGCCAAGGCCAGTGCCAGCGCCCCTCCCCCTCGCCCCACCCATCACCCCACAGATTGGCCCTGATTGCCGGCCAGACCTAGGGACCCTCCCTGTGCACGAATTTCGTGTACCAGGGCTCTAGTGTTGAGTAAAAGTGAAAGTGGACATCCTTCTCTTCCTGAATCTTAGGGAGAAAGCTTTCAGTCTTTTGCAATTAAATATGGTGTTAGATGTGAGTGCATATCTTTTTAATGATCTGTTTGACAAAATGGGAAGTATACATAAAGTACTATGTATGGAACATTCTGGAGGAAATATATTTGTGAGATTGAGTTATGAATGAAACCAGCTGCTTTTTTCATGGTGCACCATTTTTATTAAAAAAAAAAAAAGACTGACAGAAACTAGTTATTCAGACATGGGTATTTGGCAGGTTTTTCTCATAAGTGAATGTAGTGAGCCTGTTTTGTTGAGGAAGAATACTGACAGTATTTGTTGCCCGTTATGAAATTCAAGGGTTCAAGCAAAAATTAGAATTTTGGAAAATTTGCATCTGCCACCCTGAGCCTAAAAACTTTCCAGTACTTTTTAACACCTTTCCAATGAAATCAATGATGATATTTACAAGTGTGATTTTTGATACTGCCTGATGAAATGTTTCAACATTTGGAATATCTGTGTAACTCATTGAACCAACATTCTTCAAAAGACTGATGCACAGTGTTACAAATTTCTGCATAAGTAAAACATCCATTCAAAGAGCAGGGTAGACGGGTTTTAATATAATAAAGTTTTTAAAAAGTTTTTTATATGTTTTCAGATTTTATATTATAATTGAGAATCTTAAAAATCACACCTTGTTGGATTTTGGTGTTGCTTTAAAGAAGATACTCAAAATTTATCTGTAAAGGCCATTAAAATACTTTTCTCTTATCAGCTGTATATCTGGGGGAGGCCTGCTTTTTTTCATTATTTCCACCAAAACAATATATTGTGGTTAAGTTTTGGAAACTTATTTTTTAAACAAATGTTATTTATGTTAGCATATAATGTTTTTCTATTATTGCTCTTGGATGAATTAATACATATTTTTAAATTTCTAATAAGGTAAGTATCGGAAGGTATAACCCATGTGAACAAAAGCTCTTTAGATTTCTCAATAATTACAAGAGCATGAAGGGTACTGAGATCAGAAAATTTGAGAATTACTCTCACATTAACAGAGACCATGAATGCTTTACATTAATTTTGTTTTATTTAATCGTATTCTTGCCTAATGTATTATAGTTGTTTTAGTTTCTAAAACTAACTTTTAAATTTGTGTAATTACTATTAATAATCCATAAAAAGTATGTACAGTAATGTCTGAAGTTTCTTCCAACCACCCCTTCGTAGGAGTGCTTTAGCTCTGAAACTAGAGGCCTTAATGTGGAAATTTTTAAAAATACTATTATATGTAGATAATTATAGATTCACATAAAGTTATAAGAAATAATACAGAGAGATCCTGTTTACCCCTTGCCAGTTTCTTCCAATGATAACATCATGCAAAACTAGTTTTCTATAAAATTTTAAAACTAGATTTTGCAAAACAACACTGCAACTGTGATATTGACATTGATATAGTCAAGATACAGAGCATTTTCATTATCACAAGGAATCCTTGTGTTGACTTTTCACAGTCACATCCACTTCACTCCTGGCACACCCTCTACTTAACCCCAGTTTTTCAAATTTTTATAAATCAAGTTTTCAGTGTCAATTTTAAGAACTCTGTTTAGCCCTGGATTCTGAAGATTTTTTTGTACATTTTGTTCTAAAATGTTTATAGTTTTACATTTAAGTCCATGATTCATTTAGAGTTAATATTTGTATAAGGTGTGAAATTTAGGGTTCACTTTTTACATATAGATATTTAGATGTTTCAACATCATTTGTTGAAAAGAGGATTTTTCCTTCATTCTGTTGCTTTTGTGCGTTTGTCAAAATTGACTTGGGCATATCCCTTGGCTGGTTTGGCTCAGTTGATAGAGTGATGGCCTGATGACTGAAGGGTCCCGGGTTCGATTCCGGTCAAGGGCACATGCCCAGGTTGTGGGCTTGACCCCCAATAGGGGGCATGCAGGAGGCAGCTGATCAGTGATTCTCTCCCATGATTGATGTTTCTATCTATCTCTCCCTCTCCCTTCCTCTCTGAAATCAATAAAAAGTATATATTAAAAAAAATTGACCTGGGCATATTTGTGTGAGTCTATTTCTGGGTTCTCTATTCTAGTCCACCGATCTGTGTGTCTCTCCCTCCACCAATACCATACATAGTTTTGATTACGATAGCTATATAGTAAGTCTTGAAAATAGATAGATTCCGTTTGCTATATATTTTTTTCTTTTGCTATATTTTCAAAATTGTTTTAGCTATTCTAGTTTACTTGCCTTTCTATACAGACTTTAGGATAATGCAAGTTTTATCAAAATCTCAACAAAATAATCTTTATTAATACAGACAAGATTATCCTAAAGTCATTCCCAAGGAATACTTCATTGGAGGTGTTCTGCACTTCTGTTCCATCACATTAACAGATGCATAATGTGAACTTACTTTATATTTAAGGACAAGTTTGATAATTCGGTGCATTATGAATCCATTATACAGTTCCCCAACACCTTTTACCCAGTGATTGTAGTAGCCACTGATGACAGTTGGTTTGACCCTTTTTTAAAAAATCAGGGGTTGCCAAAATGTGAATTTCTAATATTTTTTATCATAATACTTATTTTTATTTAACATGTAACAAATATTACATGTATATTGCACACAAATATTGAAAACTTTTATTCCTTCCTGAAAGCATTTGAGATGAAAGGCTTAGACATATTTTTGTCAAAGCCTTTTAAAGTATTATTTTACTTCCCATATTTCTTGTCTGGGGTACATTAATATTACCTTATACATGTATATGCTTGTAAATATATACTTGTATGTGTAGAAGGTCGAAGCGTAGCAGAAACTACTGAAAAGGGGAGAAAGCGGACAAGAGACAAAACAGCCATGGCATTGGGAGACATAGAAAATAATCAGATGTGAAAGGTAAACAGTGAATGTCAGGTTTACTCACTGAATGAAAGGTAGCCAGTGGCCTGGTAGAAGTCTCACCTCTCAGGCAGAACCTGAGATGAAGACTGCCAATTCTGAAACTGTCTTTGGGGGTCCAGTAATTCTTTCTGTGTTTACTATTCAGAATTCTTCTGTAACCGAGATTCTCAAAAGTGTGAACCCCAAGCTGCAGCATTAGTATTTCCTGATAATTTGTTGGATATGCAAATTCGTGGGTTCTACCCCAGATCTACATCAGAAGTTATGTGGATAGGAACCAGTAATCTATGTTTTCACAAGCCTTCTAGGTGATTATGAGGCGTACTGAAATTGTATAAGAACTTTCTTTCATCAACCATTGGTGACTCTGAAATGCAGTTCATATAGGCACAGCAGGATAAATGCTTACTTTTCCCCCTTTGTCAACTGAGTTATTTATTTAGCAACCTCTTTTTTTTTTTTTTTTAAGGTGTAATGGCCATAACAGTTTTAATACAGTAACCAGTCTTCACAAAATAACTTTAACCTTTTGCACTCGAATGTCGAGTTAGCATTCGAATAAAGGAATCAAGAAAAAAGCAAGTGAGTGCAAAGGGTTAATATGTTGTGTCTGGGCTAGCAGCATCTCGCACTGTGACATTCCTATCCTATATAATAAAAGGCTAATATGCAAATTGTCCCCTCGACCAGGAGTTCGACCAGCAGGCAGGCCGGCCAACCGCCCATGTCCCCTCCCCCTGGCCAGGCTGGTTGGACCCCACCCATGCACGAATTCATGCACCAGGCCTCTAGTGTGTGTGTGTGTGTGTGTGTGCGCGCGTGTGTGCGTGCGTGCGCGCGCCTAATACGCTAATTATCCCTCCCACCATTCTACCCTTTGATCAGTTGCTATGACATGCACTGACCACCAGGGGCAGATGCTCCAACCGGTAGGGTCGGGCAGATCAGGACTGGGTGAGGATGGCCAGACATGCCCTGGAACCGTCCCCGGTTCCTCCTATTAGAAATGCTCTCGCCCTAGCCAGTTTGGCTCAGTGGATAGAGTGTCTGCCTGCACACTGAAGGGTCCCAGGTTCGATTCCGGCCGAGGGCACATGCCTGGGGTTGCGGGCTCGATCCCCAGTAGGGGGCACGCAGGAGGCGGCCAATCAATGATTCTCTCTCATCATTGATGTTTCTCTCTTTCCCTCTCCCTTCCTCTCTAAAATCAATAAAAATATATTTTAAAAAAAGAAATGCTCTCAATGATGTCGCAGGAATGAGACAAACACTCGAAACTGTATTGTCAAGGCAAATTTACTTCTGTGCAGAAGGGTGCTCCTGCCAGCTGCAAATCGTAGGCAAAAGAACACTGAATGGCAAGTCCGTTTGGGTTTTATTTCCTGACGTGGGGTCTGCCCTGCACCTCCCTCTGAGCTCTGACCTGATTGGTCAGGGTTCAGAGCTCAGATTCCTATTATTGTGCCATTGGCTAATTCAGAGGAAGGGGAAGGTAAGGCAGAGCCTAAGATGGCGGCCCTCTGAGAGCCTGAAGGTCATATCAAGATCGCAGAACCTAAGATGGCAACCCCCTGAAAGAATCTGAAGGTCATATCAAAATGGTGGGACCTAAGATGGCAGTGAACTCCTTTCTTTGACAGAAAAGATTGCTGGTTCATTCTCACACTCTCCAGCCCCCAGTGGGGTCCCTCGGCCTGGCCTGCGCCCTCTCGGAATCCAGGACCCCTCAGAGAATGTTGGAAAGCCGGTTTCAGCCCGATCCCCATAGGCCAGGCCAAGGGACCCCACCAGTGCACGAATCCGTGCACTGGGCCTCTAGGACATATATAAGCATTTTGTCTTAAAGTACAAATGTTAAAAACGGAGTAACTTAAGCAATTGCCTATACAAAGGTAAATAGACACTGCAGGTTATTCTCTTGAATTTTTGCTGCATAAAATTCCAATTACATGTCATTATAATGTTATTGATTTACAGAATACATGTTGAACTGTGAGGTATGGCAACTCCTTATAAATAGAACTAACATGTAAACCTGAATATTTTGAATGATTTGTTTTTAGCTGATATGAATAGGTAATACAAAAAAAAAAAAATCCAGCTTCCAAAGACCCTAGAAATATTTTTCTAACAAATAAAATATTTTAGTAATTCTCAGTTACTTCCTAACATTTCCTTTTTTGGAGCATTGTTGAATGGACAATAATAAATGCTGAAGTGAGGCTAAGTTTGTTGTGAAAGTGTGGGTTAAGCCAGTTATTTAAAAAGTCCACTGGTAGTTGCTCATTTACTTTATATCAGTTGAGATCCTATATAATAAAAGGCTAATAGACAAATTGACCGAATAGCAGAATGACTGGTCGCTATGACACGCACTGACCACCAGGGGGCAGATGCTCAACGCAGCTCTGCTCAGCCAAAAGCTGGGCTCAAGGGGAGCGCAGTGGCGGGAGCCTCTCCCGCCTCCGTGGCAGTGCTGAGGGTGTCCGATTGTAGTTGGACATCTCCTGGACTGCAAGAGGGCACAGGCCGGGCTGAGGGAGCCACATCTCCCTCCCACCCCCTGCTTAGTGCATGAATTTCGTGCAGCGGGCCTCTAGTGTGTGTGTGTGTATATATATCTATATCTATATAGATACATACAGATATCTGCATCCCAACTTTATAATTCTAGATTGCAGTTAAATACTCCTAATTCACTTGAATTACCATGGTAATAGATGATCAGAAACTTTGTACTTTCTAAAAAAGGACATGCTTAACATTTCCTGACATAACTTCTAAATTCAGGTGAAGCACAAATCCCCCAAAACATATATTCTGCTCTAAAATTAAGTGGTTGAGAGTTTGTAGTAAAAGCTATCAAAAATGGATTTAACATTTCCACCACAGAGTACATGCAAATAAATAAAAATAACTGCTCTTTAAAACATGTAATGGATACACCATGATTTCTTTAATCATCTTTTTTGATGTTATCACCAATATCTTTAGTGATTTCTTTATGCAGTTATGATGAATTTATCAGTAGTATATATTCCTAGAAGTGAAAAATATGCAAGGATTTACATTTTTCATAGATATTGCTAGGTTACTTTTTAAAATATATGTGTTTTTGATTTTTTAAAGAGAGAGGAAGGAAGAGGAAGAGAGAGAAACATTAATATGAGAGAGAAACATTGATCAGCTGCCTCCCTTACGCACTCCACTAGAAATTGAACTGGCAACCTTTTGGTGCACAGGAGGACAATCAACCGACTGAGCCATACCAGCCAGGCCGCTGAATTACTTTTCTAAGACATTGCACTAATTTATATTTTAACTACCAATATCTGAAGGTATCTGTTGGTGGTACTCTTACCCATACTCTTGCCAATTTTAGTTAGTGTCATACTTTCATTTTGATTCATCTAATATGTTGAAAATGATAATTGTTTTTAATTGCTTGACATTTGTGTTTCTTTGACCTTCCCATCACAGTACTTGCCCATTTTTTAAGAGGTTATTGATTGTGAGAACTCTGGAATGGAGGGGAAGAAATGAAAATATTTCAGTTCAAGACATTGAAAATAAGCAAGAGCTGTTGGACCTTTAGGAAAGTTTGTCTTTCATAATTTGAAATTGAGGTTGCTGAGAGCAGTGTAATTTTATAAGTGTTCCCCTTTTCAGCTATGCAAGGTGAGGTTAAGATTGGACGCCAAGTTCTTGGTACAAATAATTAAAGACATAGGTCTAGGCCAAAATTTATTGACATAATAAATACCGAGCAAATTCTGAGTCAGCTGCTAGGCTTGATTTTCATAGATTGGTAGTTGAGATTGACAGTTGTTGCTTTCCATGGAACTTAATTTAGTTGGAAAGTACAAGATTACATAAAATAATTAAGTGCTTCATAAGAAATGTATGAAGTGTTCAAGAGCATATCAGGGCTGCCTAACCTATGTGTAGAGGAACCCATTTAGCAGGTCGGAAGGATGTAGGAGTTGAGGAAATGGTAGTAGTGGTAGTGGGCATGAAGAGAGTAGTGTAGAAGACAGACCTGTTAGGGTTTTGAGTTCACAATAATCAGTTAAAATGTTATTTGGAGAACACTAGAAAATCTTTAAAGGGGTTAAAACACAAGGGACGGATGGGCGGCTAAGTCTGAGGCATCCTGGCAGCGATACAGGAATCCACCAGCTCTATCCATTTTTCACCCACCGCAGCTATTAAGGAGCAGTGTTTGAACTCTTTGTCCAATCCGGGACAGATAAAGCCCTTTTAAAAATTACCTGTTGATTATGCACTTTCTGTGGCCAAGAATATTACTAAGTTAAAGTAGATTGTGCCTTACAACCCTCATCCATCTATCGAACATGTCTTCTAAGCTGTGGTGATTCAGTTTACCAGGGGAATAAATGAGGCAATCCAGCAATTAATAATAAATCTTTAATATATTTTTGTTTCAAGATAATGGCTTTTCTGATTTCCTTCTATAAAACCTACAGTAATGCTCTTTGGTGTGTGTTTGTGTGTTCAAATTAAGAAAATATTTTTATTGATTTCAGAGAGGGAGGGAGATATAGAAACACCAATGATGAGAGAGAATCATTGATTGGCTGCCTCCTTCACGCCCCCTACTGGGGATGGAGCCTGAAACCCAGGCGTGTGCCCTGACTGGGAATAGAACTGTGACCTGCTGGTCATAGGTCGATGCTCAGTCACTGAGCCACGCCAGCCAAGTTGTTTATTCAATTTTTTTTTTTTGCCTCTCTCCATGTAGAAAGCTTCCCTTGGAGAGAGGGTTCTGAAATTTATAGGTAGCACAATATAATTTTAGGTCTTTGTTGTATTCATCAAATCTGTGATTTTTAAATTTCAATCTCTATGGAAACGTGGGTGATTAAGTTAGGTTATGATATTCTGCATTATATCAAAATGAGTAGGCATATGGTCTGTACAGTTTAAGAAAATAAGTAATGACCCTACCACTTTCTGATTATGAATAAACAAAACTAGATTATGAACTGATTGATAATTAGTGAAATTAGATGACATTTCTAGAATCCTGATTAAGTTTGTTTCATATTGTTTATTTAATATCCCAGACTCTGGTTTTTGAAACCTTGTAATTGATTTTTTATTTATTTGTGCATTATTTTTAAAAGACTGGATTTCATATAGTGCTTAATAGTTTTAATAAAATTTTATACCAGATAGAGTCACAGAGGTGCATTTTTTGTACAGACATGAGGATTTCAGTGTATAAAAGTATTAATTTGGGAATAGGGATAAGATTACCCATGAATGAAAAGTAGTTTGGTTGACTTAGTAAAACAGCAAAGAAACAGAAAGATTCGTAATTGACTACATAATTGATCTCCAGAAACCATAGAGTAGTTATCCTGGTGAGTTGAAGGATAGTAACTTGATAAGTTTGGTTGTAGAATGAGAAACTAGGGTTTAACATGATAAGTAATGGTTAGTAGGTTGGTTGTAGTTCTCAAACAGGTTAATTCAGGTGTTGAGAAAGTTTGTTCAAGCTAAGTGAGGATATTTTAAGTAGATTTAAAATTTTTTTTTATTTTTCAGCCAAACCAAACAGGAAGCTTACTTTTCTCTACCTAGCCAATGATGTCATTCAGAACAGCAAAAGGAAGGGGCCGGAGTTTACAAAAGATTTTGCACCAGTTATAGTGGAGGCTTTTAAGCATGTTTCAAGGTATGATCACTATTTTGGGTACTAGGTAATCTGTTTTAAATGCATAATATGTCCTTTTGCTAAACTTACCTTAAGCCATTAAATTAAAAACCAAGGAATGTATTTTTTTTTTGAAGTTTTCATTTGAAAAGACTTATCTATAAATGGCATTTGTAAATGTGTTACATATTTCTGTGAAGGATATTTTTTTTAATCTGTTGCTAAGGTGGGCATTTAGAGTACTTGAATTATAGCTTTCTTTAAAGAGACTAAAAGCAGCTGCCATATTGGAATGAACATTGTTCAGAATGAATGACGGTGTTGAATTGAAAATTTGTGGCTTATAAAGCTATCAGTATTCCAGCTAATGTTTCTGGATAAACTTAGTATGTTTTCTCCTCATATTACTTATAATGATTTTAAGGTTTTCTAGTGTGTGGGTATATGTCATAATATTGTTAAATGCTTTGGAAATCTAGGATATTTAAAATAATCATTACCTGCTGAAAAATTTTGCTACAGAAAGATTCTGAGGATAGGAGTCTACTTCGGCTATGTCCTTTTAAAATGCTTATTTCCAAACATCATATGGATATAATTGGTCAATAACTGGATTAACATTATTGGGATAGACTATTAGATCAGTCTAAATTACATAGTTCAGTGGTGAATGATGATTTTGTGTTGAATGAATTAAGGATGAAAATACACTCACCATATGCCTTTACAGTTTTAGACACATTGGATGCATTCTTTTAAAGTTACAGAGTGAAATACTGCTGTATGTTGCTTTCTTGAATAAATATTATTTATCTTTGAACTTAGATATTGTCTTGTATCATCTTTTTAGATGTTGGTATTTAAGTCTTAGAGTTCAGTTCTAGGCCCTCTTCTGGGGTCATATTCTTCACTTGCCCTCTGAAGGATTTCATACACTGCATGTAACTAGTTATTATCCACACTCAAATAACTCACAGTCTTATGCTCCAGTCCAGATATTTTTTCTTGTAGACTTGTATGTCCAATTGCATATTAATTTTCTAGTTGTGTGCTTCCAAACAGCTCAAACTCACCGTGACTGATAGTGTTGCTTCATGGCCCTGTCTACCTCAGTATGCCATTGCTCTGCGTTATACATTGCTTCTCCTCTAGGTTTCACTCTATGTGAGAAATCAGGTGTCATCTTTCACTCTCTGTGACTTACACCATGCTCTGTTTTCTCCTTCTCTCCTCCTATTCCATATACTACGTATAGTTCCCTCAGTTCTTTAGATTTCTCCCCATTCCTATTACCATATTGTCATTTCTGTACAATTTCAGTAGCCTCCACTATTGTTTAATACTTTTAGAAACTGTAGTCAGAGTTGCAGAGCTGATCATAACACTCCCTTGCCTTGGAGTCATTCTCATTTGTCCTAGAGATCGGTTAAAATGTCCTGAGCAAGACTTAAGATGTTTCTTTAGCTTTGACAGGGTATCTCAGTTGGTCAGGGCACGTACAAGAATCAACCAGTGGCCAAAACTGGTTTGGCTCAGTGGATAGAGCGTTGATCTGTGGACTGAAAGGTCCCAGGTTCGATTCCGGTCAAGGGCATGTACATTGGTTGCAGGCACATCCCCAGTAGGGGGTGTGCAGGAGGCAGCTGGTTGATATTTCTCTCTCATCGATGTTTCTAGCTCTCTATCCCTCTCCCTTCCTCTCTGTAAAAAATCAATAAAATATATTTTTAAAAAAATCAACCAGTGGATGCATAAATAAGTGGAACAACAAACTCATGTTTCTCTTTCTCCACCTCCTTCACTCTTCTCTCTCTCTCTCTCTCTCTCTCTTCTCTCTCTCTCTCTCTCTCCCTCTCCCTCCCTCCCTCCCTCCCTCTCTGTCTCTCTCCCTCTCCCTCTCTTTCCTTCTTCCCCTCTCTCTAAAATTAGTAAATAAAAAAGTAAAAGCAAAAAAAAAAAAAGATGTTGCTTCATGGCCCTGTCTACCTCTTCAGACTCCTCTCTTTCACTCCTTCCACACTCGTACTCTATAGTTTACAGTTTAAGCAAACCAAACCTCTTTTTATTTCTTTCTGCCTTAGGGCTTTTATATATTGTATCTCCCTAGAATTCAATAAAATATTTATGGACTGCCTACATGTGCTAGGTCCAGAGGATACAATTTTGTCCAGAGGGACAAATGGAGCTTACATTTCAGTGGATGACACAGGTAATAACTAGATAGACAAGTGAATATATATTATAATGTCAAAAGATAAGTACTGTGAAGAAACATAAAGCAGGGAAGGAACTAGAGATATATGACGTTGCTCAGTTATATCATGAGGTAAAATATGACTATGTTAGGGAGGTGGCATTTCAACAGAGACTAAAGGAAAGGATGAAATGAGCATCATGTGACTTTAGGAGAGAAGGATTCTAAGTAGAGAGAACGCTTGACAGAAACATTGAGACAGATGTGTGCTGGGCATTTTTGAGCATCAGCAGCAAGGGGATTTTTGTTGTTGTTAATCCTCACCCAAGGATTTTTATTTTAAGCAATGTATTTTTATTGATTTCAGAGAGGAAGGGAGAGGGAGAGAAACATCAGTGAGAGAGAATCATTGATCAGCTGCCTCCTGCACGCCCCCTACTGGGGATCGAGCCCACAACCTGGGCATGTGCCCTTGACCCGAACCGAACCCGGGATCCTTCAGTCTGCAGGCTGACACTATCCACTGAGCCAAACTGGCTAGGGCCTGAGGATATTTTTCCCATTGATTTTTAGAGAGAGTGGAAAGGAGGGGGAGAGACAGAGAGAGAAACATTGATGTGAGAGAGACACATTGATTGGTTGCCTCCTGCACATGCCCCAACTGGGTTTGGAATCGAGCCTGCAACCGAGGTACATGCCCTTGACCTGAATCAAACCCACAGCCCTTCAGTCCTCAGGCTGATGATCTAACCACTGAGCAAACCGGCTAGGGCAAGCAAGAAGATTTGTAGGAGAAGATATTTAGGGAATGTGGACTAAGAGGTAGACAGGAAGCAGAACATGTCCATCTGGTGGCTCAGGGTAAGGATTTTGAGTTTATTCTTGGTATGATTGACAGTTTTTGGAAAAGCAGTGTGATCTGATTCGCATTGGTAGAGAATAGTGAGAATAAAGTCTGGGAGACCAATGAGAAGACTTAAATCCCCGGGACAGAGATAATAGTGGCTCAGTCTACATTGGTAGTGATGAAGGCAGTAGGAAGTCCCTGGGAGTAAGTCTGTTTGCCAATTCCATGTGTATCCAATCTTCAGATCTCAAAGTAAATATCACTTCCTTAAATATCCTTCCTGATCTCTCTGGAATTGGGCCAGGTCTCTGTTATGGCTCTCTTTAACACCTAGTTCTCTTTTGTGGCATTTATAAAAAGAGCTGCCATAAAGCTCCTTTGTATTGCCTATGTCAAAGATAGTGCTTTGATTAATAAATATTTGTTGAATAAATTTCAAAATCACCCATTAGAAATCTTCCTTAGCCTCATGTTTAGCACCCGTTAGGTTAGGGGCATCTTCTTTGTAAACCCCTAGTAGCTGGTATTAGAACACTTGCATTTTTTTTGTTCGTTTGTTTAATAATATGTCTATAAACTCTTTAAGGGAAGCAAAAAGTATGTCTGTTTGGCTCACTGCACCCCTGAACTGCTGGTCACATAATGGTGCTCAGTAAACATTTTGGAGCTCTTTTCAGGGAATGAGTGTCTGATTGTATTTAAAATCACCCTTATCTTTTCAATAGCACTATGCTTTTTACTGTTGATATTTTTATTTTTTCTTTAGTGAAACTGATGAAAGTTGTAAGAGGCACCTTGGAAGAGTGCTTTCTATTTGGGAAGAAAGATCTGTATATGAAAATGATGTATTAGAACAACTTAAGCAAGCTCTGTGTAAGTATATAATCTTTTATCATGATCTCTTCATTAAAATGTATTTTTTAAACAATATCTTTTTATTGATTTCAGAGAAGGAAGGGAGAGGGAGAGAGAGAGAAACATCAGTGATGAGAGAATAATTGAGCGGCTGCCTCCTGCATGCCCCACACTGGGGATTAAGCCCACAAACCTGGGCATGTGCTCTGACCGGGAATCGAACTGTGACCTGCTGGTTTATAGGTCGACGCTCAACCACTGAGCCACGCCGGTCGGGCAAAATGTATTCTTTCATTAAGCCTTGGTTGAGTAGCTCAGCTGATTAGATCGTTGTCCCGATATGCTAACTTTGTGGGTACAATCCCTGGTACCCACAATGTTGTGGGTACAATCCACTGAATGCATAAATAAGAACAATAACAATAACAAAAATGTATTCTTTCATTGAAACCTAAATTTTCTTTCAATTCAGATGGTGATAAGAAGTCTGGGAAGCGAACTTATGAACAGATAACAGTGGATGAAAATGAAAACTGTTCCTCTCTGGGGTCTCCAGGTGAACCACCACAGGTAGAAGTTTTTCTCTGTTAAGGGAGTTACTTCATGTGACCACCAAGCTTTATTAATTTCAGTGTTTCACTTTTATAAATTGATTTTTATTATAGTTCTGGGCACAAGAAAGGAGCTACATGAATATCTTATGTTTCTGATTAACATTCGTTATGTTTAATATAATACGTTGCGCAGTGTATATTAGGGCAGTACATTGTATAGAAAGGATTTCTGATTGCTTAGTATGATGAGGTCTGATAAGGTACCTACTACTTAAACAGTTTCCTTTTAAATAAATATTATGTAATACTATTTGTTGTATGACTGAAGTACACTAAGCATTTCATTCCTAGAGATAACACTGCCCCTTTTAAGTATTTTTGCTTTTAAATATGTAAAAACCAGTCTTAGAAGAACAAGTTCTGTGTGACTGTGTAGTTTCTTGATAAGATAAATTGGATTAGAATCGTTAACTTAATATTCCATGTCCTCCCAGGTTGATGTAGTATAGCATTACTTAACTACTAGATGATTCCAGAAAGACATTTTTAACTTTTAATTATGTGGGCATTGAGTCTTAAAGCTTCCTCCTTCTATGTTTCAAACATATAGGAGGGACAGATAAAATTTAAAAGGAGAAAATGAAGACATAGCCATACTCTTAAAACAAGGTAAATATCATGGTGGGCTAGAAATGGTACAGAAACATAACTCTGTGTGAGCTAGGGCCTGATTTCTGCTGAGCTGTGATCTGGAAGCAGACATGGGTTGCCAGAAATTAATATCCTAGAGGGTATCAAGAAACACAGTGTTCTGTGGGAGTTGGAGGACTGGACCCAAATTTTGCATAAAACCAGAGGCTGGTAGAGCTCTTTCCTCATGACAGGAGCTTGAAAGAAAGGTACAATTGGTTCCTTCCTAGAACTGGGAATTTTTGTCAGTTAGTACTAGGGAGGCAGAAAGAATCCAACCAAGGTGCTCAACTAGGGCCTGAGCCAAGCTACCTGTTGATGCAGTGACAGAAATGCTGAAGCCAGTGTGGTCGCCAAAGGATGAGAGCTAGAAAAGTAGTAAGAACATAACATTTGAATCAGACAAATACTAAGGTTTATATTTCTTTCCATTTGGTAATAAGACAGAAAATCACTTTGTTAAGAGCTTTATTATGATGTCATGAACAGTAGTTTATCTGAATTCTAGAGAGAGGGAGTCTGACCCTCTCCTATAGTCCCTGGTGAAAGAGGAACCTCAGTTGTACTTGTTAGGCGTATCTTTGAGTAACCATCTGCTTCTCTATTCTCTAGTACTTGTATAAATATTGTTGCTTTTAGTTTTTTTTTGTTGTTGTGTTTTTTATTTTGTTGCTTTTCGTTTTATATTGACCACTTTCAGATTAGTTATTCTGCTTAATTCTCAGTGGTTTTAACTGAGAATTAAGCAGTATAATTAATCTGATAAAATGGTGACTACTAGCTTTGTAGTCACCTTTTATTTATCTCATTCTTTGTAAGAATGACTAAAATTTTTCTTTGTACGATCCAGCTGAACTCATTCATTCTCCTCTATTAGAAAGTCCTAGGCTAGTGTTGTTTCAGACAACTTTGCTTTATTATCTGATCCTTGACTCAGCATCGGGAATTTAGAATTAACTCGTGGGAATGTGAAGATGTGATGAGAATAAGTTGTAGTTAAAGGATGCATGTGTTGTCAAGACCATGAAGCCAGGCTTCTTGGAACTCCAGAAAATTTTAGAACTCTCTAAGACGGATGAAAAAATTACACACACACACACACACACACCCCAGGGGTGGGCAGAAGTAGATTTACAGTTGTTTGTATGGAAAATAATACACTAATTAATAAATAATAATAATACAAGAATAAACAGAACAAACTGTTTGGCATACTCACAACTGTAAACCTTCTCTTGTTCACCCTGTGAACACACACACACACACACACACACACACACACACGAATTGGGGCACCATGAAAACAAGCTTCCTGGTAATTGTCATTGCTCTTAAGCTCACTTTCATTGAAGGGATATATCTTATAATGAAAAATTTTTTTAATATTGGGATTTGAAACTTAGTAGTGAATTAAATGTATACTTATTTCTTATTGGGTTCCATTCATTTTTATGCTGTTTAATCATTTGCTGTGTACTAGATGCCAGTGATAGCTTTTTTTGTAAGGGAATAACTTAAAGAAAAATCAGTAATCTGTCTGTCGGTGTCATCTTAATATATACACAGAATTGGCAACTTCCTGTATTTTTCAAGTATGAGTATAATTAGTGTTCCAGGATCTAGTTTTAGAGATTAAGAAAAGAAAGGAGGGAGGATGGGATGAAGACTAGTAAAAAGAAAACTTAATAGTTTTTCTTTGGAATCACTGTATAGACATTATGAATTGTGAAATCATCAGCAAAGATTTCCCTTCCCTCCTAATTATAGCTGGTATATGAAACAATGCAACTAAAATTTCTAATAAAATAATTACTATACTGGTTAAGCATTATATAAGTACTAGTCATCAGATATGTGGAACTTCATAATATTTTAATGATCTTCTTAATAAACTATAGAATAATTGAAGGCACCATATTTAAGCATATTTCAAAACTACATTTTTCCTATGCTTTAATTGTATCATTTAGAAATGGAGTAGGGGAGACTCTTCTGTGTTGTGATAGGTGATTTGTAGACCCTTCCCCCAATATATACTTTCATATTGCAAAATTCTATTCAAGGATAATGATAATACAATGACTATATCATACATAAAACTTGTTTTGTCCAGGTTTAAGTTATAGTCTGCCTTCCCTTTTACCATTGTGTGTGTTTGGTATATAAATCAACCACATCAATTTAATAGTCAGATAATTATTTTTACACTATCTGTCTCTACCACTGGAGTATGAGTTCCTCATGGCCAAGGGCCACATCTCAGTTATATGTTTCCAATTTATATATTTTCAGTACCTAGTGTAGTTTTTTTTTCTTAATATACAAAAGAAATGGAGTGTCTTTTAGAGCAATTGATATTTGAAACTTTGAATTAGTAAGTAGCTCATAAGGATTAATAAATGTGAAATAAAAATTTTAAAAAATATGAAATAAATTTTGTATTTGTTTAAGCTTCCTTTATTTTGGTTCTAAAGTTGTATAACTTTTTAGACTCTAGATCTCGTTAGAGCATTACAAGATCTAGAAAATGCTGCTACAGGTGATGCAGCAGTTCATCAGAGGATAGCTTCTTTGCCTGTTGAAGTCCAAGAAGTATCCCTACTAGATAAAATAACAGGTAAGATGTCATCAATGTGATCTGAATTTTGGAGAGATTTTGGGTGAGGGGTGGCATTGTTTTTTTTTTTGTGTTTTTGTGTGTGTGTGTGTGTGTGTGTGTGTGTGTGTTTTGGCAGTAATTTTATTATTCTGTGCTTTTCTTAGATAAAGAATCTGGAGAAAGGCTTTCTAAAATGGTAGAGGATGCTTGTATGTTGCTGGCAGATTACAATGGCAGATTGGCGGCTGAAATAGATGATAGGAAACAACTTACTCGAATGTTAGCAGATTTTCTTCGTTGTCAAAAGGAAGCCCTTGCAGAGAAAGAGCATAAATTGGAAGTGCGTAACCTTTTCCTTCTTTAATGTTTATTTCATTAATTTCTTTTTTTGGTAGTAATTTATATCTTGATGTTCCTGCACATTTTTTTTAATAGACCTTTTTTAGACAGTGGCCCAGGTAAGTTACTACTTGCATTAATTGGTTTCTTTCTACTTGGATCAAATCAACCTGCCTAAGTAAATTTAGAGATTTGAATTAGCAGAATTGGTTGCATTTAACCCTTTGCACTCGCTTGCTTTTTTCTCGATTCCTTTATTCTAATGCTAACAGTCACACTCGACATCCGAGTGCAAAAGGTTAAGACTTATTCATTTGAGATTCCAGTTATAGTAATTTACCTTATGAGTTAAAATCCTTATTTTCAAGAATAAAAATAATGGGAAAATAGCAATTATTACACAGTCTGGTGTCAAATATAGAAAATTATGTTTGGAAATATTTAATTCCTGTTCTGAATACATGAAATCTTTTGGGTATACAAAAAGATTTAAATAAAAAGACTTTGGGGCATAGAATTTGTTGTGGGTATGCTAGTTCCCAGTCTCTGTTCCCGAACAATTCATCAGTTTTGCTCAGGAAGGTAATCTTTAAGTTATGCCTTTGTTTTATCCCTGATCCTGATTAACATATTCCCACCCCACTCCTAGCTCAATACATACCCTTTAAATTGAGAATTGACACTGTTGATGAGAAATTTGGAGGTGCAGCAGTAAAAACAAAAAGAGAGAGAGAAGCACTCTCATATTTCCTTTGAGCAGAGTAGCAATTGTCAGAAGTGGATGAGCCAGATTTGGTTTTATTTAAAAGAATCTTTCATTTGACTAGTTCTTGTTTAAATTGTATACTGCTCTAGTAATTTCTTATTCTAATAATACATAAGAGACTTTCTAATTTATCTGGATCCCTTTATTTAGAGATTGCTCTCTGCTAATTTGTAGTAAGTTATAATATCGCTTCTATTAAGTTGCTTTTCTTTATTAGTGTTTAGTCATCCTCCCCTCCTCTCAGGATTAAGACCGTATAATTCAAGCATTTCTATAGTGTTTAGTTCTTGTTTCAGCAAACTCTAATTGTGCCATAGATGGTTGCTATTTCTACCTGTGAGAGCATCTACCTGATGAAGTACCAGCAGTAGAGCTCTTACCCCCCTATGTCTTAGCTCTTAATTTAGCATTACCCCTTTTCAATTTGTTTCTCTTCTGCTCACATACAGGGTGGGCAAAAGTAGGTTTATAGTTGTGAGTATAAGAAACACAGTTTATTCTTTTCTTTTTTAATTGAATTTATTGTGATGACATGTAATAAGATTATGTAGGTTTCAAGTGTGTAGTTCTATAACACATCATCTGTATATTGTATTGTGTTCACCACCCCAGTCAAGTCTCCTTCCATCACCATTTATCCCCCCTTCACCCCTTTCTACCTCCCCCCATACCTCTTTCCCTCTGGTAATTGCCATGCTGTTGTCTACCCACAGTTTATTCTTGTATTATTATTTATACTTATGTTATTTTCCATATGAACAACTGTAAACCTACTTTTGCCCCACCTGTATATACTCTCAGAATATAGTTGTTGACACCATGCTCTCTCTACCTTTAGAGAAGTTGTCCAGTTCTCCATAGAAAGTAAAAGAATTTGTTTAAAAGATAATTTTGATAGTTAACTTACTAGTTTTTGATCTTGTAATGGAACTTCAGTCTTAAACGTATTGTTACTTCTTTTATTGTTAGCAGAATTAAGGGTAAGTAATGTCATACAGTTTTTGTCTTTAGCCTTTTGGTATGGTTTCTTTAACTTCTGTTGAGCTTTTGTTGCAGGTATTGGACATGGCGTATCTTCTAACGGTGTCATCATCATTAGCATATTCTTCCTGCTAAAAATAAATATCAAACTCCAAAGCCTGTATTGTCTCATGTTTTTAAAAATTGAGAAGACTGAAACTTTGTTATTCTACTTTATATTGCTTTCTCACTTAAGTTGGTTATTTATCACTGGTTAGGAAAATAGAATTTATGTTTTAAATGTAAATGTAGAAAATAGAAGATTCTACCCTCCTATCCCCACCCCCTATTCTTAGTATGTGATGAGGCTGATGCTAATAACAATAACACCATGTATATCAGGTACTGTTCTAAGCACTTCACATATGTCAACTCATTTAATCCTATATATCAGGAAGTACTATCATCCCCATTTTACAGGTAAGAAAACTTAGGCACAAGGACATTAAATAACTTGCCCAGGTCACAAAGAGGTAGTGAATTATTTAGAGCCAGGGAATCAGTTTCCAAAAATACATATTTGCTCTTAATTTTTACTTAAAGAAATGTAAGATTAAAACAAAACCTAAGTCCCATCTCTGCAACTGTTCCTGCTTCCTCCTTCCTCAGAGTTAATTGCTGTCTTGAAATAAATTCTTCTAGGAGCTTTTTTTGGGTGTTGTTTTTCAGCATGACAATTTTCTATTACAAAGAAATGACCTAAATGATTTTAAACATTTTTTACATGTAAAGAAATATTTAGGTTTCTAATGAACTAGGAGGTTATTCCACAGAACTTTTTGTAAATTGTTATTTATAACTAAGTGATTCCTTTGTCATAAGATAGAAAAATATTGAGCTATTTGGACATTTTTTGTACTAAGTAGGTGGCATCACTTTAAAGTTGAGACTAAGAGGTCAAGATTTATAATTACCAAATCAGCTGTGATATCATCAAATAGTTTTAAATTCTCATCCATTTTTGAACATCAGCTGTGATTAACCAGGCATTGATATTATGTCATTAAATGCTCTTTTATTTTAATGAAATGTAAATGTAAAAAAGTTCAGGAATTACTTATATTTCTTAAGGAGGCTATTATTAAAGCAGTAGAGGCCTGATGCAGGAAATTCGTGCAAGAGTAGGCCTTCCTTCCCCCTGCCAGCACCGGCTTCTCTCTGTCACCACACCTGGGACCTGGGTTTCCCTCACAGCCTGAGCTTCCTCCTGGACATCCAGTCTAATTAGCATATTACGGTTTTATTATAGATTTGTTATAAATGAAAATATGAAGTTTTTTAATTTTGGAAATGATGAATTATTTTTTCAACTTATGGCTAACTTTAGCTGATTAAGTAGATAATTTAAAATAGACTTGATACATCTAATATTTTTATTTAGAAAATATTTCATAGATTGCTATGGAAATCATTTTGCCATTTAGAAGTTGAATTTATTGCAAGAACTATTAGTCACTTAGCTTGTTATTTTGGGAGGCATTTATGGATGGGGCCTTATAAAGACATTTTGATTTTTATATTTCTGGAGAGGAAGCAATATGGAGATCAGAAATTCTTCCATATTCAATGAGATAATGTGTTTTTGCTCAATTTTAAGTATTTTTTCATGATATAGTTGAAACTGGTTTTATAAAATTCCTATGTACCTCATAGTTCATTGATAAGGAAATCTTTGGAGTGGTGGTCACCAACTGGTGGTCTGAGGACCACTGGTGGTCCATGAGGACTGAAAGGTTGGCGACCGCTGATTAGTTTAAATTGATAGGCTTCTGCAGAGAATTGGAAATCACAATTTGATGGCTCTTACAAGGAAAAATCAGTCACAGTTCCAAGTTCTAGAAGTAAGGATAGGAAAGCTGTCAGAGAGGACAGTGTTTATCTTCTTGCAGTTTTGCATCAGTATATTCAGATTCAAGTCATTTAAAAAATGAGGGCATAGTATTTATTATATGATGTTGGTTTAGTTTCTCATGGTGTCGGATTATACCCATTGAATTGCTTTTATTAGTTTGTGTATTATATGTAGTACATAGAAAACATCCGGGTGCTGGCAGTTTGTATAGTTGTGCAAGAATATTTGCAGGATTTGCTGAAACCGGTTTGGCTCAGTGGATAGAGCGTCGGCCTTCGGACTGAAGGGTCCCGGGTTCGATTCCGGTCAAGGGCATGTACCTTGGTTGTGTGCACATCCCCAGTAGGGGGTGTGTAGGAGGCAGCTGATCGATGTTTCTCTCTCATCGATATTTCTAACTCTCTATCCCTTTCCCTTCCTCTCTGTAAAAAAAATCAATAAAATATATTTAAAAAAAGAATATTTGCAGGATTTGATTCTCATAAGTAGAATAGAATAGCTAGGTCAAAGGGCATGTATGTCTTTAAGTGTTGATAGTGTACTTATCCCCTCCAAAAGTTAATGCTTTTTTAAAATTCCTTGCAGTATGAGTGCATCTTTCCCAATACAACCTTACCCTCTCTGAATTTCAGTGATCTTTTAAATTTTTGTATATCTGATATCTTAAAAATTATTTTTGTTTCTTCATTGTTTCCTCATCATTTATAGATTAATGGTTAATGACTTGGCTTGTCTTTTACTATGTTGTGAAAAGCCATTTCTGTTACACTTAATTCCTAAATATACATGGGAATGTAGTCCCTCCTCTATTGGTACATTTGTCTTACCTTTAATTATACAGTAGATTTTTGTATTACTTTTTGGCATTTGTGTTATAATTTTAATCAGGATGTGTATATTAATTTTTCTTTCCATTTATGTTATACTTGAGGCCTGGTGCATGAAATTCGTGCACAGGGGGGGGGGGGGTCCCCTCAGCCCAGTCTGCACCCTCTCCAATCCGGGACCCATCGGGGGATGTCTGACTGCCGGATTAGGCCCAATCCCGGAGATCAGGCCTAAACCGGCAGTTGGACATCCCTCTCACAATCCGGGACCACTGGCTCCTAACTGCTTGCCTGCCTGGTCACCCCAACTGCCCCCCCTTGCCGACCTGGTCACCCCTCAGGGCCCCCCCTCTGCCAGCCTGGTCGCCTCTCACTGCCCTCCACTCTGCCGGCCTGGTCGCCCCACACAGCCTGCTATTCAGTCGTTTGTTAGTCCCTCACTAACCCCCCCAGCCAGCCTGGTCGCCCCACGCAGCCTGCTGTTTAGTCATTTGGTTGTCCCTCATTATCCCCCCCCTGCCCGCCTGGTCGCTCCACACAGCCTGCTGTTCAGTCATTTCATCGTTCGTCCCTCCTTAACCCTCCTGCTGGCCTGGTCGCCCCACACAGCTTGCTGTTCGGTCGTTACTGTGAGGGCGTCTTGACCAATTTGCATATTACCCTTTCATTAGTAAAGATATATATTTGCCTACATGCTTAATATTTTTAAAAGACAGTATTTGCTGAGTAGACATTCTTTATGAAATTATTTTTCAGTTATAGTTGACAGCTAAGTAGACTTACTTGGCCTTTTCCCTGTTTTTGGAAATACTGTTGCTTTTGTTGTCTGCCCCCCCCCCCTTTTTTTTTTCATATCACTTCATATTATTATTATTTTTTTAACAATTTCTTAGTGATTTCTTTTTCAGTATTTCAACTGTCCTTTCATTCTTTTATTTTTCTTTTTCATGGATGCCATGTTCTTTGGAAGCTTGTTTAGACCAAGTAAATGGCCTTTTAGGCTCCTCCATGTGAATAGGAGTTCATTTTTTGAATAATAAGAATTACATGTCACAGGGGGGCATCAGGATTTAGAGATGCTTAGGTTGGGGCATGGCCAAAAAAAGGTTGGGAACCACTGTGCTAGGCAGTATTTTCCAGGTTTTTCAAGAGTGCTTGCTTTTACAAAACTTTGTTTTCTAAAACATTCAATTTTTATTCTTTTAAATGCTTAAGATAAATTCTGTTTTACCTGAGATATTTGATGATTAGAAATTTCTGATGTCAGACTCTTTTAATATAGGAAATAAGAATGTTTACTATATATAGCATATATATGCACATTTTAAATGAAAATTTAAAATTCTACTGCTGAAGTACTCTGCATGTAGCTTTTTTTTTTTTTTTTTTTTAATTCTCACCTGAGGATATTTTTTAGAGAGATTGGGAGGGAGAGGGAAGGACAGAGAGACACGTCAATTGGCTGGCTCCCATATGACCAGGGCCTGGGATAGAGCTTGCATCTGAGGCATGTGCCCTTGACTGGAATCGAGCCCTTGATCCTTTAGTCTGCAGGCTGACTATCCACTGACCCAAACCAGCTAGGCCTGCATGTAGCATGCATATATATATATTATTGATTTCAGAGAGGAAAGGAGAGGGAGAGAGAGATAGAAACATTAGTGATGAGAGTATCATTGATCGGCTGCCTTCTGCATGCCCCACACTAGGGATTGAGCCTGCAACCCAGGCATGTCCCTTGACTGGGAATCAAACTATGACCTCCTGGTTCATAGGTCGATGCCCAACCAATGAGCCTTGCCAGCCGAGCTCTCCCCAAACTCTTGATCAACATAAAACAATACATGATTATTGTAGAAAACTTAGAAAATACCTGAAAAAGCAAAACAAACTAAGTTTATATTAACCACTGAAAGCAATCATTAATATTTTGATGTATTTTATTCTACTTTATTTCTCCACATTGGGATAAATAAGTTATGCTTATTGGACCTATAAGTCTGTATGACAAATTAGTGGGGAGATGTTTACTTTCAAGAATATTGGACGATGTTTAATCTTTATTGACTCTAAGTCCAATTCCTTCAGTATGCCATTATAATTTATTGGGGGAGTGGTAATATTGGTAACTATACCATGTAATTAATTTATCTGCTCATCACTTTAAAAAAAGTTAGATTTCAGAGGAAGGGAGAGGGTGAGGGAGATAGAAACATCAACGAGAGAGAATCATTGATCGGCTGCCTCCTCCACACCCTCTACTAGGGATCAAGCCTGCAACCCAGTTTTGTGCCCTGAACTGGAATCAAACAGTAGCCTTTTGGTTCACAGGTCCATGCTCAACCACTGAGCAACACTGGCTGGGCTCAGCTAACATGATCTATCTCAGAATTCTATCAGACTTAACTTCCTAAAGCAAGATTGTTTGTAAAGCATTTCTCAGATCTGGTTATGTTTAGATCAGGTTATGGAGAAAGTCATTGCTTAATAGCAAAGCCTGTTTTATTCTTTGAATCTTTCTAGGAGCCGGTCATACTAATATAAAGTAAATTCTTGGGAGTTTTTAAGGGTTATTAAACTTAATGCATTTTTAAATTGAGATAATTTACATATAATAAAATGCACAGATATTAAGTAGGCAGCTTCAGTAAACTTGATAAGTTTTGGTATTTATTAAATGCTGGACACGCCGAAACCTGTTTGGCTCAGTGGATAGAGTGTCGGCCTGTGGACTGAAGGGTCAAGGGCATGTACCTTGGTTGCGGGCACATCCCCAGTAGGGGGTGTGCAGGAGGCAGCTGATCGATGTTTCTCATCGATGTTTCTAACTATCCCTCTCTCTTCCTCTTGTAAAAAATCAACAAAATATATTTAAGAAAATAAATGCTGGACACATACTACAGTAATGTGTTTTATATTCTGATCTAGTAATAGAGGAATATGCAAATTAGCCAGGATGCCATAATGTTACGACCAAACAGAAGGGACTTGAGGCTGCATGGTGCCTGGCTGGGGCGAGGGACCTTAGGCTGTGCTCCCCGCCCTGCAGGGCTTGATGGGGGTGGGGCTGGCTGGGTCTGGGTCTGGATCTTCTGTGTTTTTGAAGCGCATGTGGGTGGTGGGTGGGGACTTGACTCTAGGTCCCGTGGCGTGCCCCAGACTCTGACAGGAGGGAGATTTTCATATACATTTTACTAATTTTCTTTCATCTCTGACACTTCTATGATAGAGAAAGGGCAAATAGAAATATTAAGATAATTTCTGTAATTCCCATTTTTTAAAAAAAATTATTGATTTTTTACAGAGAGAAAGGGAGAGAGATAGAGAGTTAGAAACATAGATGAGAGAGAAACATCGATCAGCTGCCTCCTGCACACCCCCTACTGGGGTCGTGCCCGCAACCAAGATACATGCCCTTGACCGGAATCGAACCCGGGACCTTTCATTCCGCAGGCCGACGCTCTTTCCACTGAGCCAAACCGGCTTCGGCCCTGTAATTCCCTTTTAATGTGCACAAATTTTGTGCACCGGGCCACTAGTTGCTAATAAGATTTTTAAAAATACGTATTTTTACTGATTTCAGAGAGGAAAGGAGAGGGAAAATAGAAACATTAGTGATGAGAGAGAATTATTGATCCCCTGACTCCTGCACACCCCACACTGGGGATCAAACCGTGATATCCTGGTTCATAGGTTGACCACTGAGCCACGCTGGCCGGGTGCTAATAAAATTTTAGTTACCTTCTGACTTAGGAATATGTGTAACTAAACATAGTTTGATTTAAAATGTGTGCATGTGTGTGCGTGCTCGTGTGTGCATGAAACATGAGAAAGATTATTGAATATGAGAACGGGCATTCTTAACCTTTGAGTTGCCAACAGCTTTGAAAATGCACATATGCACACATTTGCTTACAACTTCAATTGAATTAGGACTGCCTCTGATACTCATGGCTCACAGTTTAATGACCTGTTGATACCTAACCATTGCACAAAGAATGGGATTGATGTGGGTCTCGTATTACTTTCATTGTCTTCTTTCTCTGCTTAAAAACTTCTGCTTATGCATTTAGATTTCTCTAAGTTAAGTTCATCAATGTGGACAGAACTAGGCTTGGCATCACTTCATGGGAGGAAGCACTGGTCGTGTAGCTACTAGCATAGTGACATAGCTGGTATAAATAATGTTAAGCTACACTGTATGTTCATGGAATGCTGGCTCAACCACAGCGGGATTTCTGTTCAGTTCTGGGTTTCACATTAATAAAAGGAATTAACTTACCATAGTGTATCCAGAGGCAAGGACCAAGATGGAGAAGAAATGGAAATAATACCTCAGGAGTGTCAGCTCAGGCTTCTGGATAGACATGAGTTATGTTAGGGCAAAAAGAACAGTGGCTGTATTATATGTGACAAGGACCATTCTGCCAGTTAGAACTGCCTACTGCTAAAGGACTATTTAATAAAGGAGTTTCAGCCTCTGCCGTCTATACCTACAGCATGCCCTAAACACAGTCCAGTAGATTAACACAGTCCTCACAGATTAACATAAAACTCACCATCAAGGCTGATTTACCTCAGTTCCTATTACCCAATAATCTCAGCTTTTGGAAAAATTACAGCACATGCCAAAAGGCAAGCCACAGTCTGCAGATACATTTTATTTTATTCTTTTTAAGAAACAGACTCATGTATGATACAAATTTTGGAATTACCAGACCAGGAATCTAAAATAACTGATTGTGAATATGTTAACTATTTGAAAAGTAAACACTGTACGAAAACATTTAAGTAGAGAGATGGAAATAGTTAAGGAAAAGCAAGTGCTAGAAACTAAAAAAACACAGATGAAGAGTACCTTTGATGGTCACTTCAATATACTGGACACTGGTAAGAAAAAACTCTGAGCTTGATGGTAGCTCGATAGAAACTTCCCAAACTGAAATGCAAAAATGAACAACCAAAAAGCCCAGAATATTCAAGAATTGTGGGACAATTTGGAAAGGTGTAACACATATGTACTTGGAATAGCAGGAGAACAAATGAAGCAGAAGAAACATTTGAAGTAATGCCAAGTATTTCCACATTTAATGACAGACATCAAACCACTCATCAGGAAACAACAAACTCCAGGCCGGACACTGGCATATTGTATTCAACTGCAGTAAACCAAAGACGGGGGAAACCTTGATAGAAGCCAGAAGGATAAGAATTACAGTGGTCTTAGCAGAACCATGCAAGCAAGAAGAGAGTGGGGTGAAAAGTGTTGAATGAAAACAGACCTAGCGTTCTATAACAAAAAGCGAAGGATAAAAGGAGTTTGCTGCTATTGGCGGTGGTCAAGATGTTCAAGGACATTGGGTCTAATGTTCGCCTTTATATATAAATGGTTGGTTCTGGGAGATGGTAGTACGTATTTCAGTGATTTTGAGGAATATTACAAACCAGATTCCACTCTTGGAGCTTTTCCTCTGTAAATGAGCATATTGAGGGTTGGGGCAGGAATATAGCAAAGACACTTACTTTTGCCCCGAAACAGCCTAGAACCTGTAATTTATGGCCTATTAAAACCTTGTGGAATATGTTCCATGAGACACCCAATTTGGGAAACACCAGATTAGTTGACCTTTAAGACCCTGAGACCATGTGATTCTTTAGTAACTGGATAATGTATGCTAAGGGAATGAGGCTAAAAAGGCACACAGAAATTGAAAATAATGTCAATATAGCATGAGTAAGTCTAGTTCCTCACTTAAATATCAGCCAAAATAGGAACATGAATGTGATTTTTGCAGATACCATCTAGGATATCACATTGTTTGTCATGTCTCCTTGGACTTGGCTGTGGCATGACTTTCCCTGTGTTTGATGTCCTTGATAGTTTGGGGGAATGTTACTTAAGGATTTTGTAGTATGTCCCTCAATTGAGATTTGTCTGATATGGACTAGAGTTATGTGTTGGGAAGGAAGACCACAGAGATAAAGTGCTATTTTCATCACATTTTATCAAGAGTACATTCTGTCCAGTGTTGATGTGCCCTTGATTGGCTGGGATAGTGTTTGTCAACTTCTCCACTGTAAAGTTAGTCCTTTTTCCCCTTTTCATACCTGGAATAAGTTTCCATTTGCAGCTCACACATAAGGTGTGGGAATCCATTAAACTTTTCAAATATGTAATACTTTAAGTGAACCTTTTTCAAATATCAAATTGCAACCCATTTTTTAAATTGAATTCTATTATAAGAATTTGGAGAGCAGATATTCTGAGTTGGTTAAGGATAACAGCTGAGTTCTTCAGAGAATGGATGTAAACAGCCTTGTTCTCAAAGGGTTGGGTTATAGCCACAGCACCCAAAGCATCTGTTGGGAAAGGTAGTGTTTTCCTAAGATAAAAAGTTCAAAATTTTCCAAATAGATGTTCACTACTTTTTTTCTAATTAACATTTTCTGTTTTTTTTTTGTTGTTTTTTTTTCATTTCTTTCTGACACTGGGAACATTTCTGCATTCTGCTGTTAGCCTAATTCTCTTCCACTAAGTGCACATTGGAATCATGGGATGTGGGAAATGATAATTCAGAAAACCACGTTCAATGTAAATGCATTTTTCCTGAAACAAACTGCAAAATACAAAATTTGACAAAATCGTGGTTGATGGTGGATAAGGGTGAGGCAAAATGGTTGAAAATCATGGAAAAACACTGCCATGTACGCACTCATAAGCCTAATTGGCTCTCACATCTCAAGCTTTTATTTTTTTAAATTATACTTATTTCTTTTTCAAAAACATCTTTTAGAGGAGAAGGGGGGGGAGAGAGAAAAATACCAGTGGTGAAAGAGAATCATTGATCGGATGCCTCCTGCACACCCCACACTGGTGATTAAGCTGGTAACCTGCGCATGTGCCCTGACTGGGAATTGAACCATGACCTGGTTCATAGGTTGAGGCCCAACCACACTGAAACATACTAGCTGGGCCATCTCAAGGTTTTATTTTTTTATTTTTTTAAAATATATTTTATTGATTTTTACAGGGAGGAAGGGAGAGGGATAGAGAGCTAGAAACGTCGATGAGAGAGAAACATTGACCAGCTGCCTCCTGCACACCCCCTACTGGAGATGTGCCTGCAACCAAGGTACATGCCCTTGACCGGAATCGAACCCGGGACCTTTCATTCCGCAGGCCGACGCTCTATTCACTGAGCCAAACCGGTTTTGGCCATCTCAAGGTTTTAAATCTACTATTTGCTCGTGAAAAAGCCCAAATCTTCATTTCTATCCCAGAATGCTAGAACCGCATTTCCAAATGCTGCCAAAAGTCCCAAGGATACCTCTCCATGCTGGAATCGGAACTGTTTCCAAAGGGGTTTCTGCCAGTCTTTTGCTCTCTGACATAATAGCACCTGCATCCAACCACTCATGGAGCCTGAACCCTTACCATTCTTCACATTGTAACCACAACCAAGTCCTGCTGAGCTTTCTCATTATACAGTTTTTGTCTTGAATGAAGTTATTGTACACACAGTATAGTTTGTGAAGCTCTGTTACTCTTGCCTTGGTTCAGGCCCTAAATCTTTGCTTTCATAGATGATGAAGTAAACTGGCTGGGTTTCTTCCTCAGATATATTCTCTTCTATACTATATCAACACGAATTCTCTCACAACTGAAATATGACCGTGTGTGGTAAGGAAGCTTACATGGCACCATGCACTATAGTAATAGTAAATTGCCATGTACATATTATGCCCTTTATTCTCTGCCCTTTTATCCTGCTGTTCCATTGAACTGAGTGTTTTTACCACTCCTCAGTGGGGGGATATCCTCCACCTTGTATGTCATAGAGATCAGTTTTTGCCTCTGATGAAACACATCATACTTCATTAACATGTTTGTTTGCTTGCCCGTTAAACTGTGCTCTGTATGAGGATTGTGATTCATCTTTGTGTCTCCAGCACAGTCATGGGCACATACTCTGATAGATGTTCAAATGTTTGCTGACTGAAGTGTGGTCAGTTGAGACATTTGAGTTCAGATCAAATGACAATGCTATGTTTGAGAATTTTAAATAATACGCAGTAATGGCTAAAAGCTCAGTAGAAGACTCAAAATGACATCCAAAATGTTGGTTGTAAAGAGTTATAAACCATATGCTTATTTTCTGTAGACTTGCTTTTGACCTTCTTGCCCATCACATGTGGTATTCACTATAATACTCGCATTAACAGATAGCAAATTGGTCTTCCCAGGAAGTCAGGTTAGAGTTGGGTGGAAAGTATTTCTATTGTTTGAGCTTGGTATCTACTGCATCTGGAAAGACCAGCTCACTTTTTCCTTTATCCATGTGAGTTTATTAAAAGTGAATTTCTTAGTAAAGTAGCAGAACTTGGAACCCATTTTCCCATTAAAAACAATACTATCAGTGGTACTTACGTTCTCAGACTAACAAAGCCTCCCTCACTTTAACAGTCTTATTGAGATGTAATTCACATACCATGTAACTTAAACATTTAAAGTATAGTTTTTGAGTACATTAACAGGATCACTACAATATATAATTTTAGAACATTTTTGTCCTAAAGGAAACCTCTTACCTATTTCTACAGCCCACCTGAAGCCCTAAGCAATGACAGATCTCCTTTCTGTCTCTAAATTTTTCTATTCTGGACATTTGATTTAAATGGAACCACACAGTATATATGGTCTATTTGGCTGCTTTCATTTAGCATAATGTTTTCAAGGGTCTTCCATGTTGTAGCACATGTCAGTATTCCATTAATATTCATTGCTAAATTATTATACTGTAGAGGATATACCATATTTTCCATTAATTGATGGGTAGTTGGATTTTCCCCTACTTTTTGGCACTGAACAGTTACATTGCAATGGACATTCACGTATGAATTTTTGTGTGGACAAACAGTTTCATCTTTATTTTTTAAAAGTAGAATCGCTAGATTATATAATAACTTTGGATGACTGAGGAACTAACTCTTCCCCACCTTGGTTGGACCTTTTTACATCTCCACCAGCGGTACATTTTTAGCACTGTGCCCTGGATTGTACAATCAGGTAGTTATCAGGCTTCATCTACTTTCATCTTCAGGCTAATGTGAGACAGTTTACCACTGCTACTGAAATCTCCTGTCTTTAAGATGACTTGTTCCTAATGTGGGAAAGCATGATTGCACAGGTTTATGAAGGATGATCTCATAGAGGGGGTTGAATGAGGTTATTTTAATGCCCAGCACATAATAAATTGCAGCTTTTGTTATGTTTACCAGTTTTTTTTTTTTTTTGCATGCAGTGTATCCCAGTTGGCTGAGGGCTTTTAATTGCCACAAATCTTTTTGTTGTTGTTAATCCTCACCTGAGGATATTTTTTTCCATTGATTTTTAGAGAGAGAGGAAGGCAGGGAGTGGGAGAGACAGAAACATCGATGTGAGAGAGACACATTGATTCGTTGCCTCCCTTACTCACCCTGCCCAGGGCTGGGCATCGAATCTGCAACCTGGGTACATGCCTTGACTAGGAATCAAACTATGACCCTTTAGTGCTCAGGCCAGTGCTCTAACCACTGCACACACTGGCCAGGGTGCCACATATCACTTGAATGAAAGTATTAAGAGAAATCTTAATAATTGAAGAACATCTTATCTGAATGCTAGAGACTAGGATGGGCAGTAATGACCACTAAAGCCATACATGACATTTCTCAAAACATTCGGCATCTAAGTATTGTGCTGACCCCAGAGCATTTGGGGTATTATTTATTAAAAAATGACTCAGCTAAGAACAGTGAGACAGATGGAGATGTGTGTATACCCTTATACTCTGTGTCCTAAGGAAGAAGCATGTGCTGAGTATGGAGGTGTGTGATGAGACCCAGCTGTTCTGACGTGAAATACCCTGGTGCCCATCTTTGCATGCCACTGCGCTACTCTGCTGGAACCTCCCTAGTGTTTGTGTGTGTCGCTGGCGAAGGGGGAAAGGGAAGAGGAAAACCGTGTCTTGAGATTATGGCTCCCTATTAAGCTCTTTTTAATTTATTCTTTGTTGCTCCTCATGATAGATTAGAAATGCAGGGACATGTAAGACATGGCAAGGATTTACTCCTCTCCCATGTGCCCAAAGCTATTCTTGACTTACCAGCCTTCAACCTTGTCTGCTTTGTTTGCCAGTGTGCCCAGGTCCCAATGTGTCAGAACCGTCCTTTCCCTCATTCTCTTAGAGCAGTTGGGTTATGGTAATTCTGACCAACCCCTTTCCCCAGTTGTACTTATTCTTTGAAAGAGAAGGGTCAATAGTACAAAGAAATCTTATGAGTTGATTAAATTTTAGGCAGAACAACTGCAAGGAAGTGGCTCACAATTCTGTGTATCAGCATCATTTTGGGGAGCTTTTACAAAATTCACAAGCTGTGGACCCACTTCCAGGGATACTCTTGAAAAATCTGAGTTCCCTAGGTGATTCTGATATGCAATCGGGGCACACACTCAATCCCTAGTAGGGGCGCATTCCAAAGGCAGCTGATTGATGTTTCTCTCTCACATCAATGTCACCCCCACTCGCTCCCTCCCTCGCACATCTTTCCCCCCTTCCTCTCTCTAGAATCAATAAAAGAAATTTTTAAAAGATTGTGGTTGTTCATAAGAATAACAGAGTTTACCTGGTTGTGTATTTCCAAAGTCTCTTGATCCTAAATCTCACATTGTAATCGTTTTTTATTCAGCATTAACTGAGTGTATAGCACTTCTCTGAACTGCCAGAATTCTAATGAAAAGTATTTGATGTTACAGGAATACAAGCGCAAGTTAGCCAGAGTTTCTCTGGTGCGCAAAGAACTCAGGTCCCGGATCCAGAGCCTGCCGGACTTATCTCGATTGCCCAATGTCACTGGCAGCCACATGCACCTGCCCTTTGCGGGGGACATCTACAGTGAAGATTGATGACCAGTCTCTTTCCAGGGCCCAGGACTGTGCGGGAGATGGAGACAGGTTAGGTGGATAGTCCTGTAGCGTTATTTTTGTATATTGTAGAGAGAGTGACACTAACAAACAAAAAATGACAAGTAATTTATAAAATTGTTTAAAATGTTGGTTTGTTTACTATTTTATTGGTAAGTTAACAAGACTTAGTTTAAACAAAGTGATCTCTGTGTATTAATAAGCTCACAAATAGTGGTTATTTTCAAAAGCTCTTTTGTAAATTTTTTTGATCCAGGGCTTTGTGAGAAATTCCATGTTTTTATTTCTTTATGTATTTTCAAATGTTTTTCTTCAGTATCTAATCACTATATAGTATGTAATTCCTGAAGGGTAAGAGCTAATCAGGATTTGGTTGAAACTTAATTATGGTATAATTAGACTTGATTGTAGAAGGGACTTAATGTTTCAACTTAATCTTCACCCTCCTCCCCGACCAAAATATCATTTGTGTGCCTCTCAATGCCTTTGATTCCTTATTCCTTAGATGTCAGTAACTTAACACTAATCATGGATATCATTTTTAGGGTCAAATCAGAGCACCATAGGGGTTCCATTCCAGCTGCCCGTGTTTAACAAGAGGAGTGTAAAGTAGGGGCCCCCTTGATTAAACTGTTTAGAAATAGTTGATCAGAATAATATGAAATGCTTGGGAAATGTTGTAATGTTGACGATTTGCTAAGAGGACAGCTTTCATTTCGCCAGATCAGTCTTCTTTTAACTTATCGACCCCTTTAACATAAAGCCATCTGTGGGACTAAAAGAAACAAATAGTGATACTTTTATTATTCCCATTGCCTTTAACTTTAAAAGCAATGGTATTTTTAGCTCTAATATCTCAAGGACACAATATTCATTAATGTTCAATAAAGTAGCCTGGAACATTTTCAATGTTTCCTTAAGATTTTTGAATGACTGTATATTTGGAAATTAAGCAGTGCTGCACTACAGGGTAGATCTGGTAATATTATATTTGTATATTTAGAATTACCAAAACAAATGTCTTCTACCTTTCATCTTAACCCTGTGTGTTAGAGCAGTTGCATGCTCTCCTGCTTTCTTCTTAAATCACATTGTTAAGCTGTGGATTTGTACTCAGTAATGACTTAGGATAAACATTTTTTTCATTCATTACATATTAGACATTTTCCTTTTTGTTGTAAGCAGGTTCAAATTAGATAGTCAATAAAACATCTTTAAATCCGAAAGCCAATTCTGTCTCACTAGTCTGAATGGCTTCACTCTTTCTTCCTCAGTATGAGAGAGTATAAAAAGAATTTATATGTGAAGGAGAAGGCAAATGCTTATTTTTAATAGCCAGTAGTTCTGGAAACAGTGCTTCTAACAATTTAACCTTTCTTCAAAGCAGACACATGTAAGTGGTCCCCATTCATCTGGCTTCTAGTCCAAAGCTTTTTAGTTACCTTTTGGGAGTTGGGGCACATGTTCTCACAAGAACAATTATAATTAGGTTCCGTGTGAACACCACCACAGAAAACTCACTGGGAACCTAACCCACTTAACTATGGATGTAATTCATGTTGACATAATTAATGTAGTTGACAAATGATGTGCAGCAGTCAGACTCACACATTGGGGTGTCTGTCTTGTGTCCTCCTGTCCCTCTGTGTAGGATATATAAGAAAAAGATTCAGCTTGGTAGATGTGTGTAACAAATGCACAATTATAAAAACCTAGTTATAACTTTTAAAAGTATATCATGTGAGTTAGGTTTTTTTTGTTAAAGTGAAAGCAAAAACTTGTATATTAATTTATTTTCAAAATCTTGACCTTATTTATGATATGCTAAAGTGGTGATTTATTCATTCAAAATATATTTTTTTCCACTTAAAACTAATTTATAAACTGTGTATGCCTGGGAAGCTTTGAAATCTATTAGAAGTTTGTTGAAATATTTTCACCATTTAAGACAGACTTCTGACTTAGATACTGATTTTAATGCCAGTGTCCGCTCTAAATATTTATTATAAAAATGCATTATTTTTTTAAAGAGCTTGATGCAACTTGTTGATAGTACTCAACCTGAATCCGAACCCCAACCCCCCCATGACCAATCCTTCTCAAACCTTTGGTTGTTGGTTAATTCACTGACTGAACACAAATGATATGGTGTGGTTTAGAAGTTACATTTTCAGCCTTATGACAGTTAAAACATGGTAAGCCTTAGTAGTAAATAGTCTTTTCTAAAAGGTAGACTACTTCTCAAGAAATGGGCTTAGAAGTGGGTATTGTAATACCAAATTCTAACTCATGAGCATTTTCTTCACTGTGTATGTGAGGCAAACCATGTATCTTTGAGTGCAGTTTGGCCTGGCCCTCAAAAGAAAAGTGTATCGCCCCACTTGCATAGGGGTGCTGTAGTGTGAATAGATACCATCATTCTTTTCTCCACAAAACAGTGAGAGCTGTCTGGAGTGGCAGTTTGAGCAGATTCCCTGGCGTTCCCTCTGCTCCTTCCATCACTACAGTAAGTAAAGAATCACGTGGGCAGCCGGGAGTCAGATCAGCTATGCTCAGTAGCCAGCCTCCCCTCTGGGAAAAGAGCCCAGATGCAGCTGTTCTGGCACCTTCTCTCACAGGCACTCCAAACCATCACGGCTTTTCTATAGGAACTCCTTCAGAATCAGCAAAAGCTGGGATGACCCAGTCATCTTGATTTGCAAAATTAAAAGAACAAAAACTAGGTTGTCAGTTGCCAGTGTAGATTAGCAACACTCAATCTATGAGTGATTGAACTGGTTCTGAGAAATCTTTAGAATGAAGAAACTCAAGTACAAATTAGTTGGGAAAGTTAGAATGTCCTTTCTGAAATTTCCAATCTAAAAATTGACATCATATGAAATAACATAAGCTACTAAACTGCTTTGTATTCTATTAAGAAATAGCTCCTAAAGGTAAAATATTGTTTCATAGTTGTTGCGCTTTATGAAGCTTTTTAAAAAAGTGTAAACCCAGTTCTCTGTGTAGAAAGGGAGCATTGAGTTACCTGAATTTATATGTAGCATTTGTTGCCACCTGTAATTCCAGCCATCCACACGAGTGTTCTTTTTTTTTAAGTGAATGCGAAGTTGATTGAGAGATAGACGCCCTCTAGCTGGGAGGGGACCCAAGTGGGTTGCCGCACACATGTGTGTTCTGAGGTGGCAATAGCACATGGGAAGATGAAGTTTCCCTGTTTCTTTACCCCTATTTGTTTGGCTTTATCTGATGACAATATAAAATGTTCTTAATAAACTTTTATGTTCTTTTTGAAATGTGTAGCTTATTTTTGTGAATCTGATTGATTAGATATGGGGTAGGGAGGGAGAGATTAACAGACTGGAAGGGAAGGAAAGCATTGGAAGTATTCAGCATCTTAGGTGGAGAAACTGCTGAAGGAGATTCCTTTTGCTTGGCCAGTGGTTCCCAAACTTGAGGGAACATCAGAATCACTGATACTAGACTAGAGCTTCTGGGGTAAGGTCTGATTGTTTGCATTCCTAACTACTTGGTGCTGATACCACTGGGACTATATTTTGACAACCCTGCTCTAGACCAACTTTTGAGGTCCATGACTTGCTTCACAATTTAAAATTCCAGGAGATAAGATAATAAAGTATGGGTTTTACAGTTCATTATATAGCAAGTTCCTTATGAGCAGAGGACAAGACCAAATCTTCTGTTGTGACCTCCTGCTCAGTAGTGCTTAAGTGCTTTTGAATGAACAGACTCACTAGTAGCTTGAACTCCTTCTTTGGAGCACAGGCCCTCTCACCACACCTTGCATTTAGAGGAGAATGGGGGAATACTTGAAGTCTGGGAATCTCTGGCAGTGTTCACCAAACTTCTTTGTTAAGACTCGGGACATTTGCATACGGGCACATACCAACTGAATCAGAACTTTCTGTGATTCTAATCATTTAGACATTCTGGGAGATGTAGTCCTCTTGGCCAGTGCTTCAGTTCTCCATTCCTGGATGGGAGAATTACTTAGCTATATATACTGTATATATAATTCCAAGATATTGAAACAAAAGCCCAAAGCATGGATGCTAAACACCATTACCCAATCTTTACGTGAGTTTTGTGTGATCTTTTCCTAAGTTCAGAATAAATAATGAAACAACTAATCTGAAATGACCATGATCTAATGATCTCCCTGGAGAGTTTATATTTTTACAAGTTAAGGATTCAAAGATATGCTTTAAATATTAAAAATTATATCTATATTCTATGCATATGTGTATAACTGTATATTAAAGTTAGTAAGAAAGCCCTTGCCAGTTTGGCTCAGTGGATATAGTGTTAGCCTGCCAACTGGAGGGTCCCAGGTTCGATTCAGGTCAAGGGCATGTACCTTGGTTGCAGCCTTGATACCCAGCCCTGGTCGGGGAGCATACGGGAGGCAACTAATCAACGTGTCTCTCTCACATAGATATTTCTCTCTGCCTCTCCCCCTATCCCTCCCCCTCCCTTCCACTCTCTCTAAAAATCAATGGAAAAATATCCTTGGGTGAGGATTAACCAAAAAAAAAAAAAAAAAAGTAAGAAAATGTTCTCTAAAAAACGGATAGACCTGAAAAGATAAATGAAGGATTTCATATCAAGACAAGGTTTTATGTCCACACTTTAATTTTAATATTCTCTTTAGAGATGCCTAGAGACCCTTCTGCCAGATAGAAAAGAAAGTCAAGAATACATAGACTTCTATTTGCAACTGAGGTAAAGTAAATAGCTCCCGGCCTAGGAGTTCCTACTTTTACTGCTTACTTCCCAGTCATGCAGTTGGAGGGATGTTAGTTCTAAATCTAGTGTGAACAAGTGGGCTAAGGAATTTGAATTTAACTGCCATAGTTTAGGAATATTTGCAGAGTTTGTGCTACGTGCTGGGCAGGAAACTAGGTGCTGAGATCACAGGCAGTTAGGGACAGTCAGAAATAGGAAACTACAGGATCACCAGCACTGTAGGAAGAGTGGCCCTCAATACAGTGGGGTTGGAGTAGACGGCATTCTCCAGAACCATGTGCAAAGGCCCACGGCTGGCAAGAACATGGTACATTCCGAGAACTAGAGCTCCTATGTCTGGGTAAGTGAACAGAAGAGCAGAGTTCAAGAGAAACATGCTCCAGTGAGAAGTTAGCCAGAAAGGTACAGTATCTATCGTGACCCAAGTATTATGCCGGCTGCTGCAGCCTGTGGCCCGCAGTCTGAAGTTCAGAATGATGGTCCTCACCAACCCTCTCTGATGATGACACTAGTTAGTGTAATTTCACTTTACACGACTGCAAGACTAACTCGCTAATAACCTTGGCCGCCCAGTTTACCAAGCCCTAATGGAAGAAAAATAAGTTTTAAAATTGTAGCAACAGAGAGGCTTAGAAACAGATTCCAGTTTAAAATATCTACATTCTTAAAAAAATAAATAAAAAAAATAAAATAAAATGTCTACATTCTTTATTTACAGGTTTTTAAAAAACAAACAAAACATGTTGAGCACAGGCTGGTGGCTCAGTTGGTTGAGCATTGTCCTGTATACCAAAAGGTCAGTGTGGTTCCTGGTCAGGGCATATACCAGGTTGAGGTTTGATCCCTGGTTGGGATGCTTATGGGAGGCAACCAATCGATGTTTCTCTCTCTCTCCCTTCCTCTCTAAAATCAATAAACATATTTTTTAAAAACTACCTTCAAGGACCTTTCAAATGTTTTTGATTCTCAGAATCACCCTGGGAGAGAGGCAGGCTTCAGTTATTCATTCTAATGAGGTGTTTTCTCCATAAACACAGAAGACTGCCAAGAAAAGTTTGCTTTTGGACCCTAGTTTTTAAAAAGCTGTTTTTCTGGTAAGTTTGGTTTCAGAAATTGCATTAAACATTTCTTATTTTCATAAGTCCATCCTTTACAAAGAAGATAAGAAATTTCTGAAGTCCACCTTTGAATTCTTTTTGGATTCACTCTGGCTAAGTAACATTTTGAGTTGAGAGAAGTGTTTCTTTGTTCTGTTTACATTTTTTGAGGAGCAAGTGGGTGTCGACTGTCCAGATGTAGGTGTTCTGAAATGAAACATAAAACTACACTTAGGAATACTGACAAAGGACAATTTAATAAGTGTTCTTCCTGCTTAGCCTAAATGACTGCTATGAGACACATTTTCCACTCTTCTGTATTATGGCCATATATGAGCAGTGGCTGTACCCAGCAGTCACTCCAAAAACCTCCTCACTAAACAGGCTACAAGCAACATTTAGTTGGTATAGTGGGTGGTTCTGGAAGCTTCTACCACACCTGAAAGAGAAGGCTAAAGGTAAAGTGTCATCAGGTTTGAGTTCCCTTTAAGTCTGACATCAAGACTCATGACAATCGCTTCTCGGCCTTTTGGCTAAGATCAAGTGTAAGACTCATGACAAAGCTAAGCAATGACTTTGAAGGATCTCAACCTACACATAGAGGTACCATTCCGTTGGATCTTCTCCAGAATGGAAGCTCCACGGGGCAGGAACTCTGTACTAACTGTATAGTCCAGTGCTTTTTAACAGTGTCAGGCACAGAGGAGGTTCTCTAAATATATCCACTTCATAAACGATTCCCCACCTGGTATGTGTATATTTACGCCTCATTCTATTTTATTCTTTCCAATTGTGTTTTATCCCGAACCTTTATTTGGGGTTTGTCAGCCTGACCCCTCTTTTGCCTCCCCATCTATGAAATAAATGTGACATATTTTTCTCAGTCCTGCATGTCTAAGAAGCAGTCTGGTCTAAATGCAAGAGAATTCTTTTAAATACACCAAATTTTCTTTTATCTATTTTTATCAATAAAGTGGAAACTCCATGATGAATTCTTATCATACCAAATAACAAAACAAACCAAGAATATAGAGAAAACTGGCCTTGAAAGTTTAATTCTTATCCAATAAATCCAACATTAAAAAAACCCAATTCAGAAAGCAGAGAGAATCCAGTCCTTCCTGAAGTTTGTTAGAACGTGCCCAAAGTTAACTCAATATCATTTGACAAATCTCTATTTAGTTACATCTCCACAGGAATTTATTAGAGGAAATAGCAAGAACAAAGATTTAGAGCAGGAAAGTAAATGGTGAGTTGTTCAGTTTTGCTGACACACAGGATACATTAAGGCAAAGTAACACAGGCAGACAGATTGGTGCCAGATAGTGAGGGCTGGAGAGCCTGCTGAATGGCCCAAATGGCACAGAGGGAGGTGCTTCTAAGCAGAGCTGTGCTTCAGGAGATTAGAGTAGAAAGGTTAAACAGGAAGATTCACCAAAAGGAGAATAAAGACCTGAACAGATAGCGGCAGTAGGGATGTAAACACCATGAAAGTAGGACAATAGAAACTGGCAGCTGACTGGACAAGGACCAAGGCAATGGTTGTCAACTGAACTCGCCATTTCAGAATGTCTAGAAGAGCATGTTTATTCACAGAATAAGGAACTTAAAGAGGATGGGCAGGTTTGAGTAGTCAGCCATGGGAACCTGTAGGGTGAAGTAGATATATTTAGCGTGCAGCTGGGAACAGGGAGAGATTGCAAGTAGAGGATATACCTGGAAGTCATGCAGAGGTGAGAATGAAAGCTGTGGGAGAATATGAGACTAGAGAAGAAAAGGGTCTGGAGGAAAAAAGAGGGCCAAGGCCTGGACTGCATGGCAAGTTTGGGCACTGAACATAACAGGAAATTAGAAGAAATACTCAGGAGTTAACACTGCAATTCAAATAACTTAATGAGTTAATTACCTGAAAGTCAATGTTGGGCTCTTGCCTTTGGAACCAGACACCCTGTGATTTAGGTTTGCAGAGCCTAGAGACTTTCTCTCTGGGGTCTTCAGGCTGAGCTTCCTCGCAGGCGTGGCAGGATTGCTCCTCAGTGCCGACAGAAAGCTTCTACTCTTACCATGATGTTTAACTGTTTTGTTGCATGTTTTACAAGTAATCAACTACCATAAAAAAAAGAAATATATGGTGTGATTTATCTTAAAATTTAGTCAAATAAAGTACATGTTCCTTAAATTCTTTTTTTTTTTAAATATATTTTATTGATTTTCCACAGAGAGGAAGGGAGAGGGATAGAGAGCCAGAAACATCGATGAGAGAGAAACATCGACCAGCTGCCTCCTGCACACCCCCCACCGGGGATGTGCCTGCAACCAAGGTACATGCCCTTGACCGGAATCGAATCTGGGACCTTTCAGTCCGCAGACCGACGCTCTATCCACTGAGCCACACCGGTTTCGGCTCCTTAAATTCTTATATGCAACGGAGCAGACCAGGTACTATAGGGTGAGTAACAGAGGTTGACTTCAGGGAGCTTGTAATCTTGCAGCAGGAATCAGACCAAACACAAATTTAAAATGAGAAAATCTCCAATAAAAAATTAATGGCTAGCCTTAGCGGTTTGGCTCAGTGGATAGAGCATCAGCCTGCGGACTGAAGGGTCACAGGTTCGATTCCGGCCAAGGGCACATGCCTGGGTTGTGGGCTCAATCCCCAATAGGGGACGTGCAGGAGGCAGCCGATCAATGATTCTCTTTCATCATTGATGTTTCTATCTCTCCCTCTCCCTTCCTCTCTGAAATCAATAAAGATATATATATATATATGTATAAATTAATGGCTAAACTTGTGTATTTAATTTAAAACACCTTTTAAAGATAATAAAGTCTCTATTTCTTCAATGTAAAACCATATTTGGGGGGAATGGAGGAGACAGGGAATAATACCCTTTAACACCTGGATGGTTCAGTGTATCTTCTGATACTCGTCTCAATAAACCACAAGTAATATGATTTTGGTTGTTTTATCCATTTTATATCCCCAATACTTAGCATTATATGACATAAGATAGACCCTTAATAAAGGTTTAATGAATGAACATAAGATGTAGTTACTTTTGTTGGGCATAAACGTAAATACATACTCTGACATGGAAGAAGGGATGACTGAAAAAGTGACACATGCCTTACAAATAAGCTACTGTTGTTTGAAGAAAAGGACCATTAACAAAAAATAATTTAGTGGTAGCTGCAGTTCAGGTGAAGTCACATTGGTCTGCCCAAAAAATCCTCCAATTTGTAAAAATAATTGTGGTCAACAATGAGATCTGAGAACAATTGAGAATTCGTGATAAGTGATTTTAAGTAATTGTAAAAAAACAACAACAAAAAAAGCCGAAACCGGTTTGGCTCAGTGGATAGAGCGTCCGCCTGCGGACTCAAGGGTCCCAGGTTCGATTCCGGTCAAGGGCATGTACCTTGGTTGTGGGCACATCCCCAGTGGGGGGCGTGCAGGAGGCAGCTGATCGATGTTTCTCTCTCATTGATGTTTCTAGCTCTCTATCTCTCTCCCTTCCTCTCTGTGAAAAATCAATGAAATATATTAAAAAAAAACCCACAACAACAAAAAAAAGCTGTACTCTTGCTGAAACAGTAATCACTAGAAAAGAAATATGTATATATTTTGACAATTGAAATATACTACTACAAATCTCTGAGTTATGTTTAGGCTGATTCTCTTATCCTCATTTTGAGTGAAAGTCTACAAACTGAAATCTTACCAGTACACTTTTGGAGTCTTTGTACTTTTTCAAAATTTTTGCTTCTTTAAAACTGAGTGTACAATTTCTTGCTTCTCGATTAAGAAGTTTCTGTATTCTTGGTGTCAGTTTGGACTTGGGTTTGAGGCGTACTCGAGAATTATCCAGAATCAGCAACTGGAAACAGTATGGGCATGTTCCTTCAAAAGTGCTTTTAGCATCTAAAATTATACAAATGGAACTCATGATTCAATAAATTAGAATACTTTTTTTTCCCCCTCAAATTGCCAATTTTATAAAGGTAAAAAAGAAAGGTATGTTATTTAATATAAGCAGATATACATTATCCTTAAGCAAACTCAAAATATGAGAATTCATTAAAAGATAAACTGGCGATGATTTATTTTGCAAAACACTATCACTGTATCCATTCATTCCTTTTAGCAATGGACAGGTAATTCCCCACTCTGTTGCTCCTTACTTGTACTAAGTAAAAAAGGCTGCATGTCCCACCTATTTTTCAAACACATTGATCACAAAATATGAAACTTTACTATGACTCTGTTTCTTTTTTAAATAATTTTGTGGCTTGTGGTCTGGGCTTTGTCTGCAGGTAGCTCTCTCAGTATAAAGTAACAGACATGCCCAAACCCTTTATGCAAACAAGAAAGCATTCCCTGACCAGGCTAGGATGTGGAGACACAAATATGGGAGTGAAAGAGTTGCTCTCTTTCAAGAACTTACGTGTGGGAGCCCTAAACAAATGAAGATAAGACTGGTGAGAACTATAACAGAATATAATGTAAATGCCCTGGAAATTATTAAACTGCATGGACCAGCCAAACACACTCCAAAGAGAAGGCTTGACAAAGTTTGTCATGGATGACTATACATTCTGTCTACATTTGGAGCTGGCACCCATTGAAGGTAAGGAGCTTTCAGGGAGAAGTACAGTGAAAAAGAATGCATGGCTATGGAGGGAAAGGTGAGGGCATGAAGGTGATGCAGCTGAAAAGGAAGGTGAGCACAGCATCTATTTATTCAGTGAATATTTATTGGTGAGCAATGTGCTAAGTCCTGGGGACACAACAGCACTACAAAGAGCTAAGCACCATGCTTGTAACGTATCTCTGCCAAATGTAAAATTCATTCATATCTACTGAGTGACTGTGAAGTGTCAGCACTGTTCTTGGAGCTGGAGACATAGCAGTGAACAAAGGACAATTTGTGGAGAAAGACAATGTAACAACAGCTAGTAAGTGCTGGGAAGAAAAAAAGACAGGAAAGGTAAATGGGGAGTGGCGATGGAGCTGCTGTAATCCTAAACAAGGCAGCCAGGGAAGGCTTCGTGGCGTGACATTTGCAGAGACCATAGGAAGTGAGGGCCGAAGCCAAGCAGACATGTGAGGTCCAGGCAGGAGAAAGGGTAAAGGCAGTGATAGAGCCTAGTGGTGGTTCGAGTTACATGAACAAAAGGGAGAGCAGCCCTAACCGGTTTGGCTCAGTGGATAGAGCATCAGCCTGCCGACTGAAGGGTCCCAGGTTCAATTCTGGTCAAGGGCGTGCACCTTGGTTGCAGGCACATCTCCAGTAGGGGTGTGCAGGAGGCAGCTGATTGATGTTTCTGACTCTCTATCCCTCTCCCTTCTTCTCTGTAAAAGTCAATAAAATATATTTTAAAAAAGAAGGGGCTCTTGGGCACAGTTTTCAAAAACCCATTAAAAAAAGGGGGGGGGAGGGAGCAGGTCAGAGAGATGATGCCACCTGTGATGTAAGGCTTTGTTGTCCCTTTACAAGATGTTCACTTTTACTCTGAGATGGGAAGTTACTTGAGAGCTTGTAGCAGAGAAGTGACATGCTCTGACGTAAGCTTTTACTAGGCTCCCTTTGGCTGCTGGATTGAGAATGGCCTGCGGAAATGCATGGGAGCTGTTGGCAATAACTTGGGAGAAAGACTGGTGGCCGGGACCCGGGCGTTAGATAGCTGCGGTGAGAGGTGGCTGGAGTACGGATATATTGCAAAACCAGCAGGAGTTGCTGGCATCTTGGTTTGGGAAGGGAGTCAAGAATGGCTGATTATAAAGAGGAGTTATTATTTGCTGAAATGGGAAGACTTGTGTTGGGAGGGTAAAGCTTGGGTTTTGGCCTAACAGACATTCAAAAGTTGCAAGAAGGCATCGGGATGTGTCTAGAGCTCGGGGGAGAGGTCTGGGTTGGGGGATATAAATTTGTAAGTGCTCAGTACACAGAATTTAAAAGCCATGAGACTGGATGAAAAACTGTCACCAAGGAAGAGAGTGCCGCTAGAAAAGAGGTCCAAGGGCAGAGTCCTCGGGCGCTCCAACGTTGTAGAGATGGGGGAAACCAGGAGGGACGAGCACAGCAGCTCGGATGGACTGGCTAAAGAGGTAGGAGAACTATGTGAAGTCAAGTGAGGAAACTGTTTCGAGAGACTGATCAAGGTGTCAAATCCCGCTAACAGGTCAGGCCAGGTAAGGCACATGAAGCCTGGGGGAGGGGGCGTGCGGGCAGTGGGTGGATCAGATTTCTCCCGTCGATCATTCTGAGTACTGTGCGGAACGGAGGGGCGCGGGCGAGGCGAGCCTGACCCACAACCGACGGGCGTTCTCCCTACCGTGTGACGAACTGAAGGCCCAGCTGAAAAAGAGAAAGAGGCCGTGAGGAACGCGGGCACACCACCCCGCCGCGCTCCCGCTCCCGCTCCCCGCGTCCTGGCCTTACAGGAGATAGCGGGCCTGGCCCGGGCAGGGAGCCTGCAGTTTCCGCGCCGCGGCCTCGAGGTAGTGCTTCTGCCTCATCGCCACCACCGTCCCTCCGCGACACAAGGAGACTCCGGAAGTTGGACTCCCGGCGTGGCGGACTTTGACGTCGGGATCCACGCTCCGTCCGGAAACGGGCGCCCTCGATGAGGCGTTCCGGTCTCTGGCTCTGTCCCACGCGGTCCGGCTCTCTCCTCGGCCCCGCCCCTCTCCCCGGCCCCGCCCCGCCCCACCTCGGGCCGCCCCCACTTCCGCCCCCGCCCCCGCCTGGCCCCGCCCCTGGCCCGTGCGGTAAGGCTGTCTCCCTGCCCAGGCCCCGCCCCGCCCCGCCCCGCCTCTGCCCCGCTCCGGGGCCCAGCGAGGATTCCCCGCAGACCGGAGCCTGGGCGGAGCCGCCTAACCCGGCAGTGGTAGCGACGTAAGGAGCAGAGGGTCCCACGGGTTCCTCGGTCTTTCCCTCCGACACTCTCCTTTCTGATTCCCCAGTTGTCATTTCCTCAGCCCTCGTCGCCCTCTAATTGGCGAGCCCGGGTATGGACTCTGGCCGAGGCAGGTGGATGCAGGGACGCAAGGGGACCTCCAGCCCAGCAGACTTAGGCATCTACACGAAAGAGCTTACTTTTTTGTTTTCTTTTTCTGTTTTTAATTGAAGTGAAATTCACCCAACATAAAGTTAACCATTGAAAGGTGAAAATTTGGTGGCGTTTAGTACATTTACAATGTTTTGCAAATACCAGTGTTATCTGTGCGGAAACTTTTCTATCGCCCTAAAGGAAACCCCATACCCATTTAGCAGTTGCTCCCATTTTCCCCCCTTTCCCAACCCCTAGCAACCACTAGTCGGCTTTGTCTCTATGGATTTACCTACTATGTACATTTCATATCTAGGAATCATACTTGTGATCTTTTGTATCTGGCCTCTTCTACTTAGTGTAATATCTTTGAGGTTCTTCAGCTTGTAGCATATATTAGAACTTCAGTCCTTTTTATGGCTCAATAATATTACATTATATATCTCACGTGTTGTTATCCATTCATTTGTTGATGGACATTTGATTGTTTCTACCTACTGGCTATTGTGAATAGTGCTGCTATGAACACAAACAAGTATTTGTTTGAGTACTTATTTTCTTTTGGACATATACCTAGGAGTGAAATTGCTAGGTCATATGGTAAGTCCATGTTTATTTTTATTTATTTATTTATTTTTTAAATATATTTTATTGATTTTTCACAGAGAGGAAGGGAGAGGGATAGAGAGCTAGAAACATCGATGAGAGAGAGACATCGACCAGCTGCCTCTTGCACACCCCCACCTGGGGATGTGCCCGCAACCACTGTACATGCCCTTGACCGGAATCGAACCTGGGACCTTCCAGTCCGCAGACCGACGCTCTATCCACTGAGCCAAACCGGTTTCGGCTAAGTCCATGTTTAACAAGAGTGGTTCCCACCCTAGCTGGTTTGGCTCAGTGGATAGAGCATGGCCTGCAGACTGTGTTCCATTCCAGTCAAGGGTACATGCTGAGGTTGCTGGCTCCATCCCCAGTAGAGGGCGTGCAGGAGGCAGCTGATCAATGATTCTCTCTAATCATTGATGTTTCTCTCTCTCTCTCTCTCTCTCTCTCTCTCTCTCTCTCTCTCTCGCTTCCTCTCTGAAATCAACAAAAATATATTTTTAAAAAGTGATTCCCAATTTCTCCATATTCTCACCAACATTCATTATAGATATAAAATTGATTTCAGAGAGAAGAAGGGAAAGTGAGAGATAGAAACATCCATTGGCTGCCTCCCTCATACCCCCTACTGGAAATCATCTTGCAACCCTGCATGTACCCTGACTAGGAATAGAACCAGCGACCTCCTGGTGCATGGGACAAAGCTGAGCCACACAGGCCAGGTTTGTTTTTCTTTTTTAATTCCAGCCGTATTGGTTTTGGTCCAGAAAGACCTTTACAGGACTTCTGACCTCCAGAACTGAAAGACAATAAATCTGTGTTGCTTTAAGTCACTCGGTTCATGGTAATTTGTTATGGTGGTAATAGAAAACTAATGCAACACATATTTGGAGGTTCTTTCCATGGATTTGTTCCTGGATTACCCCCCACCCACCTATCCACCTAATTTTTCAGTTCTCGTGGCCTCAAACTCTCTTCTCTTCCCTTCAAGCCAGTGAGGCTGTGGTTCTCTGCAGTTAGAGCTGCTCATGGAGTGGGGTTGCCCTCAGCTGAAGAGCCACAAAGTCACAAATCTCATAAATGTCCATTCATCTTTCAAGGGTGGCTCTCCAGTTTTCTGCCTTCTTTTGGTAAATCTCCAAGGCCTTCAAATAATTTTTAAAATATTTTTTCAGATTTTAAAAATATATAGTTTTATTGATTTCAGAGAGGAAGGGAGGAGAGAGGGAGAGAGAGAGAGAGAGAGAGAGAGAGAGAGAGAGAGAGAGAAACATCAGTGATGAAAGAGAATCATTGATCAGCTGCCTCTTGCATGCCCCCCACCAAGGAATGAGCCTGCAACTTGGGCATGTGTCCTTGACTGGAATCCAACCCAGGACCCTTCAGTCCGGAGGCCAATGCTCTATCCACTGAGCCAAATCAGCTAGGGCTTGATCAGATTTTTAAATTATTATCCAAAGGTTGGTTAGTGCACCATTTCCAAAATCTAGAAACTCATTATACTCTTCTGCCTACTTATATATTTGCAATTTTCCATAATTTTAAACAGAAGAATGAGGGGAAAATGGTTGTATGCAATGTCTTAATTTTTCTCATCTCATTTATCCAAAGGCTGAAAATTAGTTGCCTTCTCTTGACATGGCACTTTAAAAATAAAATGAATAAAAAGGAAAGTTGTCAAACCGTTTGATGTGGGGGGTGGGGGAAGAACCACAACCCTAGCTGCAGGGAAGGAAGGAAACCTTAGTTACAGGTTTGTTCCACCACCTGCAGTTCCTGAAAGTCACCAGCAGGGGGGAAAATGTTCTGTTTCCGATGGGTCCCAGCGCATCGCCGCGAATTCCTTAACCAGAGGAAAGAAGGCGAGAGCGCCGGGTGCATCTCAGTCGGTGTAAGGAGGGAACTGGCTTAGAGGGGTCACTCGGACCGCAAAGACGCCGCGAAACAGAGTCCACCTATTCCCAGAAGCCGTCCCTTTCGAGGCGCACGGGTAACTTGGCTGGAACTCCCAGCTGACCTCCCAGCCCCACACTCAGGACTGCAGCAGCTCAGAGCCGCCTCCAAAGCGGCCCCAGCGGCGCAGGCAGGAGGGGCAAACCCTCGTCCGGTTCCCAGGTGAGCCCGTGCCCGAGTCCGGGCGGGATCCAGGTGAGCGTGCGCCCGAGTCCGCGAGTGACCAGGTGAGCCCGCGTCCGGGGTCCGGGACGGAGCCAGGTGAGCCCGCGTCCAGCCACTCCAGCGTCTTGGTCGGAGTCGGGTCACAGGACTCGAGCAGTCAGTGGGCAAAATGGGTTGAAGCCGAGAACGAAGCCAGCTGGTGCTTCAGGACACCGGCCTGGGCACAGCCGTGTGTTCCAGGGCTGGGGGCAGGAGACCTCCTTCCGCCCAGTGCGATCCTAGGATTACCCTTAAAAACAAGCCGCGCGAATGAGGTGCTGTGTGCGGGAGGGGCGGGAGAGGGGTCATTTTATTGGTGCTGAGCAGGAACCACTTTCTTGCGGACCTTGGCTGGCTACCCCGTTCATTCGGAACCAGCGGCAGAGCCCGGGTCTGTGCCCCTGAGTGTTTGAATGACTGCGTGGGTAAATGACATGCGACAGACGGGAAGAAATACCACCACTTCAGGGGCTATTTTAAGATTGAAAGTCAGTGGAGACTGAAGCAGTGAGAGAGACTGGAAAAGGGAAGCAAGAGCAGAGAGATAAGAAGAAAAGATACAGGAAGTCTGAAAAAGAAGCCGAGGGGACACGGAGCCCGGTGGATCCCCATAGCTCGGTGGGGGCGCGCAGGTTAGGGGCAGAGCGCTGTCCGGGTTGACACATGGGAGGAGCGGGGGGGGGGGGGGGGGGGCGGAGCTGAGGGGAGGAGCCTGACCCTGAACAGATCATTGGAATTGAGGAGGTCATTGGTTAAGAATCCATGGGTTATCGCTGGAATTTTAAGGTTATCATGGTAGGAATAAAAACGTATGCATCGGGTAGGCAACAAGTTTTATTTTGACAAATGACCAAGTAAGATGTAAACATTTAATTGGATTAGGAGAGAAGTTGTAAGGAGTTTGTGATTTTTCTATGCCCTCATGAACATTCACAGAAGATCTCTAGAAAAGCATTTATTGTAAATAATTAGACTTTGAAATCAGAAGTGTTGCAAAACAGCACAATTATTACCCTGTCTTAATAATACTGTAGATAGCATCAGTAGTATGTCAATTATACAGGGGTGGGCAAAAGGGGAGGAGCCTGCAACCAAGGTGGGTGTCCTTGACCAGAACTGAACCAGGAACCCTTTGGTCCACAGGCCCATGCTCTATCCATTGAGCTAAACTGGCTAGGGCCCTATTCTTGTGTTTTAAAACTTGCCTATTTACTTGGTGTTTTTAAATTTTGGAATGGGGAGGAAAAGGCAGGCTACATGTCCATGAATCAGACATGGCAATAAAGCCTCAATTATTGGAGAGGGATCCTTAACTGAATGGGGAATAAGAAACTGAGGGGGAAGATGTGGTGACCCCATTTGCACTGTATGTACCATTTCTTCCTAAATGGCGGGGGGTTCAGAATAGGCAGTCAAGCTTAGTTTTGGCTAAAATAAATTAAAAGTATTTTTTTCAGGAAGTGTTTATATGGAAGAATTAAGTAGCCTCTTAAAACTTTCTCATAAGGCCCCAGGGACTGACTGACTCCTAGCATCTTAGAAGCAAAGTACTTGTTACTAAACCTTTTACCTTAAATCTTGCTTTAGTATATGCTATATGGCTCTAATAGAACTTACCAATTAGTCAGGATATGTGCTATTAGTTATATTTTTTAAAAACAGGAAATGTCACATTGTAGGCTATGGGATTCCTTCTGTTAGTTGTTCACATTTGAGCCTATGGACCAGGCGTCCTCAAACTACGGCCCGCGGGCCACATGCGGGTGTTTTTGCCGTTTTGTATTTTTACTTCAAAATAAGATATGTGCAGTGTGCATAGGAATTTGTTCATAATTTTTTTAAACTATAGTCTGGCCCTCCAACGGTCTGAGGGACAGTGAACGGGCCCCCTGTTTAAAAAGTTTGAGGACCCCTGCTATGGACACTGGGAAAACCAACTAATTGTTTTAAGTAAGACAGAGGTCTATGGTTTTGTTTGTGTGTTTTTTTAATATAAACACTCTGGAAGTAGGCAGTCCCCTGGCTGGTGTAGCAGCTACTCTATCTCCCCAGGAACCTAATTTTTCTCTTTCTTTCTGCTGTTATTGTAACTGGAACTAAGGTTTGGCTGCCTGCTGCCATGAAAGCCAAACTTGTGAGACAAGTGCTGGTGAAAAAGGAAGGAGGTTTATTCAAGTGTCAGCATCTCAAGAAGATGAGGGACTCTTGTCCAAAGCCCATCTCACCATCTCAGTCAGGCAGCGGTTTTTACAAGGAGGCAGAGGGAAAGGGAACAAAGAAATCAAGGGGAGGGGTTGAAAAGTTCTCTACGTGCAGGCCAGCACAGCACATCCATCCTGAGAAGGACCTTGAAACTGGGCAAGTGATGTGCGGCATCCTGGTCTTCATTATCCTGGTTCTATGTCATCATGGTTCTAACAGTTGAAGGTCAGCAAATCTTCTGGAACTGGGATGACCGAAGGTCAGAGAGAGTGCTTGTGAATACTAGCATGTGCTCAATAAATGGTAGCCATAACGGTTACTGTTTTATTTTAACTTACATAAGCAACTGTGCTTTCTTTGTGGATTTGATGATCTTGAAAAGTTATACTATCAAGTGATACTTCCCTCTAGAGTCTGTCATAAAATGAGAATTCTTTTCCACTGAAAACTTTATTTTCACCGATGTTACTGCATTTAAAAGCTTTTAAAAAAGATACTGTAAAACTTGTTTCAAAATCATGAATGGAGAGAAACATTATCTGATAATATTGGCAGCAAAACAGCACTAGAATGTTACCGGTGATTGGACCTGAGTTCAGCAACCTCAGTACTTGAGTTCTGGCTAAGAAAGAATTCAGAGGCAAGCCTCAAATAAAAGTAAAAGATATACGAAATGAGCTCTGGAAGAAGTGAGCCAGCTGGGCTGTGTGGGCTCAGGAAGCAAATTGTAGAGGCAAAAAAAAGGGCCCTTGTAACTTAGGAGAAAGGAAACTAGGATGTAAGGGCCTGGGGAAAGAAGAAGGGGAAACGCTCTGGTGTGCTTCAGAGAGAGTGCACACTGGGGAAAAGAAGATGTGGGGAAAGGGTCTGAGACAGAGAGAGAGAGAGAGAGAGAGAGAGAGAGAGAGAGAGAGAGAGAAGAGGAGGAGAGGAGAGGAAAGGAGAGGAGAGGGAAAGGGAGGGTGTGCTGCACTGAGGCCTCAAGGACTTTTAAGGGTAGGGATTTTAAGGGTCATCCATAGAATATTCATCAGCTTTCCTGGGGTGTCCTTTCAGGGTCATGGTCTCCACTGATTGGTCAGTGCCAGGTCAGGGGGTCATTAGTCATTGCAGTTGGTCCTGATGTCAGCCATGGCACCACCCCCACCTGGCATTGCTGCTTTTCTGGGCCTGGAGCTGAAACATACCTGAGACCTAGATGTTATCTCTGATTTGCCAAAATTCTGTCTCTGGGGTCAAAAGACACGAGGCTTTGTTCCTAAAATTATCTGATGCAGATCAGAACTCATTGTTCTAGGGGCTTAATGCTTAAGGGAGTAGTTGTGCAAGAGCCTGTATGGGAGTCTATGAGCTGTTCTCTGGAGCCCTTGTGGGGTCTACCCCACGACTAGTGATATGAAAGGTCAGGGAATCTAAACTGCATGACCAGCAATCTGAAAGGGCAGGAAAGATCACCCTGGGGGTGAGGTTCCACCCTAAAATTGTCTGTTGCTAGGCACTCAGGGCTTCTGCCCTGGTGACCTTCTGTACCTGGCCTATGGGTCCTACTCTGCTCATGTCTATCTAACTGCCTACTACAGTGATATACCAAGAGCAACCAAAAGTCTCCCCATGTTGCATGTACCTGGTTTTGCTCTGTCTGGGGTAAGTGGGAGGTTGTGAATGTGGGCATTTCTCTATGTTCCATGTCACATGATCCCCCAATGCTGCTTTTGGGTGGGATTTAGACTGCTTTTCTGGGACAAAGGCAGCTTAGAGAGAAAACAGTGACATTTGGGTGCTTTTGAAGGCACACTTGTAATTTTAACTGTTCCGTAGCATCCCTTTTGAATGCTTAACCAAAGGTGTATGTGAATATTTCATGTGGGAGGATCCTTACATTTTTATAAAGTGGCTTATCTCATTGCTTATTTAATAGCGATGGGCAGAGATGTTACAAGTTGTTGACGCATCTATTTGGTACTTTTTGTAGGTGTTTATAGTGAGGACAGGTTTGCCATTCTGCCTAGGATGTACCTTTGAAAGTACTGCTTGATTATGTGTTACTTCCATAAAGATACATTTTTCACAGAAGACTTTTTGCCCTTTCTAGACTATAGAGCATCATGTAAATATAGGTATCACAATAATTCTTTAAGTTGAACACACCCTTACTTGGTTATGACGTATCTTCTATTTATTTCTTCTTATTATTTTTATCCTCACCCGAGGACATGTTCATAGGTTTTCAGAGAGAGGGGAAGGGTGAGAAAGAGAGAGAGAGAGAGAGAACATCGATTGGCTGCCTCCTGCACACACCCCAACTGGGGATCAAACCCGCAACCGGGGTATGTGCTCTGACTGGGAATTGAACCTGTGACTTTATGGTGCAAGGGACGATACTCCAACCAACCGAGCCACAGGGGCCAGGGCTATTTTTAATTTTTATAAGAGTTTATTTGAGCCAAACTGATGACATATGCCAGGGAGCAAGATCTCAAATGCTCTCGACATATCTTTTTATAATACCTAAGGGGCAGGTGGTACTGCATGTAGAAACTGAGGATTGATTTTGTGAGCCTGGGGCTGCCACAGGCTTTATAACCATTGGCCTGAGTACATACTCACATTCCAGGGCAGTCTGTTGATATGAGGCAAGGAAAAAAATTGCTTTTTAGAAAACAATTAGTTTTTACTTATTTATGATTGAGGCATGTGTGTGGCTCGCGAGCTGCGGTTTGCCGACCACTGGGCTAGGGCAATGTGGTGGCCTTTAAAAGGCTAGAGTAGGGATAGTGCAGGCACCATGATTTACTGAAGGTGGACATGGTGTAGAGTCCCATCCTGCCGTCATCACAATAGTATGGCGATGGCCACCGTTAGCACATCCTCCACCCACCTGGGTGTTTCATGGGTCACCTCCAGGCCCTCTGGGTGGCACAACGCCAGGGCATGTTCACATAGTGAAGGGACAATGCAGGGAGGAGTCAGATTCCCACTGACTCCCACAGCTGCACCCTAGAGCTCTGCATTGCCAGGACCCTGGTCCTGCTTTGGTGATAGTCCCTACGGGGCTGCGCCATAACCCCCACAGCCCTGTCTGTTTGCCATCTTTCCAGACTCCACGCTTACTAAGCTTAGATCCTCAGTGCCTAGTACAGTGCCTGGCACATAATTGGGTCTCCAAAGTGCTGGCTAATTGAATGAATAAACATGTCTGCAGGAGCTGGTGAGCCTCAGAAGGTGGTGGTGTGTGTCTGTGTGTGGGCCGGCCTTGTGTGGGGCTGCTGCCCGAAGACTCAGCTGGGCAGGCGGAGAGGTGCCGAGCAGGCAGACCTCCTGTCTTCTTTCCTCTACCTGCTGCCTCCTAAGGCCTCTCTCTGCTGTCCCCTCTCTCTCTGACTTTATGTAGGACTCACTGTCCTTTCCTGAACTCCCTCCCACTTGCAGCGTGAGGGGGGCTGTCCCCAAATATTCTGGGGAATAACTGTCTCCATCTCACACAAGGGCGAGGGGACTGTGTGACATGGAGACAGTTATTCCCCAGAAAATTCCTCTCAGGGAATGTGGCATCTGCAGACCAACCATGGACTTGTGTGTGGTTCGAAAGGGTCTGGCCGAACCCCAAAGTGATAGTTTAGAAAAATTGTGACCGGCTATTAATGATTAAAGAAACTAATTGTGTATGTGTGTGTGTGGGGAGGTGGTGGGAGGGGAGGGGTGCAAGGTGAATGGGGTGGGGAAAAGAAATTAAATGGACAACAAAAGCCAGATAGAATAACGTTTTATTCGTTTATTAATTTTCTTCCATTTATTTACGTAACAGAGTTTAGACAGGCTCAGGACTCGCATCCTCTGTGAGGTGAAGAAATCCTCTGAGACGCTGATGGAAGCAGCAGGCTCCTCTCACAGAAGCACCCTTAGGTGCACAGAAGTCGTGCATGCCGTTTGGGGCTTCACCAGTTGCCTGAGACGTCCAAGTTCCTTGGCTCTTTGTCTGCAGGGGCGGAGGAGGGAGGATATCCTGGAGGTATCTGACTTCTTGAAAGACTAGTACCACATTATAATTACTGTTCCCCTCAAAAGCTAATTAAGGCGCCCACGAAGCATTGAAATTTACTGAATTGGGTTGAGTCACAATGCATAGAAGAAGCTGTTGCCAGAAGCACACGAATGCCAGGTGAAGATTAGAAAAGCCTTATGAGAAAGATAAAAGGCATAGTTTTTACTTTGAACTTGAAAAATATCCATCCTGCACAGAAGCAAGTGGCCAAAGCTAAATGTGACAAAAACAAGCGACAGGGGTCAGAACTAGAATCATAGGCAGCTGGGGGTGCAGGAGGGGGTTAGAAAGTGTGTAATGCATTTACCCTGTGGCATTTTTGTCCATTTATTCCACAATTCTGTCATATTTTCTTATTCTAAACCTAAATGCCCTCTTTATCATCATTTGACAGGGAAAGGCCGTGCACAGTACCCATGCCAGAGGTCACGAACTCCTGTGTGACTGCAGGGGAGGCAGAGGTTAGTGCAGCCGCAAGGTGGGAAGGGAGGCCAGGGAAGCTGAGAGGTCTTCCTCTCAGCGAGGAGCCAGAGGAGCTGGGTCTCCATCCTGAGGTTTCAGGGTCCTCGCCCTCCCAGGCACTGGCTGTGAGCGAGCGCCTTCTCACAGAGGCCGGTTCTCTAGGGTCTGCCGACTTGCTTTTCTCGACCATCAGTAACGCCTAGACTCGCCAGGGATTTTGCATGCAAATGTTCTGGGTTAATAAATGTCAGTCCTTTACAGCTCCATGTCCTGTGCCTTTTAACAGAAATTCCAGAGTTTACTATGTGTTGGACCTTACTCCCCTGAATGGACTATTTTGTTTGGGGGCCTGAGGAGTGGCCCCAGGACGAAGGCCATTATCACTTTGGGAGGGGGCGCTGGTGGCTCAGAGCAGTTCCAGGCGCTGGCCTGCTTTCCCGTTTGCCTCCTTCTCACAGATCACAAAGGACAATGTGCATCTGCAGACCTGAGGCAGTTTAATGTGGCTGCTTTCTTCAAAATTAACATGTGACGTGCAGAAGCCATCTTTTCATAGGATCACAACACTTTTTGTTTGTTTGTATTTTTTTATTTAAGTGTTTTATTGTTGACACTATTGCAGATGTCCCCCATCACCCCCCCCCCGCCACTTTGCCCACTTCCCCCCAGCCCCCGCCCCCCTCCCTTGGCCCTCCCCACACTGTTGTCTGTGTCCATGGGCTACGCATATATGTTCCTTAGCGAATCCCTTCACCTTCTTTATCCAGTCCCCCCCATTCCCCTCCCCTCTGACATTTGTCAGTCTTTTCCATGTATCCATGCCTCTGGTTCTTTTTTTTTTTTTTTTAATTTGAGAGAGGAAGGGAGAGGGATAGAGAGATAGAAACATTGGTGAGAGAGAAACATCATTGATGGGCTGCCTCCTGCATGCCCCACACTGGGGATCCAGCCCACACCCCGGGCATATGCCCTGACCAGGAATTGAACCCTGAGCTCTTGGTTCCTGGACTGATGCTCAACTACTGAGCTACACCGGCCGGGCTCTGATTGTGTTTTGTTCATCCGTTTATTTTGTTCATTAGATCACATAGAAGTGAGATCATGTGATATTCGTCTTTCTCTAACTGGCTTATTTCGTTTAGCATAATACTCTCCAGTTCCCTCCATGTTGTCTCAAAGGGTCAGAGAGCCTTCTTTTTTTTTTTACAGCTGCACAGTATTCCATTGTGTAAATGTACGACAGCTTTTTTACCCACTCCTCTACTGATGGGTACTTGGGCTGTTTCCAGATCTTAGCTTTTGTAAATAATGCTACTGTGAACATAGGGGTGACAACATTTTCTTAAATGACAGAAAAACTTTACCTTTTCCTTCCTTTCTGCATTATCCATGCCCTTTTATTTTTTAAAAATATTGATTGTTGAAAGTATTACATATGTTCCTCTCCCTCCATTAGCCCCTTCTAGCCCATGTCCTTTTATTTTCCAGTGGCATTCACACATTGTGCGTGCATCTCTAACGCAGTGCAGGTCTTCAGCCTGCCCTTCTATCTGGTTGATGTTGAAGTTGTAAAATACACGGGCGCTGCATCCCTCACCATCTCCAGTTTTTATCCAAAGCCCACCTGTGAGCTGAGCGCACTTTTGGGGACATAATTCAAGACAACTGTTCCTCCACAGCTTCCTTGATTTTTTACTTTTTCACTGAATTGCTGGCACAGGAGATATTTGCAAATTAGAGCTTTAGTATTCTGAGGATGGTAGTCCTGGAGAGTGCTGTGTCAGTTTCTAAGCGGCTGTCTCAGCGGCAGACCCATCCTGTGCTCTGTGACGCTGGGGCTGGGACCACCCCCCCTGCAAACCTCCTTTTTGCTTTTCAAGCTGACACCCGTTAGGCTCCCCCAATAGGGGGCGCTAGAGGGAAACAGCAAAAGGGCAGGAGGAAGGGACTTGCTCAGACCCCCTCGCCTGCTTGCTGTTCCTATGGAAGTCAGTCACTCCATCCCTGGTTCCTCAGGCTGGCGGCCACAGTGCCTCCCCTGGAAGCAGCTGGATCCTGTTTGTAGTTTTCCCAACACTTGCAAAGCCAGTCTCATCCTGCACCAGCTCCCCAGTGCCTCCTCCCGGAACTCTGAGTCCCAGGCCCCCTGGGTGTCCATCCAAGCTCAGAGACCCCGGCACCAACTGGCCAGCGACCCTCCTCAGGACCCGGGGTCTCAGGTCTGGACCCCCTCTTTCTCTGGGCAGCTCAGAAACACCAGCCTCAGTGGCAGCTCTCACCCTCTGTGTCTGAGGAGACTAGCCTTCCCTTGCTGGGGAACGTTCTCATTAAATGTCCCATGAAATGAAATTCTCTAATAGCATATTATTTTCTGAATAATGTCTTGGACCATAAGTTGAGTCACTGAGGTAAGCATGATGGATAGAAAATAATCTCAGACTTCCCTTGCTCAGGGGGAGCCCCCACATCTTGTCTGGCAGTGGAGTCATTCGCCGCCCTCAGGTACCCCTGGTTCCGAAGTGACCGCGGGATACAGTTGCCTGAACCCGATGCCATCGGGAAAGGCCTCTTCCTCAGCGCGTGGGCGCACACCTCGCAAACCGCTGGTGGGAAGTGTGGCACCTTTGAGAACTTGGAGAAGATTAGATTTCCTCTCGGGCAGCAAAGGCTCTATTTTCTTTCTTCCTTTTCAAATGGGTGCTGGGTAGCCTTAGAAGACGCAAGAGAGTCAACGTGTTTTTTTTTTTTTTTTTTTCTTGCTTCACAACTAGGGCCTGTGCTCCACTTAGGAGAACTGGCAAGCAGCCCTGCAAAGACCCACTTCTTCAGCCTTTTGTACACAACTGCCCGAGAGAAGGAGGACTTTGAAATGCATTGATTGAAAACTCCACGCACAGCCCAACACTCCATGGTCTGGTGACTCCTGTCATGACTTCTTTGGAAATGAGTAAGTCGACCTTCAGAAAAGACGTAGTTCAGCCGGACGTATTTGTTCATTGAAGTCTTTTGCCTTTGGCTGAGCAGCTCATTTTCCCCTGAGAATCGCTTCCTCCTCTGCAGCCTCTCCCTCCGGACACAGCGAGGCAGTGGGCAGTGGCTTTAGCAATAAGAGTATGAATCTGCTAAGAATTTGACGAGCTGTCCTTTCTGATCTCTAATGTCGCTCGCAGAGGTGTTCCCTTGGTTAAGTTTGTTTTCACCAGAGCCCGAGACAGGCTTGCTGCCGGCAGTTTATTTGGGAGGTGAGGGGAGAGTGAGACAGGGGTGGGGGACAGGGGTGGATGAGCGGAGGGTAGAAAATGCAGGTGTGCGGCTCCCTTCTGTCAGGACCCGGGGAAGCAGGGGGATGCCTCACAGAGCTGTCTAAGACCTGAGCCTGCTGTGTTGCGTTTAGTTGAAGGCTCTGCCCTGCTTTGGGCCACAGGTAGAGTGAGAATATTGTGGGAACGAGGAAAGCTGCAGCACAAGCTGGCAGGGCCGTCACAGCTCACGGGACTGTCTGTCCCCTGCAGCTGCGTGGGGTGGACATGGTCACCAGAGGTGAGCAGCGGGCTTTGCAACCACCTCACATCAGACCCCGAGCTCCATCATGAGTTAGCATTACTCCCCTCATTGGATATTATTATTCTTATGGGGATAACAATAGTACTTTACCTCCTAGAGTGCTGGGCTCCATCAAGATTAGCTATTGTTGCCCGGCCAGCGTGGCTCAGTGGTTGAGTGTGGACCTATGAACCAGGAGGTCACCGTGTGATTCCCGGTCAGGGCACATGCCTGGATTGCGGGCTCGATCCCCAGTGTGAGGTGTGCAGGAGGCAGACGATCAAGGATTCTCTTGATGTTTCTATCCCTCTCTCCCTCTCCTTTCTCTCTGAAATCAATTATATATATATATATGAATTATTTTTAAAAAAAGATTAGCTATGGTTACCCAACAACAGTCTCCTAGTCCAAATTGAGTCCAGAGCTCCCCTTTCTCTTTCCAGGCGAACACAACTCTGTGTTTGCAGATTTCTCTCGGGGAAGGTGGAGCCCTGTGCGAGCACACACTGGTGAAACATACCTCCTCTCTCCCGCTGCATGCATCAGGGTCCTGCACTGTAGCTGCACTCTGAGGACTCCTGTGTGGTCTCCCTTCTCATTTCTCATTCCTTTGCTTCTCCGCCTTCCTGCCCCTCTTGTCCTCGAGGTGCAGAGGGGCTGCGGAGCTCAAGCCCTCAGTGTGCCCTCCTGCAGCTGCTGGCTGCAGTCCTGAGCTGCTGGTGCCCCACTGTACGTTCTTCAAAAATTTACTGCAGCCCATTGTGCTTCCTTAGAAATGCTGACATAATGTTTCTCCGACAGAATCTGTAACATTCGAATACTGGCAATGCTTAGATTAATGCTGACACTTTTGTTGACCCTCGAAATACAGATAAGCTGAAGTGGTTCAGCTAATGTCAGCATTCAGGGGCCTAAACTTTCCAAATTGACTGCAGCCACTCTAGAGCATCCTTACTGCTAGGAAAAGTGTCATATCTTCTGGCAAACAGAGGTGTTTTTCTTCTTCAGATAAGAGGTATATAAAAATTAAGCTACTTTAAAAAAAAAAAAAAACACCTTGGCTGCTCGGATGCTCTGAGCCAAATTGTATGTTCCAGTGTGAGAATTTATTTCCTGTTCTATTCATCTCCTCCCCTGGATATTTAATTCTTGTTTTAATTATCCTAAAACATAGGTCTTTTTATTGTAAGCCGACTCTAATCCTCTTAGAAGCATTAAGTAGAAAATGATGCATGAATTATTAGAAGTGTCATCACCCCCATGAAAATATATAGTCACTGTTGGTTGTTCTGTCTTCCTGGGTATAACACCTTTCTTTTCTTTCTTTTTTTAAAAAAATATTTTTATTTATTTCAGAGAAGAAGGGAGAGGGAGAGAGAGATAGAAACATCAATGATGAGAGAGAATCATTGATGGGCTGCCTCCTGCTCACCCCACACTGGGGATCGAGTCCGCAACCCAGGCATGTGCTCTGACTGGGAATCAAACTGTGACCTTTTGGTTCCCAGGTCAATGCTCAATCTGAGCCACACCGGCCAGGCCTGAATAGAACACCTTTCAAAGCCAGGATTCCTAAAGCCTGTTCTATAAGATGCTGGTAGTTTCCATTCCATTAATTGTTTGATAATTTCGAAGGCATGGGGTATTTTAGTTGGGATGTGCTTGGTTGCAGGTGACTGAAAAGCCCATCTACTGCACAGGCTTGAGCATTAAAGGAGACTCACCGGGTTTTATGACCCAAGTGTCTCATGAACTCTGGGGGTAATTTGACCGAGGTGCTGCCTCTGGCTCTATTGCTCAGTCTCTCCTCGCTTGGCCCTCCTCTGTGTTGTATTTTTCTGGAGGCTGCTCCCCTCAGCAAAGGCGGGGACTGCCAGCTGCCTCTGATGAGCCTATCCCTGACCCAGACGCCACAGCAAGGGGACCGGAAGCACTCTGAATGCCGGCCTGCCACCCCACCCAACATCCTCGGGGCCGCACATGAGGGTGGGAGGTGGAGGGGAAGATGGAAGGAGGTTTAGTGCTCCATCTGACAAATGAAAAGGGAACAAGGGGAAGACTTTGACCTACCATGAGCAGAGCTACTGTCAGACTGGGGATGTGCATTTATGTGGGTGGACAATGCCAGATTTTGTCTTGTTGGGCCTGGTTATTTCTATCAAAACACTCATAAGGGGTTCTGGACACCTTTTCCTCTTAACCGGCCAAGAAATAATCCAATTATTTTTAGAAAATATGCTTTTATTCCATTTTTATATTTTCCTGTATCTGGCTGACACTTATGTCTGAAGTAAGCAATTATTAGAAGGCTGTCAGAATTTATGGAAAAGAAGAGACCCCATGAGTTTCTTCTTGTTGGCTTCCAGAAGAATTTGCCTTGGGTTGTCTCCAGAATGGGCAGGTAGCTTCCTACAACAATATTTATTTATTTATTTATTTAATATATATTTTATTGATTTTTTACAGAGAGGAAGGGAGAGGGATAGAGAGTTAGAAACATAGATGAGAGAAACATCGATCACCTGCCTCCTGCACACCCCCCACAGGGGACGTGCCTGCAACTAAGGTACATGCCCCTGACCGGAATCGAACCCAGGACCTTTCAGTCCGCAGGCTGACGCTCTATCCACTGAGCCAAACTGGTTTCGGCACAATATTTATTTAAAAAAAAATTTTTTTTTAATTGATTTTAGAGAGAAAGAAACATTAATGATGCGAGAGAGTCATTGATTCGTTGCTTCCTGCATGCCCCCTACTGGGGATTGAGCCCACAACCCGGGCATGTGTCCTTGACCGGAATAGAACCCAGGACCCTTCAGTCCACAGGCTGACACTCTATCCACTGAGCCAAACCAGCTATGGCCCTATAACAATATTCCTTAATGTAACATGTCTCTACCACAAGTTTGTAGTTGTGTGTGTGTGTTTTTAAACATATTTTTATTGATTTCAGAGAGGAAGAGAGAGTGAGAGAGAGAGAGAGAAACATCAATGATGAGAGAATCATCAATCAGCTACCTTCTGCTGGCCCCACACTGTGGATCAAGCCCGAAACCCAGGCATGTGCCCTGACTGGGAATTGAACTGTGACCTCCTGGTTCATAGGTCGATGCTCAACCACTGAGCCACACAGGCTGGGCGCAGGTTTGTAGTTTTATAGGGTCCATCCATCCATCCATCCATCCATCAATCAATCAATCAGTAGCTGGTTTGAGATTTGAGTTTAGTGCATCAGAGGGGAGGTTGGTTCCACATGCCCAGGAAGCAGACTGTTGCTTGATTCAGTGTACCCACTAATTGCTTTCCTCCAGAAAGATCCTCAGGGTCTGAATACACTCCTGCAGAGAATGCTCATAAGGGGTTCTGGACACCTTTTCCTCTTAACCAGCCAAGAAATAGTCCAATTCTTTTAAGAAAATATGCTTTTATTCCGTTTTTACATTTTTCTATATCTGGCTGACACTTATGTCTGAAGTAAGCAATTATTAGAAGGCTGTCAGAATTTATGGAAAAGAAGAAATCCCGTGAGTGCATGCGCACACACCCAGACACACAGATGCCTCTCCTTACCTCAGCAGCTTTTCCCTGCTGGACTGAAGGTGAGACAATGGCCTCTGTCAAATGCCTTTTCCTGAGGAGCACTGTGGCCTTGCGTTCCCCTGCAGAGCTATGAGCTTGGCCGTATGCCAGGGCACAGACAGCATAGGGTTCGCAAGTAACATGACCCGGGTGGAAGAATGGGCATATTGGCTGGTGAGGCTGGGCCATGGCCCAGGAGATAACCTTTGCCATTTCTGAACCCAGATGCAGATGTCTTAAAAGACTGTCTGCTGCCGGGGGAGGCCAGGGCCCCTGCATCTCACTAGGGTTTGGAGCACAGTATGAACTTCGGTGGCTTTGTCCTCAGCGAGGAGAACCAGACCAAGGTGGCCTGAGGCGCGCTATCACAGGTGCTCCAGGTACGATCATTTCGTAATTACTGTCCACTGCTTAACCCCTCTCCCCACCTGTCTTCACTTCCACCTAAAAAAGCAGGAACAAGGACATCAAAGGCCATTTGTTGAATCCTGTATTTTTAAAAAAATATGTATATTTTTTATTGATTTCAGAGAGGAAGGGAGAGGGCGAGAGATAGAAACATCAATGATGAGAGAGAATCATGGATCCGCTGTCTTCTGCACGCCCCACACTGGGGATCGAACCTGCAACCCAGGCATGTGCCCTGACCGGGAATCGAACTGTGACCTCCTGGTTCATAGGTTGGCGCTCAACCACTGAGCCATGCCAGCTGGGCAAATCCTGTATGTTTTTGGTGATGGTACAAGACAACTGAGTGACCGAGGACTGTTTCTTGCCCTGAAAAACACTGCTGCATGCCCATGCCAATAAATGCAAGCCCCTCACCCTCCCTGATGGAGCCAGTTGGTGGAGGTGTGTGCTTGTGCTTCTAGGAGCTTAGCCATAGGGCTGCCCAGGATGAAAAGGGGAGGCCTGGGAGGGGCAGGTGGGGGCTGGGGAACCAGACCAATGAGGGCTCTCCCTCAGAGGGAGTGGTCAACCATTCACATTACAAGGTTCAAAGGGTGGGGGGTTGATTGGTCCCAAGGCTCTGGATTGACCTAGCTGGGACAGGAACGGACTTGAGGTTGAAGCTGTGGTTCTTGGGCCCCAGCGTGTTGATCAGGGCCCTGGGGCAGACGCCCCATCCTTCAAATGTTGTGAACACTGGGATTTCTAGAAAGACCCTCAAGTAGGGAGATCTGCCTAGAAGAGCAATTTCAAACTTACCACGGTCTGGTCTTTAGCAAAAGCCGGGAAGGTTACTCCAAGGCTGTGGACTCCATCCACAGCTCACCTGCCGGATGGAACTGGCTGGGCCCAGCATCCTGCAGAGTTGCTTTCACCTCCCTGCAGCCTCGAGGTCAGGCCACCCCCTGACGTTGATGAGGACATTCACTATGTGACACGGTCTTTGCTTCCCAGGCACCCTCAGGAGAAATGTGACCTACTTGAGGAACAGGAAAGTGGCACTTCTCATCATGAGACTTACTTTCATCTTAAAGTCTTCTCTCAGTGTTCCAAGTTTCTTAAAGGCAGCTGTCAGCAGTGAACCGGTGCATAGGCTTTATAGTATGCATTTTTATATTTATGAACTCCTCACTCCATTTCACACCTCTATCCTTATCTCATTCTTTCTTTCTCACCTCCTTTTTGTTTGTTACCTTGATGCATTCGATGCATCCTTTACGTTGCCCCCCAGTGATATGCTAGAAACTTTGTTAAATGTTCAGGAATTTTGTGTGTCCCTTGCTAGACAGTTGATAGCTTGAGATCAGCCACAGTGGGAGTATTTACACCATGGATATAGGCAGACACTACAAAATAGGTCTTTTAAAAAAAAATTTTTTTTTCCTTCCAAAGAGCTAGTTTACCAGCAAACCACTGTTGAATCCTTTCTGGAAAAGGTGGAGTCTTAATCAATATGTAAAAGTATTATGGAATTATCTACCTTATTTAAGTGATATATAATTTTAAATCTTTTGAGCAGTGGCACTGTTTTGGGTTGAAACATGTTTCAAGAGTAAATAAATTTGTGAGGTTGGGTTTCATCACTGGCAAGGGAAGAACAGGATTCATCTAGAAAGTGCCTTCTAGGCAGCCTGGCTGTCGGCAGCTGTTCAGTAAAGGAGGGTATTCATGCATATGGATGCGGTGACAACTGTTTACGTTTCTGTTGATCACACTTTCAGCTGTGCTCGGCTAGAGCTAAGATTTGGGTAAATCTAGCAGTAATAGAAGCAGGTTGATATCCCATCCAACGTGGGATGGTTGCTAAGGGAGCAGTCAATGCAAATTAGAAGTAATAATAGCTCTGGTTTAAAAGGGCAAAGAATTAGGGCTGGGAAGGGGAAATGACTCCCTGCAGAGGACAGGGGTTTTGCGGGGACAAATGTGATGATTGCTGTACAGCTCGTCCTTCTGCTTCTGCCCCGGACAGAGAGCCCAGGAGGCATGGATGGAGCAGAGGACTGGGGAGCTGCAGTCACCGCAGGCAGGGCCTGGCCGCTCCGGCCTCCTCTGGCCATGGAATAGGTTCAGATAGACACGGATGCATGCTTGTGACCCAGAGTTGGCAGCCTTGCAATCATAAACGTTGGCAACAACAGAAAGAGAAAAGAAAAAAATATCTGACAGTAAAACAGAAATTCCTAGACCACAAACAATGATGGGGAAGACAGCTGGAAAGTGCCCCAAACCTGGAGATCCCCAAAGGCATTGCAATGGGATGGCTCATCAACCATGGAAGAGCTCATGGTTATTGCATCTACTGCCTAAAAATAAAGTGCTAATAAGCCATTTAATCTCACGACAGACCCAGAAATGGAAGCATGGATAGATGACGTCACTGCCCAAGGTGCTCTGTGAAGGAGAGAAGGAGCCAGGATTTGAGGCTCTGCTCTCAACTGCTCAGGTGAGACAGAAAGAAGGATTTGTGTGGATGGTGATGGTGTGCAATGCAATCATCAGGCCCAGGGAACAGGTAAGTGAAGAGTCAAGATGTAAGTAGTGTAAGAACAGAGAAAGAGAGACCAATGGCAGATTGAGGGGTGGGGACAGGACAGGGCCCAGTTCAGGAGACATACAGCCTTGAACCAGAGGGAGATAAAACCCACCTAGAAAACCTAAGCAATCTGCTCTCTACTGGACAAATAGTACCATATATCCAGGCATTGCTGAGCCTCCACATAGTTAACGGCAGCTGTGCATGTGGATTTGAGGGGCTGCGGGATTAGTGAAAAAGCTGGCCTTCATCTTCCCTTTAGTAGTTCTGTGTTCAGAGAGAGCCCATGCCGGGTTAGGGCAGTTTCTTTAGGGGACCATGCTGAGCTGTATGTTGGGAGTAGTGACCTGTAATCCAAGGGGTGGATTATCCTATAGGGCAGCGGGCTGGGACAGTCAGGAGCAAATCCGTAAGAGCACTGAGCTGAATCTTAAAGGAGAAAGGGGAGTGTCTGTGTCACTAGAACAGGATGAGTGTGGAAACTTGGTTGGCTGAGCACAGCCTTGGTCCTTCCTGTGAACTCCATCTACTTACTCCTGTAGACGGCAACTAATGATCACAGAGCACCAGCTGATCAAAACCTTGGTGGGTTGCTGGTCAAGTGCAGCAGGTCCTTGATTAACATTGTTTCATTCAATGCCATCTATAATAATAAAAGCATAATATGCTAATTAGACCGGAGGAAGCCATGGCAGTGGGAGCTGAGGCAGAGGCCGCTGCAGCCGTGGGGGGTGAGTCCCTTGCACGAATTTCGTGCATTGGGCCTCTACTTTTGTTATAATGTCGATGAGATGCCTTGGAGACTTAATTCTTGTTTATAACAATCAGCCTATGGTAAATTGTTTCATTATAGTCATCATTTAGCTTAAAGTCACAGAAGCTATTGATGATGTTAAGTGAGGACTTTCTATAATTCTTGATTCAGACCTTGTTTTGTTGGAGGAGCTCATTGGATGGAGCCCTGACTTCTGCTAGGTGACTTTGGTGTTTGCAGATCCAACACCACTGAAGGCGAACTCTGGCTTCTGTGGAGTGAGCTGGAGGGTGGCAGCATCCCCTCCCAGCTTCCTCCCATGTGGCCCATGTCTTCACTGAACACTTTTCTTGCTCAGTTTTAAGAACAGCTTTATGAGATATAATTTCCACACCATAAAATTCAACTGTTTTAAGTGTATATGCAATTCAATATTTTTGTATATTTAAAGAGTTGTATATATATATAACAAATGTAATTCTAGAATATTTCCATCACCCCAAAAAGGAACCTCTTTGCCCATTTGTATTCAAACCCCATTCTTTTTTAAAAAAATATTTATTGTTCAGATTATTACAGTTGTTCCTCTCTTTTCCCCCCATAGCTCCCCTCCACCCGGTTTCCACCCCATCCCATGCCCTTACCCCCCCCCTCCACTGTCCTGATCCATAGGTGTATGATTTTTGTCCAGTCTCTCCCTGCACCCCTCATACCCCTTTCCCCCCGAGGATTGTCTGTCAGTCCACTCCCTTTCTATGCCCCTGATTCTATTATATTCATCATTCCATTCTGTTCATCAGATATTTTATTCACTTGATTTTTAGGTTCACTTGTTGATAGATATGTTTTTGTTGTTCATAATTTTTATTTTTACCTTTTTCTTCTTCTTCCTCTTCTTAAAGAATACCTTTCAGCATTTCATATAATACTGGTTTGGTGGTGATGAACTCCTTTAGCTTTTTCTTATCTGTGAAGCTCTTATAGGTTTTCATTATCTTACTCTCTCTCTTCTTCTGGGACCCCCATAATTTGGATGTTGGTACGCTTGAAGTTGTCCCAGAGGCTCCTTACACTATCTTCATATTTTTGAATTCTTTTTTATTTTTGCTTTTTTGTTTGGGTGTTTTTTGCTTCTTTGTATTTCAAATCTTTGACTTGATTCTTGTGTTCCTCTAGTCTGCTGTTGGATCTCTGTATATTATTCTTTATTTCAGTCAGTGTATGCTTAATTTCTAGTTGGTCCTTTGTCATATCCTCGAGGGTCTCACTAAATTTATCGTCCTTTTCTAGAAAATTCTTGAAAAACCTTATAACCGTGGTTTTTAACTCTATATCCAGTAGTTTGCTTTCCTCAATTTCTTTCATTTGTGACCTGTTTCTTTATCTCCGCATTTTGGCTGCTTCCCTGAGTTGATAGAGTGGCTTTGTGTGCTAGGTGTCCTATAGGGCCCAGTGGCTCAGCCTCCCCAGTTACCTGAGGTGGACACTCTTGGTGCACCCCTTTGTGGGCTGTGTGCACAGTCTTGTTGTAGTTAAGCCTTGATTGTTGTTGGTATCACTGGGAGGAATTGACCTCCAGGCCAATTGGCTGTGAGTATCAGCTGTGTCTTCGCCAGGAGAACTTCTGTGCTGGAGACACCCTAATGAGGCAAGACTTGCTTCAGTGAGGCTTTGTTGCTCACTGAGTCTGCCCCCTGAGTGTATCCCTTATGGATTTGAGGAGTTGTAATCTGAATGGTCACTCTGGGGGCACTGGCTCTTGGATCTCCAAGGAGGTGCTAATTTAGCCTCTGCCTGAGGCCACCCAGCAGGAGCTACGGAGAGATCTGCAGATTCCTCATCTTTGTTTGGGTTTTGGAGGTGCCCAGATGAGGCCCAGCTGTGAAGCAATGCAAGCTGCTGTGGGGCCTTAGGCCTTATTTTGGATGTTCTGGGTCTCTCTGACTCAGCTGCAGTTTGTGAGGTAAGTTTAGATTTCAAAGGACCAGGCCATTCTTATGCAAAAGCCTCTGCGCTCAGCTTGGATGGGGCGGAGTCTCAGGGTGGAGCAAACAGCCATGGCTTCCTGTCAGCCTTGCCCTAAGAGGCCCCTGGGTCTCAGTGTCCTGCAGTAATCACTGCAAGCACCTCTGAGAGAAAGCCGCCCTCGAGTTCCACCCTCTGCCAGACAGTCCAGTTTCTCCCCATATGAGTCTGGGTCCCCAGAGTCTCGCCCAGGACTGGAGTTGAGAGCAGTCAGGAGCTTGTGTCTCCCTGCGGATTGGAAAAGCCAGCCGCATACTCAGTTGCCAGCCCTCTCCGCATGCACGTCTCCATACCTCTGCCTTTACTTCCACACCTCCTCTGAGTCTCTGTGCTTTTCTCTTCCCTTCTAGTTGTAGAATTTCCACTCAGCCAGCCTTCCTGTGGTTCTGGATGATGTCCGTTTTGTCTTTTAGTTGTAGTTTTGAAGTTGTTGTGCTAGGCAGCAAGTTCAGGTGTTTACCTATGCCACCATCTTGGTTTCTCTCCTCAAACCCCATTCTTACCCCCAGACCCAGGCTATCATGAATCTACTTTGTGTCTGAACAGGTTTATGTGCTGTAAAGAGGGGATGTTTTGCAAACATAGTATCTGCCATGCAGGTGGGGTGGAGCAAACACAGATAAGTTGAGTGTTTTTACATGAGCTGAGGTTCAGTCCCATAAAATAATATATTTGGTAACTTGACAAAGTTAATGTGCTAAAAGATACAATTGATTATCTATTGTTTATCATCTTTGAATATATTCTATGAAAGATAAGAGTCCTTGGCTGACTTGAAGGTCCAGATTTTGTATTGCTAGAGGATTGTAGAGCTGCCCAGGAAAAGTAGGATGAGTACCTATTTTTTTGTTTGTTTACCTTTTTTTTTGCTGTTGTTATTAATCCTCACCTAAGGATATTTTTTGCATTGATTTTTAGAGAGAGTAGAAGGGAGGGAAGGAGAGGGAAGGAGAGAGAGAAAGAGAGAGAGAAACATCGATATGAGAAAGACACATCCACTGGGGCCAGGGATTGAGTCTACAACTGAGGTACATGCCCTTGACCGGAATTGAACCCACGACCCTCCAGACCAACACTTTAACCACTGAGCCAAACAAGCTAGGGCTGTATTCTTTCTTACATGAATGCCCAGTGTTGGCTTTATTATTATAATGCTACTTAAATACATAAAAGCTTATATGCAGCTATAAAGCCAAAACAAATTTCCAACTGAATATAATAAAATCTACAAAACCAATAAAATTCAAATTAGTGGCATCAATTTAATGCTATGAATGATGCTGTTGTGCTGACACTTAAGTTGCTGCTCACAAAGTAGAGATGACACACTGCCACAGAGCTTGCCTCCCGCCTTCGTTTGGAACTGGGATTTCTTTACTTACAGCTTGAACTTTCTAGGGAGCCATGGAGCAAAGGGCAGATCTGAGACCCTCTTTAAGGACCCCTAGCTCTGTACCTTAGTAACATGCATCTTGCTGGGACACGGCCCTGACCAGCTTGGTTAGCTAGTTTTCTGCCCTTTGCAAATAGGTGGGGGTGGCACTTCTGCCGACCTAATGAGAGGACCACAGAGAATCTGAGAGTCAGAGAGAGAGAGATTGGAAAATTATGAAAAGCAGATACAGAAACTAAATATTTTAGCAAAAGAGGAAAAGGCACAGCACTTCTGAGAAAACCACAGTATGACTGCACAGCACAATAAATAACGTTCATGATCATGACCCTGAGCAATGAATGGAATGTTGAATTAGGCTGAGAATCTCATGTTTAGGAAGACCTGGCAGTCCATCTGGGTCCTTATGTGGCTTTACGTTCTGGCCCTTGAACGAGCAAGCAGACTTCGGTTAGCTCTAGACCTGTGCATTTGGGGACCCTCCCTCCCAGCAGGGAGTGTGTGTGCGTGTGCGTGTGCGTGTGCATGTGCGTGTGTGTGTGTGTGTGTGTGTGTGTGCTGGGATGGGGGAAGGAGACTGAATTCTATGACATTCAGAACAAATGACTTCACACATAATTAATTGTGCCCCCCACACGCCCTACACTCAGGGCTGCGGTAATTGCCCCATTTCAGGATTTGGAGGCGGCACATCTGACCTTCTAGTTTTCATCTCCACACCTCTTCATGCCTCTTCTGACAGATAATTACGGCTGAGTGTGAGCATCAACAGGAAGGCAGATGTCTTACCTTCATGTCGGGCACTTAATGAGCATTTTAAAGCAAATTATTAATAACAGTGCTCAAGAAAATGAGATCAGCCAAAGCTTCTGAGATATTGACTTATATTGTGACTGTGGAAGAAAAAGGCCATTTCCATGACAAATAGGGGAACTTTTATGAAGTAATTAAATATTAATATATCCAGCAAATATTTATTACATACCCTCAATATTCAAAATATCTTATTGGGAACCACAGGGTACACAAAACCGTACATGATTCAGTTTCTAATCTAATGGTGTTTACAACCAGGGAGTTTTTAAAAGATATATTGTTCCAAAGACATGCAGTGTAAAGAAGTGTCAAAAATGTAGTTCAGGGGACCCTTTCCCCCTCCCCATGTGGGAGTCCGTTCTGTGGGGACCCTTTCTCCCTCCCCACGTGGGATTCTGTGCTGTGAGATTCTTTCTTCTTCCCCATGTGGGAGTCTGTACTTGTTCAATAAATTTCCACCTTTGCTATTAAAAAACAACAACAACGTAGTTCAATCTTAGCACCCGAGGAGGTGAGGAGTGGGAGTGTCTCAGGAGAAAGGACCCCTGAGCTGCCCCGGAAGGGTGGGTGGTGTGGTGATGGGCAGGAGCAGGAAGGGGGCATGCCCCGTGGAGGGATGGTCTGGGCAAAGTCGTGGACTATGAGATACTGATGGAGCAGCAGCTGGAGGTGGGCAGAGACCAGATTATAAGACATTTTTTAAAAATATATTTTTTTATTGATTTTTTTACAGAGAGAAAGGGAGAGGGAGAGAGAGTTAGAAACATTGATGAGAGAAACATTAATCAGTTGCCTCCTGCACATCCCCTACTGGGGATGTGCCCGCAACCAAGGTACATACCCTTTTTTTTAATATATATATATATTTTATTGATTTTTCACAGAGAGGAAGAGAGAGGGATAGAGAGTTAGAAACATCGATGAGAGAGAAGCATCGATCAGCCACCTCCTGCACGCCCCCCACCGGGGACGCGCCCGCAACCAAGGCACACGCCCCCGACCGGAATCGAACCCGGGACCCCTGAGTCCTCAGGCCGACGCCCTATCCACTGAGCCAAACCGGTTTCGGCAAGGTACATACCCTTGACTGGAATCGAACCCGGGGCCCTTGAGTCCGCAGGCCAATGCTCTATCCACTGAGCCAAACCGGTCAGGGCTATAAAACATTTCTTAATTGTTTTTATTGATAGAGAAAGAGAGAGAGAGAGAGAGAGAGAGAGAGAGAGAGAGAGAGAGAGAGAGAGAGATTTGTTGTTCTACTTATTTATGCGTTCATTGGTTGCTTCTTGTATGTGCTCTGACCAAAGATCAAACCCGAAACCTTGGTGTATCAGTATAACAATCGAACTAACCAAGCTACCTGGCCAGGGCAGACTATATTTTTTAAATATATTTTTTGATTTCAGAGAGGAAGGGAGAGAGAGATAGAAACATCAATGATGAGAGAATCATTGATTGGCTGCCTCCTGTACACCCCACACTGGGGATCGAGCCCCATCCCCATGCCCTGACCAGGAATTGAACTGTGACCTCCTGGTTCATAGGTCAATGCTCAACCACTGAGCCACCAGCTGGGCTGTAAAGCATTTTTAAATGTCAGGCCAAGGAGTTAAGCTTTACTCTTTGTGAAGTGAGTGACTAATAGAGGTGGTGTGAGGGGAATGACTAGAAGGCCGAGGCAGGGGTCCAGGTGAAAGACCTGGAGAGGGGGAGTGGAAATTTTTAGTTTCATGGAGCCTGACAAGTTTATGCCAGGCAAGGTCAGGAGGACAGCGAGCTTCCTTTTTGGTCAGAAGATAGCAGGACAGAAAATAGTGGTTGGTAAGGCTTTATGGGTTACAGCAAGGAGGGGGATTCAGCCTGCAAGACACTCTCTGCCCCAAAGGGCTTCTCCAACATCAATGTCTTGAAATCTACAAAATCTATCTTATCTGCAGGTTGACATTTTGCAACTTTGAACTGATCCCATAATCATATGATGTCATAAGAGGTGCCTTGAATCTCCCCTGAAGGTAACCCACGTCTGGCGGTGAGTCCCAAACCTGTTGCTAGAGTTGGTCAAGACCCTTCTTTCTCATGTGCTCCGAGTGTGCCTGGCACCCCGTCCATGCAAACGCAGTAGTTTGTAACTGTGGTTTCTATGAAAGCCTCGCTCAGGTCAGACCTTCATTTACTGGTTTGTTCATTTGGCCGAGTATGCTGAGCCCTGCTGTGTACAAGGGGCCAGGCCATGTCTGTGGCCACCAGCCACAGTGACCTTCCTCTTCTCTGAAACCCTGCTCTGAGGAGCATGCGTGGTACATCCTTGGTTTGCTTCACTGGCAAGTCCGTCCTTTTGGGGGTGAAGGCAGTAGAGGTTCACCAGTGGGTAAGATCCAGACACACCTCCAGGGAGGAGTGGGTTGAGGGTCCCCTTTGTGGGGAGCCTGGGGAGTAAGCCATCATGTCACTTCTAAATGTGTCACCGTGAAGAAAACAGCATTGCTGGTGCATGTGGCAGCTGGTACCTGTGGGTTCTCCATCTGGGCCAGCCACTGAGGTCCAACCTCTGAAAAGACAGAGAAATTAGTCCTTTGCAGGGACTATGGGATGTTTCCCAGGTTACACAGACTGTAAACTCGGTTTGAACCCACAACAATTGGGCTCCAAAGCTTAGGCCCTTTAGATATGAAAAAGGATTGCTTTTGGCGGCAGGTAACAACCCAAGCACCATGTCCTGGACAGGTGCGGGGTTCGCTGCCTTATTTCTAATGCGTAGCACAGGGCCAGGCACACGCTAAATGACGGTAAATGAATAATAATGAGATATGAATACAGGAGCGAATAATTCCTTATATAATACTTCCACTAATACCTTGCATCAATGTAGGCAACTTTATTGTTAGTGCTCCCACGCGTTTCAGGGTAACGGAGAAGACCCTGTGCTGCGCTGTCTGTGAACACATTTTCTGCGGAGGCCGGGACAGGTTTTCGTATTCCCATTTTGCAGAGGAGGCAACGGAGGCATAGGAAGTTCAAGTGACTCGCCCGAAGTCCACAGTAAGGGCATCACTGTGTCGAATTCAAAAGCTCTTCCTTTAAGTAACGTGGTAGAAGCTAAGGGGCCTGGCCTTTTCTCACTAGCATTCTTTCCAAAATCGTTGTAGAGACTTTACCAATGGGCCGTCCTATTAAATGCCACAAACAAGGAGCTCCCAGCCTGCGCTTCCCCTGTGGGCCTCCGGCCTGCTTTGGAAAGCAGCTGTGAGCCTCGAGTTCCGAGAGCAAGGGGAGAAAACGCATTAGGTTCTCTAATATGATAATAACATAAAAGAAATATATGGTGCCCCAGAGGGAGAGCATTACAAATGGATGAAGGGTGCCTCTGTGATGGAGAGGCTTCTGTTATAGGATATAAAAGTGAATCGCAGGAAAGAGCGCAAATAGAACCTGGAGCACACGGAAGGCGCTGGGCCTATTTCACCGGCACGTGCACTGCAGGGTGATGCCTTTTTTTTTTTGTTTGTTAATCCTCACCCAAGGATATTTTTCCATTGATTTTCAGGGAGAGTGGAAGAGAGAGGGAAAGACAGAGAGAAACATTGATGTGAGAGAAACACATCGATTGGTTGCCTCCTGCACATGTGCTGACCAGGGCCCTGGCCGGGAAGGAGCCTGCAACCAAGGTACATGCCTTGAGCAGAATCAAACCCGGGACACTCTTATCCACTGAGCCAAAACGGCCAGGGTGGGTGATGCCTTTTAAACATTTCCTGCCTTGTCATTTTCCAGGCAGCCCCACAGTCTTCTGCCTGCTCGCCAGTCTTCCGGACCCTCTGGAGCGTCCAGTGGACGGGAGTGCCTTTGGCCGGGTCTTGGCTGCCTTTACTTCTGCAGGCCTTGGCTCACCATCTCCCTCAAGGTTCTGGGTTGTTCCTTGAAGTCAGACCCTGGCAGGCAGAGCTGGGTGATGGCTGAGGCTTGCTTCTCATGTTCCCTCCGCCGAGACCGCCTGCCTGCCGTGCCAGGACAGGTCTATGTGCTCGGCTGAGGGCATGTGAGGAGCAGCCCTGGTGAGGGACAGTGAGGGATCGGGAGCTCACCTCCCAGGGAAGCCAGAACTTGCGGACAAGGTCAGGCTCCTTCAGGGGCTCTGGTCTCCGGCACAGCCACTTTCCTCCCAAACTCCCAGGCAGGCGTCATGAGTACTCCCCAAAGGGGAGCTCCTAGGGGACTGCACCCCAGATGCATCCTCCACGGTCGGGTTCTGCGCACTGCCCTTTACTGCAGGCCTCGGTCTGCCTTGCTTGCTCCATCCCAGCCCTGCCCAGTGGGAAGCTACAGGATGCTCCCAGCAGCCCATTTCTGCCCTGAAACCCAGCTGCGCGTCACCAAGGCCACTGGCCATCCAGGAAGTAAATCCTCCTTTTGTTTCTCCCAAGTCTTACCCCTTCCAGACTTCTCTGTCCTCGAAGAGGCTCCTACAACAGTCTCCACCTGGTACAGATGCTCTTTGGCTTAATTACTGAGCCTCTTTTTTGTTGTTGTTAATCCTCACCCGAGGATATTTTTTCCATTGATTTTTTAGAAAGAGTGGAGGGACGGCGGCCGAGGGGCGGGGGAGAGAAACACTGATGTGGGAGAGTCACATTGATTGGTTGCCTCCTGCACGTACCCCCGACTAGGGCCTGGGATCAAACCTGCCCTTGTCTGGGAATCGAACCTGTGAGCCTTCGGTGTGTGGGCTGACACTCCAGCCCCTGAGCCAGACTGGCCAGGGCCTGAGCAGCTTTCCTCCTTTGTCCTCAGACTGGCTCTCCTGTCCTGCAGGTAAGCTTTGCATTTTATTCTAAGCTTTGCTTTCTGATTCCCAGTCTCTTCACTCTGGCCTGTTGTTGGCACAAACAAGCCAGGCCGCCCATCTCAGCGTGGGCCTGGAGGAGACGATGGGTTCCCTCCAGGACCGTGAGGGGTGGGGCTGGGGTGGAAGGCCTCAGGCAGTGAGGGGGAGAGGAGGCTTGTCTTGTCCTCCTCAACCTGCAGCACTGCCCTCTTTCCAGTGCTCAGCCTCCCCTGCCCCGCTGTCCTGCACTCGCCTTCCTGCCTGGCTGCACCCAGAGCTTCCGGCTGGGCCCCACCTCCGCTGGGGCCCACCTCTCCCTTCTGCTCAGGGGGGTGCAGACCACCCATGCCTGCCCCTCTGCTGTTCCAACCAAGTGCCTCATGTGGGCCAGGCTTCTGACTGGAGGGTAAAAGGCCCGGCCCTCAGCACCCAGAGGATGTGCCACATTGCACAGGTGCGGGAGGGCTCCCAGGGGCTGAGGCTCAGCCCTGCCTGGCCTACACCTGCTGGTTCCTCAAAATACACCACAGGGAGCCACACATGTTCACATCAAAAGTGCTGATAAGAGCCCTGGCTGGTTTGGCTCAGTGGCTAGAGCGTCGGCCTGGGGACTGAAGGGTCCCAGGTTTGGTTCTACCCGCTTGTGCAGGGGGCAGCCAATCAATGTGTTTCTCTCACCTTGATGTTTCTCTCTGTTTTCCCCTCTCTCTTCTGCTCCCTCTAAAAATCAATGGAAAAATATCCTCGAGTGAGGATTAACATCAACAACAATAAAAAACAAAAGTGCTGATAACAGTGAGATACCGTCACTCTCTTCAGCCAGAACTCAATGCTGATTTCCAAAGGTGAGGTCACCGTGTGCAGATTTCCTTCTGAGTTTGCACACACGGAGCTGGCCCTCTGAGCCTGGCTGCCCGGGACACAGCCACCATCGGGCTCTCTAAGCAGAGGTCCCAGGGAGCGGGGTCCTCGCCCAACAGCCAGCAGCGGCCACTGCCCAGTGGCTCTGTGAGAGGTTCTCCTTCCTCAGAGGTCTGGTCCTTGGCCCCTCAAAGGCAACAAAGTCTCTGACGAGACAGAAAAGCCTGGAAGTCCTAGAAAGCGCTTACATAAGCAAGAGGCTGCCACCCACGTGCTCTGAGCTACCGGAGGGCAGGCTCCGTGGAGCCAGAGCTTCCTGGGGGACATGAGCAGAGAGCAGAGCGAGCCTTCCCAGTGCTCAGGGCTGTGAGGAGAGGAGACCCCAGCCTGTGGAGCCACAGGCCAGTGTTCTGCTCCGCACAATCACAGGCAGTTTCATTTAACGCACCAGGGGCAGAAAACAAGACACTGATCCTTTTTGTCTCTACCTGATTTTTTCTCAAGCTTGCAATATGGATGCGATTGCTGCTCTCCCTGCCTCCCTCTCTCCCCCCTGGCGGCAGGTGTCACAGGGTCTGGGCCCCGTCTTCCTTCAGATCTTCCCAGGGCACCTTCCGGCGATGTTTCTCACAGCGGCACTCCTGCTCCGCACTTTCTAGCCCCCTTGTTCTGCTTTACTTTTCTCCCAAGCCCTTCTCTCCTCCCATCATATCTTTGCCTTTTCATTCATATTTAATCTGTCTGTCTCCCCTAGAATGTGACCTTTATAAGGATGGGGGTCTTTGTTTGCCTTGCTCCTGCTCTATCCTCCGTCTAGAAGCTACTACAGCAATATTCCCTGAATGAATGCTTGCGTGGAACTAATGAGAAGCCCGGAGGCGGGAGGTCAGGGCTGGTGTGAGGCCCATCAAGGACACAGGCTCCTTCTTCCTCGTGCTCACAAGAAGGCTTCCAGGCAGCACATTTATATTCAGGGCAGAGAGAGGTGCAGGCCAGAGGCTCAAATTCACGGGCTTACTGTTGTCAGCCCCCATGACAACAGAGAAAGAATAGCTTACATTTGTCATGGTTACAACTGTGTCACAGGCCACCAGCTGCAAGGAATGCTGGGACACGACCACTGGAAACCCAACAGGCTCTGCTGGAGAGGAAGAGGCAGGGACAGAAGTGGGATGGCAGCCAGCAGGGCCCAAGCCGCCCCGGGCCTTCTCTTGCTTCCCCACGACCTGCTGTGGTCCTGGGTGAGGATCGCCTGGCTTGCAGAAGGAGTCTGAGGGGCAAATTACCTTATTTGGGGGATGCGTGCCTCCCAGGCATTGCACACGCTGGGACACCACGGTGAGTATCCAGGTCACCTGGGAAGAAGCCTTGTCAATCTCTTCAAACACTTAGGCAAGAGAAGGAATGCTTCCCCTTTCCAAAACGGTTCCATTTTCAGTTTCTGGACAAACGTGGGCACGATACAGGCATACCTCATTTTATTGTGCTTCGCTTCACTGCACGTTGCAGATGTTGCCTTTTTTACAAATTGAAGGCGAGACCCTTCGCCAGCTCAGAGGTTTCACCTGGCTTTCTTGTGGTGGTCGGGAAGGGAACCCGCTGCACCTCTGAGCTAAGCCTGTGAGGTTGTCCCTCTGCCTCCTACTCGGTGAGTCCATGGAAGGCTTGTCGTCTTTCATTGGTAAAAAGCCACGTGATATTTAATTTCTACACTTTGACTTAGAAATTAACTCTGTACTCACAGTCTGCCACTTTCTCCAAAGACGGGCTGAACAAAATTCTTTTTCTTTTTAATTTTTTATTGGGCTGAACAAGATTGATGGGAGGGAGAAGTCAGTCCTGAAGCCCATGATTTCGCGACAGGCTGAGCCCAGCGGGATTCTGGAGGAGACATTTCAGTATGTCTCCCCTTTTCTTTTTGTTTGTTGGTTTGTTTATTCTGGACCGACCTCTTTTTATTTTGTAAGAAAAACCAGAAATGGCCCACCAAAAAGAATCTACCTAAAATGATATGTAGGAGTCTTTGAATAAAAATCAGCCACAAACAAGCAATAAATCCTCCATAGGCCAATAGGAAATGGATAGCAATAATGTGTTTCCTGCCTCACTCCCAAAGTACAGATATTTCTTACAATTCAGGGCAATTCATTGTGCTAGTCTGGCATTTATAAAATTCTCATCAGAGTATTAGAGTAAGAACCCATTTCCTAGGAAGTATTGTTGCATTAAACTGTAATTAGTGGCTTGTAAACAGCCGTAATTAGTTTTTAATATTAAAGGCATGTGGACTGACTGGGCATTTCCAGCAGGCCCGGCAGCTCACCTGGGCACGGGGTTCACCCGCTGCTGGGGCAGGGATCAGGGCTGGACGCCCAGCCCGGGCTGCCCCTCAAGGGTACCGTTGGTTTTCCTCTGTGGCCCCAGGACAGCCCAGTCCCAGCACCCAACCCCAACGCCAGCCTCTGTTGTTTTACAGATTGCTGGTCCAGATGCTCAGCACGTCGGATTCCCCAAGCCGAACCGGGCGCCCACCTGGAAGCGGGGTAGGCGCCCCCAGGCCGGGCTCACCTTGACACGGTGTGAGACCTCGGGCTACAACACGGGACCCGGGCGCTGCTCCGACCCCTCGTGTCTTGTGTTGCAGCCGGAGGGACGCAGGTCCGCAGCAGAGCCTGCTCCTTCCCCCGGAATCGACGACCGCAGGGACAGCGCGAATGCCCGGCCGGGTACAAGGTGGGTGAGGTGCCCCAGGAGTGGCCGTGGGCAGCCTGCCACGTGGGCTTTTCTTGGGGCGCGATCAGTCTCGGTGCAGGGGTCCGCCGCACCCCTAGTTCGCTCTGAGGATGCTCTCTGTTCCTCACCCCCCCTGCTCCCAGATCAGGAGACTGAGGCTCCACAGTGCGTCTTGAAAGGCAGCAAGGAAGGCAGTTGCTCCCCAAACACCTCTCCCACCATTGGCCTGCATTGGTGACTACCAGCATTGCACTTTTAGCCGCTATTACAGTGTATTTTCTGCAATCACTACAGGCATCAGCTGGGTTTCCTTGATCCAATTACTTTCCAACGTGCCAGGGACTCAGAGGGAAACGAAATCAGATGTGAATTTCAACAGGGAGCCAGTTCCAAAGGAGAGCCTGACACTGGAGGTGGGAGGCCTCAGAGGCAAGCTGCCTCCCCCACTCCTGTCAGGCCACTGGGGCAGAGCTGGGGACACGGCACACTGGGTGACCCCGCCTTCGCAGCTGGGATCTGTGGGTCACATTTGCAAAGCATGTGCCACCTGGCAGCGTCCTTCTGCCAGACCCGGGTCGACCTCCTGGCCCCACCACCACCCAGGGGTGACTCCACACCTGCCCTGGGTGGTTTATCCCCTCACTTTTCACCTGCCTCGTGGTGCTCACAGACCCTCCTCTCTTAGGAGGGGATTTACTAGATTTTACTAGTAAATGTAATCAGCTTAGCATTTCCCCTCTTTTTGGATGATTTGGAGGGCAGTAGAATAAAATGAGATTTATACCAACCTTTAAACGGAAATGACGGGGAAGCAGGTGTTGAGAGGATTGAGATGAAGGGATGGCCTACAGCTGGAACTGGGATTCTTAGGCAATTGTCTTTCTTTAGGAAAATATCTCCCTCCCGATGGAAAGTGAGATCCTGGAGGTGTGGTTTGGCAGATATCATGGAATCAATAGAAACATCTGGATTGGTTTTGATTAGAAGTGAATAATAACTTGGGGGTAGGGGAGAACAGAAAAGAAAGGGAGAGAGATGAGGGGGGGTCAAAATGGCAGGGGTTTTATCCGCAATTCGAAGTTGTTTGTGTTGCTGAAAAAGAACCATCCTGTCTCCCCCAGCGTTCGCTGAAGTCTGTTACACCCACACAGGCCCGTGTGAACCGGGTTCTGTGGGTTTCTTGGTTTTGGAGGAACTTGGTGGAAGGGGCTGAGTCTCTCAAACTATTCTGGATGTTTCTGTGAAAGTGTCTTTTTGGATGAGATTAACATTCACAAATAAGGAGGAAAGCTTGCAAAGAGGTTATCTCAAGGATGTTCATCGCAGCATTGTTTATACCAGAAGGGGGAAACAACCCAAATGCCTATCAATAGATGACTGATTAAATACATATCATGAGTTCTGTACAACAGAATGCTGTACAAACAGCATATTTATATTTAAGAGCATAGGAAATGTGTTCATCATGTATTAACTGAGAAAAAGTTACTAAAGAGAGTATATAGTATGATCCACTTTATAGTAACAAAAATGTTAGATTGTGTAGAAAAAGTCCTTATGTATGTGTGTGTGTATATATGTATCTATTTAATCTATCTAATATCTATATCTAATATATATGTACATATATATTAGGTAACACTAGAATTAGGACAATGAATAATTTTTGTTTTATATTTTGTACTTGCATTGAGCGTCCCCAAGATCATCCATTATGTCCAATGATTTACTAGTAGGACTCACAGGACTCAGAAAAGCTGTTATACTCACAGTTACAGCTTATTACAGCAAAAGGACACATATTAATATCAGCCAAGGGACAAACCAGGACAAGCTCCCATTTGTCCTTGCCTAATGGAGTCGCAGAGACAGAAGTCAATTCTTCCAGCAACATGTGTAACCACACATGTGAAGTGTTGCCAACCAGGGAAGCTCATAACTGGCGAAGCTCACTGAGCCTTGGTGTCCACAGGTCAGTCACATAGGTATGTAGACCCCACAATCCAGAGTTCAAACGGGTACAGTGTGGCCCAAAGCTTCAGGCATACTTACAAACAGTGTTCCCCCTAAACCACATTGTTAGCAGACTATCTGGTGTCTATCAGACATACAAAGACACTCGGCAGGTAGGATACTCCAAAGGCTCAGAGGTCATCTCCAAGGCTTGGGCCAAGGGCAAGTCCTGAAGATCTTGCAAAGGTGCAGGTTCAAGCAACCCAAGCCTACTGAGGTAACTCTTGACTGCACGATGCTTTTCTTATTTTTAACTAGAGGCCTGGAGCACAAATTCGTGCACAGTGGGGTCCCTCAGCCTGGCCTGCGATAGGGGCCGATTGGGGCTAGCCGGCCAGGGGAGAGGGACTGAGGGAGGTTGGCCAGCTGTGGGGAGGGATTGTGGGAGGTTGGCCAGCCGCATGAGGTTGGCTGTGGAAGCCCACTGACTACCAAGGGGTAGCTCCTGCATTGAGCATCTGCCCCCTGGTGGTCAGTGCACATCATAGCGACTGGCCAACCGGTCGTTTGATCAACCGGTTTTAAAGGTTGATTAGGCATATATATATATATATATATATATATATATATATATATATGCTTTGCAATAAGCACATGTTGCTCATCATCACAAACAGTAATGAAACTATTTCCATTTGCAGAAAATGGAATGCATCAGCAATGTTTGTGTGTTCTCATTCTAACATCCTTAGATGGCATCAAAGCAAAATGACAACTTTCCCAGCTGCCAGAGGGCACATCTCAGTAACTATAGGTGAAATATAACCTTAAGAAGTAACTTCTTGCCAGGAATTCTCTGAACTTTATAAATAGTCTCATGGACTTATATTCCAGAGAAGGCCAAGCGCCGACTTTCTTCATGTTGAAGGAGAAAATCTCAGTCCCATGATCTGACGGCCAGAGCAGCTGGATAAGGAGGCACCTGGGAGAAGTATTTGTCACCCCAGCCACTTGAGATTCAAATAATTGCAAATCATTTCGTTCTGGCGCCTGTGTTGAGAATTAAGGAGGGAGGATTTCAGAAGTCTGGCCTGCTCCGAGGCTGTTACGCTCTGCTGTTCAGTTGCAGGCAGTTCCCATCCTAGATTCAGAGACCAGCCATAGTGAAAATACGCTGCTCTCTCACCACTTCAGTCATTGCTGTGCTGCCTTTCTGGGCTAGCAGAAAGTAAGAGTAGGCACTGCTTTCTGTATGCCACGTCCTGTGCCAAATGCTCAGATTATACTCGCTCTTTACAACAGCTCTGTGGGCTGTAAAATATCACCCCCACTTTACAGACAAGGAAACCGAGGGTCAGTTCAAGCCTCAGTGCAGTGACAATGGCATCAAATGAGAAAGGGGCCTCTCCACGGTGACGTCTGAACGAACGCCAGTAAAGCCACACAGTTCAAAATCCTCACAACCCGGGAGGGGTGGCGGCATCTGAGAGCCATCTTGACGCCCAGCCGTCACATGTTGCGACATCACAGGGGAGGCATAAATATTATTAACAATTTTAGGAGAAAACCTTTCTCTCTCAATTAGAGCAAATGGCACAACCTGAAGAAAAATTCTTAAGAGAAAGGAGAGAAAATCACTGAGTATTCAGCCCACAGTTGACAGGGCTCCCATAACATTTGGAATTTAGATTTGATTGCGAGTTAAGTTGCAAGGGGTGACAAATTCTGAACAAGTAGCTTGAAATGAAATAAACAGTTGTTTCATCCTACTCCTCAGCAGTTAATTATAGCAAGAACTCTGCTTCCTGGGAAGTATTGTTATAATAAATTATAATTAGTGGTTTGAAGCAGATCCTTTTTTCCTTTAAAAAAAAAAAAAAAAGGCTGTGAGTACCAGAGTAAAAAGCTTTGTTGGAGCTGTTCTGTTTGCATTAGAAAAGCGCTACAGTAGAAAATTGGTTATTCTTTTGGCGGCTGAGAAAAGGTGTCTGTCAGTCAAGACCATGAGGCAAGAGCCCCGCATATTATTCAAACAGGAAGAATGAACCCTGTAGGATGTTCAGGTGTGGAGAGGCCCTCTGAGCCTTGGAGAATGTTCTGCGTTGCTTAATGTCGGATGCTAATTGATGGATCTCTGCTGATTGCTGTTGGTTTTAAAGCTGCATTCAGATTAGGCTTTCTCTGCCTCGGAAAATGTGGCAATTAAAAAGTGCTTTAATAGAACCACGAATGGGCCCAGGAGCGGCACGCATGGCTCCGTGAGCTCATCCAAAATGACGACAGATGTGGGCTGTTGAGGTGCTCAGGGTGTTAGACAAACAGCTCCATGCTCCGATTTTTAAGCAAAGGCACAGCGCCTAGTTTGACAGCAGAGAGCTTCCCCCACTCCGCTCCTGTTTCCTCCCAGCTCTGCCTTTTCTCTCTCCGTTGCCTTTCTTTTTCCCTTTGCTCTGGCAGCTTCCTTCTATTGCTGTCAGAGCCCTGGGTTCCAGTTATAGTGATGGAAACTGTGTGTGTCTGCCATCCCTGCAAGAGCCTCACCATATCCAGTTATTTCTAGAACTACTGGGGACAGGGGCAAAGCAGAGTGGGGAAGGCTGGGTATGGTGAGGCACTGTGCCTCCATGCTGAGCCTCCAGAGGCTGAGTCTGTGGGCTGCATCAGCTGGGAGTTCTTGCCCCTGGATTCTGATGGAACCGCCAGTGGGAGGCACCAGCAATAGATCAGAGGGAGCGAAGGGGAAGAGGTGGGGACACCTACGCGCCACCCCTGCACCCAGCTCTGCACAGCCCTCATCAGCAGACCCTTTCCTGCAGCTCTCCCCTGGTTCCAGCCACAGCTCCCTCCCTCCCCTTCCAGGCTTAGGGTTTAATGACTTCTGTATCCCTTGGTGCTTCTCCCTGCGTCTCAGTCCCCTTCACCTCACCCTCCCTCTGTAAGCAGTCCCTTCTTTAAACTCTCTTCAGTGACCCTTTTGAGCGGCTGGGACCCTAACCGACACATGCAGCCACGTCGGTCCTTTCTGCAGAGGGGACGCAGGTGAGCATCAGGTCGCGTGACGGTGTGGGAGAGCCACGGGTCCCCTGGGCGGTCAGGGAGCTGTCCTCCCTGCCATGCTTGGGTTCCAGTGAACCTGTCACCCAGTCGCATTCCCAGGTGCCCAGTCTAATAGGCTGTGGGGTCACGATGTTGGAAAAGTCGGAAGGAACAAACAGTTGGGTGAAAGGCCCCCGCTGCAGCCGTTTCTTCATGCTTTCCTTTGTTAAACGTCTGACAGACAGGGCGCCCACCAGACCTCGGTTCTCCTGCTTCCTTCTCAGTCCTTATCGCTGTTCCATTATGTCACCATCAGCATGGCTCTGCTGCAACTGCTTTCTTAAAGTCACCAAGTCCCAGGCCACAGATTCAGGTAAAACAGGCTCCTCAAAGCTCCTCTCCACTCCCCCTCCTGGTGCTCTGGATAACATATCCTGCACCCTGGCCCCTGGCCTGCTATCTGTGTGTGAGTGTGTGTGTACATAAGTGTGTGCCTGCCTCTTGTCTATGTAAAGATGTGTGTCATACGTGATCTCTGCGCTCAGTTTTTACTTCCTCTGGGGCACAGGAAGGGCCCAGCACAGGTCCTCAGACACAGTGAGAGCCTCACTCGGTGTCAGCTGAGCTCTGTGTTAGGCAAAATAATGGGCCCCCAAAGATGTGCCCATTCTAATCCCAGGAACCTGTGAATATGTTATGTTATACGGCAAAGGAGAGCTAAGGTTGATGGAATTAAGGTGGCAAATGAACTGACCTTAACATTGGGAGAGTGTTGTGAATTATCTTAGCGGGCCCAGGTAATCACAGGGGTCCTTCAAAGTGGAAGAGAAGGTCAGAGCGCTGTGATATAAGAAGGCATCACCTTCTCTTACTGGCTTTGAAGGTGGGAACAAGCCAAGGGCTGCAGCAGCCTCTGGAAGGACACGGTGCTCCCTGGAGCTCCCAAGAGGGAACACAGCCCTGCTGACACCTTGACTTTGACCCAGGGAGGCCTGCGTTAGCCTCAGCTCACAGCTGTGAGGTAACCAGTTTCTATTAAGTCACTGGGTTTGTGCTGATCGGTTGCAGTAGCAACAGAAACTAAGACAAGCTCCATGCAGATCTACCCACGGGACAGGACCTAGCGATGGAGCTAGAATCAGAATGAGTCAGCGGTGGGCTGGGGGTAGGGTGGGCTGTCCCTTGTACAGCAACGGGACTTAGCTTACCCAAGGGTTATGGCCAGAAAGCCAAAGGGTACACAGGTTGGAGGTCCTTAGAGACGCATAAGTCAGGGGTTTACATCCCTCACCCTAATTATTCACCCTGAGGGGGCATCATGGTGGGTAAAATGTGATCTGTGTATGTGTGTGGTAAGGTGAGTGCCTTGTATGGTAAGTGAATTATATTTAATAAAGCTGTTATACAAATTTAAAAAGATACGTAGAGAGAAATGGATAAAATGCAGATAAAAAACAATTGTAGTGCAGTTCAATCATGTATGCACAGCAGATGACTCTGTGGAGCACCGAAAAGGCCCATCGATGTTCACTAGCGCCGGGTGGGGCCTGGCCTCTGCCGCTGTGACAGCTCCACTGGCGCAGTGTGCAGGCCCTGCTTCCAGTCCCAGCGCCTCAGACCGACTCACTCTGGGCCCTGGGAGAGCCCCTCTACCTCTCCAGGCTTCAGTGTCTTCACCTGTAAAATGGGAAGGAAAGAGGCCGTGTGATCACTAAGAACCTCCTACTCTGACATCCTTCGAAGCCCTGGGGTTTCCCTCGCTGTGCTGTTTCTGTGAGCTCCGTGACACTGAGAGTCCTGGCACCTTCTCCCAGGCGGGCGTTAGCGTCCCATCCACTCAGCAGCAGGTGCCTGAACGGTGGCTGTGCAAAGAGAAGGGACCGAGTGTGGTGGCTGTGCAAAGAGGAGGGACAGGGTGTATGTCGGTTTTACTCTGCGGAGGCCACTGCCAATCCAGACCTGAGTCTGTTTCGGTTTTTGAGAAATATATTTTTCCCTAGCCGGTTTGGGTCAGTGGATAGAGCATCAGCCTGCGGACTGAAGAGTTCCAGATTTGATTCCAGTCAAGGGCACATGCCCGGGGTTGCGGGCTCAATCCCCAGTAGGGGGCATGCAGGAGGCAGTCGATCAATGATTCTCATCATTGATGTTTCTCTCTCTCTCTCCCTCTCCCTTCCTCTTTGAGATCAATAAAAATATATTTAAAAAATAAGAAATATATGTTGTTTTCTACTTAAGGCATTGTGTTTGTATTTCTATTCAAGAAATTTAACTCTTATGAATATTTCTTTCTTTGCATTTTCCTTTCTAGGGGTCCTATGAGTTCGTTTGGTCCTTTTAATTTTAATTTTATTTTTTTAGATAGAGGAAGGGAGAGGGAGAGGGAGGGAGAGAGAGAGAAACATCAGTGCAAGAGCAACACATTGATTGGCTGCCTCCTGCATGCCCTCAACCAGGATTGAGCCCGAAACCCAGGCATGTGCCCTGACCAGGAATCGAACTGGCAACCTTTTGGTGCACAGGACAACACCCAACCAACTGAGCCACACTGGCCAGAGCCTACAAATTCTTTCAAAAAATGTAAGCAACATTGATCAGAGGTGGAAAAGCAATGAGGGACTTTGCTACTCTGCATTGAGTTCTGACTAACCAGGTGGAAACAGGGTGAACAGGTGGAAATGGGGGGACATGAGCTGGAAAGCCAGCATCATGGCCTCATGGAATGAATGTGCAAATCAGAATCAGATCTGGATTGGAATCTTGGTTCATCTAGTTAATAGATGTATGACCTTGAGCTTGCAAATAACCTCTTAGAGCCTCAGTTTTCTTGACTGTAAAATGAAGACAATATGTCTTACCTTAAAGAATTATTGTAAGAATTAGAGATAACAACAGTAAATATTATCATTTCCAACTACTAAATCCAAGAGCCCTTTTACAACAGCTCAACCTCTCCATGTGGGGGAACTCCCTGTACAGCGTGGACAACTGTGATTGCTGAAAATGTCATCCTTGTATCGAGGTGAAATGGCCATCCCTTTAACTTCCATCTACTGCCCGGGTTTTCCTGTTTGAATTGCTGTCATCCTCATGACACACTTTGTGCACTGCATCATATCCCACCCAGGCGTCAAGCGTTCTCTGGCTGAGTACTCCACGTTGCCTCAGTTTCCCCTTGCAGGCAAGGTTTCAGATTCCCCGCATCCTGGATGTCAGCTTCGTAACAGCACTGTGATTTGCAGTTGGGACCAATGGTCTAAACATGGTCTGATTAACGCAAGAAACACTGAGGCTGTTTCCTCTCTTGGTAATTCTAATGGAGCCTGGAGCGTCATTAGCTTGGTTAGCAGCCTGGTCACATCTTTAGTTCCTGCGGGATTTGTACTCAGCCGAAACCTGCAGGGTTTTTCTAAAGGACTCTTTTCAAAGTCCAGATCCTTGGTCCTTTTCATCCAGTAGTTGTATATATACATTTTAAAACTATATAAATGTTATATGCACACACACACACACACACACACACATACACACAGGCTTTGTACTGCATTCTCAGACAAGGAAACACATTAAATAGCTTGTGAAAAAATATATCTATTTCTAAACTTACATCTATGTTTGTTTACATGAAGAGTTCCAGAAAGTACTAAACACAGCATACAAATATCTAACATTTATTGAAAACTTGCTGTGATCCGTCACTGACTTTTTTTTTTTTACCCGATTTTCAGATGACGAAACAGGATAATAATAGCTTGTGCACATTTCATGGCGTGTGAGTGACAGAACTGGGGCCACCACTTGTACCCTCAGCCACTGCTGTGTGCTGGTGCCAGACCTGGCACCAGACATGCACATATGGCGGCACCACGCCCGTCAGGCTTGGGGAGGCTGAATTTCAAGTCTCAATTAGGCCAGTCTCTCTGGGCCCCTGGGCCCTCACCTGTACAGTGACTGGTTGGGCTAGATCATTTCTATGTTTTGCACAGCCCCCAGATTCTGCACAAATCCACCAAGACTCAAGCCAAAGTGTAGAAGAGAAGTTAAATCTTGGACTATCTTGCTCAGGGATTCTGCCTGCCCTTGAGCTCACATACAGACCTCACATTTGCCCCTGTTGAATTTCATCTTATCAGGTCTATTGGGGTGATAAGAGCTTCCACATGCAGCCACACTGCTGTCCCTCCTCCTGGGTGCAGCATCTGCTGGCTAATGCTCAGATCCTTTGGGTCTTCTTCCAGGTCACTGGTCACAAGCAGCAGCTCACGCGGGCCGGCAGGGTCCTGGCACAGCCACTGGAGATGTTTCTAGGGCCCTGGGACAACTTTGCCTACTGCTGTCGCCAGAACTCTTTAAAACATGGGCCCCAAACTGATCTTTCCTGGAATAACCATCCATGGGGCAAGCCAAGATGGATGGTGACCACAGTCTCTGGGTCAGAGTGCGACTCTGAGCAAGGCCCTCCACTGGCTGGCGGTGGCCAGTGGGGTCAGCTTCGAGGAGACCCTGTGAGCTCCCGGGTAGAGGTGGGGTCATATTGAGGGGACACTGAGAAGCTCGCTCACACCTCACCCCAGGATCGTGTCCCCTGTAGGTTCAGTTCCACAGCTCTATGGGCCACTTTCCCTTCTTGGATAAGCTTCTCGCTTTGGTAGATCAAAAGCTTTACTCTGGGCAAGAAGAAAATGTTGGTCTTTTATTCTTGCCCTTCTTTTCTCTCACCCCCCAAACCTGAACAGAAACCTTGTCTTTCCTTAGTCAATACACATCCCTTGTTTCCAAGAAAGAGAAATCTCTTCATCACTAAGATGAATGCAAGCGCAGACCGAGTTGATGCTAGATTTGACTAGTAGAGAGACCCTGGCACTATTTCAGGGAAACCTTGGGGGAGAAATCTGCTTTTTGGTGATGGAGATTTTCTTGCTCATTGACAGCAGGGGCGATGAATAGAACTATTGTCTTTTTCTTAAGTGACTGTATGATGAGGGATGCATTACTTTCCCAAGGCATGTACTGTGTATCTGCAACAAGGAAAAGTACATGTAATTTTGCACATTTCCGGTTTATTTTCACCTTAGTTTAGAAATTATGCTTGCTTGTTGAAAACATTTGTAGTCAAGACTATGGAGAAGTGTGTCTGACTATGTCTGCCCCACAAGAGGGAAGAGCATTCTGATTAAATGTCACCAGTAACCCAGAATTTCGGCCTTGAAGAAAGAGCTAGAAATAAGTTGGGATCCTTTGCCCCAGGAAAGGTGGCCGAGGCACAGCCTCAGGGGTAGCCCTCTCTCTTTTTCTGTTCCCATTTGGCCAAGTGTGGAATCTCCCATTTAGACAGAGGAAGTTGTAACCAGATACTGTGTGGATTTTCTCGGACTTGCCTTTCCTAGGATGGGAGATGGGAGCGCCTTGTCTGCTGTCTGTCTCTCAGAGTCCTAGCTTCCTATCACATCGCGTCAAAAAGAACGAGAGTGCGACCTGGCTCACACAGGTGTGGCATCCCCACTTGGACAGGTTCTGCAATAAACACCAAGAGTTTAAGTGCCTTAGCCAGGGTCACCCCACACCCAGGTCAACTCCGGACTAGATCCAAAGACCTTCCCACTTCGTCTCAAGGGCCAGGTTTCCTTCAGCGGCCAGGCAGGCACAGGGCAGGGTTTCTAGGGTGGGCCACCCTGACCTCACATCTCCCCTCTTGCCTGGGAGCCCAGCTCCGGGGGCTGCAGGGAAGGAGGCACATGAGAAAGAGATTTCTGCCAAACACGCCAACTTGGCGTGCATGGGGAGCAAGAGCATTTCTCCGCGTGGGGAAAAGCGTAAGGACGGACCGCGGTTCCTTTGGACAGTCTGTCTCTCTGGGCCGCTGAGAGCAGCTGCTGCAGGGCCCTTCTCCCACCCACCACGGTATTGCTCTGAGCAGCCTAAGCCTTCCCACCCAGTGAACTGTGGTGGCAGCAGTTATTCTGCTTTTCTTGCTCTCCTTGGTCCATTTCTTCCGTTGATTGATCTGTCTTTCATCGCCGGGCCTTCTCAGAGCTCTGTCTCCCTCATGGCGTGGTCAGGGGGACCATCGGGAGTGGGTCAGCTTTCAGCCCTATGGCCGCCCACCCCTAGAGCCTGACCCATCATGCAGGCGTCTCCCCCTCTCCTGGCTCTGGCCAGGGAACAGGCATTCCCACCCAGTGTGCTGTCTGAGAAGAGGGCCCCTAAGGAAGCATCTGGATGCCATGGGGCGGCTCCGGCAGCCATGCACCCTCAGACCCTTGGACCACAGCGCAGTCACCCAGCCTGTCCCGGCACACAGCGGCAGGCGGCCCCAGGAGCCTGTCTTCCCCGTGGCAGTGGGACTGGGAGCCCTGGCTCCCGGAGTGCGGTTTCATGTGGAATAAATAATAGGTGGCCCTAATGTTAACCTAGAAGCAAAAGGCCTTTCAAAGTGAGGATTTATTTGAGATCGATAAGAGCAGCTGTTTGGGAATCATTCATTCAAGTAGGCGCCCAAGTAATGCTCCCATTAGGTAACAAAGGTGATGGGTCTTTATGAGAGAGGGGAGGGGGGCGATTACATCCGTAGACCGCAGGCATTTCTATTGGTGCAGATGAGCTAACATCGTGAACATTGTTAGTTCTGAACAATGCCTTTAATTATCAGCCCTGTAGTCGTCAGCCCTGTTGTCTTCATAACGGCTTTCTTATCTTTGCCACCAGCTCTTTGGGAAATACGGTTGCCCAGGCCTAGTCCAAAGGTCACTTTGCCCGGTTTTTGCCGTTCTAAGGTTGAGGTATAAGATACGCAAGGCAGTTCCTCTGGCGTGGCAGCTCCGGCTCCATTTTATTTTTATTTTTATTTTTATTTTTTTTAAATGTATTTTTAATGATTTTTTTTACAGAGAGGAAGGGAGAGGGATAGAGAGTCAGAAACATCGATGAGAGAGAAACATTGATCAATTGCCTCCTGCACACCTCCCACTGGGGATGTGCCCACAACCAAGGCATATGCCCTTGACCGGAATCGAACCTGGGACCCTTCAGTCCGCAGGCCGACGCTCTATCCACTGAGCCAAACTGGTCATGGCATCCGGCTCCATTTTAAAGGGCTCCGTTTATAGACTTGTTTACACAAGACGGGTTGCTGGTTGTGCTCCAGATTTGCAGGGGCTCTTACCTTGGTCCAAAACAAATCGTTTCCTCTGCTTGATCTTGGTTGTTATGATAAACACAGCCGGGGAGGGGGGCGGGGGTTGGGACGGGGGAGAGACCGACACAGACAGGCAGTGGCCAGACCTATGGGACAGTGAAACTGACCTACAACCTCTGCAGCAACCAGTCCTGAAGGGTCAGCGCTTGGACGTCTATGGCAGCTTTCCTTCTTTTTTATTTTATTTTTACCCCCCACCCCCACCCCAACTCAGGACCAACTCAGGAGAAAGCCAAAACAAGCTCCCCAAACAACCCCATAGGATGCCCCACTTCTAGTTAGCCCCCTCCAGCGTCCCCATGTCAACCACCTCCAGCCACAGCACCCTGGATCCTTCCTTTTTCCACTATAAAAGCCCGTTCCACTCCCCTGCCTGCCTTTGAGTCTCTGCCAAACCCCGAGTGACAGTGGCTGCCTGGCTCCCTCCCCGGAGCAAGTTCTGAATAAATGGCCTCTGCCGTTCTCCTCCGGGAAGTCTGTTTGTTTCCACGCTGGGTAAGTCATAACAGCTCTTCGGCTCCTGCCGCCGCCTGCCCTGAACTGCTCAGAGGGAAAATATCCTCGCGAATGGAAAGGGAGGGATGTTGTGGGCTCCGTTTCCTTTAAAAGAATACAATAAAATGACAGCAGAGAAACATGCGTATGTTTTTTTTCTCAGCATTTGGTGTTGTCTCTGCATTACCTGCCCAGATGTCAAAAGAACGTGGCCACCCTAGGGCTGGGCTCCCTGGTGGATGGAAAACTCAAGCTCTGCCGAGGGAATCAAGCTGTAAAGTGTCTGAAATCAGTGCCCTTTTGTATTTATGGCTGAAGCATCACCCCACCCCCTCGTTTTCTCTTTGGACACGATTTTTCTTGCAGGGGATTTACACCCAAGAATACCTCCGTGGTCCCACTGGGAACCTCTGATTAGCAGCAATTAAAGAAAGGTCTGCCAGCAACTTGACACGTTTTGAAATGCTAATGGATGCTCGGCAGAGCAATCTACGGGGCTGTCTTCCTCAGTCCCGGCCCCAGGCTTTTTTGCATATTTGAATCAATATGTTTCTGAACCAAGGCAGGGTGAGGTATGGAAATCTCTCCCCACTGTCCTTGCTGAGGTGGGGACCTGCGGGCCCAGGACATTCTCACAGCACCCTGGGTGGGCAGTGTTTTTGACCGTGTTCTAACTCCTCTGCAGGCAGATGCTCAGATCACCCTGGGAGAGACTGTTATTAGAGCTTTGTTGGAGTATTTGCATAAACTGGTTGGCAAACACTTGTTCGGATCTGTTGCCTAAGCAATGAAATGTTTTAAAACGAAGCCAGTGGGTATAACCAGTGAAAGAAAGAATTGCAGAGATGAGATTGCTAAAGAGGTCCAGAAATAAACGATGTCCACAGGCAAGAAAACCATAACCACTGGATAGAAGCCATTTACAACATACCGGTCACCTACACGTCAATGTCTGCTGTCACAATATGATCAGTATTTGACAGCATGTCAATAAGATAGCAAACCAGGCGACATTTCTGTGGAGCAGCAGATAACCTGACGCTTGCCAGACAGTGATCCCACGTGAGTTTAAAGGGCCGTGCAGTCATCTTTTGCGTTAGTTTTGAATACTTTCAGAGTTTTCCCCTGAAGGGGAGCAGAATGTCACCCCAAAATAGGCCTTTGGCATCAGGATTATTTTGAGCTGAGAATGTAACGGATCATGCCAAGTGGGCCCGTTGCCTGCTGTACAACAGAGACCAAATAACGAGGCAACAGTCTTTTGTAGAGAAAAGAACATATTGCAAGGCTGCCAGACAAGGAGACAGGAAACAAAACTCAAGTTTGTCTCCCTGACAAACTGAGATAAGTGTTAAGAGGTGACGTTAAGAAAAGGTTGTACATATTCATAAATTCTAATTTGGGAGGGTCTGATTGGATGGTTCTGGAACTTAGCCAGTTAAGGTAAGGTATGGGAAGATGAGGAGAAAGCGCAAAGGAATTCCAGTTTGGCCGGGTTTGATGGGTTGAAATCATGCATTCCCTGTGGTGTTGGTTTTCCTCCTGGCTGGGCAACAGTTTCAGGCACCCCTCACTTTGGAAGTGGGTCCTCGGGGACCGCGTCTTCCCGCTAGTTCCCAGGAGTGTGACATTTGGTTTTGCTGAGCTCTTGAAGGCACATCAGTCGTTCCATTGCTAACTGTGCAGACTCAGTTGGACTAGACTGGCTTCAGCTCTTGACATAAGAAAACTCCAGAGCTGTAAAGAATGTTCATAAGAGTTTATTTGAGCTGAACTGATGAGATGCTGGGGAGCAAGGTCTCAAATGCTCCCCAGGATGACAGTTTCTCTTACGCATTTGAAATTCAAGAGGGAGCGCAAGGAAGATTATGTGAGGGTGGGAGAGCAGGTGGGGATTGTTTTACAGGACAGTTAACTAGATTATGTGCTCCGGTGAGGGTGGTCGCAGCTTATTTCAAAGGTGTGTTAGCCTAGATGCACACGAACAATGGACAGGGCCGGCCTAAAACCTTTCACTAAAGAAGTTATAGGCCTGGGTGTGACTACCCACCATCACCTCCCAGTTAGGAATTTATGATCAGATCACCCCGTGAGTTACTTTCCATAGAACCCCCTTTTTTTTTCATCCACACAGCTGATGTTAGCCGGTCACACTTGACCCTGGGGAAGAGCTAAGGTACTGCTTCCTGTTGTGTTCTGCAAGATACTTAAAAAAAACTTGTCACCAAGGAAAGACAAGCATGATTAGTGTGTCTGGTTAGTGTCCAGTTTCAATTATTTCTCAGAGAGAGCAGACACTGGAGAAGCTCTAAAATCAGAGGAGCATTTACTCTTTGGTGAGGGACATTTATTTCCATTTCTAAGGGAAATCTCCATTTGCAAGGGTGCCCCTCAGTCCCTGGAAGAGAAGGATGACTAAGCATAAGAAACTCTCATTGGTGAGCTAACCCTTCATAACAACTTTGTCCCGTCTCCTGAGACCCTCCCAGAGCTGGACGCCCCACCCACCAACATCTTTCTTTGGTCTTTAGCTGGAGATGACATTTAAGGTGGTGGCGTGGGCCATTGGGAGGAAACTTGACTCAGTTTTTCTGGATGTCTCCCATGTGTACAAGAAGTGTGCCTGTTAGTCAACCTCTGTGTTTCTCTTGTCTGTCTGTCTTTTATTACAGGGGGGTCTCCCACAGAACCTAGAACTGTGGTAGACAGTTAGACAGACATGAGCAGAACCAGGACGGATGGGCCAGGTACAGAAGGTCACCAGGGTGGGAAGCCCCAGATGCCTAGCGATGGCAAAGCTGGGAAAACAAGGACCTCGCCCCCAGGGTAATCTTTCCCCTCCTAACGTATTGGGTTGGGTTCCTTCCCTAACGTTTCCTCCCCTGGCATGTGGCTAGTTACTCGGTTAGACCTCTTTAGAGGGGGAACAAATAAGGGTACCAAAAATAGCCCTTAAGCATTAAGCCCCCCCTCTCCCTCAAAGGAGGGTCTAGTCTGAAAGGTTTGCGACGCAGGAAACAAGACACAGATTCCAGGCCATGGAAAAGGGGGGAGGTTTTAATCTTGCGCTCCCGGGCGAAACTCACCGGTCCGAGAGTGGGCCAGGGGAGTTCGCGCCAAAACGGGGGCTTAGGTACTTCCTTTATACAGCTGTTTAGTGAGGGGAGGGTGGAGGGCATGAGAGGTGTGGAATTCCTGCCTCAGGCAGGGGTCTGGGAAGGCTGGCAAGGGTCTGGGAAGGCCAGTTATCTTTGTCACCATCTACCTTGCGGATGCTTGCATGGCTGTGGTCTTTCCTCCATGCCTCGACCTAACATAGTCCACATCAAATACATTTAGGGCTCAGTTGTGTTTTAGGTCCAGGCCCCGAAAAGCAGTAAAACCTGGCAATCGATGCCACAGGCTGACATCAGGAACAGCTGCATTGACTAATGACCCCTGCCCTGGCACCGACCAATCAGTGGAGACCACAACCCCGAAAGAGCACACCTGGAAAGCTGATGAATAGTCTATTGAGATCCTCCCTTGGACCTCGCTTAAAATCTCCACCCCTAAACCCTTAGGATGGAGGACCCAGCATGCTCTTCTTCTCAGGAGCACCCCCACGCCTTTCCCCGCCCCGGCCTCTCTCCCCACTAGGTCCCTTACCTCTTTCCTTCTCTCTCCTAAGCTCCAAGGGCCCCTTCTTTTGCCTCTGTAACTTGTTTCCTGAGCCCATTTCTTCTACTGCTCACTTCTTCTACCTCTGTGACTCTCTAAATAAACTTTCTCTTATAGTTTGAGTCTTGGCTCTGAATTTTTTTTTTTTAGTCAGAACTCAAGCACTGAGGTTGCTAAACCCAGGACTGGTCTGACCCTACAGGTCTAACACGTGGTGCTATTCTAGCTGCCCCAACAGAGGGACAATTATGTTTGCTCCCTCACATCCCCACAGCCCCAAGGCAGCCCCAAGATCTCCACAGGGCTGTTCTCATCTAGAAACTTTTCTTTGCAGTTGATGATGCCATCCAACAGTGGACACCAGGCACTCCTCTCTACGGAGCCTTCTTGTCCCCAAGCCATAGTTTGGGCAGCTCTTCTGACAAAGACTCTCTTTTACCAAACTTTATTTAAGCTTCTATGACCCCTGTTCTCAACTAGGCCTCCATCTGGGCCTTCCGTGTCCATCCTTGCTGAGTCCCCAGTATCAGCAAGAAAAGTTACATACTCAGAGACTGATTCTGTTTTTGCACAGGTTTGCTGTGGGAATTACAATAATTTCACAAGCTAGTCGCGTACATGATCATCTCTCTCTCTCTCTCTTTTTAATTTAAATTCTTTATTGTTTAAAGTATTACATAAATCTCCCCCCTCCCCCATTGACCTCTTCCCAGCCACTCCCACCCACCCAGCACATGCCCTCAACCCCCTACTGTCTGTGTCCATTGGTTATGCTCATATACATGCATACAAGTCCTTTGGTTGATCTCTTACCCCTGCTCCTTAACCCTCCCTTCCCCCCGTCTTCCCTCTTAGGTTGGACAGTCTGTTCCATGCTTCTATGTCTCTGGCTCTATTTTTGTTCATCAGTTTATGTTGTTCATTATATTCCACAAATGAGTGAGATCATGTGATATTTATCTTTCTCTGACTGGCTTATTTCGAGTAGCATAGTGCTCTCCAGGTCCATCCATGCTGTTGCAAATGGTAAGAATTCCTTCTTTTTTATAGTAGCGTAGTATTCCATTGTGTAGATGTACCACAGTTTTTTAATCCACTCATCTGCTGATGGGCACTTAGGCTGTTTCTAAATCTTAGCTATTGTAAATTGTGCTGCTATGAACTTAGGGGTGCATATATCCTTTCTGATTGGTGTTTCTAGTTTCTTGGGATATATTCCTAGAAGTGGGATCACTGGGTCAAATGGGAGTTCCATTTTTAGTTTTTTGAGGAAACTCTATGCTGTTTTCCACAGTGACTGCACCAGTCTGCATTCCCACCAGCAGTGCACGAGGGTTCCTTTTTCTCCGCATCCTCGCCAACACTTGTCGTTTGTTGATTTGTTGATGATAGCCATTCTGACAGATGTGAGATGATACCACATTTATTGTTTTGATTTGCATCTCTCGGATGATTAGTGACTTTGAGCATGTTTTCATATGTCTCTTGGCCTTCTGTATGTCCTCTTTCGAAAAATGTCTATTTAGGTCCTTTGCCCATTTTCTGATTGGATTGTTTATCTTCCTTTTGTTAAGTTGTGTGAGTTCCCTGTAGATGTTGGAGATTAAACCCTTATTGGAGATAACATTGGCAAATACGTTCTCCTGGCAGATGACTTTCTTGTTGTTTTGTTGATGGTTTCTTTTTCTGTGCAGAAGCTTTTTATTTTGATGTAGTCCATTTGTTTATTTTCTCCTTAGTTTCCATTGTCCTAGGAGCTGTATCAGTAAAGATATTTCTGTGACATATGTTTGATATTTTGCTGCCTATGGATTTTTCTAATATGTTTACGTTTCCCCGTCTTACATTTAAGTCCTTTATCCATTTTGAGTTTATTTTTGTCTATGGTGTAAGTTGGTGGTCTAGTTTCATTTTTTTGCATGTATCTGTCCAATTTTCCCAACACCATTTATTGAAGAGACTGTCTTGACTCCTTTTTGTATGCTCTTGCCTCCTTTGTCAAATATTAATTGAGCATAATGGCTTGGGTTGATTTCTGGGTTCTGGGTTCTGTCCCATTGGTCTATATGTCTGTTCTTGTGCCAGTACCAGGCAGTTTTGAGAACAGTGGTATACAGTAGTATAACTTGAAGTCTGGTATTGTGATTCCTCCAACTTTGTTCTTCTTTCTCAGGATTGCTGCTGTGATAATATCTCTTAATAAGCCAAAATAAAGAAATGCTCCAAACAAATGACAGATTATTAGTGTTCCAGGCCAGGGGAGATGAAGAAATAAAATCCAAATTTAGTATGAGGTCTACCTTTTAAAATGAGGAGGCACTCAGGGGAGGCAATGGCCAACCAAGAGCTGCTTGATCCATCCAGCACAAAAGTAAAAGTCCCCTGTTGCTAGAACATGCTGCTAGGAAGCAAAGATGCCAGAGTTGGCAGGCAGGCTGACTCCTCCACGGGGATGCTGCGTGGCTTTTCGCCACTGCCCACCAAAGAGTTGCCTTGGCTCTGGCAGGAGCCTAACGTTCCAAAGGTCTTCGGAGAGCTGTCAGGTGAGTGAAGAGTCACCTTACCCAAATGGAAGCTTTCACGTAGTGCTCACCAACTCGCGGTACTTACAGTCTAGATGCCCCCTGGCCATAGTTGCTTCTCCATGTGTTCCTTATTAGTAAGCCCCCATCAGGGCCCCTCCGAAGCCTGGCTGCTGACTGCTTATCAGTGACAACAGATGTAGAATGATGGCACCCTGACACAACTTCATTTTTATATTGAAACCACTGTTTTTGTCTATGTCATAAACAAGAGGGTTAAGACAGTTTCCCTTAAGTCAAAAACAAGTGGATTTGAAATCATATTAAAACAATACACAACAAGAAAAAATCCTATTAGGTCAGCTTAGCAAGAATCTTCCTACCTTGACGGCCCCTTATAGTAATTTTCCATCCACTGGCCCCTCATCTGCTCCTATAAGTAAATCCCCACTGTCTGCTGTATTCGGAGGTGAGCCTGATCTCTTTCTCCTATTGCAATAGTCTTGAATAAAGATTCCTTACCATTTCAACAAGTGTCAGAAGAACTTTTCTGAAACACTTCCACAGGGCATCACTCCTGTCAGGACCTGGGATTGCTGAGGTCTGGAGCTTAAGGAAACTCTGCGCAGCAGGCACACTGAGATGGAGGAGGATGGGGCTGTTGTTTTTGGCCAGCGTCTCCCCTCCATCCCCTTTTGGTAGTGCCAGCCCCTCTCCTTGGCTGTAGGTGGGCACAGGATTCAAGCTGGGAACTTTCCCTGGACACAGGCTGGTCCACATGTGCTAGGCCAGGTATAGACAGTGACATAAAAAAAAGGAGTCTTCAGCTGAGGGTGCCGATATGGAAAGATGTAAATTGGGGCTTTGTCCCCAACCCCCAGTGGAAAGATGCAGCGGGGAGTAGAGCACAAGAGGGAAGCATCCTGAGGACAGCCCAGAGACCCCAGCTGGCCCAGGCCCCTCCCAGAGCCAGGACATGCCCTTTGGGTCTGAGCTGAGATTTCTGTCAATTGCAGCTAAGAGCTACCAGTACTTCAGGGCGATGGCACAGTCACCCCCTTAAACATTCCCAGAATGGTGCCTGTTCAGGTCCCTCTGCTGGACTGGCACTTACACAGTGCGTGCCTGATCCAGGCCTGGTTTTCCTTTTTTCTTTACAGCTACTCTCCAAAGTCTGTCCTGAGGATACCTTTAAAGCAGTGTTTCTGGAGGGGGTTGTGGGTACAATACCCCCAGCTCAGTCTGGAAAAGAACAAAAAAAAAAAGGCAGTGTTTCTCAAATTTGAGTGAAGAACAGACCCCCTTCAAAGAAAAAAAAATTAGCTGACCCCCTGTGTGAATTTAAATTATTTTTATATTAAGTGCAAAAATATAAAGCATATGCCCTAGGCTATATAAAACGAAAATAAATGTTCAACAATAAAACCAACAAAAATCAAATAAAAAAACCAATGATTGATTTATTTTTTAAATAAGTACCTCAAGGATAGAAACAATAATTTAATGACATTCTATTTTGCTAAAGCCACATTGCTGACATTGAGTGTATTATTAGAAAACTAGAGGCCCGGTGCATGAAAATACATGCACTGGAGGGGGAGGTCCCTCAGCACTGCCTGCCCCCTCTCACAGTCCGGGAACCCTCAGGGGCAGGAGGTGACCTGGCAATCAGGGGAAGGCGATGCCCTATCACACCTCTGCTGCTGCCACTGCTGGCAGCGCAAGCCTCGGCCAGCCCTGGTTACCTGAGCCTCAGGCAGCCCTGGGCAGCTGGGCAGCCACCATCCAAGGCTTGCCTGTGCCTCAGGCAGGCCCTGGGTGACTGGGGGCTGAGGGCAGGTCTGGCCGCACCACATGCCTGCTACCCTCTCCCCCCAGTGGGGCTGAAAGGACTAGGGGACTCTAGTGGGGCTGAGGGGACTGGGCGCTGCCATCTTTGTGACGGCATAACGGTTAATTTGCATATTCCCTCTTTATTAGATAGGATGTTCTCTACTTAATTAGCTCTAAGTTTTGATAAGGAATACAAGGCGGGAAAACCGTTGGGCTAACTTCTGCCATTTGTTTCCCAGCATCCTAACATTTCTGTTTCATTGTGATCTTCCACAGGGCAGCAAGCACTTCCGACTTCAAGAGGGGGCTGCCTCCAGGTCTCTCCTGGAGGTTCTGAGAGCCTGGGTTGGAAACCTGAGGTCTTAAGGTGTAAGGTGTAAGGTGTAAGGTGCTCTTGTGCCCCTGTGCAGGTCCTTATCTTGAGCAGAATGGAGGAGACCTGCCAGGAGGCATGTGGCCTTAAAACACCTGGGAACTGCCCCTGTGGCGGCCAATAGGGTTCTTGTGACAGTTAAATGCTCTCAGCAACAGAAGGGATAATAAAATAGGGACATATTGAAAAAAAAATAACGTGGAATAATGGCCAAACAGAGCAGTGTCTATTTTCCAGAAACATTTTTTAAAAGGCATATTGAGGCCCTCGTCGGTTTGGCTCAGTGGTTAGAGCACTGGCCTGTGGACTGAAAGGTCCCAGGTTTGATTCCGGTCAAGGGCACATGCCTGGGTTGTGGGCTCAATCCCCTGTGTGGGGTGTGCAAGAGGCAGCCAATCAATGATTCTCTCTCATCATTGATGTTTCCATCTTTCTGTCCCTCTCCCTTCCTCTCTGAAATAAATAATATATATATATATATATTTTATATATATATATTTTATTGATTTTTGACAGAGAGGAAGGGAGAGGGATAGAGAGTCAGAAACATCGATGAGAGAGAAACATCGATCAGCTGCCTCCTGCACGCCCCCCACTGGGGATGTGCCCGCAACCCAGGTACATGCCCTTGACCGGAATCGAACCCGGGACCCTCCAGTCCGCAGGCCGACGCTCTATCCACTGAGCCAAACCAGTTAGGGCTAAAAATATATTTTTTAAAATTATAAAAGGCATATTGAGAAGAAACTGAGACCTAAGGTCCTGGGTAGAGAAGCTGGGTGCAGAGAGGGGTTACTCTAGGACCCCAGATCCCCATCCTTGACTCTTCAGCCTAGAACCACGAATCCAGAAACCCCACCTCTCAGCTCTAAGCCCCAGCCGCCTCAGCCCCAGCAGCCAGCACCCCTATTTTATTCTATTTTCTCAATAACTTTATCCTATTATAAAATACTTAAATATTCATTCATCACCAAAAACTTCAAAAATTTTCCTGTGACCATAATGCCTGCTTTGATTTTTTTGAAAGCAAATAATTAAAAGTAGCATTTTAGAAGTACATTTCTTAACTCTTCTATGTTTAATAAGTGCTTATCAAAAATTTCAATACATAAAATGATACTTTGATAAAATACATAATACTAATAAGTATAATCTTTATTCAATCTGGAATATTTTTAACTTAATTAGGAAATATTTTAATACTTGGAGTATTACACTCAGAGGGAACTGTTTAAAGTTTTAATGTTAATTATTTGATGATATATTCCTTTGTGAGTTTTGGCATAAACTTGGAAGCAGTTCAAAGAACTGGGTGAACTGCTGTAATGAATCTCTCCCCAGTTCCACCTCTTTATTTATATGAATATGGGTACTCAGCACTTACATCAGTGAAAATGAAAAATAGGAATAGAGTCTTTGCTGAACTTTGTCTCATTCTAGTAATAAATACTAGGCATGCATGAATACATGAGCTAATTTTTTTAAGTTTTTTTTTTTTTTTTTTTGGTTAATACTTACCTGAGGATATTTTCCCACTGATTTTTATAGAGAGTGGAAGGGAAGGGGAGGGGAGACACAGAGAAAGAAACATCTATGTGAGAGAGACATATTGATTGGTTGCCTCCTGCACACGCACCCAACCAGGGTTGGGGATCGAGACTGCAACCGAGATACATGCTCTTGACTGGAATTAACCTGGGACCCTTCAGTCCGTAGGTCAACGCTCTATCCACTGAGCCAAACCGGCTAGGGCCATGAACTAATTTTTAAAGAGCCAACAGGGAAGGAAGGCTGGTTGGGCTGACTCAGGTGGGTGTTCCTGGCAAGGGTGAGTTCAGACACTCCTTGGAGCCTGGTTCCTTCTCCCCCCTCCTCTCGATAGAGTTATATTGTTCTTTACATTTCAATAATCATTCAGCGTTTATATATTATACCTGAGCGAATATTATTCATGGCGGAAGCAGCCGTGGATATGCTTATATTTCCTTTCCTATTCAGTGATGGTTTTTCTGTTTCTTAGTCTTCTACGTCGTTATCACCAAGTTAGTCCTAAACTGTGCTATAGAATTGAAAGTCTGCTCTCCGTGTGCTTAAACACTTCAGGTATAACAACGAATTCAGGCCTCCCCCGCTTGGAGACATTCTCCTTGGAGCTCTCCCTATGCTCCTATTCCAATGTGGATGGTGCTCCCTGCATCTGCTACATAGCTGTCATCCGAGACTCACCTCCCCAGCATCTGGGGGAGCATCCCTGCCTCTCTCCTGAGCTGGATCTCAGGTCTCTGGGCCACAACCCTGGCTTTAGTGGAACACATCTCCTTAGCTTCCAGGGAAAGCATGACAAGGGAAATTTTTGTTCTTATGTAGGTCCAAATACTAATATTTAGGAAATAGATCAGAGAAGAATATTGACATCATGGGGACACTGTCAGCAAAGTAAACTAGAACATGGGCAATGTTCCAGGTCACACAGTTTCTTCAACAAATACATTTCAGTGGGGGAAAGAGCATTTGCAAGAAAGTAATTTGCAAGGAAAACAGATGGAGGAGGAAACCATCGACTAAAAGACTTAGAAAGCAAACTATGTACATTGTGTGGATCTTAGATGGAACCTGATTGAAAGAAACAATATTTTTTTTTAAGTGTGTGACATTTATGAAACAACTGGAAATTTGAACACTGGATATCTGATGATATTGTTCAGTTTTATTTTAGCTGTGATAATAGCATTGTTCTTATATTTTTAAGTCATTGTCTTTTAGAGACACACAGATAGGACAGGAGGGGCTGGAAGTGTGTTTAAGGTGTAGATGAAGCAAGGTTGGCCGTGATCTGATAACTGTTGAACTTGGGTGTTAGGTACATGCGTCTTTATGATGCTATTGTCTCTACTTTTCAACATACTTGAACTTTTTCACCATAAATAGTTTCTTCAAAAGTGAAGGAAACAAGTCACTGTTTTATTCCCATATTTAAGTGGTAACTCAACTGGATATGAATTGGAAGGTAGACATTCTTTTTCCTCGGAACTTTGAAGGGGTTTCTCCACTAAGTCTTCTGTTTCAAGCAAGGCTAGTTTTCTGAGCGGTCCAGTGCTTCTCTGAGTCCTGCTCCTTGGTTGTATATAGCCTATTACTTTTCCTTCCTGTGAGATTTTAAGAGCTTCCTTTTTATTACTTTTGTTCCTAGTCTATGTTGTTCATCATTTCCTCTAGATGAACGAGATCAAATGTCACTAGATATATACTAATAAGAACTGAATGTGAGACGAGCAATAATATTTATGCTGACAGGCAAATGAATCAATCTGTAGCGAGCTTCCCCCTGGACCAACAGTTCTTTTGAGACCCAACTTCGATGTCCAGTAGTTCCTTATGTGTACATGTCAGACTGACCCCTCAGCTCTGGATGGTGGACAAATGGTGGTAATGGAGTCCGACTCCCTCTGGTTTGGTCTCGGCCGAACCCAGGGGCACGGCGTCATCTATAGTTTCTTAATCAAATGCTTTGACATGGGTCTTTTTTCTCTTCTTCATTTATTGTACTGAGAATTCAAAGCGTCTTTCAATCTATGTTATTTTGTGTGAGAATCAGTATTTTTCTGTGATAAATTCTTTCTACCATTTTCTTTCTGAAATTTCTATTATTTAGATGTTGAACTGATGTATTTATGCTGTGTTTTTGTTGTTGTTTTTTATAAGTATTTTCTTTTTTTAAATATATTTTTTATGGATTTCAAAGAGAAAGGGAGAGGAAGAGAGAGCTAGAAACATCAATGATGAGAGAGAATAATTGATCATCTGCCTCCTGCATGCCCCCCCATTGTGGATAGAGGCCACAACCGCAGGGATGTGCCTTGACTGGGAATCAAACCGTGACCTCCTGGTTTATAGGTCGATGCTCAACCACTCAGTCACTGCAGTCGGTTAAACTGATGCTGTTTTTGTTGGATCCCCTTAAATATATGGATAAAATTAGGAAGAATCAACACCTTTTTATAGGGTAGATTTTCCTATCTTGAGCGGTCTATGTCTTTCCACTTATTCAGTTGTCCTTTTAGTTTTGTCAGCAGAGTTTAAAATTCTCTTCATATTGCACATTTTAAATAATATTATTTCTACCAGTTTTACTTTGTTTTCTAAATGGATCTTTTATCCTGTTATGTTTGCTGGCTAGTTATTGTTGCATGTAGGAAAGCTATTGAATTTTTTTTATTGATTTTTTTTTAACCAGTTTGCTAAATTCTCTTATTTCTAATAGTTTTCAGTTGATTATCTTGTTTTGTGTGTGTGTTTTTAAAGGTATACATCTATATCATTTCCAAATGAAATTCATTTTGACTCTTTTCTTTTGACTTTTTAACCTCTTCTTTCTATTCTTTAAAAACAGTGGGGCATTGTTGTTTATTGTATTGCTCTGTTCTCTTCCCTCATATTTCACTGTGGAGTTTTTTCAACCATCCATAGGTGATATTGAATTCTGCTGATTATACTGTAGGATATGTTCGTCTGCCTCTGTACTTCCTGCTAGTGCCAGGAACTGGGCCAGACGCAAGTTTAATTCCATTGGTAAGACTATAGGAGACACAAAATGTCTGGTGATCTCCCTAGTTGTGATCATAGTAGTCATTGGTGCTTAATGTCTACATTCACTCACTGTGTGGTTGTAAAATGATGATATTATGACATTTCTTTTTTAAAATATTTAAACCTTTTTACTTTATAATAGTTTTAGAGTTACAAAATATTTGAAAAGATAGTAGAGAGAATTCAGTGTACCCTGTCTAGAGTGTCCCTTATTGGTAACCTCAGATACATTTGTCACAACTAATGAACCAATACTGATACATTATTAACCAAAGTTCATATTTTATTCAGATTTCCTTAGCTTTTGCCTAATATCCCACCGGGCATACCACAATGCATTTAGATATCATGACTCATTTATTGCTATAGTGGGAAAGAAAAATGGTCCAGCCACTTTGGAAGACAGCCCGGCAGTTTCTTACAAAACTAAACATAGGGCTGCCACACAATCCAGGGAGGGTACTTCAGGTATTTACCCAAATGAGTCGAAAACAGATCTATACAAAAACCTGCACGTAAATGTTTATGATAGGTTTATTCATAATTGCCCAAAATTGGAAGCAACCAAAATATCCTTTCCTAAGTAAATGGATCCAAAAGTGGTATATCCATTCAATGGAGTATTATTCAGCAATGGTGTGTGTTTGCCCTCAGAAAGTGAGAAATAAACCCAAATAAATTCAACTACATCTATTGGGTGCTGAAATTCTCTCAGATTTGGCATACCGGCCGAAGTCCTTTTGACACATCCCCATTGTTCTTTGATACTTTCCTACTTTCTGACAAAACAAAATGTCCCAGGCTCGTTTTGTAAGTTCACTGCCCCTGCCCTGGAATCAGCCATTTCTCTAAGGAGCCCTGGTTTCTTTTAGTGGGAAATGCTATTTTTTGTAAAAATAATTCTTTATTGTTGAAACTATTACATATGTCCCTTCCCCACTCCACTGACCCTCTCCAGGCCACCCCGCCTCGCCAAGCCCCAGGCCCTCACCGCCCCATTGTCTGTGTCCATGGGCCATGCATATATGCATACAAGATCCTTGGTTGATTACCTGCCACCCACCCACCCTCCCCAGCCTTCCCTCTGAGATTCAGCACTTTGTTCCAGTCTTCCATGTCTCAATCCACTCTGTTCATCAGTTTATTTTGTTAATTAGATTCCACATGAGTGAGATCATGTGATACTTGTCTTTCTCTGTCTGACTTATTCACTTAGCATGATATTCTCCAGGTCCCTCCATGCTGTCTCAAGGGATAAGAGATTCCTCTTTTTAACTGTTTCGTAGTATTCCATGGTATAAATGTACCACAGCTTTTTTACCCACTCATTTACTGATGGGCACTTGGGCTGTTTCCAGATATTAGCTATTGTAAATTTGTGCTGCTATGAACACAGGGGTGCATACCTTCTTTCTGATTGGTGTTTCAGGTTTCTTAGGATATATTCCTAGAAGTGGGAACCCTGAGTCAAATGGCAGTTCCATATTTAATTTTTTTGGAACCTCCATACTGTTTTCCATTATGGCTGCATCAGTGGGAAATGCTATTTAAAAGCCAATTTCTAGGAGCTAAGCATGCTCGTTGCTTTGGGGTACCACTGCTCCAAGGTGTGGCTACAGCGAGGGAGTATAAATATGCACTTTTCTATACACACATACAAGGCAGCTGAATTTCTCTCTTTTTTGTCTTTATTCATATATATACACTGAGTAGCCAGATTATTATGATCTCTGAACGCATAATAATCTGGCCACTCTGTGTGTGTGTGTGTGTGTGTGTGTGTGTGTGTGTGTATATATATATGTATATGTATATATATATATATATATGAAAATACGAGTTTGCTCTGATACTGCCAATTCCCAATTCCAATCTAGCTCTACAGGATTCATTTTATTTTCTTCTTCCTTATTTGTAACTCTCTCTTCTGTCAGTGAGAAACTTGGCTTTCATCACCTTTAATATAATTATGTATGTGACTCATCCCCCTGTATGCAGCCAACCCCCCACCTCAGACCCACCACCTCCCCATGCTGATGCCTCCTCACCCTGCCAGGGCTCAGAATGCTGTTCTCCACCAGCCTCACCCGGGGCTCTGACTCCTTGCCCAGAGCCAGCACCTTGCTCTGCCCCAGCTCATGGCTTTAAGACTAGCTGAGAGGAGGGGAAGAGGAGAAAAGCTTTTCTATATTTCCTTGAAAATAATTGTGTGTGTGTGTGTGTGAGAGAGAGAGAGAGAGAGAGAGAGAGAGAGAGAGAGAGAGAGAGAGCGAGCCAGTTTGATCTAGGCAAAAAATCTGCCTAAGGGACTATCACTGGCAGTCTGGTTATTAAACATTTAATTTTATTTAATAATGGTTTGTTACAACATATGTTTACATTTTAATGCACGTTTGATGACCAATTTTAGTATTCTTAGGGCTTAGAATGTATTTCAGGCCGGAGCCCACTTTGTAGCCTGTGCCTGTGGAGATGGCTCCCTTGTAGTGGCCTCACCCTGACAGCCCTCAGGTGCCGGCACCTGCAAGGCAGCACCAAGGTGGGGGCCTCCCAGGGACCCACAGGTGTGGCCCCGCTGTGGGCGGCACAGGCAGGAGGGGCAGGGGAATGAGTGTGTTTGTGGGTGGTGGCAGGTGGGGCAGCAGTAGGGAGGCTGGAGATCCCTATTAAGGAAAAGAATTATGACACTTATTAAAGATGGTAGCCAAAACCGGTTTGGCTCAGTGGATAGAGCGTCGGCCTGCGGACTGAAAGGTCCCAGGTTCGATTCCGGTCAAGGGCATGTACCTTGGTTGTGGGCACATCCCCAGTAGGGGGTGTGCAGGAGGCAGCTGGTCGATGTTTCTCTCTCATCGATGTTTCTAGCTCTCTATCCCTCTCCCTTCCTTTCTGTAAAAAATCAATAAAATATATTTAAAAAAAAAAAAAAAAGATGGTAAGGCTGACTTTATTCAGGGCCATTGCGATAGGTATAGGGACTGCTGCAATGCGATTTTGCAATGGGGAGGAAGATGGGACTCAACTCCAAATACAGGGGTGGGCAAAAGGGAGTGCACAGTGCCCCTGTGCCATTCTCTTGAGTTAATAAAGCAATGGTAATAATCATAACCTGCTTGTCTTTTTCCATGCGAACCACTGTAAACCTACTTTTGCCCACCCCTGTGTAGCCTGGGTAACTGGACTTTATAGACCAGGAGCAGGGCGGGGTCAGTGCATGGGAAAGTAACATCAGGGCTGAGGGGGTTCTGGTTAGCCTGACCTAAGGATTCTTGCAGGAGACAGGCCAAGGTGATGGCACATTCCCTGGGAGGGTGGGGCTGCGGGACCTGATCAGGTATTGAGGGGGTGGGGTTCTCCCTAAAGCTGGATTTGCAGGGAAGTGCTCAGGTGGGCCTAGGAGGAAGTCCCTGAGCCTGGCTAAGGTTTGGTCAGGCAGAGAATCCTGGTTAGTCCTCTAGAATCAGGGTGACCCATGGGGCCTGTCACCCCCTCAAGCCTGTCACAGGGCCTATCCCCAGGGCCCGCAGCTGAGCCAGCTCCACCCCACCTCACTGAGGACACCTGGGAGCCACCATTCGACTGTGCATGCGGTCAGATGATGCCCAGATTCTTCCCTCAGCCCCCCCACCCCCATTCAGAAAAGTGCATATGATACAGCATGGATCACCTGCGTTACACGTTAACATTAAGCTAATATACACCCGCTGACAGAGCACCCGCGCCCAGCGCGCCATTCCAGACTCATTGTCGCCAGAATGGGCTTTGTGGCCCCACCTCTGCCCCTTTGCGGAAGGCCTGTCCCGCCCAGGACTGCCCCCACTTCGCCCCCATCTCTGTCATGCCCACCCCAAGACTCCACCAAACCCCACCAGACTCTCAGCAGAATTTCTTCTCCCTTTCCCCAAATCTCCTGGCACAAAGGCTCGCCCCTCTTTCGTACCTCCCGTCAGTTCACTATCTGGTCTGGTTTTACCCCAGTTCCTGTCTCTTTCCCTCCCAGACACTGGGGGGCAGAGCTCAGCAGCCTCACCCTGTGCCTTGGATGGTGGTGCCCGTTTATAAATGGATATTGTCCTCTGCATCGTGGGCCCCAGAAACCATGGCCCTCTTTTGAGTTTCCAGAGCCTTCTCTCCTTTGTCCTTTGCTTCTCCACCCCCCAAGAGCTAAGGTTTCTTTTTTTTTCTTTTTTGATGCTAAACAATTGTGGAGTGGCTACGACTGCACCCTGACAATGCTGGGGAGGGGGGCGGGGGTGTGTGGATCAGCTCTCAGGAAATAAGACCCCGTCCTAAAGGTGTGGCTGAAAAGCCCAGGCAAAGCTGACCAAATTCCCCTGAGGAGCGATTCATGTTTTGGGGAAGCTGAGGTAGAATCATGTATTTTACTAGCTGCCTTGGGAGCTAAGTGTTCAGTGTTCCCATACCTGTTACTTTTTTGTCTTGTGTCCGACTCACCCACAGGCTCTGGCTGCAGAGGTCTGGCCCCACGTCCAGGATCCATCTTCCCCTGCCTCCTCTGTGGGCCGGTGCCCATGCCTTTTGATAACAGTAGGACCCACTCTCTCAGCCAACTCTGCTCTCCCGAGGTCACCCTAGTCCTCCAGTGAGGCCTCCCAGCTCCTTCACTGCCTACAGAGATGACTGTCCATTGCCACAGGCCCATTGATGGCACCTCCATCTGCCCAGCAGTTACCCATCCTCCAGGGTGCCAGCCCTGGACCACGGTCAGCCTCCTCCACAGTGGGAAGACACCCAGCATTTCCCCACCTCCATGAGAGTCTTTTGTTTTTTTCCAGCATAAGACTTTCATGGGCATCTGAAGGCTGTAAAATTTGCCAGCAAACATACATTCTTCTGGTCTTGTTTGCTTTCCTGACAGGCTGTCATTTATTTGTGGGGACAAAGGAGCCCTAGACGGTTAGGCAATTTGCTATGTTCAGTCCTCTATCACCAGCTGTGAAGGCAGGTGGCAAGGAGGCTATTCTTCGCTGTCTGTTCTCATTGGCCCGGACTGCAATCGGAGCATCCAGGGGTCTTGGCTGCTGCGTGGCCTATCCACGTGGTGAGAGGATTCGCTCACCTGCAGACCAGTCGCACCCTTATATTTAGCACTTTCTGGGAGCCAGGCCCGATAAGCACTTCATTGCGAAATTCATTGTCTCGTGCAATTCTCACAATGGTCAGCTCTGTGAGGCGGGAGTTAGCAATCCCATCTTCCAAAAGAGGAGCTGACAGGTTAGAGAAGGTGTCCGTGGCCATGGCGGTAAGCTGCCAAGGCCGGCCTGGACTCACCACGGCACTCCCACCACCAACCTTGGTGGTTCCAATAACAAAGAGGTTGCCCAGGACAAAGCACACGATATGGTTACAGAATCACTTTTCTACAGCCGAAGCCCTGGTCTAAGTGCTTTGCTGTGTCATGGACCACCTCTAGCACAGGTGCCCGAAAGATTTCTCTTGCTGTCCAAGACACCCCAACCCTCAGACCCCAGAACCACCTGCAACTTTAGGAGCCAGTCTGAGCAACCTCTTTTTTTTTTCTCATCTCAGCCCATGTGCTTGCATCTCCCAGTCTCTCTAGGATTGTTCATTCCCCACATCTAAGCACATTCTTGCTCCTCCTTCCAAGGACGTGATGGTGCCAGATGGACTAGGCTGGAGTTTATCCTGGGATGTCCATCTAACCGGTCGGTCTTGGTTTTAGTCTTGCTGGTCTGTAAACCAGGACAAAGGGAGAGCCTGAGTGCCCAATATTCCTGCTGTGGCTAATCCCCGCTTTCCCACTGTCCCCGGTTGAATTCCTCTGCACTCTGGTCACCCTATCAACCAATTCCCTGTATTCAATTCCTCTATTCAAACACCTAGAGGGCGTGGCTACCATACTGCCTAGACAAAGGGAAGGGGCTCTGCCTTCTCTGCTCCCCCTGCCCATCCTGGAAGCAAGGATGCCAGAACTCATTTCTTTCTTTTTAAAAATCTGTGTTTGTGTCCAGCTGGTGTGGTTCAGTGGTTAAGCGTGACCAGGAGGTCATGGTTCACTTCCCAGTTAGGGCACATGCTTGGGTTGCTGGCTCGATCCCCAGTGTGGGGCATGCAGGAGGTAGCCAATCAGCGATTCTCTCTCCTCATTGATGTTTCTATTTCTCTCTCCCTCTTCCTTCCTCTCTGAAATCAATAAAAATAGATATTTTTAAAAATCTGTATTTGTTATGATTCTAAAAGTTACCTGTTCGTGAGGAAAGCCCTGAGCAGCAGCATGAGACCCCCCACTGAAGGACCTTCTTCCCCCAGATGCTCACACCTGCCCCAGGGGGTCAGATTAACATCTGCTGCCTGCACAGCTCTCACTCCGATGACACAGCCACCTGCTGGGAGCCGGGTTGCGAGGCCTTCCGGGTGAGGTCAGGGCTCAAAGCTTCAGTTCACTAGCCATGAGCCTGGGACCGCGTGGACACATGGAAACAGGCCCTGGTGGCAGCATCTGTGAGTGTGGGGGGAATCCTGCCTGGGAACATGCAAATGCCACTCACTGGGATGGGAACTCTGACTAGCCGGGTCTCCTGGGACCACGGGAGGGGATGCGGTGATGGGGAAAGAGCAGGGGTCTGATGCCAATCGGCCCTGTAACCCCGGAGACCCATGCTCTTGGCACATTCAGCAAACGCTGCAGCCTTCTTCCCTCTGTGTTATATTTATTTCTTTTAATGTGTTCGTATTTGACATTCTAGTTATTATGCTCTGTCAAACGAAAAAAAGGAACATTACATTTGCAGGGGAAATCCAGCCAGTTCTCTGGCGGTAGGGGAATGCAGAATGATGTTGGCAGCAGAAAATCTCCACTTAGAATCTGGCAGGTGCTTCGAAGGTGGTGGCCCTGATATTACCGCAATGCTTCTTTCCTGATGCCCCGGCGGAGAGAGCGGAAACACTCCGATTCTTTCATTCTCTGTGTCAGAGGAGTGGGAGCTAATTATAAAATATCATTCAATATGCTCTCTGTTGAAGGATGACAGCCACTCTGTTGTTCTCTTCTCAAAATGCAGAGGCGACCGCTCCATTTCACTGCCCGGCCCTGGCTGTGGAACAGTCTTTCTATGGTGTACATTCTGGATGCTGTTGTGTTTTTTTAGAGCAACTTCCCTTTGATAAAACTTTTCTAAATAGTAGATGGTGTCCTTCACATTTAAGAAAGTGGCACGCAGCAGAAAGAGATAAACGGGGTTGGACGAGTCTCTATCCTGCCCTCCAACCCTGAGACAAATACCGGAGAAGGGTAACCCCAGCTTATGAGTGTTTAAGAAGTGGAAAGTCCTGGCCTGTGTTGCCAAGTGGTTGGCGCATCAGCCTACTCACCAAAGGGGGAAGGTTTCAATTCCTAGTCAAAGGCATATACCTGGGTTGTAGGTTCAATCCCCAACTCCAGCTGGGGCGTGTGCGGGAGGCAACCAATCAATGTGTCTCTTCCACATCAATGTTTCTCTCTTGCTCTCTCTCTCTGCTCCTCCCTCTCCCTCCTTTCCATTCTCTCTAAAATATCCTCCAGTGAGGATTAACAACAAAAGAACCCCACACAAACAAACAAACAAGGTGAGCGAGGCCACCTTCCCAAGACCTGCAGGCGGGCCCAAGGGAAAGAACTTCTATTTCAAGACCCTGACCAGAGTTTGTAAACTATAGCGCTCAGCTATTTGATGGGGGTGGGGGTAGGGAGGAAGAGCCCCTTCCTCCGTACCCTCGGAGTGGCCTGGAGAGAGGAGGATGGGTGAAAAGACTCAGCTAGTGCCCAACACGGTAATGAAAGGCCCATGGAAAACCTCTCTCCCTTTCCATTACACTGTTTTGCTTCTGGAAGTTATTAGCTCTGGGATATGTGTGGGTGTTGGGTAGGAGGCGTTACTGCCCAAAAGATTACTGTTCCTGCAGGGCAGCACCGTGTAGGTGGCAGGCAGCAGGCTCCCAGTTCTAAGTGGTGGTCAGCAGTGGGGGAGCTGAAGGCCAGGGGGCTGAGCCACGTAAGAAGGCATCAGCAGCGTCTGGAGCAGGGCCGGTGTGAGACCAGCGCCTCTGTTTTCAAAGCACGCCAGGAAATGAGCTCCGTCTGGCGGGGCCTATGGGCATACACTTGTCCAGGGTTTAGTGAAGGACTGTTTTCCAGGGCTTAAGGTAGGACTGTTCTAGAGGTACCCATTGGTCCTGATACTCTGCAGGCATTTCCCCCCTAAAACCCATGTTATTAAAAAAGTGTGTCAATATAAGTAGCTGCAGTACTTGAAATAGGAACCCCCCCAAACTCATGCTATTAAGAAGACTAGTTACATGGAAACAGAAAATAGAACGGTGGTTGCCAGGGGTGGGAATTAGGGGAATGGGAGATATTGAATGAAGGGTGTGGACTCCCAGTTATGAGATGACTAAGTTCTGGAGATGTATAGCATGGTGATTATTGGTAACAGGACTGTTTTACATACTTGAGAGAATAGATCTTAGATCTTAAGTGTTCTCACAACACACTCAAAAGGTAATTGTGTGAGGTGCTGCAGGTGCTAATTAACCTTATTGTGGAAATCATTTCACAATACATACATGTGTGAAGTCATCACAGTGCATGCCTTAAACTTACACAGTGCTATACGTCACTATCCCAATAAAGCTGGGAAAAAGGGAAATGAGTTCACTGAATGAGAAATCCCCTAAACCCAGGCTATTAAGAAAATGAGTTAATATAATAAGTAATTACTTGAGGGAAAAGTCCTACCCCAAATGTGGCAAATCATTAGCTGGAAATTTTGGAGTGTGGTGAAGAAAAGAAGCTTAACAAAAATTAAAGCCTTAAGGAACCTCAGGTTATGATGTAAAATCTTGAAGTGATTTTATCCTATGAGTTAGGAAATACAACAAATTTAAATCTCATTCATGGGATTTATTAAGAATCTTGTCCTAGGGTCAATAGCCTAAAACTAGCCCAGTAATGAAATGGTCACCCATGCAAGCAAGAGGGACATTCAGAATATTTCACAATTGACTGGTGAACCTGGTATCAACTGCTTAGACTGCCTGTCAGCACAAATGACTGTGCCAGGTGATAACCCATCAGTTTCTGGTTATGGGAAGGACGGGTTATTGGATGAGGGCTTTGTGGAAGGATGAGAATCAAGGCAGAGGACAGCAGGGGGCTCTGAGGAACTCAGAGAGAGGGCTCTTTATCAACCAATGTGGAAGTATATATCTTGACAATCTGAATACCATCTTGGCCTTGCATCTATCCATCCATCCATCCATCCATCCATCCATCCATCCATCCATCCACCCATCTATTTATTCATCCACTCAATATTCCATCTGTCTACCCAACAAACGTATAATAGGGATATTTACTTGGGAGAATATGTGTTACTGTGGATGAGTTGGAATGGCTCTTATCCTTGAGGAGCTCACAAGCTATTCTTGTTACTTGTGGGAAGGATGTGTTTTAGCTGCTGCCATGTATCCCACTGTGAGAGAATGATGGTAAGAGGTCATGGAATAACAAATCAATTTATAAAATTTAATGGAGAATGTGTTTATCATTTTATATTTCTCAAAGAAATTTTGCATTTTCTCACTTGTTCCTCAGAGCACTCCTCTGAGATGGGTAGAACCACATTCTACGAAGTCAATGAGATACAAAACCCTAAGTGACAGCCAGAGGGAGACAGGGCCAGGAATCTGACCAATAGTCAGGAATCTGACTATTCATCAAGGGTGGAAACATTTTGCTGAGTGTGCCTTCTAAGTGTGGATTCCATTCCAATCTTAACATTGACATTGTCTGACAAACTGTATAGCCCGGAATGGATGATCCAGTCTGTTGTGGTTGAGTTGATACTTTGAGTCTGCAATCAGCCAATATTTTGCTCTCTGCTGGTTTGATAGAGTAAGAAGGAAGGAAAGGTCCATTGAAATTCAAATGTCCCCTGTGATTGGAATAATAAATTTTCATATAAAATACAATTCAACACCCTCAAAGGAAGCAGGTGCTTCTCATTTTCATTCAGGAACCTATTGGACCAAGACAATAGGGTTCCCAGTGTTCCCAATAGGATTTCCTCTCTTCCTTTTTGTGAAGCCAGTATGAATGGCTACTTTTCAGTCATCTGGATCTTTCTGTACCCGACTTTGACAGACTGATAGAGAAAGTGACTTCCTCTCTTTTTGAGGGTGAGTTGAGTGAAAGAATATCTCTCATAAGTTGACTAAATTTGAATCCATTTTTAAACTGTCAGTAGGGAGCAGCCTGTAGAGGATTCTTAAGAAGAAAATAAGATTTACTGTCCTTCTACCTTGAACTTCACTGAAGGTTTTGGGTAAAGGAGAAGCAACTGCAAGAAGTATGACCTATTCTCAGGAGATTTATGGCCAGGGCTGACCGACAATGATTTAAGCTAAAAGCACCTGGTTGAAAAGCAGAAGAGTTCACTCTTGGGTTATTGGTCGTTCAAGGGGTAAAGCAATAACCAAGAATTATTACTCCCTAGTCACGCCTCCTTGAAATGGGTCAGCACCTCTTATACTCAGAGCAAGGGCAAGTATATTCTCTGACCAAAAAATAAAATAGGCTCCTCTATCATTTATGATGGCTAAACCCACAGAAAGCTCTGTGAACAGAATAGATTGTTCATGCACAGATGACAGAGGCTTTCATATGCCCATAGGAGATGTTAACGGAGAAGAAGTCCTGGGGAGTTGCCCTTGTCCTGCTACCCCTCAAGGTGGGAGTGGACCCTGGATGAGGAAGGTCTAGGGAAGAAAGATGGAACATCCAAGTCTAGTCCTGGGAAGCAGCATCTGAAAGAGGCTGAGCCAGACTCAAGAAGGGGTGATTAAACAAGCCTTGTCTTTAGTATGTATATGACCACCTCAGGCCTCTGAGTTCCTACCTGTTCCTCATCCTTGGCACATTCTGCTCATCTCCTCCACTTGGAATCCCATGAAGTTGGGGCTTTCTACATATATAACCCCAGAAGGAATCAGAAGGCCTGCCAGCTCTCTAGGCATTACACAGAGCTTGCATCAGTTACCTCTTGCTGAATTAAAAACACCCCGAAACTTAGAGGCTCAGGACAACTATGTCATTTGCTCATGATTCTATCCAAGAAAGTAAAAAGTGGCCCACAACAGCAGTCGCTGTAGTGTTCCTTTGTGTAGATAAACAATTTTCACAGCATATAAATAATACTCAGACAATACCATTCTTTGACCATGATGAAATAAGACAGAGACAAGACTATTTTGTGATCAATGCCCGAAACTATATAGAGACAAGGACATTCTGTAAATCATAAATAATTGAACGTCTCCCTCTTCCAGCTAATATGAGTTACCACCGACAACGTTGGTTCCACTTTAATCCTCCTACCTCATAGATAAAAATCACCACCTTAACCGGTTTGGTTCAGTGGATAGAGCATCGGCCTGCGGACTGAAGGGTCCCAGGTTCGATTCCAGTCAAGGGCATGTACCTTGGTTGTGGGCACATACCCAATAGGGGGTGTGCAGGAGGCAGCTGATTGATGTTTCTCTTTCATCGTTGTTTCTAACTCTCTCTCCCTCTCCCTTCCTCTCTGTAAAAAATCAATAAAATATATTTTAAAAAAATTACCAAGAGATCCAGTCACCAAGTCGCCCCCATTTTCTGATAGCACCCCATCAAAAACAGGCTCCTGCTTCTTTAAACCCTTTACAGAATCACCCAGCAAATACCCAAATGTTATCATAAGCCCCTCCCCAACTTCCCCTTCCTGGTTCCTCTGGTGCTCACCTCTCCCTTGCTGCAGCACTTTGAAGCTAAACTTTGGCTACAAGTATGTTCCTAGGGTCTTTGACATGTAGGTCAGTAATCTGGCTGGTTCTGCATCTGGAGTCTCTTCTACGGCTGCAGTCATCTGGCAGCTCAGCTGGGATAGAATAGTCTAAGATAGCCTCGCTCACATGGCTGGTGGTTGGGTGGCTGACAGCTGAGCCCCATGTCTCCAGGAGGCTAGCTCAGGCATTTTTACTTGGTAGACTTGTGTGGTACAAGGAGGCAAGCCCCGTTGCATAGTATTAAGCCTATGCTCATATTGTTTGCTAATACATCATTGGTCAAAGCAAATCACATGGTTAATCCCAGAATCAATGAGGGAGGGGACCATCAAGGGTGAAATACAGGAAGAAGTGATTGGGGGCTCATTTATCTGTAACAAACTCCCACAGCACTGAACACATACAGAGTCTTACAATCATCACAAATAAAGACAGTTATCCTAATATTTCTGAAGAAAAGAATTCAAGTTTAGGGAAGTCTGAGTCTTGACTCAGGCCATACAGCTGATAAATGCCAGGCCAAGCCCAGGACCAGATTGCTCAGTCATACATCAGAGTTTCTCTCCGCAGAGCCCTCACTGTGGATTTGGCATTTGGGTATAAATGCATTGTCACTTCGGTTCCACAGGGCCTTTCAAGTACCTTTTGAGACTGACCTTTTCCATTTAGTCTAATATTTTCAGGTTCATCCATTCTTTTTTTATGGCCAAATAATATTTCATTGTATGGATATACCATATTTTGTTTGCCCATTCATCAGGTGATGAGCATGTGGGTTGAAGCTCCAAGAAGGAGGGTCAGTGAGATAAATTATGAACTTTATATAACAGTCATGCCAGCCCATTTATGCATTTTATTGGGGCAATTGGATAGTGAAACGTAAACATCTCAATCTAAAGAAAAAAGGGAAAAAAATATCAATCTATAATCTGCCTCTCCCCTCCAGGTAGAGGAGGGAACATACGCCCCAGGAGGCAAGGATAGTGAGTGGGGGGAGCCAGCATCAAGAAGGTCCCATTGCTCTGGGCCTCTCCCAAGGCTGTCTGAAGCAGTTTTGGTCCCATGTGGAGGGGTTCCCCACAGGACCCCATCTGGGACCAGACTCTCAACACAAGGACACAACTGTATTGCTGGAACATCTAGACTTGGCACATTTTATCCCCTAAAATATAGATTTGACCAATTTCTGATTTTTATGTATATATGTATGTATGTATGTATGTATGTATGCATGTATACAGAAAAATCCTAGGTTGAGAGTTGAGAAGGAGGAGAGGAAATAATCTTTTTCCCAAAGGGACTCCACCGCAGATAGCAGGAAGTGTCAGGAGTCTATGAGAACTGGCAGGGATGTATGAGCTAAGAGCAATTGGAAGTGGCATAAATTAGAGTTGGTTCTTTAAACAAGACCACACAAAACAGAACAGTGGTGCATTTAGAAAACGTGGGTCGCCAGGATCACTTGTAAAAGGCAGAGATGAAATGGCTGTCAGGCGGGCTCTGAGACCTCCTCGCTGAACTGTGCTCCAACTGCAGGGGGATACCCGCGGGTCAGCTGCCCCCACAGGGTTCCCCAGGGACATTGAGGGGGCCCCAGAAATCCATGCTCTTAACAGGGCCCCGAGTGGTCTGAGCACCTCATTTCTAGAAACACTGTCCCAGAAAATTGGACTTGAGCCTGACCAGTGGTGTTCAATGGTTAGAGTATCGGTCTTTGAAACGAAGGGTCAAAGGTTGAATTCCCGGTCAAGGGCATGTACTTGGGTTGCAGATTCCAGAGGACACCTTAGTTTTTTCTCCTTCTGGTTACAATGTTCCTTTCTGAAGGTGGAAGTCACAAGAGGAAGGAGAATGCTTTGTAGTCTTTGGAAGTGAAATGAACTAATCCTCACCTGGCTGGAAAATGTAATTGACCAGCACATTCCACTTAACTCCCACGCCTGGTTTAGGTCAATGAAAGGAATATTTTAATATCATTTCAATTTGTTTAATTGAGTTGAGAAGTCCCCTGGGGAGGCAGGCCATGCCATTTCTACTGGAAACTAAGGGATAGTCACAGGTTGACTATATTATGTTGTATTAGTCAGGGATCTCCTGAGAATCAGAGCCAGTAGGATGTATACGTAAAGAGATGATAAGAAATTGGCGCGGATGATTATGAGGCCTCAGCTGTGTTTCAGTTCGAGTCGGAAGCACCAGAGCTGATGGTATAACTTCCAGCCCAAGTCCAGAGGCACACCAAGGTCCCAGCTCAGAGACTGGTCGATTGGTCCTCTCTTGCTCAGCCCTTCGTTCTATTCAGGCCTTAACTGGATTGGATGATGCCCATCCACATTGCGAAGGGCAATCTGCTTTACTCAGTCCGCTGATCCAAATGTTAACCTCATCCAGAAACACCCTCACAGACACACCCAGAATAATATTTCACCTAATATCTGGGCACCGCATTAACCACTACATATGTTATTTCACATTTTAAAATAAAAAGGGATTGTTCTGTATTATATTACTCTTAATTTAATTAAATCTGGTGCAGGACCCTCAAATCCAGAGATCTTTTAAAAGATACCTGAGCCCTAGATGGTGTGGCTCAGTGGATAGAGCATTGGCCTGCGGACTGAAGGGTCCTGGATTTGATTCTGGTCAAGGCCATATGCCCGGGTTGCAGGCTCGATCCCCAATAGGAGGCATGTAGGAAACAGCCCATCAAAGATTCTCTCTCATCATTGATGTTTCTCTCTCTCTCTCTTCTTCTCCCTTCCTCTCTGAAATCAATAAAAATGTATTTTTTTTTAAAAAAAAGATACCTTGATATTGTGATTGGCTGGCTGGTTCCCCTCCCCTTCTCTATCCTGCCATTACTTCCCTGCACTGTAACACTATGGCGTCTTCACATTTACATCTCCACCGTCAGACTGAGTACCCAAGGCCAGGAAATTGGTCTATATTGTTTACCCAGTACTGTCAGCCCAGGATGGTGACTGCCATATTGAAGGTGCTCAATAATTTTTTTGTAAAAAAAACCAAAAAACTGGACTTGAGCCTGAACAGTGTGCTCAATGGTTAGAATGTCAGTCTTCGAAACAAAGGGTCGAGGGTTGAATTCCTGGGTTGCAAATTCCATCCCCTGGCCCCAGGAGCAACCAATCGACGTGTCTCTCTCACATTATTGTTTCTCTCTCTCTCTCCCTCTCCCTCTGCATCCCTCCCTTCCTCCCACTCTCTCTGAAAAAAAATCAATGGAAAAAATATCCTCACGTGAGGATTAACAAACAAACAAACAAATACAATTGGACTTAATACTTGGTCCATGATACCGGTATTGTTAGAAGCAGAAAAACAGCACCAGGCATAAGCAACTAGTTAGGCCGGACCTTGCCTTGAGTTCTGGCTAAGAAAGAGTTCAGCCGAAACTGGTTTGGCTCAGTGGATAGAGCGTCTGCCTGCGGACTCAAGGGTCCCAGGTTCGATTCCGGTCAAGGGCATGTACCTTGGTTGCGGGCACATCCCCAGTAGGAGGTGTGCAAGAGGCAGCTGATCGATGTTTCTCTCTCATCGATGTTTCTAACTCTCTATCCCTCTCTCTTCCTCTCTGTAAAAAATCAATAAAATATATTTAAAAAAAAAAAAAAGAAAGAGTTCAGTGCCAAGACTCAAGCTATAAGGGAAAGTTTACTTAGAAAGTTACAGATGTAGTAGAAGGGCCCTTGGGGCTTAGGAGAAAGAGGGAGAGAGAGAGATACATGCCTTGAGGGACAAAAGAGGGAGGAGAGGCGCTGGTATGCTCAGGAGAAGGGGGATGCCCTGGGGAAAGAAGAGGGTGGGGGAAGATGGGGGCTGCTCCATAGAGAGAGCAGTGCAGGGTCCTCTGTCCTGAGAGCTTTTATCGGGAGGTCTGGGGGGGGGGGGAAGGGGGATCTCCATAGAATATTCAGCAGCTTTTCCAGATGTGGCTCCTCAGGGTCTTGGTTCCCACTGATTGGTCAGCGCCAGGGTCATCAGTCAATACTGCTGGTCCTGATGTCAGCCATGGCGTCCCTTCGCCAGTTTTTGCTGCTTCTCTGGGCCTGGAGCTGAAACATAGCTGAGACTTAGATGTCATCTCTGGAGATTCGTGCTTAAGGGAGTGGTCAGGCAAGGGCTTCTAGTTTTGCCCATTGCTAGGCACCCGGGGCTCTCGGCCCTGGTGACCCTCTGCACCTGGCCCACTGTGCCTGCTCTGCTCATGCCCATCTATCTGCCTGCTACAGGATGTTGAGTGGCTTCCCCACCAAGTCTCAGCAGAACAGGTTTATGGCATTGTATGAGCTTGGTTTGACAAATTAGTATGAAAACTAAGAGAAATGATTGACATTTTTATGATAGAGAAAGTATTAGAATGAAATGAGACTATAAAATAAAATTGTAGCAAATGACTAATAAAGAAGGGGCTCAAGTTAATAAACAATCTTTCTATAATTTGTTTTATTCTGGTGAATTGTGGCAGTAATTGCTGATTTATGACAGGCTGATTCTGACCAGATCTAGCTCAGCTTGTGATAAAGAAATATAACTCAACGTTAGACACAAGATATAGTGTTGTGGTTTTTTTGCCCCGAATGCCACTGAGGCATTCAGAAAAATGTTAAAATACCTTTCGTAGATGATTTTTCTCCAGTAAATTTTAGTCACACCAAATATGCAATAAACAAAATACGGTTATTTCCTCCATCATTAAATTGACTAAATGCACAAGTTTGTCACATTAATTAAGTAGCACTCACCCAGATGCAGAATTACAAATAGCTGGCTATCTCTTGGGCTTCAGGTGGTGGCTTTTATTAGTTCATATATTTAAACATATACAGACTATAATTTGCCCTGAGCTGTTTCAGATTTCTTAATTCTGCAACAAATGCTGTGTTATAAAAAAGGAAAATTTAAGTATAATTTGACCTTTCACTGGAGCTCACAGTTAAACTTGGTGTAGCATTTTTTCAGTCAAATGACAGCTCTGTCTGTATAAATAAAGCTAGTTCCCAACTTCAAAGTAATAGATAACCTTGAACCTTCAGAGAAAAAGTATGTTTATTTTAATCCGTTTAAGCCTGGATATAAATGATTTTTAGGACATAATGGTGCATAGACCCAATATTCCCAGAGACTGATTATATTTGACTCTAAAGACTCAATGATAATACAGCATAATTAAACACACGGGGCATGGATGTCTTTGAAATACATTCTCTGTAGGGTAGATTAAGAGAAAAATGAAATTCCTCTTTTTTTCTTTTAAATGGGATTTGAAGAATATAAGTCTGGTTTTGAAATGTTTGGCTAAACCATCCCCTTATCTCTCTCTCAAATCCCACATGAAGTTAGTTTTCTCCTAGACTCCGATTTGGAAGTTCTTGAGTCTAATTCCTGACTCAGCGGAATCTCCTCTGTTGCTCTAAGCTCCTGCAGCCTCTGAGGCCACCCTTTCTGTGTTTCAAGAGCAGGTTGCTGGGAGCAGCTTCCTGATGTTGTTAGCGCCTTAAACCATGTCTCTGTAGTGTCCTGCTTCACAGTTCTTGTTCAGCCCCATTTCTGTAAAAAAGCCCATCTCACCCCTAAACATTACCCAAATCCTACAACTGTTGCTCATATTATACATTTTTCAGACGTCTCCCCATTCTGGATGCCCTATCCCTGGCTGATTCAAATTTGTCAATACCAGTTTTAAAATATAAATTATAACTCTGGCCAGTGTGTCTCAGTTGGTTGGGTGTTGTCTCCACACCAAAGGGTTTCCAGTTCAATTCCCACCTGTTCAGGGCTCATGCCCAGGTTGCAGGCTTGATCCCTGGTGGGGTGTGTGCAGGAGGCAGCCAATCAATGTTCTGCTCTCCATTGATGTTTCCCTCTCCCTCTCCCTCTTCTTCTCCCTCTCCCTCTCCCTCCCTTTCTCTCTAAATAAAAAAATCTTTAAAAATATTAATATATATAAATTATAAAATTGAGTCAATAAACATTTATTGAACACCATGTGTTAGGTACAAGCTAGGAATGAGGTATTATAAATAGATAGTTCATACATGTATAAAACAATAGCCCTGCCCTACAGAAGTCTCCAGTTGGGAATAGAACAATTCTGCACCTCTCTCCATGCTTCTCATTCTGCCCCACCCCAGTATCCCTTTAAGGAGGAGATTACACCTGTGGTTGGGCAAATCCAGGACAGTCACTGGGCCATGTTTTACTAGAGGACTGCGTGGCTGAGCCTTAAGAAGATCACCACCCATTTGTGGTGCCCTTTCTACCTTCCTGTTTTACACCAACGCAAGACTTGGAGCCTAGAGATAGGTCAGCCACCCACTGTTTTACTTTAAGTGTCTGTTCAGGTTCAATGGACTCAGTGCCCATTTGGGCGCTCTCTCTCTCTCTCTCTCTCCCCCCCCCACCCCCCATTCCCTCCCTCCCTCTCTCCACTGGAGGTAGAGGTAGAGGTGGGAAGATAAAAGTCCCACTTTGACTTTAAGCCAAAGCTGCCAATTCCAACTTAATTTTCCTAGTGGATTCTACTCTGTAGATTGTGGATCAAGGGCATTGGTTCAGATTTAATCCTGGCACTTTATTCATTCTGCTACTGTTCTTTACACACAGATTCCTCAGTCTGAGCCCCATGAGCAGGGGCAAGAGGAGAAGTGTGATACAGGCATTCTTGGGACCTTGTGCCTAATTCCACCAGATGAACAAAGACATGGAGTTTCATGGGTGGGAAATTGGGGGCGAGGAGATGATAAGGCAAGGTGCAGTAAGGATTAAAACTTTCAGTGGATGCAGTGGGAAGACTATGGATAGAGATGGTGTCCCATGCGGAATATATTCTGGGGAAACAGGAATATATTCTGGGAATGGGGAGAGCTCCAATTTGTTTCAAACATGTAGGAGAGGGAATGGGGAGAAGAATGCTGGAAAAGAAGCAGGCCGATATGGAAATCTCTGACTACCAAGCCAAGGTCTTACACATGACTTGGTAGGCAATGAGGAGTGGGTGAGGGTTGGGGCACAAGGATGTGGAAGTGGTCCCTGTACATACAATGATGGAGCTGTCTGTATGGGTAAAGAAGAGGAGAAAGGAAGGCTGGAGTTACTGAACTGAAGTGGTCTGTTTGCCTGCATGCATCAAAGCCCAATAAGACACAAACAGGAGTTTGCAGCCAAGAGCATAAGGAACTTATTAAGGAGGTGGCACCATGCCCAGAGAGAGTCACAGGTGAGTTAATGCTCAAAGACCTGGTTCCCCAATGGCTTCCAAGGGATGGATTATATCGAGGGGGAAATCATTAATCACGGTGACTAAAGGCGTTAGGGCTGTGGTTTCTACTGATTGTCTGGTACTAGCATAGGGAGTAATTGATCATTGTAGCTGGTCCTGATGTCAGCCATGGTGTTGTACTTTCTGACTTTGCAACCATTTGTTTGGTGTGATCATTCCGCTTTCCTGGTCTGGAGCTAAAACACAACTGAGGGCTAGATGTTATCTTTAGTTTGATTGAAAACTCTGTCTCTAGACCCAGGACCTTGTTCCTAAGACCATGGGATGCTAACCAGAGCCTCACTGTCCTAAGGGCTTAATAATTAAGCAAAGGAGAGGGAGGTGGGTGAGTCACAGCACTATTGAGACCATTTTGAGTCAAAGGAGGGGAAAAATCAAAAGAAAAGTCTACATGAAAGAAAAAAGGGCCCTAACTGGTTTGGCTCAGTGGATAGAGCGTCGGCCTACGGACTGAAGGGTCCCAGGTTCGATTCCAGTCAAGGGCATGTACCTTCGTTATGGGCACATCCCCAGTAAGGGGTGTGCAGGAGGCAGCTGATCGATATTTCTCTCATCGATGTTTCTAACTTTCTATCCCTCTCCCTTCCTCTCTGTAAAAAATCAATAAAATATATTTTAAAAAATAAAATAAAATAAAATAGGATTTCTGAGTGGTTACACTGGCACTGCCAGACCAGAGAGGAGACTGGAGCGTAATACCAGACGTGGTGGTTCATGGAAAGGCCGTACAGCCCCGACTTCCTGCTCTCTGGAAAGGATTGATTCTAACCCAGGTTAGATTCAATTTTTTAGCTACTGCATCAAACTCTTGGTTGACATGGGGCCTGGCATTGACCGAGATTACCAGGTCTTTCCCCCACACACTCAGGAATCCTTCAGACCTCCTCACACGCACAATTTACAATTCATTTGGAGGATATCTGTATAAAGCCTGACCTTCATCCTTGTGCAAATCAATCATTTTTAGTGTTTACTTGACATTGCCGACTCCCAGGATAATTGTAAATCTTCCCCTTGTTGTCTATCACTTTCTCCCTTTTCCCCGGCTCTGTTTTGCCATACATGAAATAACCACCAAAGTTATTGCTAAAGATGTTGACAAGATAAGGATGAAGACAGACCCCTAGGGCTCTAATTGGAAGACCCACTAATAGCATCACAGCCATTGATCAACAGACTGCAAAAGCATTGCTCCCCTGAGGCAGATCCACCCTGCAGCCTCACCCTGCCCCTCAGAGTTAACGGTTTCACTCCATACAGACCTCTCAGCGACATCAATGACTAAGTGTTCACCTGGTCGCAGTCTCTCTGGAACCAGCAAGATCAGAAGGAGACACCATTGTTCTGCTCCTTTTGCAGAGACTGCTCTTTCTTATTTGTATTTATTTGTTTATTTATTTTTACATCACCACCCACCCTGTCACTCACTTCGCTTTTGTGCTTTTGGGGTGCACTGCCGCCGGGGGGCGGGGTGGGAGTGAGGGAGTCTTATTTTTATTTTAAAGGTATTTTTCTTTTTCTTATACAAATACAAGAAGAGGAATTGCTGCCCTGGCCAGTGGCTCAGCTGGTTGAAGCAGCATCTTGTACGCTGAGAGGTTGTGGGCTCAATTCCAAGTCAGGGCACATGCCTACGTTGTGGTTTCCATCCCCATGGGGGCGTACGAGAGGAGACCAATCAGTATTTCTTTCTCACATCAATGCTTCACTCCCTCTCTCTCTCTCTCTCTCTCTCTCTCTCTCTCTCTCTCTTCCCCTCTCTCTAAAACCAAAACCAATAAACATATCCTCAGGTGAGGATTAAAAGGGGGAAAAAAGAGGAATTGCTGAATGGTATAGTAGTTTTCCATAGAGGCTACATCAGTTTATCAATTTACATTCCCATCAACAGTGCACACACATTCTCTTTTCTCCAAATTCTCACCAACACTTGTTATTTCTTGTCTTTTTGATAATTGCTATTCTAACAGGTGGGAGGTGGTATCTCATTGTGGTTTTGATTTGCATTTCCCTGATGATGAGTGTGGTTGAGCACCTTTTCATGTGGCTGTTGCCATTTATATGTCTTCTTTGGAAAACTGTCTATTAGGTTCCGTTGTTCATTTTTAAATCAGATTCTTTTTTTTTCTAGTAAGTTGTGTGAGTTCTTTATAATTTGGATATTAACTTCTTATCAGATATATGATTTGCAAATATTTTCTCCTACCCTCATGGTTGCTTTTGCTGTGCAGAAACTTTTTACTTTGATGCAGTTCTACTAGTTTATTTTTGAACTAGTATTGTCTTTGCTTCTGGTGTCAAATCCAAAAAACCATCGCTAAGACCAGTGTCAAGGAGCTTACCCCTATGCTTTCTTCTAGGAGTCTTATGATTTCGGGTCTTATATGTAAGTCTTTTATCCATTGTGAGTTAATTTTTGTGTTTGTGTAAGACAGTGGTCCAGTTTCATTCTCTTGCATGTGGGAAAGCTATCCAGTTTTCCCAACACCATTTATTGAAGAGACTGTCTAGATTCCATTGTATGTTCTTGCCTCCATTGTCAAATATTAATTGAACGTAATGGACATGACATAACCAGGCGAGCTCTTTAAAAAGAAACACAAAGCAATAGAGATTCTTTTCTGTGGGCCCTGATGAAGCCGGCAGCCATGCTGTGAACTGCCTGAGGAGAGGGGCCGCCAATAGGAGCACACACCTCAGTCCTACAACTGCCAGGAACAACTGATTTTGCCAGCAACCTGAGTGAGGCTGCAAGTTCATTCTTCCCACGTTGAGCCTGAAGATGGAAATGAAGTCCAGCTGATACCTTTACTGTCATCTTGTGAGACCCTGAGCAGAGAAACCAGCTAAGTATTTCTGGACTCCTAACCTGTGGAAACTGAGAGATAATAAGCGTATGTTGTTTTAAATGTAATTAATTCATTATGCAGTATCAGAAAGCAGATACACAAAAGTAGAGTGAATAGTATAATGCATTGCTACTCAAACTATAGTCCATGGACCCATGGTGCCCACAATACCCTGAGTGGCCAGATTATTATGATCTCTGAGCACATAATAATCTGGCCACTCTCTCTCTCTATATATATATTAGAGGCCCAGTGCATGAATTCGTGCATGGGTGGGGTCCGGCCAGCCTGGCCAGGGGGAGGGGACATGGGCGGTTGGCTGGCCTGCATGCTGGTCAAACTCCTGTTTGAGGGGACAATTTGCATATTAGCCTTTTATTATATAGGATATATACTGAGTGGCCAGATTATTATGTGTTCAGAGATCAATAATCTGGCCACTCAGTGTATGTTCATTTCTGATCCATGAAGAGTTAAGTACGGGACTTGAGAGTAACATTGGGAAAGTTTCATAGCAGTTTGACATTGCCACGACCTCCAAGTGCACATCACTGGCCTCATCTCAAGGAGCAGGATGTAAACCAGCTTGGATTTGTTCAATTTACATGATCAGTTGTGAATGGTGTGACCTGTATACCAGATACACGTTACAATATATACAATTTTAAGTTTAGTTTGGTGACTGAAATCCAAAAGAATAAAAATGCAAGAAATGTAAGCATTTTTTAATTTTTATAACTTGTTATTTTTAATTATGCTTGCTTTTAATTTAGCAAATTATTAGCTAAATTAGGAAAATGACAATCTAATGATTTATTTTTAACCCTATGTTATTTTGACCACATATTTCAATGACCATGGCTTAATGTAGCAGAAAACCAACCCAAAGAACAAATAAAGCCAGTAAATAATTTTTCTTTGTAGCTTAAAGAATGCACAAATCTGTTAATGTGGCAATTCTAGTATGTGTGCAGTTTGGACATGATGGTGATATGAAGAAGTCTTTTTGACTTTGCCAATAAACATAGCTACTCTGAATAATATAAAATTATGAAAGAGTACTTCGTTAACAAACGTGGTTTGGAGTTTAAGTTTTATGTAGAAGAGGGTGTTCTGATGGGAGAATTTCTGGAACAGTCACCTGGATTGAAGAGCTTGTGAATTGATGCCCTGCTTCCTTCACTGACAAAATCTTGCTACAAAAAAAAAAAAAAATAAAAAAATCAGGTGAACTAAATAGTGCACTTAGTGATTAATTAAGAATCTGTGAATAACATAAAGGCAAATGCATTAATTAAGGGCCCTTCTACTTTTATGAGCAATATGTGGAGTGGAGTGGAGCATAATGATCTCTTGGTGCATGGCGGGGCACAATACTTGTTGGGGAAGAATTCTGTTGGTAAAAATGCAGAACAAGTCCTAGCTGGTTTTGCTCAGTGGATAGAGGGTCGGCCCATGGATTGAAGGGTCTTGGGTTCATTCCGGTCAAGGGCATGTACCTTGGTTGCAAGCTTGATCTCCAGCCCTGGTCTGGGCCCATGCAGGAGACAACCAATTGATGTGTCTCTCACATCTATGTTTCTCTCTTTCTGTCTCTCCTTCTCCCTTCCACTCTCTCTAAAAATTAATGGAAAAATATCCTTGGGTGAGGATTAACAAACAAAACAAAACAAAATGCAGAACAAATTCATCATGTTTCTGTAAGATAAGAAATCAATATTTAAAGATGTGAATTGGACATCTGGACTTGCTGCTTTGTCTGATATCTTAGGTATTTTTAAGGATGTTAAAACTTCCACATTAGGGAGGAATGCAACAAAGATCAAAAATGGCAAAAACAAAAAAAGGGAATGTCGACAGATTTTTATGACATGTCTCAACAATAATCAGGAATGTAGGTGGTAGCCTATTGCTGTACACTTATACACCTGTGACTTCAGATTTTATTTTCCATCAAAAGATAATGCACATGTAAGAAATCTATGGCTCTGGAATCTATTCTTTTCATAAAAAATAGGTCTAATTCAAATTGAACTACAGCTTTACAGGATACATTGATGGCACTGGCTACTGATCAAGGACTGAAGACGAATTTTGAAAATGCAGCACTATTTGCTTCACTTTGAAGAGAAGTTAAAAATGAATATCCTGAGCTTGCTGAAATCACTTTAAAGTCTCTTCTGCTATTCCAATCATCACAGCTCTGTGAGGCTGATTTCCCTGCTAGAAGAGTCATGACAAGGAAACAAAGGACCGTTTAGGTGCACATTGTCCCTGTGAGCAGTGTTGGCATCAATCCACACTAGGTCAGATCAGTTAACAAGCAAGGAGCAAGTTCATTTGTCACATTAAAAGCTTTAAATATTGATGCATATGGTTTTTGTTGAAACTTTCTGCATAGGCATTTAATATGAGAAAAACATGCTTATGCTTTCTCTCTGATGAGTTATGATTGTGGAATGACACAAAGTTACAAATATAACAGCAATCATCGAATACATCACTTATAGACACACATTCAAAACCACATGTGGTTGAAAGATTTTCTTTTTCCACAAGATATGTTTGTTCTGATTATTTTTATTTTAAAAAATTTTACTTATTTTTAAAAAGAGAGAGAGATAGAGACATCAATTCACTGTTCCACTCATTTATGCATGGGGTTGATTCCTGAATGTGCCCTGATGGGGGATGGAATCCATAACCTTAGCATATCAAGTCAATGATCCAACCAATCAAGCTATCCGGCCAGAGCCTGATTATATTTATTAAAATATAATTTATGTGTTGAATCCAATAAATATTAGATTATACTGTATGTTGTATGTCTTTTTTTAATCTTTTTTTGGCAATTCACTTTTATTGCATTTTATAAAAGTGCTAGAGGCCTGGTGCACGAAATTCCTGTGCGGGTACGGTCGCTAGGCCTGGCCTGCGATCAGAGTCATCTTCCCCAGCTACCGGCAGCCAGCCCTACCCCCCGCCGCCACCCACCCCCAGTTCCCCATTCACCATCGATTGATGGGAGCCTGCTGGCTGGGGGAAGGGACCAAGAGGTGGTCAGTGCGCCTCATAATGACTGGTTGAGCGGTCGTTCTGGTCATTCCGCCATTAGGGTCAATTTGCATACTACCCTTTTATTATATAGGATTGGTGTATAATAAATTGAAAATTAAAAAAAAAGCAAACCAGTCCTCTCCCAAATAAATGAGAAGCTACCTGGGTATAAAACTGCAGGGAGTATGCCTGGCTGATGTGGCTCAGTTGGGTAGAGTATTGTCAATACACCAAGATTGTGGGTTTCATCCAGAATCAGCACACATACATGAATCAACCAATGAATGCATAAATAAATGGAACAACAAATAGATGTTTCTCTCCTCCTTCCTCTCTTTCTAAAATCAATAAATTAAAAAAAAAAACTGCAGGGTCAACTTCTCCTCCACAAAGGCCTACCATTCAGTGTCCTTGTCTGCACTGTTCGCCCACTTCTATGTTTGCTGAAGTAAATCCTGGACATCATATCATTTTAGATGCAAGTACTTTAATGCTTATTTCTAAAAGTAATGGCTTAAAAACACGAACCATAGTATCATCACATTCAACAAAATAAGTAATTCCTTGTGATATCCAATACCTGGCTTATATTTACTTTTCCCTGATTATCTCAAAAATGTATTTTTGTATTTTTTCCAAATCAGGATGCAAATAAGTGCCACCCATGGCATTTGGTTGTGACATAGCACATCTCCTTTCATCTAAAGTTGCTGCCTCTCTTTTTTTTTAAAGCATTGTTTGTTGAAATGGTGACATTTGTCCTGTGGAATTTTCCACCTTTCTGGATTTGATTTATTTCTTCCTAGAACTGTCTGTGAACCTGTTTTTCTATCCTTAATAGTTCCTTTTCCTGGACGTTAAGGGCTTTATTAGATTCAGGCTTGTTTTTCTTTAAAATCGCTTCCTAGGCATGTGGAGTGCGTCCTATCACATCACCCCAATGGACATGTGCACGTGATTGCCCACCTGTAGTGACGCTAACTAACCTGGATCAGTGGGTTTACCTTTTCGCCTCGATCCATTCATTATTGATGCCACTGACTTTTACTTAATGGTTAGCAGCCTTTAATAACTGCTACCTAGATCCATTTTTCATTGGGGATTTGCAAATTGGTGATTTTCTAATCTCATTGCTTCATTTATTAGCTTGACTACTTTCTATGGAAAGAAACATTCCTTCTTTATTTTGTTATTTTGAAATATAATCTGCAGAGGAAAATAGGATAAAGATATTAAATTCTTCTATTATCAATTTTCAGAATAACAAATTTGTGCCTTACCTAAGGTGAGTAATTAATTTGGTTTTGGATTTTTTTTTTTTTTTTTTTAGTATCACTATGAACTCATGGATTTTAATATATTTGATATGTTTCAAAACATGTTTTCAAACAAATGATATGTTTGTCATTATTCAAAGGGTCCCATCTTTGGGCAATGAGAGCCCCTTCAAGGTGGCTCTTGGTTCTCTTTTTGTCATCACCCGGCCATCTTGGAGAGCTCCTTGTTGTCAGGCATGACAAGCTGTCCCAAGTTCATCTGATACACTTTTGGCCCAGGCCTAGAATCAGCCATTTCTCTAAGGAATCCTGGTTCTATTTAGAGGGAGTTGGCATTTATGGACCACAGTCGGTGTTCTATGTGTTTAATTTCTTTTTTCTTACTCCTCACCTGAGGATATGCTTATTTATTTGAGAGAGGGAGAAAAAGGGAAGGAGGGAGCGAGGAAGGTAAGGAGAAAGGTAGGGAGAGAGGGGGAGAAACATCAATGTAAGAGAGAAACGTTGATCAATTGCCTCCTTTAGGCACCCCAACTGGGGATCAAACCCGAAACTGGGTATGTGCCCTGACCAGGAATCAAAACCACCTTTTGGTGCATGAGACTATACTCCCACCTGGCAGGGGCTACATGTCTAACGTCCTTAGTTCTCATGGACTAGAAGAATTCACCAAGGACTGAATATAGTAGAGTTTGGGGCTAAGGCCATTGCTTTGCTTTGAGAGTCCATGTATGTGTCACTAGAAAATGACACTTGTACCACCCCCTGAAACATCTAAGTGACTTCATTCATTAACTAAACAAATACTTAATGATTGCCCATCATATCTATTGTCAGGCCTCAGGGCATCCTAGTCCTGCTGTCATGGAGATGACGGTCTAGTGAGAAGAAGACAGCACACACGTGTGATGGGGTTCCGGGGCTGCCTTTCTATAGAGGATGTTTTGATACACATTGACACAGAGGCCTGCAGGAGGTGAGGAAGGATGCCTGTCTGAAGTCTGTGGGGCAGAGGGAGTGGCCAGTGCAGGGGCCCTGAGTCAGGAATATGTGATGTGATTCTAACACTGGAGAGACGAACAAATTCTTTTTTTTTTCTTAAATACATTTTTATTGATTTCAGGGAGGAAGGGAGAGGGAGAGAGAGATGGAAACATCAATGATGAGAGAGAATCATTGACTGGCTGCCTCTTGCATGCCCCATACTGGGGATTCAGATCGCAACCCAGGCATGTGCCCTTGACCAGAATCGAACCCGGAACCTTTCAGTCCACAGGCCAACGCTCTAGCCACTGAGCCAAACCAGCTAGGGCGACAAACTGATTCTTTACTCCTCAAAGTTTCATCTTTTTAAATACCAGTTACAAAATACTTTCTCACAGTAAAAATTTTAAGTTTATGGCTTGCCTTTCAATGGTGATCTTTTATATGGTGACTTTTAGGCCATTACTTCCTGATGTCTTGCAAGATATCCCATCTTCTCCCCCCCACCCATCCTCATATTCTTAAAAATAACTTTATAATTCCAGAAGTCATAGGCCTTTAGTGCAGAATGCATGCAAAGCACAGAGGGAAAACACACACACACACACACACACACACACACACACACACACACACACACAAAAAACACCCCACAGAACAAAATAAAATTAAAACAAAACAGAAGCCATCTGTTACCCGGCCACTCAGAATTAACCTCTGTAATATGGCAGTTGGTAGCCTTCCATTCTTCCACAAAAATGCTGCCCAGCTGGGATTCTGGACCCTGCTTTCCCGCTTTCAGCACGGTCCTCAGTGGCTGTGGAGTTCTAGCTTTTATCTGCTCAGTACTTCTTTGTCAGAGCAGGGGTTTCTTGCTGAGCTATGGCTTACACCTGCTGACTTGAATTGTCCCTTTAGACTTAGGGGGCACTCCCAGAGTGCCCTGTATCCCCATATTTCTCTGTCTCCAGGGGACATGGTGCTGGGTCCTGCCATTTTCACATCACCAACCAGTGCTTGCTTCCTGGTCAGACAGAAGTGACAAGGAGAGCTTGTCCTCACTGTCACCATTTCTCCTTTGAGCTGAGAGTGTGGGGTTGGGGACAGGGGAGAGGAGGCAAGCAAGACTTCAAAGGCAACAGTGGAGCCAGAAATTAATCAATTCTTCTTAAAGAGAGAAGTTAATCAATTCTTCTTAAAGAATTTTTGTTAGTGTAAAGCGGAATTTCATTGACTGAGTTTGCTTCTCTTCCCTGAGGCTGTGTGTGGTATTATCATAGGGGACCTGGTCTTTTGGTCAGTCTCATCACCAGTTGTCTGAACCCTTGCATATGTGAAACATTCTTTTTTAAAAATGTTTTTATTGATTTCAGAGTGGAGGGAGAGGGGGAGAGAGAGATAGAAACATCAATGAGCCCTGGCCGGTTTGGCTCAGTGGATAGAGCGTCGGCCTGTGGACCAAAGGATCCTGGGTTCGATTCTGGTCAGGGGCACGTACCTCGGTTATAGGCTCCTCCCCATCCCTGGTGCAGGAGGCAACCAATCAATTTGTTTCTCTCACATTGATGTTTCTCTGTGTCTTTCCCTCTCTCTACTACTCTGCCTAAAAATCAATGGAAAAATATCCTTGGGTGAGGATTAACAAAAAAAAGAGAGAGAGAGAGAGAGAAAAGAAACATTAATAATGAGAGAGAATCATTGATTGTCTGCCTCTTGCATGCCCCCTATTGGGGATTGAGCCCACAACCTGGGCATGTGTCCTGATGGGGAATCGAACCATAACCTCTTGGTTCATAGGTCGACACTCAACCACTGAGCCACACCAGCTGGGCTGTGAAACATTCTTAACAAATTTAGACACATGAGGGAAAAATGACCCAAATGAGAACAAATAGGTACCAGGTGTTAGGGGAAACAATTCAACATACAACAGGTATCTTGATACTAACAAAAATACCTGGGCATTGTCCCAGCCAAGTGGCTCAGTTGGTTGGAGTGTCATCCCGTATGCCAAAAGGTTGTGAGTTTGATTCCCAGTAGGGCACATACCTGGATTGTGTGTTTGATCCCTGGTTGGGGTACATGCAGGAGGCAGCCAATCAATGTTTTCCTCTCTTTTTCTGTCTCTCTCTACCTCTCTCTCAAAAAAGAAAAAAAGAAAGGAAGGAAGGAAGGAAGGAAGGAAGGAAGGAAGGAAGGAAGGAAGGAAGGAAGGAAGGAAGAGAGAGAGAGAGAGAGAGAGAGAGAGAGAGAGAGAGAGAGAGAGAGAGAGAGAGAGAAAGGAAGGAAGGAAGGAAGGAAGGAAGGAAGGAAGGAAGGAAGGAAGGAAATAAGGAAGGAAATCTTAGTCTTTTTGAGAGGTGACACAGCACAGTGGTTAGGAGAGGATTCTGGCATCACCATGTCAAGCTTCAACCCTTAGCTTGGCCACTTCTGAGCTGTGTGATCTTGGGAAAGATAGTAGGCAATCTGTACCTTAGTTTCTGCATCTGGAAAATGGGGACGAAGCCATAGAAGCACCGGCCTCTCTGGGGTTATACGGGGATCCTGTGAGTTGGCATGTGTCCAGCACTTAGCACAGTGCTGGCCCATGGCAGGTGCTCCCCCGCATTAGCTATGTTTATTGACCTGAGCTTTTCATGGTATTTACCTTCCTCATCTTCACAACAACCCAGTTAACTATGTATTGTCATCACCCCCATTTTACAGAGGGCTTAACTGAGGCACAGACTGGTTGGTAACTAGTCCAAGGTCACATGCTGGAAATTGGCACAGCTGGTATCCAAACCTGAGTGGTCCCTGGCAGAGCCTGCTCTTCATGGTGATGTCTGCAAGAGGAAGTGCCAGGCTGCTTTTGTGGGGCAGATGCAGGGCAGGTCCTGGGGTACAACACAAGTGCCACAGTGGAGCATGGTGTGTGGAGGTCAGGGAAGGCTTCCTGGAGGAGGGGACCCTGAGCCGAGTCAGACCAAGGGGGTTGAATGGAGGCAGCCTCGCTCCCTAACAGTGTGACCTTCTTTCCTCACTGGCTAAAGAGGGCTGTTGTGAAAAGGAAACACGCACCATAAGCAGAAGCGCCAGCGTTAGCATTCCACACACTCCTGATAACAGGGGCTGCTTTCGAATCACACACCCTCATGTTATTATATTCACTCCCAGGAGCAAATCCCAGCCTACGAGCAAATACAGCTCTTTAAAAATACAACTACACAGATGGTGACCAGACTTAGTGTGGGGATCACATTGTTCAGTATAAAAATGTCGAATCACTATGTTGTACCCCTGAAACTAATATAATATTGTGTGCCAACTATACGTTAATCAGATATTATTTAAAAAGTGAAAATAGCCCGGCCAGCATGGCTCAGTGGTTGAGTGTTGACTTATGAATCAGGAGGTCACGGTTTGATTTGATTCCCGGTTAGGGCACATGCCCAGGTTGCAGGCTTAATTCCCAATGTGGGGCATGCAGGAGGCAGCTGATCAATGATTCTCTCTCACCATTGATGCTTGAGAACATCTATCTCTCCTTCTTCCTTCCTCTCTGAAATCAATGAAAAATATTTTTTAAAAATGAAAATACACTGACACGGGGAAGAACGAGGTTTCTAACGGTGCTGCGATGGTTTCACCTCAGCCTGTTTTCTGCAGCTCCTGCCATGCTGTCTCCCTCTTTCCTCCGGACTCGCCTGCCACAAGCCTCATTAAATGCTGGGAGATTTGCAGAACCGCAACCAGATTTCCCGTCCCCAGTGCGGCCTTCCTTCTTGAGCGATAGCATCAACGATGTCTCCCTCACACTGAGCACACAACCAGGGAGGTGTGATTAGGGCTGTGGGGGAACGCGGCTCCCGGGATCACGGCCGGGTAATGATGCCTCGGAAAGACTGTGTAATTTCTCCACCGAGTGCAACTGAGTGAGGCAAGTTGCTGAGACAAATGATATAAGCATGTCATTGCATAAAATGGACGTGTCCCCCCTGTGGTATTTAATAATTTATACTTGAAAAAGACAAGTAGCTGTCCAACGAGCTAATTAAAAACACCGGCTTGCACAGACGGGAAGTGCGGTTCTTAGGAAAGTGTCCATTTGCTACCCTGACAGCTTCTAAGAAGCGCATGTGTCTGTGCTCCAGGTACACAGACAAGACGTAGCCGCCAGGGAAAGTTGACTGCAGAGAACAGATGCATCTATGAGCCTCTCCCGTGACGACACAGCCCTTGGCACAGAATCAGACGATAGATGAAGCAAGTGCCTGCAGAAAAAATGCAGTTCTCACCAAACAAGGGAATTGGAACCTTTTAAAAATATATAATTTTTTAATTGATTTCAGAGAGGAAGGGAGAAGGAGAGAGAGAGAAACATCAATGATGAGAGAGAATCATTGATCAGCTGCCTCCTGCAGGGGGGCTGAGCCTGCAACCCAGGCATGTGCCCTGAACGGGAATGGAACTATGACCTCCGAACTGTGACCTTCTGATTCATAGGTCAATTCTCAACCACTGAGCCACGCTGCTGGGTGGAGATTGGAACCTTTTTGATCCCAATGTCAGCCTGTGGTCCACACATCTCCCCCAGCTCATCAAGGAGCAGATTCGTTGGGCATCAGCACCAGGCATCCCTCCGTGGGACGAGGACCTCACTGAGGAGCAGCTCTCCGACAAAGTGGCCCAGGCGAAGGCTCCACAGGACTGCCAGTTCCCCAGGCTGTGGGGGTGCAGACCCAGCCTCTGCTCTCTCCCCACGGTCCTCTAATCCAGCGGTCGCCAAGCTTTCAGACCTCACGAACCACCAGTGGTCCATGGGCCACCGGTTGGCGACCGCTGCTCTAAACAACAGTAAATGGACAAAAGCAAAAACAAAACAGGCAGAAGTCCCCGATGGTGAAGAGACTAGGCCAAGCGGCCACAGCAGAGAGAGGAGACGAACAAAAATTTGGAAATCAGATCTCTGAGTGATTGACCTAGTAAACCAGAGAAAGCCAAGAGCCCAGGCCTGGAAGATGCCAGAGGCATGACGGGACTGAGAACAGGTGCAGTCAAGGCCCGAGAAAACAAAAACAGGCCCTCCTGGCTGGGAGCTGGTCTGATATGTACAGCTAGGCCATGGTATTCAGTCACCTAGAACACCTGCATCAGACGAGGCCACTCGGTGATGTGAGATGAAGATGGAAACAAGACCATCCCATGAGCACGCCAGCACACCAAGGAGAACAGGAATATTGCCGAGACCTGCAGAATGGCCCTGACCCCTTTCATGACTCATATAATGACCGAGGCTTCTTTACTAACTGCAGCCTTCCCCCGACTCCTAGATGAGATCACATCATCACAGGGTCACTCCTCATCCAGGCAGCACCCAATCCCCAGAAAACCGCCACTTTGCTGAACCTCCTCCAAATCACCTAACTCAAGTCCAAATCATACTCTAAGTCAAGCATGTCAAACTCAAAGGCTAACATGGGCCAAATAAATGAGGCATGTGGCTTGTGGGCCGTGAGTTTGACATGCTTGCTCTAAGTCCTTCCCCACACTCTTCCAGGGCACCCACAGTTCTCATTGCAACAAGACAATAAGCCCCACTTTGTCTGACTAGAGGTGTGCTCCTGTGGACTGTGACTTATGAACACCAAAAGGCCCAGTTCTCTCTCCTCTCTCCTCGCCATCCACCCTGCCCCAGTTTAGACAGCCAGGGATGGCAGGGTGCCCTGGAGAGGCTGGGCCTGGGGACTGAGGCGGGGGCACACCAGGCCCTGCTGGAGGAAAGGCACTGCTCCAGAACGGGGCATTAAATGACTGGTGACATCACAGCAAGACTCCCAACCCTCTCCCCCACCTGGCCCTCAGAAAAGACAAAGGAATACACAAGAATCTCACAGGAGGCAGAGACAATGGCTAGAAATGAAGAGAATATCTAAAGTGGAAGCATATTCCTCAACAAATAAATAACAAGAAAAGAAGAGTTGGAAGGAAAATTATACATTAAAAGAGAGTTTAGAGCTTAATTAACTTAATAGTAAAGTGTAGACTTTACTTGGATTCTGATTTAAACACAGCCATTTAAAAAACATCGTTTAGGAAACCATCAGAGAAAGATGAATATCGCCTGCATATTTGATGATATGAAGGAATGATCATCAAACGTTTTTAGATGTGATCATTGTATTGTGGTTATATTTACACAGAAGATTCCTCATGTCACAGCGATACATATGGGGATATTGAAAGGTGAAACGCTTTGAATTCTGGAATTTGCTTCAAAAGAATCCTCGGGGGAGTGGGGTGAAGATGAGTGAACCAAGGCTGGCAGAAGTGGAATTGTCAAAGCTGGGTGGGGGGTATTAGAGAGGCTTATCATCTATTAGCTCATTTTTGCACGTTTGAAATTTTCCACAAGGAAAAGTGAACAAAAACAAGGAAAACAAAACAAAAATCTCCTGTCAATTAAAAACAAACAAACAAAAACACCCACCTTTGAGACTGAAAGTTGTTCTGAAAGGAAGGGATTATTGAGCCTGGTCTGAACCAGCAGCAGGGCTGGGTGAAGACAGAGTCCTCTGTCTGGGGGTGATTGGGCTCTTTTATACAACGAGTTTGGAGACGAAAAATGTAAGTTGTTTTGCATTTACTTTCCCTATTGATGGGGAGAAATCGGGAGGTGAAGCAGGGCAAGTTCTGGGATAAGTAATCTACTTGTTGCTTCTGGACTGGTTGTGGGCAATGTCTGGAAGGCCCATGTGGAAGCAGGATGCAGTGGCATCTAGGAGTCGGCTATTCATAGACAATTGCTGGGAAGGCTGCCTGGAAATTGATCAGATTTCAACACACATTCAGGAATGCAATCGGTCTGTTTACTGATGAACTCTCCTTGTCTCTTCCTCTCACGCTCCCGCCTGCTGTAATTAATTTAGAACATCTCGGCATGTTTTCTCTTCTAAACTCCCAAAGTATCACTTTCTGTAACCTCCACCAAATTCCTCAGCTTATTCATTCCTGACCTAGACCCTAAGCTTGGAAGATGTCAGGGCAGTCTGTCCTCAAAGATTGCAGACACAGAAAGAAAGCTTTGGAAAGCAATTTGAAAATGGCATAAAGGGAGGTAAGAGACAGCCCCAAGCACATTGTACATCGAGGTCTTTTCTCTTCCTCACTTCTTTGGCCCCACCCCTAGGAAGAATAGTATCTGCCCACAAGGTCCCTTTCATACCCCAGCACCCACCTTGGGGACTCTGGAGGGCAAAATGCAGGTGGTAACTATGGGGTCCGATTTGGCCCTGGATGAAGGAAGCAGGGTGGTTGCCTTTGGTGAAAGGGAGGAGATGAAAATGCCCTCACTGACCTGGTGACAGGTGGGAGGTGAGCGTCAGGCCTGGAGGATGACCTGGTGGCACCTGGTTGTTGGCAGATGGAGGTTGGGGTGACTCCTGGAGGCAAGGAGCTGGAGCTCTGGGGGGCATTTGTAAGGGATGCTGCATAAGGGGCTGTGATTCCTAAAAATTCCCTCTACAATGTTAATCTCTGGAGAAGAGTCCTTCATCTCAGACTGAGTACAGTTCACTTGGAGACCCAGCAGCAGCTTGAAAAGGAGTGTTCTTTTTTCTTTATCAAGACATTTCCAAGGGCTTTCCTGCTTTTGAGCAACTTACCTAGCTTTTCGTATTTTTTTGAGACTTGTTTTCAGCCTTATTGAAATACAAATAAAAATGTTTTTTCTATCTTTGTAACAAAAAGTACCTTTATGCTTTACATATAAGGGCTTTCACCAACTCTGTGGAACTGGGGATTCAGTTAATGATGGCTAGATGGAAATTTGTGGCTAATACAGAGCTATTTCTAAAAATAGACGGTTATCAGTGCAATTCATTCACCAGGAAAGGGCCCATCAAAACAGTCCTGAAAAACAGGCACAGGCCAGAGCCATGTGTCCTGACCTCCTTGGGATAATGCACCCCTCCAAGAGTCTAATGGAAGATGGGAACGCCTCAACACCCGTGTGCACACATTTTGCATATAATTTTAGAGGGTTCACTGAACCCTCTTGAGCAAGAACAACAAAGAGCTGGGAGGAAGCGATGGACCATTTACATTTCAAAAGGATTCTTTGCTCCAAAAAAAAAAAAAAAAGGATTTACTAAGGCTTAAATGCCTTTCAGTAAATTCCAGTTGGTTTATTTGATTTGCAAATATTCTATTTCTGTAAGACTTTACAGCTAAGACACTGTTTAATCCATTCAAGCCTAGTCCCTACACAAATCCATTAATGACACAAACAAGAAATGCTTTAAACAAATGTTCATTTCCCTCTTCTCTGTGCTGGCCAGACCTATGGGCAGCAGAATAGACACTGTTTCGTGTGGAGCGTTGGCTGAGAAGAGCAGGTCTGGGCTGTGGCTGGCCGCATCTTCAGCACCTAGGACAGCTCTTAGTACTAGCGATTGGATCAGTGTGTGAAGAACCCAAAGTAAGCTGTGAAGAAAGCTGAGTGCTGTAAGGGTTGGGGCGAAGGGGAGAAACTTCCGTGGAAGGAGGCGGGAAGGGATCAGGGAAGATGTCCCCAGGGAGGAGAGATTTACGCTGAGCATTGAAGGATGCGACCTGGGGAAGAGTGTTTCTGAAGGGAAGACCAGTGTGTGCAAAACCCCAAGTCCAGAGAAGTGCACCATGGTGAGGCATAGGATCAGCGTGGGAGGAACCAGACACCTGGCCTCCAGGCCAGGGTCAAGATCTGCGGCTTTAGTTCTGGATACTACGGGAAGCAATTGGAAAGTTTAAGCCATGGAATGAGGTGATTCGATCTACATTTTCAGAAAAGTTGCTCTGGCAGCTGTGTAAAGAATAAACTATTGGGCCCTAGCTGGTTTGGCTCAGTGGACAGAGCATCGGCCTGTGGACTGAAGGGTCCCAGGTTCGATTCCGGTCAGGGCACATGACCGGGTTGCAGCTCAATCCCCAGTAGGGGGTGTGCAGGAGGCAGCCAATCAATGATTCTCTCTTATCATTGATATTTCTATCTCTCTCTCCCTCCCCCTTCCTCTCTGAAATAATATATAAATAATATATATCTATATATATAGATATATATATATATATCTATATATACATATATATATATAAACAAACTATTGGGAGTGGATGACAAAGGGGACAGCTGAAGGCTGGTCATCTGTACAAGAGATAATGGTGGGTAGGGGGTGAGTTGGGGGTGTCAAGAAATGGTTGGGGTAAGGACCCTGGAAGGAAAGTCAGCCATCCAGGTGGAAAGCAGGAACTTTGAGGTGTCCTCTGGAGAGGACCTGCGGGGTCTGGGGGCCCGATGTCTCCCAGGAGAGATGGGCACCGGGCTGAAGGAGAGTATGGGGTAGAGGTCCCTTTGGGGCATTTTCCTAGAGAGGGGGGAGTGCACAGAGAATAGGCAGACTCTCTTCCCAGTGTCCTTTGCTGCTTTTGCTTGCTGTTTTTGGGGGCTGATTTGTAAATGTTCCTAGCAGGGCCCATATCAAGCCACCAGCTTAACCTTACTGAACATCACTATATAATCCTTCCACCATGGATACGAGGGACCTCAAGGACATAGATAGTAATGAAACAGTAATGAAGAAAGGAGTTTTGAGTATTTTTACCTTCATTTTTAATATAATGTTTCCTTGTAAGTTTACATAATTTAATTTTTAATAATGACTGTTGAAGAACTGGCTTGGACTGTTCCTGAAAATTTAATAATCAGCTCTCCAGGGGTGGTACAAGCCAGGTCTGGAGGCCACTGGCTGATGCCCGGGGCGGGATTGAGCTCTGATGTTCAGGGTCCTTTCCCACAGAGCTCTCCTGCTGCTGGGAGGCTCGTTCCTGCCCCAGGAAACTGGAGGGCAGGACACATGACTGGCTGACTTCTTTTTCCTTTCCAGTGTAGAATCATGTATTCTTTTTTTTTAAAAAAAACACACAATATATTTTTATTGATTTCTGAGAGGGAGAGGGAGAGAGAGAGATAGAACCATCAATGATGAGAGAGAATCATTGATCGGCTGCCTCTTGCATGCCCCACATTGGAGATTGAGCCTGCAACCTGGGCCTGTGCCCTGACCAGGAATCAAACCATGACCTCCTGGTTCATAGGTCGATGCTCAACCATTGAGCCACGCCAGCCAGACTACAAGTATGTATTCTTTTCTAAGAAAAGTTACTGAAGTATAGCTGGCATACAATATTGTATTAGTTTCAGGTGTACAGCACAGTGATTCGACATTTATACACCCTCCGATGTGATCACATCACTAAGTCTATTGGCCATCTATCACCGTGTGGTTTTAGGATGGAATGGACTAGACGCCCTGTGTGGCGCTGCTAAGAAGAGCTCAGAGCTGGGACAGCTGAGCCAGCCTGTGAGATGGCACCTTTCCTGTAATGCAGGTCCAGGAACTGTCTGATTTTTGACCCCAAAAGAACAAAACACATTTAAAACATGCATTTACAAGTGTCATCTGAGCTGGAATGACTATAATAAGAAATATATCAGTGTTAAATGAGAGCGAAGATGAAGCACCCGCCGCGCTATTAGTCAGCGCTTTAAGGCTATATTATTGTGAAGTTCAGAAAGAGAGTTAAAGGCTCTATTTAAATGCAAATGTGCCATAAACCCGACTAAGAGCAGTGCATCTTGGGAATGCTCTCTCCCTTCTTTCAGCAGGCTCTGCGGGTAACAGTGTTGCTATTTTTCACCTTAGAGAAGAAGTCTGAGAAGCCCTGTGCGGTTGCAGTGCAGCTGCCGTGATCGCATGGGGTTCTGGAGGCACTTAGGGCATATCTGGGCCTTCTTCTGGGGCAGGTTTGGTACCTGTGCCCCTGGGCCCTGTGGGACTGGCCAAGCGGCGCAGAAGCCCGGGGCATCCACTGGACAGGGCCTTGGGCTAAGGGGGAGCTGTCCTGCCCCGGCCCATCTGGTTACAGTGTCCAGAGGAGCCGAAACTGACTTTGCCCACAGCCCAGGACGCATGGGGTTTCCTGAGCCAAGGCCTGAATGACACACTCCTCAAAAGGAGGCAAACACAGTGCCTGACTCAGGGGACGTGCCCTGCCAGTGCTGACCTCTGAACCCTCCTGCCTCGTGCAGAAAGAGGCGGGGCGGTGACCAAACCTTACTGAGCCTCATGCTGTGCCAGGTGCCATGTCACCTTCCAGGGGCCCTGAGGAGGAAGTATTATTGCCCTGACTTGATGGAGAGGCTGGAAAGAGGGGGCATGGAACAGTGATGGCTGTTGGCATTAGGGCTCTGTAGGGGGCTGACCCTAGTCCTAAGCCTGTGTGTGGAGAGAACTGGGCACCAGGCAGCTGGGGAAGAGCTTGGCAGGCAGCCTGGCCTGGCACTGGGGGAAGCCATCTGCTCTCAGAGGCATCAGGAGCAGATGCCTTGGTCTCCATCCCCACCAAGGCCTGGCCCACTCTGGGAGCAGTCAGGGGACCCAGGGTATATTCAAAGGCCCTCGGGTATCCGTAGGCCTATGCCCTTGACTAAGAGGAGACTATGCACTTGAAAGCCCCCCAAACCCATAGACCAGTCTAAGAACCAACTGGTTCAAGGTGAACTCTGTCAGGGAGCAGGCAAAGCCACCCAGCACAGCTCACCCCATCTCTGTCACTGAACTGGGCACCTTAGGGTGGGGCCATGGTCTCAGCACCTGGAGTAGGGCCCAGCTCATGTGAGCAAGCAATAAATATGTTGAGTTTTTAGAAACTATTAAGTATATAGGTATGTAATATGTATAAGTGCAGAATTTCTATTTAAAATACTATACATTAAAAAATTTTAATAGAAAATTAGCATTTATGTAGCTCTTCTTACTTCTGTTTATTTGGAGCAATTGAGGATTTGAAGGACCTTGTGCTAAGGTGGTTTGAAGGACCTTGTGCTAAGGTGGGTTACTCTCGCCTACCTTCCTCCCCTCCCCGAATAACCCCCTCTCCCCAGGACTCACAGAAAGAACTCCAGGGCCATCCAGGGTTGTGAAAACCTCTACTCCCTTTTTCTTTCTCTATTTTGGGGACACCAAGGGAGTGGGCACATTTTGGGTCTGGGGTTGCTTTCTGCCTGGGAGAAGGGGCTGGAGCCAGGGTCAGGGCTGGAGAAGGAGGTGCTCAGGGCTTAGAGAGAACTGGTTCAGGCAGGGCAGCACCCACGCAGCTCACCTCCTGGGAGTCCTGCCTGGCAGGGTCCACCTTCGGAGGACTGACTGCCGAGGAGAGAGGCCCCCACCTCTGGGAGCAAGAGAAGAGGAGCACCTACCAAGGGTGAATGAGACAAGCCATCGCGTTTGGAGAGCTCACCACGCACTATCTTACGTGATCTTCCCTCAGACTCCCTGTTTATAGATGACATCATTTTTTTTTTTAGTTAATAATTTTTTATTGAGGTAACGCTGCTTAATAACTTTATATAAGGTTTGGGTGTACAACATTATAATTTGGTATCTGTATACTCTATTGCGTGTTCACCACCAAAAGTCTAGTCTCCATCCGATACTATATATTTGACCCCCTTTACCCCTTTTCGTCCTCCCCATACCTTTTTCGTTTTGGTAACCACCATTCTGTTGTCTGTATCTATAAGTTTGTTTGTTTTGTGTGTTTTTTTTAATTCATTTGTTACATTTTTGTTTTATGTTCTACACGTGAGAGAAATCATATGGTTTTTGTCCTTTTGCTCTGACTTATTTCACTTAGTATAATACCCTCAAGATCCATCCATATTGTAGCAAATAGCAATAATTCATCTTTTTTATGGCAGAGTAGTATTCCATTGTGTGTGTGTGTGTGTGTGTGTATATATAAACAGATGATTGGATAAAGATGTGACATACATAGGTCACATCTTTATCCAGTCATCCATGAATGGACACTTAAGTTGTTTCCATACCTTGGCTATGGTAAATAATGCTGCAATAAACATAGGGGTCCATATATCTTCTAGAATTAGTGCTTTCATATTCTTTGGGTAAATATCCAGAAGTGGGATTGCTGGGTCATATGGCAGGTCTCTTCTTAATTTCTTGAGGAAGCTTCATACTGTTTTCCAAACTGGCAGCACCAGTTTACATTCCCACCAGCAGTGCAAGTGGACTCCCTTTCCCCACATTTGCTCCAACCCTTGTTATTTTTTGCTATTTTGATGACACCCATTCTAACAGGTGTGAGATGATAGCTCATCATGGTTTTGATTTGCATTTCCCTAATAATTAGTGATGTTGAACATCTTCTTATGTGCCTGTTGACCATATATATGTCTTCCTTGGAAAAATGTTGATTCCAGATCCTTTGCCTTGTTTTTTTAATGGAGTTGTTTGTTTTTAAGTTATGTAAGTTCTTTTATATTTTGGGTATCAACCTCTTATCAGTTGTATCATTTCCAAATATCTTCTCCTATTTGATTGGTTGCCTTTTTGTTTTGTTGATGGTTTCCTTTGCTGTGCAGAAGCTTTTTAGTTTGATGTAGTCCCATTTGTTAATTTTTTGTTTTGTTTCCCTGGAGTCAAATTCACAAAAAAACCACTGATACTACCACTGCAGATGATATGATCTTGAATCGAGAAAATCCTCAGGAATGCACTAAAACACTATTACAACTAATAAATGTGGTCAGCAAAGTTGCAGAATTCAAGATCAATATACAAAACACATACACTTGCAGTAAATAATTCAAAAGTGAAATTAAGAAAATAATTCGATTTATAATAGCACCAGAAAAGTAAAACAGGAGTACATTTACCTAAAGAAGGGTAAGCCTTGAACACTGAGCTATAAACTATAAAACACTGAACTATAAACTATAAAACATTAATGAAAGAAATTAAAGAAGACCTAAGTAAATAAAGGCAATCCATGTTCATAGATTGGAAGACAATTACTTTAAGATGGTAACACTCCCTAATTAATGAACAGATTCAGCACAATCCCTGTAAAATCCCAGGTGCCTTTTGGGCTGAGATTGACAATATTTATATTCTTAATTTTCATATGGAAATGCAAGGAACCCATAATAGCCAAAATATCTTGAAAAAGAAGAACAAAGTTGCAGGACTTACACTTGCCTATTTCACATTTACTACAAAGCTACAGTGTCAATAAAATGTGGTATTGGCCTAAGAGTAGACATATAGACCAATACAATCAAATTCAAAGTCTGGAAAGAAATATATATTTAGATATCAATTTTTAAAATGTTTTTATTGACTTGAGAGAGAGAGAGAGAGAGAGAGAGAGAGAGAGAGAGAGAGATGAGAGAGATACATTGATCAGTTGCCTCCTGTACACACCCCAACTGGGGACGGAACCTGAACCTGGGCATGTGCCCTGATCAGGAATTGAACCAGTGACCTTTCAGTTCATGGGGAAGATGCTCAACCAACTGAGCCACACTGGTCAGGGATAAACTATTATATTTAATTCAATTGATTTTCAACAAGGATACCAAGACACTTCAATAGGGAAAAAATAGCCTTTTCAACAAACGGTACTGAGACAAATGGATATTCACATACAAAAGATCCCTTCTTCAAACATAAAAATTAACTCTAATGGATCCTAAACCTAAATGTTAGAGCCAAAACTACAAAACTCATAGAAAAAAAATAGGCATAAACATTTATAACCTTGGATTAGAAGAAGCATTCTTAAATATAATACCAAAAGCACAAACAACAAATAAAAAAAAGATAAAATGGACTTCATCAAAATTAAATACTTTTGTGCTTTAAAAGATACCACCAGGAAAATGAAAAGACAACTTATAGAATAGGAGAAAATATTTGCAAATCATATACTGATAAGGGACTTGTATCTAGAGTATACAAAGAATACTTACAAAACAATAATAAAAAAGACAACATTAATTTAAAAATAAGCAAAGGATCTGAATAGCCATTTCCCGAAAGAAGATATACAAATGGCTAATAAGCAGATGAAAAGATGCCTCAAGGTCATTATCAATTGGGGAAATGCAAATTAAAACCATAAAGAGCCCTAGCTGGTTTGGCTCAGTGGATAGAGCATCGGCCTGCAGACTGAAGGGTCCCAGGTTCAATTCCGGTCAAGGGCACATGCCTGGGTTGCAGGCTCGATCCCCAGTAGGAGCCGTGCATGAGGAGCCGATCAATGATTCTTCTCATTGATGTTTCTATCTCTCTCTCCCTCTCCCTTCCCCTCTGAAATCAATAAAAATATATTATAAAAAAAACTGTACTGAGATATTAATTCATACTCAATAAGGTGGCTACCGTTTTTTAAAAAACCGATAATAGCAACTTTTGTAAAAACAACACCTCTCATACACTGGCAGTGGGAATGTAAATGGTATAGCTGCTTTGGCAAAGTGGCAGTTCCTCAAAAAGATAAACATAGAGTTACCATTTGACCCAGCAATTTCACTGCTAAGTGTATACCCCAAAGAAATGAAAACATTAAGTTCACATAAAAACTTGTACACAAATGTTTGTAGCTATATCATGCTACAAAAAGTGAAAATAGCCCAAATATCTATCAACTGATGAATGAATCAATCAAAGGTGGTATATCCATACAATGTAATATTACTTGACCATAAAAAGAAATGAAGTAACTGATGCAGCATGGGTGAACCTTGAAAATATTATGGTAAGAGAAATAAATCAGTAAAAAAGACCACATGTTATATTATTCCATTTATATGAATTGTACAGAATAGGCAAATCCTTAGAGACGGAAATTAGATTAACTGCCTAGGGCTGAGAGGATGGGAGAAATGAAGAGTGGCTACTAATGGGTACTGGGTTTCTTTCTGGGGTGATAAAAATGTTCTGAAATGTGGTAAATGTTTCCACAACTCTGCATATACACAAAATAATTGAATTGTGTGGTATGTGAATTATATCCCAAGAAGGCATTTAAAGAAAAGAATGGCCTGGGCTGGGTGACTCAATTGGTTGGCGCGCGTCCCATATACCCAAAAGGTTGCAGGTTTGATTCCTGGTCTGGGTGTATATATGTGGCAACAACCTATCATTGTTTCTCTCTCTCTCTCTCTCTCTCTCTCTCTCTCTCTCTCTCTCTCTCTCTCTCAAATCAATAAACATATTCTTAGGTGAAGATTTAAAAAATAATAATAAAAGAATACATCAACAAAAGCTTTAGTGCTTGGAGATTTTTAAAGTAAGGTTTAAAACTACAAATCCAATTTTAAAAATTGTTGTAAGGACTATTTGAGTTATTTATTTTACATCGGGTGAGTTTTGATAGTTTGTAGGTTTTGAGGATTGGGTCCATTTCATTTGCAAGTAGATGCTATTGTTGTTTTAATGCCTTGTGATCTGTAGTTATATTCTCTTTTGCACTCCTGATTTGGATATTTCTGTCCTCTCTATTTGTCAGTCTGACTAGAGGTACGTGAATTGTATTGGTCTTTCAAAAAACCACCTTTTATTTTCATTGATTTTCTCTGTTTTTCTATTTTCAGTTTCATTAATAACTGTTCTTTATTATTTTCTTCCTCCTAATTGCTTTGGAGGAAGAAACACCCAATGCCCTCACCTTCTTAGGAGGCAAGCTTAGATGTTTGCTTTGAGACTTTTCTCATTTTGTAATATACATAACAATAGAATTGTTTACAGAAATGTGGTCAGCAAAGTTGCAGAATTCAAGATCAATATACAAAAAATATACACTTGCAGTAAATAATTCAAAAGTGAAATTAAGAAAATAATTCGATTTATAATAGCACCTGAAAAGTAAAACAGGAATACATTTACCTAAAGAAGGGTAAGCCTTGAACACTGAAAACTATAAAACATTGTATAATTCTATTGTATTGTATACTTCATAATTTAATGCAGTAAATTCTCCTTCCACTTTAGCTATATCCCATAAATTTAGATATATCGAATTTTCTTCCACTTTGATACACTTATTTTATTAAATGATTGGGGTGACATTGGTTAATAGGGTTACATAGGTTTCAAGTGTACATTTCTATGATACAGGATCTGTATATTGCATTGTGTTACTACCAACCAAAGTCAAATCATCTTCTGTCACCATATATCTGGCCCCCTTTACCCTCTACAATCCCCTTTACCCCCTTCCCTGGTAATCACCACACTGTTGTCTGTCCGTATCCATGAGTTCCATGTATGTGTGAAATCATATGGTTCTTAGCTTTTTCTGACTGACTTATTTCGCTTGGCATAATATTCTCAAGGTCCATCCACATTGTTGCAAATGGCAGTACATTTTAATACAGTTAAAAATTTCCTTTGAGATTTCCTTTTTTAAAAGTGTGTTTTTTCCTAGTGTCTGGAGATTCCTCAGTTATCCTCCTGTCATTAATTTCTAGTTTAATTCCATTATAGTCAGAAAGCATATTTTGTATGATTTCAATCCTTTTAAATTTGTTAAGATTTAATATATGACTCACGATATGGTCTATCTTGGTAAATGTTCTGTGTGCACTTGGAAAGAACGTGTAGTCTGCTGTTGTGTGGAGTGTTCTATAAATATAAACTAATTCCAGTGAGTTGATGGCATTGTTCAATTCCATTCGTGCTAATGTTCTGTCTACTATTTCTGTATATTACATAGAGAGGAATGTTACTGTTTCCAAGTATAATTGTGGACATATCTACTCCTTTTCTGCTTGGACAATTTTTTTGTTTCTTACATTGTGAGTCTCTATTCTCAGGTGCTTATAGATTCAGGATTGTTATGGATTCTTGGTGAATTGATTCTTCTCTCAATATGTAATGTCTCTCTCTAACTGTGGTAATTTTCTTTACTCTGAAGTTTACTTTGATGTTAATGTCACTCTTGCTTTGGTTTTTCAGGGCTTCCATAGTGTAATTTTTTCCACATATATATATATATATTTTTATTTTTTTTTTTTTTACCTATCTATATATATAAAAGCCTAAGTGACCATTCAACCGTTCGACCATTGACCGGTAACTATGACACACACTGACCACCAGGGGGCAGATGCTCAGTGCACAGGCATGGAAACATGGAACAGACTGTTGAATCTCAGAGGGAAGGGAGGAGGGGGGAAGATGGGAAGAGATTAACCAAAGATCTTATATGGCCTGTGGGGATCGGGCCGAACCTCAGATTGTGAGAGGGCACAGGCCAGGCCGAGGGATCCCACTGGTGCACGAATCCATGCACTGGGCCTCTAGTATCATAATATTTGAAGAGTTTCTTGTAGACAGCATGTACTTGGGTCATTTTTTAAAATCCATTCTGCTGATCTCTATCTTTTAATTGATGCATTCACTTCACTTACACTTAATGTAATTGATGTTTGGATACAGGCCTCCCACTGTATTTTTTGTTGTCTATTCCCTCTGTTTTTCATTCCTCTGTTTCCCCTCTCCTACCTTTGATTACTGAAACTTTTAAAAAGTATTCCATCTCAGTTATCTAATACATTTTTGACACTCTCTCTGCATAGCTTGTTCCGTGTGGGAGAGACAGTTCTGGAGCTTCTTGCTTTCCTTTATCTCCCACTGTGTGTACCAGCACTGCGAAGCCCTGGCCACTCTTTGGTTCCGGCCATTTCTCAGCACTGGGCATGGGCTGGGGGCCCCCCAAAGCACTGAGAACTGCAGGTTGAAAAGGTGGTTATTGACACAGGTGCCCCTGAGCTCAGACCCCAGACCCTGAAGGAAGAAATGTCCATGCTCAGGTACAGACCCCGAGGAAGGGAGAAAACCAGCCCACGGTGTTTGCTTCCCGCAGCTTCCACTGTCCCCGCGGCCTGTTCTCTGCTCCCCGTCGCGCTCCCTGAGCTCCCAGCCAGGGGTGGCCTGGTCTCCTGGTGTGCGGGTCGCCAGCACTGGAGTCCCTGACTTGTGTGCATGTCAGACTCCTTGGTTCACGTCTCATGAAGAAAAAGCTCAACGTAAGTTGATGGGGTTTGGGTGAAGTTTGTGGAGGGGAAGGAAATCAAAGGGGCCGCGGGGCCCTGGGCCGATTCCTGTGCTGTAGCTGTGGCTCCCAGGGCTGGGCTGATAGTAAGAACTAAGGGGTTCCATGTCTGCACTCCCCCTCCCATAGGGTGGGAGGGCTTTCTCCCATCCGGGTCTCTGCTTTTACAGACCTGCTAGAGGCACATGTAGAGTGCAGCTTCCCCTTCATCCTTCCCTTTCTAAACCACCCCTGGGGGTCCAGCAGAAACAATACAGAATTCCAGCAAGAGAAAGAGAAATCCACTTTACTTAAAAATTCAATGGCTGCCTGGCTACTCAGAGGCATTTTCTAGGATGCCGGCGCCACCTGCCGGACAAGCCACTTTTTGTTTGTTCTGAGAAAGTTGTTCTCAAGCTCCTGTTGAAACCACATGCCTGATTCATGAATGCCTTGGGACTCTTTGACCAGACACCCCCATTTTGGGTGGATCAACTCACACTCAATGACTGACAAGGTGAAAAGAGCCCAACAGCCCTCTGTTCAAAAGGAAAAGGCATTTCCTCCTCCCCGCCCCACTGATCCCCTCCAGCTTGCTTCCCACCCGCTCCTTGCCCCAGGCCTTCTGTTCCATGCTTCCATGTCTCTCGATCCACTCTGTTCATCAGTTTATTTTGTTAATTAGATTCCACATGAGTGAGATCATGTGATACTTGTCTTTCTCTGACTGACTTACTTCACTTAGCATGGTACTCTCCAGGTCCCTCCATGCTGTCTCAAAGGATAAGAGATCCTTCTTTTTCACTGCTGCGTAGTATTCCATGGTGTAGATGCACCACAGATTTTTCACCCACTCATCTACTGATGAGCACTTGGGATGTTTCCAGACCTTAGCTATTGTAAATTGTGCTGCTATGAACATAGAGGTGCATATATCCTTTCTGATTGGTGTTTCTGATTTCTTGGGATCTAGTCCTAGAAGTGGGATCGCTGGGTCAAATGGCAGTTCCATATTCAATTTTCTGAGGAAACTCCATATTGTTTTCCACAGAGGCTGCACCAGTTTGCATTCCCACCAGCCGTGCACTAAGGTTCCCTTTTCTCCACATCCTCGCCAACGCTTGTCACTTGTTGATTTGTTGATGGTAGCCATTCTGACTGGTGTGAGGTGATACCTCCTTGTCATCTTAATTTGCATCTCTCTGAGGATCAGTGACTTTGAGCATTTTTTTCATGTCTCTTGGCCATCTGTATGTCCACGTTGGAGAAGTATCTATTTAGGTCCTTTGCCCATTTTTAAATTGGATTGTTTGTCTTCTTTCTGTTAAGTTGTATGAGTTCCTTATATATTTTGGATACTAACCCTTTATCCGATGTATCATTGTCAAATATGTTCTCCCATACAGTGGGCTCCCTTAGGAAAGGGCATTTTCAAGAGCCAGTTGGCCTGGCCCCACCAGTCCCTCAGCTTTACATTAAAAAGTGACAGCAACCCCTTTAGGGAAATAGTACCCTCACCATGCCCCCTAGGGCAAAGCCACCGACTCAGGGGGTCCTCGGCTCACAAAGGCTCCCCTAAATTCCTGGGCCTGGTGGTTTAGCAAAGTTGATGACATCAATGACACTGTTGCAGAAAGTGACCATGAGTATTTGCTCAGGGTCAGAACTCACTGCTGGCCTAGTCACCCTGGCCGACTCCCTTTGATGACCCTTGCTACATCTGGCCCCCCACAGGGAAGGCCTGGACTGGCAGACTGCAGACTCTGCCAGCAAACTGTGGGAACAAAACACCACCCCTGATGAGACAGTTGAGTCACTGATGCAGATGTCCTCGTAAGGATTCTCTTGATAAGACCAACTGGAGTCACCCTGCTCATCTAGCTGGCACTGCCCAGATCACAGCCATAGCTACCCTGGATCCACTTGCAGACTCCGGCTGCCTCAAGCCCAGGCAGGGGGTGCTGGAGGACAAACATGGTGAACTCACCGCTGGGGCTGGCGTGTTTCAAATTCCGCTCTTCTATCCCCTTCATCTGCTACTGTGCACGTCTGAGTCCTCAGAGGGCAACCCCGTGAACGCTGGCAGGGCACATGGGGTTTGTGCAAGTGCTTTCTTCCTCCCACCCAGAACCAGGACTGAGGGGGAGGGGTGCCCAGGTGGAGATGAGAGGGAAGGGCAGTCCCAGGGAGCCCGATGGATGTGTCTCTCTCACATTGATGTTTCTCTCTCTGGCTCTCCCTCTCCCTCTCCCTTACTCTCTCTCTAAAAAAAAATCAATGGGAAAATATCCTCAGGTGAGGATTAACAACAACAACAAAAAAAGAACTTGACTGAATTTTTGACTCCCGAATCAGGGTCCTAAACTTGAAAGGAGGGGATTGGCCTAGAGGAGCCACCCCTATTGCATCCATAGATGTTTCCCCCAGAGGGCGCTCCGGTACCTTCATGATGGCATCCCTGGCTGGAGTCACCTCGGGGGAGAAAGACTCCCGGAAACAAGAGGCTTGCCTGAAGTTGTCTAACCTACAGTCTCTCAAACCTGTGTAACTGGGGCATTTAGTTTCCACAGAGCACCTCCGAAGGTTCCATGGGACCCACACTGAGAAACTCCTGGATGACCTTTTGCTATTTTAGCTTTGTGTGTAGTAGGTACCCAATATATACATTTACTAAACAAATGAAGGCCTGAATGGGGTTGTGCCCCGCCCCCCTTCACCCACTCCTCTGGCCCAAAGTCCCTGTTCCCGGGCACTTATGTGCAGGTTGAACTGAACCTGACCCATGGTCACCTCCCCAGGAGCCCCAGCTGCCCCTTGTAAAGCTCAGGATTAAAAGGGGGCCGAGAGCCCAGTTTCCTAAGAGCAGGGCATAGTGAACGCCATCAGGACATAGTGAATGCCAGCAGGACTGAGGAACTACTGTGTGCCAGGCACTGTGTGGTCACTTTAGGGCAGCTTTTCTGCTCCAAAAAGTTCTCAGTGCTTTTCGGACATTATATGATCCAGGAATGACATTGGCCCCCACCTGCTTGCCCTGCTCTGGCCTAGAAAGTACCATTTCCATAGATAAACCACACCTGGGCCTCATTCCCCAGCTCCCTCCCACCTCGGTGGTGCACCTTGAGCTGGGGCAGAGGTGACTGCTGCTCCTGTGGACTGCCCGGCCCTGCTATGCTCAGTGACAGCATCTTTCACAAAAGCTGGACTCTGCCAGCAGCTCTGACTCCTTGCACCCTGCCTTTAAAAACAGGTGCCGAGCCAAAACCGGTTTGGCTCAGTAGATAGAGCATCGGCCTGCGGACTGAAGGATCCCGGGTTTGATTCCGGTCAAGGGCATGTACCTTGGTTGCGGGCACATCCCCAGTGGGGGGGAGGGGGTGTGTGCAGGAGGCAGCTGATCGATGTCTCTCTCCCATCGATGTTTCTAACTCTCTATCCCTCTCTCTTCCTCTCTGTAAAAAATCAATAAAATATTTTTTTTAAAAAAACACAACAGGTGCCGAGTCGGAAAAACCCAGCCTCGAGGTGTTCATTCTAATCATTTCAGTAAATATTTGTTCTACAGATCGGCAGTGTCTGCCAGTAATTAAAGCCAGGTATTTCCTGGCAAACCCATTCCTTTTAGAAGCAAATTATTTCACAGATGCCAGTCATGTCAGTTGTTTATCCCAGCGTGTTTGGGGGGCATTCGGAGGTTACTCTGAAGGTGTGATGGTCTGCACTGTGGGAATCCGAGGTCCTTGTCAAGGTGCAACATGCAACTTAAGAGGCTGTCAAAGCCGCTCCGTCCACCTGGAAGGGCGATGAGGCTGGGGTTTCCAGGGTTAACTAAGAGCCTTGGGCCTCCCTCAGGGTGCGGTCCCCAGCTGGCCAGATCTTCCAGTGGCGGAAAAAAATATGCTTCAATGACAACAATTGTGTGGGACCTGATTCTGGCCTTTTATTGCCAAAGTGCTGTTTTGTAACTGTAGGTTGCAGATGCCTGATAGCAATGCAAAACGATTCTTATCTATGGACAGAAAGGAATTTTGCTGGAGGCACAACCCTCCCCCATGTGGAAAAGCCAATGTTGGATTCCTTTGCAGGTTCCAGGCATCTGTTTTTGGGATTCTCCTTTAAACTGTAATATCCTACAGGCGTCCTCATTGATAATGAGCTAAATAAAATCTTTTGCACGTGTGCATTTCATATCTGTGAGAGTCAGAGTTTTACTTTTTGTTGAACATTATCCTTTAACACAAACTTTAGCGCATCAGAGTCAACCCCAGAGCTTCTCACACATTAGGCCTGGGGTGGGGCCCGAGAATTTGATTTCTAACAAGTACATGGGTCACACGTTGAGAACTCTGCTTTAGGCTTCCTCCAGGGCATCCCTGGGGGTGACAAGGGCTCAGTTGTGAGGGGACAGGGGCTATCTGACCTTGGGATGTGCAGGCTGCCTCCCAGAACCCCATGGAGACTCCACTCCACAGACACCTAGGAGGGAGCCCAGGTTGGGGAAGAGGCACAAGTTGGCCGGCTGTGTGCTTTCATCGGCATACAACTACCACTTGTGCCCTGAAGGTGGGGATCTTCCCAGGAGGACGTGGCCCAGGAGGGGTGGGAGGTGGGGTGAATTGGCGCCCCCTGGCTACCTCCCCTGGATGTTCTAGCTCTTCCTCAGGGCAGTGCCAGCCTCCTCACAGCCCTCCCTAGCCGGGATGCACACCATGGGCTGCTGGTCTCTAGAACCTGGGACCCTGGGAGGGGCAGGGAGGTATCACTGTGGCTCCCCATGGGTGGGTGAGGTGTTAATGAGAATAGGGGTTTGGTTGATGGTGGCCTGAGCAGACTCTTTAAGGAGGAGTCTGAGAGGAGGGCCCTCAGCACCTGGGGCACCAGGTGTTTCTCATCCTGGGACCCCTCCCAGGCTCGTGGGTCTCTCGAGATCCCACGAGATCTGACTTTCTCTGGGAAGCGTGGTCCAGGCCGCAGCTCCTGGGGCTGGATGCACCCTTCTCGGAGCCTCCCTGCGCCCCGCTGGGTGGAAGGGGGAGCTGTGCTGAGCTGCTCTCCAGGGAAAAGGCCCGAGGCGCTGGTGGCCGTGGGCTCCTGGGACGAATTCCAGACACCTCGCTGCCCGCAGGGACAGCTGGCCCAGGATGTGCGTGAGTAGGCGGGGTTTTGTTTTTTTGTGTGTGTTTATGTGTGTTTCCATGTTTGGGTCCCCCCCCCCCCCCGAAAACTGCGTGAAGTGCACTAAATTGACCAAGCCTGCTCGCTCGGGATGGGTAGTTCAAGGTGCGTTTGCAGCAGCTGAGGCCTGTGTGCCCCTTAGCCGCCCGGGTTCTGGGGGTCAGGGCTGGGTTTTTGTTGTTGTTGCTTGCTTGCTTGTTTTCACCCAGCTTGTGCTGTGATAACGAGGAGACTGGCCGTGGTGGAAGGTGTCCAAGGCTGCCGTCCTGACACGTCTTATTTTCTGATGTGATAATGTAACCTTGCTGTGACCTGGGCCTGGTGAGAGGAGGCTTGGTGCCCCTGGAGCCTGTGCGGGTATCTTGGGGCTTTGGTCCCCTGGGCTCTGGGCATCCTGGGAAGTGAGAGGCTCCTGGTACTTACAGGCCAGGTTCTCCCCTCTGATGGGGCCTGGGATGGGGCAGAACCTGGTTGCCCCCTGCTTGCGGGGCCCCTGGGATCAGCCTCATTCCTTGCAAGGCTCCTCAGTGAGCCACTGTCACAGTGTGACTCTGACCGTTGGGTTGGGGAAGTTTCAAAGAGGATTTGGGTTTGTTTGATAGGTGGCAAGAGCCAGACTCGATGCTGAAGGGTCTGGGGAAAGGCGACAGGACCTTTTTGCTAGCTGTCCATTTGGTGCTGCCCTGTACCGAGCTTCTTGCTTTGAGAGGTCGTCTTGTTGACGTGGTTGTGGTGAAATTGCTTTGAGATGGCCTCCTGAGATTAGCAGACGTGGGGGAAGGTGGGAGAGAAGTATGGGAGGGTGGTGGAACCTGTCTGTTTAGAGGTGACACAAACAGCCTGAGTGGGCACATGGGCATCAAACAGATTTGTTATTTGGGTGGGGATGATGGAAGGGGGGGGTCCTTAGATTTACAGGCAAATAATTATTATAAATATTTATTTGTACATATAAAGTAAGAATCCTAAATATAAAACATAGACAATAATAATTTATACATCTATGTAAAAAATAAACAAACATGTAAGCAATTAAAAAAAAAACAACACAGGAAAAATTACCCAACCCAAACAATAGAGAAAAAACAGGTTACAAAACTAAGAACAATAGATAAAACAATTAGAAAATTAGCAAGGATATAGAATTCAACATCATCCTCATCAAAAAACAGAATCTAATTAACATTTTTAGAACAGTCTACCCAACAATAGCACATTCTTTTTAAGTGCCCAACGAACATTTACCAAGATAGATCATATCCTGGGTCATAGAGTAAACCTCAACAAATTTAAAAGAATGGAAATCATACAGATTGTGGGTTGTTTTTGTTGTTTTTAGCCATAATGGATTCAAACTAGAAATAAATAATAGAAAAAAATAGAAAAGTCTTAAAACACTTAGAAACTAAACAACACACTTCTAAATAAACCATGTGTCAAAGAGGAAATCTCAAGGGTAATTAAAAACAAAATGAACTAAATGACAGTGAAAATACAAACATATCAAAATGTGAGATACAACCAAGGCAGTGCTGAGAGGGAAATTTGTAGCACCAATTATATAAGAAAGAATGTTTCAAATCAATGTAAACTCCCACCTGGAGAAACTAGACCATAATAAGCTCAAAGAAAGCAAAACAGAGGAAATAAAGATGGGGGCAGAAATCAATGAAACTGAAAATAGAAAAATAATATAAAAGAATCAGTGAAACCAAAATAGATTTTTTGAAAAGATTAATATATTGATAAACCTCTAGCAAGACTGACAAACGTTTAAAAAGAGAGATGAAAAATTAACCAATATCAGGAATGAAACAGGAGCTACCACTACAGACCCTGCAGACATCAAAAGGATAATAGGGGAGTACTACACACTACTCTGTACACAAAAGTTGGACAATTTAGATGAAGTGAACTAATTCCTCGAGAAATACAAACTGCCAAGTCTGCCCAATATGAAACAGATGGTTAGCCTTACAACTATTAGAACTATTGAATCTGTAGTTTAAATTCTAGAAAAGAAGTTTTCAGGATGAAATGGCTTAACTGGATTACTTTTACCAAACAGCTGAAGAATTCTATTCTAGTGCTGCACAATCTCTTTCAGGAACAAGTCTCGGTCATTTTTATGAACTGAGCTTTCTCCTGCTTCCAAACTGCATGATGATAGCACAACAAAGACATCTACAGACCAGTATCCCTCATGACTATAAATGCAAACACTCTTAACCATACATTAGCAAACAATTTATCAGTCTATAAAGTAGCTACACACCATGACTAAATGGGGTTTATGCCAAACATGTAGTGCTCATTATTTGAAAATAAATCAAGGTAATCCACTATTGTAAGTGGCTGCTGTGACAAATGAACACAAACTAGTAGCTTAAAAAGACACATTTATTATCCTTGCATTCTGGACGTCTAAAATGGGTTTCACTGGCCTAACATCAGGGTGTCAATAGGGCCCTATTCCTTCTGGAGATGTTAGGGTAGCATCTCTTTTCTCACTATTTCCAGCTGTCGAGGCTGCTGGTTCGGCGGCTCGTGGCTTCTGTTCATCTTCAGAGCCAGCAGTGGCCACTTGAGTCTTTGTTACATCTAGCGCGGTTCTTCTGCCTTTCTCTGTTACATTAAGGACACCTGGGATTGTGTTGGAACCGCCCAGCTAACCCAGGATAATTTCCCCATCTCCGTGTCAGCTGATTAGCAACCTTATTTCCATCTGCAACCTTAACTCTCCTTTGCTAAGTAACCCACTGTATTCACAGGTTCCAGGGATTAGGGCCTGACCATTTTAGGGCCCCACTATTCTGCCTATAACATCTGACCCCCAGGGCCTTTGCCCTTGCAGCGCCCCCACCTGGAGCACTGCCCAATTGCCTCATAGCCTCATCTTGTACCCTTCAGGGTCTGGTCAAAATCCCTTCCTCAGCTAGGCTGTCCAGCTGCTGTGGGAGGTCCCCTCCCCTCTGACACTTTGTTTTCTCCAAGGCACATTCTTTTTTGTTTACTTTTTTATCTGTCTCTCTGCCCCTGCCCACCTCCTTCTGAGTCCTTGAATGGTGTGGGACATAGAGGAGGCTCTCAGGGTATATTTGGTGAATCAATGAACAAATAAATGACAGTCATCTGCAAATAATGACAGCAAATTGTTGATTTTTATTTAAAGAATATTTTTATTGATTTCAGAGAGGAAGTAAGAGGGAGAGAGAGAGAGAATCATGGATTGGCTACCTCCTGCAAGTCCCCCACTGGGGATCGAGTCCACAACCCGGGCAGGTGCCCTGACCAGAATTGAACCTGGGCCGACGCTCTATCCACTGAGCCAAACCGGCCAGGCCTTGATTTTTATTTTTATGTTTGCCCCTCCCTTCTGTTTCACGTCCTAATGCATTGCCCAGAGCTTCCTCAGCACTGCTAAGGGGTAATGGTGCTCGCAGGCATCCTTGTTTTGTTTGACTTAAATAGCATAGTCTCTAGGGTTTTGTCTCTAAATAGAACTTTTGGTTTTGGTTTGAAATATTAATTAAAGCACAAGGGTACTTTTAAGAAATATATATTAAGCACATGCTTTTGCAACAAGTTTTTACTAGTAATGTTTAACCAAACATCCACTGGTCCAATACATTCGTAGATTTTTCTGTTGACTCTTAGTTACATTTTGAGACAATCCCAACTTGGTTGCAGTGAATTACTTTTTTTTTAAAAAAAAGAATTTTACTTTTAATCCAGTGTTGAATGCTCTCTGTTGATACTGTATCTAGGGGTCTTGAGTCTTCAATCCTGAGGGACATTGGGACTTTCCTTTTCCCTCCTGTGTCCCTCCTTCTCCAGCCAGCGCTTTATCCCCTCAGCTGCCTGTGGTCTGTTGACCAGCCTTCCCTGGTGCAGGGCGGAGTCAGGTGGGCTGGGCTGAGTCACAATGGCAATAAGGAAGAGTAAACCCTCTGCTGTTTCTTTTCCATTTTTTGCAGTTTTAAATGTTTCTTCGTTGAGTCAGATCACGTCAGAGATTGGCCAAGGACCAGATTTACACTCTTGGTTGGTCTGGCACGCCCTGGGTGCAGCGGCCCCACCACAGGCACCAGCCTAGCAGAGGCAAATGATGGGGAATCGCTTGCTAATGCCATCCGTCAAGGTGTTATAACTGCCCGAAGAGGCGGGCCTTTGAGAGATGACGAGACAGGGTCCAGAGAGATTGAGGCCTTGCTAAAGATGTCTCAGCTGACACGTGTGTTTGAGTGGGTGACTGACCTCAAAGCTCTGCTCTTTCCACAAGGCCAGACTTCTGCTTTCACCGCCGACCCCGCCCTCCCTCTGGCTGTTCAAATGGTGCAGCTCTGAACAGAGGCTGTCTCTCCCTCTCCCTCCCACAGGGTGTGCAGGGCAGCGTTGCCTGGCAAAGGCCCACAGCAGGGGCAGAAAGCGAAGATTCCTTCTGGCCCATGAGCAGGAGCTGGAGCAGTCAGGGCAGCCCTTCTGGCTTCATTTCATCAGAAGGAAACAAAGGAAGTGGCTAAAAGTTGTGGAGTTGGAAACGTTTTGTTCTTAAGGGAGCCCCTTCCAAATGTAGGAGGCCCCAAAGGATGGCTGGCGGGCAGGTAGGGGAACAAGCAGAGCCCCTTCAGGTGGAGCTGCTCCGTGAGTGGGTTCCTGACCCCGCCTCACCCCACACCACCACCTCCAGGAAGGGAAATCCTGGACTCAACAGGCATTTGGGGAAATAGAGGCTCCACCACTCTTACACCCCCTTTAGTTTCTTGTGCTGTGACCCCCTTTGCTCAAACAAGCAGCATCTCCACAGGCTTCAGAGATGCCGCCGGGTCATCTGCTTGCAGCTCCGCGGCGACCCGGCCTCTGCAGCCAGTCAGTGCCTCCTAAAGCACAGGCCTCTTCTCCTTGGTGACCTTGCTGAGGAGGCTGTTCTGTTTCTGCCTTAAAAAATGCTCTTGGAATTTTGATGGGTATTGTGTTGAACATATAGATTGCTTCGAGTAGTATAAACATCTTAACAATATTAAATCATTCGATTAATATATAGGCTATCTTTCCACTTAATTGTGTTTCATTTCTTTCAGCTATGTTTTGTAGTTTTCAGTATATAAGTCTTCTATCTCCTTGGTCGGGTTTACTCCTAAGTATTTTACTCTTTTTGATGTTGTCATAAATGGAATTGTTTTCATAATTTCCTTTTGAGATGGTTCATGTTTAGTGTATAGAAATGCTGCCATTTTGTGTGTTGATTTTGTATCCAGCAGTCTTGCTGAATTTGTTTTTTCTAACAGGGTTGTGTGTGTGTATGTGTGTAATCTTGAGGAGTTTCTACATAAAGATCATGTCATCTGCAAACAGAGATAATTTACTTCTTCCATTCTTACTTGGCTTTTTGTTGTTGTTGCCTAAGTGTTCTGGCTAAGACTCCCAATACTTTGTTGAACGGAAGTGGCAAGAGAAGGCATCCTTGCCTTGTTCCTGGTCTTAGAGGAAAAACTTCATTGTGGGCCTTTCATATATGGCCTTATTATGTTGTGATAGTTTCTATTTTCAGTTTGTTGATTGGGTTTTTTAAAAAAATATTTTTATTGGTTTCAGAGAGAGATAGAAACATCAGTGATGAGAGGAATCATTGATTGGCTGCCTCCTGCATGCCCCCTACTGGGGATCGAGCCTGCAACCCAGGCATGTGCCCTTGACTAGAACCGAACCCGGGACACTTCAGTCCGCAGGCCGATGCTCTATCCACTGAGCCAAACCAGCTAGGGCAGTTTGTTGATTGTTTTTAAATCATTAAAACGTATTGAATCTTCTCATATGCTTTTCTGTATCAATTGAGAGGATTATGTGGTTTTTGTCCTTCATTTCTGTTAATGTGGTGTATTACAGCAATTGATTTTTGTAGGTTGAGCCTAGCATTCCAGGAATAAATCTCACTTAGTCATGGTGTAGAATCCTTTTAATGTTTTGTTGAATTACACATTTGCTAGTGTTTTGTTAAGAATTTTTGCAGCAATATTCATCAGAGACATTGGTATATTGCTTTATTTTCTTGTCTTTGTCTGGCTCTGGTATCAGGGTAACGCTAGCCTGAAAGAATGAGCTTTGAAGTGTACCCTCCTCTTAAATTTTGTGGAAGGGTTTCAGGAGGATTGGTGTTACATCTTTAAATGTTTGGTAGAATTCACGTGTGAAGCCCCCTGGTCTTGGGCTTTTCTTTGTTGGGAACATTTTACTGTTCTTACTGACTCAGTCTTCTTACTCATTAGTGGTCTGTTCAGATTTTCTGTTTCTTCATGATTTAGTCTTGGCATGTTATGTTTCCAGGATTTTATCCATTTCTTCTATGTTACTAAATTTGTTGGTGTATAATTGTTCATAGTATTCTCGGTTGTAGTGCCCCCTCTTTAATTTCTGATTTTAGTTATTTGAATCTTTTTTCTTAATCTAGCTAAGGATTTGTTATTTAGTTTATCTTTTAAAAATCTTTTTAGTTTGTCTCCACTCTAATATTTATTATTTCCTTCCTCCTACTATATTTGGTTTTAGGGTGTTTTTTTCCTTCCCTTTTTCTGGTTTCTTGAGGTGTAAATTTAGGTTAACTTGAAATCTTTCTGATTTTTTACAGTACTCATTTACAGGTATACACTTCCCTCTTGGCCCTGCTTTCAGGTCATCCTGTAGGCTTGGTATGTTGTTTTAATGTTTACTTGTCTCAAAGGTATTTTCTAATTTTCCTTATGAATTATTTGACCCATTGGTTCAGAGTGTATAATTTCCACATATTTGTGGGTTTTCCAGTTTTCCTTGAGCTATTGATTTCTAATTTCCTTCCATTGTCATAGGAAAACATGCCTTGTTTGATCTCAGTCTTCCTGAGTTTGTTGACTTGTTTTGTGGCCTAATATGTGGTATATTCTAGAGTGTACCATGAGCACTTGAGAAGAATGTGCATTCCGCCATAATTGGAGTTCTCTGTACGTATTTATGTCAAACTACTCTGTAGTGTTAATTTCTCCACTTGCTTACTGACCTTCTGTCTGGTTGTTCTATCCACTATTATAAGTGGGGAATTGAAATCTCATACCAGTATTGTGTTGAGTCTATTTTATAGGAGAGGTAGGATGTTCATATGTAAGTTACTTCTGTGGCTTAAGTTTATATATCCCTTTTCCCCCCATTTTTTCCCTGGACTCTAGGGATTTTCCATATTTCCTTGTGAACTTAGCATCCCACTTAAAAGTATATATTTTTGCAATTTAGCCTTTGAGTGTTTTGTAGCAGTGGAGAACTTTTTAGAAAACCTTGATGCCAAAGGGGTAACTGTTTTCCATATTTCCCCCCAGCGTTTTATTGAGATTTAACTGACATACAATAAAAAGCATATATCCTAAGTATACAGCTCAATCATTTTAAATATGTATGCATGATACCATTATCTAAATCAATTTATAGAATACTTCTATCATTCCAGAATGTTCTCTCTTGTCCCTTTTCAGTCTGTACTCATCCAGAGATTATCACCCTAGATTTGTTTTGCCTGTTTTTGAGCTTGATATGTCGTTTTCTTGTTCAACAAAAATTTTTAGACTTACGCTCTTATAAGCAATTCATTTTTAAAAATTGCAGACTAGTATTCCATACACCATTATTTGATTATCCATTAATTTGCTGGTGGATGAGTGGTTTCCAGTTTGGGGGTATTATTAATAAAGCTGCCAGGAATATTCTTGTACAAATCTTATTGTGTGCGTATGAGCCAGTTCCTCTTAGTTGTATATCTAGAAGTGGAGTCAATGAGTCACAGGTTAGGCATATACTTACATTAAAGGAGCTGACAGGCTGTTTCCCAAGGCGATTATACCCACGTACACTTCTAGTTGCTCCATATTCTCTCCTTGAAGCCTGACGTTGAGCACCTTTTCCTGTGCCAATGGTGCATTTGGATAGCTTCTGTGAACTGTGTATTCAGTACTTTATTTTTATATTGTGTTGCTTTTGCAGTGCCTTTTTAGTTGTTTTTCTGCATACAAGTCCTTTGTCAGTTACATGTGTTGCAAATATTTGCTCCTTGGCTATGGCTTGCCATTTCACGTTGACAGTATCTTTTTTAGAAAAAGGGTTTAATATTGGTGACGTTTATCATTTTTTTCTTTTATGGTTGTCTTTTGTGTCCTAATGATATCTTTGCCTACCCCAAGAGTCATGAAGATATTGTGTTCTTCTAGACCAGTGGTCGGCAAACTCATTCGTCCACAGAGCCAAATATCAACAGTACGATTGAAATTTCTTTTGAGAGCCAAATTTTTTAAACTTCTTCTAACGCCACTTCTTCAAAATAGACTCGCCCAGGCCATGGTATTAACGTGGAAGAGCCACACTCAAGGGGCCAAAGAGCCGCATGTGGCTTGCGAGCCGCTGTTTGCCGACCACGGTTCTAGACTGTTTTGCCCTTTATTTAGGTCTGTGATCCGTTTTGAATAAATTGTGTACTGTGGGAAAGCACCAATGTTTTTTTCCTCATACAGATATCCAGTTACTCCAGTTCCACCTAAAGAAACTTTCCCTATTGAATTGTTTTGTTGAAAAGCCAATGACCATACACACGTGTGGGTCTATTTCTGGACTCTATTAGATCTACTGATGTGTTTGTCCTAACTTTAGTACTACACTCTCAATCACTATAGCTTTTAAAGCAAGTCATGAAATTGAGTAGTGTAAGTCTTCCAATTTTTTCTTTAATATCATCTTGCCTATTCTGGGTCTGGTGCATTTCCATATATATTTGCTAATTGATACAAGACAGTCTCGTTAAGACTTTGATTTCACTGAATCTATAGCTTAATTTGTGCAAAACGGAGATCTTAACATTTTGCAGTCTTTCAATCCATGAGCATAATATATTTATTGCAGTGTTCTATAGTTTCTCTTAGCAACATTTTATAGTTTTCATAAGTTGTATACATCTCTTACTTTCTTTTGAGTTATGTGAGTTATATGCTGCTATTGTTTTCTAATTTCCCTTGTGAATTCTTTGCTAGTATAGAGAGAGTACATCTAGAGTTTTGCCTCATATCCTGCAAAATGTTTAGTTCTGGTAGATGTGTCAAGCAAACACTTGGTAATCTTCAAGAAATCAAATAATGGGAGCTGTGTCATATAATTAGAAATACATCTAATTTTCCAAACAGTGTAAGAAGTGACTCACTGTTTGTATACCTCCTTTCACGGTTATTCCTCAGGAATATTACCTTCTGATTTTCTTTCTCCTTTGAAGACCATGTGATTCTGGAATTAACTTGCTCTTGGTATTCTTCTTGGGAGATGAGAAGGGCACCACATCTTTCCAGAGGAACCTGTTTTTCAGTGAATGTCAAATAGGGAAAGGAGGATATGGCCTACGTGCTGCCCTTTTTGCAGAATGGTGAACAAAGTATTTTTTTTCAAGAATGCCAATAAGAACAGAAAGACATTAAAATGGATTGGGATTGGAGTAGGGTGGATAGATTTGTGATATTTAAATTATCCTGGTCACATTTATGAATTCTTCACTGGTCAAATAATAATCCCATCTCTTCAACCTTTGCCTTCTTTTTCATTTATCCTTTTCTTCTCAGTTTGATTTATAACAGAGTAATTAGCATATTGCCTAACCTGCAAATGGATATAATGATCAGGGACTCATTTTAACTTCAAATAACACCAATGTAATGAAGCACAACTATTCAGGAATATTTTATATCTTCAAAGTATTTAGGAAGTCTTTAATTAGAAAAATAAAGGCAATGGGGTTATCTAACAGGTTCTAAAAGTACTCATGAATTCACATGCCCCTCTTAAAAAAACAAAACACAAAACAAAACCTTAAATCACACTGCTATTAAGCTTTCTTACAGTAAGGAAGAAAACCAAGCTATGCTAGAGTACAAAACCTGAAATTCTGAGCATGAAAATAATTTTTGATTAGACATCTGGTTTACTCAAGCATTAGGCCTACATGAAGCAGGAAAAATAATTCCACCAGTTCTGCTTAATTCCAAATTTCCTGGGGACAGAATGTTTGCATTCTGTACTACAGACTCACCTTCGAGCCTCCATGTGCGCTTGATACTGATGAACTTGAGTGGGTCTGAGAACTTTCTGTACACTGGACTTGGGAGTAGCTAGTGATGCAACTTTCAGAAGGCACAAGAGATAGCAGTGCCTGCATTGAAAGTCTTTGATAATCAAAGAAAAGAATATCACTTAAATAAAATCTTATAAATAAAGGAAAATATATGCACTTTTGCCAATGGGTTGCTTTACTTATCAGGAAAAATGTCACAATGAGATTTTCTGTCTATGAGATTAAAACTTAATTGATATTCAACTTTTAATTGATACTCAGGTTATTTTGCAGTATTAGAAAACAGAAAAAGAAAACCAATTTAATCTAAATTAAATTTAGGGAAGAAGTGCAGGATTAATAATATGGAATAGCTGCACTTCTTTGGCTAACTCATTTAAAAAATGCCAATTAAACACTTTCAGTCAAATTTTATTATTTTTTTAAAAAAGCAGCAGATCATTACAATTCAAGAACCTAATCTAAATATGCACTTGACAATGAAGCACATCTGAGTATGGAGTGAAAAGTTTTCCAAAAAACCATCTAATGCATCATCTCCAAATACCCAAATAATAAATCACTTCCGCAGGCCTTTTGTAGAGTGGAATCATAAACCAAAAACTGAAGATTTATTGCTGTGAAAACAAACCTGTAGTACAGTAGATGAATCTTGGGTATTAAGCATAATCAGTTGAATCAAGTTAAGTTGAAAATCTGATAAGAAATCTGTGTGTGCATGTGAGAAAGTCTGTAAGCCAGTTGACCCAAGAGCAACTGAGATATCTAACTGTTCAGTGAGACCAGACATTATTTTAAATCTCCATTTTTGGAAGGCAATTAAAAATTACAATTCCAACAGCCCACAAACCATTATTTAAAAATTGTAGAAAGCAATTAAAACTACGTTCAAAGAGCCTTTTTCCCCAGCTCAATTTCAGCACCCCAAGGAGAAATAAAAAAGCATCCATGACTATCACAGATGAAAACAAAATGAACGTCATTGGAATCAGTTGTTTTTCCCCACCGAGGTATAAAATCTATATAGAAATTTGATACTATACTATAACAAATTGTACTTCTCATAGTTCTGTTTTAATTTCCTTTAAACCCTGTTTAATATAGTTTTTTTTTTTTTTTGTAAAAATGTTGTTTTCATGATTCTGAACCTGGTTCCAGTTCTTTTCATATATTTTTATATCAATATTTAATATACTGGCTACCAGTTCTGTCTTGGAAATTCTTCATCGTGACAGCATGTCCAGCGGAAATCACTGCTGTGCAAGCAGACCCTCAGGGGTGCAGCTTTCCGGAAGCACATGTTGTTGATTGTTTCACTGTCGGAATAGTCTTTACAATGACTCTTGACGAAAGCCTCTTCAACCTTGTAAACATCAGTGTGCACAGTCTCGCTACGTGGCAGGAGGCTGGTTCGCGGTGCGTGAGGAGCGAGTCTAGTCTTACTGGCTGAGGACCCTCACCCTGCAGGAGGGAGCACTGTCCCCTTTTTGCTACTTAAGAATGTGGCAGAAATGTATGCTGAGGTAGCCCAGTCAACCATTATTTTTTTCTTGTGTAAATTTGGTCTTAGAATATTTCTGGAAGGGTGACGTTGCGGAGAAGCCACTGCTGGGACCGGGCTCCGCTGCAGTCTCTGATGCTGGGCACCTGGCTGTCCTCCTCCGTGGCTTTATCCAGGCACTGGTTACTGTTCACATGCTGCAGGGTCAATTTCTGAAAAGGACAGAAAAAGAGTTAACATGAAAGTGGAAAACAAAAACATCTCAACCATCATTTTTGGTGATTATTGAAATCTTCAGTAGAAAAGGGATTTTTTTTTGGGTAATATACGTTATGTAAATAATAATGGAGAAAAGGCATCTATGTAAAGATAGCATTAGGAGCTTTGTGGGAGGGAGAAAGGCACTGGGGTAAAGTGGATTATACTGGACTTGCAGTAAGATGACCTACATTCTAAGTTCTATTCTGCCATAAGCTCTCTGAGAAATTTTACATTTTTGTGCTTCAGTTTCCTAAAAATATGATTGGATTAGCTGTCCTTAATTTAGGATCCTTAACCTATTTTCAAAAAGCTATTTCAAAATTGCTTCATTTCCCTAGGATAAGGCTGTTCAAATGAATCCTGTGCTTCCATGCAGGTCCTTTGGAAGACTCAAAATCATAAGGAATCATAAGATGTATAAAGCAGTTCTTAGTAAGTGGCCAACAGATACAGCTATGTACCTTCTGTCATGCTGGTTTTGGGGATACTTTTAAAAGGACAGGCCAGAGGAGAGCTAACAGGGACACACTGACTCACAGTACTGCATCTGATTCTCAGCAGCCCTGGTCAGGGTAGGGACGCCAAAGCAACTGTGTAGGAATCTGCATTGAGTGTTACCCTATAAGTGTCTCTACATGTAAAGGAAATGTGAAATATGTTTACTGATATACATCTCCCTTTTTACTTATGGCGCTATTTTAATGTAATTAACATTACAGTGGAGCGCAAAAATTCCTATTGCGCCAACTTAAAAACCTAATGATTGAGTATAATACAACTATTTTAGCTTTCAGTCATTTATTCCGTATTGTGGTCACAGTAGAAATTGGCCAAAGGCAGTGCAGATGTCATAGTTCACTACCAACGTTGCCTGTAGGTTCAGTATTACATACGTTAATTCTTATAGAACCTGGACCAGAGTCGGCATGGTTGTGGTGGTTTTTTATGCAGATGTTCTATAGTTTACTTGTTGAAAGAGCGAGCTTTGCAGTCAGACATTTCTAGAATAAATTCCAGATTTATCACATACCAACTACTGCCATGGAATGTTCTATGATGGAGATATGTTCTGAGCAATGTGTCATCAGGCAATTTCATCATTGTGTGAACATCATAGAGTAACACAAACCTAGATTGTACAGCCTATGTCACTATATGGTACAGCATATTGTTTCAAGGCTACAAGCCTGTACAGCATATCACTATAGAAAACAATACAAGATTAAGTCAAGCAGAAGAGAAATTGATACAATCAAGGAAGGAAATGTCATAAACACGGGATGTATGAGGGTGCTGCCAGTTTAAACATGACATGCTGTTTTACAGCAAACCTTTTTTGTTTGTAAGTAGAAAGAGCAGACTCTACTATATATTGTTATTTTTAAATACATAAACCAGTAACACAGTCATTATCATTATCAAGTATTATGTAGTGTACATAATGTCTGTGTTGTAGTGTTATACCACTTGGCAGCGCAGGAGGTTTACACCAGCGTCGCCACAAATAAGTGAGAGATGTGCTGTAACGCTGGATCACGCAATAAGAATTTTTCAGCTCCATTGTAATACGTGGTCTGTTGTATGTGGTGCATGACTGCCCCTGAACAAAAACCTCTCTGAGCCCAGGTTCATCATCTATAAAATGGGGACGAAAATACTCGAAACTGTTATGAGGAAAGATTAAGATAATGTACAGGAAGTGCTGCCTAGCTCAGAGGAAGCTCCTGATAAATGGCACTCACGCTGGAAAAACTCAATATCCTAGCAACACCCCCGTAGCCAGGAACGCGATCTGGCAGAACACAGAGCCAGAGGTCCCCGTGCACTGCGCTTGCTGCCCAGGCCTTGGGTCTCCCTTCACCATGTCAAACTCTAGTAAAAAGACAAAACCTTCAGACATTCCAGAAGGCCCTGAAAAGCTTCTCTGAGTGTCAACTGTTAGTGTTAATAAAAACATAAAAATTGGACACAACAAAAAATTTAGTTGGGGAATTGATCCTCTCTCATTCCAATTTCTAAAATTATTTCACTTATTTAGTTTCATTAAAATGAACTCCTAACACAGACACCGGTTACTGCTCCACGCTGGGTGCAGCTGAATCCACACCGGAAGGCCTACTGAGACAAGCCAACCCCTGCTTGTTTATGTTACCTAATCGGTAGGCTGTCCTTTTTTAATGAGCATATAATTGGGAGGCTTTTAATTTTTAAAACATTTGGGTTGTCACGATGACTATGGGATACCACTGGCATTTACTGTCTGGGGTCAGACACTGCACATCGCAGTACGCAGTACTACCCAAAATGGCAGTAGCATGTACCATGGAAAACCCTGGAACTGAATATTCAGGCCGTTTCCAATGGTAATTTTAACTCGGCTATTGCTATAGTTAATGTTATTTTTTACTATAGTTTGACATGGTGAAGGGAGACCCAGGAATTATAAAACACGGTGTTTGCCCTCTAGGATCTAACAATCTATAGTAGAGAAAAGACTGGTAGATAAAAAATAAACACTACAAAGAAGCAGAGCATTAGAGGGCTCAGAGACAATTATAACTAAATTATGACAGAGAGCTAATTTCTGGTAGGGATTCATGCACGTGATGTCAAAGATGGGCCCTTAAGAACGGGTAGGATCTGTTAGGTAGAGGGACGTGTATGATCTTAAATATAAAGTGGGAAAGTAAAGGCAAGTTCAGAGAACGGCAGGTTGGTGATGACAGTGGACCAGGGTTTGTATGTGGCACCATATAGGGAGAAAGGATGGGTAAAGTCATAACTTTGGACAATGCCATTTAAGGGATAGAACGGAAAAGCAGAGTGAGCCAAGCAGACAAAGGAACACAGAGAGAAAGCTAAGAGAAGAAACTAAACAGTGGTATATCTAAAGCCCATGGCTAAGAGGCTTCTAAACTACCATCAGCTCAGCAACAGCCACGAGGAGCTCCGCATCCAGAGCCGCCGGGAAACCAGGCGGAGGCAGGAGCCAGGGCTGAGCAGCAGAGGCACGAGCGCTGGCCATTCACCTGCCATCAACCAATGCGCGTAGAAAGTAAAGTAGGAACAAGTCTTTCCTTACAGAGAGAAGAACACCAGGGCTTGTAAACAGAAAAAGAAGAACCTCCAGAACCGTAGAGCGAAACCACAAGTTGGGAGGTTGGTCAGACAGGAGGTGAGGGGAGAGGCTCGTGTGAGTGAGGAGGGGACGGTGAGGGGGGTTGTCACTGAACTATCCTCCTGAGCCAGAGAGTTTCACTAACTGGGGCTCACCTTTACCTAAGTGTCGAATGCAGGACTTACCAGCCTACTTACCGCTCCATTCCCCCATGCAAGCCTGTGAGCCTGAGGACATGCAGAGGGAGGGGAGCTACTTAGTGACAAGGACCCAGGCAAGGCCAGTTTCATTATCAGGGAGATTAAAACATGCTTATTTTAGGCATATTGTTTTTCCCACCTGTCAGTTTGACCTATATTCAAATTCCCCGAGTTCATTTTTTAGCGAGAAAGTCTATAAGTCTACCCAGTAGCACATAACTTTATATGTAACTCACCGTGGGGTCATACTCCCAGAGTTGGTTGCCTTTTAGGTGGTGGCATTTGAGCATTGTGACCGGGCCGTTGAGTTTGGAGACATCCAAGCAAAGGTCATCCGTCCGAATTTCTTTGTTGGCAGTGTAAGAGAAAACCTGAAAAACAAGCATGCCCATGTGCAAGCCGTCACAGTAAAGCCAGTCAGGGTTTTATACACCCAATAATCTGGAAGGGAAAAACAAATAATTCAAGAAACACCATTTTGAAGTTTATTAATGTAATAGAGAATAAGTGACTCAGAAAAGCTACCACTAACTTGACACAGAGGAAAGAAAAATTTCTATGTACACACTGAGTGTATTGTCACGGACTGTCATCTGTGCGAAAAAGGGCAAAATAAACCTCATGCACAGCAACGTAAATACAGTTCTCACAAGGGCCTTTTCAAATGTTTCACTTAAAAATAATCATTAGATTGAAGGCTCCCTTCTCCTAAAGGTCTTTATTATTTTCTCTTTAAAGGAAGGAAAATATTTCCTGAATGACATCATGAGATTAAATGAATAGAAAAATCTGAAAATTTTCCCTTTTAAAGCTTTACTAAAATACTCACCTGATTACCTCCCATACCATGACAGTTAAAGATTCCAACTTTTTCATTCTCTTTTCTAGCCATGTTATCGAGACACTGATTTGTTTCCACATTGCGTATCTATGGGACAAAGGATAACGCAAACATCAGAAGTGAAAGGGGTTAACCGGACACACAAGTACAGATACGCACACATTAAAATCAACCTAAACTTTACTATAAAACAACCTCAGATGCATGCCAAGGTAAGGGCTATGAGTTTGAGGGGTGGAGCAGCAGCAGCGGAATTCACTGTCTATCTGGGGTCTAGAAAGGTCTTACTCTGATATAATGTTTGTTTCAGGGAGAAATTCTTATTTCCTTCTCCACGCCCCCCCCCACCCCCCCAAGCTGTTCTTCTAGGATTTGTATTTACTTCAATAAGCTCTATTTTGCCTAATAATTTAAAGCAATTTAACAACTTCCTGTGGACACCGTTAAGCACAAGGGCATTAATTTTGATGACTACTCCGGTGAGCTCTTAGGCTCCTCAAGGTAGATACTTTCTAATCAGAGTTTGGAGCTTGGCTTAACTGGGAGTCTAATCATGGTGTGGTGCAAACACCACTCTTGCGTTAGATAACCATCAGTTACATAAAAGGAATTTAAATCAGTTATCAAAATCAGGAAGAGTATTTTAAGCAATGCCCCTTGATATGTTTATTTCCTCTGAATCATTGCAGTTTAAAAGCATATTGTAAACTAATAGACATTTGAAAGTCCTAAATCTATTCCCATGGATGTTAGCAGGTAGGCCAAAGGGAGATATACTATACCTGTCATGTCATGTAGACAGAAAAAAAAAAATGTAACTAGTTTTGTATGGTAAAGTGGGGATAAAGTTAAAACCACAAATAAGCCATTTTTTTTATAAGCAAATGTACAGTCTACATATTATTCCAATATCTTATAAGGCACTAACAAGCCCATATGCATTATTATAAAGATGCCAAGACATAGGTGTGAAAACTATTCATGGCTGTCAGGAATAGGAACTGGGATTTTGACATAAGTGAGACCTGGGCTTCAATCCAAATGACCCAAACCTCTGAGATCAATTTCCTAACCGTACCTGGGAGGTAACTGGCTCTGTGCTGGGTTAGGTAACACAACGCATCCACGTATCTATTCAGAGTCTCGCTCAGAAATAGTAACAATCTGCTATTCCTTCCATCTCAAACTCGGTTCATATAAGACAGGATTTTTCCAAGTATAATGCTGATACTTGGAAAATACAGAATGACATAAAATGTACAGGCATGTTATAAAGAAAAAGAGAAATTACAGGAAAGAATTTAAGAGTGGTTAATATAAGGATTCTAGTCAAATTGTCGCCTTTGTTGGATTTCAAAAAAAAAAAAAAAAGGACAAAAACTAGAATAAAAAGTGATAACCTTCTGACAACTGAGTATTCTGACGTGTAATCTAAGGAAAAGACGGGCTAGCTTCTGGGTTCTCCCAGCTTAGAGGGCTCTGTCCCATGTGGTATACACAGTAGATCCACAGAAAGTGCTTATTACACTATGAATCTCTTCTAGTTTTTTCATATTCCAAGTGACACCCTGTGATACCTTGGTGACCATCTGGGAAAGAGAAACGAGAGAAGCCCCCTTGTTTGGTAACACAGTACTTGAAGATTATCAGGGTTTCCAATGCCAACGGAGACCCTAAGTTATTAAGTCACCTCCAGCTAAAAGACCGACATGCTCTAGAAAAAGCAGGGAGCTCTTCTCCTCGTTGGAGTAGATACTCCTGAACATAAATGTGATCCTGATGTTCTCCTTAATGAGCAGAAAATAACTACTGACAGGATGGTTGGGAATTTGATGTAATACATCCCTAAGAAAGTTGTTTTGGATTACATATTCTAAATCACTTGAGGATAAAGATGATTATGGAAGATACACAGCAGTTATGAGTTTTTAATTCGCTGGGTTTGACAAGCAAATATGAACACCTCAACTTTAGGGCCTGGGCAGGGAGAAATTTGTGAAATGATGGCAAGATCGATGAACAGCCTCCTGTAATTGTGCTAATGTCCCCGCCTTTGTCCAACACAACTTTCTATGATGATGGAAATGTTTTGTATCTGTGCCGTCCAATATGGTAGCCACCAGCCACAGGTGCCTAGTGTGACTGAGACATTGAATTTAATTTAATTTAAACAGCCACATGTGGCTACTGGCTACAACACTGGCCGTGCAGGACTAGATGCTGATAGACATCCTAGGGCAGCGGTTCTCAACCTTTCTAATGCCACGGCCCTTTAATACAGTTCCTCGTGTTGTGGTGACCCCCGACCATAAACTTATTTTCGTTGCTACTTCATAACTAATTTTGCTACTGGTATGAATCGTAATGTAAATATCTGTGTTTTCTCGAGAACCGCTGCTGTAGAGCCTAAGACCATCGGAAAACACAGATATTTACCATTACGATTCATAACAGTAGCAAAATTAGTCATGAAGTAGCAACGAAAATAAGTACACAGCTATCTCTAAAATATTATTTTTCACTTTAGGAGCTGAAAATCATTGTGAACGCACTCATTCTTGGGAAATAGGCATGAATCAGAGCTAAGTTCCTTCATTTCTACTCTAGCCTCCTCCCAAATCTTGCCGTCTCCATTAGGGGGGACAACGTTAGCGGTTAAAGGATTTTTGGAATCTAGTAAAATAGACTCTGGAGATACCTTTTCAATCCTTGCCATAAGGTAAAGATTGGTTAGATGCGAGGAAGAGTATGGGATCAGTGGCTAAGAATACAGGCTCTTGAGCCAGACTCCTGCGTTCAAATCCCGTCGCTTCTATTTTGTGGCTGTGACCTTTGCCCTGTTGTTTAAACCATTTACTTATGCCTCAATTTACTTACTGTGAAGTGGGGAGTTTAGCACCTATAATCTCATAGTGTTAGTGTGAGGATAAAGAGTTAATATTTGTGAAGCACTCAGGTTGGTGCTGGACATGGAGCTAATGCTCACTGAACCTTAGGATGGTCAGATCTGCCTGGAGAGGCTACGGTTAGTCTAGAGTCTGGCTAACCCACCAGGGGCCTAAATTCCTTGCTTTTTGTGGTGGTTGTTTAGAATATTCATCTCCTGGATTAAGAGCTATTAGATATCATAATGACACACATTTATGCAGTTCCAGGTCGTACAGGAGCTTAGGACAGTTGGGCTCAGTGAAATCGGAGCCTAAGTTTACACTTTCCAATTTCCCTTCCTACTCTAAAAGCCTGTGATTCCAGGTTTCCCTGGCCCCTGAGTCTGACAAAAGACCCTTGAAGGCTAGGTTCCAGGCTGTAGTGAAGGAGGCTCACGCTGGCAGAGCTATGATCACAAACTTGAGAACGCTCCAGCCCGGAAATCAGCTTTCATCTGCGTAGTGTGGCTTGCCATGAAGGGTACACAAGCGTAAGCCAGCTGCTTAGTTAAGAACAAGCAGGCCACTGAGGGTTAAATCTGTTCCTTACACAGAAAGCCAGCTGGCAAGAGGCAGGTAAAAGGCAAACTTGCTTTGGCAAAATCGCCTGCTATGGGTCAGACAAGTGGCTCTTTGTAATACACCTATATTCTGGCTCAGCTAACAATGCCCAGGTGTTGTCCAAAACTGGGTCAGTTCAAAGGGAAAGAACACTTTTTCATTCTCTATTCTAAAGGCAAGTGACAGGAGCAACTGCTATGAATCTCCCCATGGCACATCACCTTCCCTGGGCCTTTCTCAACCTGAACGAGGCTGCCGCAAAGGGAACCGATGCTCATTAATGCGGCAGACACTCCACATCACTTGTTTGAGGGTGAATTCCTTAAAGCACAACGACATTCAGAGGTAGGGAACTTTCAGCCCTGAAGCAGCCTCAGTAACTACTAAGGACGACACGGGAGAAAACACAAGCAGGTTGAAATCACTCTAGCTCACCACTATCGGCTCCCTCTGGGATCTATTTGCTCCCACATCCTATGCTTCTAATTGACATCTTTTCCCCAAACCCCGTCCCCAATACCTTCTCTTCCCTCTTATATGAGGAAACAAGTCATTAGAACTTCCTCACACTTCCACCACAAACCACCAGCTTCCCCCCCCCCCCGCCCCACCCAAATCTACAACTGGCCAGCACTAGCCCATTCCCTCTACCTTTTCCCTGTACCAATGGATGAACTGCCTTCTCCCCTGCCTACCCCTCCCTCCCCTGTGCACTGCAGTGGCGCATCCCTCCCCATCTGATTCCCACATAACTCCTGCAATCAGTGGCTTGATTTGAGCATATTCACATTTTCTTTTTGGGGTTATTTGCATTAGCACAGTTTCATCATAGCAAAAATAAACAAAAATTCTTCCTGAACCCCATATTCCCCTCCAGCTACCACCCATTGCTCTGCTTTTTTCTGTAACAAGATTTCTTCCAAGACTTGTCCACTCATGATCTCCACTTCCTTTTCTCCCTCGATCCTTTGAAGCCATCAGGTACTTTGTCCCTACCAATCTCCACGGAACCTCTCCTGACACAGACTCCTTGATTTGACCAGACCTCTCATTAAAGAAAAGGACCTGGATTTCCCATCCACAGAGCACAGTTTGGGCTGGGAGGCAGAATGGATGGCTGGGGACACTTTAAGAATACTGTGGAATAGGGCACACGTCTCTCTCACATCAAACCCTATACTATGGGCACCCATAAAGATACAAAGGCCAAACTCCAAAGCACAACTAACTGTGTTAATTGTAAGCATTAAAAAGCACATTTCAGGTTTCAAGAAAACTTGTTGCTGAATTCTAAGAGCAATAACTAAAGGCATCATCAGAAACATGCTTACCAACATTCTTTCCATCACCCCACCCAAAATGAGATTTAGAACTCACAAAGGAAAAAAAATGAGTGTTAAAAATATAATTATCAATGGTCTTGCAAGTTTCCTTGTCAGTTCTTTATAATTTATTATGTTTACTTTGAAGTTCTTCAAGTTTTGATTCAGGCTAATTAACATTAGGACATTAGCTTTAGGAGTATATGGTTTCAACTAAATGGGTCAGTTTGTTAAAATCAGAAGTCTATAGAAGACACTGATATGTTGTAACAGGAGTCCAACTATGAAAGGCTAGGGGTAGAGCATTCTTATTTTAAGAAAATACGATAAAAAAAATGAATAAGGTTTCAAATTATGAGGTAGAATGTCAACTAATAAGAATTTTCCCACACTTATGATTATGTAATTTTAATATGAAGGTACTTCTTGTTGGATGTTTAACCTCTATTGATTTTGATACGTAAGTGAGATTATAATAACCACACAGAATACTATATATATATATATATATATATTTCTTTTTTTACCTCTCCCAAAGAGAAATAGTGACGTGGAATCTGCGAATCAGGATAAATATTCTCTAGGTACCAAGAGAAAGGTTTGCATTGGAGTTTGTGTCTTAGACCAAGTCTTGATGCTATATCTCCATAATCTACCTTCGTAACACCTGTTAAAAGAAATGAGTGATTGAATTATTGATGTTCTATCCATAGCATATTTCTATTTATGTATTACATCTAAGCCAGGTGAATGAGGAAAGTGGCACCATTTTGGTGATGTGTGACTATTCAAGTGATATACCATAGATCCACTTCCCAAAGTATAAAACGAGGAAATAGATTAGTACACGTTTTCCAAAGAAAAATTAATATGAGAATGGTATACATGCTAATAATAATACAAACGTTAAGTTATATGGGATCAGAAAACTTTACTATGTTAAGGCAAAAACAAAAATCAAGACATTTGCCCAAATAATGTCGAGGAGGGAATGTTAACACTGCCAGGCAGATTTCCAGCCCATCAAAGAGCTATTTCCACAAAACTGAAGATCAGAGCAACGTCTGGAGAAAAGTCCCTGGAGGCATGTTACCACTGGGCTGGGACTGGCTGGAGATCCTCAGCACTTCACATCAACGTCAAATGTCGCAGTTAGGTTACAACACACGTTAACACCTGGACTAACAGTAATTTCTACAATAATGGCCTGGATAATTTATTGTTGTTAATAATATATTAGATCAGGCATTCTGCTGAGCACTTTTTTTTTCTTTAATCCTCACCCGAGGATATGCTTTTATTGATTTTGAGAGAAACACTGATGTGAGAGAAACCATCGATTGGTGCCTCCTGTATGCACTCCAACCAAAGACCAAACCCACAACCTTTTTTGGTGTACGGGACAATGCTCCAACCAACTGAGCCACCCAGCCAGGGCTACTACATGCTTTTTATACTGTGTGTGATTTCATTTATTTCTTACAGTGACTTATGTGGGTGTTTCACCTCTGCTCAAAGCTTTTTCTACCTCTTCTTACCTCTCCTCAGAAGGCATTAGGATCAGGGACAAGCAAGTTAGTCTTGTATTTCTAATGTAAAATAATGCTAACCTGGAGAAATTATATAGAAGAAATTCTTGAATTCATCCATCCACACTTCTGCGAGGCGTCTGTTATTTTTATTGATAATCTGTCCTGTGCCTCCCGGGAACGTGTAAGGTGTAGCTTTCCGAAACACATGTCCAACATGTGAGCAAGTAACGATCTCCAGGGTGCCTCCACATTGCCAAATCTGAACACAACACCAGAGAAGACTCGTTTTAAACACTGCTTGTTGAAAAAGAAATTTGTTCGCATCTGCTGAGTTTCATACTTGAAATTTCACAGAATCACAGGCATATAGTAGAGCCCCTGTTACATGATCTTTTTAAAACCACGCTTCCTCAGGAGCAAACCTTTCTCTAATTTTGGTTCTGATTAAACCAGAAGGTGAAAGTTAAATTCAGAAAAGATAGGCTAAAGGCTAAATACAGACACAATAATGAGGTCTAGAGCAGTATTTTCCTAACTGCAGACCATGAGTCATAAAAGGATCATAAATTCAAATTTGATGAATTGCAACCAGTACTTGCTAACAAGGACATACTGTTTCATGAAATGTTTATGTGTCGTGTGTGTATAATGAATAATGTACTTATTAATATGGTTCATGGCCAAAAAAACTTTGACCATGGAGTAGTCAGCCAGAGTCCTGTCTGTTCCTTCTCCTCCAAACCTGTGTCACAGCCTGCACATTAAACACACCCAGGAATTTAACTGGATCTCTCCTGAGTTATCCAGGGAGACTGTGACAGCACACTCTGTTGTCCTTGTAAGCAAAAAACAAAAATGGGATAAAAGATCAAGTATGGTTTCCTGTGCTTATTTAATGAAATTATCCTTTTGCTCCTTTCAAAAGACAAGTGTTTCCAAAAATTAAAAATCTACCAACTGCTTACAATTTAAATATTCAGTGTGTGTACGTTCACCTTTTCTCAGGATCATAAAGTGAGAAGCTGACTAGGATCTCCAAGAGGATGGGAGATCCCCTTATATAAGAGGCAGACGTCCAATAAGGAGCAAGCGGGTTCAGATTACAGTGCAGTTGGTGTGGTTTCCACCGTTAGCTGTGTGTCTAAAACTAGATTATTTGCAGAAATACATAATGTCACTTAAATAACATGCTATTTTTAGAGCTATCTTGAATTACTTCAGTAACAGAAATTATAAACAAATAGGGAATCTTGTATAAGTTTTATAGGTAGACTATTAAAATAACTGAATTACTTGCTTAAAATAGTTTACAATGAACACTTAATAGTATCGCCAACTTTTTTATGAAGTGAAGGCTCTGAAATCTGGTTGAACTCATACAAGATTCATTTTTTTATTTAGCAATAACATGAATGATTAAACCATATCCATACTTAAGGTTAAGTAGATTACTTTTTCAAAGGGAACTTACCCTAAAGGAAATTTCTAGGTTTTCTCCTCCCCAGATATCCATTCCAGCATCGTATGTTCCAATCTCCTGAAAGTAATCTCTGTCTATTGAAAACAGGCCTCCAGCCATGGTAGGCGTTCTGAAATTCAATCATAATACTATACCGTTAATTGTAACAATTTAAATTTACAATCAGTTTTTGTTTTAAAAAGTTGTTTTGTAACTGTTTATAATGACAGAATAAATGCTTATTCTCACACTCTTGGGGAACTTTCATAGCAGCCCCCAGGGGCTTGCTGTTTTTTTTGCTGTGCTGTTAGGTTTTCAGACATGACCTGCACCCTGGTCAGGCCGCCACAGTCCTCCTCTCCACTCCCACAGGCTCTTCCTCAGCATCCACCTGGAAACTCCTTAAATTGAAGCTATTTCTCAAAATCCTCTCTACCTGAGAGTGCACGCACCTACACCACAGTTCCTAGCAACTCTCAAAGCGGCTGTGTTAACCCACTAAACTCGTGTGAGCAACTCTAACACACCTCTAAAGGAAGGCAAATTCTGCAAAGACATAAGACTAAACAGGCTGAAAACCATGGGGCCCTTTCCCTATACCTGACTGGAACCTTTAAGGAAAGAAGATGAAGTACAGAATAAAATCTATACATCTTTCTAAGGGGATCATCATCCTGACCACCAAGTATGGTATATCCTTGGCAAGAGAGGAGCCTCGTTCTGCAAAACATGGCCCCCGTATGCAGAACAGGTGGGAATATGGAATCAGGCAGAGACATAACAAAGAAGGTTTAACTAAATGACTATCTAACATTTGATTTCCTTGAAAAAATGAGTGTGAAGAAAAACTAGGTTCCGACTAGAAGAAAACTATGACGTTCTAGGGAGAAAGACACCACGGAGGTCATGTTTTAGGATGAACTGGGCTGCCTCTGTAATGCTGAAATGCACTCATTCCGTGCCCTAGTGAGGTTGGCACACTGGTTTTTCCAGGAGGAATAGTTGTTTCCACACACACACAAAATCAGGACTTAGTTTGATTTTAGAAGAGAAAAAGAAAGTCTAGTATCGTAGGAGTCAAAGGAACTAGGCCGACACCCAGAGCTAGCATTTAGTACAGGGGTTTCTTGACCTGGGTTTGGGGCATCGCTAAGGTTCCTAGAATTATATGCTGTATCTTTGGTTTGTATATGTGCACCCCCCTCCTTAGAGGAGACATAGCATTCATCAGATTTTTCAGAGAAGTCCGTCATTTGCGAAGTGTTTAGGAACCCTTGGCTTAGGTGGTGATTTGACTAGTCAGCGTAGGAGTGGGAAATCCCTTACCAGGAAAGAACTCAAGTGAGCCAGGGGAAGGAGGTCAGAATCACTGACACCTCTTGTGTACTCTGCCAGGACAGGGCTTGAATTCAGGGGGGGGCAGATCTGAGAAGCCCAGGATGGGGAAACCTAAAAAGCCTGCTTCTGATGGCACTCTTAATGACTACGGCAACAGCCTGTGGATGCAGCTGGGATCAATCCTGGGAAGGCTCAGAAAGCTCAGGCTCTCAGGTTAAAGAGTGTGAATAGCAGGACGATTATTATCCCTTTCTGGAAAGAAAAAGGCTATATATGACCAAATGTAGAACAAAAGAAAATTCAGAAGTGCACTAATGAAAATTCATTTTTACACATATGTCAATTCTAGTCCTTTTTATATTTAAAACAAGCTTTCTAAACTTTACCAGTCAGTAAGTATCATCCAGATGGTGCTAGGCTGAATTTAAAATCTTATATTTTGGTACAAAGACCCAGTTTTAAGTAATATTTTCACATATTAACACTTATAATTAAGGGGTAGTTTGATTTAAGATCAATATTATCAATATTATCCTTAACAACTGTATTAAAGCATAAATTCTGACTTATAGATTTGCAAAATGATGTTCATATAGGAAAGAAAGAACATATGCATGTCACCATTTCTCGTGTGCACTAGATTTGTATAAGCAAAAAATTCTAATTTTATTTTTTGCTTATACAAAAAAAAAACACCTCTTTGAAAGTAATGATGTATGTGAAAGATGGCTCTTAACTACATATAAGGTACCCATATGTTTCATGTGTCCCAAAATATACTTATAATCCTTCTGATTCCCAAAGCTTCACAATCCCCTGCCAATAACACTCTAGGGAAAATGTTTGACAAATTAATTACCTGACAGGAAGAGTCCGGTCACCTTTCCTTCTGTCCATTTCTCTTTGGGGAACAGGGTACCAGCGAAAATTGAGCTTCCAATTGAATCCCCCATAGGTCATATCAGAACCCGCCATGTACTCAAAAGTATCATCACTGATCACGTCGATGATGGGACACACTACTGTTTTCCTGAAGTCAGAAAGGCAAATTTAAAAATCTTCCAAAACTTCCCTTTTTGAGGCCTACTATAACAATAGTACACTAAGTGTTTTTAAAATACGAACATTTCAGAGGGAAATGGTTAACCAAAGACTTACATGCATATATGGACACAGACAATAGTGCAGTGAAGGCCTGGGGAGGAGGTGAGAGCGGGGTGGAGGAGGTCAATGGGGAAGAAAAGGGGACACCTGCTATATCCTACCAAGCTAGCATCAAGACTGTAACTTTTTGATAACCTTCCATCTCTTTTTCATTCATACTTTTACATTATTTGCCACCAAACAACCACCGCCTAGTATGTTTGCTGTAAGCATTGCTAAAAACGTTACCTCAGGCATTTTCAATGTATAATGAACTGGCCATAAAAATAAAATCACAAGCAAGAGACGTTATACATGAAAGTATGGATACAAAAATTAAACCATTTTGTTTAAAGTGTGTGTAGATTCACGGCAATACTGTGCAAATAACTGGTTTTACGTTGTGGATTTGACCTGTGGGAAATATGGGTTCAACCCTGCGACCTCAAAGAGGGCCCTCGGCCTCTCTCTCCTGCTGCAGTGTGCACTAGATTTGTGTAAACAGAACATTCTCAATGTGCTAGATTTGTATAAGGATGCCCTGAATTACTGCTGTGCTTGAAAATAAGAAACCGACTCTTAGGGCAAATCACTGTCACCTGAAAGAAATGTTAACTATTTTTTTAATCTTTATTGTTGAAAGTATTATAGATGTCCCCTTTCCCCCCACTGACCCCTTCTAACCACACTTGCCCCCAGCCCCAGGCGAAATGCTAACTATTTTAAGACCACCATGTCTACTCGTCACTGTATAGACATGTGAGGGCTAGCTAAAATTTATATAAAAATGGGAGTTATTGTAAGAACTTTGTCAATAAGGAAATGACACCAACCAACCAAACCCAAACTGGTAGGAAGTTATCTTTTTTTTACTACAGTTGATTGATTTGTCAATGGAGAAATGAAATCAAACAAAAATACTCCAACCTGTCAACCAGTTATTTCATCTTTTTTATGGCAAAACTGCCTCACAGCCAATTAGTTACACAGCAAAATTATTTTTCGTTACAGAAAAAAACAAATCCTCTACAACTGAGAGCACCAATTTTTTTCTTTGCTGACCCTGACACCCTTTACTTACTTCTCGTATCACTGTAAAACCTACAGCTTCCTAATAATCCTGAGGAACAGAATTCACGGCATCCTTACCTTGTTCCACATCTTTTTAAAAATACTTTCAACATTTCTCCATTAACATGATGTCTGCTTACTAAGGTTTTGTTGTTTTTAAGTTGTCCTTTCTCAGATTAGTAAATTTCCATTCTATAACAGTTTGCCAAGTAATTTTAATTATAAATGGACCCTTCTTCTGTACCTACTGAAGTGGTCCCAGAGTTTTAATCATAGTTTCAGAAATGTGTTAATGGGGTATATTATATAAGTTGGCTTTATATTAAACTAAATGAATTGGTCATGCTATGATATATATGTATGTGTCTATATAAAATATTACACATATTAATATATATAATCATCTCCCTCTCAGTTGGACTCAGTTTGCTGGCATTGTGATATTTTTGTACTAGCATTCATGAGTAGGTTTGAATATTTTTCAACATATATCTTTTCTGGTTTTCCCGTTAAGGTTATACTAGTTTCATAAAACGAGTTGAATTGGTCCTCTATTATTCCATATTCTGTGTATAAATTCTCAGGAGAGATTTGTTCCCCCTGTGCCACCCATGCCAAGGTTGAAGCAGGCCCATTTTCTCTGGGGTGGTGGGATTTATTTCCCCTCCTCACTTACACTGAGGTACAGATGTCAGGTCCTAGCTCTAGACAGGTGTTTGCTATTCACCTTCCCACTCAGACAGGGCCCAGGCTTTGTCTCCTGTTCTCCTGTCTCTCTGTCTTTCAAGGCAGAGGCTCAGTGTCCCCAAGTTTAGCGGAAACTGTACAAGTGAAAGCTGGCTTTTGTGTTTGAACTACTCACTTGTTCTTTGTTTTGAGACCTGCAAAATTTCTTACTTTGCTGCCAAGTCAGTGATGCATTTAAAACTGATTTTTGTATTTTATCCAGCATTTAGCTTTCCAGCTGGGAAAATTACTCGGGATCCCTAATCTACCACACAGCCTGAACTGGAAGCTGCTGTGATGATTTCAGCCAATCCTCTTCCTTATTTCTGTTGTCACTTCACGGTGCTTCTCTCCACGGGTCCCAGCTCCTGCGTCATCAAGGCTATGTGTTGTCTTTATGCAAGCAAATATTTCCTAAGCCAGTCACCTATTACTTCCTAAAGCTGCTGTATCTCCTCATTGCCAATGTAGGTGCTTCCTGTTCATCTCTGAATGGGTAGAGATTGAGGTCCAGCAATTGCTAACAAACAGAATAGATGTAATGGCTGTGACATGCCCTATGCTCCACGTGACCAATAAAAGTTTAGCCTGCTAAAATCTAAACCTCAATGTTAAGTTGACACAGATAGGTTCTAGCTCAAATTGTGACAAGGAGAAATTCAACTAATAGAGGTCTAGCAGACTGAAGAGTCAGGTGCTCTCCTGATACACAAGAACCAAGCCAGAGCCCAATAGTAGATATTCTTTAACAAATGTCCATTAAGAAAGAAGACAATCAGCCCTAACTGGTTTGGCTCAATGGATAGAGCGTCGGCCTATGGACTAAAAGGTCCCAGGTTCGATCCTGGTCAAGGGCTTGTACCTTGGTTGCAGGCACATCCCCATTAGGAGGTATGCAGGAGGCAGCTGATGGATGTTTCTCTCTCATCGATGTTTCTAACTCTCTATCCCTCTCCCTTCTTCTCGGTAAAAAATCAATAAATTAAAAAAAAAAAAAAAAGACAATCAGGGGCATCCACAGTGCCCAACGCTGCTCCTGTATTATCTAAGATTATAGTGCTTTTCGACATGCAGTTAAGCATTTCAGGATGTAACACGTGTCTCCCCACCCCCTTCTACTTCTTGCTGTCCTACATTTCCAGGAAAGATGTACACCAAGTATATCAAACTCGCGACCAGTGGGTTGTATGCCTTGTTTAACGAGTTTGACATGCTTGAACCGAGCTGGGATGTCCTGCCTGCCCCAGTGTTGGCTTCACAGAGTAGAGCCAAGCAAAGGGTTTTACCCTACTCTTCCTGACTTCACTGTCCATCTCTTCTGCCCCCGCTCAGTGAACAGAGTATATACACAGTATACATCTTAACAGCATGCTTCCTAATCTAGCCTCATTAACAAGACAGTTTGCAAACATTCCATCCAGACTTTAGAATGTGGTCTTCATAATTAGTTTAGAGTGCTCTTCAAGGGTATCTTAAAGGAAACTTCAGAGGAAACTTTTTGTATTATTCACAAATACAGAATTTTGCAACTTACCATGCAGTTTAGGACAAACACACTAAAAACATGTTTACAGACTCCAGAAAATTACCTGTCCTGTTTGATCCTGGCTAAGAGAGGCTCCAGCCACCCCACTGTGCACTCACAGTGAGCGTCTAAGAACGTGATCACTTGGCCTTTGGACACAGCGGCTCCTTTTAACCTGGCTCTGATCAATCCAGAACGTTGTTCCATTCGAATTACATGAACTGGTACTTTTAATTTTTTCACGTAACTCTCCAGAGGTCTTTTCAAAAAGTCTGAAAAATTAAAGCAAAAATAACATGAAACACTGGACTGGCATTATCTAGATGTAAAGCAATTTTGAGCTGCAATATTCATTCAACACATATTTCCTGAGCACTTCGGTGAGGCTCCCTGACTCACAAACCCACTTTGCTATAGGGGACCTGACCTTTTATCTCCCAAGAGAAAGTACCAGGGCTGTCTCTCCCTTATTACACAAGGAATCGGGAGGGCGCCTTGGAATTCAGGCTCAAAGACAGGCACGTTACCACATTTCTCTAAGAGATTCTTAGGCTCATTGCTACTTTTTCTAGTTGTGCTTAAGGATCAGGAATAGAAAGAATATAGTTTGAGGGCATTAAATCCAGACCACAGTAGAGAACAGGAACAGCATATGCAATAGCTGTTAGAGTTCAGAAAAATTTGGGATTTCTTCCAAAGTAGAAACTGTCATATTGATTATTACAGTCTTTTATTAGTTCTTTCATCAGGAGATAATAATGAAGTCAAGCTCGGAAGGGAAATGGTGGATTGTAATTGCAAGACCAAACAGAGATCCTTAACAGACAAGTAGGCATCAGTAGAAGCGGTTTTGAGAGGAAAGAGCAAGTAAGGAGAAAAAGGGGAAGAGAGAAAGGGAGAGGAAGTGGTATATGAAATTAATAGCTATCCTAGAGCCATGCAGACAGAGTTATGACCCTGAGCTAAGGATGTCCTGCCTCCAAAGTACATAACTGACTTTAGAAAACAAAGAATTTTTCCGATCAGGTTATTTCGTGGTGTTCATGCCAGAGAAGCTATTGATGGTGGAATGGCCCAATGTCCAACTAGGCCCCACACGGTAGGTGTGAGGATAATCTCTCTAGGAAAGGAAAAACCTGAGCTGGAACTACTGGGACTCCGATGACTAGCTTTGTTCCATAGGACTCTAATAATGAAAAGGTGACATGTCAATCAGGTGTATCTATTAAGGGGGTCTCTAAGTGGGGATCCAAAGGGATTCCTACATAACGGAGAGGGAAAGACAAATAGGAGTGAAATGATCTTGTCTGTTTAACTAGTAAGAAGACCACAATGACTCAATGTGGAAATAATTAGGGATGTGCCTCACTGCACCAGACGAGCCATCATTTCCATTGCTGCTAATACATTTGGGCTAAAAAGAGTATCTGAAAAATATCTGGAATAGAACTCCTATCTGATTACTACTGTGATTTTATGAATCAAATCTTACAGTCAAAAAGATATACTTTGAGTAAAAACATGAGGGTAGTGCCAATCCCAGAGACTGTCACAAATTTTAGATACGGAAATCTAAGGCTCAGAATATTAAATGAACGGATCAAGGTGACACAGCTTGTCAAGAGGTTAATTCAAGATTCAAAGCCATGTCTGCCTGACTTTGAAGCCCATCTTTTCATCCATAGCAAGAAATCCCAGCAGGAAGCTGCAGAGAGAACAACTCAGGACTATGGACTTGCCTGATCTGACACACATTTGAATTATCGTATGTCCAGAGTCTGACAGACTCTCCTGTGGAAGGGTGTGAGCTCTGTTCTAGTACTTTACACCAGCCACCGCTGGGTGTGTCATCAACAGTGTGTCTCCCAGTAAGTTTCCCCCCAAATATCAGACAGTTTAAAGTGCTTCAATCTAATTCCAGAATCTCACATGTTTGAAGGCTATAATATTCTGTCCTGTCTATAAATAAAATGAAAAATGAATGACTCTTTGGTCTGGCAGCTCAAAAAAGTTACTATTCCACAAATTTTCTTGACATTGTAGTTTGACACGTTTGTGGCTTTCATGCAATAATGTTAAGAAATAGGTGTCTTCCTAACAGCTGACACTGAGTTATGGATTCAGGGCTGGGTGGGGGACTAGTAACTATTCAAGCCTCATTTTACAAAAATGAGCATAGGGGGTGGGGGGGGTGTGTTAGGTGACTGTGATTAGAAGCTACTATTGTCATCTAAAAATAAGAGAATCGTGTTGATTAGAATATCTTTATAGCTGTAGCCTACAAATGGATGCCTAAGCATCTCTCCACCAGGGAGTGTGAGGTTGTCAGAGAATGGGAGTGGCAGGGGACATTTCACTGCTCGTAGCAAAATCTGAGAAAGCTTAGCCAGAACTTTAGAAAGAGCAAGGAATTTAAAGTCTAATAATCTGACTCCTAATCCCTACTAAATAAGAAACTCCCTTTCCTTTTGTGTAAAATGAGAAAAACACAATAGTCATCTTGGATGAGGAACATTCTATCAGTTCTGAGTCTTAAGATAACCTGAGATGACAATTACACTAACTTCTGACATGAACTAGGGATTCATCTAGACTGTCTTTACTAGAGGCCCTGTAACAGTAAAGTTATAACAGATGTGATATACGGAGCAGTTCAGAGGTCAAGCCCTTGGTTTATAAAGCTAAGCCTCATTTTCCTCATCAATAGAATAGAAATAATGATAGAGTCTACTTCATACTTCTTTAATAAATGGAGTTACTGTCAACTCAGCAGGTTAGCTGTGAAATCAAGTGTCCTGAGGCCATGAACAGACTATGCATGCTACACAATAGGAAGCTTGTACAGACAGGCCATAAAAGCAAGGATTAACGGACTGGTAGATTACTCATTCATTCATTAAATAAATCTGTGCACTAAGTAATAGGCACTGTGGGCACGGAGGAGATCATGGTGAACAAACAGACCTGGAGTGTAGAGTCTAATTGGAGGACAGGAGACAAGTAAACAATTAAATCTCTGGTGAGAGTTGTGGGGGAGGACAGTCTTCCAAGACATGTTCAGAACAGAACCTGATCTTGGGAGGTCAAGGAGGCCTCTCTAAAAATAACTTGATTCTGAGAAAACATCGGAGCTGTGCTGTGGGGATGGGTGGACAGGGAATGGTTAAGATATGACTGAAGATGCAGGAACAAGCCAGTGATAAAGGCCTTTGAGGAAAGATTCTCATTAGAGAAGTGGCATGATCAGATGTGCATGTCTGAAGGCTCGCTCTGCATGCAGTACAGCATGGGGAGCGGATGGGGGTGGGGGTAAGAGTGCATGTGAGAAGACTAGTCTATTTCACCAATCCAGGTGAGAAATGACAGTGCTTGGATGTGCCTTAGGAAGAGGAAAAAGCAGACTTAGAGAGTTACTTAAAAATAAAGAACTTGCTTTGGGGTTCCTGGGCCCAACAGTTACCACCTAAACAAGAGAGCCAAAGGAAATTATCTTATATAATAAAAGCCTAATATGCTAAGTGTCCGGTCTTCCGTTCAACCAATCAAAGCGTAATATGCTAATGATATGCTAAGGCTGCTCAACCGCTCGCTATGACATGCACTGACCACCAGGGGGCAGATGCTCCGACTGGTAGGTTAGCTTGCTGCTGGGGTCCAGCCGATCGGGACAGGTGGGACATGCCCTGGAGCCCTTCCGCAGTCCCTCCCTGGCCCTGATCGTGCTCTAGTGAGGTCCCTCGGCCTGGTTATGCCCTTTCACTATCAGGGCTGAGGGAACCCTCCCCCCGCCCCCCGCCCCGACTGCGTGAATTTCATGCACCAGACTTCTAGTATTAGATAATTCTCAATTTGAATAGCAAGACCACAGTTATAACCACAAAAACACAATGCCTAGCAAATATCAGAAATGGTGACCTAAGCTCCTGAGCTTTCTAGGCAGGATGATAAAGGAGAAGCACATCCCTGCTGGGGGCGCTGGTAACAGTTAGGGACCCTGCTGAGTGACTAAGAGCTCAGGTGGAGCAGTGAGGAAAAGCCCCCCCCCCATGTTTTCTCCTACAGATGAGGAAGGGGAAACAATAATTGATATATGTGACTTTGTCACTTTATAGACTTGTGGGCACATCTTCCTAATTAGGCCACATCCTACAGAAACTTACTATTCTGCACAGCCTTCTCAGGCACCCAATAGAGCAGTGATGGGCAACCTTTTGAGCTTGGTGTTTCAAACTTCGCCAAAAAACTGAGCATAACTCGGGTAGTGTGTCCCTTTGAGGAAAAAACATTATTTCGCGATATTTATAGTTTAAATAACATAAATGTTTCATCCTCGGCATGCGGCTGCCTCAGCGGCCGTGTGTCATCAGAAATGGCACTGACACGCGTGTCAGAGGTTCGCCATCACTGCAATAGAGTAACAGAGAAACCAAAGGAGGAAATGGGAAAGTAAGTCATTTTATCTGAAGAAAAATCTCTCTCCTTGAGGAATATTTAATTTAGCAAATATCAACACGAGTAAACCAAATACAAGTCACCGGCAGTAAAGATGTTTGTGTAGATCACTGCTTAAATGAACTTCAGGTAATTTTCTTAAAGGATTAACTCCTAGCAAACAATTATCCACCTGAGGTTTATACTTCGTCAACAATAATTATTTGTTTCAAATGTATTCTTAATTTATAACAGCTCTCATTAATTTTTACATTAATCACATTATATATTATACTATTATTGCATGATTATAAACTGTCTCCTTAATTGGATTAGCTAGATAAACTATAAGGTATGTGAGAAGGTAAGACTATAACTTATTCTTTCTTTATAGCACTATAATCTAGCAAACTAATAAGCTTTAAATTGTGATTAATGAGCAAATTGCTCCCAATAATTAGGATATGATTAAATTTAATCATGGTTATATATACATTTTTAGCGTGAGCACAGGAAGGAGAAGGTATAATATGTTACTAAACTATCTTAGCAGATGCAATGAAATATTAGGCAAGAGAGTAGAAGTGATAGGTCATGAAGTTTAAGACTAATCAAAGAAGGAAGGGAAGCCATTTTTGGTAGTTCCCTTCAAGTTTTTCTCATGTGAGTTTAGGGATATTGGGGGAATACATGACAAGAATGATCCCAAATAGATGTGTGTGGGGGCGGAGGTTGTGGGGGGGAGTCTGGGAAAGGCCAGATATCTCTGAACTTAACAGATTGTTTTAATGATGGGCTAAGCCAAGCCTTTCCTACATTATAGCTTGTAGTGTAAAATCTCTAAGAAGGATGCAGAATAAATAATGTTGGGCCAAGATACTTTTAATTAACACACCTTTCCAAAAAGAGTACTTCATGAAACAGTTTGAGGGATTCTAAACTTGTGGAAAATTCTGAGATTCTTGGAAGAATATAGTCTTATTATGAGATCAGAGTCATATACCACTTTTTCTCAGGCTCCTTCCTCATCCTTTTTTGACACCTCGCTACAGGTCATTCCTGAGCTTGGAAATGGAGTGGAATGGGAAAACCTAAGCAGGATCTGGGGAACTAAGGCTTACCACTAGGGCTTCATTTTGCCACCAGGGATACTTCCCATTGGACACAGAACTGACGCTCCCCAGTCATGGTTCTAAGACCCAGTTTCTCTCCAATGACCCGGGGCTGCAGCTTCTCACAGCGAAAATCCTAAAGTTATGTGGATTTAGTCACTATTCTGCATAAATGTCTGTATTATATAGCATTATTTCTTTTTTTTAAAAACAAGATTAAGAGGAGACACAAAGTAAAAGTTAATTAATGTTTAAAGTTTCAGTGTGTAATTCTTTTTGCATATGTGAATAAGTCCAAATGCCACAAATATTTTTATGATAAATTAGAAGTTTGTATAAAGTTACTGGGTTGAAAATGATAGCAACTAGTTTTTTAATCATTAATGACAAACGGTGTAGGATATTATTGGTGTCACAATTTAAAATTTACCTCTTTCACTGGCATCATCTACTAGAACAATTTCTTCTAGCATGTGTCTTGGTGAGCGATTTATGACACTATGGACAGTTCGCAGAAGTGTGCTCCAGGCCTCATTGTGGAAAACAATCACCACACTTGTTGTAGGAAGATTATCTGGATACACCTTTGTTTTACACCTAGAGACAAAGCAAATGCCTTTATAGAAAGTGACTGTTACGATAGCACAATGAATGAATCTAGACTAGAACGGGTAGTAGAACAATAAAAACAGTGTGCTCTAGTGGTGGGACTCCGGGTAACTTTCCATTTATTTAGGTTTTGGTTAATGTTGCATGTTTAATGAATAGTACCTATTTAAAGTTATATGTTTAAGTTAAAATTATTTTAAAGAGGACAACTGTATTCTTACAATTAGGCACCTCTTCCTGATGAATGTTTTCTGTTGATTCAGTTTAACGGAGAATGTACTTAAGGCTGTGTCATCATCCAAACTGAATTTATCTCAAGAATACAATTGGACCAAAAACAAAACAAAAAAACAGAACCACTAGAATTTACACAATTTAATAATCTACACAAATATATACCTTCCACAAAAGAGGAGAACTAATATTCACTGAGTACCTATGGTGTACTAGGCATTAGGCTTCCTAATAAATCCGTGAGGTACGAAGAGCTACATTTCACATCCAGTAGACAGACACAGCCAGGGAACAGCAGGGCCTGGCTGAGGACTCCACAGTCCATGCTCTGCTGGCCAAGCTCATAATGCTGCCTCCTCAATACCGAAATATCAACATGCATCTTGTTTAGTAAAGACAGTATCTAGAAATGCAATCATCAGAAAGACCAAACACACTCAAATATATATGCACACAGAATCACTACCATAGTGAGCTGATGCTATTAATGTGAGTGAGTTAAATACTGGAGTGGAGTTGGAGTTGACTGAAAATCCCTGTTTTTTAAAGAATGAGTCAAAACACAAGTGGTTTCATTTATGGCCCCTATGTACAACACTGATTAAAAGATGGCCTATACAATGAGCACATTCGTTATATGTGAATGAAAGGATTACTGAGTAAACTCTAATGCAGGAAATTCACTGTATGGTCTGAGAGTTAGCTTGAGCGCCTGCCAGAGTGTTTTAGGGAATAAAGAGATTAAATTTGCTTAGGATAGTGTTCATCTCAGCAAGAATGGGCTTACCAGAGAATCCACGCAAATACCTAATAATTCAGGAATGTAGAACAACAGAAGTCCCTTGATAATTATTTTTTTCTATTATTTTTCAACTGTTCAAGTCCCACTCTACTTATCCTAACCTTCTTACAGCCTGAAATGGCATTAAGAGTTGCATATGCATCATGCCACTTTATCCTCACAACAACACATAAGACAGAGGTATTATGCCAATTTTACAGGTGAGGAAACAGGCTAAGCGAAGTGAATATGCACATGTAATCCATCCTCTACTCCATGTCCCTTTGAGCTAAGACTTTCAAGGTATTCTTTGTCATCCACTAAATTTAGCCTGCCACTACCACTCACCACGGCCAAGTCTATATTTCTTAAGATGTCTGGCTACCTGCCTGACAGTGTTTTGCAATGTTTCATAATTTCTCCTCTGTGTATGCTCATTCAGGCAAGATCTAACCCAAAGAGTGAAGGCAAAGCGCACTGGTTAAGAGTGCATGTTTTGTCATGGACAGATTTCACATGGGTCACTTATTAACCATCCTTGGTACAAATCATTTAATCTCTCTGAATTTCCCCACCAGCAAACTGGGCATGCTACTACTGTTTTGCTCAACTGCTTAAATATGATCATGTGTATAGTGCCTAGAACATAATAAACATTCAATAAATGGTATCACTTTTTAAACATCTGAGACTAAATACAGAATAAAATTGCCTTATTAAGTGACTTGGAATTTGTCTTAAACCTGCTTTGCTAGGATCACACATTAGAAAAGTTATTCTTTTATTGTTACTTCTATTTAATGCTTCTTGACACTGGAGCAGTGTTATTCTTTCCTCCAGGAAATGTGCCCTTGGAGACCCTGCAAGCAGAAAAGGTTCTTGGCAGGCACAGGGTGACCTGGACACGGCCGGCTACACCACTGGTCCAGGCCAGGCTGAGAACAAGTGAGGCTTTTCTGGATTCAGAAAAGAGGTGAAGAGCTGCACTCTAGGGGCTGTCCCACACTCTTCATCTTTCTACCCCTGGGAACTAGTCTGAAAAGCACCCGCTGGCCAGCTCTGTCCAGCTTTAAAAGAGGGATAGTTAAGTATTAATCTATTTCTCATTTAACATTCCATCGTGAATACACTTCAGAAGTCAGATAGCGCTTAGTAAAAGAGAGTGGAGATGGGAAAGCATGCAGCTCACTCCATGAATGCAGGCCTACATCGCAGGTGCCAGGAAGTATTCAAAGTACTGCAAATCTGCACACAACCCTTGTTATTTTAGGATCATGAGGTACAGAAACATCAAGCAACCTGTTCAAAGCCACGGAGCCAGTAAACAGCAGAGCCAGACCTAGGCCTTGCCACTATCAAAATATTAATAAGAAACTCATCTAGATACAATTCAAAAAGTGAGACAAGAATAACTATGGATTAAGAGGCTCTAGTATATACATAGGAATAGTTCCAGGTGAATAGATCGGAGGGAACAGTGATGCGGCAACATCTGAGATTATTGCTAGAACTGTCCTAGAACTGAAGAATAATACGCCTGCTCAGATCAAAAGTACACTATGTGCATGAGCATGTAGCTGAAGATAAAGCTAAGTTCCAAACTAAGAGACAGAAAAACACGAATACTATTAGACCGGAAAATGAAAAAGGTGGTAAACAGAAAACAAGATTTATTAGGTTGAACTTTATGAAACTATCACTTTCATAGGTCAAAAAAAGATGAATATCAACTGTGTATGGTTCAACCTAAAAAAAGTACAACTATAACAATAGTCACAATAATTGTAGATGCATCAAATTCAAACCATTATAAACAATGACTATCAGAGGGAATTAAAAGTATAAAATCCAGCCATTTAGTAGAGATACACCTAAAACAAAATCATACAGATGGCTGAAATTAAAGAAATAGAAAAAAAAATAGACATACCAGAAAAATATTAAACAGACTAAAAGTGGTATAGCACTATGAAAACCAGGGGGAAAGAAAGTTAATAAAGATATAGTGAACACGGGGTTAAAAAACCCCCAACACCATGAATTGAATTGTCTTAAATGCATCCAATGATGCAGCCTTGAAAGATAAACTAACAGAATGACTGACTTAGAGAAATGTCAAATCCACAATAAGGAAAGAGAAGGCTACTTTTCCCAAAAAAATTTGATAGATCATTAGTAAAAAAAAAAAAAGATACAAGACACTCTACCTGGTCTTCAAATAATAAACTGTAAGGGGAAAAAGAAGATGGAGAGAGAACCTCAAGATTTAAGAGACCTATCCACCAGCTGCAATATGTAGATCTTATTTGGATCCTGATACAAACACTATAAAATAAAGATACATGACATGACCAGGGAAAATTGAACATTAACTGGGTATTTCATGTTATGAAGGAATCACTGTTAATATTTTTTAAGTATAAAAATGGTACCATGATTTTTCTTTTTTCTTCAATGAGTCCCTATCTTTCAGGGACACATACTGTAATATTTACAGTGGTCGGCCTTTGGCCTGGGACTGGGGAATCTACTTCTAACCTCACTCACCTGGCTGATTACAAAAGGCCACACACCAGAGTGCTGCTCCGGTCACATCAGCGAGCTTACCCCAGGGCCAGTGATCCAAGTGAGAGTGAAAGACCAAATTGAAACCCACAGTGCATTTTATAACCTAATTCTGATCACTGGTTCTGTGTTCTACTGGTCATACAGACCAACCCTAGTACAACCCGGAGAGGAAGGCACAGGTATCAATACCAAGAGATGGAGATTGTCAGAGGACATCTTAGAGGATATAATACAAGACTGTTAGGATTGTTGAAGCAGGGTAATGAATATATGAGGGTTCGTTATGCTATTATCTCTATTTTTGTACCCATTTGATATTTTCTATGATAAAATGTTTAAAATGAGGCTACAAACACAGAGATGGAGCAAGAAGGTATAAAAGGGCTACTTAGAGGTAGCAGTGACTGTGTGCTCCCTTCTCTCCCATAAGCTCCCAATGGTTGGCCAGGAGTGTGTATTAGCAGCTTGCATGAAACAGAATCTTTTTAAGTATGAGGAGGCCTCAGCAAGCCCGAAATTCAGTGCACAAGCTTATGTATCACACCATTTAAACACTGTTCTCAACATCTTAACTAATAATAGTCAAAAGTGGTAGCAACCCAAATGTCTACCAATGTGTAAATACACTATGGTATATTCACATTAACAAACCACTACACTGCCATGGAAAAGAAAAAGCTTCTGATATATACAACAACATGGATTTCAAAGACACAAAAGAATATATACTGTATGGATCTATTTATAAAAAGTACCCAAAAAGGACAAAAATCACCTATGGTTAGAAAGGTCAAGACAAAGGCTGCCTCTCGGGGTGGGAGCACTGGAAAGGAACAGGAGAGAACTCTCAGGTGATGGAAATGTTCTTTGAGAACAAACTGCATCTTGATTTGGAAGACAGACAGGTATATGCATACGTAAAAATTCAGTAATCTGTACACTTACAACTGCATAATTCACTGTTTTAAATTGCAGAAAACTTAACAGAATCTTTTTTAGGAAGTTGATACTATGACTGTTTTGGTAATAATGAAGTTTAAAATCTCCTACCACCTTAACCTATTAAGATAAACAATTATTTCCCAAAGCCTGAAATACATGGTCCTAATGATCGCTAGTAACTTGAGGTATTATTTTATCAGTGTTTAATTATTTTTAAGTGGGGTAAGTGGTAAGTTAGTGATACAGCATTCACTCCAGGAGCAGTCAACACTAATGTGCAACTGATTAGGAATTCAGAATATACCTTTCATTCAAATTAAACACTATTAGGACCATCCTGGATACTCACCCTTCTAGCCTAACATCAGGTAAAGATCTGTTGAGTGCAATCATCTCGCTTGCCATTAAGTTGAACTGATTGATCTTAAACATCTCTTTCATCTTTTCTTGATCCTCTTTAGGAATGACGACTGGTTTCCCCATTTCTCCAGGACCTTCATGAGGCTTTTGTACTGGCTCTAAAACTAAGAATAAGGAGGAAACTTAACAATTTTAGAACCATCAATTCATGCTTCTTTTTAATAACATTTGAGTTTAAACAGTGCCCTCAACGAGAGCCATTTCTGAGCTCAGGTCTCCCAGCCTGCAACACCTCCTGGGAGCTGCCCTGTCCTCCATTTCATGCCAGGGTTATGGCTTAAGACTTTCTCATCACTACTCACCTGAATCACTGCATTGCCGTGGCACACCCATTCAAATATTGTTACCACATTAACCTCCCTAAAAGCATAGGCTTCACTATTCTCATGTTCTTCAAAAGTCCAATCTTTTCAATGTGAAATTTAACCTAACCTGCCAAATAAACCACTTGCTTGGTTCTCCCCTCCCCATCCCCAGTACTTCATCCTCAGTCAAATAGCAATTCACTTCTTCCCCCCACTCCGCCCCCCCCCACCCAATAGCCTCATGTTTTCTTGCTTTGGTCCCTTTGCTAACACAGCTCCTCCTCCATTGTCATCTCCTTCCCACCCTATCTCTGCAACACCTTGTCTTTGAAGGCCCAGCTAAAGTGGCTTCTCTAGCTTTTCTGAATCTGTCCATTTACTACTCTTGGCTTCCACATCATTTCATCTAAGAGTTATTATGTCTCTAACCAACTGCTACTTCTTCATTTTCTTACTAGAGGCCCAGTACATGACATTCGTGCACAGTCTGTCTGAGGGAGCAGGCCTAAGCCAGCAGTCCAACATCCCCCAAGGGGTCCTTAGTGCTGCCGCAGAAGCAGGAGAGGCTCCCACCACCACCACTGTGCTCGCCAGCAGTGACCTTGGCTTCTGGCTGAGCAGCGAGCCCCACCACCAGGGGGCAGCTCCTGCGTTGAGAGTCTGACCCCTGGTAGTGCGTCATAGCTAAGGGTCTTTCCGCAGTTCGGTCAATTTGCGTATTAGCCTTATTATATAGGATTTTTGGTATTTTCTTATTTATTAAAGCTGAGGACAGTGAAACAGGAATGGCTTAGGATAGAAGCAACAGGAGAGACCTATGCAGGGCTGCTTTGGCTCTAGAAACGCCACAGTAAAGAAGTGAGCTAATAGGGGACTGCTTTGGCTCAATGAAAAGTCAGAAAAAGGGGACAGGTTCAGGGGGTTGGCCTGAGATGGACTGCCGCTGCTCCCCCAGTTACAGGGTTCGTGAAGACCTTTAGAGTTTAGGAGAGAAAAGTAAAGATGCGCACCTGAGAAGGAAGAAAGGTGTGGGTGTGCTTCCAAAAGGGAGAGGGCCCAATTGCTATTTCTCACTATAATGATTGCTTAACCTGCCTTATCACACCCCACCAGGTTATGATCTCTTTTTAGCTGGGTCTTTAAAATTAATTTATGTACCTTCTGTGGAATTTAGCAATGTCTTATAGGAGTTTTATAACTGTATCCTGAACTAATATGTGAGTAAAAGTGCTCTTCAAAACAGGTCGAAGTGAAATCCCAGAATTGATAAGCACATAATATACCGTATTTTCTGGCGTATAAGATGACTTTTTAACCCAGGAAAGTCTCAAAATACAAGATGACTTTTTAACCCAGGAAAAATCTCAAAAGTTGGGGGTCTTATACGGTGGAAAACATGGTATTTGGGTTTTAAGCAATCTGATACACATTGTCAGAGATTTTTCTAACCTACTTCTGAGAAGATTTTCCTGGGTTAAAAAGTCATCTTATACGCCAGAAAGTTTACCATGTAAGGTGGAGCATCATGCAAGATAATTCTTATCAGAAGTAATGTTACACCTTGATATAGACGAAAGAGTATTTCAGATCCACAGTCCCACAATCTTATTCTTTGTTATATGCTTTTGAGATGTTAAAAACATTCCAAGAAGAATAGGTTCTAGGATGTATTAAATTTGGATAAATGGGTGTTAAACGTCCCACCTAAAAGGAATGGATATACAATGAAGTGAGGACAATAATGGGATGAAAATTCCTGTCTGGGGCATTACTTTTAATTCTTAGAATCAATTCTGGTTACTTACCTGTCTCTGAAAACAAAGAGCAATCAGCAGGTTTGGGGACTGGGATGTTCAGGGGTCAAGAGAACGCAGCAGAGCTCTGGACCTGACAATTATCTTTAGGGCATGGCATAGGCAACAAAGAGCAAGGGGGGGCCTCTAGTGGCCCTGATTTTAAGTATCCTGTGCCCTGTTCTAGTTTAAGATGATGCTTTATGGAAAAGTTAAAATGGGAACATTTTCATGCTGCTCAGTGTTGGAGTATTGTTATACAGAACCCCATCTATAACATATTCTTCGAGGGGGATGAAGGGGAGCTCTTGAATCTGATCAAGCCTCTGAACCTACTACAAATTCACAGGAAACGGGCACAGAAGGACATGATAAAAAATATGGAAGGATATAAATCCTGACTGTGGGGAACAAGAAAAAGAGAACCCAATTTCTTCTTCTTCAATAATAACCAAAAGAGGGGAGAGGGAGCAAAAAGAAAGAGTTATCCATGTATTCATGCCATAAGCCTAGCCTTGAATTGACAACTGTTGAAGCCAAATGATGGGTATCTGGGAATAAAAATTTCAAATTAAATTGTCTATTTTTTTCTACTTTTATTTCCCATCATTATGAAGTAAAAAAAACTCTCGCCTTGAGATCGTAAAGAATCAGGCAAAACTATACAACATACACAATCCTGCTACTGCAATATTTTACAAATTTGATCATCTGATACTTATAGTGCCCAGCACATTATATATTTTAACTTATTGGTGCACTTGAGATTTCACAGCCACATTTAAAATTACTATTAATCAAAAATTACATGACTACTATATGACTTACAGAATCTGCCAGATAAATTAAATGGACTAATTACTTTTCTTTGGCAAAAAGGCTAGGATAAAATGTGTGTAGTTAGTGAATATTTTTACTACAAATGCATTTGCAGTATTAAAAAATCAATAACAAAGAGGATGGTAAGCATAACTTCCTATGTATTCTACTTACCAGTCTTTTATGTAAATTTAAAGTGAGTTCAGTGAAATTTTTGTTTGAAAGTAACTAAAATGGGGTTTGGATATCATCAATTTTCTGAACTAAAAGAAAAAATTATTTTCTTGGCATATAATTTTATATGCCGATTATAAAAATCAAATCAATATTAATAAGGGAGTGACTAGGGTGTTATACTATGAAAATGAAGATATTTTATACTTCAGTTAAACTTCATTTACATGAGAATGTAGAAAAGTTTCGTGTTTTAGAAAAGTTAATTATCAAGAAAACTATAAGTTTCCTATGTATGACACCAAGTAAAATTAATGTATACAAACCAGATGACATAATTTTGAATGTACTTGAATAAACCTTGTAAGTTACTAATTTATATTTTTCTCATGGTAGTAGAATAAAGAAGTGTAAGTTTACACAATAGCTACTTAGCCATCCTTTGCATGATAATGCAACATTTTTAACTGTTGAAAGAACCATCAAAAAATTGTTGGAAATATGATCATCATATACAGGAAACCAGGGATCACTATTAATCTAAAAACGTTAAAATTATATAGTATCCAAATTAGTTAACAACAACAACAAAAAAAACAGTGACAAACTTATCAAAATGAGTGTTTTATTATAAAATGTCACTCACCATCCCCAGCAGGAAGTCCTCTCTCCTTTTTTTCATCACATTTGTTGCATTCACTGAAGTAAAGCAGCAGGAACATATCCAAGAGTACCCAAATCAAGGAGGTGGCCAGGACCACCTTGCAATATGCAAATTTTCTCATGGCACTTTAAGTCAAATGCAAAATTTTAAAATACATATATATAAATATACAAAGACCATGAAAATGTTTCCAATCCAGTTTCATCAAAAATCACGTTCATAACCTATAGAGAGAAAAAGAAAAAAAACCACATTAACTTAAAAATTCAGAATGTAGAGAACTGTAAAAATAATATGCATATGAAATTTTACTATGGAGAATAAGTTTATAGATCAAACTTAGAAAAATACTTTAAACATTAAAATTGTATAAAAAATAACTCCTACAGATCAATATACAACAACCCAGCAGGAAAATAAGTAAAAGATATAACAGGCACTTTGTAGATGGTAAATCTGAATAGCCAATAAACATGTAGACAAGTGTTCAATTCACTTTAATTAGGAAAATGCAAATGAAAACAGTGAGCTATTATATTATATCCATCAAACACAGGTGGCTTAACTGTCTTCTATTCAATTACTGTATTACATGCTAAGGCAAAGCCAAGCCATTGATTGCCACAGGAGTTTAAGAAACCAGTGATTCCCAATTCATTTCAACTAGTACTCACATTCAGTTCCCAAGGTCCAAAGACATATGCGTTCTCCTAGGAGCCTGTACTACAGCAGTTTATTGAGCTAATTCTTGTCCCTCTGTGCCATTGAGTCCCATCCCAAAAATGCTACAGTCACCAGCCATTCAGAAGCAGACTCATGGAAATTGTATTGAAAAAGAAAAGAGTATCATAAAATCTGAGACCTACTGTTGGCTCTGACAGTAATTTTATAGACTTCCCTGATCTTTAGTTTCTATTTCCTACCCAAACTCCACACCCCCATCTGTTAAAATATGAGAAAATGACTTGAGGAACTGTCACCAAATTTGGGATAGTTTGACCAGAAACGTTTCTGGCACTTAAGGAGTTCACCTTGGGGACCTCTGGAGCAGCCTGGGAGTCCTCAGAGAGGTACAGAGTCATCCACTGAGCAGCTGATACCAGCCTCAAAGGCCTGTGACACTGCTGATTAGGAGAGAGACTGGCCAAGTGCGTTCAGATGAGGTGTGCATTCAGAGGAGGGAGATGGAGGAAACATACACTCAGCACATATGACCCATATGGAAGCCTCATGAGCATATGCTCTGAAGGCCCAGGCTGTGGTCAATGCTGCAATCCCTTACAAGGGCAACTTTATGTTGCATGTCCCATGGCGGGCAGCACAGATGTATTTACCTGAACTATGTATGGTGTCACATGTGTAGATATATCAGGGTGATGACTTCATAAACTGTATAAATGTCTAATCATTGGGTTATACAGCTGAAACGAATATAATATGGTATGTCAACTGTAATTGGAAAAAAAATTATTAAGAAAAAACAGCCCTGGCTAGGTTGGTTCAGTGGCTAGAGCATCCGCCTGCGGACTGAAGGGTCCTGGGTTCGATTCCAGCCAAGGGCACATGTCCGGGTTGCGAGCTCAATCTCCAGTGGGGACATGCAGGAGGCAGCCAATGAATGATTCTCTCTCATCATTGATATTTCTATCTCTCTCTCCCTTTCCATTCCTCTCTGAAATCAATAAAAGAAATATCTACACTAATAAAAGAGAAAGATGCAAATTGACCGTGCATTCGCAACGCCCACCAGCCAATCAGGAGTATGCAAATTAACCCAATAAAGATGGTGGGTTAATTTGCATACACAGGCGCTGAGTGGCAGGGGCAGGACGCAGGCATTTCGCACCACCCCAGCCGCTCTGGGCCTCTGGGCAGCGTGGGAAGGTGGGAAGGCAGAAAGGTGGCTCCCACCAGAGCGAAGGCGATGCCGGCAGCCTGGGGAAGGAAGGCCCATTCTTGCACAAATATTTGCGCATCGGGCCTCTAGTATTTAAAAAAAGAAAAACAGCCCTGGCCAATGTGACTCAGTTAGTTGGGCGTCATCCAAGTGCATCAAGAGGTTGCTGATTCGATTCCCGGTAAAGGCACATGCCCTGGTTACAGGCTCAATCCCCAGTAGGGGGCAGCAAGTAGAAGCACATTGATGTCACATGAATGTTTCTCTTTTCCCTTCCTCTCTCTCTAAAAATCAATAAACTATTCTTTAACAACAACAACAAAAAACAACCCAGCACTCTCAGGCACCTAGACATAGGGTCACTAACTTTGTATCTACAGACCAGGCAGAGGTCTGAGATAGGAGACCCTTCAGAAGATCTATTCATTTAATTTATAGCTGGACTCTCTTCCAGGAGAACTAAAATACTCAAAAAGATTATAGTTATCCTCTAACACAGTAAGGAGAGCCTGGGTTATTTTATTTATATACTAATTATATTCTCCATTTGCTCCATTTCTCAAACAGAACTATAATCATTATATTCATTCATTTATTAATCCATTCAATAAACACAAACTCTATAAATGTAGGGAATGTTTCAAATGTAGAGAATACAAAAATGAACAAAATACACACTCCCTGCCCTTATAAAGTTTAGAATTGGCTATAGATAAGCAGGCATTAGTCAGTCACATAGATGTTTCAACTGTGAAAATGCTTTGAAGGGATGTATATAGTATTATAAACATCTGTAATCGACCTGATTTTGTCAAAAAGGATTCCCTGAGGAAGACATGATTTAAGGGGAAAAGAAGCATTTCAGACAGTGGGTAGCAAAGGTTCTATCTACAGCAAGAGGAACCCAACACTGAAAGGTCAGTGGATTGAAAACAAAAGAGGAAACTGAGATGAAGCTGGAGCTGGATATAAGTGAACAGATGTATGCCCTAACCAGTTTGGCTCAGTGGATAGAGTGTAGGCCTGCGGACTCAAGGGTCCCAGGTTCAATTCTGGTCAAGGGCATGTACCTTGGCTGTGGGCACATACCCAGTAGAGAATGTGCAGGAAGCAGCTGATTGATGTTTCTCTCTCATCTATGTTTCTAACTCTCTATCCTTCTCCCTTCCTCTCTGTAAAAATATCAATAAAATATATTTTAAAAATATTTTTTTAAAAAGTGGACAGATGTAAGATATTAAGGGACAAGCTCAGTGGGATTAAGGATGATTAGATGAGGGTAAAGAGGAGAAAATCCAGGCTTGTACAACTGGATACAGAGTGGTGCCGATCACAGAAATGAGCTAGTAAATGAGGACCAATTTTTGGGAGGGAGGAGAATCAAGATGGGAAGAAACCTAAGTTTGATTTTGGACTTGTTTAATATGAGGTGCCTTTGATACCTTCAAGGAGAGATGTTAGCCACAGCTGCTGGATACAAAAGTTTGGGGCTCAAAGGAGGAGTCTAAGGCAAAGATACACAGACAGAAGCCCCTACTCTCATGCAACTTTGTGGGGGCAAAGAGGCTAAAAAACATCAACACACAAACGAACTTTTGTGGAGCATTATTTCCCTCCTCCTGTGTGGGCTGGATTTAGTAACTTACTTCTACCCAACAATCTATGGTGGAAGTAATGGTGTGTGATTCAAAGGCTTGTCATGAAACATTCTCCTAGCTCTCCCTCAGATCACACACTCTGGGGAAAGCCAGCGCCATGTCATAAGGACACTCAAGGAGCCCTACTGTGAGGTCCACGTGGTGAGAAACTGGAGCCTGCCAACAACCAGCACTATCTGGCCAGGCATGGAAATGAACACTTTGGAAGCAGGCCCAGGCAAGCCTTCGGGTACCTGCAGCTTTAGCCAACGTCTTGACTGCAACATCCTGAAAGATCCTGAGTCAATACCACTCTGCTAAGCTGTTCCTGATTCCTGATCCAAAAAATACGAGGAAATAAATATTTATTGTTTAAAGCCATTAAGTTTATCAACAGAGAATTTCAAGAGCAAACTAGGACTAGAAAGGAAATTCTTTAAACTATAGTAAACATTTAATGATGGAAACTTCTGTCACATAAATAAGATGAGTTAGGCACTCAGTTCAACCTGACATTGTACTGGAGGTCTAAGCAATAAGAAAAAAAAAGAATTAGAAAGTAAAGAGACAAAATTATCTCAGCAGATAGCATGATTTCTATACAGAAATTCTAAAAGAATCAATAGCTAAACCATTAGAGCTAATTTATGATTTCATTAATGTTGCTGAACACAAGATGAACATAACATTAATCATGCTCCTGTATGATCATAATAACTAATGAGACTATAAAAAACAAATCACATTCCAAATAGCTATAAAATCTATACAGTATTTGGGAACAAATTTAAACTGTGTGCAAGACATGAAGAAAATTGTGAAGCTCTTATCAAAGGATATAAAACAACATTTGACTAATGAATAGATATACCATGTTCAGGAAAAAAAAACCCAGCTTCTTCCAATAATTAATCTATAAATTTGGTATAATTTTTTTTTTTACTGAGGTAAAATTGACATGTAACATTATAAATTAATATAATTCGAATGAAATACAAATGAAGCTTTGGGGGACTGGATTTATTATAAAGCAGAAGTATCTAAAACCATGTGGTTCTCAAAAATAAACCCATGCGTGTGTGGAATACTGAAAAGGTGCTACAACAAAGCAGAGTAGAAAACTGGTACAGGGACAAACGGCTTTCCATATGGTAAAACATAAATTTAGATCCCACCTTATACCAACAACAGTAAATCTGTGCATAGACAATAACTGAAGCCAATGTTGTTCAAACAAAGGAGCAACTATTTTTGGCCAATTACCTACTGTCTGGCTAAGGTCAGGATGGCAACAATCCCCTAGGTTTCAATAGTATATAGGATGTCCCCCCAAAATGTACACACCCTTTAACAGCTGATAAGTCACTTCATTTTCAGTTCTTTTCAAGTTTAACTGATCTGAAATAATGGGTGAAACTAAACCAAGTTTTGAACAAAGAAAATTAATCCTGAAGTGCCACTAGACTTTTTTTCGTGGGGATACATAAAAGATAAAGTTTACGGTACAAAACCAGCAACAGATAACTAACTGAGGGCACACAAATACCAAACGAAATGATTCTTGATGTTTGCTATTCCACTACTTCGAGTTATCAGCAGTGCCAAAACAATCATCAGTTTGAAAACAGGCATTGACAATGAAAATTATTCATTTCTGTAGTTTCTTTTAAATTTTGAAAATGAACTGTATGTTAATAAACATTGACTTTATAATCATTCAAAGTGCATATACATTTTGGGGGCACATCTCTATTCTCCACTTCCTATAAAGGTCTACATTTCTGCCACTGTCTTTGAGTCAAATGATAATTAAAATTTAGTACTGAGAAGGCTTATTCACTAGCAAAAAAAAAAAAAAAACACCAAATTTTTTTCAAGTATTAGCAGATTCTTATTCTACCTGCATTAATAACAAAGACAGTAAAAACCAATCTCAAACCCCTGCATAAGATGATGTCCACATTCCATATAGACATGGATCTTCTCTTTTTCAGGTGTTACCCCAAGTTTAGAGGTTGGGGGAACAGGCTTATTTTGGATACTAATGGTATAGACCAGTGATTGGCAAACTCATTAATCAACAGAGCCAAATATCAACAGTACAACAATTGAAATTTCTTTTGAGAGCCAAATTTTTTGAACTTAAACTATATAGTTAGGTACACTGTTAACTTAATTAGGGTACTCCTAAGCTAGCCTTTGCTAAAAACTCAAGGGGCCAAAGAGCCGCATGTGGCTCGCGAGCCGTAGTTTGCCGACCACTGGTATAGACTCCCACAAAATTTACTGGCTTGACTGTTTCAATGTAGAGCATGCAATGTTTGGTATCTTAAGTAGAATGTCACTTTCTAAGGTAAAACTGACTTAATTTCTAGGAATACCTTTAAAAGTCTATATTTTTTCCTAGCTATAAAAGTAATACATGTTCAATGCAAAGAACTAAGGAAACACAGAAAACCACCTATAAACCCTAATAAGCACTACTACCACCAATGGGTTAAGTGTCTGTTCATTCATTCAGAATAGATATTAGAAATATTATGTCTTAAAGTAAGTCTGTAATATCTATTTTGTCTCATTTTTGTGTCTTAAAAGCCCTTATCAGGGAGAAAAGGGATGGGTGTGACTTTAAAGGGTTAGCATAAGAGATTTTCACGGTGATGCTGTATTTTGATGTATGTTTTTTTAATTAAAATAATATGCTCAACAGACACTTCTAACCCCTCTTCCCACCCCTGCCACTGAGCATCATGTCTTAAGCAACATCAAATACCTTAATGGCTGCTTCAAATTAGTACTGATATTCACAGTCAATGTCAAAATGCCACATATTGTCGAACACTTAAAGAATAGACATAAATGGATACAAACTGAGGTGGCTCCCTGCGCCTCATGATTCTGACCTTTGCTCTCTGTGCCCTCCCTGAAGGGTTCTTCTGACACAAGACAAATGACCTGGCCAGGCCCACCACAGAACCTCATCCCTGGCTTCTTGAGTCACAGAGCTAGAAGCCTGTGCATCTAGGACTGCCAACACTGCCCAGCACACAGAGAAAGCCCAACAGTATGTAGGGTGTCCCAAAAAAATGTATACACACTTTTCTTTAGGTTTCTGTTATTACAGGCAGTACTGCTATGAACATTCCTGAACACACTCTGCAGTCCAAGAGGGGGACAAGCAGAGGCATACAGATCAAGAGGCAGAGGGTCCTGTGGCGACCAAGTCCTGCACTCTTCCTTGGCTTTTGTGAATACCCAGGAGTCCTTCCTTCAATCCCCTTTTCTGCTTATGAGAGTATCCATTGGATTCCTGACATAGTCAGAACATCTGGGGTGGCGGGGGTGGGGAAGTGGAATTTACTAGTATAGGTAAAACCAAGCAGGTCCTGGTTCATCCTCTTAGTGCCCCAAATCACAAAAACATATCAATCCTAAGTATACAAAAACTCATCATAGAAACAAAGGATCACAACACAACACAACACAGCACCACACAGATCCATCAGTTGGCTGAAGAATAAAGAACATAACCTTTAGTTCCCTCTCCAATCCCATCTCTTCCCCAGCTCCTCACTGCCAACCTTTATTCACAACTTAACACTCTTTTTCCTGATAGTTTTACCTCACAGTCTCTCTTAACAATGCCTTGTTTACATTTATTTCTGAACTGCTTATAAATAGAAAAAACCTGAGACTTGCTTTTTTTTTTAACACTGTGTTCCCAAGATCTATCCATGTGTTGCACATAGTTGTAGTTACTTCATTTTCATTGGCTTAGCATACCCCCGTTTATCCACTCTACTTCTAATGGGCATTTGGTTCTTTTTAGGTTTCTGTTATTACAAGCAGTACTGCTAGGAACATTCATGAACGTATTTCCTGGTACAACATGCAAATATATTTATTTAGGGCAGGGGCCAGCAAATTTCTTCTGCAAAAGGTCAAATAGTAAATATTTTAGGCTCTGTAGGACATCTATGTCACAACCATTTTAATCTGGTACCACAAAAGCAGCATAAATGATATGTAAACAAGTAAATGCGACAGTATTTCAATAAAACTTTACGAACACTGAAATGTAAATGTCATATAATTTTCACATCACAAATTACAAAATATTATTTTAATTTTTTAACCATTTAAAAATTGTTAAAAAACCTTTAACTATGAGCCTTGATCTAGAGTATATCCTTAGGGGTATTAGGTCACAGATTTATGCATATCCTACCTAATAAAAGAGCAATATGCAAATTAACCATCACTCCACTACACCCACCAGCCACACCCACCAGGAAACCATCCGCTGGAGGCTTTTCCGGCCTTGGGCACCAATGGGGAAGCCTGCGATGGGTCGCAGGGAACTGGGGGTCGGCTCCTGCGAGGGGGTCTGCTCCTGTGGTGGATTGCAAGGAGCTGGGGTCCCCTGCTCAATGGGTGGTGTCTGCGATCACAGGGAGCTGGAGGTCCCCTTCCCAGGTCTAAAGCTTTGGCCAGAGGCTTTAGGCCTGGGCAGGGCACAGCCAGTGATTGGTGTGAACTATAGAGGAAACACCTTTTCTGACTGCACATTGGCTAAGCTTCCTGTATGCCACTGGTAATATTCTTAGTAACTTGGGTAATAAGAATCCAAAAAGGTGATCTAGGGTTTTTCCACCACACTTCTGGAGAAAAAAACGAAGGTCCGCTGCTGGAAGGCTAAGAAATGTCATATCCTGCCCTAGCTGTTTTGACTCAGTGGATAGAGCCTCGGCCTGCCCACAGAAGGGTCTGGGTTGATTCTGATCAAGGGCATGTACCTAGGTTGCAGGCTCCTCCCTGGCTGGGGCCCAGATCAGGGCTCATGCAGGAGGCAACCAACCAAAGTGTTCCTCTCACTTTGATGTTTCTCTCTGTCTTTCCCTTTATCTTCCACATTCTCTAAAAGTCAATGGACCCCTAGATCCGGGTGAGGCCACACGCCCCTGGGTCCGGGTGAGGCCACGCGCCCCTAGGTCCGGGTGAAGCTGGATCCCGGGTCCGGGTGAGGCCGTGCACCCCTGGATCCGGGTGAGGCTGGGTCCCGGGTCCGGGTGAGGCCGCCCCCCTGGGTCTGGGTGAGGCTATGCACCCCTAGGTCCGGGTGAAGCCGCCCCCTGGGACCAGGTGAGGCCGTGCACCCCTGGATCTGGGTGAGGCCACGTGACCCTGGGTCTGGGTGAGGCCACGCGCCCCTGGGTCCGGGTGAGGCCATGTGCCCTTGGATCCGGGTGAGGCTGGGTCCCAGGTCCGGGTGAGGCCACGCGACCCTGGGTCTGGGAGAGGCCACGCATCCCTGGGTCCGGGTGAGGCCACACGCCCCTGGGTCCGGGTGAAGCTGAATCCTGGGTCCGGGTGAGGCCGTGTGCCCTTGGATCCGGGTGAGGCTGGGTCCCGGGTCCGGGTGAGGCCGCACGCGCCCCTGGGTCCGGGAGAGGCCACGCGCCCCTGGGTCCGAGTGAAGTTGGATCCTGGGTCTGGGTGAGGCCGTGTGCCCTTGGATCCGGGTGAGGCTGGGTCCCGGGTCCGGGTGAGGCCGCACGCACCTGGGTCCGGGTGAGGCCACGCGCCCCTGGGTCCGGGAGAGGCCACGCGCCCCTGGGTCCAGGTGAGGCCACACGCCCCTGGGTCCGGGTGAGGCCACGCACCCCTGAGTCCGGGTGAAGTCGTGCCCCTGGGTCCGGCCGAGACCAAACCAGAGGGAGTCAGACCTGCATTACCACCATTTGTCCACCATCCAGAGCTGAAAAGTCAGTGCCGACATGTACACATAAGGAACTGGTGGACATTGAAATTGGGTCTCAAAAGAACTGTTGGTCCAGAAAGAAACTCACTACAGACTGATTTATTTGCCTGTCAGCATAACTATTATTGCTCGTCTCATATTCAGTTCTTATAAGTATACTAGAAGCCCGGTGCACGAAATTCGTGCACGGCGGGGGGTTGTCCCTCAGCCCAGCCTATACCCTGTCCAATCTGGGACTCCTGGAGGGATGTCCGACTGGGATCAGGCCTCAACGGGCAGTCGGACATCCCTCTCACAATCCAGGACTGCTGGCTCCCAACTGCTTGCCTGCCTGCCTTCCTGATTGTCCCTAACTGCTTCTGCCTGACAGCCTGATCACCCCCTAACCACTCCGCTGCCAGCCTGGTTGATGCTTAACTGCTCCCCTGCCAGCCTGTTTGCCCCCAACTTCCCTCCTCTGCCAGCCTGGTCACCCCTAACTGCCCTCTCCTGCAGGGTTGATCACCTCCAACTGCCCTCCCTTGCAGGCCGGGTGCCTCCCAACTGCCCTCTCCTGCTGGCCATCTTGTAGTGGCCATCTTGTGTCCACATGGGGGCAGCCATCTTTGACCACATGGGGGGAGCTATATTGTGTGTTGCAGTGATGATCAATCTGTATATTACTCTTTTATTAGATAGGATAGAGGCCTGGTGCTCGGTGGGGGCCAGCTGGTTTGCCCTGAAGGGTGTCCCAGAACAGGGTGGGGTTCCCTTGGGGCATGGGGCGGCCTGAGCAAGGGGCCTGTGGTGGTTTGCAGGCCGGCCACGCCCCCTGGCAACCCAAGGGGAGGCCCTGGTATCTGGAATTTATTTTCCTTCTACAATTGAAACTTTGTAGCCTGGAGCAGAGCCAAGCCTGCTGCTCCCTCCGGGGCGGCAGACATTTCTGTGGCAGTTAATTCACCTTCTGCAATTGAAACTTTGTAGCCTTAAGCGGGTGAGCCCGGCCAGGGTGTGCAGAAAGCTTTGCTTCCCCTGTTGCCGCCGGCAACCCTGGCCTGCTCTCTCAAGCTCCATTCTGCCGCCATTTGTTTGAATTTGTTTAACTTCTATAATTGAAACTTTGTAGCTTGAGTGGAGGCTTAGGCCTGCAACGGCTATGGAAAGCTTGGCTTACTCTGTTACCTGGGAATCCTTGCTCTCTGTGGCTGTAGCCATCTTGGATTGGGGTTAATTTGCATACTTGCCCTGATTGGCTAGTGGGCGTGGCTTATGTAGTGGAGTGATGGTTAATTTGCATATTACCATTTTATTAGAGAGGATTTCTAGTGACACATGATCTCGCTCATCTAGGGGAAATGATGAACAACATAGACTGATGAACAAGAACAGAACTAGAAACAAGGAGGCATTGATCAGACTATCGGGCCTCAGAGGGAGGATAGGGGAGGGAGTGAGGAGGGGGGATAGATCAACCAAAGGACTTGTGTGCATGCATACGAGCCTAACCAATGGTTAAGGACAACAGGGAGGTGGGGGCATCCGTGGGGAGGGGTGTGGGATGGGAATGGGGGGATGAGGACAAATATGTGACACCTTAATCAATAAAGAAATAAAAAAAAAGTCAATGGAAACATATCCTTAGGTGAGGATAAAAAAAAAAAGAAAGAAAGAAATGCATATCCTGTGAAAGACACATCTTGAAAATGCCTAAAGAAAGTTGTCTTTTTTTTCTTGGTGAAGGGACTGGAGTCGTGTTGATGAAAACACCTTGGTGGCTGTGGTCACTGGCAGTGGCTGCAGCAGCAGGGTGATGGGGCTGGTGCCTTCCCCTGACCAGCCCAGTTGCCTCCCACAAAGGGAGGCCAGACTGCGGCTTAGGCCCGCTTCCCGTGGGGGTTGGGCCTAAGCCATCAGTAGGACATCCCCTGAGGGCTCCCAGTATGTGAGAGGGGGCAGGTTGGGCTGAGGGACGCCCCCCACCCCCAGTGAACGAATTTCATGCACCGGGCCCCTAGTTTTAAATATGACTAAATACGATCAATTTGTTTTCCCAGATGGTTGAAGCAAAATGAGAGCTCTGGATGTATTATATCCTTGTCAACACTCATTGATGTCAATTTTTTAATTTTTTTACAATCTGATGGGTGTGAAGTTGGTATCTTAACGTACTTTTAATCTGCATTTCCCCACCATCTCTAACCTTACTGGCCATCCCATTTCCACTGCCTACTGAAGTCTATTTAGTTTTTCTTCTTATTAATTTGTTAAAATATGTTTTTATTGGTTTCAGAGAGAGGAAGGGAGAGGGAGAGAGATAGAAATATCAATAATGAGAGAGAATCATCCATCAGCTGCCTCCTGCACGCCCCCCCCCACTGCGGATCAAGCCCACTACCTGGGCCTATGCCCTGACCGGGAATTGAACTGTGACCTCCTGGTTCATAGGTCGACGCTCAACCACTGAGCACACTGGTCAGGCTATAGCTTATCCTATCTAATAATAGACAAATATGCAAATTGACCATACCTCCAACACATCCACAAGCCACTCCCACAAGCACGTCCACCATCCAATCAGAGCGAGCATGCAAATTAACCCAAACCAAGATGGCTACAGCCACAGAGAGCAAGGTTTCCTAGGTAACAGAGGAAGCTGAGCTTTCCGCCTGCCCTTGCCAGGCCTAAGCCTCCACTCAAGCTACAAAGTTTCAATTATAGAAGGTAAACAAATTCAAACAAATGGCGGCAGAATGGAGCTTGAGAGAGCAGGCCAGGGTTGCCGCCGGCAACAGGGAAAGCAAAGCTTTCCGCACACCCTGGCCGTGCCCACCCACTTAAGGCAACAAAGTTTCAATTATAACCCCAACAGAAATGGCTGCTAGCCTCGGAGGGAGCCCCAGACTTGGCTCCGCTCCAGGCTACAAAGTTTCAATTGTAGAAGGAAAATAAATTCCAGATACCAGGGCCTCAGCTTGGGTTGCCAGGGGGCGTGGCCGGCCTGCAAACCACCACAGGCCCCTTGCTCAGGCCGCCCCACACCCCAAGGGAACCCCCACCTGATTTGGGACGCCCTTCAGGGCAAACCAGCTGGCCCTCACCCCTGTACCAGGCCTCTATCCTATCTAATAAAAGAGTAATATGCAGATTGATCATCACTGCAACACACAATATAGCTGCCCCCATGTGGTCAAAGATCCTGTCCCCATGTGGACACAAGATGGCCCACCACAAGATGGCCAGCAGGAGAGGGCAGTTGGGAGGCACCCGGCCTGCAAGGGAGGGCAGTTGAGAGGGACCAAGCCTGCAAGGGAGGGCAGTTGGAGGTGATCAACCCTGCAGGAGAGGGCAGTTAGGGGTGACCAGGCCGGCAGAGGAGGGAAGTTGGGGGCAAACAGGCTGGCAGCAGAGTGGTTAGGGGGTGATAGGCTGGCAGGCAGAAGCAGTTAGGGGCAATCAGGAAGGCAGGCAGGCAAGCAGTTGGGAGCCAGCAGTCCTGGATTGTGAGAGGGATGTCCCATATTGGAGAGGGTACAGGCTGGGCTGAGGGACAACCCCCCCGCCGGGCACGAATTTCGTGCACCGGGCCTCTAGTCTTCTTAAGAAGAGCTGTCTTTTATGGTTCACATTTTCTAAGTCTAAAATTCCTCTCTATGTAGAGACTATTTTAAAGTTTTACGCTTTAGGTTTCAGTAGAGATTGAATGTCATTTTCTTCCATGTGGATAACCAACTGTTGAGTACTGTTTATGGAAAGTTCATCCTTTCCCTAATGGTGTGCAATGCCAACTTTGTTACAAACCTGGTTTCTAGGGTTCTATTTTCTGTTCCATTGGTCTGTCTATCCCTACACCACATTGATGTCTTAATTATAATAGCTTTAAAATAATTCTTGATCTGTGGTAAAGCAAGCCTTGTCACCTTTCACTACTTCTTGAGGAATGCCTTGGCTACTCTTGACTCATTGGTCTTCCTTAACTTTGCTGACCACTCAATTATTTAAAATTCTATCCATTGCAAAAGAAACCTAGTAGTTAAAACTGTTTACATAACTATGGTGGAACAATTCTACTGCTCTGAGAAAGTACATTTAAAAAATCATAAAGACCATAAAAAAGAAGTTGGTATTGAAGGAGGAATTAAACTCAAGTCTAATAGTTAAGTTCCAAGAATTTTACAAAATGACATGATTTTCAAAATAACTTTTATGTCTACTATATTTTGTTTCTTTAAAAAAAAGTTTCAGTCTTTTAGAGTCACAACTCATTACATGCTCTTTGGATATTTACTGAGTCTTGGCCAACTATGTTCTTTATACCGTGTCGGGTACTGTGTATGGTACAAGCATAAAGGCAATGATCCACACCACAGAAGCACTTATCACACTGCTAATCACCAGTCTAAGAGACATGCCATTCACATTATAAGAGAAACATCAATTCAGCAAACTTGGCAGGGAAAAGACATCCAGATAGGGAAGTTTCTAAACAGGTTTTCTCAGAAGGCAATATAAGACACTAAACCTTCTGCAACAAGATTTTCTTAAAGTAAATTTTTCTGTAATTGTTTTCTGTCTTTTCTCTATCTAAAACCTTTTATGGCTTCCCCGTTCTTCTATTTTGTTCTAAAGAACACTGTTATTGCAGGACTCAAACCTGAGAGTCCTTGCTAAAGAAAGTCTATGGTCAAATAAATTAGGGGAATGCTATGTGCTCTCCTTGCCCTGGGAGATTCATACTATATATTATGGCACCGAAGGTTCTGTGAATTTCTGCAATAAGGAAACCTACTTAACTTTATTAACTCAGAACTTCTCATTTTCAAGCATGGAACTTTCCCCATATCCTTTGTTTTTCTTTTTTGCATAACATAAAGCAGGTTCAAATAGCAATAAATAAAGTAGTAGAGATTGGTTTCAAATGCTGGTATCAGGCAATTTTTAAACTATGGGTTACTTTCTTTTTGCAAAACTGCTATATGTGTATATCTGCAAATTCTGTAAAAAAGAGATCCCATTCTGTTTAAAAGTCCCTCACAAAATAGGCCTTCATAAAGTAAAAATTAATTCTGTTTAATATCTTGATTTAACCATTTTAACTTCATTATTTCTGTTTTGTTCCTTAACATAATACATATCTGGATATAATATAAATAGTTGTGGACAAAAATGGGAAATCCAAAAGTCACCATTATATAAATCCCTAAAAGAAAATATTCTACAAACTTCTCAGAAAAGTGAAATTTGTCAAATATTTCTACTATCAATTCTTTTTTTAAAATTTAGAATATCATATTCTAAAGACTATATCAGCGCAAATACTACATTCAGCAAATGCAGCCTTATCTCAGGTAGGATGCTGTGAGGAAGGAGTTAACACAGCAGGTCTATTTTACTCAGTCCTTGCTAATCCTGGGAGAATGCCTGGAGCATAGCAATGACTCTTGGCCAGACTGAGAACTGAACTCCTGAAAAGTTCAGCCACTGATTAAGGATGTCAGAGGCAGTGGGTCAGGATGTACCAGGATGTTAGCAATGTTTAAAGTAGTCATCAAGATTTATGATGTGTGCCTGGTATCTCTTCTACGTTCTGAGTTTCAGTTACCAGGCTGGCCAGATGGCAGAAATGTGCCTGTGTGACCAACTTCCTGGAAGAACTCTGGACTGTAATACTCATGTGTTTCCCTAGCCAGAGAGACATTTTGTACATGTCTTGATCATTCACAGCTACAGAGGAAATTGTGTCCGTGTAATTCTCTTAGCAGAAAGACTTGGAAGTCTGTGCCAGATCTCTCAAGCATTCACCCATACATCTTTTTCCTGCTGTTCCTGCACTGTATCCTTTGCTGTATTAAATCTGAACCTGAGTACATGATGTTGAGTCGTGTGAGTCCTTCCAGCAAATCATGGGATCCACAAAACAAACATATCAAAGAATTTGACTGGCCATGACCTACTTCTCTCATTTTTCAGAAGCTAAATGATCATAATTACAATCTCCTTAAATGAATGAATCAGTGTACAGGATAAAAGTTAACAGAGTAAGCCTGAGACTGCTATCCTCAGAAAGACTTGGTTGTAAGGTTGGTCCTTGGCTGGTGTCTGAGAACTTGAATGATTAACAGTTCCCTACACCAATATAAAACTTACCTTAAAGGACAAGTGTGCCCCACTGTGCCTAAACTATTTGTACAAACAGAATGGTTTATGCAGAACACCTCTGGGAGCCTAAAGTTTTGGTACATGCTAGGCAGAGGGTGCCTCCATCACGAGCCCCAATAAAACACTGACAAAGAGTCTAACGAGTTCCCCTAGTTGACAGCACTTCAGGCTGTCAAAGCTCATTGCTGGAGGAATGAAGCACATCCTGAGCTACTCCACAGAACAGAGAGGGCTCTTGGAAGCCTGTGCCTGGTTCCTACAGACGTCACCCCTCAAACCCCCACACTCTTTCCCTTGTTAACATTGCTTTGTATCTTCTCACTGTAATAAATCTTAGCCATTATTATGACTACTAGAGTCCCGGTGCACAAAATTCGTGCATGGGGGGGGGGGTCCCCTCAGGCTGACCTGCACCCTCTCCAATCCAGGACCCCTCAGGGGATGTCCAACTGCCAGTTTAAAAATTTTACACCGTATAAATAAATGTTTGTTTGTTTATCCCCTGTGGGATTGGGCCTAAACTGGCAGTTGGACATCTCTCTTGCAATCCGGGACCTCTGGCTCCTAACTGCTCACCTGCCTGCCTGCCCTAACCACTCTGCATGCCTGATCCCCCTAACTGCTCTCCCCTGCTGGCCTGATCCTCCTAACTGCTCTCCCCTGCCAGCCAAGTCACCCCTAACTGCCCTCCTCTGATGGCCTGGTCGACCCTAACTGTCTCTGCCTTGGCCCCTGCCATCGTGGTTTTGTCCAGAAGGATGTCCTGAAGACGTCTGGTCTAATTAGTATATTACCCTTTTATTAGTAGAGATAAACTGGCAGTTGGACATCTCTCTCACAATCTGGGACCTATGGCTCCTAACTGCTCACCTGCCTGCCTGCCTGATCCCCTTAACTGCCCTCCCCTGCCGGCCTGGTCGCCCTTAACTGCCTCTGCCTCGGCCCACGCCACAGTGGTTTTGTCCAGAATGACATCCGGATGGTTGTCCAGAAGACATCTTGTCTAATTAGCATATTACCCTTTTATTAGTATAGATATGCTGAATCCTGAGAGTCTCCTAGCCAATCACTGAACGTGAAGGTGATCTTGGGAACCCCCAACATAATCAACATATTAAAACTTGGTTTCAATTCCAACACCGTATTATGATGATCCTATAAATATGGGACTCTTTATTCTTCTAAATGAAAAAAATCATAACCAACTTATAGTTACATTACACAAAATTAAATGAAGTAATGCACAACCCACTCAGATACTATAGTACACAGTCAATAAATGTGAAATAGTATTTTAGAGCACTTTCTTAGATAAAACAAAAATTGGGAACCTTTTATATTTGTACTGATGCAATGAGAATTCAAACGGCCACTTGGATTACTGAAAAGACCAACTTTAACCCTCTATCTTCAACACTGGCTCTATGAGTGATTACCAGTCCACATGGCAGAATTATTGGGTAAGATCAAGCAGGTTAAACCCTATATAATCAGTATCTTTTCATTTCTAAACCTGGTCTTCATTTAGTCTTCAAATTAACCTCCCTACTGAGAAGTGAATGCACTAATTAGTACTGAGCTATGCTTGGTGGTTAAACTTCTCAAATTACTAAAATGGAATTTTAGTATAAGCCATTTTCTTGTTGTGTATGCAGCATAAAGTACAATCAACAAAAGTTTGAAACCTTTGGAGCTGTAAGAACAAACCCTAATGTAAAAAGAAGCGGAATCCTGAAGTCATTCACTCCCAGCTATCAACTTACCCCAAAGTGGTTTTTCAAATGAATTCATATCCCAAATCCACATGTCCCACATCTCCTGTTGAAAAATAAATTTCCTATAATCAGTTTATTAAAGAATAACTCTACCCTCCCCCCTTACCTCAGCCACCCTATTCCACTGGACTATACCAGCCGCACCTCCCAATGCTGAGCATGATGCCTGGCACACAATGCATTCAGTTAATGTCAGTCCATGAATGAGTGAGTCAATGGATAAAGTATTATTACTGGAACCAACACCAAGCTCAGTGGAAATACTTGCCTCCTCTTACAAATCTACAAGGTTATTAACTTTCCAGATGGGCAAGCCAAAGACACATAAACAGCACGTGTGGCAGATATTATGCCTTATCCCACCCTCAGACCCTATGTTTTTCAAGGCATGAGACCCCCAACTGAATTCAAATGATCCTTCTTCTTGCCAGTGCAAATGACCAAATTTCAACCCATGACACCTGAGAGGAAGTATGTTGGGAAGCTTTCAGAAACAGTCATGTTCCCTCATCGAGATGCTGGAGGAAAACCTATCCTTTTCTGCCTTTGGGAATTGTTTGCATAGGATACACAGTCATCTGAGGTCATGAGGGAAACAACACGCTGAGGATGGTAAAGTGAAACATGGAAAGCACATGGGCACCTGATAACATGGAGTCACTGAGCAGACAAACCCTGAAATCTCTATGTCTGGACCTCTTGTTAGGTCAGTTGATAAAGCCTGCATTGTTTAACCATAGTCAAAAACATCCTAAGACACCACTCTGTAACCTACAATTACTTACTTAGACATCTATTCTGTGAAGGAAAAATGAGATGTGTATCAGTGGAGAATCCAAATTAAGGAGTCTACTTTTACAGGAGATTACTTAGAGGTAGAATTTCAATGAAAATTTAATAGCTACAAACTAGAACTTGGTATATAACATGTCCATCTTAGACACATCATTAACCTATCACAATCACATGTCCCTAATTTATTCAAACTTTAATAAATATCAAGCATGTGTAAGCACTATGCCAAGTAAAATCTGATGTAGATAAATGTGAAAAAAACCCTCAGTCCTGCCCTGGCTGGTGCAGCTCAGTTGGCTGCATGTCATCCCAGGTACCAAGATGTCACTGGTTCAATTCCGATCAGGGCACATGCCAGGGTTGCAGGCTTGATCCCTGGTAGGGAGCATGCATAAGGCAGCCAATCAATGTTTCTCCTTTTCTCTCTCTCCCTTCTCTCTCTCAAATCAATTTTAAAAACACATTAAAAAAAAAAAAAAGACTCAGTCCCTGTCCTCAACAAGCTTGCCGTTTAGGGGGAGAGATAACAAGGCAAGTTTGTGTGGCACTTCATCATTTACAAAACACTTTCGTATGTTTGCGACAGGTGCCAAGTGATAGAGGCTACTAGTATAGTGCACAAAGGAGTGAAAGTGGTAGGGAGAATGAATGGGGAACTGATTTGAGTTATGAAAAGACAAAAGGATATTTCAAGTGGACAAAACAATGTGAGCTAAAATAAATAGGGAGGCAGGAAAATGCATGGAGTGTGCCGAAACCGGTTTGGCTCAATGGATAGAGCGTCCGTCTGCGGACTGAAAGGTCCCAGGTTCGATTCCAATCAAGGGCATGTACCTTGGTTGCAGGCACATCCCCAGTAGGGGGTGTGCAGGAGGCAGCTGGTCAATGTTTCTAGCTCTCTGTCCCTCTCCCTTCCTCTCTGTAAAAAATCAATAAAATATATTTTTAAAAAATGCATGGAGTGTCCAGGCGACCACAAACAGACAAACTGGGAGATATGGTTGAGGGGGTGAGTTCAGAACAGGGAAAATCTTGACTATCATGCTAAGGAGTTTGAAGAGCAATGGTCAGGGGGAGTTTACCCATGTTTCTACTTTTATCTCTTGACTATGTTGAAATAATTACAACAGAATACTGTGGCTTCAGTATTCAGTTCAACCACCATCTCAGACACTAGGAAATATATTGCCACTATCAACAATTGAAACCCCCAGGGATCCTGGGGAGCAGTTTCTGGCAAGTAAAGGACCAGGCAGGAACTTCCTCCAGGCCAGGGGCCCACGCTATTTTCTGGCCATGGAGTCTTCAAAATCTCCAAGGTTTTTGTTCTGTATTTTTGCCAAAACACCAACTTTAGCCCTGAGTTCTAATGGAGTTCTCTTCTTCTCAAACTATCTCTCTTCTTTCCTTTACCATCTTCTGAACAAGTAGTCTTTATTTTCTCAACTCCACAACCCAGTGTAGTCTGGCTTCACTTCAACAAAACCGTTTGTTGATCAGTCCCTGTAATGTCCTAATTACCAAGACCAATCTCCTTTTCAGACTCATTCTACTTGATATCTCAGCCTCCTTGATTACTTTTGGAATAGGAAGGCTATAAATAAAATATAACCTCTTCTTTTCCTGGCTCCCGGAGTCACTTCTTGTCCTTCAACTTTTCTAACCATGCTTCAGTCTTCTTCACCGGCTCATTCCACTCTGTCCTGACACTCTACATACCCTCCATGGAAATTCACCAGTGGTAAAGCTTCACCCGCCATGCGCCAATGGCTCCCATATCTGTATCATCTTCCTGGAACTCTCTGGTTAGACTATAAGCTCCTCCAGAATGAGAATTATGGTTTTCATACTTGAATCCTAAAAATTTTATGGAATGTCTCAAGATAGCAGACACTCATATATAAAACAGCATCTCCATCCCAACATTATTCTTTCTAGTTTCCTAATGCTTTCCTTTTCATTCTAACACCAAACACTAATTTATACCATAACATATGAATCACTTTATGAATTATCTTGTAAGCTTCATGAGTGCAGAGACTTTATTTTGTTCAATGCTATTACTACAGCACCTGGAATAGTACCTGACAGACACATGGTAGAAGAGTTTAAAAATTATTTGTTAAATGAATAAAAACACCAGAAAACAATGCCATGTAAGAAGGAATAATGGTGATTGAAATTAAATCATTTTAAGGTTGCTGTGTTTAGGTATATTTAATTTACTTTAGACTTTTTAAGATCAAATATTAAAAATTAAAAGTTAACTTATTAAGCAAAGACAATGTGAACTTAAAAATCAAAGATGAAAAAAGAAGGAATAAAAAGAACAATAAAAAACAAATTTAAAATCAGAAAACCCCACAAATATAGAAAGCACAAAATGAAATGGTAGGATTAAATCTCAAAACATAAGTAATTAAAACTTATTAATATAAATATGTGATACCCATGAAATTAGAGCAAAGGATAGAGGTGGGAGTTAAGTGGAACTACATAGTTGCAACAGACTTAAATTTTATCTGAAATAGTACAACCCAGGGCCCATTCATGATAAATAAAACAAAAACAAAGAATTCCTGGCAAATCAGAAATAGGAATGAACTTTGTTAACCTGATAAAGGATAGGAACCCCAAATCTACAGTAAACAAAATACATACTGGTTACGTCTTAGAAGCGTAACCACAGAACCAGTTCAAAATTGTTCTATCCTGTTTCTAACAAGATACTGAGTTGCCTTTCAGAGGCAACAGACCAAAACCTCAAGTCATGCAGCTAAAGCACATGCAGAAGAGAATGCTGACCTCCAGTTGCCCCCGGAACCAAAGTCTAGCCTCTCCCCCACACATAACCCCTGATCCGTCATGGATACAAAGGACCAGGACATGACTGAAACTTGAACACCAGAACCCCTTCAGAAGCGAAGGGTTCCTGGTGCAGGACGATCTAGTGCTGAAGCTCCTTACCATATCTTAGAATAAATGGCCCAGTTCCAAAGCCCTCCGATTAAAAACGGCACAACCGATGCCCTCAAGCTTTGCCTTTAAAAACCATTGATTAAAAGCCATCAGGAAGCTTGGGTTTTAAGTGATAACTTCCTGTCTACTTGCTTGGTGATCTGCAAATAAAACAGCTTTAAATTTCTTCAATGCAAACCTCAATGTTCAGTGTTTGGATTTGCTGTTCATTGGGTGAGTGGAACCTTGTTCGTTTTGGTAACAGAAGTATTCCCTTTAAAGTTAGAAAAAAGGGAAAAGCTGCCTTCTATCATTTCTTCCTGCCAAGAAGTCCTATGCAGAACAGTGAAACAAGAAAAAGAAACACACTTAAGAACCAGAAAGAAGGGAGGGAAAAAGAAACAGAAAATCCAATAAAATAAAGACAATCAGAACTAATGAGAACTTTTAGCAAGGTTGCTGGATACAAGGTTAACATACAAAATCCAATGGAATTCTTTTGCCAATAGTAACTAGAACTTTGTTTAGAAAGACCTAAAAAAAAGAAGAGAGGGCATGTTCATGTATGGAAGGTTTACTACAGAAAGAAGTAAATTCTCTCAACATTGACCTACCTTAATACAGTTCTACTCAAAATCTCAATGTATTTTTTTTATTGAACTTAAAGTTTAAAACTTAAAGTTGTATTGAACTTAAAGCAGATCCTAAAAATCACATGGAAGAACAAAGCGGGGGGAAAAAAACCAATATAATTTTGAACAACAAGGTGAAAGAGCAGTGTCTACCATAAATCAAGCTATGTAATTAAGGCAGTGTGATAAAATGGCAAAGATAGATTAAAAGACCAATGAAACTGAGAGTCCAGAATCAGACCCACATGAATATACAGACTGGATATATAGATACCATTGTAATTAACCCAGTTATTAATTAACAGAAAAAGGGCAAAGGGAAGGCTGGATAATAAAGGCATGCCATTTGTATAGCTTTGCCAGAAAGCTGCAGTTTAACACTCCCCAGGTCTTTTCTCAAAGATCCTAGGGAAAGGGACTGGACAAAAAAAGACTACAGACATGCCCAGGAAAGTCTAGGTGACATCATACCTAGGAGCAGGCCACTGGCCAGACTAGGCGTGGCCACTGCAAGGGTGTCAACTCTGAGATACATAAACTCCTGAATGAAGGGAGATCCCTCTCTTGGCCCATCTGCTCTCTGGGACTCTTGTTGCAGGGGATGTGCTGTCACGCTCCTGCATTCGCCCACGTGGCTCACGGCCACATGGACCCACACAAAATGGACTGATGGACTAAAATTAGCCTGATGCTCTGCTCGACCCCGCTCCACCATGGAATGGGAACCTTGGACACTGGCTTTGCTTTTAACTCTGCTGAATCCCAGGCTGCACCCTTTCCATGACTGTTTTAAGGGAAATGGGACTTTGGAAATAGTGGGATGTAATTCCATGCAATAAAGCTTTCTGTCACATCTCATCCTCCCATGGGGTCCTCCAGAAATCCTTATTCCTTCGGTACCCCAAGAACCCCACTCTCACTAGCAATGGAGAAGGGCAGTCCACTCAATTTCTGATAAGAATATGTCAGAGATGGCACTACAAACCAGTGTGAAAAGGATAGACTATTTAATAAATGTTTATCCATATGTAAAAATAAAATAAAATTCCTACTTCACACCATACAAAACACCAATTTTAAAATAAAATATAGGCAAATATCTTCATGCCCTTGGGTAGGGAGGAATTTCTTAAATACTCAAAATGCACAAACCATTAAAAAATGAGTAATTTCTAGTTTAATTGAAAATTAAAAATTTTTTATGCAACCCAAGACATCACAGAGAGGCAAAGAGTCAAGGAAAATATCCACAATAGAAATAATCAACCAAAAATAAGAATGTATTAAAAACTTCTCCAAATCAAAACGAACAACACATAAGTGAGAAATGGCCAAAAGGTATGAATGGGCAAAGCACAAATAACTAATGAACATATAAAAACTAGAGGCCCAGTGCACGAAATTCGTGCATGGTGGTGGTGGGGGGGTCCCCTCAGCCCAGCCTCTCCAATCTAGGACCCCTCGGGGGATGTCCGACTGCCAGTTTAGGCCCGATCCCTCTCATAATCCTGTACCGCTGACTCCTAATCGCTCACCTGCCTGCCTGCCTGGTCACCCCTTACTAACTCCCCTGCCTGCCTGGTTGCCCCCAACTGCCCCCCTCTGCCAGCCTGGTCGCCCCTCACTGCCCCCCCCGCTGGCCTGGTCGCCCCTCACTGCCCCTCCCCCCCCCCCGCCAGCCTAATCGCCCCCAACTGCTCCCCCTCTGCCTACCTGGTCACCCACAACTGCCCCCCCCCTGCCAGCCTGGTTGCCCTCAACTGCCCCCCCCCTGCTGGCCTGGTTGCCCCCAACTGCCCCCCCTGCCAGCCTGGTCACCCCATGCAGCCTGCTGTTCAGTCGTTTGGTCATCTCTCACTAACCCCCCTGCTGGCCTGGTTGTCCCACGCAGCCTGCTCATTCAGTCATTTGGTTGTGCCTCACTAACCCCCCTGCCGGCCTGGTCATAGGCAGCCATCTTGTGAGGGCGTGAGGGTTAATATGCATATTACATCTTTATTATATAGGATATGCTCCACTTCAGTAGTCTTCAGGGAAATTAATTTGACCTCATCAAATTGGCCAAACTCAAGTGTTAGTGTTATCCTAGGTAGCTAGATATCAATAAAGGAAGGGAACAAAGGGGATCAGATATTATTAAGCATAATCAACTAAGGAACATAAGCCTGTTTGCTACACCAGGAAGCTACAGCTTCATACACACACTCCAGGGGATCACTGCACTACCCCACCTAGATTAACACCCCTCCCTTCCCCGACCTTCTGTGGGGCAGAGAGGGGAGCAGAGGGAGATAAGCACATGCACAGCAGAAGCCAAACTGGCACAGGGAGGCGCTTGACAACAGAGGCCTATCGGTCTAACCTGGGAAAGGGATCATTGGTTAGGGGGTGGACCCATCAGAAGCCCCGAAAGCTTGGGAAGTTGATTGGTTATTTGAAAAAAAACAAAAAAACTTCTGGTTCTTCCCAAATCCGAGATAATGTAATTCCCAGGGAACAAAAAGAGTTCTCTTTCTCTCTTACCGGGGTGACCTGTAAAAGATATATATGTTTAACTTTCTTTATTAAAAAATATGTTACATTTCTGATTTCAAACAAATTCTAAAATGTTACACCCATACACAACTGTTAGCCAACAGATAAAGCCAAAAATGCAAAGGCAACATATATACTTCATGAGGTGGGTAACCAGAGTAGATATCCATTAGTGAGGGACCATAGTTTGCCACCCTAAAATATGCCTTTCGGAATATTGATTTTAAGGTGGTCATTAAAACACAAGTCTCAGAAAGAACCTTTAACCCTCCCCGCTTACCTGCCTATAGGAGTTCCGATAGAAAAGCCTGCTTAAAGAAGGCAGCATCGGTGGCTGGCAGAGGGGAGAAATAGGGCAAAGCCTGTTTGTAGGACTCCCCTCTGGGTCCTATTGTTTCAGGTGGCCCAGTAAGAATTTGTTTACCACATGCGTTTGCGTTCTCATTTACCCGTGCATTCCCTTACTTTCTCTTTTAACTCTCAATTGCCCAATCTGTCCTCCAGCCTCATGTGATTATGGAACTTCCACATACATATATGTATGTAATCAATTTGGACATTTTCTCTTGTTAACCTGACTCATGTTAATTTGACTATTAGTCCAGCCTGAAGAACTTAGAAAGATGGAAGGGAACTTTATTTTTCACCCCCACACTAGAAACGGCAACGGCACCGGGAGGGAGCAGTCACTATACTATCGCCTCCAGCACTGCTGCTGCCAGTTTGGATAACAAGCAAGACTGCAAGACACCACAGTCTCCTGGCTCTGGTCTAGGGATGAAAAGACCAAAAACAATCTGCAAACTAAATGGAAACTCTGTTGTCATTCCCTTTCCCCCATTTTCCCTTCTTGCATTCCCCGGAGTTCAGTGCCATACTTTTTCTCCTCCACAACTGAATCATCTGGGGAGAGAGAAGAAAAAATATCAAAGGACAGTAAGGACCTAAGAGGAAGGTTACTTGTCTTTTACAATTGCAAACTTGAAGGTTCTTTTGAGAATTACTTCACTTAAAACACTATGTGATATTACTTGCATATTAATTGAAGCAGTATTTTGAAATCTAAAAAGTTTAAAGTTTTGCTCAACAGGCCAAATAAAAACAGAAATTTGGGATAGGGGTAGATTTTGGCCTACAGTAATAATCTGAAATATTTAATTACCTTGTGAAAAAAACAAATCATTCATTTATTAGTATATTACAGCAAGATTGTGCTCCAGTTAATCATGAATTCTACTGAATAGATTTATCACAGGTACACACTGCAAAACACATATACCCTTTGTTTTCTCCTTAACTAGTCAGCAATTTGGTACATCCATTTTTGTTTTGTGGTTTTTTTATTTCCTGAATGGTTTCTCTCTTACTTGGTTTCACCCTAATGCCATTTAACTTATTTTCTTAGCTTACAACTTTAGTGGTTGTTCTGCATTCTCCCTGCTGATCTGATTCAACTTTCTGGTCCGTTACCTTTTATTTCTGTGAATGGCTCTTCTAGGCTCCACTCTCTCAATTCAGTCTTCCCCTAGTATCAGATTGCTTCTGCACTGCTACTAGTTAAGATCCACACTAAATATACCATCTCAAGTGCCTTTTTCTTTGAACTTTTTCTGCTCTTTGGGGGCAGATTATAGGATTTGTTTACTGCTCTCAGAACCCAAAACACCACTGTGATTAGGATATTAATAGAAAATTAACAAGAAAATTGTTTTAAAGTCCCTAAAATAATACTGCTATTTAATTCACACCAATAACTCAAAACATTTCTTCTCCATTATTTTTTTAAGTTCTACCTAATTCTCAAAATTGTAATCTGCCAAAACCTCTAAACATCTGGGTTATCCCTCCTTTCCTCCTTACATACACTAAACAGTTGCACATTTGTCTTTATTACCAATAGAACTAAAAGATAATTTTTTTTGCAAATGGCATTTTTACATTTTAGCTTTAGAAAATTTAAAAATTAAGTTCATGAGCAAAATTTTCCAACACACATACTGTGTTACAGCTTCCTTTTTATAACCATAAAATCAAGAGGAATAATTATAAAATATGATACATTTAACATTAACGAAGAGCATACACTTTTTAAAAAATATATATTTTATTGATTTTTTACAGAGAGGAAGAGAGAGGGATAGAGAGTCAGAAACACCGATGAGAGAGAAACATCGATCAGCTGCCTCTTGCACACCCCCTACTGGGGATGTGCCCGCAACCAAGGTACATGCCCTTGACCGGAATCGAACCTGGGATCCTTGAGTCCGCAGGCCGACGCTCTATCCACTGAGCCAAACCGGTTTTGGCAGCATACACTTTTTAATGACTATAAAATAATTTTACAGCTTTAATGAAAAGTCCTAATAGTATTGAGGGGATAGTTAATTTTAACTGTAACTTGTCAGTTTTGCTTTCTGCTGTGCTGTAAACTGTAGTACTGCCCTATACATGTTAACTGCTTGATTACTAAAACAAAAAAAGAATCCAGCAAAGCAGTCTTAAAGGAGATGAAAACTTTATCTGATATAGCAAAATTTACTCTTATTATAAAGAAGCATAATCTTCAGGGAGGGAGAGGTATTTTTAAAAAACGGAAAGGAGGAAAAAGGAGAGAAATAATAAAATCTAGTTATTGCTTTATTTCTTCATAAGATTTTTTTCATAGAAACCAAATGTAATGTGTAGATTTGAGTTTTGAATCTACAAACCAAGTCAAATGACACTTTTGGGACTATCGGGGAAATTTGACTATAGGCTGGGTATTAGATGATATTAAGGAATTAGTTTTATCAAGATTGTGGCTACATTAAAAAAAGTTCTCATTTTTATTTTATTATTATTATTTTTTAATCCTCATCCAAGGACATGTTTATTTGTGGGTTTTTCTTTTTAGAGAAAGAAAGGGAGAGGAAGAGGGAAGAAAAGGGACAGAAAGGGAGGAGGGAGAGAGACATTCGTTGACTGCCTTCCGCACAAGTCATGTGTGTGCGTTAGTGACTAAAAAATCCTTTGCCAATTATAAGTCTCTCCTTGCCCTAATACTACACTAATTCAATTATTAAAGTTTACATTAACTTAAAATCTGGTAGGATAAGCAGTCTTCAGAAATATCTTGGCTATTCTTGGCCCTTTGCTTTTCCAAATAAACTTTAGAATTAACTTGTCAAGTTCCACAAAAACAAACAAATAAAACTATACCCTTCAGGGTTTTCATTAAAATAGCAATAAATTTATCAATTTATTAATGACAGGTAAATTGATATATTTACAAGAGAGAGTCTTTCTCCCTATAACCATGATATGCCCCACATTTATTTAGGTCTTTAGTGTCTTCCAATACAACTTTACAACTTTCTATAAAAAGATCTTGGTACCTCTTTTTATATTTATTCCTAGGTAGCTTTTTTTAAAATACTGTTGTGAAATATCTTTATTACAGTTTTTATTGTGAGCTGCTAGGTTAGAGTAATAGAACTGATTTTACTGTATTGATCTTATATTCAGCAACTTGCTACTATAAATCCTAAAAATGTATCCATGGACTTGAATTTTCTATGAAAGTGTTAATACTGACTCTTTTTGCTCATTCCTTACAGCCAATCCAGCCTCATAACTTTTCTTGCTGTACTAACTAATAAGTAGCTCCAGTGCAATGCTGAAGAGAAGGGATAGCAAGGAACATACTTATATTGTTGCTGAGTTTTGAAGGAATATTTTTATTGTTTCATTATCAAGTATGTTTGCTGTAGGTTTTTTTGTAGCTGTCCTTTGTCAGGTTATGAAACTTCTCTCCTATCCTTAGTGTGGGTGAGTCTTTATCCTAAAAGAGTGAATTTTAATCAATGCTTTTTCTGCATTTTTTGGGGTGATATGGGTTTTTTGGGTTTTGTTTTGTTTTTCAGTTTTAAGCTGTTCATGTGGATAATGACATTAATAGATGTTCTAATGCAGAAACATGCTTGCCTGCCTAGAAGAAACCCTTTGTTCAATATGCAGTATTTCCTTTATATACTCACTGTATTCAGCTTACCTTAATTTTTTTGGTGTGTTTTTTTTTTTCAATTATAGCTGACATTCAATATCAGCTTGCCTAATTATTTTTGAGAGCCTCTTGCTCCATTGCCATATTTCTCTCACCAATGTTTTTTTCTTACTCTCCCTTTCTCTCTCTCTAAAATCAAGAAAAACATTTAAATAAATAGATAGATAAATAATTAATTAAATAAAGAAGATGAGGGGAAGGTCATCCTCTAATGAGAAATAAAGAAGCTAAATTATTCTGCCCTCCCCTGGTACACGGCCTTACCCAGAAAAATGAAAAGTCTGTATCTTCCAGAAAAAAAAAACAACGGGATCCAATCTAGAAACTGGTATTGCCTCTCTTGAGGACTTTTTCTAATTAACTGGTCTAAAAGTGGCTTTTAAATAAACAAGAGCTACAAAAACAATGAGGTTAATTTTAACACCTGCATTTGTTCCATGAGAGTTAACAAGTCTTGAAGCCTTCGCTGTTACACATAAAGGTGAAAGGCAGATGAGATTTTCCATTTGGTCATGATAGTGTGAGTCATTAGTGTTATCCACCAAATATAGGGTGTCCCAAAAAAATGTACACACCCATTGTGAATAATTATAAAGGCAATGTTCACTAAAATACATTTTATTTTAAAAACTGAGCTATCAGCTGTTACAGTGTGTATACATTTTGTGGGGACACCCTATATTTCTGGTTCTCTTTGCAGGCACATGGTAGATTTGCACTTTTCCATCCCATTGAAAAATGGGTTAGGCCTTGTGATTTGCCAATGACGTGTGAACAAAATGGCATGCCTTTCTTCATACAGAAGCTTTAAGAGACTGCACAATTTGCCCTGCTCTGTTTCCTTCTGGGGCAGTGCTGGCAACCTTCAGGACAGTCACGGCTCCCTCAGTGTGGGTCCCAGCGGGGTCTGAGGCAGAGCAGAGTCCACAGCCAACCAGTACCAGAGTTGTGTTGTTTTAAGCCACTGAGATCTGGGGGTTGTATGTTAGGACAGTATAACTCTTCCTACCTTGACATGTACAAATGTGAATGCCTAAATATTCATAATTGTTTGACCACACCTACTAATATAAAGACTTGTTTTCAGTGTTGTAACTTCTTTTGATGTTAAAAAAGATATTAAGTAAACTGAAACTTTAAAACAAGGGAGACCTGAAGTTTAGCTGAGAAGAGCCAAATGTAAGCACTGACAGTCACTTGTTTGAAGATGGTCAAGTGCTGACAGTTACTGAGGTGAGAGGTGAGGATGTGCGAGTTCATGACACACTTCTCTCTACTTCTATATGTATTTGATTTTCACAACAAAAAGTTAAAGAAACAGAGAGACAAAGAATAAAATCTGAAAAATCTTAAAGAAACCAAAATATTTTTTTAAGTGCTACTAGGTCTAAGCCCTTAGAAAGAAAAAAGTTTTAATAACACTGTTAAAAGACTTTACCAGACTCAGTGGTTAGAATGTCGGCTCAAGAACCAAAAGGTCACGGGTTCAATTCCAGTCAAGGGCATGTTATCTGGGTGCAGGTTCAAGCTCCAGCCCCAGTCAGAGCACATGCAGGAGGCAACCAATTGATGTGTCTTTCTCACATCGATGTTTCTCTCTCCTCCCTCTCCCTCCTTCCCTTCCACTCTCTCTAAAAATCAATATAAAATCCATTCTCGAGTGAAGATTAAAAAGACTTTACCAGTACTACTTAGAGACAAGTTGTAGAAATGAAGTGTTTTGGGGCTACTAGATTATAGTAAAAAGCTGAGATGGCTCACTGGTTTTTAAAAACCATCTCCTTAAATCCTAATTAAGTTTAACCAGATACTTTTCATGGGTTCCAAAATTAGAAAACATTTTAAATGAAAAGTACATTACAGCTCATCCAGGGCAACCCTGTTATTACCAATAGAAAACTTAGGTCTGGTGACATAGCCCAGGTTTCTTTACTCTAATTCTTGCCAGGTTAGACCCTTTAAAAGAAAAAAAGTTTTGTGATTTTACTTTAAACATCCAGCAGAAGAAACCTCTCTTCCCATTGCAATTCTGCTTTATGCCATCAGTTGGGATGTTATAAAGTGAACAGAAATCACACCTCAAAGTGGCTTAAACATATGGAAATTTACTGACTCACATAACTGTTAGTCCAAGAGTGGGGTGGAATTTCAGGATTGGCTTAACCTAGCAGCTCCAGCTCCATCCCTTGATGATTCTCTCAGCTCTATAAGCCGGTTTCTCCCTGAGCTGGTTTCCTCTGTGGGTTTGATAATAAGATTACTGCAGCAGCTCAGAGCCTCACATTCATGTATGACAATGTCTACACAAAGAGAGGTGGCCTCGGACAAGGAAAAAAGTCTTTTCCAGAAGCTTCTGCAAATTTTGCTCAGCCTAAAATGATAACATGCCTATTTCTAAATCAATCCTTAGCAAGGGGGAATGGGACTACCATCATTACCTTAGATTACCCTGGTCCACCACTGATTGCCACACAGCAGGGAAGGAGAGGCCACGACTGGGAGAGAACCACATGGCACAAGGACAGGCAGTGATCAGTAATCGACAGCCTAAAGAGCCTAACTCTTTCTGAATTATATAATTGTGTGTGTGTGTGTGTGTGTGTGTGTGTGAGAGAGTGAGAGAGAGAGAGAGAGAGAGAGAGAGAGAGAGAGAGAAACATGGTACTACCATTTTAAAATATGCACAAATACTCTAAAATTAATAAAACCCAAACTTATTTAAAAGTATTAACTAATCCATAATAATTTTTTAAATGGCATAGGGCAATACAGTACCAGATTACTACCTGGGTTTGTGCTTGGCTTTGATACCTACAATCAGGTATCAGTTCACCCAAGTGGTTACCTACATACATCACAAGATTAATTGCAACAAAACAGGCAGCATGTAAAGGAACGAGATCAGGCACGGTATAAATTGTACTGAGCGTAGCACTAAGTAAATTCTAGCTATTACTTGTCTCACACAAGTAAATTACTTATGATGTGGAGAAATTTTTGATGTTGAAAAGGAGGCATTTCTTTTTGGTTGCCAAGCATCTATTTATTCTCATTTCCTAATTTCCTTCTGGAGAATTACCTCTCCAGTGCCTTATATAATCTTGCTGAGACTGTAAATTAATGAATCTCCCTTCCCACTATGAGGCCAAAAGGATTCCTGGAGGTTCTTTAAACTAAATCCCTGGTATATCTACCATGACTTACATTCAGCCAATCAGACGTGCTCTCTAGGAGTCTCATGAGCAAGTAATTTGCAAAGGTGAGAGATACAGGGGACAGTCATTCATCCCAGTGGTGACCTTCTCATCAGATCATTCTTAAAATTCTGCTTTGCAGCTCCCCAAAGCTGCCTTAAGTTTCCACCTGTTCCTACGCTTGGTTCCCTAGCAGTGGGGATAGTTCTGTAAGTTTCCAATTCCTTTCCAATACATTACCTCCTACTTAAATTAGAGTTGGATTCTGCTGCCTCACCCAAAGGACCCAAATAAGAAGTGAACGAAGATTAGTCCCTGGAGTACAGCATGAACGTACTGTGCTGGGACTCAAGAATGGAAGTGGGGCTCTGTGAAGATGAGAAAGGTAAGTCAGGAAGATGTTTTAGAAAGTTCAAGGAGAAGCCAGAAGACTAAGATGTGATGAGAAATGGGATAAGGTTTATTCCCGTGTATGGATGTGAGGGACTACCCCTGAGGTCTGGAGAACCGTGGTGTGATGGGCAAGTTACATGGAAGAGAGCTCACCTACTTCTCACTGAAACTTTCTGCTTGGTGAAATTCTAGGATAAGTGTTTTTATGAGACCTTTTTCAAAGAGTTCTAATATATAAAGAGTTCAAGTTCAATGCTGCTATCTATACAAGGATACAAAGGGGGAGGCCTTCCCCAGCTTACTCTCAGTCTCTGGTAGAAATCCTTTTTCCTAGTTCACTACACTTTAGCACATAGAAGGTTCAAATTAATAATGAACTTCTATTACAACTCGACAGTACTTAAGGACAGAGATTAATCAGAGAGAACAGTATAAAAGTTATCCAGGTGGCTTATACGGGTTTAAGGTCCTCAACAATTTTTCCTAGGAATTCTATTTTTCCTATCCCAATCTACATCACTAGATCCTAGACTACTTTGACTTGTCTACCTATTTGTATCTTCACACCCAATCTGATCAAGCTACTGCTTTTAGCTCCCTGGAGAAAAGAAGTTTTTCTAATTCAGGACTCAGATACACGTTATCTGACTTCATACTTTTCTCTGCTGACATAATCTACCCTAACCACTCTCTCTATCACACACCCAGTGTCCTACCTTCTCCCTAAACTCTCTCCTGTTTTCCCTGATCTTCACAGCAACCCCCCTCTCCAAAATACACTTCCTTAGCTTCTTCCATTTCTCAAAATGCACCACAAAATTAACTTTTTTAAAAAAAAAAAAGCCTACTAGCAAATCACATGATGGTTTCTTTCCCCTCTAGCTCAGTAATCATATACCTTCATAATATTCTAGTTCACATACACACACACACACACACACACACACACACACACACACACACACTTGAAGCTACTTTCATCTGGCCCAGAACTATCTATGACTTCCATTTATGTTAAGTAAATAAATACTAGATGGAAGAATTACTTTTCACTGTATACCTTTTGATATTTTCCCACATACACATTACTTTTCCTATTTTTAAAAAATAAATCCCATTATTCAATAATGCAAAAATAAGTTATACTCTACTTACTCTGTGGATAGTATTTTTATGCATGTGAACATCAGATGAGACGACAGCATCCCTAAATTCCTAATCCTTTTTGTTTAGTTTTGTTAGGAGGGTGGTGAGTGAACAGCAGCAGCTTCTTGCCATAGGTTTTTAGTCAGTTTACTACACAAAACAATGCTCTTCCACTGCTGAAAGTGTAAGGGAAACCTCAAGACCTGTTCCAAGCCCCTGACTCCTCAGCAAGTGGTTCTGCACATACTTCCAGGTCCCCAGGTGACAGCATGCCTGGGTTAGTCACTGCCATTTCTCAGTCTGGGAGTTGCTGGTGAATCAGATCAGAATAGGTCAGGGCTGTAACTGAGCATCTCTGTGGGTGTTGCTGAAGTGAATCCCATGGACTCCACCCTGCCTGCCCTAAGCAAAATGGATCAGTCCAAATCTTCTCACATATTATTTGATATTGGATTATTTAAGTATGGAGAGTGTTTTACAAAGGATATTTCCCATCCTATATAATAAAAGGCTAACATGCAAACAGACGGAATGGCGGAACAACCAACTGGTCTCTATGATGTGCGCTGACCACCAGGGGTCGAGCACAGAACACGGCGGGCGTTGGCAGCAGGCGGCAGAGCACAGAACATGGCGGGCATTACCACAGTGGAGCAGGTGAGCGGGTACGCCAGACCAAGGCAGGGTGCCAGTTGCTGTCATTGGGGCAGGCCTCTGGTGGTCACTGAAAATTCTTTGCTCCCGCATGCTGCGGTCCCGCCTGGCGCTCGCACCTGCTCGCACCTGCAGCCAGTGCTTGCACCCGCTGACGGGGTCGGCTCCACTCGCACCCACTGCTGGCACCGGCCCCAATCGCTCCATGCCATCAGTGGGTGCGAGCAGGGCCGGCTCCATCAGTGCGTGGGAGTGGCGGCAGGAGCGGGGCTGCGGCAGGAGGGGCTGGGCGGGGGTGCAGAGGATGGGCTAAGACCCACCCCTGTACTCACCACAGTTCCTTTCAAGGTGCACGAATTCATGCACTGGGCCCCTAGTAATGTTATAATAGCATGTTGTAATAAATTAGAATTATGGATTAGTCAAAATCTGCTACTTCATCTACATCCCACTCCCAAAGATGTATCGTTATAGTCTGAGACTGATGTTGAAGGCTCCTTCCACCTTCCCAGTATGTTGATGTCAGCACTAGTTTCACCATCTTCCACCCCCACCTACCCTATTGCCTGCAACTCTTAAGCTGCCTTCTAACATAGTTATTGTCTTCAGCAGCCCAGAACCTGGTGATGTCTTCTGTCCCGGGGCCCAACACCAACTTGTCTATGGATATCTTAAACCGACGCTTCAGTCAAAATCAAACCCAGACACAAACCCAACCATAGTCTCTGACCATATGGTACTTAGATTCTCTCGCCCCGACAAACCTGCTCTTCTCCATCTGCTTCCTCCTCACCTTCTGTTCCCCCACCTAAGCAGGTTTCTGGCTTCATGTGCTTAGCTCCCTACTGAGAAGTTACACAAAAAAATCCCTCACCTACTGGACCTTTCAGCCTTTCAATTCCTAATCTTAGACAAGTCCCACTAACTCACTTTTTCTGCTTCAATTTCCAAGACATTAACACCACAGAGAAAGTTTTGAAACAAGGCTGGCTGAGCCCACTGTAAACCTGTACTAACTAGCCCGATGGAGCCCTTACTGTTCTTTACCATTCTTCTCCTGTACTCCCCTCACACCCCACTTCACACGTGCACACTCTCACTGACCATCTGACACAGTCCTGCCCTCTGACTCTACCAGTCTCTCTCACCTCCTCAGACTCAAGTTCCCTCACCTCACTTTGACCTCAGTCCCTCTGCTCCTCTCTGAGTCCTTCCTCCTTATAGAGGATGCTCTCCACTTGTGCATTTAATTGCATCCCTTCCCAGAGCCTTGGAAGTCTTATTCCACAAATACTCCTCTCCTGCCCTTCTCTCACCAACTCCACCAGCTCTTCCTCTCAGGGTCACTTTCAGGCCAAACTGTGCCCAGAGATGAAGGTTTTGTCCCTCTCCCCCACTGCCCCCCAAAAAAGATTCATAGAACTTGGATATTCATAGAACAATTAAAAATCAGGACATTTCACTCAAATAATCAGGATTTCTGGCTTCTCTGTTAAAACGAACAGAATCCTCTGCCAGCAGTGAGCGAGCACACCCAAACAGCAAAATCCTAGGAGCTGACATGGTCAGCCCTGCAGTGGGGCACCTGCCATCTCCAGGGCATCACCATACCCTCTCCTTGTCCCCTGTCAGACCCACACTGACTCTCATCCATCTGACTCCCTGACTCTCATTGGTCACACTCTACTGTTGACAAATAATTGGCTCTGATCCTTCCTACTATACTAGTAAAAAACATTTTCCTCAATTACCTACAATGCAAGCTACACCCTCCTCCTTCCTCCTCCCCACAATACTTTAAGGACCAGTCTGTGGTCACCACTTGCCACCAGGCCCTCATTCCTGCCCCTTGTGGTAGATTTCTGCTGTTCCCTCTCTGCTGAAACTACAGGAGCAGAGGAAGCAATGTCAGTCATTCCTCATAAGGTCTCCTCCCTTGGGGTTCCTGAGTTTGCCTCTTCTAATTCTCCTACTGAGGAAATCATGTAAACCCTCCAAAGGTCAGACATCTGAAAACACCTCTGAATGCCATGCGGCCCCAAGCAGTCATCATACTCCTCCCTGTAATACTGCTACTGGCCAACTCATGTCTTGGAGTTTGGGGGAGGCGGGGAGAACAACAGGAAAAAGACTCGGTCTAAAACCTGACTAGAGTCCGTCCTGCATCTCTGAAGGTTTAAGTACACTGATTTATTCAACATTTACTGATCACTTCTCAGGTGGTAGTACTGGTGCTTAAGAGGCCAGTAAGAGACAGTCCCTGCCAAAGAAATTCAGTCAGTCAGTCCAAAAGGGACACAGATGGATAAGCTGACAGTGTCAACATGATACCAGGATATGACAGAGAAAAACAGCAGCCCTCAGGGAAGGCCAGGGACAGCGAGCAGCTTGCTGAGAGAAACACTAGAGCCTCCTCAGCCTCACAGAGCTCCCCTGCCACCACTTTAGTCCCAGAGTCTCCTGATTGGTCTCCATGCCTCCACCTCACCCATCCTACCCTCGCCCAAATCCATTCTCCACAGGGCACAGGGGTGACCTGCTCAAAATTCCAAACAGGGCTCTCTGCTGCTCAGAACCTTTTGCTAGCACTGAGCATAGGTCCTGCATCATCTGCCCCATAATGACTTTTCTCCCTTCATCTGACTCCACCGGTGGCCTTTCAGCCTCACTGATCTCTCAGTTCCTTAAACAGAATCAGTTCTCTTCTGACACATGGTCTCGGCACATACCCTTCTTTTTACATGGAATCCTCTTGCCCCCACTCTTTGTATTAATGCTTTGACCTCTCTCTGGTCTCTGCTGGAATGTCATTTCCCCCATTTACGTAATTGTCTTTTTTTTTTTGCTCCATTAGGTTGTATAACTAACAAGACAGGCACCGGGTCTCTTTTGTTCGCTGTGTATGAGGATGTAAAAGACTGCTTCCTCCTCTGTCCCAACCATAAACATCCCCTCAGGTCTATTTCTCAGCCCTCCTTACCACTCCCTATTTCCATCATCTCACTGCTGGCTCCCAAGATTGAGTTCCACAACTATGATGCCTACAGGTTACTTCCACCTACAGTCTCTCTCTGGCACCTGCAGCTGGACAAGTCTCAAGACACACGTTCATTTATATCCTTAAACAGACTCTCCTTTTTCCCCCATTGCTGCTAATGATGGCATTTTCTTGGAGGTCGAGTGACTGACTTCCCTCTTTACCCATTGAAAGGAACATCTGATTCCATTTCTAAATATGCACATGTACGCTCTTGTACACGCAGTCAACTGAACTAGTGCATTAGATTCATTTCCTACATCTAGTCTTTTAAAATAACAATCATCCATCTACATGTACATTAAAGCTTAATTCTGGTCAACATAATCAATATTCTTATCAAAACCCTTCAATGGCTCCCTACTGCCTTCCAAATAGCATCCATCCTCTTTCGCTTGTTAATCAAAGCCTAGCAATCTTGCCAAAACTATCCTAGCAAGTCCATCTAGTTTGGTGGGTGAGACTCTGGACTCTGGGACCAGACTGCCATGTTAATACACAGGGACAGGTGCAGATCTCAGCCTCACCACTTAGCCTCTCTGTGCTACCGTTCCTTCATCTGGACAGCGAGGATAATGATAAGAGAATACGGTTACAAAGATTAAATTAACTAATATAAGTAGAACACTCAGCACGGTGCCTGGCACTGGTCACTGCTATACACACAGTGTTTTGTAGCCCCATCTCCAATTACCAATAGCCTACATCCCGGCCTCTTAGACCCAGCTCACTGTTCTGCTCCTCCTCCTCCTCCAACTTGCCCTTCTGAAGCAACAGCCCACAGCAGGGGGAGCACCAGTCATAAGCTGCCAGTATTGCATTTCCTCCACCAACTCAAGGGTGTTTCCAGTCAAAAGCTCTGCCACAAAGCTCTTCTCCAGGAGTGTTTTTCTATCTCATGCACTGAAATGACCCAAAGGTTGCTCATCAAAGCATTTCCAGCCCTGTTCAAAGACTCTTAGGCTACAATTAACCACCTCTTCTTCCCTCTACTTTCTTATTCCCAACCCAAGTTTCATATCAGAGACCGCCTTACCACCATTTTCTAGTCCGAGTTCTCTCATGCCCTTAATCTGGGTAAACGTTGAAACTCTCATGGGTCCTCTCCCTACAACAGCCCTAATTACTTCAGGTAGTGTTCCTTTCATGGAAACACTCAAAATAATTAAAATTAATGCTGCAGTCTTATTATGAGCAAAATATGGACTTTAATCTCTGAAGTGGTCAGGCTTCTCACTGTGACAGTGCTACTACCTTCTTACCCTTTAAAAGTCACTGCTATGCATGGGGACTTGTAAAAATTGGTCAAGTGTTTATTGAGAAAAACATGCTAACTCCTAGAAATGGGAAAATGTTACAACATAGCCAGAAAATTTTCATTCACTGTTTAACCTTAAGGTCCCGGGTTCGATTCCTGTCAAGGGCACATGCCTGGGCTGCGGGCTCAATTCCCAGTAGGGGGCGTACAGGAGGCAACCGATCAATGATTCCATCTCTCTCTCCCTTTCCCTTCATCTCTGAAATCAATTAAAATATATTTTTTTAAAAAGGGGAAGAGAAGTAGTAGCTATGTCAACATCAGATAAAATGGAATTCAGAGCAAATAAAATTACTAGACAAAAAAAAACACGGTTTGGCTCAGTGGATAGAGCGTCGGCCTGTGGACTGAAAGGTCCCAGGTTCGATTCCGGTCAAGGGCATGTACCTTGGTTGCGGGCACATCCCCAGTAGGGGGTGTGCAGGAGGCAGCTGATCAATGTTTCTTTCTCATTGGTGTTTCTAACTCTCTATCCCTCTCCCTTCCTCTCTGTAAAAAATCAATAAAATATATATTTTTTTAAAAAATAAAAAAATTACTAGAGACAGAGGACATTATATAATGATAAAAAGAGTACTCCACCAAAACACAACAATCCTTCATGTGTATGCACCAAACAGAGACCTGCAAAATTAGTAAAGCTAAAAATGGATTTAACTCAAAAGGAGAAACAGACAAATGCACAAATGTAGTTGAAAATTTCAAAACCCCTCCTCAACAACTGATGGACTACTACCTGGGCAGAAAAGCAGCAAGGGTATAGAAGAACTCAACACCACCAAGGACCTAACTGACCTTTACAGAATACTCCACTCAACAACAGCAGAAGACACATTATATTCATGTGTCCATGGAACATATACCAAGACAGGTCATATACTGAGCTTTACATAAAGCAGGCTCACCAAATTTAAAAGAACGGAAATCATACAGTGTGTCCTCCAATCAGAATGAAATCAAACTGGAAACCAAAAACAGAAAGATAATAGGAAAATCTTCAAACATTTGGAAACGTAACAACTCAATTCTAATTAATCCATAAGTCCAAGAAGTCTCAAGGGAAATAAAAATATACATTGAATTGAATGAAAATTAAAATAAAGCTTATCAAAATCTGTGGGACAGAGCTGAAACAGTGCTGAGAAGGAAATGTATAGTGTAAATGCCCCCATAAATATAAATGCAAAAACTCCTTAACAAAATATTAATAAATAGAATTCAGCAATATATAAAAAGAATTATACACCATGATCAAGTGGGGTTTACTTCAGGGCTGCAAGACAGTCTCATTTCAAAAATAAACCAATCCGCCCTAACCGGTTTGGCTCAGTGGATAGAGCGTTGGCCTGCGGACTCAAGAGTCCCAGGTTCGATTCCGGTCAAGGGCATGTACCTCGGTTGCAGGCACATCCTCAGTAGGGGGTGTGCAGGAGGCAGCTGATGGATGTTTCTCTCTCATCGATGTTTCTAACTCTCTATCCCTCTCCCTTCCTCTCTGTAAAAAATCAATAAAATATATTAAAAAAAGATAAAAATAAAATAAACCAATCCATCATATAAATAAGCTAAAGAAGAAAAATCATGCTGTTTCCATATGTTGGGAGCAACTGGGTAAAGGGTACATGGGATCTCTCTGAATTATTATAACTGCATGTGGATCTACAATGATGTCACAAAAAGATTTAAGAAAACAAAACCAAAAAAACTGAACCTCCCTGACCTCTCTAAGATCCATCATCCAAATGTTAACACTTCAGAACAGATCGACGCTCTTAACCTTTATTAATTCTGGCTTTGTGCTGGACTAAGTGAGGACACACAGATATAAACAGAAAATATTATCCCTACCCTCAAACACCATATGCTCAAGTAGACTGACAAACACAGGCACAAATCAACAGTGAAGACTTCATAAAGGAGATGAGATTTGAGTAAATCCTTGAGTAAGAGGTAGCACTTCCACAAGTGGAGGCAAAGAGGAGGGCATCTTGGGAAGAAATCTATATGTAAAACCCTAAGTGACCGAATGACTGGTCGCTATGACATGCACTGCGGGGGGCGGGGCGGGCCAGCCAACCTCCAGCTGTACCCTCCCCCCAGTTGTGCACGAATTCGTGCACTGGGCCTCTAGTCATATATAAAGACCCAGAGCTAGAAATAAGCACAGCGCCTATGGAGAAAAAGGCACATGTGTGCTATAAAACAACAGAAAGTGTGCAGGGTGCCCAAAAGCCAGAGAGAAGAGTTCAATGTCACTCAGAGAAGCCTTCCTCACCATCCCAGCCAACCAAAAGCAGCAGCTCTCCCACTCATAATCTCTCCAGCACACTTCACTTTTTCTTTATAGAACTAATCACAAGTTACAATTATTATGTACTTATCTGCATGTTCATTTGTTTAGTGCTGTCCTACCCTGTTATCTTGAGTATTTAGCACTGGGCCTGCCACACCAGAAGCACTCAATAAAGTATTAACTGAAGGAATGAACAAATTAAAAGTATTCACTCCTAACTTCTCTTCTACGCAGCTACCCCACTCCTCTTCCTCCATTATATGTCATTTCATTCACCTTGGTCCCTCTCTGATCTACCGCCTCTTTTAGCTAATCTCTCCTTTTTCCTTACTCCTTCACCTCAGCCCAGCTCTTAATCCATTATAAGAATAAAAACTATATATATATATTAAAACCGTGGTTCAGAATTGCAATGTTCTAACACTCTTCTGAATCACAACCACTTAGAAACTGGTACTCAAGAAATCTGTTACGGCAAGTACTACGGTTGTATGTGTTACATAAGCGTAATAGATGTATATATTACATGAACAAACAAGAGCAGACACAGAGGTCTTCCTGGCTGGTGTGGCTCAGTTGGATGAATGTTATCCCATGTACAGAGAGGTTGCCAGTTTGATTCCTGGTCAGGGCACATGTCTGAGTTGTGGGCTCGACCCCCAGTAGGGGGGGCATGCAGGAGGCCCACTGATGATTCTCATCGATATTTCTCTCTCCCCCCTCCCTTCCTCTCCCTAAAATCAATTTAAATTTTTTTTTTTTTAAGAAATAGAGTTATTCCTGTTGCCTTACTTTCCTGAACACGAGAGTCCTTCCCATAACTGGATGATCCTATCTGGCTGTATTCAAGGCTACTGAAGTCATGAAAAACAAGGAAAGACAGAAACTGTCACAGACTAAAGACTGGGAAGACACAATGACTAAATGCAATGTAGTACCTTGGATGGATCCTGGAACAGAAAGCACATATTAATGGAAAAACTGGTGAAATCCAAATAGAGTCTGGAATTTAGTTAAAAATATATATGGCACTAAAAAATGATTACGATTCAAATTTATCATTTTACCTATAATAATAAAAGACTAATATGCTAACTAGACCAGACGACCTTCCGGACTAAGCCAGGGCTGCGAGGGAAGCCCGGGTCCTGGGTGCCAGAGGGAAGCCGATACCAGCAGCCGGGGGAAGGAAGGCCTACTCTTGCATGAATTTCATGCATCAAGCCTCTAGTATTATTATGAAAGAGAAAGAGATGGGGCAAGTCAGTTAGGAGTGCAACTCAGGCCAGGGTAGCTGAGGCCTGAAGGTGAAAAGCAAATCACATATATAGATCTACCTTCATTTTGGCTCTTACCTAATGCCATGAGAATTACCTTGCCTGCAATTGCTTGAGATTAACTACTAGTTTTGACTTCCTTAGCATGCTCATTCATACAATCATGTGTTAAGGACGGGGTCACATTCTGAGAAATGTGTCATATGTGAGCATCATAGAGTGCACAGCGCCTATGGAGAAAAAAACACCTACACAACCCTAGGTGTTATAGCCTACTATACACCTATGCTATATGGTACAGTCTATTGCTCCACAAGCCTCTACAGCATGTTACTGTACAAAACACGAGATGAAAACAAGCACAAGAGAAAATGATGCAATCAAGAGATGCGGTGAACAAGAGATGTATGATGCTGCTGGGGTTTTAACACTCCATGCTGTTTTACAGCAAACTTTTTATAAGCAGAAAGAGTACACTCTAAAATAACGATTAAAGAGATCAGTATAGTGAATACATAAGCCAGTAACATGGCCGTTTATTATCAAGTACTATGTATTGTACATAATTGTATGTGCTATACTTTTATACAACTGGCAGCACAGGTTTCCTTATGCCAGCATCACCACAAACACATGAATAATGTGTTGTGCTACAATTTCCGAGGGCTATGGTAAAAGGAATCTTTCTGCTCCATTATAATCTTATGGGACCATCATCATATCTGTGGTCTGTTGTTGACTCAAACTTCCTTCGGCACGATTGTACTCAACAAGCATTTATTGAGCACCCCATTGCTTAACAGGCACCTTGAAGTTTCTGGCACACGTGGCTGGAAAAGGAAGACAATCTCTGCTCTCATAAAGCTGAGACTCTATTGGAGAAGCCAGGCATTTAACAAGTATTTGCATAAATTGTGAAAGCTCCCGAGAGTTTTACAGCCTGACTCTTAAAAGCCCCACCAAGCAATCTATCAGAACATTCCTCAAACCAGTTATCACCGGTGTTCTGAATAAAGTTTTCAATGTGAACACAAACCAGCTGAGATGGATCTACGATCTATCACCTGTGATCTGTTAAGTCACTTTAACAGACACTAATTCAGTTAATGTGGTTTGTGTCCTGAGAGTCTCCATTTCTTCTAAATTCCCAGATGACAGGGCTGCTGCTGCGAGTTTACCACTTTGAATTAGCAAGGCTCTGAAGTACCATGGAAACATCCCTCCAACTAGCATGTAAAGTGCAAGCGCCATAAAAACAAGGGCATGTTGTCTCTCTTTTTCACCACAGTATACGCAGGACTTAAAACTGTGCCTCATAGAGAGGAGGCACTCAATAAATATTTACTGAGTAAATAAATGGATATGTAGTCTAGACAAGCACTGATCAATAGTAGGCTCTGATCAAATTTGGCTACTGAACAATTGAAATGTGGCTAGTGCGAGGGAAGAGCTGAATTTTTTTTCAATTTAATTTTAATTAATTTAAGTAGCCACATGTGGTTAGTGCCTACCACAATGGACAATCCAGGTCCAGACACAGATGTGATTTAAAAAGTGCTGGATTAGTAAGGCCTGGGTTGTGAATCCCAACTCTGCTGCTTAGTCTGTGACCTGGAAAGTTACAACTTCTCAGGACCCCAACTTCTTCATCTGCGAAATGAGGAAAGACACCGCTCCCCTGCTCCCCGACCCCCACATACACACACACCTCTCTGGGTTCTTGAAGGAAGAACTGTAAGTCAATGTATTAACCATAAGGTATGATTAAGGTACCATTCTCTGCCCTCCAAAAACAGTTCACAATCACAAAGACTACTTTGCCTATTGCCCACACTTGCCAGAAAATGCGAGGCGCGGTTTGGTTAGCTCCGTGGCTTAGCTCCACGGCTTTGAGAATCAGGCCAAGGTCATAAGTTTAGAGGAGGGGGAACCCTCACTTAACAAGTTTGAACAGGTAAGAGCGGCGATGACAATGCAAGTCATCACAATTCCTGGCAAATCTTTAAATGGGCATTATATTGCTTACAGAAGAGCAAATGACATTTCATTCATTCATTCTTCCAGGAAGGACCGCCACAGTGCCGAACGCCCGCTACTCCCCACCCACAGACCTGTGCCGTTCGAGGCCGGGTCTCCTTCGCGCGCAGAGGGCCGGGAAGCCCCCGCCCGGGGCCCGCGGGTCCTCCCCTCCCCCGCGGCGCCGATCCGGCGAGGGTCAGCCTGGCAGCGGGGCTCCAAGTCCCCCACGGCCCGGCCGAACCTAGGAGCCATATTTAGCTGTATTTTTGGTCAATAAAACAAACTTCCGTCTTCTAAAGAAAAAACGGTTCTAACTCAATGTCAAACTAGGACGGAAACTCGCTGCTCGCCGCAGTTGCCAGAGGCGCCGCGTGGCCGGCAGCCCCGGAGTCCCCAACCCGACCCGGACCCGATGCCGAGCGCGCCCGCACCCCGGCCACGGCAGCGCCGGCCACAAAGGGACGCGGGACGCGAAAGCGGACGGGCCTCCCCAGCACCCGCGCCAGCCCCGCGCCGGCGGCCGCGGCTCCGGGAGGGCCGGGCGCCGGGGGCACTCACCTCGGTCCGCGCGGCGGCGGCGCGGGCGTTCCTCGGGGCCAGCCCGGGTGGTGGCGGCGCGGTCCCGCGGGCCGAGCGCGGGCGCTCTTCTCGGGCCGCCGTCCGCCGCGCCGCCTCCTCGGCCACTGCCCACGGCTCCCCCGGCGGGCGGGCGGGCCTGCCGCGGGCCCCGCCTCCCGCTCCCGCCCCCGCGCCGGCCTCGCGGGCTGGGCGCGCTACTCCGAGTCGCGCCGCATGCGGTCGCCGCCGCCGCCACTGCCGCTCGCTCGGGGCGCCTCCGCGCGGCGGGCCGGGACGCAGGGCCGCCCGCTCCGACCGCCCGGGCGTGGTCTTCTCGGCGCGGCGCGCGCGGGGGAGGCGGGGGCCGTGCGCTGCGCCGGGGAGGCGGGGGCGCCGCACTCACCCGGATGCGCCGCCTCCGCCCCTGCGGCGAGCCCACCTCGGGGCCGCGGCGCTTCCCCCGGGACCGGGGAGGTTCCGGCGTCTCGGCGCTTCCACCCCTGCCTCCCTGACCCGCGGGAAGGCGCGGACCCGGGCGCCGGGGCGGGAGACTCCGTGTACGACGAGCTCGGCGTGCCGTCCGGGGCGGGTGGTCTGCACCTGAACCCGCGCCGGACAAAGAGGCCGCCGCAGCAAGAAAAAATGGGACTCGCGCCGCTGCACGTCGAGTAGACCGCGGGTTGGGAGGAAATGAAGTGCCCTCACCGCGCGGAGGAGGCCCTCGGACCGGCCGCGGCCCGAGCTCAGGGCAGCTCCTGACCCGGGTGGGGCCGCCCGTGGCAGCGAGGCGGACCTGGAGCTGGCGGACTGTCGGCGGCGCCTTGGCCGGCCCTGCGCCCGGCGCCCGGGATGCTGGAGGTCCAGGACCCGGGGCGGGCGGTGAGAGGGGAGGTCACGAGCGGCACTGGCACCGCCGGAAGGCGCTTCAGTCCTCGGGGGACTAAAACGCCCGGTCGCCTGCAGAGGCGGGCAGTTTGGGGAAGCGTTTCCTGCTCCGAGAGGGGCCCTTCCACTGTGCCCACGTGGGAAACAGCCCTCTTTGGTCCTGATTCCATACCTAGCTGTGTCTGACCCTGATGAGAAGACCCAACCCTGGCCCTCGTCACTCACACTAGCCATAACCCACTGTTCTAATAAATTGTCTACTCAAGCCATTCAGTGGTTTATGTGTCTGCTTGCCAGCCAAGACTGGAATGAGAAGAGACTCGTGTTTAAAATGTTTTTTAAATTTAATTAAATGTTATTTTATTTTTAAATAAGTGCTGTGTGTGTTTACCACACAGCCTGGCTGTAAGCAAAACGTGTTACCAAAGATGATCAATGGAATTTTTCTATCCTGTTTTGTGCTTAATACATTTCCCAAGTATTGTAAGATAAAAGTAAAAAGTTGTTTTTTAAAAGTACTTATATAATATTTTGAAACAACGCGAATCATTGACCTGTTAATATACCACAAGGAAACCACTTTGAAGTTTGTGTCTCTTAAAATTACCCATCTAAATAAGAAATACCGTATCGCAGGGGACAAGAAATTTGCAAATCACATATCAGATAAAGGACTTGAATTCAGAACATATAAAAAAACTCTTACAACTCAATAAGACTAATCATTTGAAAAGGACAAAAGATTTGACTAGGTATTTTTTAAAAAGCAAATATTTAAGTGGCGAAAATAGCATGAAAAGATGCTCATCATATTAGTCACTAGGAAAATGCAAATCAGAACCACAATGAGAAAACGACTTACTCACTACAATGGCTGAAAAAAAAAAAAAAAAAAGACTGAAAAAAGTTTTGGTGAGAAGATAGAGAAATTAGAATCCTCATACATTGTTGGTGGGAATATGAAATGGTACATCACTTTGGAAAAATTTGTTAGGTTCTTAAAAAGTTATACATAGCTGAAACCGGTTTGGCTCAGTGGATAGAGCGTCAGCCTGCGGACTGAGGGGTCCCAGGTTGGATTCCGGTTAAGGGCATGTACCTTGGTTGCGGGCACATCCCCAGTGGGGGGTGTGCAGGAGGCAGCTGATCAATGTTGCTCTCTCATCGATGTTTCTAACTCTCTATCCCTCTCCCTTCCTCTCTGTAAAAAATCAATAATAAAAAAAAAAAGTTATACATAGAAGTACCATATGAACCAACAATTCCACTCCTAAGTATATACCCCAAAACATTGAAAATGTGCATAAAACACGTACATAAGTAGTTATAGCAGCATTATTCATAGTACCCCAAAAGTGGAAACAATCCACATGTCCAGCACCTGGTGAATGGATAGATAAAATGTGATATATCCATACAATGGAAAGCTATTCAGCAATAAAACAATGAAATAGTAATAGCAGATACAACTTAGAGGAACCTCAAAAACATTAAGCTAAGTGAAAGAAGCCTGTTGCAGAAGAGCACATGTTGTATGATTCTATTTATATGGAATGTCTAGAAAAAGCAAATCTAGACAGACAGTTGATTAGTGGTTGCCTAGGGCTGATGGGAATAGAGAGACTACAGAGGGGCCCAGAGATCTTTTTGGGAGTGATGGGAATACACTACAATTAGATTGTGGTAATGGTGACAGGACTATAGATTTACTAAACATCATTGAATTGTGTACTTGGAACTAATGAATTTTATGGTACATAAATTTTACCTCAAAGTATTTGGGGGCGAGAAGGGATCTATATGCCATTAGTAGCCCAGGATAATAGTACCCTATCTAGTTGGAACTAGTTCTTGGCAATAAAAAATTTTTTTAAATATATTTTATTGATTTTTTACAGAGAGGAAGAGAGAGGGATAGAGAGTCAGAAACATCGATGAGAGAGAAACATCGATCAGCTGCCCCCTGCACACCCCCCACTGGGGATGTGCCCGCAACCAAGGTACATGCCCTTGACCAGAATCAAACCTGGGACCTTACAGTCCGCAGGCCAACGCTCTATCCACTGAGCCAAACCGGACTTGGCGGCAATAAATTTTTTAAAATTCTTCTAAAACAAATGGAAAATCGTGTGCTGGTAGCACAGTACAAGGTAATAAAATGTACTTTTTGCAACTGGTTGTATAACCAAGCACAATTACTCTTCCACATCTCACTCAAGTCTATTTCCTATTTATTCAAAAATGTATCTTCACTTTACTAAAAGAATTAGAAATGGGGTAGAAATGGTAAGCATGGCTGAAAAGAGGAAAAGAACAATGGGGTGGCGGGGAGGTTGTAAGGGCTCAGATTGGGAATCCAAAGTAAGGACAATGACATAATCTTTCCCCAAGTTATTCTAGTTTCCATTGGCCCTGAGCCCTGACCCACGGGCTTCCTCTAGGGCAGGTGTGCTTCAGCGGGAGCACTACCTTTGGGCTGGGTAACGGTATGATTGATAATTTGTTTTCATGACTATGGATTTTTATGATATCTATGATTTTACCATAGAAGAATCCCTTGAAGATTAATTATGGAGACACATTGAAGGTGGACTATCCCACAGGAAGTAGTCAGCCGGCCCTGACGCTTCTTCACTACAGCCCCTGAGAAGCAAACACACAGACCTGCTCTTTTGGGTGAGCGATTGTCTCCCTTCGTTGTTTCTATCAGGCCCTCTTTAAAATGATGGTTATTTGAGTAATACTAATATTCTTCTACCTTGTGAATAAGAACTAGTTGTTTGTCCCCACTTAGCTAGAAAGCAAGAGAATAGGGCCTTGGCTTGATTGGTTATAATGGGGGATGTGGGAGATTGCCTAGGGCAGGGTAAACTGCCCAAGAATAATTGACCCACCTGGTAGGTGGGAGGAGGAGAGAAGGGATCTGTTACGCAGAATTGTGGGTCAAACATGCCGACCGGATGAGGAAGAACAGAAGAAGGTGACATTGAAGAACAGAAGAAGGTGGGTTGGCAAATACAAACCCACACAGGAGTCAGTGGTCATCATGCAGAACGCATAGATGCTATTATTATATGTTTTTTTTACTCCTTGTTTTTGCTTTTGCCAACCTAAGACCTGACAGCCCTGCCTTGTGACTGAAGCCTCAGGAACCTGGGTGCCCTTCCTCCTCTCCCAGCTCTCCTGCCCACAACACAACATCATTGTCATGACCACGGCATTGCTCTAACACCCAGCAGCAGGAGGGGCAAATTGAAGGGAGGCAGGCGCTTGGTCCACTCATCCATTGGGTGGTGATCATGGGTAAGGTCAGGCAGGGAGGGTATATCGGCATAGGGAGGGCAGTCCTTGGGCTGGGGGCTGAAGGTGGATCAAAAACAGGAAGGTATCTTGCTTGGGATCTAGTGATAAGAGCAGTACATTGTAGGCATTTGTGAGGGGTGGGCAGGTAATGGTCACTAATAGGTGTAGTACTATACAGGATAGTTATATCTAAAAGCCCATGGCCGGTGTGGCTCAGTGGTTGAGCATCTACCTATGAACCAGGAGGTCACGGTTCGATTCCCAGTCAGGGCACATGCCTGGGTTGCAGACTCGATTCCCAGTGTGGGATGTGCAGAAGGTAGTTGATTGGTGATTCTCTCTCATCACTGATGTTTCTGACTATTTCTCCCTCTCTTTTCTTGTCTCTGAAAACAATGAAAACATATTAAAAAAAAAAATTTTTTTTTTAAGTTTTCTAGGATACCTCTTTCCCAATCCTTTGGCTCTAGAAAGCAAACCTTGGAGATATTTTTCCTTTATATTTTACTAGAGGCCTGGTGCATGAAATTCATGCACTGGGGGGGTAGGGGGGATGTCCCTCAGCCCAGCCTGCACCCTCTCCAATCTGGAACCCCTTGAGGGCAGTTGGACATCCCTCTCACAATCCAGGACTGCTGGCTCCCAACTGCTCGCCTGCTTGCCTGCCTGATTGCCCCTAACTGTGTCTGCCTGCCAGCCTGATCACCCCCTAACTACTCCCCTGTCAGCCTGATTGATGCCTAACTGCTCCATTGCCAGCCCAATTGCCCCTAACAGCCCACCCCTGCCAGCCTGGTCGCCCCTAACTGTCCTCCCCTGCAGGCCTGGTGGCCCCCAACTGCCCTCCCCTGCAGGCCTGGTCACCCCTAACTGCTTTCCCCTGCAGGCCTGGTCCCCCCCTCAACTGCCCTCCCCTGCAGAGCTGGGTCCCCCGCAACTGCCCTCCCCTGCAGGCCTGGTAACCCCTAACTGCCCTCCCTTGCCAGTCTGGTCGCCCCTAACTGCCCTCCCTTGCCAGCCTGGTCGTCCCCAAATGCCCTCCCCTGTAGGCCTGGTTGCCCCTAACTGCTCTCCCCTGCAGGCCTGGTCCCTCCCAACTGCCCTCCCTTGCAAGCCTGGTCCCTCTCAACTGTCCTCCCCTGCTGGCCTGATCACCCACAACTGCCCTCCCCTGCTGGCCATCTTGTGGTGGCCATCTTGTGTCCACATGGGGGCAGCCATCTTGACCACATGGGGGTGGCCATCTTCTGTGTTGGTGTGATGGTCAATTTGCATATTACTCTTTTATTAAAGTAATAATATTCTACTCAGGGCTGCGGCGCTTCCCCCGGGACCTGGGAGGTAGATAGGGTTTTTTCCTTTTTATTGAATTATTGGGGTGACACTGGTTAACAAATTATACAGGTTCCAGGTGCTTAACACATCATCGTATACTGTATTGTGTACTCACCACCCCGGAGATTTTTTAAAAAACACCTGTCCCTGTGTTGTTTCCAGTTGCCAGCTTCTCCAACACTCAGTCCAGGAGGCAAAAAGAAAACTCAGGCAACGTGTTGCCTTGTCATTCCTCAATCCCAAGGTCCTTAGTCACTTGCCTTCTTCTCTCTACCTTTCAGAATCTTCTTATGTTTGCTTTATGCGCCATAACCAGAGCTTTTAGTGGTTCTTAAAATTGAAGGGTACTCCATCCATGATTCCATCTTGGTCTGGAACCAGAAGCTGAGAATAAAGTTGAAAAACAAATTAGATCAGATTTCAGATTATGCCTTTAAAAATGTCCCTCCCTGTTTCTTGCATTCCAGTAGGTTATCTTGAGATAGGAAAAGGAAGACCTATTGCAGTTTCTTGGAAATTTCACACATGTACTCTGAACATTTATATGGGCTATAATGTTTATCATATAGAAAAAATGGGGAAATGATGGAAACTGCTAGATCAGAGACACACTGGAATCTGAAGCAGCAAGAATGGAGGAGTGAAAAAGTTGATAAAGGGAGAACAGGCCTGAGGCAATGCAGGTGAACTGGCCTTGAACTGATGAGGCGCAGGATACACAGTTCAGACCGTGGCCAATGAATGGAAAAGGTAGTGTGCAGCCTGGCCATTGTGGCTCAGTGGTTGAGTGTCGATCCATGAACCAGGAGGTCATGGTTTGATTCCCGGTCAGGGCACATGCCCAGGTTGCAGGCTCGTCCCCAGTGGGGGTGTGCAGGAGGCTGCCAATCAATGATTCACTTCCCCTTTGAAATCAATAATATATATATTTTTTTAAAAAGAAGGTAGTTGGCAGAAATGAACCTAAGAAACTGAATATAAAAGTCAGACAAGTCTTCAATATGATATATATATATATATATATATATATATATATATATTAATTTTATGGAAAGCAGGAGTCAGAATAGAAGGACAATCTAAGGTACAAAACTCAAGGACAATGAAAGCAAGTCTTGGTGGGTGTTAGATTTGGGCCGTCATTACTCAAAAGGAAATCAAATGGCATGGACCTGAAATAAAGAGAACTGAAGAGATGATAGGTTCTTAGTTCGAAAGAGATGCTATAGAGTAATCTGACCAAAAGTTTAACTATGAGTGAACACGAATTAATGCTATGCTTAGATGGCATTTAGGGAGACTCAATAAAACCGTTCTAAGTACCACAAGTCTCTTCCAGCTAACAGTGGCTTTTAGAGATTTATAAAATATGTTTTCTTGGTCTTATCTTTCCCCAAGTAATATCTTTCTAGTCCTACAAGGCACCAGTCTATCGAAACAATGATTCTACATATTTCTAGTAAGGGAGTGAAATGCTGCTTTTTATAAATTTAGGCCCAAGGGATGTAGTAAGAGAAGCCACCTGACTAATAGCAATACCTTGGCAGATGCCAGAACACATGCCTAAATGACCCTTGAGAGTTTCTGCTTTAGCTCTGAGGGCTGTTTTTATCCAGTGCAATCTGTCCTACACAGCCCTGTTATATTGGTCTTCCTAAAACACCTAGTTCATGAAGCCAGTCTCTGTCTGCACACATTAGTCAAGCATTCCAGGCTCGTCACAGTCTGGTCCCATTCCACCAGTCCCAGACCTCTTGCCCACAGCTCACCGGTAAGAATTCTCTGCTCCAGCCACACCACCACTTCACTCTCCTATTTGTCATGCTATTTGTTTCTTCTTTGGCCACTTTTCTCCACCTATTTTAAGCCTTAAGGTTTCTGTTCTAGTGTAATTTTCTCTACCTACTACAACCTCTTCAGTCAAGTTGATATTTTCTTTCTTCTAAATTCCTATAATTTAATCACCCGTAGCATTTTATTTTCCAACACAAATTAGCTGCCTTATCATATTGTTGTTATAATGTTTCATGTATTTAAGGCTTATATTACCTCCTGGATGGTATGCACTGTACTTGTACATTTAAATGTAAAAGTAATACATACATATGATTAAGAGTCAAATGGGACAGGACGGTGTGAAACAAAAACTTTAGTTCCCTCCCCCAAGAATATCACCAAAACTACCTTTAACTAACTCTGTTTCGTGGTTGTCACCTTTACCTCTCCTGGTGGATATCTCTCTAACTCTAAATAAATACTTATAGTTCCAATTTCTAATTTATCAACTTTAGAGAGTGTGTTTGTCAATTTTGCTGCCATATAACAATAAACACATATTGCAATATATAACAGTAAACACGTATTGCAAGCTCACAAGTCATTGGCTGCCTCGATGCTGACTTGGCTAGGTGTGGCTCCGTGTGTCTTCTCATTTTGGACTTGGGCTAAAGAAGTGATCATTATTTGGGGTGTGCTCTCCCCATGGCAAAGGGCCATAGCTGAAGAGAAGCCACAGAAACACATGATACTTCTGAAAGCCTCTGTTCAGAACTAGCCTCTGTCACTTCCACCCACATTCCATTGTTCAAAATAATTCACACCGCCAAGCCCAGAATTTATGGGGGCAGGGATGATACTACAGATATATGCCCCACCAGGAGGCATAGCAGAAATCATATGACAATGAGTGTGAATGTATAATCTATTACAGAGAGAGAGAGAGAGCAGTGTTGGGAACAATGATGCAATCTATCACATAAGTTTCTATTGATTCGCACTTATCAAAAATAAGGAATTGATCCTATTAACACTACCTCTATCTCTTCTCAAAGTTTTGTTAGAGGCTTGTATCATCTTATTAGTAGTTCCTTTGCTTAGTTTATAACCTTAAATTATACAAAGAAAGTAATTTCTTGATCATTCAACTTCAAACAGTATCTCTCAAACCTTTATAATAAAAAAGGAAGATATGTACACTCTTATACTTTCATACCCTCTCTTCCCTTTCCATCTCATAACTCATACATTGTGAAGGTTTATAACATTTCCTTTCTGTTTTGGAACTATAATTAAGTCATCTATGCTCTGTATATAAGTTGAGTAAAAAAGCTAGATCAAATAAAGGACACTTAAAATACTATAATTGTGTACTATTAAAACACTATTATTTTCTGCAGAATCAAGAAATGTAGTTGGACTTGTAAAGAAGGAAATGAAACACTTTTTCTAAATATATGTAGCTCAAAAACAAATATTTTGAAAACAAAGTTTGAATGTTAAATCATTCATTACCCTCCATGTGCTATTCTGAACCTTGCTACATGTAATTTGTTTTATATAAGCCATGATTTTGCTATAGAGCTTTTTAGTTTTCATGGAGTTTCAAGGAACACAATTATTTCTCAGAGAGCTTCAATCTACAGGACATTTGCACTCTAGCTTAAAGAATGACTTCTTTTTGTAAAAAAACTTCAGAGAGGAAGAGATAGAAACATCAACAATGAGAGAGAATCATTGACTGGCTGCCTCCTGCACACCCCTTACTGGGGATAGAGCCCACAACCCAGGCATATGCCCTTGACTGGAATTGAACCTGGGACCCTTCAGTCCAAAGGCCAATGCTCTATTCACTGAACAAACCAGCTAGGGCTGAAGAATGAATTCTTAAATGGCTCTTACATAATGTTTCTTAATAAACCAGATTGAACTCAGCCATTTGTTTTGTGTCTGGTGGGATTATAGAGGAGAAGTTATTTATTTTTGCACCTAGTGGTAAAAAAAACACACAAAACATATATATATATACACACATATACACATATACACATACATGTATATATATATATATATATATATAGTGTTGCTTTTTTAAATTCTTTATTGTTTAAAGTATTACATATATCTCCTTCCCCCACCCCCCATTGACCTCTCCCCAGTCATTCCCAACCCTCAGCACATGGCCTCACCCTCCTACTGTCTGTGTTCATGGGTTATGCTTACTAGTATATGCATGCATACAAGTCCTTTGGTTGCTCTCTTACTGCCCCCCTCCTCCCCCCCCCGCCCCCCCCCCCCCCCCCCCCCCCGGCCAACACACACACAGACACACACGCCTTTCTATGTCTCTGGATCTATTTTTGTTCATCAGTTTATGTTGTTCATTATTAGTGGAAAAAATATTAAGTTCTGTGACTGTGAGGAGGGAACAAAGTCAGCCATTTAATTGCTCTGTTGCCTCTTTAAAGTTACTTTTTCTACGAGCCCTTCTCCTGTCATTTAAAAACAATTTTTAAATAAATATTTCAAATTATATTATAAGAGGCCATTTATTTAGTAAATGACATTGAAGTTGAAATGAATTATTTTCATTTCTTCTTTTTGGCCTGTCCTGTACTTGATCACATCTACAATGAGCTACTTGCTGGCTTGGTTTGTCCTTTTTGAGACCATTGCTATACTTTCCTTTAGGATCATAGAACGCACATCCCCTAACCTAGGTATCTACACCAGCAAGGAGAATAAAACCATGATCATTTTTGTCTTTTTCTTGTACGTACACTCGTAGATCACCTGGACTACTGGGGCCAGATTCCTGCTGTCACAGTGAGTAGTGACATGATCTCCTTTCAAAGTGTATGAGAATAAATGAGAGATGATTGGGAATAAAGAGTCAAGGTGGTCTAAAAAAATACATAAAGTGAGAATACCATCTCCAAATGTCCTTATAATCTCTATGTCTACAATAAAATAAAACAAGATGAAAGCTGTAGGGGTGGGGGGATTGAGCAAAAAAGAAAAGAAAAGAGAGAAAACTCATGGACATAGACAACAGTGTGGTCATTGCCTGGGGAAAGGGAAGGAGGGAGGAGGAGGAGCATATAGGGGCAATAAATGTAATGGGCGGAGACTAGAGTTGGGGTGGTGAACACACAACGTAGTGTACAGATGACGTGTTGTAGAATTGTGCACCTGAAACCTGTATAATTTTGTCAACCAGTGTCACCCCAATACATTCAATAAAAAGGGGGGAAAACAAAGTAAATTAAAAAAAACAAGGGATATTCTAGAGAAATTAATATTTTAAAGCACAGAAAAAGAGCCCTCTTCTTTTCTACTAAAGCCTTGAGATACTATAAATTTGTGTTCCTCAGTCCTTAGTATGATTCAGAGTTCCTTGGAGATGCTTGTTAAAAATACGACTCTCTGAGCCCCACCCTGGAAGTATCTTGGAGCAGGTAGAACTGGCTGTCCCCACTGCAAGTACCGAGATCTTCCAGAAAAAAAACTTGTGGTTTTTGGATAGAATCATCCATCAGGTAAAAACCTGAGTATCTGTATTGCGAAACAACAGCTGAATGTTACTGCCAAACAGATGCCACCCACCCCACCCTCAGAAGGTGTTACCATATTCTCAAGGCCTTGCACTATTTATCTTTCTTTGCATATCTATTAGTAACTCAGACGACTAACTGTTATTGACTAAGTTGGATGAGATAGCACCGTACAATTTCCTTTTGGGAGTTTTCTCAACATAACCCTCCTCCAACAAATGGTTGGAAGACAAATCTTACAACAGAGGAAATTGACGTCCTAACAATGCACGTGATTGTGTACATATACACTCTAAACCATGCATACACTCTTACATATATATACACATATATGCACCAGACTTTTTGCTTTAGACATAAGAAGTCTTAATGAGGTGGGAATGTCACAGCTTTCCTTCTGATACATGACTAGTCAGGAAATCTAGCCATGAGAGAAACTATGTTCATTAAGTCCTATCCTTCCTGTGGTGTTTTAATGTCCTCCCTGGCATACGGACCAATTGGTCATTATCTCAGATTTGAGTTTCTCAAGGGATGGGGAATTCAGTGGCTCTAGGAATTACTCATTCCACTTTTGTTATACCTTCCTGAGAAATTCCTTCCCTACATCTACAGGAAATCTTAAACATCTATTTTGTCTGATATTAATACAGTTACACCACCAATTTTTTTGTTTTGGCATTTTCCCCATCCTTTCATTTTCAACCCTCTGTGCCTTATGTTTTAGGTATGTCTTGAAAATGTCATATAACGAGATGTTTAAACATCTGTGCAGCAAAATTTGTCTTTGAAACTGAGTTTATTCTATTTAGAATTATATTTGCATTTATCTCTACTACTTATTTTATACTTTCTATTTGTCCTATATTACTGTTTTTGTTTCTTTTTCCTTTCTTGTCTTTTAAAAATTTATCCTGCTTCTCCTTCACTTTATTTTTACTCTCTAGTATTTGTAGGTTATATACACTATTTCTATTTCTTCTAGAAAATTTAATGTTTAGATTTACTGACAGTTTTATTAATTTTTTTTTTTTGCTAACACTTTCTTCTTATATCTAAGCTCTTCTCTTTGAGATCTTTTGCTACTGCCTGAAATACAACTTTTAGTATTAACATTAAAAAGGATCTGTTGGCCCTAGCCAGTTTGGCTCAGTGGTTGGAGCACTAGGTTCGATTCCTGTCAAGGGCATGTACCTCGGTTGCAGACTCAATCCCTGGTCTTGGTCAGGGTGCATGTGTTTCTCTCTCTGTGTCTCTCTCCCTACCTTCCACTCTCTCTAAAAATCAATGGAAAAATATCCTCAGGTGAGGATTAAACAAACAAAAGATCTGTTGGTAACAAACTGTTTCTGTTTGTCAGATCACATCTTTATTTCATCTTGACTCTTGACAGTTTCAATGCAAATACAATCCTAGATTAATAGTTGTTTTACCACATTAAAGATAGCATTCCACTGTTTCCTGGCTTCCATTGCCACGATTGAGAAATTACTTTTAAGTCAAATTTTTATTTATTAATAAGTAACCTGCCTTTTGTTCCTGGCTGCTTTTTAAAGAACTTTTAATTGTGACAGAATTACAGATTTACAGGAAGATGCAAAAATAGTACAGAAAGGCCCTTTATACCTTCCCCCAGTTTTCCCCAATGGTTACAGCTTACATAACTATAGTACAATATCAAAAGGAGGAAATTGATATTGGTTCAATGCGTATGCATAGTTCTGTGCCATTTTATTATATGTGTAGAGTCTTGTAAGGACCACATGTTTCAAGACACAGAATTGTCCCATCGTGACAAAAATCTTCCTTGTGCTTCCCCTTATAGGCACCCCCAAGCCCCCTATATCCTTAACCTCTGGCAACCATTAATCTTTTCTCCATTCTCTCTATTTTTTATTTTATTTTTTAAGTGTTATGCAAATGGAATCATATTATGCACTATGGACAAAATTGTATTCCCTTGTATGTTGAAGCCTTAACCCCGATGTGACTGTGTTTGGAGATGAGGCCTTTAGGAGGTAGTTAAGGTTAAATGAGGTCATGAGGATGGGGCCCTACTCTAATAAAACTGAATGTCCTTACACAAAGAGACACCAGGGATCTGTCTCTTGCTTGTGTGTTCTCTCTTTCTCTCCCTCCCCCCCCACCCCCATGTGAGTATTCAATGAGAAGGCAGCCAGCAGCAAGCCAAGAGGCCTCATCAGAAACCAACCCTGCTGGACGTTACGACTTCTAGCCTCCCAATCTGTGGGAAATACATTTCTGTTGTTTAAGCCAGTGGTCGGCAAACTCATTAGTCAACAGAGCCAAATATCAACAGTACAACGATTGAAATTTCTTTTGAGAGCCAAATTTTTTAAACTTAAACTATATAGGTAGGTACATTGTTATTAACTTAATTAGGGTACTCCTAAGCTGGCCTTTGCTAAAAACTCAAGAGGCCAAAGAGCCACATGTGGCTCACAAGCCTCAGTTTGCCGATCACTGGTTTAAGCCATTCGGTCTATGACATTTTCTTATGGTAGCCCTAAAGGACTAATGTTCTTATGTGACATTTGGAGATTCCCCCCCACCACCACCACCACACACACACAGCATAACATTTTTGAAATCTGTCCAAGTTGTTGGGTGTATCAATAGTTCATTTATATTGTGGAGAAGCCTTCTACCTGGCTGCTTTTAAGAGCTTTGATTTGTCTTTGGTGTTCTGCAGATTAACTATGATGTGCCTAGGTGCTAATTTCTTCTTTTTTTTCCCTAATTATCTTAGAATTTGTTATGATTCCTGAATCTGAGAATTGATGCCATTAATCAGTTTTGGGAAATACTTAGCCATTATCTCTTCTGATATGGCCTTTCTCCATCCTCTCTTTTCTTTCCTTCTAGAAGTCTAATTGGACATCACATTTGATGTTCTCACTCTAACCTTCATGACTCAACCTTTCCTGTACATTTTCCATCTCTTGTATCTTTTTGTTGTATTCTGGGTCATCTTCAGATTGATATTCCAGTTCAGTTATTCCCTCCAGTAGTTTTGCCCACAACTATTGAGTTTTTAATATCAATTATAATTCCTATAAGCAACTTTATTATAATATAATTCATAAGTCAAAAAGTTCACCTTTTTAAGGTACACAAACTTATATATTTTTGTCTTTTCCAGTATTTTTGAAAAATAATTGACATATGATACTGTATAAGTTTAAGGCATACAGCTTGATGTTTTGATTTGCATATATTACAAATGATTACCACAATAGGTTCAGCTAACATCCTTCTTCTCATATAGATACAATAAGAATAAAAGAAAGAAGAAAAGAAAAAAGAAAAAATATATTTTCTCCCTGTGATGAAAACTTTTAGGATTTATGAAGTGTACGAATTTAGTGTTTCTTAGTATAGTTATAGAGTTGTGCATCTACCAGCATTATCAATGTCCAGAACATTGTCATCACCTCAGAAAGAAACTCCATACCCATCAGCAGTCACTCTACTTTCCCTTCTCCTCCCAATTCCTCGGAACCACTAATCTACTTTCTGTCTCTACGGATTTGCCTGTTATGGGCATTTCATATGAATGGAAACCTTCAACATGTGGCCTTTTGTGTCTGACTTTTTGTCACTAGCATAATTTTTTTCAAGGTTCATTCATGTTGTATCAGTACTTCATTCCATTTTATTGTGAAATAATATTCCATTGTATGTACCATATTCCATTCCACCTTTTGTTAACCATTCACCAGTTGATAGACATCTGAGCAGTTTCCACTTTTTGGCTATTACGAATAATGCTGCTATGAAAATTCATGTACAAGTTTTTGTGTGGACATATGTTTTCAATTCTCTTGGTTATATACCTAGGAATAGAGTTACTGGGTTATGTGGTAACTCTTGTTTAATAATCTAAGGAACTACTGGACTGTTTTCCAAAGTGGCTGGATAATTTTATATTCCCACCAGCAATGCATGAGAGTTCCAATTTTCCTACATCCTTGCCAGCACCTTGTATTTCCATCTTTTTTATTATGGCCATCCTAGTGGGTGTGGAGTGTTAGTGTCTCATTATGGTTTTGATTAAAAATTTCCTAATGACTAATGAGGTTGAGTATCTTTATATGTGCTAATTGGTACATGTCTTCTTTTGGAAAAATGTCTAGTCAAATGCTTTGTCCATTTTTTTTTTTAAAAATGGGTTATTTGTCTTTATTGTTGAGTTGTAAGAGATTTTTATATTTTCCAAATATAAGTCCCTTATCAGATATATAATTTACAAATATATTTCCCATTCTGTGGGTTCTCTTTTCACTTTCTTAAGGGAGTCTATTGAAGAACGAATTTCTTAGTTTTGGTGAAATCCAATTTACCTACTTTTTCAGTAGTTGCTTATGCTTTTCATATCATATCTAAGAAACTATTGCCTAACCCAGGGTCACAAAAACTTGCTCCTATGTTTTCTTATAAGAGTTTTATAGCTTTAACTCTTACATTTAGGTCTTAGATCCATTCTGAGTTAATCTGTGTATATGGTATGAAATAAAAGTCCAAATTCATTCTTTTGCATGTGAATATACAGTTGGCCCAGAACAAATTTCTGTAAATATTATTCTTTCTTCCATTGAATTGTCCTGGTGTCTCTTATAGACTAAATGTTTGTGTTGCCCCCCATGCCCAAATTCATATGTTGAAATTCTAACCTCTGGTGTGAGGTTAGAGACTCCAGAGAGCTTTTGAATCTGTAGATTGCTTTAGGTAGTATGAGGATAGGTCTTGAATTTTAGCTTTCTCTTCATGGTGTCCTGAAGTGCCACCCAATGAAAGCTCAAGGTCACCAGGGCTAGGCAGGTGGCCTCCAGAGGAAAGCCAACCCAAGGCTATCTTTCCCACTTGGATTTCAACTTTCATTTTACTTTTGGCTTGTGAGGCTTTTTAAAAAATCTTTTTTAAAAATTGAGAAAGAGAGAAACATCAATTTGCTGTTCTGCACATTCATGCATTTATTTGTTGACTCTTATACGTGCCCTGACCAGGGATCAAACCTGCAACCTTGGCGTGTGAAGAGGACATTCTAACCAACTGAACGACCCAGCCAGGGCTTGTGAGGCTTTTTTACTGCAAGTTTGGTGATGCATTTATAAATACATATATTTTAAATTTGTGTTCAGCAGGTTTAGTTTGTTTCTTTAGGAGAGTTATTTAAGGTATGTAGTAAGTCATACTGCTCATGTTACCCATTAGTTCTCAGAAGCACAGCAACTTCTACAATTCAGAGGAAAGAACATATTAAAAAGTTGCTACTTTTGACTACTTTCTTGATGCATCTCACAATCTGAACAGATATCTCTTTAAGAGGAAGTACTTGTGATTCTCACCCTTAGCTCCTCCACTTTTTTGTCCACCCAGTCTCCCTGACATCAAGGTCTCAGGTCAGCAAGACAGTTCCCAAAGCAGAGAGCAGCAGTACTCAACCAATACGGAAGAGTAAGTAACAGGAACAGAGTGGCATGCAAAAAGTCGGAAGCAGGAGGCTAGTCAGATAAGACAGAGGAGTGAAAGGTGAGCATCAGAGCAAGGGACCGTGGCTGCGTAGCGTGCCACAGGATGGCCGTCCAGTACTTGAGGTCAGTTTCATGTCCCCACTTCTTAAAGCTGTATCTTTCACAGTGTGGCATGAGAACAGCCGCTTTGAATGTTGCTAGCAGAGCCATACCTCCCATGGCAGACACTGTCCCTCTATCAATGCAGTCAGTCAGAGCTGCTTCAGCTTTGCCCTGTTGACTCATTTTGAGTCATCATCTAAAACGTCACAATTCTTCTCCATACCTAATACTAATTCATATCTCCCCCGTTTCTTATCTTACTGGATGGGTGTGGGTTTTTTTTTTAAGTCTGAGTGCATGAACACACATTTATCATTTTACTTTGTTAGTTTCATCCTGCCATTCTAGCCCGCAAGAACTTTTAGTCCTGATTCTGTCCACATTAGAATTTACTGGTTTTCCTTGTCATCTGACAACTTGATGAGTACTTCACTATCTATTCATCCAAATCACAGATAAAATATTTAGCTAGATCAGGCTTACCTCTTGAAATGTGCTTCCATGCTGATGTTGATGCATTACCCAATACCCTATGGGCATGATTGTTCAACCAGTTATTAATGAACCTTGTTGAACTTGTACCAAGAACAAATCTGCATGGATGTCATGTATGTTCTTGTCAGTAGCCTTGTTACAAGTGCATGTTTTGTTGACCCACCAGTATAGCAACCATCTCCAAAGAGTGAATCCAAGACCAGTTCAACAAGACTTGTTCTTGGTACAACCATTTTCGAGCCTAGCAATCTCTGCAGCCTTTCTCAGGTGACTCACCAACATCCTTTTATTAATCAATCCTAGAAAATGACCCAAGAGTGCCATGTAACACACCAGTTTGGGGTTTATGGACCATTCTTTCCTCTTTTGAAGATAAAAAATATTTAAATCTATTGAAATCATGTAGCCTACCTGGTTGAGCTCTTAAATACTACATTAGGTAGGCAGCTGTAAAAGGAGGCCTAAAATACAGGGTCTTAAGCAAACTAGAAGTCTATTTCTCTCTCAAATAAAAACTGGGTAAGCACATCTGGTTGTTACGGCAGCTTTATAATAACCAGGGAACTCCGTGTCCTCCTCTCCTGTTGCTCTGGCATTCTTTTTTTTTTTTTTTAAACCTTTTATTTTTATTTTTTATATTTTATTGATGATTTTTTACAGAGAGGAAGGGAGAGGGATAGAGAGTTAGAAACATCGATCAGCTGCCTCCTGCACACCCCCCCTGGGGATGTGCCCGCAACCAAGGTACATGCCCTTGACTGGAATTGAACCTGGGACCTTTCAGTCCGCAGGCTGACACTCTATCCACTGAGCCAAACCGGTTTCGGCTGCTCTGGCATTCTTAACAGGCTGCTTCTATCTGACATTTAAGATGGCTTCTCTCACTTCTTCACTTGAGCTAGTGGAAAGACAGAAAGGAAGAAAGGGGAGAGCATGTTTTTTAAAAAAGATTTTTTTTATTATTATTGATTTTGAGAGAGAGGGGAAGACAGAGGGAGAGAGAAAGAGAGAGAAAAAAAACACCATTGATGTGAAACATCAATCTGCTGCCTCCTCCACGCCCCCTACCAGGGATCAAGCCCACAACCTGGGTATGTGCCCTTACCAGGAATCAAAACAGCAACCTTTTGGTACACGGGATGTTGCCCAACCAACTGAGCCACACTGGCCAAGGCATGTTCTTTTGTTTAATGTGAACAACCCAGAAAGTTCAGACATCACTTTGGCTTTTATTTCATTGGTCATGACTTAATCACATTGCCACATCTAGCTGAAAGGGAGGCTGGGAAATAACCATCTTCATTTTGGATAACCAAGGACCTAGAGTGACCAACTCATCCTGGTTTACCCAAGTCTTTTCCAGTAGCAGTACTGAAAGTCCTGCATCCTGGGCAAACAGGGAGATTGGTTATCCTATATTTAGCTAAGATTTGGAAGTTCTAAAAAAAAAAAGAGGGAAATGGTTATTGGTAGGCCACTAGGTCATTTCCTCAATTTCCATTTTGTCTTATCGATCTACTATTTCTTGCTATATGTGAGACCGCCTTTCCTCCTTTGAGCCTGAAGAGTTTTCTCCTTGAAATAGAGGATAAAGCAAAATAGGTGTTACAGAATCTGCATTGTCCTTATTATCAGTCAACACTGCATCTATTATCCACTCTTCCTTCTCTTGCCTCTGAACATTTATTTGTCTCTTTTGCTGATCTTGGATTTTTTTTTTTAAAGTCACTCAGAAAACAATATATGAGAATGGCTCTGAAGTACATGAATAAGTGCTTAACATCACTAATAATCAGAAAAATGAGTCCCTCAATGACATTCCTATACATCCACAGAATAATTGAACTCTAAAAGACTGATAATAGCAAGTATGGATGAGAATGTGGTGCAACTGCCACCTCTCATACACTGCTGTTGAGAATATAAATGGTACACTACTTTGGAAGACAGTTTGACAGTATCTTTAAAAGTTAAACACACCTACAATATGACCCAGCCATTCCACTCTTAGGAATTTGCCCAAGAAAAATGAAAGCTTATATTTCTACAAAGACTTGGTCATGAATACTCACAACAAATTTATTTGTAATACCCATAAGCCTGTACACAAACCATATATCCCTCAACATGTGAATGTATAAACAAATTGTGGTATATTCATACAATAGGATACTCCTCATCAATACAAAGCAACAAACCATTGATTTACAAAACAACATAGATTAATTTCAAAATATTACATTGAGTCAAAGAAGCCAAACCCCTCATCCTCCACCCCCCCAAAAAAAAGAGTATACGATCCCATTTCATGTATGATGCCATTTGTATAAATTTTGCAAAATGTAAACTAACATATAACTGACAGAAACAGATCAGAGGTCACCTAGGGATAGGGGAAGAAGGAGAGCTGGATTATAAAAGGACACAGGACATTTTTAAGGATGATAGAAATAAATGGTCAGTACCTTGACTTGGTGGTGCTTAATTTTACACATTAAATATGTGTAGGTCACACCTAAGCAAAGTAGTTTTAAGAAAGTGAGCTGTTTTTGGCAAAACTAAGATATAGTGTTAGAAATCAAGAGAGTAGCCTTGGCCAGGGGTGGGGTTCGGGGTATGCAATGATTAAAAGGAGCCATGAGGCTTCTGGAGATGCTGGCTGTGTCCTGTTTTTTGATCTGGGTGCTTATTATATAGGTGTGTTCCTTTTGTGAAAATGAGTTGAGCAATACAATTGTGATTGTTGTGCTCTGGGGTATGTATGCTGTAGTTAAATAGTGTTTACTAAGAAAAAAAAAATCAAGCCTCTTTGGGGCTTTGTTCTTCCTGATGTGTTCTTAGACATCTGTCTAACTGTGCCAAATCACCCTTGGTTCTGCTCCCTTCTTTCCCTCTTCTGTGCGTGTCCTCAGAAAGACTGTGCTTTCAGAGAGTAATAGCTTTCTCACAGATATGTCCTTATTTAGTCACTGGAACAAGTTGAGGTGATGTACATGTGGTTGAAATAGAAAAGGCATTTGAGATTGTAGACTCTAAGCTCCTTGAGAGCATGTGTTGGATTCCAGTTTCTGACACATTGTATGTGCTTGATAAATATATTCACTTCATGAAGGTCACTGCACATTTTCTTGATATGTTACTTGACATATGTTTCTTTTGAATAAAGTAAGCTCTTCCATCATATTCTATTTTTAAATTTTATCATACCAGCCTGGCTGGGTAGCTCAGTTGGTTGGAGCGTCATCCGATACACCAAGGTTCAAGGGTTCAATCCCCAGTCAGGCCACATACAAGAATCAACCAATGAGTATATAAATAAGTGGAACAACAAATTGATTATTCTCTCTCTCTTTCTTTCCCCCTCTCTTTCTCTTTCAAAAAAATCAAATAAATAAAAAGTAAAAAATATTTTATCATATCTGTCTTATTTTATTAAAACTGTATACTTCCCTTATTGGCTTTTCCCTGACTGTTGGGGAAACTGAGGCTGTAATAATTTTGTTTCTCAACTGCTTTCCTCAGGAGAATCATTGGGAACCTCCTGCCCTCTTATTTTTCTTTCTATGCCATATTTGCTTTTTTCTCTCCATCCTCATCTGTATTTTGTCTAAAAATCTCTAAGGTACTGTTTAAACTTTTCTCACAAGTGTCTAAGTTACTTTATCTATTTATTGTTTAACATTAAGATTTATTCTACCCAGTAGACTTTTGAGTCACTTTAGTTTTCATCTTTGTACATCTCTTTATTTTAAAAAACACACAACAAAAAATACACTTTATTTTAAAATTTCTTCTGAGCAGCTCAACTAATCTCTGTTCTGCCCTATCTTTGTGAGATCCACTTCCTCTCTAGTTAGGAACTTCTCATTCTGGCCCTTTATGTTAAGGTCCAGAATGATAAATACCCCCGTGCCATCTGTTATAAAACCAGTCCCCTTCTTTATTTCTTTCCCAGAGTCCCATAGACAGCTTGCAAGAAGCAGCAACAATACCATGGATACTCCTTAGGGCTTCTGTCTCCTGCCTAATAATTTACAAATAGTAAAAAATGTTTCTGTTCTCTTTTAAGCAGGGCCACTTGTCTTTCTGTAAGTCAGCACCTGGGGACATCTGTGAATGGGTTTGAGTTAATGTTCACTCAACTCTGTGCCATATAAGAAGGCAGCACAGGCCATTGATCATGCCTGGATCCACTAATTCATTCTATCTATCTGTCTGTATGTCTATCTATCTATCTATCTATCTATCTATCTATCTATCTATCTATCTATCTATCATCTATCTAATCTTTCCATCCATCCATCCATCCATCCATCCATCCATCCATCCATCCATCCATCCATCCATCCATGTTTCTATTCCAGAAGGTTGTATAGATTCTCATTCAGTTGTATTTCTCCAATACTACACTGGTTATTCACTTTTTCTTCTCTGCTGCTTTTTGGTTCTAGTCAACAATATTTTTATTCAAGGTTTATTTCTATTCAACTCCTCAGAATCTTTCATTTCCTACTTTCTTTTCTTTCTGGAGTGTATATTATTTCTTCCAATGGGTCTAGGAATTTTACCTCTTCTGTCACGTGGCATCAGAATACAATTAAATCATTCTTTAATAGTGGGCAGGGAAAATATGAATTTGGAAACATGAGTATGCCTATTAAGAAAGGAATCGACCTCTGATGGAGGGGAAATGAGGAAGCGATCTCATGACTCTTTGTTTATTCAGGTGCAGTAAAAAAATGCCTCAGCTCCAGAGTATGTCCAATGTTTGTGAGTTAGACAGCTCATTTCAAAGCTGGCCCAGGTGGACTAGGATCAAAGGTCCATGCAGACGGCATTCAGCTGTACTCTGCGTTTCCTCCCGACGTCATTCACACTTTGCTTATTGTCAACTCAAGGTCCAAGGAGATAAGCACTCTCTCAGAAGTGTTACAAAGCTGGTCTTGGTCTTTTAAAATGAACCACTGAGTCCTAGCTGGTTTTGCCTCGTGCGTAGAGCGCCGGCCTGTGAACTGAAGGATCCCAGGTTCAAATATGGTCAAGGACACATGGCAGGGTTGTGGGCTCGATCCCCAGTGGGGGGCATGCAGGAGGCAGTTGATCAATGATTCTCTCTCATTATTGATGTTTCTATCTCCCCCTCTCCTTTCCTCTCTGAAATCAATTAAAAAATATAAAATAAAATGAACCACTAATCCTCATGCAAGTATATACCTCTAGGTTTGTGAACAATAGCTTAGATACCTTCACAAAGCCAAAGACATACTCATGTAGAAGACAGTGCAATGGCTGCTCTGCTTGGGTTCTGATGCTCTGGGGTCCATGGCCTCTGGCGTGTGCATGCGTGTGGAGAGAATGAGAGCCCAGTGCAGGCGGAAACTGAGACATGGCCCTAGCCGGTTTGGCTCAGTGGATAGAGTGCTGGCCTGCGGACTGAAGGGTCCCGGGTTCGATTCCAGGCAAAGGCACATGCCCAGGTTGCAGGCTCATCCCCAGTAGGAGGCATGCAATAGGTTCTCTCTCATCATTGATGTTTCTATCTCTCTCCCTCTCCCTTCCTCTCTGAAATCAATAAAAATATAAAATTTAAAAAAGAAAAGAAACCGAGACACGAATGGAGAGAATGCATTGTCACTGTCTCTGAGGCCTGCTCTGCTTGCCTTGTCACGGCTTATTGACTTTAGCTGAAACTTTCTTGCTTAACCTTCTATTGTCTGGGTTTCTGTCATGGGTGTCCAAACGGCCTGGAGCAGCTTGTGTGCCCCTTCTCCCAGTGGGTTCCCAGTCACTGACAGCCCTTGTTAGTAACGGGACTCCTGGGAAGGTGGGTTCAGAGCTGGGTCCTCCAAACCTGCAGGCCTGAATTTGGCAGCTCAGACAGAAGGGAGGAGAGAAAAGTAGGCGGCTCACCAAACAGTTCAGACACAGAAATAGTGGCTGCTTCTCCAGCCTCCCGGCCAAGGTCAACCTGGTAAACAAAGCAGTCAGCAGCTATAAAAAGCAAAGTGAGAACAGTTCACAAGCTTTAGCAGATCCCTACATGAAGGAGGGTTGTGGTGACAAACCCAGCTGAAAAATGTATTCATCGTATACCTGCACCTTTGTAGCCTTTGACTAACATCTTCCCATTTTTTTCCATGAAATTCTTACTAATTTTTGAGCAAGGGCCTCTGCATATTTCACCCTGGGTCCCACAAATGATGTAGTTGGTCTGGTGAAGGCTCAGATGTAGCGATTTGGGGTGCAGTGGTGGCTGGAAGTGAAGCGCAGGCCTGGCAATAGGGAAAGTAAGTGACCAGCAAAGGCTGAGCTGTAGGCCCTTCCCCCTCTGCCCTGCCCTGCCTCCACAACACAAGTCATCTCACATTTAATACCTCTCCTTGCCCCAGTTTTGTTTTGTTTTTAATACATTTTTATTGACTTCAGAAAGTAAGGGAGAGGGAGAGAGAGAGAAGCATTAATGATGAGAGAGAATCATTGATCGGCTGCCTTCTGCACGCCCCCTACTGGAGATTGAGCCTGCAACCCAGGCATGTGACCTGACTGGGAATGGAACTGTGACCTCCTGGTTCATAGGTTGACCCTCGACCACTGAGCCATGCCAGCCGGGCCATACCCCAGTTTTTATACTAACTTTTCCCAACTTTTATCACCTTATTTGAGTTGAAGAAATTCCTATCCTCCACCATTTACTCCACCATGTTCTTTGATTCCAATAATCCTGTTATTGCATGTCCCCCCATTAACCCCCATTCTTTTCATATGTTTTGTGGTTGGGTTTGTCACCACTCCTCCTCCTTCATGCTTATTGATGGAGTCACTTCTGGACAAACTGAATGATTCAAAGAAAAGGGATCTAGAAATTTCTAGAAAACTTTGAAAGTAACCCACAGAAAGGCCCCCAGCACTCTATAATAAAGCCCATCTTTCCAGGACTCTGAAGTTTTAGTTAGCTCTTAAATAGTAATAGTCCCTTCCAGTCAAGGAAGGTCTCATGAAAGTCAGATTGCAAAACAAATAGGAGGGAGGAAAGGAACCTAGAGAAAACAGAGACAATAAAGAAAACTGTAGAAGCTTAAACAAAAATAACATTCTCAAAAAGTTAGAAGAGGACATCTCACTCTGAAATAAAAACAGGAGTCTATGAAAAAGGAATAAGGGAACAAGAAAGGGCATTTAGAAATTTAAAATATGGTATAACTATAATATAAAAATTTAATAGACTGCATAGAAGATGAAATTGAAAAAATCTCCAAGAAGGTAAATTAAAAAGAAAAAAATATGGAAATCAGAAAGGTAGGAGAAATAATATGAGAAAAGTAGAGGATTAACATAAGAATCCAAGATCTTCTTCTAAAAATTCTAGGTGGCTCAATTGGTTGGAGCACCGTCTGATACACCAAAAGATTGTGGGTTCAATTTCCAGTCAGGGCACATACCTAGGTTGCAGGTTCGATCCCCGGAGGCGTGCATGGGAGGCAACCAATCAATGTTTCTCTTTCAGATTGATGGTTCTTTCTCTCTCTCCCCCTTCCTCTCTTTCTAAAATCAATAAAAAACATATCCTTAGGTGAGTATTTAAAAAAATGTAGTGGTTGAATACACACACACACACACACACACACCCACTGAGTGGCCAGATTATTATGATCTCTGAACGCATAATAATCTGGCCACTCAGTGTATATCCTATATAATAAAAGGCTAATATGCAAATTGTTCCCTCCACCAGGAGTTCGAACAGCAGGCAGGCTGGCCAACCGCCCATGTCCCCTCCCCCTGGCCAGGCTCGCCGGACCCCACCCATGCACGAATTCATGCACCGGGCCTCTGATATATATATATATATATATACATACATACACTAGTTGGGTTGAAGAAATTCCTACTCTTCTACCCTCTATAGATATTATATATATCTACCTTGAAATACTAATCTAAAACTCTTCAGAATCTACCTTGAAATAATAATCTAGCACTTCCTGTTTAGTGTAATGATTTTACAACCATATATTTTCATATTTTTCCTCCCACCCCTCATGTTATTTTGTCACATGTTTTGTTTTACATATACTTTAAACATATAATAAATACATTACTACTATTTTGCTTTATGCAGTAAGTTTTGTCTTAGAGTAATTAAAAATAAGGAAAAAAAGAATGTAAATTTTTAAAAAGAAAGTAAATTATTTTACTTTAATTTATTCCATTTCTAGTTCTTATTTGTGTAGATCCAAGTTTCTGTCTGTTGTATTTGTTTGGCTTGAAGAACTACATTTAATGTTTCTTGTAGAGTATTTCTGCTGGCAATGAATTTCTGCAGTGCATGTTATCTGAGAAAGTATTTCTTTCTTTTCTTTTTCTCCCACTTCTAATAGAGATATTTTTTCTGAGTATAGGATTCTGGGTTGAAAATTTTCTCTTTCAGCACTTTAAAGATGTCACTCCATTATCTTATGAGAAATCTGCTTTAATACTTATTTTTGTTCTTCTGTATGTAAGGTTGACTTTAAGATTTCCTCTTTCTTTTGTTTTAATAATTTGAATATGATATGCCCCCCCCCCCCTTCTCTCATACTCTCTCTTTCTCTCTCTGTTATTTGTTTGTTTGTTTTGGTCTGTATCCAGCTTGGTGTTTTCTGAGTTTCTTAGATCTGTGAGCTAGCGTTAGTGCAGGGGTTGGAAGTAACATACATAGGCGTTGGACTGGGTTTGAGGTGAACAGTGGCTATAGTTACCTTTAGTGTACCACAAGCTGCAAATTCCAGTAAGGACACTTTGTGTTTAAGATGAGGGTTGGTTTATCTGTTCAATATCTGTTCAACCCTGAGCTTTAGGTCAGTTGACCATTTCATTTCTCTCCTATTCCTCTCCTATATTCTACTACTTGTTATTTAAAACCTTTAACTTGGTAGTGGGGGGCATAGAGCCTAGATTTAGGCATGCACCATGTCTCTGGTATGGAGGTGAGGTGAGGAGCTTTCCCAGTTTTCCTGGCCTTTTCCCGGCTGCAGTGGTGGGCTCTGAACAATCCTGTCCCTCCCCAGGCAAGGATTTCTTTCCCAGTGGCAATGGGTTTTCACCAATGCCCTAAGGAAGCAGTGCTTGTTGTCCTCATCCCCTTCCCTCCACTCCACACACACACACACACACACACACACACACACATACACACATACACACACACACACACACACACACAGAGATTAAGGCTTTTATTTCATCTGGGAGATTGAGGGGGAAAAGATCTAGACCAAATGTCTTGCCTCTCTCACAAGGGCTGCTATAGCAGACAGAGTTGTGATATGTACTATAGATTAGATAAAGGTATTATGTTAATATTAAATATCCTGAACTCAATAGCTACAGTAGTTATATAAAAAATAACCCTATTCTTAGGAAATCAACACCAAAAAATTAATAGGTAAAGGGGCACGAGGCATGTGGCCTACTCTCAAATGATTCTGAATAGGAGAATAGCAAAACAAATGTCGCCAAATGTTAAGAGTACAAAAGAGTTTTCTGCATCATATAATTGCAACATTTCTGAAAAATCGAAGCTATCTCAGAATAAAACGTTTGTTCCACCCAGGATGTAGAGGGCTGAAAGGAGCATCACTCCTGTTCTTAAAACAAGAAGAGGCTGACTAACTTCAAAGTCAAACTTTTCTGAAGGCAGTTGGAGAGCCTCAGTTGCACAGTAACCAAATAGGAGAGACAAGCACCTGCAGGGAGAGGGCCACTCCCTTACGTGGGGTGGGTGGACCGAGTACACACCTGGAAGAAGAATTCAGCTGAAGTAGTTGATGTATTGGTGAGTTGATGGGACAGTGTTGAAACTTGCTATCATTCAGGTGATTCTTTCAGTCGAGGTCCCAATTAAACTACAAAGAATCTAGAACTCTGGCTAGAAACAGCAGCACAGACACTCCACTGAAGGGACAATAGGAGAGCTTTATTGTCAGAACCTGGCTGTGAGGAGAGAGCTCCGGACAGGAACTGAGACTTTTTGTCAGGAGGTACAGCCAGCTGAGATAACCCCATAGGGAGGGGAAAAAAATACCTAATCTCTTGCTGGTCCCTCCCCTTTGGCTGAGCTCTGAAAGCCAGGGAGCTGGTTGACTTGGGTTGCCTGGGGCAGGGGGGGGGAGGAGGAGGGGGAATACAGCAGGGGGGCAGAAGGGGCAGGCTGGAGAAAGGAGCCAGCAGAAGCTTTCTATTACACCTACCAAGCTGGCAGGTGGGGAATAGCCGAAAAGCACGGGAATTAGGTGATGTTTTGAGTCTGCTTCTTTTTAACCATATGCCTTTGGGCAAACTCCTTTTTCTTTCTGATCCTATTTGTGCATTTATAAATGCTAAGAGCAGGATGGTTGTGGGTTTTTAATGAGAAAAAAACATGTACGTAAAGTGACTGGTCCAGACTTAACCTCCAAAAACTGAAAACTTAAGAAAAATTACAGTGATCATTACTCTGAGTATAACTCACCTGGCCAGCATGGCTCAGTGTTTGGGTGTTGACCTATGAATCAGGAGGTCAAGGTTGAGTTCCCGGTCACGCCACATGGCCCAGTTGTGGGCTCCATCTCCAGCATGGGGCGTGCATGAGGTCGCCGATCATTGAGTATTTACATGGTCTTACCTTTCAACCCAGTAAATTTCACTTCTAGGAAATTATCTTGAGGAGATAATCATTTTAAGAGTAGACAATGAGGTGGTTTATAAACTTGGCTCTGCAGTCAGAGTTCGAGACTGAAATTCCAGCTCTGTCACTAAATATTCATATGACTTTGGGAAGTTACTTAACTTCTCTCAGCCTCCCTTTATCCTTCTATGAAATGGGAATGAAAATGTTCCCTGCTGGATAGTTCTTATGAGAACATATGTGAAAACTTAACACTGACCCACATGAATACATAACAATAAGTATTGTTTACAGTAGTAGAAAATAGGGTAAAACCTAAATATCTAAAAATTGAAAATGGTGCATTTATTAAATAAAATAGTATGCACTCATTAAAAATGTTTTAGGAGACTATCTTCATGACCCAAGGTTTTAAAAACAGGACACAAAAAGCTTAAACCAGAAAAGAAAAGATGAATATATTGAACTTCATTAAAATTAAGAACTTTCAGAGGAAACCAAGATGGTGGCATAGGTAAACACCTGAAATTGCTGCCTCGCACAACCACTTCAAAACTACAACTAAAAGACAAAACGGACATCATCCAGGACCACAGGAAGGCTGACAAATAAATAAGAAGAAGGTAGACAACCCATAGAAAAATAGTCAAAAGACCCAAACAGACACTTCACAAAAAGGATATCCAAGTTGAAAAGTTGCTCAACATCTTTAGTCACCAGGAAAATGCAAACTAAAACCACAATGGGAAACCACTACATACTTAGGAGAATTATTCAAATGAAAAGATTGACAATACCAAATATCGCTGAGAACCGGAATAACTGGAACTCTCATATGACGCTGGTGGAAGGGTAAATTGATTACCACTTTGCATAATGATTTGGCAATATCTACCAAAGTTAAGCATAGATTTATCACATAATAAAGCAATTCTACTCCTGGATATATACCCAACAGAAATGCATGCTTATGTCTGAAAAGAGTTACAAAAATGCTAGTAGTAGCTTTACTCATAACAGCCCCAAATTAAAAAACACACACACATATGCCTCTATATAACAAAAATAAATGTTGATACAATGAGATACTGGAACACTAAAAAACGTGGATAAATCTCATAGAGCTAATATTAAGTGAAAGAAGTCAGCTATGAAAAAGCACTTGCAATATGGCTCCTCTTAAATCAAGCTCAAGAATAGGCAAAATTGGAGGGGGCAAACGGGAGCTTTCTGAAGTTTGGAAATATTTTATATATACATCTGGATAACAGTTATGTGGGTGTATACCTATGCCAAAGTTCATCAATCTGTACACTTAAGTTTTGTGTACTCACTGAGTATAAGAAATACCCCCCAAAAGAAGTATTTTTTAAAGAAGTAAATAAGAAAAAAATGATGTTTACAAGGAATTTTAATACCATGCAGAAAAGATTGGTATGATGCCAAGTCAGAATCAAAATACTATATAGAGAATAATCGCAACATTACCTTAAACATGTAAATGAAAGACTGGAAGAAAATACACTGAAAGGTTAATAATGGGTCTTTCTGAGGGTGGGATTATGTGTTTTCTTTATGTTTTTCTGTGTCTTTAAAACTTTCTCCGATGAACATGTATTACCTTTATAATTAGGAAAAATTATCTCAAAATATTAAAATGCCTTTTTAAAATTTGAAAGCCAGAAATTAGAAGGAAAGAAATAGCCTGGCAAAACAGCATTTATCCTAAATGTTTATTATTTCTGTAATTGCCTCATTTTGAGGCTTTAGATAGAAATTAAAACTAGGTCATATATTCAACAACTTTGAATTGGTTAATTTTCTCTCATTCTTTTACATCGTCGGCAAAAATCATAGGAATAAATGGATCTATAGTTAAGTAGTTAAATATATTTGAGACCAGAAGGATTTTATTTTGCATTTTTTATTAGATGTGCTCTTGTTTCATTTTGGTTATTAATGTGTAAAGCTGAATTAAAGAGGCCTTCTTTGCTTTTAAACATTTCAATGGAGTTCCCATCTGTTAATGAAAACTCGTGTCTCCCCCTTACTTTTGAGGGCCTGAATTCTGAGTACTCATTACTTTGAGGTTAAGTGAAAATTGTGACTGGAGAAAGCACCCTATCTGAGGAATGCCCAGCCTGCCAGGTCCCAATGGGCCCTGCCTGGAGCAATGTACTCATTCTTATGTGATTATCTTACTTCTTACTCGAACTATGTTTCAAATAAATCAGGGCTTATAACAGAGTCTGCCAGACCTGTGGTGGCCATAGACCCCAACCCTAGGCTGGTCTGTCTTGCATTGTTTTTCTGCTAACTATCTCTCCTCAGCCACAAACTCAGGCCCCCCGAGGCTAGAGAAAAAGGACTTCCATCAAAACTAAGCAAGAAGTCATTAAGGAGAGTGGAGGGTTCAGGCAGCAGTCTTGCTGTCCAGCTGCTGTCTTCTAACAGTCTTTGATACATTCAACGAGCAGTTATTGGGCCCTCTTTTTCCAGGCACTGTACCAGATCAGTGTCATCGACTAAATCATATCCTCCCAAAATTCATATATTAAAGTCCTAACTCCCAGTACCTCAGAATATGGCTGTATTTAGAGTAAAAATTACTTGATGGAGGTAATTAAGTTAAAGGAGGTCATTAGGGTGGGTTCTAATCCAATACAACTGGTGTCCTTGTAAGAAAAGGAAGATTTGGATATAAACACCAACAGAGGGAAGATGATGTGAAGACGCTGGAAGGAAACAACCATATATAACAATCAAGGAGTGGCCTGGGACAGATCTTTCGTTATGACCCTTCGAAGGACCCAATCCTGCTGACACCTTGACCTTGACTTTCAGATTCCAGAACTGTGAGAAAAATAGACATTCATCCTTCTTTATTTCTTAGATTTATATCCATTAAAATTGTTGTGTGTAAGTGTATACAGTTCTATGAGTTTTAACACATGTACAGATTCATGTAACCACCCAAACAATCATAATAGAAACAGTTCCATCACCCCGGAGAACTTGCTCGGCTGCTCCTTTGTAGTCAAATCTTACCCCTAACTTCTTGCAACCACTTCTCTCTTCTCCTGGTAGGTATAAATTTAACAAGGTCCCCATGACCTTTGTCCTCTGGTGTTACACCCTAAGTCATCTCCTTCATCTTGGGTGTGGACATGACCTGTGACTTACTTCTAGCCAATAGAATATGGCCAAGGTATACAGTGTCACTTTCCTGGGTAGGTTGTGATACATAGCAAAGGTCATTCCCCTGATTATACTATCCTATATAATAAAAGGCTAATATGCAAATTGTCCCTTCAGGAGTTCGACCGCTCCATATGACGTGCACTGACCACCAGGGGGTGGCACGGAACAAAGGAAGGCCCCAGCCGGCAGCCAGGGGAAGGAAGGCCCTGATCAGCCCTGATTGCCGGCCAGGCCTAGGGACACTACCCGTGTACAACTTTCATGCACTGGGCCACTAGTTGTTATATAAGACACTGTCCTAACAGACTGGAGCAAGAGATACTCTCCTGCTGGCCTGGAAGAAGCAAACAATTCTGTGTAACTGCCTAGGAAAAGGCCATGTGGCAGGAAACTGGGCAGCCTCTGGAACCTGAGGCTGGCCTCCAGCCAATAGCCAGTAAGAAGCCAGGCACTCAATCATAGAGCTGCAAATGAATTCTGCCAACAACTTGGATGAGATTCTTACCTAGTTGAGCCTTCAGATGAGAGCAGCCTGGCTGACACGTTGATTGCAGCTTGTGAGATCCTGAGTAAAGGACCCTGTCAAGCTGAGCTCTGACTCCTGATCCACAGAAACTGGGAGACGATCCATGTGTATTGTTTTAAGCTACTAAGTTTGTGGGACTTTATTATGAAGCAACAGAAAATGAATACACCTCCTTATAGTGTTGCCTTTTCCAGATGCTGTATTAATGGACTCACCTTTTCCAGATGCTGTATTAATGGACTCGCGCACCATGTAAACTTTTTTTTTTTTTTTTTTACAGAGAGGAAGAGAGAGGGATAGAGAGTTAGAAACATCGATGAGAGAGAAACATCGATCAGCTGCCTCTTGCACACCCCCTACTGGGGATGTGCCCGCAACCAAGGTACATGCCCTTGACCGGAATCGAACCTGGGACCCTTGAGTCCGCAGGCCGACGCTCTATCCACTGAGCCAAACCGGTTTCGGCACCATGTAAACTTTTGAGATGAGCTCTTTTCATTTAGCATAATACCGCAAATTCATATACTAGTATATCAAAAACCATTACTCATTCTGGTTTCAATTAAAATGGCATAAGCACCCTTTACCCTGTTATTCCCATTTTTGACTAAAAATGACAGCCAAAATATCTGAAGGTGCTTTGGGGGGTGGAAGGTGGAATGGTAGCAGGAAGATTGGAGAGGAAAGCCAAAAGTCCAAATAAGATTGATTCATGGGTGAGTTTCCCATATTTTCCCCCTCCTACAATGTCCCCCAGGGTCTATAATCAAAAGGAGACTGAAACCCAGAGCTGTGCTCCAGAGGTGGAGAGAAAGAACTCCAAGAGAAGCACTCTCTTTCTGGTCTGAGAATGGAAAGGGGAACCACAAACATCAGAAAGGATAGAGGAACTTCTCCTTGTTTTTAGTTATTTCCATTCTCTCCACCTAACCTTCCAGGCAGCCCTATGGTGGCGGTAGTGACAGCAACGTCAGCAGAAGCTGAACAGGCACCTGAAACTCTGAGGGAAGGGAACCCTTCTCTCTGACCAAAGAGACTGTGGTCCCAAGAGCTCTGGAGAATTGGCATTGCTTTTTATCTCTGTCTGTCCTCTCCCTCCCTGCCTGGCTTTGGAGATAGACATAGCAATATGCCACAGAGTAGGAAACTGCAACTTCAGCTTCCTAGCCAGAAGGCTAGAACAGGTCCCTAGGGCCAGAAAATGTCACGGTGATCGTGGTATAAGGGAAACTCAAAAAGCAATACAATAAAGTTGTATGTGAACCTTGGTTCATTCCTGAGCTACAGATTCATAGATCTGACCCTAGACAGCATAGCAAAAGCTTTGGGGATTAAACTATAGCCCCGATCTCAGGCTGGCCACTGGAAGGTAGGTACATAAAACCTCTGAATAGCACTTTAACAACTGGAAAAACTACCCTGACTGGGTGGCTCAGTTGATAGGAGCATTGCCTCGTACACCAAAAGGTTTTCAGTTTGATTCCTAGTCAGGGCCCATACCTAGGTTGGTGGGTTCAATCCCTGGTTGGGGCACATACGAGAGGCAACTGATCAATGTTTCTCTCTCACATCAATGTTTCTCTCCTCCCCTTCCACTCTTTCTAAAATCAATAAAAACATCTCCTTGGGTGAAGAGAAAAAATTTTTTTGTAAACCCCCAAAACTGGAAAACTGAACTGACATTAAAAGTACAACTCACTGAAGGCAGCCATTGCCTGCTGAAACAAACAAACAAAATCAATACTCTCCCTAGGAATTAAACAGGACCCAGAGTCTCAAAACAATATTTAAAATGCCCCAAATGAAGAAGCAGGAAAATCTCAACAACTCACAAGGATAAAGATAATCAACAGACACCAACCCCAAGACGACACATAGGATTTGTGACCTTCTGCTCAGCCAGGGCCTGGAGGAGATGCTGAGTTCTGGGTGTCATTATGGAAGGAGTTTTCACAAGCTCCTGCCTGACCCATGTGGCCAGTTTCCTGGGGCAGGTTTCTGGTTTGCTCCTGGGGAATAATGGTCCCACCTGAAACATTTTCCTACGCAGTATTCACCGTTCAGCTGCTGTCAGCGCCTCTCTGCATCAGTACAAATTCAGCTTGTCTAACCCCTCACTAAATAGGACAGGTTCACTCCACAGAGAAAGCTGTGCTACTAATATATTTGGAATTAACTAAATTGTTGACATTATATCTAAAATTATTCAAAATAGATCGAAATAGTTTAAAAGAGATATGACTGTTTAAACACATTTAAGGCTCTGGCCAGTGTTGCTCAGTGATTAGAGTGTTGGCCGATGCACCAAAAGAGTCATGGGTTCGATTTCCAGTCAAGGGCACACATCTGGGTTGCTGGTTTGATCCCCAGCTTAGTCAGGGTGCATGCAGGAGGCCACCAATTGATGTGTCTCTCACACATCAATGTTTCTATCTCTCTCTTTCTTTCCCTCTCTCCCTCCCTCCCTCCCTCCCTTACACTCTCTCTAAAAAATCAGTGGAAAAAATATCCTCAAGTAAGGATTAACAAAAAAAGAAAAAGAAGAAAATAAAGAAAAGAAAACATTTAAGGATATAAGAGAACCTGGAGTGGGAGTTTTGCTCAAACTGACAGTGGTAAGTGAGGAAGGACAAGATGTAGAATGCAGCTTTCCTATTAAAAATACAGGGGAGAAGTGACTCTGAACAACCTTAGTAGCAGTGGGTTGCCATGGTAACGCAGGAAAACTGATCTGAATTAGGAGGCAGTCATACAGGTTGGACCTTACCAGAGGAAAAGGAGATCAGTGGGTGAAGGGAAAGGGGGAGAGGAGGGAGGTATAGGGCTGGGGAGGAGAGGAAGAGGAGGGGAATGGGCCCTCATAAAGGGAGGAGGAAAGGAAGGGAGAGGAGGGGTTCAGGACCCTATCTAGGTAGGGAGAGCTCCCTCCAGGTTTTTCTCTTCTTCATCATCTTTTTTTTTTTTTTTATTCTATCACTAAGACTGGTATTGAACTGGCAGGTGAGGTTGTTCTCTGTGTCTTGGATTCAGTCCCTCCCTCACTCAGCCAGTAGTGACTGCTGTGGCAGTCAGGGCTGCTGCCAGGGCCTGGGACAGGAGTGCCCGTCAGCCTCTCGGATTCTCCCCTGAGTCACTGGCAGCCTGGATCGGGGCTGGTGTCAACCAAGTGCTGGCCCACACTTCTGGGAGGCTCTCGTTCGGAAGCCGCTTGGAGGGCGTAGGTCAGGCTCTCTCTTGTTTGTTTTGAGCTTTAGAAAAGATAAACCAAACAAGAAGTAGAGAGATGTGGTAAAAGTATTTCCAATCTTCTAAAAGCAAGGAGAACCTGAAGCCAGTTACCACTGAAATAGCTGCTGGGCTGAGGGGAACACAGAGTAGGAGGAAAGGAAAGGAGATAAAACAGTCTCTCAAGAATGCTATTGCCAGGTCAGATCGAAAGCCGTGAAAGACAAAAACCAGATCACTTGTGTTCAAGACCCAGATCTGCTACTTGCTAGCAAGGTGGGACCTTAGTAAGTTACTTAATTCTTGATGCTTCAGTTTTTTCATCTGTAAAAAAGGAATAGTAATTGTTCCTATGTTACAGAGTTGCTGAGAGGTTTAAAAAGGATAAAGTGTTAAAATATAATAAGCACTCAATACCCAATGACCCATGACTTGGTATGTTATTGCCATAATCCATCTGGGGAGCCACAATCAGGCCCTTGGCGATCAGGCAGGATGTCACTGAGCCTTTTGAGGAGGCCAGGGGTCACTGCCTTTGTCCTTCAACTACATAGGCTGATGTACCAATGGTGAAATATATGGTACCTAGCATCTGGCTGCGCAGAGTTTTGTTACCTCTGATGGACTTAAATGATTATACCATTTATTTATTCTTGTTTTCTTAACAAAAGTTCAATCTGTTTAAGAAAACATGAACTTATAGCCTTGGAAAATTATAAATTCCTGCAAGTGGAAGAGGTCAAATAGTAACTCAGTGAATTTATTCAGGAAGATGATTTCTAGGTCATGTGTCTCAGCACCAAGGTGCTCTCCAACTAACCTCTCTTCTTTTTGAACTTAAGCCAAAAGATGGTCAGATATGTTCTGATGCTTGTCACAGCTCCAGACCAGAGCCCTCTGAGCACCAGGATCAGGGTTTGACTCCTAGTCCCCAGCACACCACCAGGCATGTGTTAGGTGTTCAATAAACATTCAATACATGGATAACGGAATGATCAAATGTGCAAGATTTCACCTCCATAGGTTGCATATCTTTAATATTGGCATTAGGGTTCTCAGGTTCCCCAAGATAGAAATCAAAAGGGAACCCTGGCCCTAGCTGGTTTGGCTCAGTGGATAGAGCGTCAGCCTGTGGACTGGAGGGTCCTGGGTTCGATTCTAGTCAAGGGCACATGTCTAGGTTGCAGGCTCAATCCCTGGTAGGGGGCATGCAGGAGGCAGCCAATGAATGATTCTCTTTCATCATTGATGTTTTTATCTTTCCCTCTCCCTTCCTCTCTGAAGTCAATAAAAATATATATATATTTAAAAAGGAACCCCAGAGAAATTTCCAGACAGATTTTTTTAAGCTTACTAGAGGCATGATGCACAAAATTCTGCAAGAGTAGGCCTTCCTATCCCCGGCTGCCAGCACCGGCTTCCCTCTGGCACCCGGAACCCGGGCTTCCCTCCAGCTGCCAGCAGGCACCCCGGACCCCTCACAGCCCTGGCTGTGTCCGGAAGGTCATCCAAAAGGACGTCCGGTCTAATTAGCATATTACACTTTTATTATTATAGACTAGAGGCCCGGTGCATGAAATTCGTGCATGGAGGGGGGTTGTCCCTCAGCCCAGCCTGTACCCTCTCCAATATGGGACCCCTCAAGGGATGTCCGACTGCCCGTTGAGGCCCGATCCAGGATCAGGTGGGGGTTCCCTTGGGGCGTGGGGCGGCCTGAGCGAGGGGCCTGTGGTGGTTTGCAGGCTGGCCACGCTCCCTGGCAACCCAAGCAGAGGCCCTGGTATCTGGAATTTATTTTCCTTCTACAATTGAAACTTTGTAGCCTGGAGCGGAGCCACGCCTGGGACTCCCTCCGAGGCCGGCAGCCATTTCTGTTGGGGTTATAATTGAAACTTTGTTGCCTTAAGTGGGTGGGCACGGCCAGGGTGTGAGGAAAGCTTTGCTTCCCCTGTTGCTGGCGGCAACCCTGGCCTGCTCTCTCAAGCTCCATTCTGCCGCCATTTGTTTGAATTTGTTTACCTTCTATAATCGAAACTTTGTAGCTTGAGTGGAGGCTTAGGCCTGGCAAGGGCAGGCAGAAAGCTTGACTTCCTCTGTTACCTAGGAAACCTTGCTCTCTGTGGCTGTAGCCATCTTGGTTTGGGTTAATTTGCATGCTCGCTCTGATTGGATGGTGGGCATGGCTTGTGGGTGTGTCGGAGGTATGGTCAATTTGCATATTTGTCTATTATTAGGTAGGATTATTAGGTAGGATGCTCGAGCTGTTCCAAAGCAGTGCTGTTTTCACAGCCATGCTGTTTTACCATTGAGCAATTGGCACTAAATAAAGTTTCCTTCTATGCTGCACCCATAATTGGACATTTCTGTTGGCATTAAATTGGTGCCAACAACCATCTGTTGACACTATTGACAGATAAAAAAATAAACATTTATTTTAGATAGACGATAGATGGATTTACTATAAGGAATTGGCTCCTGAGGTTATGGAGCTGAAAAGTCTCAAGATCTGCAGTCAGCAAGCTGGGACTCAGGAGAGCGGATGGTGTAAGCCAGTCTGATGGTGGAAGCTGCAATCTGAAAGCCTGCCGGCTGGAGACCCAAGAGACGATGTTTCTGTTTGAGTCCAAAGGCAGGCGAAGTCCAATGTCCTAGGTGTTGTTGGTTTCTTCCCCCTAGTCACTGGAGGGTCAGCCTTTTTGTTCTATTCAGGCCTTCAACTGCTTGGATTATGTTCACCCTCATGGGGGGAGGAGGAGCCATCTGCATTACTCAGTCTGCTGATTCAAATGTTAATCTTACTCAGAAACACCCTCACAGACACACCCAGAATTATGTTTGATCAAACATCTAGGGATCCATGGCCCAGTCAAACTGACACATAGAATTAATCATCACACGGGGTTTAATGTTGGCTAAAGACCTAAAGAAAGGCCCGGATGCAGCCAGCGACGGAAGGTGTAGACCGGTGAAAAACAGATGTCGAAACAGGAAGGACCCAGCGTGGCCACTGCAGCCCTGTGTCTATTGCCTTTGCCCTGGAGCACTGTGTTCCTATTTTTGAGAGTTCTTAATAGGGGAAGTTCTGTGCAGGACCACATGAAAGGTGGAACCTAAGTGCTGGGTTAAAGCACGCTCTGCTCAGCCAGCTAGATATGGGGCCTTGGAAGCAAAGGGAGTCTTTGAGGCCAGGAACCAGAGGCGCCTTTCTTAAGGGCTCTTTGCCCAGTCCACACAATGGAAAGAGGCTAAAGGAAGTCCCTTGGAAAATCTGCACAGGAATTGGGACATGACCCAGGAGGGTGAAGGTCATCCAGGCTGGTTGGTGCCACATTCAGGGCTAGCTTCAGTGGTCTGCGACCTGGGCAGTAAACACGGGGACCATGCATAAGCGGCTAACGTTTGATTGAATACTCTGCTGTCACTGTCTTGAAAGTCTTAGTAGTTCTGAACAGGAGGGTCTTGCATTGTCATTTTGTACTGCGCCTCACATATGATGTAGCCTGTCCTGGCCATGTGGTCTGCAGCCCTAGCTGGGGAAACCCATCCTAGACTTAGAGAAACAGACTGAGTTAAAATGGACCCATGAGACCCCTTGGTCCGGACACATTGCCAGCACAGCACACCTGGCCACTTCAGATCAGGCTGGCTTAGAACTGGGCAATTAAGGACTTTTTTTGCAATTAGATTATACTGGTAAATTTAAAAATAGAAAGGTCAGCCCCTCCTTCTCCTAAACATGAACCTTGTGTGTAGCTCTCCTCCATGCTAGAGTTGGGGGAGACCCATGGGGGGATGTGTTAAGGTGGCGTGGAGCCAGAAGGTGGTCCCTGGACAGGGGCGGGAGGAAACTGGCTCCAGGAAGTCCTAGAGGAGAAACGTGTGGGTTGCTCTGACTTGCCAGGAATTCCATTACAATTTTCCACATCCCCCCTGTTGTACTTGCTTTATGCCCAGCATAAGTCTTCAAGCTGCAGGAAATAGCAGCATTCAAGCATTAATGGAGAATTTTAAAGTACCTGTATTAAGTTAGTGAATGTACTATTACTTGGTCACTCTTAATATATATTTTTCCTGTTTGGCTTCATACTTTGTAACAGTATTGTTTTCTACTGGTTTGCATATGGTTTTTACGTAAAACGGATCTCTAACCTACCTGCAAATCTGCTTTTGGAACACAACTTGTTGGTAAGCTATGCATGCTTAAATTTAGTAGAATACTGTTTTTGCAGTCCCCAAAATAGTCACAAAACAAGAATAGCCTACATATATCCTTAGGAGAATTACAGAGGTAACCAGTCTCCAGAGGGGCCTCAGTAATTAGCAGATGACGACTGGGAATAATCTGGGTAGAGTGGCTTTATGCAGTTTTCAGAGTTTCTGTTTCATTTCAGGCCATGTAATCACATTTGACTTCATGCCACTAGTGTGAGGTTGCTGGAACAAGCTACTGGTGTCTATTTTGAAAACCGAAGCCTTGGATAGAGATGTCCTGACTAGTCTAAAGGCCATATATGAGCTGAGGGAATTGTCTGACTCCTGTTCGCCTGAGGATGTGAGGAAGCTAATGTTGCCTTCTGGCTCAAGTAGCCCTCCTCTTTACCATTCTGATCTCTGATTATTTTTGGTTTTGACCTCTTTATCTGGGCTAAGGTTTTGCAAGAATAATCTCCACACATTTTTTCCTTCCTGCGTTTTCCATTTTTTCAGCCTCCTGTCTGGGCTGGGGTTGGCCCTGGCTCATTTCCCCTTGGGAAAGATGAGCAGGCGGTTGAGTAGAGTAACCTCTAAGTCAGACTGACTCTATCCTCCCGAAGTCTATGCGCTTAGGTCAGACATAGATAGTCTGGGATAAACACAGAGTAAGAAGCATTCCCTCAGGGTAGACAGTCTCCTGGGGCTGAAGAAAATGGAGTAGGTCTATTGAGAAGGCTGGCCTGCTGGGGTGCAAACAGGGAATGGCTTTATTTTACTGAAGTTGCATTGCCATTTCTGACTCATCGACATCTCAGCCTCACTTTTACTTTGAGAGTTGTAAACACCCAGTGCCATTTAATTGAAAATATCACCCTCCTCCCATTCTAATCCTCAAGCTCTCCCCTTCTCTCTGCTCAGGGCAGCTTCGCAGCATCCCAGGGAGGAGAGGGTGTGGTGGTTCCCTTGCTCTCCCTCCTCCTCCATCTCTCAGTCTGCCCCAGCAGCAAGGAAAGGTTACCTCTCTCTCTGGTTACTGAAAATTCTTCTCTTCCAATGAACACTCGCATTTAAAAGTCTGTCCTCTTTCATCTGGGCATGAAGCTGAAGGCTCCTCTCTGACCGAGTTGATTGCGTGCATGCCCTGTAGCAGGGTCTGGGGGAAGAAATTTCATGAAAGAATGAGGCAACTTTGCCAGAGGAAGCACACAAGGGGGAAAGTTGAGAATGGGAAGAGGAAGGGCAGAGCTGCTATTTCACAGTCTGCCCGTAACTCGCCAGGTGAGGAGGACTCAGTGGTAAAAAAGCCAGCTGGTCTGGCCAGCCACAGGGGAGTGGCCAGGAGAGCTGAGGGCTCAGGATGATGGCACTGGGTCATCACTAAGGCATGTGTTCATTTGTTAGTGCCCAGCTGTGAACCTTGGCAGGTGGGCGTGAGCTTTCCATTGTTCTCAGAAATAGTACCCGGTCAGGTCTTTGAAGGAGACAAACCTTTAATTGATGAATCACGAACCATTATATTCCAGGTCTGGGAACAAACACTGGTCCTGTTAGCTGCTTCAGATAATGGGGAGCTGCGGGTGGCTGGGTTAGTCCACCCCTCGGTGTGACCAGTCCTCCTGCATACCTGGCATGGTTTTAAGAAGGTGTGTCCCTTCTGAACTTGTGACAATTGTGCCCTTTAGGGTGAGGTGGATCTAAGATGTGAATCTTGAGAGCTTTAACTCTAGAAAACAATGAAGAATAAAACAATGTGTTGATGCTCTTTAGTTGTTGTTTTCAATAAAAATCCAGCCAGGATGAACAAATGGTAATTGCCTTAGCTCTTGTTATCGTCAGCAACCATAGCCCTAGTGGTCTAATATCTGAACCCTTTCCTGGGTTTTGGGGTCCCCTTCTCTCTAAAGAAGCTGAACATGCCAGATCCGCATTCTCCAAGTCTCTTTGGTGCTTGGGCCTGAGCACAGGTCGCAGGCTCCATCGCCCAAGGCCCGGCCCAGACTTCGATGTAGTGGAGTGTTGCAGGCAGGAGGCTGGCAGAGGCGGTAGGTGTGTGTTGCCAAGCAGCGAGGTGGCTTGCCCACAGTGGCCCGAGCACTGCCTTGCCCTTGGCTCCTTTTGGATCAGGGCTGTTCTGCCAGCTCAGCCTTGCTGCCTGGGGGAAAAAAATAACACCACTCTGGGGCCAAGAACGCTTCTTGCACCTCTCGCTCACTCATTTCCCACGCCCTCTTCCTAAGCCTTTAGCCGGTCAGAGTCCTTGCTCCCGTCAATCGTAGCACTGAAAGCAGTGCATCCGTGGCACACATGTGTGCATCTTGGTGTTTTTGCGTCACCCACAGCTGGCCCTGCGCCTGGCACAGGGAGACACCGGAAAGGATGTGAGGAATGGAGCGCTTCTCATGAAGGTCACAAAATGAGCCAAGACCTTCGGAGATGAAAGTGGTCTTGGAGGTCAGCACTGTTTCTGTAATGAGGACTTCATTCCAGAACGAGGGCACGCTTCACTTGGGGTTTCACGTGACTGCGACTTCTGCCATAGTCCACTGCCTCGCCTCTTGCTCGGGGCGTTCATTTGGCAAACACAGTTATTCATTAGACAGTTCAATGAAAACTTCCTTGATCATTTAGGATATTTGGAACGTTCATTTGCTGCTGGTGGGAAGATGAATTGATACAATTACTTAGCAAAACTTTGGCAATATCTAGTACGCCATAGCCTATGGCCCAACAAATGTGTACGTATGTGCACCAAAGATAGTAAAATTTTCAATGCCGCTTAATTCAACAGAGCCAAAAGACCCCGGGAACAACTTAAATGTTGAGCAGAAGAATGGACACGTTATGGAACACTGTCAGAATGAAAAACTATGCAGCAAGAAAAATAAAGCAGTATTACATGACACAAAACCGAGTCTCACCGAAGAAGAGACACACGAAAGGAACACAGTGTGCATGATTGCATTTTAGAAACTTCAGAACAAATCTCCAGTGTTAGAAGCCAAGACTGTGGTAAACTTTGGGGAGTAGAAAGGATTGGCAATGGGCTTAAAACAAGGGCTTTTAAGGTGCTGATGACGTTCTGTTTCTTGACCTGGGTTATCAATACGCTAACTTGGTAAAATTCATCTGATGGTACACTTATGATTTGTGTACTCTTTGTATGTGAGCTATGCTTTAAAAAAAACACATTTGTTTTTTAAAAATCTCTGAAAACCCCTGTAAACAAGATAGTTACCTCTTTTATCTTACCTTTTTCTTTTTGTTACACATAGATTTTATTATGATGGGATTTACTCTGAATCCCCTTAAAACTGATACACTTGGGTCACAAAGAATCTACAAAAATCAGTGCATGTACTTAATTTTATCCACTTCACTGTATTGTCAGACATTTTAAGCGATTCCTTTAGTCAAATAAAGAATCCTCTCCATATTATTTTATAATATGATCAAGTCCCTTCTAAAAATTGCATTTTCAAGTGTGAGGCTTCCTCCAGGCAGGGATTCTTAAGCTTTGGGGAGATTTTGAGTCCTTTGAGAATCTGGTGACAGCCACGTGGGCTCTCCCCGGAAGAGTGCACAGATTCACTTATGCACAGAAGATGGCATCAAATTCAAGGTCTGTGAACCGAAGACAAAGATCAGAAAAGAAACTGGCCCCGATGAGGCTTTGTTGCCTTAGTAAGGGTTTTGATGTCCATTCTGAGTCAGATAGGAGGCCACAGAATGTTTTTATTTGTTTGTTTTGTTTTTAAATTTTTATTGAAGTTATTGGAGTGACTAGTTAATAAAATAATATAGGTTTCAAGTGTACAATTCTATAATATATCATCTACATATTGTATTGTGTGTTCACTTGTCAAAGTCAATTCTTCTTCTGTCACTCTGTATCCCCCTTTACCCTCTTCTATCTTCCCCACTGTCCCTCTCCTCTGGTAATTACCATACTGTTGTCTGTGTCTATGTTTTTGTTTTTTTGCTTTATCACTTCACCTTTTTCACCCAGCCCCCCATGCCCTTTCCCTCAGTCTGTTTGAGTAATTCATTTTACAGATTAAAGAACTGAGGCTATCCCTAACCAGTTTTGCTCAGTGGTTAGAGCGTTGGCCTGCACACTGAAGGGTCCCAGGTTCGATTTCGGTCAAGGGCATGTACCTTCGTTGTGGGCGTATCCCCAGTAGGGGGTGTGCAGGAGGCAGCTGATTGATGTTTCTCTCTCATCGATGTTTCTAACTCTCTATTCCCCTCCCTTCCTCTCTGTAAAAAAACAAAAACAAACAAACAAACAAAAAACTGACACTAATAAGAGTTAAAAAAAAAAAAAGTCCTTGATCACCCAATGAAATCTCCCAAAGCCAAAACACATGCCCTGACCTCTGGACACCCACCCTGTCCCCCCAGGGCCTCACTCATGGGCACCTGTGATGGTTTTAGCTATACTTCTAATATCTTTGGGGATCTGTCACTTTCGTCGACAGCATATTAAAAACAGAACACCTGCTCAGTACATATAAGGGAGAGATACCTAAAGCCAACTCTTTAATGACAAAAATGAAAATCAGAAGGCAATAACTCAAACTACCTATTGGTCCAGGGCCATTTAGTGTAGGAAAAATGCCATAGACACGGCTATAACTCATGAGAACCTCCTTGCTGTAGGCAGGTGGAGAACCAAATAGGTCACTTCAGAAAGAGCTCCACCACGAGGTCAGAGTTGGGAGAGTGAACACTAGCTAAGGTGAGAGGCCAGAAGCCACTCTGCACACAGATCCAGGGGCGGGGCTCAGAGGAGCTCTGGCAGGCGCCAGGCCAGGCTGAGGCACAGCCCCCCAAGAGCTCTGAGAGAAGTGGGATGGAAACCGGGCAGCTGGACTTGGTCAGAACCCACTCAACATTCAAGTGCCCCAGTGAGAGTTAAAAAGGACAGATAAAGAGGTCAGTCACAGGGCATCATAAGGAGTTTGAGACTTCATAGATAATGAATACTTTTCTAAAACTTTTGTGAGCAAAATCACACATTTCATTTCTGGCCTTTCCAAACAATGGCAGGCAGAGCCTCATCACCAAGCTGGGCTTCCTTGGACAAGGCAGAGGGTGGGGCTTCTGTGTCCCACAGGCCTCTGGGCCTCTCTGGTGTCCTAGCAGGAAAGAAGGTGGCTGACACTATCCCTTCGCTCAAAATGGGTCACCCTCCCTCTGCCCCACCCCTGTCCCCAGGGATGGGCACACTCTGGGAGCTGGACTGGTCGGTTCAGCTGCCTCTGGGCAGGACCAGCAAGGTCTTGTGAGGACGTGGAGTGAAGGGCGCTCTAGAGGAGGCCTCAGCTTCTCAGTCTTTTGAGGATTTCTTTGTGAGCTTAGAAAGCAAAGCCTCCGTATCACCCCTGTTTTATTTCACAACAAAACTGACCCCGAAGGTTTTGGACTGACTTTCTCCAGTACCATCTCAAAGGATAAGCATGGCTGGTGGAAACGAAATGTCACATGTGAACAGAATCAATGGCAAATCAACAACATAGCAGCGGAGTTAGGAGCCACAACCCAGGAGGAAAAATGGAAGCAGGCCGGTCATGGAAGAAGGCAGGTGTTGTCCCAGCCTGGGGATTAGCAAATTTGAGGTTTGGGGAGAGCAAAATAGGGCGGGCATCTCCAAGAACGGAGAATTATAGTAATTATTCTTGTTTCCTTGCTTTATGATATGCACAATGAGTAAGCATTAAAATGGTCATTTATCTTAAGTAATGGGTGGGACCTCTGGCAAGAGAGGAGGGAAAGAGTGCTAGGAGGGGGGTTCCCCAGGTGGGTAGCAAGGATGAGGAAAATACCATCCTGGGAGCAAAATCTTGGCTCTCAGAGTGAAAGGTAAGGACCCCATTATTTGGGAAGACCTTTGTCAGCATTTTGGGGCCATATTTGTAATGTTAATTTAGTGTTTACATAACAGGCATGGGTTTAGGAAGTGATTCCAGTAAGCAAGAGGGTCCTTAACACTGGTTTCTCTCGCTCAGACTTTGCAAAGCAATAGTAACTGTTGAGGTCAAAATTCAGAGAGAAGACTGCGTGAGCCTGGCCCCAGGTGTGGGTGTGCAAGAGGCTCAATGCCAACACGAGGGGCTACCATCATGCTGTAGCTGATGTCAACACTGCTTCCTGGATTGAGCTGTGCCCAACCCATCCAAGTGTACACAGGCAGCCATGCCAGGCCATCAGCACTGCCAATACATTTCTCACAGGTTCCTTCCTAGCCCTCTCTCACGCTACTGTTAGACGTTGGCTTTTCCAAGCTTACTTATGACCGTTCCCAAGCCTCTGCCCCCTTTCCTCCACCTAGCCGGTGATCCTCCCTCTACCTTTTCTTAGAAAGCCGGGCTCACATAAACGTCCTGCCACCTCATCAAAAAATGGGCCTCCACCTGGACCCATCCTTCTCTGTCCCACCCCAGCTTCAAGGGAAGCAGGATCTCCCTGCCCCTCACCCATGCTCTTCATCGGATGCCTTCTCAGGACTCGACCCCAGTAACAGGTGGGTCCCTCGCCTGCACAAACGGGCCCTCTTTGGTCATGCCCTTCTGTACCAAGCAAGGGGTCTGTGCAGATCAGGACACACAACCATCCGGTGCCCCTTCTAGGACTTCCTCTGGGTACTGGGGACTCCAGAATCTCCTGCCCAAATGGCTCTGTGCCTGCTTCCAGAGTCTCTGTGGGCCTTGTCTCTGGGTTTGATGTGTACACCCCGAGGCTCAAGGTGTGGTAAAGAGGAGGCTGTTTGTGAGGGTTGGGTAGAAGATGGATCAAGTTGGATGTTTGGGTTGGGGTGCGGACACATGTACAAACATGTCACTTCATGATGTCCAGTGGAGCAAGGGGTAAACGAGAGGGTGGCCAGGCACTGGAATGGCTCTCCCATGCTACCACATCCAGAGCAGAACTCCAGGGATTCTGGGAATTTTTAATCCAACTCGGGCCTTCTGCATTATGGGGGTATGTTTGCCAAGATAGAAAGGTAGAACCTATTTTATTTTACAGGCTAATATCTTGATTTGTACGTTTAAATATTAAGACACATTAGTATTTTTGGCCTGGGTCCTGCAAATATTAGGGCCCAGGCCAGCCCCCACTGGCCCAAGCTCTCTCCTTCCAGACAAGGATCGTTTAAATAACGAGGCACTCAGCAGAACATCAATGAGTGCTTGAAATGCCCTGTGACAAAGAAATGGTCTCTGCCCAAATGAGCCTACTATCCACAGGTACTTACCACGTGGTATAGGAAGGTCTGGGATGGAAGAAACAGGCTGCTGTGAGCACCTCCTTGTAGGGACATTTCACTGGGCTGTCTGTGGGAACAGAGACCAGAGAAGGTTCCTGCGAGATGATATCTTAAGAACAAGGAGGGGTTAGCCCCTCCACACCCCCCACGGCAAGTGCTGCTCTCATGCTCCGGAGAGGATGCAATGATCTCCTAGGGGCTCCATCAGCTTCTCACTGCAGTGGGTTTGTTTGGGGCCACATGTCTCCCTAGTTCAAAGCATGCACACCTGCTGCCTCTTGCAGTGGCTGTGAGTGGGGGAATTTAGAGGGTCTTTATTGCAGCTTCTAGGTTTCTTCATATCATCCACGAGTTCTATACCAACTGATTGTACAGTGAGCAATTACTATCATACTTTAGGCAAGTTATCAGGAGATGACAGGGAGTGTGTCTTCCACCGAGTAGCAGCATGATCCTCGATATCCACAGTGTTTCCTGAGATTTTTGAGAGACAATAAAATAGGTGCTTTATGCCTCAGATGATACAGGGCAACTTAACAAGCATATTATTCTTTCCTTATCATTAAATCTTAACTGGGATCAAGACTGGCTGAGGCTGCTTAATTGGCAAGCCCCAGTGAAGGCATCAGCGGTGTTTGCCAAAGGAAGTGTGGCGTAGGTGAAGGACACAGGAGCAGCAGGCACCGCCGCAGAGGCCAGAGAGGAAGTACACCTACAGCCAAGGTGAGACGTGCCTGAGACAAATTCTCAGGAATAACTGGGGAGGGGCCTCAGGGAAGGCTTAGGTCCCGCCTCAACACAGAAGCCAGCAGAATATGGGTCATCAGCGTGAATTTATCTTCACCAATAGACATGGAAACATGTGAGTTACACATGCAGCCTTTGCATGTGCCAAGACTGTGCAGTGACTGGTGCTGCCAAGGTGGATGTGGAACAGGTTTCTACCAAGCCCAAAGCTTTTGCTCCCTTGAGTGGTTGTCCTGCATTTCTCTCTCCTTGCTGCTATCATCTGTCAGTGCTCCTCCACTCAGTCCTTGATGACTCTGGCAACTGCCCACTAGGAGTTTATGTTCAGCTGGGGAGACAAATCTAATTTCTCTCTTCCCCTGCTATACTGGGGGCTCCCCGAGAGCAGGGAGTGTTCTGTTTTGTTTGTCCTTGTCTCCATCCTCAGGGCATGACATATAACAGGCAATCAGTAAGTACTGGGAGACTGAGACTAATGGGAACAGGGAACAAGGGGTTTTAACAAAATCAGAGGGATAGTGAAGGCTGAAAAATAGCACGTTAGCCAAGGCTAGGAAGGGTGAGTGGAAGTAAATGAGACCAGAGTGGGTGGCATTGGGAGAAATGCAGTTTTCACACAGGAGGAGCCCTGTGTGAAGGCCCTGAGAAAAGAAAGAGCACAGCTGGTTGGCGAAAGTGATAAAAGTGGAAACCGAACTGCAATGCAAGAGCTGGGTGAGAAGCAAGGTTAGAGAGATGGACAGGTCCCTGAAAGCCTTTGAAACCATGTTATGGACATTGGACTTCAGTCTAGGATCACAGGAAGCCACTGAGGGTTTTCAAGTAGAGGGCGTGATCTGAATATGCACATTTGCATCATCTGGGATTGAACATGGTGACTGGTTTGGAGGGACCAAAGGGAGAAACGAGGAGACAGATAAGGTGATGTGAGTGTCCAAGAGAGAGATGATAGTGGCGGGAATAGGGTTATGGCATGCAGGTGGATGAAGGGGAGGAGTCAAGGATGACTCCCAGGGTTTTAGTTTAAATAACTGGTAGATAATAGTGACATTTACAGAGATAGGAAACACTGAAGGAGGAACATGTTTTAGAGAAGCAAGGAGGATGAAGAATTCTGGTTTTACCAGGCTGTGTGAGATACCTGTAAAAATGAGCTTCTATCTGGGTGGGGGGATTTTACATCTGGATATGCATCTTTGGAGAAAGATCCAGATAAGAGAAGCGAATCTGAAAGTGGTCTGCATTTAGATGGTCCCTGAGGTCCATGAGTTGGTGAAATGATTGGAAAGAGTATGGATTGCAGTGGACAGAGGGCCTCTGACCACGCACCAAGGGACTCTAAATGTGCAAGGATTGAACAGGAAGAGCCAGGTTCCAAACCTGGCTGATCAGCAGAATCACCTGGGAAACTGTAAGAATGCATATCTGCTGGGGGAATGTGACTACATAACCTATATTTTAGCTTATAGTATGGCAAGAAACCCTTTGGTAGAAGAAGAAGACTATCACAGAGAGGACAACTGGTTAGGGAAAAGGAAAAGGATGGTGGTGTTCCGGATCTCAAGGGAAGGATTTCAGGAAGAAAGGGATCAGACAGGACCAGGACTGAGTTTAGCAATGGGAATCCAGATGGTGTTTGATTCCTTAAAAGGAGGGAACTGGTGTTTGAACTCAGTAAACATTTACTAAGCGATTATAGGAAGATGCTCAACAGAGCACCCTGTATACTCAGTGCCCTCAGAGCCACACGCAGGGTGGCGATAGGAAAGCAGGAGGGGAAGGAGGATACATCAGGTGCCCAAAGCTTTTCATTGGAAGCAGCATCTAAATTGCTGCAAAGGAGCTAAGCAATCCTAGGAGAGGAAATAATGGAAACAAAAATATGATGAGTTAAGAGAACAATGTGTACTCTCAGAAATAGTTAGTCCCTGGCTGGAGCAGAGGAAATGAAGTGTTGGGAATGAAGGAAGAGAAGTGGGCAGAGCCCAGTGATTAAGGACCTTATATGCCAAGGTGAAAGGGCTCTGATGAATATAAGTAAGTGGTATGATTAGATTTGTGATTTAGCCCGTTTTGGCAGACAGTGTGAAGGATGGCCTAGCTGGGGAGGATTAGGAAAAGATGGAGATCCAAACTTTCATCAGGAGGCTATTGCAGGGATTCAGGTGAGAGGAGATGGATTCACTGGGGCAGGAGTTGTGAAGGAGAGGAGTGAGCTGAAAGGTTGGCAGTCCAGAATGGGATAAGGGTGGGTTATTAGAGAGGATGGGCCCAGGAAGCCAGGGTCAACACCTAGATTCTGTGACTGGCTGCTGGTTGGTGCCGCCACTGAGCTAAGGAATAAGAAAGCCTAGATCTGGGTGAGGATAGGGGTGGAGACTGGGCATAGAGAGAAAATATGTCAGTAACTTTGTTACTTTCCCTAACTATTCTCTCTCTCTCTCACATCTAAGTCATTCTGCAGCCCATTTCTATCAAATATCTAGATTCATATATGCCACTTTCCTGTATTAGAAACACAGTAGCTTCAACTAATTACTGCAGGGGGTTCATTCATTTATCAACTATTTCATTAGAAATATTTATAATGCACTGATGACTTGCAAGGTACTGTGAGCTAGGAAAGATAAAGGAACGAAACATAACTGGCCTTGCCTTCACAGAGCTTACATTCTACCAGAAGCCAAAAGACATTAACCAACCAATTATAAACCACGCAGTTTAAGTCATCAATAACAAGGGGGAGGGTATGTTCCACTGAAATTCATAAATAGGTTTTAGCAAATCTGTGAACTCCCTGAAATCATATGTAATATTTTGTCTATACCTGTATACATTTGGTGAGGGGTGGGAGAGGGAGGGTAGCCTAGCTTACATGCTCAAAGAGGTCTGTGACCCCTAAAAGGTTAAGAACCAGTCTACCCTTCAAGTCCATTTGGGCTCTACTGACACACAAATTCCTTCCCCGCAAGAAGGTAGTGATCAATGGGAAGGCTAGTAGCTGTCTAATCCACCCATAATGACCCTACTTTCACTGTTACATCCATCAAAAGTGATCCACCTATTTTTAATATGTATATATATATATATTTATAATATATATATATATTTATAGATTTCAGAGAGGAAGGGAGAGAGCAATAGAAACATCAATGATGAGAGAATAATTGCACGCCCCACACTGGAGATTGAGCCTGCAACCCAGGCATGTGCCCTGATGGGGAATCCACTGTGACCTCCTGGTTCATAGGCCCATGCTCAATCACTGAGCCACACCCCTGGGGCAAAAGTGATCCATCTTCTGACTTCACGTTAGAAAAGTCAACAGGGTTATTTTTATTTTATTTTATTATTATTTTTTTAAATATATTTTTATTGATTTTTTTACAGAGAGCAAGAGAGAGGGATAGAAACATCGATGAGAGAGAAACATCGATCAGCTGCCTCCTGCACACAGCTGCCTCCTGCACACCCCCCACTGGGGATGTGCCCGCAACCAAGGTACATGCCCTTGACCAGAATCCAACCTGGGACCCCTCAGTCCGCAGGCCAACGCTCTATCCACCGAGCCAAACCGGTTTCGGCAACAGGGTTATTTTTAAAACCCTGTTTTTTTTAAATAAAAATGGCGAGATGTTGATCGCTAGGGATTTGCAAGCACGTGCCCTTTTTGGGAGTAGCAGAATGCCGTCCACAGACACCTTCCGGTCCCGACGGAATTGGCTGCACCGAACTCCGCCTTTTGGATTCGGTGGAGAGAAGTCAGCGGACGTCCTGCGAGTCCAGGCCGGGTTTTCCGCACGAAGACGGAAGTAACCTCGAGCCGGAAGTCCGAGGACCTTTGCAGAGAAAACAAGGGGGGTGGGGGGGGGGAAGAAGACTCGGGATACGAATGGCGGCTCAAATTCCAATTGTGGCCACCACGGCCGCTCCGGGGATATCCCGGAACAGCAAGAAGAGGCCGGCCAGCCCTTCCCACAACGGCAGCAGCAGCGGCGGGGGATATGGCGCGAGTAAGAAGAAAAAAGTGTCCGCCTCTAGCTTTGCACAGGTACGTTGCACTTCGACTAGCCGGCGCATGCGCGGTGGCCGAGCGGAGCGGGGCGGGGCGAAGGGAGAGCGCTTGCGCGGGGCCGTGTGAGGCGCTTGCGCGGGGCCGGAGTGAGAGCGTATTAGCCGGGCAGAGCGAGTCAGGGCGCATGCGCCGGTTCTGGCGGCGTCAGCCCTCTGGCAGGTTTGTTCCTTGGTGCAGATGCAACATTTTCTTCCCTTCGTTTGGACATGTGGAAATTGGGTAAACCTTCGTCCGTCGACAGACATTTACCGAGTGTCTGTGAGGGGCAGAGCACCCCTAAGTCCTACGTGGAGGAATACCAGGATGTATTGATACGCGTGGTTTCCCCCATCCTCGGAAAAGAGCTTTTTGATCCCCAGCTTCCCGCCCCAAAGTGTGTTTGGTTTTACCGCACGGGGTTGTCCGAAGGATTTAGTGAGAATCGTGGTCGGAAAGCCCAGAGCAACTTGCCTGATAACCGCAGCACGACGATCCAGGCTCCAGAACTCCAGCAGAGAACTCAGCAGAGGAGCGGCTTGCTTAGAAGAGTGTTTGTTCCGGCTCCTGCATTTTATCTAAAGCAATAAGAGCAGCGAAGGAGTGTGTTACTGTGCCCTCTCCAGCACATGGTGTGGCGTCCTTCACCCAGAAGGATGCTCTAGAGATGTTAACTGCCTGTCGTTTCTCCCATTTGATAGTTAATAGTGCTTCCCTTTATAAAAAATACTTTGTTAAGGTGTGATTTTTCATACAGTAAAGTGCACAAATCTTGAGTACAGGTGAATGACTTTTTGCATATGTGGCCACCACCCAGATGAAGATCGAGAATATTATTAAGAGCCCGAGAAAATTCCCTGGTGACCCTTTCGAGGCATTACTACTGTCTTCCCTCCCTGCCAGAGGTAACCACTATTCTGACCTCTCTCACCATAGACTGACTTTGCGTTTTTGAACAGAATATAAATGGAATTATACAGAACGTACTCTTTTGTGTCTGGGTTTCTCTGTGAAACAGTGTTTTTGAGTTATTCATGTTATTTTACCTGTATCCGTATACCTGGTACATTGTGTAAACATATCACAACTGATGGACATTTGACTTATTTACCGTTTTTAAGCTCCTCTGAGCATTCCTATACAAGTAGATATAGACTTTCATTTCTCTTGGGTAAATGGGTAGAAGTGCAATCGCCGGGTCATAAGATAGACATATATTGAACTAAGTTAGAAATTGTTAAACAGTATTTCCCCAAGTGGTTGCACTATTGTGCATTCTCAGCAGCAAAGTATGACTGTTGCAGTTGCTCTACATCCTCCACCTTTCCTTTTAGCCGTTCTGATGGCTGTGTAGTACTATCTCATTTTTTTGTTTCTCTGATTACCGATTACTAATTATATCAGTCACTTTTTCACATGCTTATCGACCATTCCAATATCAATTGTTTCTAATTGGGTTTTTAAAAAGTATTAATACTCAGGAGTTCTTTATATACGATTGGAGTCCTTTGCCAGATATATGCAGAGCAAGTATTTTCTCCCAGTATGTCCATGGAGCACACAGTGCTAAAGTGAAAGAAATCATGATAAGTAATAATTAATATTTATTAGGCACTTAATATATACTAGGCACTGTTCCAAGCACTTTCTAAGTTCGTCTAATCCTCAAAGCAACCCCTGTGAATTGTTATTCTACAGATAAAAAGACTGGGGCATAGATAGAGAGGTTAAATAAATTTCCCAAGGTCACATGGCTACCAAGTGGTAGAGTCAGGATTGGAACCCAAGACTGCCCAGAGTCCACATTCTTTTTTCATGCTGCCTCTCTTGATATCACTCTTACTCTCTACCTTAGAAGATATAACTAGATATCTGATATAATCAAGTCCATATGCAGAGAAATGCTTTGGGGGGGAATTTTGTGAGGTCAGTATTTTAGACTTTCCAAATGCCTATTCAGGTTGATAAAATCTGCAGAGACCTAATTGACCTACATACTGAGTGTTACATAATAGGCTGATTTGTGATGGTTAAGCAGTTAACAGAACATCTAAATGAGAAGCAGCCGTTCTTTAGAAGGTTAATGTAGACTGCGGCTGATGATAGACTCCTCTGTAATTGGAGGCAGCCAGACAATGCTGGACTGATTTGATTTATTCATTTAAAAAAATCATTCTACCCCAGCTTTTAAGAAAAATCATGATAATGTTAAGTTTTAGAAGTTCCTCCCCTGCTCCCTGTTTTTAAAATGGACATAAAAAGCCACCCAGTCTTCCCTAGCAACTATAATAATTTGTGTTTTCTATGTATAAATAGTTTTTCAGCATTGTATTTGGTATATCCTGCTTTTCACTTAGCATTATTTCATGAGCCTATCTCTATGTTGATAGACTTCTCAAGGAATTAAATGCTCTTATTTAATTGACTGGAGGCCCGTTGCACGAAGATTCGTGCAAGAATAGGCCTTCCTTCCCCTGACTGCCGGCACAGGTTTTCCTCCAGCACCCAGGACCCAGGCCTTGGCTCTGGCTGCCGCCTTCCGCCTTTGCTCCGGCCGGAGCCTTCAGTGTTCGCTCCGGCTGGAGCGCCGCTCCTGTAGCTCCCTCTGCCCCCCGCCCTCCCCTTCATAGCAGGTGTCCTGCCTCGCCCAGCCGCTCTGCACCTGCGTATGCAAATTAACCCACCATCTTTGTTGGGTTACTTTGCATACTCACTCCTGATTGGCTGGTGGGCGTCTCGGAGGTACAGTCAATTTGCATATTTCCCTTTTATTAGTGTATATGTTACTGAATATTTATTGCATCTCAGTTTTTTTGTTTTAAGTAACCCTGTAGTTGTAGACTAGGGTCAGCTTTTGAATCTAGAATACTATTAGATAGATGTAAATAGACATTTGATTTTTTTTTTTTTTTTTTTTTTAGCGATAAGACAAAGAACGTTTGTTTCTCTTTTTGTAGCCACAGACAGAGTGCCCAAGTTATCCTTAAGTCTGAGTCAGTCATGCAGTCATGCTGTCTGGAGAGATGAAGCCATTTATTTGGGCTCTGCAGTTGGGCACAGCTGAGGCCTCACTGACTTGCCTCAGTTGGGGGCCGGCCTGCGCTCTTCTTTGATAGCAGGCCAGGTTTCTCTTCCCTGGGACTTACATCAACTCTTTCAGTGCTGTGTGTTCTTTCTTTCCTCTTAGGGTTCATGTCTCAGGGCGGGACAGCTCATCTCGTAAAGTCTCTTAGTGTGATAGTGGTTTATTTATATGGAAACCGTACATCATATTAAATTATATTTTATTGCATCCCTGCCTGACAGACTTGATCCTCCCTTTGACTGAAGGTGTCTCACTCTCATCCCGTCACTGACACAGGAGTCTCAGCCAAGCCCAAGCCCAGGGGAAGGGAAGAATGAGGGCACAGTAACATGGAGGGCGGAGTTAAAGAGGAAAGAAAAGAGAAAACCCAAGCCTTAACTGGTTTGGCTCAGTGGATAGAGCGTCGGCCTGCGGACTGAAAGGTCCCAGGTTCAATTCCGGTCAAGGGCATGTACCTTGGTTGTAGGCACATCCCCCTTAGGGGGTGTGCAGGAGGCAGCTGATTGATGTTTCTCTCTCATCAATGTTTCTAGCTCTCTCTCTCTCTTCCCTTCCTCTCTGTAAAAATCAATAAAATATATATAAAAAGAAAAGAGAAAACCCAATTCTGAGCCAGAGTGGGGTATTCTTTTGGAGCCTGGTCAGAGAGGGAAGCGGAGGCAGGATGCAGCTCTGGAGTGATGAGCTCAGTGTACCTCAGGATGGCTTCCTTTTCCACCCCTTCTTCCCTGACTCCGTGTGGAGGGCTGGCCTGCTGCCCAGGACCAGAAGGGTAAGGAGTAGCCAAATGAGCAGGAGGGGTCGGTTTGGAAAATCAGTGCATGAGGACATCATCTTCATTCCTTTTTTGACCCTTCTCAAGCGTGCCACTCGGAATGGTGACGCCAACGTCTAGCCCTCTTTTCCCACCACCTCCCCTCCCTCTCAGCAGATGCACCTGTCCACAGGTGCATCCTCCCCCCTGGCAGAGCTCCCAGACCTGCCAGCCCACATGGACTTGCTGAGGTCCCTACTTTTCTTAGTGGCCCCTGGGGTAGCACTACGTCTCAGGGAGGCATTCCTACCTGTTGGTGTTTTCCCGGGTCTCTCCAGGCCTGGGAACAGCCTATCCCTGTATTCCTTCTAGGACTTCGCTGTGCCTTTGACCTTACTTCTAGGAATCAGGGAAGAGGCATGAACAGAAAGGGAAAATGCAGTCATTCAGGAGTTCTGGAGAAGGAGATAAAGCTAAGGCCACGGCTTGAGGGCAGCACTGTGAGCTGGGCCTGTTCTATGGACGGTTCTGTAGTCACCGCTGGAGGCTTGGGGCCTGGTTCTTCATTTCCCTTTAGGATCTCCTCTTTGCCTCTGTAGCAGTTCTGTTTGCTTATATTCTCCCAGATGGAAACGACGTTATATAAGTAGTCATTTTCTTTATGAAAAACGCAATAAAATTGAAACTTAAAGTGTATCTGGCCCCAGGAAACCTCTTTTATATTCCGCCTGTTTTCCTAAGTGGTCCCTAGCTGCCATGGCTTTCTATTCACTGCATAGTTCTTAGAGTTATTTTTTTCTCTCTCACTTAATTTAGGCCACTCTGTAGGCCCAGCCTCCTGACAACCCATGCCCATCGGTCTTTGCTCACTGGGTAGTCTCGTGGTGCATCCTAATGAATTGTTACAGTCCTCAGGAGAATGGCTCCTTGCCTTCTGACACTGGCGGGTGACCTGCTTACCGCATGTGTCTTCAGCCAGGGGACCAAGCTTCCTCCTTTTCCCTTGGACCACCAGCTCTCCAAAGAGCAGATGACTGCCACTCTCTTTGACCTGCATGCCAGCTACAGCTTCCTCCTCAGGTTCCATGAAGTCCCCGGCTCATTCGCTGTTAGGTTGGCCTCTAAAACCAGGTAGCCAAACTGTTATCAAAGCGATTGCACCTTTTTATATTTTCACAAGCAATGTATAAAGATTCTAGTGTCTCTGCATTCTCGCCAACACGTCATTATGTTTTTGATTACGTTCATCAAAGTGGGTGGAAATAATATCTCTTGTGGCTTTGATTTACATTTTTCTAATCACTAATAATGTTGAGCATCTTTTCATGCACTTTCTGGCCTATGGGAGGGACCCTGGAGAGGAGGCTGGGCAGGTGTTTGAGAAGAGATTGTTCGGAGAACTATTGCAGCAGAGTGAGTGGCCCTGTCTCCCCCGTGCCCCTTCCTCCCACAGGGATGCCATTGCAGGAAGTGCTGGGGTCGTGGGGGTGGTGAGGTGGAATATATATTTATACATCAGAACTCTTACGCTGCTGCTAGAATGTAAGAGTGCAACCATTTAGGAAAATGATTTGGCAGTTTCTTACAAAGTTAAACATACACTTACCCTACATCCCAACCATTCCACTTCTAGGTTATTTACCCAGGAGAAGTAAAAACGCACATCCTCACAAAGGCTTGGACAGATACTTCATAGCAGCTTTATTTCATCAACAGGAAAATGGATAAACAAACTGTGGTACATCCATATAGTAGGGTACTAGTACTACTCTGCTGAGTAGTGTACAAATTCAGTGAAATGAACTAATCCATGCAGCAGCATGGGTACATCTCAGAAACATTACGCTGAGCTAAGGAAGCCAAACACAACAGTACATACTTCAGATTCCACTCATGCAGTTCTAGAACAGGCAAAAGTAATGTAAAATCAGAACAGAGGTTGCCCTCAAGGGTGGAAGGTACTGACTAGGAAGAGGCGTGAGGGAACTTTCTGGGATGATGGAAATGCTCTCTTATCTCCATGGGGGCATGGCTTACACAAGTGTAAGCATTTGGCAAAACCCAGGAAACTAAAAATCTGTGCATTTCGCTCTATGTAAATTATATATCAAAAAACAATTTATTGCCATTTGGGAAGATTGGAAATTGCATTACAAATCAGAAGTTATTTCTTTGTCTTGGTTTTTTTCTTTGTGATTCTTAGCTTAAAAGTTTTTTTTTGTTTTAAAGCACATTAGCCTGCTTGTCAGGGCACTCTGGCTGCAGCCAGCTGAGCGACTAGCTTCCTCTCCCTCTATTCTCCTTCCTCAGAATGCCCACATCCTGTTGTGCCCCTTAAGCATACCAGCCCTAGCCTGGGATCTGGCTGATGAGACCCTTAAAGGGGCTGGACCTTTTTTGTCTTAATATTTCAAGACATAGTTTGACATGATGAGCAGGAATAGGGCCCATGTGGTATCATGGAGAGCCTGCTTTTTCTGTATACTGGGAATAACAGCACTGCCTTGTAGTGGTTGTCAGAGTTAAATGAGCAGGCATGGGCAGGACACCCATCCCTGTGCTTGGCACATGCGGGGCCAGAAAGCATGGCAGCTGCGGTCCTGGCTTCTCCCGGTCTCCTGTTGGCTTCTGCACAGCAGGTGCAGTGGCCAGTCTAGCAAGACTTCTGCTGCTGCAGGCCACCTTCTGGGCCTCTGGGCACACCGTCTTCCCCGCATGTCCTGGGATCCATCTTATATCTCGTTGAGAGCTGAGGTAGGGAACTCAGCTAAAAGATACTGACCTATTATTTCTACTGTGTTTTAAGGGTATCAGCATGGAAGCCATGAGTGAGAATAAGATGGTGCCCTCTGACTTCAGCACAGGACCTATGGAAAAAACTTCCAAACCTTTACCATTTAAGGATCCCAACTTTGTGGTAAGCATCTCAAGTATGTGATAAATTAAAAACCAAACACCCATACTTTGGATTCTGACCGTGCTGGGCCTGCAGCCCAGGTGGCCCTGGTGTCCCCTTCTCTCCAGGTTGCCACCTTCCCTGTCTGGGGCTTTGTGGGAAGGGTGAGGGCAGGAGAAGAAGGGCCCGTTCTTTAAGCAAACCTGAGCTATTGTATTGTAAAGTAGAAACTGGCTGCTTTTCCTGTCCTTCTCAGGGGACTTAATTACACTGATTCAGCTTATACATAAAAGTTTTTTTTCCCCCATTCGTTTTTACAATACAGCATTGCCAGTGCCTGCGACAGATTTTGCCCTCCTTTTCCATTTTATTTTGTCATCTTCATAGGACAAAAAGAAGAAAGATTTCCAGAAGGCGTGCCATGCCTTGACGCAACATGGGCCCTACTCCTCCTGGTCATGTCAAACCATGTGCTTGAGGCATACTTGCGTTTTCCAGCATCACCAGTAATTTGCAAGGCAGAGACTTGTCGTCAAAGGGAGATTAGAGATGTGGTCATGAGTTTGCAACTACTTTTGTAGTAAATTTATTTTTAAAATAATGGGAAATCCCTGAGTGAATTCTATAAAGTTAGACCCAATAAAGGATCTGATTTTCTGTGTGCATGTAAAAAACATAACCTATTATTTCTACTTCATCACCAACTAACTCATGGATTTTGACAATTCAAAAGCATTGTTTTTTATAAGGAAGATTAAAGGGCACAGTGTAATACTTTTTAAAAAAGGCTTAGGGGTACAAATAATTGCTGACAGAATGAGGGGTATATTACAGTTATGAATAAGCATAAATGTCACATTCTGAATTGGTACTTTCCATTGATTTTTGTTTCTCCTTATCCAGCACTCCGGCCATGGTGGCGCAGTAGCTGGCAAGAAGAATAGAACCTGGAAGAACCTGAAACAAATCCTCGCTTCTGAAAGGGCGTTGCCATGGCAACTGAATGATCCTAACTGTGAGCTGTTTAGCACCTTCTTTGAGTGTATAATATTTCGACTGGGAACTTTCTTACAACAAACCCGCGTTATTGTGTTTGCATAAATGGAGGAAACTATTTTTAGCATAGGAATTTTATAGTGGTGTCACTATAGGGAACTTATGTGAACATTTCCTCATAACTGTATCTGCACTCTGTGTTGTCATGGATGTGTGGTTTTTAATGTCACTGTTAGCATGTCAATCTGGAGAAACAAGTCCTGATATAATAATATTGGTTTGACAAACCAATAAAGAAGTTTGACAAACTTCTTATTCAGAAGTCTACTCTTAAAATTTATTTGCAAGAACAAGGTTGCCCCAGATTTAGTAGGTTTCCTAACAACCAGCTTAAAGGCAGGCTTTGTTTTACTCTCTGAGCCAGTGTTTTTCAGAGTAAATACTTTAGGCTACAGCATTTCCAGATCTATGTAAAGTGCTGTTTTATATTCTGTTCAGCTTCATTGGAAAGTACAGGTAAAAGTTTCCTCCAGCTCCTGACCCATTGCACATCTTTCATGGGGTGGGGGTGGGGGGTGACTCAGATGGATGACAAGTGAGCTAGTCAGTTGTCTGGGTGTGGACATTCCAATATCTGGATGCTGAGACCCAAGCAGTGGGTCATCTGGCACCTCATCACCCTCAGCTCATGTAGCCCAAGACAGTGAAAGTGGCTTGTGGGCAGATGAGCTTTCCCTGTGGTTCTGCTAGAGTGGATGGTCCCTGGGGGCAGGGCAAAGCTAGCCCTTGGGCTAGAAGGGAGCTGAAGATTTGAAAGTCAGTTTAGTTATCTTCTTTTTTCTTTTTTTTGCAGACTTCAGTATTGATGCTCCTCCATCCTTCAAACCAGCTAAGAAGTATTCTGATGTGTCAGGTCTTCTTGTGAGTATAATTACATCTCTATGCCTCATAACATGGAATTGAAAGGAAGGTTTCACAGTATTGTCTACTTATGCAGTGTTCAATATTGACCACCACTGGTCCTGCATGGAGCCCATATACTTTGAATAGGTAATGGGTTTGTGCTGGAGTGTTCACATGTTTATTTCAGAGTGGCTGTGACCTGGGCATCATGTGTGCAGTCTGGAGAGAGGATTGCTCCAGAAAAGAGACCCAAGTTTCACTTATATGAAAGATGAATCATATATTACCATGTTAACTACATGAAGAAAAAAAACACCCACAAACTTTTATAGTACTCAAGTTTTAAAAAAAAGTCTGCATTTTTGAGGGATTGTACTCTTTAAAAAATATTTAAACTTCTCTAAAGAGGCACTATGGTAAAGATAGTGATTTTCGAACATATTTTTAAGCACCAGACCCCTTTTCCAAATGAAATCCTTTACAGAATCCCCTGGAGCCCACCTACCCACTGTGTGGGTCTGGTCCTCTGTCCCCTCACTGCCCACCACAGTGACCCCCAAAGTGCTTCTGGGAACACAGCTGGAAAGCCGAGGTAGGATGAGTGGGACTTAGGCAAGCCGCTGACCCTCCGGAACCTCAGGGAACCTCGTCTCCTTTTCAGAATGTAGATGAAGGGTGGGACTTTCAGCTCACCTTCATCCTTTTTCATCGCTATTCAATTCGGAAAATGGGCTTTTCTGCCTGACTGTAGCACTAATAGGTCACTGCACTTTTAAAAACTCACCCGAATCATTTAAATGCTTTACATTTTTATGAAAATGTATGGCTCCAACTTCTATAACAAACTGACTAAATGATACACAGTTGACATTGGTAAGGATTTGAGTTGTTATTGTAATTTTGAAAATAATATTATTTGTACTCTGAATTAGTCATATGTTTTAGCTTTCCTCCAGAGAGCATACACTCCTCAGTGTATTACAAACTTTTTAACATAGGAACTTAAATACAATGATTCTAAAAAATGATAGAGTAGAAAGTGCTGTAAAATGGAGCACACCTGCTTGAGTGTACATGTGTGTGTGTGTGTGTGTGTGTGTGTGTGTGTGTCTGCGCGCGTGTGTCCTGGGTTCTTTTTGTATCCACTCATGGCATGTATCTCCTCCTAAAGGTCCCCTAACGAGACTTCACCTTGATAGAAATGTTGTAGCCTTATGTTGTTTCTTGTCTACTGCCTGAAAATAGTTGCCTCATATACTTGAACCTTTTTAATAGTTGTTTATGGCAGAAGAACGAGCTTGGCACCAGTTATTCTGTTATGGCCCCAAGTGGAAATTTCTCCCTGTACCATTTTGTGCTGAGCTTGTAGAAGCCATGGGTCATGGCCAGACTTGGAGGGTGGTCCCTTAGAAAATGTAGCTTTACCCTCAGCATTATCAGACAGCTAGCTCATCTGCTGTACAATGGTTTTCACACATTAGGAGGCATGAAAATCATTGTGAGAATCACTGTTCCAGGCCCCTTTGTGCCACTGGCAAAGGACTTACCATGTTACATAAAACCGAACACCTCTTGCCCCAATGCATGTAAGATTCAAGAAATTCTGAATATACAAAGAACTCTACCATATCATTGAAAGACAAACCATAGAAGAACTGGCTAAAAGACAATTACAAGGAGGAGATACACACGACCAGTAAGTGGATATTCATGCTCACTGATAATTAGGAAAAGACTCACCAGGTAGGGAAGAAGTGAATATCCTCATACATTGCTGTTTGAGGTGGGAACCTACATTGGTACAGAGTCTTTGGATGTCAGTTGGGCACTACCTACTGAGACCAAGAAGCAAAAGCCTGTGATCCGGCATTGCCTTCCAGACGGCTCCCTTAGAGACAGTGCGCCCAAGGAGCTGCGTGCAGAAATGTTTGGGAGGAAATGGATTAGCAGAATATTGGAGACAACATAAAGGTCAATCGGTGGGAGAAAGGGGAGTGTTTTCATCCTAGTCTGTGAGCTTGATACGTATGTAACAACGAGGATTAACTTCCAAGATATGTTGTCTACTGAAAGGTAGAAAGCAGTGTAGGCAGCATAGTACCACCTAAGTAAAAATCAGCACGTGCATACGAAAAAAATGTGAGTGATTCCTCTGGTGTGTTTATGTTCGTGTGAGGTATATGGCCACAGGTCTGGAAAGTACCCACCTAGCAGTGATGTCCTCAGGGGAAGGCCAAGGACTTGGGATGGTAGAAGGGGACTTTAGTCTTATTCGAAATGTTGTCTTTTTCTTTTCCCTTTTAGAGGAAAATATGTCCATCTGTTACTTGTATAAATTGAAGTTACATAATTAAAAAATAAGCCCAGCTCATGTTTATACTGACCCACCTTTTCCCAGCCAGCCAAGCAACTGTTTCCCTGTGTGTGGGCATGGCAGGGAGGCATGCAGGGTCACATCTGTGTTTAGCTAGCCCTTGTTACACAGCTATGGAAAGCACTAGGCTCTGGGAGAGATGGGGGGCAGTGAGCACTGCGGTCACCCCGCAGCGGGGGAGGCCTGAAATCTGTTTGCTGCCTGCCCTCTCGTGGGCGAGGGGGCGGGGGGGGGGAGTGGCCTTTGTTTCATTCGGGCGCCCGGGATGGAATCCGGAGGAGGTTCTGACTAGGAGTGCAGTTCTTTACTGGTTCAGCTGTGCTGTGTACTTGGCACCCACCCCTCTGTTCAGAACTCAAGGTCAGGTGCCGTCTGTGCAAGTTCTCGTTGGTGACCTTTTTGTTGGTGCCACAGTATCTGTGCATTTTGCATTATTTATTCAGCAGCCTTCTTGGCAGTGAGGTCTGAACTTGGGCGGGCCGGCTCAGCACAGTTTGGTGGTAGGAGTGAGGTGGCCACAGGAATGGAGCCAGGCTGGGCTGGTTCGTGTATGGAGGCCGGATGATCAAAGCCAGATGCACCCCTGTTGGGAACGGCAGGCAGCCTCCCCTGCCAGTCAGTTCATCTAACTGCTCATGGCCAGAAGCCTCAGAAGGGACTTGTTGCTGCCTTTCTATTTAAGCCTTCCTTTATATTACTGTCTTACATTATATTACTTCCAAGTGTTACAGAAAGGCAGTATCTCGATCGAGCCAAAGGATCAAAGCTTTGTTTCTTATAGAGCTTTAATTAATCTTAGTTTTTTAGAAATAATCTCATTTTCCTGACGGGAAGCCACTAAGTACCTAAGGAGATCCCAGTGGCAGAATTGGAGACTTAGCGCATGCGAAACCTATGACTCAGTTCCCTGCAGCCTGTTGCTCCTTTACGCCCTCCCTGATTAAAGCGGCATTGCTGCATCCAGGCCCACAGAGATGATTGACACTGGAGCACACCATCCACACTTGAGTAACTGGATGTTATGGCATCGCATAGTTTTCTGAAAGGAGCTCGAGATGATTCACCCTTACGTCTTCTGTTTCAAAATCTATAGAAGCCATATGCCTTGAGATGCATAGTGGGTGAATTAGATTCCACTCTGCACATGGGCAAACAGACCAAAAGAGAATGTTGGTATGTCAGTGGGAAACAGGTTCTCTTTTCTGTGATGGTCCTAAGCGTCCATTTGGTGGTTCATTCATTCATTTATCATTTGCTGTACAAACACTGACTGAAGGCCTACTGTGCTCTGCATTGCGCTAGGAGCCAGGATTCAGTGATAAGCACACCACAGGGTTCCTGCCTCAGGGAGCCTCAGAGCTTAGACGTTAATCAGAGGCTCATGCAGATAACATACGTAAAAGCAACAGCGATAAGCATCCCACAAGGGACACATGTGGTGAGGTGAGAGTGAGGATGGGATCCTGACCTCCTGTCCGGGGCAGATAAGACTTCCCTGATGACAAGACGTTGGGGGCTGAGTCCTATAGGATGAACAGGTGATTACTGAGCATAGTGAGCCAAGGTGGGGGCCCCTTCCAAGGAAAGGGAAAATGGAGTGTAACCGGAGGAAGAGACTTGGAGCCTGGGAAGTTGGGACAGCGATTGAGGACATGAGGCTGAGGAAGAGCTGGCAGGGATGTAGGAGCCATGCTGAGGACTGGGGCCTTTGTCCCGAAAACAGAGAGGAGCCACTGAGAGGTTTTGTAAAGGACACGATCAGAATTGCAAGTTGCAAAGATGAGCCTGGCTGTAGTTGCAAGTTGTAAGATGGCTGTCCCTCCTGGTGGAAGAGTGGGTGTTGGTGGCTAGCCCAGCACTGCCATGGAGCCCAGGGAGGCGAGGAAGTGGGGAGATGAATGCCCTGGAGTAGGAGGAGGGCAGCAGGGAGGGGCATGGAGGTGCTGCTCTTTGCCTTGGGAACAGATCTGCAGCATTTGTTTGAAGCAGGTGGGGGATTGAAGGCACGGATGATCATCATGAATTCAGTTTCGTAGCCCTGGAGGCACCAACCAGAAGAGTCCTAGAATCCGATGTGGTTATTCCTCTTCTTCTGAGTCATTCCCTGAAGTCTTAAGTCTGGGGAGATTAACATGTCTTCGCCAAAGTGCGCAATTTAGTGTTCTTGGCGACAGAGTAAGACATGATGAAGATATATTTCAGTTTCAGTAAAACAGAAAAAAAAAATTAAACTTGAGCTTAAAATATTCACCACCACCAACTCTCTGCCCTTCTCTGTGCCTGCTTCCAGGCCAACTACACTGACCCGCAGAGCAAGCTGCGGTTCAGCACCATCGAAGAGTTTTCCTACATTCGGAGGCTGCCCTCCGATGTTGTCACCGGCTACCTGGCCCTGAGGAAGGCCACAAGCATCGTGCCCTGAGCCTTGAGAAGTGGCGATGAAGTGGGAAACTTTCCAAGCCAGACTTGGACGCACAGTTCTGTTTCATGGAAACGCTCATTCTGCTGCTGTCAGTCTGGAAATGTCAGCGCTGGGCCTTGGAAAGAATGTTTGGCTTTAAGGTGTGTGTTTTTCTATGTTTTCCCTCCAAGTGTGATATTTCCTGTTGAGTTAAATTATATTTCACTTGTTGCCTCAAGTAAAGTCATTTGACAAGAAAATAGGAAATTGTGCTTTTAATGTAACCCAAGGATGCCCCCAAATTTTTGCTTCAATGTTGTGCACTCTCTTGTAACACATTTAAAGACTATAGTGAACCCTGACAACAGGGCTGGATTAGTCCAGATCCCAGTGACTCCCTGTTTAGAGCACATTAGTGCTGCTGTCTGATCAGAATATTGGGAGGAGGTCCAACATTGGGCCTGGAGAAGGGAGGAGGGCTGGGTAGCTCGCCTGTCCCTCTGGGCCCGTCCTCGCCCTGGGCCTCGGCCTCTCTCCAGCCAACAACTGAGAGAGACACATGCCTGTTACTTAAGCCACCCAGCCTGGCATTTTGTTGTAGCAGCCCCGGCTGGCTAGAACCCATCCTGAGGTGTGGGTAAGAACTGTGACTCTCCTTCAAAGAAGATCTTTTGTCCTGGTCCAGGACGCAGCCCCTTTGACTGAAGCCCGCCCCAGAGCAGCAGTGTTTGCTCGCCCATCCTAAGAGAAAAGGAAGCACTGGGCCGGGAGGAGGGGAGTGTGGAGACGTGCCCTGAGCCTGAGTCCTCCCATATCTCTAGGGAGGACAGTGGAACCAGGCCCTGGGACGTCTGGACCAGCGTTGCCTCAATTTTGGGGGGTTAGGCAGGCACGCAGGGAACGCTCCTCCTGCACACCTTCCAGGCTTAAAGGAAAGAAAAACAAAGCCAAGTCAGCTGGGAGAGCAGCCAGCGGGGCAGGTGGCAGCTGCCCGGAACCTGGCTTCCTTTCCTCTGACCCATGTGGCCTGTGTGTCACTCAGCACCTTCTCAGTAACTAGTGGAGAGAGGGGAGCCGTGCTGTGCAACTTCTCCCTGTCCCCACGGGGAGGGAATGCGAGGTGGGGAACCTTCTCTAAGCCCACGAGCATGAAGCATCTGAGCCTCCCGTGCAGGGTCCTCAACCCTGGACAGCATCAGAACCACCTCCGGCCTTGTTCTAACACAGATTGAGGGCCCCACTCCCAGAGAGTCTGGCCCAGTGAGTAGGTGTGGGGCCCAGGAATTGGCATTCTCACAAGTGATGCGGATGCTGGCCCACAGACCTCACACTGAAACTCACCAGAAACTGAAGTCCTGAAGGGCCAGAGGCTGCTGCCTGGGCTCCTCCGGCTCCTCATTTCCGGCCCCCAGTCAGGCTAGGAAAACCCCAGCTTCCCTTTTGGTGAAACAGAGTAAGCAAGCCAAGGGCCCTTCCTGCTTCGCTTCCACCTTCTGTTATACAATGAAAACTTGGGGCAGGTGCACTTTTTCCCCCTGGAAGCGCCCACCCCCTATCACCCCCCAATTGGATAGAGCCACACTAACACTATTCTAACACTGACCACTGGTGGCTGAATCAGACCTGCCAATTCAGTCTTCTGGGCCCCGGGCCAGGATGTGGGGGAGGGGAATCTGCCCTGCACACGTCCACTGTGCCCCCCCCGCCCCGCCCCCCTGCAGGCCTCTCAGCTTCAGGGCTTGTGCCATGAACCCTCTGACAGAGTCACTTGGGAACCACTAACGTGCAGATTCCTGGGCCACGCACCCTGGACCTGACAAATGCCGGAGTGGGCCCAGGCACCTGCATTTAACAACGATCCCAGCTTGACTGTGACGCGCAGGAGAGTGAGAACCGCGGCCTCCGCACGCAGGCAGAGGGGAAGCACGTGTGCTGGACACCTGGCTCCCTCCTTTCCTGTTCCCCGCCACACTGCCCTTGCCCGCCTCATTTCGCCGCCAGAGAGCTGAGTTTCAAAGGTCAGGTCGTTTCTCTCACCCCAAGCAATGGGGTGGCGGCGGGGTGGGGAGTGGGGGGCAAAATGAGCCAAATTAAAATTCAAGCTGTGAGCAGTTCCAACAATGACTCCTGCAGCTCTGTGCCAATAGCCCTGCTCCGTGGTTCTCAGCCCTGGCTGCACATTAGCATCACCTGTGCTTGGGGGAAGGCGAAGGGAGATAGAAAAATACCCAGGGATTCTGATTCAACTCGCCTGAGCTGAGGCCTGGGCGTAGTTGTCGTTAAACTCGCCAGATGATTCTCACGTGCAGCCAGTGTTGAGCACCCTTGCTGTAACTACAGAGTATTTCACACGGGGTACATTTTCTTCACAGATCAGCTGGCTGTTTCCATCCTGGGGCATGGACAATTTGGAAAGGGTTTCTCTCTCTCTGTGTGTGTGTGTGTGTGTGTGTGTGTGTGTGTGTGTGTGTGTTTAAAATGCATTTTCACCCAGCCTCCCAGAACTGGACTTGGAAACATGAATGTCACTAAAGACTCCTCCCTCTTCCATCTTTACCCGCCACTTTCAGTCAGCCCCCAGATTTGCTCTTTTCTTACATTCCTCTTCTATCTGCCCCCTCCTCCCTGGCTTAGCACATCACTTTCTGCCTGGACATTCTAGTGCCTCCTAACTGCTCTTTCTGATGGTCTAACCCCCACTCCTCCACCCTCTCCTCTGCCATCAGAGGGCCTTCCCACAATTTTGGATGAGAACTTACCTTTGCCCGTCATGGCATGTCCACCGGTGGTTTGCCTCAGAGACTGTTAATTCTGGCATTGGCCTATAGGATACAAAGGCTAAACTCAGACTCTTACTAGTAAAAGAGACACAATTAGCTGAAAAATCAGATTTTCTTTTTTTTTTAAATTCTTTATTGTTGGAAGTATTACATAGAGTATTACATATGTCTCTTTTTTTCCCCCATTGACCTCTCCCCAGCCACCCCCACGCATGCATATAAGCATAACCAATGGACACAGATTGTTTTCTTAAGACCAAACTGAGGCCCAATCTGCTCTGAGTGGAGCTGGGCTCTTCCAATATCCGATACTTGTCTTTGCTGGAGGAGGAGAGCAATGTGTTATTGGGCACAGTTTAGAGCTACCTGTAATGTCGGACAAGTGTTTTCCAGAGCTGGGAGCAGTCCGTGTGGATGAGGGGGACCCATTTTGCCCCCACCTCCCAAGTTAAAGCATGCATCCACCTGGATTTTGAGTATATTTTGTAATTGGGCCAAATGTGTTTTCATTGAGAAATCTCTCATTTCTGAATCCCTAGCCACTGGAAAGAGACATCAGACACTTGATGCTGTTTCCAGTGACCTAGAATCGCTTAGCTTAGTAAAAATAAAGTGCAAGGAGAGAAACTAATGGCGTGTGGAGTAAAGAAACCTGACCAAATAGGACAGAACAAATAGGACAGATACCTTGGGAAGAGATTGAAAACAATGTCCTCTTACAAATGCATGAAATTACTATTGTTATTTAAAGTAATGCTCTGACAGGAATGTGTGGGCCCTATTTGGGTTCTTACTCAAACAAACAAACAAAAAAGCAAACAAAAACATTTTTGAGACAATTGGCAGTTTGATATTTTGATGACACTTAGGAACTCTTATGAATAGTTTTAGTTGTGGCAGTGGTCTTGCAATGTTAAAAGATTCATATCTTTTAGAAGCACATACTGAAATATTTTTGGATGGAATGATATGATATCTGGGTTTGCTTCAGGATAACATGAGAGAGAGGAAGTGGATAGGAGTAGTGTTGAAACAGATTGGCCATGAGTCAGTAATTGTTGAAACTGAGTGATGACTACATAGAGGTTCATTATACTATTCTACTTGCATGTGTTTGAATTTCTTCATAATAAAAAGTTGTTTGAAAAGCATATGATTTTATTACTAAAAGCACAGTTTTTATTACTAAAAATTGTGATAATTTTTACCTAAAATTGGTGGTCTGCATTAGCTTGAAGCGGCTTGTGGATGCTGAACTTTGAGAAATGCTGCCTGAATGGTATGAGGTGTTAAATAGAGGGAATACCCAGTTCCTAAGGCATTTCACAAATGACTAGAAGAAAAGACCCAGGGCAGGTGAAGCTGTCCTCTAGATGTTCTTCACAGAGGTCTTCATTGTGTGTTCTGTTGGCTGTATTTCCTGGGTAGAGGTTGGCATAGGAGTGGAGAGACCAAAGACATCAGCTTCGAGTTTCTCCTGGGGTATAAATGATACTAGAGTGGGTTTGGGATGCATTAGAATGATGCACTGTGGTTTGAGAAAATACCTGTCAATCTACTTCCTAGTATAATTTGCAATGTTTGTACATCTACACAAAGAAGGAAATTGGATCACCAAAGAACTTAGCACATGAACAAACTTTTAGTTCAAGGAATTGCTTTCAACTGCTTATGCTTTCAAATTAAATTTCAACTACTTTTACTTTTATGCCTATGTTAAGGAATTGCATTGAAAGAGGCAAGGAGACTCAGCCCTACAAAAATTTCTGTTGCAGAAATACCCCATGGGGTCCCCCACTGCTCTGCAGGGTACGTTTCTTGGTTTGGCGCATAGAACCGGATAGCCTGGGTTTGACTCTCCTGTCTACAATTGACTGACTCTGTGTGGTCTTGGGAAAATTACTAACTTGCTCTAAAATTCCCAGATTCCTTATCTGTAAATGAACATCATAATAGTATCCGCCCCCCATCATCGCCAGGATCAAATGAGAAAATGTCAGAAGAGCATTTAATCAGTCCCTTGCCCACACGCCCAGCAAGTAAGAAGTATGATCACTTACCTCCGCCTGGTCTCGGCATTAGAAAGGTGGATCTTCTCCTGACTTACCAGTAGATGTGCACCTTCTGCCTCTTAGTTCTTCTCTTTTCTGTGGCTCCTAGGACCCTTGGCTCCAAATCTGCTGCCCACTTATAGTAACTAAGCAACATCATAGGATGGCCATTTCTGTGTGTTCCTCTCGTGGCCGGCTCTATCTACTTCCCCTTGTCGTCATTGCCTATCTTGGTCATTTGTTCTACGTTTTATTCTGTGTATTTTTATAAGCTGGCTCGGTGTGTTTATGGAGCAGGGGAAGGAGTAAATAACTAGCTAAATAAATAAGTGATCTGTGACTAAGGCCAAGGGAAGAAAGGAGTCATGGGGTGGAGTGTAGAGGGCTCGGATGAATGAATGAATAAGAGGGAGAGGAGGACCTAATAGAACCCCTCACTGGGCCTCTTAAAAGTCATCATTGCTTTATGCCTTCCCTGGTATTCATCATGTCTGGGACTGTTGTTTGTTTTCCTGTAATACGGGGCCATACAACCCTTAAAAACAGAAAAGGGGCAAGTTGTCTGTTTTGGTGGCAGGGTTGGGTGTGAAAATGGGGCACCTTTCTTCCCACTGCAAACACAGAACCTCTGGGTTCAGCCTGGTTTTCTTCCATGACTCAGTGGCCTCTCTCCACTGGTGTTTCTGTCCCAGCTGCAGACAAAGCCTTTCCCGGGAAGAGGCAGTGTTTTCCTGGCCAACAGGATGCTGACTGCTGACCAGAGCACAGAATGCACTTAACACGCCACCATCCACTACTCAGGGTCAGGAAGATGAGTCACCTCCACCAGCCTGGGCTACTCGGGTCCTCGGATCTTTCCAGCATGAATGTAAAAGGGCACGGCCTGGGGTTTGGCAATGTGGAAGAATGCAAGGGCTTTTTTCAGGGACCCGAAGCCTCAGTGACTGATATCTCCCCTCATAACAACTGGGGAGGAAACTGCTAACTAGAGATAAAGATGAGAGTTTCTGGTCTTTTCAAAGGAAAAGTCCCTTTAGAGACAATATCAGAGCTTGAAAATGAGGTGTCTCGAAAGTACACATTAGTGCAATTCCCCCAAAACTTCTTGCTTGCCTGTCTGGAAGGTTTTGTAAAGAAACAATGTCCTTAGTGTTTGTGGACACTTGTTACCTTTTTTTCTCTGAAATTGGATGCTGCCGTTTCTTTGCTTATGGAGTGGCAGAGTGCCAATAGCTTTTGCCTCAGCCTCAGAGGCAACCATGGCTATAGAAGCCGCGGAGCGAGGCAAGACAGAACATTCTAGGAATGGACTGTGCAGGTGGGGACGTCCAGATGCACGCTGGGCCTGGGAGAGCAAGGGCAAGCCCTCACGGCGGCGCTGCCTGGGCCAGGGGAAGGAGAGCTGAACCACCTGGACACGCTCTCAGAAAGCTGATTCCCTAGGGCAGTGATGGCGAACCTATGACATGCGTGTCAGCACTGACACGTGTAGCCATTTCTGATGACACGCGGCCGCATGCCGAGGATGAAACATTTGCTGCTCCTGAGGATGAAACACTTGTGAAGTAATGTTTTTTCCTCAAAGTGACACACTACCCGAGATATGCTCAGTTTTTTGGTGAAGTTTGACACACCAAGCTCAAAAGGTTGCCCATCCCTGCCCTAGGGCCTAGGCCTACAGTGAGATTCATCTTTTATTTGTAGAAAGCCTTTTGTTTCTTTGTTTTCCTCGTTTATCTTTTTTTCTCTAATTTAAGTGAGTAGGATAACCTCCCCATTATACAAAAAAGTCAGATTTACACATTAAAAAACATTGCTAAGTGAATTAAAAAAATCACAAAACCATAGGCAGACCCCATTTTTGTAGTAACAAAAAACTCAGTAAGAAAGGAGTGAAATTGGGGTAGGAGTGATGAATAAGGGAACTTATACTTTTTACTCTGAAATCTGGAATTTTGGGAAAGAGCACATACAAGTTTTAAAAGGGCAAAAACTCAACCTAGAGCTCTGGGGTGGGAATCTTTCCTCCGGAGCTCAGGCTTGTCCTGGAGGCCCGAGCTCCTTCTTGGGCTGCCCCAGTCCCTGAAGAATGCCCTCGCCCTGGCCCATCCATCAGGATGGGGCCCTCGCTGCCCCACCGGGTCAGGCATGCCAGCCTCCTGATGGCGCAGTGGCTGCACACCACGCATGGAAAGCACTGCTCCCCACCCTCCACAGTCTTTTCCACGTGATGCTCACTACGGGCCCGTGAGGTGGGTATGGCAGTGTGTCCATTTGACACCCGAGGAACCTGAAGTTCAAGGGATGAACCGCACAGCTCCAAGGAGGCAGGGAGGGCAGTGAGCCAGGCCCCTCCTGCCACACACAGGGTTCCTTTCAGCCTTTGCTTCCTTTGGCAAGACAGGTTGGCACTGAGCTACCTGAGGAGGGTGGGAAGGAGCGCAGGGACCCTGCCTGGCGGTAACGTGAGAACGCCGGAATTGGCATGCGAGCGTATATTCCCATGGAGCCTTCTGCAATGGTTGACTCCATGTGCAACTTGGCTCGCCCACAGTACCCAGATTTTGAGTCAAATACCAATCTAGATGTTGCTGAGAGGGCTTGGGTTTTTTCTTTTACATTAGATTAATATTTTAACCAGTGAACTTTGAATAAAGCAGATTGCCGTGACGTGAGTGGGCCTCATCCAATCAGTTGAAGGCCTTACTAGAAAAACACTGAGGTTGTATGTCTCTGGAGAACCCTGACAAATACACTTTCTCTAAAGGAGATGATTGAGTGAACACATTTATTTTAAACTACCTTTCCTGACATTTCCACACCTGGCAGTGAGGCTTGCACATCTTATATGCTTCATAAATATTTGAGTGAAAACCAATTGCTAGACTAAAAATGCTCAATGGCTTTGCCAGATATGGTGTTTATTTAAACTATTATTTGTTCCCTTATGAGTCATTGAATCTAATGGAAAGGAACAGAAATTGTCTTGATTAAATCAGGAGAGGGAGGGTAGGAGCAATGAATGGTGAGGCGCCTTCTATTTCTGAAGATTCTGTTACCTCCCCTCACTCCAGAAACCGTAGGTTTGGTTTCCTCTTTTAAATCAGAGTAAATGGGGACTGGCAAAGCCAGAAGAAGGCACCGTTGCCTTTCACTCCTTCCGCCCCCTCCCCAGGGTACCCTGCACCTCTCGCTGTGCAGGCCCCTTCTGTAAGGAGGGGCCCAATCTTATTCTGTCCACCCACCTCCTCACCATGAACAAATACTCCCTTCTTACCCTCTGAGACCGGCATGAATGCACTGAGTGCTTTGCCTAGCAGTATTTGCACTGGGAGAAGAGCCCAAAGAAACAGCTCCCAGTAGGGAGCATCATTGCTCCCATTTAACCATGAAGGAAACTGAGGCTCAGGGATGTTGGGCAGTCTGCCCAGAGGTCACGGGCTGAGCAGCCCAGAGGCTGTTGGAAGGAGAAAGGCGCCTGGAAGGTGTGCCTGGGCTTCTCTGGAGTCCCCATTCCCCACGTCTCATCACTTCTTGAAGAGCAGATCCTCGTGAAAGGATTGAGACTTTGCATCCTGGCTTCACCATCCTCACAGCTGCATCCTGGATAGGAAAGATTGCTTCTTAATTCCCATTTAAATTTCTGGCCTAATATCTCCTTTCAAATAACTGTGTCTAACACAACATTTCATTTTCTACTATGCGGTCAGCTCATTTATTCCCTGTCCCTTATCACTTGGAGAGTTCCCTTATCCCTCAGCACTCAGCTTAGCAGTTACCTCCTCCAGAAAGCTTCTCTGTCCCTTCCCTGCCCTGCACTCCCCCCAGCGCTGCCATGGGGCCCTGATAGTCTGCAGGCTCCATGTGCCCCTTGCATGGTCACCAGGCTGAGGGAGCTCAGGGCAGGGAGCCTGACCCTGAGCATTGGGACAGCTTGGTAAACATGTGTTGACTAAGCCAGGGAGATAGTAGAAATGAGTAAACTAGGGAATATTTTTTTTATAGAGGGGATATGACTAGAAACTTCTAATCATCTTGCCTGATACATAATGGAGATTCAGTGTTTATAGAATAATACTTAGAAGTCAGAGGGTTGTGCTTAGAATAAATACCTTCTTACCTGAGTTATGCAATAGGGATATGTGTCAGTGTCACTGTCATAAAAATGTTAATGGCCGTGAAGAGAATGTTTCCAATTTAAAAAATTTTCTCCCATAAATTTTATAAAACCATTGGCATTCTTGTTGCTTATCTGGATTCTCATAATTAGTATGAATTTTAGCCCCAAATTATGTATTGTAGGTATTTTCAACTTGAAATTCCATATGACATTATTCCAAGGGTTTGCCAGTTATTTAAGATAAACAAGAGCAGCGGTCGCCAACCTTTCAGACCTCACAGACAACCAGTGGTCTGGAGACCACTGGTTGGCAACCGCTGAACTAGAGGCCCGGTACACGAAATTAATGCACGGGTAGGGTCCCTAGGCCTGGCCAGTGATCAGGGCCTATCGGGGCCTTCCTTCGTTCCGCACCTCCCCCTGGTGGTCAGTGCACGTTATAGTGAGCGATTGAACTCCCAATCTCCCAGTTGAACTCCCGAGGGGACACTTTGCATATTAGTCTTTTATATATATAGAAGATAAGATCCACCTAATTGGCCTCAAAATTTCTGGTCAGTTCAACAAGTTCAAAATTGCTGCATTTAGACATTTGGCACTACCCTGTTCATTTTTCATTCATTCATTCATTCATTCATCCATTCATGCAGAAATGGACGCTTCTGCCATGGCGGGGTTAGTAAGGTGGTCAAGGAAATAATCAATAAGCAAGAAAAAGAAGGTCAGTAGTGTACCGATTGGTGGACAGTAGTGCAGGGACCAAGTTGACTTGTGTTGTAATAGTTAGGGAAAACTAGGTAAAGAGGAGTATACAAATAATGTTTAATTAGGAGTGGGGCCCAGCTGGGATAGGACAGGCTGGATCTTGAGAAGAATGCAGAAAAGGAAAGGGGCTAATTTAAGTGTGGAAATTTTTCTTTGGATAGGAACTAGCCATTCCATGTAGGCAGTACAAATAAATCTATAGTAATTTTGAAAAGTAAAGGGACAGCAACAAGATGGCATGGTCAGTGGCTGGTCCCTCAGCCAGCCGAGCTAAAGGAAAGGCAGCCTGTGGCCCCAAGCAGTGACTCAGGCAGGAGGAATGTGGCCAGGCTGCCTGCAGCTGCGATAAGGAGGACAGGATGGGGCGCTGCTGGGACATCCTGGATCAGCCTGGGGATTTTCCATGTAGGAGCACTTACGGAGAGCCAGAGCCCAGGAGAATTCTGGCCTGCATGCCAGGCAGATCCTCGAGTGTGCGCCAGGAGAGAGGAGAATTGCTAACCTCCATCACCAAGGCACAGTAGAGACTGGGAAGGATACATAGCTGAGGTCCAGGGTGCTGTGCCTAGCTCACATTTTAAACATAGCCTCTGTCACTAGGCAGATCTCAGCGTTCACAAATGACTGCCACCTGAACCAACAACACCCCCTCAGGATCCCTGAGCTTCTTTGCACCACAGGCAAACCCTTCCTGGGCATCCACTCACCAGGCTCTGGTGGGACTGGGTGCAAGGCACTGTCTTCCCCCTCGGAAGCAATCTCGTCCCCTGGGAAACAATCTCGACTGTTTCCTAGGAGGCACTGGTCCCTGCCTCATCTTTGCTTCTTTTTATTCTGTAATGGAGTCTGCAGCTCCCTACAACCTAAAACTGTTCTAAGATTTTTAAAAGTGTATTTAAAATATAAAGGCTTAAAAAAAAATGTCATTCGCTGAAACCGGTTTGCCTCAGTGGATAGAGCGTCGGCCTGTGGACTAAAAGGTTCCAGGTTCGATTCCGGTCAGGGGCATGTACATTGGTTGCGGGCACATTCCCGGTGGGGGGTGTGCAGGAGGCAGCTGGTCGATGTTTCTCTCTCATTGATGTTTCTAGCTCTCTATCCCTCTCCCTTCCTCTCTGTAAAAAATCAATAAAATATATATATTTTTAAAAAGTCATTCTACAACCCCCAATGGAACAGCAGCAGCTGAATCACATATGATTGAAGAAAATCTTACAGATCCTAAATGCTGCCTTTCAAATTTTAGGCATGATTAAGTATCAACTAGTTATTAAGTGAAAACACGTCTGCTTTAGCCTTCTTTCCTGCTACTTTCAATATCTAGTGTATGATCCACAAGGACTACTATTAACACGTACTTTAAGCATTCTGATTTGACTCATTTCTAATTCAGAGTAATATGTTACTTGGTGTGACTCGAAAAGAAGAAATGGTTGTTAACATTGTTTCTCCCTTAAGAAGTAATGTTATTTGCAGAATTTCCCTTAAAGGCATTTTTGGAAATGACTCAGAATGCTCACTGACTCCACCTCATTCTACCTTGCAGAAATTGTGATAATGAAGCAGTAATTTCCCGTAATAGCTAGGTGCAGCAAACCCAAAACAAGTAGATTGCATATCTTATTGTGCATATGCAAAGTCTGGCCAGTTCTTGGAGTAATTTGTGAGGTTATAAATATGTTTTACTCTAATTTCATCCATCATGTGTTTTGTCTGCTGTTGTTTAGGGGGATGGGAAGATTTGAGAAGGGGAGAGAGATGCTATCGAGGGGAAGTTTGGGGGAAAGCTCTTCTTGTTCCCAGTAGAAATATCTCAGATACAATGTTAGTGCCTTGATTGGCCTATTGGTGGCACATGTATGATGATACCTTCATGTAATCAAGTTATGAAAGACTTCCTGTTGAATGGAAAGTCAGTGGGCCAGGGATGCCTTTGGAAAACTGAAATATGCACCATGAGCCTTGTCATGCAGACCTGCCCCACCGCTGAAATCCTGCCATCTCACTTTGTTTTACCTGCCATCTCTCCGGCTCTCTTGTTTCTCATGCTTCTTCACACCGCAGTCTGCACTCCGTTGCCCACCCTTGGCCACCTTCTTCCTGGGTTCATTTTCTTCCCTGCCCAGCCCATACCACTCACCCTGCGTGAATCAGGACAGAAATAAGGGCCAGGGCAGGAGATGTGCTCCTCACATTACTAGTGTGTCTCGTTGAGTTAGCAATGGCTTTGGCATCTCCAAATGAAAGGATCAGGAGGCCCATGAAACAATCAGCCAATCAAAAAGCTGCAGAGCACCTGGTGACCTCACCGTCTGAAAGCTCATTTCCGAGCATGGCCCACATCAGAGCAACGGCCTGATGAGATTCCTTTTGGGGGCAGTTTGCTCCCTTCCCCTCCACTGGTAATCAGTGATTGAAGGATCCTCAGTGTGAGCGAAACCTGGCTGGTCAGCTCATAGTTGGAGGCCCACGTGCTGCTCAGTTCCATGAAACAAAACCTTAGTTTCCCAGAGCCAACGCCTCGCCTCACAGCCAGGCCTGACAGGGAAGTAGAGAATGCTGGATTTGGAGTCTTGAGGATCTGGGATGGAGCTCCAGAAATTTACTTATTAGACAGGTAAAGGGTGGGTTACAAAAATACTCAGAACTTTTACTGTGCTCATCTGAAAATGAAGGTCATAATAACCGCAGGGTGTGGAGCGTATGGAAAATTTCATGTAAATGTGCTTTGTGAGATGATACAGACATGAAGTACCTTGGTAGTCAGATTATTAAATACTAGAGGCCTGATGCACGAAATTCGTGCGAGTGTAGGCCATCCTTCCACTGGCTGCCGGCACCGGCTTCCTTCTGGCACCCGGGACCCAGGCTTCCCTCGAAGCCCTGGCTTTGTCCGGAAGGTAGTCCGGAAGGACGTCTGGTCTAATTAGCATATTATGCTTTTATTATTATAGATTACAGAAGATGCTTCTTGAGCAAGTGGAGGTATTATGCAGGCAGTTTCAGAACTGCCTGTTTCATTGCCACATTCACAATGTGATTCTTAAGGCCTTTTATACCTGAAACTTGGCTACCAATTGAATATTAAAAAGAAGGTTGAGAAAATCATGGCCGATTGGTATTTACAGAAATGTTATTAGAGGTGTTGGCTTTGTTGACAGACAGGAAAGCTCTTGAATTGGTCAGGGCCTGAAACATCCTTCCCAACCTGTCAATCTATCATTCTAAGTGAGAGAAAAGATAGGTAGGAGTTGATCAGGTATTTTAAACAGCAGGAGTGGGAAGCTAGGAAATGCTGGGGACCGCTGCTGTTACTCAGGCTGTGGCAGTCATCAGGGCTGTTCCTTCTTTCATTCTCTAAATGTTGTATTTGGATGAGCTGAGTTTTAATTCTGATTCCCTTTTTATCACTATTTTTCTTGCATAGTTAGTGTTTTTTGTGTTCTAAGAAATCTTTGCCTACCTTAAGGTCACGAAAATATGCTGCACTTTCTTCGTCCATCTTGAATTATTTTGAGTATGATGCCAGGGTTTGGATAAATGTGTAATGACCAATTTTCATCATTATGGTACCATGCAGGGTATTTTCAATGCCCTGAAAATCCTCTGTGCTGCTTATCCCTTCGCTCCTCCCAACTCCTGGCCGTGTACAAGTCTTTTGCCTCCTTGCTTAAATTTATTCCTTGGTATGTTACTTGTTATGCTATTGTAAAGGAATTGGTTTCTTAATTTTATTTTCCGATCGTCCATTACCACCATCATAAACATAATTCCTCTACCCCAAAGTGTCCCCCCAATCTGACCCATTTTGTCAAGTGGTATTTTTAAATTTTAATTTTTCAATTGTTTGCCACAAGTGTATAGAAATACGATTTATAATTGTATATTGACTTTGTATTCTGAGACCTGCTAAATTCACTCAGTATTTCTAAGTTTCTTTAATTTTTCTTCCAATTCTTTATGCCTATTATTTTCTTTTTGCTCCATGGTCCCAATAAAAAGTGAACTTCAACGCATGTTGAATAGAAGTGGTGAGAGTGGGTAGCCTTGCCTTGGTCTTCACCTTAAGTTGAAACTTCCAATACTTCAATCATTATGTATGATGTTAGTTGTAGGGTGTGTTTTCTTTGAAATGCCCTCTATCAGGTTGAGAAAGTCTGCTTTTATTCTTTGTGTGCTGAGAGTTTTTATCACGAAGTATTGAAGTTTGTAAAATGTTTTTCCTCTATCTATTGAGATGGTAATATGATTTTTCTCTTTATTCTGTTAATGTGATGAATTATATTGATTGATATAAAAAAAATAAAACAACCTTAGATTCCTCAGGAAAATTCCCAAGTTTTGGTCATGTTTTATTCTCCTTAAAAAAAAAAAATGCTGGGTTCAATTTGCTAATATTTTGTTAAGGATGTTTGTGTCTGTTCATAAGGGATATTGGTCTGTGGTTTTCTCTTCTCATAATGTCTTTGTCTGGTTTTGGTATTAGGATTGGACTGGCCAAATTTTTTAAAAATTGGGAAGTGGTTTCCTCCTCTATTCTTTGAAACAGTTTGTATACAATTGATATAATTTTTTCTTGCAAGTTTGATATAATTTTCCAGTGAAACCATCTGTGACTGAAGTTTTCTTTGCAAAAGGTTTTTGTTGTTGTTATTATTAATCCTCACCAGAGGATCTTTTTCTATGGATTTTTAGAGGGATTGGAAGGGAGGGGGAGAGACAGATAGAGACATCGATGTGAGAGAGAGACACATTGATTGGTTGCCTCCTGCACAAGGGCTGGGGATCGACCCTGCAACTGAGGTATGTGCCCTTCACTGGAATCAAACCCGGGACCGTTCAGTCCGAGGGCCAACACTCTATCCACTGAGCCGAACCGGCTCGGGCTGCAAAAGGTTTTTAATCACACATTCTATTTTTAAAATCAACATGGGGATTTCTGTTTTTAAATCGTCAGATTTTCTATTTCTTCCTGTGTCAGTTTTGGTAAGTTTTTTTTTTCTAATGAATTTGTCCATTTTATCTAACTTTCAATATTTTTAACATAAAATTGTTCAAAAACCCTTATTAACCTTTATTAATCCTTTCTGTCTTCAGGATGGGTATAATAATCCCCTTTTATTCCTGATGTTTGAAATTTGTATTTCCCCCCTTGTTAACTTAATCTGATGTCCTATTCTATCAGCCTTTAGAACCTTTTCTTTTTTTAGCATTCCTTGTAGTGTGAATTTGCTAGAGATGACTTTCAGCTTTGTTTATCCAAAAATGTCTTTATTTGCCTTAATTTTTTATAAGATTTTTTTTTAGTTGATAGATTCTAAATTTCAGGTGTTTGGTGGGTATTTTTTTTTCAGCACTTAAAACATACTGTTTTATTCTGTCCATTGTTTCTGATGAGATGTCAGGTTTAATTTTGTATATATATAACATGTTTTCCTTTTGACTCCTTTTAAGATTTTTTTCTTTAACTTTGTTGTCAGCATTCTGACTATAAAGTACCTGAGTGTGATTTTTCTTTATATTAATTCTATTTGTGACTTGCTCAGCTTCTTGGGTTTGTGGGTTTATATTTGTTTAATCATAACCTGACATTTAAAGCTTGGCCGCCTCCCACCAACCTTGTCTTCCTCTATAGCAGGCCTGCTCTTCTACCTACCGCTCCAGACGAGGTGCTTGCCTCAGCTAGGACTGTTGGTTCAACCATGAGGGGCTCATCCCTGCCTGAAATTCAGTTAAGCAGGGCTGCCTTGCATCTACAACTCATTCACTAAATGGAAAAGCATGATTCTTAGTTCATCTAGACTTACCTTGCTGCTACCATATTAGTGAAGGCCTTTTTCATCTTCTTCATCCTAACCTTGAAGAAGAATTCAGTGGCTGCTTCCAGTGGTATCATGAAAAAGTGAGGACACTGATCTCTTGCCTCTTCTCCCGAGAGCTCATGCAAGTGCCACACAGCCCCACACATGCACAGTGTTCACTGTTACCTCCCCTGCCCAGGTGAAGGAAGTGGGGAGAGGATGCCTGGCCTTCTCACATGCAGGCCAGTGGCTGTCTATGCTGCAGCATGGCCTACCCTTCCTTCCCGCCCAGATCTTGAGACGGAGGGCCAACGCACAGCTCCTGCACTGGCACATCAACTCTGTTTGGAAAGAACGTATGTATCATAACATTCCCCGTTCTCAGCTGAGCTTCTGACATACTTCATTAGCAGACTAGAACCAAATTGATGCTAGGGGATCCCCTGACTTTTCCTAATTGGGGGAAGTGGAACACCAGTTCCTGGGGAGCTGCTATGGACTGAACTGTGTTGAAGCCCCCTAAGGCCATGTGACTGTACTTGGAGATGGGGTGCATAAGGATAGGTAATCAAGGTTACATGAAGTTAAGGGTGGGGCTCTGATCCCATAGGATTAATACCCTTATATGAAGAGACACCAGAAAGCATGCATGTTCTCTCTCTCTCTCTCTCTCTCTCTCTCTCTCTCTCTCTCTCTCTCTCTCTCCCCTCCACCCCTCTCTCTCTCTCTTTGTGGCAATGAGGAAAGGCTATGTGAAGATAGTGAGAGGGCAGCTGTCTGCAAGCCAGGACGAGAGTCATCACCAGTAACTGATCCTGCTGAACTTTTTATTTTATTTTTTAATTTTTTGAGAAAGAGAGAGAGAAACATTGATGTGAGAGAAAATGTTGATCGGTTGCCTCCTGCATATGCCCCAGTCGGGGATCGAACCTGCAACCTGAGTATGTGCCCTGACCTGGAATCAAACCTACCACCTTTTGGTGTATGGGATGTCGCTCCAACCAACTAGGCTACACTGGCCAGGCCAACTGAACCTTGATCTTGGATTTCTAGCCTCTAGAACTGTGAGAAAATAAATTGCTGTTGTTTAAGCCCCCAGTTTGCAGTCTTCTGTTATGTTTCAGGAGCCACCGTGAAACTGGCCAACATAGCCTGGCCCCTGCATGGATTCAGGCTCTGAGGCCTCCAATTCTGAGAACAATGGTCCCTTCTCTGGTTCCTTGACCCAGGGCTGCAGGCCTGGGTAGGCACCTGCCGGTCCTCCTCTCCATGGCCTGCAGTGCTCACTGAGCATCTACAGTTGCGTTTTTTTTTAAAAACCCTCTGAAAATGGGTTCTACTTTTCCCCCACAAGTTGATCATCTTCGCCAGAGACTGCGTTGAAGTCTGCAATGAAACTTCCTTCCTTAAGCCCCCCCCCCCCACCTCCTAACCTGAGAGCACTGTGAGGAGACGGTGGTGATCGTGTCACTTCCTCTCAGACACTGAGGAAGCCCAGGGAACCAGAACCAAGTCTGAGCAGGGGCCCGGCTGGTCACTGCTTGGAGAGGAGCATTGAGGCCTGCTCACGGCACATGTCACACCCTCTCCCAGTTTCTAGTTGTTGAGGCTGAGAACCTCTGGGCTGGGAGACATGGTTCCTGGCTGAGGATGGCGGTCTATGGCACCAAGACCGAAGCTATATTTCCCTTATGGACGCTGAGGCCTAGTTGGTTTAGCTGGCTTGGCTTGCGGGGGTGGCGGGGGGGGGGGAAGGAAAAAAGGATAAAGTGGAGGAGAAAAATGGGTCAGGAAGAAAAGTGGGAATAGGAGTTGCAGGAAACAAAGCACAGGAACTCCTGTCCCACAGAGCCAGGCTGGGAGGGGACATAGGTGGCACCGAGTCATCTCTGGATGATGCTTCAGATGGTGGGACATGTGAGTTCTCAACATCCAGAGCCTCGGTCTCCCAACATCCTCACGGGTTTTGGTGTTGGGCTCAAATCACAGAGGAGGGTGTTCGTGGAGAAAAGTCTTTAGAGCCTTGACTCATTTTGGATTGTTTGGGAAGGTTTTTCAGCCCCTTGTGTTTTTTTAAAAAACAGCACAATAGTCAGGCTGACATCATCTGGTGTTAACGGGAACACTCTAAACATTTCCACGTTGAGTCAGGCCAGAACATCATTTTACAATGTTATTTCATCGTTGCTTCCAGCATTCACCTAATCAGAACAAATGTCAAGCAAATGTTCAAAGTGAAAGAAACCAATGTATTAAGAAATAAATGCATTTATGGTAATGATAATAACAACAACCCCCGTCCTCCTCCCGCCCCCTGCCCCCAGGGCAGGCTAAGTACACAAGGTTCTGGCCTTCTTCCAGGGCCTTCCACAGGGCTCAGGAATGTTTGTGCTGTTCACTTACACAGCTGAGCTGGCCAGATGCCATGACTGGCAGCTTTGTTTATTTGGTTTTCACTTTTCATCATGAAATACAGTCCTGTCTTGATTCTCTTGCCTCTGGGGCTCTCTGAATGTTTCTAACCAGAATCCTTTCAGTTCATTTGCAAAAAGGCTCCCTCCCCTGGGACTGGTGGGTGCCTGGAAGCACTGGAGGCGAAGGGGAGTGGGGGAGTCTTTGTGGACTGTGGCTCTGCTTTGTTAGGCCATAAATCAACAGAGTTTCTGAGTTAAAACTCTCCTGAACTGTAAGTTTTATTTAGGGGTAGCACTCATTTGGTTTTTGAACTCAGTGTATTTGCTTGTGAACCTAGCAGATGGCTTCATGTGTTGAACTCATGCCTCGTTATTACAACCACATTGTGCAGTTCATGGTCACGTTGGCCTGTGTGTGATCTCAAGATCCCCGCAAGCTTTCCCCTGTGGAGGATGTTGGTCAGAGTCTGACTTCAGGCATGGAGCCCGCTTTGGTGCTCCTTATACCTGGTCTGGCCCAAATCAGGAGGACATCAAACACAGTACACCTAAGAAATAAATAAGCCCATTGTACAGTATATTAGAAGGTAAAATGCTATGTAAAAGATAAAAGTAGAGTAGGGTAAAAAGGTTTTGGATGGTTTTGAGTGTGTGGGGAGAGTTTACCGTTCAAAATAGAATGGCTAGACTTTCTTTAAAAATTAAACATGCAATTATCATGTGACCTAGCAACTATACTCTTGGGTGTTTTTCCTAGAGAAATGAAAACTGTGTTCATACAAAAACCTACACATGAATTTCCATAGCAGCTCTATTTGTAATAGCTCCAAATCGGAAACAACACATCTTTCATTGGGTAAATGATCAAACAAATTAGTACTTCCTCATCATGGAATACTACTCAGCAATGAAAAAGAATGTGCTTTTAATATACCCAATAACCTGGACGAATTTTCAGATAATTATTCTGAGTGAAAAAGGTCAGTCCCCAAAAGGTTACATACTATATGATTCCTTGTATTTAGCATTGTTGAAATGACAAAATTACAGAAATGGACCACAGAGGAGTGGTTGCCCACGTTCTGGAGGGAGTGAGGCCAGAGGGAGGAGGGTGTGGCTATAAGAGTGGAGGCTGAGGGATACTCCTGGGATGGAAATGTTCTGTCTCTTGGCTGTATCAAAGCCAGTGTGCTGGTTGTGCAAGATGTTACCACTAGGGGAAGCAGGCTGGAGGCCAAGGAGATCTTTCTGTATTATTTCTTTTTTTTCTCTAGTTGTAGGTTTTCCGCTCTGCCAGCTTTCCGGTGGTTCTGGACGGTGTGCGCTCTGTTTTCCAGTTGTAGTTTTAAAATTGTTGTGATAGGCAACAATTAGGTGTTTACCTTATGCCGCCATCTTGGTTTTCCTCTGTATTATTTCTTGCAACTACATTTGAATCTACATTTGTGTCATGATTAAAAAGCTTAATGAAAAAATAGGGTAGCCCAGGTGGGCCCATTGAACTCAGACTTGAAAGAGGTGGAAGAGACAGACGTGCATTTATTTGGGTAGACAGTGCCCCTGGTAAAGGTCCTACTGCAGAAGATCATGTGGCATGCTCAAGGGGCACCAAGGGACAGTGTGAGTGAAGAGGAGGGCATAGGAGGTGAGTCAGAGGGGTAGCTGGGGCCAGACCCCAAAGGCCCAATAAGGACCTGGGCTTTGACTTTGGTGGTCAGGGGAACAACCTGAGAATAACAGAGTGACATGGGCCGAATTCTGCTTAACAGAATCTGTGACTTTACTAGGTGTGTGCACACTTAGATTGTTGATAGAGTGTGCAGGAGCTTCTCTAAGAGGCATGGGTCACTCAAGCCCTGAGTCTACACTGGCCACCCGTGGAAAGCATATAACACAGTTGAGGATGAGGGTCATAAAGGTGAAGATGGAGGAGCTGCCCAATGATAGTGACCTTAAGCTGCAACGTACTCATAAAAATGACCTTTATGGTGTCCAGAGTGTTTGCATGTATGTCATTGAGGCTTTCCTGTAGCAATGCATTCTGTAGAGGTTTTAAGCACTTGGTCAGGTATTGGGGATCAGTGCCTAGAATCAGCAGTACATGGGGAATATGACTGGCATAGTTCTTACACTCAAAGAGCTCACCATGACAAAAAACAAGTGGGCAAACAAATAAAATAGTGGCATCATAATGAAGGTTATGAAGCAAGCAAAATATGGGCTGGGGATGGTGTGTAAGGAGAGGGGAACAATAATGCTCCCTTAGGTAAGGTGACACTTAGGTTGAAACATACAGTGGGAAGAGTTAGGCTGAGCAGAGGAAACAGCCTGTACGAAGGCCCTGAACTGGAGAGGAGATGGGACAGGGTCCAGAGACACAAGCACTGCCCCCATCACACCATTTATCCCATTTCCCACTTGGCCTCCTCCAAGGACAGCACTCGGTATCTAAGACACATGCCTGTCATTTCTCTTACTCAGAGTCATAGAGTCAGGCTTGGCTAGTTCTTCAGTAGTGCCCAAGAAATAACTGTGATTTCACATATTTTCCTCTGTAAGATACCAGATGCTGGTAAGAATGAGAAATTGTGGGAAATATAAAAAGACTGTCTTTTTTAGTGTAGGTCTATATAATGTGCCTGCTTCCCAAAGCTGCTGACCCACACATGTTATGACTGTGTAGACCAGAAGAGGACAGACATAGCAGCCAGGTTGGTGTCCCAAGCCATGGGAATCGTGATGATGGAGTGAACCAGCTTGGACAAAACATGCATACCATATTTATTAGCTTCCTAGGCCTACCATCGCAAAGTACCACCAACTAGTGGCCTAAAACAACAGAAATGGATTCTCTCACAATTCTGGAATCCAGAAGTCTGGAATTAAGGTGTCATCAATGACATATTCTCTCCAAAGTCTCTAGAGGTGGATCCTTCCTTGCTTCTCCCAGATCCTCATAGCCCCAGGTGATCCTTGGCTTCTGGCATCACTTCAATCTCTGCCTCCATCTCCACATGGCCATCTTCCCTCTGCTTCTGTGTGTCCCTGTGTCTTCCTATGGTGCTTTCCCTATGTCTGTCTTCACATTGTATCCTTCTTCTTATAAGGACACCAGTCATATTGGATTAGGACCCACCCTAATGACCTCATCCTAACTAATTATATCTGCAGTAATTCTATATCCAAATAGGTCACAATCTAAAGTATTTGGGGTAGGACTTCAACACATCTTTTGGGGGGAACACAATTCATCCTGTAACAGGAAAGAAAGAATGGTTGGAAAGGACTGGGCAGCTGCGGAATCAAGTTGCAGATCTTCCACGAGAGAAGCCTTTCTGATCTCTTGCCCTGGATCTGCTAACTCTGACTCACTCCCACTAATATCTTTTTGTTTTGTTTTTTAAATTTTATTTTATTGTTTAAAGTATTAGAAATAGTGTACATATGTCTCCTTTTTTTCCCCATTGACCTTCCCCCGGCCTCCCCTACCCACTTCAGTGTCTTGCGTCCATTAGTTATGCTTATATGCATGCATACAAGTCCTTCAGTTGATCTCTTACCTCTCCCTGCCCCAACCCTCCCCAGCCTTCCCACTGTAATTTGACAGTCTGTTCGATGCTTCTCTGCCTTTGTATCTATCTTTTTGTTCATCAGGTTATGATGTTCTTTATTATCCATAAATGAGTGAGATCATGTGGTATTTTTCTTTCACGGACTGGCTTATTTGACTTAGCATAATGCTCTCCAGTTCCATCCATGCTGCTGCAAATGGTAAGAATTCCTGCTTTTTTATAGGAGTGTAGTATTCCATTGTGTAGATGTACCATAGTTTTCTAATCCACTCATCTGCTGATGGGCATTTAGGCTGTTTCCAAATCTTAGCTATTGTAAATTGTGCTGCTATGAACATAGGGGTGCATATATCCTTTCTGATTGGTGTTTCTGTTTTCTTGGGATATATTCCTAGAAGTGGTATTACTGGGTCAAATGGCAGTTCCATTTTTAAAATTTTGAGGAAATACCATACTGTTTTCCACAATGGCTGCACCAGTCTGCATTCCCACCAGCAGTGCAGGAGGGTTCCTTCTTCGCTGCATCCTCTCCAGCACTTGTCATTTGTTGATTAGTTGATGATAGCCATTCTGACAGGTGTGAGGTGGTACCTCATTGTTGTTTTGATTTACATCTCTCGGATGATTAGTGACTTTGAGCATGTTTTCATGTCTCTTGGCTTTCTGAATGTCCTCTTTCAAAAAGTGTCTATTTAGGTCCTTTGCCCATTTTTTTATTGGATTGTTTATCTTCCTTTTGTTAAGTTGTAGGAGTTCCCTGTAAATGTTGGAGATTAAACCCTTATCAGAGATAACATTGGTAAATATGTTCTCCCATGCAGTGGGCTTTCTTGTTATTTTGTTGATGGTTTCTTTTTATCTCTTGTTATGTCCTTCACTTTGAGATCTAGTTTGTCAGATATAAGTATTGCTACCCCAGCTTTTTTCTTTTTTCACTTCCATTCGCCTGAAATACCTTTTTCCATCCCTTCACCATCAGTCTGTGTGAGTCCTTTTTACTGAGGTGGGTTTCCTGTAGACAGCAGATATATGGTTCATGGTTTCTTATCCACTCAGCTACCCTATGTCTTTTAATTGGGGCATTTAATCCATTTACATTTAAAGTTATTATTGATAGGTACTTGTTTGTTGCCATTTTTATTTTTTATGCCTATGTTCCTTCTTCACTTTCTATTTCTTCTTTTTACAGCAGACCCTTTAGCATTTCTTGCATTGCTGGTGATAAATTCCCTTAGTCCTTTTTTGTCTGTGAAGCTCCTGATTTCACCCTCAATTTTGATTGATAGCCTTGCTGGGTACAGTATTCTTGGATTCAGACTCTTCCTTTGCATGACTTTGTATACTTCATTCCATTCCCTTCTGGCCTGATGTGTTTCTGTTGAGAAATCAGTCGCCAGTCTGATGGAGGACCCTTTGTAGGTAATTTTCTATCTCTGACCGCTATTAAGATTCTTACTTTGTTGTTGGTGTTTGCCAATTTAATTATAATGTGCCTTGGTGTTGGTCTTTTGGGGTTCATTTTGTTTGGGACTCTGTGAGCTTCTTGGACTTGTGTGAGTTTTTTCTTCTCTATATCAGGGAAGTTTTCTGTCATTATTTCTTCAAACAGGTTTTCTATTCCTTGTTCAGTTTCTTCTCCTTCTGGAACCCCTATTATGTGGACGTTGTTTTGTTTCATATTGTCCCAAAGTTCCCTTAGGCTCTCCTCCTGTTTTTTAATTTTTTTTCCCTAGAAGCTGCTCTACTTGGGTATTTTTTCCCACCTTGTCTTCTAGCTCACTGATGCGGTCCTCTGCTTCTTCTAGTCTACTGTTAATGCTTTCTATTGAGTTCTTTATTGCAGTTATGTCATTTTTTACTCCTTCTTGGTTCTTCTTCATTTCCTCTTGATTCTTACACATATTGTTGAATTTGTCTTCCATCCTTTTCAGTGACCTTATGACCATTTCTCTGAATTCTTTCTCTGACATATTGCTTGCCTCCATTCCTTTACTTCCTTTTCTGGTGATGCCTCCTTTTCTTTCGTATGCGGGCTTTTTCTTTGTCTCCCCATGATCTCTCCCCTCCAGGTGTCTGGTTATGTAGCTCTCTCTCTCCTGCATTGACTTAAAGGCACAAAATACAACACAACAAGGCACAATGCACAAGGCACTGAACACAAATGTATTCACGATACTAATAACCCCAAATAAAGGTGACTACCAGAGAAAAGAGAATTAGGGAATTAAAAAAAGTGCAAAATTGATATTGAGAAAAGGGGGGAAAAAAGTAAGAGAGAAAAGAAAGAGAATAAAAAAGAAGGGAGAAAAAAATATTTATATGGGGAGAAAACTCCATTAGAACAACAACTAATCCAAAAAAATGCAAACAGCAAACACCCAGAGATGAATGCAAACTACAGACAACTAATAACAAGTGAGGAGAGAAAAAACAAAAACAAAAACCAGAAACAATCACACAAACAAACAAAAACCAATCTAATCAACAATCAAACAAACAACAGCAATAGGACAGATTAATGGAGAAGAATTGAGATTTCAGAAATAAACCCTTATATTTATGGTCAATTGCTTTTTAACAAAGGTATTAGTTCAGTTGAAAAAGAATGGTCTTCAATAAATGTTGCTGGGATAGTTGGATATCCACACACAGAAAAATGAACTCAGACCCTTACTTCACAACATACACAAAAATTAACCCAAAATAAATCATAGGCTTACAAGTAAGAGCAAAAACTATAAAACTTCTAGAAGAAAACATTGCAGAAAATCTTTGTGACCTTAGGTCAGATGAAGAGTTCTTAGGTATGGGACATAAAGGACAGCATGATACACATGAAGTAATTTATAAATTGGACTGCATCAAAATTAAAAACTTTTGCTCTTCAAAAGATATCATTAAGAAAATGAAAAGGTGCAGCACAGTCTATGAGAAAATATTTGTAAATCTATATCTGAAAAAGGATTTGTATCTAGAATATATAAAGCACTCTTACAATTCAATAATAAGTCAAATAGCTCAATTAAAAATGGCAAAAGACTTTAATAGCTATTTCACCAAGAAAATTTCAAGTGACTAATAAGGGCACAAAAGCATATGTCTACACAAAGACTTGTCTGTGAATGTTTATGACTGGACACTGGGGGCTGACTCTACACCTGTTCTTGCTTCTACCTGAACTACCTAGCCTGATAGAGTGCACTTTGGCTTGTTAAGACTGAGCACTCCTACTTCTCTGTCTCTTTGAAACAAAAAAATATGCGTTGTCACCCTGAACTGTCTTATAAAGAGAAGGAGAGAGAAATGAGAGCATTTACTATGACTGAGCTCCATTCCTGGGACTATTAAAAATCAGTGCAAAACCACAGTAGCTAAGGAGGAGGGAGAAATGTGGTTTACTAAGCTTTGCTGAAAAGAAGGAATTTCTCTCATGGGACAACTTGCTTGGAAATGGAAGGAACTGCAGTTAAGACATGTGATTCTCATTACCAGCTACATCCTTTCAGACAGGAGGCAGATATAATTGGAGCCATTTCTATTTTAATTATAATTCTTTGGCTTTAAAGAAATTGCCAATGGAAATCTGCAAGCCACCACAAATGCCACCATTGCAAATTCCCTGGATTTTAATGTGGCCTGGATTTCCTTCAGGAAGGCTGAGGCCACCGGCCACAATTGATATTTGTTGTTGTTACAGACCTAAAGTTTTCCCCAAACAAAGAATGACTGAGCCCTTCTCTCTCTCTCTTCCTCCTTCTATTTTTCCTTTTGAAACAAGGAGGCAGATCTTTTAGATTTTGCCACCATTCCCCTACAAAACACGATAGAGGGAAGGAAGCCTTTTGTGATGGAGAAGAGAGTGCAGGCTCACAGGGCTTCCTTTTGTTCCCCCACTATATGCCCAGAGGGAGACTCCAGCCTCTCCAGAGTCCCAGGTTCAGGTATCGTTCTGAAAAGTGCTGGAAATTCAAAGACAGGCTCCTGATAAAGTCAAAGAGCACAACCAACACCTGTAAAACCTCTGGAGTTTTAAACCTCCTCTGAGCTGTTTCCCACTCACTACCTTTTAAGTGTCTCCTGTTAAATATGAATGAGAAACCAAGAATCACCTGACAATAGAAGAAAGCCTTTAACATGGAATCTGGAAATCAAATAAACAAATTGAAAAATAAAATTTGGAAACAGAGACAATGCAGAGAAAGAATAATATTATAAAAAATATATTTCATACCCTAGATAGATGAGCTATCACATTTATTAAATAAGAACAGAAGGCTTTAAAAAAGAAGCATTCAAAAGATAAGAGAGAGTACTTAAACATTTAAAATATGATAGAAATTGAAAATTCAGCAGAATATTGAAAAGACAAAGTTAAGGACGTTTCCAAGAAAGAATAAAAGATAGACAGATAGATGACAGACAGACAGAAACAGGAGAAAAAATAATAAAATTAGGGGATTAGTCCTGGAGATCCAACATCAAATAACAAAAGCTCCCAAAAGAGAAAACATAGGGAAGAGAACTCTTAAAGACAAAATCCAAGAGGACATACAGATGGCCAATAGACATGAAAAGATGCTCAAAGTCACTAATCATCGGAGAAATGCACATTAAAACCACAATGAGATATCACCTCACACCTGTCAGAGTGGCTATCTATAATAAAAGCGTAATATGCTAAGTAGACCAGCCGGTCAGGACTATGCCAGGGCTGCGAGGGAAGCCTGGGTCCCAGGTGCCAGAGGGAAGCCGGTGCTGGCAGCCGGGGGGAAGGAAGGCCTGCTCTTGCATGAATTTTGTGCATCGGGCCTCTAGTCATTAATAAATCAACAAATGACAAGTGCTGGTGAGGATGTGGAGAAGAGGGAAACCTTGTGCACTGTTGGTGGGAATCCAGACTGGTGCAGCCACTGTGGAAAACAGTATGGAGTTATCTCAAAAAGCCTGTTTGGCTCAGTGGATAGATCGTTGGCCTGCGGACCAAAGGGTCCCTGGTTCGATTCCAGTCAAGGGCACATACTTCGGTTGGAGGCTCCTCCCCGACCCAGGCCCTGGTCAGGGCCTGCACAGGAGGCAACCAATCGATATGTTTCTCTCACATCGATGTTTCTCTCTGTCTTTCCCTTTCTCTTTCACTCTCCCTTAAAAAAAAAATCAATGGAAAAATATCCTCAGGTGAGGATATTAAAAAAAAAAAAAAAGGAACTGCCTTATGATCCAGCAATTCCACTTCTGGGAATTTATCCGAAGAAACCCGAAACACTTTCAAAAGAATATTTGCATCCCTTTGTTCATTGCAACGATATTTACAGTAGCCAAGATTTGGAAGCAGCCCAAGTGCCTATCAGCAAATGAGTGGATAAAAAAGCAGCGGTAGCCCTGGCCAGTGATGTTCTGGTTAGGGCATTGGCCTGCTCACGGAAGGCTTGCAGGTTCAATTCCCAGTCAAGGGCACAGAACTGGGTTGCGGGTTCACTCTCCACCTCCAGTCAGGGTGTGTGTGGGAGCAACCAGTCAATATCTCTCTCACACATTGATGTTTCTCTCTCTCTCTCTCTCTCTCTCTCTCTCTCTCTCTCTCTCTCTCTCTTGCTCTTTCTGCCCCCCTGACCAGGAATAGGAACTGGCAGCCTTTTGGTGCACAAGACAACCGATGTCCAGCCAACTGAGCCACACCGGCCAGGCCATGAGAAAATCTTAAAGGCAGCTGGGGTGGGAGGGTGAAGGGATGTTATGAACAGAGAGACAAAGGTAAAAATAGCAGACTTCTCACTAGACACAATAGAAGCGAGACGACACAGAGCATCTTTCAACCTTAAATTCTGTACCCAATGAAAATACCTTTCAAAAATGAAGGAAAAATAGCCCGGCCAGAGTGGCTCAGTGGTTGAGCATCGACCTATGAACCAGGAGGTCATGGTTCGATTCCCAGTCAGGGCACCTGCCGGGTTGTGGGCTTGATCCCCAGTAGGAGGCATGCAGGAGGAAGCCGATCAATTATTCTCTCTCATCATTGATGTTTCTGTCTCTCTCCCTCTCCCTTCCTCTCTGAAATCAATAAAAAAAATATATTTTTTAAATGAGGGGAAATTAAAGATGCATCATCAGACCTGCACTATAAAAAATGTTAAAGGACATCCTTCAGGAGGAAGGGAAAGGATGTTAGAGGTAAATCTAGATCTATGCAAAGGAGTAAAAAGCATGGGTAAATATATGAGTGCAGTGTAAGGGCCTGACAGGTTGTTTTTCTTATTGCAATGCAAGTGCCTGAATTAAGCTTTGTATTGCTGAAACATCCACTTTGCAGATAGTAATCTCGAATAAACACATTGCCAACCACAGGACCAGATAAAGAGCCAGCCCACAGCACCCCAAGTTTTCTTTGTTTTAGAGATCTGGTTGATTTAGACAACTGATTGTTTGGCTGCTTGTTTTTCACTTCCTGCACTTTAATTTCCACTTTTATGTTTTAGATTCACCAATAAATAGTGAACACTTTGAAACCCTAGGCCCCCTACCTTTGGCTCCAATAAAATAGAACCCAAGTCTCACGTTCTCTCTCTACTGCGGCATTGCTGTGTGACCCCAGGTGTGCCGTGGTACCCTTCAGGATTTGTGAGTAACAAGGCTGGCTTTCAAAGTTTCCTGATGATTATTGATGAGTGCATCTTGCAGTCATAATAAGAACCACAGGGCCGGTCCAGCCATAACATTGGTTCCAAAGGGGAGATGTCTGTGGGGCGTCCACTGCGCCAGGGTGAGTGCCACAGGCATTGCCGGCTGATAACATCACCATCCATAGGCTGAGACTGGCAAGAAACAAAAAGATTTTACTATGTATGTATTTGTATTTACATCTCTTTTTAAAATAAATGATGATTTAACAAAAGTAATAACATTATATGATGGGATTTATAAAAAATGTATAAAATGGCCCTTTCCAATTTGGCTCAGTGGATAGAGTCGTCGGCCTGGGGACTGAAGGGTCCCCAGTTCGATTCTGGTCAAGGGCACGTACCTCGGTTGCAGGCTTCTCCCCGGCCTGGGCCCTGGTCAGAGAAAACAAAATAAAGCAGGAGGCAACCAATTGATGTGTTTCTCTCACATCGATGTTTCTCTCTGTCTTTCCCTCTCTCTTCCACTCTAAAAAAGATCAATGGCAAAATATCCTTGGGTGAAGATTAACAAAAAACAGAATAAAACAAAAAAGTATAAAATGGATGTCATAACTGCTAGCAGGGGAGAAATGTAAGTGAAGTATTGTGAGATTCTTATACTATATGTGATGTAATATAATATCACCTGAAGGTAGATTGTGATAAGTTAAAGATATATGATATAAACCCTAAAGCAACTACTAGACATTAAATAAGAAAAAAATCATGAACTTGAAGACACAATAGAAACTGCCCAAAATGAAACACAGAGAGGAAAAAGACTGAAATAGGTGAACAGAGCATCAGCAAACTGTGGAATAAGTTCAAGTGATCAAATAAACACACAATTGGAGTCCCTGGAAAAAAAGGGGACAGAAAAAAAAAATCTGTAAAAACAATGGCCAAAATTTTTCTGAATTTGATAAAATGTATAGACCCACAGGTCTAAAAAACTCAATAAAATCCAAGCACACACACAAAAAATTACACCAAGGCACATCACAATCAAATTTCTCAAAACCGATGATAAAGACAAAATCTTAAAGGTGTCTGGAAGAAAAAAAAAAGACATTACGTAAGAAAAAAAATGATAACCAGATTTCTCATTGGAAAAAATGCAAGCTAGAAGACATTACAGTAACATCTTTAAAGTATTGGGGGGAAATCTGTCAACCTAAAATTCTTTACTCAAAAGCAAAATAGAGCTTTTTCCAGACAAACAAAAACTGAAAGAATCCATCATTAGTTGCACATACTAAAGAAATGTTTAAGGAAATCCTTTAGGACGGAATACAATAACAACAGATGGAAAACTGGATTTACTCAAAGAAATGAAGAACATAAAAACAGTAATTGCATGGGTAAATATAAAGAACGTTTTAATCTTTTAAATCGCATTACAAGATAATTGACTCCTTAAGCAAAAATAATAACATAGGAGAAGTCATGTGAGGATGGAGGAGGGGCCACATGAAGATTGAAGGGATGTGGCCAGGAGCCCCCAGAAGCTGAAGAGGCGGGAAGGACCCTCGCCTGGAGCCCTTCGAGGGAGCACAGCCCAGACACCCTGATTCAGATTCTGGCCCCAGAACGGGGAGAGCACTTGTTCCTGTTTGTTTAGGCCAGTCTGTAGTTATTGCAGCAGCAGCCTCAGGAAATAGACCCCTCCTTTTGGGGCTTTGACTGGATTCTGGGAACAGCTGAGCCTTGTAGTCTGGCAGGGGAGAACCCCTAGACCTCTCAATGCAGGGGCTCACAGGGAGACCCTGTCTCCCGCTCCCCCGGGGCTCCTCAGCAGTGACAGTGCAGTGGACACGCCAGGGCAGGCTGTTTGGTGGGAAGTGCAGGCTACATGGCTCAGGGACTCCTCACCGCCTTGCTGAGCCCCCAGCTGCAGGATGATGCAGGGCCTGTGTCTGTTGCCCATTTGGATTCAAGGTACCCCCTTATTTCTGAGTGGAGCGCCTGGCAGGATGTCCCTGCAGCATGTGGAGGAAAGAGCAGAGGGCTCCCATCCTAGAGGCTGAGTACAAGTCCTGGCCACCTCAGCCCAGCTTGTGCCCTGAAGGGACCTCTGGTAATACAGCGACAGTTACAAATACACAGAGGGCCCTGGCGCCTCCTGGGTTCACGAAAATGGGGACCACACACATCAGCTGCCGAGACCGTCCTGATTCCCAATCCAGCTCTGCTCCTTCCCAGCTGAGGGAAGCGCCAAGGCCTGGTTCTGACCTATGAAATGCCTTCCAGGTACTGCACAGGCCCCTGCGGAACTCTTGCATGGACTCTGGACAGTCCACTGCTCTCCTTTTCAATGCGAGCTGTCACAGTCCTAGCAGGAAAGAGATGGCACGCACAAACCATTTTCTGGAAGGACTTTGGCAAAGGGACTGTTGACAGGTGTGAGAGCAGGGGCAGACAGCCAACCAGGGAGGTGGCACCCCGGAAACAGACCATCCAAGGTCTCAAGGGGGTGGGACCACATGAACACCCAAGAGTGGGCACCTGAACAAGGGGCGGGGCCATGTGATTATGTGAGATTAGGCAAGGGAACAAAGGGGTGGGGCCATGTAAACACGTTGGAGAAATCACATGAGGACAGAACAGGGGCCATGTGAAGATTGAAGGGATGTGGCCAAGAGTCCCCAGAAGCTGAAGAGGCAGGAAGGACCCTGACCTGGAGCCCTTTGAGGGAGCACAGCCCCAGACACCCTGATTTCAGATTCTGGCCCCAGAATGGGGAGAGCACGTGTTCCTGTTCGTTTAGGCCAGTCTGTAGTCATCACACAGCAGCCTCAGGTGTGCCCACTGCACTGTCACTGCCGAGGAGCCCCCGGGGGAGCCTCCTTTTGGGGCCTTGACGGGGTTCTGGGAACAGCTGAGCCCTGTGCTCTGGCAGGGGTGACCCCTTAGACCTGTCACTGCAGGGGCTCACAGGGACATTCATCCCTGTGTCTGTGCCTCAGTCCTGTTTCCTGCTCCCCGAGGCTCCTCGGCAGTGATGTGCAGTGGGCACACCAGGGCAGGCTGCTTGGTGGGAAGTGCAGGCTACATGGCTCAGGGGCTCCTCGCCGCCTTGCCAAGCCCCCAGCTGCAGGATGATGCAGGGCACTCTCCAGCTCTGTCCTTACCTCCTAGGCCTTCCCCCTAATGAGTCCAGCCTGGGCCTCCACTTCCTGGAGCACCTGGGTTGACAGGAGCCAGCAACTTGTTGTCATGCCCATATTCTAGATGCCAAAACTGAGGCTCAGAGAGGGGGAGCAGAGGTCTCTATCCCCAGCCCACCTCCCCCTCAACTCAGCCCAGCTCACAGGCGGCTCCCCCAGATGCCATGGTGTCGGAGGAGGAGGAGGAGATTTCTGAGAAGCAATCCAAAAATACACACCAACTGGCCCTTCCTTCCTCATTCCCTCTCTCCAGTTTCAAAACTTCTTTTTGTGCAAGTAGGTGGGGGCCTCTTCCTGGCCAGGCAGCTGAGAGCAAAGGAGGTCAAGGAGGAAGAGGGTCCAGGTAGTGGGTTCTGGGACCCCAACCTCACCCAGCAGATTTCCTGGACCTGGGCTCCATTGCCCTCCTACAGTTCCCAGACCAGGCGGGCTGTTCCCTGCCTCCCTGCCTTCGCACATGCAGTTCCCTCCACCTTGAATGCCCTTCCTCATCCTTCAAATCTCAGCTCAGCTTTAACTCCACTGGAGAACCTTCCCTGAGTCACTTGGGGTTCCCCCTGCATCCTGCACCCACTCTAGTCACAGCTGTTTTCTGGATGATGCTCTTATGGGGCGGTGAGGTCTTGGCGATGCTAGCTTTGCCTTTGTACTCCAGCCCCTGGCGCAGACAGGTGCTCAGTAAATCCAGAAGGAAGGGAAGGAGGGAGGGAGGGAGGGAAGGGAGCAAAGAAACACCTCTCATAGGATTGGAGAGATTTTGGATTGTGAGCACCAGGGACAAGGCTGGGAATGGAGCAAAGCCCACTCCCTGCCACCTCCACCTGAGCCTGGGCTCCAGCACCTTCTGCCGCATCTGATTTGGAGCCGGCTCAGGGGTCCTCTCCATACCCACAGGTCTGTGTCTGTTGCCCATTTGGATGCAAGGTAATGACACCAGGATACAGAAGTGCACTTGACTTCACAAGGAGCTAGTGTGTTAGGGAGAAAGGCCTCCATTCTCAGAAATCCAGGACTGTGCAAACTTGCAAGGACCTGAGGGCTGACCTTAAGCAGGGATTTTCAAACTATTTTCACACCGAATACTTTCTGCACACAAAGCCTTACCTGAGGGCCATTATATAAAACAGATGGAAACTAAACAACTACAACAAAAAAGCCACACCATATATTGTGAAGTTTAGAAGTAAAACATACGACAATAGTACAAAGACCTGGAGGGGAGAGATAGAACTATACTATTGTAAGGTCCTTATAATGTATATGAAGTAGTATAATGTTCCTTGACACAGTAAAGATATATATGATAAACCCTAAAGCAAGCACTAAAATAATATAACAAAGAGTTACAGCTACTAAGGCAACAAATGAGATAAGGTGGAATAAAGAAATACTCAGCCCTAAAGAAAGCAGAGAAAGAGAGGTGAAAACACAAAGAACCAATGGGACAAATAGAAAACAAATATCAAAATGAGAGACTTAACTATAACCAACCAATAATCACATTACATGTGATTGTAAAAAAAAAAAAAAAAAAGCAAGTCTCAACTACAATTAATTAGAATACAATAGCAGAATGATTTCTGGAAAGCCTCAAATATATGAAAATTGAATATTTGAAAACTGGCAAATATGCACATGAAAAGATGCCCAACACCGTTAGCAGGTTAATTAAGGAAATGCAATTAAAATCACAAGATACCTCTATACCTATTAGAATGGCTAATAATTACAAAGACTGACCACACCAACTATTGGTGAGAATGCAGAGAAACTGGAACTCTTGTGGGAATATAGAATGGTACAAACACTTTGAAAAACAGTTCAGCAGTTTCTTAAAAAGTTAAACATAAACCTACCACATTACCCAACCATTTCACTACTACGCATTTACCCAAAGGTAAAGAAAAAAATGCACATGCAAAGACTTTTACACAAATGTTTATGGCAGCTTTAATTATAATAACCCTTAACTGGAAACAACTAAATTGTCCACCAACAGATGAATGGATAAACAAATCATGGTATATCTATAAGGCGGAATATTACTCAGCAATAAAAAGGAATAAACTGTGGATTCATGCTACAAGATGGATGAATCTCAGAATTAGTATAGTAAGTGAAAAAAACCAGACCCTTCCAAAAAAGTATCAATTGTGTGATTCCATTTATTAAAAATTTTAGAAAATGAAAACAAATCTATCTATAGTGATAGAAAGCAATCATTTATTGCATGAAGAAAAGGATGTGGGGAGGGATAGGAGAGAAGTATTACAAAAGGACATAAGGAAATTTGAGGGCATGACTAATTTTTCACTATTTATTGATGATGGCTTACACCTTCATCCATATGCCAAAGCTTACCAATTGGTACACTTTAAATGTGTGCAGGATCTTGTGTGGCAACTTTATTTCTATAAAACTGTTAAATATGAAATACAGGAAGATTTGCATAAATGTACATGATGTAATGACAACACTTTAAAAAGTTGTTTCTTAGAAAGGAAGAAAATAATTTTAAAAGTCATCCATGGGAAAAAAAACCTTGGAAAGGGAACTTCTTTATTTTCCCTTCCATTCCCAATTTACTGTCTTACTCTGGCTCCAGAGAAACAAATCAAAGAGGAAATAAGATTGGTTGCAATTGGATTCTTTTAAAATGATAATTCAATAATATTTCCTCTCAAGGGATTGAAAATACAGTGCCCACTGAAGCTGCCTGGCACTTATCTAAATTTCATTTCACCCATTGTAAAGTAGCAGGAGACAGCATGATTTATACCTATGTCAAGAGAACGAGGAAGGCTTGTAGTAGTAGTATCCTACTAAGGAACAAGTCAGGGCTGCTACAAAAACACATCCAGTATTTTCCATCACCTGTAGGATGAGATCATTCACCATCTTGCTCCTACTGACCATTTCCAGACTCAATTTTCATCCCATCCTTAGTAATCATTGCTCAGCTTCATCCAAGCAGATTGACTCATTGTTCCACCAGTAGACCTTGAGATTTCCCTACCACCAGCCTGGGAACACATCCCTTGCTAATGCCTCTTTAGTGTTCTGCTCAACCCTTACCCATCTGCTGTGATCCTATTATCCTAAGTGAATGTCCCACTTATGAACGGCTAGAGCACTTGTTGTCTATACCATCCATTGGTTGATAGTTATTTTCTTTTAGCATGTTGAAGGTATCATTCCATTGTCTTCCAGATTCCATTGTTTCTGCTTAGAAGTTTGCTGTAAATCTATGGCTTAATATCTTTAATCAATTTTTGAATACTGTCAATTATTAACTCTTCAAATACTTCTTAGTGGTTTTTGAAGCCTGGTGTCATTTGATCACATTTTAACCAAGACATTCACCATCCTGAAATCCTTCCTTGGGAGCCTCTATTGTATAAAATATGCTCATTTCTTCCAAGTTAACCTCCTTTGCCTGTAACCAGCAAGCGCCAGACTCCAGATCCTCTGTGCCCTGGGAGCTGGCATGAACAGCACATGTTTATGAACTGCTGACGATGTCCCTAACCATCAGATACACTGCCTATAGCTAGCTTCTCTACTCAAACTGGGGTCATCACACCCACCGACCTGCTAGGATGTGCATAGAACCCGTGGCTCTATGCAAGCTTCTTAGAGCTCTAGGGGGTTTCGTGTTTTTAAATCCAACATAGTTAATGTTTAGATGTTGCTAAATTTTAAAAAAAGATTTTCCAATTCCATTAAGATTTTTCTGAGTTACTGTCTCCTCTTTCCTTGTTCTTGATTTTATTTTCTGCCATTAGCCTGTATTGCTTTTAAACAATCCAGATGCTGTCCACTCCCAGCCCCGATTGTCCTGGGTGGAACTTGGTCTGAGAACCACTGGTGCTGTGAGATATATATATATATAATCAGGTGCCATCATGGTCTTATCTGAGGCAGAACTCTGTGAGTGTCCCCACCCCTGGTCTGATTCATTGTCACGTTGGCTTTAACATGCTATAACCATGGAGCATTTAAACAAAAAAATGGGCTTTTTGTCATGCCCAAACCTCACCCGTCATAAAAACACCTTCCCTGCAGTTATTCCTTCATCTCTCCCTGCCCTTTCTCAGCCAGACTTCTTGAAAGAAATGTCAACATGTGCTCCTTCCATTTCTTCACACCTGGCCTGATTGCAATCTGCTTTCTGTACCCCACGCCCAGCCTTCCTAAGCATCTTTCACCAGCTCTCACACTTGCCCCCTCTGGTCTCCTCCAGCATGCAGGGACAGCATCCCATACCACAGACCCACCCCCCTTCTCTTCCCTTATTTCTCTGCCCTCCACTCTCTTTCTGCCCCCTCTTTTTGTTTCCTCCCAGTTTTGTTGATGGTCCTGGGGGCTTTGTCCCCACTCATTCTTAAGACTCTTGTGGCTTTGCTGACCCCCCCTCATGGGGGAGAGCTGGGGATGAAGAAAGAAGACTGCATAGGTCAGGAGAGTGGGCCAGGCCTTGGATCAGACCCTAAGCAGATTGCTGGGAAAATGAAGGCAGCTGGAGGAGAGTGGGGACACTAAGAACAAGCCTGCCGCTTCCAGATGTGATGCCCAAATACTGACGGGTCAGTTTTGCTTGCGGATCCAGAATAGGAGAAATGTAAAGTATACAAGGCAAATGTTCCCACAGATCAGTGGTTATAACATCTGATATTGCATGCAAGCACAGAGCAATATATCAACCGGGATTGCTGAGTAAGGCTTTGCTGTCTTGAAGTGCCTTGAGGAGTGTAATTTATATGTTGAGACGTCCCCTCCGGGGGAAAGAACCATGCAGATGTGTTTGTTCCAGTTTGCTTTATACATGTGTATGTATATGTACAGAGGAGGGACAAAGGCCACTGCGCTTCTGTGGTTGCTGGTTCCAACACCAGGACCTATTAACCACGACTACGTCCAATTGCCAGTCTCAGCCTGGAAATCTTCTCCCTCCTGCCACGACTCGCCCTCCTTCCCGGCAGAGCTTGCAGCTGCCTTTCCCAGCAAGTCTCCCACCACCTGGTGCCTGCCCCTTGTGCAGGAATGTCTGGTTATTCCCACTTCCTTCTGTGGTGGCTCATACAAACCTCCTTTCTTCAGCCGGTCTGTAGGTGTTTTGAAGAGAGGGCTTGATCCTCAAGGCATCCAGCAAAGCACCCCACCTGCTTCGAGCCCTGGGTATTTGTGAACCAAAGTTTGCTCATCAATTCCTTTAGGAGGGCGGGGATTCCTGCAGAAGGTTGGCCGCTCACCCCAACCTCAGCCACCCAGTCAGTAAGAAGAGCCACATGAGAGCACTGATGTGGCTCCTTACCAGCCCCATACCAGGCAAGTAATTCTCTGCTCCAAATGCAGGTAAAAGGAGAGAGGAGAGCACTTAGGCCATCCTGTCTCTCACTGCAGCACATCCAGCCCATGGGAATGTGGGGGCCAGGCTGTTCTGGACTGGGGCCATGTAATGGTCCAACCTCGGCCAGCTCAGGCTGGGGGTGCGTGTGTGTGTGTGTGTGTGTGTGTGTGTGTGTGTGTGTGTTTTGAAAGATCCAGCGCTTAAACACTGGATATTACACTGCAGCATTCCAGTCATGCCTACCATCCAAATTCATTTCTAGTCCATTTCTTCTCCCTTGAAGTTAAGCTCCCTTGAAGTTCAAGCCCCAAGGACTTTACCACCCGTGACCCTGCTTGTAGCCGACTTCTACTTACCTCCTCATCCCACCGTGACTTTAGTGTAGGGAGCGGTTATAGGGTTAAGCCTCGGACTGACCTGCTGGCAAAGCCGAAAACAAGTCCCAGCTTAGAGGGCACAGCCCTCTTAGCATAATTAAGCTTGACCTCATGACACTCCCTAGATCCTCCCTGGGTAGCTAATGGGCTGTGGGAGGTGCAGCAAGTGCTGCCAAAACAAGTGAAATTTATAAGAACATTGTAACTATGGTGACCACTACCTTGTTTACCTCTGACTATAAAATAAAGGCTCAGCTTGCCCTCTGGATCTGTTCTGTGGTCTCAGCCAGGCACAGAAGATCCACCTAGACCAGTGGTCAGCAAACCGTGGCTCGCGAGCCACATGCGGCTCTTTGGCCCCTTGAGTGTGGCTGTTCCACAAAATACCACGTGTGGGCGCGCACGTACAGTGCGATTGAAACTTTGTGGCCCATGCACAGAAGTCGGTTTTCGGCCTGGGCAAGTCTATTTTGAAGAAGTGGCGTTAGAAGAAGTGGGGGTGTCGGTCGCATGTGGCTCGCGAGCCGCGGTTTGCCGACCACTGACCTAGATCCAGCTTATTCTCTTTGTCTGTCTTTTCTTCATCCTTCACCGGCCCTCCCTCAGGCTCGCCGAACCCTTGGCTGTGCTGGCGCAGCACACTTTAGCATGTAACTGACCTGGTCCTCTCCACCCTCTTCCTGTTGCTTCTGCATCAAGATGAGCCACCACACTCTAGTTTCTCAGTTTTTCATCATCTCAACAGCCATCTTCTCCCTCCTCACATGTCAGTGGCCCAACTCCAGATCTTACTTTCCCAAATGAATGCACCGCCTTCAGAAGCTTGCTTGGCACCTCCATCTCCCGTGCTTCCTGCTCTCTACAGAATCCCAGCTCCAGAATAGAAGTAAATACATTTTTATACACTGGGTGGTTTGTCATAGCAACCAATACGACATCCTTTGACCCATATTCATATCTAGAAACCCGAGTGTGAGCAGGGGTGGCAGCGACTCCTCTGGCTTGGCCTGTGTTCCCACGTGTCTGGGGCTGACGCCCTAGATGGTGAAGCCACTGCACCCAGAATGGAAACCACTCGCTGTTTCAAGCAGAGAGGAGCTGTGTACCAAGGTGTTACAAGAGTTGGGGTTGGTCAGGGGTTGCCAGATGAGAAAAACAGATTAGGGAAGCTCTAAGGGCTGAGTTATAAAACATGACCAGCATGCATAGCCAATCATATTTGACAATCTCAGACGAAAGACCTTGAAGGAGCCACCGGAGACCATTCAGTGCTCGCTTGGCAATCCCACTTGAGTTCCACAGATAAAGAAATAATAGTGATAGTAATAATGATAACAATTAGTGTTTTCATGTAAAGGGTTTTCTAGACACTTAGGAAACACAACTTCACTTATTCCTCAGGACAAACCTAGGAAGGTAATTACTATTATTACCTTCACTTTCCAGAAGAGAAAACAGACTCACCAGGTAAACTCACCTGCGCTAGGCGCCTGGCCAGGAAGGGCAGTGCCGGGGGGAGGGCCTGTGCATTATGCTCCTGGCCCGGTGTGATTTCCATTCCACTCCACCGCACAGCAGATAAGCTCAGTCAGAAATGCGCTAGTAAAATGAGATTTAAGATCTGAAAGAGTGGTGCATATCTTTTCCCCTTTTCAAGTTCAGAGCCCAAGAGCAGAGCCTTTGCTTTGAAAATACTTGTGGTGTTAGATTGAAATGCCAAGGAGAGAGGGTGAAGAGCAGACCACAAATGGAAAAACAGAAGCTGTGAAAACAGTGTCGCCAGTGCATCTCTAGGCTCAGACAGAGGCAAGCTGACGGGCCAACAGATGCGAGAGCCTGGGGGAAGGAGAATGGCAGTTCCCGCATTAGGAGACAATGCGTCCTGGAGAAGAAAAGAGACCTAGAGACCAGGAGGCTAAAGAGATAAAAAACGAGCTGAGACCAGGGAGAGAAGTCAGAGGAGTTTAGAGGTCCTGGGCAAGAGGGCAGCCTGGGCTTGATATTTGAGAACAAGCCCTCGGATAAGGGGAAAGGGCTGAGGAGAACACCAGCCTCTTAGCGGAAAGGGCCCTGGAAAAGCCAATGGCTCCATGACGAGAGAGGGACATACAGCTGCAGAAGGCCCTGGGGATGAGGCCGGTGATGCTCACGAGCCTTGAGGGAACAGAGCAAGCTGCAAGGGGTGAAGTAGGGAGAACAAAGTGCTAAGCGAATTTGAAAGGGATGCTCAGGAACTTAAAGAGAGACCACCAAGTCTGCCCAGTATCTGCAGGCAGAATCTCGGCTAAGAAACCTTCGCCTCTTCATCACCACTCTGAGTCTTCTGGTGTCCTACTTCCTGCATCCCCCAGCCACACACACACACACCCCCGCCCCAGGCTGTGCTCCCACCCTTCATCTCCCCATGTGCATGCAGCCTATTCCTTCCCCACTGCTCATCCAAACGCATCATTGACAGTGCTGCTGGGTGTGTTGCCACCCCGCGTCCCCCAAATCCCCTCACAGCACCCCCTCATTCCACCCTCCCAGCAGGAACACCCCCAACTCATTATCTGTGGATTCCTTGGGTCCTTGGAATGTCCCTCAAATATATGATTCTTGATCCCAGTGTGACGCCACTAGATTGTGAGTGCTCTGAATCATGTCTTATTCATCTTGCACAGTGCCCCGGACCGCAAAGATGGTCATTTAGATGCTAACAATAGCAGTTTATCAACTCTACCAAAACGGAAATAGCTGATAGTAGTGTAATAGCCAAAAGCGAGTGCTGAAACAATCCAGTTAAAAATCATATTCTTCTTGTGCCCTCTTGTGGAGAAGAGGGCAAAGAACATTTAGTTCTTATTAGAACTCAGAGGTATAATTCTTATGGGAAATATGGGTATAGCCAAAATCTATTCCTGGGTGTCACTAATGTACTTTTTTGAAATTGGTATACCTCGAAATGTTCTAAGTGCCCCTCCAAAGCCAACAATGCCATTTTGGTAGGGAGCCCCAAGTCCAGACCAAGCCCCATGTGGGTCCTGTTAGTCAGCAATTTCGCAATTTTTATAAGTCGGCTGACAGATGTGGGGGCCAGGGCTCTGGAAGAGGATGATGGTGGGATAAACATAGGAACAGAGTCAGGCTGAACTCTTGAGGAATGCCAGAGTGCCTTGAGCTCTGAGGGGCAAAGTACACCTGGTGAATTTAGGAAGATGGTCTTGAGTGGGGGTGGGGGTGGGATGTTCAAGGAGCAGATGCTCTTGGGAGAACTCGGGGGTGGGAGTGGGAGGGGGGAAGTGGAGGGTTAAGCAAAGGCCAGGTGTTGGGTTACGGCTACTGTTACCATGAGGTAGATGTGGTAACAGTAAAGGCAGACGGGCTAAGCACGCATGTGCTTCACTACCCTGTGGATATGCGTTACTCTGTCCTCATTTTTCAGGTACAGTCTATACAGAGGACCTCTCCCAAAGGCCATGGGAAGGGGAGAGTTGATTGTCTGTCTATTCCATCCATTGAAACAGAAATCACCTTGGCTGGGCTGAGGTGGAAGCTAGGTGGTCAGGCCCGTCTTTGAGAATTCAGGACCTTGGTGGACTCTGTCAGTGGGAGGCATTCTTGGCGTGTAGAGGGTCTACTCTTCCACCGGTTCAGCCGAGGTCCTTATTTCTGCCCTACCCCTCCTTACTTCCTACTCAACCATTTGCTCTCTTGAAGGTCCCCACCTACTCCAACTCCTCGGCATCAGTTTCATCCAACCATGGCCTTAGTCCTCTAGTGGAAAATGACCACATTTCCCCCACCTTGGCCAGAGGTCCTTTTCAGTGAAGTTTTGCTGTTGGTTGTTGCCTCTTTGTTTAACACTAACTGTCCCCTTTTATTGCGAAGCAGCTTCCAGTCAGTTTTCAGTAGCAGTGTCTGCACCCCATTCCCCTCCCTTTTAAAAATATTTTTTTATTAATTTCAGAAAGGAAGAGAGAAGGAGAGAGATAGAAACATCAATGATGAGAGAATCATCAATTGGCTGACTCCTGCACGCCCCACACTGGGGATTGAGCCTGCAACCTGGGCATGTGCCCTGACTGGGAAGCGAATCGTGACCTCCTAGTTCATAGGCCAACTCTCAATCACTGAGCCACGCCGGCCGGGCCCATCTCTTTCCCTTTTATTCTGTTTATTCTATCAGGGTTTTCTTGACCTCTTACCTCAATCCTATAGCTTTCACTGCCCTCTGCCTCCCTCGCCCTTCCTGACCCTCAGCCCTAACACTGACTCCCCATTCTCCAGGGAAGACATGTGGGGCTCTCCTCCCTGCCTGAGCTCTGTCTATCCACCCTCATCTCACACATCACTCCCCACAAGTACCGTGGGCCCAGCCACTCTACCACGTCAGGTTCCTGGACAGGCTCTCCTCTTCCTGGCCTGTGTGCCTACAATGCATCCTCCATTGCAGATGCTGGCCTGACTCAGCTTGTGTCACTTCCTTCAGGAATTCTTTCCTGGCTAAACCACCCAGACTGGATTCCCTGCCCCTCCTTTCATTCCCACCATGTCTCAATTATGTACAGGCACAATTCTAGGAACTGGTAAACAAAAGGCAAAAGAGCAAATCCCTGTCTTCATGGTGCTTACATTTTAGAGACGGAGACATACCATATACATAATATGCTAGAGAGGGCTAAGGAAAATATAATAAAGCAGAAAAGCAAAACAGGAAGTCTGTGGGCCAGGAGGAGTAGCATTTGAAGTGAATGCTGGGAGGTGTGATCTGAGTAAAGTGAGGGACTCTCACCTCTGGGCGTTTACTTCAGCCTGTGCAGCCTTCATCACAGCTTGGACTGGGATGGTAGAAACCTTTCCTCTGGGATACCAGGCCCAGGGAACTGGGGTGGTGGTGAGAGGGGTCAGGGGGAGGGAGCACAAGAGGCCTCTGAGGCCACCGCAGTGCTGCACCTGATGATGAATGTCTGCCATGTGGTGAATCTGACAGCACAATTGAGTTGGGATTAGCTAGTCACACCAGGCTTTGCATGTCTTGAGGTCAGGTTCTATACCTGTCAGCTGCAGCCCCCTCACCCTCCTTTCCCTCCATCCACAGCTTAGTAGGCTGGGGAAGCCCAAATACCTAAGGGCAGGCCTAACCCATGACCTTGGTCTAGGACAAGAGCAGCGATAAACAAGCCAGGCAGGTTTTCCTTTTGGGGCGTTCTGAGTATGTCAAGAGCCTCAGTAATAGGACCAGACACAAAAAGAGACAGGAATTGAGTGCCTTTAGCAGCAGAGTCCAGAGGTGCAGAGCATGGAGCTCCTGTTGCAGGCGAGAGAACCATTTCTAGAACTCTTATGGGGAGGATGACATTCCAACTTCTGAACGTTAGTGCTCTGCTAGCCCTGGCTAGGAGCAGCACTCAGACTTGCCATGAAGGCCTGGGGTTCAGGTTTTCTTGCATTTTTATAAGGCATGGCCACATGACCAAAATTCCTGTCTTCCTTTTCTTTATGAGATCTCACGCTCACCACAATTGTGCCATTACGAGAGGGAGCTAAATGAGTCTGCTCATAACAGCCTAGAGGGTGTTACTTACCAACACAGCTACCTACACATGTGAGGAGCTCAATCCGCCTTTAAGAATGAGGAATAAAGTCAGTGGTGGCCTTGATGGTGTGCACCAGGAATAGCTCGCCAAGGCCTCTCTGTGCCCATGACTATAACTGCCATGCCTCCAGGATACCTAACTCTGCCAGCACTGGGAAGCTGCCTAGTGAAATCATTTAGAGCCTGTAGAATTCTGATGTCCCTTAACCGCTATGGAGCCTGGGGCATGCTCTTTTGCCTCTTTGAGCCTCAGCTTCTGGCTCTCTAATTTGACCATCAGAATAGCACCTACCCCAAATAGTAAGGATTAAATAAAATGACGCACATTAAATGTATAACACAGTATCTGCCTCATACTGAATGTTCAATAAATGTCATCTATTTTTATTTGATGAGCATGTCTAGCTAGTTGATAGTTAAAATGAGAACAAATATATAATGTCATTTTGACAGACTCATCTTAATATGACACCATGGATACTTTTTGCTAATTTGCAGACATCCCAGTGGAGCTGGTGTTAAGCATTGCTACCATTGGTCCAACTTTTATTTATTTATTTATTTATTTATTTATTTATTTATTTTTAAATATATTTTATTGATTTTTTACAGAGAGGAAGAGAGAGGGATAGACAGTTAGAAACATCGATGATAGAGAAACATCGATCAGCTGCCTCTTGCACACCCCCTACTGGGGATGTGCCCGCAGCCAAGGTACATGCCCTTGACTGGAATCGAACCTGGGACCCTTGAGTCTGCAGGCCGACGCTCTATCCACTGAGCCAAACCGGTTTCGGCTGGTCCAACTTTTCTTAAATGCCATGCATTGTACTAAGTAAACTCTTATATATAACTGGAGGCCTGATGCACGAAATTCATGCAAAGGGCTCAGTCCTCGCAGCCCTGGCTGCCTCAGCCCTCATGGCCTCGGCTGCCTGGTGGCCCCGCAGCCCTGCCCACTGGTCGTTCCAGAAGGTCGTTCCACCATCCGGTCTGATTAGCATATTAGCTCTTTATTATATAGGATTACTTAATATAATCTCCACAATAACCCAGTGAAGAAGATTTAATTATCCTCTATTTCATAAATGAGGAAACCAAGGCTCGGAGAAATGAAGGGACCTGTCTCACTTCTAATGAGTGGCTCAGCTGGTTTTCCATTTCCTGGCATATTAAATAGTGAAAAATGTTGCAGGCTGATTTCATAAATAGCATGAGTATACCAGGCTGTCAGATGCTTGTTTGTATTAGAAAATTGGGAATTGGGATAGTTTACTATTCCCTCTATCTGCTTCAAAGTATTGCCTGTTACCCAGTCTTCCTAAGATAGTCCCCATCTAAATCAACAGTCTTGAGGATTGAACTTGTGAACCTGACACAGAGACAAAAGGCCTGTTTCAGCCAACACCAAAATATCAAGTGTCTCTCTCATTACTGTTGTATCTGACCTGGGAGTTATTCTAGGTCTCCTGAACTTGAGGAAACCTTTGCAGGGTATTTCTGAGGTGGCCCAAGAACCAGGCTTAGGGCCCAAAAGAGTCACGATCCTATCAGAAAATTAGTGCCGCTCTAGCTGGTTTGGCTCAATGGATAGAGCATCAGTCTGTGGACTGAAGGGTCCTGGGTTTGATTCCAGTCAAGGGCATGTACCTCGGTTGCAGGTTCAATCCCTGGCCCTGGTTGGGGCGCATGCGGGAGGCAACCATTCCATGTGTCTCTTTCACATCGATATTTCTCTCTCTGTCTCTCCCTCTCCCTTCCACTCTCTCTCTCTCTAAAAAAAAAAAAAAAAAAAAAAAAATCAATGTCCTCTGGTGAGGATTAACAAAAAACAACAGCAACAAAAAGAAAATTGGTGCCTGCCAGAGGTGGGACTTAGCAGAATCAAGCTAGGAGAAGGGAGAGCTAGAAGAATGGAGGTTCATTTATCCATTCAAAAAATATTTGTTAGGCACTGTGTTGACAAGTGCACAGATCACAAATTCTATCATTCCACACCCCAGGTAGTTAGGAACAGTCACTATGTGCTGGATCTTGCTCTAAACTGGGCATATAGCGCTGAAAAAAGCAGAGAAGGGGCCTCAGTCTAAACAGTCCAATAGAAACACAATGCAACCTACCTATGCAATTTAATATATGTCTGGTGGCCACAGTGAAGAAATAAAAAGCAGATGAAATACATTTTAATAATAAGTTTAATTCACTACATCAAAAAATTGTCATTTCATCATCTAATCAACATAAAAAGTATTAATGAGATAGTTTACATTTTTTTTCTCCCAAATGAAGTCTTTGAATCTGGTGTACATTTTATGCTTCTAGCTCATCTCAGTTTAGACTAACCGTCTTTCAAATGCACAGTAGCCACATGTGGCTTGCGGCTACCTTGTTGGATGTCAGAGATCTAGATGACATCCTAAGGGTTCAAGGCTAATTCCATTGAATAAGAGTGTTGTGGGGATGCCTCCTTTACAGGAAGGCTGCTTCACCTTATAAGGGCTTAAAGAAGCTGCTCCAGTCTGGGGCCCCACTCTCGGGTATCCCTCTGGCCCATCTTGGCAGAGAGGGCCACGCAGATATCAGGTGTGCCTGATGGAGTCCTGCATCGCATTGCTAAGCCTCTGGAGGCATGGTGCCAAGTTCCTACTGCTTCTCCACTGGAGTGAAACCCTCACCTACTGGATGGAGTTAACCTTAGTGTGCCCAGAGTTGTTTCCATTCAGTCAGTCGCTGCTTGTTTACTGAGCACCTACTAAGTGCCAGTTTTTGTGCTGAGCACTGGGAACACGCACCAGTGAACATAGGCAGTTATCTTATGGTCTTGTTATGATAATCAAGTAATCCACAAATGCAGAAATCATTAAAATGGACAAATGAAAGGGTACAGAGACTGCACAGGGACACTTGACCTCTTGGAAGGTCAGAAAAGGTCTCCCCAAGGAAGTAGAATTAACTGAGCAAAGGAGGAGTGGCCCATGTACAAAAGCAGTATGAGGGATACAGGGAGGAGCTCGACGAGGGCCAATGTGGATGGCGTACAACACTGAGGATTAGGGCAGCAGTCTGGAGTGGGTGTGAGACCGCTAGCTTCAGAGTCACAAAGACCTGGTCCAACTAAGCCGTGTGACTTGGGAGATAAGTTTCAACTTCTCTGGGCCACAGTTACCTCCTTTAGAGGAATGTGGTGAAGGTGAAAGAGAGTGACATATGAAAACTCTTGCAGTAGCAGATGCCCTGGTTCATTGTTAAATTATTGATTTCTGTTATTATTTATTGAAAGTTCATCTGTACCATACTATGAAGGTGGGCTAGACAGTCCTAGCATGTGCAAGGCCTTGGGCAAATGTTTTTTCCCATGGACCCTGTCTATATAAACAATTTGCTTAAAGGTGTTTTACAAAATTCATGAGCCCATGTGGAGTATAGTGATTTATCAATGGAGATTTAGAATGAAGAGTAGAGAAGAGGTACTAGGACTTCATTTATTGTCCTAGCATTGTACATGAAGATTCTTGGTAGTACCCAGGCACCATCTCTTCCTGTTCAAGTCTAGAAACAATCTCTTCTTTTTGTAAAATATATTTTTAGTTATTTCAGAGAGGAAGTGAGAGGGAGAGACAGAAATATCAATAATGAGAGAGAATCATTGATCCGCTGCCTCCTGCACACCCCCTGCTGGGGATTGAGCCTGAGCCTGCAACCTGGACATGTGCCCTGACCAGGAATCAAACGGTGACCTTCTAGTTCATAGGTTGACACCCAACCACTGAGGCACACCAGCCGGGCTATTCTTTATTATTATTATTTTTTAATTGTAAAACGTGTCCTTCTTCATTCTTTATTTTATTTTTTTTAATTGTAAAATGTGTCCTTCTTGCTTAATTTCATATTTCCTACTGCAAAAAAAGTATGCTGTTTGGAACCTGTTAGTATTGAATCAATATTGATCTTCTTTACTTTGTAGTTCTCTAATCTATATATATAAAAGCCTAAGCTACTGGTCAACCAGGCAACTGGTCGCTATGTCAGTCAACTGGACAGATGAAAAGAGAAACAGGGAGCAGTCAACTTGGACAGATGAAAAGAGAAACAGGCGATTGAGTCTATGAAAGATTTCAAGCAGGTGGGGCTGAGCTGCAGTTCACATTGGGAGGCTGGGCCATCAGCCCAAATTCCGCAGCTCCCCAGGCACCGCTCTGGAGGCAGAGTGTCCCCGACCCATCAACCCCTCCATCAGTGTCCTTCCTGGGCATACAGGACAAGGGATGGAGGGAGGAAAAAAAGAGACCAGGAACACTGTCCCTAGAGCCTGCCTCCTCCTATCAGGCCCGAGCCACCTTGCAGGATGGCGCACGAAGTGAGCGGCCTCGCTGCACAGCTACCGCAACTCCCCCATCTGCCCTAGGCGCTCCTCAGGCACTCACCCCAATTCTCTGAGCCTCAGTCTGCACCCCTAGTGAGGCTGCGGGAGCTCCGCCCTAGGGACCCACTTCTCTGTAGCTGGGTGCAGCAGACCAGGAGATGCAAGGGGCAGCTGTGGAAGATGCTCAGCTGACCGGGATGAGCGGGGCGGGATGAGTGGGAGCAGCTCCTCCCCAGCTGCCTGCTGCTTCGTGCACTACTATATCGCTCTGGGGATGTTGGATGCCGGTTTCAGCCCGATCCCCACAGGCCACGCAGAGGGACCCCACCGGTGCACGAATCTGTGCACTGTGCCTCTAGTACATTTATATAATGCTGGGTGTATTATTACTTATGATGCTTCATCATCCATTGGTGGTAGTCCCTTTATACTGGCTTCAAATGACTCAAAGATTTTTACTGTGCCTCATTGATGAGAACTACATTATAAATCTTACCTAGAGTATGCAGGAAAATGTGAATGATAATTTATTTTCTGGTCATGTTAAATTTACCATTTCAAATATTGTTTCATAAACATATACCAATATATCTTCCAATCATATCTTGAACTCTCTAGGTCATAATCACTGCATTTCTAAAATAGGGTTGCTTTGCCTGGCTGGAGTGGCTCAGTGGATTGAGTGTTGTCCCATGGACCAAGAGGTCCCGGGTTCGATTCCCAGTCAGGGCACTTGCCTACATTGCAAGCTCAATACCCAGTAGGGGGCCTGCAGGAAGCAGCCGATCGATGTTTCTATCTCTCCTTCTCTCTTCCTTTCTGAAATCAATAAAAATATATTTTAAAAAATAAAAATAAAATAGGATTGCTTTCAATGTTGAACACACTCCTGCCTTCCACACAGCATCAGCAGTGGGGAGCACAGGAAAGGGGTGCATGAGCAGAGTGAGAGTGATAAGAACAGGCCTATTCATACACAATACACCCATCCCTTGTTCTCTGTGGCTTAAGATGGATAAGAACACCATGTTTTCACATTGATTGGAGATAAGAAAGTACATTAGTAGGGAGAGGACATTGGCATTTCTGAGCAATGTCTTAAAAGTCCTTGGAGAAGATTGGCAAGGCCATTCCTGCCAAAGGAGGTGAAGTGACTGCCCTGGGAGCTAACTGGGGAAAGGAATGCAGAGTACATGGAATAAAGGATGTCTGCTGCCCTCTCCCACATCATCCTGGCCAGAGTGGCACTGTGCAGCATAAGTCCAAGTGTCTGCAGTAGAACTGTTGGTAGCTCAGAGTCTTAAACTCACCCTGGTTTCAATGTGCAAAATCAGTATGCCAACACCATTTTGGCAGTCCAATTTCACACAAGCTGGTGAAAGAAATTCTGCACTGGCTGGCTAGAGTGAGTTCCTTGCCAGGCTGTCCTCCTAGAACCAGAGATGGCCTCAAGACTCTAGGATTATTCCATAGACATGAGTCCTGGAGCTTCTTAGGGCATCTGGTCTACCCCACATAAGCGAGAGAAGGCTGGAGGTAACGTAGAGAGTTGAAGAACTATCCAAAGAAAAGAAATGGAGAATGAGGCTCACCGGGAATGGACTTGGTCTGGGACTGGTTCATCCTGTCTAGATGGCACTTCTAGCTCTGGCCAGTACCACCCACTGGAGTAAGACTTACAAAATTTCAAGGTAGAAATTTCTGGCTAACAGGACCCACATGGGGCTTGGTCTGGACTTGGAGCTCCCTACCAAGATGGCATTGTTGGCTTTGGAGGGCACTTAGAACATTTTGAGATATACCAATCCAAAGTGCAATACTCTTTAAGGCACAGGGTTTGGGCAGGGGACCGCTTACCTAGTTCTAATGACAGTTCTAACACTAGCCACTGGATATTATTCACTAAGATTTAACAGTAGCAGCAATGAAGTGGGTTCAATGCGGAGCCAATGAATGTTCGATCTATCCATTCATCCATTTATCCACCCAACCATCAAATGTTCATTGAGCACCTACACTGTGCCAGTATTGTGTTAAGTTCAGGAGAAATAGAAGTGGATCTTCCCAATCATTATCTACCCCATGTTAGTTCTGCATGATAAAAAAAAATGGGGGGGGGGGGATAAAAGAGGAAAGAAACTAGATACAGATGACATACCTCTCACACCGCTGTTCAGTTAACAACTGTTCTCAATTATGGCTGTTGAAAGTTCAATTACTATGATTATAAACAATTTATCCCAAAACTTAGTGGCTTAAAACAATGACAATATTTATTTTGCTCATGAGTCTGCTATTAGGGCTGGGCTCAACAGGTTTAGCTTGTCTCTGTTCTGCTCAGTGACAGGGGGGTTGGCTTGAAGATTGGGGACTGGAATCATCTGAAGCCTTCCTCATTCACATGTCTGGCCATTGATATTATCAGCTGAGACCTTAACTCAGGCTGTCAGCTGGCACCCCTCCACATGGTCTCTTCATGTGTCCTGGGCTTCCTCCCAACTTGGTGGCTGGGTTCCCAGGAAGAGCATTGCAAAAGGGGGTAAGCCAGGTGAAAGCCATATCCTCTTTATGACCTACCCCTGGAAGTCAAATAGCATTACTTCTTTCCTATTGGCCAGAAGAGTCATAGTCCCCAACCAGACTCTAGGGGAGGGAGCAAGGGCCCCAACTCTCAGTGGGAAAAGTGTTGGTTACATTGTTTTATTTTATTTATTTTTTAAAAATTGATTTTTTTAGAGAGAGGAAGAGGGAAAGAGAAACATTGATGTGAGAGAGAAACGTTGATCGGTTGCCTCCTGTACACACTCTGACCCCCAACCTGGGATGGAACCCGCGGCCCTTGAGTGCACAGGAGGATACTGCAACCAACCGAGCCACAGGAGCCACACCAGCCAGGGTGAATGTTGGTTACATTGTAAAAAGAACTGTGGGATGGGTTATATAGATTGGTGTGACCTACTCTGGGGGTTGGGGGTGGGGAAATAAGCCACAAAGGATTAATACAACTGCTCCATTTTTTCCTTGAGTGTAATGCCTTTTAATACATAGTAAAAGTATACAATATAAAGTGATATTTTGATATTACAGTTTCAAACAAAGACACTCCCCCAATATGTCCCATGTTTCTAGTTATAAATTATGATGTGGAACAAATTAGAATTGTGTACTATGTTTGGAGAATCCTAATATTTTACTCTGTATAACATTTCCCGTCTCTTCAGTCTATTGTGTATGCACTCTTTACCTACATTTCAAAGTATTCTGATATTTAGTCTTTAATTTACCCTAAGGGGTGTGTGTGTGTGTGTGTGTGTGTGTGTGTGTGTGTGTGTAACTTTATTTTTAATGTTGATTTAAGTGAAGCTATAAAGTTTTTTAATTGGTAAAGAAAAAAGGTGCAGAAATATAAATATCACCTTTAAAGCATGACTAGCTTGCACCTTTCCTCTACCACCCCCCACCTAATATTAAATCTTATCTTCCTGGACAGTACAAATCCTTATACCTTACATTTTATGTAAGAGCCATATTCTTAACTTAAAATTATTTATTGCTTATGTAATTTTTTGTTTGCTTTGTTCCATTGATATAGTTTTCTGTTAAAAATATTTAGGTGTCTTGGGTTAGAACTGAACAAATTTTTCCCCATTAACATGAATGGAAATATATATATATTTCATTTAACAGCTTTTCACTTAGAGGCAGAATTTTCAGGAATGAATTAAAGTAACCAGGTGTGAGATAGATGTATTTTCATCATCTCCCCAAGAACTTTTTAATAACTTCCCAGGCCTCTGTGTCTGTCACGTTTTCAATTTCCATTGCCCACTGCTCTTCCAATTTGTCAACCGCATCACCAGCCCCTTACCTATCTGCTATATTATAGGTGTATTAGTATGGGAAGACTAAGGGAAAAGCCTTGAGGATAAAAATCTACCTCTGTAAACAGAGGGCAGGAAAAGACTGCAGAAAGAAGCTGGCCACTTCAGTATGATAACTAAGAGTTTATTAAGGGAAACTTACATATGAGGCACATCTTGGGTGTCTGCAGACAAAAATGGATCCCTGAGCTGCTTGGCAGGTGCAAAGAATTATATAGGACAAGGTGGGATAGTCATTGGGTACTAATATGTGAGTGCTATCAAGTGTGGGAAATTACATGCTTGATCAGGTCAGGACAGCAGCCTGTTCCAGGAACCAGCATATAAGGAGGCAGGGGAGGGGTTCATTCTTGGTTTATGTAAGAATGGACATCCATTATAATCAGTCTCCAAGGGAGGGGGGTTTGAGGGACACAATCTCCCCCTTTTGGCTCCTGGGTCAGGTAGCAGTCATGCCTTGGAATAGTCTCTTCTTCACAAGTGTTCAACATTTATTATATTAGGAATGCATCGGGTTGAAAGTAACAGAAGACTCAACAAAATATGGTCTAAAGATTTCCTCCACTTTCCCCCCTCAAAAAACAGGAAGGCAATCCAGGGATTGTACAGCCACTTGAATATATCTTAAAGAACCGGGCTTCTTTTGTCTTTCTGGTCCACCTCTTAGCATCGTCCTCCACATTGTCTCAAGAGGGCTGCTACACCTCCAGGTGTTGTGTATGAGTTCCAAGCATGAAGTAGGAGAAAGGTGAAGGTCACAAACGTCTCTAAAACTTCCTTTTCATTCTGGAAGGGAAATTCTCCCTTGGGACTTCTGCCTACACCTTATTAGCCAGATTGTGTCTCATTGCCACCCTTAGCTGCAAGGGAGTTTCGGAATTGTGTGTTTGCTTTTCAGCCTCTATAGTTTAGAAAGGCCAGAGAGTGGTTGGAATTGATACTGAATGAGCTTCTTAAGATATCTGTGACATGGTGTTTAACTGAAATGCATTGCTTTGATCCACAAAATGTTCTGGATATAGCCCTGCTCCTGTCCTGGAACATTTTTACTCCTTGTTCTTCTTCCCACTTTCCTGTTGGTGGTGGTGGGTGATGCAAAGTCTTGAAAAAACACACTTCTATCCTTCTTAGGAGTATACCAGTTCCCTTGTCACTCCTTCCTCCTTGTCTCTTCTAACTGAAGGTAAGGAGGAAGAGTCAATATCCTCTTTGCTTCCCTCTGCTCTTTTGAGACAACTGTGCCTTGAGCACTACTCAGCACCCTGGTCTCTTCTTCCCCTGGTAGCAAGGACAGCCTCAAGGCCAGGTCCTCCCTCCTCTTCTCTCTTAGCCCATTTCCTCCTTTACACTTCCAAGCACTTCAGCTGTACTTCTCTAAAGGTATTTATTATTTTCTTCGAAGCTGAAACCACATTATTGAAAGTGGTATTGCTTACAAAATGTGTTAGGTGCTCAAACTGGTATCTCCTGCTATTATTATTAATAATGTCTTATCGCCTATATTAGACTCTGCTACTTAATGAGAGGCTCAGATCCAGGTCTCTGATTCATCTTTGTAACCCACATTTGGCCTGGAATTGAGCACTGCAAATAATTAATGCTATACCGGCAGGTAAAGTACATTTATAAGGAAGGGTGCTGCAATGGGATGTGAGAAATTTCAGAACCTGGGTGGGAGTCAGAATCTTGCAGAGAAGAGCCTAATTCCGTCCGCACCTAAAACCGGCAAAGTCCGGATTGATACACAGGGACGCAGGTGGAGCACCAGCCCGCCAGTATACCGATGAGGTATGCGCATTCGTCAGTTCACTCCTCCCCCTCCACTTGTTCCGGAAAGGGAGGAGGGACTGTACCCCGCGCGGCGATCTGGGATAGCTGCGCACGCGCAGCTTCCGGCTCCATGTCTCGGGAATTATTTGACGCCGCCGTTTAGGACTCGCAGAAGTCGCTGACCAGGCGCGCAGCGCATGCGCAGTGGCCCACTCAGCTGGAGGAGTTATTTGACGCTGTCGCCTCTGGCAGTCGGAAGTTGCCTGAGCAGAGCCCTGCCGGCCGGCCCGACCGGCCTTCGTCGTCCCCAGGCGCCCTCAGAGAGTCGCTGATCGGTGGACGGACCGACCGCCTGAGGACAGTCGGCCGGGGCCGCGAAAACGCCGACCCTATGGCGCCCGTGGCGTGAGGCGGAAGGCCGAGTGCGGCTGGCAGTGGTGGCGCCCGCCCCAGCAATGCGGGCCCCGCCCGTCGCCTCAGGTAATCGGGCGGTCCTCCCCGTCGCCGCCGGACCTCCCCTTTCTTCCCCTCCTGGCGGTCCCGGGACGGCCCGGTCTGTTTCTCGGCCCGGGGTGTTTCAAGTGCCCGGCCTTCGGAAGCACATCTTTTTTTCCTGGGGACCCACAGGGTCCGGGGGAACTTGGCCCTGGAGTCGGTGGCGTCGGACGGGTCTGTTCAAACCCGGTCTAGTCCTTGGGAGCTGACCCAGCCTGGGGGGAGCTCTCCCCTGGCAACCGGGGGTAGGGGGCGGGTCTGGAGCCGAGCTGGACAACTCCAGCGAAGAATTGGGTCCAGCAGAAAGGTTGGTCGAGTTAATTCCTCCCCTTGGGGACGATGCTGCCTATTGCACAGTGACACTCGGATGAGGAAGAGTTAATACTGAGAATAAACAACTAAACCTTGTTAAGCGCTTACTGTATGCCAGGCATTATGCCAGGCCATTACGTTCACTACATCTAACTTCACAACAACTCTTTTAGGATAGAATTATGATCCCCATTTTACTGAGGAGGCAACTGAGGCCCTGAATGGTTAGGTGACTTACTTGCCCAAGGTCACTTAGCTGGTAATTTGAACCCAAGCAGTCTGAATCCAGATTCACGTTCTTGAAATGAGGTCAGTGTCTCTCCAACTTTGCTGCAGGGTAAAATCGTCTGGGGGAGCTTTTCAAAAGTCCTGATGCCTAGGTAGCACACCCAGAGCAATTAAATCAGAATTTGGGGGGAGGGGTGGGTGAAGCCAGACGTCAGTTTTTTGTTTTTGTTTTTTAAAGATTCCCACATGATTTCAGTGTGCAGCAAAGTTTGGGAACTGGGGAGGTAATTCTGCATCTCGAAAGATGTTTCAGTGTCTCTCTGTTTAGGTATCTAGGAGAATTACCTGGGAATTTGTTAAAAATGCAGTCCCACCTGCAAAAGTCTTTTCACTGGGCCCACTGACTACTACTCCTTGTTTAAAGTCTGTTGGGAATGGGAAGTAAATTTCTCTGCAGGATTTCTGAGTTAGCTGGTTTTTTTAAAGTATATACATGTCATGCAAAACTGATTGCAATTTTCCAGAATATACAGTACACATAGATCTAGTGTCTCTAACATCTGGGTCCTCTCCTAATATGCTATTCCTCTACCTAGACTGTCCTCCAGGCTTTCTCCCACTCCACCCAAATGCACACACTTACGCTCTCTCTCATACACATGCATATATCCTTTTCTTGCCAGCTGCATAACTCCCAACATTCCAGATGCTCTGTCCATGACAACCTATCACCTTGGGACTTTACTATCTGCTCCTTGCATCATCATACTGAAATTTACCAGTTATTTTTCTGTGTTGTGTGTTTCTCTCTCTTCTAGATTATGAGCAACTTGAACCATGTGTTCTCCGTCTTTGTATTCTTCCCAGTGCTTTGACATACAGTCTCACAAAGATTTTACTCAATGGAATGTTTGAGTCCTTTTTATGTTATAGACTTCATGCCACAAATAGTTTCTTCTCTGTTTCCATTTTTGCAAAAGGTATTTGGTAGTTCCTAACGTATATTGTTTTGTTCTTTTTGCTTGGAAATACTGTAGTTAGGTTCATTAAGTTATCCATCTAGAAGTTGAACAAACTACTAGTTCTTACACGGGCAATGCACTATGTAGGACTAACTCTGTGCAATCAATGTTGGTTGAATTTGTTCTTAATTGATTTTTTTAGAGAGAAAAATGGGTGGAGGGGAGAAACATTGATCCACTATTCCACCCATTTATGCCTTTATTGGTTGACTCTTGTATGTGCCTGGGGATTAAACCTGCAACCTTGGCCCATTGGGATGATGCTCCATACAACTGAGCTACTTGGCCAGGGCAACATTGGTTGATTTTGTTTAAAAAAATATGTTTTTATTGATTTTAGAGAGAAGGGAAGGGAGAAAGAAATATTGGTGAGGGAGAAACATCGATTGGCTGCCTCCTACATGCCCCCTACTGGGGATTGAGCCTGCAACCCAGGCATTTGCCCTGATGGGAATTGAACCAGTGACCTCTTGATTCATGGGTCAATGTTCAGCCATTGAGCCACCCCAGCAGGGCAGTTGATTTTTAATATTTGACTTTATTGCAATCAGTTACAACCAGTTCTTTTGTGGAAACCTTTTTATTGCTCTTAGGTCTTTGCATATGTTCCTCACCTCATTGTCCAAAATAGTCTTTAGTTGTCATCCATTAAATACTAGAGGCCTGGTGCACGAATTCGTGCACCAGTGTGATCCCTCAGCCTGGCCTGCGGGATCAGGCCGAAACCGGCTTTCCAACATCCCCCGAGGAATCCTGGTTTGCGAGAGGGTGCAGGCCAGGCCGAGGGACCCCACAGGTGCATGATCTGGGCTGAGGAGGGAGACGTGGGAGGTTGACCAGCTGGGGAGGGACTGCGGGAGGCTCCAGGGCGTGTCCAGCTCATCTCGTTCAGTCCCCATCGGCCAGACCCCAGCAGCAAGCTAATCTACCAGTTGGAGCATCTGCCTTGTGGTGATCAGTGCACATCATAGCGACTGGTTGACCGATGGAATGTCTGCCCCTGGTGGTCAGTGCACATCATAGCAAGCGGTTGAGCGGCCTTAGCATATCATTAGCGTATTATGCTTTGATTGGTTGAATGGCTGACCTGCCGACTGGACACTTAGCCTATTAGGCTTTTATTATATAGGACTAGCTTTCCCGTTGCAGGAAAAAATCCTGCAATAGGATTTCCTGCTGCACTCTACCCTGCCTCCATTCCTCCCTTGTTCGCCCGCCTCACCTTCTCCCCCGCCCCGCCTCCGCCCCGCCTCCGCCCCGCCCTTGTTCCCCGCCTCACCTTCTCCTCCAGCCCGCCCCCATTTCCCTTCTCCCCCGGCCCCGCCTCCACTCCACCTTTATCACCCGCCTCGCCTTCTCCTCCAGCCCGCCGCGTTTCCCTTCACCCCCGGCCCCGCCTCCGCTCCGCCCGCCCCGCCTCCTCCAGCCCGCCCGCGTTTCCCTTCACCCCCGGCCCCGCCTCTGCCCCGCCCTTCTCCCCCCGGCCCCGCCTCCGCCCCGCCCTTCTCCTTCCCCCGGCCCCGCCTCTGCCCCGCCCTTCTCCTTCCCCCGGCCCCGCCTCCGCCCCGCCCTTCTCCTTCCCCCCGGCCCCACCTCCGCGCCGCCCTCCCCCCCCCTTGCTTGCTTCTTCGAAGCTTTACTCCCTTCTGCAGCTGTTGGCTTCTTTGGACGCTGTCTTGATATGCAAATTAGCCGCCATCTTTGTTGGGGCAATTTGCATACTCATCCTGATTGGTTGGTGGGCGTGGCTTGGCTGGTGGGCGTGGCTTAGGTGTAGCGAAGGTGCGGTCAATTTGCATATTTGTCTATTATTAGATTAGATTATTGCCTTGTTGGTACTTGGTAAATCCTACTAGATGGAATTGCTATTGGGAATAGTTGATCCTATTGACCAGAAAAGATGATAGCAGAAGTCCTTGATGAAGACTAAAACCTTGATGTCAGAGTTGACAGACTTAGTATATATTTAGTGCATAATGCCTTAATACTATTGCCCAATGTATTTATAAGTTTTAAAGGAAGGCAGAGCAATAATTCAGATTGTATTCGTTCTTGACTGGTCTTAAAAGCATGTAAAGTTTATAGAAGTGAGGGAGTACGTGTGTGAAGGTCATGAAGAGGTTTTTAGACAATAAAGATTTTTTTATAGCAGTTAATATGGCAAAGTATGTGACAATAAAAAATACGCATTTCATATAATGACATTCTTTGCAGCATAAGAGTTATAAAAAGATTGTTTTGGTTCAGATTTTTACTGTTTCTCCATTTTTAGGCTGAGGTTAATGTAGAAACTAATGGGACAAGTCATGTTAAATTCAAACCTGCCCTTGTTTCTCTGATCAGATATGGACAGAGTATCCAGTTCTGGCCTCAGCACATGGAAGAAACTTAATCTTTAAGCCTGGGTTTAAGTCTCTAGTTGATCTCCAAAGTAATAAAGGAGAAAATTTCACTTGCTCAGTTAAAGACCAAAAGTGACTCTAATCATGATAGCCTGAAACCTAAAAATGGAATCTATTTAATTTGAGATTCCTGTCAGTGTTAGCAGGTGTGTTCCCTGGCATGTGTAAAGACCTTTTAGATAGACTACATGATTTCCTTTAGTATAAGGTGATTAAAGTTGTAGAATTAAGATACTTGGAGTTTAATTACAAGTTTTTATAGGTGAAGAAAGTAGGTAACTTGCCCAAGATTTAAATGTTTGGCTTCTAGCACATCTAGAACTAGAAAGCAGGCCACTTTTCTCTGGGTGCAGTGTCTCCTTCCACACCCATTCCTCCCATGTGAGAGGATATCTTCGTGTGTTGGTTTTTTTGAATGTGTGCGGTGTGTGTGTGTGTGTGTGTGTGTGTGTGTGTGTGTGTGTTGGGGATGGGGGAAGTGTACAGAGTAGTCTGCTGTGTTTGAGATATTCAGTTAGATGTAAAGTGAGTACTTGGTGTGTACCACGTGTACTTTGCTGTATAAATTGGGATACCAAGGTAAATATGACACAGCTTCTGTCCTTAAGGAGTCTATAGTCAAGGTTGTAATGAAAGTACCTGTCAGCTCTGTCAAATAGAACTTTCCACAGTGATGGAACTGTTCTATATTTGCACTGTCTAATATGGTAGCCACTAGCCACATGTGACTATTGAGCACTTGAAATGTGACTAAGGAACTGAATTTCTAATTTAATTTAAATTTAAGTAATTATATGTGGATTGGCTATTGTATTGGACAGAGCAGATCTGAGGAATAAAAGATGAGAACTGTGATAGTGCTGTTGAGGGGAAGGTAATGGGTATTCATTTATTTTTTTATTTTAGATAGACTAGTAAAAACTGCCTGTTTCCACAATAAAGAGGAATATAGGCAGAACCTGTGTCTTTCTTGTAATTCAGGTGTTTGATAGGATCCCTAATAGTTAGAATCTGGTATATAGGTGAATACATTCCTTTTTAGCTAAACTTGATTATTTGTCTTGTAGGGTCAATAGGACTACAACAGAAATATGAACTGTGGTCCTTTTGCCTTTATTAGTCATAAAGTTATATGGATGACCTTGAGTGTATGTATTTTCCTTAAAATCCAGCAAGGTTTGTTTATTTACTCAGTGTTTTGGCATTCTGTAAGAGAAAGGAGGCATGCCTAAGAATATGTACATTGTATTTGTACATCTCAAAGTTTGTTGACTTATTTTAAAGCAATTAAAAAAAATTGATTTTAGAGAGGGAGGGAGGAGAGGGGAGAGAGAGAAACATTGCTGTGAGAGAGAAACATCCATTGGCTGCCTCCCACACGTGCCCCAACCGGGAATTGAACTGGTGACATTTTGGTGCATGGGATGATGCTCAACCAACTGAAGTATACTGGCCAGGGTGACTCATGTTGTTTTATTTGATCCTTCTCCCAAGTAACTTTAGCTAGTACTGCAGGTATTCTCCCTGTTTTACAAATGAGAGAACTATGACAAAGAAATACCAAGTGTCTTGTCCAGGGTGATATGGTGAGGAATGAAGTCAGAAAAAAGAAAAGAACATTGGACTTTGAGGCTTTCTTGTCCCAGCTCTACTGTTACTTGATGTGACCTGAGCAAGTTATAACCTTACTTTGTTTCCTCACCTAGTGGCTAGTGACATCTGTCTTAATTTTCTTGGCTTGTTATTGGAATAAAATGAAATTACATGTGAAAATTCCTTGAAGTATACAAAACTACATTGTTATTAAATAAGATCTTTCGTTTTTCTGTTGCATGTTGCTGCCTTCATACCTCATCACATCAGTTATCATGTTGAATGCTATTGTATTATGTTGTTGTAATGGATTTTGCTTGTCTTCCTCACTACAAACCTTTTGGGCAGCCATTGTGTCCTGTTTATATCTGCAGGACACAATGGTACCTACATTCTTTAAAAACAATACCTGACATATAGCAGGTGTTTAAAAAATGTTTGTTTAATGAGATAATTGATGTCTAGATTTACTTTACAAAGTTTTAAAAAATTGTTCTCTGTAATTAGACTTGAAGCTCCTTGGGAACAGGGATGATATTTCTTCATTGTTACATTCCCTGTGCCTGGTGTATAGAAGGCATGCAATAAATATTGGTTGAGTCAATTGATGTAATTAATGTCAGCCTGCGGTCTTAGTATGCCTACCACTGTATTGATCATTTTGGTAGTTTGTCAGTTAGGGCAAACATTCATGTTATTCTACGGTAATACCTATAATCCATAAGCTGTTATCCAGCACACAGTCACCTGGTAATAGAAACCTCCAGAGAGATTACCAAGAAAATGGGTGTATGTAGAGTTGGGAAGAAAATTAAATGATCTGCAAGGAACATCTTCCCCTTCCTCCTATCATATTTACTTCTGGAGCATTGAAGGTAGAGACTTCTCTGCTAGCAGCTCAGGTTGTTAGCTGACTGCCTTATCTGGGGAGGAGACTTATAGGATCCTTAACATAACAGTAAAAGTCCTTAATCATCTGACTTCAGTTATGTTTTCATATCTCACTGCAGTGTCTAACCCTCCCCATCCTTTTCCTCATCTTTCATGCTAAGGAGTTTGATCTTCATTCTGTAGGCTCATGATTCTCTAATACCATATCCTCTTGGAAAACACTGATATTACTTGAGCTGGAATGAGGTTTTCTAAGGTAAAATTAAACCATGCTAGTCTCTTCCAGTTTGAAGAAAAATTAGGTTAAGGTCTAGAACTTTTTAAAGATTACGTATACCCATGTATTTTGTTTAAACAGTGCTGGCTGGACAAACATTTCAGAGCAAGTAGAACGTGGAAGTTAACAGAAATGAATTGGAAAGGGCTAACCATCCTTGATTCTCTTCATAAATATATGGCATTTATGATTGTAATATTTATATTGCATTCTTATAGATGTGTTTTCTGTGACTAAAATTTCTCATTTGTATGAAAGACTTAGACATCATTTCATGGAGAATATATAGCTTGGGAGAAGGGAGAAGCAGTACCTGCCATGGGGAATGTACTAGTATAGGAAAGGGAGAGACAGAGAACATGCCATGGTTACGAGCATGGTCTCTGGAACCCAGCAGATGTGGTTCAAAAACCCACTTCTATCACATTATAGCTCTGAAGCCTTAGGTAAGAAGCAAATCTTTCCATGTCTCAGTTTTTTCATCTGTGAAGTAGAGATAATACTACTTAATATTCATAGAGTTGTTTTGATGATTACATGAGTAGTACGTAATAAATGCTCAATAAGTGGGAGCTCTTAATATGTTTTTTGAAGGACACTGTGACTTCTAGGTGTTCCAGTACCGGAAGTTTCTGTGCCTCTACTGCAGGGAATAAAATATTCTCAAAGAATATTGTGTCTGATTTGAGGACATTGACGGGAAATTACAGGGGTGTGTTTCCAGCATGTACTAGGTACCTGGAAACCATTAACTGAAAAATCTGGGTCTTCGAGTAAACTCTTTCCTTTGTCTTCCTTTCCTGCTTAAGGTACTCCATTCTTTCATCTTTTTCTATCCTGAACATAGTATGAGGATTCCCTCATGCTATAAGTGTACCAAATCTGATCATTTATCACCTTGCACAATGACTCTGCTAGGAGGGCTCTTTTGGGGAGGTGTTTGGACAGCTAGCTGCTTCTCAGGGATTGCCTTCCTATGTGATCTCACCATGAGGCTATTTTTAGAATATTTCTCAAAACATTTAGATGTGTTTTATTCTCAGTCGTCTTCAGGCAATATTTGCAGCTTCATCTTGCCTTGAAGGGTAAATATGCATTTTACTTTCTTTTATTAATTTGCAACAGTATAATTTGACATGTAATTCTATTTTGTCTTTTCAGGTGCCATTTGGATAGTACTTTAGCGGCACGATGTACTCTGAGTGGAGGTCCCTGCATTTGGTGATTCAGAATGATCAGGGTCACACCAGTGTTCTGCACAGCTATCCAGAGAGCGTTGGGCGAGAGGTGGCAAATGCAGTTGTCCATCCTCTCGGGCAGGCCTTAGTAACTTCTTCAGTGGCTAGTAGTGAGAGTTTGTTAAAAACTGACAAAGAAGTAAGTTTCTTCATTTCATTCTACTATGTGAAAATATAACTTTATAAATGAATTTGACATCTTTTTAATGGATTTCTGCCCAATGCAATGTGACTTCTCTATGTTGACCTTATTTGGGTAGTGGGGCGGAGGCTCAGGGTTTGTGGCAGTTGCTAGGAATAGGTTGTATCATTGTGCTGCTGGGACTTCCTACTAGTCAGACTCAATTCTCCACTTGAGCTATATGCCCAAGACAGAGACTTGAGTGTCAGGCCCTTTCTCCTAAACTCAAGGCACAGTCCACAGATTTATATTCAGAGTGTGTTTGGAAAGTCTTCATTTCTTTCAGAGGAGCATTTTTCTCTCTTCAGAGTATCCTAGCAGAGATTTATCCTGAGGACCAGCACTTGTCATGGTGCACTCTCCTCTTGGTGTATTTATAATCCCTTGCTGTCTTGTCCTAGGAAGAGATGGCACATGAGTAGATAGGGGTGCTCTGGTTCAGCCCTTGTTTATTCTCTTTTCCCACCCTCAAAAGAATATGAGAGAGTAGCCCTTGAATCTAGTGTCCTCTAGAATTATACAGTTAATCTACCATGTGAAGATATCACCCATGATATCTCCTCCTTTGTCTTTGGTAAGAGGGACTTGCAACTCTTTTAAAATTCTTTCTTTTGTGTAGCTAAATTCTGCCCCCCACCCTGTTTGTCACACCTTCACTGTGCTGACTTCTTTAATACGTACTGCTTTTTTTCTTTGTATCCTCACCCGAGGATATGTTTATTAATTTTTAGAGAGAGAGAGAGAGAGAGAGAAAGAGAAGTGTCGATATGAGGAAGGAACATCAATTGGTTGCCTCCCATATGTACCCCAACTGGGCATTGAACCCACAACCTGGGTATGCTCCCTGACTGGGAATTGAACCCACAACAATTGACGCTCCAACCAACTGAGCCACCTGGTCAGGGCTATTTCTATTTTATATATTACATTACATTATATTGTTAGTAGAGGCCTGGTGCATGACATTCGTGCACTGGGGTGGGGAGAGGTCCCCTCAGCCTGGCCTGCGCCCTCTCGCAGTCCGGGACCCCTCAGGGGATGTCTGACTACTGGCTTAGGCCCGCTCCCCACAAGTGGGCCTAAACCGACAGTCAGACATCCCCCGAGGGCTCCTTAGCAATGCTGCAGAGGCAGGAGAGGCTCCTGCCACTGCCGTTGAGTTCGCCAGCTGTGAGCCTGAGTGGCCCTACCCCTGTGGGAACGCACTGACCACCGTTGAGCGTCATAGCGACTGGTCATTCCACTGTTCGGTCAATTTGCATATTAGGGTTTTATTATAAAGGATATTGCTGTTAATAACATGGTGAGAATAACTTCAGATTTCTAGTTGGAAGACTGGGGTTCAAATTTTCAGTTCCAGCATTTCCAAACGAGTGACTTGGGCCAAAAGTCAGGATAGTTTACCCTCTCACACAGGGTTATTTTGATTATTAGATGATATTTATGAAAGTGCTTCATAAACTGCCAGGATTATACAATTGTCAACTGCCTTCATAGGAACCCTGTTTATAAAGGAATGAAGCTTATCTGGCATGACTTGTTCTTTTTGAGCAGGCTGGTTCCCAGTTTATAAGTGCTTCCCTTTTATAAGTGCTCACTGATCATCTGCTTAGTAATTTGTCCCAGTTTTGTCTGGAATTCACTTAAACTTTCCATTCTACAGTACCTGGAATGTAGTTTCATCCTCTTTTGCAAATTGGGCTGTTTTCTCTTTCTCATCATACCTTATTCATTCTTCATGACTGTAAGCAATGGTTCAGCAGTCTCCCTGGTAAGTTCTTTCAGCCTCTAGGATGTGATTCAGATGGGTCGGGAGGCTGTAACTCACTTAGTGCAGCTAAGTGCCTTGTTAATATCTTACCTTCTCAGTTGTGTTTGTTCTTGCCTTTCCATTTTAAATATTTTCTTTAGCAGAGAAAATAGTCACAAGATATGAGTTGAGCAGTTCATTTTCCTTCCTGTTGTTAATGTTTCATAATCTGGAAATGGAATGTGATTGAATTTGTGTACATTATTTCCTAAATGGTACATGTACTCTCATGTAATTAAGTGGAGAAAATATCAAAAGTTTTCTATTGCTTTGCCTCCAATCTCTGTGGAAAATCAATATGTCCTGTACTTAACTTTTTATTTTCAGAGCAAACAATAATAATGTCTAAAGGCTTAATATAGGCTTAATATTTAGAAATAAGTAATTTATTTTCTTCTTAAATCTTTTGCTTGGGAAATGTCTAAGTATGCCTTATACATGAAAGATACATTCTTTAGAATAAATTTGACATATGTGTTGAGATGAATATATTGTCAATTGAGAGTTTTTTTTGGCAGTAAAAGAGGTTAGCATTTTAAATCAGTCTATGGAGATATAGATTGGGATATGTGATAATTCTATATGTATATTTTCTTTTTTTTTTTTAGGTAAAATGGACCATGGAAGTAATTTGCTATGGACTGACCCTTCCATTGGATGGAGAAACTGTAAAATATTGTGTTGATGTATATACAGACTGGATTATGGCTTTAGTGTTGCCGAAAGATTCTATTCCGTTGCCAGTTATTAAAGAACCGAATCTATATGTTCAAAGTATACTAAAACACCTGCAAAATCTTTTTGTACCAAGGTAAGCTATATCTGTCTATCTGGCCTTTTATCAAGATTATAGTAAAATATTCATAAATGTTACTTTTTTTATATTATAGGAACTGATTGCATTGTTAGTCCTTTGAACAGTTAACTTTCATTACTTGTTCAGTTAAAGAGTATATTAATATGAATGTTAGGAGAGATGGGCTTATATGTTTAAGTGTGTGCCCATTTTAAAGGCTTTTGGCTTTTCTTCTAAATCTGATAGCTATTAGATATTTAAAATACTGTGAACCTTTTCCCTTCCATTCAAAAATACATACTTTTAGCCTATCATAATTTTTGTTTCCATTTAAACTAGAAGCAACTAAACCTTCTAGTCTACCTTAAAATGAATCTTTCTTAAGAGAATGAAAACATTGAAGTAAGCAGACTTGACATTATTATGGGCAAATTTATTGTAGGTAGTCCAAAAGAATATCTTGGCAGTTTGTTACTGATTTCTCCCCATCTTTGAGGCAAAGTCCTTAATATTGTAATGTAGGATATGTGCCTTACTTGTTCTTAAATGTTTTATTCCAACTTAAAAAAAATTATGTCATTGTAAAGAATTTGGGAAATATATAAATTAATGAAGAAGCATTAGTTCTCTACACATTTGTGGGGGTTTTCTGTAAGAAAAATTGATTTTTAGCTATTTTTTGTCTTGGAAAAGTTAGCGCTTTTGGTCTGTTAGATGGTGAGGGACTTTGAACCATCCAAAGCTCTAGGGAATCTGAATTAAAAAGAAAAAATATCTATTAAGAACTCTGTTGTCTAGGATTAAGAGTAAACTCCTTACCTTGTGTGATATGTCTGTTGTAATCTGGCCCCTACCCAGATTAGCTGCTACTAAATATGCATGAGCTCTTTGGTCAGACTCATAAATTAAACATTCCTTAAAGATCTTCCCTATTATCACCTACTATTTCGTCTTTCTACTCCACCTTTCCCTCTCCTAGCTGTCCTCATTGCATTTTTGTTGGTTTATCTTAAGTCCTGCCCTGTAAAGAGAAGCCTTACCTTACCATTGAGGCCCATAGTGACCAAACCTTCTGTGAACCTGTGTGGTACTTCCTATGTTACTCATATATCTTCCTCAGGTTTTAAAGTGTGTATGTCTCATTTCCCCATCTAATCAACTTGAGAGCAGCTACTGGGCTGTACATATTTTAGGCTTCTATAGTGTCTGGTGCAATACTGATATTATCTTTAGTGTGACTTAAATGCTGGTTGCTTGTGTTTATTGATTTCAAATGGAAATAATAACAGGAAATGATTGGCAGTAATTTGCATATTTTTTTGTGGCAAAACAGGTTCTCAAATAGTTTTAATGCTTTTTTGTCATCCCATTTAGGAGACCAATTTTCTGGCCTTTTTGATTTGCATGGGACAGTCTCATGAGTTGTAAATCATTGTGTCTTTCTGTTTGTACCCTTACCACCTCTTAGTGTTCAATCTATTGATGAAAAAGTCAATGTCATTTGAGTTCATTAGGCTTTTGCTTTTCTCTTTTGAGAATCATGACACCTTACAAATGATTCATGCTACTATTTGTAATTAGCTTGTTTTCTCAAAAGTGTGTGTGCATACTTCTGAGAGGGTATTAAACTGAGTCTTAGAGTTCTCCTGGCCAAAAATATCTTAGCTGAATAATTCCAGTGCTAAATATTGTGAGTTATGATCTCATCTCCCATTATTGGAAATTAAAAAATTTTTTTATTCAGATAGTCAGATAGTTCAGAAAATTGTTATCAAATTTACTTAATTAGTGGTTTTTATAAAAAGTGACACTAAAAAAAGGAAACTGCCTTTACTTCTTTGTAAGAGATTAAGTCAGAGTACATGTAACCTTTCTCTTTTGCCTGAGTGTGATTTTTCTCTTCTTCCTTTTTTTGGCATAATTGAGAAAAAAGTGAACCATTTAAAAAAAATGATTAGGGTTTTGATCTATTGCTCAAATATACTGGACTTTAAAAAACATAATATTCTTATAAAGCAGTGTAGTTGGCAAAGTTTTCTGTAAAGCACCAGGTAGTAAATATTTTAGGCTTTGTGGGTCATATAGTATCTGTTGCAACTACTCAACTCTGCTTGTGTAGAAAAAACAGCCACAGACGATACATAAATAAATGAGCTTGACTGTGTTCTAATAAAACTTTATTTGCAAAAACTGTTGGCAGGGCTAGATTTGATTCATGGGCCACAGTTCACTAGCCCCTGTTCTAGAACAGTTTTTCTGAAGAGCACAAGTTACTTTTGAAAATATTGGGAAAAGTCTCTAGTTGTTAGACTTTTCTGTTTATTTTTTAGTAAAGATTACCTCATTTCTCTAAGCTTTAGAAAATTGTACACTACTGAATTTACAACTTCTTGAGGGCTCTTGACTTTTCCTAGGCGAATGTCTCATCATTTTGTTTTAGGTTTGACTTCTTTTGGGAAAACTTAGTGGTGTCATTTGTTTGCAACTTGAGGGTAAGTTTTTTCTGGGTCATGGCTTAGAATCTGAGAATGTCTGTTCTAAAGTTGGGGTAAGAGTTCTAGGGGTACTCGCTTGAGTTTCTGGATTTCTTGAGGGGGTCTGAGATTTCCTACTCTGATTCAGACATGTTTTATTCTTTTTTTAAAAATATATATATATTTCTTTATTGATTTCAGAGAGGAAGGGAGAGGGATAGAGAGATAGAAACATCAATGATGATATCGGCTGCCCGCTTCACACCCCCCACTGGGGATCGAGCCCACAACCCGGGCATGTGCCCTTGGCCGGAATAGAACCCGGGACCCCCCAGTCCGCAGGCCAACGCTCTATCCACTGAGCCATACCGGTCAGGGCTGATTCAGACATGTTTTATTCTTTATGACATGTTATAATATATAAAAATTTGGCTTTAAGATTTATTTCAATAATATTAGTTACTTGTTTTGGGTTTCATATAGGAAGTCTGGAAGTCAACTCACCATTTGCTTATGCAAATGGTTTCCTACTATTCTCAAAATTCTTACATGGTCTACTTTGGAGAGTGGGGATAAGGGTTCGGACTTGGGCCTATATCTTCTTTGCTCTTCAACTCCAGCCCTAATAGTTTGACCTCTTTTATTCCTGTGGGAAAAAATGGTCCTGTGCACTAAAGAGAGTTATAAAACTGTTCTTCTAGGATATACGAGAAACTTTGGAGCCCCCATTTTGGGTTAAGGTGCCTTTTTTATTAGAATAGCAATAGCAGGTCCTCATCTCTGAGGCAATTATCTGCATACCTCATGGGTTTTAGGGACCTGTTAATGATATTTCATTGGGTCATTAGGTTCTTTGCTAACAGACATTAACTTCATAGGGACTGTGAGCATTATGAAATCCTATGCAGAATTCTTCTGAATGTGTGTTTACATTTTTTAAAAAAGAATACAAAGGTCTTTCTGCTTCACTGTGTTCAGCAGGAGTGTTTGTAGGTATTCGCTCACTCCAACAGAAACCTATCACATACCTTTTGACACGTGCAGGTATATTGTAGACATAGAAAATCCAGAGGTGAAGCTTACATTTCTAGTATTCCCTCTCATCCCAGGAGCTTTCAAGTCCTCATAGGAGTGGTAGCTTGAGATCCCAGAATGCCAAACTATATGATGGGGAAGAAGTAACTTTGAACTGAAGAGGTTGTGCCTAGTCCTTAGGTCTGCTGATTCTCTTAGGGAGTATTACTATACCATTGCTGTGTCTATAAGTTGCCTGTCCTTAAACTGTTGCTTTCTCTTCTCAAGGATTGTCAGTGATATCTGTCCATCTTCTTCAGACAGGAACAGGGCTCCAGTCAGATCCGACTATGCTTACAGGTCCTGAGAGCCATTCAGAAACTGGCCCGCGAATCATCCATCATGGCCCGAGAAACCTGGGAAGTCTTATTGTTGTTTCTTCTGCAGATTAATGACATACTTCTAGCCCCTCCAACTGTTCAAGGTTTGTTTATCTTATTTTTTCTAATATATTTCTGAGCTTCAAATAGTTTACTTTTAAATTCATGAGTAGTAGACTCAGTGGTGATTTAAATTTTGGCATGATAGTTGACAAACCAAGGTTAACAGTTCTTACAATGGAAACCCTGAAAGCATGATATGAAGTTATTTTATCTTCAGTGATGGTAGAGTGAAATAATGTATTTTTTATAATGATAGGAACAGTAGCTTATCTATATCTATATATATAAAAGCCCAGCGACTGTTATGGCAGAACAACCGGTCTCTATGACGCGCACTGACCACCAGCGGGTAGACGCTCAATGCAGGAGCTGCCCTCTGGTGGTCAGTGCACTCCCACATTGGGAGCGTCGCTCAGCCAGAAGCCGGGCTCATGGCTAGCAAGTGCAGCTGCAGCATGTGAGCCTCTCCCGCCTCCGGCAGGCACAATCTCCAGCGAACAGACTGCAGTCCCGATGCCCGGGTGGTGGGGGTGTAGCCGGAATGACCATGTATCAGCCGCCACCGGCCCCTGGAACTCTCCCTTAGGACCCTGCGGCTGCACCGCACCCCTTACCTATTGCCCTCTGGATATCTGGATGCGGGCTCGGGAAAAAACCCACGGAAGTGCTTCACGCACATACTGCCTGGGCCAGCCCCCATCTCGAGAGCGAGCGCCAGTGAAGTCCAGCCCAATGACCAACACCCATGTGTGTCCACGGGCGAGCCCTTCGCAACTTCCACCTACCACCCGGCCCAGGCCCCATCTCCTGGAAAGGTCGGCGTCCGGACACCGAATACCCGTTCCTGGATCCCTGTGGAGCGCTGGTCGGCTCCGGTGGTTGGACGGGCACCAGCAGGTGCTGGTCTGACCTGTTTGGTTCAGGCAGCTCCACACGTGGGCTGGGAGTTGCGTGGAAAAATCACCCCCATACCCCGCAGGTACAATCTATTGCGAACAAATGCAGCGTGGAATGTTCGCGCGTGACCAGGACGGCTTTGATACCTACACCGGCCCCCTGGAACTCCCCCTTGGGCATCAGGGCCACGTTCCACCCCTTAGCTGTTGCTGTGTTCCTTTGGATGCAGAACTGAAATACTAAGAACGCACCTTACTCGGGACTGCGATCGCCCTCTCCCTCCTTCCTACCACCCCAGGCTGCCACTTCCAAGCTGGACCGGTCCCCACCTTCGGAGAGAGTCCCGGAAAAAGTGAGAAAGTCCCAATCCAACGACTGGGTCTCCCACATGTGTCCGTGGCTGAGCCCATTGCGCCTTCCTGGGCCTGCCTGGCATCCAGGCTCCCATGTTCCCTGCGGATCCCTGGCGGCTCCCGCAGATGGCCCCCTCGCGGTGCTGGTACCTGGCCCCGAGGACGCCCACAGCTCAGCCAGAAGTTGCCATGAGGCTCATACACCATAAGCCTATAGTTACAATCTCCGGGGAACAGATGAAGCGCGGTCACTCGGAGTAACTGGGATGAGCCTGATATCGCTGCTGGGCTCCTGGAGCTCTGCCTTGGGTGTTGAGATCAAATCATAACCCTTACCGATTTCCCCGGAGCTAAAGAGGAAGGCAGCAATATAAAAGTGGCCACAAGGTAAAAGTCAGAGAGATGGATCTAAAGGGTGCGGGCATGGGTGAGAGAGCACCCCTGCTCTCCAAGATCCCCAACTTTGTATTATTTACCTCGGAGCATCTCTTATTTGGCTCCGAGTGGTGGAAAGCGTCCAACACAGCCCAAGTCATCCGCTGGGACCTCCTGGCCGACAAGGCGCAACCCTGGCCGCAGAAGAGACATTTGGAAATAATTTTTCAGGAAGCTGCGGGGGGGAAGACAGACTCCACACATGACTTCCTGGCAGCTCACAGGGACAGGGACGTGGAAACTACCCGGGCAAGTGGGCATGGGCTCTTGATTTCCTTTCAATGTGCACAAATCCATGCACTGGGTTACTAGTCCTAGATAATAAAAGGCTAATATGCAAATTGACTGAACAGCGCAATAACCGGTCGTGATGACTTGCGCTGACCACCAGGGGGCGTGCGCGGAACATGGTGGGCATCGGCACGGTGGGATGGCGGAGTAGGTGAGTGGGGGCGCCAGTTGCTGTCATTGGGGCGAGCCTCTAGTGGTTACTGAAAATTCATTGCTCCAGTGTGCCGTGGTCCCGCCTGGTGCTTGCACCTGCTGCTGGCACCTGCCCCACTCGCACCCACAGCCAGCACCAGAGCTGCCACTTGCACCTGCTGTTGGTGCCTGGCGCCAGTCCCGATCGCTTGGCATCATCAGTGGGTGTGAGCAGTGGCTGCCGGCCCCTATCGCCCCTCAGGGCTTCTCCATCTCCCCCTGCTCCTGAGGGGCAGTTGGGGCTGGCAGCTGCCTCTCACACCTGCTGCTGGTGATGGCCCTGCTCGCACCCACTGCTGGCGCTGGCCCCGCTCGCACCCACAGCTGGTGCTGGAGGAGCGGCCGCTTGCACCTGCTGCCGGCACCTGTTGCCGGTCCTGATCACTTGGCACTGTCAGCGGATGCGAGCGGCAGCTGCTGGCCCCGATTGCCCCTCAGGGCTTCTCTACCTCTCCCTGCTCCTGAGGGGCGATCAGGGCAGCAGCCGCCGGCCCCCGTCGCTCCGCGCCGTCAGTGGGTGCGAGTGGGGCCGGTGCCATCAGTGCGTGGGAACAGCAGGAGCGCGGCTGCTGGCAGAGAGAGGACCAGGGCCGCAGCAGGAGGGGCCAGGCAGGGTTGTGGAGGATGGGCTGAGAACCAGCCCTGTGCCTACCACAGCCTTGTGGCCCATAGTTACTTTCAAGGTGCACAAATTCATGTACTGGGCCTTTAGTATATATATAAAAGCCTAATCGACTGTCTGACTGATTGGTAGCTATGAAGCACAATGACCACCAGGGGGCAGACGTTCAATGCACAGTCATGAAAACATAGAACAGACTGATGAATTTCAGATGGGAGGGGGAAGGGGTAGGGCGAGAAGAGATTACCCAAAGATCTTATATGCATATTAGAGGCCTGGTGCATGGATTCGTGCACTGTTGGGGTCCCTTGGCCTGGCCTGCGGGGATCGGACTGAAACCGGCAGTCCGACATCTCCCAAGGGGTCCCGGATTGCGGGAGTACACAGGCCAGGCCGAGGGACCCCACTGGTGCACAAATTTGTGCAACAGTCCTCTAATTTATTATTTTAGGACTAGAGGCCCGGTGCATGAAAATTCATGCACTGGAGGGGGGGTGTCTCTTAGCCCTGCCTGCCTCCCTCTCACAGTCCAGGAGCCCTCAGGGTGGGAGGTGACCCAGCGATCAGGGGAAGGCGACAGACGCCCCTGTCACACCTCTGCTGCTGCCACTGCCAGCAGCACAAACCTCGGCCGGCCCTTGGCAGGTGCCCCAGTGGGGCTGAGGGGACTGGGTGCCCCCATCTTGTGGCTGTGGGCGCTGCCATATTTGAGGGCGTGGCAGTCAATTAGCACATTCCCTCCTTATTGGCTGTGGACACCACCATCTTTGAGGGCGGGACAGTCAATTAGCATATTCCCTCATTGGCTGTGGGCACCGTCATCTTTGAGGGTGGGGCAGCAATTAGCATATTCCCTCCTTATTGGCTGTGGTCACTGCCATCTTTGTGATGGCATGAGGGTCTATTAGCATATTCCCTCTTTATTAGATAGGATAGAGCCTGTATAAGAAACAACAAACTAGTGCTTATGTGTAATGTACCTGGTTACAAAGTAGTTATCAAAGTAGATTCTGAAAACTTGATAGCTACAGAAGATATTTTCTTCAGCAGATGAAACTTACACATAGTCTTAAAGTATTCTGTGACAGTATTCTATTTGTTACCTTGCCGTTAAAAATCCTGCGATTTGCCCTGGCTGGTTTGGCTCAGTGGATAGGCCTGCGGACTCAAGGGTCCCAGGTTCGATTCCGGTCAAGGGCATGTACGGTGGTTGCGGCACATACCCAGTGGGGAGTGTGCAGGAGGCAGCTGATTGATGTTTCTCTCTCATCGATGTTTCTAACTATCCCTCTCCCTTTCTCTCTGTAAAAAAACAATAAAATATATTTAAAAAAAAAAAATCCTGCGATTTTATAAGACTTTAGAATGTGGCTTAGAAGTCCTGCTTTGTATTTTATAGCACATTGTATACAGATTGTAAGTTGCCATTCTAGATCCACGTTTCCTGTTACTTATTCATCTTTACTAATATATACGTGAGTGTGCTGTGCTCTCACACTGATGCAGTGTCCAGGAAAATATCTAAAAGGCATCATAGAATTTTTGTGTTGAAAGGGACCCCATAATAGGAATATCCTGTCTGGTATTGATGATAGCAGTCATTGATTCATTGTGTCTGCTACTCACTCCCCAGGCCTGGATCTCAGCAACACAAGGCAGGCAATCTATCCCCTTCTGGGGCTTGTTATTGTGGAAACTATGTTTTTGTTCATTTGAAATACACATCTTTATAACTTTCCTTTCTAGTCCCAACTTTGTCTTCTGGAACTCTGCAGAGTACAGATCCCTACTCTTTTCCCTAGTTCCAGGATTCTCAGCAGAGGAACAGCTATGTTTTCATGGTTGAGACTTGTCCTGCCCAGCAGTAGTCCTTTTGCTTCCTTCTTTATCTCCCTAGTCCTGGAAGGGTGGCTTTCAAACATCTGAAGCAATTTATAACTAAGTTTGGATGTAGAAAGACCTGATTCCTTTACTTACTGGCTGTGTGAATTTGGGCAAGCTACTTAAATTTCCTGAACCTAAGTTTTCTCATCTTCAAATTGGGTTAATTGATAATCAGTAATCCTATATAATAAAAGGCTAATATGCAAGTACACCGACCAGTCGCTATGATGCGCATTGACCACCAGGGGGAAGGCGCTCAATGCAGGATCTGCCTCCTGGTGCTCAGTGTACTCCCACAGGGGGAGCGCCACTTAGCCAGAAGCCGGGCTCACTGCTGGCGAGCGCAGTGGCAGTGGTGGCAGCACTAAGGACCCCGAGGCGGACATAACCCAAGGGGTCCCGGACTGCGAGAGAGCACAGGCCTCTAGTAGATTTTATAAATACTTATCCTGTAGAATTAATGTGAGGATTATGGGAGGTTGCTCATCTTAAGCACTCATTCTTTCCTCTCTCCCCAATGTGATCCTGTCCCACTTGCTAGAAGATTAAGATCTTGGATAAGAACTGAGCAGGGTGACTTGAAAACTTTCAAAGTGATAACTGGTTAATATAGCTATGATTTCCTTCACAGCTACTCCTAAGAATCATTTCTTATTCTTACTCTTAAATGGTCTGAAAGTCAAAACTTACCATTGCTGTTATTTTAATTTTTTGACCAGCCCTTTTAAATCAGTGAATTGAAGATTCTGCTTTAAAAATAAGTTTATCAAAGATACGTTTTCTTTTTGTTGGTAAGGTGGAATTGCTGAGAATCTGGCAGAGAAGTTGATTGGTGTTCTCTTTGAGGTTTGGCTACTAGCTTGTACTCGGTGCTTCCCAACACCTCCATATTGGAAAACAGCTAAGGAGATGGTGGCTAACTGGAGGCACCACCCGGCCGTGGTGGAGCAGTGGAGCAAGGTCATCTGTGCACTCACTTCAAGGTAGGTTATTGTCATTGACTTACCTTCCTTCATCCATCTTACATAGTTCTGTCTTTCTTGGATTCATGGAATACACTGTAAAAAGCCTATACCTTGTATCTGTTATTGTGGTACTTTAGATACAGAATCAAGCCAATTTTATTGTGTTTTTATTTTATTATTATTATTATTTTTTAATCCTCACGCGATATTTTTTCCATTGATTTTTTAGAGAGAGTGGAAAGGAGGGAAGAAGGGGGGAGAGAGAGATAGAGAGAGGGAGAAACATCGATGTAAGAGAGACACATTGATTGGTTGCCTCCCACATTTAGATTGAACCTGCAACCCCGGATGCACCCTTGACCAGGAATCAAACACTTGACCTTTTGGTGCATGGGCCAACACTCTAACCACTAAACACACCAGCCAGGGCAAATGAAGATTCTTCACAATACCATTATTGTACCTAAAAAAAATCTTAACAATTCTTTAATATTAGTTAGCCATTGTATATTCAAATGTCCCTGAATGTCTCAATATCCTTTTCTTTTTTATAGTTGGGTCTATTGAATCCAAAAACAGAAAAGGTTTAGGTATTGCATTTAGTTGACATGTTTCTTAAGCCTATTTTAAATTAGGGAAGAACAGTTGCGGGGCACCCAGGCCTGCAGGGGAGAGCAGTTGGGGGGGACCAGGCCTGCAGGGGAGGGCAGTTAGGGGCAAATAGGCTGGCAGGGGAGCAGTTAGGCATCAATCAGGCTGGCAGGGGAGTGGTTAGGGGGTGATCAGGCTGGCAGGCAGAAGCGGTTAGGGGCAATCAGGAAAGCAGGAAGGCGAGCAGGCAAGCAGTTGGGAGCCAGTAGTCCTGGATTGTGAGAGGGATGTCCGACTGCCCGTTTAGGCCCGGTAGGATCGGGCCTAAATGGGCAGTCGGACATCCCTCGAGGGGTCCCAGATTGGAGAGGTGCTGGCTGGCTGAGGGACACCCCCCGCCCCCCATGCACGAATTTCGTGCACCGGGCCTCAAGTAATTTACTATAAACAAATGAATAAATATTTTAAAATCCTTTTATAAACTAGAAATCTGGCCCTGGCCGGTTTGACCGAAGGGTTGTGGGTTCAATTCCTGATCAAGGGCAGGTATCTCGATTGCAGGTTCGCTCCCTGGCCCCTGGTGTGCGGGAGGCAACCAATCGATATCGATGTATCTCTCTCACATTGGTGTTTCTCTGTCTCTTTCCCCCCTCCTCACTTCTTCCAATCTCTCTAAAAATCAATGGGAAAAAATATCCTTGGGTGAGGGTTTAAAAAACAAAAAAACAAAACTAGAAATCTGCTTCTAATTTGTCTTATAAACAAGGGTTTTATTTATCTTATTCACTTCAGTGAGGTATAAATACATGTTTCATCTATTTTCTCTTGTATTTTAATGCTTGAATGTATTGTTCATTCTAGTTAAGAAATGAACTTAGTGGTGTGATTTTCTTTTTTTTCTAGATTGCTACGCTTTACATACGGTCCTTCATTTCCACCATTTAAAGTTCCTGATGAAGATGCCAGTCTGATCCCTCCTGAAATGGATAATGAGTGTGTTGCACAGACATGGTTTCGCTTTTTACATATGTTAAGGTACTGCTAATTTAGTTTTTCATGTGCTCTTTACCCAGTAAGTGTCTTAGGGCAGAAACCATGCTATAACTTTCCTAATGGATTTCAGAGTGTCAGGTGGACCCAAAGTGGACAGCACACCCATCTACATCATGTGCCTTCTGCTCTCCCTGTTGGTAGGGTCAGGGTATGCTCAGCTGCTCTTGGTCTGTACTCTCTAGGAGCATGTTTCCTGTGGTATTTGCAGCATTTTGTTCTCTTGCCTGTTGCTACAGCATAGATGATATTTTTCCAGGACTTTGTCACATTTTGTGGGGCCTGGATACTACCTTGCTCCTCTCAATGACCAGCACTGACTGGTCAATATGGTTCTCAGATCCTTTCCTCTAGTAACCTTGTTTAAAATTTTGCTGAGGGATACTGTAAAATTTCAGAGGGATAAATTGCTACTGTCTGCTATTTCTTTCTTTTTGGTAATTCTATTCAATTCAGCTTCATTGCTTCCTACCTTTCTCTCTGCTAGCCCTATCTTTGTGCTCTGTGGAACTTTTGTTCTGTTGTGTACTTGCATATTTTCCTTGCATATCTTTTCTTTTCTTTCTGGTTTGACTAGCCTCATTTTTCTATTTGTATACTAGTGATTCTAATTTATTCTGTATGACCTTTTTATAAATTAACCCTTTGCACTCGCTTGCTTTTTTCTCGATTCCTGCTACCAATGCTAACCGTGTCGAGTCACACTCGACATCCGAGTGCAAAAGGTTAAGGATGTTAACCATTTTCTATCTTTTTTTTCCAATTTGTTTTTCATCTTTCTGTTTATATTTTTAATATATTTTTCTGTAATTTTGTGTTTATTTAAGATTAGAAGGGTTTTCTGTGTTCTAATTTTCATTGGAATGTCTGTACTACATGAAATTTTGAGTGGGATGTTAGTTGCGGATATTAGTTTTTGTTTGTTTTTTATGTTCCTAGTTTCCTAAGCATTCAAAAAATTTTAAATTTAAAAATGTAAATGAAATCAGGAAGAGTACTGAATTTTATTCAAATCATATTTTGGGATTTATTTTAAACGATTAAACGTTTTTTATTTTTTTACCTGTTGATGTGATATATTAATTTACTTCAATACAGAGGTTCTGTTTCAGTAAATCTAGGTTGAATTTGGATTTTTAACAGGCTTCTCTACTTGTGTCAGATATACAGAGCATTGGGAGCTGTAGGAATGCAGTTTCTGTTATCTGATCTATATCTTTTGTTACCCATTCTCATTTCAAAATTTTTTAAATCTGTTCTCTAATATTTGTGTACCAGTAAAATCATTTCAGATATACATGTGGAGAAGCTGGTATAAGCTTTCTGGTACTGCTACTAGACTTATCCCCTCTATCCCACATGATGAATTATAGTTCTATGGATACAGTCTAGTAACACTAGAAGCCCATATATATGGTCCCTTGTTGCCACTTGCAGTTAAGAAGAGTCTGAGTGGGTAGAAAGGTTTCAAAGGGCAGAGCAGTTATAAACCATTGTTTTGTATTTCTCAGCCTACTTCTTTTGAACTCATAGTTAGTGGAAATTCTTTCCAGGTACTGCCTGTAGGTTTAAACAATATCACTTTGAGTTGGAGAGGCCATTTAATGGATAGCTAAGTAGCCCATTTTGAGTAGAAATCTAAATCTATTTTTTAGTGGAAATATTTAAAATTATTTACACATAAAATATAACTCAAGCCCAAATACCCAGTATGTTGTTTTGAAAAATATGTTTTGAATATATGCAATATATTCATGTACATATATATGAATACAAACAATCCCAATTTTAAAATAACTGAATATGTTAGTATTAAAGTAAAAAATTTTTTCTTGGAGTTATTGATTTATTTACAATTTTTATTCCATTGCTTAATTCCAAACATATTAGAAAAATATTCACGTATACTCTTAAAAATTAAAATTTTCTAGTCTCATTTAGATTCTCATTCTTTGAACAGGCAGAGTAAGTTCATGTAAACATACTGCAGATCTTCTGTAAAGAAGTGCTGATGTTTGAGTCTCTAATCTATTAACCCTTTGTACGCCATAAGCGTCTATAGACGCAAGCAGTGGACCTTCCCCACATGCCATGCGCGTCCATAGCCGCAAACCTCGCATATCAACTCTGGTCGCCCAGTTTTAAAATCAGACTTGTTAGTGATATCTCTGGGTTTGTAAAGAAAATTATGGTAACTTAAATTCGTAAATATTCCAGCACATAGGGAAGAAATGGGGATGGTTTCTGTTTTGGACGCATGGCAGTTAACTAGTTAAATACAGATTAGTCTCCTCTCTGAATTAAATAGGCACAAACAGCCCTGTTCTTAAAATAGATTGCATGCAGTTTATTGCTAAAGAATCTTTTAAATGTTTAATTAATTCTTCTCTCTCTTTCGATAGTAATCCTGTGGATTTGAGTAACCCAGCCATTATAAGCTCTACTCCCAAATTTCAGGAACAGTTCCTGAATGTGAGCGGAATGCCACAAGAATTGAATCAGTATCCCTGCCTTAAACATCTGCCTCAAATATTTTTTCGTGCCATGCGTGGAATCAGCTGTCTGGTGGATGCATTCCTAGGTGAATTTTGTGTATGTTGCTAGATGTTTGAAGAGCTACATGTAGATAACTCTAGCGTCTAGTTTTATTTATTTATTTATTTATTTACTAGTAGCCCGTTTGCACGAAGATTCGTGCAATAGACCTTCATTCACCTGGCTGCCTGCACCAGTTTTCTGCCAGCACCGGGGACCCAGGCCTTGGCTGTGGCCACCGCCTTCTGCCTTCTTTCAGGGTCGGGGCTTGGCCCCGGGCGGTGGCCTTGGGCTCGGCCGCACCCAACATCCCTGCTAAGGATCGCAGGAGCCGACCCCCAGTGGTTTCCTGCGATCCGTGCAGGCTCCCCACTGGTGCCCAAGGCCAGGAAAGCCTCCGCCCGAGGCTTTCCCAGCCTTGGGCTCTGCCACACCCCAACGTCCCTGCAATGGTTTCCTGGTGGGCGTGGCTTGGTTGGTGGGCGTGGCTTGGGCATAGCAAAGGTGTGGTCAATTTGCATATTTGTCTATTATAAGGTAAGATTTATTTTAGAGTCTAGTTTTAGAAACTATTATGAAAGCCCAAGAAAAGGATGAACAAATTTGATTATAAATAACAAACTAGGAAAAGTTATTTGGAATAAATAGAGGGTTTTTGTTGTCTTTGTATGAAAAGACCAGACAGTGCTAAGAAAAAGAATAAGACCTGGTAGATAAATAGACAAAGGATATGAATAAAAGATTTGCAAAAGAAGACTGTTCATTCTCACTAGTAATTCAAGAAAATACAGATTCAAATGTATTGGGTATCATTCTTATGTCTGTCATTAGGAGGCAAGTTATACCTTTTGTAAACTACTATTTTGAACTGTTTTTCACATTTTAGGACTATGAAAAGTCAGAATTTTTTTTACCTGTTGAAAGTCAATATTTTAATATGTATCATTTTCTAAAGCATTTGTTATGTTTATTTGTTACTGAATTACATACATAATAAATATACAGGTTGGGCAAAAGTAGCTTTATAGTTGTAATATAAATAATACAATAGTTAATAAATAGTAATACAAGAATACATTCTGTGTTTTGTTTACTCACAACTGTAAACCTACATTTGCCCATCCCTGTATTAGCTCAAATTAAGTTTGACTGTCATATAACAACTAAAAATACCAGTATTTGAAACAAGATAGTTTACTTACATATGTGTTAAACCCAGGACTAGGCAGGACAGGGCTGCTATAGCAGTTCTACCATTGTCAGGCACGTGCATCTTGTGGCTTGGCTCTCCATCCCTTCTGCACTCTCTCATGGGCCATGATGATTGAATGAGTTAGTTCTAACTATCCTCTTCAGGAATTATGAAGGAAGGAGAGCCTACACTTGATTGGTCCTTTTAAGGAGATTCCCAACATCACCCACTTTTCTGTGGTCAGAACATGGCCACATCTAGCTGTAAGGGAGGCTTGAAAATGTTGTTGTTGGTTCTGTGGAGCCAGGTCCAGCTAAAATCTGTGTTCTATAACTCAGGAAGAGAGGGCAAATGGGTATTCGGAGGCTACTAGCAGTCCCTGCTGTAGTCTGTACTAAACATTCACTGGTGTTGCTTGAGGAAGATTTTCTGACCACATATTTTGAACTATGAAGAATAACTCCATTTGTCTTTTCTTAAAGGCATTTCTAGACCCCGATCAGATAGTGCTCCTCCAACACCCGTGAATAGATTAAGTATGCCTCAAAGCACTGCTGTCAGTACCACCCCACCACATAATCGAAGGCATCGGTCTGTTACTGTGAATAAGGCCACCATAAAGACAAGCACAGTAAGTTTTCATCACCATTATTCTGTATAATGTTGACTTTTTAATTTGCTGTCCTTTTAAAAAAGTCCTGCTATTTTTTCAAACTTTTCATGAGTGTGAATATATGTTTGTGTCCTTCTAATAGGTTAGTACTGCTCATGCCTCGAAAGTTCAGCACCAGACATCCTCCACTTCTCCTCTTTCAAGTCCAAATCAGACTAGTTCAGAACCCCGGCCACTGCCTGCCCCTCGGAGACCAAAGGTTAACAGCATCTTGAATCTCTTTGGATCATGGTTATTTGATGCAGCATTTGTTCACTGTAAACTTCATAATGGGATTAACAGAGACAGCAGCATGACTGGTAAATATTGCTTAAGAAATTCGTTATCATTTTTTCTTTTCTTTCTTTTCTTTTTAATCTTTCCTACCTGCAAGATTAATATATATCTTAAAAAGCTCTCTGTCTCTGACAAAGCAATGTCTTGTTTTTAACCCCTTCCAGCTGAAGTAATAATTTTGGAAGTTTTGCTACCTGTCCTTTTTATGTTTGTTTTATGAGGTTTGGCTTTTGTCTGGTTTTATTAGACACACTTCATGTTAGCCATTTTTGTTGTTGAATCAGATTTCTTTTAGTAGGTGACCTGGAAGTTCCCTTCATGTCAGCCAGGATAATAATATTGATATCAAGAATTAAATATTTTCACCAGGAATTTATTCAGAAGAAGTGTTTTCTTAGATTTTGACAACCATTCACTCATTAGTACATATAAATCTCAGAAAACTTCTGCTTCACAAGACTCTAACTTCTCAGGTTTTAGTATAGAGGAAATTTATTTCACGTGTACCATTTGTTCTGAAACTAAAAAAGACTGGTGGACAATAACTTTCAAAATACCATTTGTTCTGAAACTAAATACCATTCAAAAATACCATTTATTCTGAAACTAAAAAAGACTGGTGGACAATAATTCAACCCTGATAGCCTTACTTAGGTTTTATTATAGAAACACCATCTAAATAAAATCTGATTTATTTTTGTCATCTTACCTTTGTATTTGGAAGTAATTGCATAGGGTGCAGGATGGGATGTAGGGTAGTGCAGTATGTACTTAGGGAGGGCTGTTTATGACATATCTTATAGAGCTGAATAATAATAATGGCTATCATTTATTGAGCTGAAATGCTCTGTGCCAGGCCCTGTGCTATCAGCATCAGTGAGTGTATTGGTTGTTTGGTAAGAAAGCACTTTTCCACTGGGGTTGGAAATAGCTTGGTGTAAAAGGAGGCTTAATTGCATTAGTTTATGCCTTTCTAGGGAGAATGTTAATTCCAAAGATAAAACTAGCGGCCACAAGGATCTCTGCTTTCTTTCACAAATGCATTTTTACCTATTTGTATCATTTCAGAACTAAGGTCTATGTCTGTTAGCATTATATACATATAATTATTTTGGATAGTCTTACAGATCTTTTATATAATTTAGAAAAGTTGTGACTATAAAGACATTTTCAGGAACATAATTTGAGATTGCATGGTTGAGTTTAGGGATTCCTTTGTTTATTTTGTTCAAATTTAGACACTTTGTATCCTGCCATTTTCATATTATCTTTTATTTACAAGTTTAAAAGTGGTGTTTATTTATAGATTAGAAAATGTACTTATGATGACTAAATGAAAACTTAAAAACCATTTTTGGCTTATATTTTCTTATGTTCATGTGCTTATATTTTTAGTTTTCTGAATTATGTTTATATTTATTAATTTATATATTATAGAATGAGTCAGACATATTTTTACTTTTATTAAGATGCAATTCTTACAGTGTAACTTTTGGGTATCAAGCTGTTGACACTAAAATCCCTGAATCCAGAGTGGTTCAAGCTGCTGCCTCCTTGGTGGGCTTGCTTAAAGAGAATTTACAGATCTTCCTGCTCTCTAGGGATTTTGTAACAGCTTTGCTCACCCTCTTGTTCCAAAAGATAGAAGTCAGAATTCAAATCATATGTGGGCAATTCTTACTTTTAACTCTTACCATTTTCCTTGGTGGGGAAAGGACAGATAGAAACTTCTCTTCCCTGATTGTGTTCAGAGATGAGAAAGGCTGTTCCATTACCCAGGAGACTGGAGGTGTCCAGATAATTGAGTGGGTTAGAGTGCTGTTGGGTGCCACTTTTGAGGTCCCAGGGGTGGTGGGAAGTTTGGGAATACTAACACTGTTAGTCTGTTTTCTAAGTACTGGCTGTCATCAAGGAATTCTGCCATGCAGTTCACCTCTAACTTAAAATGTTTGCTTCTATGAACTGGTTAGCTTTAGATTTACATGACAGTACACTGTACTTTGTAAAAGTAACATTGAGCTGGGAAGGGTTAATGAATTAAAATTTTAATGCACGTTATAGGCAGTTCAAAACCTCAATTCTTTTGTAGTTGTGTAATTTTCTTTGTTCATTTCTTTTGCATGATACAAAAATTATATTTTTGGATCTGAATGCACAATTTCCTATGTTTTTGAACTAGCTTGTGGTATCATAAAGCTTTTAATCTAATTTTTAAAAAGCTAAAAAGCTTCTTAACTTACTGTAAAATTTCACCATCTTTAAAGTATTTTATAATTACTGCTGTCCTTTGATTTGTTTCCATTTATTTCTATTATCTTGCAGCATCTTTTATCCAAATTCTTCTTTCTTATAAATCTTGTAAGTAGGAACCAGAAGCTTCTCCTTAATTGCAGTCATGTTTTTATTTTTTTCATAATTCCATTAAAAAATTTGATTGTCATTGTCTCTTGTAGTTTTTGCACTTGGGAAGAAAAATACTTTTCTGTGTTTTGAATGGGGAAGATTGTTGGCAAAAGCAAATTAATCTGCCTGAATCAGTCCCATTATTTCTGTATACTAGTCTGGTCATGTCATGAATTCCAGGATTTTGCACTAACTGTGTTTTGGCTTTCTTTCTTTTTTATTTTTTTTTAAGCTTTAAGCTTATTTTTATACAGATTTAATGTTTGATTTGTATGCATTTTGCATGTAGTGTTTTTTAAATGTATTATTGCTGGATAGCTTATTCAGGACTAAAAATGGCTCATGGGAAGTTGCATAAAGATTTATACTTGACTCTGCATTCTATTAAAAATATTACCAAATAATTTAAACATTTCATGTAGAGTGATAAAAGATTTCAGAGTGGTTTTCAATACACTGTGAAATCTTTTATTAAAAATAAAAGCAACTTTCGAAGGGCTTCTGTTTCAGTGACAACGAATGACCATCCATGATAATCTTTCTTACCAATCCAATTTTCTGATCTATCAACCTCCAGTTATCTGCTGTCTGTGGTTGTTAAAATTCATTCTCATTTTGCTTGGTTGGGCGATTCTTTGGTGTGTGTTTTGGAGTTGGGTGGGTGGTGGGAATGCTCTTTCTTCCTACCCATTACTCATCCTTACTTTGCCCTCTCCCTAAAATATACAGACTGGCATGGGATTGCCCATTCAATAATGATGTTTGTCTGGGGTAATATGGAAATTGCAGTAGCTATTTGTCTTAATGTTTAAGCATCTTTCTATAGGGGAAGTTAAAAACAATAAATAATAGAAAAGCCAAATTCTGTGTTATATATCTGTATATGAGTACAGATATATACAAATATACTGATTGAAAATTCAGTTGGAAATATTTCTAGTAGAATTTGTTAAACTGACAATACCACTGTAGATGAATGTTACCCATTTTCCAAGAAGATTACAGAGAGCCCTTAAAAAAATTAAGACATAGTTGCTAAACGAAAGAATTATTGGATTTTATTCAAGTAGCTATTTAATGACACCAACATTTGATCTTTGTGTCCAGGGTCCCATGAGCCTACTTGCATATTGACAAATATAATAAAACCCTCCTTTTCTCTCCCCAGCCATTACAACACAAGCTAGCATGGAGTTTCGACGGAAGGGGTCACAAATGTCTACAGACACCATGGTTTCCAATCCCATGTTTGATGCAAGTGAATTTCCTGATAACTATGAAGCAGGAAGAGCTGAGGCTTGTGGGACACTGTGTAGGATTTTTTGTAGCAAGAAGACTGGAGAAGAGATTCTGCCAGCTTATTTATCCAGGTCTTAGAATTTTTTTATTTTTTCATTTATGTAGTTTGGGTAGTAAAACTGTATTGTAGCATGCCTTGGTAGGCTGAATTGATAAGTAAATGTTGGTTTGAAATACCTGAAAATGTCAGTAAGTAATCAAAATTTTTGCTTGAAATCTTCCTTTTTACTTGCCTTATTAGATTTGGTAAAGGCCCTTAAGATCCTTTTAATTTTAGAACTATTATTTATTCTATTTTAGCTAACTTATAATTATGGAGAGATTTGGAAGGATTATGCTAATTTTTAAATTAATTTTAGCACAGTATTAGACACTGTAGATGGTTCATAAATGTTAACTGTAGATCCTGCCTTTAAGGAGCTTATTTTCTCGAGTGAGCAAAGCCATGTACAGAAGTTACAATGATCCAGTAGTAATAGGAAGTTGGTAGGAGAAAAGCACAAAGTGCTGTCACCATTCAGAGGAAGAAGCAGCATACACTTACCTGGGGGTTCACGAAAGAGTTACAGAGAATTGAAAGATTGTGCTGGGAGTTTAAAAAGATGGGTAGTATAAGCAAGTTGAGTAGGGTCATCTTATCCAAATTTATGACTTCAGCCAATTTTCGTGAATGGCTCTGCCATCCATTCAGTTAGTTGCTCATGCCAGAAACTAGAAGTCATTTTAGACTCCACTTCTCTTTGGGTATATCTTTTGTTGGTCAACCAACTCCTGCCTTTCTGCTACTTAATGCTCTTTCTATTCTCTCCACTTTGTCCCGGCAATGACACTTTAGGTCTTTTACATTTTTATGAACTTAACTTGAAATGGCCTATTTTTGTTGCCTGTCTCAACTAATTATTCGCACAGCTGCTGAAGTTATGTTAATATCAACAAAAGCATTCAGGTGTCTGTGTATCTGCTAGGTTCTCAGGAGAGTGGTTTAAACCGACTATCAGAGGGAACAAAGCATATAGATATGAAACAGAATGGTACATTCAGGGCACTAATCAGGAGTATCTTTTTTTAAAAAAATAAATTTTATTGATTTTTTTTACAGAGAGGAAGGGAAAGGGATAGAGAATTAGAAACATCAATGAGAGAGAAACATCGATCAGCTGCCTCCTACACACCTCCTACTGGGGATGTGCCCGCAACCAAGGTACATGCCCTTGACTAGAATCGAACTTGGGACCTTTCAGTCCACAGGCTGATGCTCTATCTACTGAGCCAAACCGATTAGGGCAGGAGTATCTTAATAGGCTCTCAATATGACTTAAGCAAAAGGAAAATCATTTATGATAAACTAGTGCCATTTTATACATTCTAAGGTCAGGATATGCAGCAGGGCCTCATGACGGGCAGGAACCAGCATCTAGAAAGTGTTCAAGGACCAGAATGGGTTTTCCTCCTTTCTGAATTTTCTGTCTTCATGGTCTTCAAGAACTGCTTCATTGTTCTTTGCAGATCATTTTCTTATATTTCAGTATTCTTCTCAGTTCTCAGTTTCCTGTCCTTTGTCTAGGTGACCAGCAGGGCCAGTTAGCATCTCTAAATCCTAATTTCAAATTCCTGAGAAAGGGAATCTGATTAATCAGGTGTCTATTGCTGTGGGAGTGGATCACATGGAAAGCTGGCATCCCTTGTGTGGGAGGGGGTACATTTCTCAGGAGGGAGAATATTGGTTGGGGAGAGAACACAAATGGTAGCAGCAGCAGGAAGGAAGAAGGTTATGGCCATGGGCTTTCTGTCTGGTCCATAAGACTGGATGGGACCAACCAAAAAAGCAGATTTGTGAGGGGGCCAATGATGAGCTTAATTTTGATTTTGAAGTGCCTTTGGGGTATTTATCAACAAGTATTTATGCCATACACTCTGCACAAGGATTACTGGAGTACATCAATAGACATGTCTTGCCCTCAGGTATCCAGTATACTTTTGGCTCTGGAGCTCAGATGAGAGGTACGGGGTAGAGACTGAGTTGATTATATTCAGTGGCTTAAGTAGTGTTTAAAACCAGGCTAGGGGAGAGACAGCTTAGAAAATTGTCTAAGGTTGGCAGCCTGAGGAACACCATTACTGGAAGGCAGGTGGAGTAAGAGGATTTATTAAAGGCAATAACCACAGAGGTCAGAAGAATAAGGAGAGAAGGGAGTAATCAGAGGTTTGAGTGCTTTAAAAAGGCAGAGTCAGTTAAGACTTAGACATGTCTTCTGGTTTTAGCAATCAAGAGGCCTTTGTTTATTTGCTAATATGATTTTAGTTTGGTTCTAGGGAGAAAAGATGGATTGAAATGTGTTGAGCAATGACAGGAGGTGGGGAAGCTGTTTCGGAAGAGTTTTGCAGAGAGGAAAAAGTGCCGTATAGTAGTAGAAGAGTATACCAGTATAGTTGCTCTTGAATGATGGAAGATTGAATGCTTAGTTGATTGCAGGTTAGAGGAGCAGGTTAAAAGTAAGGTATACTCAATGTAAGGTGTACTTTAGGTATATTCCTATACGGAGGCTTATATCATATTATGATGAATGCAGGATTGAATGAGGTTTCTTTCTTGGTCTTTCCCAAAATTATGGGTCACAGAGAAAAAGGCTCATTTTTCAATACAGTATTTCCTCCAATTTATTGATAATTACTGCAGCCATTTGCTTTGCTTTGGTTGTTTTATTTGTAGGCACCTGTAAATTTGAGTTGTAAGGCTTCAAAACGATATAATAAACATGAATTTTTTATTTTATTAGGAAAGATAATTTGGTTCTTAGTGTTTTTGATTCAGAATTGTTCTAACTTCAGTAATACCTTTAAAGGTTAGAAGTAGTGAAGAGTGCAAAAATACTTTAGGGTGAGTTTGTAGAAAATATTAATGATTATGGAAACAACTGACCAGCAGTTTGTTTAAAATTTTTTTCTTGCTTTCCTAGATTTTACATGCTTTTAATTCAAGGTTTGCAGATAAATGATTATGTGTGCCATCCTGTCTTGGCCAGCGTTATTCTAAACTCCCCTCCTTTGTTCTGCTGTGACTTGAAAGGGATTGATGTTGTGGTTCCTTACTTTATTTCAGCTCTTGAAACCATTTTGCCTGACAGGTAAGTTGTCATTCTATATTAGCATATCATTTGTTGGGTTTGGCCTGGTCTGTTTTGGTGGTTCCTCCCCAGTGTCCTAGTTTATCATGTCCAGTTGTCTTCATAGCCCAAGGAGACTCAGGCCACATTAAATGAGTGTAGAATATCCAGACCCACCTCATCTCTGAGCTCCTTCAGTTCTGATTTGTCCATGGGCATGTTTAATCTTTTGTGGCCTGGTTTGGAGACGTAAGAGCAACCCCAGCCTAGAAGTCCTAAATTTTGTAGAGTAGGCCTTACATTAAAAATCAGGCAATCAGATTCTAGTTTGATTCCATAACAGCAGTTTAACATGGACACACACATTATAAAATATAAACTCAGTGGAAAGTAGGTACTGCATTCTTTATGAAACCAGATCCAGTGCTTGTATTTGTGAAAAATTGACATAATGTATATTTGGCAATAGTTAAAACATACTTTAGTTTGGAAATACTAATAGCAATTTTTTTTTTTTTTTTTTGCAGAGAACTCTCCAAATTCAAAAACTATGTAAATCCAACAGAATTAAGAAGATCTTCCATTAATATCCTGCTTTCTTTGTTGCCCCTCCCTCATCACTTTGGCACAGTCAAATCTGAGGTAATATTTTATTAAATTTTTTTTTAATATTCTATGTTCTGTTTTGTGTGCAAATTCAAGTCAAATTATCTTTAAAAAATGGAACAGGAGCTTTTAAAAACATTTTTAAAAGTATTTTAGTGAATCAACAAAGTTGATTTGTTGTGGAAATTTCTTCTGTTAGCGAGCATGCCTCACCTACCATTTCAAGTGGTGATAGACTGGTGACATCTGATAACATAGTATGCTGTTGAGTTAGCAACAGACCTAGCACAGTGGCTAATATTAGTCAGATTAAAAGCCTTGCTTGTTAGACTGATCTGCTCTTTGTCCACTGTATCAGTTTCTACATGGGCATAGTGTACCACAGCAATCAATGTTAAATATTATTTGTTTCTTCCATAGGTGGTTCTGGAAGGAAAGTTTAGTAATGATGACAGCTCTTCTTTTGATAAACCAATAACTTTTTTGTCCCTGAAGTTGAGACTTGTGAATATACTAATAGGTGCCTTGCAAACGGAAACAGACCCCAACAACACTCAAATGATATTAGGTTTGTGTTCATACATTGTTTTTGTAAGTGAAAAACCAGATAATTTTGACCCAGACATGCTGAGGAGGCAGTGGTTGGTGATGGGAGGCTAAGTCTAATATAGCTCTACTTATTCTGAATCAGAAGCAGAATTTGTTTGCTTTTATATGTGAAAAAATGTAAAGGAGTGAGATGAGGTGAGAAGAGCATTCGGTTGTCTTGGTAAGTCATTTTTGCTTAGTTTTATCTGTGTTCTTTGTTTTTCTCTTTCCCTCTTGTCCTCCTCTCCTCTCTCTACCCTCTTCTCTTTCCCTCCCCTTTCTTCTGTTTCCTTTCCTCCCCCTTCTGTCTCTTCCTTTTTCCCATTGCCTGCATATAAAAGTATTTTGAGGTGGGTATAATTCTGGAAGCTGTGTCAGAATTCTGCCAAGAGGAACATGAAGAGTAGCTGTGCTTCCTCCCTTTTTCCTTATTGTTTCCTACTATCTCCTAATCATATTGATTGCCTCTTAAATGGCTCCTCATCATTATGGCCACTGGCATATTTTAAGCCCTCATTACTCTCAACTTGATTACTGCAACTCTTCCTTACTGTGCTTTCTGGCATTCATCTAAACAAGCCAATGGCATGGTCCTAGGTACAGGTACTCTGTGGGGAGTGGAATACTAAAGAATTGAATAGTGTGGCTTTTGCCCTTCGGCAAGTCTCACTGCAGAGATTGGAATACCCTCACAAAGTAGTCAGATAATAGTAGAAGGCAGTACTGATTGCATGCCATATTGAATGTCTTTAGTATTGAGAGAGAAGAAATCAAAAGAGCAAGGAATACTTCATAGGGGAAGTAGAAGTTAAATTGGATTTTATAGGGCAGAATTTGAATAGGCAGAAATGATGGCAGTAGTGGTTGGAGTTAGTGCTCAGGAAGGATACTATGTTATATAGTGTGAAGGTGAGATAAATAGAGAAGAGTAAATCCTTTCATTTTTGGAAAGGAGTTGAAGGAACAAAGGTTATATCTCAATTTGAGAGAGCTTTTAACTTGTATGGTTCTCTGTTTTAAGTTATTCAAATAACATATCACTTGAAATCAGATAATTTCTGTGGTTGATTAGAGTATTTAGTTTTGCTTTCCCCTTGTTCTGAAGAACTCCCTTATACATTCCAAGGAAGAATCAATTGGCATTCTTGCCATAGATTGGCAAAGCTGTGTCTGTTCTGTCTTTATTCTTTGTGGACAAGAGTACTCTCCCACTGGGATGAGAAAGCAGTATGCTAGGCTTACCATCTTGTTTCTGTCCTAGCCTTTCTAGGTCTATGAGTTCCTTGATGATAAATACATTATATTTTGAAGGCACCTTGCCTTCTGCATATGTAGCCATGGGCAAGCCCTGAAATTGAGATGTTAATGGTTGGTCTTTCATTAAAAAATATCTGATAATGGTCATTTTTATATAAAGCAAGTTTGACCTTCAAATTTATTTTAGAAAAATGTTTTAAAACTTTGGGGGCAGATCGGAATTAGGGCATTTTCATGGAGTATCTTTTCTGACCAGTCAACAGATTTATTGGTAATTTTATGGAAATTTTAGGAATGCTCTATTAAAAATCATATTTCTGCTATTAATTGAGTTATTTTAGACATTTTAGTATTCTTGTCATGTATTTAAATAAAATGCTTTTTTTTTTTTTTTTTTTTGCTGTTGCAGGAGCAATGTTAAATATTGTTCAAGATTCAGCACTTTTAGAAGCCATTGGTTGCCAAATGGAAATGGTAAGATTACCACTTGTAATATGTCAGAAACTAACAACTTCTGATTAAATTTCATTCTCAAATATCTGTCCTCATGATTTTTAAAGGCATTTGTTTGTAAATTCAGCTTATTGATGTAGAAGGATTCTATTTTGAAATATCAGATATTTTGAGGCTTCTTACCTTTCAGTACCTCATCAACTATATATCAGGTTCCTGAGAGATACTCCTTAGAGAAATTCCAGCAAACCCAGTTTTTATTGCTTAAAGCTCTTACTTCTTTTGCTGTGCTGGTGAATTGGCTTGAATAATCTAGAAAAAGCCCCCTACTCCATAATTTCTTCTATCCCTAGTAGATATAGTGCTGGCTGTTAGCAAGCATATAGTTGACTCTCATCTCATCAGCTCTTGCAAGGCCCTCTAACTTTAAAAAGTTTTCCAGAGACTGCCCGTGTCCCCTGCTTCTGTCTCCAAGATATGTGATTCCTATACCTGGAGTAGAGGCAGTGGAGTGGATAAATTAATGGAATACACTAGAATGGTGGATGTAGATGGGTGATCAAATTATTATTAAGGAAATTATGTTCATGTCCCATTAGGTGGCTAATAATAATAAACTGATCTGGATATAATGAATTGTGTTTACATAGGAAAAAATGAGGGAAATCTTTAACAGATACATTTGTTAGCTCCTAAACATATAGTAGTTAATCTTTAACCATAGTATATTTATTTTTTTGTATTTTATGGTATAACTACATTTGAGAGTTACTGTTTGTTTGTTTGTGTTTTGTTTTTTTAAGATTGTATTCCTGTTCTGAAGTTTTGCTTGGGAGGTACTAGGGTATTTCTTGAAGGATGCGGAGTATTTAGCTAGTGAAGATGAAAAAGGTCCTTGGCTGGCCCTTTGTAAACAGCACCAAAGAAAACCCCAGAATAGGCACCTGTAATCATCAGACTCTTCATAAACTTTCAGTAGATAGTGTCTATGCAAAAACATTACAGCAGTTTTAATCCCTTGTCACTTTTTATCTGTGTATCAGTTTGTGCTATTTAGTTGGCACATTTCATTTTATCAGTATGCTTTTAATGATTGACCTCTATTTATACTAGTAAACTATGGCCATAGCCCTAAAATATTTGATTCCTTTTTATTTGACTAGGGTGGTGGAGAAAATAACCTGAAGAGTCATAGTCGCACTAACAGTGGTATTAGTTCAGCAAGTGGTGGAAGCACAGAGCCCACAACTCCTGATAGTGAAAGACCTGCTCAAGCTCTCCTAAGAGATTATGGTAAGCCATGTTTGTTTTTTTTGAAATCCGAAGTTTATAGAATAACTTTTAATGTCTAGGTATATAAAACAAATTAGCAAAATATTTTTATGGTCATACTTTTTTTATGTATTTAAGCATAATAGATAGGCTATTAGTGTAAAGATTAAGAAAATGCGAATCTTATAAATTTAACTCTGTAACTTTTAGTAGTTAGATTCTGGGTAGTTTTAGATTTTATAAATGATTATAATGGGTGGTCAGGAAACATTTCTGAATTCTGTACCAGCTGCTGGTAACACAGAGTCAAATAGGATGTGGCAGAGTCAGCCAGTACATCAGTTATTGCAGTGTGGTAAGGATGAGTGGTGGGAAATGCATGAGATCGGAATCCAGAGGAAAATCTCTGCCTTTGTACTTGAAACCTATATACCTTACTATATATCTGGTTAGATTTCTCAGTCACAGATTTTAAGTAAGAATAAGGAAATAGTTGCCAGAAGAACATTCTATTCAGTGGTGTCCTTTACCCTGGACAATTACTTTTTGGCTCTCGGAGTTTGTGGGTGCCTTTATGTTTTTATACACAAATAATAGTGTGTTAAATCTGTGAGTGTTAATCCAACTAGATTGGAATTAAATTTAGATCCTTAGATGTGAGTTCAATATTTTAATCATAAGTATCCTTGAGCATGTCAGATATAAGGCATTATGTAGATAGTAAACAAATTTAAATACTACATTTATTTAAATTGTTGTCTTACTCATTATGCTCATGCGTTTAAGTATATTATAGGTGAAAATTTGTTTATTTTTCATGCTTTCTAAAACACTTACACTAAAGAAATTTTTGCATTGTATGTGCTCTAATATAAGTGTTTGAAGTGGTTATTGTTTGTTTCAGCATTTTGAACTGGTGTTAGTGAAGTCTGCTTGTAATGTTGTAAAATATTTTTTACTAAGAAATCCAGATTTGTGTTAGTGTCGCATGAATGTGTCTCTTTAATGATCATTCCTTTTTCTGTTGTCACTGCCCACTTTCTGATAGGATCGACAGGTATAATGTCCCTAAAGCTTCCTTTATCAATTTAATTTAATTTGTCCTTATTAATTATCAGCCAAGTAGTAGTTGCTTTTAAATGTAGAATTGGAGGCCAAATAAAAACACAATCACTTGGTTATTTAATTTTTTTAGAAATATCAAAGTAGTCTTGAAGAGTTAAATATTACAATGTGTTTAACCTTTTGCACTCGGATGTCGAGTGTGACTCGACACGGTTAGCATCGGTAGCAGCTCGAGAAAAAAGCAAGCGAGTGCAAAGGGTTAAAAAGCAAATGCATGTGATTTTTGATGGCTTAACCCCTGAAAATAATTTTAGTAGATGCTTTAGGATAATTCCCCAGCATCTGAGAAGATTCTGAGATTTGAATTTTTCCTTCTATATAAAATTTCAAGGAAATAATTGATAGCCTTTCATTGTTTTGTTTTTAAATGTAACTGTGAGTTAATGTAGAAATTTAAAATTTTATATTGTTATAAGAATGATATTGAAATTGCTAAATCCCAGTGGATGTCTTTATGAAAGTACCTGAGCTGGGAACTAGAAGCTGCTCTTGTCCAGTGTGTGTGCACTGTGCACTGTTTTTCAGTCAGGCTTGATGCTCAGGCCAGTGGGGCGGGGAGCATAGCACTGTGTGGGTGCCCGTCGTGCTCACTGTGGCTGCTGTGGTCTGTGCCTGGTGGAATGCCATGCTTCTCGTTACTAATGCTTAGTTGTTTTCCCTCCCTGTGGGATGTGGCATTGGGGTTATATCCTAGCTCTTAATACAGATTCAGCTGCGGGGCTACTGATTCGCAGCATTCATCTCGTCACCCAAAGACTCAACTCCCAGTGGCGACCAGACATGAGCATATCATTGGCAGCTCTGGAGCTCCTCTCTGGCTTGGCAAAGGTGAGAAGGACAGTCCTTTAATGTTAGCCCAGCGGCCTAGGACCATGGCTCTATTTTCTGTATTTCCTGACGCCTTGAGTGTGGGTATCACAGTGTTGGTTTATACTCAAACATAGTTTATATTCAAAGTGTGCAAGAGTGAGCCTCCAAGTGAGATTTTACAAAATGAACTTCACTTTTTTTTACTTAGTATTTTTTTATACTGTTTTAAAATCTGCAGCGTGGCATTTTGTGCCATTATAGAATAGGATCATTTAATTTTAATAAATACAGATTTGGTAAAGAAAGAGTGATTATTCTAAAATATGCCATTTGGGACTGTGACTCTTCCATCTTCCATTATCAGAGATAGGTGAAAATTGGCTATACTTTTACTTTCACAGCTATTCAATTTTGTGGAACCTTAGAGTTGGGTGGCCATTTGCACTTCTCTAAGTATTTTCTTTTTTATTGAAGTGAAATTTATAAAATTAACCATTTGAAATTGAAGAATTCAGTGGCTGTTTAGTACATTTCTAATGTTTAACCGCCACCTCTATCTAGTTCCAAAACATTTTCATCACCGCAAAAAGAAAATCCATACTCAATAATCATTTGCTTTCTGGTCTCCCCTCTCCACAATCTCTGATGACCACCAGTCTCTATGGATTTACCTATTCTGGACACTTCATATAAATTAAATCACACAATATGTGGTCTTTTGTGCCTGGCTTCTTTTACTTAACATGTTTTTGAGGTTCATTTATGTTATAGAATATGCTAGAATTTCATTTCCTTTATGGCTGAATAATATTCCATTGTATTTATATGCACCAGTTTGTCTACTCATTCATTTGTTGAGGCACATTTGAGCTATTATGAATAGTGCTGCTATGAACATGCGTGCACATTCATTTGTTTGAATACCAATTTTCAGTTATGTTGGGTATATACCTGGTAGTTGAATTCCTGGGTTATCTGGTAATTCTGTATTTAACTTTTTGGGGAGCTGCCAAATGGTTTTCCACAGAGATGTATGGGGTTCCAGTTTCTCCACATCCTCACTCATCATCTAAGTGTTTTCTTTTATGTAAAACTGGCAGGATTATCTTGTGTATAATAATTCCTTGTGTTGTGAAGATCAAATGAAATGAGAGGAAATATGTAAAACACTTTGTGAACAAAAGGGTGATATACACACATAAAGTGATATTGTCTGAGATGATAAAGTTCAAACCCTTGTTTTACAGATGTGGGGACAGGTGGCAAAGGTTATGACTTACCTAAGTCCTGAGAAACAAAATGGGCTAGAAAACCTAAGATCTTACCACCACTTAGAGATTACCTCAAAGATTTTCAGGGATAGATGTAATGGCCATAGTGTTGTGAGGAACAGTTACTGATGTAGAAAGTAAGACTATCCATTCATGAGACTCACAGGACCACACTGTCTTTGAGGGCAAGGTACTGTTTCCTGTGACATTAAGACACTCTCAGTAGTTAGGAATAATTAGCCCTAGGTGGAGGGCGGCTCTAGACCTCTGTAATAAATCATAAAGGGCAACATTAACTGATTTCAAGACTTACTATAAAGCTGTAGTATTCAGAAGTCTGGTATTGGAATAGGGTTGGACAAATTGATCACTGGAATACTATAGGGAGTCCAGAAATAGAAGCATATATACATGAACATCTGATTTTTGATAAAGGTGCAGGAGAAAGGAGAGTTTTTTTAACAAATGGTGCTGGAACAATCAGATATCCTAATATAGTGGTTGACAAACTGCGGCTCGCGAGCCACATGCAGCTCTTTGGCCCCTTGAGTGTGGCTCTTCCACGAAATACCACGGCCTGGGCGAGTCTATTTTGAAGAAGTGGCGTTAGAAGAGGTTTAAGTTTAAAAAATTTGGCTCTCAAAAGAAATTTCAATCATTGTACTGTTGATATTTGGCTCTGTTGACTAATGAGTTTGCCGACCACTGTCCTAATATATAAAAACCCAGGGTCCGTAACATCCAAAACGACCGAAGGATCGACCGACTGGAAGTCAGTCCTGCAGTCAGTGCTGGGTTGCCGTGGTGACCCAGCACTGACTGCCACTGCTGTGGGTGGTGGCGACCCAGCACTGACTGCCAAGAAGGCTGTGGATCAGGCCCGGAGAGAGGCCCAGGGGGAACGAGGCAGGGTCTGATCTGCAGCCTCCGTGGCAGCTGTTGATCAGCCGTTGCCTTTCTTTCCGGGCTTCGCCAGCAGCCGTGCCTCTGTTTCTCTCCGGGCCTCTGTGGGGGCTGCTGATCAGCCCCGCCTCTCTGATCAAGCCCAGTGATAGGCCCGGAGACACTGACTGGCATAGAAACCGACCAATCAACCAAATCTGGGTGGACTGTGAGGAGCCAATGGCTGCCTAGGAGGCGGAGCTTTTGACGCTGACTGGCATAGAAACCAACCAGTCAGAACCAAATCTGGGTGAACTGTGAGGAGCCAATGGCTTCCTAGGAGGCGGAGCTTTTGACCCTGACTGGCATAGAAACTGACCAATCAACCTAATCTGGGTGAACTGCGAAGGCAGAACCTAAGGTGGGGGCTGGGGAGGGGTTTTAAGGGCAACAGCTGTTTGGTGTAAGGTGTGAGAAAGCGGTTCCGTTTTTTAATGACCAGTTTGGTAGTGTAGTGCATATGGCTGGCTATCAGTCCAGATATAGGGATTATGTATTTTTGTCTGCCAAGAGCATCTCCTCCTGCTGAAAAAGGCTCCCCCACCCCCATTTAAGCAATCCTATCCTATATAATCTATCTATACTAATAAAAGGGTAATATGCTAATTAGACTGGTCGACCGGCCATCTTCTGGACAAAGCCATGGTGGTGGGGGCCAAGGCAGAGAGGGCAGTTGGGGGCAAGATCAGACTGGCAGGGGAGGGCCGTTGGGGGCGAGATCAGGCCAGCAGGGGAGGGCCATTGGGGGCGAGATCAGGCTGGCAGGGGAGGGCAGTTGGAGAGATCAGGCTGGCAGGGGAGGGCAGTTGGGGGTGAGATCAGGCCAGCAGGGGAGGGCAGTTGGGGGCGAGATCAGGCCGGCAGGGGAGGGCAGTTGGGGGCGACATCAGGCCGGCAGGGGAGAGCAGTTGGGGGTGAGATTAGGCTGGCAGGGGAGGGCAGCCCTCCCCTGCAGGCCTGGGTCTCCCCAAACTGCCCTCCTCTGCCGGCCTGGTCACCCCCAACTGCCCTCCTCTTCTGGCCTGGTCACCCCTAACTGCCTACAACTGCCCTCCCCTGCTGACCTGGTCTCCCCCAACTGCCCTCATCTGTTGGCCCAGTCACCCCTAACTGCCCTCCCTGCTTGCCTGATCGCCCACAACTGCCCTCCCCTGCAGGCCTGGTGCCCCCCAACTGCCCTCCCCTGCAGGCCTGGTCCCCCCCAACTGCCCTTTCCTGCAGGCCTGGGTCCCCCCAACTGCCCTCCTTTGCTGGCCTGGTCTCCCCCAACTGCCCTCCTCTGCCAGCCTGGTCTCCCCCAACTGCCCTCCTTTTCTGGCCTGGTCACCTCTAACTGCCTACAACTCCCCTCCCCTGCAGGCCATCTTGTGTTCACATGGGGGCAGCCATCTTTGACCACATGGGGGCGGCCATCTTGTGTCTTGGAGTGACAGTCAATTTGCATATTACTCTTTTATTAGATACGAAGGTAGCCATAAGAGGTCTGTGTGCCATTGCACAGAGTCTCTGCATTACAAACTTCCAGGAGGGGTTGCTATGTCGAGAGGCTGCTGTGGAGTACTGTAGTTCATCATGGAGAGTGGGGCCAAGGGCTACAAGGTCCTGGTGTCAGGGAAACTCTAAAGACAGGGGGCTGGATCCATGAAGTTTGTGGATGGTCTGATGATCTACAGTGGGGACCCTGTTAGCTATATCAGTACCACCATGTGCCATGTGTGCTCAGATAGGTGTGCTGGGCATCAAAGTGAAGATCATGCTGACCTGGGACCCAAGCAATAAGATTGGCCCTAAGTCCCTGTCTAACCACATGAACATTGTAGACCCTAAAGATGAGATACTATCCACTATCTCTATCTCAGGACATAAGGTTAGAAAGCCAGAGCTACTGCCATGCTCTAGCCAGTTCCTACTGTACAACAGGTTCTTAGCAGCTGGATCTGGATAGTCTGGTTGTTGCTTTGTAAAGACCTTTAATAACATCTTTTAAAAAGACAAAACAGTAACAACAACAAAACTCCTCATTAATACAACAAACAACCCAATTAAAAAATGGAGAAAAGATTTGAGCACTTTACCAAAGAAAATATACTTAGGGCAAATAAGCACATGAAAAGATGCTCGATATCACTAGCTGTTAGGAAAATGCAATTAAAACACTATGAGTTATCGCTCCATACCTATTAGGATGGCTAAAATTGAAAAGACTGACCATACCAAATGTAGGTGAGGATGTGAAGGAACTGGAATTCCCTATACTTTGAAGGGAATGTTAAATGGGACAGCCATTTTAGAAAACAGCTTGGCAGTTCCTTAAAAAGTTAAACCATATGTCTATCATATGACCCAATCACTCCACTACTAGGAGCATATATCCATACAAAGACTTGTACAGGAATGATCATAGCAACTTTATTTGTAACTAAAGGCCCGGTGCACGAGATTCGTGCACTCGGGGAGCGGGGAGGGTACCTCAGCTTGGCCTGCGCCCCCCCGAGGGGGTGATGTCCACCTGGCAGCTTAGGCCCAATCCCCGGGGTTCGGGCGTAAGCTGGCAGTCAGACATCGCTCTTGCAATCTGGGGCTCTCGCAGTCCGGGACCCCTCGCTCCTTACCGCCTGCCTGCAGCAGAGGTGGGAGAGGCTCCCACCATCGCCGCTGCGCTCACCAGCCAGAAGCCAGGCTCGCTGCTCCTTAGTGCTGCCTCAGCAATGGAAGAGGCTCCTGTCACCGCTGATGCGCTTGCCAGGCTGTGAGCCTGGCTCAGGGCTTCTGGCTGAGTGGCACTCCCCCTGTGGGAGCACACTGACCACCAGGGGGCGGCTCCTGCGTTGAGTGTCTGCCCCCTGGTGGTCAGTGCACGTCATAGTGACCGGTCATTCTGCCGTTCGGTTGATTTGCATATTGGCCTTTTATATAGGACTAGAGGCCCATGCACAAAATTCATGCAAGAGTAGGCCTTCCTTCCCGCGACTGCCAGCACCGGCTTCCCTCTGGCATCTGGGACCTGGGCTTCCCTCTGGCCATCAGCAGGCACCCAGGACGAGGGCTTCCCTCGCAGCCCTGGCTTTGTCCAGAAGGTCATCCAGAAGGACACCCAGTCTAATTAGCATATGACGCTTTTATTATTATAGATACCCAGAATCCAGAAACAACCCAAATGTCAGTCAGTGGGTGACTGGAAAAATTGTGCTTTAGCCGTACAGTGGAATTCTACTCAGAAATAAAAAGGAATGAACATTTCATACACACACCCAAAATTGTGGATAAATCTTAAAATAATTATGCTAGTTAACCTATAGTGACAGCAGATCAGCAGTAATCTAGGGAGGAGGATAAAGGGAGCTGGAGGAAGGATTACAAACTACATGAGATTTTGGGGATGATGGATATATCCACTATCTTGATTGTGGTGATAGTTCACAGGTATATACTTATGTCAAAATTTATCAAAGTGTACACTTTAAATATGTCTAGTTTACTGTATATTGATTATACCTCTGGGCAGCTGCACAGAACTTTGTAGCCTCTAGAACATCATTGTGGGATTGGGTTAGGGGGCTCAAAAAATGTGTACATGTTCTATTGCTACCTATTCTTTTGATCTCTGGCAATGGTGAGTAGATGCATCCTAAGAGTTTAGGTTTTAGGGCATGAAAAAATATATTAAAATGAAGTACTATTTTAAGATTTGAAAAATGCCCTCTGTTTTTATATAGAGTATTATAATACCTCTGAAATAGTCTGATTTCCTATATAAATAATGTTTTAGAAGCAAGGTTTCCTGTGGTGTGTTAGATTCTCAGAAAGGCCAGGCCTCAGTGCAGATGCTTTAAAATTGGTATAATGGTTTCTGGCTAACTGTGTTCCCCATTTGAATATGCTCAGGTGAAGGTGATGGTTGATTCCGGAGACCGGAAGCGAGCCATCAGTTCTGTGTGCAGCTACATTGTGTACCAGTGTAGTCGGCCAGCTCCTCATCACTCCCGGGACCTGCACTCCATGATAGTGGCAGCTTTTCAGTGTCTCTGTGTCTGGCTGACAGAGCATCCTGATATGCTTGATGAAAAGGTTAGTTTGCTACATCTTAAAACAGTAAATAGAAATAAAATGTATGTTGGGAAAATATCTTTTAAAAGAGATTATATAAATGTAAGTACTATATTGCATACTTTAAACTGAATGTACTTGTTATATTTCAGTGAAACAACCTTTTGAGCACAATTCAAAAACTGTCATACTTATATTTGGTTGCAAATGAACCCATAGAGAAGTTCTATTAAAAGATGAGGACTTGACTCATTTATTTGAGTTCTTCTTTCTTTTTTTGTTAATCCTCACCTGAGGATATTTTTCCATTGATTTTTGGAGAGAGTGGAAGGGAGGGGGAGAGACAGAGAGACAGAAACATCAATGTGAGAGAGACACATCGATAGGTTGCCTCCCACACATGCCCTGACCAGGGTCAGGGATCAAGCCTGCAATTGAGGTACCTGCCCTTGACCAGAATTGAACCCGAGACCCTTAGTCATTGGGCCAATGCTCTATCCACTGAGCCAAACTGGCTAGGGTGGGAATGTTCTTTCTTAAAAGGGTGAGAGCTTTGAGATGGCCAGAAGGCACTTTGGTAACCCATTACCAAACCAAGAAAGGCAGTTGATAGCGAGGCTGCCAACCTAAAGCAAGGCTGGTCTGTAAAGGTTGCTTGTATCTAAAAATTTCATTTCACACGTTTCCCTGCTTTGGTGGGGGCACATTATTCTATGTAATACTTTTCTTATGGGGAGGCAGGCAGTTAGAGTGAATTCACAGTGAAAATAAGAGATATCAAGCATAGTGGATATTTATTTATAGCCTTGTACAGTTTAAAAAATAATTCTGTTTATTAAATCTTAGTCATTTTCATTAAGGCTTCTAAAGTTATGATACCAGAAATTGCTTAAATAATTGATGAACTTCTCTTTGGATAACCTAGCATGTTTTAAACCATCCAGGTTTAATAGATTACAGTTACATTTCTTTCATTTGGGCTCTCATGATTTATAGTCTGAGGTAATTTTATAAGAACTATGACTAATAAAATTGAATTGAATTTATCATTACTTACTATCTTAACTCTCTGAACACTCAAATTTATTTCTTTAAAAAAATTGGAGGGAGTTTATTATTATGAAACTAGAGGCCCAGTGCACGAAATTCGTGCACGGGGGGAGGGAGGTCCCTCAGCCCAGCCTGTACCCTCTCCAATCTGGAACCCCTCGAGGGATGTCCGACTGCCCGTTTAGGCCCGATCCCAGTGGGTCCCAACTGCTCGCCTGCCTGCCTTCCTGATTGCCCCTAACCGCTTCTGCCTGCCAACCTGATCACTCCCTAACCATTCCGCTGCCAGCCTGATTCGATGCCTAACTGCTCCCCTGCCAGCCTGTTTGCCCCCAACTTCCCTCCTCTGCCGGCCCAGACACCCTTAACTGCCCTCCCCTGCAGGGTTGATCGCCTCCAACTGCCCTCCCTTGCAGGCCGGGTGCCTCCCAACTGCCCTCCCCTGCTGGCCATCTTGTGGTGGCCACTTTCTGTCCACATGGGGGCAGGATCTTTGACCACATGGGGGAAGCCATATTGTGTGTTGGAGTGATGGTCAATCTGCATATTACTCTTTAATTAGATAGGATAGAGGCCTGGTGCAGGAGTGGGGGCCAGTTGGTTTGCCCTGAAGGGTGTCCTGGATCAGGGTGGGGGTTCCCTTGGAGTGTGGGGTGGCCTGGGTGAAGGGCCTGTGGTGGTTTACAGGCCGGCCACGCCTCCTGGCGACCCAAGCAAAGGCCCTGGTATCTGGAATTTATTTACCTTCTACAATTGAAACTTTGTAGCCTGGAGCGGAGCCAAGCCTCCTGCATGCTCCACGGCCGGCAGCCATTTCTGTTTGGGTTAATTCACCTTCTATAATTGAAACTTTGTAGCCTTAAGCGGAGGCCTGGGCCCGGCCAGGGTGTGCGGAAAGCTTTGCTTTCTCCATTGCCGCGGGCAACCCTGGCCTGGTCTCTCCAGCTCCGTGGCTGCCGCCATTCTGCTTGAATTTGTTTACCTTCTATAATTGAAACTTTGTAGCTTGAGTGGAGGCTTAGGCCTGGCAAGAGCATGTGGAAAGCTTGGCTTCCTCTGTTGCCTGGGAAACCTTGCTCTCTGTGGCTGTAGCCATCTTGGTTGGGTTTATTTGCATACTCATCCTGATTGGCTGGTGGGCGTGGCTTGGGCACAGTGAAGGTTCGGTCAATTTGCATATTACCCTTTTATTAGGTAGGATTTATATACACCTATTAAAGAAAATGAGAGCCAAAACCGGTTTGACTCAATGGATAGAGTGTCGGCCTGCGGACTGAAAGGTCCCAGGTTCGATTCTGGTCAAGGACATGTACCTTGGTTGTGGGCACATCCCCAGTAGGGGGTGTGCAAGAGGCAGCTGATTGATGATTCTCTCTCATCGGTGTTTCTAACTCTCTATCCCTCTCTCTTCCTCTCTGTAAAAAATCAATAAAATATATTAAAAAAAAGAAAAGAAAATGAGAAAGAAACTAGAGCCCCACTACCAGAATACAACCACTATTAACATTTGATGTGTTTCCTTCTCTTATAAGATAGGTGTATTATAAAAACTGATTTGCTTTTCCTGCTTCTAGGACTGTCTTAAGGAAGTACTGGAGATTGTGGAACTGGGTATTTCGGGAAGTAAGTCCAAGAGCAGTGAGCAAGAGGTCAAGTACAAAGGAGATAAGGAGCCAAACCCTGCTTCTATGAGGGTAAAGGATGCTGCTGAAGCCACCCTAACATGGTATGAAAGTGACTGCATAGGGAATATGCCTAGAAATTTATTGGGGTTAGCTGTAATCCTTGTTTTTTCTCCTCCCCAGTTTTTTAGCATTAAGTGGTGCAACCCCTTTAGGATACGTTTTCTACAGAAATAAACTAGGAAATAAAATGTCTTTTTTTTTTGGACCGAAAGAAACCAGGAACTTGGGCCTAAGAGTTTAGGTTTTGTTTTTTTTTTTCCTATGTTGATTGACATTAATTCAGGTCATACCATGTTAGAGTTGGGAAAAATCTTGGAGAGCCTAATTCCACGTCCTGACTTGATGGCTGCATCCAGAGACAGGATCTGTCTGGGTCACACTGTCAGGTCTCTTGCTTTCTAGCTCAGTGGTCTGTATTCTCTGTTGCACCATTTATATTATATTAAAGGCCTGGTGCACAAAATTCATGCATGGGCAGGGGTGTCCCTCAGCCCAGCCTGCACCCTCTCCAATCTGGGACCCCTCGAGGGATGTCTGACTGCCCGTTTAGGCCTGATCCCAGTAGGATCGGGACTAAATGGGCAGTCGGACATCCCTCTCACAATCCAGGACTGCTGGCTCCCAACTACTCACCTGCCTGCCTTCCTGATTGCCCCTAACCGCTTCTGCCTGCCAGCCTGATCACCCCCTAACCACTCCCTGCCAGCCTGATTGATGCCTAACTGCTCCCCTGCCAGCCTGTTTGCCCCTAACTGCCCTCCCCTGCAGGCCTGGGTCCAACCCAACTGCCCTCTCCTGCAGGCCTGGTCACCCCCAACTTCCCTCCTCTGCAGGCTTGATCGCCCACAACTGCCCTCCCTTGCAGGCTTGGTCCCTCCTAACTGTCCTCCCCTGCTGGCCTGATCGCCCACAACTGCCCTCTCCTGCAGGCCTGATCCCTCCCAACTGCCCTCCCCTGCTGGCCATCTTGTAAAATCAGATTGACCACCCTCAAAGAGCTTCTTATCCACTAGGGAAGGAAAGATATAAACACAAGTAGCTGTACTATTACATGAACAATAAGTGCTCAAAGAGAAGGAAGTACAAATAAAATGCTGGGGAGTTGGAAGGAGGAAATGAATACTTCCAGATAAGGGCAAATCGAAATAAGATTCCTGGGGAAAATGACATTGGACCTAACTTTTAGAGGATGAGTAATGTTTGAGCTATAAGCCAGACTCCAGGTTGGGTACGTCAGCAAGAGAAGATTCCTGTTCAGTATTTTAGTAGTGAAGGAATGGAGATAGGTTGGTAAAAAGTAGCAGAAAAAGTTGAGTTTGTGTTTGGCTGATAAGTGGTGAAAGTAGAAGGATGTAAAGAAGGCAGTTTAGGCACATTTATGAACTGTGAGGAAGAGGTAAGTGGAGAAAATTAGGTTGGATCAGTACAGATGGAAAGATGGTGTTTACCACAGGATAAATGTAGATGAAGACCCAGACAAATATAAAAGCAGGAAGGAGCAATGTCAAGTCAGTCTGGGTTAGCTTATCTTGGGCTTAGTAATGTGGTAGATAAGAGTGCTTGAAGATAGGCACATAAATCAGCCCTTACCAGGATCTCAGAATCTTTTGAGTTCAGTGGTGTGTTGGTAACTTAGGATACATACAATAAAGTTGGATTTACTTCTGTTTCTCGTGGGCCTTAGATCATTCAGTAGTTTTAGAAGTGTGCTGGCTTTAGTCCTGTTACTATGCTAATGCTGGCTCTCAGTGACTTTGTGAAGGTTTGGCTAATAGCTAGAAAATCCGAAAAATATGAATGAGTACTAGAAATAATAAACATTCCAAGAGAAGACCACAGTTGAGATTGCCTGGATGGGTTTTTCCCCTTGATGTACCAATAGAAATAGATTTAAAAGCATTATAAAAGAAGAGAACCCTGGGATGCCACTCCCAAATCTAGTCTTGTCTCTACTGGCAACTTTTCCAACAGTATCTCTAGTTTCCAATCTTGAAGGGTGCCTTGAATAGTGCTATCATCATGAAATATGTCCAAAACCAAGTTTCTCTCTTCCTTTACAATTATAGCTTTATGTCCATATCACTGCTGTTTTCCAGTTATGCACACAGAACTTTGGCTTTTTTTCTTATTTATGTGTCATTCCCGCTAGTGACTGAGTCCAATAAACTTTACTGTCAGAAGTGTTTCCTCCGCCGAAACCGGTTTGGCTCAGTGGATAGAGCGTCGGCCCGCGGACTCAAGGGTCCCAGGTTCGATTCCGGTCAAGGGCATGTACCTTGGGTCGGCCTGCGGACTCAAGGGTCCCAGGTTCGATTCCGGTCAAGGGCATGTACCTTGGTTGCGGGCACATCCCCGGTGGGGGGTGTGCAGGAGGCAGCTGATCGATGATTCTCTCTCATCAATGTTTCTAACTCTCTATCTCTCTCTCTTCCTCTCTGTAAAAAATCAATAAAATATATTTTAAAAAATTAAAAAAAAGAAGTGTTTCCTCCATTTCCTCTCACCTCAGATAGCATCTTGGTTGAGACCCTTTCTTCTTGCCTGATTTTCCTGTTTTCAATCTCTTACCTTTCTAGTTCATTTTGCATTCTATTGCTGAACTTCTTATTCTGCTGCTTGAGTGATAGAAAACTGAATATTCTGTGAATGCTGTGGTCTGGTTTTCAAGGATCTCCTTATTTTCCCCCCACTTGAACTGTCTGATCTTTCCCAGCACATCCGTTTTGCCATGAAAGCCACTCATGGCCGTGACCGGGCATACTCATCTGTCTATATACGACCCCTGGTTTTTAGGACTTCCCTCTTTTCTAGGCCACATCTTTCATTGTTCAGTGCTCACCTCAAATCTAGCTACCTCCATGGGACCTTCTTTGGTTGTTCTGCCTCTGCATGATGACTCTTTTCTGTACCTGGATGCTCATTCAGTCTGACCCTAATGTAGAGCATGGAATTTCATACGTGGTTATGTTTGATACACGCCAGTGTTCTTCACACTGTGCACAGTGCTGAGCACACAGTAGACAGTTATGGAATATAGATTGCCTGTTTGTATTTCCCCCCCTTGGTGTACTAATATAAATCCAGAATTAGGGCTCTTGGCAGTCATTTCAGCAGCCCCTCTGCTTAAGTCACTTTAAGACAGACTTGTTATTTAGCTTCTGATTCTGGGATATCTGACCCCCAAGTTTACCCATTTCATTTTAACTGTTAAAAACCTGATGTTTACATTGAACTGAAATCTCTCCCACTTTCACTCCTACTCATTGGTTCTGATTCAAAGTTTTTTTCTAAACAGTATGTCTGAAAGACAAGGGTCGTTTTCTGATTCATTTCTGCCAGTACTTTCAACTATTTTTTATATGACAGGGGAACCAAGTACCTTTGTCATCCTGGTCATTCTCCTCTTAATGGTGTAGGTTTGACTATGTACTTCTTAAACGTCATTCACTGAGTATAATATGCTAGATGTGAACTGATATTCTAGACTCTGTAAAATATTATATTTTCATTTAAATGTACTTGGAGAGTACATTGGATTTTTGGTAACCTATTGATTTGCATTAATTCTGCAAAATCTTTAGAGTCATCTGTTTGAGGGCATTTGGATTTAATGTACAAAATTTTATATTTAAACCTGAAATTTGCCGAAACCGGTTTGGCTCAGTGGATAGAGCGTCGGCCTGCGGACTCAAGGGTCCCAGGTTCGATTCCGGTCAAGGGCATGTACCTTGGTTGCGGGCACATCCCCAGTAGTGGGTGTGCAAGAGGCAGCTGATCGATGTTTCTTTCTCATCGATGTTTCTAACTCTCTATCCCTCTCTCGTCCTCTCTGTAAAAAATCAATAAAATATATAAAATAAAATAAAAACCTGAAATTTTTTTCCTGTAAGGTTTGCTTTATTTAGTTAGTTAGTTAGTTAGTTAGTTAGTCAGTTATTTTAGTCCTTTAAGATTCTTTTGGATCCCAGCTTTGATATATTAACTCTGCAGCTCAACTTTTGGTCAACTACACATTTAATGAGCCTACCTTGTGTGTCCTAATCAAAGACACTGATAAAAATATTGAAGGAAGGTAAACTCACAAAGCACATCATAGGAAATTTTCCTTCAGGTTCACAGGTATTTTAAAATCTTATCTGTAGGTTTATCATGGTACACTCAAATACTCGCATGTCTTGATTTCAAGATACTTCTCTGCCTTTCCAGTTTAGTCACCATCAAGAAGAGAAAATGTGGTTAGGCTGGTGAGATTTGATCTTAGTGACCTATTCCCTGGTGAACAATCTATTTGATAATGTCTTAGAATCCTGCATAGAACACTAGCAAGCTCACACGATTCATATGCTTTGTGACAGCCATCTTTGTCCCGTTTTAGAAAACCAAAGCCACATGTTCCCATTACTGGTATGTTACCTATTATCCACAAATCCTTAGGCTTGATCCATCATGAAATTTTCCTGGTTCTTGAAATTCTTAGTCCTCCTCTAAAGAAGAGAGAAAATAGAAGGAAAAAATATATGAGCAGTGTTGCCTTTCATTATCAGAAATGTTTGAGTTCAAGCATTAGAATTAAAGAGAAAGGGAGATGCCACTCAAGCTGAGGATTGAGATGATAAAAGTGATGTTGGGAAATATTACCTTTCTAAATGAGTTGCATATGAAAGGTCAGGAAATAATATTAGGACCACAAGATAAAATCTTACGTTTTCATTACAAGATACATTCTCTCTGTGCTTCAATTTCTTCATTATAAAATGGGAATAATAGTGCTATCTCATAGGGTTGCTATGGTAACTAAATAAAATAATATGTGTGAAGTGTTTAGATCAGTGCCTGGCATATAGTGAGTGGTATGTATTTGTTGAATGTATGCAAAAATCTCTATGAATATAAACATTTCTGAATATTAAGGCTTGATCAGTTAAATTCCAATGTCCAAATCAGTTCTTTTATAAATTCTCATTTGATAATTATAGCAGTTTTGCAAAGTGTAACTATTAATGCATCAAGTTTCTTATCTGGAAAAAGGATAATATCTACTCTGGTCTTTTAATGATCACTTATCTCTTCTGAGCCAGAGTTTCCTCATCTGAAAATTTGAGGGGATTTGGTTTATCCTTTTCTAGCTCTAGAATGCTTTAGCTAGCGTAATTTTGAAAGCTGGAACACACAAAATTTTTAATGTATCTTTATCTTTAGATGCTTTGGAAGTGTGGTTGTGATTAGGTTCCCTGGGTAGCGAACTCGGAGAGAGAAGTTTACTTGCAAAAAAGTTTATTGGAAAGTGCTCTCAGGATCAACCCCTATGAGGGAGTGAAGGAAGCAATATTCCTACACTCCCTCATAGGGAAGAACTAAACTGTGATGCAGTTACCACAAAGAGATCTGGAACTGAGTTGGCCCTTCAGAGTTCTCTGAAGTTGGGGCAAGGGGACTGAAACTTTATACCCCTGCATCAGCTATTCATTGGATATGGACTGTCCCAGGAGGTAGCTGTGATCTTAGGTGATTCTTGTTGGCCAAGGGCACCTCTTGGAAAGGGATCAGCTGAATGTTGTGGCCACCATCTTCCTGCAACTAGGGGAGTGAATCTTTCAGTGGAGGGGGCAATCTGGACAGGACATCAAGGCATCCACCACAAGGAGTAAATCTGACCTGTGAAGTGGAAGCATCGCCGGGTAAATTAAAATCAAAAATGCAGAAGGACACATTGATACATGAGGTAAACTTAAGATTTTGCTTTGGGAATTAACTGTTATCTTTTGTATTCTCCATAGTATTATGCAGTTGCTTGGCGCATTTCCTTCACCCAGTGGTCCTGCCTCTCCTTGTAGTCTGGTGAATGAGACCACTTTGATTAAATACTCCAGGCTGCCAACCATAAACAAGCATAGCTTCCGGTACTTTGTCTTGGATAACAGTGTCATCCTGGCAATGCTGGAGCAGCCTCTTGGAAATGAACAGAGTAAGTTTCAGCACTTTGGGCTTTCTCCACTGCTGTATCATCATGTCCACCAGTACGAGCAAGCTATTTCCTTCAGGGAAGGAAAGACTGCAAATTCTAAGCAATTGTGCATTTGTCAAGAAGATGTCTAGCTGTGGGATAATAGCGAGTGAAAAATGGAAGGTCAGAAAATGGAATATACATATTATATAGAATATTCTAGAGGCCCTTAATGTGTATCTGAAATATCAGAGAAGAGCTCTATAGTTTTATAAAATGTTTATTTTAGTGGGCCATTTTCTGTTGTTGTTTTTTTTACTGTGTTTAAAAATCATTATTACTTTTCCTTTCTTCTTGAACTTTGGATCCTGCCCCACTCCACAGTGTTCTATTTCAGTCACTGGTATCAGCTTAGGTGGAAATTTGAGGAGTCATCTTTGTCTTGCCTGGTTTTTTCTGTTATTCCCTTATATAATTGATTTCTAAGTTTCCACCTCCCCAATGGCTCTTTTCTTTTCTCTTCTGGAGTTGGGCAATTATTAAAGGCCCCATCTATTCCATATTAAATTGCTCTTCCAGTATATTCAAATTGCAGGGCCTTATTATTTCTTACCTAGATTATTGCTGTGGTTTCCTATCTGGTCTGATACACTCTCCTTACGATTCCAAAATTTGTTACCCTTATCTCCATCCTTCTTGCTGCTACTGTTGTATTCATCTTCAGATACAGATCTGACCATGCCAGTGCCCTTCTGGAAACCCTTCAGTGATTTTTCTATGGACACAATATTCACTGTTTCCTGTTTTCCTCCCCTAAATATAAACCATCTCAAAGTATGTGATTACCACTGTAAGCAAGACTACTGAAAAGACATTTTTTTTCCTGATGTATGTAAAGCCAGTATATAAAGGAAGCATGTTCTCAGAGAGACTCTTATTGCTGGAAAGGTAAAGGAAAGTGAAGGTTACAGAATCTGTGGGCATACAGGGACCCAGGGAATCACCTAGTGTACAGTTCCCTTATTTACAGGTGAAGAAACAGGCTTGTCCACTTGAGAAGTATGACTAGAACCAGAATCCAGATTTTCTGAACCTCCCACTTTATCATTGCCTCTCAGTGATAGGGTTTTCTCACTTAAAGATTTGCCTTCTTACCTTTGCAAAGGCGAACAGGTCTTAGAGTCCCATGCAAATTCTTGAGAGAATATATAAGTAGGATCTCATAAAAACGAAAAGTTACACATTGCCCTGAAGTTCAGGGGTAAATGAATATCATCATAGGTTTCCATCGTGTTGTGGTAAGATACAGAGATTTTAATTTGGAATAGATGAGGCTTTTAATAATTGCCCATTCCAGAAGTGTGGAAGGAAATAAGAAGAAGGATCTGGGTTACTCAGGAAGTCCATCCTGAGTTCTTTACCTACCTTTTCCTGCCCCTAAACTTGCGGTGGGATGGAACAGTGCCTGCCTTCGGTGGACAGTGGTACACAAAAACATGGGTGAATGTAGCAGCGCTGCAACAACCAGTCTAGTCTCGCTTCCTGCATTTGGGTTATTCCCAACATTGGAAGTTAAAAATATTGGCCAGGACAGTGTTTCCCAAAAATGTGTATGTGTACCATTGGAGGTATGTGAGATGAAGTTAGTATTTTAATTAGCACACCAAAATTACGGTTTTCTATTTAAAGCAGACGTGTACAATTTCCTTTTAAAATAAATTTAAGTTTTTTAAAAAAAGCAAAGAAAGTGGTTCATATAAAATAAGACTACATGGATATGAGAAACCACAGAGGTGGTACACAAAGGATGAAAGTTTGGGAAACACTGTGTTGGGCTTTATTAGAAGCTCTGCAGTTGATAACAGGTGTATTTTAAATGATTATCTGAAATAAAACCTTTTACATCATTTTATTCTAGATGATTTTTTTCCCTCCGTCACTGTGCTGGTTCGGGGAATGTCTGGAAGACTTGCATGGGCACAACAGCTTTGCCTTTTACCCAGAGGAGCAAAAGCAAATCAGAAGGTATCCATTAGAAGTTACAGGGAAGTGACTAAGAGTGAGTGTGTGGATATGTACGTGTGCATGTATGCACACTATGATTTAAAGGTTAAAAAGTTCCCACAAAAGCCACAGAAAAAAATAAATATTTTTTACTCTAACCAGGGTCTTTGTCAGGGGCTTTACATCTGAATGATCTTAGGAGCCTAGACTTTTAGATTCACTAATTACTCTTTAAAGACATCTTCAAGGCGGATGTATTTTTGAAAAGCTTTCCAGGTGATTCTGGTATCCACTTATAATTAAGAACTGTTCTGAACAATTGTCCTTTCCCCCCCCCTGGGCAATGTTAAGTAAATATAATAAAACTCAGGTGCATGCCATATATGAGAAGAGTTTGGCTAGACCTTTGATCTCCCTGGTAACAGGACTTGTTTCAAATGATTTATTCCTATATAATTAGTAATGTGCTCTATAATTTTCTTAATATGCTATGTAATTGAATGAAATCTTATTTTCAGGAGGTACAGTTTCTTTTCTTTTTTTAAGAAATATATTTTTATTGGTTTCAGAGAGGGAGAGAGAGAAACAACAATGATGAGAGAGAATCATTGATCGGCTGCCTCCTACATACCCACTACTGGGGATCGAGCCCACAACCTAGGCATCTGCCCTTGACCGGAATCGAACCTGGGACCCTTCAGTCCACTCTATCCACTGACCAAACCAGCTAGGGTGCAGTTTATTTTCTTTATAACATTTGTAATTTTGTGAATAAAATTTGCTCATGGGAGAAAATTGGAAAGTTCAGATATTAAAGAAATTTTAAATCACCTGTGTCCTTTTTAGAAGTATATAGCCACTGTTAATATTTTAGTGGATTTCCTTCCAGTCTTTTTTTTCTTTCTGTACACAATAACACTTAAATAGAATTTGAGTCATTTTTTTATACCGTACATAGTAATTTTTTACTTATGTTACTAAAAATTCTTTAAAACATGACTTAATAAAATTTCACCAGCATTTAAGGGCAATTAGAGTATGTGTCTTAAAACCATTTAATATCTTATATGTCTTTGTTGGCTGAGATGTGTTTATCTCTCTGGGAGGAGCACATGCAGCATCATGATGCTCACATTCTGTCAGTAGTGCTTAAGCATTGAAGACTGAGAAGGAAGGAGATTAGGAAAGGAACTAAAATTTGTTGATGGTTTAATATGTGCCATATACATTTTTATTTAATCCTTACATCTTTTTTAGATATAAAAACAGAAGTCTCACAGCTTGTATATGTTAAAAGTAGGGATTTAAAGCCATGAAGACCTAGATTTGGTGCATGCTCTTTCAGTTAAGCCATACTAAGATTCTAATTGAACTCCCTAAGTAGAGCTGCCCAGTGGACCTAAACTTGTACTTTATTCTATGGAATGATTTTAGAAGTCTTGGGGAAGAAGAAAGTTTGAGCCTTAAGCTCTGAAATGCCTCACCCATTGGCTTTCCAACTGAACATAGGAGATTCAGGCCTGGGCAGTAGAGGTCCACAATCCATTTATCAGTCACAAAATCTATAATAATTTGATGAACAATCTTACAAATATATAACGAGTACACCAGTACACAGGCTATTTAACAAAGGTAATTGCAGATTCTTACTGAGCTCTTCTTATGTTACATAATCCTAGAGAAACATAGGTATCTAAGAGACCAGGGAAATACATTTCATTATAGTTGGCACCAAATGTAATAAACATAATGTTATTTGTTTTATTTTAATAGCTTTTTGTGCCTGAACCTCGTCCAGTTCCTAAAAATAATGTTGGATTTAAATATACTGTGAAACATCGGCCATTTCCTGAAGAAGTGGATAAGATTCCTTTTGTGAAAGCAGATCTGAGCATTCCAGATTTGCATGAAATCGTCACTGAAGAAGTAAGATAAATTATTGCCAGTTGTTGTTAAGAGAATGACTATAAACATGCTTAAACAACTTCCAGGCTTAAGACACTGCCTTTTTTTTAGTGTTACTGGAGGCGATTCATAAGATGATTTGGATCTCTATCATCCAGGAGGTTATATAGTAAGACAAGTATTGATTGTGGCTGACTGAACAGAACTGGTGTCTCTTAGAGAGAGGTCACTGGGCTACATAGACTGGTCCATATAGGTTTCAGTTGTGTGGTGACATGATCAGACTCTAGTGGAAGACAGTTGGAGAAAGGAGACCAATTCAGAAACTTATGACAATCCAGGCAGGAGAAAGGAAGGACTACCTCACTGGTAGTGGAAGTTAAAATATTGGAATGTATTGTAGAGGTAGGTCCAAGCTGTCTTGATGAGGGAAGGAAAAGAGCCTAAGAACTTTAGATATTTGAGTTTGAGTTTTAGTTTCATTATAATTGAAGATATTGGTACCATTTATAGAAACCTGGGCATTAGGAAGAAGACAGGTTTGAGAAGACAGGAAAAATGTATTTGGCTTTAGATTAATTCAGATAAGTAATTGGATTAAGTAGTTGATATTTTAGTTCAAAGGAGAAGAATTTTAAGAAGTCAGGGATAGAAGTGTGTCAGGGCATGAGAGACGAGAAGGGCAGAAATGGAGGCTGCCTACCTTATCAAGTGCTAGGAAGATAAGGAAGAAGGAGCACTAAGAAGAGGCCCCAGGATTTTGGCATGAAATTGTAGCTGCCCTTTGAGAATAGGTTCGAAGGAGTATTAAAGTTGGCGAGAGAGTATAAGGAGCTGTGAAGGGAAAGTTTAATGAGAGGCAGTGAATATAATTCATACTGTTAGCAGTAAAGGGAGGGATACAGAGTGGATAAAGCCTAGTAAGGAAAGGAAAGGCTAGATTTTTTTTTTCTTTTTTTCAAATATATTTTTATTGATTTCAGAGAGGAAGGGAGAGAGAGAGAAACATCAATGATGAGAGAGGATCATTGATCAGCTGCCTCCTGCACTCCCCGCCACTGTGGATTGAGTCTGCAACGCAGGCATGTGCCCTTGATTGGAATTGAACCCGGGACCCTTCAGTCTGCAAGGCCGACGCTCTATCCACTGAGCCAAACCGGCTAGTGCTTCTTTTCTATTTTCAAAAAAATTCAGGGATAAGAAGAATATGAACATGCTTAGTGGTCAACAAGAAGGAACCAGTGAGGAAGTCTGTGTCTGCTAACACTGTAAGATGGGCAAGGGAAATGATTAATAGAGTAAGGCCCTGGAGGTAGTAGGGTCAAGAGTCTATATGATTGCATCCAGACAGGGGATACTTCAGATAAGATAGGAGAAAAGGAGAGAGTAGGTAAAGGTTCAGAGACATTTAGAGTTGGGAAGGAGGAAAATGTAAGGAGTTTATGTAAACTTTAATCTTATTTCTTAACAGTGAAATAGGGAATCAAAGATGACTCTTAAAATTGTCAGGCAGCCCAGGTAAGGTTAAGTAGCATTGTTTGTAGTGAAGTTACTTAGTGTATTGTAAGTAACTTCAAAAGTCCTTAGGATCTGGAGGCATATGCAAAAAATTTGGTGTGGAGATTAATAGGGATGAGAATATGGAAAAACAAAGAACAACAGCTATTTCTATGCTTACGAAAGGGTATTAACATATTATATTTGGGGGTTTAGAATTGTTTGGGAAGTAGATGAAGCCAGAGGATGCTAATGGCCTGGGAAAATATGGGGATGGTTTGGATACCTCCTAGTGATGGAAAGTGAAGGTGTGGTAGCAGGAAAGGGGGCTTATGATTGGAGAAGAGATTTTCAGAATTATAACTCTTGAAAGTTCAGCACACCTGAGATACAAAAGTGTGCTTTATAGATAGCCAAAAGTTATAAGGGTTGAGCAGATTGTAGAAATGCAGAGTGGGGCAAAAGTAGGTTTAAGTTTTATGTAAAACAGTTTACTCTTGTATTATTATTTATTAATTATTGTATTATTTTCCATATGAAAACTGTAAAACTTTTTTCCCCCACCCTGTATAATCCAGGTTGTTAAAAGTTCATTGCTCACCAAAGAAGGTGAATTTTAAACTAGAATTGATTGGAAGGAAATCAGAAGGGTCAGGGGAAGTTTAGAGTAATTAGTGGAGTAATCCATATGGATAAAGACTTCAAAACATGTTGGGGGAGGGGTCACTGCAAAATGAAGATAGACAGTGGTCTGGAAGAGGGATGAGAGCAACAATTCTGCCCCTTTTCTTGAAGGGAAGCAGAGGCAATGCTTTCATTTATAGGGTGAAGATGGAGGAGTAATTCTTGAGGCTATAGGGGAGTTTCTTTGGTATTTGTTTTAACCTTGAAACATGTTTGCTTGGTTGCATACACTGTATTGAATTGAAATTCAGTGTTGATCCCTGAAAATTTACTTCGTTGCTTGTAGCTTTATTTTCATTTTAGAATTAAGAATGATCCTATTCCTTTTATAATAGTTCAAAAAGATTAAATATTTGGCTTATTTCAGTTAGAAGAGAGACATGAAAAATTAAGGAATGGCATGGCCCAGCAGATTGCTTATGAAATACACCTTGAACAACAAAGCGAGGAAGAATTGAAGAAGAGAAGTTTTCCTGATCCAATTACGGATTGTAAGCCCCCGCCTCCTGCCCAGGAATTCCAAACAGCACGCCTTTTCCTTTCACACTTTGGATTTTTGTCCTTAGAAGCATTGAAGGTAATTTTCCTAAACTTTTGTGAGTAAATATATTCATAAACTAGTATTTAGCTATTGATAGCTAAAACATTTTTATGAGAATAGAAAGAATTTAATACATCCGGCTCTGAATTTTTCAGGATAATGTAGGGCCCATATCACACATATAAATGACACCTACAGATAATTAGAAAAAGAACCTTAAAAATGTTTTCCTAGTAAAATTTATTATGGAAGGGTGGGCTGCATTTGATGCTGCACTTTTAAAAAAACAAATATTTGTGAGCCAAGCACTGCTTATGTTATGCATTTTCTAAATCGGACTATAGGTTTATGTCCTGGCAGCACTACTTGCCAACTATGTGGTCTTGGGCAAATTGCCTGACGTCTCTGAGTCTTAGCTCCTCTTTTACAAAATGGGGATGACAAAAAGTATCCATCTCACTGTGGTCATGTTAAGATGCTTCATGTTGTAAGAACTTTGCATAATGTAAGTCAGCCTATAAGGTAAATATTGCCATTATTCTTAATTCTAGTATCCTTAAAACAATTTTACAAGGGAAGTGATGCTATCCTATTTTACAGATGTGGAAATAGAATATTTTTAAGATGTGAAATCCTCCTGCCTGTGGAGGATTAGGGTTTGCTATACCAAGACCACTTTGTTTTGAAAAGCACAACTGAATATTGTCAAGCAAGAAGTTGCTTATTGCACAACTTGTCCCTTGCCCTTACTCCCTAGCAGCTACTTGGTTAAAGGCCATTTAACATTTTTAGAAAAGCAGAAAGAACTTTGTGTCTGATTTTGGATTTCAGCATGTAGATAGAAAATATTTTGTTGTAGAAAAGTGAATTGGTGATGGGGAGTATGAGCATAAAAACTTTGAAAATGTAGAAGAAAGGAGAAGAGAGGAAATAATGAGAAACACAGTGGCAATAGTGGAAGGCAAGGAACAAAGATAGAACCTACAAATGATTAGTGATATTCCTAATGAAGAAAACTGAACAGAGTCAAAGCAGTAATAGGAGAAAATTGTTACGTACTGTGGACTGAAGGGAGACAAGAGGAGTCCTAATAGCACTGTCCCTGAGATTGTGATTTTCCATTCATGTTATCTATTTTAGTAAAAATGTTTAAGCTTTCAAAAAAATAATGTTCATGCTTTGTTATCTGTTTCAGAACATAGGAAAAAGTCAGAAAGTTTCCTGGTTTGTTTGTTTTTATCAACCTCAGTGTATTTCTAATCACTTAAACCTGACAGCACACATACAAAAAAGCTATAAACCAGTCTTACTTGTGAATCTATATACAAAAATATGTATATGAAGGAGAATGCTAGTAAAACTGAATTTAATAGCATGTCAAGCAAATTACTTTCCACAACCAAGTAAGATTTATTCTAGGAACTCAAGGAGAGTTAGTTATTGGTAAATACTAGTAAAGTTATTAAGAGAATAATTTGATTGTATTAGTAGATTAGTCATTAAAACAGTAAGTCAGTATTTAGTAGAATAGTATTTATTCTAATTTAAAAATACAAACAAAAAATTAAAATTAAACAGAACTAGTAATGTAGATCTCATGAGAAACTGGAAGTACCCCTTGACTGCTATATTATTTAGTCAATTAAATTTAAAAATATATTTTATTGATTTTTTTTATAGAGAGGAAGGGAGAGGAATAGAGTTAGAAACATTGATGAGAGAGAAACATAGATCAGCTGCCTCCTGCACACTCCCCACTGGGTATGTGCCCGCAACTAAGGTACATGCCCTTGACCGGAATCGAACCTGGGACCCTTGAGCCCGCAGGCCGACGTCTATCCACTGAGCCAAACTGGTTAGGGCAGTCAATGAAATTTTTAAAATTTGAAGTAATTGTAGATTGCCCTGGCCGGGTAGCTCAGTTGGTTAGAGTATTGTCCCAATACAACAAGGTTGCGGGTTTGATCCCCGGTGAGGGCACATACAAGAATCAACCAGTTAATGCAGAAATAAGTGAAACAACATATCTATTTCTCTCCTTCTTCCTTCCTCTCTCTAAAGTCAAAAACAAATAAAGAAAATAATTTTAGATTAATAGAAAGTTATAAAAAAAATGTATAGGAAAGTTCTCCCAATAGTAACCTCTTACATAGCTATAGTTACATTAAAACCAGGAAAGTCAATGAAATATTAAACTAAGGAGTAAAAACTATTGAAAGACAGGTCATAGGTAACATGGCGTTTAATTAGACAATCATAAGAGAATAAAATGGTTAAATAAATGAGAGAATTAAGAGCACCACACAAAAAAGTACAAAATTTAATTATAGCTATAATGTCTTGTTAAAAATACAGTGTAGCTCTAACCAGTTTTGCTCAGTGGGTAGAGCGTCGGCCTGTGGACTAAAGGTCCCAGGTTCAATTCTGGTCAAGGGCATGTACCTTGGTTTCGGGCACATCCCCAGTAGGGAGTGTTCAGGAGGCAGCTGATTGATGTTTCTCTCTCATCGATGTTTCTAACTCTCTATCCCTCTCTGTAAAAAATCAATAAAATATATTTTTTAAAAATACAGTTTAAAATACCTAATTTACAGCTGTTGATATTGACAAAAGTTACTCTAAAAAACTGCACAGAACCTAGAGGAAAAACTTTTAAAAGTTAAGAGATATAAGATGTACATATGATACTCCTGGATTAGAAGGTCATCCAGGAGAACAAACTAATGAAATAGCTTACTTAAAAGGAAAAGAATTTGGAGGCTTTGCCCTACAAGCTGTATTACAGTATGCTACAGCTCCACAATTCCTTATTCATGATTTCAAAGTAAAAACTCAGGACCAGAAATTTTTTTGTACATTTGTAGCAAATTCAGTTAGTGGCAAAATCTGGCCTGTATTGACATGAGGCTATTTGTAGTCTTTACTTATTTCACTTAGTGTGAATACTCTGCTGTCTAACTGCAGAAATATTAATGTCTTTGGTTATAGGGTGCTGCCCAAGCTCTTGCTAGAAATGTTATATAATAGACATTTGTGTTTAAGTTTTTGTTAGATATAAGTTTTTAACCTTTTGCACTCGGATGTCGAGTGTGACTCGACACGGTTAGCATTAGAATAAAGGAATCGAGAAACAAGCAAGCGAGTGCAAAGGGTTAATTCAGTTGGATAAATACCAAGGTGTGCAATTGCTATGTTGTATGGTATGACTATGTTTAGCTTTGCAAGAAACTGCCAACTGTCTTCCAAAGTGACTACCATTTTGCATTTCCACTAGCAATCTACACCAATAAAAGAGAAAAATGAAAATTGACTGTACCTTCACGACGCCCACCAGCCAATCAGGAGTGAGTATGCACATTAACCCAACAAAGATGGTGGGTTAATTTGCATACACAGGCGCCGAGTGGCCGGGACGCTTGCGTCGTCGCCATGGCGTTCCGCACTGCCCCAGCTGCTCCAGGCCTCTGGGCAGTGTGGGAAGGCAGAAAGGCAGCTCCGGGCCAGAGCGAAGGCAGAAAGGTGGCTCCGGGCCAGAGTAAAGGCGGGAAGGCGGCAGCCAGGGGAAGGAAGGCCCATTCTTGCATGAATCTTTGTGCATCGGGCCTCTAGTTAAAGATTTTAAAAAAGTGCATTGAAAAGTTTTCTAGAAAACATGATATGTTATAGAGAAAATAGGATCCAAAATTAAATGCATATGATCTCAATTATCTTGAACAAAAAAACACAAATGCAAGAACTGGAAGGAAGTACACAAGAATGTTATATCGTTTCTTTAAGATTATGGTGTGCTTATTCCTGCCACTTTGTAAGTTTATATTTAGTATTTATTAAACCATGAACAAGTATTGCTTTTATAATTAGAGTAGTGAAAAGAGGAAATAATTTCTTCTTTCTTCCTTTTGTGGTAGGAACCTGCAAATAGTCGTCTACCTCCTCACCTTATTGCACTCGACTCCACAATTCCTGGATTTTTTGATGACATTGGGTATCTGGATCTCTTGCCATGTCGTCCTTTCGACACAGTTTTTATTTTCTATATGAAACCAGGTCAGAAAACAAACCAGGAGGTAAGATTCCTGAATTTGAGGGATGATATGTATGGTTATAAATATAAAAAATTGTACATGGCTTATGCTTATCCATAGTAGGAGGTGAGTTATATTTGATGCTTAAAGACTTGTGAACCAGTTCAGAGACTGAATTAATGAAAACTATGGTGCTTGGAGTCCCAAGCCTTGACTCTCAATTAATTTAGAGCCAAGCTATATTATATAGCATGTCTTTCTTCCTCTTAAGAAATTCAGAGTCATAAGACAAAAGAAACTAAAATACAAAAGGTTTGCCACAAAAAGCTAAAGCTAGGCCTGATTGCTTTAGAGTAAAACAATACAACAGATATTTACTGAACATCTTCCTTGTGGCTTAACATGCCAGAGTATAGGCATGATTAACAGTCTTTCCTTTGAAGGAGCTCATCTTCTAGGTCTGTGGTCGGCAAACTGCGGCTCGCGAGCCACATGCGGCTCTTTGGCTCCTTGAGTGTGACTCTTCCACAAAATACCACGGCCTGGGCGAGTCTATTTTGAAGAAGTGGCATTAGAAGTTTAAATTTAAAAAATATGGCTCTCAAAAGAAATTTCAATCGTTGTACTGTTGATATTTGGCTCTGTTGACTAATGAGTTTGCCGACCACTGTTCTAGGTAATCTCAGAAGCAAATAATTTCAGTTGAGTTATGCATAGTGTGCAGTGGGGAAAGTAACACCTGAAATAGCAGATAAAAACAGAAAACTAAGTAAAACATGGTTGTATACGTGTAACGAAGTGAGTAGAAGAGAGAAGAAAACTGCAAGATAGGTGAGAATGAAAAGCAGAGTGAATGGCAAGAGATTTGAAGTGTCTGTTGGAAATGCATAGTGGAAACATGGAATAGACAGGTGGTTACCAAGTGTGACGAGGAAAGGGCCAAAGGAAGATTTGTAAAATACAGTATGCAGATGTGTAAGGCACTTTGACTATAAGATCTTGGAATTTTACTGTAATCATTGTAAGACCATTAGCTAGTCAAATTGAGAACACCTTAAGAAACTTACCAAAGTCATAAAATGTTTATACTATTAGCACTTTTCAAATTATTGGAGCCCTATTAGAAAAGGGGATTGATTTATGAGAAAGTTCTCATTTTATGTAATTGATTTTATATAAGTATTAAGAGTTTGCTGTCAGGGTTATAGGTGTGAACAAGCTCTACAAGGTTTCTGTCCTTCTAGAACTACTGTTTAAAGGGAAAGACAGATGGTTAAATGAACAATCATAGAAAAGTGTGCTAATAGGAATATGTTATAGGCTCCATAACAGGAACACCTAACCTGGTTTTAAGAAGTCGTCCTTGGAGGAAAAGACATTTAAGCTGGTATTTGAAGTATGCATTGACAATAGATAAAAAGTAGAAGCAGGTTGTCACTAACAAAGTAATAGCATGTGTAAAGGCTCTGGAGGTAAGAGAGAATTCTGTCTTTACAAAATTCATTGAGGGTTCAATATGCTTGGTTCTTGGGAGAATGTAGGCTTGTGGTAGCCAGGGATGAGACTGTTGGACTCAAGTTTTTTCGAAGAACCTCAGTAGAATTGGGTTAATTGCAGGGATTGGGGATTTGTTTAGAAGGAAATCTAATGTGTAGTTTGTATGAGAATAATAGGGCTATTTTTCTCCTACATGTATAAGAAGACTCAAATTCTTAAGGTAATTCAAACCATTTTAGTTTGCTTAGCTGTCATGGGAGTGAGGGCTACTATGAAACAATGAAGATTTTCTGAGGCCTCTTTTATAGTGGCTGAGACCTAGGCACAGGGTAGGTTTAGAATAATTTCCAGCTGCCAGCCAGTGTCCTTCAGGTTGAATTTTATTCACTTACTGCATCTTGACTCAAATTTCAAAAATTGTTTGTTTAAAAGTTTCACTTATGAATACAAATTTTAATTGGAAGAAAACTGAAACTGGCTGTCAAATCAGTTTCCTGGCACTTACAAGAATATATGAAGGAATATGGGTAAACTAAATAGTTACATTACTAAAAAGTGTTTAAGAGATGATGTGTTTGACAGAAGATGGCCTGGCAGTGATACCCAGTGGGTTGATAAATAATAGATATAACACCCCATATTTTGATTTTTTTCAGGCCCCCTGATGATCTTCACATAGATTAGCATTATATGAACTATATCAGTGATATGTGGACTGGCTGCATCAATCTTGGGGCAGGAGGACTTTTAAAAATAGTGATTCTAGGATACTATCCCTGCTGAGTGGGCTAAGAGAATCTTAGGTTTAAGAAATTCCCCAGGTGATTTTAGTACATTCCCTTCGTCTTCCTCCACCCCCCATTTAATTTATAAAGGATGTCACATTTTCCTTTCTTTAGCATAAGGTTTTTAACAGCATAACTATTGCTGTTTTGGGCAAGAGAATTCTTTCTTAAGGGATCTGTTCTGTAAATAGGAATTAGCAGCATCTTTGGCCTCTACTCACTAGATACCAGTAGCTCCCCACCAGTTGAGATAACAAAAATGTCTCCACACATTGCCAAGTGGCCCCTGGAGGGAAAACTCACTCCTGTGAGTACCACTGTTTCAGAATAAGGGGCTTTTCTTTTGCGGACCACTAAAAAGTCCAGTTATTACTGAAGAAGAGAGAACCTTCTAGTCCTTCATTTTTTTTCTAGAATGACTGCATGCTCTTCTTTGGACTAAGGGAAGAATGTTTTTATGCTCCTTTATTATACCTAACCTTTATTGAATTTTTAATAGATTTGTATTATTGATAGCATTTGTCAGGATTTATAATTAAATGATCACATACAAAGGTAATGTTTTTCAGTAATCTCTGTGAAGGCAGGGACAAAGTGTTCTTTGTTTACTTTTAATAAACAAGTCTGGTTCAGTAATTGTTTTGCTGTGGGGGGGAGCTAAGGGTTTTACTTGCTTTATCTCACTTAATCTTCACAGTCATCATTATTATCCCCATGGTATAGATGAAAAAAATGACACAGCGGGGTTAAGAAATTTGCCCAAGGCCCATCAAGGCCCATTTGAACCCAAGGCCCATTTGAATTCAAATCTAAATATATATTTTATTGATTTTTTACAGAGAGGAAGGGAGAGGGATAGAGAGTTAGAAACATCGATGAGAGAGAAACATCGATCAGCTGCCTCCTGCACACTCCCTACTACTGGGTATGTGCCCGCAACCAAGGTACATGTCCTTGACTGGAATCAAACCTGGGACCCTTGAGTCCACAGGCCGACGCTCTATCCACTGAGCCAAACCGGTTAGGGCAAAAGCATGCATTCTTTTAAACCACAGTTGTATATTGCCAAGTTTATTCTGAGCTTAGACTATTTGTCAAGTACTTCCAAACTAATTGATTTTTATGAAGATTTATTTTGATATGCTCTTGTTTCCTTTATTATAGCTGATGAATGATATGTATTTCAGATTTTAAAGAATGTGGAGTCTTCCCGAAATGTTCAGCCACATTTCCTAGAATTTTTGCTCTCCCTTGGCTGGTCAGTAGATGTGGGCAGACATCCTGGTTGGACTGGGCATGTTTCCACTAGTTGGTCTATAAACAGTTGTGATGATGGCGAAAGACCAGAACAAGGTAAAACTCATAAAGCTCTTTGTTTTTTCTTGTTTTGTTACTCTTTTTATTTTAGGTTTGTATTTCTTTTTTAAAAAAATTGATCTTTATTTCTGAAAGTATTGCAGATGTCCCCTTCCTCCCTGCCCCACCTTTACTATGAGTTTGTAGTCTTATTTTAAAAACTAATAAGCAGAGATATATAAAGAAAAATCTCCTTCCCCTAATCCTTGTCTTCACAGGAGGTCACTTAATAATAGTTTGTATATTTTACCAGACATTTTTTGTGCATAAATAAATGTTATATATAAATATAGAGTTAATTGATATAATGATTACAAACCATTTCTTTTTAATAGTGTGAATAAACAAATTTCATTTTCTGTAACGGTATTATAATAAATTTAGGTTATCTATAGCAAATAATGCAGTTTCCTAACAAGTGTATTTTGTCTAATAAATACAGTTTTCCATTAACAGGTGTGATTTAGAGACTTTGTGGCTATCATTAAAGGTTACATTCTTGGGACAGTATATAAAAACCTTTGTAGTTTAAGGGAGGTCTGAATATTTTCAACAATAGAGAAATTAAAAAACAAAAAACTTGTACTAAACAGCTGACTATCTTTGAGAGAGTCACAGGCCCATCTCTACAAATCCTCCTGGAGAACTGTAATGAGGGTAACAAGTACCAGAGCAAGTTTCAATTTACACTTAAGACCTTTGCCCCACCTGGCTAGTGTTCTTTGTTCTGAGGGCTTCTGCAGTCACTGGAAAGTTAATGTTATCTCTTTGCAGTGGGTAATGCTTGTGTCCAATGCTTTGAATAATCAGAGTTCTTCTATAACATGATTATAGTTTCTCAAGATGTCCATTGAATACCACTGTGACTTGTGATCTGCAATTTTTTTCTAATTTCAACCAAATTTGCATCGAATTATTTGAGGATATACTGTAATTTTAATTCCCACATATTCTTATGAACTTTAGTATATTTATAGACTAAATTCCCATAAGTAGAATTGATAAAGGATATGCATATTTTTCAATATGATAAATATATCAGTTAGATGCTTATGGTTGCAAGTAACAGAAAACCTGACCCCATACTGGCCTAGATTTTAATGGTCATCTATTGCCTCATGTAACTGAAAGCTGCAGAGATTACTGTACAATTTTGTTGTCACTTGATCTGCACTCTTATTCTATTTCTCTTCAATTTTCTTTTAGCTCAGCCCTCCAAGTGCTGGTTTTGTTCCCAGCCTGGTTTCTCTCATAGTGCAAAAAGGCAATTCCAGGCTCTACATTCACTTACCACATTAGCCTGAATAGGAGAGATTAGTTGGGTCTTAGAACTTCTCTATTCCCAAATCCTGAGATACTCAGGGATTGGACTACCCCAATCTATTGCTATGGCAGGAGAGATGGAATGACCCTCCTAAGAGAGATATAGACAAGGTAGAACTGGTAGTGAAGAGACAATCCTGCCCACAGTTCACATCTGCTACACAGAGTAGGGGAGGGTGGGGTGGGTATTGAAGCAATAACCATAGTATCCACTGCAGTAGATACAAAATACCTTCCCAGCATCTAAACCAGGAGTCAGCAATGTCTGATTTTGTAAATAAAGTTTTATTAGAACTTTAAATAACTTACAAAACACTTGTTTATGTATTGTCTTTGATACAATAGCAGACTTGAGTTGTCAAGGCCTACAGTTACTCTCTGATCCTTTACAGAAATAGTCTGCTAACCTCTGGTCTAAATTTCCTGTTTGTCACATCCTCACCAACATTAGATATCTTTCAATCTGTTAGGTGAGAACGTTTCTATTTTAAAGTATGATTGAGTTTTAGTATCTTTTAGCGTGTTTTCATTTTTTTTCCTGAGAACTGCTTGTTCATTTCTTCCCAACTTTTTTCAGGTTGTTGGTTTTTTATGTACTAACTAGAGGCCCGGTGCATGAATTCATGCACAGGTTGGGTCCCTCTGGGTGGCCTGCAGGGATCGGGCCAAAACCCACAGTCCAACGCCACCTGCAGCTCCTGCCTGCCACTCCCGCTCATCCTGGCCCCACTGTGCCTGCCATGGGCTTGTGCCCAGTCAGTCCCAATAGATAGGGAGAGACTTGTGCTGCCGCAAGGGGAGTGGCCTGCCAGATTGGGCTGAAACTGGCTCTCCGACATCCCCTGAGGGGTCCCGGATTGCAAGAGGGCGCGGGCCAGGCTGAGAGACCTCACGGGTGCATGATCGGGCCAGGGAGGGATAGTGTCCAGCCCATCTCGCTCTGTCCCAATCAGCCAGACCCCAGCAGCAAGCTAACCTACCGTTGGAGCATCTGCCCCCTAGTGGTTAGTGCACGTCATAGTGACTGGTTGACCAGTTGACTGTTTGCCCCCTGGTGGTCAGTGCACATCATAGCGAGTGGTTGAACAGCCTTAGTATATCATTAGCATATTACACTTTGATTGGTTGGTTGGTTCTGCTGTACAGTCTATTTGCATATTACCCTTTTATTATATAGGATGATAGGACATTTTAATTGTGTTCATTTTAATTGAGAACTATACTAACTCTCAGGAATGCTACTTTTATTAATTCAATCTTGCTGGCTTAGAGCGGATACTATTACTAAAATTTCCTGTACATCTATCTAATAAAGAGCCAGGGTCATAACAACTGTTACGACTGAAGGTCTTGACCAGACCGGAAGTCAGTGCTGGGTTGCCACGGCACTGACTGGGTCGCTGTGGTGACCTAGCACTGACTGGGGTGGCTGCCAGCACCCCAACCCAGCACTGACTGCCTAGGGGGCTGCGGATCAGGCCTGGAGAGAGGCCTGCAGAAAGAGAAGCAGGGTCTGATCTGTAGCCTCTGTGGCAGCCATTGATCAGAACTTGCCTCTCTTTCTCTCCAGGCCTGGCCAACAGCGGCACCTCCATTTCTCTCCAGGCCTCCACCGGGGCTATTGATCAGCCCCGCCTTTCTGATCAGGCCCCATTGATAGGCCCAGAGAAGCTGACTGGCATAGAAACTGACTGGAACCTATGAAATTAAATTTTTATGATTTAAAGTTAGTGTGAAGACATTTAAAGAACATGTAGAATTTATTCATTTTACACACTAATTGGTTCTTGTTGGAAATGTACCTTCTATTTATTATCACTTTCTTAACCAGTTAAAATTTCACAAAGCAGGATGATACTTGTTTTTTCCACTTTTTGGAGCAGTAACATAGTGTTCTCATTCCTAGATGAAGTGATTTCCTCTGAAGATATTGGGGCTAGTATTTTCAATGGCCAGAAGAAGGTGCTGTATTACGCTGATGCCCTTACAGAAATATCTTTTGTGGTTCCTTCTCCTGTGGAGTCATTAAGTAAGAGCATTTTTTAAAAAAATATATTTTATTGATTTTTTACAGAGAGAAAGAGAGAGGGATAGAGCGTTAGAAACATTGATGAGAGAGAAACATCGATCAGCTGCTTCCTGCACATCCCCTACTGGGGATGTGCCTGCAAGCAAGGTACATGCCCTTGACCGGAATCGAACCCGGGACCTTTCAGTCCGAAGGCTGATGCTCTATCCACTGAGCCAAACCAGTTTCGGCAAGAGCATTTTTTGTATGGTGCTGTTTTAAGATCTATTTTTGTATTCACTGGTTTGTGCAGTATTATTGCATTGGGAGAGATTGTGAAGTCATCTAGGGCATTCTGCTTCTAAAGCATGATAGCTTTCAGATTATGTAAAGGTTCAGGATGTTAGCGCCACTTAAATTTCTAAAGAAAAGTAGTTAAAGACAAGCATACTGACCTTCTAATTATATTATTTAAATAGTGAAGGAGGCCCACTTCAACCCATATTTTGTTTTTCTTTAATTATAATCAATACATAGTAGCCTCATTTTTCAGTTTATTCATTTCACTAATTATGCATGAGCCCCCACCTACTTCCCTATTTCCTGTGAGAGCCTTTATATGGAACCCCAGAGAATGGGATGCCACACATCATATTTTCACTGTCTCATCACCAGGCTAATGACTTTTTGGGTCCCACCTTGGTAGCCTCCTAACCTTTTACTTGGACCCTTGATTTCCCACTCTAGGCCTCTCCCTGTTTCATACTGTGGGGCCAGTTGTGTCTCTGACAGTAGTGGCCTTCCATGGTCTAGGTCAGTATCTTAGCAGCTGTTTGCCTTCGTGTCAAGGCTATGATCTACCACCTAATTCTAGAAGCCAGGTCCTATCTATCCTCTCTGGGCCAAGTCCCTGCCTGGTGTGTCTGGCCCAGCCTGCTTGTACCAACCCAGTTCCCCCACAGCTAGATCCATGACCTTATAGCAGTTCCCACAGTTGAGTCTTCACCTCCAGTCATGAAATATCCCCTGTGCCAATTGTGCCCCTGCTCCAAATTAGCCTCCTCCTGTTTCTTGAGAGTTGTCTTCCTTTGTTTTTGTTTTTTATAGTTCTCTGTGTGTTTGCCTCCATTCAGATCATTCCTTAATCACAGAGACTAGGTCCTCTGTAGCACTGGATGCTATATGGTTGCTATATAATCAGAATAATTCAGAGAATAACAGGTGGCTTTTATTACATTCTACATCTGAAAAGTGAAATATTTTCAAATCTTACTTCAGTTATACTGTAGGGCAGAGCCAGCAAACTACAGGACACAGGCCAAATTCAGAACGCTAAGAGCAGTTTTTACATTTTTAAAGGATTATAATTAAAATACAAAGAAGAATATACGATAGAGGCCTATACAGCCAGCGAAGCCTAAAATATTTATTACTTGATCCTTGTAAGGGTGGGGAACCTTTTTTCTGACAAGGGCCATTTGGATATTTGTAACAACATTCATGGGCCATACAAAATTGTCAACTTAAAAATTGGTCTGCTATATTTGGTCAAACAATGAACTCACCCCTGATGCCTTGGCAAGGCCAGACCAAATGATTTCGAGGGCTTCATGCAGCCTGCAGGCCAGACATTCCCCACCCCTGCTTTACAGAAAATGTTTGCCAACCCATGCTGTAGAAGTAATGCTTTGCTTAAGTGACTTAGGTTAGACTACTAGCATAATTAGTTTACACACTTTTGCTCCAAACAAGTAGTAGGTATTATAATTTTTTTTCTCTTATACCGTAGCTGATTCATTGGAAAGTAACATCTCGGACCAAGACAGTGATTCAAATATGGATCTTATGCCAGGAATTCTGAAACAGCCATCCTTGACACTTGAGCTTTTCCCTAATCACACAGACAATCTTAATTCCTCACAGAGGGTAAGTCACTTTGTTGTTAGATCTCCAAAAAGTTATAGTGGGGGTAATTATAGAATCATGCCTGCAAAGCTTTTGCCTTTAACCCAGAGAGTAATCATAGCTGCACTGATTTATTAGTGTCTCCATTTTTAAAAGCAAATTCTCACGGTTCTCTTTTTTTCAGCTTGCAACAAATAATTCATTCTAAGACAGCCTTTGTTTCCTTTGATTTAGCCATTCTAGTACCATGTTTGGTTCTCTCACCCATTTCTTCTTTAGCCTACGTTTTTATTTAGTACCAGAAATATCCACTAAAACTGCAGCAGTGGCTCTACAATTCACATCTTTAATCGTGCATCATTCAACTTAAACAATTCCGGCTATTTATAAATGGTAGCAATTTGGAGAACAGTTCAGTATATGAATGAATACACTGAGTGAGGTACACAGCAGCTACTACAAGATGAGAGCATTTTTCTTTTTTCTTACCATATCAATGGATGTTATGTCTTTATCTGTGTTTTCTCCTTATGTTTCCTGTTTTTATTGTTTGTTTTTTATTTTTAATCCTCACCCAAGGCTGTTTTTCCATTGATTTTTAGAGAGAATGAAAGAGAGGGAAAGAAGAGAAACACATTGATTGGTTGCCTCCTGCACATGCCCTGACCAGGGTTTGGGCTGGGGAGGAGCCTGCAACCAAGGTACGTGCCCTTGACCAGAATCGAACCCAGGACTCTTCAGTCCACAGACTGATGCTCTGTCCACTGAGCCAAACCGTCTAGGGTCTCAGGTTACCTCTTAAGCCTTACTAGAAAGTGCCTAAGTAAGTAATAGCAAGAGTACAGAACTAATTCACAAGGATAAGAAGATTGATTTAAAACAAATAAGCCCAGCTGGTGTGGCTCAGTGGTTGAGTGTCGACCTATGAACCAAGAGGTCACGGTTCAATTCCCAGTTAGGGCACATGCCCAGGTTGTGGGCTCGATCTCCAGTAGGGGACATGACGTGCAGGAGGCATCCAATCATTGATTATCTCTCATCATTAATGTTTCTCTCTCTCCTTCTCCCTTCCTCTCTGAAACCAATAAAAATATATTTAAAACAAATAATAAAAAAGACAAAAGAAGTGTAAACTTGACTGAAGCCATTCTTTCGTTGTAAGGATTTTAATTTGGCTTCTTCCATAGTGAAAATTGTCCTATATAATAAAAGCCTAATATGCTAAGTGTCTGTTCGGCCATTCAACCAATCAAAGCGTAATATACTAATGATATGCTAAGGCCACTCAACCACTTGCTATGATGTGCACTGACCACCAGGGGGCAGGTGCTCCAACCAGTAGATTAGCTTGCTGCTGGGGTCAGGCCAATTGGGGCTGAGCAAGATGGGCCAGACACACCCTGGAGCCCTCTTGCGGTCCCTCCCTGGCTGGCCAACCTCTTTTTTTTTTTTTTTTTTAATTTCTTTATTGATTAAGGTGTCACATATTTGTCCTCATCCCCCCATTCCCATCCCACACCCCTCCCCACGGATGCCCCAACCCCCTGTTGAACTTAACCGTTGGATAGGCTCATATGCATGCACATAAGTCCTTTGGTTGATCTCTCTCCCCCCTCCCCCAACCTCCCCTATCATCCCTCTGAGGCCCGATAGTCCGATCGATGCCTCCTTGTTTCTGGTTCTGTTTTTGTTCATCAGTCTATGTTGTTCATCATTTCCCCTAGATGAGCGAGATCATGTGTCACTAGAGATATACTTATAAGAACTGAATGTGAGACGAGCAATAATAGTTATGCTGACAGGCAAATGAATCAGTCTGTAGTGAGTTTCTTTCTGGACCAACAGTTCTTTAGAGACCCAATTTCAATGTCCACCAGTTCCTTATGTGTACATGTCAGCACTGACCCCTCAGCTCTGGATGGTGGACAAATGGTGGTAACGGAGGTCCGACTCCCTCTGGTTTGGTCTCGGTCGGACCCAGGGGCATGGCTTCACCCGGACTCAGGGGCACGTGGCCCCACCCAGACCCAGGGGCGCGTGGCCTCACCCCGACCTAGGTGTGCGAGGCCTCACCCGGATCCAGGGACACAAGGCCTCACCCGGACCCGGGGGAGCGTGGCCTCTCCCAGACCTAGGGGCGCGTGGCCTCACCCGGACCCGGGACCCAGCCTCACCTGGATCCAGGGACACATGGCCTCACCTGGACCAGGGGGCGCGTGGCCTCTCCCAGACCCAGGGGCGCGTGGCCTCACCCGGACCTAGGTACGCGAGGCCTCACCCGGATCCAGGGACACATGGCCTCACCCGGACCCAGGGGCGCGTGGCCTCTCCCAGACCCAGGGGCGCGTGGCCTCACCCGGACCCGGGACCCAGCCTCACCCGGATCCAGGGACACATGGCCTCACCTGGACCCGGGGGCGCGTTGGCCAACCTCTTGTGTTCCTCCCCGGCCCCGATCGTGCACTGGTGGGGTCCCTCAGCCTGGCCTGTGCCCTCTCGCAATCCAGGACCTCTTGGGGGATGTTGGAGAGCCGGTTTTGCCTGATCCTGCAGGCCAGGCCAAGGGACCCCACTGGTGCACAAATTCATGCACCGGGCCTCTAGTTTTTAACATAAGTATATGGGAGGGGTTTTCACCTTTAAAATTGATTTAGGCAAAAAAGTTAAGTTGTATAGGACACTTTGAAGTAGACTAATTTTGAAAATCAGGAGTTGATATATTTAAAAAGATTTCACAGAATACAGTTGGGAGATGAACAAGTCTATTGGATGGTAATGCAGGATTTTAGCCAGATCTCATAGTCGGCCATTGGCTGTTCTTGTACTCATTTTCTGAATGCCAGCATAATTATTCCTTAAAATCCAAAGAATGAAAACTCTTAAAGCACATTGGTGTTTTTTTTTTATCACAAACTGAATTTTCAAATAATTAACAAACTAAAAAAAGAAAAATCATTATCTCAATAGATGCAGAAAAAATAGTTGAGCAGGAAAAGGGTCAGTGTATTAGGCAGAATTTAAAGATGACCCCCAATGATTCTTGCCCTTGTAGAATGTCATCCCCTTCCATGTGGGTGGAACTTGTGATATGATGAGATAGACTGTGATTATATTACATTTTATGGCAAAGGGGTTTTGTGATTAAAGTTACTTTGAGGTAATCAAAGGGGGATAATCCAGGTAGGCCTGACCTAATCACAGGACCTTTTCAAGTCTAGGGCTGGAAGTCAGATGTAGGAAGTCAGAGATTCAAAGCTGATGAGGAGCCAAGATGCTAAGAAAATAGTGTCTGAGAGTGCCTGGATATCTGTCATTAATTTGGGGGAAATCTCTTGGTCATTCATTTTCTGTGAATGTCATGATAGAAATAAGAATTTGGGGGAATTGTCATGGTCTCTGGTCATCTGGTAAAGACATGTATATAACAATGTACAAGCGTTGTTATTTTTATTAGTTATTATTTTATCCTCACCCATATATTTATTGATTTTTTTAGAGAGAGGAAGGAGAGGAGAGAAAGAAACTTGCATCCTATATATGCCCCAACTGGGGATCGAACCTGTAACTTACATATGTGCCCTGACTGGGAATCAAACGTGCAACCTTTTGGTGTATGGAATGATGCTCCAACCAACTGAGCCACCCAGCCGGGGCAAGCATCATTATTCTTAAAATTCAACTTCAGTATGGGATTTTCCCTTCTGTACACATAGCTTTGTTTAGGGCTTAGCATGAACTCCCGTCTGATGCATGCCCTGACAGTAGGTGAGACTCAGAGTGCCATTTGCTAAAGGGGAGCCTCATAGTTCTGTTAGCCTTTCAAAGGAAATTACAGCTGACTGGGAGGGCAGGGAAGCCAAAGAAAACTGTGCATGATAGTGAAGACATAAGCAACATTTTTTTTCTTTCTGCTGCCAAGACAAAGGAATTTGGGGGGGCTTCAATTGTAATTGGTCTGAGAACTAGGAATAACTTGCTGGTGGGACATTTAAAAGATAAGAATTTCCAAGCAAATCATTGATGTTACCATGATGAGGAAAGAATACTGCTCTCTGGCCATATAGATGAACTCAAATCATTTTAAGTGCTCATTAAGACATTGCCTGCAAATTTTATTTTTAGTAATGACAATTATAAATTTTCAATTATTGTCAGCTTAATATACCTTTTTTTCCCTTGAGGATTTTTTGTTCTTTATTTATTAAATTTATTGGGGTCCTTTGAGGATGTTAGGCCTTCATTTCTCTGTTCTAGGTTGAGACTAAATAAAGAGAACTGATTTCCCAAGATCCGATACTTATGTCATTGGGCAGCTTGAGGACTGTATGATTATAGTTTAATTAAGCCAGTTCTTTTTTTTTTTTTTTTTTCCCTCCTCTCCTGCTTTTCTCTCCCTCATATAGCTCAGTCCCAGTTCCAGAATGAAGAAACTGCCTCAGGGCCGCCCCGTGCCTCCCCTTGGACCTGAAACAAGAGTTTCTGTAGTCTGGGTGGAACGCTATGATGATATAGGTACTATATTATAAGGATGTTGTCTATAAATAAAATTAGAATGACAATGACTTTCTAAAGGTCTAAAAGGAATGGCAGCATAGGCGTGGTGGGGCAGCCAGAAGCTGGGACTGGAATTCAGCAGACCTGGGTCTGCATCCCAGCTCCACCACTCAGTTTCCTTAAGTTTTGGATTATTTATCTGTTCAGTGGAGACACTCGTGTTCCCTAGTTCATAGTTGTGAAGATTTGATGAGACTAGTGGATATAAAATCTTTAGTTTTGCTTGGTATGGTATGATAGTTAATGGTCTATTGCCACTTGGTCCTACTCACCCCAGGACTTTGGGGAAGGGGGAGCACTTCCCTCACCCTCTTACCTGGAACCCTACTGTCTAGATTTAGTGTAAAGATTAAGTTGTCCTTAGGAATTCTGCTATGGATAAGTTCTTCATGACTTTTATATAAGCAACATAAGAATTTTAGAAATGCATATTTAGCTTAGAATCTCATCTGGCTCAGAGTTTGTGGGAAAGTGTGATAGTTGCTTTCCAGCCCCTCCACAACCCTTTCCAAGCCCTCAAAGACTACAGGTCACTTTCTCTGACAACTCTCTGCTTTAGATGAACTTAGCAAAAATATGTCTTGAGGGAGAACTCTTTATTTGTGAGGAATGGTTTATATTGTAAGATTATATTGTAGGATAGCATAGTCCAAATATTTGTTGCCTACTTGTGTAGAGAGATTAGGAAATTAGATTTCCTATTATTTGTTTGGGAATAGAAGGGAGATATTAATTGCAGTGCTATTATTTTCTTCCAGAAAACTTCCCCCTCTCAGACCTGATGACAGAAATCAGTACTGGTGTGGAAACTACTGCAAATAGTAGCACTTCTCTGAGGTACACTCTTATTTGCTTGAAGTTTATCAGCGTGTCTTATGAAACAAAAGGGATGAAGGCAATAATAACCAAACAATTGTGGGGGAGTTAAGGGGTCCAAAGACCTTTGTAGATAAGTACATAAGGTGATCGAATTAGCAGGATTTTTAAAAGGCATAATTAATTGCTGTTTTACATTTATCTACAGCAAAAAGACAAATGGAGATGTGAAGGCATTTAAGTATTCATGAAAACTGATAGTAGGGTAGCAATATTAGATATTAGTCAAAATATTCTGGACAGATAGCAGTTAAAATATCCTCATCACATGAGCTATTTAGTGGAAAAAATATTTTAAACTTTATTAAAAAATAGTTAAGATTTTTATTTTAGCGGCCCATGCACAAACGGGATAAGAAGAAAATAATATGATTGCCAGAATAGTCACAATGTATCTGTATAGGCTTTATAGTTTCAGAGTATTTTGCTTAACTGTTTTTGGCTTAAATAACTTTAAGATAATTCCAACGGTACAATTATCATCTTCATTTTACAAATGGGATAAAATATTCCTCATCATCACATAGTCAGTTAGTGAAGGAATTAAGAATCTAAATCCAAATGTTAGCCTCATCTCCCATATTTCACAGAGCAACCCTTGATAACAGGCTAAACCTGATATTTTAACTTTGAGTAAGTTCCTTCAGTGTACATGATCTGGTTTGTATTGCATGTAAGATGAATTTAGTCTAACATTGTTAGATTATTGTTGTAGAATGAAGTCAGTAAAGATCATTTATTTTAACATCATATTTTAAAATTTCTAGAAGAGGTCAAGTCATTAATAAAACTTTGTGTTTTTGGCTCTGGCTAGTGTTGCTCAGTGGTTGGAGGATTGGCCCGTGCACCAAAGGGTCATCATGGGTTCGATTCCTGGTCAAGGGCACGTACCTGGGTTTGCAGGTTCTATCCCCGGCCCCAGCTCAGCGATCTTGTGGGAGGCAACCAATCGATGTGTCTCTCTCACATCGCTGTTTCTCTCTCCCCCCTCCCTCCCTTCCTCCCTTCCACTCTCTCTAAAAAAATCAATGGGAAAAAATATCCTCTGATGAGGATTAACAACAAAAAAGGAAAATTTTGGTTTTTTTGTGTTGTTTGTTTTTTAATTTTTAAAGTTATTAAGCAAATTCTAATGTAATACATGTATAACATGGTACAGAGTAAATTGTCAAGAGCTTTTTTTTTTATGCCAAGGTATCTTAAAGCAATTTAGAGATATTCTGATGTTCTAAGTATTTCAGTATATGTCTCTAAAAATTAAGAACACTTTTTAAGTAGATAAAGATAACATTATATTGATAAGAAAGTTAGTAACAATTCCTTAATTTCATCTAGTGACCAGTTTACATTAAAATTTCTCTATTTTCCCTAAAACATCCTGTATAGCTAATTTGTTCAAACCAGAATCTATTCCCAGACCTTGCATCTAGTATTAATTTCTTCAGTCTCTTTTACTTCAGAACAGTCCTGTTTTTATTTTTTCTGCATGACACTGACTTGCTGACGAGACTAAAATAGTTTCCGTGAGATGGACTTTTCTAGAATTTTTTTGAAAGAAAACATTTAATTGTCTTATACTCATTTTTGTTAGTGTTTCAATATTTTTATGTCAAAAGTTCTAAAATGGTTAGACAATTTATATTTAATTAGTACATTAGCAAAATTTAGGATTTGTCTTGAGGCTAGAATTAGTATAGGATTGATTTTTAGTTTATGTCTTGAAAAGTTGACTCACTGTTGCTTTGGCCAACATCACTTTACCTATATAGAAGGAAAGCTCATTGTGTTGCAAAACAAAGAAGCAAACAAACAAAACAGTAACCCTGACATGTAACATCACAGAATCTCATAGGCAATTCTAGATGCACTGGCATGTGCCTGACTCGTGATGTGTCACTCAGGCTCCCAAAGGTATGATTGCTTCCTTAGCAGCTGTTACTTGTTCAGAGGCTTTGATGGCTTTGGCTCTGCCAAGATGTTGCCATTTATCACCTCTGCTGAGGAGTCCCCTCCTTATCTCCTCCCCCACCCCCTGAAAAAAAATTCTGTCAGGGGTTCCCATGAGTCCCACTTTTGCTCTGAGATGCCAATGTTGACTGTAGTGGAGTTCCCTGCACTTGGCTCAGCTAACTTTTGTTCCTTACAAGGAGGAGGAACTAAGTGAAAGTCCCCCAATTCATAGCTCCCCCAAGAGATTTATCTGGCCTTTTCTTCCACTCCGTGTCCCCAGTGGTTTTCTAAGCACATTTTTAGTGTCTTTTTGTCAGTTTAAAACACCCAGCCCCAGTGATGGGTTAGAGTTAGGGTTAGGGTCAGGTGTTGGGGTGTTTCATCAGGGGCTTCTAGGAAGAGGCCTCAGCAGACTGACCCCTTGGCTCTTATCAAACCTGCCTGAAAAGAAGTCACTGGGTAGTCTTATATTACACATTACTATTTGGGGTAAAAAGTGTTTTCTTTTTTTAAGATCTACCACTCTTGAGAAAGAAGTTCCTGTCATCTTCATTCACCCTTTAAACACTGGATTATTCCGGATAAAAATTCAAGGAGCCACTGGAAAATTTAACATGGTTATCCCTCTTGTGGATGGGATGATCGTCAGCAGGCGAGCACTCGGTAAGGTCTTCACATATGGTTGAAGGGTTGTCGTGTCTTTTTTTAAATATATTTTTATGAGCCAAAACGAAGTAGAAATAAGGAAATATGTTACTAAATAGGGCCCACATGTAGAAAAATGCTGTGGTCTTATTCAAAAGGAAGCAAGCTTTGAACTGTGCTTAATCTAGTAAGTATGAGTAGAACTATAATTCACAAAATTCAGTTTTAGAAAATGAAGATAGCTGTTTGTAATCCAGGTCAGGAACTGGGTCATCAGATCAGATTTTTATTCTGTTTTTCCTTGTCCTTGTATGTTTCTTCTGATAGTTTTATCTTCATGGAGTTCTGTCCGTCTCTCTGGGGATGGGGATAGTTTTGCAAATGGGCTGATAGTTTGAGTTTGTGGAGAATAGTTCACTTCAGTACCGAGAGATCACCTCGCTGACTGATTATTCACATTGTTTTAAAACCCTCTGTTTTCAAGGTTTTCTGGTGAGGCAGACTGTAATTAATATTTGTAGAAGAAAGAGGCTGGAGAGTGACTCCTACAGTCCACCACATGTCCGCCGGAAACAGAAAATCACTGACATTGTCAACAAGTACCGGAACAAGCAGTTGGAGCCAGAGTTTTACACTTCACTTTTCCAGGAGGTTGGACTCAAGAACTATAGTTCTTAGACTCTTGAACTGTCTAGGACTCTTCAACTCCAGTTTGGGGCTCTAATATCAAAGTAAAACAATTTGATAGGTGATCACTGTAAAAATAAAAACAAATCACTCCCAAGAGTTTACTGTTTAATCACCAGAATAGAAGAAACACATTTAAACCCATCTGATAGAAGACTTCCACCTTTCTAGTGAAATGGGCTCCAGACACAATCATATTCCTTCTGGTAATGATGATATACATTTTAGCCATAAACTTTCTTTTAAAAGTGACAATTTTAGTTAAATCTGAGCCTTTTGAGGAGAAAGGCTTTTATGCATCTTAGTTAAATATAAGCATTGGTAGTATCAAATTTGCAAATTAGAAGTTGAAGATAATTTTATACCTCACTTTTTAGGAGGTTGTGTTCAAAATTAAAATCTGTCTCAGAATCTTCAGGACCTTTGAAGACTCAAGTTGATAACATGGAGGAAAAGGAAAGAAATCTCAATTTTCTGCTCACTCATAGGTCCCTTTGTCATCTTTCTGTCATCCAGCTGTCCAGCTGACAGAAAAGGACTTGTGGACTTGTTTTTGGATCAGATATGAAGTCTGGCATTAAAATCTTTCATATTTTCTCTCCACATTTCAAAAAGTTATTATGGTCATTACTGCACAGACCTGTCTGAAGGCCTCGTTTCTGGGCAGCTCAGGAGCAGACCTAACACGGAGGCATGGCCCTGTCCTTTAATAAGGGACAGAGGGGTTTGTGGAGTTAGAAGTTGTAAGACAGCAGGGATGCCTCCACTCTAGTATTGTCTAGCTTGGTGACATAATGACAGGGTAAACATTTGTAATTCCTTGGTAATTTCTTGGTTAAATAGTAAGAAATATAAATTCACAACAAGGGTTGAAAATTATTGGTTTCATTCATTGTCTCTTATTTCAGGACCAAGCAGGAGACTGCAGTAGCTTATGAAGGATTCTAATTTGGGGTTCAGGAAATAGCCTCTCACCACTACTAATTCAGATCTCTCCCAGAGAGCTACTGGATTTCATCACTGTTGACAAGCATTAGTGATCACCTGCTTGGGTGGCTGCTGTTAAAAATGGCTATTGTTGTCATATTTTCTGGACTTTGCCAGCTGAAGGCACAACAAATCCCAGCCCGGGTTTTGGAAATACGTGTTACCTCGCTGCTACTTTTCTGCCAGGGATAAATGTTTTGAGGTGGCCAGACCCAGAACATCGTTACAAGGATTCCTGTTACAGCACTAGAGTAGACACTGCTCGTTTCTCCTATTCTTATGTGCTTTCCTCTTTATTAAAATCATTTTATGTTAAGAAAATAAGTGACATTTAAAGTCCAAAAAGGAGTGGTCACAGTTGTATAAGGGGTGATTTCTCACCTGACGTCTGATGTCAATAGATTCTGTAGGTTAGGGATGCAATGGTCTGTTTGGTTTGATGTTTTGGTAATTAGGGGGCAGAGGATAGTGTGTAGGGCCTAATTCCCTGTGTAGATATTTCTGTTTCAGAAGTACGTATTTTGTCATGTATGAGCAAGAAATGTGGGCATAGCGGCTCCTGGTTTTAAGTTTGCTATACTTTTTTCTTCATGTTTGTTTTAAGCTCAGGTAAAACCTTCTATGACTCCATTTTCCATTCAGGGTATAATGTTATTCAATAATTGATTTTCTTTGTAATCTGGGCAATAAATTGATGTTTCCAGATGGTAGCATGGAGGAGGGGTATGTATGATAAAGTTTAGGAAGTTCTACTCTAAAAATGTTTTTTTGTAGCTCAGCAGATATAAGGCGAGGTTTAACAGTTTTCATGGAAGTTCCAGATTGACCGTTCAAAGGGAAAATGGGCCCTTGTTCTAGTGGCTGTGAACAAAGAAGGCTATAAATTGATGTGCAGCTTATAACATTCCAGAGGTTAAAAATAGCTGATGTAGGTGTACTTCCTCAGTGAGATTTTTCAGATAGATCTTTTACCTTTGGCTTAGTTTTACTACTAAGTCAGCAAAATGTACTGTGGTGTGCATGTTGGGGGTAGGCTTCCTGATCCTGTAGTTTGCTCTAATTTCTAGCAACTTCTTGTAATTCGAATGGCTTTGGTAAGTGAACATCTGTGTTGAATGGAATTTGTGACCTGAAAGATCTAGTGGTCTCCCAGGGGAGGAGGGAGGGATTCAGGACTATGAAGTCCAGTATGTAAGGCACCAACAGGACGAGGTATGCAGACCTCGTCAGGTGCTGGTTCCTTCTGTTCAAAATAACATCTACTTTTAAAAGGAGGTGTGGTAAGAGCCCTTGCACCTTTTACTAGAATTACGGGTTTGAGTTCATGGTCACTAAGGTCACCCACCTGCCTTTGTTAAAGTCACTTTGAGTAGAATAAAGGCAGAGGAGCATTAAGTCCCTAGTAACAGTTTTTAGAAGTCCACTTTATAAGCTTGCTAGCGTGCGTTCATAACCTTTGAGGGAAGCCAGGACCGCTTGGGCCTGTGGCTTAGACAGTTTAGTAGCTGCATGTGACAGGTGCACCGGGAGGTGGATGAGCGTGGCATTCGTGACAAGAAAAGCATTACCCAAGGCACAGAGGCAGGTAGTCCCTCATCCTTCTAGCTTGCGCTTGGTGATGGAGGCTTTCCTCTTCCTCTCTCTGGAAGCACTAAGAGCAGTGACAGGGCTTTTGCCTTTTTAACCCTTTCCTTGTTCAGCCAACTTGCCCTTTTGTTCAGTGCTTTCCCCTAAGAACCCCCTACTCCTGCCCATTGGCTGTTTGACAGGAATAGTTACATTGTGGGTTGACACTACACACACACACACACGCACACGCACACGCACACGCATCCACGTTGCTCGCCATTTCCAGGTCCTCTACTTCAGGGCAACCCATTCTCCTTTGGCCTCATAAATACAAAAACCTACAGCTTTGGCCAGTAATATTGCGAGGTCTTCACAAACGGTTACTCCTATGTGCCCCGAGGAACTCTGTCATGTTCCGCAGACTGCTGTTTAAAGAGGCAGAGTCTTCAAGAATATTTATTTCTACTGGCAGGTGAACTTTACCCAAAGTGGGAGTTGGCATTGCTCAAAGGCTTGGTTTGTAAAAAGTAGCTGGTAAAAGGTGTAATAGAGATAATTTGACACTCCTACTGGCAGTAGTTCTCCATTCAGCACTTAAAAACCCATTCAGGTTATATCTTCCTAAAAAAATGATTTATATGTTTACATGAATTGATAAGTTGCGTTAGATGGTCTGTTTTAAGAATTTCCATGACAGCCTCTTTTCCTGAGACGGAGAGATTGGAGATAGTCCACCCACTCACTGTGGAAGCAAACAGGGGTTCTTTTCTCGGTAGCTAAAGAAGCCATGTACTTACTGTATAGTGTTTTTCTCAAGAGTATCAACTCATGTTCTTCAGATGCTTTTCTTTTTTTATAATGGTGAGGGAAGAGGTATAATTTGGGATTCCACAGTGCCTTGCATATAGTAGGCGCCCAATAAATATTTGTTGAAGCAAACCAAGTTTCCCAAGTCCTTGTCTCTTGCAGTGACCAAGAACATCTTTCTCCTCCGAAGGGCTTGGCAGTTGTGGCTAAAAGATAAGCAGTATCATTATTTGCTTGAAACCATATATACAATTTGTATGAATTTCAATATGTTGCCAAGACATGACCTTTTTCTTATTGTATTTTCTGTAAATATTTCTGGCTCTGAACTGTAAAGTAAAGGCGAAATGTAAATATGAAGGCGCCGTGTCCCTTGCCTCCTGTGTTTTCTCTTCGTTGGTTAGGGAAGAAGGCCCAGAGGCTTGTTTGTATTTATGCCGATCCTTTGTCCAGAAGAAACCCATGGAATATTGAATGTAATACATTTAGTCAATTAAATTTTAAGGAGATTCTTATCTACTAACATTGTGTGTGCTTTTGGTCCTAGGCCGGGGTTTGACTCCTGTGTGGATGTTCTAACTTACTCTTTCCAATGTCGACCTGTGGAGTTTCCCCCTGGTTTGGGGGAGTCTCATCAAGCACTCAGACTTGGTCAAAGTATTTGGCTTCTGCGCTGGAAGGAGCTTGTGTAATGAAGGCCCTGCCGGCAGAGGCCACATCCCAGGGGCAGCAGTCCCGAGACACACGGAACACACTGTGCTCTCTGCCCACAGAGGACCGAGCTCTGCCAGGCTGGCCAGTCAGGAAAGGGGAGAGGTTTGGCTGCAGAGGGTTCCATGGGGCCAGGTTAGCATCTTAATGCCTAGGTGACACATGGTGGGTGGTCGTGCCACTCGAGATAGGGATGGGTGCCTTTGCCTAGAGCCGCTCCCTCCAGCCTGGCACTGATTCCATGTGAAGTTAGGGTGTGGCCCCTGGACTGCGCCAGGGAGCTACCTCCCTGCAGTTGTGTCCACACCTGCTCACCCCAGGACCTCCAGCCAGCCCTGGGGGCCCGGGAGGCTTCTCTCTGGGCTGGCTGCACAGTGGCCGTTTCAGGATCTGACAAGAAAATGTGTTTGAGCCTTTCCCACCTGTGCTGTCCTGCTCTCTCTGACCCCAGGCCCTTCAGGACCCGGTGCCAAGAAATCACCCCCAACCCAGCCCACCTAGTTTCTGGTCTTGAACTCTGGGTCTTGAGTGGCACAGCCCATCAGGGCACTGCTTCTTGGACACATATTCTAATACCATCTGCCCAGACTTCCTCTGAGGACTCTGGTCATCCCACATCTGGACTAAGACTCCCTTTAAACACACTGGCCGTCCAAGCCCCAGCTCTCCCCTCTCTTTCCTCCTCTCTAGCTATCTGTTTAATTAATCCTCAGCCGAAGACATATTTAGAGGAAGGAGAGAGAGAGAGAGAGAAACATTGATGTGAGAGAGACGTCAATCAGTTGTATATGCCCTAACCAAGGATGGAACCGACAGCCCAGGTATGTGCCCTGACAGGGAATCGAACTGGCAACCTTTTGGTGCACAGGACAATGCTCAACCAATCGAGCCACTCCGGCCGGGCTCCCCTCCCTTATTTTTTTTGTGGCTGGCCCACTTGCCCTTCTCCCCAGGCTGGTGGCTTCCTGGAAGGGGGTCCTTTCAGCCCATGTCTCCCTCTAGGTCCACCACCCACTTAGTGCAGCTGCTCCACCAGCCTGGAACTTGGTCTGCCCAGCTTTCCAACCTGTGCTCCGTGAAATGCTGTGGTCTCGAAATCAAGTCTGCAACAGAATGGTTGTCCATTAATGTGTTGAGTCCCAAGCCTCAGCCCCTGGAGGTTCTGACTTAGCAGAACAAGGTGAGCATGGAAATCAGCGTGTTTCCCAAGTACCCTGCACCCCCCACCCACCTGCTGGCAGTGACAGGCAGGTGGTCCAAGGACCCTCCTAGAGAATACCGTGCTGCTGCCTCCCCCCCCACACAGCAGCCACTTGTGTTGACCTCCCGCACCCACCAGACTCCAGCTCAGGGACTATCAGGCCCTGCGAGTTCCGGAGCCTCCTGCCTCAGGGCCTGGCATGTGGAGGTTCACTTCATGAATGAATGAGTGAATGAGAGGTGGGGTGGGAGGAGGTAAGAACGGCATGTGAGAGTATTCTGCCCACTGGGAGATAAAGGAACACAGTTAAAGCCTTAGAAGCTCCTCACTGAACTCCCTAATGAGGAGAGGTGCCACAGCTTCCTCATTAAATCAGAATCATTTACGGAGGGCCTACTATGTGTTAGAAAGTTTTTAAATGTCAGCCCAGTGACCCAGTCTGGCCCACCAGACTTGTTTTGTTTAGCCAACAGTATTTCAATGTTCGATTCAGTGTTTTTAAATTGGCAGATTTCACATAAAAACTCTGATGTTTTGGCTCTCTTAGAAGTCAGGAGAGCTGGCTGTACTGGACCTGCGTTTCCCACACGTCAGTTCCTGGGACAGCTGTCTGCTTTGGAGGCTCTACGCTCCATCCAGTTTGCACAGTCCCCACCGCTCCCACCAAGTGTAAGTGTGGGCACATGGAGCCTGAATTTTGGGACCAGGGACCTGGCTGGCTTCTAGAGGATTCTGTGACCTCAAAGATATGAACACCCACCTGTGGGCAATGCTTATCCCAGCACTTGCTTTTCTAACTTTTAGCAGCTTGGTGAGGAAAGAATTATTCCCATCCTACGAGAGGATCCCGGAGGTGGCGCATGAACCCAACAGCAACTTAGCAGGGATTCAAACCCAGGCCTGCCCGGGCTTACTCTCACTGCCCCGGCTCCTGACCATTCATCCAAATAGCTCTCCCTTCCCTGAAGGACACTGTGACTTCCTTGTTACGTCACCAGCTCAGTCACAATTGGTTTGAGAGCAGAGCATGGCCCAGCCCACCAGATCCCCAGGGCAGCCCTGCCAGCCCAGCTCAGGCTGGCCCGGCTCGGCCTCACACGCACCATGAAGTACCCCCTGGTGCCGCTGGTGAACGACCTCACGTTCTCCTTCCTGGTGTTCTGGCTCGGCCTGCCCGTGGCCTTGCTGTTGTTCTTGTTGATCGTCTGGTTTCGCTTCTTACTTAGCCAAGGTGAGCCACCCAGGCTGGGCCCTAACCCTGGAGCTGGGCAGGGGTCTGGAAACCACTGCGGAGAAAGGAGCTGCTTTGGGGGCATTTTCACTGTTGGCTCAGAGCCGACATGTGGTCACCTGAAAGAGAAAAGGACTAATTGGGTAGTTTAGTTTCTTAGAGTCCAGGTGAATCCCCGTGTTCGCCTGGGAAGCAGTATGTGCGTGTGTCTGCGTCCCCTCAGGGCCACGGCTGGCACAGAAGGTCTTTGGTGCTAGCAGTGGCCCTCGGAAAGTGGTGACCCCTCTGGGCAGATGAATTAGTAGAAGGTGTCCCTTCCTGTGAATGCAGCCAGGGCACAGGCTCTGAAAGCAGAGCGTAGGCTGGGCTTCAGTCCCTCTCACCCTTCAGCTCAGAGCTCTCGTGCAGTAAACACTGCACAGTGGGAGGTGGCAGCCTTAGGCGTTTATCCGGGGCCAGTGACCACTCACCCTTTTTCCCTGGCGGGTAATACATCCCTGGTTTCTCTGGGACACGGGGTCCTGAGCTCAGTATGCTGGGTGGAGCTGGCCACTGGAAGCTGGGGGTGGGCAGGGGCGCAGGTTGGCCACGTGGCAGGAATGACTCCCTGCCTGTCCTGTCTCCCTGGGCCTCTTCCTCGGGACAGCTTGACCTCCCACCTCCTGCTCCTCAGCCCCACGAACTTTGGCCAACTGGGCAAGCAGGGAGGGCACTGAGTGTGCTGCCACCTCTGGTCAGATGGCATTGAGACAGGGTGAGCAGTTCACCCCCTAACCTACCCCATGATTTCAAATGTGGGGTTCATGGTGTAAATATCAGGAGTTCCTGGTGAGAGCTTTTAGAAAGCATTTGTTTAAAGTTGATCTCCTCATTCCCAGGGTGCACTGCGGCCCTTGGGCATCAGGCGGTGGCTGGTGGAGTCAGCACACGTGTCTGTGCAGTGGCTATAACAGCCGTCGGTCTGGAGTCTAGGGGATGTGGGCCCAGATTCCAGCTTTGCCCCTCAACAGTTCATAAAGATAACTAGGCTTTTCTGAACACTGTGCACTAGGACTTGTGCTCAATACTTGATGCGTATTGTTTCCTTTAGCCCTCAGAATAACCCTGTGAAGTAGTCCTTGCTGTACAACTGAGGAAACTGAGGCTTGAGAGAGAAGCCACCTGCCCAAGGTCACACACCGAGGGAGTATTTATTTAAGACTGCCGAGTCTATTTAAGACTGCCTATTCCGGCTCTGGCACCTACCAGCTGTGTGGCTCTGGACAAGCCCTTCCCGAGCCTTGGTTTTCTCATTTACAAAATGGAGATAATAATGGTCACGGCCCTTTTGGAGAGATGCACAGCAAGGGCGGGGCACACAGCACAGGTACACATAGTAGGTGCTTGCAGGCTGAGAAATAATCTAGTCCATATTGGTTTTGTCAAGGTAGGAGGAAGAATAGCAGTGGCTTTGAGTGGCATTTCTGGAAGGAGAAGGGACACCTTCCCTGAGGTCTAAGGCACTGATTTCCTGCAGCAATTCATTCTCCTTGGAGGCCCTGCTTGAAAGCTACCCACAACCTGCCCTGCCCCGTTTACCTGCTGACATCTCACCTGGAACCAAGAAATAAATTCTTTTTGTTAATATTTTTTTGGTTAATCCTTACCCGAGGATATTTTTTTCATTGAGTCTTAGAAAGAGTGGAAGGGAGGAGGGAGAGGGAGAGAGAGAAAATTTTATGTGAGAGAGATACATCAATTGGTTGCCTTGCAAATGTGCCCCAACCAAGACTGAACCTGCAATTCAGCTACATGCCCTTGACTGGGAATCGAACCTGCGACCCTTCAGTGCGTGAGCCGACGCTCTAACCACTGAGCCACGCCAGCCAGGGTTCTTTTGTTAATTTTGCAATGAACAGAAACTGTCCTTAAAGTGAGTGAATAGCCCTTCTTCATGGTCTCTGTCTTCCTGGAACTCTCAGTATTACAGCTTCTGTTCTGTCCTTGTGCTGGGAACTGGTCCAAATCCAGGGTCTGGGCCTGCTAGGGTTTGGTGGGGGCTGGGGCTTGCGATACCCTCGTCTGTGGTTTTCTATCTGCTGTGGCTCTCTTTATTGGAGTCAGTTTGGCCTGGAATCCAGTGGAAAGCAGACAAGAGTAGCTCTGACTCCCCCTCCCTCCCCTGCCTGGCCAGGCTCCATGGGGCAGTTTCAGGGCTCAGGAGGCAGAGGGTTGAGCAACATGCCTTGTGGCCAATGTGGCCAAGGAGTATGCAATTTCCCCAGTCGAGGGGGAAGCAAGAGGGCGGAGAGAAGGAAGCTTTCTGGTGAGCCCTGGGAAGCTGGCCCTGGGGCCAGCATTAACCCCCTGACGTTATATAGGGAGAGAGGACCAAGCCAGGTGTGCCCTTCAAGGAGAAGACCCTGGAATTTGCAGAAAGAAGAGGGGAGACCTCCAAATAACTGGACTTGGGGCTAAAACAAAAGTGGGCACCATAGGCTATGCCTGTTGAGGGTCCGGACCGCTCCTCAAGCTGGTCCTTCGAGTGAGTTGTTAATTTCAAAGCTGCCTTTGAAGTCCCCGACCTCAAACAGTGCACCCAATGGAACATGTGGCACCTCGTACAGGAGGCGCATTTGAGTCCAGCAGGACCACTTCCTGGCTGTGAGCCGGACATCACCTTTCTGAGCCTTCCCCATTGTAGAATATGAAGAACATCGGTAATTGCCTCAGGAAGTCGTTAAGAGGGTTAAATGAGAAAAGGCATGTAAAACACGTAGCACATAGTACGTGTTCAGAAAACAATCGCCATATCTAGTGAAGATCAGCCACTTCAAGCCATGGTGCTGATTTTTAACTGATAACTGCCAACACTATTGAATGCCCATTTTACAAATCTCACTCCAATTAACCCTCATTATAGAAGAGGCTATTGTTGTGCCCATTTTACAGATGAGGACAATGAGGCTCAGTCTTTTCTGATGTCGGCTCTTGGTCTGCAAACTGAGGGCCTTTTTCAGCCTTCTTTACTTCTTTGCAGCTGGTGAAATAGGAGTAGATGTAAGAAAAATAACAACCTTCTCTGCCCTCTCGCCTTTCTCCCCTTGCCTCCCAAGGTAAGCCATGTGAGCAAGCACATGCACCTATTTAATGACACCTGCAGGTTTAAAGAAAAATGGAGGAGGGAGTATTCTTTGTTTTCCTATTAAAAAAGGGGAGGGGGAAATTCTACACATAGATTCCTCTGAAGCTTGCTTGAAACACATAGACATCCTGCAAGTAGAAAGGTACAGACCCAATGCAGTTGTTGTAATAGCTTCATGACCTGCCACCGGATGGACGGGCGGGCCTCCATTAGGTGTGACTGTGCCACACTTCGACCAACCAGAACTCTCATGATGGATGTGCACACACATGGTTTCTAGGGTGTTTTGTTGTGTGTGTGTGTGTGTGTGTGTGTGTGTGTGTGTGTGTGTGTGTATTTTACCACAAAACAGGGCTGCAATGGAAATCATTGTGCCTACTAGTATATACTCAGATGTTTGTGAATGAATGGACTGGTGGACAAATGGATGGTTGGGTCTGTGTCTCCTCCGTGCCTGCTCCTGGACCGCGCCCAATGCAGGTAGGCCGTTTGCTCATCTCAGGGTCCTTCCCTGTTTAGTAGGTGGACATGGCCCCTTTGTGAGTTACAGAGCAACCTTTTGATCCCTGGTCACCATTCCAGGCCCTGAAGTCTTCCTGAGGTCTCAGGGCTGGCCCCCTGGCCTCAGACAAGGCTGCAGGGATGCCCGGGCCTGGCAGGGGGCTCCGTGTGGATCAGGGATAGGAGACAGAATGTTACTCCTCCACAGATTCAGAGGAAAATGAGTCGGATTTGTGCTTTGATTGGGAGCCATGGAGCAAAGGCCCAGCCGAGTGGGACAGTACACTCCAGAGCCAAGAGGAGGAGAGGCCCGGCCAGTGAGCCTGTTCTGCCAGGTGAGGCCCTTTTAGGGAGATGGGTGGGGGGAAGGGCGGCCTCAGAGACTGTCCACAGCCTTGGGCACTGCCAGATGGACAGCTGACTCCCTCCACCATTGCAGAGCTTGCCATCTCTGCCGCGTCGGAGAACCTTCTGCCTCATTGTGTGGGAGACCTGTTCTTGCCATGTGGGAGCCACCTTACAAAGGTCCCCCACCCTTTGCTTCTTGGCCTCACCTCCCACAACTCTCCCTGGGGACTTTGCTGTTGCCTCTGCCTGGAACCCTTCTCCCCTAGACCACGTGGTGCACTCCCTCACCTCTGAGGTTTGGCTCAAATTCACTCTCTCAGCGGGGTCCCCGACTGCCCTCCTTATGGACATCTCTCCCAGCTTCACGGCCCCCCTGCTCTGCTTTCCTTTATCTTTTGCCACGGTGGGGGCTCAATAGATGTTTGTAGAAGGGATAAAATCATAATGATAAATAATAATAACACCAGCTGATACTCCACGGGTACCAGGCCTGTGCTCAGCATTTCCCTCTCACAAGCGCATTTATGAAAGCCTACGAGGAGGATGTTCTCCTGGTCTCCATTTTACCAACGAGGATGCAGAGCGGCGGTGCCGCAGGTAACGCGTCCAGAGTGACGGAGCCCCGCAGCTGTGCACACCCAGGAGGCCTCATCCAGTCCAATGGGGCTAAATGCCATCTCCACGCCAGGGACCCCCAAATGTGTGTCTCTCGCCTAATCTTCCTTCTGAGTTGGACACCTCTTCGTGGCTAGAATGGGATGGCTTATTCCCTTTGCTAAACCCAACAAAGCAAAACCCGACACGTGACCTGCCAACTTCTCTCCATCTCCATGAACAGCACTCCCATTGCTGGTCTGGCTGCATGAGCCCCACGCTGGGGGTCAGCCTAATGGCTCTCTCCTCTTCCCACCCCACACGCAGTCCCGCCCCATCCTCCATCTCTTGCATCGTCTCTCTCTTCCCCTGGCCACCAGGGCCTGCCCTCCTCCGAAGTCTGCCCCTGCAACATGTCACCACCCCCTGCTCTGCCCCGTGGGTCACAACTGGGAGCCCCTGCCAGGCCGAGTGGAGGAAGGAGGTGGGACTGAGAAGCAGAGACCCTCACGTGCCCTTAGTTACAGTGATTCTTAGCCTTCCCGGGTCACGACCTTGATAGTTGAGGCCCCTTTCCCCACAGTCCTGTGCCTGGGGCCAACTTCATGGGGTGTGACTTGTATGGGCACACGAGGTCCCATGTTCAGCAGAGCCCATCTTGGTATAATGCTCAGCTGTGGCTGTCTTGAAATTTTTAATAATTAGTAACAGGGAGCCCATGTGCTCATTATTAATGAGCCCCACAAATTATGTAGCCTGTCCTGTTTGCATACAGTTAGTGGGGTAAGAAAAGGAGATATTCAAACTCTGCTCGGGGACCCTGTTCCAATTTATACAGAGCACTTCCCACCCCCAATATCTGTCCCTCTCTCACTCTCATTCCATTGTCATCCCTAGACCCAGCCTGCCAGTTGTTCCCAGCTTGGTTTTCCTGGAGTCCGCTGAGCAGTGGTAATGGCCGAAGTGGACGGGAGAGACTCGCCAGGGAGGGGAGAGGACTTCAGCGACTGAGGCACTTTTCTGGGATGCCCACCTCGTTCCCTCCACAGTCTCCGGAGGACCCCCAAGTCCCGGGGAGGAGCCCGCAGCTGTGAAGACGGTATAAGCAGTCACACGGGGAGAAGTTGGCCAAATGAATTGAGAAGAGGTCCTCGGGCAGGGCTGGGCCTGAGTGTGTGGGTCCATATTAAAGGCAACAGGGGCTGCCTGAGCTCAGGAGACCCTGACGCGCGTTCTGGGCCTGACCAAGTCCATGTCCATTCATTCACAAGCTGTGGGGCCTGGGCCAGCCCTGGCCCTGACCTGGGCCTCCTGACCCCGTTTGGGAACCCGGACCCTCCTTCCCGTCTGTTCAAAGGGCTGGGGGATCTTGCTCTGAACCTCCATTGTCTCCTTTCAAACTCACTCCTCAATTAGCCTTCTGGCTGACTTAACCACATTGACTTTATAAATATCTGCAGAGTGTCTACCATGCACCTGGCTCCTTTAAGAAGAGCTCACATTTAATGAGCGCTTACTGTGTCCCAGGCGCTCTTCTGTGTACTTTACACACATTGCTGTTTTTAACCCTCACAAGGATTCTATCAGGTGGGGTCTTTGATGATCCCTGTTTCACAGATGGGGAAACTGAGGCACAGAGCAGTCAAGTAACTTGTTGAATTGCAATGGTGGAGTTGGGACGTGAACCTAAGCCCTGCGGCTCCAGAGCCGGCCCTGGCCCACTGGGCCGATGGTTTCCAGGTTGGAGTGTTGGGGGCAGTCATGGGGAGGCACTTAGAAGAAATCCCAATCTGTCCTTGTACCCGCACCGGCCCCCCAGAGGCAGCAGGGTTGATGGGCTGTAGAGGGGACAGGCCCTCCCGAGTCTCACCAGGTGTCACCTTTGTCCCCTCTTTCCCTCTCGACACACATTCCATCAACCACCGCAAGCAGAGAGAATGGAGCCTGAGTTATTGGCTGGTCTCCCGGAGTTGGGTCTCCCCTGCTCTGCCCTTGCTGCCCGTTAGTCTGAACGATCCATCCAAAGCACAGATCCAGACACGCCGTCTCCCTGCATGGGGCCCTCTGTAGCTCCCTACGGCTCTGGGCTAAAGCCCGGTTCCTCGTGTGGTGGGAGCTGCCCTTTGGATCCGAGCTCTACCGCATTTGCTGGGTGAGGTGTCTGTGCTCACCAACAAGGCTGCTGTGAACGCCCTTGGACTTCTCCCTTTGCACACAAGTGTGCTGCTGTCTATGGGATAAACTCTGAAAGGGGGGCTTGTTGAATATATCTGTGCCTTTACAGTTTGCGGATATTGTGAAGTTGTCTTACAAAAGGTGGCACTGAAAGTGCGTACAAAAGTGCCTGTTTCTCCTGGCCTCTGGCCCACTGTACACCCGCCAGGTCAGCAGTCGCCAACCGGTGGCCCACGGACCACTGCTGGCCTGGGAGGTCCGAAAGGTTGGCAACTGCTGCCCTAAATAACACCCTCCCACACACACTCACACCCTCACACACACTCTCACACCCCCACACATACTCACATACACTCTCTCACATACCTACACACTCACACACACTCTCTCACACACCCACACACACACACTCACAATCACACCCACACTCACACACACTCTCATACACACACACACTACACACACACACACACACACTCACACACCCACACTCATACACACTCTCACACACCCACACACCACCACACACACTCACACATACATACACACCCACACTCATACACACTCACATACCTACACACACACACACACACCACACCCCCACTCACACACACACACTCACACACATACTCTCACACACTCATACACACACACATACACACACACAGTCACACACACATACACACACTCTCACACACACTCTCACCCACAGTCACACACACACACACACACACACACACACACACACACACACACAGCCCTCTGTCTACACACACTTTGTTCTGGCTGATGAGCTTTGTCCACGCTGTGTTTTGCTGGGAGCTTTCCTGGTGTTGAATAAACACTTTTGATAACAAACCTCCCCTGTGGCTGAAGCTTCCCCCTGGCTCCCTGTTGGCCACTGCCTCCCCCCACCCCCGCTGTCCAGGCTGCTGGCCATTGTTCAGCCTCCGTGCTGACCCAAAAAATCCAGTTGAGTCATCCCCACCTCCCACCCCCGACCTTCCAGCCACTCTGGAGGAGCCAGAGGAGCCTTGGGGGCTCAGACCCTGAAGGGGAGCTGGTCGCACTCCTGGGAGCACCCGACAGCAGGCAGGGGCCACAGCTCCTCGGGGCCACTGGCAGGTAAATGGTGAGGGCTGCGGGGAGATGCCCTCCTGCTTTGAGTGGGCGCCGAGACCCTGGGTGTGGATTGGGGCTGCCTTCCTGGCATTTTGTCCTGTTAGGCAGGGACTTGTGTGTGTCTGATAAACACACCTGTGACCTAGTGATAGGCTCCCTGAGAGACATTGTCCCGATCTGAGCAGCGCGCTGAGCGCCTGCCCAGTGCTGTGCTCCCATGTGTTCTCCTATTTGCTCTTCACCACAGCCTCGGGAGGTGGGTCGTAGTAACATTTTCAGATGAGGACACTTAGGGTCATGGAGGTTAAGTCACTTGCCCCAAGTCGCATAGCCTGGAAGGGGCCTATTTTCCTGACTCTTAACTGAGACGTGTTTCCCGGGATCTACACAATACCCCGGCTCTTCCTGGACTGGAACCATGCCGCTTCCGGATGTGCTGTTGATGTTTGCAAAAATACGAGGAAACTCAGAACAATGTGTGCGTGTCTCCCCAGCCCCAAGAGCTCGGGGATCTGGGAGGACAGTCCCAGGGTGAGGTGGGGGCGCTGCTGGGGTCATCAGAGACACGGGCTCCATTCCCGGTCTCTGGAGCCCTTGTCAGGACACATCTCTTGGGCCCGCCCTTATTTCCCAGCCCTGAACCCCTCACCCTCCCACCACCATCCCTTCAGGCCTCGTGTCACCATCAGCAAAATGGGACCGGTCTCCTCTGTATTTGCTTCCTGTGGCTGTCACACACAAAAGTACCACAAATGGGGCAGCTTAGAGAGGGGATGTCGTGTCTCCAGGTCTAGGAGCTGGAAGTCCAGAATCAGGGTGCAGGCAGGGCCGGCTCCCCCTGTGCTGGGAAGGGGAGAACCTTGTCTCCTCCAGCTGCTGGCAGCGCCATCCTCATGGGTCTCCCTGTGTGTCACGTCTTCCTCTGCGCATGCAAGTCCCCTTTTCATAAGGACCAGTCATTGGATCAGGGCCTCCCTGAGGACTGCATTTTAACTTGATTACCTCTGTTGAGACCCTATTTCCAAATGTCATATTCTGAGGTCCGGGGGTTAGGATGTCCACGGCTAATCCTGGCAGGACACAGTTCCACCCCGAATACCCTCTGTGAGGACTGAAGTGGGAACACACGCAGAGCTCTGAGCACAGTGCTTGGCTGGCGCTTTATAATGCTCCATGAATTGTTGCCAAAAGCAAAAAGCTGAGCAACCTGGAAGTACAATGCTTGGTGCACATCATGTGCCAGGCACAGATTGGGCATGCGTTATCCCTCTGAATCCTAACAACTACCCCTGGTGGCAGGCAATGTTTGCATTGAAATGATGAAGCTGGGACTCAGAGAGGTTGAGGCACTTGCCTGAAATCACACAGCCCAAGTGGCAGAGCTGAGGATGAACTCCAAGCCTATGAGACTCCACTACATCACACAGGGTAGGAGAGCACTATAGTGAGGAGTGGGAGTTGCTCAGAGGGGTAGAAAGGCAGGGAGGGAGTGCTGAGCACATATCACGTGACCCTGGGGAGCCTCCTGGGTCAGAGGGGCAGGGAATGCTCTTGACAATGGTGAGTGGGTGGGCTGGATCACAGGCTGCCTGGTGAGGTGCTGGCAGGTGGCCAGGTGCAGGGCCGCCATGTCTGAGTCACTCCACTGTGACCTAACCGGCCCAGCCGATACTCCAGGGCTGGGACCCGGCCCGCCGGGGCTGAGGAATGTTGCCCAGAGCATGGACACACTTCACTTCATTCTCAGCACACACAGCTCTCCAGGAAGCCAAGAGGTGGTGCTTCCTTTAAGAAGCTTGAAAGTGCAGTTTAGTCAAGATTCAGGCTACTCTCTCTTCCTCTTGCTTTCTTTCCAAGGGTTCCCTACACCTGAAGGGAGTGATGTTAGGTTTTCTATTCTGGACTAGAAGCTCATTTATTCAGGTACTAACATATTGACTTACTCAAGTCTCTATCTATTCATTCACTCATTTACTTATCCACTCATTCACCTAATGGTTCACTCATTCATTCATTCATTCATTCATTCATTTACTCAAGTACTCATGTTCACACATTCCTGTACAGAGCCATTCACTCTTCCACCTATTTATCATCCATCCATCCATCATCCATATAGCCATCATCCATCCATCCAACCTTTATTAAGCACCTACCATGTTTTCCACACAAAGCTTCTCATGCCTCCCAAGCTACTTTTTCACCCACTTTTACTGCTACTTCCACTTACATATTTGGAGGGAGGACCTTTGCGCCAATGAGACCCCAGACACTTGGCCTCCTGGTGGTGTGGTTTCAGGATCTCCTCAGGAAAGGCGTGGGAGAAGGACAGCCCCAGTCTGCACATGAGAGCAGTGATGGCCGCCTGAGACTTGGGCTCCTGAGGGCCCCTGCCCATCTTTTGATGCCAAGACTATGCATATTCCTAGGCGCTGTCACTCCAGTGGGGCGATTTCCAGTTATTGGGCTCCATTTCTTGCTTCCCCCAGGCCAGAGAAGACCATAGTGACCCGTGGATTTGGGCCTCTCCTACAGAGCACCCTTGGGCTGCTCTTCTTAAAGGCAAGTATGCCGAGGGCAGGGCGGGCAGGCGGTGGGTGGAGGGGTGGATCATGGCATTCTGTCCTGGCCCATAACAGATTCGGGGGAAGGACACAAGCCAGGGAAGCCAGGAGGAATGTCCCTTCCTCGTCCCTACTTCACATTCAGGGCTAAAGGCCAGTTCCCAGGGAGGCTCTTCTGACCCCCACAGCTGGCCACTTGAGTTTCCTCCTCCCTTAGCATCCTTCCTTTCCCACCCAAGCCCTGCCCTTTCTCACCCCCCAACACATTGCTGCCTGCTTGCTTTTCTGTTTCCTGGCAAAGTCCCCATCCCCATTTCACAGAGGAGGAGACCAAGGCTGGGAGAAGGTGGGAGACCGCTCACAGTCACGGAGGGGGAAGACCCCGGGGTCAGGGATGCTTTTCCTATCGACATTAGTCAGGTCCTTTATTTATTTATTTTAAAATATTTTTATTGATTTCCGAGAGGAAGGGAGGGGGGTGGGGAGAGAGAAAGAGAGAGAGAGAGAGAGAGAGAGAGAGAGAGAGAGAGAAACATCAATGATGAGAGAGAACCATTGATTGGCTGCCTCCTGCATGTCCCACGCTGGGTATGGAGCTCACAACCCAGGCATGTGCCCTGACTGGGAATGGAACCATGACCTCCTGATTCATAGGTCAACACTCAACCACTGAGCCAAGCCGGCCGGGCAGTCTGGTCTTTTATTAATGCAGTTTTCCTTACAATGGAAGGCCTATGGGTAATAAAAATGGCACTACACATGATATTTCATGGCTGTTTTTTAAAGGTGCCATTTCCACTTGACCATAGTGCAGGCAGGTGGGCAGGGCTCAGGGGTGTGTGTGTGTGTGTGTGTGTGTGTGTGTGTGTGCGCCTGTAGGTGGCCCTAACTGAGCCAGCCCCGCCTGGGAGGAGGTTGGACCTCTGCCCTGGTGAGGGGGTGTCTGGGAACTGGGCGAGCAGCCTCCCTCCTGCTCACACCGCTGCCTGAGTCAGCCCCACAGCAACGGCGGCGGCGGCAGCAGCAGCACGGAGGCTCACCTGTGAGCTGTGAGGGTGCCAGCTCATGGCAGAGCCTGCCCTTCTCCCCACCGCCCAGATGGAGAGGCTGGCCCCGGTGTCCCTGGCCTCACCGTGTCCCCGGATCCCACGGGCTCACATCGCCAGGCGGCCGGGCCGCTGTGCCCAGCGCCGGACTGACCTGGGCTGCAGGTACAGGAATCACAGGAGGAGATGGGGGAGGTTTGGGCCACTGGTGTCTCAGGGCCAAGGCTGAGGAATGAGGGGACCAAGTTGAAGACCTACCATGTGCTGGGGGTGTAGGTCATTTCACTTCTTACATCACCCCTCTAAAGCAAGAATCCCTCTCCCTTCCTACAGATGAGGAAACAGAAGCTCTGAGAGGTCTAGGAAATGGCCCAAGTGGTGGAGGTGTCCAACTAGGTCCATGGGACCAAGACCCTTCCCAGGGCACAGCACTGGTTTGGGCTCCTGCTGCTGGCTCCTGCAGGGGACACTGACTTTCGGGTTCTTAGAGATGTGAGTGATGCTCAATATGTGCTGTTTCCCCTTCTTCCGAATGTAGAGAGTTTTAGGCACCCCGGGGGTCATTTGGGGTTCAGGGTTCAGGACCTTAAGCTATGAAATCTCGGCTGGATGAGTGTGGCTGTGTGGTCACCTGGGCTGACAGCTGTGTCACTCTTCCTGCTCAGGTGCCTCTGACAGACAGACCAGAATTGTTAAAAAGTCATTTCTCCCCATGTGTGATTACAGCATATCACAATATGAATATTGTAGAAATTCCAACAGTGCAGACGGAGATGTGCCTTTTCTCCAGAACTGACTGCTGGTAACGTTTTGGCATATACCTGGGAGCCTTTTGATGTACATGAACCGACCCTTGTAGAGTTCTACGCAAATGAGACCATGCCGCCGTGTGCTTCCAGACTTCCTTCCATCCCTTAATTAAGCTCATGCTCACCTTCACATGTCAGTGACATAAAGATCTAACTCACTGATTTTAATGGCCTTCCAGATCCAACTTTATGGATGGCCTTTGGTGCATTTGAACCAGCTGCAGCTAACAGATGTTTAGATTGGTCCCAATATTTAGCAATTCTGAGCAATACTTCAGTGAACGTCTTTGGGGATTGGTGTGGGTTAAACTCATTCCTGGAAGGGCAATTGCAGGTTTAAAAGGAACAATTAGAATTTTGATAGACCCTGCCCAATCGCCCTCCAAAAAATGTCCATGCCTACAGCAGGGAAGCCCCGATGCCCCACGTATTCCCACCCAGGACCTGAAGACTGGCTGGCCTGTATGTGGAGAGCAGACTCAGGGAGTATGAGATGCTGATCCTAGAACAACTAACTGAGCCCATAGAATGCCCTAGGTTCTGGGAAGAGGCAGGGAGCTCAGGGAGATTCACACAGCATATTCACTGAGCTCCTGTGCGTGGGGGCTCTGTCTCATCCTAGGCAAACATCACGCAGGACATGAGATTTTTAAAAAATATATTTTTATTGACTTCAGGAAGGGAGAGGGAGAGAGAGATAGAAACATCAATAATGATCGGCTGCCTCCTGCATGCCCCCCACTGGGGATCAAGCCCACAATCCCAGACATGTGTCCTGACCAGGAATTGAACCATGATCTCCTGGTTCATAGGTCATAGGTCAGTGCTCAACCACTGACCCACACCAGCCAGGCAGGACGTGTGATTTTATTGAGATTGGATATTAATAAGCCAAATACATCTCTGCCTCTCTCTCTCTCTCTCTCTCTCTCTCTCTCTCTCTCTCTCTCTCTCTCTCTCTCTCTCTCTCTCTCTCTCTCTCTCTCTTTCTCTCTCTCTCCATCCACCAAGCTACCTACCTATCTAGCATGGCTGTTCCCCTAACCTCTCCCTACCCACCCTTAATTTCTTAGTTCCTTGTAATCCCCAAGGCCATTAATATTGGATTCACTATAAGAGTACCTGACCCATTGAATGTGCTCAATACTTACTTGATGAATGAACAAATGAATTTTGTTGCATTCCCTTTGTAACTTTAAACAAAACAAGAAAAATAACACTCTGACTTCCAGAACAGTAGTTTTTCAAACTCCAGAGTTCTGTCAATCTTTTACTTAAATTCGATCTTTATTATGTTTTTGAGTATTGAAAAGCTGGTAAAAGCATCACACATGTCATGTGTTATATCGCAACTATATTTTGTCCATCAAAATTATATGGGCTGCATGATCCATAAATACTTTCAATTGAACTTAAGAGTTTACAATAGTATCATTGTTCTCTATTTTGTTTCTTGAGAAGAGATTCCACTAGCCAAAAAAAATGTGAAAGCCACTTCCCTGAGACAGGGCTGATTTGTCTGCTCCAGGCCAGTCCTCAAAGTCACTAGGTCAGTTCTTCCCACATTCTGAGTTCGTTCATCTCTCTGGTCACTCACCTGTGAGACATTTATTTACTCAACACCATAAGCTCTCAGACGTCAGACCATATCTGTTTTGTTCACTCGTGTATCTCCACGATCCAGTGCATTGTGGATGTTCATGAAATACTTGCTCAATGAATGAAATGCTCACGGCCTCTACGTGAAATCCCGTGATGGGCACGGGGGCATGAAGATGAATGAGATGCTCCCAGCCCTCGGGCTGTCACAGGCTGGTCCAGGAGGAAGACCTAGGACTGGTCCACTGCAATATGATGCACTAAATGCTGATGAGAAAGGTCTGAGCAGGGGTGACTAGAGTCAGTGTTATCATCAAATAGAACTTCCCACAAAGTGAGTGGGCCACAGGCTCTCTATGTGACTATGAATGAACAAATGAACTTTGTTGCATTCTCTTTGTTACTTTAAACAAAACAAGCAAAAATAACACTCTGACTTCCGGAACAGTAGTTTTATTTTTCAATTATAGTTGACATACGATAGAATCAATCAGCGTTGCTCTTGGGAGGAGTCTTAATGACGCTGTAGGGATTCCGTCAACCTCACTCCTAAATAGAAATATATTTTCTGTTAATTCATGATTGCTATAAAAATGCAAAAAAATAGCAAGTGAAATCCACTTCCCTCTGCCACCTCCAACCCACAAGAATAGTAATTGTGAACAGTTCAATATAAATCCTAAAAGATTTTATGCTTCATAAATATGTGTTTATATCTATATGTGGAAAACATATATGCTCTAATCCATGTGTAGAACACTTATATACTTGTAGCATTTTGTATTTGATCTTTTCCACGTGGTATCTTTTCATGGAAATATAGAGATCTACATTGTTCTCTGTAAAGGCTGCGTGATTTTCCATTTTATGACTGAGCCCTGCTTTTGTTAACTAGCCTCCTGCGATGGACTTTTGGTTGTTTCCTTGTCTTTGGGAGTGGGTTGCTATGTGTATAAATTATACTGCATTGTCTTGGACACATATCCTGAGCACTTATCCTTATGATAAATTCCCAGTATAGGAATCGTTGAGTCCAAAGGCAAATGCTTTTACTTTGGAACATATGACCCAATGGTTTCCCAGGAAGGTTGTATCCAATCACAGACTCACCTAGTGGGTGCCGGCTTTTGTTTATTTATATTCTTGACATTGTCGCCAGGACATTTTGGCTCATGTTAGTCTTTGCCAGTTGCATCTTGTTCTAACTCACCTTTCTTTTCTTCCTGGGGTGGTTGACCGTCTTTCACACGCTGAGTGTCTGAGAGATCAGGGAGGCTGGGAGCCCATTGGGAGTCTAGTGCAACCATCACATTCCCTTAATAACTGGTTAAGCGACTTGGCCGACCGCACATAGGGAGTTTGAAATAAGTCACTTTTACAAATTTAACATATCTTACTCATGTGTAGCCATGAGGTCTCTGCCATCACAGGTAATGTCACTTATCTCTGTAGATATCATGTACCTTTAAATCTCCAAACACCCTTTCCCCCCCCCCCCCATGTGACCTCAAGCCCAGAATGGATCACCCACACACAATTTGAATGTCTCAGTGGTAGAGGACAGACTGCGTCTCAAAGCGCAGCCTCACCACGTAGCAGCCGTGGGATTCTGGGGAAGTTACCTGACCTCTCTGAGCCTGAGTTTCCTTTTCTGCAAGATGGTTGCAAATGACAGTCCGTACCTCCTAGAGGTGAAATGAAACGAGTGTGTGCGAAGACAGCGCGGTGCGGGTGTGGGGAGTGTGCACTGCGCGCCAGGCGTTACCGTCCCAGGGGAAGAGGTGGGAGCTGACACCACCAGCTCAGCCTTGTTTCCAGGGGATCACGTGAACTCAGGCCTCCCCAGGCCACGGAGTGGCAGAAAGGTCTGCATTTGAGCCCCACGTCACTTTCACTTACCGCACCTCTCTGAGCCTGTTCCTTTATTTGCAAAATAAGTGTCTTTTTTTTTTTTTTTACTTTACATTGTTTTTTATTTTTCAATTGCAGTTGACATACAATATTACATTAGCTTCAGGTGTACAACCCGGTCATTCTAATCATAATCACAGTCAAGTCCTCCAGGATCTCCACCCAGAACTGCCACCTGGGTGCTGCTCTGCCGGAAAAGCCCTTGCAGGCAAATCCTCTCCCCTGAGGAGGAACCGGCCCAGTCTCCCTGCACACCCGGAAGGGCAGGTCTCTGCTGACAGGGCTTCCTGTTTCCTCTCTGGCCTCCCTGGGAGCAGAGGGAGAAGCTCTAATTACACCGAGGGTTAGGCTGCTCCCTTCAGGCCCTGGGCTTCTCCACCCCTCCAGCTGCCCCCCCCCCCCCCCCCCCCCCCCCCCCCCCCCCCCACCACCCACACACCCGTCTCCAGGTACTGCTGACGCCACCCAGGTTGGCCGGCTGATGCTCACAGCATGTGAGAATTTCATTTCCTTGCTACTTGCCAACCCTGGGTGTTCGCAATCTGATGTTTGCCAATCTGATGGCTGAAAACATTTCACTGTTTTCATTTGCATTTCCACAATGACTTGTGGAGTTCAACATCTTTTCATATTGAGCATTTTTGTACTTTATCTTCAGTGACTGTTGATTCATATCTGCTGTTTGCTTTTCTATTGGATTTTGGGGGAGTATTTTTTTTCCCTTACTGATTTCTAGGAGCTCTTTATATAGACTAGATAGTAACACTTTATTATTTGTTGCGAATATTTTCTCTCAGCTGATCACTGGCCTTCTTAATTTGCCTATGGTGTGTTTGTTATACAGATGTTTTAAATTGTGATGGAATCAAACATCAGGCCTTTTTCTGTGATAGCTTGAGGCTTTTATTTTGCTTTGGGGAATGATTCCCTCCACCTCTCATTTCTCCTGGGCTTCCTTCTCCTCAAACGCCAATGCAGGCTCCTATCCACCCGGGGAAATTCTTTTGTACTTACCACCATCATGACCTGCTCCCCTTCCTGTGAGCTTTGCAATCTCCCTTCCTCTCTGATTGTCCTTAAAAGCTGGGTTCCAACATCGCCTCCTCCAGGGAGGCTGCTCTGCTCAACTCCATCCCACCCTGGTCACTGCTCTGTCTGTGGGGCTGTTGGCCTCATAATTGCTTGGAACACAGTGTTGCTTTTAAGTATTTGATAGGGCACTTACTGTGGGGCAAATGTTTTGCATGCATTGCATCCTCACAACCTTGTATGTATAATTATCGTCGTCATCACTCCCATTTTGTAGGGTGGGGAGGGAAGACTAAGATACTTTCCCATGCTCACACATCGAGAAGACAGACCCAGGCCCACACAGTCTGACGCCAGGGCCGGGGCCCTTGGCCACTGTCCTAAATGTCTTGCATTGCTGCCCTAACAAACAGCCGCAAACTTGGGGTCTTAAACAATCCAAATGTATCATCTCCGAGTTCTGCAGGCCAGAGGCCAAAATGAGCCTGCCCGGGCTAAAGGCAAGGTGTTGGCAGGATTGCGGTTCTTTCTGGAGAATCTGGGGAGAGCCCGCTGTGCCGCTTCCAGAGGCCGCCTGCCTTCCGTAGACTCTGGTCCCCTTCCAGCCTCACAGCCAGCAGTGGCAAGGTGAGCCCTTCTCATGCTACCTTCTCTCTGGTTTCCACTCTTCTGCCTCCCTCTCCCCCATTTAAGGACCCTGGTGATTACACTGGGCCCACCAGATAGTCCAGGGTGACCTCCCCATCTCAAGGTCAGTTGATCAGCAACCATAATCCCTTCTGCAACCTTAATCCACCTCCCCCCATGTAACATAGCCGTCAGATTCCAGGGACCTGAGCACCTTTTTTTAGCAGGGGCTCGGGGTGGGGGGTGGGGGTGGAGGCGGATTCTGCCTACAGCCGCTCTTCCATGCTGCTTCTCCAAACCGTGGTCACCTGCCTCTACCCCGGCCTCATCCTGCCTCGCCCCCTCAGAAACTTCGGGTTAGATGGGTGACTCAGAATCCCCCATAAGGCTTCTGCAAACCCAGGTTGCTGTGCCCACTCCCAGAGTTCCTCATTCAGTAGTTCTCGGGCAAGGACTGAGAGTTTGCAGAATGGGTTCACATATCCAAGTTTTCAGTAACCGAATCAAGCATCCAGTATTGGATGGAAATTAGTTAAAATGAAACAAAGTAAAAAATCCAGCTCCTCAGTCATACTGACCACATTTCAAGTGCCCAGCAGCCGCAGGGACCAGTGGCAGTTGTCCGGGCCAGCACCGTATATAACATCTGGTTAAGTGACTCAGCCAGAAGCTCATTCGAAGGGGCCACCACCACTCAGCGTCAGCCAGTGCCACTTAGGGACAGGGGCCCAGGATGATCACCTCTTTTGATGATGTTGTGCTGGAGGGGAGCATTGGAATCAGCGGGTTTTAAAATGTGAGACTTCCTCGTGTCCAAATGATGGCAAGCTGTTTGAAATGTGTTAAACTTCAGTGGGGTGGCCTCTCTGCTACTTCATACGGAGATCGGCCGGTCCTGATCTTCCGGTCGGGTACACTTGTCATCTCAGAGGTCATGGGCAGAACCTTCATCTCCTTCCGTCATCTCAGAAATGCAGGCTGCCCCTCCCAGCCAGAAGTGCCAGGTGAGAATGTCGATGCAATCTATCCATTCCCTCCCCCGTCCTGAGAACTCCTCTGCAGGTCTCTGAACCCAGCCACGGACCGACGCTCCCCACAGTGCCTCCCAGCCTGGCTGTGCCATGCGGTCGGCTGGGCAGCTCCGAGCAATGCGGGTGCCCAGCTCCCATTTCCAGTGCTTTGGCTGTCGTTGGTCTGGGGCAGTGCGTGGGCCCTGGGAGTTTGAAAAGCAGCTGGGTGGTTCCCATGCACACTCGGGGTTGAGATCCACTGGCCTGTGGGCCTGGTCTCCACACCTGGAATGCAGCTCCTCGGCTCAGCAGGGCTCATGCCTCTCTGGCTCTCACCCACCTGGGCCAGCTGCAGGGAGCACCCACCCCCGTGCCTTCCTCTGTCTCCTGGCCCAGCCCCAGGTCTGATTCAGGAAGCTAACTGATATACATCATAGGTCAACGTGTTTTTATTGTTTTGGTCTAGAACACAGAATAGTCACACTCGAAAGTTCTGTGACCCCGAGACCAGCTCTGGTGGAATTATGTGGAAGAAATGTGGTGAGCATCGCTGAGCAATTCGAGAATGAGCACACCACCTGAATGAGCCAGTCCGTCTGGTGTTGCCTTACAGAGATTGTAGGAACGCAGTTAAGATGATACTGAAAAGTGTAAACACAGAGTTTGCCTTTCATCTCTCCTTCGTGCCCAGCCCCCACCCTAGCCCCATCGGATTGCTTCATAGGTGGCAGGGTTGCTGTGTACTGATGCTCAGGTTGTGCATGGCATAGGCTGTTACATCCAAAGGGGCGCCATCACCCATCAAAATGGAAACAAAAAAAGTGGGGTGTTTGTGAAGCTCGGACACAGATTTTATGGATGTGCTGAGGCCCATTCTCTGACTAAACGGGGGACTCCTTGCCACACTGCAAAGTGTGGGCTTGGAACAATGACGCCTTTAGAACTGCTGGGGTTTTATTTCATTTTTGGTTTTTCCTGCGCCCCCACCTGATGTCCTCAAAAAGTTCACCCCAAAGCGGTGATTGCCCTCCTCTCACTGCTCAGCTGTCAAAGGGGTGACACAGTTAATCCCTTTTGTCTTGGTTTACTCACTCTTTTTATTGCTGTGTCACAAAAGCACGCAGATGCTGGTAATTTCCAAGCGAATGACAAAGCCACTGAGGAAGCCGAGCTGAGCAGCAGGGGGAACAACAGATTCGCAGGAGGCGTGCTGACTAGCCGTTTCCCCAAAAGCATAAACAGAGCGGAACAGCCAACTTTATAATGAACTGGGAGTCGGTCTCCAGTTCAGCTTCTGCTGGTGAATACGGCCACGCTGTGGCCGCGGACAGGCTGTGTGCCCGGCCTCCTCCTCTGGGCTCTGGGCAGGCTTGAGATTTCTTTTCTTGACCACACTGGCGTATGTTTTGGGACGGAAGCGTTTATAATTCGGAGTCGAGCCCAGTATGTGGGCAGGACACTGGGGAAAAGGCACAAGCCAGGGTGCATGGGTGAGGTGCTGGCGGGACAGGCCACCTGCAAAATGAACCTGGGGCCTTTGTTCAAAAATTACCACGCATTTCAACATGGCCATAGCAGAGCACTCATCACGCGTGAGGCCTCCTGGGCAGGGCTGCGCAGCCCCACATCCATGCCGCTGGCCTCGGTACCAACCCACCTCCAGAAGTTGGGGGGACATCTATGGATGGGGTCTCAAGCTGTGGGAAAAACACAGCCTCAGGGACCCCAGGGCACAGAACCCCACAAGACAAAGGCCGGGTAGGCAGCAGGAGCAAAATTAGCTCCCTGTCCTGAGCGGCAGAAACAAACAAACAAACAAACAAAAACCCAAATAGCTCCAATAGAACAATCCTTTTTGGAAGACGATTTGGCAAAAACCCTTTGGTTCAGCAATCCCACTTCCGGCACTCTCTCTTCCCCGGCCACCTCTGCACAGAGGGACACGGCGGTAAACACGAGGATGCTTGTCGCAGGGTCACTTGTGATACTGACAAATGAAAACACGCAGGCGCCTGTCAAAGCGGGTGGGTGAAAACCCCGCCGCACACCCGGAGGAGGGTGCTTCAGCAACATGCCCCGTGTGGGGGACCCCTAGGCCCAGTGTTAACACTTCTTTCTACTGCTGTGTGTGGCACCTGATAGATCCTCCCTTCCCCCAACTGATGGACGGAGTATGACGTAAACTGTACCTGCAGCCTGGACATTCCTGAGCACCTAACCAGGCACCTTATATGGGCTGTACATTGAACCACCAATCAGCACCTGCCAAATACCCTAAGCCCCCGATTCCTAAGTACCTAAGTGCCTAATCATGTGCCTTATATGAAACCACCAATCAGCGCGTGCCGAGTACCCTAAGCCCCATCCCTTCCCTTTCCGCCCCTCAAAAGGCGCCTTCACCCCTGCACATGTGCTCTCTTCCTTTGCAAGGCAGCCGGGCAGGGGTCCTTCTCCTCTAACAAAGCCTGGAGTCCTGGTCTTCGGCCCCTCTGTCTCATCTTTCAGCACCCACTCTGGTCTAAGCCTGGACCCCCCTGTGTGACTGCCCACTCCTTGAGGAGACGGACTGTAACCCAGGTCTAGAGCAAGCTGTCTGTACCCCAGAATCCCCACCGAAGTCCCGAGGGCTTCCTTCTGCGGAATAATTCCTGTGGCTGGAGGAAGGCGCACAACGGTTCTTTTGTTTTTAAATAACAGCTCTATTGATAAGAAAATTACGCACCATGCAATTGACCCACTTCAAGTGTACAGTCCGACGGCTTTTTGTATATTCACAGAGTTGTGCAACCATCATCCCAATCAACCTTAGAACATGTTCGTCACCCGCAAGAAATGCCGTCCCCAGCAGCAGACACTCACACAATGGCTCTTAATCCAAACCGGCCTGGACCTGTTTCTGTGACGAGGCTGGGGTGGGGTCATGCCTGCTACGCAGCGGGGGTGAGTGGGAAGGAGGCTGGGAAGGCAGCCACCGTGTGCCCCGCCCCGGTGCTCCACCCACCGGGCTCCTGGTGACATCCCTTTCCCACCCCGCGCCCAACGATGCTGCCCACTTCCTGCGTTTGCCTGGCTTTGGGACCTGCTTTCCCTCTCTCACCAAGTCTCATTTTTAAAAAAACATACTTTTATTGACTTCAGAGAGGAAGGGAGAGGGAGAGAGATATAGAAGCATCAGCGATGAGAGAGAACCATCCATCGGCTGCCTCCTGCGTGTCCCCTCCTGGGGATCGAGCCAGCAGCCCAGCCATGTGCCCTGACTGGGAATGGAACCATGACCTCCTGGTTCATGGGTCAGTGCTCAACCACTGAGCCATACCAGCTGGGCCCAAGTCTCATTTTAAGACCGTCTCTAGTGCCACAATCAGGGACCAGATCTGCCATAAAAGGGGTGTGTGGCTGGGACTGGGGAAGGCCGGCCTCCGTAGAGGGGACAAATTATGCGAAGACATGGAGGTCTGAGAGAGGCTGGGGAACCTGCAAACTTGCAACTGGAAAACCGGTTCCTGTGGGGAAATGGCAAACGACGAGGCCAACGCGTGTGCGTCAACCTCCGCTTCCGGCAGGGCTTGCTTTGTTGTTCGCTGTCCTGATCAGGTTCTGTGACGAGGCCGCGTGGGTCCTGTGAGAGGCTGGCATAGGTTCTTGGGGGGCCTTTCTCTTTCCCTCCCTTAGAATGAATTCTTAATCTGGAAGCGACGTTGATATCTTTGTCCTTTTTGTTAGCACTTACCCAATATTTGGTCCATCTTCTTTTTCTTTTTTTTTTTTTTACTTTTAATTTTTGCTCCTTTGCATTCTGTGCTGGGTAGTACTTCTGTGGTCTGGCGCTTTGGTCTGCTCAGATCTGGCTGGAGAGCAGGGGACGCGGTGATCACATGCGCAGTGATGGGCAACCTTTTGAGCTTGGTGTGTCAAACTTCGCCAAAAAACTGAGCATAACTCGGGTAGTGTGTCACTTTGAGGAAAAAACTAACTCCAAGACTCTAGTCGCAAATGTTTCATCCTCGGCGTGCGGCCGCGTGTCATCAGAAATGGCTACGCGTGTCAGTGGTGACACGCGTGCCATAGGTTCGCCATCACTGTGCTAGAGACAGGGAAACCAGGGCTGTGGAAGTCCTCACAGAGAAGGGGGTGCGGGTGGGGAGGAGATAACTGCCATTTTGGGTAAACATTCAGTGAGATGAGTCAGGCGCTGCTCTGTAATCTCTCGTGTCCTGGTGTTTAATTCCCTCTCATCAGTGTTCACTCTACCCTGTGTAAAGGTGGGACAAAGCGGCGCCGCCTGGCCTTTCTCCATCCTCTGGGCATCGTTTGTGTCCACGTGGTTCTCAGGGACGCTGGGTAAAGTGGTCAGTGTGTGAGCCGGGCCGTGTGTCTGTCCCCCTGGGAAGTTTGCTCAGGAAGCTCGCCCAGCTCCCAGGAGCCGCAGGCAGGTTTCTGGAGAACGTCCGAGCCTCGGACAGACCCCATCGTGAGCAGGGCCCTGCCTGACTTCTCTCCTCCCTCCCGCCTGCTGCAGCTCCGGCCCGGTGAGTCAGCTCCCGCAGAAGAACCCCCTGCGAGCACGCCCTGCCGATCGCTCCCACTCCCGGGTGTCCTCGGCCGAGAGCTTGTCCCTGGATGGCTTTTGGATGGAGGTGGAGCAGATCCAACAGAGGGATGAGCTGAGAGAAGAGGATGGCAGCGGGGGCGAGGGCCGGCCGCCAGAGGGTGAGAAGCGCTGGCAGGGGCTGCTGGGCGGAGGGAGGCCCCTGTGGCAGGGGCTGCTGGGCGGAGGGAGGCCCCTGTGGCAGGGGCTGCTGGGCGGAGGGGGGCCCCTGTGGCAGGGGCTGCTGGGCGGAGGCAGGCCCCTGTGGCAGGGGCTGCTGGGCGGAGGGGGGCCCCTGTGGCAGGGGCTGCTGGGCGGAGGGAGGCCCCTGTGGCAGGGGAGACATGTGCATGCTCCAGGCACAGACCATACGTGCAAAGGCTTTATCTCTCTCGGGCTGTTGCAGTAGCTTCTTCCCTGGTCTCCCTGCTCCACCCTTGCTCCCTTGTCATCCTAAATTAGGCGACGTCCCTCCATATTAGGCCAGTCAGCACACGTGTATAATTGCCCCTTTCTTGCCAGGCACTGTGTTAGGCACCAGGGATACAACAGTGAACACAAAACAGCCTCCCCGTGGAGCTAACATTTGAGTGGAATCCTAAGTCTATTGCTCAACACCCCACAGGTGTCCCCACCTCTCTCAGCGTATCTGTTACCCATTACTGCGTAATCAACCGCTGCAGACGGAGCCGTGTACAGCAACTATCAGCATCATCATTATTATTCTCACCGTGTCACCATTCTAGGGGTCGGCCGCGCTCAGCTAGGCGGTCCTCACTCTGGGGCTCTCATGTGACTACAGTCAGATGGTGACCAGGGCTGGAGTCTCAAAGGATCTCTCACTTCTGAGTCTGGTGGTGGCTGTGATGTCAGCTGGGCCTCATGTAGGACTGCAATGCCGACGGTTTGCTTCTGTGTGGGCCTGGGCTTCCTCACAGCTAAGCAACTGGATCCCAAGAGCAGGAGAGAGAGACAGACAGTGAGAGAAAAGAGGCCGAAGCCGGCTCGCCGTTCACGACCCAGCTTTGGGAGGCAGGCAGCGACACTTGTGCCACATCCTGTTTCCCTGCGCCCAGCCCATATCCCAGGGGCGGGAATTGGACCCCACCTCTTCATAGGGTGAGTGTCAGAGAATTTGAGGACACGTAAAACCTGCACATCACAGCTTACGAGGCTTTACAAAATCGGCCCCAAGCCCCTCTGCCTCAGGCCCTCCCACCGGCTTCCTAGGTCTCCACTTCTGCCGCCACTCAGGCCTCCTTGCTTCCTTGATCAGGAAAGCACACTCGAGCCTCTGAGCCTTTGTCCTCACTGTTCCCTCTGCCTGTAGCGCCCTTCCCTCAGGGATCTGCCTGGTCTGTTCTCTCCAATCAGGATTGGGCTCAAATGCCACCTCCTTGGAAATCTTGACTTCCTTACTAGTAAGTAAAACAGCACCCGCCCCTCACTCTCTAGCCCCTTGACCCACTTTATTTAGCGTTAGAGCACATAGCCGCACCCGACATGACACAGTGCATTTACTTGTGCTTTGCCTGTGTCCCCCAGTGGAATGTAAGCTCCAAGAGGTCTGGGCCATTGTCCATCACTGCTGTACCCTCAGGCCTAGAACAGAGCCAAGCCCATTCTTGTACTCCTTCTTACGTGTTCGATGAATGAGGGAACGGAAGGGCATTGGCACAGAAACCTGGATTTGGCATGAGTCAGCTGTGCTAGCCCATGGTGTACAACATGTGTGGTCATGGGGGAGACTCAGAGCTCCTAGGGTACCTTCAGGAAACACTGGTGTTTGGAAGAGATCCCGAGGTTAGAGGCGAGAACGGGTCCTGGCATCACAGTGGAATCGGTGCCTTCACCAGCTGGCACAGGTCAGGGGAGGACCCACAACGTTGTGGCCGCCCTGGCAGCGTTTGTCTGGTTCCCAAGTGCATGGGGGATGCTGTGGGGAAACGTCTGTGCGTGGCACAGCCCAGGCTGCCTGCCGTAAAAGCAGTTTTGATAGTTTGAACCACCAGCACTTGGTTGACTGATTGGTCAAACTGGGCACCCCAGCAGTCAGCTCACACATGGGTACAGCTTCCTCCCCAAGTTCTTGTCTGTTTTCCCCATAATAAGGATGGAACCCACGGGTGTTTCCCAAGTGTGATCTGAAGACTCCATTGTATTAGAATCGTCTGGGCGGGAAGGCGGGAGTTCAAGTGCAGATTCCCAGGTCCTGAGCCTGAACTCCTAGGGCAGAATCTCTGGAGATGGGACCCAGGGACCTGCAGTCTCAACACCACCCCACGGTTTGGAAGAATGGTTTTGCTGTAAGACCATGACAGTTTCCTTACAAAGCGCAGTTGAGGGGATTATTTCAACACAAATAAGGTCCTGAATAGAGTGAGACTATCCAAGGGGACAGCACCTGCTTGCCCGTGCTCTCCACGGCTGGGCCCATGTGACCCTGTGGTGATCTCTGTCAGATTTGGGAGCGGGGGTGAGTTCAAGGCTACATTCCAGTCAGAACAGGCAGGCGCCCCTCCTCAGCCTGCTGTTTCCAAGAGAATATGATTTTATAGGGTTAAATCCAGATACTGGTTAATGCCATCCATCCATCCCCCCCCAAATTCTCTGGTATCTTGTTAGATCTTCTCCACATTGAAGAGTGTGGTTGGTGTTAGTGGGTCTCGTGATCAGATATGTGGGTGTTTCTTGCACTCACGTTGAGTGTGTGTTTCTGCGTGTGACTTGGTTAGTGCGTGTGGCTGAGAGTGTGGTTGTGTGTATTTATCTGGTGGTCTCTCTCTATTGGCAGAAGGAGAAACCGAATCCCAGTGGCTGCAGGACACGGGCCTGTCGGACCTCCTTGGTGGCCTGGGCTTGGACAGTCATCCCCGGGGGCTCCTGTCCACCCTCACACAGACCCAGGTGGCCGCTGTGCGCCGCCGGCTGGACATCTATGCCCGCTCGGCACGAAGACGCCACAAGGCACCTGTTAGAGATGTCAGGGACATCTTTGGGGGCTTCAATTCAGGGGTAAGTCAGCAGCGTAAGGGGGACTGCAGGCCCTGTCTGCTGGGCCCATTCACATCCTGAGTGAAGCCGGTCCTGCTGCAAGACTGCGCTGGCGAGTGCTTGCATGCCACTGTGCCCCCACGTTGCAGGCAGGGCTGTCCGCTGTGTGTGCATTTGCCTGTTGCCACCGCGTGTCCTTGCCTGGGCCTGAAAGCTTAGGTTCTCTCTCTAGATAACTGTTGTCAGGACAATTATGTTTTTATCAGTTGTATATCCTGCCGACACTTGTAACCTGAGAGGTCATGGGCATTTTATTCTTTCTTGGGATATTTTGAAGTGGCATGACACATGCTTAATACAATAGGCACTGAAGGCAGAGAGGCCTGGGCCAGCGCCCACTCCCCCTCTCAGCAGCCATGGGGTCTTGGGCAAGATCTCTGCTTCAGCTCCTCCATCTGTGAAGACGGGGTCGTGAATGGCTTCTATTTCCCAGGGCTGGGAAATAGAATTAATTGGGAATTGTCTGTAATTTGTTTAGGAAATGCCTTCAGAGAATGGGCATTCAGGTATGAAATGGACCCAGCTCAGTTCCGGGAGCCCTAAGTCTCCTCCAGGTAAGTGGCCTTCATTTTCCTGGGCCCTGGGAATCCTCCAGGCTGCACAGGGCTGCTCTGTGAGGTAAGAGAAGGTGCACACCTCTGAGCGTTTTCTCTTCCTGGTGGTTCCTTGCCTTCCCTGCTCCAGGGCAGTAGGAAGAAACCCCAAGGGACAAGGTCAGCCCTTGAGTGGGGTTTTCCCATCAGACCCTTGGACCTTAGCCTGGAAAATTACTTCCTAGGGCAATGGGCCTTAGCTAGAAACTACTTCCTGGGGCAATGGGCCTTAGCTAGAAACTATTTCCTGGGGCAATGGGCCTTAGCAAACTACTTCCTAGGGCAATGGGCCTTAGCTAGAAACTACTTCCTGGGGCAATGGGCCTTAGCTAGAAACTACTTCCTGGGGCAATGGGCCTTAACTAGAAACTATTTCCTGGGGCAATGGGCCTTAGCAGGAAACTACTTCCTGGGGCAATGGATCTGATCCCTAACGGTATTGATTTGGTCCTGGGGTTTTGGTCCTGGACAATCACTTCTTGGGGCAAAGGGCTTGAGTCCTCAGCTTAGGAACTTACTTCCTGGGGTCACGATCTCAGCCCCCTGATCTTAGGCAATCACTACTGAGAAGGGCCGAAGCCTGAGAAATTTCTCCCTGGGGCTCTGGGCAGGAGGAGGCAGGGAGGCGGCAGGTCCTGACTGCCTCTCTGTCCTGTTTCCCTGCAGCAGCAGAGCCTGAGGGGCCGCAGGCACAGGCTGGGATGGAGCAAGCCTTCCACATGGACTCTGCCTACTCGGAACAAGCCGCACTGCTCCTGCAGAGGGGCAGGCAGCCCCCAGAGGGCACCTGTGCCTGGAGCAAGTTGTCCCTGCCGGTGAGGATGCTGCCCAGGGGACTGGGGGCCAGGCCCCCCACTGACCATTCCTCTCTACTCCTTAGGAAATGTGCAGTAACCTCTACTACAGTGTAAAAGTGCTTTCATTCACTCAAATAGGATTTTGCTATTTATTTTGAAATAATTTTAGAGTCACAGGAAGTGGCAAAAATAGGAGAGTTCCCATGTGCTATTCACCTGGTTTCTCCCAGTGATAGTATCTTAGGTAACCATTGTATGTCAAAGTTTTTAAAGACTGACTTTCTATTTCTAAAGCATCATTAATGTTCAACATTATCATATCTTCTATCCTTGATGATTTGATTTTCCCGTTAAACTATGAATGATAATAATAATGCCGAAGATACCACATATGCTAGTAGACCTTTTATCACAGACCGGGCATATACCAAATACTATACATACATGATTTAATTTCATCTTTTATGTTCCTGTTATGTTAACGGTAATTGTGTAAATACTTAAAAATAGTGATAGTTGTAATAATTGAGGACTTACTTTGTCAGGCACTGTGTTTTATCACTTTATCAAATTGAATCTCCCCCCAAAACCCTGTGAAGTGGGTACTGTTATTAGCCCCATTTTACAGGTAAGAAAATTGACACACAGAAAGGTAAAATTATTTCCCCAAACTCACAGGTAAAGTCAGGATTTGAACCCAGGAAGTTTGGCTCTATGCACCATAGAGCAAGCACTGGGCTGTATGATAGCCATAACATTACGACCTACAACCACAGCTCTTCCTTTCCCTTAGAGCACTCACAATCACAGCACTTCCTTGCCCTTAGAGCAGTGGTCGGCAAACTGCGGCTCGCGAGCCGTGGTTTGCTGCTCTGTTGACTGAGTTTGCCGACCACTGGGATAAGGGCTTAATCCCAAGGAACAACAACAGCCTGTAATTATTGGAATCAAGAGTCTAGGTCAGTGGTCGGCAAACTCATTAGTCAACAGAGCGGCAAACCGCGGCTCAGGAGCCGCAGTTTGCCGACCACTGCCTTAGAGCACTCGAATGGGCACTGGGCCATAATCTGGTCAAGTCCTCCAGGCAAATACTAAACACATTTGCCCCTCCCTCTTGCTGTTTTTCGACTTTTCACCTACGGCAGTGGTGGGGGTGGGGGTGGAAGTGGGGGATGGGTGGGAGGGGGGGAACGGGGATATGCTTGTAGATCCCCACTCTTGCCTCTAGATGGCGAGGTCGAGCATCATTTATTTTTCAATCAATATTGAGGAAGAGGAGCATTGGGTTGGGGTACGGCAGAGGAAGGACAGGAATAGGTAGGGTGAGGGAGAGCAACAAAGGATCAGAATCGAAGCAACATAAGAGGCCCATGGGGGTGGTCCCTCTCCTCCAGCCCTCAGATTGGAATACAGGCAGCAAAAAGAGCTGCCCATTACTGTTATGTGCTTGGCACCCTTTATACCCCTTAACCCTCAAAAACTATGGGGTAAGCACTGTTGTATGATTACAAATGGGGAATTAGAGGTTCAGAATGTGAGGTGGAGGTGGGCCTTGAACCTGGGATGAAATCCTGAGCCCCTGCTCTCATCCACTCTGCTCTTTCTCCCCCTAACCGCCTGGGGGTGGGATGGGTGAAGGATGGGGTGGGGGCGGGGCCTCAACACACTTACAGGACATCTGGCTTGCTTGTCTCTGCTTCCCTCCCTAGAAGTTTAGGATCCCCAAAGGCAGGCTTGGCTTGACGAGGATTGGAGACCTGTCCTCGCAGGACCTGAAGAAGATCGCTGCTCTGGCCCTCATCGAGCTGACTGCGCTCTGCGACGTCCTGGGCTTGGACCTGAAGAGGAGCAAGGCGGGGAAGCAGAAGGCAGCAGGTCAGCAGGCCAGCACTTCAAATCCCTGTGCCTAACGTCCTGGCTTTCTCGTTGAGCGAGTTGCGTGGGGAATCTTCCACCAGAATATGCTCAGCTGCTTTATTTCCTTCCGTTACATGTACGTGTTTTGCATCTGAAAACAGTTCCTGCTCACTGTAGGAAATTTGAGAAGTAGAGTAAAATCCAAAAAAGAAAAATATAATTCAGATGTAAGCACTATTCGCTTTTAGAATATCATCTTCCTCCCCCACCCCATGTATATAAACCCTTTTTTCACTTTATATTTAGAATTATGGACATTTCTGTGTTTTTGTCTCATTCAGCTATTGCCACAATAGTGCTATATGACAAGCAACCTCAAAACTCATGACTTAAATCAACAATTGTTTCCTCTTGCTCAGATGTTGGTGGGTGTCCCCAGATTGGGCTCATTGATGCACATTCAACTTTGAATGCATCTTAGATTGTTTTAGGATATACTGGTGAGGTTCTGGGTATTATTACCCTTCAATAGTGTATGAGACTGTTCATCTCACTGCATCATTGTCAACATTACACATTGCAATTTTTTGTTTGTTTCTTGATAAAGAAAGGAGATGGTGATGGGTAGGCCAGGAGAAGGGGTTTAGTAGAGAAAGGGGTAGGCAAGTGAATGAGAAGGAAGAACATTGCAGAGCAGACTTGGAAAGATGAGTTTATCTGAGAAGCCTGCAGGGCGGGATGGTTGAGAAGACCTGGGAAGTACATTTCATTGGAATTTGGTCCATCCCTGCTGAGCAAAATCCTCTACCCCAGACATTGTTACACTTGGCACCCAGTGCTCCCTGGGGCAGCAGTACCTTTTCTTTCAACGCCTCTTTATCCAGCTGAGACGTTCTGCTCTGTGATGCAGCTAATGTTTTCATTATTGCTGAGGCCTCGTGTTCTGCTTGAGAGCAGGTTGAGTTCAGCCACCCTCCACAGCTCAGTCCTCACACAGGGAAAAGAGTCTGATTCTAGTCGCCCAGGAGATGTTGCAGGTTGGAGCCCAGCTGTCATTCCAAGAAGTGAAATGCCCCTTCTACTCTTTGGACTTCCCACAGAAACTCGCCTCTTTGGGGTGCCCCTCGAAGCCCTGCTGGAAGCTGACCGCAAAGCCCTCCCCAGCACCCAGGTGCCACTGGTACTTCAAGCTGTAAGTTGTCCCCAGATTGGCCTCCTTTAGCCAGCTAGAGGCTGGCCCTGGGCTCCGCTGATGGCTGGCCTGGGAGATACAATGTGGACTTCAGAACCAGGAGACCTGGGTTCCGATTCTGGCTCTGACACATGCTAGCTGAACTTGGGTGGATTTCTGAACCTCTATGAGCTTGCCTTTCAGTGTTTGTGAAGTGGGGTTAGAATAACAGTATTCTCTTATTAGAGAGTGAATGAGAAAAATGCATATTTAGGGGAAAAAGCTCGCAGAACAATGCTTGGCTCATGGAAGTGGCCAAGAAAGCCATTCTTCGCCTCCTAGCTCTCTCTGCCTTGTTTTCCTGGGAGACAGACACGCCAGTTTGAACCCCATTTTTCAGTGGTTGCTGGTTTAAATGGTGGATTCTTTTTCTCACAGCTGCTGTCCTGTTTGGAAAAGAGGGGGCTGGACATGGAAGGCATTCTCAGAGTGCCTGGATCGCAGGCCAGGGTCAAGGTAATGGTTTGGCTTCCCCCACCTCGCTGAGGTTGCATCTCCCAGCATCCTCACATGTGCATTAATCCTGAAGAGAATCCAATTCACGGCCTGTTGGTCTCTGCTTGGGTCTGGAATTCAAGAGGGTTTGAAAGGCTAGAGGTGGCACAATATAGCATAGGATTGAGACTGTCGACATTTGTTGAGTGACTTACACACATCAGGCCATTTAATCCTCACAAAACTCCTACGAGATGAGTGCTATTATTGTCCCCATTTTGCAGATGAGGAAACTGAGGCTTAGAGAAGTGGTGGAGCAACTTTTCCTGGAGCCTTGAGCCAACTTCTCATTAGTGCCCCTCTTTCCTTTAGGGGCTGGAACAAAAGCTGGAGAGAGATTTCCACACTGGCCTGTTTAGCTGGGACGAGGTTCACCACAACGATGCATCCGATTTGCTCAAAAAGTTTATCCGGGAGCTGCCAGCACCTCTGCTCACTGCTGAGTACCTGCCAGCCTTCGCTGTGGTGCCCAGTGAGTGTCCCAGCCCTTTGCATTTGGGAGAAGAGCTTCTGATGGCCTGGGAGGGAAGGTGGTGGGGAAATGGGACTACCTGATCCCTGCCTGATGGGAGAGGAGGTGCATGTGTGCGTGTCTGAGTATGTGTGTATGTGTACTTTCGGCGTATAAGACGACTGGGCGTATACGATTTTCCTGGGTTAAAAAGTCGTCTTATACGCCGGAAAATACGGTATATTGGACTATATTGATGGGATTAGATATAATGGATTAGATATATTGGACTACCGTATTTTCTGGCATATAAGACGACTTTTTAACCCAGGAAAATCTTATACGCCCAGTCGTCTTATATGCCGGAAAATACGGTATGTGTGTGTGCATGTATGTGTGTGTTGTCTGTGAATGTGCATGAGTGTGCGTGTGCAATATGACGAGGTGAACCAATTGCATTTCGACCCTGGGATATACCTCTCAGGCTGCATGTCTGGGCGTATGTATGTGCATGTGTATGTGTGTGTGTGCATGCACATGTGTGTGTTGTTTTTATTCACATGGTATAGCGAGCCTCAAGACCAGCACTGGTTGGGGCTCTGTCTGAGCTAATGCTAGCCCAGGAAACAGTTCCAGGTTTTATAAAGAAGGGTTTCCTGCCCTGGCTGGTGTGGCTCAGTTGGTTGAGCGTTGATCCATGCACCAAGAAGTCGCTGGTTCGATTCCCAGTCAGGGCACATGCCCAGGTTGTGGGCTTGATCCCTGGTAGGGGGTTGTGGGAGGCAGCTAATAGATGTTTCTCTCTCATTATTGTTTCTATCTCTATCTCTTTCTCCCTCTCCTTTTCTTCATCTCTCAAATCAATGTAAAAAAACATTTTTTTAAAGAAGGATTTTTCTGGAATCTCCCCTTCCCCAAGAATGGGGCTCCAAACTGAGGGAGAGTCTGAGCCTCACGGAGAGACTGAGACCAAGTCTGTCCTCTTCCCTCAGACATCCCTGACCTGAGGCAGCGCCTGCAGGCCCTCCACCTGCTCATCCTGATTCTCCCGGAACCCAACAGGAATGCCCTGAAGGTGAAAGCTACCTCCAGCTGCCTCCACTCTGTCATCTCAGCCCACAGCCACAGTAATGGCTCCAAGTGTGCCCATTCATTCATTCATTCATTCAACAACTCTGCCAGGAGCTGGGGTGCAGTGATGACCACAGTGATGGCCAAGTCTTTCCTGAGACCTTTTCCCTAAAGAAAGGAGATGAGCCCTGAGAGGACATGGTGCTCACTGGAGTGTGCACTGCCCAGCATCACTGTCAGTCCCAGGGAGAAGGCTCTCTGTCCAGATAAGATGGGTGGACACTGAGTCAGTGAAGTAAGGTTAGGATCATCCCTTCCTACAGGACTTCTCAGAGCCTTGATATGCTGAGGCTTTGTGAATCTCCAGGTGGGACTAGAATGTGTAGCAGTTCCTGAGTCAGGTGTCCAGGGACTTCTTTTGTTATGGAAAGCATTGCATTGCATGGTGTTCCGTGGAGCACTAGTTTGGGAAATACTCACTTGGGGAACTCCCACTGTGTATTATGGGAGTGGGTATTCAGGACTTGGGGCTGGAGTTGGGGTGCAGCCTGGGCTTAGGTCCCAGCACCCTTCTGGCTGTCCTTGGGTCGAATCCAAGACATATTGTTAGGGTGTGGCTGTGAGGAGACCCCAGGTCTACTGGAACCCTTGTCTGATGTGGACACAGGAGGCCCTGAAGGAGTATTTATAACCAGATAGACCTGGGCTCAAGTAACCATCATGCCTTGTGCCTCAGCTTTGTTGAAGAGACAGCCTCTTTGAATTTGTTTCCCTTTCAGTAAACTTAGGCTAATAATACCATCTGTGTGATTGTTTGTAGTATACAAGAGCTAATACATAAGGAATCACAGAGTAGATGATGTGGTTCTTAGCAAGTGTTCAGTACATTCCCTCACTCCCTCCCTCCTTCCCCCCATCTTCCCTCCCTCCCTTCCTTCTATCCACCTCATCCACCACCCAACCATCCATCCATTCATCCATCCATCCATCCATCCATCCATCTATCCTTCTATCCCCCCTCCTTCTGTTCATCCTTAATGGCTATGTGGCCTTGGGCACATCCTCCAAGCCACAGTTTTCCTTCTCTATGTAATGGGTACAAATGGTAGAACCTACTTTAAAGAGTTGTGGGAATTAAATGAGATGATAAATGCATGTAAGGTGCTAGCTAAGGCACCAGGAACACAAGGAACACTTAATAAATGGCAGCTATTACCACCATCTCCCTTCCTTCCCATTGTCTCTGCTTCCCTATTCTTTCCCTTGCCTTTGGGGCAGATTCAGACACCCCAGATCCAGGTAAAGGAACTGTGTTGGGCTTGCCAGGAAAATACCCACTTCCCAGAGTTGTGGCTCTTTTCTGCCTGGAAGTTGAAGTTTGACCCGGGTGTTTCATTAACCTCTGAGGGAGCAGGGAAGGGGGGAAAGTTTGGGCCATGTTTTGTCAGAAACAGACACAGAGAGGTCACAGGATGTGCTGATGGCAAAGATGAAACTAAAACCCCTATGCCCACCCCTAGCTCCTTGCAAGGCCCCCAAGTAGCACAGCAGGATGTTCTGGGGAAGGTAGGGCACTCCAGGGGTGTGCTAAGATTTAAAGAAAGTTCTGTGCCCTTCCCCAGGCACTCCTGGAATTCCTCAGGAAGGTGGTGGCCCAGGAGCAGAGCAACAAGATGACACTGTGGAATGTTTCCACGGTAATGGCCCCTAATCTCTTCCTGCACCGAGGGCAGCCCCCCAAACTCCTCAAGGGCAGGGAGAAGCAGCTGGCAGAGGGGGCTGCCGAGGTGGTGCAGCTGATGGTGCACTACCAGGATCTGCTCTGGATGGTGAGTGCTGTGGGCCAACTGTGAGGGGAGGGGACACGCTGTCCACCTGGGTAGCAGGTATGGGCCCTTTTTCTCCTCTGGCTACAGCTGCTCTGTTGTCCCTGCAATCCATGATTGTGGGTACTGTCCTTTCAGATCCCTAGTTGTGTCTCTTCTGGGACCTTAGTTGGTTCCTATGTATGACCTATGTCTTCTTTTCCCCCTGCCTTAGTGTCTAAAAGGTGTCCACACTCCCACACCTCCCAGCCAATCTACAGACATCTGGTCTACCCCAGGTTAAGGGTGTTCCCTAAGCTCCCACAAATAATTCCTTCATCTCAAAGCTTTAATGATGTTGAAAAAGCCACCCTCACCCCTGTTCCGCCTCAGGCTTACGGACACAGGGCCTGCCTAAGACAAAGGCCTGAGCCAGATAACCAAGACACCCCCTTCCCCTATGAGCCTTGCCCTGTGTAACAATCCAAAGCAAGGACAAGGGGCAGGGGTAGGGAAAGATGTCCCTCTGTGGTGTGGACATGCAAGGCCTGCTGACAGTTGGGGGATCTACAGAAACCTAAGTCCCCTGCAGCACTTGAGACTCCCATGGATGCAAGGTAGCACTGCCCAGCACTGCTCTCAGGCCACTACTTAGAAATGTGTAGCCTCTTCCTTCCATCTCTCCATTCATCCTTCCATCTAGTCACCCACCCAGCCATCCACCCATTCACCCACTCACCAATCCAGCCAGCCAGCCAGTCATCCACCAACTCACTCACCCATCCACCAATCCATGCATCCATCCATCCATCTACCATTCATCCATGCATCCATGCATCCATCCATGCATCTGTGCATCCATCCATCCATCCATCCATGCACCCATCCATCCATCCATCCACCCACTCACTCACCCACCAACCAATCCATGCATTCATCCATCCACCTACCCACCAATCAATCTATCCATGACCCACTTACCTTTCTTCCCTCCCTCCCTCCCTTTCTTTCCTCCTTCCTTCTTCCTATTCTTCCCTCCACCCATAAAGTTATTAAGATAATTTTCAATTTCAGAAACCAGAAAGTGAAGCTCTGACTCTTCTCAGTTTCTCCCTCATCACACCCAGGCACCCCTTTGTGTTCTAAACACACCAAATGCCAGCTGGTTCTCCTCACTCATCCTGCACTTCACATCTCTGAATTTTTACTTATGTAGTTCACTCTGCCTGGAATTCCCTTACTTTTTTAGAAAGGATGGAAACTGGAAACCTCTGCTTATTCTTTTTCTTTTCTTTGTTTATTTTTTCTTTTTATTGAATTTATTGGGGTGATACTTGTTAACAATATTATACTTCAGGTGCACAATTCCACAACACACCATCTGTACACTGTATTGTATGTTCACCACCCCAAGTCAAGTCTTCTTCCATCATCATTTATCCCCGCATACACTTCTCCAATTCCCTTTATCCCCCATAACAATCAGCACACTGTTAACCATGTCCATGAGTTTTTTTCTCTTCTGCTCAACCCCTGCAACCCCCCTGCCCTCTACACGCCCCCACAACAGCTGTCAGCCTGCTATCTATGAATCTTCCTCTATTTTGCTAGTTAGTTCATTTCATTCATTAGGTTCTACATATGAGTGAAATAATATGGCATTTGTCTTTCTCCGACTGGCTTATTTCACTTAGCACAATACTCTCCAGGTCCATCCATGCTGTTGCAAAGGGTAGTATTTCCTTCTTTTTATGGCTGAGTAGTATTCCACTGTGTAAATGTACCACAGCTTTTTTATTCACTCATCTACTGATGGACACTTGGGCTGATTCCAGATCTTGGCTTTTGTAAATAATGCTGCAATGAGCATAGGGGTGCTTATATTCTTTCGAATTAGTGTTTTCTGGTTTCTTCAGATAAATTCCCATAAGTGGAATCACTAGGTCAAATGGCAGTTCCATTTTTAATTTTTTGAGGAACTTACATACTGTTTTTCACAGTAGTTGTACCAAACTGCATTCATACCAACAGTGCACTAGGGTTCCTTTTTCTCCACATCCTCGATAGCACTTGTTTACTGATTTATTGATGGTAGCCATTCTGACAGGCATGCGGTGATATCTCATTACTAGAGATCCGGTATACGAAATTCGTGCACCGGGAGGGTCCCTAGGCCTGGTTGGTGATCAGGGCCAATCGGGGCCTTCTGGCTGCCCGCCAGGGCCTTCCTTCCTCAGCTGCCAGCTGCTGGCAAGGGCCTTCCTTCATTCTGTGCTACCCCCTGGTGGTCAACGCACATCATAGCAAGCGATCAAATTCCTGGTCGAACTCCCGAGGGGACATTTTACATATTACCCTTTTATATATATATATAGACTAGAGGCCCAGTGCACAAATTCATGCACCAGTGGGGTCCCTTGGCCTGACCTGCGTGATTGGGCTTAAACGGGCTCTCTGACATCCTCCAAGGGGTCCTGGATTGCAAGAGGGTGCAGGCCAGGCTGAGAGACCCCACCAGTGCACAATCAGGACCAGGGAGGGACGCAGGAGGTTGGCCAGCTGGGAAGGGACCACGGGAGGGCTCCAGAGCTTGTCCGGCCTGTCTCGCTCAGTCCCAATTGGCCAGATCCCAGCAGCAAGCTAACCTACCAGTCAGAGCATCTGCCCCCTGGTGGTCAATGCATGTCATAGCGAGTGGTTGAGTGGCCTTAGCATATTATTAGTATGTTATGCTTTGATTGGTTGAATGGACAACTGGACGGCTGGACACTTAGTATATTAGGCTCTTATTATATACGATGGTTTTAATTTGCATCTCTCTAGTGATTAGTGATGTTGAGCATTTTTTTCATATGTCTATTGGCCATCTGTATGTCCTTTGGAGAAATGTTTACTCGGGTCCTTTGCCCATTTTTTAATTGGGTTGCTTGATTTTTTGGTGTTGACCCTCTGCTTATTCTTCAAGACCTAGTTCAAGAGTCAACCCTATGGAAAACCCCTTCCCTTCCCCCATACAGGCCTGTACCTACAGCCCATAGTTCCTGCCTTCTCTGTGCCCCTTCAGCTCTCTGAGGTCATGTGGCTACTAAAGCACATCTGTATATATAAAAGGCCAATATGCAAAGTGTCCCCGAGAGTTTGACAGGGAGACTGGGAGTTCAATCGCTTGCTATGACATGTGCTGACCTCCAGGGGGTGGCACGGAACATGGCCGGTGACCAGCAGCGGCGGCAGGGCACTGAGGGAGTGAGGGAAGGAGGAGGCAGGGAGGCGGGGAATCTGATCAACCCTGATCACTGGCCAGGCCTAGGGACCCGACCTGTGCACAAATTTCATGCACTGGGCCTCTAGTTTGATTCTAATACTTTTTATTGAAGGGAGTTTTAAAAAGTCAAGAAACGCCTACATGCCTTCTTGCTGTAAAGGTTTCAGGCAACATAGATGTAGATACACAAAATGGGAGAATTCCCCCTCCTTTTTCCTTCATGTGTATCATCCTGTTCAGGCATCATAGAGCCAGTAAGCAGAGGGGCCCAGAATGGAACCAGGCCTGTCAGACCCCAGAGCACATGCTCTTCATTATCAGGGTCACGGAGACAGGATTATCCTGACTCCCTCTGCTGGCTTCTGATTCCAGAGAAGACTATGGGTCCCTGTGGGAATTTGCCAACGCAGGGCTGGCTGGGGGTTCTCCGAGCATTAGCCCACTCCAGGTGTGTTTGGGGACATCCCTGCCTGAGTGCGCCAATGAGCAGCCATGCCACAGCAGGTGTAGGAGCCTCTAGCCAAACCCAAGGGTGGGCTCTTCGAGTCCCCTACTCTGTGGCCCTCTTTAGGGGCCAAATGGCCCCCCTCTTCCCACCAAACTAGTGCTTCAGCCCCAAGTTCAACAAATATGTATTGGCAACTCCGTGTGCGGTGCTGGGACAAGGAAGATGCCACAGGGACTGGCAGGCTCTGCCTCTTGCCGGCAGCCCCGTGCTCTTGCTAAAACGTGATTCTCTCTGGCCAGGTCTCCTCTTTCTTGGTCGCCCAGGTGCGAAACCTGAACGACAGCAGTAGCAGGCGCCCCCAGCTCTGCGACGCGGGCCTCAAAACCTGGCTGCGAAGGACACACGCAGACAGGGACAAGGAGGGGGATGGCCCCGAAGCGGTGAGTGCCCACTCACACCCCAACCCCAGGCGCAGGGAGAAAGAGGCGGGCGCTGGAGGGCGCCTAGCGCTCCCTCATCCTCCGGGTATTCGCTACCATTGCGCTTCCCGTTGCAGCCACCAGGGGTCGCGCCGGCCCCACCGCAGCGAGCGAGGAGCAGGTGTCTCAGAAACCGGGGAGACGACGGCGCTGAGGATAGGGAAATGGCGTGGTGCAGGGACTTCTAGAAGCTGTCTTCCTTGCTCCCCATATTTATTTATTTATTTTTATTTTACAGAGAGGAAGAGAGAGAGGGATAGTTAGAAACATCGATGATAGAGAAACATCGATTAGCTGCCTCTTGCACAACCCCTACTGGGGATGTGCCCGCAACCAAGGTACATGTCCTTGACCGGAATCGAACCTGGGACCTTTCAGTCCACAGGCCGACGCTCTATCCACTGAGCCAAACCGGTTTCGGCCCTTGCCCCATTTTTAGGCAGCCCTTTGTGTGCCTGGCGGAGGGTTGGGAAAGTGGGAGTCGCTTTGCGGGGTGAGGGGTGATTTGGACCAGGAAGGGGTAATAGAAGGAAAGGGCTTTCCAAGAATATTGAGTGCTCCTGGGAGGAATCCTGAACAGGGTTCCTTATTAGAGTCCCAATCAGAGAAATTGACCTGTGTCGCGTTGTGCATGATGTGCATGGGGGATGAGTATTTATATAAAGCTGTGTGCGTGTGTTCGTAGGTGCATTTCATGCACTCCTGTTGTGTGTGCCAGTATGAACGCATATACACACATGTTTCTGTGCCTGTGTTTGTGTATGCACACTGTGGGGGCGTCATGTATGTGAACAAGGTATGATCTGTGAGTAAGTGGCTGGTGTGTATGTATACGTGTGCATCTTCTATTTTTAGTGTGGGTATTTATGGAAGTGCACCTGTGTGCATATTTATGTGCACACATTTGAATTCCAGCTGTGCATGTGTGTGCACATGCATATGGAGCTTTCTCTCTCTGCAGGCTCCCACAGTGGCAAAGATCCAGGTGGCCTGGCTTATCAAAGATACCCTGGAGGTGCCCCTGACCCCCAGCACCAAAGTGGCTCATGTCCTCAGGCAGTTCACAGGGAGCCTCAGCCCTGGTTTACAGGGTCAAGAGGGCAATGAGGACAAGGACAGCCTCCTCCCACGGTAAGGGGCACCTCCCCAAGACAGGGAGCAGGGAGCAATTCCAAGGAGGGGTCAGCACTCAGAGCTGAAGGCCAGCAGGGGAGTTGCACAGGCTGTTGACCTTTCCCTTTCCGGGGAGGTCAGAACTGGGTTCTCCAACCTTCGTAGAGAGCTTCTTGGCTTCAAATAAAGTGATAATAGCATTCATTTATTCAGTTTAACAGGTATTTTATGAATGCCTGCTATAGACCAGGTACCATGTGGAAGGCTAGAATCACAATGAAAAGAGCAGACAGGGGCCCTGGACTTACAAGCTCAGAGCCCTGTGGAAGAGACAGACATGTGTCAAATAGCCACAAAGGCAATATCAGGCAGTTCACAAACTGTATTTGGTTTTATAGGAAATACCGGGAACAATGTGAATGTAAGACAAGGTACTTGGTATAGTCTGGGGAATGAGGTAAGACTTCCAGACACAGAAAACTGCATGTGCAAAGGTCCTGAGGTAGCATGGCCAAAGAGCCGAAAGATGATCAGAGGGGCTGATATGCAACTGTCATTCCAGGATGCAAGGAGCTCAGGTGCCTCCGTGATGGAGTTGGCAAGAAAGACCTAGCAGTGTCAGTCATTAGCAAGTGTCTAGTCCAGTTCTTGGACTAGTCCAGGTCCTCCTTGTGCAGATGGGAAAACTGAGGCCCAGAGAGGGGAAGAGGCTTGCCCAGAGCCACAGGCAAATTGGGAACAGATTGTGGAATTGAATTCATATGGTAATTACATGATACTTATATGATAACTGTAATTATCATACATAATCACACAATACTCACAATTCATTTTAACTCAGAATTTGCCCGTCACAGCAGGCTCCTGTCCCCACATGTCACTCCTCATCCCGCCACTCTCATAGCTTCCATTCTGATACCCAGCAGGTAGGGGCCTTGTGGTGGGGGATCCACACCTAGCCCTCCCTGAGTGCCGTCCACCTGCCTCTTCCATGTCTCTGGCGCTGGGCTCCTTCGTGGCTCCAGCTTTCTCAGGAAGGTCTTTATGTCTCACCTCCCAGCTGGGACCAAAAATTAGTGAGGACTGCCCCTCCCAGGCCTGGGGTCTGGAAACAGTTGCTGGTGAAAGACCAGTCAGGAGCCGAAAACCAGGATTACAGGCTTTATTAGGGGAAAAACCTGCCGGGCTGTCTCGCAAGGGGAGAACAGCAACCTGTGCAGAGGTGAGCACTCCTTTTGAGGGGAGGAATGGGAAGGAATGGGGGCTTAGTGTACTCGGCACGTGCTGATTGGTGGCTTAATGTATGGCCCATATAAGTACATAGTTAGGCACTCAGGTACTTAGGAACAAGGGCTTACCTTAGGGTATTTGTCAGGTTCTGATTGTTGGTTCAATGTATAGTCCATATAAGGTACATGGTTAGGCACTCAGGTATTTCCGGGCTGCAGGTTACGTCATACTCTGCCCACCAGTTGGGGGAAGGGAGGATCTATCAGCTGGTCCTGTAGCCTCCAGCAGAAGAGGTCGGTGAGTCTCTCCTCTCTGTCTTGCAGCAGCAGGTTGAGGAAGTCAGCCGACATCGTCCTCTACGAAGTTGGAGGGAATCTCAGTAAGTTCCCAGCGGGGCGTGGGTCTGAGCCCAGGCCCCTGCAGCTCTCTGACCATGAGGGCTCACTGGGCCCCTCTCCGGGAGGCCAGAGTCCACCTTGGCTGAGCCTTTCCCTCAGGCCTCTGTCTCCCAGGAAACCAGGTAGGACCCTGCTGTGAGGTTAAAGGTCAGCTTGTGGCCACGCCTTAGGATTCGATCTTGGAGTTTGGAGGATGGCCTGCAGTGACCTCTGGCCTGGAGAGGGCAGCATGTCTTGCCACTGGAGCCGAAGTCTGCTCTGGGCCTATGGCCATGGATGCCTTAAGGAATTCTGCCAACACATATCCAGCTCTGAGAGGCCCCCGGCTCTGTGGGAACCCAGGATGGGCAGCTGTCCTCAGCTGCACTCTTTAGAGCAGAGTCTCAAACTTTAAGGGTGTGTCAGAATCACCCCGAGGGCTGATAAGGCTCAGGTGGCCGGGCCCTGAGAATCTGCATTTTAACAAGTGCCCAGGAGTTATTGATGCTGCCGGTGCAGGGACTGGCCGTTGAGAGCCACAAGGCTTTGGGAATAGTGAAGCATTGAGGGGTGCCTTGCAACGGAGGGAAGGAGGGGAAGGGGTGAAGTCTAACCTTGGCCACAAGGGGGCTCTGGAGCGCCAACTGCATCAGCGTTTAGAGGTAGGGAGGGTGGTCGTCCTACCTCTCTGTGCGTCAGTCATTGGCTGTGGGCTGCCCCGAGGGCGGGACCAGAATCCCGCCCCACCCGCAGGCATCTGACGTCAGCGGAGGGCAATTCTGAGCAAGGGGTAGCTGTGAGCCACAGCAGCCAAGGTTCACACAGGGGCGAGGGTGAGGAGCTTCGGGTGGGCCAGCGGCATCTTCCACAGACACCACCCTCCACCTCCTTGTCCCTGCTTCCCACAGGTGAGCATCGCCTGGACCCAGACGCCTACCTCTTAGATCTGTACCGCGCCAACCCCTATGGCGAGTGGGTCATTAAACAGAGCCCCACCTAAGCCCTGGACCGTCCGGAGGCCCTGGATGCCACAGCCCGTCCCGGGCGGGCGGTGTCGCCAGCGTGGGAGCACAGCTGCTGAGGGGGAGGTCAAGCTGCTCCTCCCAGGCGTCTTCTGGGCAGCGCCCCTCGGGTCCTGGAAGGGCTCCGGCTGGCCGGCTCCTCCCCCAGAGCCCGGGGGAGGGGGGGGGATGCCCTGGAGACGGGCCAGGGAGCTCTGTGGCCTTGGGCCGGCCCCTTGCACTCTCTGAGCCCCCTTGGAAGTTGAAGGGGGTTGGGCCTCAGGCAGTGAGGGGCTGACACCATGGCCAAGAGCAACCCCCGGAGAACCGGAAAGAGAAAAACCTCCCTTCGCAGCTCTCCTGCGTTCAATGTAGCTTTGCACCAGCTTGTGATTTTATAATGATATTTAAATTCTGTTTGAACATTAAAGGCACAAGTTAAATGTCACTTTTACTTGGTTCGAGTTTTTTTCTCCCCAGCCCCGCTCTCATGGGTGTTGTTCTGGCAGTAAGTTAACATGGGAGCTTAGGGAGGGGAATGCCTTGTGTTTCGCAACGTGGTCTGGCCACACCTTGAACCTGCAGCCACCTGGAGGGGTTGGAGGTCAGACAACAGTTGTTGAAGGGGGGAGGGGGTTTGCTGCAGGGACAGCTTCTCTAAGAGCCTGTCTCCACCTGTTGTCTGCTAAGGTCCCAGGTCTCTCCCTTCCTTCTCTCCCCTGTTCTGGGTCTGTCTCCTCAGGGCAGACGAAGCCTCATTCATTCGTTTGTTCAACAATGGATTTATTAAGCCCTTAATATATGCCAAGAGCTTTACAAGTTTAATTTTCACAATAATCCCGTGTCTCTGTTGTGTTCCCCCAGAAGCAGACCCTGAGACAATGGTGCAAGAACAAATAGTGATGCCCAGGAAACACAAGGGAATGGGGAGGTGAGATAGGGTGAGATAGAGAAGTGCAGGCAGTCCATCAAAGAGTGCATGATCAAGGAAGTTACCACTGTGGGCAACCAGAGCTTAACTTTGCTGGAGAGCTCTGAGGAACAGCGTAGAGGATATTTATCAGTTATTCCCACCCAAGGGGCAAGGCAGTGGGGTATTTATTCATCAACTCCTGGTTGAGGGCTCCTCCTGAGGAGGGTGGGCGTTTGTTCCCCGGCACTGCCAGCCTTCACGCGTACAGGCATAGTGGGCTCCAGGAGCCAGAGAAAGCGCTCAGGTAACGAGATACAGATGCTGGCAATTAGAAGTTGGCCACTGTCCACTGAAATAGTGCTAGCTGAAGGGGTACTGGTGGTGCATTCATAGAACCTGCTTGACCCTGTAAGGTGATGACCATGATGGTGGTGGTGATTATATTGATGATGGTGATATCAACGGCGATGTGGTGGTGGTAATGATGATGATGGTAATTGTGGTGGTGGTGGTAGTGCTGGTGGTGGTGGTATGGTGGTGATGATGATATTGATGATGGTGATGCTGATGATAGTGATGATAATGGTGATGGTGATGATAGTGATCAGGATGGTGTTGATAATGGCCCAAAATTTCAGTGTCTTCAATGCTTTCTTGTACTTCTATCTCTCCCTTCTTGCCCTCTTAGCTATCCTCTGTAAAGTGGCCCTTTTTAAAACAAAATTCAATTCTACTAAAATCCAACCCTACAGAAAACCTTCCAGAGGGATCCCATACCACTTAAAATAGTGTCCTGACCCTGACCTATGCGGCCCATTTAATGTTTCTGATGCCATTTCCTTCACGCTACCCCTCTCTTTGCAGTCAGCCACGTGAGCCTTCTTTCAATTCCTCAGACACACCAAGTTCATTCCTGCTTTTGAGCTTCTGCACTTGCTGGTCTCTCTGCCTAGAACACTCTCCCACAAGATACCCCCATGGCCAGCTCCTCTCACCTCCGGGGCTCAGCTCAGATGTCCCTTCCTTCAAGAGGCCTTCTCTGACCATGCCGTTTGAAGTTTTGCTCTTCTCTCTCTCTCTCTCTCTCTTCTCTCTCTCTCTCTCTCCTTACTTAATTAAATTAGTTGATTATCATTACCTGAAATTATTTTATTTAATTAGTTTTTTATCATCTGTCTCTTCAACATAAGGCAGAGACCTTGTGGGCTTTGCTCACCTTTGTGGATATGATGGCACATAGTAGGTGCCCCATAAAATCCATTGGATGAGTGAATGCATTTGAATAGCTCTCTACTCCTCTATCTGTTTCTTCCAGAAACTGTTGTCCTTACCACCTGACCTGGTTTGAGGTGTGAAAATGAGGACATGCTCCTGAAGTACCTATAGCAAGTGCTCATTCAGTGCTGTCATTATTATTATGAATTATTAACGAGAGCCAGGCAGCCTGAAATGGTGACTAATGACAAGATCGGCCCCAGGTTCCCCACACCTGTGCTTGTCCCCTGCATGCCTCACGCATCAGTTACAGAGCCAGCATGACAAGGAGCTGCGTGGTTGCAGTACAGTTCTTTAATCTTGGCGAGGGGAGGGGAGGGGCAGGTGACCTGGTGGGTGCCAGGAACCCAGGCCTGGCCCTGCTAACTTTGCACTCAGAGTGGGTCGTCAGCTATCAGTGAGGATCCCAGTTTAATCACACGTCAGTGTCCCCATTCATCTTCGAGCTATCTGGGGGCTCATCTTTTTCCACCCTGTGGCATCATGGTGATTGATGATCCTGCACCAGTGCCGCTGCTGGGTTAGCACAGCTCACAGTGGGTGCCCAGCTTCTCCGGGCTCTGCAGTCTGGGGCCAGCTAGGCTGAGAGCATGTTTCTTTTAAGAAGCCTGTTAAGGACTAAATTTTGCCCCCCCCCTCCTCCCAAGTTCATACGTTGAAGCCCTAACTCCCAAGGTAACTGTATTTGGAGACGGGGCTCTTAAAGAGGTAATTAAGGTTAAAGGAGGTCATAAGGGTGGGACCCTATCCCATAGGACTAGTGTTCTTACAAGAAGACGATGAGAGCCGAAACCGGTTTGGCTCAATGGATAGAGCGTCGGCCTGCAGACTGAAAGGTCCCAGGTTTGATTCCAGTCAAGGGCATGTACCTTGGTTGCGAGCACATCCACAGTGGGGGGTGTGCAGGAGGCAGCTGATCGATGTTTCTCTCTCATCGATGTTTCTAACTCTCTATCCTTCTCCCTTCCTCTCTGTAAAAAATCAAATAAAAAAAAAATAAAAAAAAGAAGACGATGAGACATCATAATGCTCTTTCCATGCACAGAGAGGAATGGCCACGTGAGGACACAGTGAGACCAGGAAGAGAATCCTCACCAGAAACCAAACTCACAGCACCTTGTAGATCTTGGACTTTTAGCTCCCAGAACTGTGAGAAAATTAATATCTGCTGCGTGAGCCCCCTTGACCAGACTGTGACAAGCCCTTGCTTCCTCCAGCTTCTGCGAGAGGAGGGTGGGGTTTGGAAAGATGCCTCTGGTGGGACTGTTTCCTGAGCAAAGGGCGGACGTGAGCCCTGCACAGAGGAAGTACCTCACCTGGTATTCAGACCCGCAGGCTGAGCACCTTACTGTGTCGGAGAAAGATCCTGGGCAGAGAGACCCAGGTGCTTGCAATAAGAAGCCATCAGTGAGGACAGGAACAGTGGGTACCCAGGAATGTGGTGGGAGAGATGGGGGTGTAGCATCTGCTACAGAAGACCTCTCTGAGGAGGTGACATTTGAACTAACATCAAAATGATACAGGGAACAGACCTCAGCCAAGGCTATTGCTGTTGAAGCAGCTTGGGTCCAGGCAGAGGCTCTCTGGGCAGCCTGGCCTAAGGGATGGGTCAGGACTCCTCCCAGAGCTTTCCCCTCCCGCCCTCCCCACCACCTTCATCCAGATCCTTCCCACCCTTTGTCCCACCTACAGCGCACCCAGTGATTGGCTCATCAGGAGACGGTGGGAGGGGCCTTGGGGGGTCAATCTCGGAGGCTTTATTCACTCATTGGCCCTGAGAGAGGTGGGAGGGGTGGAGGGACACTGCCTGCCTGAGGGATGTGGGAGGCAAGACTAGTTGAAATTCTGCAGCCACTACTGCCCTCACTTCCCCAGAGCCGGAGGAACAGGGGAAGAGCCTCCCTGGCCACTCAGTGATGCTCTCGGGCTGCAAGGGTCATGCCTCCTTGTGGTTCGAGGTGGCCCACCCCCAGCAACCCCAGGGACCCCAGTCCAGCCAAATGGCCAAGTCAAGTGGGAGAAGGATAGTGAGGTGACCCAGTAAGGCTGGCTGGAGTCCTGTCTGAGGGGTGTCCTGTCTGTGGTGGCCCATCAAGGACTCAGGGAGACAGCACTGAACACGTCTCAGAGGTATGCACTTCTGAGGCAAGAGGAAGAGGAGCATTTGAAAGCCCGCTCACTCCCACCCGTTTTTGGCTGAGGGTTGTTTTGCAAGTGTGTGCTGGGGGATGCCCCATTTCCTTGGAACTTGGGTAGTGAACTTGCAAAGCACACAGTGTTACCTCCCTTATCCATAATCCAATCCACAAGATTTCCAGTCCTCAGTAATTCCTGCAAACCTAGGAGACTAACCTACGGTGCCACTTCCCGCCTTTGAACATTGCTCCCTCAGCCCTTCTCCCAGCCCCCAGCTCCCCAACCCAAGCAGCCCTTGGCAGCACGGTGTGGTATCGCCAGGAGGCGTCCTTGGTGGGGGAGTGCCCATACCCACCAAGGTAACCCTGCCCTAGTCCCAAGAAGCAGAGCAAGCCCCTCCCGTTTGCCCCATACCTGGCTCCTGGCTCCCCCCTCCACTTTGGCCCCAACATTTTCTGAACCTACTCTGTCCTCTCTGCCTTTGCTTATGTTGTTCCTCTTCTGAGAACGCACCTTCACCCGCTCTCTGCCTGTTGACCATTTTCAACATGCAATCAACAAAAATTTCTGTTCAGAGCCATGCACTGGGGATGGAGCATTAATCAACACAGACCTTCCTTTCAGAGTTTACAGCCTTGGGAAGGAAGAAAGATGTTAAAATAACCCATCTCACAAATCCTATAGAATAAAAGCCTGATATGCACATTGACTGACCGCTAGGGGGCAGATGCTCAATGCAGGAGCTGCCCCTGGTAGTCAGTGTGCTCCCACAAGGGAAGCGCTGCTCAGCCAGAAGCCTTGAGCCAGGCTTACCACTGGTGCGAAGCAGCGGTGGCAGGAGCCTCTCCCACCTCTGAGGCAGGGGGACATCCCCTGAGGGGTCCCGGACTGTGAGTGGGCACAGGCCGGGCTGAGGGACTCCTCCTCGACCCCTCCCCGCCAAGTGCACGTATGTCGTGCACCAGGTCCCTAGTTGCTTTATACAATTGTGGGGAGTGAGGCCAAGGAGAGGAGCCACAGATGCAGAGGGCGGGGGAAGGGAAGGAGTCTGGAGTTTCCTAGGAGGCTTCTTCTGGGAGTGATGATTAAGCTGAACTTGAAAGATGAACAGGTGAGAGGTGGAAGGGCATCGGGCAGAAGGAACAGTGTGTGTTCAGCCCTGAGCAGAGGAGACACTGAGAAAGTGGGCAGTGGGCAGTGGGCAGATTGGTAGGGACTGGGAATGGATCCTAAGAGATTTGGGAAGACCGGAAGTGTTTAAATCTCAGAATCCATCTGGGAATTCTGAGACAGCCCCAGGTTTGCCCTTGACAACTTCAATAGGGTCCCAAGTCCCCTGCATTAGCTGCCTTGCTGACTGCCCCAGGCCCTCCAGAGGCGTCCCACACGTTCTTTGAGGCCTTCATTGAAGTCTCTCCCCTGAGAAGCCTTCTACCCAGAAGAGCGCTCCGCCGCCCACGTCCTCCCCAGCACTTTCCTCTTTGGCATCTGAGGGGCACTGGGATGGAGGCAAACATTCCACAGGCTGCCGCTGGGGGCAGGGCAGCCCGGCTCTGGCTGCCTGACTCCTGGCTGTGGACAGGTGACTCTCCCCTGCCATGTCCAAGGGTCCATCCCTCCTGCCTGTCCCTCACACCTGAGACCACAGAACACGTGTAACTGGGGCATTGAGGAATCTGGAAAGAACTCCACCCACAGACGGAGAGGTCCCGGGTCTTGGTTTTCAGGCCTGGATAGGGAGCAAGAGGATGTCGCTGCCGAGCTTTGCAAGTCCCTAGAACCAGGGCTGGGCTGGGGGGGAAGGAGAATGATTCCTGACAAACCCTTCCTGCTGCCCCCAGTCCCAGGAAGGGGGAGGGCGGGGCTGCTGAGATGCCCTCTATTGAGAACCTCACCCCACCCACCACTTTGCATTCTGGGGGAAGGGAATGGGAGCCACTTGTCATTGTCCCTGAATACAGGCTGGCAGGAGGCCCAGGGAGGGGCCTCCCCAATAGGAAATCTGCAGCTGCCTGTCTTTAAGGTAAAATTACCGTAATTACTCCAATTACCAAATCCATCAAGAGCTTTGGACTGAGGAGGCCTGTGAACAATCGGATCTGAGAAGTGTGACTCATTCGGGCGGGGGGGGGGCACAGAGCCTAGGAGGGGGCGGCGATTGATGTTAGACTAGGCCCTTGATTGGGGTGGGGGTGGGGAAATGCAGAGAAATCATGATTCGCTGAGACCCCACTTTGCTCCCTCGGTGAGGTTTTTCTCTGGCATTGAAAAGAAAGGCCTTTGGCTTTTTTTCTGTTTCCCAGGACTCCCAACCCACCGGCTACCTGACTCGGACCTCTACCTCCCCCGAGAGCCCAAGGTCAGAAAACCAGCAAGGAGGCTGGCATCTCCTAGCCTCTTGCTCCGCACCAGGCCCTGTGCAAAGAGCTTCCCAAGCTCCATCCCTTCCCACCCATGGAGCAGGTCCAGTCCCGTTTCACAGATGTGGGTCTTGGGCCTTTCCTCTGGGCCTGGGTGCTCTGGGGACCAGAGCCTGGTCGAGATTTGCCTCTGTACCCCTCCCCGCAGCGCCGCCCCATAAACCTGTGCTTGATGCACACTCAAGAGATATTTGGTAAAGGAAATTAATTTGGTGGGTTACGGTGAAATCAGCTAACTGGACATGGCCCCTTGAATCACCCCATCTGCCCCTCCCGTGCCTGCTCCATCCAAACTGCAGCCTGGACACTGGTACCTGGAGCTCCTGATGGGACTTACCCCCCATGGAATACAGTTGTGACCGCCCGGCCCAGCCCGCTGAGACAGAGGGGTGGCCCTGATCGCCCACGGGGATGATTTCAATGCCGTGGAGTTATGTATGCTTCACCACAGTTTAAAATATCCACATAACGTAACATTTACCGTTTTCACCATTTTAGGTGTTCAGTTCAGTGGCATTAAAACATTCACATTGTTGTGTGACCATCACCACCATCCACCACCAGAACTCTTTCATCTTCCCCAATAGAAACTCTACCCACTAGAGGACTCCCTGTTCCTTCCCTCCCCAGCCCCTACTGTAACCACCATGCTACGCTCTGCCTCCAGGAATCTGCCACTCCAGGTACCTCTATAAGCAGAATCATACCGTAGATTTCCTTTTGTGACTGGCTTATTTCATTAAGTATAATGTCTTCAAGGTTTATCGTATTGGAGCATGTATAAGAGTTTCCTTTCTTTTTAAAGCCGAGTGATATCCATTGTATGGGTATACCACATTGTGTATCTGCTCATCCGTTGATGTACATCTGATCGTTTCCACCTTTTGGCTGTTGTGAGTAATACCGCAGCATTGGTGTACAAGTATCTGTTCGAGTTTCTATTTCCAAGTCTTTTTGGGTTAGACCCAGAAGTGGAATTGCTGAATCACATGGTTATTCCATGTTTATATTTTTTGAAAGAAACCACTATAGTGTTATATACATTTTACCACACTAAAAAAAAAAAAAAAAACACCAAAAAAACAAAACGATGTTATCGGTTACATGGTTTCCCTCATACTCTGAATAAAATGGACATTCCAAAAATGGGTACCCATGGCCTCTGGCACTCTCTGGTACCCTCCAGGCCAGCGGTTGCCAACCGGTGGTCCACAGACCACTGGTGGTCCGTGAGGTCCAAATGGTTGGTGACCGCTGCTCCAGGCTACTCATATACTTCTTTGAAAAGCATGGCTATCACTCATTCATTCATTCATGCATACAGGCATGCATTCATTCAATCAAATCAGGGTGGGGCAAAAGAGGATTTACCTTACTTCAAACAAAGGGTTAAAAATAAGGTTCAAGTTAGCTTGTTGTTAGGAGTAAATGAGTTAATGCCTGCAAATTGCTCAGATTGGAGCCTGGCACAGAGCATGCAAGTAAATGGTAACCATGGTAACCTAAAAACAAGACTTTTGCTCAGTAAATGAGGCAAGAGAGAGAAACACAGAGGACACACACGGGAAGGGGAGGGGTGAAGGGAGAGGAGTAGCAGACACTGGGGCCAGTGGCTCTCTCTTGGCTCAGGGGAGGAGCCCCCATCATATGTCTGTGTCTTCTGGGCTCAGGGACAAGCCCCCTGCAACTTCCTGCCTGCTCAGCCCGGTCCTGGTTTTCTTCGTCCGTTCACTGAACGTGCACACTGGGCCACGGCCAGGGCAACCAAAGACACGAATAGCTGCTTCCATTTACCGAGTGCTCAGTCTTGAACTCTTAGGTTTGAACCAAAGGCAAGAGCCAATATTGGACCAACTTTCACCCAGAAACATGAGGTTTGAGCTGATGTGTGATTGATTTCACCCTTATGAAGAGGTGTGATTATTCTTCTCTCTGTGGCTGAGAAGACTGATGTTCCGGAGGGCGAAGGGACCAGCCCAAGGTCCCACAGCTGTAAGTGGCTGGATTTGGACCTAGATCTGACTCTGGAACCCTTATGTTACATGTCTCCTGCACTTAAAGGCACTCTAGTGGGGAGGTGGACACATTAAATGTGTTTCTCTGGGTCTCCCCTCAATTCCTGAGCATCCCCCAAGTCCCCAGACAGGCTCTCTGCAGCTCTTCAGCCTCTGGATACGAGAAGCTTTGACCTTCCAAGGATGCCAAGGGTCTGCCACCCCCACACGTGGCCCCCTGCACCGCAGGGCGTCTCACCCTCGCCTGGTTTGCTTCTCCAAGCCTTGGGGGGCCTGTAGTATGGGCAGTGCGGCTGGGCCCCGGGTCGGGGCTGTATTTGTGCTTCTCTCTTGCCCCAGGAGCTGGCCTCATTCTGCCCATCTTGTCCTCACTCTAGGCCAGCCCCTTACCAGCCTTTTCCTCCTTAAAGCCTCCCTCTGAGTTCAGGTTTGTCTTCAATTCTCAGCTCATTAGCAGATCAAAGAGGATGGAGATGACCTGCGTCCAAGAGACCCTCAGGCAGCCCCCTCCTCACTCTCCAAAGCTGCTCCCAGTTGGCAAGAGAAAAGGGACTCCCCCTCTGGTTGCTCCTTGTGGAGCCAGAGAGGGGCTGGGACCTGGCTCCAGTCTCCCCCGCCCCTAACCGGGCTGGAGCTGCAGCTGGTGGGGGCTGAGGCCAGGCACTGGGAAGCGGCAGCAGCCCCCTCCTCCAGAGCCTGAGCAGGACAAGGACAGTTAATTCCTCTGGTGTTATCAGCTGGGCACAGGCGCTGGTTGCATAGCAACCCAGATTGCTCTCTGTCTCCAGTGCTCAAAAAAAAAAAAAAAAAAAAATCAGCATTTTTCCAATTCTACATCAGTAGGATGGAAATGGGCTGGGGGCAGCCCAGACTCCCTGCCCCCAAGTGTGGCTCATTTGCAAGACGCCTCAACCCACATCCCTTGGCAGGGCCCTCACTCTTCAGGCCTGCACCTCACTCTTGCCTCCTACATGTCAGGCTGTGGGGTGGGAATTCACCAATCACTCTCCAGCTGCAGCATGGAGCTGGGTCAGGAGCTAGGACTGGGTTTGTACACGGGAATGCTTGTGTGAACTGGGGGAGCAATGGAATTGATTTACTCATTCATTAAGAAATTGTGCCCTGCCCAGTGTGCTCAGTGGTTACAGCATCGGCCTGCATACCAGGGGGTTTTGAGTATGGGAGGCAACCAATCGATGTGTCTCTCTCACCTCACTCTCTCTCTCTCTCTCTCTCTCTCTCTCTCTCTCTCCTTCTTCCTTTCTCTTCCCTGCCTCTCCCTCCCTTTCACTCTCTTGAAAATTCAATGGAAAAAATGTCCTCAGGTGAGGATTAGGAAAAAAATATTTATTGGGCACCTTGTGGGTGCCATACCCTAAACTCCCCAAATGTAGTGGGTTAACATTGGCTGCAAATTCTTTGCTGCCCCTCCCACGGAGAGGTGTGGTTTACTGGTATTCCCCTTCCTTTTTTTTTTCTTTTAATATATTTTATTGATTTTTTACAGAGAGGAAGGGAGAGGGATAGAGAGCTAGAAACATCGATGAGAGAGAATCATTGACCAGCTGCCTCCTGCACACCCCCTACCAGGGATGTGCCCGCAGCCAATGTACATGCCCTTGACCGGAATCGAACCTGGGACCTTTCAGTCCGCAGACCGACGCTCTATCCATTGAGCCAAACCGGTTTCGGCTCCCCTTCCTTTTGAATCAGGGTTGACTCTGTGGCCTGTTTGGCCAGTAGAATGTGCCAGTAGTGACACTGTGTAACTCTGAGGCTGGGTCCTAAGAGATTAGCAGGTTCTACCTTTGCTACTTGGAATGCTCCTTCCTGGAGCCCAACCACCATGAAGTGAGGAAGTCCAAGCAGCCACGTTGGAAGGCCCTCCTGAAGTCTGTGTCATTTGCCAGCCACATGAGAAAGCCATATGATGCCATCCATATAAGCAGAACCCTGACCAAATCGTAGACCCACAGAACCACAGCAAGTAAAACCATCCACTTTAAGACAGTGATTTTTGGAGTAGCTGGCTATGCACTAATAACCAAGACACCAGGAGAGCTTACTTCTTCATTCATAGACTCTTGGATATTAAGAAACATGGTTTAAGTGCCTAATGGATGCAGGCCCTGTGCTAAGCTCCAAAGCAAAATGCCACTCAGGAGAGCCTATGTCTAAAAGGCTGAGGGGCTGTGGGTTACGGGAGACAGCTCAGAGACAGAGGGAGAAAATGAAATACTAGCAATTTGCAACTCTAGGAGTCCAAACAGGAGGTGGGAAGGCAACCTCAGTCCCTGGTCAGGACGTTTGAATTCAAGTCTGAACACTGCTTACTTGGAAATGGCTGCCTGGACCATGGTGGGAGAGGCTCTGAGGCTAAGTCTGAGCTCCAGGGCCGAGAGCTGCGACTGATTCGTGATTTCTGCAGTGGGCGAGGCAAAGAGAATCTAGGCACAGGTGTCATACATGTGCCTTCTGAGCACACGGTGTGTTGGCCTCTGGGACTAGCTCCTGGGCCTGCCTGGATGTGGAATGAGGCGGGCTGGAGCAGAGGGGACCCAGACATGCGCTCCTACTCTGAGCCCTGCATCGACCAGCAGGAAAGCTTCAGGGTTTGTTTTATTTTGCTTTGTTCAGGTGTCCTAGTCAATTCCATTCGGAATTCTGTTGTCTCACCCTGTGTGCTTGGGTCAGGCTGTTTTGACTCTCACTGCACATTGAAATTACCTGGTGACTTTTTTTTAAAAAAAAATCCTGATCTTGGGCAACTGGCATGGGTTGGGGCAAAGGTGTGGTGTGTAGAGGGCATGGGATGGGCTTGGAGGAGATGAGGCTGGAGAACTGGGTTCTCAAAGTGTGGTCCATGGACCAGCAGCATCAGCAACCTGGAGGCTGTAAGAAATGCAAATTCTTGGACCTTTCCCCAAACCTCCTGGGTCAGAAACACTGTGGATGGGGTGAAAGCCGGTGTTTTAGAAGCCCTTGGCTGGGGGAGGGCAAAGAAGAGAGCCTTGAGGGTCCGATATGTGTCATGGAGGTACGCCAGGGAGTCAGCAGGTCTAGGACCACCCCCTTACTGCCTCCAAAGTCTTCCCCCTTCATGGGGGCAATTGCTCAGTCCCTTTTGGCAGCATTTATTCTAACATCTGTCCTTGTCTCTCTCTCCCACTCGAGGACACTTTTGCCATGTATTACAGCATCAGCACAATGACATAATCATGGGTAATTGTGGGCAATTCCCTTATTCATGAGCCTGTGTTATGTACCACTGTCACACCAAACCACTCCTCCAGTTCAGCCCCTGAGCCCTGATTTCTGAGAGAGATGGCCGTTCATGTGTGATGACTGGAGAGGGCTCGGCTGGGCATGGATGAATTTGCTGTTGGGACATTTATGGAGAAGAAATCTCCTAGAAGCAACCCCAACCCCTTCACCCAAGCCTTTGACTCATTTATTCTCAGTCTTGGCCTTCCTGGGTTGCCACTTCTTCCATGAAGCCCTCCCTGCCTGCCATTCCCCACTCAACCCTCATCTGGATTATGCCCCATCACTATGAGCCTACAGCCCCCTCGACCTTTCCCATTACAGCACCTCTGATGCTGTTCTCTTGTTTAATTGTCTCTTTCTCTACCGCAAGGCAGGTGGGGATTTTGTGCATCTTTCTCAGCATGACATCCCCAGCGCCCTGTCCAGTGTCACCACCATTCCAGCAGCTGGTCATTCCAGTATCCACCAAGGGGCTGGAGGGCACTGCGTCCTTTAAACTTGGTAATGGCCCTATAAGACGCGAACTACTGTTTTCATTCCTGTTTTACAGATGAGGAGGTTGAGGCACAGGAAGGAAAAGACATTTTCCAAAGGCACAGTGCTGGGGAGCCACAGGCAGCCTGACTCCGACAGACAAGCACGTTTTGTTTTTGTTGGTGTCATTGGTATTTTTGGTATTGTTCCAGGGAGGGAGGGGGGGAGGGAGGGAGAAAATGAGAAATTTTCCTGAGCATTTTCATTGCCCCCGGAGTCTGCAGGCCCCTCTGACCACTGGCCTGAAGTCCTGGCTACCCTCCCTTCACTCAGAGGGACACTTAGGCGCCACTATGTTTTGGGGAGAAGGAGCAGTGTTTCTGCCTAGACCCGACCATGGTCCAGGGATCCCAAGGAGACTGTTCTTGTAGGGCCCTGGGCTAGCAGCTCTGACTGACAGTACCTTTCAGCTACGCCTCCCTCAGAGCTGTAGCTATTAGGGCTGCAAATTAGCATCGTAATTGCCTTTTAACTATTCATAGCTGGAAAGAGACCAAGCTGGCCCCGCCTCTCCTCCTCCCCGCAGCGAGCAGCACTGGCCTCCCTCCCCGGCAAGGAACACCCATGCCCACCCTCCCATGAAGACTGATCACCTGCCCCAGCCTCAGTCTCTCCACCGCCGAAGTGAGGGTGATGATCCAAACCTCCAAGTCTGATTGTGATGCATGTAACAGGCCTGGCACAGTTCCTGGCACAGGTGAGCTCTGTTGTGTTAGTGTGCTGTGTTTGGAGACCCAGGGAGGGCAAGAATATGCAAGTCAGCTGCAGGAGCAGGCCTCGCCCTCAAGTCCTCTCCACTGAGCTCAGGGCTCTCTTGTCCCGCCGTGTCAGTCCTTAAATTTACCTTCCCTGCCTGACAAGGCGACTGGTACTCACGTGAGCAGACAATAAACAAGACTTTGCCTCAAGACTTCACCTTTCTCATCATAGACGATTTTTATTATAAAACATCTGGGCTTATTTAAGAGAGGGCCCTCGCCTCAACTGTGTTGCAACTACTGGGTCATCTATGTTGTCCACTCTAAATGTGAAGATACCGCAGAGTGGTTAAGGAGGCTGGTGCTGAGGCCCAGCTGCCTGGGATCAAATCCGGTTCTGTGACTCCCACAGTGTGACCTAGGGCCAGTTACTTAACCTCTCTGTGCTTCAGTTTTCCCCTCTGCCAAAGGAGGGTGAAGATAATGCCTTTCCTGAAGGGTTGTTGTGAGGGATAAATGGGTCAAAATATGTGTGGTGCCTAGAATGGTGCTAAGACATAGTACTAGGTGTTTGCTCTTATTGTTTACTAGAGGCCCGATGCACAAAATTCATGCAAGAGTAGGTCTTCCTTCCCCGGCTGCCGGCACTGGCTTCCCTCTGGCACCCGGGACCCCGGCTTCCCTTGCAGCCCTGGCTTCATCTGGAAGGTCCTCTGGTCTGATTAGCATATTGTGCTATTATTATTATAGATTATTATAGATTAGGCATCTTTGTGTACTTGCTTGTGTGGCCTCTAACCTGCATTTAAGGGGGAGTTTCTGCAGTGATGATGAGTGAGATGCTCTTAGTCACCATCACAGGGACCACATGCTTTCTCGCCCTTGGTTTCCACTTGGACAGCGCAGCCCTACAGCGCCAGCTGCTCAGAGCCTGAGGCTGGATTTGGTGGTGGTGGGGTGGGGGGGGGACGTGGAGGGAGATGCAGGAGAACCTAAGACATGAACAAGAAAACGGCGTCCCCTGTTCTTTTGAAGATTTAAAGAAATAAAAATCTAATTTCAAATTAAAATACATGCCTTGAAAAAGGAAATGAACAGGGTAATGTAGAGACTAATGGGGGGTGGGAATTCCACTTCCAGTTGGATGGTCGGGGAGAGCTTCTCCGTTTTTTCTTTTTCTTTTCTGTTTTGTTAATCCTCACCTGAGAATAATTTTTCCATTGATTTTTAGAGAGAATGGAAGAGAGGGCGGGAGGGGGAGAGAGACATCCCGCAAGCGCCCGCACCCCCGACCCACGACCCATGACAGCGGTGGGGATCGAACATGCAACCAGGTACGTGCCCTTGACCGGGAATGGAACCCGAGAGCCTTCAGGGCGGGGGTCGCGCTCTAACCACTGAGCGCACCGGCCAGGGGAGGGAGGACGTCTTGAAGGAGGTGATGTTTAAGCCGAGATAAAAGGAGCCAGCCACGCAAAGAGTAGGTCAAAGCTTTCCAGGCAGAGGGAACAGCAGGTGCGAAGACCTGAGGACAGGGCCGGCTTGTCCAAGGAACAGGACGGAGGACGCTGACTGTGTGAGGCACCTGAAGGGACGCCGGTACCAGGCGGGCTGGAGCGGCGCAGGGCCGGGTCGCACCGGGTCTTACGGGCCATGTTGAGGAGTCGGGGTTTTATTCAGCCCAAGTACCCAGATAGGACACCGCATGCCCGGAAACAGTCAGAGCTGGGCCCAGGCTGGAAGGGCCCTGGGCCTTTCGGGGCCCCTTCTCAGATGGCGGGTCCCCTAGCTCCTATCCCCCTTCCGCTCCCAGCTCTCCAAGTGCGGGGCGGGGCGGGAGGGGGCGCTCACGGCGGCCCTAGACCGGCGTCCTCGCCCCTCCTGCCATTGTTCCATCGCGACGCTCCCATTTCCTCGGCATCAATTCTCCGGCCGGCGAACGCCAAGCAGGGCCGTGACTCGGCTGCTGATCACGCGGAGCGAGCGCGGCGCAGCTGGGAACGGAGGACGCGGGCCGCCGGCCCCATCCCCGCAGCGGCTGGCGGGGGCGCGCGGGCGTCCACTCACCCGGCGCACAGGCCCTGTCGGCGGAACCCCTCCGGGACCCGAGACCCCGCTCCGGACCCTCCCTCTCCGAGCCCCCCGGCGCCCGCCCCGCGCCAGCGCAGAGCCACGGAGGCCGCAGAAGGCTGGGGTCCGGGGACCGCGAGGGGGCGGGGCAGTCCTGCTCCGGCGAACGGGGCGCTCGCGGCTCTTTGTTCTCGAGGCTCCCGGGCTCCCCTGGCGAGCGCCGTGCCCCGGGATGCCTGTGGTCTCGGGCCGCGAGCCTCCGGCCGGGCCCCTTTTCCTGCCCAGGGTGGCGGGGGTCCAAGGGAGTGTTGAGTTCTGCTCAGTCCTACGCCAAATTCCGGGGCCGGGGTCTCCTGACTCCACGCCCAGTGCTCGTCTGCTCCGTCCGTTCCTTCATTCAGTGCGAACACCCATGTTTAAGACTGAGAGGTTCTCCGTAGCCCCAGCACAGGGCCCCCAAACTCAGCCTGTGGGGTCCGGAAGGAACCCTGAAGGAGGAGAGTCCACAGAGCCTGGAGCGGGGGTGAGGTCAGGTCTTGGAGGGCCTTGAATTCCAGGCAAAGGACCTGGGGCCACCTCAGGGGCAGGGAGCCCCAGGGAGCCCGGGGGGTGGAGGTGGTCAGGGATGTCTTGATCACATTTGTGTTCTAGAAAGATCCCTCTGGTTTGGGGGTGCTGGAGGGGCAGGGAGGGGAAACCAAGGGGAAGGCCACTGCTATTGTGCAGGTGAGGGAGGGTACTGTGACTGAGGGGTGGATCTGGGGGACAGAGAGAAGAGACTCAAAGAGCTACCTAGGAAGTAAAGTCTATAGGGGAGGAGGCAGCAGGAGGTGAGGACACCTCAGGATTGGGACTTTGGTGACCACTCCCGAGAAGCAAAGAAGGTGCAGGACTTTGCTGGGTCCAGCAGGACCTTCCCCATTGCTCCCCACGCCCTCCCCCCTGCACCTTTTCTTCATAGCAGTGACCACCGGAAGCTGTATTCGGACTTGCCCTTTGGTTTCTTGTCTGTCTTCCTGGCTGGACTCTGAGCTCCAGAGGACAGAGGCCTTACTCTCTCCTCCGCTGTGTCCCCAGGGCTTGGAGCAGCGCTGGTTGAGATTTGTCCACTGAATGTAATGAATGTCTGAGTGAGGCAGTGTAGGGACCAGGCCTCACAGGTTTATCACTGCATCCCCGGGGGGGCCAACACTCAATGGCAGTTTCTTCTAAAAATGCATGAATGAATGAATGAATGGGTAGTTGCTTCAAAACCTAGCAGATAAAATCTAGAGTGAGAAGGTGGGAAGTGGTGCCATGAGATACCATCAGGACAATAGATGAGTAACAGCTGGTGTTAATTGAGCACCTCCTTCACCCCAGGGCTGTGCCACCTGCTGCAGTGCGTTATCTCATTTAGCCTTCCCATCAACCCTATGAAGTAAAGCATTGTTGGTGGCCCCATCCCACAGATTAAAAAAAACTAGGGCTCAGAGAGGTGGAATAATATGCCCAAATTCACAGAGCTAGAAAATGGCAGAGTCAGAATCTGAACCCCAAAAGTTGGCTGCAGAGGCCACACTATTACCAAGTCCTAGAACAGTAGGTGGATGCTATGGGTTGTTGGAAAGGGCCAAAGGCATTCTCACAGCTACATGCAAAGTGCCTCTGGCTAATGTGATCCCTTCTCGAGGGATCAGAAGCCCCATGTTGCCCCCAGACAGGCCTAGAAAGTCAGCAGAAGCCTGGGTGAGAGGAAACACTGGCCCCAACCCAGTCAGCCGGCCTGGCCTCCATGGGACCATTGCTCCACTTCATGTGCATTACAACATTTACTCTCCACAGCAAACTGCGTGACATCCCCCTTGTTCTCATTATCCCCATTTTCCAGAAGGAGAAAGTGAGGCGTAGGGTGAGGTTGGCCAGCTGATCGAAGGCCACACAGCTATTAGGTAGGAAAGCTGGTGTCCAAACAAGGCAGGCTGACCCCTGGTTCCACATTCTAATCTATGCTTTCTCTGCACTGACCACAGCGGGAGGCTGGGTGTGGCCAGGCCAGTCCAGCCAACCATTCTCCGTGCCAGGTGATGGCTGCCAGGTGTGGCTGGGGCAGCATTTGCTCTGTGGCCATCCTGCCTCTGCTCAGTGATGGGGCAGCCGCTGGGAGCAGGGTAAACCCAGCCGAGGCTGAACCAAGATAGCAATCGCATCCTCCATCCCCTGTCATTGGACATCCTGTATTCAATCACCCACACATTCATTTCTTTTAATCGTTCCCTTCTTGACTGTGATAAAGTCATTTTTATAGACTTTAGAACGTGCATTTCATCTGAATTAAGCATGCTGGAGTCGATCAGTTTTGTTGGAAAATAGGCTGATAAAGGAAGACATATTTCAATGATCCCTTTCCTTTTAACTGATTGTTCTCCAGCACACTAAGAGTCTCATTCAGGGAGTGTGCGTATGTGACAATCTGCATACCCACTTCTGGAATTCTGGATGCTAAGGGAAGCTTGGAGCATTCCAGAGTGAGGATAATGTAGCATTATCTTAATGAGGATTGCTTATCAGGTATGTGATTGTGCATGTGTGTGCAAACCCATGTGTGTGTGCCCATTCTGTGCTGTTATGGATGTGCATGTGTGTGTGCATGTGTGGTACAGGCTCCGTGTATGATTTGTGCATGTCTCTGCATGTGTGTGCACAGTCACGTATGTGTGTGCGTGTATGACGGCAGGAAGTGGGACCCTTGGATAATGGGGGAAGCCCCACCACCACCTCACCTGTTCTGACAGCAAGATGACTGTGTGTTGGCGGAGGAATGGCCTTCACAGGAAGGACCACCCACTGGGTGGCCTAGGAAGCCCTTGTCACAGCCTGGGGTCAGCTGCTTCTCTGCCTCAGAAGTCTCCTGCATGGTCAGGAGGAAACAGGGACAGTTTATCTGTTTATCTGTTTGAAGGGACAGTGCAGCCCTGGCCCTAGATTATCCAGGATTCTAGTGTCAAGATGGGGTGGTATCCTCTAGGCCACTCGCTGCTTCTCTTGCCTCCACCAGTGGGGAGAGGTGTCCATCATGCAGGTGGCCAGCAGTTTCCACCTGGTTCTGCTAAGACCTTAGGAAAGTCATTTCTCCTCTCTGAGCCTCAGTTCTCTTATGAGGTAGAAAACCTCACCAGACTGTTAAGAATGACATAAAATTAAATCCTGTGCAAAATGGGAAAATGCCCTCCGATTGGGCACCTCCTGAGGGCCTGCGCCATGTCTTCTTACCTTTGTTCCTAGTACTTTGTAGGGGACCTGACGAAAGGCAAGCTCCCAGTTCATGTTTCCTGGAGGCAGGAATGAATGGATGGATGAAGACTAGTGTCTGAAACACAGTGGGTACACAACAAAAGTTTGATTTCATTTTCATGTACTCTAAAGCTGAATTTCTCAATAGTGTTCCATAGAGTATTTTACACTTCCTTAAGGATCAATAGGGAAAAAATCATAGTAAAGAACTACTCTATAATTAAATAATTTTGGAATGTGGAAGCCCTTAGAGATTTCTAATATTAGTTAATTAATTCAGTACACTTTTATTGAGCATCTACTATATGTCTGGTACTGTTCTGGGTGTTTGGGATAGATAGAGATCTGTTTAATGAAATATTTTCCAGTATTTCCATATCTCCCCTCTCCCCTGTTTTTCTGAATGAAAATGTAATCCTGCCTCATTTAGCATTACTTGTCCCACTCCCAACTCAAAGTCCTCCCAGAAAGGCTATGGAATATAGTAACTAAATAACCACTTCCAAAGCCAGACTACTTGGGTTCTGAATCACATCCCCACTGCTTACTAGCCATGTGACCTGGGTAAGCCTCCATTTCTTCCAGTGTAAAATGCTAATAATAGCAAGGATTAAATAAGATAATGCTACATCGCAAATGTTCAGTAGTTTTCCTGGTATGTAGTATTATTTTAAATAATATTTATCACCATAGATCTCAAAATCTACAAAATAATGGCCAATTCCCCTACGTAATTCCTAATGTCCTACTCACCTCCCCAGAGTTAATGTCTGATCATTCAGAACCACTTACCAACCTCCATGGCTCCCAAACAGCCCCTGGTTGATTTATACTTTGCTCATGTGCTACTGCTGCTTCTAAAATGTTCTCAGTGATGCCCACCTAGAAGACACAGCTTCCAGGCCCATCTTTGGCATCTCCTCCTCCGTTAAATTCATACTCACTGCCTGACCCTCCAGCCCCAATGGCTCCACTAGCTGGTTACAATTGCATGATTTACTCAGGCAAGGCCAGTAGAAGAATTACCCAATCAGCAGAATCACAATAAACAATTGTTGGTTTTTGCCTCTAAGATTTGAACGTGGTTTATTATACAGCAATGCACAACTAATACAAACTTTTTGAAGCCAGCAACAATTGGCTTCTATTCATCTTCATCTTGACTGTTGATATGCAGAGTGCATAGGCTATACCTAGAGCCACTGATGAAGCCAAGAGACAATGAATGCCCTGTATTATCCCCACTTCAGATGATAGCTGGGATCCATGAGGGGCCTCCCCTAAATCATCAATGGAAGGACCCTCGTAAGAATGAAAGTTGTCTGAAAGTGTACCTACCAACAGGTCAATGACAGATGCTATGAACTGTCCAGGGTGTCGACTGTCTTGTTCTAGGGAAAACCAGTACCATTTTCTGTACCTGGTCCCTGCTGCCCCAGGCTCACCCTGCATAACCCTTGCCCTAGGTTTGACAGCATCTGTTCAAATAAAATTTAAGTAGAACATTTGCATCTTCACCCTCCTTCTCCCTTCCACCCTCCCTCTCAGGAACCATCTGACCATTATAATAAAAATCCAGCTTTATGTAAATACCCTATCCTCCAAGTAATAAATGCCATTAGCTGATCCTGTCTGAGCAACTGCAGGCTTTTAAACATCCATTTGAAAATCTTTGAAAGCTCTCTCGAGGCTCTTGCTCATAATTCACTAAGTGGGAGTTGGTAATAACTGTGTTAAATGGCCAGGCCCAGCAATTCGCAGGAGGTGTATCTGTTTGTGTGTTATCGGTGGTGGTGGGGTGTGCGCTTAGAAGAGGATGCCTTCCTTCCATGCTGATCGGTTACTTATTTTTAAGAGTCCCCCTGGGAGCTCACAGCACTTTGATGAGCTACTAATGAAAGAGCCAGATCTGACAATTAATTTCCACAGAGTTATTATTTATTGTTTTGGCAACAATTCTCTGAAAAGCCTTAATACTCACCTTGGCTTCCCAATAGTTGAAGGGAGCCATGAGTTGAGGGAAGAAATGGAATCCACTTGTTTATTCATTAGTCATGTATTGAGCACCTACTGTGTGCCAGGCACTGCTTAGATCAAAATTCATCCCCTGCCTTCAGGGATCCCTCAGTCTGGTGTGTGTGTGTGTGTGTGTGTGTGTGTGTGTGTGTGTGTGTGTGTGTGGTGGGGAGTAAGGCAAGCAAGTGTATAATAGGAAGTTACAATGCAGTGTAATACATACTATGAAGGGCACATGTAGGGTGCTATGGGAGTATGTGGGGCACAGAACCAAGATTTAAATGGTCAGGGGAGGCTGCCAAGAGGAAGAGTTCTTAATGATCACCTAGTAGCAAGATAAGAGAAATGCTCTGGGGAAAAATCATCAACATGTCCAAAGGCTCTGAGAAGAGAACGCATAGCCAGAACATTTTGGTGAGAAGGTGGAGTACTAAGAATTCTCAGTCACTGCTGGTGGGAGTGTAAACTGATAAATGTTAGTAAACAGCAAAGTGAGAGATATGCAAAACCTGTGATGAAGCAATTCCATTTTTTTTTTGTAGAGACATTCCGTACACAACATAAGGAGACATACAAACAATGATCATGCCAGCATGGTTTGTGAGAGCCAGTAAGTGGAAACAACCCAAATACCGATTAAATGTGGAAGGATTAACTGTGGTATAATCATACAGCAGAATACTATACAGAAGTGAAAATGAATGAACTACAGCTACACATAGCAACATGGATAAATCTTTCTTATATTGACACTGAAGAATACATACAACTTAAGTCCAATTATACTAAATTAAAAGTGGGCAAAATCAAAACATTGTTTGGGTATGCATACAAAGGTGGTAAAGCTATAAAAGAAAAGGAAATGATTGACTGTAGCAGGTGGAATCATGGTTTATTCTAGGGAGGGGATGAGGGCATGATTCAAAAGATCACATGGAGAGTTTCAGGCAATGTCCTATTTCTTAATTTGAATGATAGATACACAGGTGTTTACTTTAGAATTATTAAATAACTGCACATTTATATCATACATTTTTCTAGATGTGTGGCATATTTCATGATTTTTGTTAAAAGGGAGATTATTCTAGTTACACCCATTAGAAGCCTGGAATGCTGATGGGGGAGGGCTGGAGGCAGCTCTCAGGGACTGGAGCCAGCATCCTGCTTTGTTGTGTGTGCATATGTGGACCCCAGACAACTCTCACAATGGTGGTACCAGGGCTTCCCGGGACCTGAAGACCTTGAGAGTCGCCGTAAACCATTTCCATGGAATATGGCATGGCTCAGTCTTCAGAGAACCCCAGGTGGGCTTGGGTGTAAGTTTCACAGGTTTGAAAGGAGCCAGGTGATGCTCTGGAAGAACCAGAGGAAATGTAGGACATTGCTTTGTCTTTTCGCCTGTAAGTTCCCAGGCTGGGCTAGGATCTAAAGGTACAATCCGATTATGAAATGTAAGGGCCTGTGTCTCTCCTACATGGGCTCTGAGGTGGGTGCACTAGAAAGGACATCACATGAGGATCTGGTGTAGTTCTGGGGGACTGTGAATCCTTCACATAAATTGATCTTAACTCAGGGCGGGGGAAGGAAATGAGTGTTCCAAGGTGGTCAGAGCTGGAAGGGATCTGAGTGATCCCTGAGTCCAGCCCATAATACTTCTTGGCTCTTGATTAAGTCTAAAGTCAACTTTACAATTATTCACTTATAGGAAAAATACATTCTTTTGGAACAAATCATATACTTTGGAAGTAAATAAAGTATTATAGTTTTCTAAACCCCTTATAATCTCATCTTGTGAGATCAACATTAATAGCCTTATTTACTTTCTTTCACATGTCATGCCAAGCTCATACACATACATGCAAACACAATCTGGGGCTTTCTTCTTTTTCTTTTTCAAAAATGGGCTAATATATCATTACTCTGCAACTTGACATTTCACATAACAATATATTATGGACATTATTCAAGATCAGTCCTTCCAGATCTAATAGATCTTTTTCATAGCTGTGGAATATTCTTCAATTTGGATGTAGCATAATTTACTCAACCAGTCCCTTGTTGATAGACTTTTAAGCAATTTTCTATTTTTGCACTAACAAATAAATGTCCATTATTTATATCCATATGTCCTTTTATTTTTTTAAAAAAAATATGCTTTTATTGATTTCAGAGAGAGGAAGAGAGCAGGAGAGAGAGATAGAAACATCAATGATGAGAATCATTAATCTGCTGCCTCCTGCATGCCCCCTACTAGGGATCGAGTCCGTTCTGACACTTTACTTTTTCTAAATGTTGTAGTCATTCACACTTTTATCAACAATGCAGGGGAATTTTTATATGCCCACTCTCTTTCCAACAATGGCTGTTATCGATTAACAGGTTTTCCTCCTCCCAATGTGATAAGCAAGTGAGCAAAAGAAGGAAAAATAGAAATAAAAACAAAGAAACACTACCAGCCCTCGCTGGTTTGGCTCAGTGGATAGAGCGTCCGCCTGCAGACTAAAGGGTCCCGGGTTCGATTCTGGCCAGGGGGCACATGCCTGGGTTTCGGGCTCGATCCCCCCCACCCCTGCAGGAGGCAGCCAATCAATGATTCTCTCTCATCATTGATGTTTCTGTCTATCTCTCTCCCTTCCTCGCTGAAATCAATAAAAAATATTTTTAAAAAAAGAAACACTACCAAAACCCCCGTATTGTTATTTTTATTTACATTTACCTGGTGATTCTTAAGCTTGATTACTTCTCAAATATTTGTTCATCATCTGTATTTTCTTTCCCAAGAAATGCTTGTGACATCACTTAGTTATCTTTGTACCAGGTGGTTGATCTTTTTATTGTTGTTTTGCAGAATATCTGTGCACATTAAGAGTACCAACCCATTGTCTATCACATGTTCCTTCATTTATAAAGATAGAGAAGAGGTAATACAAAGAAGTGAGTTGCCTGAGGACACTAGAATGCTGTCAGAACTGGACAAGTCACACTTCTAGATTCCTTGTACGGTTGCATCCCTGGCCCACTCCATAGCTTAGACTCTTGTGGTAAAATTTCTTGGAATTGCTAGAACAAATTTTCTCAGAGTATGATCTCCCCTCATCAGAATAATCTGGTGCTTTATTAAAATTCATATATTAGGACTACCCAAACCCTATTGAATAAGAATCGCTAGAAGATACAAGGAATCTGCTAAGAGAATTTAAAAAATATTTTTTTCTTTTATTTACTAAAGTTAGGTAACCATCACCCTAAAAACTCAAATTTCTTACATGAACACAATGGGTACTCTCTGGAAAGATGGGGTGAAGAGCTCAATGGGAAAATGGTATATTATAGTAACTCTTCCCCTGCCCCCAGCACACACACACACACACACACACACACACACACACACACACACACCATTGGCAGCTGGAGAGAGAGCCCTTCAGGTTGAAACATCGAAACAGAGATATCACTGGGGACCTGTTGGCCTCATGCTGCCCTTAAGCCAAAAGCAAGCTTTTGTGGAAATAGGGGTGAATCTAATATATCACTTTCTTGCTGGTATAAAGGTGTAAATGTCAATTTCTCCTTGTTTTTGAGAAGATTTGACAAAGCACTTAAAGCAGCACCCATTTTAATCAACAAAGCAGCAAGAAAGATCACAGGGTGGCAAGTGTGCCATATCCTATCTGAGCTGTGGGTGGATTTGAAAATTGCACTTTTAATTAAAATTGGCATTTCTGAAGCTCGGCTTGGAGCTGGCCATTTTGCTGGGGAATTGCAGGCGGTGAGGCAAATAATCTGAGAGGGAGGTTTAAATGAGCAAAGAGGAAGGCTTGTGTATTAACAAGATGCACTTGTTTAAATAATGAAGCCGAGAAAAGATAATGTAAAAACGCCTTTGTCTGTGTTTAGTTAGGTTTCCTCTGAGACCCACATAATTATGCTGAGCTGTCCGAGGTGCTGACAGCTGGGTGAAAGGATTTCTTGCCAGAGGTAAATGCCTGCTCCGTACTTCTTAGCCCATCAAGTTTGGTCTTTCAACAGTTTCTTTCCAGTCAATGATAAAAATATCACCACAATATCATTCATTCATGTGACCCACAAAAGTTACTGATCCCCTACTATGTATCGTGGATGGTGCTCTGAAAAATGGGGAAAAATATCAACCCAGAATCACTGGATCCTGCTCCCTAAATAATGCAGTGAACCTTAAAATTGATATTATTCCAATATTTAAGGCCTTTGTGGACCAATAAAGTTTAAAACAATCAAGAACAATGCCAAGTACTGAAGACATTTAAGAACATCAACTACCACCCACTTTCTCCATCTTTTAATTAAAAAAAAAAAACAGAAAAATTTATAACTTAAAAAGTACAAAGGATATAATCTTAGAATAAAATATAGTTATTTTAAATGGCTTTATAAAAGCTCACTTTATTGTTTTTACTTTTCACCTTTGGCTAAGAGCCACAGAAAATTTCATCATGCACTGGCATCAGTTTCAACACTGGCATTTGGGAGTAATTGAGCCATCATCCAGGCCTCAGGAAATAAGTAGAATCTCCATGAATGTCCTGAGCAGAGATCACCTAACTTCTGGGTGCACATATGACCTCCTTGGTCAGCCTGTTGGACAGTCTTGTTAATATAGGTCTTCCTTCTCCATAGTTATAGCGCATTAAACATGGATGGGGCAAGTGTCTATGGGAGTGAGTGGAAGGGGATGGAATGAACACTTGTTGAGAACCCACTATGTGTCAGAATTGTGACAGTGACAAATGCTTTACTTTATCTCCCATGATCTGATTTTCACACTCATTTGTGGGGTGGGCATCATTAGCATCCCAATTTGGAGATGTGAAATGTGTTACATATACAAATCTAATTTATAATAAAATAACATTTAAACATCAATTTAAAGGGGTGCAGCTAGTTGATAAATGGTACAAAGATAATTGGTCAGGAAAAAACACACATATTTTGACCTTCACATCAGAGCAGTCATCAAATAAATTCCAAGTGAATCAAGTACTTAAATATAAATAATACAAACATGGGAAGTATTTTTAGCCCTGGCAGTTGTTGCTCAGTGATTAGAGTGTCAGCCCTTGCACTGAAGGGTCGCTGGTTTGATTTTGGTCAAGGGTACATACCTGGGTTGCAGGCTTGATCCCTGGCCCTGGTCGGGGTGTGTGCAGGAGGCAACCAATCAATGTGTCTCTCTCACATTGATGCTTCTCTCTCGTGCTCTCCTCTCTTGCTCTTCCCTGTCCTCCCCTCCTTCCACTCTCTCTAAAAAAATCAATGAAAAAAAATGTCCTCAGGTGATGATGGACAACAACAAAGTATTTTTAAAACAGAAAACATGACATTGAAATGTTATCAAATCTCAGGAGGAAAATGGACTTTCAGAGCTTAGAAACAATTGGAAAAAAGGGAAAGATTAACTATTTTAATATCCTGGATAGAAGAATTCTATTACACTTTTAAATCTATTTTGCAGAAGTTAATGGTTTGTAATAGTGGATATTGCAGACTGAAAAGTGAAACCCATAGTGACTAATTCTGCAGTAGGGGAGTTGATTAGGAATCTTATTGGGAAAACATTCTCTATTTTGATCTGGGTGAAAATTGATCAAATTGGAAATATACTTGAGATTATTATACATTACTACGTATTAGTTGTACCTTGATTTTTTTTAAAAAGTGAACCCAATCTAAATTGGGTTTTGGACTAGGGATATCAAATCCCTATGGCAGTAGAGCATCTTGAGACCATTCATTGTGCTTTGTGTGAATTCAGGCCAGACACTATTGACTTGATTCCAGTTTGTATGAAGAAGATTTGGACATTCTAGTTGACCACAAACTCAAGAGTGTTAACCATATAATTCAGCTAATATCAAGAGAATGCACAACCTGAGGTTTCAGTGGTAAAGGCATAGTGTGCCCCTCTCCCCCAAAATAAGGGAAGTAATAGACACCTAGCTTAGTGACCACTATCCCCACCAGTAAAGGTCACTGGACAATTTTTGAATAAATTAATGAAACTGACTTATTGTCTTACATGGCAAAGTGTAGAAGAAAGGCAATCCAGCCTGGGCTTGGGAATCATACTGGCTTTTGCTTTGAATCCCAAATCTACCAAGGACATGTTGAGTGAGCTTAGGAAAAGAATGTCACTTCTCTGAGCTCAGTCTCCTCTTCTGTAAAATGGGAATACTAATAACATCAGCATTGAAAAGCAGTTGTATGAACTAAATGAGGTACTGTATGTAGTCCACTTGGCATAATGCCCAACATAATCATGTCCCTCAGTGTTAGTTATTATTAGTGGTATTTTTAACCATTAATTCTGAGGGACCTCCTTGTCTGTCATCTTTAAGGGATTCCTGAGGAACTTCTTTTTTAAGGAGCTGGGGAAGTTGTGCAATCATTCGCCAAGAGAACCAAGTTGCCTGGCATACCTCCCACCCCCACCACTGACCTAGAGACACCTCAGAGCCCATGTGGTCTAATTTCTCTGCAAGAGCTGCTGAAATCAATGTCCAAGGCAGTGAGCAAGGCAGGGGAGGAGGCTGTGCAGGATCGAGAAGATGAAGAAATCGAGAAGCCGGCACACCAGTGACAGCAGCTCATTGACTCCCTGTCCCCAAGGGCCAGCTGGGCCAGCTGGGGAAGCCTGTCATTAACTCTCTTTATTGTCTACATTTTCTGCCTCACTGGCTCATCTGAGAAGGCAAATGGAACTGGCTTTAAGTCACTCCTTGCATGGACATTGCTTTATTGGCTTCTGGAGCTGGGAAGAGCTGGGAGCACTGAAAACATTGACTGTCCAGGAGGCATTCAAATGTGTGGGATGGGAAAGTGGGCATGAACATAACTTGGGGTTTGTTCGGGGAACATCCTAAATGGATCAGGGTAGTTGCCACCCAACCACGCCTTATTCTGAGCCCAGAGTCTCCTACCACTGCTATTTGGAGGGTCAGCCTTGTCCTTTCTGGCCAAACTTATATAGTTTATCCTTTTAAAAAATGTGTCTATATGGTATTTCCCTAAAAGGGGAGGGCAGTGGTGGCATGGACTTTGCATGTAGACATTGAAGTGCTGCTTACTAGCCATTAGACCTTAGACTCTCTGAGCCTCAGTCTCCTTGTCTGTAAAATGGGGTTGATTACATCTGCCTTGAAGTTCTGGATGAAGATAATAGCATTATTCTCCATATCGAGCATTTATCAGACCCTAAGGGCTTGAACACTAGTTATCTCAATCATACCCTCAGAACAGTCCAACAAGATAGGTACTCTTATAATCCTCATTTTGAGGATAAGGAAGCTGAGACACAGGGAGGTTAAGCAACTTGTCAAAAGTAATGCATCTCTCTCTCCCAGTCTCTGTAGGAAACACATTCATTCTCATGGCTTTCAATATCATCTAGACTCTAGAGACAAAGGCTCCAGTGTTTATTTTTCTAGCTTATTTTTCTAGTTTATTTTTCCATTCTTGCTTCTGAGGTCCAGCTTTGTATGGCCAATGGCCTACTTGACTTGTCAACTTTGTAATTAAACAGATCTCTGAAGCTTAACTGTCCTCAGACAGATAAAGACACTGAAGCGAAGTGCACAGGTCAAACAATAAGGAAATCACCCAGCCAGAATCTGCACCTGGGTATGTGTCTGCAATGCATGTGCTCTTGGGTACATACTATTTACCTATGAATTTATGAATTGATTCTCTTTTCAAAATACCCCCTCCATTTCCTGGTTTATACCCTAAGTGAATTTACTAAACCTTCCCCCTGCACCACTAGGATACTCACTAAACCACCCCAACTTCTCTCTCTCTCTCTCTCTCTCTCTCTCTCTCTCTCTCTCTCTCTCTCTCTCTCTCTCTCTCTCTCTCTCTAGCTAAAGAGGCCCTGGGCACCAGCCTCATGGGGTGCTAAGAAAGAAGTTATCCATAAGGACAGAGGGGAGTCCCAAAAGGGGCTTATCAGGGAGGGTCATGGAGAGGAAGAGCTGTGAAAACATCTTGTCTCCTTTCACCAAAAGTGACACCCCCCTGTGCTGTGGCTCAAGAATTATGTCTTTGAGAATGCCAATGTACGCAGGGTATTAGGAAGGATCTCTGAGCTTCCCCAAAGAGTTAGAGTATGTGGCAGCTCTCATTTATCCAGGCTGCCCAAACCTTCTCCCATCTGTCATGCACCTACCCCCTTCTTGCTTGGTGTTAAGCTCCCCCATAGAAGATGCTCTGCCATCTCCTTCTCCAGTTTCATCCTCATGTGGGACACAGGCTCAGACACTCAGATGGGGCTGTGCTACAACGGAGTGAAGCCCTTCTTGACTTTCCAAAGAGAATTAGATGGAGAAAACTCACACTCAATAATGTATGCCAACTGTCTGCCACGTTTGAAATTGTGGAGCCTCCGTGGCATATGGAGAAGAGGCATTTTGCTGAGGATCACTGACAGTGGGCAATAAAGTCAAAGCTGGACCTTGGGTTCCCATTGCTTTCTGACTACTCCTTTCACATTGGATCAGCCAAAGGTACTGTACATGGAGCTTTCCTGAGATAAGTTTATACTTGACTATATCAAAGGTCCATTTGCAGGCATTTGAGTCTCATTCCTCCTCGGGAATCAGCCACAGTGTGACCATGGGCAGCAAGTCAGACCCCGGGGCCTTCCCTGATCAGCTCCTTCTCTGCCTCAGAGCATGTGGAACTAACCATGCACTCATTGGCTGATTGCACCAGGAAAATCTAAGCGAGCTTTTGAAGCTAAAAGGTGGAATGCAGGACTCTACTCTTGCAAACATGGGGACACATAAACCAATTAGTTAGAGGGCGGCCAGCTTTGTATTATACGTTCAAAGAGATACTGGGCACTCAGAGCAGACAGAGACAGATCAGGAAGGGTAGGATGGAGGGGAAGCTGCGCAGGGATCTAGTTCCTCCCTAGTCACAGGCAATGCCATCTGCTGATTGTGTGACTTTAGCTTGTTGTTACGTCTCCCTCATATTCTGTTTCCGCATTTGTAATGTGTAGGATATAATAGCACCTATATCACAAGGTTTGTGAATAGATTCTGTGAGTTGTAGCGTGTACTAGTAAAGAACTTAGTACAGAGCATGTCATAGTAAGCTAAGTTTGTTATTGTTGTTGTCACTTCCTTCAAGTTCCTTCTTTGGCTGCTATTGGTGTGACATATCTAATTGCCCCAAGCGTTGCTTGTCCAAAGTCAGAAGGAATTTTAGTCTCACTCATCCTACCTTGGCCAAATAGTCAATCTTTTCTTCAACCACTGGGCAAGTTGGAAAGTTCAAACCTAGAAATAGCACACCATTATTTGGCCTGCAAAAGAATTCTCCTTTCCCTCCCCTCACCATCCTCCCCCGCCCTCCCTCCCGTCCTTAGAGGAAAGCCTTGCAATGTGCTGTCCTAGGGGCTGACACAGTGTTCTCCCTTGTTCGGCTGGGGAAGGGCACTATATGCAAATGAAGACATGTAACGTCACACCACCAGCCAGTGTGGAAGCTGGGGACATTCCCCAAGCTAAATATTGTGCCTCTGATGTGGCCAGGGCTGCCACAGTGCCCTCAGGAAGATACCCTGAGATGCTGACCTGGCCCAGGAAGCCAGCCTGGATCCTGCCCTTTCCCACAGCCATTGACTTCAGAGCTCAGGGCATAGGAGCTAACGCCTTATCTGGGTGCCCCGGGGACTGCTATTGGCACAGTGATGGCTCCACTGGGATCATGAACGTGGAGCCCAAGCAGGATACACAGGCCAGAGATAAGGCCAAGAACAGATTCCCTCTGGCGCTCAGGTGCTGTTCATCAGAAATGAACAGCCCCACAGCCCTGGCCGGTGACAGGCACAGGGTGATAACAATGCCGCTGATCAGCAGCCATGGATGATGGGCTGTCACTGGCTTCCAGAGATAAGGGAACAATGAGCAGCCCCTCCACTGAGGGAAGGGCCTGCACAGAGCCTCCAGGGCAAAGCAGCAGGGCCTGAAGCTTGTCTCTGACCCTTTCACCTCAGCAGGACCCCCTCCTCCCAGCAGGCCCCCGGAATTCCTCCTGTCACCCCGGGAACCCTGGCCCCCATTATGCACCCACTCTCTGACCCCTGTTCTCTGCAGTTAATCATGTTATCTCTAGAGCAGGTATTAATGGATGATAACATATAAGGAGTTCTCTTTCCACCTGCTTATCCCACAGAGGCTGCTAGGGAGTCCTGCTGCTGCCCTCATTTATTCACTCATTCATTCATTTATTGATCCAATACATTGTTTTGAGCACGGTGCTGGGTTCTAGAGAGACTATGGTAACAAAGACATGCATTAGTTCTCTGCTAGAGCCCCAGGCTTTATCCAATCCTATTCACTCTTGGCTCTTATATTTGGTGTGCTAAGTGTTCCTACAAGTTTTTGGTCTCCAACATTCTCTGGACCCTGATTGTTGCCAGAAGTCCTCCTGCATGCTCTCTTCATTCCTTCTTCCATTCCCCAGTGAGTGTCTCAAATATCACCTCATTCTTTTTTCTTTTCTTTTTTCTTCTTCTTCTTTTTAAAATTGATTTCAAGAGGAAGGAAGTGGGAGAGAGAGATAGAAACATCAATGATGAGAGAGACTCATTGATCGGCTGCCTCCTGTACTCCCCCTACTGGGGATCAAACATGCATGTGCCCTTGGCCAGAATCAAACCCAGGACCCTTCAGTCCCCAGGCCAACTGTTCTAGCCACTGAGCCAAACCACCTGGGGCTAACACCTCATTCTTAAGCTTCCACCAGAAAAGCTTCCCTGAATCTCTTTGGTCTTATATCTTGCTTTCTACGTCTCTGCAAAAAAACAGTCCACTAAGTCTTCTGAACAGTGAGGTTACACTGTATGTGGCATTAGTGCAGAGGAGACCATTTCCTACAACATGTGGTTCCCAGTCTTGCCTCTGATACGGTCTTACTGGACAATCTCAGGTGAGTCTCAGTCTTCCCATCTTTTAAATGGGTGCTGCATTGGATCAGTGGTTCTAGATATTTTAGTGTCCTGACACCTTTGGAAATTTCATTGAAACTATGGACTCTCCTCAGAGGATACCCTTGCACATACATTCCATTGACAATTTCAAGAAGTCCATGTATTTCCTGAAGACAAGTTAAGTGCCCACTTATTAGATAAACTCTTACGTTGCCTTCAAGCCATACATCAACCTTTGTCCCACATCAAGATGAGGGATAGAGTTCAAGGGTTCAGTTGGAGGAACAGAGGTATGAATGAAGACTGGGCAGGTTTCTCCAATGGGCATAATAGTATAAAAGAATCTTTTTTTTTTTTTTTTTGTCACTTCTTAAGAAAGCTGAATTGAAAAATGTGGGTATATTATCTAAGACTGGATGAAAAAAAGTTATCCCAAACATGTAGCTTAACCTTTTGCACTCGGATGTCGAGTGTGACTCGACACCGTTAGCATCGGTAGCAGCTCGTATGTCGAGCCACACTCGACACGTAGTTTCACCACTGGGGGAAGGGGGATTTTTGTCTATTTTTCCAGTATCTTTTCTTGTTTTCATTAGCATGAAAGGACAAGTAAAATGTAAATGCCGTTTCAACTGATGCCAAAAAAGAAAAAATGAAAAACCGATAACACATGTGAAATTTATTAGGAAACTAGTACATGATCTTGTTGGAGAATTCAGAGATGGTACACTAACTTCCAGGGATAGATTATTATCCACTAACTTAGAGCAACGTTTAGATGGAAAGCTCCATATAATCACACCTCATCCTAACAAAAAACACAAAGATTGTGTTGTTTGTTCTAACAGAAAAATCAAAGGAGGAAGAAGAGAGACGATTTATATTTGTGAAACATGTGAATGTAAACCAGGTCTTCATGTGGGTGAATGTTTCAAAAAATATCACACCATGAAAAATTATAGAGATTAAAATTACTCTTTGAATGTATCAATAATTTGAAATATAAAAAAATCCAAATAAATAAGTTTGTATGAAAAGAAACTCCAGTTTTTTATTCTACTGCTGCGCTTTGTAAAATCTGGGGTATTTAAAAAATTAAATCCCGAGTAGAATAAAGGAATTGAGAAAAAAGCAAGCGAGTGCAAAGGGTTAAAACAACAATAAGTATTTCTTCTCTCTTATGGTTCCTGTGAATTAAGAATTCAGGATTGGGCCCTAGCTGATTTGGTTCAGTGGATAGAGCAGGGGTCCTCAAACTTTTTAAACAGGGCGCAGTTCACTGTCTCTCAGACCGTTGGAGGGCCGGGCTATAGTTTAAAAAAAACTATGAACAAATTCCTATGCACACTGCACATATCTTATTCTGAAGTAAAAAAACAAAACGGCAAAAACACCCGCATGTGGCCCGCGGGCCGTAGTTTGAAGATGCCTGGGATAGAGCATCAGCCTGGGGACCGAAGGTCTTGGGTTTGATTCCAGTCAATGGCATGTACCTTGGTTGCAGGCTCCTCCCTGGCCCCGGGCCCTGGTCGGGGAGTGTGCAGGAGGCAACCATTCTATGTGTTTCTCTCACATCAATATTTTTCTCTGTCTTTCCCTCTTTCTCTCCCACTCTCTCTAAAAATCAATGGAAAAATATCCTCGGATGAGGATTAAAAATAAAAAAGAATTCAGGATTGCCTTAGCTGGGAGGTTCTGGTTTGGGTCTCGATAAGGTTGCAGTCAGGATGTCAGCTGTCATCTGAGGGCTTGACTGGGACCGAGGATCCACTTCAAATAGGGCTCAACCACCTGGAGAGCAAATTGACTGGCCGTTGGTGAAAGGCCTCAATCCCTCTGCACATGGGCCTCTCCCTAGGGCTGCCTGAGTGTCCTTGAAACGGCAACCAGCTGCCCCCAGACCCTGTGGTCTGAGACAGAGCAAGGTGGAAACTGCAGGTCTTTCCTGACCCAGTCCGGGGGGTCACATATTGTCACTTTCACAATATCCCATTGGTGAGATAGGTCAAGGGAGACACCACTGTGCTTGTTCATAAACTGGGAGTCTCTCAGTCATATCTGCCTGTGTTTGGGGGGCCATCTCTTAGTCTTTGTTTCCCTTTGCATTCCAGCTCCATGAGGCTAGCTACCACAGCATATTTCTCTTTTACTACCAATGCAGGTGTGTAAGTTATCACCATGTCACGGTAATGATAGCAGTCAGCCCTCATCCAGCAGTTATTATGTATTGGGCATGTCCTAACCACTTTACATATATCAACTCATTTAACCATTACAAAACCCAAAAGTTATCATTCCCCCTCCCTCCTCCATTTTACAGATGAGAAAACCATGGCACACAAAAGCAAAGCAACATCTCCAAGGCCACACAGACAGCAAATGCCAAAGCAAGGGTTTGAACCAAGGCAATCTAGGGAGTAGTGCTCTCAGCCACTGCACTTGACCACCAACAGAAGGGGTCCTAGAAGGCATGGGGTGTGGGAGCTCTCAGGTTCTTCTGGGAGCACCTAGAGAGCGTCTGTGACTGAGCGCTGGGGAGTACCATATCTAAGGGCAGCAGCCAAGAAAGCATTGTGGAAGGAGATGGGAAGGGGCAAGCTAAGGGGCAGGAAAAGAAGCAGGAGATGGGCGTTTGGTTATATCAGATCTGGGAGGGCAGAATTGGGCCCAAAACGGTGAAGGCCACCAAGTGGCTGTGGAGCATGAGGATGACAGCCCTGGATGAAGGCATTTGGGCGATGTTGAGTGGGTCCCAGATTACAGCGGGTTGGGAGATGATGGGAGATGAGACAGCTGGTGTGGACCACTCTTGGGAGAGGCTAGCTGCCAACAGAGGAGGAGGCAGTGTGGCGAGTCTGGGGAGAGAGGGAGAAGGATCATCCCAGCATAACAGGAGAGGTCCCAGACAGATCTCAGCCTGGCCCCCACCTCCTGCCCAGGCCAAGCCGAGCAAAATCTGCCTGGCAACGGGATAGTCTAGATCTCAGAAGGAAACCCCTCCACAGGCAGTGCCAAGTGAGGCCTGAAGACACAAATATTTGCTTGGCTTCTGCCCTTCTTGTTCAAATAGGGCATTGGCAGTGGGGCTGGTGGCTGGCTGCTGTGGCAAGGAGGTGAAAGTCAGTGAGGGTGGAGAGTGTGAAGGAGGAGCAATTGCTCTGGGGCCACTAATGAATCCCGCAGGCTTGGAGCTACTGGAATCCAACAGCTCATGAAAGCGGCTGAATAACACCCCAGCTCCTTTAGCAGACATCTGTTCAAACAAAGCCAACCTTTTCCCTGGCATCGTCTCCATCACAGCCACATGCCTGCCCTGCTCTGTCTGGCTGTGGCTGAATCAGTCCAGTTGGACTGTGTGCTACAGGGGTGCAGAGAGGCTGTAAGATGGCGTGTTATTTCGGCAGGATGTGTTATGTTATGGCCAGGACCATGGATGGCCATGTCTGTGCTTCTCTGGGGCCAGTATGTAAGAATGTAAGAGTCCATGTGTGCTGCTGTGGTTTGAGTGTGTGTGTGTGTGTGTGTGTGTGTGTGTGTGTGTGTTTCTGTCTTGTGCAGCTGTATTGTGTGGTGTGAAGCTATGTCACCAGAAGGCTCTAAAGTGTCCTTTTCCATGCTGTGACAATTTGCGTGCCGTGTTATTGTGAGTTGGTGCATTGCTGTGTGTGATTTGGTGGCTCACCGTGAGACATCTGTGTGTGTTTGCGTGTGCTTGCGTGTGCACACACTGTAAAATTGTCACAGAGTCTGTACATAGCTATATTATGCTGTCTGGTCATGTACAAAGTCACTTGAATAAATGGTATGACTGTGTGTAACTCTGTGAATTGGGTATTATGCTACATACAGTGAAGTAGCTGGAGCCTGGAGAGAAGTAAGGTGATCTCAGTGTCAACCAAGCCCAAGGAGGCAGGTGGTCAGTTGGGGGCCAGGGTGGGGCCTGGAGATTCCAGAACAGACCAGCAAATCCCTGTTGCCACCGGGATGTAGTGGATTAGAGCAGCAGCTTCCTCTCCCATCAGAATCATTTGGGATATTGCTTAAATGCAGCTTCCCAGGCCATAACCAAAGTTTCTGCTTTACTAGGGCTGAGGCAGGACCCTGTATCTATATTTTTAACAAGAATCCTGGATAGCCCTGGCTGGTTTGGCTCAGTGGGTGGAGCGTCGGCCTGCAGACTGAAGGGTCCCGGGTTCGATTCCAGTCAAGGGCACATGCCTGGGTTGTGGGCTCGGTCCCCCGTGGGGGGCGTGCAGGAGGCAGCTGATCAATGATTCTCTCTCATTATTGATGTTTCTATCTCTCTCTCTCTCCTTTCCTCTCTGAAATCAATAAAAATATATTTAAAAAGAAAAAAAAGAATCCCGGATAGTGGAGGGACCACACTTTAAGAAACACTGGATTCCAGGCACCCTAGGAAAAGATGCTGAGAAGATGAGGCACAGTAAGAATCTAGCGGTGAGAGGTAGAAAGCAAAAGAGGAAGAAAGGAGAACGGGGAGAAGATGGAGAGGGTGATGTAACAGGCGTGGTCAGTGCCCTGCCCATATCCCCAAGCACTGATCGCTGACTCCCAGCCTCAGAGGTTGAGGATTACCCCCCAACTCTTCCCACCAATTCTCAGTGCACACGACACATCTCATCCTTCTCCCAATGCTGGACAGTGGGGCTCAAGCCCTCTGAGGAATGAGCGGTGAGGGTTCTCTCTGGCCTTTGAGGTGACTAATCAATGGGATTGATCCTTCGAAGACTCCACCTCCACAAAGTGTTTGAGGCCACAGTCTGTGGCCCCCAGGCCTGGAGCCAGCAGTTGCACTCAAAGGCACCTTCCAGGGCCGACCTCAGCCTCTGACCCGGGAAGGCAGCACCAGGCCGGCGGGATCTGCTGCAGCCTCCAGCTCCACCTGGATGGGCTTCCTCCTCACGTTGTCTGGAAGCTGAGTCTGCGCAGTCAGATGCCGCTGCTCTTCGGTAAACCCAGCCTGTCACCCGGGGCAGCCCCACCATCTGCCTTGGCAACGTCCTACAGGATGTACTGCATGGAAAAGACCCCGCTACGAGGGACCCAGCTGCCCAGAGGCCAGCTCCTGGGAGTACGCGGTTGGCTTTGTTCTGGGTTCATTTCAGTGGCTGTCTCAGCACGTCTCTGCACACACAGCGCCATTGCAGCCTTTTGCCCAATGCTGAGGTGGGGGGAGGGTTCTGGGTCTGATCTATGGGTCCATGGTCTTCACTAGAACAACAAGTATGCCCCCTTGATGATGATGCCTGCCCAGGGCCCTATGGGAGAGAAGCGTTGCAGCTGTGTCTGACTCAGAAAGTTGCAGAGTGGCTTGGTGAGCGCCGGGAGTCGGGAGTGGGATGGGTAGCCGGCCGTTGATGCCCTGCCCCACATTCCCTCCGCCACCTCCAAGCTCATCTCCGGGCTCCGTAGACAGTTCCAGGGCCATTGGCAGCTTTCATCTCCGTGCCTGGCTCCCTCTTCTTCTCACCCTGAAGGCTCTTCCTGGTGCCACATAACCTGGAAGTGCTGGGGGGTGGGGGCGGGGACCCTCAACCTATGAGACCGGAGTCAGTGGACCAGTACTCCAGGCTCCCCTTCCCTTGGTGGGACAATCCTGAGGTTCATTCTGCAGGATTCCTCAGAGGAAAGAGCCCAACTGCCTACGGGGGGCAACTCCCTCATTAGCCGCCCTTCCTCCACTGGCTTTCTCCCTCCGCCTTCCTCACCTGCTTCCTGGGATCATCTCCCAAATCAACCACTTGCACCCAAGCCCTGGCTTTGAGGGGAAGCTCACCTAAGATCTGTGATGGGGCCGTGACAACACAGTGACATTGACTCTTTGCCAGCACCAGGAGCTGCGGTTGGAGGAGGGGGACAGCGGCAAATGGGTCAGGGCCATAGTCTTGGACGGGCCCAACTGTTGGGGCTGGTGGACACCTAAGTAAGTACCACCGGCCATGTCCCAAGTGATACGAAACAGGGGGATCGCGGAGAAGGAAGCATGTGCCTCTGCACAGAGGCCAGCGACGGTTTCTGGAAAAGGTACCACGTGAGCTGAGCCTCAAGGACAGGCATTGTTCCTTGTCCTCCGGGTCCACGCTGCATTGTCAGCTCCTCCTCCAGGAGCACTGTGCACCTCTACTTTCTCCACTGGGTCACGCTCCCCGGCAATGGCTGTCATTGCCCCTGAACCTCTCCTCTCTAGCACTCCATGCACACAGCTCCCCACCACAAGCTCCATGAGGGCAGGGACGAAGCCTGGCTTTGCTGACATGTCAGTCCCCAGCATGGCGGTCGCTTCCTTCCCGCCCCTCTGCCATTGCCCCAGGTCCAACTTCATTGCCACCTGGAAGATTGCACTTGCCTCCTCATTGGTCTTCCTTCCCCTTCAAAGCCACTTTGCACAACTGCTGGTGTCAGGCCTGCTTCCCCAGCTCCTAACAGCTATAGTCGCCCCCCTCACCTGTACAAGGGGCCAATTTGGACCTAGATGAAAAGAACTAGGAAACCTCATGCCACCCATGGGACCAGAATGTAGAGGCTGGGACCATTTCTACTGCCTTCATTGTTCACAGGCCCCACGTAAGTCCTGGATATCGACATCACCCACTGAGCCGCAACCTTGCTCCAAGAGTGGCCCTGTGTGCAAGTGGCTAAATGGAGGCACAGCCTCCTCCTGTGAATCTTGTGGAAATCTTGGATTGCTTCTCCTCCAGGAAGCCTCCCCGAACTCAGTTCCCTCGGGGCAGGGTAGATACCCTGTGTCCCTGTGCTTCCCCCTAGCACAGCCTCCACCATGCAGCAAATTTCATTCACTCACTCACTCATTCAGCAACTACTGATTGAGCCCCTACCACGTGAGAGGCACTGTCCTAGGAGCTGGGATACACCAGTGCACAACGTAGAAAAAATCCTGCCCTTGTGGGGGAGACTGATAATAAAGAAGACAAATAACTGCAATGTGTATTAGATCAGGTGGTAATCAGTGCCACGGAGAAACAGAAATCCAAGACACGCAATAGGAAGTATAGGTGCCCATGGTAAGAAGGTGGCATTTGAGGAAAGACTGAAGGAGGAGAGGGATGAGCCTTTTCCAGGTAAATGGACAAGAAGTGGTCCAGCATGCCCCAGGGCCACCTCAGCTTATGCCCTGTACAGAGTGGGGTGGGCTGGATGAGCAGACACTGGGGGTGAGAACCAAGACACATGCATGGGAGTGAGATGAGGTTCAAGCTCCCAATGTTTGGTGCAGGAGGGACTCCCATAGCTCTGGCTTTGACCAGGTAAACTCACCCCTGTATCCTACAGGCCCAGGTGATGATGGTGATGATGGTGATGCTCTTATTCAAAGATCTACCATGTGGCTTGAGGCTTGCAAAATACTATCAGCTACATTGTGTCTATAGCTCAGCCTACCATCTTCAATAGTAGGTAACGATTGTATTATCCAGGCCTCTTTAGGTTGTAAGTAACAGAGGACTTTTTTTCTCCACTGTGCTAGACAAAAAAAGTCTCACAGAGAATTTGATGTCTAGGCCTGGGTCACATCTCTGTTCCTGGGGTTTGCAGGGTTAGCCCCATCCATATCACACGTATTAAGGATAATTATGAAGTGAGGAGGAAAGCAGGTTTCTCCAAGAGAAAGGTACAAAAAGCTCAAGTCCACAAGAGTATAACAGCCTCCCCTCTGCCCCGTGTTCCAGAGGAGGAAAGTGGTTGCACTCTCAGAGAGGGCAGATGCCTTGCCCAAAGTCACACAGCCACCGGATGGAAAAGCCGGGACAAATCCCAGGTCCCAAAACTCTGAGTGTAGGATGCTTTTCCCTTCACTGGAGCTGCTTCTCGAAGGCTAAAGCAAAGCATCCCTTACTACCTTAAGAGAGCCACAAGACAGAGGTAGCTCTGGCCAGGCCTGCAAGGTCCTTTTATCAAAGCGGACAGAAGTGGCCTCCACTCTGCCATGGTCCCTCCCCAGCTGGCCTGGGCCTGGATTCAGAGGAGACAGTGGAGGCAGGATGAGCAGAGACACTCTCCTCTCAGCGTCAGCCAGCCCAGGCCCAGGCGGGAGCTGCCCCACATCCCCCCATCCAGGCCACAGCAGGAGTCCAAATAGACAATTAATTACTGCCTGGCGCCCGGGGCGTTGGCTCCCCTTCCCCTCTGCTCAGCCAAGTGTGTAATGGAAATGGGACCAAAGCAGACTTCTCTGCCCAGAGGGACCCTGGCCCATTCAGCAGAGGATGGAGTCCAGGGGGCCAGGAAAGGGGGCGGAGACACAGAGGTGAGTTTATTAAAGCAATGAGCTTCTCCTCACCCCTCACCAATCCCTGACTCTTGGCCGCAGGCACGCACAGTCTTCTCAGACCCCTGCTCAGAATGGTCCTTTCTGGAAGCCTGAGTATAGGAGTATGCTTGATATTAATCTTGGATGATATTAATGGTTGTGGGTTGGGCAGTGACCTCCATACTTTACAAGTATTGTTCCTAAATCCTTGAGTCAGTCCTAGGATGTAGTTTTTATCTCTGTTTTACAGATGACAAAGGCGGAGGCCCAGAGAGATGACATGGGCTCTCAGGGGATGGTATCGTGTAGTGGCTGGAGCACAGGACCTGAAATGAGACAGACCCACTTGTGTCCCTTACTCGTTCCCCCCGGGGAAAGGTGCTTATCTTCTCTGTGCCTCAGTTTCCTCCCCTACAAAGTGGTGGTGATAGTCATACTCATCTCATAAAGTTGCTAGGACAGTGTTTGAGGGGAAGTGTTCAATAAATGGTAGCTATGGGGCTTTAGAGGGTAGGTGCTGTTATAACCTGTTCTACAACTTGAACATATTAAATGCACTATTTTAAAGTGGATCATAATATGTGCATACTATTTGCACCCTACGCACATGTAATGAGGAACATTTCATTCACAAAATTTCAGGCACATTTTGAATCTTCTCATTCTGCCTCTAATGCCCCTCACCAGTCAACAGCTCAGTTGGGCATCATTTTCTGTTTTTTTTATATTAAGAACATAATGGGAATTTTTGCTTGTTCCTAGATGAGCCATATAAATTCTGATGATGAATTTGTTTTTATAAAACTCAGACACCCTTGCTAGAGATTTTTAGAAATTCCCCAATCTTGTTGAAAAATCTTTGCCCTAAAATGGGGGGAATTGACTCCTCCAGACATCCTGATGGGCAGACTGATAACTTTTGTGCACTAAAGAGAAGAAAAACCCAGTCCAGATCAATGGCATATAAAAGACAAGTCACACACAACTAGAGTGAGCCAGGGCCTGGCCATGGTGGCTCAGTGGTTGAGCATCAACCTATGAACCAGGAGGTCACAGTTTGATTCTCGGTCAGGGCACATACCTGAGTTGCTGGTGTGCAGGAGGCAGCCGATCAATGATTCTCTCTCATCATTGATGTTTCTATTTCTCTCTCCCTCTCCCTTCCTCTCTGAAATCAACAAATATATATATATTTTTAAAGAGCGAGCCAGGATACCTCTCCTCCACTCATGGCTTTCTAGGGAGCCTTGTCTCCCTGCAGCCCCTGAGCGCGAGGAGCACCAGAGGGGAGGGGACTGGGTTACTTCATTTCTGCCACCCCCACACCCTACAGGGGGTCCAGCACAGAATCAGGGCTTGGTGAAGATTGAATAAAAGAATGAATGAATGAATGAATGAATGAATGAATGGCATATCTAAGCTTTAGAGGATGAAGAGTGAAGGAGAAAAAATTAGAGAGCTATCTATTCTCCGCTCCTTTAGAGTGCTGAATAATCTCTATATTCTTTGTAAAAGATCTCCAAAGATAAATTAAGTGTGTGTGTGGGTGTGGGGGGGGGGGGGGGAACACAACAAGAGTATACAATAAGGTGTAGAATGTGCTACCTTTTGTGTAAAAAAAAAAAAAAGGAAAAGACAGTGTGAATATGTATTTGTTTACATATTTGAACTTGAGGTGTAGGCAAATGGAAGGCTACTTAAGAAAACAGTAAGGGTGCTTAGGGAGGATCAGAGGATGGGTGTATGGGAAGCAGGAGTTGGAGAAAGACTTTCCACTCTACACATTTTATATATTTTTAAAAATTTTCTGAACCATATGAAATTTAAAAAAAAAAAAAAGGAAAACAAAAAGATACAGGAAATTTCTCTCCAAGAAAATGCTGAATAAGAAACCACCCCCTTGCTTGAAGCCAGTGGAGGGAAAGGAATGCTTAGTTAATACCTAGTTACAGCTCATCTTCTGAAGGACTTAATTAAGGGCTTGGTGATCTCCTCACCTATTGATCTCGGACCAGAAAGCATTAGGTACATTCCCAGAAGCCCTGAGCTTTTCAAAATTGTTTCTCTGAACTCCAAGCCTTTTGTCAGTCGCCCGTGCATCCTCCCAGGATGGAGGAGGGATGGAGTTGGTAGTGGCTACTGGGGCTAGAGGTGGCAGGCAAGAAGTCTGCCTGCCTTCAAGTGTGTGTTCTGAACCACAGAAATGAGAGTCAGTGGGAGCGGGCTGGGAACAGAGAGGAACTGCTGGAGAGGAGGCTGCTCAGACCCGCTGGGTCAGGACACACAGCGCCTTGTGGTTGTGAGCTGGGGAGCGGGTGAGTTTGGCAGCTGGGTGACTGAGAAGGCCAGACGTGGCTTTAGAACTCTCCCAGGTAAGCATCATGCCCAGAGATGCAGCCTTCAGTGGCTGGGGATGCCACCACATAGACCTGGAGGGCCCCGTGGCTCTGGGTGACAGGGTCTCTTCCTGAGCCACACCTGCCTCCCAGCACCCCGGGGCCCTTGGGATCCAGCGCTGGAGAGGAGCTGAGGGACTGGGTTTCCAGTGGACTAGCTCAGACCCTCTTCATCTTGAATGAGGAGCAGGCTGGGGCTTCTCAGCCAATCACCAAGCCCACCCTAATGAGCCATAACGACGCCTGATTGCTCCTTTGTGTTACTGGGCTGGCTCTCAGCGCCTCTTCCATCTGAGGCTGTGGGGAGGGGAATGGGGGCCTTGATGACTAATATGCACCACCGGTTTCCTGTTTTAGGATAAACACATGTTGGGGACAGGGTCTTCCCCCTCCCCCCACCCCATTCTCAGAGATCCAAGTGCCAGGCATAGACGAGTGAGGGTGAGGTGAAGGTGAATAGAACCAGTTCCCACGGTTTGCAAGGCATGTATTTGACTATGGGGGCAGAATCATATCCCTATTTGGCTGAGTAACTGAAGCCCAGAGAAGGGTTAGTGTATAATCACAGATAGTAGATAATGGAACCAAGTAAGGTTTCACTCATTAATTCAGTCAACAAGCATTTATTGACCATCTACTATGTGTCAGGCACTGTGCTAGGTGTTACATATGAACCCAGAGCTGTTCCAATTGAGACAACAATAAGCATAACTAGTTTTTATTGAGCGTTTACTATGTGCTGGGTCCTTCACTACCCACTTTTTGTGTGATGTTTCATTAATCCTCCACCGACACTGTGAAGCTACTGAATGGGGCAGAAAGTGTTTCTCTCTGTCTCCATCCTGAAGGGCGGCACATACCAAAGGTAGTTCACAAATAGGGGCATTTGGAAAGAACAGGGACTGAGCAGCTGAAGAGATGAGAGAGAGGCCAAAGGGGAGGAGTCACCTCAAGATGAATGACCACATGGGCAACTCCAGAGATCCGATCAAAGAACTCCCATCCCATCCCGAGGAGGGTGGGAGCCTGATGAGCTGATTAGAACACAGGCGCGCACACACAAACACACACATGCATGCACACACCCACAGATTATGTTGTATTGAAAGATCCCACTTGAACACAAACTAAAAGCCTCCTCCACATCTTCCTTTGGACTCCACGTACAACTCTGTGCACTGCCCAGTTTAATCATGAATGTCCCAACCCTTCCTCGAACTGCCAAGGCATGGTTTTAGGACAATCATTTTTATCCCCATTTAACAGATGAGTAAACTGAGGCTGAGAGACCCTGAGTCACCTGTGCCAGTCGCTCACCCAGGAGTGGCAGAGTTGACTCCAGAGCTGAAATCTGAACCAACCTCAGGCTGCCCCTGGAGCCATTGATCATGAGGCCAGCCTTGCTGCCCTGGGTACCTGGCAGGCAGTGGGTGGAAGCCCCTCACTGTAAAACAGAAAGCCCCTCCCCCTCCTCACTCTCCTCCTCCCCACAGCCCAGCTCGGCTCAGAGCTATTAACCAGGTCACACTGGCTTGTCCCAGTCCAATAGTTCCCTTAATTGCCTTTTTATACCACGTCGTACAACTGTTCATTACGCTGTCATATTTCCCCTTGAAGGCAACAGTGGGGGAGCAGAACCGCGGATGGGGACCCGTCCAGGTGGCAGGGGCTGTGTGTGGGGCACCAATGTGTGAAGCTTATTTTCTCCTTGGTCAGAATGAATTAAACGCACGCTTCTCACACTTGAGTAATACATGAGTCGTTTTTAAAGGGGAAAAAATAAATCTACAGCCCCCTCCCAACATTTGACAAATTATCTTTATTACAATTTTACTAAAATAGGTACCAACATAAAGCTAAGTATAAAACCTTATCCTTTTAGCTCCATACAACTGGAAAAGCTAAGACCATGCACCAATGTGATACAAAGAAAGCTACAAAATCAGAAATTTCAAAATAACACAATTCATTTAATGTGATGGATGATGTGTTGCTAAAATTAAATCGCCACTTGCACAGTGAGCATGGTTCTGTATGCTTCAGCATTTAGCCCCCCTCTGTTCTTTTGTCATGAGGCCCATGACAATTAAAGCAGTATTTGGTCTTCCAGGAGAACTAGAATCTGCTGGAAGATTTTTTTAAGACATAAAATAATTTAAAATTAATTAATTCTGGGTGAGAGCTCACACACCCCAGGTTAGAAAACACTCCATGTCCCAGGAACCTTTATTAGCCGTGCAGGGCTCAGCTATCCTGTGGGAAGAGCCATGTGTTCTTGAGGCTGGAGAGCCCAGGACACAGAGTTCAGCCCTCAGAGGCCAGACCTCACCAAGACTTCAGTGAAATCCACAAGCATCTGCTCTATACCTGCCCTGTGCACCCCACCTCCCTGTCCCAGAGGAATTGGCCATGTGGTCAACAGGAACATGAGGGTCGCGTGGGTGGACACTTATAGCGGTCAGTGCAGAGAGAATGCCCGAGAACAGACATGAGATCTGTGTGGCCAGTGGGAGTCAGATCTGGATTGCAGCCTCTCCCTGGTGTCTGAGGCCCAAGGCCTTCCTGGCAGACTCACCTGGAGAGCTGAGGTTATAAGGGCAGCTCTGATCCGGGGTTTGCATCCTGGGTCTGCCATTATTTAGCTGCAAGACTTTGGGCAAATAATTAACCTTTCTGTACTCCAGCGTCCTTATCTATGAATGGGCATGAAACCAACCCAAGCTCACAGGATGCTGTAAGGCAATAATGAGGGAACACATGTAAAGCACTTATCCTAGAATAAGTGTTTGTTAAATGTTAACGTTGATATCTCACCTGAATCCAGATCTCAGCAGAATTGGAAGAGAACAAAAGTTCTACATTGGGCTCTGAGGCTGGAGGTCAGGGACACATCACACGTGGGCTACAGAGGATTTGAAACGGCGCAACATTTTGTGTGTGTTTCTGGAGAGAGGATCTTCAGCCTCATCAGATGTCCAAAGGGGTTGTGACCTAGAAGAATCTTTGGCTCCTGAGCTAGTGCTGGTCAGGGGCTGGCAGAGGCCTTCAGTGTCTTAGGCAGCTCAAGTGCCATAACAAAACACCACAGACTAGGTCCCTTACAAGATAGGCATTTATTTTCTCACAGCTCTGGAGGCTGGAAGTCCAAGATCAAGGTCTGGCAGGTTGGTTTCTGGTGGGGACTCTCTCCCTGGCCTGAAGGTGGCTGCCTTCTCACTGTGCCTTCACATGTCGGAGAGAGCAAGTGAGCTCTCTTCTGGAATCTCTTCTTCTATAGACACTAATCCTATCAAACCAGGGCCCCATCCTTATGGCCTCATTTAACCGTCATTACTTCCTTAGAGGCCCTGTCTCCAAATACATTTGGGGTTAAGGCTTCATCATAATGAATTTGGGGAGGTGGAGGCACAATTTGGCCCACAGCACTGTGAGGTAGGTTATCCTAAATCTGCGTGAGGGAAGGTGTTGACCAGCAAAGGCTAACCCTTGATCCTTCTAACAAGGATCACCCCCAGCTTCCCTGGCCCAAATAATCCAACACCTCGACCCCCATAACTGTCCCTCCAACCTCCCCCTTTCCCCTGCTTGTGCCCATCCATCACCACCTCCCATGTTCAGTGCTGCAGTTCCTGCCTGCAACCTCCTAAAATGACAATGGACTAACCTAAGGATTGTGCGAATTTAAGAAGATAATCCCGAGTGCTCAACAGTGCTTGGCAAACTAAGAGTTCTCAGTAAACGTTAGCTCTGCACCAACAGGTTTGAGCCAGATCAGACCCACAGCCTCTTTGCACTCCTAGAGTCCAGGGTCCTTATCACAGGGCTCACTGGAGCCACAGCCTCCCCAACACTGTCACTCCCAGTTGTTATAACCAGTGACTCACAGGTTCCTGGGGGTGCAGAGTGGTGAACCTGAGTGTGCACCCCAAGCCTGCTCTGAACAAAAATCACATCTCACACAGGTATGTATGACTGGCTTTCAACTATGTAGAAGGTGATGTGAGCACAAAGGAAAATCCATTTGGAAGAGCGACAGAACTCAGAATTCAGAACTGGATTTTGGCCATTGTGTGTGTTTCCTCAACCAATGATACTAGAAATTCATGGGGGGGGGGGGGGCGCAGGGAGATGGTTTTGTTACATCAATTTAATTCAACCCCACAAATGTTTATTGAGTGTTTACTATGTGCTAGGGACCCAGTGGGGAAGGAAGTCACCATGCTCCCTGCTTCCCAGCATAACAGGAGGGCAGAAACTATTGATCTAACCCACCGAGTCTGGTCCAGGGCTCCTCTCTCAGTTCCAGGCAGCTTTTCCTAGTTTCAAAGGCTTCTGAGGACCAGGCGTGGGTCCCCATGTCCCCTGTTCCTTAGGCCTTTCCTAGAGCCATGTGCACAGAAGGCTTGACCCGAGAGGCCCGGAAGTCATGAAAGCCAGCTTCCCTTGCCCTGAGGCAGGACTCACCCGGACATGATCTCTGAGCTATCCAGCCTCTATCTGCAAGCCTCCAGAGGTGGGCTGCTCACTACCTCAGCTGGGTAAACTGCTACTATTGACAAAGTCATTATTGTATTTTACTGTGTTTTACCCTGAGTTAGCAGCGGCAGCACTACACCCTCCACGGTCCCACCTGCTTTTTCTCACCAAAGGCAGAAGAACCAGGGTTTTTGTTCCGGGCCTGGGCTGCCCACTTGGAGCCCTCAGCCTTACTGCCCCTCTCCTCCCTTGTGCCTGTGGGCACAGGATCAGGAAATTGGGTTTGGGTTTGGGGCAAGGTGGGCATGCAGCTGCAAGGAAGTCTCACCAATGCCCCAGCTTGAAGAGGGGGGGATGATTTCTAGAGCCAGTGCCTGTCCTTACAGCAGGAAAAGGCCCACAGACAGAACTTGCTTGGGAAAGGGAAGGGAAAGGGGGGGGGTTTCTGTCTGTGATCATTCAGCCCCGAAATGATGCTCATGATGTTGGCTTTCCAGGCCATTAATTCAAGGGCTCTGTGCCCCACCCCCATGTTGCTGCCTGCTCTGGGAGATAAGCCCAGTTCTATTTAACCCTATTTATTCCCCCAAAGTGGCCTCCATCTCCATTAGCCAGGCGTTTAACCCCTTGGGTACTGAAGGCATAAAAAATAGAGAGATGGATCTCCTGTGGGAAGAGGGATGTGCATCTCACCTGGGCTCAGGCTGCAGGACCGATCCAGAATACAGCCCTTGCTTCATGGGGCTTGGCAGGAGTCCCAGGAGCCCCTCACCCACTGCCTCTCAGGTCCTACCCCCACCCCCACCCCAAGACAGTAGGACCTTGTCTGGCCCTAGGATGAAAGCCCCTGCCCTACTCCTCATAGATCAGCAGCAGGGACAGCTCCAGCTCCCTCACCACACAGCCACCCAGCCTACATTTCCTTTGTCACATCTGGGTCCTGGCACTGGCCAAGAGGAAGGCCGTGGCACCTCTGTCTCTTTTGTACCCTGCTGGCAGGCACCTCTGCTGGCATGTCCTGCTCTGTCTCCCTGTGCCCTCGTCCAGTGTGTTCCTTTTATGTCTCCTCGGCCCCCTTCCCTCACTTTGTTCTCCCCTCTTTTCCCCTTCAGTGATCATACAGGAGTAGTCTTTCATTTGTGGGTGCCTGACTGTTGGTCTCAGTGTGAAATATATATGTGTGTGTGGTTTCCTGTGTCTGGGTATCTGTCACTGTGTGTGTGACTTTCCATGTCTATGCCTGTCCTTGCACTGCTGTGTGTCTAAGCCTGTTCCCCAGCAATTCTGCCTATGGGACTGGATCGAGGGGTGCCTGTCCTGGTTTCTTTGTGTGGCAGGCAGTCTCGGTACAAATCTTGCGTGTGTCTGTCTGTGTGCCGGCCTGTCCTGGGCCTGTGCGTGTTGCTCTGTCAATCTGAGTAAATCTGCCCGTGTGCTTGAATCTGTGTGTTGGCCTCATTTCTTTGTGCACCTGTCAGTTGGCTTGTCATTCTCTGTGTGTGAGTGTCTGTGTGCATGTTGTGTGTTGTGTTTCAACTCAGGGGGCCAAGCTGCTGCAAATTCTTCTCATGAGGGTGCCCCTAGAGGAGCTTTTAGGAGAATTTGGAGGTTGATGGTTTCCCTAGAGCACAGCTCAACTCATTACCAGCTAGGTAGGTCGTCCTGTTTGTCTCCTGGGGCTGCCTGCCAGGTCCCCTGCCCTCTGCCCTACTCCTGACTTCCATTTCTTTCCCTTCAGGTTGATGCAGGACGGGAGGGGTGTGGACAGGGAGGTGGGGCAAAGACAGAAGAGTGTACAGTTCAACTCACTCTGACTCTCACACCCATCATAGGCTTTTTCTTGCACAGACTTTCCCCCAAACAATGAGAAATGGCCATTGGATATAACAGTAACAACAGCAACGACAATAAAATAATTGCTACCACATATTGGGCACTTAGCACATGCTAAGCATTTCATATGCAATACCTCATAGAATCCCCTCAATGTGAGGTTATTTTCACATTTTATTTATAAGAAATGGAACGAGAGAAAAGCTAATTATTCCAATGTCCCACAGCTGGTATATGATGGAACATGGCTTTCCAATACAGGATGGGCTGCTTCTGAGCTTGCTGCCCAGGAAAGAAGGTTAACAGAGGCATTCCTCCCCCAGTGGCTGGCATCTCATTACAGCCAAAAAAACTGGAATCTGATTTTGAATTTCATCTTTTTTGACAGCAAAGTGGCCAGACACTGAATAAGCCTGGAGAGGAGATAGAAGGACAAGATGAGGTTGTGGAAGGGAAGGCACAGGAGGGCCATCAGGATTCCTGGGCCCTAGCCTGGCTGTACCCTGGGCTCTCTGTGACCTTGAGCAGGTCACTTCACTGCCAGGCCCGGGTTTGCTGATCTGCACACTGAAGATGAAAAATATGAAAGTAAGGCTCTTCGAGGAGGTTTTAGGGTTGGTTTGAGCATTGAAGAAAGGATGGTTGGACTGAAAGCTCTCTGATGTGCCTCCTAGACACAAGAATTGGGGTGGAGAGCGCAGACAGGACTATGCTTGGGTCATCTTGGTGATTCCCACAACAGCCAGAAGAGAGCCACATGCATAGTAGGGCTGTGAGATGGTTTGCTGAAGGAATGGTTAATGAATGAATTTCTCACTATTGAAAGAATGTCACAGTCCACCTTGGGTCCTACAGCAGTGATCATCATAAAGGAAAAGGAAAAGGGAAGAAACTAAATACTTTGGACCCTCATAAAATCCATGAATTGGCAATGACCAACTGATACATGTATGCCATTGATTCACTTGTCAGAAAAGGCCTCGATGGCTACCTTCAGGTCTGGATGTGTATGGGGGGCACTAGGGAACCCCAGTCTCTTCCCAGATCATCTGGTGGGTGCCTAAAGAATTTCACCAGGAGCAGAAGTGGAGGGAATGCAAATTAGGAGGTGATGACCTTTGTCTATAGGAATCTGGGGAAAAGGTTCTTTCTCCCCAGAACTTGGGGACCGGGGTGGGAAAGGTCATTGTGCAAGGGCAAATCTCTGGGATGGGAGATCAGTTCTATTTCAAAGCCTCTTTGGAGGAGAGAATCTGTGGTGGGGAGGAAGGATCTCTGTCCTGTCTTTGTACGGAATCCTATCATGATTCTGAGGATCTGTCTGGGGAAGGTCTCTGTGGGCAGCTTTTCTTGTCATAGTGGGGGTCTTCAGGTTAGGGGTGGAGGGGGGGGCGGGGTTCCGTTCTTGTTTTCTGCCAAGCAGGCTCTTGGGGGAATTTAAAAGGTATATTGGGAGGTTTTAGGAACATCTCTGTCCAATGTGGTGGAGGTTTCCTAATTGGAGAGGAGATTCTGGGAGACTGTGAGGCAGAGGGGAGGAGGAGGGGACTGATTAAGTGGGGGGTGGGGGGGCTGTTGTCCTGGCAGCTCGGAAGCCTGGTCAAAGCCCTCAGGCCGCCCTACTTGTGCGCTGACGTGAGCTAATCTAGAAATACTGCAGGGGAGCAGACAGGGTTCTCCCAGACTCAGGGCCTCAGGATGGGAGAGACTGAGGGGCCTTTTTTCTTCCTTCTGATCGCCCCCCCCCCCTTCCCCGCAGGCCTCCACTCACAGCCGCTAATCCTCCTTCATCTGGGCTGGGGCAGCAGGGTGGCAAAGGGTGCTGTTTACTGCTTAGGAGGGGTCTGAGCGAGAGTCCAGCTGGGAACACATACGGGGACCCATACTGAGCGGCGGACGCACAGGGAGACACAATTAGGAAAGGACGCACACAGGCAAAAACGCAGGCAACCCATTTGGAAACGTATGCACACGAAACCCAACACACAAGCTCCGTGCACATCCAGGTTCACATGCGAACAAAACTACACATTTACATAAACACGGTTACCAAGTCTCACCCTGGGAATCCACTCCGAGCCAGCCCGTATCACTATCTGATACAGTGTCGGTCTTTGTCTCTTATTCTTGCTTCGCGCAACACGCACTCAACAGGAACAGTCTAGGTTTTCATGGCCGGGCGGCCGCCGTGCGAGCAAAAGCCCGAGCGCACCGCGCGCCTCCCGCGCGCCTGGGCCCGCTGCGAGCGCGTCTTTTCTCCGCGCTGGACGCTGGCTAAGCCCCTCTCCGGCGTGGGCATTCGCAGGCCCGCCACGAGGCTGTGGAGAGATGCCCTCACCAAATCCTGCCTCCTTCCAGACCCGCCAAACGAAAAGAAAGCGAAAAGCCAACCTTTCGCCTCCATTCTGCACACAGTTGGAGAGCGGTTGGTGGCGAGCGACCCGAAGATTTGCTTCCATCGCAGCATCCTGGACAGGCGGAGACAGTCCCGCGGCCGGGCTAAGCATTCTTGAGAGCAATCCGTGACCGGCACTTCTGCCTTCCAAGGGGGCTTGCGGCCAGGTTTAAGTGCGTGTGATGGGTGCCAGGGAGGCAGATGGACCCCCAGACGGCCCGGGCAGGCAGCGACAGGTCACTGTCCTGCTGCCTTTCAGGGTATCTAGACCTGTCCTTGGCCAGAGAATCTGGGGCCAAAAGGCTCCCGGACTCTGGAGGGGATTGTTGGGACCGCGGTTCCGCGGGACCGCGAGAATCAGCACGCCTGGGCCCCCTCCCTCCCTGCGGCGGCGGGGTAGGAAGGGCCAGGATCCGAGCTTAGCACCTCCCCCAGAAATGCAGCACTCCAGCCCCCACCGCGCCCTCCGCACCCCTTCTTCGCGCGCTCCCTCCCGCTGCCTTCCCGCGGACGCCCTTCTGCCCTCCTCTCCAGTCTCCTGAGTTCCTTAGTGCCCCCTTCCCCTTCCCCTAGCCCCCTCCTCACACCCCCGGCCTCCGGCGTTTCCCCTCCCTGTCACCCCACCCCCGCCTGATTCCTAGGGGCGGGAGCGCATTGGGCTGCGCAAGGGTGGGGGCGCCGCTCCAGCTTCGCGTAGCTGCTCTGACGCCGCCGCGGCCGCCGCCGCAGCCCAGCCCGCGCCCCGCGGCAGCTCCGCAGTGCACTCGCCGCCGCCGCTCCGCCAGCCCCGCTGCCCGCCCGCCAGCCCACCGGGTCGGCCCTGAGCGAGCCTCAGCCGCCAGCCGGGAGGGTCATGAGCCAGAGCGCCCTGGGGCGCCGCGGGGAAAGCCAGAGAAGATAGCGGCCTCGAGCTCCCCTGGACCTCGCCGCCTCGCCGCGCGGTCCCCGCGTCTCCAGCCCCTTCTGTCCGTTCCTTGCGCCCCGCCGCCGCCATGGCCACCCTGCTCCGCAGCAAGCTGTCCAACGTGGCCACGACCGTGTCCAACAAGTCTCAGGCCAAGGTGAGCGGCATGTTCGCCAGGATGGGCTTTCAGGCGGCCACCGACGAAGAGGCGGTGGGATTCGCGCACTGCGATGACCTAGACTTTGAGCACCGCCAGGGGCTGCAGATGGACATCCTGAAAACCGAGGGCGAGCCCTGCGGGGACGAGGGCGCCGAACCGCCCGTCGAGGGAGACATCCATTACCAGCGCGGCGACGGCGCGCCCCTGCCGCCCTCGGGCTCCAAGGACCAGGCCGTGGGGGCTGGTGGCGAGTTCGGGGGCCACGACAAGCCCAAGATCACGGCGTGGGAAGCGGGCTGGAACGTGACCAACGCCATCCAGGTGAGCGCGGGATTCCCAGCTCTGCCTCCCCCCTCCCCCACTCAAGCGCTGATATCCCCCGCTGAGTCCCCTGGCGACCTGGGCCGCGAGAAGCCCTCTAGTACCGGGGAGCGCCCCTCCCTCCCAGCCCCCAGGAGGAATCGACGCCCCCAGGCACGCAGCGTCTCGCTCCCTGAACCGCACCACGTCCCGAGGCTCCCGCCGCAGCACAGCTAGACTGAGGTTAGGTCAGAGACACCTGCCCTCAAACCCCGCAAAAGGGAGGGAAACAGAAGGAGGGTGAGCGGGGAGGGGTGAGGGAGAAAGAAAATCAGGATTGCATCGCGTGGGACTCCGGAATGGATTCACAGCTTCATTTTGGAGCGGAAAGGAGAGGGAAATTTTGCTGAGCTGGGAGTCTCCTCCCTCGACACACACGCATATACGAGTACACGCGCACGTATATCGGCAGGCGCACATGCCCACAGCCATCCTCCCCCGGGAGCAAACGCCGCGCACAGGTGCACACGACATGCATCAATGTATAGACCACAAGATTATCCTCAAACGCACCTTCCTCATCCCTACACCTCCAATACAGAGAAGCACATATCCGTACATACAGAAACCCACACAAACCCATAAGCACACACATAAACCCATTTGAACATATCACACGCGCACATATGCACTGACTCACGCCGACAGTAACCAGCCCGCTCTCAGTTGGACACACAGGTGTACACACATACCCACACACGCTCATGTGGTCCGTGGAGCCTCAGCTTGACCCGTGCACAGATTCTCCCCTCTCGCTCGAAATCCCGGCTGCAACGCAAAGAGACCAGCTCCTGGGAGCGTGACCCAAGCGAAGCAGCTTCCAAATGCTCTGAACAGCCCGCACCTTTCCACCCCTACTTTCAACACCCCTCCCCGCCACTCCCCGCCAGGCGGCGCCAGTCTCCTCCGCCGGGAGCGGGTTTGAAGTCAGCCCCTTTCCGCGGGGAGCTGACGGGGGCGGTCAGGCTGCGGTTCTTGGGGCCAAAGAGGCCTAAGCCCTAGGCGCACTCGGGGCCTGTGGCTTGCCTTCCCCCACGGCGTCCCCAAAGGGCGCGGTCGTTGGGGCGCAGAACGTGGGTTTCCCGGGAACGGGAGGCCGCGGCGAGGTTGCCTGAGGACCTGGGCTCTCCGGGGCTTCGTGGGTCCTGCGCACTAAGTGGCCGGTCCCCAAGTGCCTCCCTCTCCAGGGCCCGGCGAGAGGGCCAGGCGGAACCGGGCACTGGGGGGAAACGGGGGCTGCTCCCGCATCCGTGGCCGTCTGCGCCTTCGCTGGGGCGTCTTTGAAGGCCGCGTTCCAAGGGCCCGGAAGAAGGCCGGGGCGGAAGGCCGGAGGCCCGCGGATCTAGGGAACCCTGGGTTTCGTTAGCTTTCTTCCCCACAGGGATTCTAAACCCTCCTTCCACAGCTCTACCAGCCCGACCCACTGCTTCTAGTTATACATTCCCACGTGATCTAGCCTTTCACACGCCACGCATCCTGCTGGCCTCTACGCTTCCCAGTAATCCCCTTCTTAAGGGCCGGGCCACAAGACTCCCTACCTCCAACCCTGCTTTCTGCCTCCCCTGCCGCCCCACCCCCGCCTCGCTTCCTACAGCCCCTTGCACAAATCCTCACGTGCCCTCAGTTCCCGCCTCCCCGTGGCTTGCCCCACACTCTGCCCCGCTCCTCCCTCCCGCTGCCGCCTTTAACGTTTCCTTCTCCAGCTCAGCCTCCAGGCACCCACATTTCCCTTATTCGATTTCCTCCACCACCACCCCCTGCAGCCCCTCCTTAAATCCTGCGCCCCCTCTTACTTGGGGCTCAGACCCAGCTCTCTACCTTTCTCAGAGCCCTTCCTAGCTACGGCCCTTCCAGCACCTTCTCCCCTCCCAAGTCCCCACTTGTGATTCTGTCCCCAGGAAATACCCTCAGGTATCTCCACATTCCCCTTCTTTCCTTGTGGTTTGACCTCGCACTCAGCCCACTCCACTCCTCTCAGCCATTAGCACACCTTTCCTTCTCTAGACACACCTCCGTCTCCATCTCTTGACTCAACACCCAGGCTCCCCATTAAGTCGCTTTGCACCCCTATTTTAGCCTACCCTCAATGTGGACTCACTCTCTTTAGCGCCCCCTACGGGCTGTAGCCTGAAGCCACGGCTCAGGCCCTCCCTTCCCAGGCCGCAGCAGCTCAGCCCCGGGTTTGGATGCCTTTTCGCTCCGCAGGGTATGTTCGTGCTGGGCCTGCCCTACGCCATCCTGCACGGCGGCTACCTGGGGTTGTTCCTCATCATCTTCGCGGCCGTGGTGTGCTGCTACACCGGCAAGATCCTCATCGCCTGCCTGTACGAGGAGAACGAGGACGGCGAGGTGGTGCGCGTGCGGGACTCGTACGTGGCCATCGCCAACGCGTGCTGCGCTCCCCGCTTCCCCACGCTGGGCGGGCGCGTGGTGAACGTGGCGCAGATCATCGAGCTGGTGATGACTTGTATCCTGTACGTGGTGGTGAGCGGCAACCTCATGTACAACAGCTTCCCGGGGCTGCCCGTGTCTCAGAAGTCCTGGTCCATCATCGCCACGGCCTTGCTGCTGCCCTGCGCCTTCCTTAAGAACCTGAAGGCCGTTTCCAAGTTCAGCCTGCTGTGCACGCTGGCCCACTTCGTCATCAACATCCTGGTCATCGCCTACTGCCTGTCGCGGGCGCGCGACTGGGCCTGGGAGAAGGTCAAGTTCTACATCGACGTCAAGAAGTTTCCCATCTCCATCGGCATCATCGTGTTCAGCTACACGTCGCAGATCTTCCTGCCTTCGCTGGAGGGCAACATGCAGCAGCCCAGCGAGTTCCACTGCATGATGAACTGGACGCACATCGCCGCCTGCGTGCTCAAGGGCCTCTTCGCGCTCGTCGCCTACCTCACCTGGGCCGACGAGACCAAGGAGGTCATCACGGACAACCTGCCCGGTTCCATCCGCGCCGTGGTCAACATCTTCCTGGTGGCCAAGGCGCTGCTGTCCTACCCGCTGCCCTTCTTCGCTGCCGTCGAGGTGCTGGAGAAGTCGCTCTTCCAGGAAGGCAGCCGCGCCTTCTTCCCCGCCTGCTACGGCGGCGACGGCCGCCTCAAGTCGTGGGGGCTGACGCTGCGCTGCGCGCTGGTGGTCTTCACGCTGCTCATGGCCATCTACGTGCCGCACTTCGCGCTGCTCATGGGCCTCACGGGCAGCCTCACCGGCGCCGGCCTCTGCTTCCTGCTGCCCAGCCTTTTCCACCTGCGCCTGCTCTGGCGCAAGCTGTTGTGGCACCAAGTCTTCTTCGACGTCGCCATCTTCGTCATCGGCGGCATCTGCAGCGTGTCCGGCTTCGTGCACTCGCTCGAGGGCCTCATCGAGGCCTACGGAACCAACGCGGAGGACTAGGCGGCCGGGGCGAGCTCCCGCGCTCCTCCCCCTCCCTGCCCCCCGCTCCCCCCGCCGCCCCGGGCGCCCTGCCGCCGCGCTTGGGAAGCCAAGCTTTCCACATCTCCGGTTCCTAGTCTCTGATTATTGGGGATGGGGGGTGGGAGGGGATAGGGATCCACAATCCATCGCGTCTGCGTTTCTGTCGTCCTTTCTTTTCCACAACACCCAGGTGTCGGGGGAGGCGGGGGCTCCTTTGTGGGCCGGGTTATCTGTCCTTCCAGGAGGGGCCCCATACCTAGGCCCCTGTCACCCAGGGGGGGTGGGAAGGGAGGGAGAGGGGAGCAGCTCGCAGGCGCAGAAACTTGACCTTAGCGGGACATTTCACATCCATCCAGTGCTCGGAATCTGCAGCGTCCAGCCATTTCCAGCAAGAGCGCTTCCCATTCCGGAGACATTTCAACCCTGCGGCGGGCAAGGCTGGCCGGGAAGCCCGTTCCGGGTGGGCGATTCCCGTCGGAGGAGCGGGAGGCGAGCCGCGGCGGCGGGGTTGGCTTGCCTGCGGGTTTCCAGGAATCCAAACTCATCTTGTGGAACTGTTCTCCTGTGCGTGTGGTGTGCTCGTGGTGAATACGATGAAATGTATATCAGAAAAAAAAAATCTATCTCTAATTTAGAGTGCGGCGCATAATTATATCCGCAAATAAAGAAGAAACAATGGTGCCCGCGGTTCTGCGTTTTACACCCGCGGGGATCCCAGCGCTGGGCGGGCGGCCTGGTGAAGCAGGTGGGGGTGATGAAGCAGCTGCAGTGACAGGGTCGCGGGAGAGCTCCAAGGAGAGGGAAGGGTGGTGGGTCCGCACCAAGGGAGGCCCTGCAGGTGCTGGGGGCGGGGGGGGGGGGCCACGCAGTGGGAAGGAGCGCGTTTCCCTGCCGCCTCCAGTCTCCGCCCCTCAGCCGCCAGGACAAGGTTTGTTTCCATCTCTCCCCAGGGCGGGATCCATCCGAGAATTTGGTGGAGGCTCTCAACCTCTGATTAAAAACAAAGGTTTATTGATGTACAAAGCCCTCCACGTCGTCCAGTGAATGCTGATAGACAGCCCATCTTAACTGCGACTGTGCCAGGTTCCAGGAGGCGCAAACCCAGCCCTGACCTCCTGGAGTTTGCAGTTGAGCAGAGAGGCGGCGATCAACAAGGACACGCAGAAACTCCCAGCATGACTGCCTGGGCTGGAAGGCATCTCACCCAGAGAACACCCCTCCCCCCCCCCCACCCCCACCCCAAGTCCAAGCTTAGGTTCACACCGCCACAGTGAAGAAATCTGGCTTTTTAGAATCAGCAGCCCTGAGCCATTTGGGCCCCCGTCTCCCCTTTCCTTGCCCAGCCCGTTGAGCGTGCGTTTGCTTGAATCACCCAGTCCCTTTTCGTGCAGATCCTATTCCAGGGGCAGCGCTGGCACTGCCTCCAGCACAGCCAGTTCCGGGATGGCTGGGAAGGGTCGCGGTTAGACTTTCCAGATGGGCTCTGGGAGCGCGGGCAGGCGGGCAGTTCCCCGGGTCCTCTCTCGGGAGAGTCTTGGTCTCCAGCAGCACCGCGGCGGGGGGCCCGTTTGGACCGATTTCTCCAGGAGCAGTCAGTACGGGGAGCACCGGGAGGGAGACTGCCTAAACACCCGTCCGCTTCTCCCTGCGGGCTGCGACCGGGTGGGTGTGTGTAGGTGTGAGAGAGAGCACGCCCATCCAAAGACACGCGCGAGGGGTGAGGGGAAGGCTGTGCGTACTTGCCTCTTGTGAGAACTTTGGTGAGCGTCTGTGCGTGCCTCTGTGTGCAGAGCACCCGTGCGCGTGTACCTGTGATCGTGGTTCTGCAGCCAGCGAATGGGAGTGGGGCGGAAGGGAGATAAGATCCGGATCCCTCGGCCACTCTCTGCTTCTGACGACTTAACGGGCCATTTGAGATGACTGCTGTCACCCCCTAACGCCCTATTGTCACTATTGCCGCGCGTTCGGGATTCGGAGCTGGCCAGAGGATGCTCAGTTTCCAGGCGCCCGCCCTCCCCCCCCCCCCCCCGCTTCATTGTCTCCCAGTCCTGGAGAGCCAGCTGACTGTGCCTCCCCGCCGCCCCACCTCCCCCTGCTCCTCTGCGGGGCCGCGGACCCTGGGGTGCGCTCTGCGGTGTGTAGCCTTCCGAGAAAGCCCGGACTTCTGCGTTGGAAAGAAAGGTGGGAACGCCACGCTGCACCAGCTCGGTCCTTCCTGTCTTTAAAAGGACAAATGAGACGCCAGGTGACTCTGCACAGCGGCTGCCACATCCGCAGGCTCGCCCAGCTCCACTCCACCTTATCCTGGCTCCCGGCTTTGTGCTCAGCTAGCAGGAGCCCGCGCATCCCCCGCGCGGTCCCCAGGGTAGGCGCCGCAGAGCCAGCCTCCCAGCGTCCTAAGGGAAGGCCCGCACCCTCTTCCATAAGAGACCCATCCGCAGACTTGCTCTCAGGCAACACCCAAGTGTGTGGGTGGAAGTTAGTCGGCAGTGAGCTCAAGGATAGGCCAGGCACGATTCATCAGTATCATTTCCTTCCCAAATACTTAGGATCAGCAACCGTGACTTTCAGATAGGGCAGTGCCCCAGCAGCGCTATCTTAAGTCACATGGAGGCCGAAGGGAATATCAGCAATACCAATCTTGTATTTATTTCAAATTTCATGATTTTGTTCGTCGTGTTATTTTGAAAAATCATAGTTCACTTTGGCTTTTAATCTTTTTTTAAGACACATTGCACAGAATGTTATCTTGCTTATTGAATTTTTTGCACCCCCTTGAATTTTGCTCTCTAAGCAAATGCCTCTCTTGCCTCATCCTAATCCCAGCCCTGGGTGTGAGGTAAGGTTTGGGAGATGAACTCTACTCCCTACAGGTTTGGATTGAGTATTTTCCAGGGTCTGGCTACCAGGAATTCCACAGTGATGCGGTGGACACCTCCTCTGCAAGTTGTGGGGTCCAGAAGGGCCAGGTGAGGAGGGGCCTCTGGCCAGGGACACCCAGCAGGATGGCCTGGCAGTGCTGAGAGCCCAGCCAAATGGGGTGAGGTGGGGGTGGGCCTGGGAGGAGTCCTACACTTCCAGCATCTCCCAGAAACCCTCCAGGGCTAGGCTGGAAACAGGGTGAAGAGACTGAGGATTCTGCAGAGGGAATGATAAACGGGGGAAGGGAGAGCACCATGAAAGGAACTATTAGTATTACCTAGTACTTAGTACAAGTGCTGGCAGGAACACACAGGATTTATTAATTAAATATTTATTGAGCACACTATAGGCCACGCACATTGGGCTAAGAACTACTCTAGGCCCCAGGGTGCAGCAGTAAAGAAGACAGACAAGGTGTCTGTTGATCTTGACTGAGCTGTTTTCCCAAGACCAGATTAATCTAAGGGCTGGAGGTCACGTGTAAGGGGACGGATCCTCAAGATCTCAGAGCTGCCTGAGTCCTCGTGAAATTCTTGAAGAGGCTGCTGACCTCCCAGACTTTTACCTGTTTCTCTGTTTTAGGCTTTTGTCATTTTAGCGGATGTCTCAGCTGGAGCAAAGACCTTATGCTGAGGGCTGTGTGGAGGACACTTGGAGTTACAGGGCCTTGTAACTCCACGCTTATGATCTATTTTCTTCTAGTCATTTCCACAGGCAAATAATCACAGCCATAGATTCTGTCTAGTGCTACATTGTGCAACAGAGTAGCCACTAGATGCATATAGTTATTTAAATGTAAATGTAAATAAAATAAAGTGAAAAATTCAGTCCCTCATTTGCATTACTCACATTTCAAGTGCTCAATAGCCACATGTGGTTAGTGGCTACTGCATTAGACAACGCAGGTTGTGGAATATTTCCATCAAGGCAGAAAGTACCAGGTGGACAGCTTTGATCTAGTGTATCAGTCAGTTTTCTGCAGCAATAATGCTGCATAGAAACCTCAGAATTTCAGAATAAACTCTTCTTGTTCATGGGTCTGTGGGATGGCTCAGCTTTAGGTTGCATGTCAGCTGGACTTGGCTCCAGGATGCAGTTTGGGTTCAGGTCCTATCCATGTGTCTCTCATCCTCTTTAGACTTCAGACATGCTCTTCTCATGACTAATAGCAGGAGCGCAAGAGGGCAGTCTAAACTACACAAACACATTTAAGGACTTTGCTTGAATTACATTAGGTTAACAGTCCATTGGCTAAAAGCAAGTCACATGGTCAAGACTAATATCAATGTGTACAATGAGACGCCCTACAAAGTCACATGGCTGATGGTATGGATGTATAATCCTATTATACAGGAGGGAAGAACTGGGAATAATAATCCAGTCTACCTCACTCATACACAGCGCTTAATTTTTTCTGAAAAGGTTATACATTTACATGGTTAAAAATCAAATGTATCAAAAAGCATGGAGTGAAAAAGTCTCTCACATCTGACTTACCCACCTCATCCCCCCTTCACAGATAAATCCTTTTATTAGTTTCTTATCTACCTGCATGAAAATACAAGCAAAAACATATGAATTTGTATCCCCCTTTGTTCTGAAAGGGAATTTATTATACACTATACTGCCTTTACTTATTTCTTTAAAAATATATCCTGGCCCTAGCTGATTTGGCTCAGTAGATAGTGTCGGCCTGCAGATTGAGGGGTCTCGGGTTCAATTCCAGTCAAGGGCACATGCCTAGGTTGTGAGCTCAATCCCTAGTGTGGAATCAATACAAAATGTATTAAAAATATATAAATATCTTGGTGATTTTCCCATATTAGTATACATATAGTTCTCCTTTTTTATAGTTTTATTTATTTAAAATATATTTTTATTGATTTGTGGAGAGGAAAGGAGAGGGAGAGAGATAGAAGCATCAATGATGAGAGAGAATAACTGATCAGCTGCCTCTTGCATGCCCCACGGTGGGGGGGGGGGGATCAAGCCCACAACCCGGGCATATGGCCTGACTAGGAATCAAATGGTGACCTTCTGGTTCATAGGTTGATGCTCAACCACTAAGCAACACCAGCTGGGCCATACATAGATATAGTTTTTAAACTTACATTCATTTATGCTTACTGGCCTCTGTGTTCTGCTTGTCCCTGCTCTCTTAGCTTAATGATGGGTACCTTCAGATGTCTGAAACAATGGGTTGTGTTGGAAGGCAGCACTTTTAATCTGATTTTGTCAAATCTGGCCTAGAAGTGTTCGTAGAGGTTCTTGAGAAAGTTTTGGGGTCTTATCACCTGCTAAGGATGTTTATTCACTTTTAAAAAGAATTAACTTGCTTTTTACCTCTCAAAGTCTTTTTGTGTGTATGTTTTTGTTTTTTATCTCTCAAAGTTAAGAGTCCCAGAGCTAGGAGGGTAGAGTGAAGGCGCTGCTCTAATTTTTGTGTTCCCCCTAGCTGGGAGAAAGGGGAAAGGAGGTGGGGGTGAGTGTGCCCAGTCTTTCTAGGGCTAAAACTTGGGGGCTGATGTTTCCACATCACCTCCACTCCCATCTCCATTGGCCAGAACTCATGATCACATCAAGCAAAATGACAGCGGGGGGAAGTTATGCCAATAAATGGAAGAAAGAGATGATATAAGTTGAGAAACAACTAACAGTACTTTTCTTAGTGTTTGAGGTCTCCAGTTAGAGAGCACAGTCTTTGGGAGTTAATAAATACATAAAGCTATTTTAAAACCTTATACTGTATTACAAAATATAACATAACTGCATAAAAGTGCACAAATCATAAATGGATAGCTTGAATTTTCACAAATTGAACATGCCTGCGTAGCGAGCTCTCTGGTCAAGAAATTGAACAGTCAGTGACTCCGAGTTTGCGTTTCCTTGACTGAGAGGCTGAGGGCGACGTAACCACGTGGAGGCGGAACCAAGGGCTGTTGAAGGTGAGTTACCCGCGGAATTGGGGCGTGGCTAGGCGAGAAGGCGGGGCCTCCTGGAGACCAGGAGGGGCGGGGCTTGGTGGCGCTGCGCATTGGGGCGCGGCTTATTGGCCCAGAGGCCCGGCTAGAGCGAAGGGGCGTGGTGAGGTCGGATATTAAGACGAGGTTAAGCAACTGCAGGACTTGACCGCCAGGATGGTCGGGCCCCAGCGATCCCGAAGGTGGCCTGGGCCACGAGGGGCGAGCCAGGTGAAGAAGGTCGCCGGCCTCAGCGAGGAGGTGAGGTTTGGAAGTTCTTTAGGACCCGAGCCGCGCGGCGTTACGCGCCGGGGCGGGGCTTCGCGCCGTCGGGGCGGACGCTGCGGCGAGGGGCGGAGCCAGCGCGCGCGGTGCAAGATGGCGGCGTCCGGGACCGCTGGGCCGGCGGGGAACGTGTTCCCGTTCCGGGACGCCCGCGCCACTCCAGATCCAGTGCTGGAGGCCGGCCCGGTGACCCTAGGGCCCCTGCCGGTGCCCCTGGTGCTGGACAACGGGTCGTTCCAGGTCCGTGCCGGCTGGGCGTGCCCCGGGCCGGATGCAGGCCTGGAGCCGCGCCTCCAGTTCCGCGCCGTGTGCGCTCGCGGGCGGGGCGCGGCTCGGGGCGGGGCGGGTCCCCAGGTGGGCAACGCGCTGGGCAGCCTGGAGCCGCTGCGCTGGATGCTGCGCTCGCCCTTCGACCGCAACGTGCCGGTCAACCTGGAGCTGCAGGAGCTGCTGTTTGACTACTGCTTCCAGCACCTGGGTGTCTCCTCGCAGGTGAGCCTCTGGGGGAGAGAGGGCGGGCGGGAAGGGAGGTGCGCTGGGCTTGAGCGGGAGGGATGAGGTCGTGTCTCCCGCTCACTCTGCCCTCAGAGAAATAACAGCCACTCCCGTGGCGCTGATGGTTATTTAGTCATTCATTCATTTAGTCGCTCCTTCAGCTGCGAAGCGCCTAACGTGTGTAAGCCGTAGGCGCTTGGGATACAGCATGAACAGAACCATACCCCTTTTCTCTTGGAGCATACATTCGGACATATTGCTCCTTTGTTAATAAATTCATTTATTAACTAATATGCATTGAGCGCTTACTCTGTCAGGCACTTTTCTAGGCGTTTGGAATACATCTGTGAATGTAACACAAAACCTGAGCTTATGAAACTAGTATGGAAAGACATTCTAGTATGGAAAGACAGACAATAAGTAGAATTAAGTAGTAGATGCTATGGCATGATAGAAGGAAAGGAGAGGGTTATATATATATTTTTTCAATAAGAAGGCAAGGGTACAACCCAGGAAAAAGGTGATGTTCGAGCCAGGACTTGAAGGAGGTTATTGAGGGAGCAAGCCACGTGAGTATCTGAGGGAATAGTGTTACAGACGGAGGAAACCACCAGTGGAAAGGCCCTGGGGCAGAAGGATGCCCTAATCCTAACTGCAGGGCAGCCGGCGTGAGGGCGGGGCGGTAGTAAGTGGAAGAGGAATTCACACACCTAGGTAATACTAAGTGAACTGAGGAGCCTTGGTGTTGAGCAGAGGAGGGACATGACTGATGTTCCAGAAGGGTCGCTGGAGCTGCCGTATGGAAAATGGACTGGCATGGGTCACAGATAGAAATAGGGAGACCAGTGAGGAGGCTGTTGCAATCACCCAGGTGAGAGGTGATGGTGACTTATCCGAGGGAGGTAGCAGGGAATGGGGGAGATGTGGTAAGAAGTGGTTGGACTCTGGAGCTATTTTGAAGATAGAGCCTTTATGATTCCCTGAGAGTTTGGAAGGGGTTTGACTTAATAACCTTAAATTGACCCTGCGTTCATATTTTCCAAAACCACTTCCCATAGAGATGAGAGGAATGTTTTACAGTTGCTTCTGATTAGGTTTTTGATTGGAGACCAAAAGCAAATTCAGCCCTTGCAATAGGATTTTGGTTTCTTTTATGCTTTAAGAAGAGTATTCTTGTTTCACCCATCTATTTGTTCTTTTGTTTCAAAGTAGGGCTGTGTTGATCATCCCATCGTTCTGACAGAAGCGGTGTGCAACCCACTGTATTCACGACAAATGATGGCTGAGCTCCTTTTTGAGTGCTACGGGATTCCCAAGGTTGCCTACGGAATAGACAGCCTGTTCAGCTTCTACCACAATAAGCCAAAGACCTTGATTTCCAGTGGGCTCATCATTTCATCTGGATACCAGTGCACACATATTTTACCCGTCTTAGAAGGGAGGTGAGTTGCACTTGCAGCATTTGAGTCCTCTTTTGAGAAGCATTCAGGAAACGTTTATTGGGTGCCTGCTTTAAAGGTGGAGTTGAAAGAGCAGGTACCGGACCATGAACTGGCCCCCGGGCTTAGCTCTGACCTATCTCACTTTGTGACTGTGGGTAAGTCACTTCACCTTACATTCTTTGTGCCCTCTTGGAAGGAGTTGAAGTGGACCCGAGGTCCAAATCCACAATTCTAGAATTTTATAATTCTGACTTATGGTAAGACAGCTAACACAGTACCTGCAGGTACTAGGAGCTCAAAAAAAAAATGTTTGAATAAATGATTTGAATAAACTTAATTTAAACTGTCTTTGTGTTCTGGAGTCACTTTCTTATTAAGATAGTATGATTTTTATTTAAAGCTCTTTAATCACCATAGTTTAGACCTTTTTCACATACAGTGCCTGACACATAATAGGAACTTATTAAATGTTTTTGAGTTGAATAAAAAGTGAGGGTAGTTTCTGTCATGTCTAAAATCTGTTCTCATTTTATAGTTGGGCTTTTGTTGTCTGTTGAGAGACTAGACCAGCATCATGCTCTCCTGAGAGTTCTCATTGAGTAAAGAGGATGTGTAAGAAAAGAGTCCTGGCTTTGCCCTAGCCCTGTGGTCGGCAAACTGCGGCTCGCGAGCCACATGCGGCTCTTTGGCCCCTTGAGTGTGGCTCTTCCACAAAATGCCACGGCCTGGGCGAGTCTATTTTGAAGAAGTGGCGTTAGAAGAAGTTTAAGTTTAAAAAATTTGGCTCAAAAGAAATTTCAATCATTGTACTGTTGATATTTGGCTCTGTTGACTAATGAGTTAGCCGACCACTGCCCTAGCCAGTTTGGCTCAGTGTGGGCCTGCGGACTGAAGGGTCCCGGGTTCGATTCTGGTCAAGGGCATATGTCTGGGTTGTGGTCTTGATCCCCAATAGGGGGTGTGCAGGAGGCAGCTAATCAATGATTCTCTCTCATCATTGATGTTTCTATCTCTCTTTCCTTCTCCCTTCCTCTCTGAAATCAATAAAAATAAATTAAAAAAAAGAGTTCTAGCTTTGGAGTTGAATGCCTGGTTTGTAGTCCTGCTAAGGATGAGGTACCTAGCCTCTTCACTTAGTTTCCTAACATGGAAAATGGGAAAAATTGATTGCTCAGGGTTTTCCTGAGGATGAAATGAGATAATGTAGATGATGACACTTTGTAAATTATAAAGCACTATGAACATTTAAGTTAAAACAAATGTTGTGGAATACATTGAGCCCTAGAGTAGGAATTTTAATAAAAATTAATGAAGAAAAAAGTAATTCTTAGACATTACCAAACACTTCAGTGCAGAGTTGTCTACATTATGTAAAACAGTATGCAGAAATTAAAGATGATATTGTTATTTTTATCTTGTATTGAGAGAAAATTATTTTACCTGAAGGCTAAGGAATGATCAGATTGGAGTATATCCGGTTCTATGCTGGCCTCTGCTGGTGAGGTGTGATATAGCAGCGACATATCAATATAGAGCAACTTCCTAGTGCTGTTACTTTCTCACTTTAAGAACACAAAGTTACTCTGGTTCTCTTTCCCTTCGGTTCATGTGAAAGGGACCTGGTAGTCTTAGGGAGTTACACTAAGCCAATATACCTGGGGTTACTTAATGTGTTTGTGTCAGTAGAAGTGGAGTGTTTGGGGAAGGGAGTCTCAAAAGTCTGGCTTATACTGCAGTTACCTGGGAAGCTTGTTAAAATGCAAATTCCCAGAGCAAATGAGTCCTGAGAATGGGTGCATTTAACATTTCCTCAGCTAATTCTAGGATACTTGGTTCCAGGACCACAGTTTGAGAAATGGATGGTGGGTCTGACTTCAGAGTACATGTTCTTCCTTGAACCTGGTTTCCTTCTGAAACTCTTGCCAGAAGTTAGATGGGCACATGTCTGTCTGGGTATGGACTAGGAAGTCTGCACTGGTTAAGAGGTTGGACCAAGGGAACTTGAAAGTCCCTTCCAGCTAAGGTTTTATGTTCTCCCGGCTGGTCTGTTTCTTCCTCCTTCATCTACATTAAATTATCCTTTCTCCCCAAAGGTGCTCCATATTCTCTTTCATGCTGCCAAGAATAAGTGCTGTTGCTCTGGCCGGTGTGGCTCAGTTGGTCGGATGTCATCACTTGCACTGAAAGGTTGCCGGTTGGATTCCCAGTCAGGGCACATGCCTGGGTTTCGGGCTCCATTCCCGGTAGGGGGCATATAGGAGGCAACCAAACGGTGCTTTTCTCTCTCTCTCTCTCTCCCTCTTTCTCTAAAAATCAACAAACTATTCTTAAAAAAAAAAAAGTGTTGTTTTCCATTTCTTGGTTGTAGGTTAGATGCTAAAAATTGCAAACGCATCAATCTGGGAGGAAGCCAAGCAGCTGGCTACCTCCAGCGTCTCCTGCAGCTGAAGTATCCTGGGCACCTGGCAGCTATCACACTCAGCCGCATGGAGGAGATCCTGCATGAGCACAGCTACATCGCTGAGGATTATGTGGAAGGTAAGGAAGAGGTTGGTTGCTTGCAGCTTTTGGATGTTGGCTTTGGGGGCGTTCCTTAAATTGTTTCCAGGATAACTCTTTTGCTCATTTTTTTTACTCATTACTTTTTAGCATCCCCTTTCCCTTTTGATATTTACTTTCATAAACTCTTTAGTTAACTGATAACTTACATATGTAGGTTATTTTCAAAATTGTTTTGGCTATTCTAGTTTTTTGCCTTTTCATATAAATGTTAGGATCAGCTTATCCATCCATATCTACCGAAAAGTTCTGTTAGGATTTTGATGGAAAGTACATTAAATCTACAGATAAGATTGGATATAAAACAACATTCTAAATATAAATGCAGAAATAATATTAAATCCATTGGAAAGAATTGACATTTTTTATTATGTTGAATCTTCAGTTGATAAACATAGTATGTCTTTCCATTTACTTATATCTTTTTTGAAAATATATTTTTATTGATTTTAGAGAGGAAGGGAGAGGGAGAGAGAGAAATATCAGTGATGAGAGAGAATCATTGATTGGCTGCCTTCTGCACGCCCCACACTGGGGATCGAGCCTGCAACTCGGGCATGTGCTCTGACAGAGAATCAAACCGTGCCCTCCAATTTCTCAAACTGTGGTCCTGGAACCAAGTATCCTGCTGGGCCATTTATGTATATCTTTATTGATTTTTTTCATCAGCATTTTTGTAGTTTTCAGCATATAGGTCCTGTACATGTTTTATTATATTTATGCCTAAGTATTTATTTCTTTGTTGTTTTTCCTTTCTGTTTCCAAATGCTTGTTGCTAGTGTATAGAAATAACAATTCATTTTTCTGTGTTGACCTTGTATCCTGTGACCTTACTAAGCTAAGTTTTAGTTTTTTGTAGATTCCTTGAGAATTTCTACATGTAGACATGTCATCTGTGAATAGTTTTATTCCTTTCCATTTTAGTTGCCTTTTTTAAAAATTATTATTTTTTTAATCTTTATTGTTGAAAGCATTACATAAGTCCCCTTCTCCCCTATTGACCTCTTCCAGCCTGTCCCGCTTCCCACCCCAGGCCCTCACCACCCCATTTTCTGTGTCCACAGGTTATGCATATATGCATACAAGTTCATAGGTTGATCTCTTCCTACCCACCCTCCACTGCCTTCCCTCTGAGGTTTAATAGTCTGTTCCATCCTTCTGTATCTCTGGTTCTATTTTTGTTCATCAGTTTATTTTGTTTATTAGAGTTCACATGAGTGAGATCATGTGATACTTATCTTTCTCTGATTGCCATAATACTCTCTAGGTCCATCCATGCTGTTGCAAATGGTAAGCGTTTTTTTTTTTTTTTTTTTTTTTTTTACTGTAGAATGTGGAAATGTTAGTATGCTAGAGGCTCCTTTCTCTTTCCTCCTTTGTGCTGGAGTTGTCTTATGTAATCATTCACAACATTGGGAACTCGTCAGACAGCGTGTGGTTTTTACTTTTAATTGTCAAACATTTTGAACTAAAGAAGAGGTTTGTCTGTTACATTTAACCAGATTTTCATCATTTCCATTGCTCTTCGTTCATTCCTGGTATTCCAGTTTTCCTTCTGGTATCATTTCAGTCTGAAGACCTTTACTTAGCAATTATTTTAGAGGAGGTCTGTTGGCATTATGTCCAGTTTTATGGCTGCATTTTGTTGATTGGATAGTTCAGAGATTGTATGGCGTGTGCTCTTTATCTTACACAGACCTAGAATTCTGGTATTGTCTGTCAATTTCTGTGCTAGTAGTGTTGCTATTTCTTAACTTTCAAATTTATTTATTTGAAGAATTGCAGAAATGGCGGTGCCCTGACTATTACGAAAACAATGTGCACAAGATGCAGCTCCCGTTTTCCAGCAAACTCCTCGGCAGCACTCTGACCGCTGAGGAGAAGCAGGAAAGGCGGCAGCAGCAGCTGCGGCGGCTGCAGGAGCTGAACGCCCGGCGGCGGGAGGAGAAGCTGCAGCTTGATCAGGAGCGGCTGGACAGACTGCAGTACGTGCAGGTAACGGAAGATCCCAGATAGGCCCCTGGCCTTACTCAGCAAATGTTCCTCCTGTATATTCTTCCTTACCCACAAAATGCATTGACTAAGTTGCCCTTGGGGTCACAAAGGAGTCTAGGATCATCAGTATAGAGGATGGTATAGCAGCAGGTATTTTTGAAATAGCTGTGAACTCTGGCTTTGTTGATTTATGTCAGCCTTATAATCTCCTTTATTTTATTTTTTAATTTTTTAATGTTAGTGTAGCACACACGCTGCAAAGTGCACAAATCTGAAGTTTGCAGCTCATGCATTTTCACAACGTGAAACACACTGTGTGTCTGCTCTCCAGATCCAGAAATAGAGCATTACCAGCATCCCAGCAGTCTCTCTCCTCCTGCCTACTCTTAGTAACCTTCCCACTTCTCCCCACCCAAAAGATGACAACGTTTCTGATGTCTGTCACCATAGGTTAGTTTTGCCTGGTCAGGTAGCGCTGAAACCATGATGCCATGGCAGCCTAGGGACAGCTGGGGAGGACAGCTGTGGGAAACTTTGGGGGAGATGTGGTTTTGTGGTGGGGTGGGCTGAGGAGCTCTAGGAGCCCTGTCCTGCTGTAGTTCTCTGATTGGCTCTAAGCTACTTCTCTTCCCTTCCTGTTTGTGGTTGCACTGATGAGGATGAATGGTGACTGCTCTGGTTTCAGGAACTTCTAGAGGATGGCCAGATGGATCAATTTCACAAAGCTCTGATGGAGCTGAACATGGACTCCCCAGAAGAGCTGCAGTCCTACATACACAAGCTCAGTTCGGCTGTGGAGCAAGCTAAGCAGAAAATCCTCCAATCCGAAGTCACCCTCGAGGTGGATGTGGTGGACAGCAAGCCTGAGGTACTGAGTGTTTTGGGGAGGGGGGTCATTTAGAGATAGTAGACCTTCCTGAGTGTGGGAGGAGTGTCTTGAGAAGGCTGATATAAAAGGGGCTGTGACCAGACTTTGGGAAAAGAGAGCTGGTGTGGTGAGTGACGTCCACAGGTACACTGGCAGGGCAATGATAGCACTAACCTGTACCAACTGAAGTTCTGACCCAAGGGATTTCACCCTGTAGACCTCTGGCTCCCCAGGGATGGGGAAGTGTGTGTGTAGAGTAGGAAGAACATTCACACACCACTTGTGTGGTTCTGTCTTAAACCTAAACCTGCTCCTGTGATGGTTCTTTGGCAGTTAGTCATACATTCCCTTTAGCTTTCTTCATTGCTTTATTAAGTATACTAGAGGCCCGATGCACAAAATTCGTGCAAGAGTAGACCTTCCTTTCCCTGGCTGCCGACACTGGCTTCCCTCTGGCACCCGGGATCCAGGCTTCCCTCTGGCCGCCAGGAGGCACCCTGAACTTGGGCTTCCCTTGCAGCCCTGGCTTTGTCCGGAAGGTCGTCTGGAAGGTCGTCCGGAAGGACATCCAGTCTAATTAGTATATTATGCTTTTATTATTATGGATTGTGGTTGATCTTTCACTTACCTCCTTTCCATCTTGATGTTTGCTAAGGACAGGGATCATGCTGCATACATAGTGGATGCATTTTTTACAGCAAATAGTGGGCATGCTCAGTAAAATGTTTTTGGGTAAATTAAACATCAGCCTTTTGCTACTAAAAACTAAGTCTTGAATAAGCTCTTTGATCTCTTCTCTCCCTCCCTTCCCCCCCCCCCTCTCCTTTTTGTTTCCCTGCCAGTGGACTATTAATAAGTGTTGATGTGGCCAAGGGGGCAGGGCTGAGGTAGGACCCTGGGTAATCCAAATGCTGTGGGCCCTGTGTGGTGAAGGGGCTGCCTGCAGGTCACACCACAGCTGGAGGTTGCTGGTTGCCTCTCCTATCTTTAGAGCTGGAAAAAAGTAAGTGTACTTATTGTTCCTGAATCTGTCATCTCTAGAGTTCTAAACAGAGGAACTTGTGACACTTCGGGGGCAGAAGTAACCAGTCCTACTATTTTTAAAAAATAATTCTTTAAATCTAAACCCTGTACTTAGAAACAGTGCTGTAGGAAAATCCAGTTTGATGCTGGGTGTAATGTGCTTACCAGAGACTTCAGAGCTTTTTCGCTCAGCATGAAAGTAGCTTTCGCAGTGACCATCTCATAGCTGGAGGCTCTCTCAGTTCCTGCTTTCACCTCGCATTCTCTACCTCTCTCTGCCGGGCTGTTGACTGTACAAGGACAGCCCCTGATCCTGAGCATGCCCATTTGATAGAGCAGATCCTGAGTCAGGTGTCCTAGGTACAGCTTATGGCTCACTGAGATCTCAGCTAGAAGGGACCTTTCCTACCATCTAACTTGCACACAGCATCCCAGATCAGCTTTGGTGGAACCAACTAGTTTGCTTCTCCCAGTTGTCAGATCTGTGTTTCAGTTTGAGCTCTTGTTTACTGGGATCCAGAACCAAGTTGTCTTTGTTGTTTACTCATCCATATTTAGTTTTTATTATGTTTAACATGTCACCAGGACATCAGCATCCTTACACCAGAAATGTGCACTAAGCCAGTGGTCCGCGGACTGAGGTCTGAAAAGTCGGCGACCACTGCACTAAGCCACCGGCAGGTTTAAAAGGAAAACAAACAACTTTGAAGATGTGATTCCTGAGCAGTTGGGAAACTAATTTTTCCTTTCTTTGGTCCCCTTTTCTGCATTAGTTTCATGCCATGATTCAGCCACTCCTTCATTCAATCAATAGATACATGCTGGTTCCTACTTTTTCTGTGACCAGGGGGTACATATTCAAATCTCTCTGGGCTTAGGGAGATTTTGAAATGTCAAACTTCAAAAGATTTCTCTGTATACAACAAACTTGATTAATTGATCTGTCCCCAGAGCTTTAATGGTCGATAGGCATTTATTAAAGGAGATTGTTAGTGACTAGAGTTTATTACTGTAATCTTCCTGGGATAAATTTGGCCATGACTCTGGCTGGCCAGTTCTCCCAGAAAGTATTTGTATATTTTCTAACTATTCACTTAGAATGGAGAGAATAGATTTATGTGGACCAAAGTTCATATTCAAATGCCACCAAGCCGAAACCGGTTTGGCTCAGTGGATAGAGCGTCGGCCTGCGGACTGAAGGGTCCCGGGTTCGATTCCAGTCAGGGGCATGTACCTTGGTTGCGGGCACATCCTCAGTAGGGGGTGTGCAGGAGGCAGCTGGTCGATGTTTCTCTCTCATCTATGTTTCTAGCTCTCTATCCCTCTACCTTCCTCTCTGTAAAAAATCAATAAAATATATTTTTTTAAAAATGCCATCCAAGCACTAATGGCTGAATTGGATTAATACAGCTAAATTTTTTAACTCAGTATTTTCTAAAATCCATTTTTACCTACAGACCAATCCTTTCCTGCCCTTACTATTGTGCAAGTATTCCGAGGAGGATGTTGTGAAGGAGTAGGCTCTGTTAGCATTGCTGATGAAGTATTTAAACCTGCAGGTGCCCACTTTCATGGTTTTAGAGCGCTGTCATTCGTTAGGAAACAAAATGGGCCCAACATAGAAAGTTCCCTTGCCCGACCAGCCACCATCAGAGCTGGCCTCTGCTTGTTCCTGTGCTGTTCCAGGCACCCAGGCTGCATCCTTCCTGCTGTGGTTTGGCAAACTGTCATTCTGTTCAGTTTCAAAAAGAACAGTCATATTTGTATTTCTGAACACCACACAATGCACGTGAAGACCCTGGCAAGCCCGGGAGAGAGAGACGCCAGCCATGCTAGAGAGCTCTCTTCTCTTTTGGATGCTGTTTTCTGTGTAGAAATTATTAGCTTTGTTTTTCTGTGAATCATGTGAATTGGGATTCAATTCACATGATTCACAGAAAGTGTCACAAGTTCTCTTTGCCATTTTTAGTGAAGCTAACAAGTTATCTTATTTTTTAAGGTGCCATGCTTTTGAATATAGCTAGATGAAGATGGGTGATGATATTTTTGTGGTAGCTGAAGAAGCCTTTTGAAACCCAAACATCTCTATTCCAGGGAAAGGAGAGGGTGTAACCCAGGTGCCCACCACTCAGAGCTAGGTGTGGCATGCCAGGAACTGGGGTTGTAGAGGTGGTTAAGGTACAGTTCCTGCCCAGCCGGCATGGCTCAGTGGTGAGCGTTGACCTATGAACCAGGAGGTCATGGTTCGATTCCTGGTCAGGGCACATGCCCTGGTTGTGGGCTCGATCCCCAGTGTAGGGTGTGCAGGAGGCAGCCAATTAGTGATTCTTGCTCATCATTGATTTTTTTTTTTATCTCCCTCTCCCTTCCTCTCTGAAATCAATAAAAATATATATTTTAAAAAAGATACAGTTCCTGCCCTTCTTGGTGCCTTAAAAAAAAAAAAATAGAGCTGTAGAACCATACTTAGTGGACTGTAAAAAAGCTTGTCAGGTGTGGTAGGTGTGTGTGGGAATGCAGATGGAGTTCTAAGAAAAGATTGAGATATTTAAGCTGGGCCCCGAAAGGTGATTTGATTTCCTTAAGCGGCCATGAGGAGGGAAGGACATTTCAGATGGAAAGAACCACATGGGCAGGGAGCATGGCACGTTTGGCATGTAGAATGTGGGAGATGAAGTGAGGAGGCTGGGGCCAGGCTATAAAGGTCTTTACCAATCAGCCTGGATATTATCTCTCATATAGACAAAGCCTTCAAAGTATGTTGAGCAAGGAAGTCATCTGATGAGATTTTATTTTAGGATAATAACTGGAGGCAGTTAGGAAGATGGTTTAGGGAGAGGCAAGGCTGAAGGTGGAACAGAGGATAAAAATGTGTTGTAGTTGACTTGAAATTTGTCTTGGGGGTAGAGGGTGGAGGAGGAGACACTTAAATGTAGGATCTAGTGATCTTGGTGCCAAGTAGAAGCAGAGGTGACAGGAGTGGCAATGACTGATGATAATGGAACACATGACATGTCCAGAACCAGCGCTGAGCTCTTCTGTAACCATCATCTTGATTAATTTTTACTCTTCAACAAGTACTATCATCACTCCCATTTTACAAACAAGGAAAGTGAGACTTAGGGGAGTGAAGAAACTCGCCCAAGGTTGCACAGTTAGAGGTAGTGCAGCTGAGGTTCAGAACAGCCATTGATTCCAGAGACACTGTGATCACACTGAAAGGCAGTGGTTAGAAGATAAAGCCTTCCAGGCTTAAGAAGATAATGAGCTGGGTTTTGAGTTTCTTATTTTTAAAGTTTTTGTGGTACATCATGATTTATAGAATTTCAGCTTAAGGCAGAGCCCAGAATTTGGAGCTAAGAAGTTCTGTTTTAGGCCAACTTTCCACCACTTACTGGTGTGCTGTGGTCATGGGCAAGTTATTAAGCCTCCTGAGCCTCAGTTTCCTCACCCATAAGTGTAGGAATATCTGTAGTGAGGATCATGCCAGGTAGCAGGTGTTTCTGCTCCTGAGTCAGATTCAGTGTTGGCAGAGATGCTCTCACCTTCTTTGCCAAGAGCAAAGTCCTTAGGTTCTCGCCTCCTTAAATTACCTATTTCTAAGCCAGTGCCTCTCATCCTGTTCTCTAGTCCCAGATGAAGAAATATTCCTTGTCCTTTCCAGGGTTTACCCTCCCCTCCCCTCCCCTTAAATATGATATTGGTCAGGATTTAGAATGCATTGTCACCCCTCTCTGAGCCACATATGCCACATGACTTTGTGTGTGTGTGTGTGTGTGTTGGACGAGTGTGGAGGGGCAGTTGGAATGCTAGTTTACATTGTAGTATATGTATATGGATAGGCTAGGCATACTCAGCTGATGGTATTGAGTCTGTTCGAAACCTCCCAAGACACCATCTCTTAAGACAGTCCTTTCTACAACAGCTGTCATTGTTAGAGCATTCTTCCATGGAATACAACAGAATATTTCTTTCTGTAATTCTCCCATTTGAGTCCAGAAGGTGAAACTCACCTGCCTTTCACGTGGCAGCACCACAGGTGGCTGAAGATGTCATCCAGAACCACCCCCACTCCCACCGAGCCCCTTTAACCAGGTCAAAATGAAACGAGTTCTAAATCCTCCATTGGGGATGGTACCAGCATGTCAGGTCACCCAGGTTCACTGTTGAAGAGAAAAGCCTGTTCTGCTGGATTCCACAGACAGGAAGCATTCCCCCACCCGGGAGCTTTCAGTCACATCACTAGCCCGTTAGTATTGGCACATAGATCTACCAATTATGAAGAGATTTACTTAATTTTGCTGGTGGTCTAAGCCACTTTGTAAGACACCAGGTATCACACCCTCTCCCCCCGAGTTCTGTGTGTGGTGGTGTGACTCCTGCAGGCAGCAGGGCTCCCACTGTGCCCCAGGTGTGGGTGGGCCCATCAGAAGGCTTCAGAGAGAAGGTAGGAGTTGAGGTTATATAAGTAGGAAATGGAGGGAGGAGGGGACAAGAGCAAAGCCATTCCTGGCTTTTCAGTCTTTTAATCCTTGTGTTCATGCATGTTCTTTTTTAAAATACTTGAGAAATTTTTTCATAGTTTCATTTTTTCATAGTTTAGGCCATTGGGAGATTTCAGTCCTTTCCCGTGACAGTGAACTAATAGAACTAAGGCTTGCTGAAGTTACAGGACTTGATCTGTTTTGTTTATTCTGTTCTTAGACCCCTGACCTAGAGCCTCTAGAGCCGTCCCTGGAAGACGTGGAAAACATCAATGATTTTGAACCCTTGTTTTCAGAGGAAACGCCAGAAGTGGAGAAGCCCGTCGCCGCTGTCCAGGTTGGACCCCTGTGGCCTCGACCATGTTCATGTTTTGAAGCTGTGACATAAATGACCCGGCTAGTCTAGTCTGCTCCTTTAGAGATATTTAAAAAAAAAATCCCAGTTGTATTTTCTAGAAAGGGGGGTTCTGATACTTAAAACATCCAAAGTCAGGGTTATCGATTGGGGTTCCATCATCAAGGTCCAAGAATCTGTGAGTAATAGTGTGTCTGATGGAAACATTTGGGTAAGTAATTGGGGACTTTATACCCGAAGACGAGCTTTAGTGGTTTAATTCAGATGTAAGCCAATGTCATTATGCTTAATCCTCATTTGGGTCTATTTTTATGTCATACAATGGCAACCAGAGAGACTGACCTGGCCTGAGACACACCTGGGAGAAAGCTTTCTCTGCTGTGCAGGGACCAGGGTGCTGGACAAGGCCCTGGGCAGGAGACCTGGTCTTCCAGTCTTCCTGCTGTCACTCTTAACAGTCTCTTTCCCTGCTAGTCAGGGACCATTTCATGATGCAAATTGTAGTGGGAAAAGATTAGAAAATTGAATGTTCAAATCAAGAGAGTTGGGGAGGGGTTACTCGGGCATGAACAAAGGACAGAAGCTGTATTGGAATAAACTGCAGTTTGAGGAAACTGGCAATGAGGATGTTTGTCACGTGGTCTAAAAATATCTTTTAAACCTTGGGTTTTTAAAGCCCGTGTTTAACTTGGCAGCATATCACCAGCTGTTCGTTGGGACAGAAAGAATTCGGGCTCCAGAAATTATCTTCCAGCCGTCTCTCCTAGGCGAAGAGCAGGCTGGAGTAGCGGAGACCCTTCAGTACATTCTGGACAGGTGAGACTGAAACTTCTATTTCTTCTTTTTTTCCTGAACCACTTCCTTGGCTTTGAATGGTAGATTTGATGGTGAGGCATTGGAATTCTCTCTCACGCTCTCCTTCTCATTGACTTGCTATGCTCAGATAGTACTCATTATCTCTCGCCAGGCCTTTAGGTTTGAGCAACGTGGTAATGTCTTGCACTGGCTGTCATATAAACCTTCACATTGCAGACTAGTGATTGTAAATTACCCAGAAATGTGCAGAACTTATGTCTTCTTTCCTCCTTGTAGACATTTATTTAGGAGTTTGCATTTCTATAAGAGCGTGCTTTCCCCCTCCCGTTTATACAGGCATTTTCCTGCAGTGTGAGTTTTCATAATTCCGTTTGGACAAGTAAGGAGCATGACTTTTAGTACTGTGGCTGCTGTTGGATAAACAGAATGGAAGCTTACAGCTAGCAAGGAAGAAAAGCTATTGCAGCTGCTTTGAATGGCTGTCAGCTTGGTCTAACGGTGGGAAAGTGGCCAAACATGTATATGATAAAACTGTTACTTTAAAAAAAAAAAAAAGCAGAGGTAGAGAAATGGACTCTCAAAAGGGAGGCAAAACTTCTTGGGGTGATGGAAATGTTCTTTATGTAAAATGTGGTGGTGATGGTTGCTGGGTATATAATTTACCAGACTTCCTCAAAATGTGTGTAACTCAAACCTCAATAAAATTAGTTGTTAGAAAACATGTGTTAGAAAGGCACAAAACTTCTAATCATTCTAAAGACATGAATTGACCACTCAAAGTAAGGTTTTGACTAGATACTTAGCATTCTGTAAAGATGCAAATGAAAATTGGAAGTTTTTAAAAGTGTGCAGATGTTTTCTCTTTTGTACTGAGAGCTTACATTTCCACATGTACATTCTCTTCTGATATTCAAGTTACAGGGGCCATAGCAGAGTAATCCTTTCTCTCCTAGGTACCCAAAGGACATTCAGGAGGTGCTGGTTCAGAACGTTTTCCTCACCGGTGGGAACTTGATGTATCCTGGGCTAAAAGTTAGAATTGAGAAGGAACTGTTGGCGATGAGACCCTTTCAGTCATCTTTTCAGGTACTGATTGATAATGTTACCAGCTGTTTCTTATGTGTGTGGTGTTTTTTTTAAAAATATATGTTTATTGATTTCAGAGAGGAGAGGGAGAGAGAGATAGAAACATCAACAGTGAGAGAGAATCATTGATTGGCTGTCTCATGCCACCTACTGGGGATCAAGCCTGCAACCCCGGCATGTGCCCTTGGCTGGAATTGAACCTGGGACTCTTCAGCCCACATGCAGAAGCTCTATCCACTGAGCCAAACCAGCTAGGGCTAACCAGCTGTTTTGAAAATAGCATTAATTATTTTGTTTTCTGATTGCAGAAGTGGTAAGTAAAGTGTAAATGAGAAAAATCCTAATATATAAAAAGCCAGGTGCCGTCACGACCAAAACAACCAGATGGACCACCGAACACAGGCTGCGTGGAGCGACAAGGCTGGCAGGGGGGTTAGTGAGGGACGACCAAACGACTGAACAGCAGGCTGTGTGGGGCGACCAGGCCAGCAGGGGGTTAGTGAGGGATGCCCAAACAACTGAACAGCAGGCTACATGGGGCGACCAAGCCAGCAGGGGGGTAGTAAGGGGCGACCAGGCTGGCAGGGGGGGCGCAATTGGGGGTGACCCAGCCAGTGGCGGGCGGGGGGGCGGCAGTAAGGGGCGACCAGGCCGGCGGGGGTGGGGGAGTTGGGGGCAACCAGGCCAGCAGGGTGGGCAGTTAGGGGCGATCAGGCCGGCAGGCAGAGGTGGTTAGGGGTGATCAGGCTGGCATGTGGGGGCAGTTAGGGGCTTTCAGGTGAGCAGTTAGGAGTCCCAGATTGTGAGAGGGTTATCTGACTGCAGTCCCGGATTGTGAGAGGGTTGTCTGACTGCAGTCCCGGATTGTGAGAGGGTTGTCCGACTGCAGTCCCGGATTGTGAGAGGGTTGTCCGACTGCTGGTTTAGGCCCAATCCCTGGGATCAGGCCTAAACCGGCAGTCAGACATCCCCTGATGGGTCCCGGATTGGAGAGGGTGCAGGCTGGGCTGAGGGGACTCCTGCCCCTGCCTCCCGTGCATGAATTTTGTGCACCGGGCCTCTAGTTACTTGATAATCTCATCACTCAGAGATACTGGTAGCCACTATTAACATTTTTGTGGCTTTCCTTCTTGTCTTTCATTTATGTTTAATTTTAAAAGTGGAATGAGAATCATGTTTTGTATATTTGTTTATTGAAAAAGGAAGACATGCACATAGTAAAAAACAGAGGATACAAAAGACTGTACATGGAGAATAAGTCATTCTCCTCACCTCACTCTGATAATAAGCAATGGAAACTGGGCATTGTCAGCAGCATCTTCTCTGATCTCATTTTAGAGGCTCATTTGCCACCATTGGCCAGAGCTGCCTCATATCAGCCTCCACTTCCCTCTGCTCCCCTCTGCTTGCATGCAGAGAGGGGATCAGGGCCAGGAAGGCCTTTCCTCAGGCCAAGTGCCAGTTCAGCCTCCCTCTCCATTTGACAACTTGTGGTTAATATCACTGGAGCAGGAGGAGGAGGAATTGGTCTCTCTCTGACCAGAGTGGCAGGTCTTATGTTCATAAGGCAGCTGACCACCGCCTGTTCTATGAGGTCAGATCTGCTAGGGTTTGCATGCTTGTGTCACTTGGAGAGTTGGGGGCATTTCAGCTCAGCTGAGTTTGGAGGGTGCAGAGATAGAATTCATTGGGGCCTCCTGTGTGTGTATTTCTGGGGATGAAAGGTAGGGGGATGTGGCTGGGCCTGCTGAACATTCACTCCTTGAGCCCTGATGGAGACGGCCTTCTGGTGAATGTTCTCTGTGTTTCAGGTTCAGCTGGCCTCTAACCCTGTGCTGGACGCCTGGTATGGTGCTCGTGACTGGGCCTTGGACCACCTGGATGACGATGCCGTCTGGATCACCAGGAAAGAATATGAAGAGAAGGGAGGAGAGTACTTCAAGGAGCATTCTGCTTCCAACATCTACGTCCCCATCCACCTGCCAAAGCAGGCTTCACGCTCCTCAGAAGCCCAGGCGTCAGGCAAAGGCTCAGGGGCCAGTGGAAGCAGTGCTGGTGAGCAGGCATAGCAGAAGGGCCCCTCTCGGATCTTGGGCCATGCCGGCTAGCGTGACAGGACAGTGACTGTGCTAGATGTGTCTGGCCCAAGTCTACTGGGAACATTGGGCTGCAAGATGGATTTCTCCTGGGGAGAACATGAAGGGACACTGGGAGTTACCCTCTAAAACTTACCCTTTTTCTGGGGGCTTCTGCAGTGAATAAACTTCCAGTGACCTGGTGTCTTTGTTGAAGCAAGATGAGCTGTAGTGTCTGCTGCCTACAATAGTAAATGAAGACAGTGGAGGACAAAATGCCCTTATTTCGTACTGCATTTTAAATCCCCTTTGTTTTAAAAAATGTTTAAAATGTATATTGTCAGTGTAGATATTTTTCTACATTTATTCAGAAATTGTGTGAGTGCCCGGCAGTTGGAGGTCTTCCACATACATGTGAAAAGACAATATTTATGTAATAAGAGTTCTGCACAAAACCTCAGGAGCTGTGACTATTTCCCTTTTCCTATTACTTCCTCTTACAAATGAGAGAAAAGGGTCCAAAGAGGGAAATCAAGTTGTACAGTGTAAGTCAATTAGGGGCCTGCTTGGTGCCCACTTTTGAATGGGCAGAAATGGGGTCTTGGTCCAGCTATTGTTCAAACTTCTTTTGCTGGAAACTTTTCCACCACATGAGACCCTCCTACAGATTTTTAAAATTTTTGTCCCTGTGTGTTTTGGCTGCTTAACATTTTCTGGCCTTTCTAAAGAAAGAAGTGGACTGGAGAAGGTTACTCCTGTAGCCTTTTCAGTGTTGCCAGACCTCATTTTCTGCACCTTTGTAGCTTCATCTTAGGTGGACAAATGACCCCTCTCTTTTACAGATAGTTTGGTAAGAGCTTTAACTCTCAAACACCCAGTAATTGAGCCCAGAAGGCCCCTGAGATGCTAGTGTCCTGTCCCAGGGTCCGTACGTTTCAGTCCCATGGAGCATCTAGCTCTGATGGCTCTGATGAGGCCACCTCAGCACCTGTTTGCTCAGACAGTTTACCAAGGGCGAGCACCTGGAACTCCACTCTTAGGGGCCTAGAAACTGAAGACCAGGAGGGGGCAGTGGTGATTGTGGAGAAGGAAGAAAACTTGGGCCGACTCAAGATCTCCCACACGTTGCCAGTGAGCCACTCTCCGTCCATGCTTGGGCCCACGGACTGATGAGCTGGTGATAACCATGAGTTGCTAAGAAAGGATAGATGCGAAGAAGAAGGCAAAAGCAGCCTCCATGTGAGAGATTTCTCTATCACATTTCCAGGGCTCGATCCCTAGTGGGGCGTGCAGGAGGCAGCCCATTAATGATTAATTGCTTTTTGGCCTGGAGTCTTTTCCCCATAGTCAGCAGTTTAAACAGCCTGAACAGCAGTGGTGAATGGTCAAGACAGCCATGGAGGTCAAGCTGCCCTGAAGGGGAAGGTCCCTCGGTGGGCAGGTAAGCTGGGACACATCAGTCAAATAGGTGTTTGTCCTGTTTACGGTTCATGTCGACTCAGGGAATTGAGGAGGTCAGGGCAGCTCTCAAGGGTGGCCTCTTAATGGGATCAGGGCTCCTTTCTCTGGCTAAAATGTGGTAGGGGTATCCCCCTACTGCCCACTTATGCTGTCCCTGCCTCCCACTGGCACCTGTGGAAATAAACAGTTTTGCCAAAGGAACAAATAAGGTAAAAATGTATGAAAGTAGAAGTTAAAAGTAAAATAAGTGTTAAAATATGGGTAGACAAGGCTAACTCAAGAAATGGAGAAACCAAATTGGTATGCAAATACAGTATGCAAAGATTATGCCTATGAGTAAGGGATTAAGTGATAAGATGAAGTCTGTCATTTCTGAACTTTGTGGTTAAATCATTACAAGAAAATCAGAAAATGATAGAACAGTATTAAAAAATGTACAGAGCCCAGCCAGCATGGGCATCGACACATGAACCAGGAGGTCACGGTTCGATTTGTTGGTCAGTGCACATGCCCAGGTTGCGAGCTCAATCCCAAGTGTGGGGCGTGCAGGAGGCAGCCCTTCAATGATTCTCTCTCATCATTGATGTTTCTATCTCTCCCTCTCCCTTCCTCTCTAAAATCAATAAAAAAATTATTTTTTTAAAGATGTACACATACTTGTTGTTTACTAAATATATTTCCTTTCCTCCTGGGCACACAGCTGCACTACATTTCCTAGCCTTCCTTGCAGTTATTCACGTGGCCATTTGAGTTCTGGCCAGTGAATATGGGCAGAAGAGATGTGCACCATTTCCTGGGCTGGCTTCTATAAATCTCCCCTAAGAGCACCTCTCCTCTTTCCCCAACCACTGGCTGCATGGAGAGCAGTCTAAGGCCCAAGAGGAGCTTGGAGCCAAGTCCTTAAGCGACTTCAGATTCTTCACTGAGCCACAAATAAATTCTTATTATGTTAAGCCACTGAGAGCTTTAGCCTCTAGGGGGGACCTAGATCCAATGACTGATGTCCTCATGAGAGAAAGGAGAAAGGTTTGACACAGGCAAGAGGGCTGTGTGAAGGCAGAGATTGGAGTGATGCAGCTAAAAGCCAGGGAACACCAGGACAGGAGCCGCCAGCAGCCGGAAGAGGCAAAGAAGGATTCTCCCCTCGAGCCTTCATAGGGAGGGTGGCCTGGTGACACCTTGGTTTGGTAAACACTGTGAGAAGAAGTTTCTGTTGCTTTGGCACCAAGTTTATGGTAATTTGTTACGGCTGCCCTAGGAAACCACCCAGATGACCAGGTTAGTCTGGGAATGAGTGTGAGTGCAGGTGGGAAGTTGTTAAGCCACATAGAAACAAATATGCAGGGGTTAATGGGGGGAGGAGTTACGGGGGGCATCTGCAATACTTTAAACAATAAAGAATTTTTTTTAAAGGAAACAACTTGCCAATACATTGGAGGAGTCCTAGCAATATCAGCACCTGGATAGCAACAGCTTTACCCAGGTAAGCTGGCTCTGGCAGGGAAGGAGTAGAGAAGAAGGGTGTGGAAAGTGCACAAGATCAGAACTGAAGGTCTTGGTGAGGCACCCCTTCTGGAGGTGGTGTAATGGGGAGCACAGAGGGGCTGTGATAGACTTACTAAAGCAACAGAACCCGAGGAAGCCTGTCTACGAAAGGTGCCAAGTATTAATGAATCTGTGTCTCACTAGCACCAGGAGGGGGAGCCCTTGAGAAACGGAAAACCACCCAAACCCTCTCCCTGCCCCACTTCTTACTGTTTCTCCTGCTCATTGTTTAGGTAAACCTAGCATGCTCAAATGTCCACTTTAATACAGTGAAACTGCAGCATCTTTATGGGAATATGGTAGGAAGAGACCAAAACCAGAAAATTCAAACATTTTAGCAGGTAAAACATACTTTTAAAAAAAGAAGCCATTATAGGTGGAAAAATGTAATGCAACATTCCAACAGGAATTAAAAACAACTGGACAAGCGAAGGCAGTGAGACAGCACAGCACAAATGAAAAACGTGGTGGAGATGACCAAACAACAGGTAGAAGTGAAATGGGAACTGACAGGACTCAAAGAAATTGAATTAAAGAAGTATCTCAGAAACCTAAATTCAAGAGGCACAAGGGGAAGATATTCAACTGAAAAAAGAGAAAATAAGAGAAAGTGACAAGAAAAAGAAGCAAAGGCAATCTAAATTTAATATTGTTGAAGAAAATTCAACTATATTGAATTTTATATTGGATGGGAATAGAAGAAGAAAATGGAACAAAATTAATATTTAGCATGGTAATTCAATAAAACTTTCCTCCCCCTGAAAAGAAAACACCCTAAATATAAATACTGTAAAGACACACTGTGCATACTTGGGAAAGTTGACTCAGAAGTGTCCATTTAAGAAAGATCCTACTAAAATTATGTCAGCTCTGAGAAAGGTCTTAGTAAAAAAAGAAATCCTCTGGACCTCCAGGCAAAAAGACAAACTGGCTTATACAATAAAGAAAAATTAGATGTCATCAGGCTTCCTAGCAGCAATCCTATATAATAAAAGGCTAATATGCAAATTGACCGAACAACTGAATGACCGGTCGCTATGACGCGCACTGATCACCAGGGGCAGACACTCAACACAGGAGCTTCCCCCTGCTGGTCAGTGCGCTCCCACAGGGGGAGTGCTGCTCCTGCCTCCACAGCAGCGCTAAGGATGTCTGGTTGATGACTTAGGCCTGCTCCCTGTGGACATAAGCCATCAGTCGGACATACCCCAAGAGCTCCTGGACTGTGAGAGGGCACAGGCTGGGCTGCGGGACCCCCCTGAGTGCACGAATTTCGTGCACCAGGCCTCTAGTATATAGAAAGATAAAGAATAATTAGAAAACAAAGATGAGAAGTGTTGGAGATCATTGAGGAGATGTGACCCCTGGTTGACCTTGGTGGTGGACCTGTTGGTTCCCATAGCTGGAGCTGTTTCAAGGTTACAGTCTTGAGAGAATCAAGTGTTGTTGAGATCATCTTTCTGTACTGTACATGACTGAGCTTTGCTAAGTTATATAAGCTTAAGATTCTGGCAGATGGCTGCCCCAAGACAAGCCTCGTATGTAAGGTCCCTTGCATATTAAACCTGCCACCTGCCAATCTGGACTGGCCTGCCCCTTCAGTTGCTCCAGGAGCCAGTTTTAGATTTCATCCCAGGGAACTCTGGAGGTTGCAGCCGAACAGTAAAGAAGCTTGTTGTGTGTTTTTTGTTTTGTTTTGTTTTAAATCAACACAATTTAAGAACTACTAGGGAAAAAACAACAAAAATTTAAAACTACTAGAATGAGAAGCACAAATACACAAAATAATAGGGAAATAATTATCAAAACGAGTATAATCATTTATAACTGCAAGTACATCTGAAAAAAATATAGATGAAATAGTTTTTTAAAGAAAAATGTAATATACCCAAACTAATCCTAGTAGAGATATATAATATCCGAACAGACCCATTTCCATAGATGAACTTAAGAAAGTTGTCATGGAGCTTCCTCTCTCAAAAAAAGCTCCAGGTCCAGTTAAGTTCGTAGAATTCTATTAGCCTTTAAAGAATAGATGTTTCCAATGTTCTTTAAATGCTTTCCAAGCATAGAAAACAAGAGAAATAATCTAAATTATTATTATCCTCACCTGAGGATATTTTTTCCATTGATTTTTTTTTTTTTTTTTTTAGAGAGAGAGAGTGGAGGGGAGGGAGGAGTGGAGGGAGAGAGAGACAAACATTGGTGTGAGAGAGACACATCAATTGGGTGCCTCCCATTTGCACTGTGACTGGGGCTAGGGATTGAGCCTGCAACAGAGGTGCATGCCCTTGACAGGAAATCAAACCCGAGACCCTTCAGTCCACGAGCCGATGCTCTAACCACTAAACCAAACCAGCCAGGGCTAAATTGTTTTTATGTAGCAAGTATATCATTGTTATCAAAATCTGATAGATTGCACACACACACAACCATAGATTAATCTCAAACTTAAAAATATTAATGAAGTAAACAAGTAAATTATTTACAAAGAGACTCCGCCAGCATCTTAAAAATAATACATACATGGTGACTAAGTGGGTTTTATTCCAGGAATGCAAGTGTATACGTCAAATACCAAGGATCTCAGAGGCTTAACACAGAGTTTATTTCTTATGCTGCATGTCCAGTGAATGTCAGCAAGTGTGTGGTGTGTGGGTGTGGGGAATGCATTGTTCCACACAATCACTGCACACCATCCTGCGATCCTGCCGTCAACACAAAGCAAGGAAACCGAACAGCAAGAGCCAAGTCTTGGCTCTGAAATGTGTCTACCCAGAAGTGACATACATCACGCCTACTCACCTTTCGCTGGCCAAAGTAAATCATTTAGCCATGTGTAATTTCTCAGTATTCCATTTTACTCCCTCTAATTATGCCTCTATGTTTTGGTGGTTGCCTTATAGATCACAATATGATTCCTTAACGTATTACCATCTGCCTTGAATGAATTCTTACCCTTCACATACAATGTAAGTATGTTACCACAACTTCATTTCCCACTTTGGGAATTTGTTATTGGTGTCACGTGTTTCACTATTACTTAGTTTATAAACCCCATACATAATACATTGTGGTGTGTGTTTTTTTTGTTTGTTTTCTTAAATAAATATTTTTTTACTTTAGAGAGGGAGAGAGAGAGAGAGAGATCAGTGATAAGAGAGAATCATTGGTTGGCTGCCTCCTGCACACCCCGTATTGGGGATCAAGCCTGCAACCTGGGCATGTGCTCTTAATCGGAATTGAACCCGGGACCCTCAGTCCGAAGGCTGATGCTTTATCCACTGAGCCAAACCAGCTAGGACCATAATACATTGTTAACATTAATTAGTCAACAGTCTTCTGGAGAAATATAAAAATACGATCTTTTGTATTTACCTGTACATTCACTTTCTGGCACCGGAAAGTGGGGGCAGGAGAACATTTCCTTGGCACTAGTCTCAGCTGGCACATTCTTAGGAATGCTTAATAGGATGGCTTCTCCTGTCCTGGGCCTAGCTAGATGGTCTCTTGGAAATGTTCCAGAAGAAATGAAGTGGGATTCTCTTGGTAGTCTTTCCTTAACCTGGACAAGAATTGGGAGATGAATTCAGCTGCTTGGCACTTTCCTGTCACACTTGGCCTACATAACATTTTGATAAAACACCTGGCTGGGAGTGGGCATAGCTTATCCTGCCAGCCCTTAACTAGCCTGGGCAACCATCTGGAGACTGCATGGGAGTCGGGTTAATGGTGTCAACTGAATGTAAATGAATCAGGAGGCTTTGCCAAAATTGAAAATGACAAAGTTTTACTCAAGGGTCTTAGGGTTTACAAATTGGAAATACTACCAGGTAAGCACTCAGAGTGTTAAAGAGAGAGAGAGAGAGAGAGAGAGAGAGAGAGAGAGAGAGAGAGAGAGAGAGAGAGAGAGAGAGAAAGGTTGAGAGTTCTTTTTTTTTGTTGTTGAGAGTTCTTATAGTAAAAATTACATCTTTGAAAAGAATTAGTATTGCATTCTGAGTCTCTGGATTGGTCTGAGATGGTAATCTTCCAGATGTCTGGTGGTTTGGACACATGAACATTCTTTCCTTAGTTTTTTTTTTTTTAATTTCAGAGAGGAAGAGAGAGGGGAGAGAGATAGAAACATCAGTGATGAGAGACAATCATTGATCAGCTGTCTCCTGCACACTCTACACTGGGGATCGAGTCTGAAACTTGGGTATGTGCCCTGACAGGGAATCAAACCATGACCTCCTGGTTCATAGGTCGACACTCAACCACTCAGCAACACTGGCCAGGCTAAATCACAAATATCAGTAAGAGCATGTGATGTATCTTCTCTCTGAAAGTATTATTTTCTTAGCTGAAATACAATCTAGAAATAACGAACAACTCAGTATCCAAAAACATGCCTACTGTGGCTTCTCAAGTACCATTTCTTATTAAAAGGAACCAGGGCTCCTTGGAGAAATGGCTGATTCCAGTTCCGAGGCAGGAAATATACAAGATGAGCCTGGAATATCTTGTTGCTTTAGAAAGCAAGGAAAGTATGAAAGACTCATGAAGACTCTTGGGACTGTATCTAAAGAACTCAGGAGCCAACTTGTAGTGGCTCTCACTGGCCAGGGAATGGGACAATTTGAGCATCAGAAAGAATAAAAATGAATCGATAAAATATCAACTCTTAAAATCCATGACTTCATCATTGGTTACCTCTGGAGAAACCAGGTCATACTTTTTAAAATATATATATTTTATTGATTTTTTTTACAGAGAAGAAGGGAGAGGGATAGAGAGTTAGAAACATCGATGAGAGAGAAACATCAATCAGCTGCCTCCTGCACACCTCCTACTGGGGATGTGCCCACAACCAAGGTACATGCCCTTGACCGGAATCAAACCTGGGACCTTTCAGTCTGCAGGCTGATGCTCTATCCACTGAGCCAAACCGGTTAGGGCTAGGTCATACTTTTGAAAACTGATAAAGAGGAAGAAGCAGGCATTGATCCTGCCTTTCCTGAACCAACTGTGCCCCAGGGTAACCAAATAAATGATAAGGGAAGTTTTCTTTGTAGATGATTTCCAGGTAATCCATGAAGAAGAAATGATAGAATCCCACCATTATCGAACTCCTGATAACAGCAAGGGACAAGGATTATCCACGACATCTAAACACCATTTGGTGAAAAGTTGATGGGATCATTATAATGGATAGATAGCATGTTCCTTCTGGTGTGATAACAATGACGTATTGAACATCATCCATGAAGTATTTTTTTACACTTATATAAAGGAATGCATATATATAGTTGATTTCAGAGAGGAAGGGAAAAGGAGAGAGATAGAAACATCAATGATAAGAGATAATCATTGGTTGATTGCCTCCTGCATGCCCCACACTGGGGATTGAGCCTGCAACCCGGGCATGTGCCTGACCAGGAATCAAACCCCAACCTCCTGGTTCATAGGTCAACACTCAATCACTGAGCCATGCCACCTGGGCCATCCATGAAGTATTTTTACAAATAATTTAACCTGAATCTGATCAAGCCCTCAGATTTAACTGCCAGTTCACTGGAAATACTGGGACATAGAAACATTGTATGTTAGGGTTCTACCAGGAAGCAGATGGTGGACTCAGATTAGCACAGTTAGAAGAGGGGGTATTTACAAAGGGAAGGCAGAGTGTGATGGGTAGTGCAGGATCCTGGGATGAGCAGCGGAGAAGGCTTTACCAGTAGGAGGGAGAGATTACCAGAACCTGGAAGGGGAGGGAGTTGTGTAGAGCAATTGTCTTGAGAGAAATTGTCACCTTCAGTCACAAAGCACAGACAAAGCAGGGAGGGAGCCAGGGGAATAAAGTGTGACCTCATTCTCCTCCCTCCCTCCCTCCCATTCCTACCAGGGCTCCCTATTGGCCAAGCCCAACTGAAGCCAGAGAGCCTGGCTGATATAGTCCCCACAGGTCAGTCTCGTGGGGGCAAAGACCAGAGTGGAGAAGGCTGGAAGGGGACCTGAATGGAGCAAATGAGTAAAATCTGTCACCAGCATGACAAATAATGCCAGGAGGATGCAATCAGCAAAATCCAGAATGCAGAAAATTCTCCAGGACTAATAACCTTCTTTTCTCCTTCCTTCCATCAAATAAATTGTCAAGAGGAAAGAAAGAGGCAGGATGGGGAAAAGCTATAAATTAAACAACTTTTTTTTTTCTTCCCTAACAAATAAATTGCAAAAGGAATAAAAAGAAGGGGAGGACTATAAATTAAAAGACATTTCAAACAACACAAAGTATAGATCTTGTTTGGACCTGATTCTAATAAATCACTGTTAAAAAAAAAAAAAAAACTTCTTAAAAAATCAGGGAAATTTGAACACAGTCTGGATATTTGAGTATATGAAAGAATTATTGATGGGTTTTTATTTTTAGAAGTAATGTGCTTATGGAGAGAGGAGAGAGAGAGGGAGGGGGGAGAGAATGAACGAATGAATGAATGAATGAATGAATGAGAATACGTATAGAGATACATGCAAAAGTGTCTGGGATTTACTCCAAAATAATCAAGTGGGATACAAGGGAATGGGAGGGGGCATGTATGAAATAAGAATGGCTTGACTGACCAGTGTGGCTCAGTGGTTGAGCTTTGATCTATGAACCAGAAGGTCATGGTTAGATTCCCGGTCAGGGCACATTGCGGGCTCAATCCCCAGTAGGGGGTGTGCAGGAGGCAGCCAATCTATGATTCTCTCTCATCATTGACATTTCTTTTTTCTTTTTTTTCATCATTGACATTTCTATGTCTCTCTCCCTCTCCCTTCCTCTCTGAGATCAATAAAAAAAATTTTTTTAAAAAAAAAGAAACAAGAATGGCCATGAGTTCATTATCATGAATATGGGGATAGCTACATAGGGTGCATTATCTTTCTCTCTCTACTTGTGTATGTGTTTGAAGTTTCCCATTAAAAATATTAAAAAGTATCAGTACTCATACTTTCCTTGTTTTGCTTGTCATATAGCAATATGTCTTGGATATCATTCAATACCACTGCATACGGAGCTGTTTCTTTCTAATCTTTCAAAAATGTATGTGCATGTATATCTGTCACAAACGTTATAGACAACACCATGAGGATGCAGTCAGCATATGCATGCCGTGTACTTTTTACACAAATAATAGCATACGCTACACCAGCGGTCGCCAACCTTTTGGACCTCATGGACCACTGGTTGGTGACTGCTGCTCCAAAGGTTTCCACAGTACATAATATATCTTGGCGATCACACCACATTGATACAAAGACAGCTTCCACATTCTTTTCCCTTTTTGAAAATAATATGTTTTTACTGGTTTTATTTTTTATTTTTATTTTTTTAAATTTCTTTATTGATTAAGGTATCACATATTTGTCCTCGTCCCCCCATTCCCATCCCACCCCCTGTTTTTACTGGTTTTAGAGGGAGAGGAAGGGAAAGGGAGAAACATTGATTGGCTGCCTCCTGCAACCCCCTACTGGGGATCGAGCCTGCAACCTGGGCAGGTGCCCTGACCAGGAATTGAACTGGGGACTTCTAGCTGCATGAGATGATACTCAACCAACTGAGCCACACTGGCCAGGGCTGTTTTTTATATGATGTTTAATGGGTAATGCATCAGATGGGGGGGGGGAACCCTATGTTTTCTTCCCATATATTTAGTTACTTTAAACCTTTTTATGTAAAATGTGACATATATCATGGCATGAAATATAAAGGTACAACCTAATAACTGTAAAATGAGCACCTGCATAATCATAATGGTCAAGAAACAGAACATTGCTACCCCCACAAAAGCTCCCAGTATGGTCTTTCCTGATCAAAATTTGCTCCTTTCCCCTCGTTGGAAACCACTATGTGGACTTCTGTAGTATTTCCCCTCGTTGGAAACCACTATGTGGACTTCTGTAGTATTTCCCCTCGTTGGAAACCACTATGTGGACTTCTGTGCTTTTTATGGTTTTGCCACCTAATTACGCATTCCTAAGCACTGTCTTTAATATTCATCCATGTTGCATGTAGCCATGATTCATTCTCAGTGCTCAGTATTGTATGTATGCACCACGATTCATTTATCCAGGTGGAATTTATCTTGCCATAGGTTTGTGGTAGGCCTCCAGTTGATTTTCTTTTCAGATGACCAGCAAATTGCGCTAACAATATTTATTGAGCAATCCATCTTTTATCCACTGATTTAGATGCTACCTTTATTGTTTATTAAATAACCTTATATATTTTGGTCTACTTCCAGACTCACTCATCTGCTCCATTCATCTCTCTGTCTATTCCTGAGTTCACAATGAATTATTAATCTGACTTTGTAATACACTTTAAAAGGTGGCAGAGTTTGTCTCCATAGATTTCTCTCTTTTTCCCCCCGGGACTTTTCTTGAAGTCAGTTTGTTAAGTTCCAAGATAACCTTGTTAGAATATTTATTTGCATCCCATTGAAAGCATAGATTAGGAGATGAAAGATGGCATCTTTTCTTTATTGAATCTTCTAGCCCAAAATGGGAATGTGCCTTTTTCCTTTACAGAGGTCCTTATGTCACTTAATTGACTTCAAAAGTTTTATTCATGTCTCCTGCACATTTTTTTGGTGAAGTAACTCATTCATTTAAACATTTGAATAGTATTCCAATGGTTTCCTGCCATGATTTATTTAATTATTCCACCTTTGAGATTCATTTAATTATTCCACCTTTGAATGGCATTTGAATAAATATGTTTCTAAATTTATTCTATTACAAATAGCGACTGGTCCACATAGATCCTGGGTTATCCCTGCTATAAACATGCACAGATTACATTTTCTCAAGATGGCCATAGGAATATCTCCCATCCCACACGTTCTGACAATGTGACTATTATGGGCTGACTTGTTGCTGCCACCTGGTGGCCAATAGAAACAATGCAAGACAGGCTATTCTCTCTTTTTTTAGGTAAGCTTATTCTCATTCATTCATTCCTCAAACATTAACAAACCCTGATTGTTGGGGGGTCAAATGTACTTTAAAAAGCATATTCTAACGTTACCATTTTTTGTATGCTTTCATCTATGGTCATTACACATCACTTAGAACTCAACAATCTCCTATACTTTCTTCCAAAAATCAAAATTCTCTAAAAATGGAGAGATTTTTCATTAGTTTACAAAAGCTGAATCAGTAGCAAAACCTAATCTGAACTGACATAAGGCTATATATATAATATTTATTATTACATATTTATTCCTATATCATATGTATTTATTCCACAGGGCACATATGAATGTTTGGTTATGGGGTGCTATTCTAGACCTCTCTAGGGAAGTTATGTAATAGAGAGTCATTCTCAAAGTGTGGTGCCCAGACCAGCAGCATCATCATCACTCGGAAACTTGTTAGAAATGGAAATTCTCAGGCCCCATCCAAGACCTATTAAATAAAAAAACTCTGGGGTGGGGTCCAGCCATCTGTGCTTTAACGAGCCCTCCTGGTGCTTCTGAGTCATGCTCAAGTGTGAGAATCACTAATACAGAGTATGTGTACCACTTTATATTTATAAAATTCTAAAGCACTGAATTCCAAAGCATACCCTCCCACTCCCTCTTGCCCCCCGTTTCAGAGAAAGGATTTCTTTTGAAATTTCAAGTAACATTAAATGAATCCATGAGATTTTTATGTTAAAAAAGGGAGCAGAGGTTCCTTGTAGAAAGGGAGAAAGGGTGTAAGAAGAAAAAAGTTCCATCATTAAGATACCTCCTAACTCATTCATATCCATTCCCCTATTGGTAAGCATTTAGAATGTTGCTAATCTTTTGCTCTCGCAGATAAAAGCCATGATGAATATCCTTCCCTACCTGTCTTTTCCTACACAGGGTAAGGTCTTCTCCAGGCAGGTATGCCTCACGGCAGAGTTGCTGAGTCACAGGACATGCACATCCAACTTTCCTAAATAATGCCAATCTTCTCTTCAAACCGGTAGTACCAGTGTTTGGGCCCCCACCCGAGGGGTTCCTGGCCTTCCCCGTATTGACAGAGCTGTGGGTATTTTGTTTTGTTTTTGCCTTTCTGATAGTTGTTAACTTTCTCTCCTGGCTTTTTTATTTGCATTTCCCTAAAAATTCAGAAGTTGAGCCTCTCTTCAACCAATCTGTTGTTTGGGAATAAACATTTTGCCTTTTAGCTTGCCTCTCGATCTTCCAAGCATAGATTTCTAGAACTCCGTAAGACCTCTCTGGTCGGAGGCAGTAACACATGAAAAGTGCGTTGGCTCCCTGGTTATTATTACTTGGACTGGGAATACTATAGACTCTATTTTGCAACTCAGGACTGAGAAGCCACTTTTGTTTGTTCTAGGTGGCATCTGTGCACCCCCAGAGGCAAGGGGTGACAAGATGGGTGCAGGGCTGAGGGCCAGGGCGCCAGCAACAACAAAATAAACATCGAGGGGAAGAAAGCCCGCGCCTCAGTTTGTAATTTCTCAAATATTATCTTGCTGCATTTTCAAGGGCTGTTTACTGAAGCCTGACTGTGTACCAGGACCGTAGTGCGTTCTCCCACTTCATGCATTCCACAGAGCCTGCCAGTGCGCCGCCTCTGTGCCAGGCTCGGTCAGGCCCTAGAAATTCAGATGTAAACAAAACAGATCTGGCCCCTGGTCAGCGTGGCTCACTCTCTGTGTTAGTCAGGGCCCCCATAACAAACTGGGTGGCTTAGACAATAGGAACATATTTTCTCACAATTCTGGAGGTTAGACGTCTGAGACCAAGATGTCAGCAGGGTTGTTTCCTTCTGGGCTTGTAGATAGAAGGCTGTCTTCCTCCAGTGTCTCCAGGCGGTCTTTCCTCTGTCTCGAATTTCCTCTTATACAGACACCAGTCGTACTGGATGAGAGCCCACCTCGCCTATATGAACTCATTTGACCTTACTCACCTCTTTAAAGCCCCTAGTTCCAAACGGAGTCATATTCTGAGGCACTGGGGTTAGGATTGCAACCCATGAATTGGGACTGGGGGGTAGGGCGGGGGGGGGGGGGGGTGGGGAGACCCAGCTCAGCCATAACACTGTGTAATGGGAGAAGCAGACATTAATCCAAAAATCACAACTATATGGAACTTACAGCTGTGGTCCCTGGGGCTGTGAGAGCCCGTGGGGAAGGGGGGCATTGGCTGAGGGGCCTGTCGGAAGCCTTCCCTGAAGAAGTGACATTCAGGCTGAGACCTGAAAAAGGGCGGGGGTGAAGCAGAGGAGGGAACAGCAGAGCAGGCTGAGGGAACAGGATGTGCAGAGAGATGGTGGTACCTGGCTGGCGTCTGACAAACCGAAAGGCAGCCAGCAGGGCAGGTTGCTATGGGGACCTCTAAGGATGTAAGCCTTGAACCAGATGAAATCCACCTGGTATTTCTTTAAAGTTACAGATCCCCTGCCCTGCTGGGTGGCTCAGTTGGTTGGAGCGTTGTCCCGTACACCATAAGGTTGCACGTTTGATTCCTGGTCAGGGCACATACCCAGGTTGTGGGATTGATCCCCAGTCAGGATGCATGTGGGAGGCATCTGATCAATGTTCCTCTCTCTCTCTCTCTCTCCTTCTCCTATCCTCTCTAAAATCAATAAAAAAAAAAAAAAGAGAGAGAGAAAATAAAAATACAGATCCCGGGCCTCATTCTAGGTCCACTGAATCAGAATCTCCAAGAGGAGGCTGCATTTTTATTTTGAAAAATATCAAATCCCTGGAAAAATTGAAAGAAAAGTACAAAGAACACTTGGCATTTTTGAAATTTGTGCTTTTCTTTCTCCTTTCATTGCCCTCCCTTCAGCATGCATTCCTAAGAATAAGATAAGGAGCTTTTCCTCCATAACCACATTACCATCATCATGTCTCAGAATATTAACATTAATTCAATAATGTCATCCAGCATCCAAGCAACATTTACTTTCCAACTCAGGATCCAGTCAAGGATATATGTCCCTTTACTCCTTCTAATCTAGAATAACTCCTGCCTTAGGCTTGTGGAGTGCCCCACATTCTAGATCGGTCTAAATTTTCCTCATGATTAAAATCAGGTTAAGTATTCTTGGCAAGAACATGACATAGGAGATGTTGAGGCCATCATACTGTGTCACACAGAAGCCACAGCGTCAGCTGGCCCCACTCTTGGGGATGTGGGTTTGATCACTCGATTCCGGTGGAGACTGCCGGGTCTCTCTATTGTAAAGGTGTCTTTCTCCCTTTTCAGTCAGTAAATAATTGGTGGTGTGATGTTTTGAATCATGTGACTATTTGTTACCCCAAACCTCTCCCTCAGTGGCTTCAGCATCTGTTGAGGACTGTTACTTCCTCCATTGATTATTATATTGGTGATTGCAAAATGGAATCTGCACTTATCAATAAGTGCCCCCGGCGACTCTTCTACTTAAGGAATATGGGAAACACTATTTAAGTCAGATAACAAGGTATTGCTCTCAGGGCAGCTGGAGGTATTAACTAAGACTCATTAGAACCAGTTAAAATGCATATCCCTAGGCCCCATACCACACCAAGGAATGAGAAAGGAGTACTAAGAATAGGCCTAAGAAGCAGCATTTTTTGCAAAGTTCCCAAAGTTGGAGAAACACAGACCTAGTTTGTGATCCTCAGCCCTGCTGCTCATTGCATTTTTAGCTCACCTGGGAAGTGTTTTTTTCTGGGAAGTGTTTTCTTATTATTATTACTAGAAGCCTGATGTACAAAATTCATGCAAGAGTAGGCCTTTCTCTCCCCGGCTGCCAGCACCGGCTTCCCTCTGGCACCCGGGACCCGGGCTTCCCTCCAGCCCCAGCTTCGTCCAGAATGACATCCGGTCTAATTAGCTTATTACTCTTTTATTATTATAGACTAGAGGCCTGATGCACGAAATTTGTGCAAGGGGCTCGGACCTCGCAGCCCCGGCTTCGTCCGAAAGGACATCCGGAAGGTCCTTCGGCTGTCCAGTCTAATTAGCATATTACGCTTTTATTATTATAGATTATTATTATCTGTGTGTGTGCATGTGTGTTTAAAAGTACAAGCCCCATGTCCAGAATTTGATTCATATGGTCTGGGGTAGAGCTTGGGCATCAACACTTTTAAAAGGTCCCTTTGTGATGCCGATATACTGCCAACATTGAGAGCCACAGGGCTAGGAGGGTTCTTTCTAAACCAAATATAAAAATGAAAATTCATCTGCCCCCACCTGGTTACCATTAAACTCACAGCATCACAGGCCTGAGCTCACCTGCCAACCAGGAACATCTGGTGCTCCCTCCACACCACTGATGGGCCCCCCACTGTGTGCAAACAGCCCAGCCTATACTCTTCAGGGAGCTTACAAAAGAGGTTGAAAAGAGGTCACTTCCCTAAAAAGTGTGGGGACGTGGGAAAAATGCACACAAAAACACATGCAAGTATTGTACAATCGGAGTTTTATAGACCAGGAAACGGACACTCTGGAAGGGGAAATGACTGGCCAGAGGGTTCACGGCAGAGCCAGGACTCTTACCCAGGGTGTCTTTCACCGACTTGGCTCACTTTTACTTGGGCCCTCCAGCCCCCCTGCACTTCCTGCACCTCTGTTGGTTGGGCCTGGCCTGGAGCCAACATCTTCACTAGCAGACTCAGCCGCCTATCAGGGCTTAGCCTTGGCCAGGCCTTGGGCTATTAGTTGAATGAATGAGTGCAGCCAGTCCAGCACTTGCCCACTGGCTGGCATTGAAACCAGTGGATTAAATAAGTCCCTTTGAGCTGGATTAGCTCCTTTTTTTATTTTACAAACTCAGGAGTCTCTAGGCCAGTGATGGCAAACCTATGACACGAGTGTCAGCACTGACACGCGTAGCCATTTCTGATGACACGCGGCCGCATGCCAAGGATGAAACATTTGCTGCTCCTGAGGATGAAACATTTGCGACTAGAGTCTTGGAGTTAGTTTTTTCCTCAAAGTGACACACTACCCGAGTTATGCTCAGTTTTTTGGCGAAGTTTGACACACCAAGCTCAAAAGGTTGCCCATCACTGCTCTAGGCCTTCCTTATTCTAGCGTCCTTGCCTTGCATCCTAGCAACCATATAGGTATCCCCCCAAAATGCATACATACTTTACAGCTGATAGCTCAATTGATGTTTCTTTCTTTTCAGATTTAGCCCATTGGAATTAATAATTATTCAAAGAGTGCATACATTTTTTGGGACACCCTGTGTAATTCACCCAAATTCTACCTTCCATATACTTTATATGTAATTATGAGCCCTTGAATTGCAGTTGATTGGTTGACCTAAAGTTATGTAGATATTTAATTCTATAATTATAAATATGTTCCAGATTTTATTTTATTTTTAAAAATATATTTTTATTGATTTCAGAGAGGAAGGGAGAAGGAGAGAGAGAAACATCAATGATGAGAGAGAATCATTGATTGGCTGCCTCCTGCACGCCCCACACTGGGGATCAAGCCCGAAACCCGGGTGTGTGCCCTGACCAGGAATTGAAACGTGACCTCCTGGTTCATAGATTGGTGTTCAACCACTGAGCCATGCCAACTGGGCCCAGATTTTATTTTTTAAAAATATATTTTATTGATTTTTTACAGAGAGGAAAGGAGAGGGATAGAGAGTTAGAAACATTGAGAAAGAAACATCGATCAGCTGCCTCCTGCACACCCCCTACTGGGGATGTGCCAGCAACCAAGGTACCTGCCCTTGACCAGAATCGAACCTGGGACCCTTCAGTCCGCAGGCCAACGCTCTATCCACTGAGCCAAACAAACCGATTAGGGCTGGGCCCAGATTTTATATGTTGGAGTGAATCCATTTATTTTCACGTCCTCAAATATGTTCATTAGCTTTGGACTGTCCCCTAATGTCGAACAGGTCATAGATGACCTCAAAATAAAGGGATTTGCTTTTCATTGATGGCCTAGGGACAAAAGAGAGAGATTTGGAGGACATGGTCAGTGTTGTTTTCAAGGACCAGAGAAGAGTTTAACTTTTGGGGGTAAAAACTTTTTTGAAATATCATTCACACTCTGTGTAATTCACCCATTTAAACTATACAATTCAATAGCTTTTGGTATACTCATAGTTGTACAACCATTATCACAATCAATTTTAGAATATTTCATCACCCCCAAAAGAAACTGGTGCCCTTGATCTGTCACTCTCCACTTGCCCTCAAAACCCAACTCTAGACAACCACCAATCTACTTTCTGTGTCTATAGATTTGCCTATATGGACATTTCATATCAATGGGATCATACAATATGTGGTCTTGTGTCTAGCTTCTTTCACTTAGCACCTGTTCTCTTTTATTTCTTTTTTTGGGGGTTTTGTTTTGTTAATCCTCACCCGAGGAAATTTTTTCATTGATTTTTTAGAGAGAGTGGAAGGGAGGGGGAGAGACACAGAGAGAGAAGCCTCCCGCATGCACTCCACCAAGGGCCAGGGATCGAGCCTGCAACCTAGGTAAGTGCCCTTGATCGGAATTGAACCCAGGACCCTTCAGGCCAATGCTCTATCCACTGAGCAAACCCGGCTAGGGCTTAGCACATGTTTTCAATGTTCATCCATGTTATGGCATATACCAGGACTTTATTCCTCTGATTGCCAAATAATATTGCATTGTATGGGTATACCACATTTTATTTACCCATTTATCATTTGATGGTCATTTGGGTTGTTTCCACTATTATCATTAATGCTGCCATGAACGTTTGTGTACAAATTCATGTGGATGTATGCTTTTATTTCTCTTGGGTATATACCTAGGAATGGAATTTCTGAGTCATCTGGTAATTCTATGTTTAACATTTTAAGGAACTCTCAGACTGTTTTTGAAAGCAGCAACACATTTTACATTCCCACCAGCAGTGTATGAGGTTTCTACACATCCTTGCCAGGACTTGTTATTACCTGTTTTCTTTAGTATAGCTATTCTAGTGAGTTTGAAAGTGTATCTGAACAGTGGTTTTAATGTGCATTTTTTGATGGTTAATGACATTGAGTATTTTCTCATACAGTTGTTGGGCATTTGTATATTTTCTTTGGAGAAATATCTATTCAGATTCTTTGCCCATTTTTAATCAGGTTATTTGGCTTTTTATTATTGCATTGTAAGAGTCCCTCATATATTCTAGATACAAGTCCCTTATCAGATACATGATTTGCAAATATTTTCTCCCATTCTGTGGGTTATTGTATTTGTTTGCGAAGGCTGACATAACAAAATACCACAAATGGGATGGCTTAAACAACATATATTTATTTCTTACAGTTCAGGAGGCTAGAAGCCCAAGATCAAAGAGTTTGCAGATTTGGTTTCTCCCAAGGTCTCCCTCCTTTAACTTGTAGATGGCCATTCTCTCCCTGTGTCTTCACAAGGTCTTTTCTCTATGTGTGCATACCTGATGTCTCTTCCTCCTTACAAGGACTCTGGTCATATTGGATTAGGTCCCACCTTACGGGTCTCAGCTTAATTTAATCACCTCTTTAAAGACCTTTCAATATAGTTACATTCTGAGGTACTGGTGTTGGGACTTCAAGATGTGAATTTTGGGGGACACACAATTCAGCCCATAACAGTTATCTTTTCATTTTTTTTAATGGTGTCCCTTAAAACACAAACATTTTTTATTTTAATGAAGCCCAACTTATCTATTTTTTCTTCTGTTGCTTGTGCTTTAGGTGTCATATCTAAGAAACAATTAGTTAACCCAAGGTCATAATGTTTGCCTATGTTTTCTTCTGCAAGTTTTGCAGTTTGGGTTCTTACATTTCAGTCTGATCCATTTTGAGTTCATTTTTGTATATGGTGTGAGGTAGGGAGTCCAGCTTCACTCTTTGCTTTCTTTCTTTCTTTCTACCCACCTGAGGATATTTTTCCACTGATCTTTTAGAGAGAACGGAAGAGGGAGGGAAAGGCAGAGAGAAACATTGATGTGAGAGAAACACATTGATTGGTTGCCTCCTGCAAGTTCCCCGACCAGGTCCTGGCCTGGGAAGGAGCCTTCGACCAAGGTACATGCCCTTGACCGGAATTGAACCCGGGACCTTTTGGTCCGTGCTCTATCCACTGAGCCAAACTGGCTAGGGCCAACTTCACTCTTTTGTATGTGGGAATCTAGTTGTCCCAGTACCATTTGTTGAAAAGACTATTCTTTCCCCACTACATTGACTTGTCATTCTTGTTGTAAATGTAAGAGTATATATCTGGACGGGAGAAACCAAGATGGCGGCATAAGGTAAACACCTAACTGTTGCCTACCACAACAATTTTGAAACTACAACTGGAAAACAGAGCGCACACCGTCCAGAACCACCGGAAAGCTGGCAGAGTGGAAATCCTACAACTAGAGAAAAACAGAGAGGGGGACGCTGAGCCTCAGGAGCTGTGGAGGTGCAGAGATCCGTGAGCGCGGAAAGGGCGGGCGGCTGAATACACGGCAGGCTTGCTCGCGGCGCGCGCGGAGAGGGAGGGCAGCAGACGCTGTGTGGCTAGCTTTCTCATTTGGGAGAAAAGCAGGGCCGCCCGACTGCACTGAGGTCCAGCTGCGGTCGGGGAGAAACTGGGCTGTTTTGCAGCGGACGAGGCTTGAGAGCGGCCTTATCTCAGAGGCGCGCAGCCATTAATTCGGGCACGGAGGAACCGGCCCTCTAAGGGAGGCGCGGACGGAAACCAAGTTTGTCTGCGCCACCCTGAGACTCCGCCCCATCCAAGCTGAGCACAGCCCTCCCAGTGACTGCATTTCTCATTCGGGAGAAAAACAAAGCCCCAGCTGGGGAGAAACTGGTCTGTTAGGCAGCGGGAGAGGCTCGAAAGCTGCCTTCTCTCAGAGGCGCGCAGCCATTAATTCGGGCACAGAGAAACCGCCCCTCTTAGGGCAGAGCAGACGGGAAAACAAAGCTTGTCTGCGCCACCCTGAGACTCCGCCCCATCCAGGCTGAGCACAGAAGCTCTCCCAGCGGAGACACTGCTGATCCTCACAGCCAACTGGCTTGGAGATCAATTCCCGCCAGTGATACCAACAATCCCAACCACTCTGAACTCCAGTTTCTGGGGACACGCAGGGGACCCAGACGCCTACGGGAGGGACTCTCGGCTGGTTGGAGAGTGAAAGTGACTTTTCTGTCGGTGTGGATGACACCAGATTTCAACCACACTCATAAGGGACACATTCAAGAGACAGACTCAGTGAGCACCAAAGCCCTACTGTGTCTCCAGCACAGCAATTCTTCCGTTATATAGACAACAGGCCCTCACAGCCAATTGGACCGGAGGTCAATTCCTCCCAGTGTACCAACAGCAATCAGGGCTTTTAACTTCACCAAGACTTTCCACTCAGCCCACAAAGGGGAGTACCAAGAGCGACCACCTAGGGTGATTGGGGAAGCTGAGCTACCGGCCCCCTATAGGTCACCGACCACACAAAGCCACTCCATCAACCCAGGGAGGCAGCCAAAATGTGGAGACATCGGAGTACGTCACAAGTAGGAGAGATAGATGAAAGCAAACTAATGGACGACACAGTGTTCAGAACCATAGTTATAAGGTTACTCAAGAATCTTCTAAAAACCGCTGAGGAACTTGAAGAGACCTTCAAGGACCTAAATGAGAATACTAAAAAAATGGAAAAGGACCAGTCAGAAATTATGCATACACTGTCTGAAATAAAGAATATACAGAGTAGACCACCGCATCCGAAGAGTCAAACCAAAGAGCTGGAATATGAAGAAGAAAAAAACTCCCAACCAGAGAGGCAGAAAGAAAGAAGAATCCAAAAGTGTGAGGATAGCATAAGGAGCCTCCAGGATGGCTTTAAGCGTACCAATATCCGAATTTTTGGGGTGCCAGAAGAGAGAGAGCAAGATACTGAAAATCTATTTGAAGAAATAATGACAGAAAACTTCCCCCACCTGGTGAAAGAAATGGACTTACAAGTTCAGGAAGCGCACAGAACTCCAAACAAGAGGAATCCAAAGAGGACCACACCAAGACACATCATAATTAAAATGCCAAGGGCAAAAGACAAAGAGAGAATCTTACAAGCAGCAAGAGAAAAACAGTTAATTACCTACAAGGGAGCACCCATACGACTGTCAGCTGATTTCTCAACAGAAACTATGCAGGCCAGACGGGAATGGCAAGAAATATTCAAAGTGATGAATAGCAAGAACCTACAACCAAGACTACTCTACCCAGCAAAGCTATCATTCAGAATTGAAGGGCAGATAAAGAGCTTCACAGATAAGAAAAAGCTAAAGGAGTTCATCACCAACAAACCAGTATTATATGAAATGCTGAAAGGTATTCTTTAAAAAGAGGAAAAAGAAGAAAAAAGTAAAGATAAAAATTATGAACAACAAACATCTATCAACAAGTGATTCTAAAAATCAAGTGAATTAAAAATCTGAGGAACAGAATAAACTGGTGAACATAATAGAATCAGAGGCATAGAATGGGAGTGGATTGATAATTCTCAGGGGGAAAGGGGTGTCTGTGGGGGGGGTATGGGAAAATCATACACCTATGGATAAGGACAACAGGGGGGGGGAGGGAACCGGGTGATGGGGAGATATGGGGGGAAAAAGGAGAAACAATTGTAACAATCTGAACAATAAAGATTTATTTAAAAAAAATAAAAAAAATAAAAATAAGATTTATGAATGTGAAAAAAAAAAAAGAGTATATATCTGGACTCTCAGTTTTATCCCGCTGATCTATGTGATCTATGTGTCTGTCCTTATAAGCTCATCGTACTCATTTGATTACTACAGTAAGTTTTGAAACCAGGAAGTGTGAGTCCTTCACCTTATTCTGAGAATGCTTGAGCTTCTGGTATCAAACATTGTCAGTGGTATGAATGGGCAGCACAGCACAGGGATTTGGGCCCATTCTCAAAGGTTCATTTCAGGGACACGGACTCCAAGTTTTGCCTTGAAGAGATGATTCCCACTCTGTCAGCCTACAGCTCTTTGTGACAAATCAATGGAAACATTCTGTGGAGAACCAGGATCCCCTGGAGTTAACATCACTTTAAGTCCTCCCTACCTGTCCTGCTTTCTAATTGCTCTTACTGAAATAGTGTCATTCACAACTGGATTATTACTGAACTGAGAGGGGTCAGGGGGGGAGTGGGTGGTGTTTTCAGAGGACTTGGGGGCCCCAGAATAAGCCCAATGCGGAGGTTTTCACCCCCCCACCCCCCATGAAAGGTTACTGACTTTTCTTAGCAAAGAGAAAATCATTAAACTCAAGTTATACCCTTAGCCTCAGAAGAACATTGCTAGTTAGTAATGACCCAGGGGAGTTCTTCACACAAGACTGCTGGGGTCTGAATTCACTGGGTACCATCCCCAAACCCCCCAAACTTAAACCTTGTCTGCACCAGGCTGGCTGGCCCCAGGGCTCTAATCTGGAGGCTGAGCAAGCTCAGGAAACAAGGCCCTTTGTGGAGAAGAGAACTCTATTGTTGGAAAGCCAGTGCTCAGGGAGTGTGGATTCCAGAGAATGTTTTGGGATGGTCCTCCCCCCCCCCTTTGTTTAACTTTCTCCTCTTCCTGAGGGCGTGGGAGTGACAGGACCCTCTCTCTATACAGCAACCTTAAGGTAGTAAAATCCTTTGTCTGGCAAAGAAAAGATGGTGCTCAGAGCTGTCAGCCCAGGCAAGAGGCTTAGATTTGATGACAGAAGCCACCAGGTGTTTTCCTTTTCGTTTTTAGCGTTAAATCTCAGAGGCAGCCCCTTTCTAGATCCTGGCAGACGTCAGCGGAGGTACGACCACTTCCTTCCTCCTGCGCTTCACCTCCTTTCTTCCCAGAAAGAGGAAATGATGCGAGTCCACGTCGCAGGCCGCGGCCCGCCGTGCTCCCCTGTCTCGGTCCTGCTCTCCGCCCCCAGTTGGGGGACCTGCCCCCACAGACCAGTCCCCACGACAAGGCCTGGCCGGTCTCCTCGACGTCCTAGGAAGCCTCCGACTCAGGCTGCGCAGCCCTCAAGGTAGGGACTCGAATTCCCGGCTCTGTGCTGATTCTGGGTGACCCTGGGCTCCTCCCCGGGCGTCCCGGTGCCCTCCGTCAAATGGGAGCAAGGATCCAGGCTTCCCTTTCCAAAGGTGGTGGCGGCGGCGGGAAGGGGGGGCGACCATAAGGAAAACTCCTCCAAGGCCTGGCTGCGTCCCAACTCCCTCGCAATTCCAGCTGCTGTGAGGAGGGGCCCCCACCTTAGAGCGCCTGGACCCCGCGCGCTCCCTGGTCAGCCTGTCCGGGCGGGCGGGGCGGAGCGCGCCCCCCGCTCGGGAGCTCAGGCCCCGCCTCGGGGGAGGAGCGAGGGCGGCGCGGAGCTTCGCGGGGAGCAGAGCCGGCTTCAGTCGCCTCTCGGGCAGCCGCGGCTCGGGGACCGACCGACGGAGCCGGGGCGGGAGCCGCCCGAGCAGGGCTCGGGAGAGCGGGTGAGTTCCCAGCGGCGCCGCCTCCCTGCTGCGCTCTGTGGGCTGACCCCGCGGGCGAGGGTTGAGGTTGGCGGCGGGGAGGTGGTCCCGGCCTCTGACAGCCTGGCTGGGGGTGTGAGTGGCGCTTTGGCCAGGGGCCGGCGGCTTAAGATAATTGAGGGGGTGAGGGGCGCGGGGGAGAGGGGAACGCTGTAACGGCGGGGACGGGGAGCGCAAGGCCAGGGAGGCCGGCTAGGGTGGGGGCGTTCTCTCGGGTCTTGCGCGCCAAGACGAGGCCAGGGTTGGGGGGAGGGCGCCTTGGCAGGTTGTCGGCTGGGGTCGCCGTGGCCCGATGGTGGAGCGGGCAGGGGGGGTTTAGGCTGGTTCTGGACTCTCGGGTCGCTGTCTGCCGGGGAGCTCAATACCGGTAATCGGGAGCTACAACCAGCACCAAACAGCCCGGAGCCCAGGCTCGGGCCCGGCATGGGGGCGCCGCCCCCTCGCGTGGCGGCGCTTGGTCCCCGAGGCAGCGGCCAGGCGCAGGGAGCACTCTTGCTCAGGCGGGAAAGGTCCCCAGGGGCAGGCGACCCCACGTGCCGCCCCACCCGCCACGGGATCCCGCTGACCCAGCCCGCCGGCCCGGGGAGACCCCGCGCGTGGTTCTGCCCAGGGAGAGGCGCGCCCGGCCTCTCCAAAGGGCCCCCGTGTCCTGGCTGCTGGGTCCTCGCGCCTGGCGCGCTGCTCTCCTCCTGAGTCCCGCGCTTCGACTCCGCCGGAGGAGCGCCCCCGAGCGCCTAGGATGGGCTGGCACTGTGCAGCCGCCTCAAGAGGTCGCGCAGGGGGGTCTCCCCAAGGTCACCCGGAGCGCCCAGGTTGAGCTGTCAGACATCCCCAAGTGGAGAGCAGGGAGGGGAGGCGCTCGCTGCCGCCTCCTTCCCTGATGCAGACTCCTTCCTTCCCTGCTCCTCCTCCCCCAGCCCGGGCCCAGCCACACCGGAGATGCTGATGATGCAGCTCCCAGCCCTGGGCGGATAACCGAGCCTCGGTGAGCTCAATCTGGCCTCCCGGGAGCCTGGGACCCGGCGCTCCCGGGCACCTCGGGCGCCGAGGGAGAGAGACGCGGCTGCATAAGCGCTTCTCAGAACCGAAAGCCGAGCCGCTTGCGCGCCCATGTGATTGGAGTCCACATAATGGGCCCCTGTTCTCGCCTTCAGAAAAGCCCACCAGCTCCCCGCGGCCCCGGGCACCAGGTGCCGCCTCTGAATCGCCCTCTGTGGAGGACCCGGGCCCAGAGGTACCAGGCGCCCTTTCCCCCAGCGCTTTCTCGGGAAGGGGCCTGCCGTTAGCCGCCCGGGCCCGCGGGGGTACTTCCCCGTGTGCCCTGCCATTTCCTGCGGCTGGTGCAGCAGCGAGAAAACCCCTCCGTCTGGGAGACTCCCTCCTAGGCTGGCAATAAAGCTTTTTAACTCTGCAGGTGACTAGCTGTCTGCCCCGGGGCGAGGCACTTGGCCGCTTGGGAGCCTCAGTTGCCTTTAGGAAATGGGGGTAAGAACCAGCCTTTGGGGGATGGGTGAGAGGCCCCACGGAAGTGCTTGGTGCAGTGGAGCATGGCAGGAGTGCTCCTGAGTAAATGCTGGCGCCTTTCCTCCTGGTTTTGAGTGGGGCGTGTCTCTCCTTTTAGGCAGGAGCAGAAGTGGAGCCTGGGTGGGTGGTTCTGCAGGGGCTGGGAGTTTCCACATCTCCCTCCCTTGCTTTGTCATAAGGAGGCAGCTTGCAGGCAGCTGGTGGGCGCTCGTGAGTCTTTTCAGCAGGCAGCCTGCACGGGGTCTTCCCACACAAATCCTCAGCCCCTTCTCTCCCACCACCCCCTGCCAGGATGTTGGCGGTCAGAGGTCAACCAGGCCACTCTGGATGTTCAACTTTGCACCTTGCTGTCCAATGGAGTCTACCCAGCAGTGTCCCCAACCCTGGAACCTTCCTGACCCCTCTCTGGTCCTGGCTCTTCCCAGCCTCTGGAACATTCCTACAGGAAGGCCACTTGATCCTTCCAACCCCTCTTTGTGTCCCCCCCTCTGAGACATTCCTGTGACTCTAGGTGGCTCCTTGCCCCTGGTGCTCTCTGAATCCTCCCTGGCGTGGAAGGACATGGCAGGCAAGGCCAATGCATGCGCAGCCTCCATGTCTCGGGTAATTGATGCTGGAGTGGAGTTAAACTCTAACCTAGTTAAGTCTGTTTGGGAGCCTGAGCCACAGGGCTCAGAGGTTGCTGACCCAGGAAGGTGGGTTTTCCCCCAAGGCCAGACCTCCCTGCGGAGCCTCTTAGGACTCTTTGGAAACTAGGGCCCCAGGTTCCTCCTAAAACCTGCTCCATCCAGAGTGAGCTTTCTCTGACCCCCAGAGGCTGCAGCCAGCCTAGTTTTGTAGGTCTCAGAAGGCACAGACCTGGATTCATGTGCTGTGCTTGGACCCTCAGGACCCCCACCCAACCTCACTCTCCACCCCCAACCTAGCGCAGAGGACTTGGTGTATAGTGGGTCCCAGCTGGCATTCTTCCAGCAGAGACCAGGCGACCTTCTTTATCCCGAGCACATCTTAGAGACTGGGCTTCACGGAGGGCTTGGACAAGCCCACTGCCTACAGAAAGCTACAAGGTATGAAGAGCAAGGGACCCGGCAAGGGACCTGGCTGGGGTGGGGGGCGTTCTCCCGGGTCCTGCGCACCAATAGGCACAAATGGTAGCTCTATGCTTAAAAGCTCTGTGACCTTGGTAAATTACTTACTCTCTCTCAGGCCTGATTTTCTCATCTGTTAAATGGGAGTATCGTAATGCTGACTTCATGGGGTTGTGAGGATTCTGTGAGACCATAACACCCAGAAAGTGCTTAGTACAGCACCTGGTGTGGGCAGGAATGCAGGAAGTGCTTCTTGTCACCTCACCACCGTTTCCTCCCATGCATTGGGCTCCCACTGCCTTCGGTCTGGGGCAGTTAGACCTCTTCTGCCTCTAGCCATCAGGATGGCATGGCCTGTCCCCAGGAAGTCTGTGACGGAGCCTTTCTCACCTGGCTGCCATTTTTTCAGGATTCGTTGATTTATTCAACAGATGTTTACTTCCTCCTAGATCTTGTGCTTAGCAAGGGATTTCAAGATGAATAAGGCAGCTCTCAGAGTTCTTTCTCTATGAGGGAGAGGCAGGCCTGGAAATAGATAGTGAGGCCACTGTCCCCAACAGATAGCAAGGGATAACAGTTTCACCGGCAGGAAGAGGAGTGAAAAATAGAGCGATGGGTGAACAGGTGGGCTCAGGCCAGCCTACAGGTTTCATTCCTGACTCTGCCATCTTGTAGCTGGGTGGTGATGGACAGATGCCTGACCTCTCAAAAGATCAGCTACCTACCTAAGGGTGGTGATGTGAGGAGAAAAGGGAGACCACAAGGATAAGAAATGCAGCTCAGGGCCTTCTAGACGTTAATCCACGATTGCAAATGTTAGTTGCTGTTATTATTAGTCTGTGATGACCAATAACAGGTGGGCAAAGTTTGCTGTGGGAACCCACTTGAGCCCTTCAGAGACAATTTTCCTGGTGGTGGGTAATCGAGGGGTAGGCAGCCTGAGCGGAGAGAACAGCTTGTGCAAAGGCACGGAGGCTTGCTGTCTTTGCGAGCAGTGGGGAGTTCCCACCGGAGCACATGGAGGCTGGGGCAGCAGGCAGAGCCAGGGCGCTAGGCAGAGGCTGTCCTGCCACGGGGTCCCGAATGATTAAACACTCGCTGACCCGAAGCAGGTACCCTGCAGCCCGAGAGAGTCCAGGATTAACTTCTGCCTGAGAGGAAGGGCTGTGCTGTGCTCATTTGCTAATATATTAACTGTCCCTTCCTCTTCCTTCTGCCCAGGAAACACAGAGGTCCCCTCCTTCTTCCTGAGATGCTTCCTAAGATGAGATACTCCTGTTCCTGTTTCTGTCTTCCTGGGACTCAGTTTCTTATTTGAAGGAAGGGGCTAGGGGTAGAGAAAGTGTCATGGTCCAGCTTCTTTATAGATCAGAATATTGTACTAAGTGCTTTTCTGGGTGGTGGTCATTGTCCAGAATCTTGGCTTGCATTGCCTTTGAATCCTCACACCAACTCATTGAAGTGGACCCATTTATCCCCCATTGCACAGAGGGGGAAACTGAGGCACAAAGGATGAGGTGATTTGCAAAAGGCATGCAGCTTATATGTGGTAGGAATTCATATCTGGGGGCTCTCCAAAGTTGTTATGTGCTATCCTGAGCCACCTCAACTTATGCTCCTTGCAAATACCTAAAGCTGATTGTAGAATGTCTGGGTTTTTTCACCGTGTATGCATCCTTGGATGTGGGCAGTAGGCACCTTGGAAATGGTGGGGTGTGCTCTGTGGGGTGTGCTCTGGTTATCTGGGGACGGGGAACTGCCCCATTCTCCCCCAGCACTGCCTTTTGGGAAGGTCCTGTTGCAGGCTCTTGGCAAGGGGGAGGGGTTCTTGGGTGTCTCAGAGTTCAGGCCGCATTCCTCGGCCCAATAATGTCCCACAAACATGCCTTGACGTAGGCAGTTTGTAGCTTGATTAATGTAGCAGGTGGTTGAGCTCCACAGTGACCCCAGGAAGGAATGAGCCTTTTAGGATGGCTGGTCAGAGTATCATGTAACCACATACCCTTTTCCTTTTCCATGAGAGGCAGAGTTTAAGGCCAAGGTTCAAATCCTGACCCTGCCTTCCACTGGCTTTTTGGCCTTGGACAATTTCTTCATCCCTTTGAGCCTCAGTTTCTTCATCTGGAATACAGATCATATAGACCATATATTATATAGAGATCATTCAGAGTTATCATAAGGATTTGTAATTACACCACACACACAAAAATGCCTGGCTTCCAAGTTGTAGATAATATTGGTGTAGTACCCACATTCTCCTCCATGGTACTTATCAAAATTGTGGTTAGGTGGTTATTTGTGGTCATTACTCTTTTAGTCTGTCTCAACCACTAGGCCAGCGGTTCTCAATTAGGGGCAGTTTGGCTCCCCAGGGGGAATGTGACAGTATCTGGAGACACTTTTGGTTGTCACCACTGGGGAGGGGTGCTATGGCATCTAGTGGGTTGAGGCCAGGAATGCTGCTAATATCCCCCAGTGCCTACGATAGCCCCCACAACAAAGAATTATATGACCCCAAATGCCAATAGTGCCAAGGCTGAGAAAGCTTAGACTGGACTGTAAACCCCATAAGGTCAGTGACTGTCTAATTCATTCATCTCTGTGTCCCTGGTTGCCCAGCATGATGCCCGGCACACAGGAGACAATCAATATGCATTAAAGAGATGAATGAGGTCTTGGAACACCTTATGTCCCCTGGAGTCCCAGAGGTTTGGCTTGCAGGACATTTTGAATGGGAAGAAGAGGTTTAGATGGATCTGAATGATGATCAGCCAATTGGTAATTCAGGCCAAAGAAATTCACGCTGTTTTCCTTCCCACGCAGGTGCTTGGGGGCCTGAATGGTCTGAATTGCAATCACCACTGCATTTTGCTCCTGTAGATACAGGACCCACCTTTATCTGGACAAGCAGACTGGGGCGGGGGAACATAGGTGCTGACAAGGAACGCCCTGTCAGCTGGGCCCTTGGGATCTGCCAAGTTGGGGCACAGCTGCTGTCAGCTTCCTGTTTTTTCCCTTTTCTGGTGGAATGAAGGAAACCCACTGAATGGCTATTTTCCACTGACATTTACAGCACTGTGATAGGCCTTGGATTAATGAGGTCGAGCTCCAGTGTGAAATCTGCCCAATCACTTAAAGCTTGGCCAACCGGAAGACATGGCTTGTTTTCTTTGGGCCATCCGATGTCTTTGGATGGCTTTGGCCAGGGAAGCAGGAGTCATGACTCTGTGCAAAAGAAGGGAGTGTTTTACACCCCGGAATTGTAAAGGCTGCAGTTGTCTCCTTTTCAATGTATTAAGAGGGTGTATTTTAATTGGGCCTTGAAATAAATAACTGATTAAAGCAAAGGTTCACCGTGAGCCCCAGACTGGCTGCTGAGATTGGAGCTGGGCTATTGAAAGGATCAGGCTGTGTCATTCTTGGGCTCTCTGGGAGTTTGAAGGAAAAGATTATCCCCAAAGGGCATTTGGACGGGTTAGAGGTGCACGTTGGTCAGAGTTTATTCTGATGGGGGAAGGGATCTCAGGTAGATGTCTCAAACTTGCTCATGAATCGTCTGGGGGCTCCTGTAAGAAGCAGACTCTGATTCAGTAGGTTCCGGGACTGAGGGCCTACATTTCTAACAAGCTCCCAGGGGAAGCCCTTCGGCTGGTCTGTCCGCTGCACTTTGCGTAGCAAGGGCCTGGGGAATCCCAAGGTGAGGGGTCCCTGGTGCAACCCACTCAAGCTCAAAAGGAAACCCAGCCTGTCGCGCCTGCGTGCTTGCAGAGTCGCGTATTTACTGCGCGCCTTGTCCAGAGCCCAGGCCCTGGGACCAAGTGTGGAAGGATGGCTGCCGGCTCTCAAGGAGCAGCTGAACCAGCCAGAGCAAAGTGTGAGGGGCTTCTAGTGCTCCCAGAAATGTGTGTCCGGAACATACCCTTTCTGGGTCATCTGGGGCTTTTTATTTGTTTTAATTAATTAATTAGTTAATTAATTTAAAATTATTTTTTTTGGGGGGGGCAGCTTTTGGGCCCTAGCCCAGCCCACCTGGATTAGAACCAGCCAGGATGGGGCCCTGGGAATCCATATTTTTAAAAAGTGTGCCAGCTGGGAGAGAGGTAGCCAGGAGGAAGAACTGGCAGTGCATGGGAGGTAATTGCTCAGCAGGACTGGTGTAAGGTTGTAGAGTCATACACTCCCTGATGGCACCTGACTGAGGGAGGGGCTGAAACCTAGTCTGCTCCACCTGCCAAACTGCACCCTGCAGACTTGCATCTGCCTGGAAGAAAGGGCATCTTTAAAAAAAAAAAGAATAATAATTGTTAACATTTGGTGCTTATTATGATCTGATCACTGTCTTTTTAGCTCTTTAGTCCTCCTAGCAACTCTCAGGGGTGACATTATTACTGATTGTGCTGCAGAGGAAAGTGAGGCACAGAGAGGTTCAATGACTTTCCACAGGCCACACAGCCAGTAAGTGGCAGAGCAAGGATTTGAACCCAGATCATCTGGCTTCAAAGCCCTTGCACGTGATCATTATAGTCTCTGGCTTTTCTTTGGATGAAAATGCTGTGGCTCTCTGTGTCTGTACTCTGAGGGAGTGCCCTTTTTTAGTTCTTCCCCAAATGGGGGAAGGCTAGCAGTGACCTTGGCTGGCTCTGGAGTCAGACCTGGGTTTGATTTCTGCCTCCACCACTTACTACAACCTTGAGCAAGTTACTTGCTTAACTTCACTAAGCCTCAGTTTCCCGCTGTGTAACATAGGAATAATAGTAGCATGAGATGATATGATGGACCATTTAGCCTCTGCTTGGTAGGATGTACATCTCAACTATTATTATTACATTAGTATCAGCAAAGTCGGCCCCTGGGAGTCACAGGTGGCTTCAGAGCAGAGGGGATAGGTGAGCAGAGCCCTGCGCCGCTGATGTCCCTGCTGGCCGGAGCCGTTGTTTTGTTCACCCACATCACGTGTGTCATTACATACCTAGGCATCCCCAACCTTTGCTTCTTGGCACTGGGTAGAGGCCCTAGTGTTTGGGCCACCCTGAGGAGTTCTCAGAATTTCTTGGCTCCTAGGATGGTTCAGAGTCTCAGTCAGAACTGGCTTTATTTCCTGTGGTCCAAGTGCAAGTAGAAGGCACACATTCTCATACCTACTCTCTTCAGGGCTTTTGGCCCTTCTCGGTGACTGTCGCCATCTCCACGTTCCTTCTGGAACTGTGTAGTCATCATGGGCAATCCCACGTTCCTTCTGGAACTGTGTAGTCATCATGGGCAATCCCACGGACTGGGCAGAGAGCAAAGGTCACCTTATAGACATCGCCTCTTGCCTTTTAAAGAAATAGGGACAATTGCCTCTGGATTTTCATTAGTTTTTTTTTTTTTTAACATATAAAATCCAGCTTTTGTTTTCTTATTGCTGTATTTTATGCTTTTTAATTACAAAAGAATACAAATGCATTATTAAAATGTAAACAGTATGAAAATGTAGAAAATGGAAAGTGATATTTCCCCAAACATTACCACCAGCCACTCATTCCCCCCCCCAGAAGAAATTCCTGAATGTTTTATGTACCTTTCCATAAATTTCTTATACATAGACAGACCCATATTCATTTACATGTTTATCCTTTTTAACACATCTATAGATCACTCTTCTGAAACTTCCTTTTTTCAGCTAATTTATCTTAGCACATGTCAGCACACAGAGATATGCCTCAGTCTTTAAGGCTACATGATATTCCAGCAATAAAACTTTACCATAATTTATTTCTTCTTCCTTGCTGACAGTTGAGATTGTTTCCAGCTTTTTCCTGCTACCAATGTAGGATGCTACAACATCCTTGCTTGTACAGTGTCTATCTTTGTACACTGGCATGATTTTATCTATAAGGAAAACTTCCTGCAATTTGAGCTATGACAGACATTGTCAAATTGTCTTCCCAAGAGGCCAAACCAATTTCTATTCCATCAACAGTATTTGGGAATACCTCCCCCTTTCCAACAGCTGAGTATTAAGTAACTTTAAGTTTTGCCAGTCTGATAGAATAAAATGGAAAACATGTTTCTGAGTCAGGTTCCACAGTAATTCAAATTTTGACTCTTTAGATTGGGCCTACATAAAGATTGTTACATATTTAAGAGCTACATTTTACCTGGCTTTATTCTTGAAATCAAAGACATAAAATTATATTAAACCAGTTTCTGCCCTCACACTGATCCCTGTCTCTTGGAGTAATCAAAGACTTGGGCAAATAAAAATAAGAGAAGCCCTAGCCGATTTGACTCAGTGGATAGAGCGTCGGCCCATAGACAGAAGGGTTCTGTCAAGGGCAGGTACCTCGGTTTCAGGCTCCATGCCCGGCCCTGGTCGTGGGGTTTGTAGGAGGCAACCAATCAATGTGTCACTCTCACATCGATGTTTCTCTCTGTCTCTCCCCATCCCTTCCACTCTCTAAAAACCAATAGAAAGATATCCTCAGGTGAGGATTAACAACAACAACAAAGAGAAAGACAGTGTGGTTCAAGCGTGCTAAAGGAATGCATAAAGAAGCTAACTTTTTGTCTGATAAACTCTATCTTCATGAATGTTACAAATGAATTCTTAAAATACAATATACATTATGATGGGCGTGGGGTGGGACTTCAAATCCTCAAAAGAAAATGACTTGATTAGAAGCCCAAAAATCATGCAGCTAACCTCTAGTGGGAGCAGCAAAAGAGGTGGGCAGTTAGGAAGGGACAACTAATTTTGAAATAGTCTCTGGTGGCTCCCCTGTTTCCTAAAGGGGTTTGTTTGAAGGAGGCTGTGCAGAAACCCAGCTGAGTTTGCAGCTGGGAGGGCTTACCGATCACTCATACCTGGGCAAATGCATGTTAGTCCAGTAAGAGTGAGAGCAAAGGAGCAGGGACTGGCTTTAAAAATCGACAGCCTTGGAGCTCATAGAGTTTGGACGTTGGTGTCATGTACAGGCTGTTATCCCAGTTCCAAGGCAGTGTGCTCTGAACAGCACCCGTTGTAGACCAGGTACACTGAAAGGGTGTTCAATGCGATGAGTGAGCATCAAAGATGGCTCTTTTCTTGTCAAGGGGCCTCCAACCAAAAAAGAATAGATCTATTTAGCAAGGAGTGTGATCAGCTAATCTACTCACCTTTGGGGAGCCACACCTTAGATATTCATTTTCTTTGGGCCACCTGTCCTGGAGATCTTCATTCACTGGGGTGTCTTAAGAACAGCACAAGGCAAGGAGCAGTTGAGAATTTCTTAAACAGTGCTGTGGATTGAGCCTAACCATTGTTTTACAACACATCACCTAAGCAGGGATGTGTGGAGCCAATTAAAAAGCATTCAGAGTTGAAGAGACCGTGAAGCCAGGGGCAATCCCATCCCATCCTTTCATGGAAGGCAAGGTGGGAGCCAGGTGAGGTGTGTCCTGGGTCTGGCCCTCAGTGTGACCTCTTGCCCCAGCAGCCAGGTCTGTTTTGTCTGTTTGATGCTACAGCTCTGGTTGCAAACCCAGGGACCACTCCCTGTGACAGAACTGATGGAAAAACCTGTGAATTTTCAGTCTCAAGGTCTCCCACCTTCTGACAACTCTCTCATTTTTGAAATACCTACCATATGCTGGATGGCTCTCTAGCAGGATGTATAGGTGAATAACGTATATGCCTTGTCATTCAAGGGCATCTAGTCCAATGGAAGAGGCAGATTGGAAACTAACAATTACTGAAGAGTGCTGAGCGCCACAATAGAGATGTGGTCACATGCCTTGGAACTAGAGAGGAGAAAGAAACCCATTTGGCACAGGGCAGATAAAGAACAATTCAGAGGGAATAAAAAGAGCATTGAGACACTGTGTAAATGAGACAAGGCAAGTCAAGTGCTGAGCATGGTGCCTGGAAAGCACTTAAGAGATGATAGATAGGATTATTATAGCACTTGCACCAGCTCTCTAAGAACAGAGAAGAGATTGCCAGGTGGAGAGAAAGAAGGGTATTGCCACTCCATGGAACAGCATGAATGAAGGTGAGGAGGTGGGTGTGCTGTAGTGAACCTGCATGGGCTTTGTAGCAGAGAAATCTAAATCTGGGTTCTGTCACTTATGAGTTATGACATTGGGCATGTCAAGATGAGCCCCCACTTTCTAATCTATCCATTGGGGATAATGATACCTGTTTAAAATGGCTCATTGTGGAGAGTAAAGTTAATTTATGTGTAGACCCTGACACATAGCAGAGTCTCAGCAAATGGTGGGGACCATTGCAGAGATGTGAATCCATCAGACTTATTCAGTATAGCTGGGAAATTGAGAGTTTAGTGAGTTTGGGACATTAGCATGGCCAGAGATAAAGTTAAAATGTCAAAGCTACATACTAGATGGCCTGAACCATTAGGCTGAGGAGTTTAGACTTGACCCTGTAGGCAACAGAGAGATTAAATGCTTCCCCACAATGGAAATACAGAATCAGACTTGGTTTTAGAATGAAAAAAATGTCAACATAGACTGATGAACAAGAACAGACCCAGAGACAAGGAGGCATGGATCAGACTGTTGGACCTCAGAGGGAGGGTAGGGGAGGGTGGAGATAAAGGGGAGTGATCAACCAAAGGACTTGTATGCATACATATGAGCCTAACCAGTGGTCAAGGACAACAAGGGGGTGGGGGCATGAGTGGGGAGGGGTGTGGGATGGGAATGGGGGGATGAGGACAAATATGTGATACCTTAATCAATAAAGAAATTTAAACAAAAAAAAAATTTTTTTTAAAAAAAGAGTGAAAAAATGTGCCAGTGGTGTGGATGGTGGGTTGGAAGGTAAGGGGTGGAGATGAAGAAACCACTTTGGGGAATGCTGTATAACCCACCACTCACCTTGGCCCAGTAAAAGCTGGGTTCAGTCCTACAGCCAAGTACTGCCCAGAGAGGCAGGTGAGGACAGTGGTAACGAGCATGGGCTTCAGTGTCAAGGCCCATGTGGATGTGAATCATAGCCCTGCTGCTTACTGGCTGTATGACCTTGGCAATCACCCCACTGGGTTTTGGTTTACCCTTTGTAAAATAGAGATTAATAGCACCTTTATCATAGGCTCATTGTGAGGATTAAATGAGATCGTGTAGATAAAGCACTTAGCTCTAGAAACGCAGTTGATAATTAGAATTTTTAAAAAATTAAACATTTGATGATGGACTTCTTTTTCCTTGAAATGCCTATTAACCTCCCCTGGAGCTACCCGTGTTCCACAAAAAACATCTGCTTTAGTCTTTCTAGAGAAACAGCGGCACTTTCTGCTCTAAGAAATAGTAGGGAGGGTTGCCAAGTTCTAACACAGTGGTTCTTGGATGCACGGTAGACCCACCAGGGGAGCTTTTAAAAATTTTAATGCCTGGTTGCACCTCAGATCAATTAAACTAGACTCTCTAGAGGTGGGACCCAGGCATCAATATTTTAAAAATTTTTAATGAGTTAAGGTAAGACAAATAAAGGATGGATTTTTCACAAACTGAACATGCCTCTGTAACACACATCCTGCTAAAACACACACACACACACACACACACACACACACACACACACACACACACACACACACCAATATTACCAGTATCCCAGAAGTACCCCTTATGTCATTTTCCAGTCACTCTCACCCCAAAATCACTATCTTGATTAATAACATAGATCAGTTTTGCTTGCTACTGGGTTTTACATAAATGGAATCATATATCATGTATTTGTATGTGTGTGTATTTGGCTTATTTTGGTTAACCTTGTGAGAGTTCAATTGTATAGTGCTCGTTCTCATTTCTCGTTCACAATGTTCCCTTGTGTGAATACACCATAATTCTTTTCTAGACTACTGTTGGTGGGCATTTTGGACACTTTATACCTTGGGACTGTTATAAACAGTGCTATTAAATTCTTGTAAATGCCGTTGGAAAGTGTATATAGAAATTTTTGTTGGACACATTCCTAGGAATGAAATTGCTGGGATATAAGGTGTGTATATGCTCAGCTTCACAAGATATTGCTGAGAAGTTCTAAAAGTGACTATCATTATATTCCCAGTGTATGAGAATCTTGCCAGCAGTTGCTATTTTCTGATGTAAAAACATTTTTTGGGCCATTTTGGTGGATATATAGTAGTCTTCTCTGTGATCTTAATATATGTCCCCAGCATCTCCAGTGTTTCCAACATGTAGCCAAGTTTAAAAATCTCTTTCTTACCAGGTTTTGAAAAAGCTAAACACCTGTTAATGAAACTGGATGAAAGAGATGTTACAGCGGCCAGTGCCTCCCCATGGACTCGCTTTTATTTCTGTACCTAGGGGTTTTTACAGAATTGGTCTGTCTAATAATCTAGTGGAGGGTACCTTTGCTGTGGAGGAGAATGTGGGGTGTATCAAACCTGACAGCCTGCCCCTCACCCTCATTCCTCTGTGCTTTTTGTGGGGCAAATGGCTCCATCAGCAGTGATCTGAGAGCTGGAAAGAGGCCATGGCAGGACTTCAATTTCTTCTGATTTAAGACCTGAAGGAGAAGGGAGGACATGACAAGTGCTGTGTGTGTGTGTGTGTGTGTGTGTGTGTGTGTGTGTGTGTGTGTGTGTATAACTGAGAGATGCTGTCAGATAAAAAGATGTTGTTTTTTGTGACCAGAACTTAAGATTTTGTATTGTATATTAGCTTTCCAAAACTTGCCCAATACCTTGTACTTGGAAAGTGCTAAAAAAAAAAAAAAAGCCATTGAAGTCAATATTAGCACTGTGTAATTGTCCCTAGTGAAAAGCACAACTCACAGTGCAAAGGAAGGTGTTGGTGGGGATTTAGCTGATCTGATTAATAGTTTTTGTTCTTTTTGTAGTTTCTATGCAGTGGCTGATATTTCCTGTTCGTTCATTTATTACAAGCATATTTTCCTTTATACCCTTGAGCAAAATTATAATAGCAACTTTAAGATTCTTATCTGTTAACTCTAACATCTTGGGTCCTCTTGGGGTAGATCTCTATTATCTTCCTTCTTGAGTTTGGGCCATATTTTTCTGTTTGTTTAAAACATTTTTTTTCTAGTAATTTTGTATTACATCCTGAGTATTGTGAATGAGACTTGAAGAGACTCTTGATTCTATATTTCTCAAAACAGTAATGATTTTTAAAAATATTTTATTGATTTTTTACAGAGAGGAAGGGAGAGGGATAGAGAGCTAGGAACATCGATGAGAGAGAAACATTGACCAGCTGCCTCCTGCACACCCCCCACCGGGGATGTGCCCGCAACCAATGTACATGCCCTTGACCAGAATCGAACCTGGGACCCTTCAGTCCTCTGACCGACGCTCTATCCACTGAGCCAAACCGGTTTCGGCTAATGATTTAAAAAAATTTTTTTTTTTTACCCAACTCAAATTCTAAACTCAATTTCTCTTGAGTGGGCATTAGCTGAAATCTTCCTTTAGTTCTGTTAGCCTTAGTCAGGCTGTTTGAAACCTGCGCTATACATGCATCATTCATGGAAAATTGGGCAGAATATATACTCAGAATATGGGGCTACTGTTCTGTGACTCTTTTCTGGGATGTCTCTCCTTACTTTCCAGCTGTAGTTACCTGAACTCTGTCCTCTAATTCCTCAAAAATTAAGAATGAAGATTTCTATCCAAATTGTAGTCCATGTGCAACATTGACTTGGGCCTGTCCTCGGGTCAAAAGCTATAAAAATAGGGACTTTAGGGACATCACCAATTGCTGTTTCTTCCGTTTCTTTCTTTCAAGTGTTGACTCCCCTCCAGTTTATGTATGTTTGTTGCTGAACAAATCTAATGCCTTTCAATAACACCTCTCCCCCCCCTCCCCCCCAGAGTTTATAATAGTTATATGTGAGAGGGGAAGTCTTCTAAGAGCTACTTTGCTATTACTAGAAGCAGAGCCTTTCTGGCAAATAATTTTGCTCATTAAGAGACCCTCAGCAATGGGGGACAAAGGAAATATATGTAATACTTTAAACAATAAAAAATTTAAATTAAAAAAAGGAAAATAAAGAATATATACTTGTAACATAGAAACCCACACATGAAACCTATGTTCATGTTGACCAATGTCACCCCAATCAATTAAAAAAAAAGAATATATAACTAAAGAAAAAGAGACCCTCAGAGCTGCCCCCCATTTTATTGCTTAGCACATAGTAGATGGCAATAAGTATTTATTGACTAAATGAATGTGGCTTTAAATTGAAAATGAAAGTTTATTAAGGAAGAAATTTTCTGAAACTAGTTAATCGGTAACATCAGGTATAAAATAGGATGTTCAGTAAGTTGCTGGAGAAAATGATGAGTGAGATGATTGAAATAATATTAGGACCCCAGCTATCTGAGTGTAGACCAAAGTGGCTAACCAAGTGAACCGGAGATTTCAACATGAGGAGATAAATTCAATTGTGATGGTAACAGCTTTCATGGGATTGACTTTGTGGCTTACAAAGAATGTACCGTGTTCAATGGAAATAAAGCTGGTCAAAGGGGCGGCAGAGGTATGCTTGGAGTTCTTACATCCAAGAGGATCCAAGAGGAGGGAATCAAAGTGAAGGAACTTTGGCTGGAGATCAAAGTGGGGAGGAACCGAAGCAATGTAAAGGCAGTCTACTGCAGCTTGCTTTTCTCTGTGTGGTGACCTGGCAGGTCACAAATCCAGTACTCAGAGACTTCAAAGACTGCATATTGGGTGGAAAAATTCATACCAAAATGCAGAGCATCTGGGAACTTCCTGACTTAGTCTACTGACAATTTCATCACCCAGAGAGTAGAGCACAGAGGACAGTTGCTGTTATGAGGATAGTTGCTGTTATGAATCTGGTTTGGGTGAAGTAGAAAATGAGAAAGTGCTCACCAAGGAAAGGATACTGGTGATAGAGGGCTGAGCCCACAGGGGTTTGGAAGGCAGAGTTTAGGAAATTTAGGATGAGATACAGATATTTCCTGCTTACGCCTCCAAAGGGTGATGGCAGCTCCAAAAGTAGGGGAAGTTATGGCTTCTCTATCATCCTCACTCCGCATAGATTTCATTTATTCTCCTTCAAGGATTCCTCTTGTTGCTCTCAGTTGTGCTCCTGTGGGCTATCTTCCCTGTCTGGCATTTTTTTTTGTTTGTTTTTAAGCAGGGGAGCTATTCAAAATACTTACCCATCATGGCCCAGGCACAGACCAATCAGAAGAGCGGCTAGCCACCAACTGGAACGTCAGCTCAAGTTACAAATCCCTTAACCTCTCTGAGCTTCAGCTTTCTCCTCTTTGAAATGGGGACAGTACCTACAGCGCAGAGTTGGGGCAATGATTTCAAGAGATGTTAACATGTGAAGAGCTTGACACATGGAAGCTGTACTGTGCACAGAAGCTGCCATTATTACCCTGCCTTCTTTATCTCTGGGTTCATTTCACTTACGTGTTTTATAGATTCTGTGATGCTTATCTTTAGTTTCATTAAGCACGTTTTATTCTATACTGACTTCAACAAGTATTTGTTCAATTACAAATTGATCTGTCTGGTTTCTTAGTCAACATGTCCTCTTAGCTCGCCTGGCGTGGCTCCATGGTTGAGTGTTGACCTATGAACCAGGAGATCATGGTTCGATTCCCAGTCAGGACACATGCCCAGGTTGTGGGCTCAATTCCCAGTGTGGGGTGTGCAGGAGGCAGTCGATCAATGATTCTCTTTCATTATTGATGTTTCTATTTCTTTCTTCCTCTCCCTTCCTCTCTGAAATCAATAAAAAAATATTTTTAAAAAATGTCCTCTTATCTCACTGATCATGAATACTGTAGATTTTCTGAAATCTTGCATTTCATGGGGCAGATCTTTTAAAGCACTGATGTGTTTTTTTTGTGTGTGTTTTTCCTAGTTCCTTCTTCTTCTTTTATATACATAGGCTTTGGGACTAAGCAGACCTGGATTCAAATCCCAGCTCCACCACTTACTGACTGTGCAGTTAATTGGTATCCATTCTCTGCATTGTTCTAATTCTTCCCCTCCTCATTCTTTCTTCCTCTAGTGGAGGACTCTCTCCTTTGAGTCCAATTCTGTGGTTTTTATTGTCCTTGTTCCATTGGAATTAATCTCTAAACATCAGTGCACAAACAATATGAAAAGCTTTTTAAAATTCCCATCCCAGCTACTTCCTGATTGGCTAAGAACATCCCTGGCTAAAGGGGAAGAGATAGCTTGCTAGGGGTACCTTTATGTTGGGTACCAAGATGGGGTCCAAGATGCTTGGAAAGGACAAGACAGTGATCCATAGCTGGTTGTAGTGCCTTTGTCCCTCCCCCTTCAAGAATGGACCCCATCCAGAATGCTTATCTCCCTACTCTCCAGGGACAGAGTTGGGAGAGGTGGCAGTCAGCTGCAGGGGCTGCCTTCCTTTGCTTGAGTTGGCTCAAGTAAAGATGGCAGCTTCTTAGAACCTGGATCTAATTAACTCAAGGGGATGGACTACAGTTCTTCATTCTACCCCTAGTGCAAGTTATTGGAGAAATTCCTATTAGAACCTAAGCTATTCTTGAATCTATATCTATCATTGTGGCCATGATGATTTTGAACTGTTGTTTGGCTGATATACTAGGATTTGAGGGGCGCTTCTACTCACTCTAATAACTTTCTAGATGTTTGTGTTTAAGACTAGAGGATTTTGAACAATGAATGGGGCAAAGGCAAGTATCGAAATCCAAGTTTAGGTAAGCGTGATGTAGAATAGAGTTGCACACTCAGTGTGCACACAGCCACTTCCCACTCCTTTATCTGTGGCAGGCATTACCAATCAATCAAACACTCATTCCTCCTGCTATCATACATGGCCTCATAACCCCTGCCCTCACAGTGCTCCAAGTAGCCCAAACAAACTAAGAGCTGGCACAGCACACCAAAGTTGGGCCAAGGGTGTCATGCTCAGAGAGGGAGACAGAGGAGACAGGCCACTCCAGGCTTAGCCAATGTGAGTGACTGTCCCGTTTACTAAATGTGTAACCCAGGAGGGCGTGTAGCCTCCTTTGGAAAATGATCCCTCCAGCTGTAAAGGGAGTATTTGTCTCCCTGCAAAGGGAGGGAGTGGACCACAGTCCCCCAAGCCGGAGAAACAGTATATGTAATTCGACTCTCATTTCCCTGTGCTTAGCTATTACATAAGCTTCTTTAGAAGACTGGCTGTTTGGTTTAGCACTGTCACTGTGACTGACTAATGTATTCGTAGATATCGTGTCAGCCTCATGTGTGCCCCATCCTTGGCACCTTCGTTCTGTCCCCTGCAGCCTCCCACACACTGGCATTCTTACCCACAAGTGTGTGGGCCTCTCTGTAGGTTCAGGTTCTGGGGGAGAAGCTCAGCGTGGAAGACTGATGTGTTCATGGGTTTTCCTTCACCTGTTCGAGCTGTGGCTTCCTTTGAAGTTTTCCTGGAGCTGAGCCTGAGAAAGCTGTATCACCTTCACAGGCAGAACGGATCCAAAACACCATCAATCAGTGTCTACTTGGAATGGTTCTAACAGGCTGCCTAGCCTGGTGGGTGCCAAGTGCTGGACTGCAAATACACATGATAGAGTGCTTGCTGCTAGTGCAGATGATCTGTCTGCCAGGCCAGGATTGGGGCTCACTGGGCAAGTCCCACCTACACCCCTACACAGACCTTCTCTCTCAGCAATCTCCTTAGTGGCCATGGGGTTCTTGAGGGTGGGGACCCCTGCATCGTGCCATGGCTGGGCTTTGTTGAATCGTTAACATGAGATAATTTCTTCATGTCAGGCTGCTCCTACGTCTTCATTTTGCCTGTCCATGATTCCCAACTCTGTTCTCTAGAGACTTGGAACAAAGGTAATCCATTCCCTCATGGCTTTTGTTAAGGCCTAGTCCCTATAATCACAATATGGCCATGCAGTTCAGAGAGAGGCCAGCTGGGTTTTTATCCCCATGCTGGGCATGATTCTTTCCCTGACAGAGCTCACAATATACCAGTTGCTTGATCACTCTTTGCTCTTGGTGAACTTGTGGTTTTTGAGTCCTGTTGCCCTTTCCTGAGCCCCCACCCTCAAATCTTGCCAAATTGGGCCTTCAGAGGATAGTGACAAGTCAGGGCCAAGCCTAGGGCCACCATGAAGAAGCTCAGTGGGGAGAGATGGAGTTAAAGAGCAGACCCTTGGGAACCCACATCCCACAACAGGTTTAAAGCAGGATATGTGTCTAGGATGACTATACCTGAAGTCGAGAAGTTTCATCTCAGAAGAGACAGGACAGTCAGTCCACAAAATCCCCTGAGAATGGGGTTGAGGGAGACAATTTCTAATTCAGATATTTGGAGCATCAAGGGCCCCAGAAGTCTCTTTGCTCATGAGTAAAGCATCTTTATACTGGGATGGGGGTGAGGCTGTTATTCAAATAAGTGTGCTATGGGAGGTTGGGGCTGTGCATTCTTTAAGAGAGAAAGTGGGTTCCAAGTGAGCTCCAAGGACGAGGGGAAGCCTGGGCTGTGTTTTGTTTTCCTCTCCCCCTTGTGCTCAGTGCGACAGGAAGCGCAGGGAGAACGCACTCACCGCCTTCCTCCAGGCTGCTGCCAATATTGTGTGAAGAAGAATAGCTTAAGAACAAGGAAAAAAATCTTTGTTTTTATAATTAATGACTTTAATTTTCTTTACAGTCTTTGTACATTCCAAATTTCAATAAGTACACCACTTTTATGACGAAAGTTATTATTTTAAAAATAACTAGCAATTTTCACAATCCTCTTGAGTGCATCCAATCGCAAGTGGAAAGGTGAAGTGAGAAAAACACGTATATAGGATAAAAACATGTAAGAAAATAAGAAGCAAAGATGATGCAGACCCACAATCTGCATTCAATCAATGCTTACAAATAAATGCCGAGTAGAAAAAAGTGTAGGCTTTCATCTCAAACAGATATGAATTTAATCCCAACACTCCCATTTGCCAGCTAAGCAATAATGAGTGAGTCACTCTAAAGTTTTTTTTTCTCACTTGTAAAAATAGGATTTTAATTTCCATCTCACCGAGCTGTTACAAGAGTCATATGAAAGCATTTTGTGAAGAGGCTAGCCCAGTGTAAGTACGTAAGTGTTTTTCAACGTTTTCAATATATTAATAAATTTGTATACACAATATACGGATTTGGCAAATGGATAACATAATGAACACTTGAAGGCTGAGACCTGGTCAGGTGATGAAGAGTAATAATAGCATGAGCAGTGTGAGGGAAGACTGTGTCAGTTTTCTGATCCACAGAAGTGAGGGATATCAGTACTTACTGGAAAGAGGAGTTACATGACTGGATTGAATTGGGATTCTACAAGTTTGTCAACTTTCAGAAAAAGTGAGATAAGCCCAAACTGTGGGTTATCCATGCTATAGGCCTTAGGATACTCAGACTTCAAGTAGCCAAAATGTGACTAAAATTGCCTTATGCAAAAAGGGAGCAATAATCTTAGATGATGAGAAGTTTGGGATCAGGGAAATTACAAGTTTGATGATGCCAACAAAGACCGTGTTTCTTATTCCTTTCCGCTGTTACTGTACTCTCCTCAGTTCCAATGCAGCTGCTAACATCAGAAAGGGGCTATGCCTTTCCAAATACCTCTTTTTAGAAGTTACAAAATCATTCCCCAGAAAGTTTTCCCACCTTGGAAATGTTCTCTTCCTACCTCACAAGGAACTGCTTCTCCTGAAGCACATGGAAGGCATATACCAAACAGTTCAGTTAGAAACAACCAGAAGAGAAGCAGAGAATTGGGGGCAGGTGGCTACTAGAAAAGCTACTAACAGGGTCTGCCATATCTATCTATGCACAGGACATAAAGGGAGTTGAACCAAACATGAAGTTGGAGTCTGAGTGGATATACTGATGTACTGCCAAGGGTCACAATGTATGAAGTGAAAGAACAGGGCCAAGAAAGGGATGTCCCTGGGCTAGAATACAGGATGGGGGGTGGGGGGGGGAGTAGGGTGGGTTCTTGAGTAGGGAAAGAATAACCTCATTTTCCACCAGTCACTAGTGGCAAGACTAAAGATGCTAATGGGCTCAAGAACAACAATAAAAACAGCCAGAGACATGAGACATAAGACAAGAAAAAGTGTGTAGGGGCCCTCCATCCACAGCTGTAGAATGAGATACCCTTAGCCCCATGATCAGGAAAACTCCTACCCCGTAAAGAGCTGGCTCTGGCCTGGTGGGACTTACAGAGAAGCTTGTTAGGGGCCAATAGCCAGCAGGACTCCAACCAATAGCCCAGATGCCCACCTGGATGACATTTATGAACTACCAACAATCTCCATGATGTCCTCTGGACAGACCCCACAGCCATCTCCAGGCTATCTGGGTTCTCAACTTCCCAGTAATGTTTCCCTTAAGTGAAAAAGTTTTTCCCCAAAATAGGGTGTTGAAATCTCTCCACAGAGTGTGTGGTCAGCTGAGGATTCCTCCATCCAGTAAAGTAGTTCCAGGCTGTAGAAAACAATGGCCAAGAACTGGCTGACGCTCCATTTTCCACATACCTCCCTTCCTGGGAGAAGACAAGTTGGGATGAGCTGTGTCTTCAGCTAAACCGATAGCCACTTGGAATCGCTTCAGCATTTCCTTCATCATCATGGCACACAGTCTTCACCTTCAGAACCTCAAGGGAATAGTTTCCGTCCCGGTTCTCACTCCTGGTCAAAAGATCTTTTGGATTCCAAAGCAACTCCAGGAAGGGGCTCTGGCTCATCTCCCCAACTTCTAAGATGAGCCTCTTCAAGGAAGTGGTTATTTGATGGAGCTTTAATGTGTTCTCAGTCTCTTTCTTCTTTGTCTATGCTTCTTTGCTCAACCTCTGAAGAAACAGCTTCTCTTCTTCAGCCAGGAAGTGGTGTAGCTTTGCAACCTCTGCACTGAGTCTCAGTTTGATTTTCCGTCTTGTTCTTCCACTAGTAGCACCCTTCACTTCCATGTCCTGTAAATGCCTGGCTTTCTTCATCTTGGCCATTAGACGTCACTAAGTTTTCCCCATAGCTCTCGAAGGCCTCGTCGTCGATGGTGCCATGGAGTGGGACTGGTGCTCCTGGGACTCGCTACATACCAATCACCCGCCCCCTGGTTTTCCTCGCACAAGAGAAGCAGGGGCTCCTAGTGGCAGCTGCACAGGCCCTGGGGGGCACTACATCTTCTCCATCAGCCAGGCTAGGGACAGTTGGGCTGCAGTGTGGTGGGAGACAAAGGCTGCTGGCACTCAGGGTGCCCAGCTGTGGCACAGGCCTCCACGGCAGACGTTGTGACTGCACTCGCTGGACACCAAGGGCAACAGGCCTCAAAATCCACAAGTCCAGACAGATGGGCAGGTCAGCTCCTTGGCGGTCCTCGAATTCCATGACGCTTCTCATCCCCAGAGCAGCCCACGCCTCCCACCACAGGGGAAAGCACAGCTCACTTCTGGGGCAGGTGGCTCAGTAGGGGCAGGAACTGGTCTAGCTGGGGCGCTTTCCTGCAGGGGTGTGGCGGGGCAGCAGCACGTGAGCTCAGGAGCCGCAGGATTTCCCTCTGTGTGGCTGCCCAGGCCTGGACACCGGATGTGATGGGATGTGGGCTGTTCAAAAAAAAACATAACGTTTTCTTTTAGCAGTGTGAACTCTGAGACACTGTCTGACTCATATTGTAATGCCTCCTCCATTTGAATTCACCTTCCTTCACGTTGTTTTTCTCAAGGCACTAGGCTCGAGTCCAAAGATGTGTCAACAAGCTGCTCCCCTGGGAGTGGGGAGTCACAAAGCCTGGGCCCTCCTGTCCCATCTCAGGGTTCAGGAGCCTGGTTTTGGCCTCCCCACCCTTCTTCAAGGCTGGCTCTGGTCTTGGGCCTGAATGGCCCTAAGTGGCCACCGTAGGGGAGGTCACTGCGAGGTCACTGTCTTGCTTCAGCCCACAGTTCCTTCTGGGGTCCCCATTCCTGCATCCCTAAAAACCGCATTGCTCTGTTAGGGGGCTCTTGGCTACAAGTAACAAAATTCAATCCAACGGGTTTAAGTGATGAAGGGGGTTTTATTGGCTTGGAAAGTTGAAGTCCAGAGGCCCCTAAGCTAAAGGACCCTCTTCCAACTCCCAAGTGTTGCCTTTATCCAAAGGCCAGTTTCCTGCATGGCTGGCGGCAAGATCACTTCCAGCAGTTACAGGGCTGGGGTCTGGGGGTTTGGGGGTGGATGGGGGTGTCCATGCTTCAGGTTTGCAAGCAGTGGGAAGAAAGAGCTCCTGATTGGTCAATTTAGGTCATGTGCCTATCCCAGCCAATCACTGTGCCTGGACTTAGGCGGTTGCTGACAGGCTCCGGCCAACCAGGACCTAGCGGGGAGTGATAACGGGGAAACTGCAAGGACCATCACCAAACTGACTTCCTCTTCTTGTTTCCCCAGAGGCATATTCATTCCCCAAACAATACTCTTGTAATAGTCTTCATTTGGGGGGAGGAGGGATTCTGTAGTGCATCCTGCCCATCCCATTCCCCTCCCCCCACTTCCCAGCTCCAAAGCCCCAGCACCTTCCTCTCCCTTTCCCCTCAAGGCTCAGCTTTGTGGGGTGTAGCCCCTACTTCCCCGATGTACACTGACTCAGTTTCTCCCCTCGAAGGCAGTGAGGGTTAGTGGATGCAGCAAGAGGAGTCATTTCTGGCTATGCCAGACAGCAACAGATGTTGAATCAAGGCTCGCCTAACAGCCTGTTCTTGCTCACTGAGGGTCAAATGCCTTGGCCTCAGACTTCCTGCTGCCCACAGTCAGGCTATTTTGGCTCATCTATCCGACTTCACACACACACACAACTGCCTTGCTTCTGATTTCTCTTATCACACACCTCCCTGCCCCCACCACCATACACACACACACACACACACACACACACACACACACACACAACCGGCCTCTGCAGACCCCTCCCACACCTGCCTGGCCAGCCTGGCCACTCCATTGACTTGTGGTTCCACATGCCCAGTTCTCCACAGGATGATCCATCTGGATGTTTCCACAACACACTGGCTCCATGTCTCCAAGGAGCTGGTTATCCTCCAAATGAGGTCTTTGGGGACCCTCTTTAAGGGTGGATGATGCTGTTGCTCTCCCAAGTTCTGGCAGTTTGGGCGATGTCCCCATCACCATCCAGGCCTGGCTCTGGAAGTACAAGACAGGTGTGCCCAGGTTTCAGGAGGGGGCCAGCCCCCAGCCCTTTGGAGCCAGCACGTCTGTGGGCTACCCCAGCACCCAGGCCAGCACCTTGTCTTGGGAGTCGCCCAGCTGCTGGGTTAGCTGTAGGGTGGCAAGTCTTTAATTAGACCACGCAGGGTTTTCTCGGCCAGGGGTGGGAGGAGGTGTGTGGGTCTATTGGGGAAAACTAGGTCACCTGAAAACCAGTAGCCAAGAGGGAGCTGTCCTGGAGCCCCAGCTCCAGGGAACCCAGAGGGGCGAGGCGGGAGGGGCTGGCAGGGGGAGCAAAGTCAGAGAAAATGTGCTCTGGCCCCTTTTACTGGCCCTTGGGAGGCATCGTCCGCACCTTTCTCCAGGGGGCTGGGCAACTGCCCTTAATTCCTTAACCCGGAGCAAACTGCCCGAGCCAGGGAGCTCACTGCAGTGCGTGTCTTTGGTCTGCCTGGGGCTTGGACCCAGGGAGGGAACACTGCACTGGGAGTCAGGGTTCGAGGTACCAGCTCAGCCTCTATCCTTGGAGCATGCCACCCACTCCCTTGTGCCTCTGTTGTGTCATCCATCCGATGGGTAGGGACTGTGCCCATCTTTGACCCTGCTGTATCCCTAGCCCTTAGCGCCGTCCTGGCATGTGATACATGCCTAATAACTATTTCTCAGATGAAATAACGAACTCATACAAATGCTTCTCTATAAGATTGTCATCATTGAGGAGGGGTGGCCAGGTGGCTTTTCCACATGTCAATCATGTACAATCTTTGCCAACATTAAATGCCATCATTTAATTTTTTTGTTGCTATCATCTTGCTAGCTTCCCACTGAAGTAGATTTATTAAAAAGGGAAATTTTATGTCACGACTATAAAGAAACAAATCCACAGAAAACACAACAATGTCATTACATTCTATCTTGGATACAATCACTTGCCCAGGGCTTGCTTTCTCTTTGTTTACAAGGGAGATTGGCATGGTTAAAATGATGTTAAAGGTCTATTAGTACTGAACTGATACTTTCTCCTGGAGACAACCTGATAGATTAAAAAAGAAGTGAAAAGGGGATACTTGTTTTCTCTGAGCCCATGCTATACTAAACCTTGCCCTGTACTTTTGAAAATTCCTTCAGAATGGATTCTCTTTCCACACGTAGGGAAACTATTGGCTGACATGATGGCTGGGCAAGTTCTTGCAAAGGAATTAAGTGCTTTAACAGTGTAAGTGATGGGTCTGGTTATTCTTATCTTCAGCCTTAGCATGTTTTTGGTGTCTCCCACTTGGCAAGTGATCAGTAAATAATCAATAATGAAGAAATGAGTAGCTGTCTGGGTACAGAATCTTAGGGCTGAAAGAAATCTTACAGAGCACTCAGGTTGATGACATAGTGGAAATTTACTGTCCGGTGAGTGATGAAGAATTGGCTTCCTCCTGAGACAGCCACTGGACCATAGCGCCTTGTGCAACTGCTTGTTGGACAGCTCCGGAGGCTGGTGTCTGTTCTGTGGGTGCACACAGTGACTCCCCTGGACCTTGGTCCTGTTCTGCACTGGGGAGGCTCACAGACTCTCTTCTCTTTCTTGTGCAGATTGGACCTGTGGATATTTGGAGACTTTTGTCTCATTTTGCCCAAGACAGGGCTTGCAAACGCAAATGACCATAGGGTTTAGCAAGTGTTGCCATTTAGTGAAGGAGGACAGGTGAGAGTAATGGGGAGTAGTGGGGACGATGGTAAATTAGAGGGTATGTGCCTGTATGAAGGGGACAGTCCCACTCCACACCTGCTGACTGTTGCCATGTGAGCCCAGCATGGCCAGGTCCTGAGATGTTCTAAGAATAGCTGAAAATTTGATTTTGACGATGACGTCTCCAAGTTTCCGATGCAAGCCATGAATTATGATGTTGTAAAACATCGTGTGGGCCATGTTGTGGGCCACAGGGGGCTTTCAGGTTAGGTCTGGTCTATAGCCACAAGTTGCTCACCACTGCCCCCCGAGACTTCTGTTCCCTTTGGGCTGGGCAGCGCCATCCTCTTCAAGCCATGTTTGTGTGTGTTGTTTCCTGAACTCCCTCCATGATGGTCAACCCCTCTTCATGCCTCTGAACATTGCCAAGCTCCCTCTCAGCCCATGTCTCTACCTCTGACCTGGTGAACTCCTTCATATTCATGCTTTGAGATTATCAGTTGCCCTTTACTCTGGAGAACGTTTCCTGATAACCCCAGGCAGGTTGGCTTGTTCATTTTCTAGCCGTATGTTTGTTGGGTAAATTACTTAATCCCTTTGTGCCTCACTTTCCTTACCTATGAAATGGAATGATAACAGTACCTACCTCATTAGCTTGTCAGGAGGATTAAATGGATTTATAGATAGATTAACAGACAGACAGACAGACTGACTGACTGGGATTTACTACAAGGCAGAGCTGGTCCCTAATCCATCTCTGAATCAGAACTTGTCACAGAGCAGGTGTTCCCTGAATGTTTAATTACCCGAGAAAGGGGGGAAAGTAGACATGTGGTCCACTAGCTCCCAGTGAGGTCTGACCATCATGATGACATGGTGTGGTTGTGAATTCAACTCTTCGGAGCTCATTTTAAAAAGGCAACTAAAATATCTATCTGAGTCAGTGGTTGCCAACAGGTGGTCTGCGGGACCACTGGGGGTCCGTGAGGTTCCAAAGGTTGACAACCGCTGATCTGAATGGCTAAAATAAAAGCCAGTGACAGTACCAAATGCTGGCAGAGAAACTGGATCACTCATGTCGCTGGTGGGAATGAAAAATGGTACAACTCCTCTTGAAAACAGTTCGACAGTTTCTTATAAAACTAGACATGTAATTACCCTACAAGCCAAAGGGTTGCAGGTTCGATCCCCGGCTCAGTTGGGCCGCATACAGGAGGCAACCAATCTCTCTCTCTCTCTCTCTCCCTCTCCCTCTCTCCCTCTCTCTCTCTTTCTCTCTCCCTTCCTCCCTTCTATGACCACCCTCCTTTTCACTCTCTCTAAAAATCAATGGAAAAAATATCCTTGGGTGAGGATTAAAAAAAAAAAGATTGATAAATTACATCAATGTCAAGTTCCTGGTTGTTATATTATACTGTAGTTTTGCAAGATGTTACCACTGGGATAAATTGGATAAAGGGTACATGGCATCTTTCGGTGTTACTTGTTACAATTGCATGTGTATTTACAATGATCTCAAAATAAAAGTTTAATTAATTAATTAATTTAAAAAGCATTGTAAGGTGTTCCAAAAAAAGAAAAAAAAAAAAAAAAAGAAAACAAAAGGCCAGTTAGCTGTTTCCTGCTGGGCCTTGCCATTGGCTTATGTTTACTCAGATCCGCTGGACCTTTGCCCTGGGAGTATTGCCAAGCCAGCCCCTTCCCCATTCCGCCTGTCCAACCTCTAGTCTCAGAGCTGGGGGAGACCCGAACATTCTGACCCAACCTGAACACGCGAGGGTCCGGGCTAAGGCTGAACCCTGGTCTTCAGCCTCTTGAAGACAGGCAGGACCCCACCCCCTGCCATGGGAATGAAGCAGGGAAACCAGGAGATGACAGTTACTTCCTAAAGCACAGGGCCATCCAGATCCCCTTTGTGACAATGGACATTTCCACATTGTGCAATCGTAGACCTGTGCCAGTCTTTCCCTGTCACCCACTGACCCCCCAGTTCTCCACTAGCCTGGCCTGTGGGTTCCCGGATGCACTGTTTACCTGTCCCTGCTTTCTTCCTCCAAGCTGCTTTCTCTTTGCTGCTATGCTAGGTGTATAACATTTTGGTCAACTCTTTTTTTTTTTTTTAATATATTTTATTGATTTTTTACAGGGAGGAAGTGAGAGGGATAGAGAGTTAGAAACATCAATGAGAGAGAAACATTGATCAGCTGCCTGCTGCACACCCCCTACTGGGGATGTGCCCGTAACCAAGGTACATGCCCTTGACCGGAATTGAATCTGGTGCCCTTCAGTCTGCAGGCTGACACTCTATTCACTGAGCCTAACCGGTTAGGGCTGGTCAACTCTTTGTATTCCTTGAGCATCCTATAAATTCTGGGAGGCAGGTACATTTTATAGGTGGGAAAACAGGCTTAGAGAGGTTCGAGTTGTTCCAAGACCCTTTCCCTCGTTGTCTGAGAGCCCATGGGTCTGAAGACAGAAACCAGTGGGCTTCCGACTCTGTGGAATATTGTTGACCTCACTTATTGTTAATGAAATTGATTCCTGGAATATTGTCCAGGAATCAATTTCATTAACTATAAATCCTATGTAACAACAATGTTAACCATCGTGTGTGTTATAACAATATAACCACAATAGATGGTATGAGGTGATGGAGGTGTTCCCTAATATAACACTACAATGGAAATCGCATAGCAGTATATACGTGTATCAAAAAAAACACTTTAAATTTACACAATTTACAGGGCAATTCTATCTGAAAAAAAAAAAAAAAAAGAAAAATAACCCCAATAAAATAGGGGAAAAAAGTGTTTTGAACATGGACGGGGTGACATAATCAGATCCGAGTTCTGAGCCTGACAAGCATGTCCACCTGTCTGTCTCCCCGCCACAGGCCCCACCATGAGGCCCCAGCCCCGCCGGAGCCCCCGCGCTCCCCGGGCCGCGGGCGCACCGTGCTAGCCCGGAGCCGGCGTGGGAGGCGCGGAGGCCATGGCCAGCCACGTGGACCTGCTGACGGAGCTGCAGCTGCTGGAGAAGGTGCCCACGCTGGAGCGGCTGCGGGCCGCCCAGAAGCGCCGGGCGCAGCAGCTGAAGAAGTGGGCGCAGTACGAGCAGGACCTGCAGCACCGCAAGCGCAAGCATGAGCGGAAGCGCAGCGCCGGGGGCCGGAGGAAGAAGGTGACCTTCGAGGCCAGCGTGGCCCTGCTGGAGGCCTCCCTGAGGAACGACGCCGAGGAAGGTAGGCCACTCTGACCCGTGTTCGCTGGCGGCGCCTGGGCCTTCGTGCCTCCTGTTCAGGGTTTGTTCTTTCCCCTAACCCCCAGATTCTGAGCAGTAGAGGTGTGAGCTGGGGTGGGGGGTAGGGGAGGTGTCTGACCCTCTCCCGAGTTTGGCAGCTTCACACATCTTGGGAAAGCTCCAAATTTATCTTAGACTTTTTTTGGGGGGAAACAAAAATCCCAGCCTTTGGCTAACGAACATCATTGTTTTCCTTTCTTGCCAGAAATATTTACTAACAACCTACTTCTTGCACATTATTATTGTAGATATTTGGTGAACAGGTTGGGTCGGGTTTCTCCTCCAAGAGCTCAATGCTCATAGGATCTTGCATTTCTTAGGTGCCTCCTCAGTGCCTGGCCACGAGCGGGGGCTCAGTATGCAGGTCCCTTTCATTTAGCTTTGGGGCTCAGTATGCAGGTCCCTTTCATTTAGCTTTGGGGCTCAGTATGCAGGCCCCTTTCATTCAGCTTTGGGGCTCAGTATGCAGGTCCCTTTCATTTAGCTTTGGGGCTCAGTATGCAGGTCCCTTTCATTTAGCTTTGGGGCTCAGTATGCAGGCCCCTTTCATTCAGCTTTGGGGCTCAGTATGCAGGTCCCTTTCATTTAGCTTTTGCTGCAGAGGTAGATGGTGTAGGGGTGGTTAATCGCATAGGCTCTGAAGTTAGACTATAGGGGTCTAAAACTGACTTTGTCAAGCATTCCCTCTGTGACCCTAGCAGGTAGACCCTAGTCAGTTCTCTTCCTGTACCTCAATTTCCATCTCTGTAAAATGGGTATAATAATTGCATCTACCTCAAGGACTTGCTGTGAACATTAAATGCCTGTGAATTTCTGGAACATTTCATTATATACATATATACTTATATATTATATAACAAGATAAAATAGAGTAATAATATAATAAAATAATATAGTGGTTACATAATATAAAGTAGTATATAATATAAACATTATGTTATAATTATAAATATATAAATTATAATATATTTATATGTGTATAAAAATAATCATAGTTATGTTCATAAAGTCTGGAAACAGAAGAATATAGACAATGTTGTCTAGGCCATTTTCACTTTACAAAGTGAATGAGTAAATAAATATAAACACATATACACACTCATATAATCTGTTTCCACATTTTATGGGTACTCTGTACTTGTTATATTTTTATATTAATTATATTATTATGTGTCCCATGACCCAGATATCACGATACCCAAGAGGCAGGTATAAAACACCCATTTTACAGATAGGGAAACTGAGACCCAGAGAGGTTCAGAACCTTGACCAAGGTGGCAGACCAGGATCAGAACCCCCAGGATTCAAGCTGTTGCCACTGGCCTCATGGCCTTGTAGGTTTGCTTCCTGTTATAAGGATGAACGGAGGATCCATGATTTAGCCAATGTGCTCTTCTCTGAGCATGCTCTGAGGGGACACGCCTGCTCATTGTGCAGCTGAGATTTGTGCTTGTGTCCTGTGTTCACCCTCAGCAGCCTCTGGACCCTCTTTGGATGCAAATCCTTTCTGGCTGTCCCAGAAGGGGCCCAGCCATGTTTCCTGGGTCCCTCTGGGCTCCTGCCTCTGCACACCCAGATGCTTGGTGCTCAAGCAATCAATGAAAGAACTGAGATGTGGTGGCATTTACTACGCTAGAAGGTGTTGGGTTTTATGCCTGTGCGAAGCACAATTCCGTTTGTGCCCTGTTACAGAGCGCTCTGGGGAATAAGCAGAGAGTCATTCCTGGAAGCACTGAGCCCAGAGCCTGGGCTGTGCAGCCCCCTCAGAAGCATGAAATCCCAGGCTCAGGGGACACGACCCCTCCAGGCTCCTTCCCACGTGCCATTTGCTGGGTGACGTGGCAGGCCCATCCCACTCAGTGGGAGGCACATCATGATGTCTAATTTTTGTCGTGGGCGATAGTTCATCAGCTCCTCTTTCATCTTTTGCTCCCTTCTTCCCTGACTAAGTCCCATTCCCCCTCCAGCCCCCACCCCTGGTGTTCTGGTTACAAAGAGCACCAGGGCCCCTCAGCCCTGGTGTGACCTTGAGCAGCTGGCTTCACCTCTCTGGGTCCAGTTTCTTCATCTGCAAAATGGGGGTTTGAGCCTGGCCCTCAAGGGGGAGTGGCAAGAATTAGACAAGGTCCTTGATTGACAGCTCTTTGAAAAGTGACCCTGAACCCTGCACCAACACGGTGACCATCTCAAAACACTTTTTCCGTTTGTTAGTTTGTTTTTTACAAGACTAACGTTTTTAAAGGACCCAAACATGCACAAACATTCTTCTTGTAAAAAAAATTAAACACAGAAGTTGCAGAGTAAAACGTCTCTCTCTCTCCCTTCCTTCTGAAATTAATGCTGCTGTTTGTTTGGTGTGTTTCCTACCAGGCATTTCCCCCGTTTACCTGTGTATCTGTGGGCTTGGAGAAGTAGGAGCTAGTTGGGATTTATTTTTGTTTTTATTTTTGTAAGTGATGATATCCTGGATACATTATTCCACAATTTCCTCTTCTTCACCCAACAATATATCTTGGAGGTGTTTTCATGCCAGTAAAACGACAGCAGAATAATCTGTGTTATTCTTTTTAACTGCTGTTATTCCATAGTATGGACTCACCAGGATTTTTAAACTGCTTCCTTATTGATGTAAGCTTCTCAGTGGTGTTGTTTTTGCTGAAGCGAACGTTTTGTGCACACATGCAAATGATTATCTAGGATAGGTGTGGGAAAATCGAGGAGCTGGGTCCCAGGGTACATGTATTAAATTTGAAAGTAAAGTGCCAGGCCCCACAGGCTGGTCTCTTGGCTCTGGGGACAGCCAGGTAAGTGTGGGGGGCCAGAGCCCTGGGCACTGGGGCAGGCTGTGGGGGTGGTGCGAGGTGCCCTGGGGGGCCACAGGTGGCTGGGTCTTGGAGGAGGGATGTGGAGCTGCCATCCATCAGCAGGCAATCTCTCCCAGCTATGCTGTTTCCTGCCAGCACGCCAGAGCCCGCTGCTCCCAGCTGGCCAGGATGGCTTCTGTGTGCAGGAGGGGTGGGGGCTGGTGTTGGGGAGGCTGCTGGGGCGTAAGCTCGCAGCGGGATGGATGGCAGCTCCCCCGCTCCCCTGAGCTCACAGCTGTGGCTGAGTCAACCTCCTCCACCTGCCAGGGCAGTGTGAGGCGTTCAGAGAAAGGCAGCACTGGGGAAAGTTACCAGGTTTTCTTCTCGACTCTGCTTGCCCTCAGGCTAATATCCGGGCACCAGGGACCCTTCTTGGCCTCAGACCTGCCTGAGCCCCACCCTTCTGTTCCTATTGCCCATTTTTAAAAAAACAGCTTTATTGGGGTCTAATTTACATATCATAAAATGTGCCCATTCAAAGTGTATCATTCAATAATTTTCAGTAAATTTAAAGAGTTGTCCATCCATCACTACAACCCAGTCTTAGAACATTTCATCACCCCAGAAGGAAACTTGTGCCCTTCTGTAGTCACTCCTGGTTCCCACCCCCACCCCCAGCCCTAGGCAACCACTGATCTATTCTCTGCTTCCGTTTCCTTGCTTTTCTGGACATTTCATTACATGGACTCATGTGATATGTGATCTTTCATGATGACTTCTTCATTTAGAATAATGTTTTCAAGGTACACCCAGGGTGTGGTACATATCAGGATGTCATTCCTTTTCATTGTCCTACTAGAGGCCTGATGCACGAAATTCGTGCAAGAGTAGGCCTTCCTTGCCCCGGCTGTTGGCCCTGGTTTCCCTCGAAGCCCCAGCTTTGTCCGGAAGGTCTTCTGGAAGGACATCTGGTCTAATTAGCATATTACACTTTTATTATTATAGATAGTATCCCGGGGTATGGAGAGACCACATTTTGCTTATCCACTCACCAGTTGACGAACATTGAGATTATTTCCATTTGATGAATGATGCTGCTAAGTATATTTATATGCAAGTCTTTGTGGACATGTTTTCATGTCTCTCGGGGAGTTACCTAGGAATGGCTTTGCTGGTTCATATGGTAAATTTATATTTAACTTTTTAAAACACTTGCCAGACTGTTTTCCAGAATGGCTGCATCTTTTTAAAAATATATATATTTTTTATTGATTTTAGAGAGGAACGGAGAGGGAGAGAGAGATAGAAGCATCAATGATGAGAGAGAGTCAATGATTGGCTGCCTCCTGCAATCCCCCAACTGGGGATCAAGCCCACAACCTGGGCATGTGCCCTTCACTGGAGTTGAACCCGGGACCCTTCAGTCCACAGGCTGACAACACTCCATCCACTGAGCCAAACCAGCCAGGGCAGGCTACATCCTTTTACATTCTCAAACCCCATTTTACAGCTCCTCAACTGAGAGGTGACGGCACTTGCTGAGACCTCACAGGTTTCACACATGTCAGACCCAGGACTTGAAGGCAGATCTGTTGTCTCTGAAGGCAGATCAGTGGCCCATGCTTCTAACAACCAGGTGGTTCCGGCACCTCCTACATTTGGTTTTCCCTAGAAAACAAGAGAACCACTCACTTGTGGTTCTGATCTGTGTCTCTTTGGGCCTTATGAACCCTGGTGTTTCTGCTGACCTCGGGCCCTTTGCATTGGGGGTCCCTGGGTAGGCTCTTAATCCCTCGCTGAAACTTCTTTCCACAGCTGCATGAGCCCAGCCTGCCTTGAAAAGATTGAACATTTGTTAACGTGTCAGGGCTTCTGTTCTCTCAGAATCTGTAGGATTTTCTTTATGGAAATCCTATTCAAACTCAAACGTTTGAGCGATTCTTCTATAGCCTAAATTTAGCCCTTCAACTGTTATTCTCATGGTAAAGGTTTTCAAACTTTTTTTTACGCAGTGGAAACTTTCCTTTACATAAAATATTATGCAGAAACCCAATATGTAAAGCAGGGGAAAGAGCTATTCTGGTTGAGAAACTCATCCACCCCCACTCCTGCCCCACCTTGCCCCTGCAAACCTCTCCCCCACCCCTGGGTGCGTTGGTGGACACCTGGGCTGTGCAGGGCACCCTGAGACCAGTGGCTTGTCTAAAGGAAGCACAGCTCTGACTTTCACTTTGGGTGGCTTTGGAAGGGAAGTTTCTTTTCTCCTAATTACAAAAATAATGAATTATTGTTGAGAAAACCTTAAAAGTGAAGAAAAAACACATTAAGAAGAAAATAAAATAATGCATACTTCATATGGAACAGCAACTATTACTGATAACATTTTGGTGTTGTTATATCAGTCAGGGTCCTGGTAGGAAACAAATGGTGCTTTCCCATGGGGTAATTTGAGGAAAGTTTAATAAAGAGGAAATTTGCAGAATTCAGGGCAATAGTCCTCAATTTTTTTGGTCTCAGGGTCCCTTTTTATCTTTTTTTAAGCATGTTTTTAATGAGAGAGAGAGAGAGAGAGAGAGAGAGAGAGAGAGAGAGAAACTTCCATGAGAGAGAAACATCAATCAGCTGCCTCCTGCACACCCTCTACTGGGGATTGAGCCCATAACCAGGGCATGTGCCCTGATGGGAAATCGAACCTGCGACCTCTTGGTATGTGGGACAGATGCTCAACCAACTGAGCCACATCACCTTGGGGCCCCCTTTATATTCTTGAAAACAGAATCCATAAGAACCTTTGTTTAATTGGTTTCTATCTATTGATATTTACCTTATTAGAAATTAAAACTGAGGAAATAAAATAAATATGAAAACATAATATAAAATCCATTATCTGTTGTTCTATTTATCTGTTGCTGCATAGCCGATGAGCTTAATATTAAGTGACTTAAAACAATAAACATTTATATCTCACACAATTTCTGTAGGAGCAGCTTAGCCGGATGGTTCTATCTCAGTATCTCTAATAGGTTGTGATCACCTCAAGGTTGAGCTGGGACTGAAGGAACTGCTTCCAAGATGGCTCACTCACATGGCTCTTGGCAGGAGGCCTCAGTTGCCTGCCAGGTGAGCCTCTCTACAGGGCTGCTTGAGCATCCTCTCAACATGGCAGCTGGCTTCCTTCAGCATGGGCCATCTCCACTCATGAACAAGGAGGAAACCACAGTTCCTTTTATGACCTGGCCTTGGAAGTCACATACCATCATCTCTGCCATAGGTTATTCATTAGAAAGTCCAGCACAGGCTCAGGGGAAGGGAGTTAGTCTCCACTTCTTGAAGGGAGGAGAATTTGTGAACCTGTTCTAAAGCCACCACACATTAACCTAAATCATGATTTTCTTTTTAAATAGCAAGGAGAGTTGTCTTGTTTTATATTTTTGCAAATCTTTTTAAGGTCTGGTTTAAAAGAAGACAGCTGGATTCGTTTATCTGCTTCTGCTTTCAGTATGTTGTAATATGTTAGTTTGGTTAAAGTAAATGCAGAAAATCTTATCTCATGCAGATGCATAGTTGGAAAAGAGAGGAAGTATTTTAATTGCCTTTCCAGATAATTGTGGATATTCTTTGACACCAAAATCCACTCAACAGGGGGTAGTTTCTTGAAGTTTAATGGCGATGTGGAATTTTACACCATCTCAATTTTTAACTTTTCTTACTTTATTGTTACACTAGAGGCCCAGTGCACGAATTCATGCATGGGTGGGGTCCCTCTACTTAGCTGGTGATCAGGCTGATTGGGGCCTGCCAGCTTGGGGGAGGGACCACAGGATGTTGGCTGGCTGCAGGAGGTTGGCTGGGAGCGCACTGACCACCAGGGGGCAGCTCCTTATTGAACGTCTGCCCCCTGGTGGTCAGTGCATGTCATAGCGACCGGTCGTAAGGGTTGCTTAGGCTTTTATATATATATATATAGATTAAAATTCATTGGTTTGTTTTGCATTTGAATGGCTCTTTTACCCATGCTTACTTTTTTTTTTTTTTAAACAACATAATGTTTTGGTCTGTTAGAGAATATTGGTTCACTTTTTTTTTGATATGGTACCAAAAGTATGAGCCATAAAAAAGGAAATCCCATGTCATTTGTGACAACATGGATGAATCTTGAGGGCATTATGATAAGTGAAATAAGTCAGAGAAAAGGTAAACAAATCCATATATCAGATAAGGAGTTAATATCCACATTATATAAGGAATTCTTACAAATCCAATTAAAAATGGACTGAGGACCTGAATAGACATTTTTTTCCCAATAAGATATACAAATGGCTAACAGTACATGAAAAGATGCTTACCATCACTAATATCAGGGAAATTAAAATCAAAACTGTAGTGAGATATCACCTCACACTGTGAGAGTGGCTATCATAAAAAAGATAAGGGATGATAAATATTGGTGGGGATGTGGAAAAAAGGGAACCCTGTGCACTGTTGATGGGAGTATAAATTGGCACAGCCACTACAGAAAACAGTATGGAGGTTCCTTTAAAAATAAAAAAATAGAACTACAATATGACCCAGCAATATAGTATATACTTCTGAGTATATGTCTGTACTCCAATGTTCATTGCAACATTATTCAACCAAGATGCAGAAGCAATCTAAATGTCTATCAATGGATGAATGGATAAAAAATGTGATCTATATCTATATCTATATCTATATCTATATCTATATCTATATCATCTATATGAATATTATTCAGCCATAAAAAAGAAGGAAATCCCATGTCATTTGTGACAACATGGATGAACCTTGAGGGCATTATGCTAAGTGAAATAAGTCAGAGAAAAGAAAGTATGGTATGATTTCACTTACACGTGGAACCTAAAAAACCCAAACTCACAGAAACAGAGTAGAATGGTGGTTGCTAGGTGCTGGTGGTGGGGTGAGGGGAGAGGGAGATGTTAGTCAAAGGGTGCCCACTTCCATTATGAGTAAGTTCTCGGAACCTAATGAACAGCATGGCGACGGTTGTTAACAGTACTGCACTATATGGCCACGGTTGTTAACAGTACTGCGTTATATACTTGAAAGTTACCAGGAAAATAGATCTTAAGTGCTCTCACCACACACATGCAGGTAATAGAGGTGTTAACTAATCTTATTGTGGCAATCTTTTCACAATAAATGTGTATCAAACCATCACCTTGTACACCTTAAACTTTCAGTGTTCTATGTCAGTTATATCTCCGTAAAGCTAGGTAGGGAGAAAATATTAGTTCACAGACTTGTGCAGATCTTCTACACGTTGACGTGTTTCATTATACAATATTTAAAAAATTATAATTTCAACACCAACCTCACCAGAAAAGTCTTCAAGTCCTGGGAAATTGTAAGCTCATGATGGTGATACAGGTTTTCCAAAATTCTAATTTTCCCCTGAAAACTCAAATTCTGTCATTGGCAACAAACACTATCAGTTGTGAGGGGCTCTCTGTTCACTTTAGAGAAGAAGACCGGCAACCATTGTTTTCTAGTCGCGCTTCAAGTGGAAACGGTGTTCCGTGAGAGGAGGGGTGGCTTAGCACGCAGCTTACTCGCTCGACCAATGCAGATGGAGAGAATGATCACACTTCATTTGTACTTCTCACTCTGTCACAGAGTATTTAAAAGACATGTCCTCAAGGGTTGAGACTTAATAAAATTAGTATGTTTTATTGCTTCATCAAGGACATGTTAAAGTGGAACTGGTATTGATGTTTTTTTTCTGGTTATCGTGTATGTATTTTATATATATTTTTAAGACTTTATTTTTTTTAGAGCAGTTTTAGGTTCACAGCAAAATTGAGAGGCAGGTACAGGGATTTCCCATATACCTACCCCCTGACCCCACACATGCACAGCCTTCCCCATTATTTACATTTACAACCAGAGTGGTACATTTGTTACAATTGATAAACACAGATTAACACATCATACTCCCCAAAAGTCCATAGTTTAATTAGAGTTCACTCTTGGTGTTGTAACATTCTATGGGTTTGGACAAATGTATAATGACTGGTACCCATCATTACGGTATTATACAGTGTATCAGCGTATTTTCACTGCCCTAAAAATCCTCTGTGCTCTGCCTAGTCATTGCCCCCCTCTCCAACTCCCGGCAACCACTGATCTTTTTACTGTCTTCATAGTTTTGCCTTTTCCAGAATGTCATATAGTAAGAATCATACAGTATGTAACCTTTTCAGATTGGCCTCTTTCACTTAGTCATATGCACTTAAGGTTTTTCCATGTCTTTTCATGGCTTTATAGCTCATGTCTTTTTTTTTTCTCTCAATATATTTTATTGATTGTTTATAGAGAGGAAGGAAGAGGGATAGAGAGTTAGAAACACCGATGAGAGAGAAACATCAGTCAGCTGCCTCCTGCACCTCCCTTCCCCCCTCCCCCACTGGGGATGTGCCTGCAACCAAGATACATGCCCTTGGCCAGAATAGAACCTGGGACCCTTGAGTCCGCAGGCCGACTCTCTATCCACTGAGCCAAACCGGCTAGGGCATAGCTCATGTCTTTTTAGTTCTAAATAACATTCCATTGTCTGAATGTATTGCCATTTATCCATTCGCTGAAGGATATCATGGTTGCTTCTAAGAAGCAAATTATTCATAATTTTGGCAATTTTGAATAAAGCTGCTATAAGCATCCGGTTGCAGGTTTTTGTGTGGACATAAGTTTTCCATCACTTTTAGTAAATACCAAGGAATGTGATTGTTGGATCATATGGTGAGAGTATGTTTAGTTTCATAAGAAACCACCAAACTGTTTTCCAAAGTGGCTGTACCGTTTTGCACTCCTACCAGCAATGGATGAGAGTTCCTGTTGCTTCACATCCTCACCAGCATTTGGTGTTGTTGGGTTCTGTATTTTGGTTATTCTAATGGGTGTGTAGCTATATCTCACTGTTGTTTTAATTTGCATTTCCTTGATGACATATAAAGCGGAGCATCTTTTCATATGCTCATTTGCCGTCTGATATCTTCTTTGGTTTGATTCTCCCCCCCCCCCCCCCGCATGCATATGAAGTAGGGAATAAGATGATTACTAGTACAGTTTAGTGCCACTAAACTACTTGGGCTAAAGTGATAGTGGTTTTCCCCACCATTGCTTTTGCACCATCAATACAAATATCAACAGAGTGAAAAAGGCAAAGAACATCTTAGTGCTATTATGAAAATAGTTTTGACCTTCTGAATATCCTGAAAGAGTCTCGGGGACCACTTTGAGAACTACTGGCTTACCTGAGCCAACACAGAATGATGCAGTACTCTGGGGCTAGCAAAAGTAAGTAGCTGTTACCACACCCCAATTTGAAGGGGCCATGGGAAGGGGAACCTACTGTACCCTAAGGAGGGTCTATAGAGAGAGGGCTGCCTAACAGGAGCAATGGCTTCTTCCAGCTGTCTCTAGTCTTCTTGCCGTGCTCCCGTTACCAGACTCAACCAGAAAGCAGAAGGCAAGGAAGCCTTTGACATAGCCCAAGGGGTTAGGCTTCCCCAGGAATGAAGAGTGGATTTGGAGGGACGGATGGGGTATACCCAACCCAGTTGTCTTCAATTCTTAGTATCTACACACAGACACAGAATGAGTGTGTGTATATTTTAAAAAGAACTTTTGCCCTAACATGCATTTATCAATTCGATAAAATTAGGAATCTATTCTGTGCTTTGAAGAACCAAAACAAAATAATGGCATAAGTAAGGACTGAGCTGGGAGACCATGTGTAAGCTATGGATTCTGAGGTTGTTTACAATTTTTGCTACTATATATTGTGCCATGGTGATTATCTATATATATAAAAGAGTAATATCCAAATTGACCAAATGGCGGAATGACCAGAATGACCACTCGACCAGTAGCTATGAGGTACACTGACCACCTCTCGGTCCCACCCCCCGCCTGCAGGCTCTGATCGCCCAATGGCGAATGGGGAACCGGGTATGGGTGGCGGTGGGGGCGGGGCCGGCTGCCAGCAGCTGGGGAAGATGCCCTTGATCACAGGCCAGGCCTAGGGACTGTATAAAAGTATTTGGCCATTGCTTTGATGATTTACTTAGGGTAGATTCCTAGAGGTTCAATATATTTGAGGATATAAACATCTGCAAAGTTTCAATATAAGTGGAGAGCATCCCTGAGGAGGTGAGTTAGGCTGAGCTCAAATGTGGAGGTAGAGGCAGCCACATGGGAATCTGTAGGAAATGTATAATGGGCCTTTGATGGGAATGAGCTTGGTGTGTTTGAGGATAAAAGAACATAGATAGGTAGGTAATTGGGGGGATGTTGATCATTGAAGACTGTGGTAGAAAGTGTACATTTAATCAGATTGAAATGAAAAGCCACTGGTGGGTCGTGAAAAGGAAATCATATGATGAGATGTGGACTGTAATGCTTTCCTGGAGAGTAGACTGTATGAGTATATTCTCATGGGGGCAGGAGAGGGAGCATGGAGGCCTTGTCAGAAACTATCACAGTAGCCTGGGTGAGAACCTTTAGTGATGGCATGAACCTAGGTAAATTGGAGAAATGAGAAAGTAGACATGACATGGCTGAGTGTCACGTGACGAAAGGAGGGACTCAGTGATGATTCCTTTTGGCTTGAGCACCTTGGTGGATTATGGTGCTATCTTTTGAGGCTGGGAAGATTGGGGTTGGAGGGAGGTGGGGATTTGGAGAGAAGCAAGAGTTCTGTAGGACTGTTCAAGTTGACATGCCCTTTAAACATCCAAGTGGAGATCTTTAGGAGGCAGGTGAATAGGTGAATCTGGAGCTCAGGGGAGATTTCAGGGATAGATATAAAAATTGGGGAGTCATGGGCTTATAAATGCAATCTTTTTAAAAATCTTTTTTGTTATTCTCACCCAGGGATATTTTTTTTATTGACTTTAGAGAGAGAAGAAGGGGGAGTGGGGAAGAGAAAGAAGAGAAGAGAACATTGATCAGTTGCCTCCCGTATGTGCCCCTACTGGGGATTAAACCTGCAACCTAGGTATGTGCCCTGACCAGGAATCAAACCAGCTACCTTTTGGATATGGGGCAATGCTCCAACTTAGGGAGCCACCCAGTCAGTGCTTTTTTTTTTTTTTTCCTTTTCCATTTTTAAGTAACTTTTTAAAGCTGGGAGGCTGTATGGGACCATCTAGGAAGCAAGGTAGGGAGACCAAAGAAGGAACCCCAAGAGAAAGCCCTGGGACACCTCAATAGCTACATGTTGGGCTCAGAAGAATAAGAGAACGGAGAGACCAAGATGTCTGGGAAGTAGAAAGAACGCTAGGATGGTGTGGCATTTGAGAAGCCTAGGGAAGGAGATGTTTTTAGAAGGAAAGACTGTCAGCTTGCATCAAATGTTCCTTAGAGGTTGACTATTTTATCTTGTCCTTACATAGTCTTTGGAAAAGAGATTTTTAATGATGACTTCATGGGGACTCATGCCTGAATTTATGTAACCACTCTCCTATTATTGGATTTTGAGGTTGTTTTCAATTTTTGCTACTATAAATTATGCAATGGTGATTATCATTGTATAAAAGTATTCGACCATCACCTTGATTATGTATTTAGGGAAGATTCCTAGAGATTTAATAGATTTGAGGATATAAACATCTGCAAAGCTCATTTGGTCGGTTTGAACTCTCATCAGCAGTGAGTACCAGGCCTGCCTCACCACTGCCTTCCTCATCAATATGACGATGACACTGAAAACACACCTTTGCTCATATATTCACACCTTTGCTCATATATTCACACCTTTGCATATAGTTGAGAAGTTGAAGGTTGAATACCCTCCTATTCATGAGCTTACTGGTCATTATTTTCTTCCTCTGAGTTGTCCGTTTTCACTAGTGTGTTTATTTTTCTTACTAATTTTAATGATTGTATATGTTTGTGTGTGAAAGATGAATGGGGGAGAAGGAGAGAAAGGGAAGAATGAAAATGGAGAAGGAGATGTCAACCCTTCATTGTCATGTATGGTGCAAATATTTTCTGCAGTGTGTGTGTGTGTATGTGTGTGTGTGTGTGTGTGTGTGTTTTCACATTTTGTTTATAGTAGTGTTTTTATGCCCTGGAGGTCTTAATTTTTATGTAGTTGAACTGAATGATATTGCTTTTCCCCCATTATTTTGTTCTTTACTTTTATCCCTTAAAACAGGCGTCAGAAAACTATGGCTGGAAGGCCAAATGCTTCCACCATCTGTTTTTGTAAATAAAGTTTTATTAGAACACAGCCATATTCATTCATTTACATATTGTCTATGGTTGCTTTCACACTACAGCAGCAGTTTGGATAGTTGCAACAGAGACTGTTCAAAGCCTGCAAAGATGAAAATAATTAATCTCTAGCCTTCTTGCTCTAATGTGTTTCTCATCTAGCTCTGTATGTTAACCTACATGTTCTTCTAGATTTTTGTGGCCTTATTTAAGTAAATATATATGTAATCCTTTAAAATCTCATTTTAGGATAAAGTGGTAAATTAAATATATCTCTACTTTGTTTCCGAACAGTTGTCAATTATCCCAGCATCTTTCCCTTCTCCTTGAGTTTGCAATGTCACCTTCATACCCTAAAGCCTCATCTGTGAAGAAGGGTAACTTTCCAAGCTGTTTATTCTGTTCCAACAACCTGTTTGTGCCAGGATCTTTCTAGCTTTATATTGTGGCTTGGCTTAGTATCGGATAGAACAAGTTCTTTCTCATATTGCTCCTCTTTTAAAAACGTTCGTGGTCATTTTCAGCTGTTCACATAATATTTAAGATCTTTTGGTCAAGTTTTGCCTCCAAGTTTCAAAAATAGATTCCTCTAAAATTGACGAATATTATAAAAGGGAATAGAGTTTCCGTTTTACAAGATGGAAAGGGTTCTGGGGCTGGATGGTGGTGATGGTTGCACACATTATAATATACTAGAGGCCTGGTGCATGAAATTTGTGCATGGAGGGGGCGGTGTCCCTCAGCCCAGCCTGCACCCTCTCCAATCTGAGACCCCTTGAGGGATGTCCGCCCACCCGTTTAGGCCCGATCCCACTGGGTGGTCGGACATCCCTCTCACAATCCAGGACTGTTGGCTCCCAACTGCTCGCCTGCCTCTGCCTGATTGCCCCTAACCGCTTCTGCCTGCCAGTCTGATCACCCCCTAACTACTCCCCTGCCAGCCTGATTGACGCCTAACTGCTCCCCGGCCGGCCCAATTGCCCCTAACTGTCCTCCCCTGCTGGCCCGGTCACCCCTAACTGCCCTCCCCTGCTGGCCTGGTCTCCCTCACAACTGCCCTCCCCTGCTGGCCCGGTCACCCCTAACTGCCCTCCCCTGCTGGCCTGGTACCTCTCACAACTGCCCTCCCCTGCAGGCCTGGTCCCAACTGCCCTCCCCTGCAGGTCTGGTACCCCACAACTGCCCTCCCCTGCTGGCCTGGTCTCCCCCAACTGCCGTCCTCTGCTGGCCCGGTCACCACTAACTGCCCTCCCTGCTGGCCTGATTGCCCACAACTTCCCTCCCCTGCAGGCCTGGTTCCTCCCAAACTGCCCTCCCCTGCAGGCCTGGTCACCCCCACAACTGCCCTCCTCTGCAGGCCTGGTCCCCCACAACTGTCCTCCTCTGCTGGCCTGGTCACCCCCAACTGCCCTCCTCTGCTGGCCTGATCGCCCACAACTGCCCTCCCCTGCAGACCTGGTGCCTCCCAACTGCCTTCCCCTGCAGGCCTGGGTCCCCCTCAACTGCCCTCTCCTGCTGGCCTGGTCTCCCCCAACTGCCCTCTCTGCTGGCCTGGTCACCTCCAACTGCCCACAACTGCCCTCCCCTGCAGGCCATCTTGTGGTGGCCATCTTGTGTCCACATGGGGGCAGCCATCTTTGACTACATGGGGGCGGCCATCTTGTGTCTTGGAGTGATGGTCAATTTGCATATTATTCTTTTATTAGATAGGATTTAATGCCAGTGAACACTTAAAATGATTGCGATATTATATTTTATGTTATGTGTACTAGGGACTCGGATGAGGGGAGAATGGGAAATGTTGTTGTCTAATAAGTACAGAGTCTCAGTTTGGGAAGATGGAAAAGTTCTAGAGATGGATGATGGTTACACAACAATGTGAACATAATTAATGCCACTAAATTGTACACAGAAAATGGTTAAAATTGTAAATTTTGTTACTTATATTTTATCACAATTTAAAAAATTAATTTAGTAAATGGATATCTTTATCATAATGAGTTTTCTAAGCAGGCAAATGCTGCATGTCTCCATTTTGGCCTGTTGTTTCTTTTTAAATATATATACGAGTCAATCATAACACTTTGGGGTTAGTTGTTCAACTGAAATGAACTTAACTATACTGTTATTTGTAGTTGGTATGTGGGGACAATAGCAAGGGTCTACACTACTTAAAAAAGTATAAAAACTCCTCTTCCTATAAAAACTTGGGAGAGTTCTGAGTATTAAATTATAGCAGAGATTCATGCACAGACATTCACGGAACACTGTCTGGACATCTGGACAGTTCAGTAGTGAATGAGAGACTGGGCCAGGCCATGTTGGAGCTCAGAGACTAGCAAAATCACTTTGAAGAGAGCACAGTATCAACATCCTTAACAGTGGATAATGTTATTATAAAAAGAGGCTTGTACAGAACAGATGCCTAGAAAAAGGAGGCTAGGAGACTGTTTATGAGCAATATTATCTAAATACTGTCCAGGGGGTAGAGGATAATCTGACTAACAACTTTGAAGATTACCATTCTGTTGCTAAGGACGATGTGATTATGAAGATCTGTCTTGACATAATGGCATTAAACACAATGATCATGTACCTCCATGTAACCCTCTGATTATAATGATGTTTGTGAATGACATTCCAGCCAGGTCTGCCTGCAGATACAGAATGAGGGACCATGCTTAAATGAATTTCTGGCATACCAGACCATTCTCTTTCTCATGTGAAACTGCATTGTGGTTTTATTTGGCAGCCTCCTATTGCTTGGAACCTATGAGACTGCTCTTGGGAGAAATCACTTGTGGTAGACTTGTAAACCATGGTCCATTACCCAGGTGATGCCATCCTGGGGGATTCAGCCAATTGAAACTCTCCTGGAACTTCCTCAAGCCCCAAACGCCATGACACTCAGCAGCATTTCCCCAGAGAGTGATAAGGAGATGCATGAGTTGCTTGTCAAATGCTCACTGGAGTCTGGACATGCGCTGTCTTTGACATTTCTCAGTCTAGTGACCCTGTTGAAGAGATAGATGAAATATTTCTAGCATGATTTATTCTTGCTTGGCTTCTAGGGACACTGTTTCTTTTCTAATGGAGTGAGAAAGTGGTCATTTGTCAAAGAAACTCAGAGGCTCTTTAAATACATACAACTTAAATCTTTCAACAGCCTCCAAAGCCAAAGTCATCAAACAACCATGTGGAGGAAGGCTGGGGTTGGACAAATAGAAGAATATTCCAGAATCTGCTCAGAGTATTGTATTGTCCAGCACATTTACCCCATGTTTGTGCCAATAAAACAGACCTGGTCTCATGGCCCCATCTTATGTTTACCATATTTGATGGAGGAAATGTGTCCAGACCAGAAGTGAAGACAAAGAAGGGAGAAATATGAAAACTGCTAAGTTGGGAAGAGGGAAATAGTACCTTTGTCATTTACACAGGAAAAGCTAAATGAAGCCCAAATTTTGATGAAGGAGTCCAGGGTTTCTGGTCCTTCAAGAGAAATCCTAGGACACAGGCATTTTGACTTAAAGACCCCAGTTCCCTGGGCACCACAGCGGTAGTAATGGCAATTCTCCAAGTGAGTCATGATCAAGAGCTACCCTGTATCCGTTGCCTATTGTTGTGTAACAAACCACCATGAAACGCTTAAAACAACAACTTATTTCTCTATAATTCTTTGGATTGACAGCAGTTCTGCTGGTCTTGCCTGGGCTCATTCATGAGGCTGCAGTTAGCTCCTGGGTCAGCCAGTGTCTGTTCTCATCTGGGATTCTCTCTCCATGTGGTCTTTCATCCTGGGCTTCACACAGCATGGTGGTCTCAGGGTCCTAAGAAGGCAGGTTCCAATGCACAAGTATTATTAAGTCCTCGCCTGCATAATCTTTGCTGGTGTCTCATTGGCCAAAGTAAGTCACATGGCCAAGCTAAGAGTCGGTGTGGGAGGAGCCTATATAAGCACATGGGTACTGAGGGCATGATTGATTGGCAGCCATTGTTGTTACAATCCATCACACACACTACACTTTGCTTTGATCTAGACCAGAATTCTAGCAACCCAGTGTGGTAACCTTGGGCATGTCACATCGAGCAAATGCTGTGATTGGCTGTTGATATACCATGTGGATCAAACACTATTACCAGAGTTCTCTATCTGGTAATCCTGGAGTCTGGGTTGAGCATGCCAGTATGTGGTTGGCATTGACGCTGAAACCATGGCAGTCAGAATTCAGCACTAGGGAATGGTGCTTACGCTTATTTAATCTTATTGCCTAATAGCTGCATAACCATGACAGTGATTTATGTGATTTCATAATATTATGGTGAACCCTCAGTAATTGATGTTAAAGTCTGGATCAATGTTGAAACAGGAACAGAAAAATAATCAACTGCCAGATGGAACGAATTATTAGTTCATAAATGCAGTGTGCTCAATAGATAAAAATCTTTCAAGACGGATGGCATGGGGGAAATGGAATCAAAAGGGGCCCTTGGTGGAAAGGTTGGGAAGCTTTGCAGAAAGATAGCAGACCTTGGAAGTTAGAAACGTGGAATCAGACAAAACTAAATTTTAATGACCATTTTCTGACTTCAGGTGAGTTACTTAACCTCTTTGGGCTCAGATTTCTCATCAGTAAAGTGGAGCGAATAATGACTGTGAAAGTGGTGGCTGTGAAGATTCATAGAGATAAAGGCTGGACAGCAAACATAGTCAAGTAGCTATTATCTGCCACTAGCCTCCGTTTCAGTGGGCCAGAGACAGGGTTAATATCTCTTCCTTTTTCTTTCTAATCCTTCTGCTCATCCACCATTGCCATAATTACCCTTATTTTCTCTATCTTTGTTTACTTAGTGTCAGCCTCCTACCAGTCATTGACATGAGTATTCTGATTGTAGTCATTTGCACTTTAGTATGAAACTGTTAAAACTATATATATTTTTAACAGCAGTTTTCATGGTAAGCCAGTGGGGAAGTGAAAGGCTTTGGCCACCCCACCTAATGGAGCACTTGCGATAGAGAGCCCTTTCAGAGTTCTTGAAATGAAAGAACTTGCTACTGAAGCATGGTGTCAGGCTACAACTGAGACCACAGAGCGCAAGGTGCCTGGGATTTCCTGGTTTCCGATATCATTTCTTAAGGTAGTCACAAATATTCATTTTGCTTGGCTTGAGTTATTAGAATGTTTAAAACCCAGCTATAATTACAAAAGCTTTTTGGAGGGACCCTAGTTAGTTTCTATAAGTAGCTTTCTCTAACCTTTCAGGGTTAATATGACCTGTTCCCTTCTTATTTAAAAAAACACACACAAAGAAAACACCCTAGCTTATTTCACAAAACTTCTCCCAAGTTACTTGGCACCTAACATTTTGTCAAGGAGACATGGTGGCCAACCTTCCTCGGAATGGGCTGGGCTTCTACATAGTCATTCCTTCCGGCTCATGACTTTCTTCTTCACTTACTGCCCACGGATGCTGAAAATAACTTGTTTTCTGGCAAGCTTGGGATGAGATTCCTTACATTAAATCAGATCCACAATGAAGCTCTCTCAGCTTTTAGGGGAGAGCATCCTGAACTGCAGGGATGGTTAGGAGCAGGGCCCTGGTGAGGGGAGGAGCCTCTTGTCTCCACATCACAGCTGGAGCTAGGAGAGCTGCTGCAGGGCCAGGCTGACCACCCGCTAAGGTCCTGGCTGTGCGGCTGAGACCTCTGGCTCTGCCTGGCAGTGTTCCCTGTCTTGTGCCATGTGGCCTCTGCCTTCCACTCCCTGTAGCCCAGACCACAGGCCTCACAGATAATGAGCAGGAAACATTCCATCTCTACATATCAGCTTCTTGGTTCAGGAAGTCATAATTTCAGTTGTGAGTATGTGAAACAATTTATTCTTGTATTATTTATTAATTATTGTATTATTTTTCATATGAACAACTGGAAACTTATTTTTGCTCACCCCTGTATGTGTGTATGTATGTGTATGTACATACATGTGTATATGCATACATATATATAAATATATAAATACACACACACACACACACACACACACACACTTATATCAGGACATATTTTTCCCTACTAAAGCCAAGATTCCTTTGATTGTTCCAAACTGGTGTTAAATTAGAAGATAATACCTCTGGATAATATGAGGGTGAGAGAGAAGCTGGGGAGTGCAGCATAGCTGTGTGATGAGTAATCATCTACCAGTAAATGGGTGATAAGGAGTTGGATAATGAAGGAGCTGCTAAGATAATGGGGAAGTAACTAGAGAAAGAGGGAGTAACTGGAGAGAGGGTGAGTAGCTGGGCAATGAGGGAGTAGCCTGAGAATGGAAAAATAACTGGATAATGAAGGTAAAGCACAAGGTGGGAGTTACTAGAGTGGGACAGCAGAAGAGCCCCAGACCTGTAGTAAGGGCCATTCTGCCCTCCCTGATTGTGTCTATTTTGTTACTTCCTTAGGTCTTGCTGGTGTGAAACAAACTCAGTCTAAGTCTGAATCAGTTAGCTGGAATCTGGGCTGTTGTAAACAGTGGGGTGCAGCTCTCCAGGAGTAAGGCTGAGGCTGTGGTAGTAGTGGGTAGGTGCAATGTGGCTGGGTGAGTTTCTTCTTTTTAGGGAGGGGCTCTCTCTGCTCTCAGTCCTTCAAACGAGGGGTGAAGTTGCCTGCCAGAGGTCCTAGCATAACCCACATCTGAGACCCCATTGCCCCATCATCACCGTCATCATTCTCTCTGCCATTTTTCATTGACCCTTAAGTGCCAGACACCATGCTAAAAGTCTTGTCATGCATCATGTCATTGCATCCTCTCTACCTCTATGGAATAAGTACTATCGGTAGCCTTATTTCACAGATGGATAAACTAAGGCTGAGAAAGTTTTAGTAGCTTTCCTGGGTAAGAGACAGATCCCAGACTGTCTGACTTCAGAACTTGTACTCTAAGCCTTCTGCCACAGCCATGGATTACTGTGGAGCATTTGCCTTTTCAAAAGCCCAATCCTGCCCAGCCAGTGTGGCTCAGTGGTTGAGCATCAACCTATGAACCAGGTGGTCATGGTTGGATTCCCAGTCATGGCACATGCCCAGGTTGTACTAGATCCCCAGTGGGGGGTGTGCAGGAGGCAGCCAGTAGGTAATTCTCATTATTGATGTTTCTATCTCTCTCTCCCTCTCCCATCCTCTATGAAATCAATAAAAAAATATATATTTTTTAAAAATCCCAATCCTTCCATTCACAATTTAACAGCATTTAGCAAGGTCTGGGCCAGAAGTGACAGCTTAGGCAGGGTGTCCTACTTGCGGAAGGAGCCGGAGAAACAAGCTAAGTGCCCACGGCCCCCACCTGTGGGTGGGTGCAGCCACTGGCAGCCATGTTCCAAACCCATTTCCAATGAGGTCTGTCAGATAAAGTCATAATTTAGAACCAGGCTTCCCAGGGTGCACCCACCACCGGCAATCAGACCTCATTTGCACTGAGACATTTATAGTCCACGGTGAATTTCCATCATCTGTATGGGATGAGACATAGCAAGAGAAATCTCTATCTTTGGGACGTTTTTCCTTCTCTCTTCTGTACTTTTCTGCATGCCTTGGACAGGTGCCATGTCAAGGGTCATGACCTGCTTACATTTTCAAAAGCCTTTTCTGACACGAGTTGCTTGGAAAACATTATATGGCAATAATTTGGAGCTTTGGGGATTTTTTTTTTTAATTCAAAAAAGATTTACATTTGGGTCCTGTAGAGCTTGACTTCTCTTTATTTTATGACAGCAATGCAATCACGTTGCCATAGGCCATGAGGTGCCTTATTTCATAAGCTGCTGGATCCAAGAAAAGCCATTCATACCAGGAGGATCATAGTTAGTGAAATTGTTTTTTTACTGAAAATTGAAGGTTAAACTCTAATTAATGAAGGGGGTTGGCTGTTATACAGATAGATTGGTAGCTAGGGGGAACTGCCAAATATGCCATCTTTATATCTACAGTTGAAAATATATTCATAAAGCCCACACAACTCTAGATTTCTTAAAACTCCATTTTTGGCAAGAATATTCTGGTCTTGGTGTGCTCTGGCTAATAAACGGCTTCCACCTCATGACACTCAGTGACTGTCATTGCATTGACCCAGGTGTCATTCAGGGCATAGCTGATGGTGGCCAAAATCTCTCGTCATGTGAGACCATAAGTATTTCCTGGTGGCCCTGGCTTGGGGACCTCAGCCAGTCTACTAGGGCACTTTCTTAGTTATGTTGGGTTACCAGAGCAAAATACTATGTGGTTTAAACAACAATAATTTACTTTCTTATAGTTCTAGAGTTCAAAGTCCAAGCAGGGTATAAGCATGGTCAGAACTCTCCTTTTGGCTGCCTTCTCGCTGTGTCTTTACATGAAAGGGAGAAAAAGAAACAGAGAGAGAACAAATTCTCTGGTTTCTCTTCCTATAAGGGCACTAATTTCATCATGAAGGCCCCACCTTCATGACTTACCTAAATCTATCTCCTAAAGGCACAATCTCTAAATACTGTCACATTGGGTTTAGGGCTTCAACATAGGAATTTGAGGGGGACACAGTTCGGTCCATAGCAGGCACTTTCTGTTGCCAGGCCAGAGGGATGGCTTCTTTGATGCTTCTGGGGTTCTCTGCAATGCTGGAGAAGCTGGTAAGGGCTCTTAAAGGGGGAATACAAAAGTTGCCTCAGACTAGAGGATTATTCCAGAGGGCTGGACACATTGAAGGAAAGTACAATGATCACTGGAAGAGCTCCGGAGTCCCCAGATCCTAGCAGACTCAGGATTTATCATTTTGGGGGAGAGAATCCTTATCTTCGAAAACTTTCCGGTGGACAGGAAAGGCCTAAACCTGTCTGTTGGGGAAATAAATGTGCCGGGTGGCTGACATCTTTGGACCATGAGATTTGAAGAGGGGAATATGATTCAGGTCTGCAAAACCATGGAGAGGCCAACGAACTAACTGACCATATCCCTAAAGTCACCCAGAGAGGTTCCAGAAACTTGAAGGAAGTAGGGATATGGAGGAGAGGTGTATTATAAAAAGCACACTCCAAAACTTAGGGGCTTAAAACAACTACCGTTTTGTGTTATTTCTCATGGGTTAAGAATTTGTCTCTGCTCCATAATGTCTGGGGCCTCGGCTAGGATGACTTACATAGTGGGGGCTGGGACATCTGGGAACCAGCTGGGCATCTCTCTACATATCCCAAGGGCCTCTCCATGTGGCCTCTCCAGCATAGTCAGACTTCTTAATGGTGGCTCAGGGCTCCAAGAGCAAATGGTCCAGGATCCAGGAGATGGAAGCCACCAATATCTTGAGACCTGGAAGTTACAAAGCCACTCAGATTTAAGGGGAGGGGATGAAGACCCAGCCTCCTGATGGCAGGAGCTTGATGGTCACAGTTGGTGGCCATCATTAATCTACAACGGGAGCCTACCTGCTGTGACATCTTGAAGTTTCTTTTTTGCTCACATAACAGTCCAATGTGGGTTGTCATGGGTTACCTCGGGCTGGAGTTGGGGGTGGGGAATGAGGAGTAACTACTAATGGGTATGGTTTTGGCGGGGGAGGGGTACAGAGATTTTCTAAAATGGATTGTGGTGATGGTTGCCCAACTCTGGAAGGCCATCCTAGGTGACCCTCCTCCAAGCAGCAACCTGTGCCCAGGTTCCTTCCAAATTATGGCTCTGCCCTCTAGATCTGTGCTATCCAATAGAAAGACAATGTAAGCTACATATGGAATTTTAAATGTCCTGGTAGCCACATGTAAAAAGGTGAAAATGGACAGGTGAAATCAATTTTTAAGAACACATTTTACTTAACCCACTATATCCAAAATATTATTTCAACATACAATCAATATAAAAACTTATTAATGAGATATCTTACATTCTGGAGGGTTTTTTTTTTATAAGTCTTTGAAATCTGGTGTATATTGACATACTGAATGTCGGTGCTGATTAACTACATTTCAAGCATCCCTGGCCACATGTAGCTCGTAGCCACCATATTGGGCAATTTAGCTCTGGACGCTCAGGTCCCCTCTATTCAGGCTGGGGATGGAGAGCGGGTGGGGATTGCAAGGGCGGTTCTACAGGCCGGACCTGCAAGTGACGTAGATCGCTTCTGCTTCTGTCCACATTACACTGACCAGGACCCAGACTGTGGTCACACCTTTACAAGGGAGCCTGGGACACATATTCTAGCCATGTACCAGTAGGATAAGGAGCAGGGTTTGATGAACACACAGCAGATTCTGTGTACCTACTAAGTGCTAATTGGCCTGGTTGGCAGGCTTTGTCTATGTTTAGAGTTAAGTGGGAGGAAGCTTTGCTTTCTATATTAGTTTCCCTTGACTCATAGGCCATAGTCCTTAAAGGGCATTCAGAGTCTTCTTGCCAGCTTGCTTCCCAGTGCTCCTCAACCTGTGGACTCCTGCAGATCCCCTCCCCACCCTGTTGCTCATGCCATTCCTCCCACTGAGAATGCCCACGTCCTCTTCCCGGCCTGTGACCATCTCTCCTGATCTCCCACCCTTCCCTTGGCCTGCCACAGTCTTTTACTCTCCCCTTTGTTGCCCCCCACCCTGTGTGGACAGCATCAGGAGAGAGACATGCTATTCAGCAATAGCCAGGCCTAAATTCCAGCTCCAGTTCTATTACTCACCTGCTGTGTGACTCTGGGCAAGTCACTCAGCCTCTCTGAGTCCCAGCCTCCTCCTGTGTAAATGGAATAATTAGAGCTACTGCAGGATGTTGGCATCTGCCTATCCCAGTTCTACTCAGCTGCAGGTATTTGAGCCAGTTCTGATCTGGGAGGACCTTAGAAGAGGGCCAGACCCCTACCCATGGAGTGGGGTGAACTTGATCTTGCTGCCCCAGTCCTGACCAATGAGATGGCCGGGCTAGGCTGAGACTCCTATGTACCTCTAATGTGATGGCTCACCTAGAGGGCTAGGCTGTGCCTCAGTTTCACCACCAGGCGCGTAAGGAGTTTTTCTAGAAGAACCTTAGCGGGTAAGGGCTCTTAAAGGGCTCTGATGGGGAACCTGACCTTCTGTAAGTTTGTTCTGTGGTAGTGGGCTGTCCCTCTATCCCCCTTCCCAAGCCAGCTTACATTCCTCTCCTGTTGTCCACCTGCAAACCAGGACAGTGGCCCCTGGCCTGCTGCAGTTCCTTCTCTGCGTCAGGACTCCAATGAGCCTTATCACCAGCTGAATGGACCCTGGGAAGCTGATGCAGCCCTGATCTGGCCCAGCCTTCTTGGAGAAAAGGCCTCCGGGTAGCCCACACTGTGTAGGGCCCCCCACTTCATTGCCTACCACACCTGGCCTCTCGCCATCTCCTGTGGATAAGCCATGCTGGGCTGGGTGCTTGAGGCACCCATAGAAGTTGTGGGGCCAAAACCGGTTTGGCTCAGTGGATAGAGCATCGGCCTGCGGATTCAAGGGTCCCAGGTTCGATTCCAGTCAAGGGCATGTACCTTGGTTGCGGGCACATCTCCAGTAGGAGGTGTGCAAGAGGCAGCTGATCGATGTTTCTCTCTCATCGATGTCTCTAACTCTCTATCCCTCTCTCTTCCTCTCTGTAAAAAAATCAATAAAATAAAATAAAAAAAATAAGTTGTGGGAAGTGGAAAGTGAATGTCAAGCAACCTGAGCCCAAGTCCCTATTCCTTATGTTCATTGGAGACAGAGCAATGTTAGCTCTTGAATGTTGGACTGGGCTAGGAGCAGTGGAGATAGAACCTGTAAGGCGGAGGATGCTACACCCATTTTACAGATGAGGAACCTGAAGCACAGAGAGGTTCCGTGACTTGCTCAGGTCTCATAGCACCGAAGTGGTGAGCTGGATTTTGATTCCCGGTTAAATGAATGTTGAAGTCTGTGTTCCTAACTTCTGTACAGCCCCTACCACCTTAAAAATGAAAAGAAAGATATGGAAGCAAATATATGGTGACTGTAGCTGGTACCTAGAGATAAAGTAAGGAGCCCCTGTGACCCAGAAATAAAATCCCACTTGACCCTTTGTCTTCCAGAAAACTCCCTAGTTAGTGTAATGGATGAGACGGGTTACCCTGAGAAGCCCTGAAGGACTGCCCGGGTCAGGGCAGGAATAATAAGCAGGTGTTTGAGTAATGATGGTGGGTTTGATGGAGAAGGGTGCTCAGGAGGGTGGGACCGGCCACGAGGGCAGCTTTGGCCCACCCACAGCTGGAGAGGCAGAGCTCAGGGTCTGGGAGCTCTTGGCGTCTCCCCCTTCTCTCCCCTCCTCCAGGTTCCGTCAGACGTGGCCTTTGGAGCCTGTCTGAGTCTCTGCCGTGCTTCTTGGCTCACCCAGCCCCCTGCCGTCCCCAGTTCAGCCTCACAGGTGTCCCGATATTCAAAAGAGGGGGTGCAGGTGGTGGGTGTGAGCGTCTGGTGGCTGGGAAGGAGTTGGCTTCAGTGTCAACAGATACAGTGTTCCATCGTCAGCGCCCCGGGGCTTGGAAATGGCCGTGGCTCTGGGTCATGAAGCAGCGAGCTTTTCTGGGCTCTCTTGGCTGAGGACTGAGCCTCCTAACCCCCGAAAGGCACACCGGGCAAGGAGTCCGGTGGATGTGAGTTGCCTTTCTTGTCCTTACAAACCACAGCACTTCGAATACAAAAGGCGTGGAAATGCAGAAGTTCCCAGAAACAAGTTCCTGGTACTGAGATAACCCTGGTCTGACTACAGAGACAGGTACACCTCTCACTTCCCCTCCTGTCTGTAAAGCACAGATGTGGCTGGTTTCATTCTGCCTGGGCCCTGAGGTCCTTTGACAGGTTCACCACCCTGCAGGAGCAAGGGCACTGGGCCAGGGTGAGGGACATCGGTTCCCCTCCCCCGGCCCCCGCCCGTATCCCTTGTCCCTTTGACTCTAGCAGAGATGATGGAAAGACTCGGACCCTTTCCAGGTTCGTATCCTGACTGCTCTAACAATAACTGTGTGGCCCTGGGCAAGTTGCTTTTCCTGTCGTCTCCTGGGTTCTTACATCTCGTTGGCAGCTGTAACAATAATAGCCACCTCAGATGAACTTGTGAGAACTGAAAGCAGTTGTGTGTGTAAGCATACCTAGAACAGGATTGGCATAGAGGAAGTTGCTCCAGAAAAGTTAATGCCTCATCTTTTCTGCTGGGTGGTACCAGATGAGAGGAGGATGTTTTATTTAACAAAAACTTCCTTAAAGAAGCAGCAATTCACTCCTAGGCATTTCCCCAAGAGAAATGAAGACATATGTCCACACAAATACTGGCGCATGAATGTTCACAGCCGCATTGTTTATAAACCACCCCCTCCCCCCAGTGAAAACAACCCAGAGGTCCATCAGCTGACAAGTGGATAAACAAAATGTGGCATGTGCCCGCAGTGGAATATTCTGTTGTGAAAAGGAATGAAGTACTGGTCCATGCTACAATGTGGATGACCCTTGGAAATATGCTAAGCAAAAGATGCCATACACAAAAATGTCACGTATTGTATGATCCCATTTGTTCGAAGTGTCCGTAATTGGCAAATCTATAGAGATAGAAAGTCAATTAATGGTTGCCTAGGGCGTGTGGTGGGAGTAGGGAATAGGGGTGGCTATTAATTGATAAGGGGGCTGTTTAGGGTGTGGTAGTGGGCTTAAAATGTTCTAAGATCAGGTGTGGTGATGGTTGTACAACTCTGCTATACAATTTTTAAAAAAGCTTATTTGAATTGTACCCTTAAAGCTTATTGAATTGTACTCTTTAAATAGGTGGGTTGTATGAGACATGAATTAACCCCCATAAAGCTGTTTAAAAATGGAAAGTTTGCCCAGCTGGCATGGCACAGTGGTTGAGTGTTAATCTATGAACCAGGAGGTCATGGTTCGATTCCCAGTCAGGGCACATGCCTGGGTTGCGGGCTCAATCCCCAGTGTGGGGTGTTTCTATCTCTCTCTCCCTCTCCCTTTCCCTTCCTCTCTGAAATCAATAAAAAAATATATATTTTTTAAAAATGAAAAGTTTGCTCTGGCCAGTGTTGGTCAATGGTTAAAGCATTGGCTTGCCCACTAAAAGATCGTGGGTTTGATTCCCAGTCAAGGGCACGTACCTGGATCTCAGCAGGTTCAATCCCTGGCCCAGTCGTGGTTCCTATGGGAGGCAACCAATTGATGGGTCTCTCTCGCATCAATGTTTCTCTCTCTCTCTCTTTCTTTCCCCCTCCCTCCCTCCTTTTCACTCTCTCTAAAAAAGAAAAAATAATAATAATCAATGGAAAAATATCCTAGAGTGAGGATTAACAAAACAAAACAAAAAAGTAAAGTTGGAGAGAGAAGAAGAAACTAGCACTTGCTATGTGCCAGTTTCTTAACTAGCACTTAATGTGCTTCAAAAATATTCACCCACTGACCCTCATAACAGCACAGCGGGAGGTACTGTTATGACCTCACTTCTGCAGTGTTGGAAATGGAGGCACAGAGAGGTAAAGTAACTTGCTCCAAGCCGCACAGCTAGTTACTGGCAGACCTGGGAGCTAACCTCGGACATTCCGGCTTGTACCCTAATTGCCCCCTTTTGTAGCAATCAGGGCCAGACTGTGTGCATGACAGAGACGGGTGGGTCCCAGGACCTCAGCGGCCCAGAGAGACCTCCAGGGTCACCCCCACAGGGACCTTCTGGGACCTGGGAGGGCTATGGTCTCGGGGCAGTGCCAGGGCCCCTCGGCTCTCGTTTTTCCTGGTTTTGCCATTGTGCTGCCTCAGTGGGAAGACATACTGATTGTGCTGCCGGTTTTGGGGGGAGACAGAGGAGAGGAGTATGACCAGGGTGCCCAGTTATCCATCTCAGGTTGCCCTTCCCACTCTCCAGCCTTCTCTGTCGTTCTCACCCCTGCCACCTACAGCCTCTTAAAACCCCCAGTTGGCCACAGAGAGCCAGCCTGTACCCTCAGCTTGCAAAACCCTCTCAGCAAAATGGAGGCTCCCTCCAGGGGTCTCAGGTTACCCTCTAACTTCAGCTGGTTTCCTTCAGTGCAGAAGCCCTCCAAGCCTCCTGGGGCCCGACTCCTGCTTTTCCTGTCTTTAGACTCGCCCGTATCGCAGCCCCACTGGGCCTTGGGGTGTCCACAGGACACAGGTACCGGCTCCTGCAGAGTGATCACATTAAGCCCTAGCTCCAGGGAACTCACCACACCCATGCGACTTGGAGTCACATCGAACCCAAGGCCCAGCAGGCTGGTCAGCCTCTAAGGCGGCACCGTGAGATTGCCCCGTGAGTCAAGAGGTGGATTAGTAAATGGTGGAGAGCAAGGACTCAGGGTCAGCCAGGCCTGGGATTCAACCCTGACTGCGCTGTGGCCTTGGGCAAGTCACTCCATCTCTCTGAGCCTCAGTTTTACCATCCATAGAATGGGGACACTGACAGGATGCTGTGAGGTTTAAACAAGGAAATGTGTATAAGATACATGGGCGCATTTCCTGGCACACAGAAAGCCCCCGCTAAACAGAACCTTTTAGGATATCTCCAGCATGTATCTGGGTCATGGCTGATGATGGCGTTTATTGTCTGAGCTCTGCCCACCAGTCTGAGCCTTCTAGCTGGTAATCTTTAGCCCCCAAGATGCTACTTTCGCCTTCTCTTTGGACTTTGTTTTGGGCTGGTTCCTTCCGTTCTCATTGGTAAACTCAGTAGGTTCTGCTGGGCCCTGCCCCAGAGGCCTTGACCCTGAACCAGCAGTGATGCATGGCCACATCCTCCCCACTTGCCACCCCCACCAGGTGTGACTTTAAGCTCACCTGGACCCCTGAGCCTGACATTGTGGGGTAGCTGGGGGACCAGTGTCTCCGAAGAGGAGTGCAGTGCCTACTGGGGTGGGCTGGGCAGTTGGAGAGAAAGACCTTGGGCAGTGACCAGAACTCAGGCATCAGGGTGGGGCAGTGTGGGCCTGGATGGACCAGCAGAGAGCCTAGCTCTGAGATGAAGATAAGAAGTGGGTGTTTCCAGGTGACTCCGAGGGACTAACAGTCGCTGACCTAGTTAGGGAGCTCCTGGCCCCTCTCAGAGTTGGAGCTGCAGAAATCAGTTTGCAGCCCGGTACATTCCATTTAATTAGCGTGGCCTCCTTCTGGCTGGGAAAACACCATTAAATGGGTTGGGTTGGCCTGAAATCCTGATGGTGACCTCAGCCCCAGCCCCACCGGGCTTTCTGCCCCTTGGGCTCTGTCCCCTTAGCCACGCTAGAATTCAGAATGGCATGAGTTTCTGATTTGGAGCACGAGACAAACCCTACCCTTGTCTCTTCCCCAGGAAACACCTGGCTCGAGCATGGCACATGTGAGACAGCCCTAGGGCCTGGGCTGTGAGGGGGCGGGCAGGAGGGGGAGCAGAGGGTTCTCAGCAGTGCAATCTGCATCTCTGAGCTCCTCAGCCCGGCCCTGCCTGGCCCAGCTGGGAGCTCTGACACAGACCTACCTCGCACCCTGCACATTGCTACATGTTTTGCATGCATCACCCTGTACTGAAGCCCTGCACCCTGCAGCATGGGCTCGACTTCACAGATGAGGAGACCGAGGCCCAGACAGATTGTCACTTTCTCACAGTTCACACAGCCAGAATACCGTGTCTGCATTCTTACCTCCGGTCTCCTGGCTTCTGGTGCACCTCAGTCAGCCCCTGCAGAGCCTGGCTCTGTTTTGAAGGCAGGACTCATCATCTGTGTTTCAAAAGCTTGGGCGGAGGGGAGGGGGTGTTTGAGTCCTGCTCATGGTGTTGGAGGGACAGTGGTCAACAGGCTCTGGGCCCTGGGGACAGAGGGACTCCCAGATGCTCTGTCGGCTGTGCGTGCAGCAGGAAGAGGAGCACCTGTGGGTTCTACCACTTCCTTGCTAGAACTTGGTCTCTCTGAGCCTCTGTCCCTGTCTGTAAACTGGGGGTTCAGCAGCGCGCATCCCGTGGTTGATGAAGGTGAAACAGGATGACATGCAAAGCACTTTGCACTTAGTAAGTGTCCCACGAGGGCTGGCAGTGTCTCAGTGGTACTTCCGTGTGGCTAGTTTCTCAGACGGAGCCTGGCACAGAGGGCTGCTTGCTTCCCCTCACTCTGTGGACATCTGGGGTGGGAGGCAAAGCATGTGTTTTTCCTAGAGAGGATATGCCAGGCCTGCAGGGGGCAGCCTGGGGTGGAGGGTGGGCCTCCCAACATGGGCATTTCAGGAATCAGGGCATAAGCTGTGGAGTTAAATCGTCCTGAGGTCTGGAAACTATTGAAGTGAAATTCACATAACAAAATCAACTGTTTTAAAGCAAGCAATTTGGTGGCATTTAGTGCGTTCACAATGTTGTGTAACTGTCACTTCTACCTAGTTCTGGCACATTTTCATCACCCCAAAAGGAACCTCAATACCCATTAGCAGTCCCTCCCCAGTTTCTTCTGCCCCCAGACTCCAGAGAAACACAAATCTGCTTTTTGTCTCTAGGGATTGGCCTATTCTGGACTTTTCATGTAAATGGATCATTTAATATTTGACCTTTTGCATTTGACAACATTTGCTTGCTATAAGATGTTCAAGTTCATCCATGTAGTACCAACACTTCATTTATTTTATGTTTGGGATAATAATCATTGAATGGATTTACCACATTTTGTTTATCTGTTCGTCAGTTGATGAAGAAACTGCTGTTTTTAGGAGACTTGAAAGAGGACAAGGCTGGGCCCAGACACACACACACACACACACACACACACACACACACACACACACACACAGGCTGCAGCCCACCCTAAGGCCCACCCCCTGCAGTGATGATCAGAGGGCACTGTGTTCATAGCTCCTTTGCCCTCGTCAGCACATTCATGCTCAAACTTCAACCAGGTGCAGATGGCGGCAGCAAAGGGAGTGGTTCCAGGGGGTGGAGATGGTTAAAGATCCACCAGGCACAACTCTGTGGTCCAGCCCCGGGTTCACCAAAGGGCATGGGTCAGACCCGAGGCTCTGGAGCGAGACATCTGGGCTCAACTCTTGGCTTCACTGCTACTGGGTGACCTTGGACAAATCACTCAACCTCTTCGGTGCCTCAGTTTGTCAAATAAAACACCGACTTAAAAGGGTTGTACCGAGCCCTAAATGAAGCCCTTAATTAGCACAGAGGAAGCTTCCAAAACATGTTAGCTCTTAGCTATCATTATTCTTTAATTATATCAGTTGGCATTCAGCCCTAACGTTGCAGTTTTGGGGTCGTGCTGAGTCCCTGGCTGGGCCAGGTCCCTTGGGTGTGTCCTCATGGCAGGGTCCCATCCATTTGAGTGGTTATCGAGGGCTGGTCAGGTTTGGCTCAGTCCAGTATATATGTCTGGCACCTCCATATAAATGGCTGCACACCCACACCACACCTGCCTTTTTTGCAGGAGTCCAAGGCCCTATCCCAGTGAGTGAAGCTCATGCCTTTATATTTTGACATAAATTTAGATTCACATGCAGATTTAAAAGAGAGACCTCTTCTGCCTTTAATCCAGTATACCCCAATGGTAAACTGTAATACAATATCACAACCAGGAAATTGACGTTGATACAATTCACCAACCTTCGTCAGACGTTGCCTCTTTTCATGCATTTGTATATGTGTATTTAATTCTAACCAATTTTTTTTATCACAAACGTAGGTTTATGTGATCACCATCATAGTCAAGATATAGAATTTAAAAATATCGATGATGTGTTGAAATGATATTTTTTATATAGTAGATTAAATAAGATATATTATTAAAATTTCACCTGTTTCAGACATCCTTAGAGCTGCCACAGAGGCTTCCGGCTGAGCAGCACTCCCCCTGTGGGAGATGCTCCTGAGTTGAGCATCTGCCCCCTGGTGGTCAGTGCACATCATAGCGAGTGGTTGAGTGGCCTTAGCATATCATTAGCATATTACACTTTGGTTGAATGGATGACCAGATGACCGGACACTTAGCATATTAGGTTTTTATTATATAGGATTACACATGTGGCCCAGATTATATTTTTCCTGGACAGCTCTGGTCTAGAACATTACCATCATTCCAGAAAGTTCCCTCATGCCCCTTTCCAGTCAGCCCTCTACCTGCTACCAGGCAACAATTGTTCTGATATGTGGTTTTTAACCACTACAGATTAGTTTTGTTTGTTTTTTTTAGGTGAAATTCACATAACATAAAATTAACCATCTTAAAGTGTACAAGCAGTGGCATTAAGTACAAGCACTCTCTCTATCTAGATTCAGAAGATTTTTATCACCCTAAAAGGAAACTTTGTACCCATTAGCAGTCACTCCTTCCTCCAGCCCCCGGCAGCCACCAATCTGCTTTCTGTCTCAATGGGCTTACTTATTTGGGGCACTTTATAGAAATGGAGACATATAACATATAATCTTTCCAGTCTGGCTTCTTTCACTTAGCATAATGTTTTCACGGTTCATCCCATGTTGTAGCATGTTTCAGTACTTCATTTCTTGTTATGACCAAATGTATGTACATGCTTGTTTATGCCCTTTGGCTATTTTTCAGCTGTTGTGCCTAGTGCTGTTATGAACATGAGTGTACATACATTTGTTTGAGCTCCTGTTTCCAATTCTTTTGGGGAGCTCCTGTTTCCAATTCTTTATAGGATTAAAGGCAGAAGGATATAGGAGTGGAATTGCTGGATCATATTGTAATTCTATGTTTAATTTTTGGGGAATTGCCAGACTGTTTTTCACAGCAGCTGTACCATTTCCCAATGTACAAAGATTCTAATTTCTCCGTATTCTCGCCAACACTTGTTATTCTCTGCTTTTTTATTATAGCCACCCTAGAGGATGTGTGAAGTTTACAGTTAGTTTTGCTTGTTCTAGAAAATCCTACACAGCAGGGCTTCTTGTGTGAGGCTTCTTTCATTCAACCTATAAATGAGGACATTTGAAGTGTGTGGTTTGAGGGTGTAAAAAGTAGGGTCATGGACCACAAAGTATATGAAAGGGAAAGATAAGATTCCTTAAGGCTTGCTCCCTCATCCCTGCCCCAAAATCCCTTGCTACGAAGGAACACCCAGAGTGCTTTGATAGGGACAACAGGACTGTGATGTGTGTAGGGAGGTCAGTCAGGGAGGTGCTCTCTGAGGAGGTGGCCTCAGGAGACCTGAAGGATGAGAAGGAGCCAGCCATGCAGAAAGATAGAGGAGGTGGGGCTAGCGGAGAGCATTCTAGGCAGAAATGATAGCATAAGCAAGGGCCCTGGGACAGGGAAAGCCTCCAGCAGTTTCGTGCTAAGCTGGGAAGGGTGTAAAACCAGTGGAAAGGGACGAGGCATGTTACTGTTGATGGGCAGTGGTACAGGGGCCTCAGTCTTGTGTCAGCTTTGAGTGGGCACGGGACGGGAGAGGCCACACACCATACCAACCTTCTTGCTGCTTCCCAGCTCCAAGGGGCAGCTCATCTGAGATATTGGGGCTCATTCCAGTGTCTTGCAGCCTCTCAAACTGAAGGGCTGGGGTGGGGAGGGGTGCAGTCAGGCACAGCTGAGTCTGATATTCCAGGACACAGTCCTCTTACACCCACAGTGACTCTTGCCCAGGCCCTGCAGGCTTGGAAGCCTGAGTCTCACCCACCTCCATCCTCACCCTCTCAGGCCCATGGGGGATGGGATGGGGGCAGTGCATGGCTCAGCCTGGTGCCCTCCCCTCACTGGAGAACTTGGCACTAAAGCTCCAAACCCAGATCCACGCTCTGGTCAGCCTCCTGGAGCTTCGAGAACAAGCTGTCCTGCACACGGAGTCCTGGCCCCGGGATCTGCGTGCACCTGAGCCCCATATGCAAGAGGAAAACTGACCTCAGCCCTGCGTTACATAAGGACATCTTTGGAATTTGGCTCCTTTTGAAGTGAAATGGGAAATCTACACCCACACAAACAGGTTTGGAAGATTAGATGGGAGGGAAACTCCCTCAGGGTCACCTCTGGGTCAGTCTGCATCTGAGTGATGGTTTATTCATTCAGCAAACAGTATTGACACCTACACTTTGCCAAGCCTCATGGAGAGGGGGGTTGGTACAAGAGCAGATATCCAATCAATGTTTATGGGAAAGAGAGAGGAGGGGGAAGAGATCTGGGAAGGAAGGAAGGAAAGAAGGAAGGAAGAAAGGAGAGAGGGAGGGAGGGAGGGAAGAAGGAGATGGATTGAAATGCCCTCATGTGCCCACAGTCACGTGACTAATATTTACAGTCTAGCTCAGCGTTGGTCGATAGAACTATAACGTGAACCGCACGCACATTTAATTGAAAATGTTGTAGTAGCCATATTAAAGTAGAAAAGAAACAGGTGAAATTAATTTGTGTAATGTATTGTCTTTAACCCAATATATCCTTGCAACATGTCATCAAGTGCAAAAAACTGAGCCATGTCCAATATATTTTTTTGGTGCTAAGTCTCCAAAGTATACTCACAGCACATCTCAAGCCAGATTATGCCCATTTCGAGGGCTCCAGCACCCCAGGTGGCTCAAGGGCACTGTGAGGGCGACAGGTGCTCACTGCCTGCTGAGGCCAACTTAAATCAGGGTCAAGGGAGACTTCACTGAGGTGGTGCTCTCAGTCACGTGGCCATTTGCTCCTTTAATGTTCACCTCGTGTCTATTGGCTGTCTCCTGCACTGGTGTGAGGGCTGGGCAGGGATTTGGCCGCTGGGATCAAGGGAAGAATCTTCCAGACTGAGGGGAGGGCAGAGCGGGCGTCTGTCTTATTCACTGCTGCGTGCCCACACCTGGTGCGGAGGTGGTGCCGGTGCATACTGGCGGAGGAGGGGAAGGAGAGAGAGAAGTTGGGCGTTTCTAGAGCCCTGGAGACGCAGGAAGGAATGGGGAGTGAAGAGGCTGGAGCATCAGAGTCCCCGGGAGGCTTTGTTAAACCCCACATTGTGGGGCCTCCCCCCTGATTCAATAGGTCCAGGGCGGAGCCACAGGACTTGCATTTCCAACAAGTTCCCAGGGATGCTGCTGGTGCTGGGACCGCCCTCTGAGGACCACTGGGCGAGCTCACGGACAGTGTGAAGGCAGTGGGGAGCCAGAGAGGCTTTGGAGCAGGAGAGAAGCACACCTAGGTCTGTGATTTAGAGAGCTGTAGGTGGCTACTGAGGACAGGGGGTTGCAGTCTCCTCCCCACCTCTCTCCAGCCAGGCCAGGGGGTACACTTAGCTCAGGAGGGTGACTCAAGACCAGCCCCATCCTCGACACAGTAGGGAAGCTTGGGTGGTGTCCCTAGAACAAGAAAGAGACCCAGATGATAACGGATGCGTTTTCAGCACTGTGGGTGGAAATAGAAACCCTTACTCAGCTATAGGAGTCAGTGAAGAATTTCCCTGGTCAATGGAAATTTGACTGACTGTGGTGGGGGAGGCTTCTTATACCCTCTCTCTCAGATCATCTTATGAGTTTGCAACTCCTCTTTAACAGATAAGGGAAACTGGGGCTCAGATAGAGGAGACGACGTACCTGAGATCAAATCACGAGGCAATGGTGGGGCCTGAATTCTTAGCCATCTCACCTGTGTTTTCATGCTGGGGCAATGCTTAGGTCGATTGCCTCTCCCTCAGAGGGACGTTTTGGTGGCCTCTCTCCAGGGTGAGAGAGTTTGTAGCCGAGGTCAGAGTAGCCCTTACATCCCGCTGGCTGAGAGCCTGCGCTGGGCGTGCTGGTGACACAGGACCCGGGGAGTCTCCAGGCTGTGCATCCTCAGCTCGAACACGTGGGCTCAGGTTTAGCTCCAAGACATGCATCGAAACCATCATGGCGGAGCAAGCATGGAGTTCAAGTGTGGGCTTACTGGAGCCTCTTCCCAGAGTGGTTTGGGGCAAGTTAATTAAACTGGTCGTGCCTCAGTATCCCCATTTGTAAAATGAGAGAAATCAAAGAGGCTGCCTCCCTCCTGTGTGGGCCTGTCGTGGGGATTGAATGAGACAGGTCCTGCCTCATGCTGGGCACGCAGTAAGTGCTCCATAAATGTGAGCTTGTTAGACGTGGATGCAGCTGCTCTTGTTCCCACATCGGGCGGTGAGTCCTGGGGACAGAGGGTGGAGGACAGTCCATTTTCATCTATTGCTGGGAGCATCAGCAAATGATGCCCAGACCCCAGGGCTGAGGACATTCCCAGGAAAGGACTCCCAAGTCCTGCACTGAATGAACTCTGTCCACAGCCGTGGCCCCGGTCCCTCCCAGCCAGGCCTTGCTAGGAACAGTGGGTCCAGAGCTCTGCAACTTACTCCCTCCCGGCTCAGCCAGCTCCTCTCGACCGGAGTGGTTTTTTCCATTCCCTGCAGTAGAAATGCTCCGTTTCCTCTCTGCCCACCCAGCCTCCCCGGTTTCTGCTCCTGAGCCGGCAGAAAATGTGTATCTCCATGTCACAGGAGGTGGTGCAGCAGGAGGGGACGGTGCAAGGAGGGGCCCTGGGACAGGTGGCTGGTGGCAGGCAGCCTACCCTTTGAGGAGACAGTTATCTCTGTTCTGGTGCAACAAGGGAGCCGCGTCTGTATCAGAAATGACAAAATGAAATACCAGCAAATAAAAGCCCCCAGCCAATAAACAGGAAGCAGGAGCTAGATAAAAATACCATTCTGTTTGCAGCTGTGGCCTCCACCATACAGGTTGCAGAAGGTCACGCTCTTGGCAGGAAATGTGACCGCTTTTGGAAGGAAGAGGTGGCTAAGTTGGGGGGTTGTGGGGAGATGATGGGGAGTAAGGTGAACGGCAGCAGGCTCTTGGGGTGGGGGTTGTGCCCCCTTCAGTCCTTGGCAGGTGAAGAAATTGAGCCGATCTGCTCGTGCCCCTCCTGGCCATGAGCTCGAGGTCCACCTGGGACACACATGTATCTCTTCCTCTGCTACCTTCAACTTTTATTATGAGAGTGAAACGATGGTGGTTTTCAACATCCTTTGTAGCCCCAGAGTGTTGCATCAGGGATCAGTAAACTGTTTCTGTAAAGGCCAGATAAGAAATACCGTAGGCTGTGGGGGCATGCAGTCTCTGTTATGAAGGAGAAAGCAGCCACGGGCACTATGTGAACAAATGCGTGTGTGTTCCAATTAAACTCCCCTTATGGACACTGATACTTGACTGTCAAATCATTTTCAGGTGTCATGAAATATTCTTCTTCTTTGATTCTTGCCCCCCCCCACCCCCATCCATTAAAAAATATATAGAAACCATCCTTGGAAGCAGTTTAAAATGGCAAGATTTAGCCATTCGACTATATACTAGTAGTTTGCCAGTACAAAGGGGTTGCTATTGTTGTTATTTAACTCCCCGCCCAACACAGGAGTCCCAGCCTCAGCATTTCCTTCGTGGTCTCAGCCAGCGTGAGAACTCATTTCCGCCCAAGAAACTTTTAGCAGAAATATGGTTCTTACCCCTGGGCTGTCATTCTGTGGAGGGTTTTGGGGTTTTTTTGTTGTTGTTGTTGTTTGTGTGTTTTTTTTGGTGAAAACGGAAAATTGTGATTCTAAAAGTAATACATACAAACTTTCAAATGTTTGGAAAATTCTAGCAACTAAAAAATAAAAAAAATCACTGGTAATCACAGTTAATATCTTAACATTTTTCCAATGAGGAGTGTGTGTATGTGTGGAATGCATATTTCCTTTCCAGCGGACATTGCATTGAAAGTCTAGTTTGATCTCTTGTTTTTCCATTCTACATTATCTACCAAGCATTTCCCCATATCGTTTAAATTCCCTCCAAGATACCATCTGCAGAATGCTCCATTATTCAGCTGTTCCACAATTTACTTAATCAGTCCCCCATTGTTCAGACACTTGGGCTGCTTCTAGTATTTCTTGATTATAAACAATGTAGATAAACCATGCTGCTGTGAACATCTTTGTCCATAAATCTTTGTCTCTCTTCTGATCTTTTCTTTAGAGTGTATATGAGCTAAAGATTACTAGGAAAAAAATGTGTTTTTGACTTACATGCTAAATTTTGTTTTCCTGAATTTTCCTTTACTGATGATGCAATTCATAAGGTTTCCTAATTGATGGCGACTTCATTCTCCCCACCCCACCGCTAGGACCAAGCAACCACAGATTTGCTTTCTGTTTATGATTCCATTTTGAAGTATCTTTTTAAAATCAGCTAAAGTAGGTTGCCTTCTCTTTTGGCCCGAATTCTATTCTGCATCATAGTAATAATGTTGCTACCTCTGGTTATTTGTATGTGTGTGTTTGCATTTGCTGTTTTCCATTTGAGCTTTCCTCTATTTTTTAAATTTTATTTATTTATTGTTGACAGTATTACAGATGTCCCCCAACTTCCCCCTCTCCCTTGGCCCCCATCCACCCCCCCACACACACACCAATCTAGGCCTTCCCCACACTATTGTCTGTGTCCATGGGTTATGCATACATGTATATATGTACTTTGGTTAATCTCTTTCCGTCCCCTCCACTCCACTCACCTCTGAATCTGTCATCTGTCTCAAGCATCTATGCCTCTGGATTTTGTTCATCAGTTTATTTTGTTCATTAGATTCCGAATACAAGTGAGATCACGTGATATTTAGCTTTCTCTAACTGGCTTATTTTGATTACCATAACAGTCTCCAGGTCCCTCCGTGCTGTCTCAAAGGGTACAGCTGCATAGTATTCCATTGTATAAATGTATTGCAGCTTTTTATCCACTCATCAACTGATGGGCTGTTTCCAGATCTTAGCTATCTTTAATCATAAAAGCGTAATATGATAATTAGACAGCTGAATGACCTTCCGGGGTCCTTTCGGACAACCTTCTGGATGAATCCGGGGCTGCAAGGGCCGAGGCAAGCCGCTGTGGCTGCGAGGGCCAAGCCCCTTGCATGAATTTCGTTCATCGGGCCTCTAGTCCTATATAATAATCCTATATAATAAAAGTGTAACATGCAAGTCAACCGAACAGTGGAATGACCAGTCGGCGGGGGTCGGGGCCAGTGAGCAGGCGGCACCAGGCCAGCCAAGGCATGTACCAGTGGGCAGAGGGAGGGAATGGCGATGGAGGGTGGGGGTGGTGACCAGCAGCAGCGGAGGGGCAATGGGGGGGGGGGCGCCGTCCCCTGATCCCCTGTCCTTGCCTCCCACAGAGGGAAGCTGGGCAGCAATGGTGGGGTGATGGGAGCAGTGCCATCCCCTGATCAGCCGGCCTGGTCACCTACCGCAGAGGGAGGCCGGACTGCGGCTTAGGCCTGCTCCCCACAGGGAGCGGGCCTAAGACATCAGTAGGACATCCCCTGGACTCCCGGACTGTGAGAGGGTGCAGGCCGGGCTGAGGGACGCTCCTGCGCCCCCGCGCCCCGCCCCGTGCATGAATTTTTGTGCACTGGGCCACTAGTTGTAAATTACGCTGCTATGAACATAGGGGTGCATATATTCTTTCTGATTGATAATTCTGGATTCTTAGGATATATTCCCAGAAGTGGGATCACTGGGTCAAATGGCAGTTCCATGTTTAATTTTTTGAGGAAACTCCATAATTTTTAATCTCTCTTGTTATGTTGTTGGGATATATCTCTTATAAGCATCACAGAATTAAATTTTTTGTCCTCTTGGCAACCAAATTTGTACTGCTTTATAGGGGAGGATAAATAATTTTATGTGTTATTATAGTTGAGGTTTGGTTTTTGGTCATTTTATTTCATGCTTTGCAACTTTGATGTTTCTATGTGGTTTTTTTTTTTTTCATTTTGTGACTTTGAATTCTATGTTTATTTATATTAATAATGAAGCCTATGTTTATTTGGCTTTATTTTTTCATTGATAGGGAAGATGTAAATCCTGATTTAAATTTCTTGGATGATTACCTTTAAAATGTTCAAATCTTGCCCTGGCCGGTGTGGCTAAGTGGTTAGAGTGTCGACCCAGGCATCAGTGTCTCAGGTTTGATTCTGGTCAAGGGCATGTACCTGGGGTATGGGTTCCCTCAATCAGGGAGCATGTGGGAGGCAACCAATCAATGTGTCTCTCTCACATCGATGTTTCTCTCCCTTCCTCCCTTTCACTCTCTCTCTCTGAAAAGCAATGGAAAGAATAACCTCCAGTGAGGATTAACAAAAACTAAAATAAATAAATAAATAAATAAAATTTTCAAATCTTGTTTGACTTGATTAGACAAGCAGAGCCCAGAGTGGGATTTGTCCTGTCCCAGGTAGCACAGTGCCGAGGGACAGGAGCAGGGCACAGCATCTGTGGGCGGAAACTGAGAACTAGGCCGACAGGCAAGGGAGTGGAGGAAGTGGTTATGAAACAGCAGAACGGGACCAGGGAAACCAGACAGTTCAAAGTGGGCAGGTGAGAGCAGGAGGAATCCTCGCCCCCCATCTCCCCTTACAGGCAACTTGTTTTTTCTGCCTAAATATCAATAGGAATGGATTTTATTCTTGGTTATATTGGAGTGAGAATCTCTTGTCACTATCTGTGTCTAAAACACTGGTTGTGCCTGTATTCAACCAGACTACAACCGAGTCTCAACACTTATTAGCTAAGTGAACTGGAGTAAATTAAAGAAGTTCTCTGTGGAATGAGTTCATAATAGCGGCTAAGTCATAGGGTTGTTGTGGGCATTACTGGGGATGAGACATGCAACGTGTTAGCAGAGTGCCTCACGCTTGGAAAATACTCAGTAAATGTTAGATATTATGATGATGGCTGAGAAGCCGTTTTAGTGTTTATGTGTATGCAACTCCTACCTGGAGGGCTGGGAATATTTTTATCTATGACTTGCCTGAAGACATGAAATAATTGGGCTATTTTTAAAAATGGAGGTGAGAAATAAGGTGAGAGATGAGGTTAGGGGAGCAACAGAAATGAAAGAGGAGTGCAGGGCATTTGGAGGGAGAGAGGAATTGGGATAAGTGCAGATACCTTGGAGAGTTCCCGGGCGCTCAGGCTCTGTGGGCTGGAGGGAGATCAGCTTCCTGGGTTTGTGCAGAAGCTGCAGGGGAGGCTCTGGGAGAATTCTGGAAGCAGAATTCCTGAAGAACAGGGACCTGGCACAGTTGAAGTCCGATGTGCTCATGAACGGAATGGGGAAGTTCCAGGGTCATATATCTGGACCAGGAGCACCATTGCTTTGAGACCCCGAGATAAAGTACAGCAGGACAAAGGTGGGTTGGGGGGAGGCAGGATACCTATGAGGGCGGCAACCTTACAAAGGGGAAGGGGCACAGCAAAGGGGAGAGAGGGAAAGGGAGAGAGGGAGGGGGAAGTGCACACAGACATAGTCTTTGCAGCTTTGGTGAAGAAACCGTACAGACTCACCTATTCTCCACATTCCATGAGTTAAATGCAGTTCCCTCCCTTTGAGAAAATCTAGTACCTGAATGTTCGCTCCCCGTTAGGAAGCGATTCCTCCCTCACCCCACGTTTCAGAAAGACTACACATTTCTCGAGAAGATTCACTGAAGCTTACTTTGTACATAGGCTTCCCTGGTTTCTTTCTGTGTGTTTGGGCTTTATTTTTTAGAACCGCTATAGGTTCGCAGCAAAACTGAGGGAAGGTACAGAGATTTTCTATACACCCCCTGCCTCACATATGCACAGCCTCCCCCATTATCAACAAACCCCATTAGACTGGAGCATTTGTTACCATTTATGAACCTACATTGACACATCATGATCACCCAAAGTCCGCAGGGTGCATTAGGGTTCATTCTTGGTGTTGTACATCCTATGAGTTTGGGCAAATGTATAATGACATGTGTCCATCATTAGGGTATCATACAGAGTGTTTTCAGTGCTCTAAAAATCCTCTGCACTCCACCTATTCATTGTTTCCCCCTCTCCAACTCCTGGCAACCACTGATTCTTTTACTGTCTCCATAGTTTTGTCTTTTCTAGAATGTGATATATTTGGAATCGTATATTGTGTAGTCTTTTCACATTGGCTTCTTTCACTTAATAATATGCATTTAAGTTTCTCCCATGTCTTTTCATGGCTTGATAGCTCTTTTCTTTTTAGCACTAATATTTCATTGTCTGGATGTGCCATGATTTATCTATTCACCTACTGAAGGACTTCTTGGTTACTTCTAAGCTCTGGTGATTATGAATAAAGCTGCTATGAACATCCACGTGCAGGTGTTTGTGTGGACATAGTTTTCAACTCCTTTGAGTAAATACCAAGGCATGCAGTTGCTGGATTATATGGTAAAAGTATGTTCCCTTTTGCAAGAAACCACCCAAAGTGTCTGTACCATTTTTCATTCCCACCAGCAATGAGTGAAAGTTGACTATATTTATGTGGATCTATTTCTGGGTTCTCTATTCTGTTCCATTGATCTATTTGTCTATTCTTTCACCAGTATCACACTGGTTTGATTACTGTAGCCTGATAGTAAGTCTTGAAGTCAGGTAGCATCAGTCCTCTGATTTTGTTCTTCTCCTTCAATATTGTGTTGGCTATTCTGGATCTTTCCCCACTCCATATAAATCTTAGAATCAGCCCTAGCCGGTTTAGCTTAGTGGGTAGAGCATTGGCCTGTGGACTGAAGGGTCCTGGGTGAGATTCTGGTCAAGGGCATGTACCTTGGTTGCAGGCTTGATCCCGGGCCTGGTCGGGGCGTGTGCAGAAGGCAACCAATTGATGTGTCTCTCTTGCATTGATATTTCTCTCTCTACTTCTCCCACTCTCTCTAGAAATCAATGGAAAAATATCCTCGGGTGAAGTTTAACAAAATAAAAAATTTAAAAAAATATTTAAGCCTTAGAATCAGTTTGTCAATATTCATAAAATAACTTGCTGAGATTTTGATTGGAGATTACATTGAATCTGTAGCTCAAGTGGGAAGAACTGACATCTTGAATCTTCCTATCCATGAACATGGAATATCTCTCCATTTTTATATTTTTCTTTGATGTCATCCATCAGAGTTTTGTTGTTTTCTCGTGTAGACCTTGTACATATTTTATTAGGTTACTCTGGTATTTTTAGTTTTGTTTTTTTAGAAGAAAAACAAAAATTAAAAAAAATTTAAATATATTTTATTGATTTTTTACAGAGAGGAAGGGAGAGGGAGTTAGAAACATTGATCTGCTGCCTTCTGCATACCCTCTACTGGGGATGTGCCCGCAACTAAGGTACATGCCCTTGACCGGAATCGAACCTGGGACTCTTCAGTTTGCAGGCCGACGCTCTGTCCACTGAGCCAAACAGATTAGGGCAGAAAAACAAAATTTTATTTGTTCTTTCCTTCAACAAATACTTGTTGAGCTCTAACTAGGTGCTGGATACCCCAAATAAGAAGATGAACAAGATTTTCCCACAGAGAGCTTGCATTCTAAAGGGTATGCAATCACTTTTCCTGCACATACCTAGCACTAGATATTAGTTACACATGTGCAGAGGCATCTGGGTAGCTGATGTGAGTCTCTGTCAACAACAACTCTTCAGCACAGCCCCGTGTCATGGGCATGGAAGTTCTGGAAGGGAGAAGATTATAATACATGCCTGTGTGCCCTTGGCTGTCTTGTCCTCATGGTCCTGAGAATATCAGATGTGCTAAGAGAGGAACTGGTCTCTTTGTGTAAGGCAAGGGATGAAGATGCTCTCTGAGATGGAGAAGTCTTTGGCCAGCCTGGGACCATTGTTGTCCATAGGACAAAGCATAGACCAGACCAAGAAAAGTTGCTCTGGCCAGTTCTGAGTCTTGAGTGGAGGCCAGGCAGGCTCTTTTTGCTCCTGCAGTCATCAGACATTGACCAGGAGCTTGAACTATGTCACAGTATCTAAAAAGTTTATGGTTCCTACTCCCCCACCCCTCCAGAGCCTACAGTCTAGTACAGACACAAACAAATCCATACACAACTACAATATAGTGTTGAATGTTCTTGGGGAGGGAACAGAAAGTGAATAAGGATGCCTGGTCCAGCCTGGGCATGGTGGGGGAGGCTTCACTGAGGAAGTAACATTTAAGCTAAGACTTGGAGGCTAAGTAAGGATTAACCAGGTTAAGTGAAGGCAGAGAAGAACAAGAAAAGAGAATAGCACCCAAGGAGACTCAGAGATACGAGAGAGAAGGTGACACATGGGTGTCCTGAAAGGGTCCATGGTGATTAAGAGGGATAATGCCAGGAGAGGTGGACAGAGGTCAGATACTATAGGGTCCAGAAGAGGTCAGTGGCCTTCCTTCTCCCCCACTTCCATTAAGTAATGATTGAGCACCTACTGTGTACCACGTACTGTCCTAGGCACTGAGGGATCAGTGATGAATGGGTCAGATTCTGTACTGATGTCACAGAACTCCTGGCTGCCAGAGTAAAGAGATCCCAGCAAGATGCTCAAGGCTCAGCGTGAAGCTCCTGCCTCTTCTTTCAAAGTCGAGATATAATTCACACACCACGAAATTCACCTTTTAAAGTGTACAATTTGTGGTCTTTAGTGTATTCACAAGGTTGTATAACCATTACTACTAAGTCCAGAAAATTGTTATCACCCCCAAAGGAAACCTGTACCCATTAATAGTCTCTCCCATTCCCCTCCCCTTTGCGCCTAGCAACCATTAATCTACTTTCCATCTTTATGGATTTGTCTATTCTGGACATTTCATATCAATGAAATCATATAATCTGTGACCTTTTGTGTGTGGCTTCTTTCACTTAGCATGTTTTCAAGGTTCATTTATGTTGTAGCATGTATTTCATTCCTTTTTATGGCCGAATAATATTCCACTGTATGAAAAGAACACATTCTATGTATTCATTATTTATCGATGGACATTTGGGTTGTTTCTACTTTGGGGCTATTATAAATAATGCTGCTATTAACATTTGTGTACAAGTTTTTGTGTGGACATATGTCTTCATTCTTCTTGCAAAAGAATGGAATTGCTGGGTCATATGGTCACTCTGTATTTACTTTTTTGAGGAACCACCAGACTGTTTTCCAAAGCAGCTGCACCATTTATATTCCCACCAGCAGTGCATGATGGTTCCAATGTCCCCACATCTTCGCCAGCACTTGTTAGTGTCTGACCCCTCTTCTTCTCGAATGGGCCCTGGAGAGAGGCACCCTGGGAAGAGCAAGGCCTGGCTCCCTGGCCTGGGCATGTGACTTAGAGGGAAAATGAGGTCTTCCTTGCCCACCCTCCACCATGGGTGAGTCATCTCCCAGGACCCTGGGGTGAACTGCTTGGGCTGCACCAGCCACTGCAGAAGCCATCATTAGACTTGATGTCCCCACCCCCAGCCCCGGGCAGCTAGGCTTCCCTGGAAGCAGCTATTTCTGGCTATTTCTGCTCCAGGGAGGAGCAGTGGTGGGTGGAAAATTTGAAATTGCTCAGTGAGGTGATTTTGAAGTGCAGTGCATTAAGGACTCAGGACAACCTTGACTTGAGAGGAGAATAAAGGGGCTGCTTTTTGGGTGTGCTGGGGACGGGGAGAGGGGAAGGGTGGGCCTGAGAGCTGGTTTGACCAGGCTGCAGGTGCTAGACCCCACAAAATGCTGGGCAAAGCAGCCGTGGTACCTGAGGAAGGGGAAGAAATGGGGTCAGTGTGGTCAGGATTTTCCATGGAGGAGGTGCTGCCCAGTGGATGGACGTGGCAGCTGGAAGCAGGTCACCAGAGTCCTTGGAATCAGGGGTAGGACGGATGTAGTCTGCCTGGAATGGAGAAGCAGCAGGAAGACAAACAGAGAAGTGCTGGAGCTCGGGCTCCACCGGCAGCCCCACAGCTGCCACTCCTTTGCCACAGGACCTCAGACTAAGTGTTCACCTCAGCATCCCCATCTGCAAAGACTGACAAGGTGGTTGCAATGACCGTTAGCGATTATTATCTTTATTACCATGTAATGGTCTAGAACAGTGGTCGCCAACCGGTGGTCTAGAACACTAAACTACAGGCAATGATCTTGACCTTTCTTTTAGCTTTTTGCCACTTCTGTGTCTCTCTTCACACTGACATCTGCATCTCATTATGCACTTCCCATTCCCATTGCTGCCCGTCCTTTGCTAAGATTGAGCCTTTGCAGGCAGCCAGGTCTGGGTTCAAATCCCAGCATTGCCATTCTCAGCCTCTTGCCCTTGGGCAAGTCATTCTCATGTTCAAATCTGAGCCTCAGTTTTCCCTAAATTGGAGCAATAATAGCAGGCAGTTAATTAATAATAGCAGGTGGTTGACCCTCGTAACTGGATTAGGAGGACTCATGGATTTGATGGCTGTAAAGCACTTAGCACCATGCCTGGCACACAGTTAGTGGTGGGTGGTAGAAAGAACAACCTAGGGCTCAGGGCAGGGGAAGTGAGGACTGGGACCTGGGCAAGAAGAAATGACAGGTGCCTGGGCCTGGGAGTGGGACGGAAGGACTCCGTTCAGCTGCCTGGTCTGGCTGCATCGACAATGCAGGTGCAGGGAGGGGTATCTGCTGCTCATTTATGTACGAAATCCATTCTAGTTCCTTTTCCATCTTTGAGGCTTCATGGTGGGCACTGGTCACACCAGTCAATGAGATGGACATGTCCCTGCCCTCCTGGAGCCCCCAAAACGAAACAAATAAGTATGTAATTCTTATATACTAATAATCACCCTGTTAGTACAAACTGTGAGAGGCACTGCTATGAAGCAGAAATGCAGGTACTGTGGGAGAGAATAACTCGGGCAACTCAATTGAGATTGGGGTGATCAGCGCAGGCCTCTCAGAGGAGGTGCCATTTTGGCTGGAATCTGAAGGGAGAAGAGGAGATTGCTGGCTGAAGGATGGGAAGAGAGTGTGTGTGGAAAGGCCTTGAGGAGCTCAGTTCTTGTTTTGTTTTCAGAATTAAATAGTAACTGAGTCAGTGAGTGACTGGGAAGAGAGGTGGGAGGATGGGATGAGGTGGGGGCTGAGGAGAGGCAGGGACCTGCAGCGTCTTGGAGGCCACATTGCTGGGATCCAGGAGCCAGGTGGGAAGGGAAAGGAGATGGGAAGGGAGGAGTGCTTGGTGAGTGGGTACCCCATGAGCATGACTGTGCAAGTCACATGGCCTGGAGGCAGCAGCTCAACCCCAGGGCTCCCCCGGCAGGTGTAGATTGCCCAAGGTCCACCTCCAGGGGCAGGCATCTCTGTCTTGCTGTCCCCATGCCCCCAAGGCAGGAGCGGGAACCACACTTGTGGCTGCACCGACCAGCTGGAGGTCAGGCAGTCTACTCTGTGGGGCAGAGTGGGGCAGGTTGCAAAGAAAACACAAGCTTGTCAGCAGTGATTTCTCCCAGCCAAGGCAGCCACCATCAGCTTCCTGCAGAGCTGGGCCTGCTCAGCCTCACTCTCTACAGCTGGAGATGGAGGGGAGCAGATGGCCCTGCTTGGCCCAGATTCCAGCCAGATTGCCAGGGAGGTGTGGGCAGAGCGACGGGTTGGCGCCAGGAGCTGGAATACACAGGAGGAGAGCGAGAGACACCTCTTTGCCATTGCCGTGGGGTCTTGCCTGTATGGGGGGAGAGTGGAGACATTGACTGTGGCTTCACTGTGGTCCTTGAATCAGCAGCTGCTCAGAGTCCCCTGGAGAGAGATGGCCTCTGTCATTTCCAACCACACAGAGAGCTCTTGGGAAATGCAAGATGTCAGTGGTTATATTCCCAGCTCCCAGCACAGGGTGGGGCCAGGCAGGAGCTCAGTGGATGTGTTTTGTGTTTATTTATAAAAGAAATGATAGTAATAGCTCGCAGGTGTTGTATTACTTAATCCTCATAGCAACCCCACAAAGGAGGTGCTGTGTGACCCCATTTTACAGATAAGGACACTGAGGCACAGAGAGGAGGAATAACTTGCCTGAAGCCAAAACTAAGCAAATGCATGAGAACAGATGGGTCACTCTGCCAAACTGATGGCCAAGCCTGGGAGCTGGGGCTTTGGGGGCAGGGAGCAGACCTGAGGATGGACAACGAGAAGAAGTGGTAGATGATCCTGTCTGAGGGGCAGAGCATGCCCCCTCTTTGTGTTCCCTGAGCCTCAGTCGACCCCTGAGACCCTGCCAAGCCAGCTTCCTCCACTGTGTACAGTGCTCAGCGAGCAAGCGATGAGCCTGGAGAGGTAGGGAGACAGGCTGGCTGGGTTGGGCTGAGCAGGCTGCGCACTGCACAGTTCCAGAGCAAGCGGTCCACATGCCGATTGCATAATTCCCCTGGAGTTATGCAAGGTGGTAGCCCTGTGGGCAGGACCACACCATGCAGGACCCAGAAGACCAGGGTCTGCAAGCCTTGACCAGGGTCTGTAAGGGCCAGAGAGTAAGTATTTTAGGCTGTGTGGGCCATAGGTCTCTGTGGCCACTCAGCTCTGCTGTTGTGGGAAGAAAGCGGTCATAGGCAATACATAAATGAATGCGTGCAGATGTGTTCCAATAAAACTTAATTTACAGAACCAGGCTGCTTGCCAGATTTGGTGCATGGGCCATAGTTTGATGACCCCAGTGAAGGCCACAGAAGGATTCTGAACTTCATTCTAAGAACCACGTGAAACCACAAGGGGGTTTCGAGCAGAGAGTGAGAGGAAGCAAATTTACAATTAATATGGCCCTGAAAGACCAGGACAATGTTTCTTTTATCCTCTTTCTGGATCCCTAACCCCTTCTATCTACAAGGAGAGGGACCTGGGGACCTGAGGGCCTCTGAAGCTTAAGAAGGAGAGGCCATTGCTGTCCATTCTCTAGCCACCCTCCTCCCCACACCAGCTCTCAGCACAGGTCTGGCCACTCAGCAGGGCTCCAGCAATGCTGCTTCCCATTCCCGGCCTCAGGGGCAGAGCGGAGCAGCCCTGTGCTCATCAGCCTGGGCTTTGAAATCAGAAGGTTGGATTTTCTCCACTTGGCCGCGTTTGGCTGTGAGCTGCACTTTCCTGACCCTCTGTCTCCTCCTCTTCTCTGTAAGGGGAACAGTGAGACGTGAATTCATGAAAGAGAGGCTCTGCAGTGACCTGGTGCAAAGGAAGGGCTCGGGAAGAAGACACTGTTGATAGAATAACCATGTTTCTTGGTAAACCCCAGAGGCAGCAGAGCCTGATCATGCCTGGGTGGTGGGGTCTTTGGTCCAGGAGCTGTGTCCAGAGCCAGGCTCTGAGCCAGAGCAGAAGTGGAACCATTGAGGGGACCTTGACTCACGAGTAGTAAGGGCTCCTTAGAGATGGAGTAAGTAGTTCCACCTCTTGGGCTGAAAATAACTGCCTGACGTTGGAGTAATTACATGCCTTGGGCTCCCACACAGCACGGAGAACACCCCAATAATTACCGTGTACACAGGCTACTTTTGGCAGCTGAACCTTAATTTCTGCCTCAAAGAGCATCTCCTGGACACTCAACTCCATGGGGTGTGAACCCTTGCTTCGTGTGAATAGGACCTTCTTGGACAGGGACATAACAGCCATCTCTACTCTCCAAAGGGCATATCAGGCCCGGGGCACCCTCACTGGCCCATGGACAGGCTGGGCCTTAGTGATCAGTGGCTTTGCCATAATCTCCTCTCATGACCCTTAGGCTGGGACCAGCTACCAGGTCATCCATGACTGCAGGAGGGCCTCACGGGCCGCTTATTACAGACACAAGCCATCTGGGGTCAGCACCAGAGGGTGGCCTGCTTGGCTCAGAGATGGAGAGTCTGTGTCCTTGGACTGAGCTAGGGGGCTGCTGATTAGGTCAGGGTCCTGGGACAATTGTTGAGGATTTACTGTGTCAGGCCTTAGGGAAAGAGCAGTCAGTGCTGTCGTTGCCCTGCCCTCTTGGGGCTTAGTGTCCTATGGCAGACAGAACCGAAGCCCATAATTAGTTATGTGATTGTAACTGATAAGGTTATAAATGAGATGCATAGGAGCGGTGGGTGTATATAATGGGGGAGTGCCCCCATCTGGGGAATTTGAGCTGAGACCTAAAGAATGAGGAGTGTGTTCAGGTATGTGTGTGTGGGCATGTATGTGTGTGTGTGTGCGTGTGTGTGTGTGTGTATGTGCACACGTGCTAAAAATGGATGCATGGATGAGGGTGGATGGATGGATGCTTGAGTCCTCCAGGCAGTGGGAACAGGCTATGCAAAAGCTCAGAGGCCAGAGGAAGTATGGTGACTCTGTAGCTGACGAAAGACCATTGTGGAAGGTGTTTGGAGCCTGGAGAGGTGAGGAGGTAGGAGCACTGAGTGTGCTGAGCACTGCGCTGCTCCGGGGTGCCAGTCTTGTAGACCAGGGTGTGAGAGGTGCCCGCTGGAACTGTGCAAGACGGAGGCTGCAGGCAGGGAAAAACCAATGTGAGGGTTTTCGGCTTTGTTCCTGGAGCAATGGGGAGCTGTGGAAGGGCTTTAGCAGTTGGTGATGGGACTAAGGTCCACTTATAATGCCCAAAGCAGTGCAAACAAACAAGGCCCTTTGTGTCAGGACCTGGGAGAGTGGGTCTTACCTGGGCCCCGCTGCCTACTCCACACCCGGTGTGCGGCGGGACGCTCACTCCTGTCCCCTCTGTTGCAGTGCGCTACTTCCTGAAGAATAAAGTCAGCCCTGATTTGTGCAACGAGGATGGACTCACAGCCCTGCACCAGGTAAGGCCGGGCTGGCAGGGGTCCCCAGCTCCCTGCTTCCCAACTGGACAGGTACCCTATCTCCCTGCTTTTTCCTGCCCAGAACCCGCAGGGAGGAGGGAGGGAGGGGGTGCCGCAGCTGCCCCATTTGAAAGGCTTTTGTCTGCTTCAGAGATGTGTGTGTCTGTTACGGACATGCCCACAGAGCCCCTGTGCACGCTCACGCAGCGTACGCACAGCCTCTGAGGACAGGGAGCCTTTGTCCACTGCATCCTCACTTCCCAGCAAAGGGATTGACAAACAAAGCAAATCTGTTTGGAGTGTGACAGTTTACGAAGCATGTTTGTGCACACCCACCATGGCAGGCACCCATCCTGCTGACAAAGGTGACTGGCAGAAGGGTTGTGTGATCTGCTTAAGAGCGATAGCCATGGGACATCTTTTCCAGGGAGGTGTGATGGGTTCAGTCCCACTGGCTGGGGAAGGGCGGCCGGCGGTCATCTCTTGCCTGGATGCTACACCAGCCTCCTAACTGATCCCCAGCCTTTAGCTGGCCCTTCCATGATTCGTTTTCATAGCGGCCAAAGGGATGTTGAAGCCAAACATCTACTGATGTTACTCAAAGCGCTCAGGTGTCTTCCTGCAAGGCCCCGGGAGGCCTGGACCCTGATGAGCCCTCCAGCCAAATGGCTTTTTGGTTCTTTTGCACACACAGTGCTGATCTGTCCACACTTTCCCACGTGCGCTGGTTATCCCCAGTGGACACAGGAGCCTGAGAGCTGTGTTGTTCTGTACACATTCTTTTCTCCTGGGCTCCCCTTTTATTTATCATTTTAGCCATTAGTGTGATCATTTGATATTGGTCCCCCCATCCAGGCTCTGAGCTGCACAAGGGCAGAGCCCCTGTCACTTGCTCATTGGTGTGTCCCAGCATCTTTCCCCATGCTGGCATTCAGTAGGTGCTCAATTTGTGCATGCCAACATAATGAATGAACTGATGCCTTCCTGTGCCCTGGCCCATGTTTCTGAGCAGGTGGGAGGCCAGGCTGCTAGAAGGCTGGGTTGGTGAGAGCCTTCCATCTCCCTATGAGGACAGGAAGAAGTGGACAGACACTGACCACTGTCCTGCCCATCAGCCCCAGGGGCAAGTCTCCACCTTCATCCTTCAGCCCAGTGGACTCCTGTGTGTCCTCTAGGCTTCTCCTCTTGTCCCTTCCGGGTGCCTCACTTTCCTCATCTGTAAAAGAGGAATAACAAGTACCCATCTCATTGGGTTGTTATAAGGGTTAAATAAAAACTCTGTGAACATCACTTGATGCTGGATAAATATTAGATATTATTCTTATTAGAATTTGCCACATGTTCATTTCTCTGTAAGGGCACTTCACTTACGTGACATGTGGGCTGATTCTCACAATGAACTTCTGAAATATTATCCCATTTTACAGCTCAGGAAACTGAGGCTCAGGCACAGCACTGTGTCATAGAATTTCCCATGATGATGCAATGTCCTGCGTATCTGCAGTGTCCAGTGTGGTGGCCAGCAGCAACAGCGGTTATCGAGTCCTCAAAATGTTGTTCTGAGGATGAAACTAGGCAAGGCATGGCCAGGGGTTAGCAAGGTGCATGGCCCCAGTACCTCCTCAAAAACATCAGCTCTTCTCATTGATGACGTGGCCTGTTGTTATTGCTGCTATTTCCCGGGCTGTCATTATTGTTGTCATTGTTATTGTCACTGCTGCTCCAGTGCAACAAAGGAGCACATTAGGGAAAGCTTCCTGTGCCTGCAGAGGAGTGCGCATTTGCTTCGCTTGGCAACAGGGAGCCTTCACTTGGCAACTGAGAGCAACCTGCCTGGATCAATGAGGAAACTCTCTCCCGTGGAGGATGTGTGGAAGGGGAGCAGCAGTTAGGCGGGGAGAGGTGACGAAGCCTCGGCCAGGGCAATGGGATGGGGCATCAGTGAGGAGATGGGATCACACCCGGTAGTAGATTGGACGTGGGCAGTGAGGGGGCAGAAGGTCATCCAACTGCCAGGTGCCATTTCCCACCGTGGGGAATGCAGGAGGGGAGGCCTGCCGGCTCTGCCATGCACCCCCCATTGCATCCCTGTGCCCAGCCCCCAACCCCAACCCCAACCCCAACCCAGCGCTAGCTCAGACTAGTCTTCCAGGTTCAGGCTGCTCTAGCTCCTGGACTGCAATTATGGGTGTACAATCCTCTCCCTCTTCAACCTGAGGCTCCCTCCCCCGATCCTCATGTTTTCTGCAGCCCTTAAGGGTAGGATCTCTGTCTCTCCTATTCCCTAACCCCAGGAACCGGGCTGCTCCTCCTCTTGGGGACCGGGCTCCCCTGACACATCATCCGGTGACAGCCTGGGGCTCCTCGCCTTTCACCCGCGACCTCACTTGGGGGCCTCTGGCGCCCTCTGCCGGCCGCACCGCACCACTGCATGCTTCTCCTCACCACGTGAGGATCTCCCGGCCTCACTGGGTTACCTGTGCCCCACTGGTGGGACAGATGCCCCAGACCCAGCCAACCCCACACTGGCTGGCGCAAAAGGAGAACCTGGGTCTCTAGCACCATCTGTGCAAACGACTGTTCCTTTCCCACGTGGTTTGGCGCTGAGCCTTGGCTCCGTGAGGTGTGGGTGGGGGCTGTGGAGCTGACCCATCTCCATCCCCTTTCCCACACCCACCTGGGGCTATGGCTCCCACAAGGGCCCCTCTCATTCTGCTGGCAACCAGTCACTTCACCCCGTGCCTACCGCCACTTCTGTGGGCCAGGCCACCGTCATCTCTTAATGGGGAGATTTCAACATCCTCCTAACGTCCCTCCTCTTCCCAAAGAAGCTGCACTTGCAGTCTGTTCTCCACATACAACCAGAGGAGGGATTTAAAAAGCAAGTCGGCTGTGCTTTACCTCTGAGTATACCCCTGCAACGCCTCCCATTGCACTGAAGGCCACGCCCTTACCTGGATGGGGAGTGCTGAGCACAGCCCCCCACAGACTTCTCCTGCAGTCTGTCTTCCTCCTCTGTCCTCGCCTCTCCTGCCCATCCCCTGGCTTGAGGCCTCTCTGTCCCCTTGGACTCCTTCACTCTCTGCCTCTGGAGTTAGGGGCTCCAATGACTGCTGGACCCCTAAGTCTAGGTGAGGGCCTGCAGGCTCCTGACCTTCCCTCTCTCTGATGCTGACCCATGTGTGAACAGGCAGGAGCACAGACATGGCTGTCTCCTTGCAAGGACTATCTCAGGACCTCCCCTGCCCTCCAGCCTTTAAGCTGAGCTGGGTTCTTCAGGGAGAGGGTTGGTTATTTGGGGTTTCCCCACAAATTGAGCTCCTGGGTCAGAAATTCCTAAGTCAGAAGTTTCAAACTATGATGGATCTAGGGCCACCCCTTGGAGGCCACTGCTGGGAAGGGGAACCCCCAAAGTCTCCAGCTTCTTCCCCTCCCCCTGTAGCCCTGCTTGAATCTATTAGTTATCTAAGTTAGTGTTCTCCATTCAATTTCGTTGAAAGAAAGGCTTCTGGAATTAAAAAGAAAAGTTTTTTTAAATATATATTTTTTTATTGGTTTCAGAGAGGAAGAGAGAGAGTGAGAGAGAGAGAGAGACAGAAATATCAATGATGACAGAGAATCATTGATTGGCTGCCTCCTGCATGCCCCCTACTGAGGATGGAGCCTGCAACCCGGGCATGTGCCCTTGATCAGAATCGAACCTGGGACCCTTCAGTCTGCAAGCCGACACTCTATCTGAACCAAACCAGCTAGGGCTAAAAAGAAAAGGTTTTAAAGCCTCATTCAAAAATGTGTCTCATTCCACCAACCCTTTCAAAGTTTTTTATAGTTGACTTTATAAAAAATATTATCTTTATATTTTTATCCTATATGTTATTAACTTACAAAGAAGCGGGCTCAGAAAGGTTAAGTGGCTTGCCCAAGTCCACACAGCATATAATACTGGAGCTGGATTCACTCTCAGGCAGTTTGACTCCTCTGTCCTTCTCGTGGCCACTTGAGGGGGTCTGGGGGTGTCCGCACTGGGGCCTGGGGCCTCCCGGGAGCTGACCCTGCCTGTGTCCCCTTCCCAGTGCTGCATCGACAACTTCGAGGAAATTGTCAAGCTGCTCCTTTCCCACGGTGCGAACGTGAACGCCAAGGACAACGAGCTGTGGACACCCCTGCATGCCGCGGCCACGTGTGGCCACATCAACCTGGTGAAGATCCTCGTTCAGTAGTACGTGCCCCTCTCTTCCCCGGGAACAGCCTCCCCTCTGCCTTTGGTTTTTTCCAAGTTCTTTTTACCCCCATCTCTTTCCTTCTCCCTCTTTTTTTCTCTCTCTGCCTCTTCCTCCGTCTCTCAGTGCCTGCCACTTTCTCTTTCTCCCCAATCCTGTTTTCATCTCTGCCTCTTCCTCTCTTTGTTCCTACCTCTCTCCTCCTCTTCTCCCAATTCCCATTTTTCTCTCCACCTCCGTGTGCCTTTGTTTTTCCCCTCTCGATGCCTGTCTCTCCTTCACTCTTGCTCTCACTCTGTCTTTTCCACTCTGTCCCTCTTCATTATCTCTCTCTCCCTTCATTCTCTCCCCACCCCTAGATTTTATTGCAGTAAAAATACATGTGACATAGAATTTATCATCGTAACTATTTTGAAGTGTACAGTTTAGTGGCACTAAGTACATTTACCTTCTTGTGCAACCATCACCACCATCCATTTCTAGAACTCATCTTCCCAAACTGAATAACTCATCTTCCCATTAACAATAACAGTAACCACCATCCTACTTTCTGTTCCTATTGTTTTGACTACCCTAGGTACCTCATCTAAGTGGAACTATATAGTGTTTGTCTGGCTCACCAGAGCAGGCAGCTGGGGGAGGTCTGTTGGGACAACTCTCCTAGGGTTTTGGCCTCTTTGCATCTGGGGTTCCCAGGATGCTGAGTCACTGTCCTTGCTAGGGTACACGTTGGTGGGATTGTGGGTGCTGGATGCACAGCGGGGTAGTGGATGTGAGGCCAGAGGTCAGAGGCAGACAGACCAACCCTCACACCTACCTGGCCCTCAGCCTGGCCCTTTCTCTGCAGTGGGGCTGACCTGCTCGCTGTCAACTCCGATGGGAATATGCCGTATGATCTCTGCGAGGATGAGCCCACGCTGGATGTCATCGAGACGTGCATGGCGTACCAGGGTAAGAGCGTGACACATGCTATCAAGTGGGCTCAGGGTAGCGTTGCAGCGAGCATCTCTTAAACCAACGCAGGTGAACACGTTAGCAAGCTGCGTACCTGCCTGCTCATGCTCAGTGCCCAGGAAGTGGGATGGGTCCCCGTTATTATTATTACCGTGTGATTAACAAGATGAGGACACATGCTGTGCAGAAGGGAGGCATTGTTCTCCTCTGTGTCACCCCCACACGCGGGCGGCCTCAGCTGGCCTCGTCTCCTCTTCGTCAGCTGTGACAATTCAATAAACATTCACAATAAAGATATATTCCCACTTGGGAAAATAATAAAAAGTCAGGAACATTCGCCGGTGCCTGCCAGGCACTATGCTGGCTGCCAGGGGCTGGGTAAACAAGATGTGGGCTGTTCTCAGTCACAAATGAGCTTCAGAGAGGAAACAAATGTAGCAACCAGAGAGACCTGCCCCTGTCCCCATGCAGTCTCGAAGCTCCTCCCCAGGAAGGAATCTCAAACCAGACCCTGGGCTGCAGCCCCGGGCCTGTCCAGGCCCTGCCGGGTGTTTCTTCCCTGATCCCAGCAATAACCGCTGATTTGCTGTGTCCATTCCCTGGCACCCAGGCTTTAACCATTCATCTTCTGTAGAGGCTCGTAACAGTTTGTGCCAATCTTGTGAATCTATGGACCCCTTCTCAGAATGATATCTTTAAATTCAGTTATCAGAATCATCTATAATAATAAAAGCATAATATGCTAATTAGACCGGACGTCCTTCTGTCCTTCCGGACAAAGCTGGGGCTACGAGGGAAGCCCGGGTCCCGGATGCCTGCTGGCAGCTGGTGGAAGGAAGGCCTACTCTTGCACGGATTATAAAGGAAACCTACTATATTAAAATAAAACTACCAACATATTTAAAAATGTGTTGGCTACCAACTTTATTGGTTCATGAAACAATCAGATAACATGACACGCAAATACCTACAGTTTCTATTGGTGAGAACGTCACAGGCACCGCTCATTCTACTGTGGGTTTTGCCTGTGTTCTAATGGAAGGAAATGTTCTATTTCATTTAAAGCTTAATAAAAATAATCATGTATATTTTTCTCCTTTCCAGTTTATAGATCTCCCCTGAATTCTATCCAAGAATGTTTAATCTAATGGACCTTTTTATAGAGCATGTCACTCTCTCACTAAATACCATTCGTAGCTGCCAGTAGCACTTAAACATTTTAGCGTGAGGTTCAAGCTTTAAAATGTCTTTCTGAGTCCCTCCACCTCAATTTATTCAACTCTCCATTTGAAAGTTATATGTGGGTAGGCAAAAGTAGGTTCACAGTTGTATGTGAAACACAGAGTTTATTCTTATGTTATTTATTATTGTATTACTTTCTTAAAAAATTTTTTTTATTGATTTCAGAGAGCAAGGGAGAGGGATAGAGAGATAGAAACATCAATGATGAGAATTATTGATCAGCTGCCTTCTGCACACCCCCTACTGGGATTGAACCCACAACCTGGATATGTGCCCTTGACTGGAATTGAACCAAAGACCCTTCAGTCTGCAGGCCAACACTCTATCCACTGAGCCAGGGCTTACTGTATTGCTTTCCATACGAACAACTGTAAACGTACTTTTGCCCACCCTTGTGTAGTCATTAATTGAGTCATTCCCATAACAAAAACTCATTGAGCCTTGTGCCAGGTGCTACAAACACAACTGTGCACGAGATGAAAAGAAACTAACAAACCCTGGTCAGACAGGGTGGTCAGGGGAGGGCTTCTGGGGGTGTGTGTGATCTGGGCGGGACCTAGAGAATAAGACAGAGCCAGCCATTTGATCAGTTGGAGGTGGGTATGTGGATGGTAAGGGTTTCCAGGTAGAAGGACAGCATATATATTAGTAACCGATATCATTACAGTACCTCCTGGGTGCCAGGCAGGAGCGTTCTTTATTTTATGGGCCAGCACATGTTTGTGTTCATTGAGCCTGGAACACAATGATCTATGGGCATGTCTGTCTACCTCCTTGACTGGCAGACCCTGGGGCGCAGAAACCTTGCCCTCCCTATCTGCCTCTCCTCCCCTCCCCACTTTGAAGCCTAAGCCTGGGGTGCTGACCAAATCTCCCTCCCCCTGCAGGCATCACTCAAGAGAAAATCAACGAGATGCGGGCAGCTCCCGAGCAGCAGATGATTGCAGACATCCACTGTATGATCGCAGCGGGCCAGGACCTTGACTGGATCGACGCCCATGGTGCCACACTGGTGAGGACATGGGCCAGAACCAAGACCAGCCAGAACGGAAGTGGGCCAGCATGTGGTGGAACCCACACCTCTACCATTGGGGCCTCTGTTTCCTCCCAGCCAGTCTTCTGCTGGCTTCCTTTTGCCCTAATTGGCTGGGAAGTTGGTTTCTCTCTGCCTCATCTTCTCGGTCCTTCATCCATTCCCATGGTGTGCTTTGTGATCACTCAGGGCTCCCTAAGAATGTTAATCACTTCCTGTGTGTTCATCATGTGCTAAGTAGTTTATGTGTTTTCTTGGAGATTGAACAAAAGGGGCAACTAAGGTGGCGTCCACCATCGGAGGCTTTGAATGGTGCCGGGTAGAAGAGCTGGGGCCTTAGCATGAGGCTTTCCCTTATTGGATGTATTGGTTACTATGGCTATGTAACAAACTACCCCAAAGTCAGCATCTTAAAACAACATGATATATTTATCATCTCACATAGTTTTGGTGGGTCAGGGAATTGGGAACAGTTTGGCTGTGTGGCTCTGGCTTGGGGTCTTTTATGAGGCTGCAGTGAAGTTGTCGGCCAGGGCTGCTGTCATCTGAAGGTTTGAATGGGGCTGGAAGATCCACTCCTAAGGTGGCTGGCAAGTTAGTGCTGGCTCCTGGCCGGAGGCCTCAGTTTCTCACCTCCTAGGGACTTCTCTTTAGGGCTACTTGAGTGTCCTCACAACATGATGGCTGCCTCCTCTAGAGTGATTGATCCAAGAGAGTATAAGGTAGAAACAGTAATGTCTTTTATGACCTAGTCTTGGAAATCACACACTGCCCCTTCACAAGATCCTATTTGTTAGAAGCGAGTCACTCAATCTGGTCTACATTCAAGGGGAGAGAAATTAAGCTCCATCCTTTAGCAGGGGTGGGGAATGTCCAGCCCATGGGACATGTAAGGCCCACGAAATAATTTGGTCTGGGCCTGCCAAGGCATTAGGGGTGAGTTAATTAAATGTTTAACCAAATACAGCAGGCTAATTTTTAAGGTGATAATTTTGTAATGCCCTTGAATGATATTATAAATATCCAAATGTCCCTTGGCAGAAAAAAAGGTTCCCCACCCCTGCTTTGGGAGATGTGTCAGAGAATTTGTAAGCTTATTTTAAAACCACCGTATTAGACCCCTGAGACCTCTTCTACAGGGCTCAGCATGTAGTAGGGACTCAGTAAACACTGTTGCCTTAACCACAGGCACTCTAAAACCAACCACAGGGGAGAAGAGCTCACCTCTCTGCCTTACCTTCCAGGTCCATATTGCAGCTGTAATCATTCTCTGCAATGTGGCTGATATTTCTACCTCATTCTGTTCCATTCTCCTGGCCCCAAGAATGATCTTAGACTTGGGTTAGGGCAGTGGTCGGCAAACTCATTAGTCAACAGAGCCGCAGTTTGCCGACCACTGGGTTAGGGAGAGGGCTATTCCACCTCCAAATGTGGGACTGCCCCCCTTAGGAAATGCTCACTTCTTTCCTCTCCTTCAGCTGCACATAGCTGGCGCCAATGGATACCTACGAGCAGCTGAGCTTCTCCTGGACCATGGAGTGCGCGTGGATGTGAAGGACTGGGATGGCTGGGAGCCCCTGCATGCGGCTGCCTTCTGGGGACAGGTAGTATACACCGAAGGGCTGTGAGCAAGGCCAGCATAGGATCAGCCTGCTGTCCTTGATCTAGCAGTTGGTTCAAAAGAATACACGACCTGCTTAAGGTGTTGACTACAGCTGGTGTATGGGATATGAAAAGACCTAGGGAGTTTGCAAAAGCATTTGACAAGCTGTAGTCTAATCCTATATAATAAAGAGCTAATATGCTAATGGTCATTATGCTGTGAGGCATAACGACTGATCACCAGGAGGGCGGGGCAGTGAGCTACAAGCGGCCGGAGAGCTACTGAGGGCAGGGCAATGGGCAGAGAGCTACGAGCAGCGGTGGGTGGTGGGTCGGCTGTCCAGCTGAGGCAAGCGGCAGCGAGCTACTCGTGCACGGATTCGTGTGCAGGGCTACTAGTGGGTTGATGATTAAATTTGCCAAATTAGAAAACTCCAGCATTTCTGCTTTGAGTGGGTTCTCCATTTGTTTCCCAGATATAAAACCCTGATTGCAGTTTTTGCAGTCCCTCCCTAGATACCCGGCAACTCTAGAGTTACAGCTGACTTCGCTTTCTTCTGTTCCTTGGTCCAGGCATATTGCAGGTGGTGTCAGTCCATTGCACCCCCAGGATTCCTGGCCCCAGGGTTCAAAGCCTTCCCTGGGAGTCAACTTTGCCCCACCATTCTTTGGGTCACATCCCAAGAGGCCTTGGGCACTCTTTCCACCTCCTAGGCTTTTTGGGCCCTGGGCAGTGGGAACATGGGCTTCTTCCTGCGTTTCAGATGCAGATGGCAGAGCTCTTGGTGTCCCATGGGGCCAGTCTCAGTGCTAGGACATCCATGGATGAAATGCCAATAGGTAAGGCCAGCACAACACCTGGTACACATATAGGCTCTCATCAACTTTTTGATAGGTAGAGTGATAAATGGGTGACTATATGGTTGGACGGATGCTGGATTGGTGTGTGGATGGATGAATTAATAAAGTCATGGATGATAGATTAATGGATAAATGGACAGAGAGATGGATGGATGGATGGATGGATAGATAAATGTATGGCAAAGTGGATGAATGTATGGATGAAGTAGGAAATATAGATGGATGGATAAGAGGATGGATAGATAGAGGACAAACCTATGGATGGATGACTGGGACATTGAAAAGGTAAATAGATGAGTGAAAGAATTAGGTGGTGGGGATATATGATTTCAGCTTCTTTGCATAACTTCTTGCTTGGGCTACATGGTACCTGCTTGTTTCTATTGATACTTCTTGTGTCAGTGGAGAGCTGATAAGGCCTAGTGGAAACTATCAAAGGTGTATGATTCCTTCAGTCATAGCTGGGAACCTCAGGAGTTGTGACTGTGTATGGAACCTGGGTTTCCCGTTCGTAGTCTTCTCTTAAGGATTGGGTTGTAGCCCAGGAAATAAGGGTGGCGTTGTTTTCTTTCCTCCCTGCATGCCCCAAAGGATGCTGGGAGTTTTCATTCGGTTGGGAGGGCAGCTCCTCTGGACTGGAGGGCTCCCAGGGGCCACAGGCTGCCTCCCACAACAGACGCCTCTGCTCTTTCAGACCTGTGTGAGGAAGAGGAGTTCAAGGTCCTGTTGCTGGAGCTAAAACACAAGCACGATGTGATCATGAAGTCACAGCTGAGGCACAAGTCGTCCTTGAGCCGGAGAACGTCCAGCACAGGCAGCCGTGGGTGAGTCAGGGGCCAGGCAGCCAGGGGTCCCCATGCCTCTCCTGCCTGTGGTGCCTCGGATACAGCCTCCAGCACCCCCTCTCTCCCTTCAGGAAGGTGGTGCGTCGAGCCAGCCTGTCGGACAGGACGAACCTGTACAGGAAGGAGTATGAGGGCGAGGCCATCCTGTGGCAGCAGCGGAGTGCAGCCGAGGATCAGCGGACCTCAGCCTACAATGGGGACATCAGGGAGACCAGGACAGACCAGGAGAATAAGGACCCAGTGAGTGGCCTCATATCCTGCCCCAGTGTCAGCCACTGCCTTGGGAGGAGCACCAGGCCCCTCCCTGATCTGGCCTCTTCATCTGAGAGCCTTCAGAAGGAGGTTAGCTGGGCAGGCCCTTAGACCAGCTAGATCCAGTCTGATGGTGGTGGCTAGCTACTGTGGTTAATGAGGCAAGCCGAGGGTGTGTTTGAGTCAGAGCTGGGAGCTTTGGCACCCATTAGGTTCTCATAATCCACAGGGAGTGTGTGACCACCATGTGCCTGCTCGTGCTCCGGCAGATCTAATCTGCGCTTCCCAGAAAAGAGATTCAGTCGGGCAGCCACCCTGGGAGCTAAGGACACTGAAACTTCCAGGGTGGAGGGGATATAACAAGAAGTTGAGAACTGTGTTTACCAGAACACATCTGATTGGAAGAAACTTTTTGAAAAACTGAGTAGGGTACTGGTAGGACCTCTAAGCAGCCTGCCCCAGTGGTAGCCAAGGCCCTGGGCTTGAGACGGCTTTCCTAAGAAGACGCTCTATTGGTGTCTAGGACTGCTGTGACAAACTGCTGCAAACTTGGAGCTTAAAACAGCAGACCTTTCTTTTCTCACAGCTCTGGAGGCTAGAAGTCTAAACAGCAAGGTGTAGTCCTCTCCATGTCTCTCTCCCAGCTTCTGGTGGCTCAGGCATTCCTTGGTTTTTGCTAGCATGGCTCCAAACTCTGCCTCGGTCTTCACGTGGCCTTCCTCATGTGTGTGTGTCTGTGTCTCTGTTGTCTCTTATTAGAAAGATACTAGTCATTGGATTGGGGCCCACCCTAATCCAGGGGGACCTCATCTTAATCTAATTAATTCCTTCTGCAAAGATCCTATTTTCAAATAAGGTCACATTCAGAGATGTGGAATTGGCATGAATTTGGGGGGACACTATTAAACTCAGTATTGATGCACTCAGGTCCATGCCTGGCTGAGTCTGCCGAGTGGGGCCAAGGGTTGGGGCCAGAGCAGAATTGCTGGGGACAGGAAGGGAGAGGCTGGCTGTACTAGCAGTGGTCTGCCTTTTTGGTTCCACCACCACACATGGAGCAACTGAAAGCATTTCTAGAGAGTATTGCCTTGGGGGGATGCAAAGTGATTAGTTGCGTAGTGTGTGCACACATCTCAATGGGACCCTGCTTCCCCAGTGAATGGGGAGGTCACATGTGGGCTGGCCTCACCAGCAGGAGTGATGGCATCTGTGTAAGGGAATCCCCATCAAAGCGGCGGGCTGGGATGGAGAGGGCAACACGGAGGCTTTGTTCCATCTAGTCCCCAAGCTTGTGGGTTGGGGAGAAAAGAGTTGTAGACAGAAATCAAATCACATTTCAGATGCCTTATTTTTATTTATACATTTCTTGGAGATCCCTAGAATCCTAAGCCAGTACATGGGGACTGCCTCAATTCTTAGTTGCAGAATATTCCAGTACAAGGACATGCCATAATTCTCCACCTGCCTAATGATGACTTTCAGGCTTTGCTCTCCTGGGGAGCGTATCTGCAAAACAAAGTCCTGGAAATGGGCTTGCTGCAAAGTATTCATTCTTCTTTAAAAACAAATTTTTTTAGATGATGTGATTGACATTGACCTCCAAACAGACTGTGGCAGTTTACATGCCTAGCTATTTGCCCACACCCTTGCCAGCACTGAGTAAGAACAAACTTTAAAGACACTTGTCAATGTGATTGGTAAAACTTTTGTTGTTTTAATTTTTATGTCATTAATTATTAGTGAGATTGAATATTTTTATTTTTTCCTGTATTTACAGGCTATATTTTGCTGTGAACTGTATATTAGTGTCCCTGTTGATTTTTTTCTTTTGTGCAGTAGAACCTTTATAAGTGGACTTTTAAGAGCTCTTTATTTATTTGGGAAATTAGTCCCTTTTTGGTCATATATGTTGCAAATATCATTTCACTTTTGTCCTGCGTCTTTTGATTTTTTTTAAAGTTTTGCTTTCTTCTTTTTTTTTAATTTTAAATTGATTTCAGAGAGAGAAGGGAGAGGGAGAGAGAGATAGACACACCAATGATGAGAGAGAATAATTGATTGGCTGCCTCCTGCATATCCCCTACCAGGATTACCTGGTTCATGGGTCAACACTCAACCACTGAGCAACACCAGCCGGGCTATTTATGGTGATTTTTGCTAGGCTTTACATTTTCATTATTGTCAAATATATCAACCTTTTCCTTTATAGTTTCTAGGCAGCTGTAGTTATGCAGGGATTTCTGGGTGTAAAGGACCTCTGGGTAGGAATCTCTGCTGTTTCGAGTGGAGATGTGCTGGGAATTCAGAAGAAGGATTGCAAGTGACCAAAAACCCAATTGAAGTCAACTCATATGAAAAAGGAATTTACAGGCTCATGTAACTGGAAAGTCTTGGCCCAGCTGGATCCAGGGGCTCAAAACACATCATCAGGATAAATTCTCTCTCTCCTTCAGTCTTCCTTCACATCAGCCCTTTGACATGGTGTCTCCCCAGCCCCCAACTTGTATCATTCTCACCACCCGCAATTCCTATAAAAACAGAACTTCTCTTTCCCCATCATTCTAGCAAAAGTCCCAGGGTTGAGTTTCATTAAATCAGTTTCAGTCAAGAACCCAATTCCTATAGTGAATGTGTTGACCATCCAGGCCTGGGGTCAAGGATCTCCTTGGTCAGCTCTCCTAAAACACATTGACTGGTGAGTTCCCCAAAGCAAAAAGGACATCCTATTACCCAGGTAGGGAAAATGGATGGAGGACAGGTCCAGACAATAATGCCCTCAGCAGAGGTGCAGGTGGGTTGTGGGTTCAGAGCCTCCTGCCAGCTGGTAACGTGTCCTTTCCCCCCTCAGAACCCCCGGCTGGAGAAGCCCGTGCTGCTCTCTGAGTTCTCCACCAAGATCCCACGAAGTGAAATGGACATGCCTGTTGAGAATGGCCTCCGGGCTCCGGTCAGCACCTACCAGTATGCACTGTCCAACGGGGATGTCTGGAAAGTGCACGAGGTGCCCGACTATACCATGGTCTACAGCAGCCCCAGCATGGCTGATGCCACCCCACCCTGGAGTGGCTACAAGGAGCAGAGCCCCCAGACGCTTCTGGAGCTAAAGCGGCATCGGGCGGCAGCCAAGCTGCTCAGCCACCCCTTCCTGAGCACCCACCTGGGCAGCAGCATGGCCAGGACGGGTGAGAGCAGCAGTGAAGGCAAGGCCCCCTTGATCGGAGGCAGAACTTCACCATACAGCAGCAATGGGACCTCGGTATATTACACGGTCACCAGCGGAGACCCCCCCTCTTGAAGTTCAAGGCCCCCATTGAGGAGATGGAAGAGAAGGTCCATGGCTGCTGCCGCATCTCCTAGTCTCCCTGTGACAGAGGAGAGAGATGCTTTGGGGAGGGGTCCCTGGAATCCAGGACAGCCCTGGCTGGGAGGCTTCAGAGGGCAGCTGCGGGGAGATGGGCTCTGCTTTCCAGAGGAATGCTGACCCCACCTCTCAGCCAGCTGCCCATAGCATCACCCCTTCCCGTGGTCTGCTTCCTGCTGCATTGTCTGCCATCAGAAACAAGGCCCCTAGGGGCTTCCCAACTCACCCTGCTGTCTGATTTGGGGGAGGGAGGGCTGGGATTCCAGTTCTGTTATTGATAAAGGCTTCTTTGGACCAGTACTCGCATGTCACATATCAACACACACACACACACACACACACACACACACACACACACTCTTCATCAACGTGTATACAAATGACAACTGGACTCATGGGAAGCAGGTGGAACAGAGCATTTGTGAGCTATTCCTGAGAGAATGATTGAGGTTAAGACTCAGAGTTTTATCACCACTGCCAATGTGGCTTTAGCAGGGGAGGGGGCCTGCTAAGCTGAGACCCATAGTCCTGCCCAGGGTCCTATTGGGGTCTGGGCCACCATCCACATCTGACAGGAGCAGGAAGTGCTCTCTGTGCCCGGAGGAAGCCATGAACCCACATGGGTAGATGGAATGGACACAGACCTGCGCCCCACATCCTTGCTCATGCCAGGAACTAGTTGTGTGAATGGCCAGGAGCCAAGGTGGAAAACCAGGCTATTCTATTCCCGGAATATTCCAGATCACATTTTGTTTTTGTATGAAAGCATCAAAAAGTGGAGGGGGTAACAAAGGCAGTATTTCCCAAAGTGAGTTTCATAAAAGGACTATTTAGGGCTGTAAAACTCTAGGCAGGAGGTAACTGAATTTGGCTGCTTTTATGGAGAATGTTATGATCATTAGGTTGTCCTGGCTCGTGTTAGAAAAATGAACTTAGGAGCTTCAGTTGGAAGGGCTTTTCCAATTGCGTTCATGTTGGCAATTTCTCAGCCAGCCCTCCTCAGACTGAGCCATCAGAGTGAGCAGTGAGGGGCTGCTGCCTGCTACCCCCTCCCCACTCCTAGAGTGAATGCTCAGGACCCCAGGCCTTGCTTTGCCAATTGGCCCTTGTGAGTTCCTGCCTGGCCCAGGGACTCCCAGCCTGTCCCTGCTGGAGTGGTGACACCCCAGGGCTGTACATCCACAGTGCCCATGGCCAACACCCTGACCTACATTCAGAAGAGTGTTGGTGGGGAGGTTGGTCACAAGCCTGTTCCATGCCAGGAGCCAGCTGTGTGACCACCCATTCAACTTACCGGTGGGGCAGGCTGCCCATCACCTCCCCACTGCATTCTCTCATGAGCCCCTTTGAAATTGTCGCCCATGAGTTGGGCACTATCCACTGGCTCAGCTAAAACCCATTGGTGTAACTAATGAGCAGGTTTGTTCCCTGCTCTGTGCACCTTTTATTTGTCCTAAAACTACCTCCTTGGAGCTCTGAAGGTGCCCCCTAGATCCAGATTCTGCAATTTGGGGGACAAATCTGGGTTCCCTTTCTGAACCTCTGAAAACTCTCTGGGGGCACCTGGGCCAGGGGGCTGTGGCTGGAGAAGTTCCCTTTGTGCCACAGCTTTAGTAATGGGTCTGCTGTTTGTAAGTGCCAGTCCCCACTGTGGTCCCCACACACTCCCCTAACCCAGAGGGAGCTGGCTCCCAGGGGACCTGGCTGAGGCTTTCCCAGGAGTAGAGCAGCTGGGCAAGAGAGCACAGGGCTCAAGAAGTCATTGTACCCCTGGTGGCTCTTGTATGCAGGGAGGGTCACAGCACCAGGCCCCCCACCCCAACTCCAGGACAGTTCCAGTCTTGGGTGGAGGGGCAGGACAGGAGACTACAGACTTGTGTGTGATGCCTCCTATGTCCCTGGGGTCTGGAGTGGGCTCTCCATCATCTCAGCCTATGGCCAGAGCTGCCAGGGATATACTTAAAACAGTGTTCAGAACAGACTAACACTGAAATTCCTTTTGAGCCAACTTAAGCTGTAAGCTGGGGAGTGCCGAGGGAAGCCACATACTCCTCCAGAGAGAGAGTTGGGCAGGTTTTTGGATCTGTTTGCTCAGGGCCCAGAGATTGGAGGCATTTATTGCCCACTCTAAGCCCTCTGGCCAGCTCCTCCCCTCTTGCTTCCTGCCTCCTGGGCTGTTCTTCTCTACCCAGAAGGCTGGGAATCCCACTGATTCCCCAACAGGAGACAACTAAAGACTCTTGAGCACAAGCTCATATTTTCAATCAGGGATAAACCAGTCCCTGTTGGGGCTTCAAGTACCTGGGGTACTTTTCCCATAGGTCTCTTGGGTGTTGAAGGACAAGCTGGGGCCAACGTCATTTATTCACTCATGAAGTTTATTGAGTAGTTGTGACATACCAGGCACTATGTTAGGTTCTGGGGGTTAAGAAAAGACAAGATAGAATGAGGAGACTGCTCTTATGATTTTCATCCCTAGAGGACCATGGGTGTCAGCAGCAGCCCATTCAATTAATCTGAGATAGAGTGACTGCATCCTGGTCCAATATCCCTAGATGACATTTGCCACTAAATGCAGACGCTGGATCTTGGGTTCCAGGCAGACACCATCCCAAGTCTATATGGAGCTCTCTGGGTTCCTAGCTGCCTTCAGGCCAACATCTTTGAGGCACTATATAATAGCAGTTTGAGGTCAGTGTCTAGAAGAGTAAGGATTCTGGAATTTGCTGCCAAATGCATCTCAGGTTTTAAAACTCATTGTCTCTTACTCATTTTTGCTATTTATTATATAATCTTCCTGCTCCACCAATGGATAATGGGAAGAAAAAGAGCTTCTCCTTTAACATCGAAGCCTTTCCTCGTGAATTGCCTCTCTTTTGGGCAGGTGTGGGTCAAGGAGCTGGAAGAATGCTGGCAAGGTTGACCAGATGCCCAGCTCTTGCTGAGATCCAGGTCTCGTGGCAGCTCCTGGCAGATTGAAGGAGGCTCCTTCCAAAGCAGGTGCCACGTGGCTCACTGTGAGCTCTGGCCCTTGCTCTCACTCCACCCTAAGCCCCAGACTATTGAAAATTGGTGAGTTTCTGGCCAGTAACTCAGGGAAGCTGAATGAACCCTAGACTCAAATCTACTGAAGACTTTAGGATGTAGTTCTCCATCAGATATGCAGCGTCAATGAAACTGCTCTGCACTGTTTGATCAACTTAAATGGGTTTAGAAAGTTAACAAGGCTATGTCCCCTGTTCTATCTCACCACAGTTTGTTGGCTTTGTAGTAACTTAAGACTATTTGGGTTCTTGGTGTCAGATACTTTTTGATCTTGAGCTCTCTCTTCCATCTGCTTTCCCAGAAGGCGCTCCCTATAAGATGCCCAGAAGGACTATATTTAACTCTTGCTATTGTAGCCTGGGGATAGCCTCCCCACCCCCAGGGCACATAAGAGCAAAGGGTCATGTGGTCAGTGGATAACTCCATAGAAGTGATCCCTTTGCTAAAAGCTATAGCCCTCTCCTTGATAGGAGTCTCTTGCTGGCCAGTTGGCCAGAGGACCTGCTTCCCATGGGCATGCAAGTGCCATAGTGCGGGGCCTGGCTCTGCACACCCAGGAAATGTCTGCAGATCCCCAGCACTCCGCAATAATTCACCAGACCAGAAGCCACTGATGTACAGAGAACAATTAAGAAAAATGTATTTTATGTGAAAAAAAGTTAAAACTCTGTATACTGTATCAGCAGCTTTGTGTAAAAAATGGCAATCAAGAGAGTCTAATATATTTAAAACTTTTTTTAAAAAAAAAATCCTCAAGGATCTTTGATATTGTATTGAAGTAACTTTCAGGTAGCTCCTCACCATCCGGCAGTGGTGGGCCTCGTGTCCAAGACCATGGCCCAACCACATCCCAAAGGGGCATGCCCCTGGAGTTGCTTCCAGCTGCCAAGGCCTGTGACGGAATTCGCTGTTGAGTTTTTAATTAAGATTATTAAATTCCTTTTAATAACATCTGTAAGTGTGGCTGTGGTCATTGCTGTGAGCTCTCTTGAACTGTGCTGAGTTGAATTCACAAAGAGGTGATGCGTGGGATAGAAAGTGGGGAATCCCTGTCCCCCACCACAGAAGACTCTGCCAGGAGGCCCCGAAAGCAGAGGGAGCTCTGAGGTCTCAGACATGGAGATGTCTTTCTAGACTGGGAGATGGTGAAACCTCGTGAATTCAAGAAAAGGTAGGTGATTGGGAATGACCTTCACTCTGTCAATGCTCCCTTTGGAACTAACATTGGTTACACTTTCAAAGGTTTGTCTGATGACATATTTATATGTAACAGGGCTGCCCTCTGTTCTGTCCTGTTCTTGGGAATGCACTATCCTCTTCCCCACCTCCCACCCCAATCCTTTTCCTCATATAGCTGATAGTGAGGAGGTAAAATGCTAAATACTACCTCACATTACAACAACACAGCAGGTGAAACCCTGGTTAGTCTTACTTTTCCCTCAGGCAATAGAGGCATTGACAAGTTATGCGGTTGCACAGTCCCAGACCATGGACCTTGTCTTTGTCATTTGCAGACATTTGCTGGTATCTCAGAAGAAGATGGAAAGAGTGCTTTCTTGGACCCTTCTGGACACGGGATGCTAGAGCAGGGACACATGGAAGACCCCACACTTGGGCTTGGAAAGCTTCACAAACAGGTTGGGGATGGGGAGAGGATGGGAAGATCAGAGGTATCTTTGCCACAATGGGCATTCATCCAGTTTAAAAGTTTATTGGTTTCTAAATAATGATGGTAATCTGTGACACGTAGGAAGCACTTTACAGTTGTACATATGCCCTCTCATTTACACATGGGAAATGAGGCCTAAAAATTGACTATTGGACTTAGCACTGTGGAGTTCATGATGACCTAGACAAGAGGTTTTGGTAGCGTAAAGGAGGCAGAAGCTTGATTGAACAGGGTTCAAGAAAGAATGGGAGGAAAACTGGAGACAGCGAATAAACACAATTCTTTTGAGGTTTTATGTTATCAAAACGAGCAGAGAAATGGGGAGGGAGAAATGTAGTGGGGTCGAGAGAGGGTTGTTTTAAGATGAAAAATATTTCAGCATGTTGGAATGCTGAAAGGAATGAACCAGTAAAGAAGGGAAATGGATGATCCCGGAGAGAGGAGAGAATTGCTGGAGAGGTTAGTAGTTAAGGGGCTGGCAACTACGGCCCAAATGGAGAGGACTGTTGATCAATAGTAGCAGAAGGCCCAGTATGTAGGCAGAGACTAGGATGTGATTAGAGCATGTGGAAGTTCTCTCAGATTGCTTCTATTTTCTCAGTGAAATAGGAAGCAAACTGTGAGAGAGGAAACGGTAAAATGAATGAAGGGAACGTAGGCTAGCAGGCACTTGAGATAATAAATTTAAAGCACAACTAGTCAACCTGCGCTACTAGGTGCAGGTGGAAAGTAGGTGGAGAGTGGGTTGGAGTTTTGCCAGGCAAAAACACGATGAAGTGAGAGAAGAGAAAGCTACCTAAGGGTGTAATCAAAGGAGGGGTATTACGATAGACCGCCATTTTTGAATGAATGATTAAATGCAGGAGACACGGCTGGTCACGCCCAAGCTCTGAGAACCCAGGAGCACCGCGGTCAGTGTACCTGGGGAGCAGGCGCCGGCCTCTCCAAGTGCCTAGGTCTGATCGCGCCCGGCCTTGAACGGCGGGCCGGCAGGGGGCGCGCTAGGATGGCAGGGGCTGGGCTCTCCGGCTTCAGTTCGGGCTCCGCTGCCTGGGCCACCACCCGGGGCCACGCGGCCATCAGGCCTGCCCCTCCTTCAGCTGACGGTGCAGAGATCCGTGCTCCGCGGGGCCCGAGCAGGAACGACTACCTTGGAGCAGGACAGAGTCGCCAAAATTAAGTTCCATGAAGCAACCCCAGAACCAGAGCAGAGCGGGACCTCTGCCCGAGCGGAGTCGCGGGGCGGGGCGGGGGGGGCGGGGCCGGGCCGCGGGGCAGCCAATGCACGTCCAGGGGCGGGCCGTAGCGGCGTGCACTGCGTCCGAACACCGCCGTTAGGAGAAAGCAGCCAATGGGAAAGCCGGGGCGGGGCGGCGCGGCCAATGGCGCGGGCCGGTTTGATTCAAAGGGGCTATAAAAAGACCTGCCCGTCCGCTGTCTTCCGAGCTCCGTAGGGTCTGACCGCCGCCATGGCTTTGTTGCGTGAGGGACTGGACGAGCTGCCCGCCGCCTGCCTGTCGCCGTGCGGGCCGGCCAACCTGGCTGAGCTGTACAGCGAAGCGCAGCGCCTGGCGCTCGAGGAGCTGGTGGCGGGCGGCCCCGACGCCTTCGCGGCCTTCCTGCGACAGGAGCGCCTGGGTCGCTTCCTCAACCCCGACGAGGTGCGCTCCATTCTGCGCTCGGCCGAGCGGCCCCGCGAGGAGGGCGCGGCGGCGGAGGCCGAGGACTCCTTCGGCTCGTCACACGACTGCTCGTCCGGCACCTACTTCCCCGAGCAGTCGGACCTGGAGCCGCCGCTGCTGGAGCTCGGCTGGCCGGCCTTCTACCAGGGCGCCTACCGCGGCGCCACGCGCGTCGAGGCGCACTTCCAGCCCCGGGGCGCGGGCGCCGGCGGCCCCTACGGCTGCAAGGACGCGCTGCGCCAGCAGCTCCGCTCGGCGCGGGAGGTGAGACGCCTCGGTCCCGGGTCGGACCGGAGACCCTCTTCAAGAATGGAAAACCGGGGCCTCTTGGGAGCCCAGGGCCCCACCCTGTGTATCACCCCTAGAATTCCTGATCCCCTGGCCCCTCCTTTTGGTTGGGGAGAGTGGGAGGAGTCTCGGTCGCCAAGAATCGAATTGTGCCTGAGTTCCAGCTCCTAATATTCACATCTCCTGGGAAAGGGGACCATAAATACCTCCGTTTTCAAATCTTACTTAAACCAAACCAGATTGCCAACCTTCCTGGCTGTCAGCCAACACTAGATCCCACTTTCGGGGCTTCTTAGGAGTTGCTTTCCCTAGGCAAAAGTTCCTGAAAGATGGTCCCCAGGGACAACTGTGGGCCATTAGGAATCTGTTATTGCTAGGCACCTCCACCTGTCTCATATTGCAGAAAGCAAATACAGGCAAGAGTGGCAGTACATACAGAGCGTGGAGAAAGTTGCTCCCTCTGTGAATGGGTGGGGCAGGGAGTTGCTTTTTCATAGGCTGGATGATGCCCCAGTTAGCAGTGGCTTCCTAAAATGCAGACCCCTGCATTAGGTCGACTCTGCTCACAGCGGTTTTGGTGCGGTTGTCCGACTCTTAAGTGTGACATGGTATTGGGGTGCAGGGGGAGGGAGGTCTTGTCTCACCAGCCAGGATGGAACTGCAGCAGCGTGCTTGGTACCTGGCAGTCAGGAAGAATGCAGCACGCAAGGTGGGTAGTCTCGGCCAGGAACATGGCAGTAAAGCACTAGGCCTTAGCAAGACTAGCTAGGGGTGGCACTTGAGTGTGAGTGTGAGTTACGATATCTGTGCATCAGGTCTAGTTGAGATAGCCAACCCCAGGAACAAGCCCCAAGTCTCCCAATGTTCCTGATGCTGCCTGCTTTTTTTTTGCCTGATGATGGGGTTGTGGCGGGTAGGAGATACAATAGGCTAGTGCCTTGCCTTTGGGGGAGTAGATGTGAGCTCCAGCGAGGCCAGTATCAGCTCTGTAGTGCTTCAGGTATGCTGAGGGTCCTTTTGATGCGGCAGACACTGGGGGTTCAATGAGAGATTAAAAAGATAGAAAAAGGCTCCATTGTGGGGTTGGTGTGCATTCCCAAAGCTTACCCTCCAGGATGAGAACCTGGGCACTTGGAACTTGAGAAAAGGAACGAACAGGTCTCCATACAAGAGAGAGATTGCCCTAGCCCCGTGGTCGGCAAACTGCGGCTCGCGAGCCACATGCGGCTCTTTGGCTCCTTGAGTGTGGCTCTTCCACAAAATACCACGGCCTGGGCGAGTCTATTTTGAAGAAGTGGCATTAGAAGAAGTTTAAGTTTAAAAAATTTGGCTCTCAAAAGAAATTTCAATCGTTGTACTGTTGCTATTTGGCTCTGTTGACTAATGAGTTTGCCAACCACGGCCCTAGCCTATTGCCCAGCTTTAATTTTGAGTGGTAGTGAAGGGGCACTGGAGCTAATGCCAGAGGGAAAACTGTCTATAAACTCTTTGGCTTTAGAAGGGACTTTCGGCTGGCGCTCAGGCTCTGCTGTGTCCTGGGGCATTCTGTAATGCTGACATTCCTGGGTAGAACCTCCTGTTCCATGCTGTGCCCTAATCCAGCCAAACACTAAAATCTTTAAGATTCTGTATTTGGAACCTGGGTGATTTTTAACTGATAACTGGCAAATTACCTTTAAATTTGGTAAGTATTTTCAGTGTCTCTCCCATGTGCCCAATACTTGCTTTTTCAGTGTCTGCTGTATATCAGACACTGTCAGGGGCTGGGGCCACAGGTGGAGGGCATGATCCTTGCCTGCACTTGAGAATTGACAGTCTGCTGGTGGGAAGCAATGAGGTGGCTGCAGGTAGTAGGGGAGGGGCTGAAGAAAGAAAGCCTCTTAGGAGTGTGGTGAACTTGGAGCTGCATCCCAGAGGATGGGTGGTGGGGCTTGCCAGGCCAGAGGGCAGGGACTGGCCCAGAAGTGTGAAAGGACCTGTCATGTTTGGGAGGCAGCCAAGTTCCTTACAGCTGGAGCAGAAAGTATGTGAGGGTTAGTGGTAGGAGAGGAGGCTGGAGGGGGGCATGGGCCAGACTGTCAGCCTTTGCACACTTCTTGAAGGAGCACTGGGGAGCCCTTGAAGGTTTAGAAGGAGGAGAGGAGCATGATCAGTTTGGTGTTTCTGCAGTAGGTGGGTGCGTTAGAGACTAGTGTCCAGGATGGTTGTAAGGAGGGGACCAGAGGGATCTATGTGTTAGAAGAAGGTGTGTGCTAATAAGGCAGTGCTGGGGCAGGGAGGTGAATTTTAGGTAGAATTGATAGGACTTGGTCGTTAGATGGCCTGGAAGGGTAGTGAGGGAGGGGGCAGGAGAGTAGGCAAAGCCAAGGAGAAGAAGGTATAGGAAGAGTTGAGGATAGAGGTTTTTTAGCTTGATGCTACCAAATTAGAATACAGGAGAATAAGGCTGAGGGTGTGGATGGGGAGATGAGTTGGATTTGAGACTTGCTAAATGTGATGTCTCAGAAACCATCTCTTTTGTTTAAAAAAAAACACACACACACCAAAAAACATAATGCTTTCTTTGCCAGGCACTGTTCCATGTAATCCCATTTTGCAGGTAATGGAATTACCGAGATTTCACAACTGGTGAAGGACAGAGCCAGGACTCAAACTAAGGCACAGCATCTGTTAACCATTGTCAGCCACCACACTCTGCCTGTGCCATGTGGAGATAAGGGGCCATTTTTGTCCTCAGGTGGACAGAGGCTTATGAAGGAGACAGGTAATAGAGAGCTAATCTGGTGGCTGGTCCAGTGCTGCTGTTCTGGGTAGAGGTGTGTGTTGTGTACACAGGAGGGGCTGTGTCACTTTGGCCACATATTTGCAGTCCGGTACCTGCGACAGCAAAGACTGTGAAGATGCAGGTCTCAGTTGCACGATGAGATGAGAAGCCATTCTGTATCTGTGCTGTGGTAGCAAAAACACTTGATGATGATTGAGCAGTTTTAATGGGTCAGTTTCTGTGCTAAGCCCTTTTCCTGGATTCTCTTATTTAACCCTCCCAGCCTTAAGAGGAAGCCACAGTTAAGAAGAGGCCAGGCACAGAGAGGTTAAGTAACTTGCTCAAAATCATGCAGTTAATGGGGGACAGAGCTGAGCTCAAGCCCAAGACTGCCTGGCTCCTGACCCCATGCTCTCAATTACTGCTCCACATGTCCTCTGTGCTGTGAGGAAGGATTGCTACATAGGTAGTTTTCAACAGGCTGATGATTTTCCCGTTTCTTAAGATTTGGACTTTTAATTTCCACATGACATATCTTATGAACAGAAAATGACAGTGACAGTACTAAATCTGCCCTTTTCTGGAAGAAGACTGGGCATAAGCACAAAGCAAGGTTATTTGGTAAATGGCAGTGTCTAGTTCTGGTTTTGTAGCCTGAATGGACAGTTCAGTTCTGGGGTAGGTTTCATCCTCATCCGGGACTCCTGCTGCTTTTTGAGCTGTTCTGACATGGAAGAGGGGCTCAGAAGATACTGTGGAGATCCATCATATGCACCTTTGATCATTCAGCTACATGCATTTGTGGGGGGGGGGGGGAAGGGGAGGGGTACCAAGGGCGACAATGCAATAGTTCTGGGGATTCTGCCTGCCTTTCCACGCAACAAGTACTTATCCCACAGTCGGTGTGACTGGGGCTTCTGCCAGTCTCCATTGGCTCAGTTTCTGTGTACCTTTCAAAGTGTGGGTATTCTGCCATAGTAAGTGAGGTACGACGCTTAAAAAACATGATTTATCTACGACATGGCTTCTGCATACAAGCTGACTATTTACCTTGTGCTCAGTTGAGCTTCACCAAAGCTGGAGAAGATATGGACTACTTTGGACTTTTTAAAAAATATATATTTTTATTGATTTCAGAGAGGAAGGAACAGGGATAGATAGAAACATCAATGATGAGAGAGAGTCATTGATCAGCTGCTTCCTGCACATCTCACACGGGGGATCAAACCTGCAACCTGGGCATATGCCCTGACCGAGAATTGAACTGTGACCTCCTGGTTCATAGCTCTATGTTCAACCACTGAGCCACACTGGCTGGGCTGCTTTGGACTTTTTGAGAGCAGAGATGTTTGCTTCCTAAGGAATTTTCAGGGTAATTTTGAACTATATAGAATTTTCCCCTTACACACCTACTCCAAAATCTATTCCTATACTATTGTATTTTTTAAATGTTTGTTGGTTAGTTTATTTATTTCAGAGGGAGAGGGACAGAGAGATAAACATTGATCTGAGAGAGAAACATCAATCGGTTGCCTCCCATATGCACCCCGACCGGGCATCAAACCCTCAGCCTGGGTATGTGCCCTGACCAGGAATAGAATTTGCTGACCTTTTGGTGCATGGGATGGCACTCAACCAACTGAGCCACACTGGCCAATGCTATTGTATTTTTAAAAATATCTATTTTTATTGACTTTTAAGGAGAGGGGGGAGGGGAGAGAAACATTGATTGGCTGCCTCCTTTACGCCCCTTACCAGGGGCATGCCCTCATTTGGCCATGTGCTTCTGCTCTGGCTATGGGGCTGGACCTGCTTTCTGCATGGGCAAAGCTCATCTTCCCAGGAGGTTCCTCACTCCTCAGAGCCATCGTTCTTAACAGCTGCCTATTCCATTTGTGCTTTTGCTTCAAAGAGGCACTTTTGCTGTGACTTCATCCTTGGGTATCCTTCTGATAACCTGAGCATTAGTAGATGCTGTCATTGTGTTGACCAAGAGTCCTGCCAGGACAAGTGGCAGCTGAGGAATCTGTCAGAGACCCCTGGTGTGCATGAGGTTGTATCTGAATTAAGGCTCTCCTGATGTTGCTCAACACTCCTCTGAGTTACAATAGAGCCTGTGTGGTGTGATCAGTTTCTGTTCCAGATGCTCATATCAACGTAGGGCAGGCTTTCTCAGCCTTGCCACTATGGATATTTTGGGCCAGATATTTCTGTGTCCCAAGGGGCTGTCCTGTGCATGGTAGGGTGCTGAGCAGCATTTCTTCTTAATTGTGGTCAAATATACATCACAAATTTACCACTTTTTTTAAATGTTTATTTTTCCCCCCAGAGAGGAAGATAGAGGGAGAAATAGAAACATCAGTGAGAGAGAATCATTGATCAGTGCCTCCTGCACGCCCCCTACTGGGAATTGAGCCGTAACTCCGGCATGTACCCTGACCAGGAATCGAACAGTGATGTCCTGGTTCAGAGGTCGATGCTCAACCATTGAGCCACACTGGCCAGGCAAATTTACCACTTTTTAAAAGTGTACATTAAGTACATTACATTGCTGTGCAACCATTACCACCACATATCTCCAGAACATTTTCTCCTTACAAAATGGAAACTCCATATCCTATTGAATTCCCTATTCTGTCCTCCCAGCCCCTGGCAACAACCATTTTATTTTCTGCTTGGCCATTTCATTTTTTTATTTTTTTCTCTCTTTATACCCATCAGACAGAGAAGCTGAGGATTATTTTGTGGATATAGGATAAGTTATCTCAAGAAAAAGAAGTAGTGTGTATGTATTCATTTTCTAAAATTCCTGATGCAAATGATAGAACCTCTGCACTGGAATTTGGTGGCAAAAATATGAATAAATATATGCAGTAGGTTATTTGTTGTAGCATTAATTTAATAGCAAAAGCCCGGAAGAGCTCAAACACCCTCCAGGAGAGGGTTGGTGAGTAAACCTACTCTTCTACATAATGGAGTGTCCTGCAGCTCTAAAAAGGAATGAGGACTAACTCCCATTTTTTGGTATGAAGTGTCTAGAATTTCAGTGACCAATACAGTAGCCGTTAACCACATGTAGCAATTTAAATTTATATGAATTACAATGACATGATAAAAGCAGTTCCTCTATTGCACTAGCCACATTTCAAGTACTTAATAGCCACTTGTGGCTAGTAGCTATCTTGTTGGGCAGCACAGATATAGAACATCTGCCATCTCAGAAGGTTCTGCTGGACAGCACTAATCTAGGACAACATATCATATGCTGCCTTTTATCTACAGAGGGATATGAACACATACACACATGTATAAACATACTCATATTAAGTATGTTTAAGCATGCATACACATACGTATTTTTATTTTAAAAAAAGGGAAGAATAAACCGAAAACTAATTGAAATTATTATCTTAATGGGGAGGGAGGAAAGGAAAGGAAAAAGGAGGGAAGGAATAAGGATGTAATCCAGGATCTCTGAATGTACCTTGTTTTGTAGATTGGATTTTGAAACCAAGCAGATGTTTTCTGTAATTATAAAATAAAAATAACTCAGAATGGTTGACCGACAAGCCCTTCCCTCTCTCCCCCAACCTTTCCCCCAGCAAGAAAACCCCAAAACAAACAACACACAAAAAACCATCTCGATGCTTTTCCTTCCCTTTCTGAAAACCCAGCCCACCTGTATACTTCAGGCTGGAACAGTACAGAGGAAATGCGGCTGTGTGTATGGTCAGTCCCTCTACAGGCCAGTGAAAACCTGGCTCTCCCCCTGCCTTCCTGGAGAGGCACTGTGCCACTCTCTGCAGGTGGAGGCTATACCAACACTCCAATCTGACATTTGAATTGTTAATTTTATAACAACAGCCTATGAAATTTAGAGAGAAAACACACACAGGCAAAATTAGGTTTTGCTATGGAAATTTATGTTTTCTTTTTATTAAACCCTGGAGATGATATCATGATAGTTTAAAGCTTTTTAAAGAAATTCCAGCTGAAACCGGTTTGGCTCAGTGGATAGATCGTCGGCCTGCGGACTGAAGGGTCCCAGGTTCCATTCCGGTCAAGGGCATGTACCTTGGTTGCAGGCACATCCCCAGTGGTGGGTGTGCAGGAGGCGGCTGATTGATGTTTCTAACTCTCTATCCCTCTCTCTTCCTCTCTGTAAAAAATCAATAAAAATATATTAAAAAAAAAAAAAGAAATTCCAAGGAGAGAATTTCTGTTGTATTAAAAGCTGTAAGAAATTGAGGGAAAATTTATTTATTTATTGTTAATCCTCGCCCAAGGATATTTTTACATTGATCTTTTTAGAGAGAGTGGAAGAGAGAGGGAAAGACAAACATTGATGTGAGAGAAACACATCTATTGATTGCTCTCCTGCCCCGATCAGGGTAAAATAAATAGGCTGGGGAGAATCCTGCAACCTAGGTACGTGCCCTTGACTGGAATTGAACCCCGATCCTTTGGTCCGCAGGCCAGCACTCTATCCACTGAGCCAAACCCGCTAAGGCTATCTTTTGCTTTTTTAGCAAGAGTATTTTCAGAAGAAGTGGCTGGTGTCCTAGGGAGTTGAAGGAAATTGACTTTGGGTGTCATGTGGTCAGTGTGAGGAATTCATCAGCCAGGCTATGTTGACCACTGGATAGGTTGACGCATCTTTGAATGTGCGCAGAATTTTGGTAGAATTCCAAGCATGTTGCACACGTGTCCTTGCTTTATGACTATGGGTGGGAAGGGAGGGAAACTGAGGTGCAGTAGGAAGGGGTGATTGACACAAACATCCTGCTTCATGCAGAGGAAGAACTGGAATGAGAACTGGAATGACTGAGTGGCCTCTTGAGGCTGCTCATGTGCTGGGTCAGCTCCCAGCCCAGCCCATCGAGGGCGTATGAATCAGACTTTAGACCTGGAAGGGGATGTGTTTGAGGAGGCAGCTCGGGTAAAATGACTTGGCCAGAAATAGTGGCAGAATTGGGACTAAATATTAGCTGCCATAGGAGGGCTTTCTGCCAGGAACTGTCAAATGTTGACATGAATTCTCTCATTGACTGAACCCTCAAACACTATAACATATACACAGTATTATTTGCACCTTAAGTAACTTGCTAGAGGGTACATGGTGCTTGAAAGTGGAAGATCCAGGATCCATGTCCAGGTCTAATTCTATAGCCTGTTCGCATAATATCTTTGTTTCTCAAGACATCCTCATTTAGTCCATTTGGAATTAGCAGTAGCACCTTCAGAGAAAAGGTGCCCACTGTTCTAGGGAGTTCTAAGTTTGCTTAGTATTTGCTCTGATTTATTGTGTGTTATTTGTAATCATCCTCTGTGGTGGGCTTGATCCCACGTACTTTACTGATCCTTTCAGGATTTAGTCCGGGCTCTCAGTCATTTGCAGACTGAACATTACTAGACTTGTTTGGAGTAATGTTTAGTTTAACACTTTACCACATAGCTCTGGAGTCACACAGACCTGAGCTGAAATTCCAGCTCCTGCATTTGTTTAACTGTGTCACTTTGAATGAGTTACCTAACTTCTCCAAGCTTTATTTTTCTCATTTGTAAATTGGGGATAACAATTAATGGGGTTTTGAAATATCTAGGTATCTCTTTAGAGCTTTCGTGCAAGAAGACATGTAGAAAAGATTCCAGTTCTATGTGGAAAGTAGCATAAACAGGTTTTGTGCCCTTCTTAAAGACCAAGAATACCTGAGACTGTTACTCTAACTGCATGGACCACCAAGTCCCTTGGTATAAATCAGCAAGGGATAGTTGGTAGGGTGGAGTGAGGCTTGGGGCTTTTCACCTGCGATGATGATGTGGGATTGACAGGTGTGGCTGCTCCAGATGTGGCTGAAGAAGTGTAGGAACAGTATGGGGTACCAGGCATGACTAATTTGCACTGAGTTTCAGATGGGTGTTGACACTGGAATAGACTCTCAAAAGTCACCACTTACAGAGTTTCTAGCCCTAAGAAAGTGGGCAGGCTCAATGAAGCAGAGGCTGGGACAGGGCAGGGCCCACAGTGACCACACAGGCACTTGATGGCCATGGGATGCCCACCTTCCTGATGTCTCTCCTTTGTCCATCCCTGAATTATTCCTCAGGGAGGGAGCAGTGACTGGTTTCTATGCCTCTGTCAAGTCCAGATGTACTTCTGGGGCCCTGCAGCATGAACACCAACACCTAGGAGATGTGTCCGGCCTTGGAAAGCAGGCACTTGGCTGCTAGTGAATGAGTCCAGGTCATTGATTGGCTCACTGAAGAGACTGTTCCCTCAGAGATTTGAGAAGCCCCAGGTCTAGTTCTACTCTGCAGAGCTTGGTTGCATGGGGACTGGTGGGGCTGAGGAGGGAGAGTATAGGGGAGCAGGGCTTGGCTCTTGAAGGAAGGAAGGAGGGATTTCCTACTGATTGCTTAAATGTAGCAGGCTGTTCCTTCTACAGAAGTCTTGAGTCCTGCTCTAGCCCAGCTGGCATGGCTCAGTGGATTGAGCGTTGTCCCATGCACCATAGAGGTCGCTGGTTCGATTCTCTGTCAGGGCATATGCCCAGGTTGTGGGCTTGACCCACAGTAGAGGGTGTGCAGGAGGCAGCTAATCTATGTTTCTCTATCATCAATGTTTCTATCTTTTCTCCCTCTTTCTATAAAAAATCAATTAAAACATACTTTAAAAAAAGAGTTCTGCTCTAGTAAGGGTACAGGGGAGTCAGGAAGAAATGCCTCAATCTATCCTCTAAATACCCTGTGGGTGCTGGGGACCAGCATTCAAACCAGTTATTGTCAGTACACACAGGAAGGGTTGAGGCTTTAAAAGCAAACAGTGAAACCTAACAAAGCTGTTGTTTGTACAATTGTTTTATGGAGTTGTGAATCTAAATTCTGTTTGGCAGGTGATTTATACTAATGGCCCTGCTCCTGAGTCCCTGGCTCCAGCAGTTCTCCACCTTCTCTAACCTGGCCAGCTGGGCTGGCTTCCTTGGTGCATGTCCATTGGCCCCATCACACTGTCTTAACCCTGGCTCATCCTGTGTCCCTCAGTAGTAGGGTTTCTTGAGGACATTGATTGACCCTAGGTCCTCAAAACCCAGCGCCATGCCAGGCTTATGGTCGGCTCACTGGATGTTTGAAGGAATAGTGGGATATAAGGGAAGCAAGCAGGTATCTGTGTTCCTCTAGCTTTCTCTTGTGAGCTTTACTCTCATTCTTACACCTGTATAGAACCCCCCATGAAGGTTTTACTGCCAGTTTTGAAGCTTCTCTCTCAAGCCTCTTTCTTTTTCTGTTTGCTGTTTATGTAAACCTGAATCTTCCCCTGTCTCTTCCCACCCTTCCTTCCCTCTTCTTTCTTCTTCCAGTCCATGCAGTCCATTGCTTGGCTCTCCCATGGCCCCTTTCCTCTTTAATCCTCATTGCTTTCATCACCAAAACCTCTGTCACATTAAAAAAAATAAAGTGTTCCTAAATGCTTGCTGAACCTAAAAGTATCTAAGTGCCTGCTGTGTTTTGGGCACTTGGGTACATGGACCTGTGTTGGAGGAGCTGGGGCCAGATCTCCAGCCTACCCCTTCCTTTCTTCCAGCATCAGCTTCTTCAGTCTGTTGTGGTCTTCACTTTGAACTCATTACTCTTCTTAAACCCCTTTCCCTCCATTGCCTGTGTGATACTGATTCCTTGGTTGGCATTCAAGGCCTTCTGTGATCTTGCTCTTTGATCTATCTCTCAGTCATGTCCTGTTGCTCCCTTTTGTGCATACTCCACGTGCCAGCCAAACTGGTACATACCCCATTATTTCCTACTTCTTCCTCTGTCATCACGTGGCTTCCTGCCAGCATGTCCTCCCCTTCATTTCCCCCCTGTCCAAATCTGTCCTTATTTGTGATTCAGCTCAAAGGCCCTCTCCTCCAGAAAGCTGCTCTGCTCTTACTTGGTAAACAGTGAGTTGCCTGTGGTGCGTCCACCACTGCAGGGCAGATGCTCTACTGTCCCTGCTCTCCATAGTGTCCCCCAATCTCATTGCCTCTAACAGTACATACCATTTCTCTTCCCGCACCCCATGTCCTCCCTTTGCAGGTAAGTTGTGTCTAGGTCAAATTCTTCACAGCCACCTTTCTGCCTAGTACAAGGATTCAGCTCGCAGTAGGCTCTGAAGGGGTGCTGGCTGCATAATTGAACACCAGTTTCAAGCCTGAGCCCCTTCCAGGCTTTGTCTCATTTAATCCTCACAACAACCCTTTGACGTAGATGCTGATATTATCCATATCTTCCAGAGGAGGAAAACGAGGCTCAAAGACATTGAGCAGTTTGCCCAGGGTCACACAAGAGCTGGGATTTGTGTGCCCAGGCTTTTTCTGCCTTTTAACTATTGCTATGTGACCTCAATGCATGGGGTAGATACAACTCCAGTTAGGACGTATAAAAACCCATCAGAGGATACAGACTTCTGAAGATGCCACCGATTCAGAAAGAACTCTTTATTTTGTAAATTACTGTGCCCAGTGAGTTTCCCTGTACCCTTTACCAAGAATAGCTCACAGCTGGGGTCTCATCCAGATCGGGGAAGATTCGGGGGCTGCGTGGAGGTGCACAAAGGGTGGGAAATAGGTACATCTGTAATAGTGTCAGCAATAAAAATAAAGTTAAAAACAAAAATTGGGGAGGGGAGGAAAGGGGAGAAGCAGCCAGAGAGATAAATTGATCTTTCCAGATTTTCTCATTTCAAGGTCCCTCCTCCTGGTAGATGGGACTTGGGTGTTAGAGAAAGACAGCATAATTGCCTTTCTGTCTATGCACTTCTTTAACCTCTTCCCCTACCCCCCAAATACTTAAGGGGTAAATACTGTTAGGTACCATCCTGAGTCCTCTCGGGCCAGAGATTGAATCAGTCCCGTTCAAATGCCTCTGCTCCCATAGACTTGAGACCTGTAAATACTTTAACGTTCAAAACAAAGAGTTAACGTGATTATAAAAGACGTTTTTACTGTTGAGGTTGGGAAGAGAGAGAAGCCCTCACAGCCGCAGACTGTAAAAGGCTCCAAGCCGTGGCTTCGGGGAACAGTTTTGTTAGCTTACACCCCCACTTATGACTCCATTTGCAGGGACTTGTTTCTAAGCCTGGATGTTTTACATCCCCAGCGCCCTGCCAGGAGTTAGCTGAGGGCCATGGTTTAAACCTGCAAAGGGTATGATTAGAGGCTTTGTGTCTGGAGCTCTCTTTAGCAAGGAAAGCTGGGAGCTGGCGATGCCTCCCTGTGTTGAACTGTCTGGATAGCTCAAATTCTGGACTAGTAAAGTGATTCAATGAACAGATACTTAAGAGATCTTTTGTGCCTTGCATTTCATGTAACATAATAATTTAGTTCTCACTAACCTATTTTGCAGCTAAGGATACAGACATTGGAAACAGCTGTAATTTTCCCAAAGATACCTGACTGAGGAATCTCTTAACTGTAGTCTAATGGGGAGAAGAAAGGACTGGTCAAGCTTCAGGACAGAATCCTTAGGATATATTTCCATATTCCTGTTCTTGTGACTTATACTGTGGACAGATAGATAATCAAGAACTAGAGACCACCTTTTATAGAGGGGAGACTGGTGCTGTGGGAGCCATTTGGTTGGATCCTGACTAGTGAGGGAGTAGAACATTATGAAGATTTGGTATCAGTGTTAGAGGCACAAGTGGGAGGATCTGCTGCTTACCTGGTATGGTCATTTCCAAGCTCTGAGTTGGTGGTGGATGGGATGGGCCTGTCTCAGTTGTAACAAAAACTCAGAGCTTATGATTCAAAATCAGACAATACTCAAAATCACAGATTTAGAGAATGCTACACCCAGAAAGGGCCTCAGAGAATCTAAGGTTTTGTTTACTTTTGCAGATAGGAAACTGAAGCTAGTGTGGAAGCAACAGGCCTAAGAGAATGGTGTGTTAGCCACAGATTCTAGACAGCTTGCTGGTCTGAGCCGAGCCTATAGGACGGGAAGGGGGTTTAGTAAAAGAAGAATGGACGTCTGGTCTAATTAGCATATTCCCCAAGTTGAATGGAACAGGATCATAGGAGGGCAGGGCAGTGGATTAATGTATGTTTCTGAGAAATTAGCCAGTGTGGAGGGGAGTGGCTAGGAGGCAGTTGGGAGGGTTAGCTAGGCCAATTCCAGATTTGTAGGATACAGTGACCACAGTGTCTTTGGAGATGGGAGTCCACAATGAGGGGAAAAGCAATACTGCAGGAGGAGAAGGGAGGATATCATAGGATGGGGATCCTTTCCCAGCTATGAGATAGGGTCCAGAGTCCGGACAAGGAGCCGAAGATGGTGGTGGCACGAGCTGACAGCTTGCCCTTCCTCACCCTGACCCTGCAGGTGATTGCCGTGGTGATGGATGTATTCACAGACATCGACATCTTCAGAGACCTGCAGGAAATATGTCGGAAACAGGGAGTTGCTGTGTACATCCTTCTGGACCAGGCTCTGCTCTCTCAGTTTTTGGATATGTGTATGGATCTGAAAGTTCATCCTGAACAAGAAAAGGTTTGTGTTACACTGTGTCTGATTTCACCACAATCAAAAATAGGACCTATCTACATAGCAGTTGGTAGTGGTATCCCCATTATAAGAGAGGGAACTGAGGCCATGAGTAAGGTGATTTATTTGCCTGAAGTCTCACAGAAAAGAAACGGCAGTCAGGATTCAAATCTTGGTCCCTCCCTCACATCATGCTGCCTCCTAACTAGGAGCCTGACTGTTCACGTCAAGAGGCTGCCTTGGATGCTGCTGCTTTTGACTGTGGTGCTGGTAGGTTCTCATTTAATCATAATGACCACCATTTATGGTGTCCTTGGCACTGGCCTAGGCTCTTAACAAATATTATTCAATTTAATCCCCACAGAAGCCTTATTGAGTAAGTGGCAGGAAGGGGTGACACGGAGAACCTACTATCTACAACTGGAAAGTTAGTGGGACTGGAGTTTGACTCCCCGTCTGCCATCACTGTCCCATGGTGTGTCTCATGTCTCTATAAAATTAGGCTTTTTGTGTCCTTTGCTCTGAGCATGACTGAATTTAAATCTAAGGTTAGTCCTGGCTGGTTTGGATCAGTGGATAGAGCGTCGACCTGTAGACTGAAAGGTCCCAGATTTGACTCCTGTCAAGGGCACATGCCCGGGTTGCGGGCTTGATCCCCAGTACGGGGCGTGCAGGATGCAGCCCATCCATGATTCTCTCTCATCATTGATATTTCTTTCTCTCTCCTTCTCCATTCCTCTCTGAAATAAATAAAACAATATTTAAAAAAAATCTAAGGTTGTACAACTTAACTAGCTTGCTCTCTTTAGTGGAAAGAGGCAAGAAAAATAGTCATACTTACTACACCATTCTTTTTTTTAAAGCAACTTAAGCTGTGAGCTTCAGGATTTAATTTATCAACTTAGTTCATCGCCTATTAGCACCTACTCTGAGCTATTCTAGGTACTGGAAATAAAACAGTCAGCAAAATGAACAAAAAATATGGGTTATTGCATATGGGACATACAGTTACTGCCTTGTTATTATCAAGCAATTTTGGTTTTGCAATATTTTAGCAATTTAACTTTTCCCACAGAGTTCTTGTTGGTTGTTTTCCCTAATGAGGAAACTGAGGATTGGGTTTAATTAAGTAATTTTCAACTTGTTGCTAATGTTACAAAGCAAATCATGGTGGAGGTAGGATTGTAGCATGGAGACCCAAAGAAATGAACCAGCTATGTGACCCAAAAATCAAATGAAAAATGAGATCAGGTCAACCCAAGGAATATGCAAATCAGGCATGGAAAAGTACATTGTCCTGTAGCCAAATGTTCATCTATGACTGCTCACAGAGAGCCAGGTGAGGAAATTGAAGGCATCAGTGTTTAATTTCAAGGCACTCATTCTGTAATTAAGGTGGTATGTTATCAGCAGGAAAATCACAGTTTAGTTCTAGCCACCACTTTGGTCAAGTGATTGTCTGTGATTCATCTACTTGGCAGAAATCTAGGAGTACTGTCTGCCTACTCAGTTGCCCCGTGCTGGTTGGTGTCTTTATGGTTGTCTTTTATGTCTGCAGGAGGAGTTGGAGGGAGGTCTGTACCTCTGGCCTCACCAATTTTCATCATGTCTTAACTCCTTCCTAGGGAAGCACCATCTTTGCTGGCTGCTTCTCACACCCGGGTGTGTCTATGCTGGTGAACATGTGCCCTCTCCGAGCTGGGGCTGACTTCCTCCCCCAGGCCCTGGCTCTGCAACTGGTTCAGATATTGGGTGTCCTGTCTGTAGGAACTTGGTCACACATTGGTGTATAGGCCTCAAAAGTGCTTTGGCCACAATCACAGAGGCCTGTAACATATTCTGATATAAGGGCCAAAGAGAAAGATGCACAAAATCAGGCCTAAATCTGCCCATAGTGATATTTTTTATGCTTTTTATTATATGTTGATCCTTTGAAGCTCTGCTTAGGAATCATTACCTTCTCCAGGAAACCCTCCCCTGCCAGCTGCATATGTACCTCTGTGGAAGTTACTAGCTTTTTAAAAAAATTAATTTCCATTTTAAAATAATTTATGATTTACAAAGGAGTTACAAAAACAATACAAGGAATTCATGAATATTCTTTGCCCAAGTTCTCTAAATGTTAACATCTTCCAAATCTCAGTACAAATTTGAAAATCAAGAAATAAACTTGATATAATATTGTTATCTGAGCTAAAGATCTCATAAATTTCACTAATCATTCCATGGAAGTCCTTTTTCTTGTCCAGGATTCAATCCAGGACCGTAGCTGGCACATAGTTGTCATGTCTCCTTTGCTTCCTCTCATCCTGAACTGTTCCTCCTTTGTCTTTTAGGGTCTTGACACTTTTGAAGAACACTAGCCAGTTTTCTGTAGAATTTAGGTTTCTGATGCTTCCTCATAGGTAAATTCAGATCATGCATTTTGGTAAGAATACCACTGAAGTGATATTATGTGTTGCCATAGTTTTCTTTGGTTTGCCTTTTGTTTTTATTTTTGAAGTGATAGATTCATAGGAATTGCAGATAATACAGATGTTTTCATGGATCCTTCACCCAGTTTCCCCCAATGGTTATGTCTATGTAACTTATAGTACAACTAGAGACCTGATGCACGAAATTCATGCAAGAGTAGGCCTTCCTTCCCCCAGCTGCCGCCCCCGGCTTCCCTCTGGCACCCAGGACAGGGATTCCCTCGTAGCCCCAGCTTTGTCCGGAAGGACGTCCGGTCTAATTAGCATATTACGCTTTTATTATTATAGATAGCAAAAGCTGGAAATGGACATGGGTTCTGTGCCATTTTGTCACATGTACATATGAGTAACCACCACCACCATCAAGATACAGAGCTATTCTGTACCATTGAGATCTCCCTCATGCTACATCTTTATAGTCACATCTACTCCCCTCTCTACCCTCCTCCTACCATCTTTAACCCTGGAAATCACTAACTTGTTCCCCATCTCTATAATTTTGTCATTTAGGGAATGTTACATAAATGGAACCATATAGTATCTGACCTTTTGATAGTGGCTTTTTTTCCTTCAGCATAAAGCCCTTGAGATCCATCCAAATTGTTGTGTGTTTGTTCCTTTTAATTGCTGAGTAGTATCATGTTATGGTTGTTTAACTGTTCATCCATTGAAAAGCATTAGAATAATTTCCAGTCTTTTATTGTTATGAATGGATACTATGAATACTTGTGTACAGGTTTTTGTGTAGACATAGATTTTCACTTCTCTGGATGATTTAGTCTTGTTGTAGTTTTTAATCATTCACTACTTTTCTCTCTCCTGTCTAGTCCTTGCAGGTCAGGAGCATGCCTTTGCTTTATCGCAAGAAACATGCCTTATATCTCTATTATTTCAAGGGCCGGCACATAGGGGCTTTCTTTGTTTGTAGAATGAATGAGAGAGTCAAACAAAAATCTTAAACATTTAATTTGAATGTGTAAGATTTCTAAAAATATTTAGCTACCGATCTGCCCCAAAGAATGCAGATTGTCTTAGTATTTTGCATACCATTGTATATACATTTATGTGTGTCATTTTACAAAGATAATTATGCATGTACATGCAGTATATAACCCCAGTATGATTCCATTGTACTTTTCTGGTAAATACATATTTGTAGAAAATATGACATTGCTGATTAAGCCACATGTGATATGAATGTTTGCTGCCTCAAGTCCTGTATTAGAAAAGGCTCATTGTATGTTCTCTAGACCCATTGTTGTGTGTGGGTGAGGATGGTCTGTTATTTATTGGTGAGTCTATTAGACAAAAGAAGTAGGAGAAATATCAACTTAGCTTCTTTAAACCTTTGTTAAGATGTTACTTATTACTAGTGTGTTTCCTTTGATAATTTAATCCCCCATGTTTTATTTAAAAAATTATTTCTTAGATTCTGTTGTTTAGTATCATCAAAAAGTGAGTCTTCTTTTAGAGCACATGTACATATGAACTAAGGATCTCAAAAATAAATATAAGATATGGGCATATGAGAAGCTGGACTAAATGTGAAGCAACATTACTTGAGCTCCTGAATGGTGACTGAACCATTCATTGGCCAATAAATTTGTCTGTTTGGGAATTCTAAACTAAGCCCTCATGCCTTAATCATTTGTCCACTAGATTGTTCATTTCTTTTTTCCACACTCTCCTGCCAACAGCTGATGACAGTTCGGACTATTACAGGAAATATCTACTATGCAAGGTCAGGAACTAAAATTGTTGGGAAGGTTCATGAAAAGTTCACATTGATTGATGGCATTCGAGTGGCTACAGGCTCCTACAGGTAAGTTTCTCACCTGTCCATGCTTATTAATCTAAATTTTTTACGAGAAGCATGCTATGTAAAGGCAAAAGCTTCCCACCCTCCCACCCCCTAACGCCAGGCTTTATGGCCAGGCATTCTGAGATGTGTGCATCTGTGTGTGAGTAGGTTAATCAGTGCTTCCTCCTACAGAAGGTAGTTGAGGTTGGGGTCACCTCCCCTGCCCTGTGGTCCACAGAACTGAAGTGCAGAGGTCAAATTTGTCTGGAAACCTCACGGTGAGCAAGTCCTAGATTCAAGCTGCAGCTAGGCCCACAGTGGATGAATTAGGAATAACAAAGACAGGACCAGTTTCAAGTCTGGTTCCTGGGTACTTTGAACGCCTTGTCCCTGCTCACTTGGTGGTAAGGGCAGTCTCAGCCATGGGCATCAGAGTAGAGGGCAGCTTACACGTAACTCTTTCACCTTGCTTCAAGCCTTGTAATCTAGTGCTTTAGAAAGTACTGATCCATCTTCCTGCTCCACCTTTGAAGTCTCACATTGGCAACGGCATCTTAAGGGAGAATGCAGAGAAGTTGAATAGAGGGTGGAGGTAATGAGTGGTTAACACTAATCTCCAGAAGTTAAGACATGCCATTTTTTCTCCTGCGGCTTCGATGTTTGGCCAGCTCTGCATTTGATCATCTGATGGGGTGGGGTGCATGAGGTGTGTCTGAGAGTTTAAAAATGAAAAACTCATTTTTAAAGAAACACACATTCCTGAGTGATAATTATGTGTCAGCCCTGGGTAAAGGTGGGCATGGAAAGATTTGTGGACGATGCAGATGGTAAGATGAAGAAAGCCTTGATGCCTTTCTTCTCGAACAGTACCTTCAATGCTGGGGAAAAATTCCCACTTCCTTTCATAAGAAATTTTATTTTATTTTATTTATTTTTTAATATATTTTATTGCTTTTTTACAGAGAGGAAGGGAGAGCGATAGAGAGTTAGAAACATCAATGAGAGAGAAACATTGATCAGCTGCCTCCTGCATACCCCCTACTGGGGATGTGCCCGCAACCAAGGTACATGCCCTTGACCAGAATCGAACCTGGGACCCTTCAGTTCGCAGGCCGCCGCTCTATCCACTGAGCCAAACCGGTTAGGGCCATAAGAAATTTTCAATAACTGGAGGAATCTAGATTTTTCACCCAAAGTAGGATTGATCTGTATTAGCCAAACTTAGCTCAACTGGCTTTTGGCTATTCTAAAATATAAAAACCACCCTCTACAAATGCAGTATGCTACCATTGAGGATGAAGATGATGATAGCTTTCATTTGTTGCGGACATTTTTATAATCCTGGTATTAGATAGGTGTCTTATTTATGTGATCCCATTGAGGGTTTTCAAAAAACTCTTCTCTCTCAGTGGGGTGATTGCAAGTGCAGAAAGCTAACTCAAACCATGCAGATGGAATTTTTTGACTCCTGTGACTTAGAAGTGTCGAACGGTTTTCAGCTCTTCTTGACCTAGAGGCCATCCATTTATCTGAACACTGTCTTCTGGTTCTGCTTTTCTTCAGTTGGTCTTTATTCTCAATCAGTTCTCCATTTGAAGGCATAGATCCAGGCTTCATAGCTTGTGGCCTTTCATAGCTGTCTTCCAAAGAGAGAGACTTTATTTCTCTCAGCACTGCTTTTAATCCTTGAAAAATTACTTGGCCTGAGAGTGGGTCACATGCCCACCCTGGGTAGCTCCCCGTATCCAAGCGGATAGGATAGTCTGGCCATCCTGGCAATATGCTCTTATAATTGGAGAGGTGCATAAATGAAGACCTTCTTAGCTAGGGTGGACTTGGGTTCTGTCACCAGAGGAAGGAGGAGGGATGCTGGACAGTCAGGGGCACATGGCCTACTCAGCTCTGAATGTGCTTCCAGCAACAGCGTCACGGTTAGAATAACAGCACTGCACTGGCCATACTTAAGGACTGGGCCTGGTCTGGGGTCCACCACAGTTTCCTGCTATGAACCCACTAGCCGTTTCCTCACTTCGAAAATGGCACTGGCCAAATATTTTAGAAACCCTTTCTAGTTTTAAAAAACTGAGGCTGAAGATGTGTAGGTTTTAGTGTGTTGGTTAAACAGTTGGTCTTTTAACTTTTATGTTAACCTATATATGTCATATGCCTATGTTAAGGCTGAATTTACACTACGTGATAGGTATGCTGTCATCACAGTTATGAATCTTATGTAGCAGGATATCTGGGCTTTATTACTCAGATTGACATAAGAAAAGACTAAAGTTGCTTATTCTTACCAGCATCTGTTTGTTTTTAATCCTCAAGTTTTACATGGACAGATGGCAAATTAAATAGCAGTAATTTGGTCATTCTGTCCGGCCAAGTGGTTGAACACTTTGATCTGGAGTTCCGAATCCTGTATGCGCAATCAAAGCCCATCAGCTCCAAACTCCTGTCCAGCTTCCAGATCAGTGGCAAGTTTGACCATCTAGTTGACCGGAAACCATTGTCTAAGGAGCTCACGTTGGGCAATCTGCTGCGGCAGCGGCTGGCCAGGCTCTCAAGCACCCCCAAGAAGGCCGAGCTATTGTGTGGGGCACCCACCAAGGACAGGGCAGAGGCCAGGCGCCACGACTCTGAGTCTTCCACCATCAGTGAGGAAGACTACTTTAACAGCCACAAGGAAGAACCAGAAGGTGGAAAGCTGACTGATGCCGCCACTCAGACAGAGCCAGGAGAGGAGATGCCAGTGGTGAGCGTGAGTGACTCGGGAACACAAACCAGCACCGCCATAACTAGTGCTGGGACCCAAACCACAGTTGCCACCAGGGCAGCGAGCTCCCAAACCATGGTTCGGTTCATGTCGGCCACCACCCAGACTGATGTGGACGAGAATGTTGTCTTTTCTCAGGGAACCCAGTCTAAAGAAGGGTCACCTGTATCAAAGATGTCTGTCTCGAGATCTTCCAGTTTGAAATCGTACTCCTCGCTGTCTTCCCAAGGCTCTGTGGCAAGCTCCATTGGCTCCCAGACTTCCATCAGAACCACTGACCTCATCCTTCCTGGACATTCCCAGTTCTGGGGCACCCCCCACTTTGACTCATTTAGAAACTTGAATAAAGAGCGGCAGTTTCACTTTTCTGCCGTCAGGTCCCGGCTCCACCATATGCTGGCCATGTTGTCAGGGAGAACAGTTCTTACTGAGAATTATGTTGGCTTTAATTCTGGCAATTTTACCAGAGCACCAGTTAATTTACTGGCTATTCGAGATATTACACTCTATCCCTCCTATCAGTGACTGCTCGGTGTTCAGAGCCCCCTGGGTTCCTCCAGGCTTGCAATAGACATCATCAGAGCATCCTGCTCTGCAAAATGTCTCCTGTCCCTAATTGTTTTTCTTTGGCCTGACTTTTAGTCACCCTGATTTTCTTTGAATTCTATCAACTGCACATTATTTTACATGCTTTAATTTTGTTTTTGTCATATATAAACTAGCTATTGGTTTTATGATTTAAACACTATGGGTACAGTTTCTTTGCACATTTTTAAAAAATATATATTTTATTGATTTTTTACAGAGAGGAAGGGAGAGAGATAGAGAGCTAGAAACATCGATGAGAGAGAAACATCGACCAGCTGCCTCCTGCACACCCCCCACCAGGGGATGTGCCCGCAACCAAGGTACATGACCTTGACCGGAATCGAACCTGGGACCCTTCAGTCCACAGGCCGACGCTCTATCCACTGAGCCAAACCGGTTTCGGCTCTTTGCACATTTTTAACATTGATATCTTTTAAAGAGGTAAATTCTGGTAAGAGATAAAATATGTTTTGCATTTTCCTAGATTTGTGTGTTCTTCTGTGTTAGAGCTTTGAATCACTAATTTTTATGGTCAAAATCCTGTGTAGAATAAATGGTTTCTTAAATTGTCTCTTCTTTAGGATATCTGTGTTCTTAGTATTAACTAAATATAAACAACTTTTATTTGGTGATTGCTTGAGTACCTTTTTTTTCTTTCAGGCATTTTTCTCTTTAACTTTGGGAGTATGTCACAAGTAATGCACCTAATAACTATTTTTGTGTGGAGAAAAAGTACATGATCCAAATTGTAAAGGAAAATATTCACTTAAAAGTTAGAAGACATAAAAAAGCAAGCATCAGGGTCACCCCTTCCTTAGCATTATGAATATTGATGTTACTCTCTCTATAGTTTGAATGAAGACACTTGTCAGAAATTGCAGGTCTTTTTATTGTGACTCTAGCTGTCTCTTTTCAAAGAAGAAGCTTGAGCTATTTAGACAGTGACCTTGGTTCTCTGCTTCTCTGCCAAAGAAGGCCTTAGTTGCATTTCTGGATTCATCCCTGATGTTAACTCTAGTGGCCCCATGGGCTTAATTTCATCAGATGGGTGTATTGACAATGATTTAGCAATCTAATATCCTGGACTAGGGGCAAAGAAGACACTGATAATTATCCCAGATTCCTAGTTCATTGGCAGGTAATGCAACTGGTTTCTACACCCTGCTAATCAGGGTTAGTCTGATTGTGGAATCCTGTTTTTGTCTTGTCTCATTTGCATGGACAGACTAAAGGAAGAGAGTTAAATGATGGCTTCCTTTGTCTAATCTGGCTAGAGCAAAAGAGGTCTTAATAGGAGAGGGTGTTGTCTGCCATGTAGACATTTGCTGATGCACCCAGATCATGAGTACACCTACAGTGTTTTGTTTGTTTCTTTGTTTGGTTTTACTGGAAACATTTATTATGACAAGAAGTGAGAGCTACACAACAGTGGGTTTGCCCAAGGTTAGAACTGTGGCAGGAGGTCCCAGGGCAAGGGCCTCCCTGCCCACCACAGGCTCATCTCTTGCCTGGAGGAGACCTTTGGCACTTGGCTGGTGGGGACAGAGGGCAGGTGAAAGTCTATTAGATCCAGACTGTCAGAAGGGTCTAGAAATGAAGTGGGGAGGGCAAGTTATTAAAGTCCTCATCCCATTCCCATCCTTGTTCTGGTTCCCGTTCCTGTTCTCATTCCCGCTCCTGCTCCTGCTCCTGCATGGTCTTGGGCTGAGTTGTGGAGGCCACTGGGTTCCTGGTCGTCTTAGGGCTAATGATGCTGCTGCTGTTGGTGTCACGGGGCCCATACCAGCCTGCCCAGAACTGGGTGTCTTTGCCCCCATGGTGGAAGAGGATGTGGCGGACGCCTGGAGGGTAATCTGAGAAGGTGTGAGAAACCTCTGTCCACTGGGCATCATTCCACTGCTAGATGGTCACAGGTGGGGGCTCGAAGGAGGCCAAGGTGATGTAGTTGGCTGAGACCAGCTGTACTCGGATGTTGTAGGTGCAGCCACAGTCTGCTCTGGCGGCGAACCAGTCCTTCACCACAATGTCAGGCCGGATTATGTCCATTAGTTCCTCCCAGTAGCCCTCAGCTTTGAGGTCCACCATCTGGGACTTGAGGCATAATCCAAAGGATGTGACGAAGTACTTCCTGACCTTGGAGTCAGGAAAATCTTGCCCATGACCTCCAGGTAAGCTCTCCATCTTCCAGTGGTCCCCCCCATTGTAGTCGATTTGCCAGGATCTCATACCCTCTTCAGCACATGGGTTGTGTAGGAGGTTCCTGTGGAGGCTGCACAAAAAGTAAAAAATCTTCCAGTCAGACACAGGCTCATCGCAGTCCTCGGTGATGAAGCCCTCACGCAGGCTCTTGTGTTTCCAGAGGGTCACAAGGTCGATGAGGTTGCACCAAAGGTTGCAGACAGGGCGGCAGTCCAATACCAGCTGACGGGCAGGCACGTATGTGAATACCTCCAGCAGGATGTTCTCAGGCAGTTCATTGATGCTGATCAGGGCCACACCTGGGCTGGGGTGCACACACAGGCCTGTGTGTGTGTGTGGCGGGGAGCAGGCAGGGGGGCAACAATGGTGGTTATGAACCCTGACCAAGGAGGTGGATTCCTCAGATCTTTCAGGGTCCTGGCGGGCCTGGGCCTCCTAATCCTGCTTCCTGTCACGCCTGTCACCCCCCTGCCTGTCCTGCTGGCCGTGACTTGAGCACCGGGTGGGACCTGTGCTGTGCGTCAGCCTCTTTGTTTGTGTTTAATACTGTATGTTTTTATTGATTTTTAGAGAGAGGAAGAGGGGGAGAGAGAAAAGCATTTATCGCCTTCCTCTACATGGAAAACCCAAGGGTGAGGAATGCAAACTGGAGTCAGGAATGAGGCTACAGGTGTGTGCCCCAGTGACCAACACACTTACTTTGGGTAGGAAGCTTCTCAGTGGCCAGGGCAGAAAGAGAACCATGGTTGGATCTACCATTCACAATGTCCCTCAGATCTAAGATTAAAATCCAGGTATAGGAAGAACAAATTCAGTACTAAAATCAGGTAAGAATTTCTCACAAGTATCCTCTTATCAAAATGATAGTTAAGCATTCTGATAATAAACACAATGACACTAAACTCCCCAAGGGCAGTTGTCCATACCTAGAAATTAGTTAGATGTATTCAGACGAAGTGAGCATGGAACGTGTGCCTTATGTTGAATATGTTCATATGAGCAATATTAACATTATTACATTATTCAGTAGGTTCACTGGTGCCACCTGGAAATACGCCCCCGTTTGCCTGGCAGAATTGCAGTTCATTCCTGTGAACACCCCATTTCATTTTCAAGTGTCCCAGTTTGAATAACAAAACATACAGTCATTCTATCTAGAAAGCTCCAGACCAATCTCAGGAGGCCCTCCCTCCCCAGCTCATCCAACTCCATAGACATGCATGTTCTTCAGGCCAACATGATAGGCTCCCCTGATGGCTGAGTCTCCTTCCGTAGTGGATCTCTGTACCTGAATCCTTGGAGCTAAGTAAACACTTATGTTAATACATGTGTGAACTTGATTCTTGTGTGCAAGCCAACAAAGCAGGCAGGTTTACATATGTTACAAGTTTCAGAGGGCTGCACCTTAGACTCAGTGGAAAATTCCAGTATAGTACAATTCTGTAAAAGCAATTCTACAAAGGACAACCTCTTTTCAGGCTGGAAGGTAGCTCTCTCTGATGTGGCTTGATGAAGTAGACTCAAGGGAAATTAGAATTTTTCTTAGGAAGCCAAGAGTTCTAGCACATGACTACATAGGTGGTGTTATGGACATCTTTTATTTTTACTTCATTCACTCATTTGCCCTCTCATCCTCTCACCCTCAAATTTCTCTCTGAGGAAGCATTCTGTTCCCAACTGTTAGTCCATATGGTTCTGGCGAAGCTGACCACACCTGACTTGGGGTAGAGTGGGTGACCTAGGTGTAAGCCAGTACATCATAGTTGTTGGCTCTTGTGACTGAATCAAGGATGGATACATGGCCAGGTACTTTTGGAAAGAAGCTTGATGCCGAGAGGATGTGGTGGCTAAACTGACATGGCCATCTAGTTATCGTATGACACCTGGGTCAGTAGAAGAGAGAATTATATGAGCACAAATGCAGCTGTGTCTCAAGTCAGAACTACTCTTTTATGAGCCATTTTTGCTTAAGTGAGAATAACACTTGTTACAGAAAAGCCTTAAATGATACCAAGACGAAAAGTGCTAAATCTGCCTCCTAAACATGGCCAAGATGGTTGGACAGGATATAGTTCAAGGGAGAAAGTACCAGTTACCAAAGGCACAGAAAAACTTGTATCATGTACCATGAAACATGATTTTGAGGAGCATCTTTCTAGAAAACCTGTTATCATTCAGAAGTTGCAAAATGTAACCCTTATGTAACAAAATGATCAAACTTTCATGGAATTGTTGGCAATGAACTAAATAGATTCTGATTGCCATCTCAAGACATGAAGGTTTTCATTTTAGAGTTGTTATTTTAGGCCATTCTTTCTGAAAATATTTGATTAGGAAGGATAAGATAGTCTACTGAGACCATTCCTAGTTTTTGACAGTAAAATCAAACCATCAATGTCATGTTATTACTTAGGTGTTTTCTCCAATAGACATCTGTAAGCAAAACAACCCATTAAGGACAGATGGGCTTTGAGAACTTTCTGGGACAGATAAATTAATTCACACCCAGGAGAGCTAAGCTATAATGGATTTAAATGGTCCATGTGGTTGGAAAAACACTGGCCTGGAAATTAGAAAGCCTGAGTTCTGGTTTCAGTTCTGGTGCAAAATTAACTCATTGATTCTGACCAAGTCCTTTTAACCTCCATGAGCCTCAGTGTTGTTTTGTATAAAACAGTATTTAGATTTTTAAAAAATTTAAGATTTTATTTGAGCCAAACTGATGACATGCTGGGAAATAAGATCACAAATGCTGTCCTGGACTAGATGTAGACTAAAGTCTCTTCCAGTTTTACAGTCTCTTTATAAATAGAAAGACTTCTTTATAGAAACCATATGAGTAATTTGTAAAATGCAGAAATAATAAAAGTGGCATGTATTGTATTTCCCTTGTGTTCATGTATAAACTCTGTTTTCTGTACTTAGTCCTTTAGTAAAATAAGACAAAAATAAAACAAGGAAGGATCGATGTTATGAAGAACTAAAAATAAGTATAATGAATGGTGCTCACATATACATTACTCAATAGGCACTTTGTTCCTGGGCCAGGAATGTGAACGTGACATGGTCCTTGTCCTCAAGAAGCTTGCAGTGTAATACTTGGGTATCAACTATAGTTCAACTAAGTAAGTTCACCACGAAAGTGAGCATACAGGTCTGAGCCTACAGAGGGGGGATGCTGAAGCCAGATAGTGAGTTTAGAGAAGTCTTCTTAGAGCTGACCATTATGAGGATATTTTAAAGGCTGTATGGAGAATTCTAGGCTGTGGGATTATTAGGTATTGAATCCTATTTTTATTATTATGGAAGTAAGATATTTGGAAAATGAATGTATGCATGTAAACTTAGATTTTTTTTTCCTCCTGATGAATTTGCTCTATTTGAGTTAAGGAGAGCTAACATTGATTGAACTTGGACACGTGCTAGGTCTTACACTGTTAGGTACTTTACATGTTATCTCATTTAATACAACCTTTTTAAATATGACAGGTAGGAACTAGGAAATGGCAAAGTTAGGATTCCAAATCATGTCTACATGTTTCCAACCCTTGATCTTTCCAGGACTATGTAATTTCTCTGAAAGAGTGCAGAACTTTCTTCACAGCTCTAAAAATGCATATGATCTGAAGCCTCACACTTCCTTTCAACTCGTTGCCTACCCATAAAATAGTTCCTCTACTACTTGAACTTATTAGCTCTTGTTACCTCTCCTTTGGATTAGTGAACTCTTTCTCAAGCTTGTTGATTCCAAAGAATTATCTGTGGGGCTTCTTAAAATGCAGGTTTCCAGGCCTCTGCCCCTGAAGATTCTGACTCAAGAATGGATTGGGGACTAATATCTGTATTTTTAACAAGCATGAAGCATATGAGCAGTCAAATTGTAGGAGACACTGGATTAGTGTCCTAGCCCAACTGTTCTACCCATTTCTAATCCTCTTATTCCAAACCATTTTTATCCCTGTTTTTCAGCATTACTCTCAAGGCTCCTGAAGACCTCCTTCCATACGGTTTCCCATTGTTTTGTTTACCGATCGTAATAAACACTACTGCTTACCAAGCATTTATTTCCTATTCACTTTTGCCTCCACGGAACAAAAGCTCCACGAAGGTGGGGACTGAAAACAGCACTATCCGGGCGCCCAATAAAAATTAACTGAGCCAGCAAACACACAAGGTAGTTATTATCCTTCGACCTGGAAATATGGAGGAGAGTAAAAGAGAAATAGTAAAGCTGCGACATAATCAGTATTTAGCAGTTAACTGCCCTGTCTCCGTGCCCACTACGTGCCAGTGGTCCCTTCCCAAAGCTCGCCCTTCGAGGCGAGCGGCCGCCATCCAGGCCACGCCATGCTCCTAAAAAGGGCACTTGGACCAGTGACCCGCAAAGCTGAGCAGAGAAGCGCGCCCTACTCTCCGCGGTGACGGAGCGGATCACGGATCACGTGGTTCTGGGGGCGGGGCCAGAATGCCCTCCGGAGTCGAGCCGCAGGTCACGTGCTACAGAGGGGCGGTGGCCACGGGGGGGCGTGGCCGTAACACCGCGGGAACCACCAAGCCTGGACTCACCGCGGGCCACGCCCCCCCGGCTCGGGCTGGCGCGCGACGAAGGGGCGGAGGGGTGGATCCTTCCTCGTCACCTTTCACCCCAGCATGGCTGCGCCCGTGGGACCGGTGAAGTTCTGGCGGCCGGGTAAGGCTCTTAGCGGAATGCTGGGCAGAGGCGGCGGCCTGACTTTGGTCTTGGCCCCGCGGCCGGTGTCCTGGGGCCTGCGGATCTGCTCGCAGGCCTGACCTCGCGGGCTGGCCAGTGCTGGTCGGCTCTGTGGCTCTGGCGCCCACAGTGGTTCTAAGGGGTTCGGGGGTCCGCTCCCAGCCTGGGCGGAAATTCTCTGTGACCTTGTCCGAGTCTCTCAGCCTCTCCAGGCCTCGTTGACCTCACTCCTGATGCCTGTCTTGCCCAACCCGCGAGATGGGGAAACGCGAAAGCGCCCACGCGTGTCCTGTTACTGCCCTGGGGCTACTCTGTAACCGGACAGGCGGTGCGGCTCAGGGTTTAGGAGCTCAAGTTAAGGAGTCAGACTGCCTGTGTTCGAATTTTCCGCTCTGCCCGGAGTAGCCGAGTGCCTTTGATCTGAGCCTTAGCTCCTACCTGTGAAACAGGCAGAGTAATAACATCTTGCGGGCTTGAAGAACGAGCTCTACGCGTTGTCTGGCGTAGAGTAAGTGCTCATGAGAAGGGAAAGTGCCTTATTTTGTTTTAGGGTCATTCTTGTCCATTCCGAGTGTCTACCAGAGAGGGAACTCTTTCATGTTGGCTGCCACGCACTTCTCCTCTTGCAGGCTAACACGAATCTCAGTCCCAAAATGCTTTGCTTGTTTTGTTTTAATTTTCCCCATCAGGATTTTACTGAATGTATACATGTGAGACCCTGCTAGATGCATTACTTCCTTCCCCTTCCATCGGTTTCTAGTGAAAAACAAGTTTCTTTTTTCCACCGCTTGCACCTCAGCAGGTCTGGATGTGCAAAGTATACTGCAGCAGAAATGAAATGAGACAGAGAAGGTAATACAAGGAAAGCTTTTAAAGGGTATTTTAGAGTGGATCCCTGAAATTTTGACCAGGCATATAAGTGATGTGGGAGATAAACCCATACAAGGGATGTGCTAATTCTTTTTTAAAAATCTGTAGTTTGTCACTTCATAACAGTTTTATGTTTCAGCATTTCAAGTCATCAGCCAGTTATCCATCCTGTGTCTTATTTTCGGCCAAAACTAAGCTCCCATTAAGTAATGAGATACCCTCTATTTATTCAAACCTTTAATAATAGGTCAAAGTGTTAAGTATAATAAAGGCCTGAATGAACTATTGAAAATCAGACCAGTATATTGTTTTAGTTAAAGAACATGGGATTACTCTAATAGTTTTATTCCATTATTTAGTTTATTCATTGAGAATATACTTATTGAACACCAATATACTTGTTGGCTAGGAGACATCTGGAAGACCAGGGCTCTGCTTTGCTCTCAAGGTTTATTCTCTCAATTATACTATGAAGTTCGGTACCCTTTAGAAGAGATTTTAAAAGGAGGCACAAATAGGTGGTGGTAAGGAAAATGGGTGCTTGAGTCAAGCAGTACAGCCCATCCTTGACTACCATTCACTAACTTGGTGACTTGGCAAAGTCACTTAAGTGCTGAAAGTCTCAGTTACCTCATCTGTAAGTTGGGCATAACATCTACCCAAGGATTGTTTTGAAGATTAAATGAGAGTACATGTAAAGCTGTTAGCACTGGACATAGTATAATTAACCATTATAATTATACTAGAGGCCTGGTGCACGAAATTCATGCATGGGGGGGGGGCCCTCAGCCCGGCCTGCACCCTCTTCAATCCGGGACCCCTCAGGGGGTGTCTGACTGCCTGCACCCTCTCGCAATCCAGGACCACTGGCTCCTAACTGTTCACCTGCCTGCCTGCCTGATCACCCCTAACCACCTCTGCCAGCCTGCTTGATCGCCTCTAACCTCCTCTGCCTGCTTGCCTGATTGCCCCTAACCGCCTCTGCCTGCCTGATCGCCCCTAACCACCTGCCTGCCTGCCTGATCGCCCCTAACTGCTCCCCTGCCTACCTGATCGCCCCTAACTGCTCCCCTGCCTGCCTGATTGCCCCTAACTGCCTCTGCCTGCCTGATTGCCCCTAACTGCTCTCCCCTGATGGCCTGATCACCCCTAACTGCTCTCCCCTGCTGGCCTGATCACCCCTAACTACCTCTGCCTCAGCCTCTGCCACTGTGGCTTTGTCTGGAAGGACGTCCGGAAGAAGTCCAGTCTATCCGGTCTAATTAGCATATTACCCTTTTAGTATAGATGGAAGTATAGAGGAGAGGGAAAGATTGAATATGGGCATGAGAAGTATTTCATAAAGAGTGATATTTTTGAGGTGGACACTGAAGCACAAATAAGGTTTTGTTCCACAGAGAGGTAGGAGAATGGAGCTCTAGGCAAAGGGTGCAACAAGAACAAAGGCAAAGTGGGATGCATGCCTCAACTATGACCCAAAAAACCCAAAAAAATTGAGTAGTGTGATAGTGTTAAGTGGTAGGGTATATAGGGTGGGGCAAAAGTAGCGTTACAGTTCATATGGAAAATAGTACAATACTAAATAACATAAGAATAAACTCTTTCCCATACTTACAACTGTAAACCTACTTTCCCCCACCCTGTATTTTGGGGTATAGCAGAAGATGAAGCTAGAAAGACAGGGGCCTCACTGTGAGAGCTCTCATGCAAGTTAAAGAATTTAGACTTCATTGCTTTTAAGCAAGGGATGACAAGATCAGGTTTATTTTAAATATATTTTTATTGATTTCAGAGAGGAAAGGAGAAGGAGAGAGAGATAAAAATATCAATAATGAGAGAATCATTGATCGGCTGCCTCCTGCACGCCCACACTGACGATGGAGCCCGCAACCTGGATATGTGCCCTGACCGGGAATCGAACTGTGATCTCCTAGTCCATAGCTCAACCACTGAGCCACGCCTTCTGGGTGATCAGGTTTATTTTAGAAATATAACTTTGGCAGTGTTGTGCAGAATGGTTGGGGGTGGAAATTAGAGTCAGCGGCACCCTTAAGAGAAGGTACTACTAAAATTGAGGAAGAATATTAAAAGCCTTAATTTTGGCATGGGAGCAGAGAGGAGGAACCTTATTGGAGAGACATTTTAGAGGCAGATGGAGGGCATGGTAAAGTCAGTAATGACTCATTTCTGGATTAGGTGACCAGGTAAGTGGTTCTCAAATTTTGCAGTGTAGTTGAATCACTTGAGAAGCTTTTAAATATTTTGCTGTTCTGTCATACTTCATGGCAATAAATCAGAAGTCAGGATGGTTAGGAACCAAGCATCAGTATTTTTTAAAGATTTCTCAGCTGATTCCAGCATATATCAAAGTATGGGAACCACTGGTCTAGGTAAACTGTTGTCATTAACTGAGGTGGGAATGGATTTAGAACATACTGTACTTATTGGGCCCTTAACTTTATGCTAGTCACTTTTACTTGCATCATCTGGTATCACTCTCATTTTACAGATGAGGAAACTGAAGTTCAAGGTATGAAAGTAGGATGTTGGAAATACATGGTGAAGGTCAAGAATGTGGTTGAGGCCAGATATGTCTAGATCAGGCGTCCTCAAACTACGGCCTGCGGGCCACATGCGGGTGTTTTTGCTGTTTTGTTTTTTTACTTCAAAATAAGATATGTGCAGTGTGCATAGGAATTTGTTCATAGTTTTTTTTAAACTATAGTCCGGCCCTCCAACGGTCTGAGGGACAGTGAACTGGCCCCCTGGTTAAAAAGTTTGAGGACCCCTGGTCTAGATGTTGGAATCACGAATATATCCTTTAGGCTGGGAGTCATAAGCTCAGGTAGCTACAAGCACCTTTCAGACAGTCTAAATAAGTGACACTGTTGGGTGAAATGATAGGGTGTCATATGGGCTCAGAATTGCCAGATATTGTTTTTAAGCCAAATATCCAGATTTGAATGGGAAATTTTTACATGTTTTAAATGAACTATTTCAAACGTTTTAACCAAGGCATATTTGGGGACCTTGAGTAACTAGTTTGTGATCTCTACCAGTTTGTGTTCTCTGCCTTAAGAGCGTTGTATGAGCTGCTTCAGATTTCTGTAGAAAAGTTTGACTAGCACAAGTTGATCAGAAGGGCCTGGCCATTTTTCTTCATCCATTCAACAAATATTTAATGATCGCTGACTACGTGCCTGACAAAAACTTTATAGCAATAACTTTGGAGATTTTTTTGACCTGACCTATAGTAAAGAAGGTGTGTGTGTGTGTGTGTGTGTGTGTGTGTGTACACGCTGTGCTATGATCCAGCATGTACACACACACACACACACACACACACACACGAAAAAAGTTGTACATAAACAGTATTGTTTTCTGGGACAAATGCCTTCAGAAAGCAAATGAAGGCATTTGTCCCAGAAAGCAATACTGTTTATGTACAACTTTATTCTATTTCTAGTTCATTATTACAAAATGCTAGTATTGATCCACTACATTAATCTCATAACCCACTAATGAGTCACCATTCAAAATGAAAAACTGTGTGAGAGGGAATGCTGGATTGGGGGGCCGGGGGAGGGGTAGGTGCTGTTTTCATCCTTATTTTACAAGTGGGAAAATGAAGGCATTTGTGGTTTGCAAGAATTACAAACTTGTTACTCACATAAGCATAGAGAATTTTCCCAAGGGAAAAACAACCATAGGCAACCAGAATGGGCCGTGGGATGTACATAAGGGGGAAGCAGTCCTGGTCTGGCTGAATGAAGTCTTTTGTAAGGAGGAGACATGCTTGGTATTGATTGACAACAGCTGTTCTTGTAAAAGATCTCATAACAGGATATTATACTGAGGTGGACCAGGAGAGGTGAGGTAGTGAAGGAGACACCTCGGGAATTAAACCCTGGTGTGGAAAGAAGAGACCTTGCAGGAACAGTGCTAAAATGTTCTAGACATTGAGGTTTAAAATGTGTTTTTAAAAGGAGGGAATTCAGAACATAAACAGCTGATGAGGATAAGATATTCTTTTTTTTTTAAGTATTTTATTGATTTTTTACAGAGAGGAAGAGAAGGGATAGAGAGTTAGAAATATCGATGAGAGAGAAACATTCAGCTGCCTCTTGCACACCCCCTACTGGGGAGTGCCCGCAACCAAGGTACATGCCCAGAACATAAACAGCTGATGAGGATAAGATATTCTTAACAATGGTTTTCTTGGGTAAAGGTTTCCAGAAATTATTACGATATAGTGATGATAATATTATCATGTATAACAAGAAAAGAAAGGACACCTTTTTTGAGCACAGACTTTGTTCCAGTTCTTATCCTATCTTTTAACTTGTTGGAAAAAGGTCAACATTTTGGCAAAAACAATACAGCAATGTTGGGTTGCAGCTTCTTGGGTGAAATCTGACACTGGCCCAATAGCTGAGGCAGGGAGAGACCAAAGAAAAAGGCAGGCATTGTTCCAGATTGGTAGGTGGCAGGTTAATAAGCAAGGGGATTTATATACGAGTCCAGGATTGGCTGGATGAAGTCTTTTGCAAGAAGGAGACATGCTCGATATTAATTGACAACAGCTTTGAATTTGGTACTTTCACATACTATCACAGATTCTGAGTTCAGAATACCTGCGAGATAATAGTTTTGGGTAATTATCCCAAAAGAAGGCTGTGCAGCAAGTGTTTGAACTTCTAGGGAGGGTTTTTATTGATTCACAAAGGTACCATGTCCTGGGGTTGAATAGCTCTAACTTTTAGAAATATCTTCCACTATCTTCCTTATGTTGAGTTGAATTCTGAACCCTGTGTCATTTACTTATTACTCTTACTTCTGTCCTTGGGCTACACAAACAAATTGTCATGAAAAGTTATAGAAGAAAAAAAAAGTTAGGGAAGCGATCATGAAAGTGCTCCTCCTAAGGCATTTTTCTTTTCAGGCTGAAATCCATGAACAGTTTTTCATGATAGCATATGGCTTCCCTCTTCTTCACCCTCCTGAGGATCAGATTGTCATTGTTCTTACTAAGAAGCTGTTGTGGAATATGTGGTTTCTTAAAACAGCACTTCCCATCCAACCTTTTCAATTCTGTGATTCAAATGGAATCTACCGTTTATTGCATCACACTTCACTGATCTTGGTTGTTGGGATTGGGCTGGGCATTGGACCTAAGCTGGGAGAAAAAGAGCCTCCCCTACCAGTTCATGCACTATGTTCTATCAGGAAGAAGAATAGAAGACGCAAGTACGCTGCACGAGGGTAGGGCCTGCCTCCCCACTGTTCATGCAGTATCTCTTGCACTTCATCCCTGTTGGGTGAGTGAATGAATGATTGGTGAAGCAACTGTGAGCCTGAGCTCTGGCACTGTTAGCAGCCTTGATTTTAGCTCCTACAGAGAAGCCACCCTAAGAGACTGAGAGGACGTGTTGAGAGGTGCAGAGATGAGAGGAGGAGGAAGCCCAGGCAGCGTTTGAGTCCCTGGTTCCTGTCGTCCCTGAACCTTGCTGCCATCTTACAGTAAAAGGACTCATCCTTTGCCTCAGCTAGTTCCCATTGGGTTTCTGTCACTTTTATTAAGTGCTGGGTAATAATACTGACATGGAGGCCAGAATTAAAAACATTGTCTTCTGTAATATACATTTGGGTGTGGCCATTTTGGAGCCCACTGGGATTGTATCTCCTTTGTTCTTAGAATGAAGCTTTGTATTTTCATAGGTACTTTTTGAGATGCTTTCCTGAAATTAAAGTTTAATATCGCTTAGTAGTTTGGAATCAAATGCATTGCTTCTGTTGCATAGCTTAGTCTTTGAATTTATAACTTTTGCACATTTTTCTGTTCACTGTATCAGAGAATCTGAAAAAAATTTTTCTGTTACAGGTACAGAGGGACCAGGTGTCAGCATCTCTGAAGAGAGACAAAGTTTAGCTGAAAACTCTGCAACAACTGTTGTTTACAATCCTTATGCTGCCCTCTCCATAGAGCAGCAGAGGCAGAAGCTGCCAGTATTCAAGGTGCATTGAATAAGCATGTTCAGTCTGTAGACCTGAAGCTGTCTGCAAGAACTTTATACTTGGCACTGAAGCGTATCGTGTCCTCTTACTCTTAATGATTCTTTAGAACACAAAGAATTCAGAGACACCCTTATCTGAAGGGATTACCTTTTCAAAATATGTGTGTTAGTTAACCTTATAAATCTGGAAAGTCCTTAAGATTTTTTTTCAGTTAGATCTTCCATATTAAAAACTGAAAGAAATGGAATGATGTTCTTTTTTCTCCTCTTTGCTTTTTAAAATTTTTTTATTTTTTTGGTACAGCAAAGGTGGAGGTTTATTGAAGAACAAGTACAGACTCCCACGTAGGGAGAGGGAAGAGTCCCACAGAACAGACTCCCAGGTGGGGAGGGGGAAGAGTCCCCTAACATTTTTTATTTTTATTTGTATTGATTTTAGAGAGGAAGAGATAGGGATAGAGAGAGAGAAACATCAATGATGAGAGAGAATCATTGACTGGCTGCCTCCTGCACGCCCCCTACTAGCCGGGGGGCTGGGGAGGATCGAGCCCACAACCCTGGCATGTGCCCTTCAGTCCGGAATGGAACCTGGGACCCTTCAGTCTGCAGACTGATGCTCTATCCACTGAGCCAAACCAGCTAGGGCTCTCCTCGTTGCTTTCAATTATGGACAAATTCAAACATACAGAAAATTAGAGGAAATAGCACAGTGAACTTCTATGCATCCAGCTTCAACAGATTACCAACACATAGTCAATTTTGGCTTTCTTTTTAAAGGCTATTTCTTTAAACACGATTAACTGGGAATATGAGGTGGTTTCTGTTGAAGAGGTTAACCCCCACTGAGACAGTGACAGAATTTAGGTGTGTTTATTGTGCACCATGTGCACATTCAGACAGTTGATTTCATTAGTATCTTGTCATCTCACAAGAGACCAAAGTGTAAATTAGAATTCAGAATATATTTGTTTATAGTGAGCCATAGTTCTTCAGTACAGATGGGCCCAGTCCATGGACACACTTTCTCCCTGTTGCCAAGTCCATGTGGGAAGCCATATTGTAGTTGGGAAGGAGCTCAGAGCCAAAGGCCATTTGAGGGATATTTTTTCCATTTATCCCCTGATGTAGGGTGATGAACTATACCTGCCTCACACAATGCCTCTGCAATGACCCAAGTTGTGTGGCCACCAGCACCCCTGACTCTCTCTCCTTCACCTGGACAGAGCTGGGGGAAAGCTGCCAAGTTCTTACACGTAGGGATTTCCGTTGTCTAGACTGCTAAATCATTCCTCTTTTATTTATTATAGAAATATTTTTTAATGTTTTTATTGATTTCAGAGATAGAAAGGGAGATGGAGAGAGGGCTAGAAACATCAATGATGACAGAGAATCATTGATTGGCTGCTCCTGCATGCCCCCTACTGAGGATGGAGCCTGAAACCCGGGCATGTGCCCTGACTGGGAATCCAACCATGAGCTTCTGGTTCATGGGTTGACGTTCAACTACTGAGCCACACCTGCCAGGCTAATTCCTCTTTTATTAATATGTTCTTTCTCCAATGGATGTAAAATGGCAGCCTTCTTAATTTAGCCAAGTGGCTATTTCATCAGAGTTTTACATGGCCCAAAGTATTTTTTTCTTTGTGATTCCTTTTATTATGAATGGGTTCACATATTTTTCATAACTTTACCAATCACTTGAACTCCCTTTTCTGTGAGCTATTAGTTTATGTCGTTTACCCATTTTGTATTGACTTAATCCTATTTTCTCATATGAATTATTATTGCATCAAAGAAATAAGCCTTTTGGCCCTGGCTGGGTAGCTCAGTTGGTTGTGACCCAAAACATTTTAGTCACATACTGACAGTCTCTGGGTTTCTTTCTCAGGTGATTAACCTCATCCAGTATGTGTGAATATAAAACAATTTGACCCTCAGGAGATGAGATTGTAGATTCACTGTTGCTTCCTCACCATTGAAGGACACAGTTTGAGCTATGAGGAAGTGTCTGGACTGCAGAGTTCAAACCCACACATCATTTGTGTGCTGTGTGATCTTGCTTCACTATCTGAGCTTCTGTTTTCTTATCTATAATATGGGACTAATGTGTGTGCATTATATATTTGGATAACTTTTTTTTTGTATTTTTTTTTTTTTTTTAGTATTTTATTGATTTTTACATAGAGGAAGGGAGAGGGATAGAGAGTTAGAAACATTGATGAGATGAGAGAGAAACATCAATCAGCTGCCTCCTGCACACCCCCTACTGGGGATGTGCCTGCAACCAAGGTACATGCCCTTGACTGGATTCGAACCTGGGACCCTTGAGTCCTCAGGCAGTCGCTCTATCCACTGAGCCAAATCAGTTAGGGCTATTTGGATACTTTTTATACTTAACTGGAATTGTATTAGCTTATACTGACACCAACAGTACCTAAGAGTTGGAAATACATTTTGATAGTTCTTTTAAAAATTTACTTTCCTGCAGTGAACATTTCATGTCATAATGTTTAAATGTCTTTGTTTAGATCTTTTGAGAAAATGTATGGCTCTTTACAATGTATGCTTCTATTTTTTCAGCTTAGAAATCATATATTATACTTGATAGAAAACTATCAAACAGTGGTGATTGTTGGAGAAACAGGATGTGGGAAAAGCACGCAGATCCCACAAGTGAGTATGTATTTAAATGTGTCTCTGCACTTCAATTTGATTGGAAGGGTTTTGTAACAAGAACTCTACTTAATCGTTTGCATTTTTACTATCTTCTCTCAGAGAAGAAGTATTCAACCCAACTGGACATATTTTTATTAAACTATTAAACTTACGATTTCTTTGATTAGTACTTAAGTAACAGTCTTTGATTTATTATAATTCCACTAGTGGCCCGGTGCACGAAATTTGTGCACGGGAGGGGGGGCGTCCCTGAGCCCAGCCTGCACCCTCTCCAATCGGGGACCCCTTGGGGGATGTCCGGCTGCCGGTTATTAATGTGTTCTTTTTATGGGGTTGGGCCTAAACTGGCAGTTGGACATCCCTCTTGCAATCTGGGACCAGGGGCTCCTAACTGCTCACCTGCCTGCCTGCTTGATCGCCTCTAACTGCCTCTGCCTGCCTGTCTGATTGCCCCTAACCCTTCTGTCTGCCTGCCTGATCGCCCCTAACTGCCCTCCCCTGCTGACCTGATCTCACCCCCAACTGTCCTCCTCTGCCGGCCTGGTTGCCCCCAACTGCCCTCCCCTGCCAGCCTGATCTTGCCCCCAACTGCCCTCCAGCCTGGTCGCCCCCAACTGCCGGCCTGGTTGCCCCCAACTGCCCTCCCCTGCCAGCCTGATCTTGCCCCCAACTGCCCTCCCATACCAGCCTGGTCGCCCCCAACTGCCCTCCCCTGCCGGCCTGATCTCGCCCCTAACTGCTCTCCCCTGCTGACCTGATCGCCCCTAACTGCCCTCCCTTGCTGGCCTGATCTCACTCCCAGCTGCCCTCCCCTGCTGGCTTGATCTCGCCCCCAAGTGCCCTCCCCTGCAGGCCTGATCTCGCCTCCAACTGCCCTCCCCTGCCAGCCTGATCGCCCCTAACTGCCTCTGCCTCGGCCCCAACCACCATGGCTTTGTCTGAAGGAAGTTGGACGTCCGGATGATGGCCGGTTGACCCGGTCTAATTAGCATATTACCCTTTTATTAGTATAGATAGATTATATAGGATAGGATTGCTTAAATGGGGAGGGGGAGCCTTTTTTTAAGCAGGAAGAGATGCTCTTGGCAGACAAAAATACATAATCCCTATATCTGGATTGATAGCCAGCCATATGCACTATACTGCCAAACCAGTCATTAAAAAATGGAACTGCTTTCTTACACCTTATACCAAACAGCTGTTGCCCTTAAAACTCCTCCTCAGCCCCCACCTTAGGTTCTGCCTTTGTAGTTCACCCAGATTAGGTTCTGATTGGTCGGTTTCTTTGCCAGTCAGTGTCAAAAGCTCCGCCTCCTAGGCAGCCATTGGCTCCTCGCAGTTCACCCATATTTGGTTCTGATTGGTTGGTTTCTATGCCAGTCAACGTCTCCAGACTTATCTCCAGGCCTGATCAGAGAGGCGGAGCTGATCAGTAGCCGCCCCAGGCTGCTGGTGAGTGGGCTGAACTGCTGACCTCTTGGAGAGAGAGAGAGAGGCGCGGCTGCTGGTGAGGCTTGGAGAGAGAGAAAGGCAAGGGCTGATCCGCAGCTGCCACAGAGGCTGTGGATCAGACCCTGCTTCTCTCTCTGGGCCTCGCCAGCAGCCATGGCAGCTGCTGATCAGCCCTGCTTCTCTCTCTGAGAGGTCAGCAGTTCAGCCCACTCGCCAGTCCCCGCCCACCCGAGCCTGCTGCATGCGCAGCCTGGTGTTCGGTCGTCCCTTTGGTCGTTTTGGACGTTACGGACCCTGGCTCTTTATATATATAGATAATAATAATTGAATAGCCATATTCTGAAAGTAACAATGGGGACTGAGTTACAGAGGTGTAATGCATAGTTTTTATCCTCAAATAATTGTAGTTGAGAGGCGGGGTAAAATGAATGTTGCTATAGTTGTAAATAAAAATTGATTGTTATAGAATTACAGAGGAACACATGTGAAGAGGTAGTCATGTTAAGTTACTGAGAGATTATCAATTAGAGAAGAATAATAATTAGTAGTAATAAAAGCTAGTGAGAAAGAAGTGTTATAATAAATGTTACATAAAATAATCACTTTAAACAATACTTAATATCTATTTTGGATTTTTAAAATGCATATGATCAAATTTATAACAAATAAATATATATAACTAATAAGTAAATAAGTCAGATAAATACATATAGTCAAATGTTATGTATACTAATATAATTTAATGTTATATATACATCTATATAAAACCTAATTATTTTATTTTAACTAAAACATTTATATGGTTGATATTTACATTGAGCTATCTCTGTGTGTACTTTAAAAATCTTTGTTTGCAGATTTAACTCTGTTCCTTTTTTCCCCCTCCCCCTCTTATCACTGTTCTGAGTGACTCATGGATAGATTTTATTCCTTGAAGCAGCCGTAGTACATGAAAATTTTTAAGACTGGGGAGTCAGAATGTTGAATTCTGCCTTGGTTTTTCTGATTATCAGCTCTGATGTGAACGTAAACAAGTTACCTAACATTTCCAAGCCTCAGAACCATCATTTGCAAAATAATTTCCAAAATATCTGTTGGAACAAGAACCACCTGTCATTTCTTTTCTCAGTGATTTTAACACAATACAGTGTGACCTCAGGGGAGACCGTTTCTGGAGAGGTGGTGTCAGATGTGTAATTAGATGTGATTTTATTTGTAGTACCTTGCAGAAGCTGGCTGGACAGCTGAAGGAAGAGTTGTAGGAGTGACCCAGCCTCGAAGAGTGGCTGCTGTTACGGTGAGTTTCTGTTTTTTCTTTTCTTTTTGTATTGCAGACTCTATCTGTATCTTCTATTTCAGTGACTTATTTTTGTCTTGTTTCCTAAAAGCTCCAAATGAATATGACATTACTCCTTAAGAATTTAATTCTTCAGTTTAAAAAGAACTATGACCTGATTATTTTTATAAAATTGGCACCTGTAGTACATTATGAATTTTTTAAAAATATATATTTTATTGATTTTTAGAGAGAGAGAGAGAAAAACATCGATGTGAGAGAGAAGCATCCATCTACTTCCTCCTCATGTTCCCCAACCAACTGAGCCACACCGGCCAGGGCACATTATGAATTTTTAAAGTAGTAACAAAGTACAGAGGAAGTTAAACAACAAAAACAAAAAACAAAAAAATAAAGAGAAAACCCCAAATCTCACCATCCAGCAAAATAATTGTAAACATTTGTGAACAATATTCCAAGCTTCTCTTTGATGTACACTAAAGTTGAATGTTTGTCTGGATGGATAGAAATAATTTTTTAAAAATGGGATCATAGCCATATATTTGCTTCTGTTGAATTTAACAGAAGAGGAAATGGAAGTGAAATATACTGAACTTTGGGTCAATATTTGTTCACCACAAGATAATTTATTAAATCTTGAAAATAAATAAAAAAGATTAGAAAAAAGCTTTAGGATGCTACTTATTTTGAAACTATGTAATAGGTAGTTTCCTGTTCAAAGAGTAAATTAGCACATTTATTCTTTCCATCTTTTCCTCCTCCATTTGTTATAGATGTAGTTCTATAATTTTTATTTTAATATTTATAAATATACTTTTCTATAATCATAATAACTATCACAGATGTTTAATTCTAGTAAGTTTTAATGTTCTTCACTAAATACTTCCTTGTTTTGCCAATCTTGACTTGCTCATGTTGCTTTATTTCTTTATTGGCTAAATTTTATATGCCTGAGAATGTTTAATTGTGTTTTTTGTTAATATAAAATTCTTGATTCCACTGTCTTTCCCTGGAAACTGCAGACATCGCTGTCTTGCCTTTGACATGGAGGATCACTATGCAGAAGTCTAAGGTCCATTGGGGGGTTTTCCCCCCTACTTCCTGGCTTACTTTTTCTGCTTGAATACTTTAAAGATTGTTTTGCACCAGGATGTCCTGATGCTGATTGCTGTCTCATTTTTTCTTAAATATGGAGGAACTTTTAATCTTCAGGTTCACATCTCTGATTTTTTTTCATTATATCTTGAAAAATTTTTCTGTTCCATTTATTTTATTCTCTTTCTAAGAGTATCAATTAAGTGTATATTAGATCTCCTTTGTCTATTTTTAGTATTTACCACCATCTCTGGAATCATGTACTCTTCCACTTTGTTTTGTGAAATTTCTTTAAGTCTGTCCACAATTTTCATGATTGTTTTTAGTCAGATTTATTCTGTTTTGATTCCTTTATATTTCTATGTAGGTCTCATAATTATTTGTTTGAATATTTTTTTCTTAATAGATAGAGAAGTGAATATTTAGAATGGGAGGAGATATTATAATACATTATAATTTTAAAAAGCAGATAATGCCACAAAATTTTTTAAAAATTGAGAAAAATAACATAGTGTTTTTATTAATTAACTGCCTGACACATTTCTGTAAATTTTTTTTTCATGTAATTTTTGACTGCTTTTTCATTGATTACCTCTTTATATGACAACTAGAGGCCCGGTGCATGAAATTTGTGCACTTGAGGGGAGGGCCCAGCCTGTGCCCTCTCGCAGTTCGGGAGCTCTCAGGGGATGTCCAATTGGGGGATGTCCGACTGCCTTGGAGGCGGGAGAGGCTCCCGCCACCACCGCTGCACTCACCAGCCATGAATCTGGCTTCTGGCTGAGTGGAGCTTCCCCTGTGGAAGCACACTGACTACCAGTGGGCACTTCCTGCATTGAGTGTCTGCCCCCTGGTGGTCAGTGTGTGTCATAGCGACCAGTCATTCCACTGGTTGATTTGCATATTAGCCTTTTATTATATAGGATGATTTTCTATTATCCTACAGAGAGAGTAGAGCAGTATTTTAGTGCTATTCCAACTGGTTGATTCAGATTTGCTTTTTATTATTGACACTGTGTTCCTTTAATTTTGTAACTGGCTATTTTTATAGCATTGTATAAATTTTAGGGATTGTTCTCAAATTTGGGGAAAGCCTTCCCACTGTCTTTCATGTCTTGACTGGCTTCTGGCCTGTATGTTTGAGACCTTGTTTCTCCTTGACTCTGTTTTGACTTTGCATCTGTTCCTTACACTGTTTTTAGCTTAAGCTTATGATTTCTTTGAAACTGGATTTCTTTGGCTGAAATGTCCTTCTGTTTGTTCAGGTAATACTTTTAAAGTTTCTTTTAAACTGCTTTTTTGCTTGTGTTCCTTTCTTTCCTTTTTCTTCATTGGCTTTAAGGAAATGGGCTTGTGTTAGTATTTTTAAAATTTATTTTAAATTAGGCAGAGTCTTTTTTCAAATGTTTTTATTGATTTCAGAGAGAGGGAGAGAAACATTGATTGGCTGCCTTTTGCAGGCCCATACTAGGGTTGAGCCCACAACACCGGGCATGTGCCCTGACCAGGAATTGAACCAGCAACCTCCCAGTGCCTGGCGACGCTCAACCGACTGAGTCACACCAGCTAGCTTGTGCTAGTGCTTTTAATGACTGCAGAATTGTGAGGTTGTACTGGATAATGAACAGCCTCTCACCAAATCTCTTATCCTTCTTTGCTGGGGGATTGGATGGGGATCTTGTGGTACACTCCTTAATGATTTAAAAGGTCTGTAATGGCTCAAGATAAAATTCTCTGGGCTCTCTGATTTGGGATATGCTGCTTGCTCCTGATTGCTGCCTTTCCTCCTTAATTCCTCTCCCTTGTGATTCTTTGCCTTCAGTGTGGGTCTCCCACTGAGACATTTTGTGTGTCTTCAGGGCCTGGGCACACTGCGCTTCTGTCTTCCTAATACAAGAATTGTCAACCCTGCCTTCTCTGGTTGTGAGGAGGCTGGGGCTTCTCTTCTAGGTCCAGACCTCACAGTATTTGGCAGTGTCCTTCCTAAGTAATTGTTTGGGCTCTTGATTGTTTCCTTCTTTCATTGAAGATGGAGTTTTTGGTTGATAATATGTTTTATTACTTTTGTTGTTATAAATTAGCTCTGAGAAAGGGCCATCTTTACCTGGACAGGAAATTCTGTTTCCTTGAGTTATGTTTGCTGTGTACTGAGTTTTAATTACTGTGTAATACTTTTCTCCAAAGTTTATTTTCTTATTGTCTTCAGGTTAGAAATTATTGATAAACATTTCCCAAGTCTTACGTGTGTGTAAAAATAGAGATAACAGTTTGGAAACCACTTAACCTTTTACATTACAAGAGATGACTCAGTTTCTTAAATTTTTCCTATTTATGGTTTGGGATCCCAGCTCTTAATCAGTTTGGATTTTAGTTCCAAATTTGTAGCCATGGATAATTTCCATGAAACCACATGCTTTCTATGTAAAGAACCCAAAGTGTATAAATTAACCGTGTAATATTAATAGAGCTGTCAGGTTTGAAATGCTACATCTCAAGAAGTACTTTGTGTGCAGACTGAAATCTGAAAACAATCTCAGAGCCTAGAACAGATTGCATAAGCAGTTGCATGATCTCTGTGAGAGGCAGTTACTATTGAGTATGTTTATTGCGCTCAGATGGTCTGGGTCTGGCTTCAAGGCAGGGCCCTGCCTTGAGCTGTGATTCTGGACAAGCTCTAAGCCTACCTTATTTCATTTTCTCTCTTTAGGGTATCTAACCCACCTCATGGGCTGTGTGTATCTTTAATGACACACAATTTGTGAAAGTTTGGAGCACAGTACTGGCAGGTCGTAGGTGCTCAGTGATTTTTTTTTTTACATCCCTTTCCCTCTATTTATTTGTTTTTGTCAAAAAATAATATTTATCCTGTCCAATTGATGAGCTTAATAGAGGTAAATAATCTATTAAAAAGCCAGTAGATTATGACCTTTCGAATATTAAGTGGTGTGGTCATAAATAAAATTTAAAAAAGAGTTTGAGGCCCAGGCTGGGTAGATCAGTGGGTTAGAGCGTTGTCCTGCTACACCAAGGTTGTGGGTTTGATCTCCGGTCAGGACACATACCGGAATCAACCAATGAATACATAAATAAGTGGAACAACAAATCGATGCTTCTCTCTCTCTCTCTCTCTCATTCTCTCTCTCCTTCCCTCCCTCCCTCTGTCTCTCTAAAATTAATAACAAAAAAGAGTTTGATAACAAAATACATATTTTTTATAGCAAATGTATATAAACAGTGAAATAATATGACTAAATAGTTTTGGCTTCTTCCTTGTATATTACATTTTTTGGAGAGGGTTGGTTCATTTATGCTTATTCTTATAAGCCTATTTTCCCCATCAACTCCTAGTATGTCTATGTACACATTCTCCATTTGTGCCATTTTCTGAGATTTGTTGTATAATGATCCATAGGGTTGAAATTGAAACAATAACAAAACCGCCCTGGTGAAATGCTGGTTATCGGGAAATATAACCTGCGGAGGTAGAGCCATTTAGGATGAATTTCTAGTTTCATAAGATGTTTTGAAAGACTGTGAGGTGTAGACCAGCTGATGGATGATTGATTTTGTTTTGGCCTACCGGATCTGTAATTTCAAGTCGTTAGGCAGAGCCACTCCTGATCCTCATCTGCTCTTGAATTTCTTAAACACTGATGGCCAGATAACTTCTGGTGTGCTTGGCTTGGGGAGCTACGTGCTGGGACACTGGGCTCCTGAGCTTGAGGGTGCTGTGGCCCAATGGCCATAGCAGTAAACTCTGCTTCAGGACACCTGTGCCCGCCCACATTCCAAGCCCAAGACTCAGGGACTGCATGGGCAAGTGGCTTCACATTGGGTAGATGTGCCAGGTCCCCAGGGAATCTCTGTAATATTGCTTCCCTTTGTTTTTTTTTTTCAATTAGGTAATTTATATAACAAATGTTAAACTCTTTATTTTCTTTTAAACTAAATTTCAAACATTATTGCTCTTTCACTTTTATATGTACTCATTATTTCAGATATTTTCTATTAATAAGATAATAACTTGACTGTCCTTGGAGAGGTAGGAGATTTTGCTGTCGGATTCTTTATTTCAGTTTCTTACACTCACCTTTTGTCATATATGGGTGGGTAAAAAAATCAACCAATAATTTATGGTCTTCATAATATATTATGTACTTTGTTTTCTAGTTTTACTTTATTATGTTAACTTGGATTCTTGTTTAATCTTCTCATCAGCTTATCTGCCCTTTTTTACTTTTTAATCTTCATTCTTGTCTTTATTTCCTCTTTTAATGGTTTTGGTAGCTGGGACACTGTTACACATTGTTGTAGATTATCTTGCTTTGGAAACATTATTCTTTTGTTCGAAAGGGAAAATGAATTTGGCCCAGTATTGAATTTGATCATTCCTGTTCCCCTACCTTCATGGTCCAGTGGAATGTGCTTTATTTTAAGGCATGAAGACATGAACATTTGTGCCTGGTTGGTATATGAAAGAATAGAGAAGGCTTTAGGAACAGAGTGATCTTGTCATTTCTTCTGCTTCCCTTTTTGATTTGGCCACTGGAAATTTCGAGCTGAATTTGTAGCTCAACTTAAATAACTGGCATATCTATGTTTGTAAATTTTGCTCATTGTCCTTGATCTTTTGAATTTCACCTGTCATTTCTTTGATCCTGATCTGTGACATCTTTATGGGATTCTGTTTTTATTGCGTATGTTCTTAAAATTTGCCTCAAGTTGATTATAGAGTGAGGTGAGATATAAAAAGTTAATAAATCACAAAGGTTATCACACTTGTTCTCTAATAACCTGCCCTTTTACATTTTCCCCTGTGTTCACATACTATTTAAAAATAAGTGACCTTTATATTTTCCTTAGTATGTGCTCTGTGCAGTAATTTCTATGTCTCTATTTTCAGCATGATCTTTCTTCCCAAAGGTTGCAGGGAGAGTAGCTGATGAGAGGGGTGCAGTGCTGGGCCATGAGGTGGGCTACTGCATCCGCTTTGATGACTGCACTGACCCGCTGGCTACAAGAATTAAGGTGAGCTGCTCAAGCCGCTTTTCCTAGTGGGAATAAGGAAGATGATTATTTGGGGGGAATTAAAAACATGCTGCATTACTGCTGATGGGACACCGATACCCTGGCCCTCAGGGAATTTAGTCTGCTGGGAGGTACAGAGCCTTGACTCTTAGCCTTAAAAGGACCTTGAAAGGAAGATGAAGCCCTTGGTTCTACAAAAGAAGAGGTTGAGGACCTGGGAGGTTGAGTAACTTGCCTAATGTCATGTGCCTGTCAGCGGTAGAACCAGGACTCAAAGCTGTCCTTTCCCATGTGTTTTTACTATTTTCCAACAATCCACATAGCTGTCTAAATACAGAAACTTGCTTATAAAAAGGCCTGAAAACAGGGACAAGGTAGTATAAATTGATAAAGTATAGAATTTAGTTTTACTAGTTAGGCCTTTCTAATTCTTACATGAAAATGGATTTTATGTGTTTTTGTTTTTGGTTTTTTTTTTACCTACATGCTAATATTAAAATAATCAGTATCAATAGTAATTAATATACAGTCAACTCAACAGAGTATCTACTGTGTTGGAATCAAAGTCTAATCACATAGTACTCTAAAAGCATGAATGAGAATGCTCGGATGAAATAAAAATTGGTTATTAGAATCTCAGTTAACCTCTCAGTTTGCAACAGAGGCAAATTGGAAATAATGAGATGAGTTAAATGAACAATGTAATTTGTAAAAAATAGATACCTTGTTTTCCAAATTTCTGTATTTTGTTACCTTTACATATATTTTACTAGGTAAAGGGAATATTGTTCTGTACCATTAAATATATTTAAATTAGCTAATTTTTAGATAAATTTCAGTGGATTATGTAACCGAATGGTCATAATTTCAAGGCACTCATTTCTTAACTGGTGGCCTGTTATTGGTGGCAGGTTCTCAGTTTCACTCCAGTGTGTCTATGTGGCAGCTGTACCAGCTCTAAGAAAAAAATTATGGGAATGTATCCTGCTTTTATAAACAAAAAGCAAAAACACTAAGATACAGCATGTGAGGGAGATAGTTAGCCTTGTTAAAGTACTGAACTGTTTGGGTGAGAGTCACAATATCTCATTCTTGCTGCATATTTCTAAAGCATTTTGTAAACATTCATTAATCCTAAGTGATAATATCTGACATTCCTGAACACTGTGTCCTGGGCTCTGTGCTAAACACTTTATGTGTGCTATCTCAATTCTCACAGTAATCCTCTGAGGTAGATACTTCCATTATTTCCATTTTACAAAGGGGGGGTAACTTGCCCAAGGTTCACCCAGCTAGTAAGATAGAGCCAAGATCTGAACTCCCAGCAGTCTGACACAGCCCATGTTCTTAACTACAGTCCCTTTTACCTCCCTCAAATAATACCAGTTGAAGCTGAGGTTAATCACCTCAAGAGCTGCAAGTCCATAGTTTTTGGGACATTTTAACAAGTTATGTCATACTCATGGCATTCCCTTGGGCAGACATAGGTTTGTCTTTACTGCCTGCTCAGCAGTACCAGTGGTGTGCCGGCCCAGAGGAAGTGAGGCTCAGCCGATGTATAGATAGTAAATGCAGGAGAAATTCAGCTAAAAGAATTGCAGACCCCAGGTTTGAAGTCTTGTTTGTGAGCAGTTCCATTGCTTGATAACTAAAATGTTGGGGCATTTCTTCATTGTCCTTTATGGGAATTGTCTTGTACACTTGCTGGTAAAGAGGTTGTTTAGTTGCACTTGAACTTTTTAGAAAAAAAATCATTAATGTACAGTATAAAAGAATTATTTCTAAAACTTTTGTGTTTTTGTTTTTTAGTTTCTGACGGATGGAATGTTGGTCAGGGAAATGATGGTTGATCCTTTGTTAACAAAATATAGGTAAATGTCTTTTTCTTATGATAACTTTCCTAAAGTTTCAAAAGTTCAGTATATAATTAGATTGAAAAGGCAGTTGTGTTAGTGGCTCAGGTTCACATCCGTGTTCAGCTGCCCTAAAGCTTTTGTTCTTACCTTGGCTGTTTAGCCCCTTGATGTTTTTCTCAGACTTTACAGACAGAAAAGGGCAAATTAAAATCCCTGATGTTATTTGAACACTCTGTGGACTTGTCCTTTGTATCTTGCCTCTGTTACGTGCCAGGATTAATAGTGTCTTCAGAGTCGCAGCACAGAACTGGGCAGCATTTTATTGAATGTAATGCTCAGAGTCCAAATAATTATACTTTCTCCCCACTTGTGTGTCTTTATCACTCAAGGCATTAAAATTGTCCATCCAGGCTCTGGCATTCTGGGAAAGGATGTCACATTTGACTCCCTGGTACACATGCAACACAGCTGTGATCATGTGGCCCTTTGTGTTATTATCTGCAGCTTAACAATCTTTAAGTGGTTGGCCTTGTTCCAATTTGTATGTGCTCTGTGGGATTATATGTTATAATTTAAAATCAGGTATTAGATCTTCTTGGAATCCAATGTGGGTGGTAAAACTCTTTAAATAGAGCAATAGATACACCATTTTCTTCACAGCATACGTTGCAGTCACCATTTTTATTAGCTTAAGAGCTTCCTCCTTGTCAGAGAGGAGTTATTTGCTTTATTTTGCTACAAGGTGATTGCATGGGGGCTAAATACCTAGATGTCCCTTCGATGATCTGGATGGGGTTATGGGGAAGGAGCAGGGGTTGTCTGGATGCTCATAGAGATCTTCCTTCTGATTCTCAGTGCCATCATGCTAGATGAAGCCCATGAGAGGACCTTGTACACAGACATTGCCATTGGCTTGCTGAAAAAGGTATGATTTCGCTGCCAGACTTCTGTTTTTCTGTTTTTGTTTTGTTTTGTTACCTGATTAGGAAAATAATTGTAGTGTAGAAATTTGGAAAATCCAACAAAATATGAAGGAAAAAACTTTAAATCATCATCCATAACCCTTATCATATCCATTCAGAGAAAGTCACTGGTGGAATGTTGGTATGTTTTCTTTTCTTTTCTGTGTTCGTTTGTGTGTGTACATGAATCTGTTTTGGCATAATAGAGATTAGATTTTATGTGCTAATTTGTGTCTTGCATATTTCTCTTAACATTATATCAAGGTCATTTTTCTGTGTCATTAAGTATTCTTTGAAGTTGTTATTTTTAATGGCTATATAACTGTATCTCTACCATTTAATTTTTCCCTTACTGCGAGGCATTTATGTTTCCAGATTTGAAGTATCTATACTAATAAAAGGGTCATATACTAATTAGATCGGGTTGACGGGACATCTTCTGGATGTCCACCTTCCTTCTGGACAAAGCCACGGTGCTGGGGGCCGAGGCAGAGGTGGTTAGGGGGCGATCAGGCCATCAGGGGAGCAAGCAGTTAGGGGGCGGCTAGGCTGGCAGGTGAGCAGTTAGGGGGGGACCAGGCGGCAGGGGGCAGTTAGGGGGAATCAGGCTGGCAGGGGGGCAGTTAGGGGGCGGCCAGGCTGGCAGGGGAGCAGTTAGGGGGGGCCAGGCTGGCAGGGGGGCAGTTAGGCGGTGATCAGGCTGGCAGGGGGGAAGTTGGGGGGCGACCAGGCCAGCAGGGGGGCAGTTAGGGGGTGACCAGGTTGGCAGGGGGACAGTTAGGGGGTGACCAGGTCGGCAGGGAGGCAGTTAGGGGCAAGCAGGCAGGCAGGCAAGTGGTTAGGAGCCAGCGGGTCCCGGATTGTGAGAGGGATGTCTGGCAGTTGGACATCCCCCGAGAGGTCCTGGATTGGAGAGGGTGCTGGCCTGGCTGAGGGAACCCCCACCCCCGTGCACAAATTTTGTGCACCGGGCCTCTGGTTTTAAATAATGTCACAGTGAGCACCCTTATAATTAAATCTGTTGCATTCCTGCTTTTTTTAATTTATCTTTTTAAAAATTTATTATTATACAAAGTTTTAAACATACCTTGGAGTAAAGAGAGGGTTTAATGACTCCTGTGTACCCATCATCTGGCTTCAGTAATTATAACTCATGGTCATTATTGTTTCTACCTTACCTCCATCCTCTCCCCCATTCCTGATTTTTATTTAAAATTTTCTGATTGTTTTCTTTGGATAAATTTCCATCTCAGGAGTCTAGAAAGTGGTGTTAGAGCAGAGTATTGACCTGGTTTAAACTGCCGGGTTCAAGTTGAGTTTACTCATATCTACAATGGGGATAATAGAAGTGTCTGTATGTGCACAGTACACTCTCATATATGGTAGCCACTAATCACCTTAGATTTAAATTGGCTAAAATAGAGTAAAATAAAAAATTCAGTACCTCAGTCATACTGGCTATATTTTAAGGGCTCTTTAGCCACATGTGCTGAGTGGGTACAGCATGGGATAGAACCTCTCCATACTGAATAGAGTTCTCTAGCTCAGAGCTGCTCTTTATCATAATTTGTTATGAGGCTTAAGTAGACAGTGTAAAATTCTTAGGATGGCATCTGGCCTAGGGTCACAAATAGACTGTAAGACTCCTTTGTGCAAATTAGGAAAAGATGCCCTCCCTGGGAGGATGTCCCCAGCCAAGTGAGGGGAGGGTGCATTGGATTTCAGATGCCCCGGCCCACTTAGGCAGGCATCTTTGTACAGTGCGTACGTTACACAGCTGTACTCTGGGACCCTGGAATAGTACAGAACTCAGTGTTTGTTAGCTGCTATTGTTATTTTGATTATTATTTTATTCCTTGGTCAAAGATTTAGACTTTGATATTTATGAGGGCTTATCCTATATTACCTTCTTAGGAACAATATAATAAGAGGGCTATTGCACTGAATCTTTGCCAACACTAAATATTAACATTAAAAATACATCCTTGCCAGTTTAATAGGTGACAAAAAGAATCTTATTATATGTATTTGCTATAGTTTATATGATAATTTCTCCTATGCCTGTTGGTCATCTTTTTCTTCTGATAACTGTTAATATCTTTTGCCCATATTTCTATCTTGGTGTTATCGTTTATTGTTTGTTTGCTTTTAAAGTACTTTTTGATACTTTAGCTATATACAGGGTGGGGTTTTGTCCCAACCTGTATACACAGATTCTGACTATCCAGAGACCCAGGTGCCAGGAAAAATGGTTTTACTTTCAGTAAATTCAAATTCAAGTCTTAAAGCTTCTTTTTACTTTCTAGTAAATTGTTTTAGCTCTTTATTTTGGAAAATTTTATACAATTGGAAAGAATAGAATAATAAACCCTATTTTAACCTATGATTTTAATAATTATCAACTTGTGGTCAGTCTTGTTTCATCTGTAAGCTCCCCCCCAACCCCAAAAAATACACATACTAAATTATGAATTTCAGATATCAAATTTCATACATAAATTTTACAGTTGTTTTATGATACCTTCGTTTTTAGATTCAGAAAAAGCGAGGGGATCTTCGATTGATTGTGGCTTCAGCCACTCTGGATGCAGAGGTAAGAACATTTCCCCTCTCTCCGTGTCCCCCGTAAACACTGGAATCATTAGCCATGACTGTGGGAAGTTATCTCTAGCAAGAGCTTATCTTTGGCAGAATGGCCTACCTCCCTTATGGGGCCATCTGATGACCTAGATTCCAGAGGATCAGAGGATACTCCTTTTTAGCCTGTAGGTGGAAATCAACCTGTAATTAATTGAGTTCATAATACCTACTTGTCTTGTTTCTCTACATACTGTTTCTCCTCTTACAGGCAGCTTCTTTTTATTACTTTTGTTAGTATGAGGTTATATTTCTTGCATTTACTTATGGCTAGCATTTATATTTAGAATTTTTGTACAATTGAAGTTTTTACTGTACATATAATGTCCGTGTTATAATTTTTTATGGCTAAATATATATTATTATTCTCTCTTAACTAATATTTAAGTTCAAACAGCAACTCAACTCAACAAATAATTTTGACCACTTGTCATATATATAAAATAAATAGGTGTTCACAGTTCAGTATGTTCAAGGTGCTGAGACAGCCAAGGAGAGAGTTCCTAACTCCAGCTGGCTCGAAGGTGTCCAGAAGCTTTCACAGAGGAGGGACGTCCAGTTGGGTTTGACAGATGCACAGAAGTTTGTCAGATGGACAGGGGTGGGGAAGGGCATCCTGAGCATGCACAGAGCACAAGGGTGTGAAACCATGTGTGCATGGGGCTGGGAGTCAAGTGTAAGGTGGGAGTCTTACCTGTACGACCCAATACGGGGTGATCTGCCTCTGACTTCCACATTCTCCAGTGTTTCCTACACTCCAACCCCACTGGTCCCCTTGCTGATCCTCCAAAAACCCCTCTTTCTACACCATTCTTCCCTCAGACGTTCTCATGGCTCCACCCTCATTTCATTCCAGTCTTGACCAGGTATTATACTCTCAGAGAGGCCTTTCTTGGCCACTCTGTCTAAAGTAGTGCCCCTGTTGATATCCAGCTTCTTATTCTGCTTGTTTTTTTCTGTTTAGCACTAACATTAGGTGTATATCAAGTGTTTGTTTATTGTGTGTCTCCCATCATGAAACGTATACTCCCCGAAGACTGGGGCTTTGAATATCTTCAACAGTGGCTGGCATAATGTAGGTGCTGTGGGTGGAATGAATTTTGATTGAATAGGAGGCAATGGGAGATTAAAATGGAAAGGTTGGTAGGGGTCAGATGATGGAAGGCCTTACAAGCCAACGAGAGGAGGAAGAACTCCATCCAGTGCCTGGTCGGGAGCCTTGGGAGGGTGTGAGGTATGTGACTTGATCATATTGACTTGATTCTAGGAAGAGCATTTTGGTGCTGTGTAGAAGAGACAAGAGAGATGTGGAAATAGCAGTTAAGAGGCCAGTTCAAAAGGGCCTGGCCTCGCTGTGGCTTTAGGATCCAAACAACTTGTAGGGAGAAAAAACCCAGCATGGCTAAGAGCGGTGTCTGCATGTGCACCCAGACTGCTAGCAGATCTTCTCACTAGGCCGTAGGAGGCTGGTGTCTTAAGTCTGCCTATGATAACTTCTGGGGCAAAGCTCCTTGGTTGCCCTCTTTAATTCTCATGTCCTTCACCCACAATACCTGCTAGAAGGCTATTTTGAAGACCATACCTGACCTCTCCTGTTACCTCCTCCGTGGCTAAGTTGCACAGAACATCTCTATTTTACATCTTATCTTTGTTATCTCCTGCTGTAAAAGGTATTCCCAACAGTTTTAATTATGTTTGAAAACTATAATGTCCGAGTCTTTTCTCTTTTTTTTTTTTTTTTAAGGTTTTTTTTTTTTTTAATTTCTTTATTGATTAAGGTATCACATATTTGTCCTCGTCCCCCCATTTCCATCCCACCCCCCTCCCCACACCTGTCCTCACCCCCCTGTTGTCCTTAACTGCTGGTTGGGCTCATATGTCTGCACACAAGTCCTTTGGTTGATCTCTCCCTTTAGCCCCACCCTTCCCTACCCTCCCCCCGAGGCCCGACATTCTGATCCATGCCTCCTTGTTTCTGGGTCTGTTCTTGTTCATCAGTCTATGTTGTTCATTATTTTCCCTAGATGAGTGAGATCATATGCTATTAGAAATACACTTATAAGAACCGAAAATGAGACAAGCAATAATGGTTATGGTGACAGGCAAATGAATCGGTCTGTAGTGAGTTTCTTTCTGGGCCAACAGTTCTTTTGAGACCCAATTTCAATGTCCAACAGTTCCTTATGTGTACATGTCAGCACTGACATTTCAGTTCTGGATGGTGGATAACTGGTGGTAATGCAGGTCCGACTCTGTCTGGTTTGGTCCTGGGCAATCTGCAGTGATGCACAGCTGCTAACTGCTAGTATGGGAAGGCCACATCAGCGTCTTCTGTCTCTGGACTGCTTCTCTTCTGTCTTCATGGCTGGAGTAGTCCTGTCAATTCTTCTCTTGCTAGAATCCACATGGTCTCGGAGTTGTTTTCTGAAAATATACAAACATATTCTCGACCAAAAGTTAATAAAGGAATATTTTCTATAAATTTGACTGGGGATCCCTTTTCAATTTTTGCCCAAATGATTTTCCTCTGGCTTGTTTTATGTTTTTTTTAAGTTTTAATTCGTTACTTTATTTTGAAGAAAAAGTTATTGTATACTTTGGGAAGCTTATGGTGAACATGCTCCATCTCAAGATACTTGTGAACGCTGGTTTAAACACTTTAAAAGTGATGATTTCGTTGTGAAAGACAAACAACGTCCAGGTCAACCGAAAAAGTTTGAAGACCAACAATTACAAGCATTATTAGATGAAGATGCATGTCAAACTCAAAAACAACTTGCAGAAAGATTAAACGTTGCTCAGCAAACAATTTCCGATCATTTACAAGCAATGGGAAAGATTTTAAAGGAAGGAAAATGGGTGCCACATCAGCTGAACTAAAGACAAATGGAAAACCGAAAAGTCAGTAAAATGTTTCTTCAACGGCAAGAAAGAAAGTCTTTTTGCATCGAATTGTGACTGGCAATGAAAAGTGGGTTTGAGAATCTCAAATGCACAAAATCATGGCTTGATCCAGATCAACCATCAACATCGACTGCAAGGCCAAATCGCTTTGGAAAGAAGACAATGCTCTGCGTTTGGTGGGATCAGGAAGGTGTGGTGTATTATGAGCTTCTAAAACCAGGTAAAATTGTTAATACTGATCGCTACCGACAACAAATAATCAATTTGAACCACACTCTGATCATGAAACGACCAGAAAGTTTCAGAAGACATGGAAAAGTGATTTTGCTTCATGATAACGCACCATCACACACTTCAAAACCAGTTAAAGACACGTTAAAAGATCCTGCCTGGGAAGTATTAACCCACCCACTGTATTCATCACCTTGCTCCTTCAGATTAACACTTGTTATGATAGATGGTATACGCACTTTCTAAGCAGCACTGTCCGAGTCTTTTCTTAGAAAGACTGTTAAATAATACTTATTGCTCATAATTGCCTTTCATAGTCTTTTGATGTGACATAGAAATTTAAAAAAAATAGCTTCTTTCAGTTCTGCCTATAGTAATTGATATAGATGGACTTGCTGGAAGTGGTTTCTTTAAGTGGGAAAGTAGAATGAATGTAGGAAATTTGTGGGAATACTATGATGCAGGCATGCCAGGACCTCAGCATTGTTTAGCCGGGCCTTTGATGGGCTAGGGCCATTCACCCCTTTATCCCTTTCTCACCCCGTGCTGGGAGTGGAGGTGAAGTCTGTGTGTGTATGAGGAGAGGACCTCAGGGAGAGAATCAGTTCTGAGGGAGTGTGGGTGCATGTGGGGCGTGGTTTATGAGTTCTCATGTGAGAGTAAGTGAGGAAGAGGAATGGAGTGAGCTGAAGAGGGCCAGGGAGGAAGAATAGGAGTGGGCGTGGGAGTGGGAAAGGGTGTGGCTTAGGTAGCATTTGACCAAGAGGTCCAGGAGATGCCAGAACTCATCCCTGGTCCCCCAGCTGCTTGATCTGTGGGTGACAGACTAATTCCAAGCCCTACTGCCTGGAGGGGTAGATGATGCCACCTGCTCTGGTTTTGCTCAGGGCCCAGGTGGCTCAGCAGTGATTGCAGCTGGGAGGCAGAGGCAAGCATGACTGGGCTGGTCACATTGTTTAGTTGCTTTGTTAATAAAGCCTAATTGAGCAAACAATTACGGAAAACATGACCAGGTGTAATTACGAAGTATTTTTTGACCAGTAGTATATCACATGCTATTGTTTTTCTTTTATTTGCTTTCATCCACGTGGCAGAAAATGGGATTGCTGATTACTCCCACAGTTTTTTGTCACAGGTCCAGCTACTTGGGAAGAGACTAGTTTCCCTTTCCAGATTCCTGGAGAAGGAACTTGGGGTCAGCTGGGGTCAGATACTCACTTGGGACTAATCCGTGTGGGCCAAGGCCTGTTGGACCTGAGGTGGACATGGCTGCTGGAAGCCCACTTCTGTGCCCAGAGAAGGAAGCTGTGGCAAACTGGGAAGGCAACCCAGCAGATGTCCACATCATTTTCATTCCATTTCATAGGCTGTCCTCTTCCTTTATGCCATTTTATGTTTCTTACTGTATGTCCATGTCAGTGCAACCCCCCTCTTTCCAACCTGACTCAAACTCTCTCCTTTTCCAGGTGTGCTGAGCCTGTTTCACTCCTTCTGCCTCAAAATGTATACACTGTTGATACTATGTTTATTTGCTTTCTAGCCTGTAATTTTCTGTGTGTATTTTACATTTCCAAATAAAGATAAAAGACAAAGATCTTAAAGGTTAAGTTTTTGTGCCTTCCAGGGAATCTAAATGGATAGGAAAAAAAAAAAAATAAGCAAAATACCCACTCCACTCTATGTCAGTTCCACCAATAAAAGCAGGATTTGAATCTAGGAGACCTGAGGCTACCTTTATCTTCTCAGCAAACATAAGAAGTATTTCTTTTAAAACATAGTTGAGCAACCCAAGAAGAGATGATGGGCACAGAGGCTTAAGGGGTTAAGAAACTTGAGTGTCCACGTTTTGAGTACAAGTTTATGTGTCTATGCCAAGACTAAGAAAATGATGTATAAAAAGTTTCTGAAAGTGATAAGGTAGATTTTTCCCAATGAAATAGCAGGAATATATATATTGTGATCTAAATGCCAAAGCTCTTTGCATTAATATAGAACTTAATGTCTCATTTTGTACAGAAACATCTACTTTCATGCAGAAATCAAGCATATTCCCAGAGCCCAGGGTGAAATGAGCATCTCAGGGGTTTACATGAGTAAGATGACTAGAATCTCTGCATAATCCTGGAGTGTGTGTGTGTCCCTATTAATAACTGAGATTGATTTTTCCAATAGCCCCATGAAGGGAACTTTAGAGCAAATTAAATTTAAATAAGTACCCAAGTATAGTGGTTGCATTTCATACCCACCATACAAGGCAAGTGCAAATGTTTTAAAATACAACAACAAAAGTGGAGCCAGGAAATGAAACTTAATATGATTGTTCCAGAATATTCCAAATCCAGAATTTATTTCAAAAGCATACAATTTTCACTTCACAGCACTACATGCTTATTGCTTACTTGATGTATTGTGTTTATGTTACTTTAAGTTATTTGTGCTTATAATGCTTTTTTATATTACTGTAAATTATTATTCTAACTTTAAATTCTTGAATCAGTGAATAAGAATACCTCTTGTTTTGGAAGTGTAGACTACTGGAATGAAATCCATTAAATAAGTCATCTTCTCATTTGAAAAAAAAAAAAAAAAAAGATCTTGTGCCTTCTCAGTTAATGCTAAATTTTATTTCTTGAAAAAGTAACTTCCCATCTTTACTCTTCAACACACATATTCCTGAGCAGCTAAGGGGTAGCCGCCCACTCCAACAGCATTGTTAAGGCATCAACTTCCTCCCTGTTCTGCTTGCCTTTTTGCTCCAAAAAGCCTCTGTCAAGCCCTTCCTAAAATCTTCCTCCTGGAGCTGCACCGTCTCCCCTCCCTCCTGCCTCCCTGATGGCTTCCCCTCAGGCTGCTGTACTGGCCGCTCTTCCTTCTCCAGGGGGCCCACCTCCTTTGAGCTGCAGGTGAACTTGACTGTACTTCTGTGCTCTAGCCTGAGCTGCCAGACCACCGAAACTCATAGACCCGGGACTCCTACCAACCTGGCACTCGGCTTCTCTATGACAGTCCCTTTCTCATTGTCGTAATTGTTCAGGCTCAGGACTTCATTGCTTGGGGATGTGATTGGGTAAGAATTCCACCCTCCCCAGCTTGCCTGGGCATGTGCTCACACTCCCTGACTGCCAGGTCCTGTCAGTCTTTACCCCTGGAATGCTTTGCTTTCAAACGGCCCTGCCCGAGTCCACACTTTCATTCCCTCTTCTCTGAACTATTACAGTACCTCCCTTAATTAGTCTGCTGGCCTCCATTCTCTTATCACACCTGCCCTTCTCCAAAATGACCACCAGAGCCAGGCACCCAGAGCACAGGTCTGATAATATGCCCTCCTCACTGCCCTTGTCTAAGAAAGTGCCCGTGTAGCGTGACATTTGGGCCCCTTTAGAGTGATAACACAGCCACTTACTGTGCACTCATTCTAGTCACTTTATTTGAACCGCACAACAGTCTTGCAGGGTAGGTAGCAGTTTGTTCATTTTATAGACGAGGGCTACTCAGAGCTGAGGCTGGCCTGCCCTAAACCTTGGACTCTGTGCTCTGTCAGGGGCCCTTTACATCTTAGCCTCCACTCTGCTCTCATCCTGGGAAGGGGTGTCTCTTCTTCCCGGTCATCCGTAAGGCTTAGCCAAGGGAGACTGCCCCTCCATGCTGCCTTCCCCAAGAGCCAGTCATTGGCCTCGCATTCTCTTCAGTTGTAACTTGCAGCTCTTTTCTGGTCGTTTAGTCATTCTGCCTCGGTTCATGTTGTGATTGGTTCTTTGCACCCTGCCCCCTTGGATTATTCACTCTTTTGGGACATCAGGGGTGTCTCTTTCTCACTTGCTCGTGCATCCCTTCCAGCATGCCTGTGCTCTGTACGTCATAGGACACAGAAAGGCTGAAATTACTCAAAGGGAATTTTTCCAAAAGTAAAATGAATAGTGCCTTATGGTTCTTCATAACACAATGTAGTTCTTTTGTTGGCATGAGGCACTTTTATATCTGTGCTTACTCTTCTCAAACACAACTTGGAGGTTAATGTATAGTATCCCAGGTTTTTGTGGTTAAATCCAGTTTAGAAGCACTCCCCCAAGCCCATTCATTTTGTATTTGATGCAGTTCCTTAGTGTATCCCTGGGCTCTCAGATTCCAGGGGCAGGCATGGGCATGCTTAGTAAAGACACCTGGGGAAGTAAAGACAGGACTTGTGATCACGTAGTTAGGCCTCCCAGGAGGGTAAAAACTCAGGCCCAAGCAGGCCCCAGGGGAATGGAATATAGTTGGGGAACAGGAAGGTCATTGACATCATATTGACACACTCCACTTAATGGGGTGTCTGTGCCCCCTGGGCCGCTGGCACAGCAGCTTCCCATCCAGCGCTCGCTGTCCAGCCGGTTTGGTCACTCAGCTCTTCTCAGGCTCAGCTTCTTTGTGTGTCTTGGGGCACCTTCCCTAAGAGGGGATCTTTGGTAGTGTCTCCTTGCCCATTGTTGGCCAGAGCTCTCTTTCCGGGCCCCCCTATAGACTACCAGTCTGGTGATCAAGTGCCATAGAAGAGGATGTGGCTACCTATTTGGGAGGAACTGCTGAGAGCCACTTCTCTCAACAGGGTGCTGGGCGGGTGTCAGCAAATACAGTTTTGAAATCTAACCTTTATTATTTTTATCAAACCTTAGGAAAGAGTCTGTCATTGAAATGTGATCCCTCAAATTTGCAATAATAAAAATACGGTTTTTAATAACTATTTTGCAACCCATAGTCTGTATTATATATATCCAATTCTGCCAACTCCCTGCTCTGTATTCTTTTTTTGTATTATTTTCTTTTTTTCCATGGATTATTATGAATTATTTTTTTAAAGGAATGAAGAATTGATTTGTTTTATTTTTTTAGAAATTTCGGGATTTCTTTAATCAAAATGAAACCAGCGACCCAACCAGGGATACATGTGTGATCCTTACAGTGGAAGGGCGGACATTTCCTGTGGATATCTTTTACCTACAAAGGTTTGCTGATACTTGCTTTTTTTTTTTTTTTAAGTTAATTATCTTTTATTCTATTACTCATAGTTGAAGATATACATATAAACATGAATTATTTTTTAAGCAGCATGGTATAATGGACAATAGAATCAGATTCAACAGTATTTTATTTATTTATTTTTTTTATATTTTATTGATTTTTTACAGAGAGGAAGAGAGAGGGATAGAGAGTTAGGAACATCGATGAGAGAGAAACATCGATCAGCTGCCTCTTGCACACCCCCTACTGGGGATGTGCCCGCAACCAAGGTACATGCCCTTGACCGGAATCGAACCTGGGACCCTTGAGTCCGCAGGCCAACGCTCTATCCACTGAGCCAAACCGGTTTCGGCGATACTTGCTTTTTTAATGATGGTGCCTAGAAAGCTAGGCCTGTATTGTGGAATGAGAAGCAACTGCATGTCTTCCGAGGGTGATATGCCAGGCTGGTGAGGAGGGGTATACTCGCTCTCCTGTCATTATTTTGTATCTCCAGTCATTGATAGGATATTCTGGAACCCTGCTCAATATCACTACCAAATTTAGTTTAAACTCTTAACACTAATATGCAAGTTTTTATGAATCTAGTTAGTAGCTCAGTAGGAAAGAGCAAAGTGGTAACAAGGTTAGGGGAAGGACAGTTTGATAGTTTTTAGAACTGAGGTTTACCAGACGGCTGTCATTTTCACTCATATATCTTTAAATCATTTGGTTCTCAGCTCCTACATCCTAGCAAAAGGCCTGGTTGACAATTTTGGGAGGAGCCCTCTTGGACAGGAAGGGGGTCATCCTAATTCCTAGACTGCGTTACTGGACAGACAGACAGTGGCTGATAAATACAGAGAGTTGGGGGCTTGACTTCTGAATTGTTTTGGCTGGACAGCGCGTGCACCCATCAGCTCCGTCTATCCCTCAGACATGCTGCCAGTAGTCAGGAGGGAAAATGGAAAGAGTGGGACTTAGCACTGGGAATAGCCCTCTGTTTTCACTGGCCAGACATCTTTGCATGCTAAAGATAGCCCATCAATTTGCATAGGTTTATTGTTTTTGTTTCTTTGCAAATAAAGCAAAAAAAAATCGTAGTTGACATGTAATTATGAGTTATTCTTAAATGTTGCATTGTAACAAAAGAAAAAAGTGAATACTTATTTTATTTATTCATATACTGATTACTGCTGGGCAGGCCCAAACTAACTTGCATGAGATTCTGCTGCCAGATTTACCAGGGTAATAGATCTATAACTAGTGTGAATTGTAGTGATGAGTTTCACTCATATATCTTTTCAGTCCTGTTCCAGATTACATCAAATCAACTGTAGAAACCGTGATGAAAATTCACCAGACAGAGGGAGATGGAGACATATTAGCATTTCTTACTGGCCAGGTAATTCCAATGGACCTTTTCTCTGTAATGAACAGACACGTTAAAGCAGCACCAGAATTAATACAGAAGGCTGTTCCTTTGCTTAGCTGTTTATTTTATGTTTTATTGTATTTTGTGGTTACTTAATTGCAAAAAAAAAAAATTGTTTGGTTTGATGTCATTCATCTACTGACTACATAGTCAGAGAGTCATTGGCTCCTGCCTGTTCTGTCTGCAGAGAGTCAAATGTATTTGAAATTTATTAGTTGATTCCAAAGTATATTACACATTCATCCCATAAGCTGTTCACTAAAATTGAATATTGCTTCGGGTGCATTTGTGTGTGCAGGTTGCTGCTGCAGGCTTCTTTTCCAGTGATACCTTTACAGCTTACCCTGGGGGTGCTAAGTGGGCACATCACTGGAAAGACAATTGAACAAGCCCAAGTGCTCACTCAGGGTTGTAACACTGTTCAGAACTACCCTCCAGCTAGAATCTTTTCCACTGTTGAGCATTTTCCATAGTTCAGTAATCTTTTCTTGAAATGCGTATGGCGATTTTATCTGCCACAGCTTGTTCATATGTATGCATTGCTTTGTTTGTCACAGTACCTCAAAGTTGAGTTAAATAATCGTCATTGTTTATTAATCTGACAGTTGCAAATTTTCACTCCACGGGCACCATTGTTGGGTAGCATTTAATTAAATACCACCCCAGAGTAGAATGTGATCACACTGGAGTCATGAATCTGACCATAGTTAAAATCCTGATCCCAACTTTTGTATCTTTCATATGAAAAAGTGACATGCTTCAACTTCAAATTGATCTTGGTTTCTTTGGTTCCTGGTTTGATGTTTTAGGAAGAGGTAGAAACTGTTGTGTCTATGCTGATCGAGCAGGCTCGAGCACTAGGTCGGACTGGGATGAAGAGACACCTCCGGATCCTCCCCATGTATGCAGGACTGCCTTCCTTTGAGCAAATGAAAGTGTTTGAAAGGGTGTCCCGCAGTGTCCGAAAGGTGAGACTAACCCGATGACCAAGGGTGTTTGCAGACATCTAGAATCATTTTGGGGCCCCTTTGCTGAGCATTGGAAAGAATTTTTTTTTTTACATTGAAGTGAAACTTGTTATACAGGCAGGTTTCTTTAAGAGCTCCATGTTTCTGTGCAGTATTTTGAAAAGCACACAATAAATAATGTGTTCCAAAGATTTCTGAACCTGCCCCACAGAAGGGTCACTCTGAGAGTAATTATCAGAGCAGGTGACTTCTCCTTATCTCTTTCCTGCCTGCCTAATATTTCCCCATGACACAACACTACCTTGGCTTGCAGGACCATGTTGGTGGGTTGTGATCAGTGGGAACAATAGATCTATTACTACTAGTGGTTCCTAAGCTATTGGTTTGAAGCATCATTTTGCCTGTAGTGCCAGGTTTAAGTTAATTAATTTAAGGTGTGGCTTAAAAATATTTAGCATTGAAATTGGGGTGGGGAAGGGTGTGGTGGGAAGCATTGGTTTGAAGGAGCCAGCAGGCAGCCATCTGCTTCCTGCTCATTGTCCTCCTGGGCCTTACCCCATTCCCTTCCATTGGATGAGGAAGACCCAGGACTGGCCTGAAGTGGCTTGTAGTAGCTACTTATCAGCAGGTGACAAAGACCACAGTAGGTGGGGGATGGTCTGACACTCTGCTCCTAATTTGGACCACTTGGAAGAATGTGCTCAGCCTTCCGCCACTGGGAGTGAGCTTCCGGCCACTGGAAGGGAGCAGCTGGAATCTTCCCAGTGAAATGTGAACTGTGGCCATCCAGTCAGGAGGCAGTGGTTCTGTTCCTGAGTCACTGTGCTCCGGGATGAATTACTCAACCTCAAGGCCGGGTTTTCTCAGCTGTAAAACATAAATAATAATGACTTTTAGACAGATGGATTTATAGCATATGTCTACTATGTAAAAATGATAGGAAGATTTTTATGAAATGATAGATATAAAAGTGCCTTTAGAAAGTTCTAAGTGCTACCCCTGCTGCTTCAAATCCTTCAGGGGCAGCTCCATTGCACTTGGAATAAAATGCAAACAGCTCACAGTCTCCCAGAGACTGTGCATGATCTGTCCTTGCCTCCCTCCAGCTTCATCTTGTACTTACTCTGTACTCTGGCCGCACTCGCTGTTTCTCCTTTCTTTCAGTTGTTTCTTCTGCCTGGATCTCCAGGGTTGGCTGCTTCTTGTTACTCACGTCTCAGCTCAAAATCATCTTTTAGAGAGATTTTCTCTGGCCATCCAATCTAAAATAGCACAGCCCATTATTATAATCTATCTAATAATAGAGGAATATGCAAATTAGCCAGGATGCCATAACGTCATGACCGAACAGCAGGGATCTGAGGCTGCATGGTGCCTGGCTGGGGTGAGGGACCTCAGGCTACGCCCCCCTGCCCCATGGGGCTTGACGGGGGACCTCAGGCTGCGCCCCCTGCCCTGACACCAGGCTGGGAGACCTCAGGCCATGCTACCCGCCCCAGCACCGGGCCAGGGCACCTCAGGCTGCGCCTCCTGCCTGGCGGGGATTGACGGGGGACCTCAGGCTGTGACCCCGTCCCTGGCGCCAGGCTGGGGAACCTGAGACTGCACCCCCCTTGACAGGGGACCTCAGGCTGTGCTGCCAGCACCGAGTTGGGGGACATCATGCTGCGCCCCCTGCCTGGCAGGACTTGACAGGGGACCTCAGGCCGCGCCACCCCCCACCCCCAACCTGGCAGGACTTGATGGGGGACCTCAGGCCATGCCCCCTGCCCTGGTGGGGCTTGACAGGGGACCTGAGATTGTGACCCCACCCACGCTGGGCTGGGGGACCTGAGGCTGCGCCCCCCTGCCCGGAGGGGCTTGATGGGGGTGGTGCTGGCTGGGTCTGGGTCTCCTGTGTTTTCAAAGTGCATGCAGGTCGTGGGTAACGACTTGACTCTAGGTCCCACGGTGTGCCCCAGACTCTGATAGGAGGGAGATTTTCATATACATTTTACTAATTTTCTCTCATCTCTGACACTTCTATTATAGAGAAAGGGCAAATAGCACTATTAAAATATTTCCTCTAATTAATTCCCTTTTAATGTGCATGAATTTCGTGCACCTGGCCACTAGTATATAATAAACACCTTAAATACTGTGTAATGTTATAGTCTTACTCTGTTGTATTTTCTTTCTCACACTAGACTCTGGGAGAGCAGGGGTATTGTATTCTCTTTCTTGTTCATCATACATCCCCAGCACCTTGCATAGTGCCTGGCAAAGCACAAACTCTCAGAAAATAGCTAGAATGTGAGTGAATAAATGGGTTTTACATGTACAGGGTAGTGATTTATCTTAGTTGTACAAAAGGCAAAAACTAATGTTTGTTGAGTATTTAGTATGGGCCAAATACCAGGATTAGAGCCCAGCACTTGAAGGGGGTAAATATTATGTTGGTGAGGAACCATGCTCAGGAGGTTAATTAACTTATCTAAAATCACATGCTCTGGAAGAATTCACACCCAGGGCACCCTGACCCTAAAACTTATGCTTTTGCAGTATACCAAACTAAATAGTTTATTAAAAGTGAAAAGAACCAAGTAACTTTTATTTTTACTCTTTGTTCTGTGGGGAATTTAGGTGATAGTGGCCACCAATGTGGCAGAAACCTCCATTACAATCAGTGGGGTTGTGTATGTGATCGACTGTGGTTTCATGAAACTCCGAGCCTACAATCCCAGGACAGCTATCGAGTGCTTGGTAGTGGTCCCAGTGTCCCAGGCATCAGCCAACCAGCGAGCAGGACGTGGTGGCCGTAGCCGCTCCGGAAAATGTTATCGTCTTTATACAGGTTAGTGTGGCTTTCTTTTAAGGGTTTTTTATTTCTGTCAGCCTCGACATTGGAGAGTATTATATTTACCCTCAATGGGCAAGACTTCACACAAAAGCCAGCCCTCCCTCACATGTCCTTCTGTAACCTCCCCCCCCTCCCCCACCTTGCTCCTCTAAACATAGTATTTCTTTGCTACTGGTCCCTATACGCCTATTAGTGTGCTGTTTTCTTGTTCTGAGATCCCTGAACCCCCACTGGGGGGTCTCATCTTTAGCTCTAGTCAGAGCATCTTTGCAGAGCTAAAATAGCAAGATCTATCTCACTGGTAGAAAGCAAATAGTTGGTCTACTCCTGCTCTGTACTGTGCACCATGCTAGGTTCTGAAGGAGCAAAATAAATACCATCAAGACTGTTCTGGCCCTTAAGGAGCCTTCTCTCCAGTTTGAAGACAGCCTTCCCTACAGCCAGTGATGTCCCAGAGCTGTTCCTTCTCTCACTGCACTTCTCTTGTGTGAGGGATGGTACTAAGATTTCTCCCAGTTGTCCAGACTTGATTTTCACATCATTTTCAATTCCTTTCTCTGTCCAATATCCACTTGCAGTCATTTACCAGATATCTTCTTTCCTTTTTGGTTACTGTTGCCCTTGTTCAGTCCTTGACACCATTCTTTCTTTTAGCAAATGTTTACAGAGCCAGGTGCGGTGCCAGGGTTTGGAGATCTAGGGCTAGGTGAGACATGGTTTTGGCCACGTGTGGTCATTGACAGCCTGGTGATGGAGGCAGACCCACAAACAGATTGACATGTTGTGTGAGAGGGTTGCCATAAAGGAATGAGCCTTGGAAGCAGAGAGCAGAGAGTTATCCTGTTGGGGAGGACTTCAAAATCGAGTATTTGGGCCTGATTTTATTGACAGCCCAGTAGTTATCCACTGAAGGGCTAGCAGTGGAGATTAGATTTCAGCTTACCCAGCAGAGGGAGTGGAATGCACAAGTACGTGGGCGGGGAAGAAGGGGGGAAAAGAGTAGTCGGGAGGGAGGGAAACGCAGAATCTGAGGCCAGAGATGTAGGGTCTTCTACCCCTGAAGGCACTAAGAAGGAATGGTTAGAGTGGAAAGAGGAGAACCAAGGCAGTAAAAGGCATCCTGAAATTCAGGGAAGGAGAAAGTTTCAAGCTACTTAAAAAAATTGTTTTTGAGGGGAAATTTACATATTATAAAATTAACTATTTTAAACTGAACAGTTCAGTGGCATTTACAATGTGTAACCACCACCTCTATCTAGTTTCAAAACATTTCCATCTCTTTAAAGTAAAACCCTTACTCATTAAGTAGTTTCCCTCCATTCCTCCCTCCCCCTAGCCTCTGGCAACCACCAATCTTTGTTTCGTCTCTATAGATATATCTGTTGGATATTTCAAATAAAAGAGATCATACAATATGTGACTTTTTGTGTCTGGCTTTTTTCATGTAGCATAATGTTTTCCAGGTTCATCTATGTTGTATCAGTACTTCATTCTTTTTTATAGCTGAACTAGAGGCCCAGTGCATGAATTTGTGCACTGGTGGGATCCCTCGGCCTGGCCTGCACCCTCTTGCAATCTGGGACCCCTCGGGGGATGTTGGACTGCCAGTTTTGCCTTGATCCCTGCAGGCCAGGCTGAAGGACCCCACTGGTGCACAAATCCATGCACCGGGCCTCTAGTATGCATATAAGATCTTTGGTTAATCTCTTCCTGCCCTCTCCCCTCCCCTCTTCCCTCTGAGATTCATCAGTCTGTTCCATGTTTCCATGCCTGTGCATTGAGCGTCTGCCCCCTGGTAGTCAATGCTCGTCATTACTAATGGTCAGCAGGTCACTTGGGCTTTTATATATATATAGATAAGACCTAACTGGTTTGGCTCAGTGAATAGAGCTTCAGCCTGCAGACTGAAGGGTCCTGGGTTCTATTCCAGTCAAGGGCACATGTCCAGGTTGCAGGTTCTATCCCCAGTAGGGGGCGTGCAGAAGGCAGCCAATCAATGATTCTCTTTCATCATTGATATTTCTCTCTTTTCCTCTCCCTTCCTCTCTGAAATCAATAAAATAATATATATATAGATAATATTCCACTGTGTGGATACAACACATTTTGCTTATACATTCATTAGTTGATGATTGTTTCCACCTTTTGGCTATTGTGAATAATTGCTCCTATGAACATGTGTGTGCATGTACTTGTTTGAGTACCTGTTTTTAGTTCTTTTGGGTATATACCTAGGAGTAGAATTGTGGGGTCATTTAATAATTCTGTGTCTTAACTTTGAAGAACTTTTTTAAAATTTACCTTTACTTTGAAAATATTACAAATGTTCTTCCTTTCTACCCCCCATTGAGGAAATGGTTAACATAATGTCATGCTTCAAAGAAATCTAATAGTAGAGTACAAACTAAAGACAGGCAGGTATATTTGTCTTCCTTAGCATGAGCAGTTTTAGTAGAGGTGGGGTTAGGGAGGGCCCGTTGACAGTAATGGGGTGCATTGTATCCAGCCTCTAGGCGTTCTTGGCTAACATTACTAGATGAACTTTCAGAAAGCACAGCTCTGAGCTTGCTGCCTGCTCAAACCCTTAAGAGTTTCTCAGAACCTTCCACAACTTTTTCTCAGCTAATCTTCTCCTGTAATCCACCTACACTTCCCCTAAGCTGCATCACAGCTGCACTACACTCTTCCTGAACATACCTTCTGTTTTCCCACACCCACCTCTCATTCCTGTGATGCCTTTCCTTGAGCTGTTTCCTTTGCCCAACACACATATTTTCCGTATCCTTCACATCCTCTCTCAGATGGCACCTCCCTCATAAAGCAACCTTAGTTTTCTTTCAGTGGCTATGCTTCTTCCTTCCCTGAATCTCCCTTTTCCTTTGGGAGGTCCTCTCATTGGGACCTCATCTCAGAAGTCACTGTTTCTGGTCTTGTCCCAGGCCTTTTCATATCACTGAAGCTTCTCAAAACCATTGACCTATGGCTCCTACAGCTTCTGACCCAATGTGTCACACTCAAGTCCTCAGTGGTGTTTAATTGAGTGGCACTCAACTCTTAGGAAGCACTTACTTCCTGTGAGTGTCTTCTCAGGGGGGCTGTCCTCTTATCTGATAGCTTTGCTTCTCCCTTGGTCAGCTCTGTGTTTGGAAATGTGGCTATCCTACCAAAAAGCTATTCCCAAAATGCTGTTGAAACACAAAGGCAGTATCCCATTTGGAACTTCCTGCTGTTGCCTGTAATCCAGAACCTTCCAGTTAGACCCAGGCATTTGACAGTTTGTATCAGTCACTCCAGAGAATATTGGTTGTTTTTCAGAGATGACCTTTATGAAGTTCTTCAGTGATAGAGCTGTTTTGGTTTGCTTTTTCTCTAGTTAACTGCACCTTAATGGTCTCAGTGGAAATTGGGCCACCCTGTGTGAAGGAGGGTGTGCACCGTTAAAATGTTGACTGATGTGGGAGGGTTTTGAGGGTGGAGCATTCTCTATATAACCCATAAACTTTCTGAATATGAACAAAATGGATTTAATCTCTTCCTCCCTCTTTCCCCCCACCTTTTTGTCTAGCTTTTATAAGAAGGCCTCCCAAAGCCTCTTTCCCTCCCTCCCTGTTCTCCTGCCCCTCCCATCTTGGCACCTCTGTGCCTTGTGCTTTTTCCTGTGAGAAGTCACCTTTTGTTCCTGGTGGGCAGGCATGTAAGCATTCATTAACCTATTTGGGACAGCCATTGGGATATGAGTGTGACGTATGTGCTTGGCTCATTGATTCGAAGAGTTACATTTGGACAGTTTTTGCTCTTCATAAGATTTGGTCATTTATTATATTCTGGTTACTGTTTTGGTAATGTATTTTGAAATTATTCTTTAGTGTTTATATGTACTGTTCTTGCCTTTCGACTTACTCTATCCCAAGCAGAGGTAATGGTAACTGGACACCAATAGTGATTCAGCAAATACTTGTTGCTTTGATTTAATATTTTGCTGACAAAGAACACATTTTTAAAAAAGTATCCTAAAAATAAGAGGATAAACTTCCATAATGATATATTGTTTATAAAGATATAAGTTGCTCAAGTATTTAAGTAGGATGATCTTTCTTAAACATGAAATAACTTTATATCATAATATATGCATCTAATCGGGAATCCTAGAGCCTCTTGTTAGAGAAGGAAAACTGTCCCTTTGTCATAATGATTGCATTTGAGTGTGACATTTGATCCCAAACAGTTCTGATTTCCTATCCTCAGAGGAAGCCTTTGACAAGTTGCCTCAGTCCACCATTCCTGAGATGCAGCGGAGCAACTTGGCACCTGTCATCCTGCAGCTGAAAGCACTGGGAATTGACAACGTCCTCAGGTTCCATTTCATGTCGGTGAGTCCTGCCTTCTGATGCAGCCATAGAGGGCTCGAAGGGGAATGTCAGGACATTGTTATAGGTCATGTCAGCTCGCTCTCTCTCTCTCTCTCTCTCTCTTTCTCATCTTTCTTTCTCCTTTCCTTTTCCATTTTCATTTCTTTTCTATTTAGCTCCTATGTTGTGTGCTTGCTTTATACCAGGCCTTGTGCAGGCTACAGGAGAATACAGCCAGATCAGTTCCTGTCCTTGTCCGCTGGGGGAACAGAGACAAGTAATGAGTTATTACAGTGTATGTGCCCACTGCTGGGAGAGACAAAGGCAGGCCCCCCAGCCCAGTTAGTCATGCCTGTGGTGAGATATGAAACTCATGGGATTTCACCAGCTCGGGAGGGGCAGCGAGATGCAGGACAGGGAGCATGTTTTAGGCTTGCATGTGAGAGTATCACGATTGGGGGAGCCAAGAGGGCTTTGGTAGAGCTGCAGGGAAGGGTCTTGTGGCTGACTGCGTCTCTGCTTATTCCCCAAGGCAGGTTTCCAGGTGTGAAATTATTGGGTCAGAGAGCCATAGTCCTCTTGTAGGTCCTTGACATGTGGCCAAGTTGCTTTACAGGTATAAACTCCAGCAGCACAGGAATGCCCTACTCATTGTGCTCCTTCCACACTACATTACTTTCTTTTAGAGTTTTGCTAATTTGATTGATGGTGGGGAAGGAGAAAGAAGGTAGGAAAAATACCATCTGTACCTTATTATTTTGATTTTCATAAGATAGTTTTTAAAAAATATTTACTGTACACTTTATACTTTTATGTTGTTAAGCCATTTATCTCTTAGAATTAGTGTTTATTAGTGTTTTTCAGGAGTCCTTTAACTATTAAAAAAATTAATCTTTGTCCACAGTATTTCTTGCAAACATTTTTTCTAGTTACTTGTATTTTATGTTTTTAAGTTTATTATTATTTTTTAATGTGCAAACATTCTAAACATTTCCACAGTAAAGTCTTTCTGTCTTTGCCTCTATGGCTTCTGTTATTGTGCTTATGAGACTCTTCCTCATATCTAGGTCAGTTAGTTAATAAATATTCACTCATATTTTCTTCTTAAATTTTTATGATTTGAAGACTTGCATTTTAACTCTTTGTTCTGTCCCAGCTGTATTGTTAAGAGGTATAGTAGGTCTGGATTCTTGGATAATAAAATCCCTAATGTCACATAAACTAGGCAAATGAAGGAATAGAAAAATAGCACTTTTCCTCCCAAAGGAAATAATTGTGGCAAAAATGAACCCTTTGTTTATTGGTGTATAGTACAAGAAATTATAAAGAAAAGATGAAAAGTACATGCAAATTAAAAGCTATTAAAAACCCACATCTAAGATTAAAGGAAAACAACATGGCAACAGTGATAGATCAACATCTCAGTAACTACATCATTTAGGATAAATCTAATGTCCACTGAAGAAAAAAGCTAAAGGAAAGGAAACAGCACAAACAGTAAACTAATGTCAGAACATGCTCGGCTTTTCTAGAAGAGAGAGAAGTGCAAATGGAAATAATTGTAAAGTCCACTTTAAGTTAATTAAATGATCAAACACAAGGAGAGATGGTAAGAGCCAGAGCTGACCCAGTTTGGGAAAGTGGTTCCATCCCGTGTTTCAGTCCTCATGGAGGCCTTCCTGACATTATTTTAAGAGCCAGAGCAAGGCCTGATATTTTCTCAGGGAAATTTTTCCTGAAAGAAAGACAAAAAAGTCCACGTATTATAATATTTACAGCATCACTTTATATTAGATTAAAAAATATAAGTGATGAAAACCATAAACTTTAGACAACTGAGATGTGAGGAAAATACATACAAATTCATTTTCATTTTAATGTACAAACATTCTAAACATTTCCACAGTAAAGTCTTTCTGTCTTTGCCTCTATGGCTTCTGTTATTGTGCCCTGAAATGGTGTTTTTCACCATTGGATTTCATTATTGAAATCATAGGGTTCATATAATTTTGTATATTTTGCAGTGCTAATTACAGTAGCAAAGAACTGAAAACAACTTAGTTGCCCAGTAATAAGAAAATTGCATATTTTACAGAGTGTGTATGACCTTATTGGAATGTTACTCAGCTCTCCCAAGTAATCACTGAAGTTCCTATGGGTACAAGAAACAATGAAAACAGAAAACCAAACAGTGAGGAAAAACAGCTAAAATTATACATACTCAGTCCTTCCAACTATGTTAAAACTGTTTGCATATGATCCCAAATCAGATGAGGCCATAGAGAAATGCTGGTAAATGTAGTAGATGTGTATTTAGGTGAAAATACTATGGCTGTGCTTTGGGGGGTGAGGGGAGAGGTTTTGTTCTTTTTTGTTGATAGATGATAAATTCAAAGAGCAGAATTAAAAGGTGACTTGGTGAATGACTAGAAATAGGGTCAAGGATTGGAAGGACTCATAGAGGACCTCGTTAGTTTTGTTCTGCAAGTATTCAAAACCTAGTTCAGTGCTTTGCTGCTCCTGTTGTCAGCTCTCAGTAATCTCAGGGTAAAGATCCCAGAGAGATTAGGCTCTTCCACTCAGATGCTGTGTATTTGCCTCTGCTGTCAAGTCAGATGTCAGAGGCACTGAGGAAAGGCTAGTGAGTCAATTCCATGATTTAGTCAACCATTATTTGTGGAATGTCCTCTGTGCAGTGAATTAGGTCTAGTTCTTACCCTCATAAGTGTGTGTGTACAGTCATCACAACTTTTAAAAGTACAACTTTGTTCCTTGGCTGTCAGTGGGTGGGGTAGAGTGAAAAAAATGAGACCTGGGTTCAGTTTCTGGCTTTGCCATCCATCAGCTGCCTACTTGACCCTGTTCAAATGTCTTTTACTTATTTTACTTTCTTCATCTGTAAATTGAACTAAAACAGAAAACCATGTTTGTTTGTTAACTAAAACAGAAAACCATGTTAAATTGAACTAAAACAGAAAATTGTTTAAAGAAAAGATGAAAAGTAAATGCAAATTAAAAGCTATTAAAAACCCACATTTAGTTCAATTTTCTGTAAATTGAACTAAAACAGAAAACCATGTTTGTTTGTTAACTAAAACAGAAAACCATGTTAAAATATGTTTGTTATGTGAATGCATTTAGACCAGCCGGCCAGTGTTGCTCAGCGGTTGAATGTCAATCTATGAATCAGGAGGTCATGGTTCCATTCCAGTGAGGGCTCGATCCCAGGGGGTATGCAGAAGGCATCCAATCGATGATTCATTAATGTTTCTATCTCTCTCCCTTTCCCTTCGTCTCTCTGAAATAAATAAAAACATTAAAAAAAAAAGAAGAAGAAGCCACACAGTTTGAAAACTATTATAATTTTATTACTTGGCTTATTATAAATGAAGTCATTTAGCAGTAAATAGTAATGGTGCTTGGCAGTTAGTAGATGCTCAGTAAAGATTTGTGGAAGGAAAGAAGGAGGTGAGGATCTAGAGAATCAGACTGAAGGTCACAATATTACTAGTAGTTTTGCTTAACTTTAGGTTATCTGGCATTCTGTATTATTTTCAGGACTTCAAATTCAACCGCATGTCAGTTACCACTTACAGGCAAGATTGGAGCGGGCTCTGGGTGATGCAAAGATCATTTGCCAACCAGTATTGCAGTATCATGGGTAGTAGAAGATTGAGACTAGGCAGTGAAAATTAGAACGGTCTGATGTGAGTTTAGAAAAAACAAGGAAGTAGTTCAAGGCAGTCCTGATAGAGGGAAGCATGAGGAAGGGCCTCCATGGGAAATGTTTAATCTAGCTGAGATTAAAGACTAAGCAGTATTAAGGATGCTGAGATGTATAGGAAGGACATGTTAAGGGGCGCCAGCATTATGTATAGGAGCATGGAGGTGAAATATGGGCCACGTGGAGGGGAGAGTGGATTTGATCTGGAAATAGTCACACTTTTATGTCTGTCACCTGAAGAAATTAATTAATTTTTATATTTTTTACAGCCTCCTCCAGCACAGTCAATGGTTCAAGCATTGGAGTTACTCTATGCCTTGGGAGGTATGCCTATCTATTATTGCTAGTATATGTTCTCTGATCTGTTCACTAATATGTGATGTTAGGTTGTTTTCACTTTAGGGTTCTTAGTATCTTCAGGAATGGCATTGGTTCTCCCCACATAAATAATCCTCTTAAGGATTCTTAAGCTTTATAGAAATAGGAAGGTGTGATTAATGGTACATGATGTATACTTCTGACAATGAATTAATAAAGCATATCAGTACATCAAAAGCTATTCATAACCATCAGCAGAGCCAAGCCCCCTCCTAAAGCATCCAGAAGATTTTATTTCAGGTGTCACCTCTCCAGACCTTTTTCTCTGTCCCTCCCCCAATCCTGAAGTCTGTGGCTCAGCGTTCCCTGTGGAGATTTGGGTGGCATCCAGCCTGGGTAAGGAAACACCATGTTATGGGGGAATCTGTATTCTCTTATTGTTTGAAAATGTAGTATTTCCCTTAAGAGAGAGAAAATTGTCACCTAAATTCACCCCCTCAGGAAATACGTATTTTTTTCTGTGAATGTTGCCCCAAGTGAATATAATATCCATTTTGGTAATATGTTTCAGTGGAGGTTTTAGATTATTTTTTTGCTTTTAACATCTTTATTGAGGTGTAAGTTACCCATTTAAAATGCACAATTCAGTGGTTTTTAGTATATTCACAATGTTGTGCAACCTTGCCACAAGTTTAGAATATTTAGAACATTTTTAATGCTCCAGAAAGAAATCTGTACCCATCAGCACTCACTCCTCATTCCCTTTCCCCTTCTCTTCCCAGCCTGGGTCCCGCTAATCTACTTTCTATGTCTATAGATTTGCCTATTCTGGACATTTCATATAAATGGAATCATATAATATGTGGTCTTTTGTGATTGGCTTCTTTCATTCAGCATGTTTTCAGGATTCATCTATGTTGGAGCACATATTAATACTTCATTTCTTTTTATTGCTGAATACTATTCCATTGTATGGATATACTACACATTATTCTTTTTTTTTTTTTTTTTTTTTTTTTTTTTTTTAATTTTTTTTTTTTTTTAATTTCTTTATTGATCAAGGTGTCACATATTTGTCCTCATCCCCCCATTCCCATCCCACCCCTCTCCCCACGCATGCCCCAATCCCCTGTTGAACTTAACCGTTGGATAGGCTTATATGCATGCATACAGGTCCTTTGGTTGAACTCTCCCTCTCCCCCCACCCTCCCCCGCCCCTCCCCTATCCTCCCTCTGAGGCCCGATCGTCCGATCGATGCCTCCTTGCTTCTGGTTCTGTTCTTGTTCCTCAGTCTATGTTGTTCATCATTTCCCCTAGATGAGCGAGATCATATGTCACTAGATATATACTAATAAGAACTGAATGTGAGACGAGCAATAATAGTTATGCTGACAGGCAATGAATCAATCTGTAGCGAGCTTCCCCCTGGACCAACAGTTCTTTTGAGACCCAATTTCAATGTCCAGTAGTTCCTTATGTGTACATGTCAGCACTGACCCCTCAGCTCTGGATGTGGACAAATGGTGGTAATGGAGGTCCGACTCCCTCTGGTTTGGTCTCGGCCGAACCCAGGGGCACGGCGTCACCCGGACTAAGGGGCACGTGGCCTCACCCATACCAAAGGGGCGCGTGGTCTCACCCGGGCCTGGGACCCAGCCTCACCCGGATGGATCCAGGGGCGCACGGCCTCACCCGGACCCAGAATCTGGCTTCACCCGTACCCAGGGACGCTTGGCCTCTCCCAGACCCAGGGGCACGTGGCCTCACCCGGGCTTAGTTGCACAAGGCCTCACCTGGATCCAGGGACACATGGTCTCTCCCGGACCCAGGGACGCTTGGCCTCTCCCAGACCCAGGGCCACTTGGGCTCACCCGGGCCTAGGTGCACAAGGCCTCATCCGGATCCAGGGACACATGGTCGCACCCGGACCCAGGGACGCTTGGCCTCTCCCAGACCCAGGGCCACTTGGGCTCACCCGGGCCTAGGTGCACGAGGCCTCACCCGGATCCAGGGACACATGGTCTCACCCGGACCCAGGGACGCTTGGCCTCTCCCAGACCCAGGGCCACTTGGGCTCACCCGGGCCTAGGTGCACGAGGCCTCACCCGGATCCAGGGACACATGGTCTCACCCGGACCCAGGGACGCTTGGCCTCTCCCAGACCCAGGGCCACTTGGGCTCACCCGGGCCTAGGTGCACGAGGCCTCACCCGGATCCAGGGACACATGGTCTCACCCGGATCCAGGGACGCTTGGCCTCTCCCAGACCCAGGGCCACTTGGGCTCACCCGGGCCTAGGTGCACGAGGCCTCACCCGGATCCAGGGACACATGGTCTCACCCGGATCCAGGGACGCTTGGCCTCTCCCAGACCCAGGGCCACTTGGGCTCACCCGGGCCTAGGTGCACGAGGCCTCACCCGGATCCAGGGACACATGGTCTCACCCGGATCCAGGGACGCTTGGCCTCTCCCAGACCCAGGGCCACTTGGGCTCACCCGGGCCTAGGTGCACGAGGCCTCACCCGGATCCAGGGACACATGGTCTCACCCGGATCCAGGGACGCTTGGCCTCTCCCAGACCCAGGGCCACTTGGGCTCACCCGGGCCTAGGTGCACGAGGCCTCACCCGGATCCAGGGACACATGGTCTCACCCGGACCCAGGGACGCTTGGCCTCTCCCAGACCCAGGGCCACTTGGGCTCACCCGGGCCTAGGTGCACGAGGCCTCACCCGGATCCAGGGACACATGGTCTCACCCGGATCCAGGGACAATTGGCCTCTCCCAGACCCAGGGCCACTTGGGCTCACCCGGGCCTAGGTGCACGAGGCCTCACCCGGATCCAGGGACACATGGTCTCACCCGGACCCAGGGACGCTTGGCCTCTCCCAGACCCAGGGCCACTTGGGCTCACCCGGGCCTAGGTGCACGAGGCCTCACCCGGATCCAGGGACACATGGTCTCACCCGGATCCAGGGACGCTTGGCCTCTCCCAGACCCAGGGCCACTTGGGCTCACCCGGGCCTAGGTGCACGAGGCCTCACCCGGATCCAGGGACACATGGTCTCACCCGGACCCAGGGACGCTTGGCCTCTCCCAGACCCAGGGCCACTTGGGCTCACCCGGGCCTAGGTGCATGAGGCCTCACCCGGATCCAGGGACACATGGTCTCACCCGGATCCAGGGACGCTTGGCCTCTCCCAGACCCAGGGCCACTTGGGCTCACCCGGGCCTAGGTGCACGAGACCTCACCTGGATCCAGGGACACATGGTCTCACCCGGATCCAGGGACGCTTGGCCTCTCCCAGACCCAGGGCCACTTGGGCTCACCCGGGCCTAGGTGCACGAGGCCTCACCCGGATCCAGGGACACATGGTCTCACCCGGATCCAGGGACGCTTGGCCTCTCCCAGACCCAGGGCCACTTGGGCTCACCCGGGCCTAGGTGCACGAGGCCTCACCCGGATCCAGGGACACATGGTCTCACCCGGATCCAGGGACGCTTGGCCTCTCCCAGACCCAGGGCCACTTGGGCTCACCCGGGCCTAGGTGCACGAGGCCTCACCCGGATCCAGGGACACATGGTCTCACCCGGACCCAGGGACGCTTGGCCTCTCCCAGACCCAGGGCCACTTGGGCTCACCCGGGCCTAGGTGCACGAGGCCTCACCCGGATCTAGGGACACATGGTCTCACCCGGATCCAGGGACGCTTGGCCTCTCCCAGACCCAGGGCCACTTGGGCTCACCCGGGCCTAGGTGCACGAGGCCTCACCCGGATCCAGGGACACATGGTCTCACCCGGATCCAGGGACGCTTGGCCTCTCAGACCCCGGGGCACGTGACCTCACCCATGCCTAGGTGCACGAGGTCTCACCCGGATCCAGGGACACACGGTCTCACCCGGACCCAGGGACGCTTGGCCTCCCCCTGACCCAGGGGCACGTGGCCTCGCCCGGGCCTAGGCGCACGAGGCCTCACCCGGATCCAGGGACTCACGGTCTCACCCGGACCCAGGGACGCCTGGCCTCCCCCTGACCCAGGGGCACGCGGCCCCACCCGGGCCTAGGTGCACGAGGCCCCACCCGGATCCAGGGACACATGGTCTCGCCCGGACCTAGGGGTGCGTGGCCTCTCTCAGACCCAGGGGCACGTGGCCTCACCTGGACCTAGGTGCACGAAGCCACCCAGACCCAGGGGCGCGTTACCTCTCTCAGACCCCTGGTCGCGTGGTCTCACCCGGATCCAGGGGCTCACGGCCTCACCCGTACTCGGGACCCAGCCTTACCCGGATCCAGGGGCCCACGGCCTCACCCGGACCCAGGGTTCAGATTCGCCCGGACCCAGGGGCACATGCCCTCACCCGAACCCGGAATCCAGCTTCACCTGGACCCAGGGGCGCGTGGCCTCACCCAAACCCAGGGGCGTGAGGCCTCACCTAGACCCAGAGGCGTGTGACCACATCTGAGCCCAGAGGCTCGCAGGCTCGGCTGGACTCGGGTCTCAGCGGGATTTCGTCTTCTTGATCCCAATTCCTGTTGGTCAATTCCCTCTCAGCAATTCCTTCGGTCATTTTCTCAGAGCTCCAGGGCGGCTGCCGCAGATCTCGTTGGGCGGCGGGCTCGGCAAGGCTCTGGTGTGCCCGGTGCCCGGCGGTGGGCTGGTCCGGTGTCGCTGCGTCGGCCCTTGGGTCTGCAGCGGTGGCCAGTCGCTGAGCGTGCGCACCTGGCCACTTCGGGGCATTGAGATTCTTGAAGGACTCGGAGGTCAGCAAGCACGGAGTCTCCCTCCCCATGTCTCCCAGGGGCTCTTCTGTCCGTGCTCGGCAGCGAGTGGAGCCGTCCCCTCAGCCGGAGACCGCTGGGGGAACTGCGCCGAGCACGTTCCAGGCCACCATTGTGTCGCCTGAGCCATAGTTCTTAAAGTGTGGACTTTGGGTCACCGGCATCAGCATCATCCTGCGTACCCCTCTCTTTTATTCTAGTTGTAGAGCATCTGCTCAGCCAGCCCCCCGGTCTTTCTGGCTGGTGTCTGCTCTGCTCTCCCGTCATAGCTCAATATTGTTGTGGTAGGCAACGATCAGGCTGCCGCCCTATGTCTCCATCTTGGTCCTCCTTTGTACAGTTAAGTCTTGATTGTTGTTGGTGTCACTGGGAGGAATTGTCCTCCAGGCCAATTGGCCGTGAGGACCCTCTTTGTCTATATAGGAAGAGTTGCTGTGCAGGAGACATGTTTGTGGGCCGGGTCTTGATGCAGCAATGCCTTGGCGCTCACTGAGTCTGCCTCTAGAATGCCTCCCTTATGCAAGTGATTGAAATCTGGTGTCATCTCCCACCAACCACTAGATGCCCTCGTTTCTGGGTCTCCAATGTAGTGTGGGTCAGCCACTACCTGAGGCACTCAGCAGGAAAAAGCTTCTGCTCAGCTTGGCTGGGGCGGAGCTACAGGGTGGAGCCTACAACCTTGGCTTCCTGTCAGCCCCGCCCTATGAGGCTCCTGTGTCTGTGTCCCTCTGTATTCCTTGCAAACACCTCTGAGAGAAACGCGCCCTGGAGTTTCGCCCACTGCCAAACAGTCCAGTCCCTCCCCTAATGAATCTGGACTCCCAGATTCTCGCCTGGAACTGGGTTTCAGTGTAGTTGGAACTGGGTCTCAGTGCAGTCTGGCGTCCCTGTCTCCTTCCCAGCAGGGCCACCCAGTGGCGCAGGCAAAAGTCCGTCCTCTGCGCACCTTCCAGTGCGCGCGTCTGGAGCCGCCGCTTCTCTGTGCCTCCGCCACCATAGCCCAAATTCATTCCCCCAGCGTGCGCCTGGCTTCCCAGGGTTTCGCCCGGAACTGGGGTTCAGTGCAGTCGGAACTGGGGTTCAGCACGGTCCTGAGCTTATGTCTCCTTCCCGCTAGGGCAGTTCAGTGGCGCAGGCAACAGTCCGTCCTTTGCGCCCCTTCCCGTGCGCGCCTCTGGAGCTCTGCCTTCCCCCGCTCCTCTGTGCCTGCGCCCCACAGCCCAGATTCATTCCCCCAGCCTGCGCCTGGCTTCCCAGGGTTTCGCCCGGAACTGGCGCTCAGTGCAGTTGGAGCCGGCGCTTAGCACACTCCGGAGCCTTTATCTCCTTCCTGCCAGTGAACGCCGGCCAGGCCGTCAGCCGCCCCTTCCTCTCCGGCTCCATCCTCCCCGCAGGCGCGCGTGCTCGTGTCTCCGCCAGTTTCTCCATACCTCAGGCTTTTACGGCTCCCCCGATTGTCCCCGTGGCCTTCTCCTTCCCCCCAGCTGTGGGCATTTCAGTCCGCCAGCTCTCCTGTGGTTCTGGACGATGTCCGTTCTGACCTCTAGTTGTGCCTTTGAAATTGTTGTGCCCGGCTGCAGGTTAGGTGTTTCACCTATGCCGCCATCTTGGTTTCTCCACACATTATTCTTACCTACTCTTCAGTTGATGGATATTTGGGTTGGTTCCCTCATTTTGGCTAATATACATAATGCTATAAACATTCATATACAAGTTTTTGGTGGACATCCCACCAGCAATGTATGGTAGTTTCCAGTTTCTCCACATAATAAAAAGTTGCTAATACTTGTTATTATCTGTCTTTTGTATTATAGCCATCCTAGTGGATAGGAAGTGGCATCTTGGGTTTGATTTGCATTTCGCTAATGACTAGTGGTGTTGAGCACCTTTGTTGGCTACTTGTATATCTTCTTTGGAGAAATTTTTTGCCCATGTTTAATTCTGGGGTATTGTCGTTTTATTATTGAGTTGAAGGAGTTCTTTATATAGTGTGGGTACACGTTTCTTCTCATGTCTGTGATTTGTAAATATTTCTCCCATTCTGTGAGTTGGCTTTTCAATTTTTTCCCCCCTTCCTTAAATATATTTCCATTGATTTCAGAGAGGAGGGAGAGGGAGAGAGAGAGAGAAACATCAATGATGAGAGAGAATCATTGATTGGCTGCCTCCTTCACACCCCCCACTGGGGATCGAGCCCCCAACCCGGGCATGTGTTCCTGATCGGAATCGAACCCGGGACCCTTCAGTCCAAAGGTCGATGCTCCATCCACTGAGCCAAACCAGCCAGGGCTGGCTTTTCACTTTTTTGCAGTACAAAAGTTTTAAGTTTTTTTGTTTGTTTGTTAATCCTCACTGGAGGATATTTTTTTCCATTGATTTTTAGAGAGCATGGCATGGAGGGAAGGAGGGGTGGGGGAAGAGAGAGAGAGAGCAAGAGAGTGAGAGAGAGAGAGAGTGATAGAGAGAGAGAGAGAGAGAGATATATCGGTTGGTTGCCTCCTGCACACGCCCCAACTGCAACCCAGGCATGTGCCCTTGACCGGGAATCAAACCCGTGACCCCTTGGTTCACACGCTGAGGCTGTAACCACTTAGCTACACCGGCAAGGGCAAAAGTTTTAAGTAATTCAATTGTCACTTGTGGTGTCATAGCTAAGAAACCATTGCCTAACCCACTGGCATGAAAATTTTTTTCCTAGGTCTTTTTTTGGAAGAGTTTTAAAAATAATTTTAGTTCTGACGTTTAGTGGGCTTATGATCCATTTTGAGTTAATTATTTGTAGGGGGTGAGGTAGGAGTCCATCTTCATTCATTATATTTATGATACTTTCCTGTGAAGGAATAACCAGTTACTGATTTAAAGATCTTCAGTGATGTAAAAGGCCTTTAGGTGGGTCTACATCAAGGCAGCCCAGGGTGAATGTGTGCCGGGATAGGTTTCCATCTCTTGTTCTCAAACTTGTAATAGGAACTTGAAAGCAAGGTTTCCTGGATTATCTGTAATGGGGATGGGAGAATGTTGAATGCATAGAAGCTTTTCATTTAGACTAATTGTCCTTCAATCAGCATGACATTTAAAATATTTTCTATTTCTTCACTGGCCTAAATTAACTGGAAAAGATAGAGGGAAACACCCAATTTAATTTAGTTTCAAGCTGAATTATCACCTTTAAAGAAGCATTTGTTTTAATGCTACATCTTGGGAATAGTCTAAACAATAGTAAAACAATAGTCTACGTTGTGGGCATTCAGTTTCTGGATATTGGCCAGTGGTAAAGAGGCAAGGAGGGATGTAGAGAATTGAAGGAGTCTGCCTGCCGGTTCAGTAGACTGCCCAGGAAGCAGCTGGATAAACAGCTCTGGTGTTGGCACCAAAGAGAGACCTGGGCAGGTGTTTAGATTCATAATCCAGCCTGTAATTGCTCGCATAGTAAGGGAAGAACGGAGGGCATTGAATGTCATCCTGGGACATCTACCATGGGACATGAAAGATCCAGAGGTGACAGGGAGCAGCAGGAGAGGTGACAGAGAAGAAAGGGGGGCGGGGGTAGTGGGGACCGGGGAAGAGTGTTTCCAAGGAGCTGTGGTGTACAGGGTCAAAGGCTGCTGCAGACCCTCCAGAAGCGCCCTTTGTATTTCGCACTGTGTGGTGGTTGGGCCCTTGGAAAGAGCAGTCTGTGGAGAATATGGGACCAGAATGAGGCTGCTGTGGGCAAGGAGAAAGTGGGAGCAAGAGGAGGCTGCAGGGCCATTTTCTTATAATGAAGTCCTTGAATAGAAGTCATGAGAAGTATCAGTTTTTTAAATTAAATATTCAAGAGCTCAAAGCAGATCTTTTCTTCTTATAATGTAACGGTGCTCAGGTGCCAGATTGAGTGTGGTAGTGTATGATTCATCCTTTGGATACCTTTTTTCAGCATACATCATCACCTTTTATTCTTCAACAACTGTATGTCTTTCAACACAACGGTACATGCCTTCTGATGGTTGTTCTCATGGCAGGTCTGGACAAAGACTGTCGACTAACTGAACCACTTGGCATGAGAATAGCAGAGTTTCCTTTGAATCCCATGTTTGCAAAAATGCTGCTTGAATCAGGTGGGTGGAGACCAACAGTTCTCATTGATTTTTTTTTTGTCTGTCAGAGTAGTTATTTCCCTGAATTCTATGCACCCTGGGGAAGAGGGTTCAATATACTTAGGGGAGTGAAGGAGCTATTGATTAACGCTGTTGGGTGTGGGGCATGTTGCTAACTTGTGATTCAGTGTCAGTCTTTATTAATTCAGTAAGCACTTCTGTTTGTTTCTCATGAGCCTAGCACGGACAGCTTTAGATTTTATTTTTTTTTAAACAGGGACGTTATTGTGGTAAAAAATACATAACAAAATTTACAATTTCAGCCATTTTTTAAGTGTATAGTTCTGTGGGGCATTAAGTACATTCACATTGTGGTTGAACCATCACCACTATTAATTTCCAGAACTTTTTAATCTTTCCAAAATGAAACCCTGTACCTACTAGACACTAACTCCCCATTCTCTCCTCCTCCCCAGACCTTGCAATCACCATTCTACTTCTTGTCTCTGAATTTAGAAACCTCAGATAAATTGAATCATACAATATTTGTTCTTTGGTGGCTGACCTTTTTCACTTGGTATGTGTTCAAGGTTCATCCATGTTGTAGCACATGTCAGAATGTCCCTCCTTTTTAAGGCTGAATAATATTCCATTGTATGTATAGATCACATTTCGTTTGCCCATTCATCTGTTGATGGACACTTAGGGAGCTTCCACCTTTGCTATTGTGAAGAATGCTGGAAACATGGGTGTACAGATGTCTGCTCAAGTCCCTGCTTTCACTTATTTTGGGTATATATTTAGAGTGGAATTGCTGGATTATGTAATAATTCTATGTTTAAGTTTTTGAGGAATTACCATACCATTTTCCACAGCGGCTGTACCATTTCATTTTCCCCCCACTAATGCACCAGGGTTCCAACTTCTCTGACATCTTTAGACTTCTCTGAGGATATAAATTAAGGGATAAAAGTGTATGATCTAAAGATCTTCTTATACTTAGAAACCACAATCATCTAGAGAGCATAGTTTTCTCGGCCTGGGAAAGTAAATAAATGTTTTCTTAATTTTATCTAACTTTTACATTAGTTGGCAATCTACAAAGTTGTATGTCAAACTAAGCATGGTGAAAGTTAACTATAATTGTGTTTTGGAAAACCACATGACCTTAAACTTACATTTAGCAACAGGATTCTAAGTTTGGAGTTGGGAGTGGGCCACTCATGAGGCAGGAAGCTGGGGGGCAGTGGGACAGGCAGTGCAGTTTGCTCTCACTGTCTATGTCCTGGAGGGCTGATTGCTGCAGCCTCTGGTCCCAGGTGCCAGCAGCAGCAGCAGCAGTAGCTGCAGCCCACAGAGTGCTTCCCTGGTCCAGTTTTCCAGGTGCTAGAGCCTTACTGACAGACAGGCCACCTCAGAGAAAGGTCCAGGAGCAGAGAAACAGCAGAAGGGACACGACCACGTATTCCCTACACCCTTCCTCTCTCAGGCTTTCTGCCAGAATTCTAGGTGTCCACACAAGAGAGTTGGGAGCAGGTGTAGAGCTGACCTGCCCTCAGTGGTGGGGCCAGTCCCACTCCCCATGGCTCACAGGAGTATAACCCTCTCCGTGTTGCAGCTGCGAGTTAATGAGCAGCTCCTTTTTGAGTCCTTCCAGGCCTCCAGGCATCAGGCCAGGTGTAGGACATTCCATTTGGCAGAGTGAAGCGTTTATGAATTATAAACTTCAAAAATCAAGCTATATATGGATATATCATCTTAGTTTGCAGTATTGTATAAGGAAAATGTCTTTCATTTCTTGTTGACACAATGCATTTTTGAAATCAAAGGTGCTTTGTGTTTTATAGGAAATTTTGGCTGTTCTCAGGAAATTCTCAGCATTGCAGCCATGATGCAGATCCAGAATATCTTTGTGGTCCCCTCCAACCAGAAGTCTCAGGCAGTAAGTCCAGTGTTCTTTCTTAGCTGTTCATACCAGTGTCTTTTTGACTTTGGGCTTTCCTTATTAAAACGACTAGGAACTGCTGACAGCCGAGCTGTGCAAATCCCAGCTTGCCTTTGAGTGTTTGCTGTGTGCCTGACACGAGCCAGACATTTTCTGTGCATCCTTTCATTTTATCTTCACCGTAAACCACGAGGTAGATGCTGTTATAATCATTTTTCGAGATGGAGCCACAGGAAGGTTAGGTGACTCACTCATGGTTGCATAGCCAGGGTGGAGTTGCCTTTCACAGTCCAGAGCCGCAAGTCTTAACCATTGTCCTACTGACTTTCCCGTAAGGAAACTTGTCCTTTAGGCTGTTCTGGGAGCAAATGAGTGGGCACATTAGTGACGTAAGGAGTCAGTGCCCAGGCCCAGCAGAATGATTCTGGTCATGTTGGAAACCAGCCACGGAAATGACAAGGCCCTGCCTGAGGCCCAGGCGCCATTGACTGAAAGCATGAATGTTGGACAGACTATGAAGGAAAGTTGTGATACTGAAGAGCACCATGCAGGTGAGGCATACGATGGAGGCAGTTCAGTGATGAGTTCAAAGTTGGCTGCTGTTGGAAGAGTCAGAGAAGCGGCAGCCTTCTGCATGGAGAGGCTGCCTTTGGATGTGTAGTTGGGAGGAGAGACCTTTCTTATGGATTCTTGTCATCTTCCCTGATAGTCATATAACCATAGATTACAAAGTTTTCCTGCCTCCATGCCCAGGTGGTTTTGTCTGTTTTCTCCATTTTCTGTTTATTTGCTTCTCTATTAGCTTTTTTAACAATCCTACCTCAGGATAGGCAAACTCATTTTCAAGATGAGGAAACAGAAGTTCTGATCAATCTGTCTAAAATTACAGCATATTTCCCCTCCCCTTTATATCCCATCCCCTGCTTTATTTTTTCCCTCTAATACTTCTTACCCCCTCATATACAAAATATTTTGCTTATTTATCTTGTTTATTATATTTTTCTCACCACCATATTATTCGCTGTTATAGCCCAAATTCATAGAACGGTGCCTAGCCTATAGTAGGTGCTCAGTAAATATCTGCTATTGAATGAATAGAAGGAAGGAGGAAGATTAATTATGTGGTGTTTGATGCAAGGAGAAAATTCTGAAGTGAATCAGTATGAGTGTACTTGTATTTATATTGTATATGCTGCTCCTTGAATCCATGGGAGCAGATGGCATTGCCCAGGATGTTACAGAAGGAAAAATTTAGGGATGGGTTCTGAGCGGTAGCCTAGAAACATGAGTGTCTACCATGTGCCAGACAGTTGGCCCCTGCCCTCCATTGGGGGCTGGGAGGAGTTCTTAAAGAGATGACATTGCCTGCATAGAGGAGGAGAGAGACAAGAGCACTAGCATTTATCTAATAACCGTACTAGATACTTCATAGTGAATTATCTCAATTCCACAGCAAGCTTGGTAGATAGGCTTCATATCCTGATTTTATAGATAAGGAAATTAAGCCGAGAAAGGTTAAGTAACCAATCTGAGGTCTTTCAGGAAATGGCGGGGCTAGAATGGTGCAAACCAGGTCTTTCTGGCTCTACAAGTCATGAGCCATTCATTGTATGTTACCTCCCAGTATGAGAGGCTCACAGGAGTCAACTTCTAAATGTTTTTTTCTTTCCAGATTCGAGTGCACCGAAAATTTGCTGTGGAGGAAGGTGATCATCTCACTATGCTCAACGTGTACGAGGCATTTATCAAAGTAAGCACCGCTACTGCTTGAAGGCCCCCTCCACACACCTGTTCACTCTGGAGCCACGAGTCCAGAAGTTCGGTTCATAAAGGAATGGCCAAGAGGCCTCTTCGCTTTCCTGTTAGATATGGCCAGTACTTCCAATCTGTGGGTTGGCCCCTGCCTGAGATTGTGATGCAGTTTTGCTGAAAGAACACAGGAATCTCGCTCCTTTCTGTCTAGAGGCGAAGCCCATAGCAGCAGGCTGCCGGCTCGGCCCTCCTCACCCCTCTCCCCTCACTCTGTCTCTCACCACCCAGTGTTGCTGCACAACACGGCCGGCATTTGAATAGGAACTTCTGTGACATTTCCTGTAAATAAGCGAGGCTAGGTGTACTTGTAGGTTTAGTTGACTCTTCAGAGCTGTTTATGTGAGTTCGAGACTGCACACAGCCACCTCTCCTCAGCAGTAGACAAGCTGTGAGAAGCCATTTATGTGAGGATCCATGTATATTCACGTACCCTACCTGTATTTAGCCTTAGGTGATGTTCATTTTTATTGTTTTTAATATTCTGTAGAAGTAAGAGCAAATAATATAGCTTAAAGTTATCACCAAAAATTACTAAAAAGAGAGATCTCAAGATGATGAAGGCAATGAAAATAGAAACCTCTCATATAAAGGAAAGGATGGATGTAAGGGGGGGATGAGATATTTCAGATTTTCAGTATCTTGCATTCATTTTTTAAATACTTTTTTTAGCAGAGGAGAAACACTAACTTTTTGTGTTATCAGAGATATCTGAAGGGAGATTATTCAGTTTTCAGAAAAAACCTGGTCTCTTACTGAGATTATTAATCATGGATTAAATCAGTTCAGATTTGTTTTGTATATGCACAGTATATCATCCTCAACCTAAAGCTCCCCCTGCCAGTGGAATGCAGGTACAGGTCTTCGTTGTGTTATTCTGTGGTTGCTTTCTGGGAAATCATCTGTGTTTTCATTTTCTTATTTAAAATGCTTTCCTCCCTGGCTTATATGATAATTTCTGAGGTACATTCCCACAGCAATAATTGATCTAAGACATAATGATCATTCTTTAGAATGTAGAACAGAATTAAGTTCTGTTGATAGAAAAATTGTACTTTCAGGATAAATAGTAGTAATTTGGAAATTATTTCTGAATTGGCAAGTGTCATATTGCTTGCCTGCAGTCCAATAAAGTGATAAATTCAAGCAGTGCCAACAGAGGAAGGAACGTTGATTTACAAAGAACCACAGGGAAGTGATTCTGTTTGGTAGTTTGCCACTCACGTAGGAAGGTATTTAAGATTGTCATTAAGATTGACAACTCTGCTTGTCATTAAGTTCTTATTTGCCCTTTAAGCAGAGAGTGAGATCAAAGAGCAGTCAGATGGTGAGCTTGCCAGCATCTCTCAACATCTGGCCCAAAAAAGGGCCAGTTACGGTCTGAAGATCTTGTCCCACTGAGTGAGCAAATGCAGGAGGAGAAAATGAGGATTTTCACAGTCTAGTTGTGGTCAAGAACCTGTCTGTGGTTTCCTCACTCTCCCCCCTTCTGGATTATTCTGTAGCACAACAAGAACTCTCAGTGGTGTCAGGAACATTTCTTGAATTACAAGGGTCTTGTCAGAGCTGCGACAGTAAGAGAACAGTTGAAAAAGCTTCTTGTCAAGTTTCAAGTGCCCAAGATATCGAGTGAAGGTAAGAATAAGCTGCCGCTGCTGGTGATGTTCCTTTCTTTGCTCGGTGTAGCTGCCCTGTTAGGGTTCTCATCCTGGGGTGTGGTGTGAGGCTGCGCAGTGTGTTCTGGACCTGTGTTGATGAAAAGCTGTGTGTAAAAGTAGCATATTTTTTCTAAGGAGGCTCATTTTTATGTCCGAGGGTTATTGCTAAAAAATTTTCATAAGAATCATTAACCTTCAGATCATTGCACATTATATAGTTAATTTTCCCATGGAGGCTTTGTAAGAAAAACTACTTTTAAGTGGACAGTATTTATGGCTATGACATATAAGTTACATTTTACTTTCAAATACAGATATTTTTAAAGCAAGTGCTGTGTGTTTAACCTGGGCCGTCACCAGGGTAAGACGGAAGTGCTGTGTAAGGCACAATCTCTGGCCTCTGAAGTGGGGACACACTAGTTACATTACTCTGTGACAGAGGTCCTACAGTTCTCTCATTCTCCCACTCTGAGAGGTGTGGGCATTATTACCCACACTTTATATTACAGATGAGATGTCAAGTCCTGGGGAGAAGTTAAGTTCAGAATGACACAATTGGTTACAGCAGGGGAGGTCTGTGTGTGGCTCAGACCTACACTTCTGAGGAAGTGACACGTTTACTCCTCCATTCAGCAGTTGTCTTTTGAATACCTACAGTGTGCCAGGCACTCTGGGGGTGTACTCTCAGCAGCCTTAGTACTTTCCTGTGATGGGCCAGGCAGTGTCCAGAGTGTTTTCATATATTAATTCGTTTAATGCTCACAACAATCCAGGTGTTATCTCCATTTTATGGATGAGAAAAATGAGGCCAGGAGGCAGCGAGTAACTTGGGGATTGAGTGCCTGTCACCTAGCAGAGAGGTTGCAGTCTTCTGCGTCTGTGTTTCTTAACCTATTTTTCATTATCAACCCCTCTCCCAGGAGAAAAGTTACATTACATTCTTCCTAATGAGAGAAATTAAACACTAAGGAATAAGATTTTGTCGGGAAGGATTGAACTTTGAGGGCCTTAAGTACTGTAATATCCAAGATTTCCTCCCACTTGCTCCCCAAGAACCATTTTTCACCCCTTTTGTTCTACATGGAAATTTCTCATGGCCAGTTAGAAACAAGGGATTGCTTCTTGGGTCAGATTGTGGTTGGAGGTATGAATTTCGGATTCATCAATTCTGTGCTAAATAGAAGAGGTACCTTTTTGTCAAAACATTGCTGGTAAAAATGCAGCGAAATTGATATTCTCATACATTGTTGATGATTTTGTAAGTTATACTACCTTTTGGGTACTTATTTATCAACAAACTATATTTCATTGAATCTAAATGCTATCATGAGTAAAGCATGCCATTATTTTATGTGCCACTGAAAAGAGTGAGTCTTAGAATTGATGAAATATGGTATGTCATTAGACACATAAATGACACTGCACAAAAATTTGGAATGTATCCTTTGAGAATCATCTAATAAATGGGAAGTCTTTATCCTTGGAGGATGTTTACTGTCGCGATACAGACACCCATTAAAATGGAACATTTGCAAATTGTGAAGAATTACACACTGTAGCTTATAACCACAGAAATAATGTGGTTTGAGTGTCCCAGTTTGTATCTTGTGGGAGGAACATTCCCACAAGATGCTCTTCTAGAAAGGAGTTCCTGAGGTCACTGGCCCACCAGTGGAGTGCTCTCTTAAGTTCTGGTGCCTGGCCTTGGTCTGGGCATCTGTGGCCCAGGAGGGTTTGGGTCCCAAGTCAAAGGCACAGCACAGTTCAGCATGTTTCCCTCAGCAGCCATTGCAGGTTGCAAGGTGGCTTGAAGCAGCCTGGGGTGGGGCCTTGCGGCACAGGCCTGAGCACACAGAATATACAAAGGCAAGGGTCTCATCCATCATTCTGTTGGCTACTTTGTGTAGGTGATCCAGATCCGGTTCTGAGGTGCATCGTTTCGGGATTCTTTGCCAACGCAGCGAGATTTCATTCTACCGGAGCTTATAGGTAACATGATACTTTATGAAGTCATTTATTAAAGGAGAAATCTTAAAAATGTCCAAAACGCATAGAAAGCTGCTGTACAGAAAAAGGAGAGAAATTAAAGAATTTAATTTAAGAGAAATTAAAGAATTTCCCCTTATTTATATCGTGCCTCTATCCAAAGGTGAGTTGAGGTTAGCTATATAGCTTTAAGCAAAGTCTCTTAACTTTATGGAAATGATTCTCAAATATTCAGTCCATCCACATGGTGTAGAACGATGACAATTTACAGGAGGCTGGTCACATTTCCATTCCAGTAGTAGAATACGAGGACTAGAAGGAACCATCGAAGATGCTCTTTGCTAGAGGAGTTACTTTTGTCACTGGGTAGCTCAGGTAATTTTAGAGAATTGCAGGATTGAAGCCACCACCTACCCCGGTGCATTGTGGCCACAGTGGGGTCTTTGGATGTTGGCCAGTGTTTCTTCATGTGCTGGGCCTGCCCTCTACCCCTCCCCTCCCCCCCCCCCCTCCCCCCGCCCCACTACAGACTGCAGCCTGTTGTTTCCAGTTCCATTTTCTAGGCAAAGAATATCACTGGTGTTTGATGCCCACCTAACAGCCTTTAGTATATTAAAATATAGTAAAAGCTAAAGTGTAGCTTAACTTTCTTTTCTCCAAACTAAATCATTCCACTTTGAATTGTTCCTTTTAGTCTGTCTTCTCTCAGCTCATTTTAGTCTCATAACTTCACTGTAGCCCGTTTAAAGTGCAGCGATCATAACAATCTGTTACTTAATACGGGAGCAGTCAAAAGGCTTTCTCCCCAGCTCTTCTTTGGGATCCCTTCATGTATTCGTTTGTCATTAGCTTTTTCCCCTCAGAAGACATTTCAGTTCTGTTACCTTGAGGTCAGTTGTGATGCCCTGGACACTGGGCTTTATTAACAAGTCCAGGGCCGCATTGGGCCCTTTTTTTGGGGGGGGGGGGGGGTTGGAAACCAGGTCTCCATCTAGCATCTGTTTGAACCTAAGTATAGCCCGTTACATTGATCTCTGCTGTGTTCTTTTTGCCACTCCAGGCCAAGTAGTCTAGCCGGTCAGTATCATGACTCTTTGCCCATCACAGGAGCTCCCCTCCCAACGCTGAGCTGTCCATGTTGGAGGCTACGCTGAGAGGCCTGTGATCCTCTCCAGTGAGCACCGTTACTTCGTTGTCACCTCAATTGCCCCATTCTCCTCAGCAGTACTGATTAGCAATTTCTAGTAGCATTTAAAAAAATGCTCCAGTGTCCTCAACAAAAATATGGGTTACATGAGAGGCTTCACAGTCCGTGAGTCCCTTTGCGACGAAGTTCAGTGTCTGTCAGCTCAGACTACCTGGTAGGACAGCTAGGACCCCAGGTGCTGGAGGGGAGCTCGGTCATGGCGCTTGAAACACTTGCCTGACATACAGATCCCTGGCACCCACAGAAACTCTGTAATTATGGTTCGGGCAGTGACATCCTAATCTATGAATGTGTGAATGCTCCCTTGTGATCTGATCTTATTGATAGTTGTGTGCTCAGTAAGTTTTTTTGAATTAAATTGAGTCAAATCTGAGTTGGAATTTGAAATATTTTCTCAGCAAAATGGATACTTCAATATTGAGCTTTCTTGTTTCCTTGTTATTATCTCCCCCATAGTCTTTAGTATTTAGCTTTGTTTAATAGAAATAATAATTTATATTATTTGTTTCCAAGGAAATGATTTTGAAAGAGAACCTACAAATGACAAACATAAGCACTGGCAGAGCCATATGTTTCTAAACTTTTTTTCTGAATGTCCACGTGTTGCTTTTCTTTTCTTCCCTTGTTTGCATGATTTATTCTTGACTTCTGGGGTGGCAGTTGGGGAGGGGCCTTTGAAGGGCACAAGAGAAGATGGAAAGAATAGTTTTGTTCCTGTGAGGTACAATCTGCATGCATTTTTAATAATATTAAACACGTCTCTCGGAGAGTCTTGCTGTAAGTTTTTATAATGTGCTTCAGATAAAATTCTTCTGTTTTACAAGGACCATCCGTGACGATCACGAACTACACATCCACCCTGCGTCAGTCCTCTATGCAGAGAAGCCCCCTCGCTGGTAAGCCACCCTCCTGCTTCGTAGCCTTGTAATGTGTCGAAGGAGAGGCCCAGTTCTGTTCGTCTCTGGGCCCCTATTGTCAGGCACTGCGCCTGGGACAGGCGCCCAGGACACTTTGCTATTGACTTTGTTATACTGGGTCGTTTATAGAATTTCTGCTCTATCAGAGAGCCCCTTAAGCAAATGGTGATGATCCTGTACTCACTCATCCATTCAGCAAACATACTAACCCCTGCACTGAGCACAGCTGTGTGGAGATGAATTCAGGTCCAGGTGAATTTATAGTTACCTTGGAGAGATAGACATCACAGATTTCAGTGTCTTAGGAGAAGGACTTTGATAGAGGGGTGTATGAAGAGTTGAGGTTGGTACCTCCTGTACCAAGGAGAGTCAGGATGGTTGAGATGTTTCAGAAATCATGTAGGAGCTAAGTCTCATCTGTGAAATGGACACTCTTATTTGCAGTGCATTTGTGAATATAGTGCCTAGCACACAGAATACACACCTAGTAAAGGTGACCAGTTCTAATGGTGATTTTTGACTCTCATCAGAAGATATAGGAAATTAGCTCATGTTTCTTTCTTGTTTCAGGGTTATCTACAATGAAGTTATACAAACCTCCAAATATTATATGAGAGATGTCACTGCTATTGAATCTGCTTGGCTGTTGGAGCTGGCTCCACACTTTTATCAGCAAGGAACGGTAGGAATGAACAGAGTCTGTCTCCCAAAACTGCCTGTTAACCTGCCTCTTCATATTTTTAAACACACACTTATTCCCCAGTTCACTGCCCGAAATTATCCCCCTAATAGCACATAAGGTGAAATGGCCATTACCATATCCTCTGACCATTCTGGGTAAAAGTACTTGCTTATAGTTTAATCTCACTGAGGCTTGATTTTGGTCTTTAGTAGGACTGGTCTAAAGTAGCCATACTCCCATGACATAATGACCTTTTTGATGTCTCAACTGAATGCCTAGGGTATTTAATGAAGCCTTTGCACTCTGGTCAGAACTCCAGTGTCTCCACACTGTACAGACCTCCAGACTCTCCCAGTCAGCTCACCACTCCCCAACCACTTTGGTTGGCCAGCCTTATCGAATCTTGGCTTGCACATGTGCAGCTTAGTACTCAGCCAAAGACTGAAGGGTGGCCCCATAGAGATTTCTGGAGCTATTCCTTTCTGTGAATTCCAGCTGTCTCAGGCTTCCTGAACTCTTCTGACCTGTTTCCTCTGTCCAGCATACTGCTCTCTATTTAGGATGTACTTCTGTGTGCCAAGGTTTGCAGACAGGCAGAGACCTGGGATGAATATAGAGCTCACCTTGAGTTTCCTCCTCCTGCAGGGTTGTAGCCCTGTGCTCTCTGTTGCCCAGTGCCGAAAACATTTGCATCAGATATTTTATCTGGTTTTTACCATCATTTACCTCAGAGGGAAGGTCAAAAACCTGTAACTTCATCAGGGTTATAACCAGACTGCAGTGTTTTCAACCCTTGACTGGTACATTTAAAAATTGGGAGATTTCACATTAAATACAGATTTCAGGTTCCTTTTTAAAAAAAATCTTTATTGTTGAAAGTATTACATATGGCCCCTTTTTCCCTCATTGGCCTCTCCCAGCCTGCCCCCACCCCTCACCCCAGGCCTTCACCTCCCTATTGTCTGTGTCCATGGAGAGATGCAAATCAAAATGAGGTGCCACCTCACGTTTCTCTTGAAAGAAGCGGAAGTATCTGCTTACATGGAGCTTGCGTTTCTGCGTGGCAGCAACAACAGGGCCTGAAGCAGGACGGCCTGTATGAAGGGCCCTCCAGGCGTTCCAGCGCAGCCCTGGCGTCCCTTGTTCAGCTCCTGGGAACATCTGAGTTGTGACCCTGTGAATGGAAGAATCTCATCCATCTCTCTTGCAATAAAAAGGGCAATTGTCTTTTAAACATTTTCTTACAATATTTAAATCTTACCCAATCAAACAACAAACATTTCAAGCATTTCCTCATAAAGATATTTCAGCCCAAAATGAGACCAGCTGCAGGGACTGATAACAGCGCTGAATGTGTTGTCTCTGTTTGTTGGGCTGACAAAATAGGATAAACTAAAGTGAAAGAAAGTATTTTCCTTTAAAACCTCTCAGGTGGAAAGTCCAAGAGAAGTGATGAGAAAGGCCAAGAAGTTGGGAAGAATGGCCAGCTGTACACGTGCTTATTCAAGGAACGAGGTGCAGGCAGTTAGAGGAGACCCCTAAAGAGGCCGAGGCTCTTGCTGAACAGAATTACCTAGAAGCTGAGTCATTTTCCCTTCTCAGCTCAAAGATAGAGTTTCTTTAGGTCAAACCCACAAAGTTAAAGAGCAAATAGCCCCAGAAGTTTGAAGAAAATGACAACACAAATTTCCGCATTTGTCTCCTCTCTCCAGATGCCTGCTTTTCATCTCGGCAGCTCTACTCTGATCATTGTGTGATCAGTTATTTTTAGAGGGGCCGGGGCCTTTAGAAATCGCCTGGTTCACCAACCTTATTGTACAGGCGAGGCCCTGAAACTCCCCAAGAACCGCAGCCCCTCCTAACGAGACAGTCCGAAGGCACCGCTATTAACTTTTAGTCCAAAATGAATGGCTTTCTGCAAGAGCCCTGCAGACCTCCAGTGGTGCCCATGGATGGTAGATGCGCCTGTTGAACACAGCGTAGCACCTCGTGACGTGCCCGGCTCTGTTCCTGGCACCTTAGGTGACTTTCCATTACCGATGATTTTCAGTGTCACTCTCACCCTCTAAAGAGGCCTGAAATGGTCCGGAGTCGGCTTTGTTTAGACTCAACATTCTTCCCAGAAATGAGCACCAAAAATGGTCCACAGGCACGGTGATGTCATCTCCCGTTCCCAAGCTCAGGCTGTGGAGTGTCTAACGTTAGTTGTAGGGGTCACATCAAGTGAAGTGAGATAATAGAAAAATTCAACAAGACCCACAGCCAGGGAGAAAAACAGGGTGACCTGGTCAGAGATTTGCCTTTCAGTCCTTACATTTTTATTTTTTTCCTGATTCTTAGAAATAGCTTTGGAGTCTGGGGAAACCTCTAAACCAGCACCTTTGCAAGAGCCTACACTGGTCCTTTCTTGGGCATAAGCAGTTAGAAATTCACACGTGTGTCCTGTCCACACAGCCCTCTCTGTCGTGCTCGCTGGTGTGCCGTCTTTGGCACCCTGTGTTCTCCAGGGCCGCAGTTCTCTAGGCCATGGGGATCGCTGTCTCGAGTCAGTGGGTGTGCTGGGAAACGGGCTCGGGCACTGAGGAGCGGGGGATGACAGCGGGCCCTGTTGGCAGTCAGGGCTGGAATTCCTCCAGTGAAGATCTCACCGCGTTAGGGTGACATGCCTTAGGTATCTCTTGGTTGTTTGTTTATGATTATTAAGGGGTTATCAGAGATACCTCAGTTGGTGAACTGAAGTTCTTTATTTAAAACTTACGTTTATACACTTCGTCGTAAGTGCATATTTTAGGATTTCTAGCACTTTAGGCTTTACCTTGGAACAGCGATTTTTAACTGGTGTGCTGCAAGAATTTTAAAAACACACAATACCTGCCCTAGCCGGTTTGGCTCAGTGAATAGAGCGTCAGCCTGTGGACTGAAAGGTCCCAGGTTCAATTCTGATCAAGGTCACATGCCCCGGTTTCAGGCTTGATTCCCAGTAGGGGGCGTGTAGGAGGCAGCCAATCAATGATTCTCCATCATCATTGATGTTTCTATCTCTCTCTCCCTCTTCCTTCTTCTCTGAAATCAACAAAAATATATTTAAAAACAAACAACAAAAACACACAATACCTGACTAGTCAGGTGCACTGATCGCTTTTCCCTTAGAATGTCAAATAAAAAAATGAGCAGCCAGCACAACAATAGCTGTCCGGTGTTAATGATTCAAAATTATACCTATATTTTTGTCAGATCAGCAAAAATTATATTTTTTGGTGTGCTGCAGAATTTCAGAGATGCAAAAGTACCAACCATGAGATGCAAAAGGTTGAAAATTGCTGCCTTAGAATGTAAAGAATGTTATCTCTGTCGGTCCTATTATCTGATGCCCATGGTTATAATGTTATGCTTTCTATGTTATTTATGCTGGTAGAGAGCAACATTTCTGAAGGAAAATCCTGTCACTAGGAGGTAACCCTTTTCCTGGGGTCTGGGCCTGGATCACAGGTGCCTGCATCTGAGACGCTCGGTAAAATGATGCGTCTCCTTGTTCCTGTGCCTAGGGAGAGGATACCTTTCCCTGACCATTCTTAAGGAATCCATGGAAACGAGGTGGCGTCCAGCCTGAGCCAGTCCCTGGGCACAGGTGTTTGGCTGCAGTGCTGTCCTGGGGGCTGGGCAGAGGGAGACCGAGTCTCACTGACAGCACCCGCACAGCCTGTGTGCCCAGGTTGAGCCCTGGCAGGCTGGGCCTCGGGCTGTGTGCTTACTGCAGGCGTTCCCTCTTGCTCACTGGTGCTTTTCTCCTGAAGACGCCCGAGGGGCACGGCACTAACCGAGAAGGTGTGAACCGGATGGAAGCTCTGATTTGGTTATTTCTATGGGCCTGGTGTTGAAGTCTGGTTTCTTTGTCTAACCAACCCCACTTACGAGGTTCTCTTTTCTCTTGCAGCACCTGTCCCTAAAAGCCAAAAGGGCCAAGGTCCAAGACCAGTGAGCAGAGCCGGGCTGCTTGGGGCCCGCTGCTCCATGCTGCTGCCCCCAGCTCGGGGCGCGGTGAGCTGTCCTTGGCTCATGTGGACCTTCAGCTGCTCTGATGGGGGCCGCCGCCCATTCCTTGGCCCCCTCTTCCCGCTCCCCTCAGCATTGCATTCCTCGCTGGGATCCCGGAGGAGTTGTGCGTGGGCAGGCACCCTGCCGTGCTGCACCCAGGCAGAGCGGGAGTTGGCAGGGCTTTGCTCTTTGGTCACTCGGCACCCTCACTGACCCAGCATGCCACTTCCAACAGGCACGCCGTCCTGGCCCAGCTTAATGGGGACCGAGGAGGAAAGTGAGCCGCTGCCGGCTGAGGCACCATGTCGAGTGCACAGAGGGTTAGTTGGGCTGGCTTGGCTCTCTCCTGGGGGCCACGGCTGTGTCGGCTAGTGAGGGCCGCTGCCAGATGGGAATCTGTGTATCCCGGAGGGAGAGACCCTGGAAACGCTGTGATTTCCACCAAAATCACCGAGGGCTCCCGGACCAAGCAGCTCTGGTTCCCCCTTTTGCGCACGTCCGTTTATCTAGGCCCAGAAGACTCACCAGGATTGGTGATGACTCACAAGCACCGTTCCTTGTTAGCAAACGGTTTCTGTTTCAGAAGTGGGCCAGCTTTCTCCGCGTATGACACCACGTCCCCTGCCACCAGCGGAGCACTCGTGAACGTCCATTAGCTCAGCCCCACCGGGCACCCTCTGCGGCAGGAACTCCCAGCAGCGTAGAGGCTCAGCTTCTCTAGCTCAGGAACAGAACTTATGCATTTGTTTTTGTTCGTTTGCGCGGTTCTTGCGAGAACGCGGGCGGCTCTTCCAGCAGGCACTGGTTTCATTGCTGCCCAGGCTTCTTTGCTGAGAGGTTGGCATTTCAACACGTGACCTGTCCAGATTTGGTCACCTTCCTGTTTCAATGACATTTAAGAAATTGTAGTTTGAAAGTTTATTTTTGTACTGATCTTAGTATGTACCTGCCACTTTGGCACCAAACGTGTATGCCATTTTTATTTCCATTTTATAGTGATAACCTGTCAATAATAGTAAACCTTTATACCTAAAGTAGATGTATTCCCTCCCACCCCAGTTCTCATGGTCTGTGTTTTAAGATGGTCCACTTCATTCTCCCGAGTGAGGGCCTGGCATTAGCTAAGAAACCTGATGCCATGGCATGCAGCGGCTTTAGGGGTCAGGTTGACAAGGAAGCCCACCCAGCAAGGTCACATGACCACATGCCCTCAAGGCCTCACTACAGCAAACCATGGAACGTGGTTTAAATGAAGTCCCGGGGATTCTTGCCAGTGTTCGATTGGGGTCTTCCTGTAGAGAGGTCTGAAGTACTTACTTGTAGAAAGTGAATTGAGGGCCACGGCAGGTCCTCATAAGCTTCTGTTGGGGTGGAAGGAGGAAAGTGCAGGATCCACCCCCTCTGAGTGAGACCAGAGATCCAAAATGAGAGACCACGGTGGGGGGCGCAGCGTAGGGGAGCCCGGCGGCGCTGGCCGCCTCTGCCTGTGGGTGTCTGGTCCTGAGCGCATCTGCCTGCACCCACCTCTCAGAGCGCCGCCCAGGGTAGGCGCCTGAGCTGTGTTATGCTGCAGTCCACAGCGTGTACAGAACTCGTCACAGATGGAGACTGTCGCTGTAAAGCCACAGCCTTCACGGGCATCTGAAGAACCACACACCTGTCAAGGAGTGATGTCCCGGCCTGGCTGAGAGATGAGACAATGGCCAGCAGGGCCTGGTCACCTAGCAACTCACAAGACTGTCCCCAAGTGGTTCCACAAGAATTAGTCCCCTCAGGCTCGGCATGGATTTTCAAAACCGTTTGTGAAATTTCTCCAATACTGCAGTGTCCTGTTGCGCTGCGGGAGAAGTGGAGGGGCGTCTGCTGGAGAAGGTGGTGGGCAGTGGGGTCCTGGAGGCTCAGAGATGGGAGATTTCTGTGCTTGTGGTTCATGCCCTGAGGTTCTTTCCCAGGGCTGGTCTCCCAAGGAATCCCCTGGGCCAGCCAGGCCTCCTGCTGGGGACAGGGCTTGAGGACATGAAGACCAGGGAGGAAGGTGAGCCAGCTGCTGGGAGGGCAGGAGGAGCAGCAGATTTGAGTGACAGTTGATACATCTGTTTTTGCACAGGTGGTACCCTACCTCGTGCCTAGATCTCATTCCAAACCCACTCTGTTCCCCCAAAGCACTGTGATCAGTTCCCCATCCCCATCACCAGTGGCTTCTGAGCCACCATGTTAGAACTGTGTGGCTGGAGCTTGGCAAGCAGCAGACCCGTCTACTCCGAAGCCTGGTCCAGTAGCTCCAGGATGGGCCTCATGGTCATGCTGACTTAGGGGCTTCAGCCCTGTGCCCTCCCCCCATCAACCCTGTGAAATGGCTGCAAAGCGGAGCTGAGAAGGGGACAGGATGCCAGGAAACTGCGTGAGTGGCAGTGTGGTTGGAATTTGGCTCCAGGCAGGTCCTAGTGCTGGGCACTGTTTTTCTCGGCTTCCCTGTCAAAATGAGGAACTTGGATAATGAGCATTTCATGAGGCTCAAAATTATTCTACCTAAAAGACCATGTAGTCTCTTTGGTTTGAAAATGTTCTTTCTTCTAGAAAATGATGATAGTTAAAAAAATGTTTTCCTTGGAACAATAAAATACTTACAATCTTACATCAGTCTCCTAATTAAAAACCAATCAAAACAAAAACAAATACCAACTGATGAAATCCCCAAGTCTGGGAACCACTGGGGTGGTGGGCTGAGCAGACTGGGGGCCAGCTGGCAACACCAGCACCAAGCGTCAGGGCCCCGGGAAAATGGGTCTGCCCTGCCAAGCACCTGACATTCAAGCGAGCGGGAGCAGCTGGGGAGTCTCTGTCTTTACATAATTGGAAGGATTCAAATGAGCAGGACTTGGTCCCTGAATCACTTACTGTTCCGTTAGATAAGACTAGGATTTCCACTCTCTAATGACTCGTCTGGATTTTTCCTCGGCCTTCCAACTTGTGCTGAAGGGGGTGATGGAACTCTGGACTTGCTGTCAGCTTAATCTATTTTTTTCTGTCATCGAAACTGGTAACAACCGATTACATCGTTTGGGACACAGCTGGCCACTTAGTGGGAGGAGCTGGAGTCTGCATGGCTGGCCTGGAGAGGGCTTGTCCCTGGGTCCTCAGTCATTGCTCCCTCTGACAAGATCCCATTCTGTCGTCCCCGGTGAATCACGGAGCTGGTACCTGGTGCACTGTTGGGTGGCATTGGACTTGTTCAAACGGCTGCCTCCTTGCCTGCCAAAGAGATTCCTGATGCAGCATTTCCCCCTGGCCCGGGTTCTACTGAAGGCAATGAGCAAGCAAAGGAGGTGGGGAGGTCCAGGAGGGAGTGGGTGTGGTGGGGAGGGCTCAGTGGTGATGCCCAGAGTCTCCACAGCCAGGCGAGGGTCCAGCACGGCTGCTGCCCCAGGGCCTGGGCTGATGGGCGAAACCTGACATGATTCAAAGGTAGCACAGGCTCCCTCCTGCCTCTGGAACACTGCGTCTGGACCCTGCTGCAGTCTGCCTTCGCTCGGGTTATTCTCTCTCCATTCCCACCTGCTTCGTTTTCTGTTTGGGAGTACAGTTGGGTTCACTTAGCATAGTTACTGTGTTTACTCTTAGCTCTTCTTTGTTGTTTTTTTGTTGTTGTTTCCACTTGCGATTATCCTTCATCCCTTAATTTTTACCTCTTTGACTTCTGCATTATTTTCCCCGCCTTTAAAAAAATATTTTTGGAGAAAGAGAAACATCAGTCTGGGAGCATAACATCAATGGGCTGCCTCCTGCACGCCCCCATATGGGGATCAAGCCCACAACCCAGGCATGTGCCCTGACAGGGAATCGACAAACAAGCCAATTGGCAACTTTCTGGTGCACAGGATGATGCCCCCAAAATGGCCACAAAGACCAGCCCCCCACCACTTCCTTTTTTTTTTTTTAAATCATAAAGTTGCTTCCTTTTTATACTGTTTTTAAAAAGTATTTTTAGCCCTAGCCAGTTTGACTCAATGGATAGAGCATCAGCCTGCGGACCAAAAGGGTCCTGGGTTCGATTCTGGTCAAGGGCACGTACCTTGGTGGCAGGCTCCTCCCCAGCTTGATGTTTCTCTCTGTCTTTCTCTCTTCCACTCTCCCTAAAAATAAATGGCAAAATATATCCTCAGGTGAGAACTAACAACAACAAAAAGTATTTTTACCTTAACATTTATTTTAACTTATTTGTCCTTTTTTTTTTACACTCTACTTACTTGTTTTTAACTTTTATTTTGTACTTATGACACAAAAGAAACCTCATTTAGTTTTGTTGTTCTGTAAATATATTCTTTCATTGTTTTTATTTTCTCATTTTAATACATGAGTTCTGAATTCATCTTCACATTTACCTCCCACTTCATTTTACTCCCATTACTCCCCTTCTCGTATCTTAGTATGCTTAATTTTGTGTTCATGTTTGGCAAAAGGCCTAGCTGTAGGTGTGGGAGCTGAGAGAAGATATTTGCGATGGTTGAAACCAACGAAGGATTAACTGTCAAGAATATATAAGGAGCTCCTACAAATCAACAATAAAAAGAAAACCCCAATAGAAATAAGTGGGTGAAGGGAATGAACACGTTGTAGAAAGAGACCCCAAGGTCTACCAAGTCTGTGAAGAGATGTTCAAACTCAATCATCAGAGGAACACAAGCTAAAGCAACAGCTTTCACTTTGTACCCATCAGATGAGCACAAATTTTAAAAGCGGAAATGCCAAGTGTTGGCAGGGAGACAGGGACTCCGGTGCTCTGCTCGTGTGGCCATCCTGGAAAGCTACCTGATACAACTCATCAAGTGAAGTATGTGCCTGACCCACTCTCCAGAAACTCCACGTGTGGGTGAATGCCCCCAACAAAATTCTCACCTCGGTCCATAAGGAGACGTGTATAAGGATGCTCATCCAGTGTGACTGTGGGAGGGGTGGAGTGATGTCCACCACGGGGACAATGTGCAGGGAAATTCTGTGGGTGACACCACGGAGTACCACAGAGCAGTTTCAAGCCACAGACGACATCTACCGTGGACCTTAAAAATAGATGAGTCAAAAAAGTAAAAAAGCCCTCGCTGGTTTGGCTCAGTGGATAGAGCATCCATCAGCCTGTGGACTAAAGGGTCCCAGGTTCGATTCCGGCCAAGGGCACATGCCCGGATTGCAGGCTTGATCCCCCCCAGTAGGGGACGTGCAGGAGGCAACCAATCAATGATTCTCTCATCATTGATGTTTCTATCTATCTCCCTTCCTCTCTGCAATCAATAAAAAAAAATTATTTAAAAAAGTAAAAAAATGAAGATGCAGCACTATCATTTACAGACACTAAAAATATGTGCACACAAGAAACAATGCGTTTGCAAAAACACGTACAATCCAACAGTAGAAGGGTTGCCTGGAGAAGGTAGGGGAGGATGGGAGTGAGGATAGGAAAGAAAAAAAAAAAAAAGGAAAAAAGTGGGATTATCTGGACACAGGTCATCCAGATTTCCATGACAGGAGCTTGTGGGACAGAGGATGCCCTTGTGAGTCCTTCCTGCCGATCAGCATCCTTAAGATGGAATTCGTGTTCTCAACCCGCAGGGACTGTTGTCCCTTTACTTCAGCTCCTGGTACTGTGCTTCCGGAACCTTCTTGCCCTCAGCACTGGCCTGGATCATTATGGGGCTAAAAAGAACAGGATATGCCAAGGCTTTGGAAACCCCTTGGTAACCTTTTATCATCCAGGGAGCCTATGGACTTCAGCTGTGTTTGCTGCCCCCTCCTGCTCTCATCACTGGCTGGCTGGTCATTTAGAATCCTCTTAATTAGCACTGGGGTCTGGTTTTCCAAGATTTGCCTCACAGGGAGGAGAAATCTGGGCCAGGTTAGTGAGGCAACATGCAAATTGGAAGAGGCCACCAGGGAACTTGTTAAATTTAAGTCTTACTCTAAAACTTTCATTGCTCGGAGAAAGGTATTATAAATCAGCCTGGCGTGGGCTGCAGACCCAGAAGGTGGGCAGATTCTGGAACAGTGACTGCCCCAGGGGTGAGTGGGGTCGTGGAAACCAGTGACGAGGGACACGGGGCAGGTCTCCTGCTCCCAGATTTATAAACCAAGGTCGGCTCTCCTGGACTGTGGCCATGCCCGGCCCAGTTCTGAGTGGGCCCAGGTGGAGTAAGATTTCGACATTTGATTTTTGCCAATTGATTAATCCGTTGTTCCAGCCAGAATTAAGGTAAAGGTCCCTGCACTGCCATAGCCTCTCCTGGGCCAGGATGCATTTTGGAAGGCACTTCCCCCAGGCCCAAACCTGCCCTGCCAGCCCCCAGCCTTCTGAATCACCCTTAGCTGAGACCCAGACACCCAGGGACAGAGACAAGCCATCCCCACGGTGCCCTGTCTGAGGTCCTGACCCACAGAATCTGTTTGCATAATAAAACGGTGGTTTTTGTGCCACCAAGTTTTAGGGTGGATTGTACTGCAAGCCTCCGGCACACCAGCCCAGCCCACCACACCCGACTCGGGCCATGATGGCCTAATGGGCTTCTGAAGCCTGGCCTGGAACTGGGACCCACATGGTAATCTTGGGAGGATGCCTGGCCCCTCTGGGTAACCAGCCTGGAGATCTGGGGGCCTCCATCCCCTGTGACTCCTGGGCAGTCGGTGGCGCTGACCTGGTCAGCTCTATTGGGTCTGTCTGACCCAGATTTATTCTAATAGTGAAGCAATGTTTTATGCAACAACCATTTCGCCTTAGGAAAGCAGAGAAGCAGCATACTGTGACTGGAATTGCAGAAAGGGTCACGCCCGAGGGGTGGTGGTGGTGGTGGTCGTGGGGGTGGTGGTGGGGTGGAGTGGTGGTGGTGGTGGGGGGTGCGGGTGGTGGGGGGGGGGGGAGTGGGGGGTGGTCCGGAGGAAACGCAGGGACGCGGTTGGGGAAGAGGTTGAGGAGACACTGGCGGTGGGGAAAGGCGAGCCCCCTTCCTCTTTGTCCCCTGCAAGGAGGAACTGAGGCTTTGCCTAAGGAGGGTGCAGCTCGCATTGGGTCCACACCCCCAGGCTTGTCGGTGCTCTCAACCGCGGGCCGGCCTGCTCGGGGGCAAGGACGGACATCCCCTCTGCCTCCAATCCCAGCCCGGGCTGAGGGATCCGCTGTCGCTAGCACCCGTGGATGCCGCTGGACGCTCGGGCCGGTGCTGCGTGCGGCGGCCGGCAGGGGGCGCTGGCGCCCCGCGTTTGCACCGCCCAGACAAACTTGTGTTCCTGGTCCTGCGGGCAGCGAGTGCCCAGAGCCCGCCAGACCTGTGACCTTGCCAATGCAGTCTCACCCCCTGCCCACCAGGCATGCTCCCAGCGGCTGTGGTCCCGGCCTGAGCGCCTCGGAATGGAAGGAGCCTCCCCACCATCGCCCATGACTGAGTCCTCTGCTCTGCCCACCCTGCTCAGAGCAGGTCCTCACATCTCGACCAACTCCCAGAGGAAGGTATGACTCTCCCCAGTTTAGAGGTCAAGTTCATGATAATAACCAACAAATAATCCCAGCTGACCTTTACGGAGTCCTAGTGATTGGCCTGGCTTGCCAGGTCCTTCAGAGTGGCAGCATTACGCAAGGTCATGGTGCTCAGAGCTACAGCCTGATGCTGGAGCTGAGCCCATTTGTGCCATGAGGTGGAGGCCACGGCCACGCCCTGGGCTAATGGAAGCCAGCTAGTGAGCAGCCCCGCCTGGGAAGCCGTCCTGGCACGAGGCAGTGTGGTGTGGCGAGGTTAAGGGCTTGGCCTTGGGGCCCACAGTGTCTGGGTTCAAGTCCTGCTGTCATCACGTACCAGCTGTGGACCTTGGACATGACACTTAGGCCCTTGCCTCAATTTCCTCATCTTTAAAATGAAGACAATAATAGTATACATCCCTGCATTAATCGTGTGTGTGTGTGTGTGTGTGTGTGTGTGTGTGTGTGTCTTGATGCTTTGACGTCTTGTGGACGTGGACTTGCAGACGCAGGGAGGGACTGTCTCTCCCAGGACTAGCTAAACAACCTCCTTGAGTGCACGTTGCATCTGCAAACTGACCAATCTAAAGCCCTGCCCCAGCCATCTCCTTTACCTCACCCTGCAAGCTAACATACCACCCCAGGGCCAGGTACCGGGACCAGACAAGGAGGACACCCCTTTGGCCTGGAGCCATGTCCATTCCTTCCTGTGAAGCCACAGTAGAGGCTCTGGCCCCGGCCAGCCCCCCACTCCTTTGCCTCCTGACCGCCCCGGTGCTCTCCTGCATGGTGGGGTGTGCCCCTCTTCTTGGGAACTGTGAGTACTAAACTCTTCTTCCAAGGCAGTTGCCTTCATGTCTGTCATCGTACCAAACCCGGTTACGATAAAACCCCAGGTACATTTAAAAACAACCCATCAGATTGTTGCTGGGATCAAATGACAACTTTTCTAAAGTGCTTACAACACCGCCGGACACCTGGCGGCTGCTATTATTATTACATCCCCTCTGCCCGCTTTGCACCAACTGCCTCCCTCTGGGCGACTCTGAGCAGGCACGCAGCACAAGGCAGCCAGGCCAGGTGCCCGGCTGAAGGTCGGCCAGGTGCGTCCTTCCCTTGGCGCTGGGGCTGGAACCCCGAGCTGACAGTGAGTGCCAGGCGGGGAGGGCTGCCAGGGGCAGAGCAGGGAGGGCTCCAGGAGCCAGCAGAAGGGACCCCACCTTTGCCATTTGGCTTCAGGAACTCAATCCCTAATCAGGGTCTCCAGCCCACACCCATGAGAACTCCCAGCTCTCGTGCTGAACTCGCCATTGATAATTACTCCTAATGACAATGAATAATAATAACCAGGCACTGTGCTGGCTTCTTGTATCAGCTGTTCCCAAACTTGTCGGTCTCAAGAGCTCTCTCTGCTGTTAAAAGTGATTGAGGATCTCAAAGTGCTCTTGGCCACGCGGGGCGGGTCTGTCACTGTTACCACGGGTGGAGCTACAGCTGAGCAACTGTAACAGCTGAGAAACTGTCGATAATTTTTTTAAAGTCGCAATAATAAACCATGCTCACATAAATATCTGATGAGGTATAACTACATTCCCCCACACAAAACAGTTAGGGAGAAGGAAGCGTGGCACGTTTTACGTTTTTGCAGGTCTCCACAGCGTCAGCTTCATAGGAAGCTGGTTTCCGGAGCTGCGCCTGCACGCAGGTTATGACTAGCACATGGCCTGCAGCCTCTGGCACACTCCGCCGAGACTGAAAATAACCCAACTTTGATTCGAAATGAAAAACGCAAATAACATCTTAGCATTTTAATGAGCATAGTTTTAATTATTACAGACACTCCAGAAGGGACTCAGAACATACTTTGGAAACTGCTGTCTTAAATACAGGATGGGTAGGTTCTAATATGCCCCAGATTTACAAGTGAGGAAACTGAGGCACAGGGTTTGAGGTGATGTGCTCAAGGCCATACAGCTGGGATTTCAAGGCCGGCCACTGGCGGGTGGGCAGGTCACCAGGAAAAGACTCTGACTTGGGTGTCTGTGGCTCTAGCACTCAGCTCTGAGAGGCAGGGCAGGGACTGGACACAGAGTGAGCCGGGCAGGATGGGCCAGCAGGGAGGGGGCCGGGTCTGAAGTGAGGGGGGCCTGGGAGGGGCCTGGGGGATCAGTTAGTCACTAAGTGGTCCCGGTGACAGGGCTGGAGATGGCAGCTGGCGGCGGAGGCAGCCTCCTGCGCAAAAATCAATAGGTGATCAGCGGTCCAGGGGCACCGCTGTTCATCAGGTGCGCGGGGAGGCAGGGGCGGGGGCGGGGGCCCGCAGGAAATATCACTGACCCCCGGCAGGATTGATCAAACAGCCAGACACCCAAGGCCAAACTCACTAATAAAGTGAGACGTTCAGCTCAGCCCGGCGGCTGCTGGCTGAAGGTCTTAAAAAAACCGCTTAGCTGGGGAGTTCTTGCTAAACTGTCTTTGTTTCTTGAGGCCAGCGGGAGGGAGGCCCGGCTGCCTGCTGTTTGGCCTGTGTCTCTTGGCTTGACAGAGGCCTGGGCCACAGAACCCGGAGCCACCCGGGATGTGGGTGTGGGTATGTGTGCTCGTTGCAGCACCACCACCTGCACACAGCACACATGTGCGCATACGTATATGCATGTGCTACAGCACCATGTACATATATGCACATGACATAGCACTACCATTTGCCTATGGCATGTGTGTGTACATATATGCGTGTGTGTACACATACATACAGCACACACCATTTGCATTTGAGGGATGAGCATGTGTGCTTGTGGGCTAGATTCTTCCTTATTCATTTTTTCACTAACGTCCCCATTTAGTCTGCCTACAGCCCCGAAGATGCAGCATTCGTAATGACAGCCACGATTACCGCGGGGCGTGGGGAGGAGTGGGACTGGCACTCTGCGTCTGCGGGGCGGGGTGGACAGCAGCAGCAGAAGAGCAGATGTGGAAAAGGAGGGGAGACAAAGTGAAGGCCCGTGCGGGCAGGAGGTTGAGTGCACTGGTCAGGAGGAGAGAGACACTCGGGGGTTGCAGGGGTGGAGTGGGGGGGTGGGGGGGTAGCTGCCAGTGAGAAAATGAAAGAAAAAAATGATGCGCTAATGAGATCTTAAGAAGAGGTGCGAGGGGTAATGGCTTTGACATTGTTGATATTCTTTGAGAGATCTGGGCAGGGGAAGAGTAGGATGACTTCTGGTCACTTTCCAATTGTTGGGCTGTTCGGAGATGTGCCACTGCACATTTGAGACTGGGCTTGTGGGAGCAAGAGATGTATCTGGGTTAAAGAACAACAACATTCATGCCAGCGTCTCTGGGTGCTGCCGGGGAGGGTGGCCCAGCACCCCTGGTTGTAGCTCGCTGTCCCTCTTCCCTTGCCCCCCTCTTCTTCAGCAAGCCCATCCCCTCCCCCAACCCTCCTTCTACCCTCTCAAGGACTCTACACAGGAAGGCAGGAAACAAGACAGAAGTTAGCATCTTAGGGATTACAGGAGGCCCCTGAGGGTAGCAGATAAAGGTTTGGATTCTGGGGCCGACTGCCTGGGTTTGGACCCTGGTTCTGCTACTCACTGGACTCGGTGCCTCATCTTTCTCACCTGAAAAATAACACACAACAGTGTCTACTGTACAGCGTTATTAGGGTGTTAAATGAGCAAGTGGACATAAAGTGCTGAGAGCAGTGTGTGCCACGCAGTGCTATGGAAGAGTTAGATCTATGAGTTCCCTGCTGCCTGTATCTGTGTGTGTATGTGCCTGTAGAAGGTCCTAGAAATGGGAAATGATGCTACCTCTGGGGAATAGAGCTGGACTTAAAAAAAAGGTGGGAATTTTTACTTTATGTACTTTCAAATGATCAGATTTTTAAAAACAAGTATCTAGCACATGTAATCATATTTAAAGCTGAAATAGTTTCCTAGGAAATTTCAACTCTTTAGAAGCAAAAGATAAGCTTTTGAAAAAATGCTAAGATTTGCACCATTTAATGTAGACTACAAGACCTGACAGGTGGTCATCAATCTCCCTTCACTGCCCGTGTGCCTTGAAAATGAAATTTATGAGCGTGCCTGGGGTTGGGGTTGGATTGCTGGCTTCCCTAGATCCTGGATTCCCTAAACTTCTCTTTCTGGACAAGGCACAGGGGCTGAGCCCTGGCCTGCAGCTCCCCACACCTACCCATTGTGGGTACCCCCCCCCCCCCACCTCACAACACCTGTCCCAGTTGCCAGGGAAACAGCCCTTTATTGAGTGAAGCCATTCCCACCCAGCCCAGTGATTTGTCCTTGTCTAATTATTATTACTCTTTGCATTTCCCCTTTGGATGAGTAATGGAGGGGGTTCGGGGTGGGAGGGCACAGGAGCTGAGGAGCAGTGATTTGTGGGGTCGGCAGCTCATCTCCGAGAGGAGGACATTTATCTTTCTGGAAGCAGAAAACAGCCCAGTGGAGACAAATTCAACAGTTCCCGTGTGGGTTTGTTTGTGTGTTTGTGTAATCACACAAGGGTCGGGAGTTACACACCTGGAAGGTATGTGCACGTGGACTGCTGGTGTGGGAGTGTGTGCCTGTGTGTGCCTGGCTCACAGATCTCACAGACTTCTCAGAGCCGTGACACCTGTGGGTGCGTGTGGTTATGTGTGCTCCTGAGTACAGCTGCAAAGCTGTGTGTGCACACACCAGTGCACACCTGCCTGTGCGTGCACACATACCTATGCACACCTGCCTGCGTGTGCACCCTTTGCACTGTCCCTCCTCAAGCCTCAGGATACTCTGTCTGGAACCCTCGTAAGGTGCACTTTGCCTGCTTCCTTCCTAGGCAAAGTGGCCTCAGCTGAAATGCCAGGACCAGGATCGGGGAAATGAATCCTTACGTCTATCAAAAAGTGTGCACACAGACATGGATGTTAACAGAAGTTTTATTCATAATAACCCAAACTGGAAGAGATCCAAATGGCCATCACAGCAGAATGGATAACTACATTGTGGTATATTCATTCATTCACTGGAATACTACGCAGCAATGAAAGTGGAGTCCTAGCTGCACGCTGAATCTCATGGACATAATGTTGAGTCAAACACACCAGAAACAAAAGACACAGGTCCGCTTCCGAAAATGGCCAGAAAGTGACTCAAAGAGGGTATGAGGGGTTTTGAGGCCCTGATAATGTTCTGTCCTCCCTTTAAAGTCTGGGTTTGCCCTGGCCAGCATGCTCAGTGGTTAGAGCATCGACCTGCACACCGGAGGGTCTCGGGTTTGAATCCAGGTCAAGGGCACTACCTGCGTTGCAGATTATATCCCCCCCTCCCACATCTGCACACGTGCAGGAGGCAACCAATCGATGTGTCTCTCACATTGATGTTTTTCTACTAGTATTTCTCCTCTCTCTCTCTCTCCCCCTTCCCTTCCACTCTCTAAAAATCAATGGAAAAAATATCTTCACTCCTTGGGTGAGGATTAAAACAAACTTTAACGTGTTCACTTTGTAGATCTCTACACACGCAGCTGCTGCCCTTTTCTGTGTGTGCTCCATACGAGGACAAACCGTGTACTGAACAGAAAGACGTGCTCGAGAAAAGAAAACGCAGGGATGCCGGGCTTGTGGAGCGAGAGGAGGAAGGTGACAGTATGGCTGGTGCATCAGCAGGGACTGGATGTGTTGGGACTGAGGAGCCAAAGCAAAGACGCTGTGAGCAGTGGAGCTGCCGGAGGTCTGACCCAGGTGAGTGCCACATTCAGACTCCCGGTTCAGATAGGCGTCCTGCTGGGGCTGAGAAAGGACATGGGGGAAGAAGGAGAGTTGGAAGATGGGTGTGGAGGTTCTTGTTATGATCCAGGGGGAGATCATGGAGTTTTGGGCTCTGGGGAGGCGGGGAAAAGTAAGGATGGATGAGGGACATTTAGGAAGTGGAGCTGACAAAGCTTGGAGGGATTAGAGATGGGGTGAGTGAGGAGCCGGTGCTGGTGGAAATGAGAGGGAGGCGATGAGGGAGAAGAGATGGGGGCCCGCTGCCACTCTACCTGGAGGTGCCTCTCTGCAGCCTAGACTCTGCCTGCCCTTCTGGAAGTTCGCCCTGCAGACACCATTAGCACCTCCAGCCAGCCTCCCACCCCAGACGGGGGATTAAAGCCACTGCATTGGTTAGTCAAGTGCCAGGGGTGGTCGCTATCCTCAGCAAACTTTGCAGAGCCCTGTCTCCTTCTCCCTCATTGCCTCCCTCTCATTTCCACCAGCATCGGCTCTTGCCTAATGAATGCAGTGGCTTTAATCCCCCGTCTGGGGTGGGAGGCTGGCTGGAGGTGCTAATGGTGTCTGCAGGGCCAACTTCCAGCAGGGCAGGCAGAGTCTAGGCTGCAGAGAGGCACCTCCAGGTAGAGTGGCAGCGGGCCCCCATCTCTTTTCCTCTGGGAATGTGGATGCTGGGTGCCCGAGACTCTGGGAAAGCTCTGGAGGGTCAGCCTTTTCCTTCAAGCCTCTACCCCTTCAAGAGCATCTCTCAGAACTGAGCCTCCTTCCTTGTCCCTCACCTCTGCCCTTTGTTTCAGTCCTGCTCCTGTTTTTCCTCTCTGAGCTCTGAACTCCATTTGCAGGACTTGGTTGACTCGTATAATCGAGATATCTAGAGAGAGGTCTCCTTCAGGAAGAGCTGGATCCAGGAGACCGACCAGCGGCAGCAGGAGTCTGCTCTGCCATATCTTTTGGACTCCTCTCCGTTCTGTGTCCTTGACTCTCAGTCATATGTCTAGTACAGCCCTCGACTCCCACCTTCACTGCTTAGCAACCCCAGAGTGAAGAAGACTGTTACTTTTCCTGACAGTCCCAGCAGCCCTCCGGATCGGCTCTTGTTGGTGGGAACCGTCCCTGGTCCAGCAGAACGGCGCATCTGGCCTGGATGGGCATGTGTGGGTGCTCACACGGAGGTGGGTCAGCCCAGCTCAAACCACGTGGCCAGAGATGAGAGGAGGCTGGGGCTCAGAATAAAATCAGGGTGCTGGCACCAGTGTAAGGAGGAGTGGAAGCTGGGCAGGCAGGACCTACACGTATCAACCATAGACCCCACCTCGTCCCTGCCTCCTTGATGTCCAGTATGGGGAGCTCACCCGCCTACCCACTCGAGGTTTGGCCCTGACACTCCTTTCATTGCCTGGAGTTGAAAAATTTGCTCTAACCTCATCAAACCCTGTCTCATTCTGATTACTGAGGAACATTATATGAGTCAGGGTTCTCAGAGAAACGGAACCCAAAGGATGCTTCTATCTATCTATCTATCTATCTATCTATCTATCTATCTATCTATCTATCTATCTATCTATCATCTACCTACCTACCTACCTATCTATCTATCATCTATCTATTTATTTTAAGGATCTGGCTCACGTGATCATGGAGGCTCATCTGCAGGGTGAGTGTGTAAGCTGGGATCCAGGAGAGCATGGAGTCTATGAACATCCATGTCTGTGATCCAGGAGAGCATCAGCGTCTCGGGCACTGATGAAGATGAGCACACTCAGGAACCAGGAAGAACCAATGGGTCAGTCTGAGTGTAAAGGCCGGAAAGAGCTGATGTTCCCATCCAAAGGCCACCAGACAGGAAGCCTTCTCCCTTCCTTGGGGAGGGTCGGCCTTTTTGTTCTCCTCAGGCCTTCAACTAATTGTGCAAGGCCCACCTGCATTCGGGAGGGCAATCTGCTTCGCTCGGCCTATAATTCAGATGTTAATCTCATCCAGAAACATCCAGAATGTTTTTCCAAATATCTGGGCAACCCCAACTGCCTCCCACCCCTATGACCCAGCCAAGTTGACACATAAAATTCACCATCACAGTGAGTGGTTGGAAATGATTCCCTATGCTGAAGAGATACTTCTTTTTATTCTTTGATGAGTTTTATCATCTGCTCGTTCTATTAAGTGCCAGTTATTTCCTTTAAAGTTTATCAGCGTTAGCCTTTCACTGTCATATATGCAAAAAGGTTTGTCAGTTTGACTCTTGACCTTTACTTGGGGGCTTGAAATACAGGCAAGTAAACATTTTGGAAACTACATCTGTCCGTCTTTCCCTTTGGGAGTTTTGTCCAAAGTCATGGACAAAACCCTCTTCATCCAGGCATCAAATAATTTTCTTTTTATACTTTCTTCTAGCCTCGTATTGTTTTATTTTATACTTTCCACTGTTTCACCCATCTGGTTTTTATTTTTGGGCTCCAGAATGAGATGAAGATCTAAATGGACTGTTTTCCAAATAACCTGACTTAGAGACGGCATTTACTGGATAATCCATCCCTCGTCATTGATCCTTCATTTTTCATGTGCCAAGTTCTTGCTCAAGACTGTTTCATCCCATCGATTTGTCTGTTGAGTCTTATGCCAGTAACAGACTGGTTTTATTATTGTAGCTTTATAATGCATTTTAACACTGGCTAAGGCAAGCCTCTTCACAAATTGATTTAGCTATTCTCATCGTGTTGGTTTTTTGTTTTTTAAAATTTTTCACATGTGCTTTGGAGTCAGTTTTTCTTCCTCTTCCCACTGGCCATCACAGGGGTGTGACTTGGATATTTCCCAGGGGGCTGTGTGGTGGGTACATCACGGACATGCCTGGCTTCCCTGAGGTGGCCCGACTGGACGGGAATGCGGGCCGTTTCGGCGGAGAAAGCTTGGTCAGGCTGTGTATTCCTTCCCCAACTCCTTTAGTGTTTCCGCTAAATAAAAGTCCATTTTTATTCTTATAGAAGCTGAGCAGGGAGATGTTTTACACCCCAGTTCTCTGCCTCCGTGATCTATGTCCCTTTTACAAACTTATCTCTGGGTTTTTGCTCAGTTTATAAGCGAGGGGCAATCTTTCTTCCCCAAAGCCGCCTTCCACCACAGTCTGGAGGAACCTTGAGATTTCCTGCCGATGATTTAAAGGGCTATAACACTCGCAGGCTAGATTTGTTTTAGTGTCCATAAAACTCAAAAATTTCATAAAACAATTGGTGGAAATAAAATTACCAAAAAATGATATAGTGCCAGCAGACTGTATAATAGTTATGGGAGAAATGGAGACCATGATTCACGGGGGGATAAAAATGACAATGTATTTATTGCAGTGCACTGACAAGAAACTAATTTGTCCCTTTTACTTTTGAGACAGGACAAGAATCCCGATTTTTCTCCTCTCGCTCTGACTCTGACAGGGGAGCAGGAGGCGGCTTTGGGGTGTGTGTGTGTGTGTGTGTGTGTGTGTGTGTGTATGTGTGCGTGCGCACCAACACGAAGGGTTTCCCTAAAAACAAAACTGTTCTTTTTTGCCTTACCTTGACCGATATCTTTCTGAGCCTTGAAAAAGTTTCCTTAACCTAACATATATGTGTGTGTATATGTAATTTACTTTGTGTGTTGCATGAAGTGTGTGAAAGTGTGGGTATGTAAATATGTAAGTATGTGTTTGTGGACATGTATTGTATCAGCATTATCACCAATGGTGGCAGGAGGGAGGTGGTAAAAAAATGAATATTGTGTGCTCTAAAGAAAAAAGGAAAAGGAAACATACCAGCAAAAACAAAAGTAAATGAAAACTTAAGCTGAGGGGAAGAGGAATTCGATTGGGGGCTGTTTGATGGTGAGGGGCAGGGGGAAGACTGACAGGGGACTCGAGGAACCTTCTGGATCACAGAAGTGTGCGGTCTTGACTGGGGTGGGGGTTACATGAGCATAACATCTTCCAAAAGTCATTCACCTATAAACCTAGAATGTGTACATTTTGTTTTATGTAAGTTACTAGAGGCCCGGTGCACGAAATTCATGCACAGTGGAAGGGGGTCCCTCAGCCCAGCCTGCACTCTCTGCAATCTGGGACCCCTCAGGGGATGTTTGACTGCCAGTTTAGGCCCGATCCTGCAGTCGGACATCCCTCTCGCAATCCAGGACCATTGGCTCCTAACTGCTCACCTGCCAGCCTTATCACCCCCAACTGCCCCCATGCTGGCCTGATTTCCCCCAACTGCCCCCCTGCCAGCCTGATTCCCCTAACTGCTCTCCCCTGATGGCCTGATCATCCCCAACTGCTCTCCCCTGCTGGCCTGATCACCCCTAACCGCCTCTGCCTCGGCCTCGCCACCATGGCTTTGTCTGGAAGGATGTCTGGAAGGTCTCCTGGTCTAATTAGCATATTACTCTTTTATTAGTATAGATACCTCAGTAACATTGATTAAAAAACCCCTATACTGGAAAACAGGAGAAAAGAGAAGGAAGTTGCTCTAACCTGGTGGTGATGGTCTAACCAGTCTGGACTCAGCATTGCGGAGCCCAGGGGGCGGGCGGTCTCTGAGTGAGAGCGAATGAAGGAATGTACGGCCCAACTTAATCCTCCTGAGACAGAGTCCGCTGCTTGGGAAGAAGTAAGCTCTGGGGAGTGGACTCTGGCAAGGTCTTACACCCACTTTGCAGATGAGGCAAGTGAGGCCCAGAAAGTTCACCTGACTTGGCTTGCCACGGATCACACATTAGTAAGAGGCAGTAAAAAAACGTGACCCAGGTCACCAGTTTGATTCCCAGGTCAGGGCACATGCCTGGGTTTTGAGCTTGATCCCCTGTAGGGGGGCATACATGAGGCAGCTGCTTGAGTTTCTCTCTCATTGATGTTTCTATCTCCCTCTCCCTCCCCCTTCTTCTCTCTCTAAAGTCAATTTAAAAAATAAGTGACCCAGGCTCAACTGAGGGCCCAGATTTATCATCGCAATGAAGAGGGGTGGGGTTAGCTTAGGGTGACCCCTGTAGGCTGATTGGAGCTTTCTCAGAACACAAAGACTTAGACACACTTGGGGGAGGGAGAGAGTCCACCATAGAATCTCAGGGCTGGGCTGTCCGTTTGCTCCCTGAGGCGGCTCTCAGGAATCCTGTCCCGGCACACTCAGCTGAGGAGACATAAGGAGGGGGCTGTGGGCAGGCCCGAGGGCACCAGAGAACTTCTCCTGCCTGCCTGCCTCTGAGCTGGTAAATAGGTTTTCCCCTGCCTTTGGACTTGAACTGAAATATCGTTTCTCCTTGAGTCTTGAGCCTGCTGGCTGTCAGACCAGCCCCACCCCATGGGCTCTCCTGGTCTCCACCACCCAGCTGACTGCAGATCCCAGGACCAGGCAGCTCCCTCGTCTCCTGGCCAACTCCTGATAGTAAGTAAACCTTGCTTTATACATATATATCTATATCTCCATGTCCTGGAGAACCCTGACTAATACACGAGTCATCAAAGAAATGCCAAATAAAGTGTCGGTGATGTGCTAGTTTTTCTCATGCCTCTTGATTTATTGAGGCTTCTCTTGGCTCCTCCCTGTCAGCATGTGGACGTTCTCAAGCTTCTCCCAACGCAAAGGAAGCCTCTCTCTGGTCCCATCACTCTCTCAAACCACTGGCCTCTCTTGCCTCTCTCACAGCCCAGGCTCTTTCTCAAGATGTGCCTCTCCCTTCTTTGCCATCAGTTCTCAAGCACAGCAACCTGGCTTCCCTGCCCACTTTGTGCTGGTCAGCATCTCTGTGTACCACTAGGGGACTCCAGGGGGCGCCACCGGCATAACTTCCTGTGAATGATGCCTTGCTGTGTGATTCAGCTGCCCTGCTAGAAATCCCCGGATCTTGCAGCCCCCTCCTTATTATTGCTTTCGGATGCAGTTGCCTGGAGGTAGGGTGGAGGTGAGGCTCTATAGAGAGGAGAGGTCCTAAGTAGGTTTTTCAAGTAGGTTTTTCAAATAGGTTTTTAACCAGCAGTCCTGTCCCACTGTTTGAAGGTAAATGGGCACCTGTCTTCTATTGTGGCCATCTGTCTCAGGTAGGAAACAGGCTCCAGAGAGTCAGCCTTTTCATGTTGATGACTTAGCATTTTAAATGATTTTAAAAATTGATTTTAGAGAGAGGAAGGGAGAGAGTGAGAGCGAGAAAGAAACCTTGATGTGAGAGAGAAACATCGATGGGTTGCCTCCCACACACGCTCCAGCCGGGGATGGAACCTGAAACCTGGGTATGTGCTCTGACTGGGAATCGAAGCTGCCACCTTTTGGTGTACAGGACGATGCTCCAACCAACTGAGCCACCTGGCCAGGGCTAACTTAGCATTTTCAAAACAGAGCAGATAGTCAGCCCTTGGAGAATGCAAACAAGTCTTCCTAACCCTCCCTAAGCCCGCTCACCTGTGCTGGTGTGCTCATCTCGGCATGGGGTCCATGGGAAGGGTGTAAGCCCTGCCACTAGGACCCCAGTAGCCTGCCAAGCTGCCATTTCTCCCCCGGACCCTGGTGGTCTCCTGCCCTTTCTCTACCCAGCAGCCAAAAGGAGCTTTCTAAGGCAATCCTAAACCCTGTCACTCCCCCGTATTTGTATATCTGACTTCTCCCAGGGCTGCTCCTGGCCCGTCTCTCTAATCTTCCTGGAGTGCCTGCCCTCTGGGTCACTCTGTTTCAGCCACGTTGCCTTGTGCATGTGTCCAGGACACCCGACACTTACCCGGGGTGGGACCTCTGCCTGAGCTGCACCTGCCGCCTCCACCGCTCTCCCTGCCTGCGCCTTCCAAGGTTTGTTCCTCCTCATGGCCAGGTTCTGGGTAATCCTCCCCGTCACAGCGCCACCTGCCCACCATCTAAGGGGCTGCCCTTTTATTCGTTATCCCAGTCTTTTGTTGTTTTCCCTTCAGCGCTCATCAGCTTGTAATTTTTAGAGTTGCTTTGGCAGTTTGCTTGTGTTTTGACAGAACACCCATCAGGAGGTAAGGTTCCCGGGGACAGGGGGCTCTGTCCCGTTCACTGTGGCTCGCCCAGCACCCAGCACAGCACTTGGGACATCTGTTGACCAAGAATAAATGAATCGGATAAAATGGTTGGAAAATGCTGCGTCTATGAAAATCCCACCTCCCCTGCCCCAGCTCCCATGGACAAGCGATGCTTAGATGATACTGTTTTCAGGAGGGGCTCGGGCATGAGGGCCAGGAGGGGCTCGGGCATGAGGGCCAGGAGGGGCTCGGGCATGAGGAGGACGCGAGGGTGAGTGTGGCTGGCTGGGAGTGTTAGCGGCTGAGGGTCTGTGTACCCAGGTGTGTGCTCTGACTTCCTTCTGGTTCTGGAGTGATGCTCTCAGAATTCGAATGCACACAGGTATCATCTTGTTAACATGCAGATGCTGATGCGGTCGGTGTGTGAGTCCCTCCCCCCAATGCCGACGGCCCAGGGGCCACCACACTTAGAGCAGCAGGGCCTGGACCAACGGTTCTCAAACGTGGCCGCTCACTGAGCCCCCCAGGGACAACACTGTACCCAGAGTTCTGATGAACTGGGGCCTTGGGGTTTTCTTAAGAGCAGGTGATGCTCCCATGCAGCCGTGTTTGAGGCCCTCCTTTCTGGATGGTGTTTTACTTTATACCAGTAAATGACGGTGGCAAAATGAAGAACTTTAACGGTGACAAAATGAAGAAATTTGTTTAGTCAGAATTTGTCTTTTCAGGAAGAGCACAGAATTTTTATGGGAAAACCCCCACAAACGTCCTTGACAAGCCTGCCTGCGGTAGACCCTAAGTCATGGCAGTGCCTGAAAGTGGGGTGAACACTCTGCCAGGACATGGGGCTGGTGGGAAACAGGTGTGAAGAGGGGGATGGAAACAGGTGTGAGCGTGTGGGTCCCAGAGATTAGAGGAAGACCCGTTGTTCCTTCGGACCCTCAACTCTTCAGAAAAATGTATAGAGTAGTGGAAGAATGGAATTGATGTTAAAGGACCAGAGAAGGCCCTGGTTGCCAGGCTTATCTGCACATCGGAGAACTGAGGACGTCCCAGATGAGCTCACAGCCCCAGGCACCGGCACTTTCTCCGCTCCGCAGGGGATTCCAACCTGCAGCCATGTTTGGAAACCACCTAGTTCAGGGGATGAGCCTCCAGCGCCCAGGGGGGTGCCTGCAGGGCACAAAGACAGAGAGGCCACAGGGGGCCAGCTCTGGGGGTTCCCCAAACACAGGGACGGTTCTAGACTCTTAGAGTTTGTGAAATCAGGGCCTCAAATCAAGTGCAACCAGAACTCCAAGGCCAGGAAGACTCCCCTCCCCCACAGCAAGGTGATACCGCCATTAGGGAGGCACTTGGTTTGAGAGAACTGCTCCTGCAAGCCTCAGTTTCTTCCTCTGTAAAGTGGGAATATCAGAAACGTTTTGAGGCACAAAGGAGAGGGTCGGGTGGAGGTGCTGCATAAAGAGGAAGCCTCGTAGAGCTCTTTGAAGCATGGGTTGCTATTTTACAGGGCATGGCTTTTGATTTAAAAAAAGCATAATTTGAAGAGAATACTTTGTTAATCTAGGCTCTGAATTATCCACTAGTATAGGAAAGAGCATGCTAGCTCAGACGCCACCTTGTGGTAGAAACTCAAGTTGCAGGATTAGGAGCTGGTAGCTTTTTCCCACCTTGGGTAGAGGAGTGAACCGATGAGCTTAAATAGTAACTATTTCTGCATTTTCTCAACCTCTGTGCTATTGACCTTTTGGGCCAAGCAATTCTATTTGGGGGCGGGGGTTATCTTTTGTAAGGTAGGATGCTTAACAGCCTCCATGGCCTCACACGCCCCGCAGGCGAGACAACCAAAAATGTCTACAGACTTTGCCAAATGCCCTCCGGGGGCTGAGTCATCCCTGCATGGAAACCACTGAGCTACAGCAAACAACAATAATATCTGCTAACGGTTTTTGAGTCCTTAGTGTTTCCAGTGTGTTGCCTACATGGGGGCTAAGGCTGCAGGCCTGTGGGAAGGGGAGATTGACCTCCACACCCCCAACCATGGCGCATAGTGCGTGGGTCCAGGGGACTGCAGGACAGGTAGCGGGCTGAGCAGGTGTGCGTGAGGGTCTGCACTTGCCTAGCGACAGTCCCCATGCCTGAAGGAGCATGACAGTAAACAGCAAATAAAAACACCACGGCAGGCCAAGACAGAGAAGGGACCATGGGAGAAAGGAAATGTTTTATATTTGAGTACTTTCAGGGAAACATTTTCCTTGCTTTTTGAACAAGGCTCCTGCCCGCCCCTTCTCCTCTCCCTCCAGCTCTGCCCTGCACAGTGAGCATGTTGTGTGCACGTGTGTGGATACTCCAGCCCCATGTCTGACCTCTGTCCACCCCAACTGCTGCTCGGGCCTCCTCCCCCAGGCCAGTGGGGTGGTGGTTTGGGAGAAAATTCTTGGGAGGAGGCCTGTGTAGACCCTGGGAGTGAGCTTGGGGCTATTTGGGCAGAGAATTCTGGGGTGCAGGTACCTGGAATGTGATCTGGGAGGATGGGGTGGGCTCTCAGAGGGCATGACCCGGTGGTCCCATGGACTGCCCGTGTGGAAGGTGAGACTGGGTGAGAGCCAGGCAGGACCCCAGGGCCAGGAGTGGAGCTGACCCTGGGGACACGCAGTGTGAAGGGCAGGGCAGGCGCCATCCTATTTGCTCGAGGAGACTGGGTGAAGTGAGGAAGCCAGAGGCCTGGGAATCCCGCGGGTTCCTCTCTGCCCCCTGGTGAGCCATTGATGCAGCCGCAGGGGCGGGTCCCTAGGACAGGAGCCCGGAGCATCAGGGCATCTCAGCCTCCCAGCAGGTCCCATGCAGCACACCACCCCTCTTTGTCCCCAAGGGGACTTGCCTCGTCCTCCTCTGGCACAATCTCTTGTTCTTCCGTGGCAGCTCACCTATGAGACCAGGTAAACCTTGACCTGTATTGAAATGTGGGAAAGGCATTCCAAATGGGGAAACAGCATGAAGGAAGGCCCTGAAACAGCAGACCACGTGGGCAAAAAGAGGAGGTGATGGAGAGGAGGGGAGGGGGCCCAGGCGCCTGGGGAAGGTCTTCGTATGTGAGAGAAAAGTGACACTTGTGCAGTTTGGGCCACGGGGAGGCAGGCGTGTGAGCAAAGGAGCGACCCAGTCAGGTGGGGCCTGGGAGCAGGAACCAGGGGATGAATCCCCAACCTCTCCCTCCTCCCTCCTCCAGGTCTCCAGGCCTCCCAGGGTCCAAACACAGCCAGAAGCCAGAGGTCAAGGGGTCACATGGGTCATCTTATTCAGTCTCTCCCCAGGGGTGGGGGTTGGGGGTGAGGAGGCTGGCCAGAGGACCTGGCCTGTGGCTACATCCAGGCTGGGTGCTACTGTGAGGAAGGAGTAGGGCCAGGTGGGGGGAATGCGCCAAGTTCAGGCCTGGTCTGGGGACTTGAGGCAGATGGAGAAGGCTGGGGAGAGCTGGATTCAAGAGGGGAAGGGCCCTCAACATCTTGATCAGGTCCCTCCCAGCCTTGCACACCCAGGTTGGAACAGAGCCGGGGGTAAAGGGGTGGCAGGAGCCTTTGCAAGCCTGTCCTGTGGACTGACTTTCCTCTTTGCCCCGAGGACCCCCGACAACAGCCTCAGGCTGGGGAGCGCTCACCCTGCCCCTTTCCCTGCCCCTCCCAGGCGGGCCCTGGCCTGAGCCCCATCCTGGGGGTGGGCAGTTCCATCGCTCCCTTGGCCTCAGGCTGGCCTGGCTGGCAACAGCTCTGTCTCCTGCTGTCAGGGCTGCCAGGATGTGACAAGCAGCAGATGGGCCTCTGATCAATGGACCCCTTCCCTGAGCAAGGACGGTGGGGCTGGGGGCGGGATGAGGGAGCGGCCGCTAATGGATGGGCCCAGGAGCAGTGATGGATGGGCAGGGAGAAGCTGCCATTTGTCTTGGGAAGTGAGTGACTCTGGGAGGAGGAGAAGGGAGGGTGGCTGAAGGGTTGGGAGAGCAACCAGGGGCTGAGAGCTGAGTGGGGCTGGCGAGGGGGGAGGGCGCGAGGAGCCCCTCTTTCCTGCCTTAAACTGAGCTCCCAGGCCTGGCCAGGCCTGGGATGCTGGTCTCTCTGCTCCCAGTCATCTCTGAAGGAGTAGCCCCGACCTCACTCCCCACAGCACAGCCCCATCGAGGGTCCGCCCCGCTGATGGCAGCTCCTATCCCTTCCTGCACCCCAGTCTGGAAACTTCCACCCCTAACAGTATGGACAAGATGAGTGCTTTGGAGTCCGGCAGACTCTTCCTGGCCTTGGGTGTTCAGGACGCAAAGGAAGTCAGAAGTACTGGAGACTTGTGTTCTGGAAGCAGCCCTCCACCATGGCAGACAGGTGGTGAGCACGTGCCCCGCTGCCCGCCTTCGGGTGTGGGATGTCTATGAGGCGCGTGGAAACCCCATGGCCCCTGCATTGCACCTGCTCAACAATGTTCTCTTTCTCTTTGGCTTCCTTTCCTTCTCTCTCTCACCTCCTCTCTTGCCCATCAGTGTTTCCAGGGATCGCCCTTCACATTAATCAACTTGCACTTCAATCCTTGTTTCAGGGTCTCTTTCTGGGGGAACCCAAACCATGAAGACATTGAACCTCAATTTTCACCCTTAAAATGAGGACACCAGGCTCCTCACCTCCTAGGCGTGGGCCATGGTTAATTTTATGCCAACTTGATTGGCCACAGGATGCCCAGAGTAAGCACGACTTTTGGGTGTGTGTGTGTCGGGTATTTCTGGATGAGGTAAGCATTTGATTGGGCAGACTGAGTAGGTGGTCCCCTCCATGGAGGAGGCCCTCATTTTCTCCTGCCCTTGAGCTGGGTCCACACCACGATTCCCCTGGTGCTCAGGCCTCAGCACTCAGGTTGAATGACCACTGGCTCCGGGCCAGCCTCCGTGATCGTGTGCGCGAATTCCTAACCATGTCTCCATCTGTGGGCATGTCCTGGTGGTCCTGTTTCTCTGGAGATTCCGGAATCATCCAGCTTGTCATAAGGATTAAATGGAAAGATGCAGGTACAAAGCATAGAGCCTGCTTGTGTATTAGAGCGAAAGAACTAACCCAGCAGTTCCAAAACCAAGGCAGCTAAGGCACAGAGCAATGGGATCTTGTCTCCTTAGCTGTCCCTTCTCCTGTTGAACTGTTCCCAACCAATCTAGGCCATTTGTTCCTCTCTGGATGCCATTTTCTCTTCTCTCACCATAAGGCCAAGTCCCTAGCACGCAGGTGGGCAAGGGCTGTGCAGAGCTACACTGTCACCTCCTTGCTTTATTTATTTTTCATTTTTTAATTTAAAAAAATATATTTTATTGATTTTTACAGAGAGGAAGGGAGAGGGAGAGAGAGTTAGAAACATCGATGAGAGAGAAGCATTGATCAGCCGCCTCCTGCACACCCCCCACTGGGGATGTGCCCACAACCAAGGTACATGCCCTTGACCGGAATCGAACCTGGGACCTTTCAGTCCACAGGCCGATGCTCTATCCACTGGGCCAAACCAGTTAGGGCTACCCCCTTGCTTTATACCTCTGTTGATGAATCCCTCTGTGAATGCTCTGCCAATGTCAGATCCCCTTAGCTCCTGTGGTTCCTACTGCCCTACAGAGGAAACTTATCCCACTTCTCTCTCTTTTTCTGGCTGTGCTATATGTAGTCCCAGGGGCAGAGCTCATGTACCCAGGTCACCCCGGGAGGTTTGGGATGAGGCTTAGAGCTCCAGATAGTGAGGGTTGTTAGAGAGTCAGAGTCTATCATCCCAGCCAAGTCCACCCACAAAGGAATCTGTCAGATGATGGAATTGTGGGAAATGCCGCGGTTCTAATCTGGTAGGAATGGTGGCCTTCTAAAAACAGCAAGAGAGAAGTCTGTCCCCTCTCCAAGTATATACACCAAGCAAAGGCCACGTGCAGACACGGCGAAGGGGAGGCTGGAAGGCAGGGAGAGAGCCCACACCACAGCCGACTGTGCGGGTGCCCTGGTCACAGCTTCCAGCGATCAGAGCTATGAGAAATAAGAGCCCGTTGTGGAAGCTGCCTGGGCTGTGGGACTTTGTTATGGCAGCCTGAGCAGCCGGAGACAAGAATATAAGATCATGGACATTCAGCCTGAGCACAAAGCCATAAAGGGACGATTTTTTTGGGGAGAGAATGAGCACATTTTGAATGAGGGGGAAATGGAAGTAATTGTGGCAGAGAGTGGACTATGGTAAATTGAAAACTGTGGACGCAGTATTGTGTAGTCTCTCCCGGAAAGAAGGAGAGTCTTTGTCCCCATACTGGGAATCTGGGCGGATCTCAGGTCTGGCTTTAACCAACAGAATGTGGTGGAGGCGATGATGACGCATTCCCAAGTGAAGTGAAATTTCAGGAACAAACCATAGGACTGTCATTCGGGAATTGGTGACAGAAACAGCAGCACATCCATACTGTGGAATGCCTCCTAGCATTTAATAATAGGATGGTTCTATTTCTATCAAAATGAAAATATCTCCAAGACACTGTTGGGTTAGAAAAGCAAGGTTGCTGAATGGTAACTTGAAGTAAGAATTCGTTTGTGTTAAAATATAAGCACACAAACAACACCATAGATTCTCCTGTGGCTACACAGATGTGTGCGTGCGTGTGCGTGTGCGTGTGCGTGTGTGTGTGCGTGTGTGTGTGTGTGTGTGTGTGTAAGATCATTAGAACAAAAGATAAAGACAAAGGTCCAGTAGGAAACACACAAAACTGAAAGTAGGGCTTTAACTCCGGGGAGGGGAATGGAATGAGAAGCAATTTTATTTTTTTACTCTATATATCTCTGTATTAGGTATTTTTTTCTTTAAGAAAATTTAAATTTTTAAAAATTTATTTCAGAGAGGAAGGGAGAGGGAAAGAGAGATAGAAACATCAGTGATGAGAGAGAATCATTGATTGGCTGCCTCCTGCATACCCCTACTGGGGATTGAGTCCATAACCGGGGCACGTGCCCTGACTGGGAATCGAACCAGTGACCTCTTGGTTCCTGGGTCGATACTCAACTGCTGAGACACACCTGGCTGGGCTATATTAGGTATTTTTTTAATGGTAAAAATATATTCACACATCAAATGTGTAATTAAAAATGTTAAAAGCTAAGAAACAAATACCCAGTCACCCAGTCCAGAGTCTGGCCCAGAGGAGGACATGGAGGAGGAAGGCTGATTAATGTACCCGTGACCACACAGCTGGCTGGTGGCTGTGTTTGAATTCTGAGGATGATCTGCAGGAACATAATTAAATCAGAGCTGGGAGCGGAGGCTGAGTGAGGACAAGGGAGACAAGTGCAGAGGCTGGGTAGGGAGGGTATGAGTCCGGAGGTGGGACCCTGGCATCCCTGTCCTCAGTGCCTTTGGGCAGGTACCTTCATGCCCAGGGGAACTGGAGGGACAGCGAGGAGACTGGGTAGGAGGGTCCTTGCACATCTCTGTCCCCAGGCGGCTTCTGACGAGTCCACTGCAGCAGCTGCCCAGGTTGACACGGCCCAGCTCTACCTGGCGTCATTCACACTGCTCCACGAGAAGGGCACTTTGTGGGTTATAGGGCTCACACTCTCTGGGGTGGGAGGACTTCTCCACAGCCCTGGCTACGATGCCATGGGGCACGGAGAGTCTTTCTCAGCCTGGAACAGGGCCCCTGGCCCCTGCAGAGGACAGAGATCAGAGAGAGACCACCATAGCAGGCCACCAAGTCTCCCAGGAAGAAGGATGTGGAGTGTGAGCCTGTCTCCCCCAGCAGGCTCTCCTGCATCTCTCCTTCACCATGTGCCTGCTCAGCAGCTCCTGGGGTCCCACCCTCCGCTGCCCGGAGGCTCAGGTCCCCACATGCAACTGTGCAGCTGTAGGGCCTAGCCTCCGCCCTGTGGGCACCGCTGCCTGGGAGCTCTCCTGCTGGCTTCTCAGTCGCCCTCCTCTTTTCCCGGGACAGCGTGGGGGGCTTCACCTGCCCCTTTCCCATGACCCTTCCTGCGGCCAACTTGGGGCTAGGGAGGCCCAGGGTGTGTGTGTGTTGGGGTGGGGGGAGGACTAATATGTCAGCCCAGTCATTTACCTGCTTTGAATGGACTCAGCTGTAAGAGTTCACCTGCTTAAAGTGCAGGAGAGTCTTTGAGCCACCATCCGTCTCTGTGCCAGTGACCGCGCCCACCCATTCCCTGCCCAGTGACCCCCCCAGGTCCCCTCCTGCCCCGTGGGGACTGATGTCAGCCCACAGTGGTGATGCTTTATTACAGCGCACTTCCTGCTGCGAGTAAATAAGTTTGTCTCCTTTAAATTCCCTGGGCAATTAGGAGAATGAAAGACTGAGCTTTGGATTAGCATTTATTTCCTCCCAACGTTTATATGAGGCCATTTTCCCTCTGACAAATCGTGGGGCAAATTGTTCTCGAGAAAGTCTGTCCGCGGCAAAGGTGCTATGATTAAGTGACTGGTGTAAATTTGGGGTCATAAATCCTTTCCCTGGGTTAGCGGGATTTATCCACAGCCACTGCCATTACAGGCTCGAAGGAATAATAATAAACGAGGTTGATTTTGCACCTGTTTCAGGGTAATTAATATGCACACTAAAGGGAAAGAGGTTGTGTTTGCCAACTGCCTGGCTCATGGCTCAGCGTTCGGGCTGGTTCTGGGGCCCGCAGGTCAGCTGCCGGCCAGTTTCAGGTCCCAGGGCTGGAGCTGCTGGGAAGGGGTTTGGGAAGGGGTTTGAGGCGGGGGAACGGTCTGGGGTCTGAGCTGAAGCTCTCGCATTGCAGGTAACAAACAGAACCCCTCAAGGCAGCATGAGTAGTGGGGGGTTGTTATAAGAGCAAGGGGTGAGCAGAACATGTATGAAACTCAAGTGTGGAGTTTGGACAGAACTCACTGGTTGCAAGTGACAGAAACTCAAGACTGCAGAGCTCCCAGGACCGAAGGAGACCCTACAGGGACCTGGGCTCTAGGAGCTGGGGTGGGGACCCAGGACCACCATGTCTCTCAGCCCTGCGTCCTCAGAGTTGGGCCTGCGAAGAAGCTGCTCTGAAGGAATACCAAGTTCTCATCAATGGCAGGTCGGTGTGCAAACCCCGCGTGCTTTCTCCTCAGTAACCCCCACACAGGGGTGGAGGGGGCATAGCTATTTCTGAGGCTGCTTGCAGGAGCTCAGCCTTCCAGATCCCACATCAAGCCCACCTGGGCCAGAAGAGGTTGCGACAGTCAGGGATGTGGGCGTCACGCTTGACCTCCCGCCTGGCGCTGCTGCCTATTGTTTTGTCCTCAAGCCTGGATGCCGTGCTGTCTGCTGACAGACCCTGTCCCACCCAAGGCCCTGCCCTTCTGGGACTCAGGTGGCACCTGACAATGGGCGAGTCTTCAGATCTGCTCTCCGTGGGCCGATGTCCTCCTTGACTGAGCTCATAGAAGTCCCTGAACCCCATGGCTTCCTCCCACCCGGAGCGCCCATCTTTGTCCACATCGGGTGTCACAGGACCTGGGGTCTTGTTCTGTGCCTCCCACCTGCCTCCCACGCTCCTGCTCTGGGTCCCTCTCCAATGGCTGTGAGCTTGTTATCAAAACCAGGAGGACAGGGACATATATGAGGCTCTGGGTATAGGATCAAAATGCAGGAGCGGGGGGGGGGGGGGGGGGGGGAAAAAAGAAGAAAAAGAAAAGCAGGAACACGCATAAAAATCCATTTCTAACCAAGTTACCTCCGGGGTGTGCTGCAGGAGGGCAGGTGTAGGAGACAGGCGGACACGGTGTCCAAAGCCTGGACCTGAAGGGGTTAAAATGTCAGGCCAGTTACCGGGACGACTTGACCCAGGGCTGGGAAGGACATGGTCAGGTGCGGTGCTTAGGGGTGGGCCCAGAGAGGGTCCTGAGAGGGACAAGGTGACCGTCCAAGGGCTCTTCCAGCTCCCCAGACACTGGATCCTGGCGGCAAAGGCAAAGCCAAGTGTCCATTTCAAACCGTGAACCTAACCCCCAAATCCCTCTGTCTCTGTTTCGGGGTCATACTGGTAGGAAGAGCCCGCTGTCACCCTGGCTGGCATATGTCTGCAATGTTTGTTAATCCCTCGAACTTCCCGTAGCGGTCTGCGGGGGCTGCTGCAGCACAGCGGAGTGGCGTCAGTAACAGAAATTCACTTGCCTGCAGAGCGGGAGCCCCAAAGCGAGGTGGCCGTGTGGTTCCTCCTGAGGGCCGTGCGGGAAGGCTCTGTCCCTGCGTCTCTTCGCATGGTCTTCCCTCCAGGTGGGTCTCTGCGTCCAAATTTCCTCTTCTAAGGACGCCAGTCCGATTGGGTCAGGGCCCACCCCAATGACCTCATTTTAACTTGACGCCTCTCCAAAGAGGTCACATCCTGAGGCACTGCGGGCCAGGACTTCAGCATAGGGACTTGGGGGGTACACAACTCCCCCTGATAATCCCACAAAACGCAGAAATGATTATTATTTTACACCTGAGGGAGCGGAGGTTGAGAGAGGTCAAGGAACCTGCTCAGGGTTGCAGAGAGAAGGAGCAGAGGGGCCGTGGAGTGATGCTCCGGCAGGGCCCAGGTCCCTGTGAAGGCGGAGACCCGGGCTCCGGGAGGCTGGGTCCAGCCTGGCCCCTCGGTGGATCTGGCCTGGCTCCTCGGTGGGTTTGCTTCCTGGGCGGCGGAAAAGGCGGGGAGGAGGGAGGAGAGGTTTCATTTTGAGAGTTGCTTTGCCGGCCCTTTGTCTCTGTTCACTGCCTGCGTTGTGTCTGCGTCTGATTCCTCCAGCTAGGTAGGTTTTTGCTTGGCTGAGCTGAGATCAAAAAGTAATTTTTCTTTTTGCAACAGCCAATTAGAAATTCATTTATTTTCACATTACGGACATTTGGCAAAAATTTCTTTGGCAATTTAGCTCCATTTATATAGTCTGCATAAAGGGAGACAGTGAGGCTGGGGAAAAAAAAAAGGCAAGGCCCCGGGCAAAAATTAAATGCAGAATCATGTATTAGAAATGAGATGTATTTACTATTGTTTTTGAAAATTAATGGTGCATTTTTAGCTTTTATAATGTAATTTAATGATGCAATTCATCTAATAATAAAAAAAAAGAACACATTTTCACTCAGTCACACAGATTTACTGGGGCACAGCATGAATACCTTTTCCATGGAAAGGAGTTGGGGTGGAATGCTTGGGGCCTTTCTCTTTCTCTGTAAGACAAAAAAAAAAAAAAAGAAAAGAAAATAAAATGAAAAAGAATAATGTGTGTGTGTGTGTGTGTGTGTGTGTGTGTGTGTGTGTGTGTTCCCATCTGGGGTATCTACAGGAACCCAATAAAAAGAACAGTTTTCTTTTCCCCTCTTAGTGGGGGTGCTGTGTTGTCATTGTACAGGAGCAGCCACTGGTTCAGGAATGTTTGGGGGGTTGGCTAAGTAAGCTCAAAGCTTAGTAAGCTCAAAGCTCAGACCCTGGAGCTGTGTCCAGGTCCATCCTGCCTGGGTTCTGAGTGGGACTGGGTGTCCACCCTGAGGGTTGACTACTCTGTTGACCTCCTGACTTGAAGACATGTCTCTCAGGTTCATGTCAGAGAGCCTGCTTCCCACCTGCCGGAAGTCCCATTTGGGGTTAAGGCAAGGGGCGTCCCTCCTGTCACAGGTGTGAGGGAAGGAAGAGAGGAAGCAGAGGGAGCAGGGCACGGACTGCTCCCATTGTGTGGCGGGCACCGTGGTGGTTACTTGGCTGCCTACCTCCCACTAGACTGACTGCTCCTCAGGGGGCTTGTGCCGTCTCATTCATGCTGACCCCCAGCCCACAGGCACTCCTGAGGTAATGCTTGCCCAGCAGACTGATGAGCCCTGGGCTGACACATTATGTGGAGCAAATCATTGAACCCTCGCTCCAGTGCAGTGAGGAGGTACGTCCTGCAACTACCCTGTTTTATAGGAGAGGCTCAGAGAGGTCAGGGAACTTTCTCAAGGTCACCCAGATGGGAAGCGACAGAGCAGGGACCTCGCTCGGGACTGTCTCACCCTGAAGCGCTTGCATATGCAGTGAATGAATAAATGAATGAATGAGTGAATAAGTGGATGAATGGATGAAAGCATGAATGAAAGAATGCGTGGCTTTTCCCACGGCCAGCTTTTCTGATTCCAAGTTGAGAACTTCTTTCCTGGGCCCCCTCTACCCTTAGCAGGAGGATGAAAAAAGGATTTGGGATTCAGTTGTGATCCTGGGGTGGGGTAGAGATGAGGGTTGTTAGCATAGAGGAGGTCAAGGGTCACAAAGGCCCGGCATCCTCTGGATGCTGGAGTCCCTGGGGAGGTCATCAGGGGTCAAAGTAAGTGCCCAAGACGTTTTTCTTCATTCATTCCACAATTATTTATTGAATATCTACCTTGTGCCTAGGCTTCACCTGACCTCTTCAAGCTTCAGGTTCCTCACCTGTAACATGAGGCTGATCTCTCAACCTGTTTCTCAGTGGGACACACTGTTGGCATCTTAGGTGGGAGAACCTGTGTTATTCCTTCGCCTGGCAGGGTGTTTCCCCACCCTTCATGCCACTGGTGTTCTCCAGTCACCCTGAGATCCCCACATGCTCCCCAACAGCCCCTTCAAGTGAAAATAGCACAATCATAAGGATGCTGGGAGAACTCAATGAGAGAATCTGTAGGAAGCTACTTTAAACAAAGCCTGGCACATGGGAGGTTTTTCCCACCTGGCTTTGCTGTCTCCCTCCCTCCCCACCTCTCCCTCCTGCTTTCTCCAGTCCCAGGAATTGAATAGTCTCTGAATGCCATCTCAGGCACTGCTGTCGGATCCAGGAGGTCAGCTCCCTCCCGCCTCCCCTGCTCTGAAATCCCCACTCCCTACCAGGCCTGCACCTGGCTGCAGCCGCTGGGTTCTCAGCACTGAGACCTAAACTTGGGTTTTGCCAAGTGGCTGCAGCCTTGGCCGGAGAGAAGGAAAGTTATTTCCTTGCTTCCCAGGAGGCCAGCGTGGTTCCTCAGAGGCCTGCCCCTCTGCTGTGGAACCCTGATATTGGAATTGGCCTTTTGGGGCCTGGAGAAGTTGCATGGTAAGTGGGCCACTGTGTTTGGAAGTCTGGAATCGCACTGTCCAATACGGTAGCTGCTCACTGCATGTGGCTGCTGAGCGCTTGAAGTGGGAATTGGGGAGCGCTGTCAGCATAAAATACACACCTGGCTTTGAAGACTCCATGCCCTTGGGTGCAGCAGCTGAGTGTCACACCTCTTTTGTTCCCGGATTTAATGGAGAGGCCACTGCATCGTTGAGAAACCAACCCAACCTCAGCCAGGCAGAGTGATTCTTTCTCCTCTCTGAGCCACGGAAATCCTTAAACTCAGACACATCCCCTTCCAAACCCTCAGATTGGGATTCTGACTGCTCACCATTGAGCTCCCAGAGCCTGCCCACCTCCAAGGTGCAGAAAAAGCTACCAGGGGGAACGTACAAGCCCCCTCCCTCCCCCCACCCCCATCTTCCAGGATTTCTGCTGGAATTATTTTTAGCCGGAGGCCCAGCCTGAGAGCCAGTGCTTCTACGAGGGTACTTCTTCCAAGGGTCAGGGTGGAAGGCTTCTTCCGTGAGCTCTCAGAACGCTGTTACCCTGTAGGTTTCACTCCCGACCTTGCGCCCACCCGTAAGCTCCTGGGTGGCTGCACGCTGCCGGACTCACGTCTGTCCCTGTCTGCAGGGCCAGGCACGTGTCACCCGCAGCGTGGTTCAAAGGGAGCCGAGGCTGTCATTTCCAGAAGCCTCCTCGCAAAGGCCCTGTGTGAAGGTCCCAGGCATGAAGCTGGTTCAGATCACATCCTGGAGCTCAAGCAGGTAAGAGCAGGTAACAAGTTCCCATTTCCCCCAGTAGGGCCGCCACCTCCACCACGTGCTGACAGTCACCGTGTAATGGCTCACGTGACTTGAGCGCTCATGGGGCTGCTGGCTTCACCTGCACGAGCTCACTTAACCCTCCCATCTCCACCTGTAAGGCTACACGATCCCCTCATCGTAGATGAGTTGAGCCCCAGAGAGGTTACGAAGCTGCCCAGGGCCACACAGATGGCCAGAGGCAAAACTAGCATTGGTCCCCAAACTTTGTGATCCCAGAACCCCTGTTCTCAACAACATGGCAATCCTGCCTCTTACAGACACGCAAGGACAGGCACAAACACACATAGGTATACATATATGAACAGCCATGTAAAAACTCAGAGACCCACTTGGATATGTGGACAGACATACGGACACACCCATATTCACATGACTGCACAGATAAAAAGATACACCTACGTGTATATCCATACACGCCTACACCTATATGTATCCTTAGTCACACACCTACACATACATCTGCAACTATATAGACACCCACGCCAATATACATGTGGCTACAAGATTTAAAGAGATATAGACACATCCCACATATATCTACATATATACCACATTCATATATACCTATACACATGCCTGCCTGTACACACACCTGCAGCTATACATGAAGATACACACATTCACATACACGTGGCTCTCAGACATGAAGGCACACACACAAAGCACACACTTGCACATGGACATGCCCACAGGTACACAGATTTGGAAGTCCCTCCCCCCCAGGCTAAGTTGACAGAGACACATGCACCCCCTCTCACTTATACCCTCCCAGAAACACACACACACACACGCACACACACACGCACACACACACACACACACACACACACACACACACACACACCTTGACATGCTTGCAAGAGCGTCCACCCCCAGGTAAACAGCGCTCACTCCCCAGCCATGCACTCACCGCCACTCACTCAAGCACAATGATCCAATTTAAACTGAAAAGGGAAAACGGAGTTGAAAATTAGAGGGGAAAAAAGTCCTTCAGAAAGTATAAAGCTAATAAGCTGGAAGTGGCGAGCCTGCTGCCTCCGCGATATCAATAACTCAGTATTGGGTTTCCAAAAAGACATCACATAATTTTTCAATGAGAAATCCATGATCCCGGAGATGCTGTTATGGTGTGAATTACAATGCGCGCGGCTTGTCAGCCGTCCCTGTCAGCACTTTCTCGGCCGCCTCCGCCACGGGAAGTGCTGTGGCTGCAGCGGGGTGGTTATTGTTGTTATTATTTCTTCCTTTCCGAGCCTCAAATTAAGAACCCGGGAAGCCAGCAGGTCCCTTCCTCCACCTTCCTCTCCTTGTACCCAAATCAAGAAGCTCTGGCCTAATGTTTTCGTGAGTGTGGCTCTCAGCTCTCAGCACCCCCTCCCTGTCCTGGAGCCCTAATGTGGGGAAGGAGGGGTTCTCTGTGCTTGGGAACCAGGTCAGGATGGGTGAGTGGGGGCGGCCTGTCCACCCCTTCAGAGCTCTGGCTTGTTTGAGGCCCCTCAAGCCCTGTGGGAGGGAGAGACTGTTCTCTCTGTGCTCACATGGACTCGGGATATCACTTACCAGAGCCAGCCTACTGACTCCTGAGGTTGCCTGTGGGGCAGGATTTCAGTTCAGGAAGAAAGACAGGGTCTGTGGGAGGGGCAGTGAGGGGTGAGCTGGGCAGAGGGCCTAGACATCCCTCCTGGGGCACCGAGCATAGCAGGAGGAATGGGTGGCTGGGAGGAAGGAGCTGAGTAGACCGCCTGGGAGTAGGAAAAGGGGGCCTTGGGTGCTGGAGGTGGAGTTGGGCTCAGGGTTGTGGTCACTGTTTACTCTGTTCAAGGCTTCTGTGAGAAAAGGCTGCTGCAGTTAGTCACACGTTAGTTCCTCCTCCCCCCACACTCCACTCCGGTGCTGACCAGGAGCCCCTGGCCTGGCCTGAGGATCAGGGAACCCCAACTCCTCCCCTGGCAGCCGCCTCCAACCTGCCCAATGGCCTTTCGCCAGCTCCACGTGCATTTTGTGTGCCTCCAGGCCAGTGCCCGTGTGTTCCCTCTCCTGGAATTCCCTGTTCCCCTTCCACGCTTCTACCGAATGGAACAGAACTCTGGGTGTCTGGCCTCAAATGTCCCCCCTTTCCTCTGAGCATGTGCCATGTCCTTGGACACCTCTTTGCCACCCCTGGACTGTGCTGTGCTGTGCTTCCTTGTTCATGGCCTTCAGGCCCAGGATGGGGCTTGGGGGGCCAGTTGACCTTTTCAGCATCTCATCAGAGTTTCAGGAGACGGAGAATCCAACACCCCCTCTCTCTTCCTTCCGTACTGAGATTCAACACATCACTTAGCAAGGGAAGATAAGCTGATTCTTCCTTCTGAGCGACACAGGGCTTTTCGGTGTAATCATCCCAGCCCTGATGTCTAGGGTGTGTGTGGGAAGAGGGTGGGTGAGAAGTGTGGGACCCTGCCTGGTGGGAGGCGAGAGGAGAGGGAGGTCAGGAGGCAGCTGAGTCCTGGGAGGATGGGCAGGAGGATGGCCTGAGGTTTCCGGGAAGCTCAGGCTCCTCTAGGCGGCGTGGCACAGGCAACTGCATGCAGACCCCAGTCCAAGTTCCACCCGGACTCCGCTCCTGTCTGTCCTGAGAGCTACCTTTACATGTCATCTCCTTCTCTGAGCATCCCAAGCAGGTATCAGCCCTGCCTCCGGGTTCTCAGTTCCCTGCACCCTTCAGGGACACTCATGTTGTATGGGGACATAGGGAGGCCATGCCTTTTCTAAGTGAGGACATTTATAAACAGCTATCACCATTTTTTACTAGTTCATAAAAGAAAGGATATTTTAACAGCAAAATACATGGGGAAGGATATGATCTCAGAATGAAGCAGAATCCTGTCAAGAAAGGAGCGAGAACAATGGTTCACAAATATGAATATCTTTTATATTGTGGAGAAGATGTTAGCAGTAAAAGGAAAATTGGTCAAGTATTCTACAGGGAAAGACCAAACGCCCCAAAATAAAATTTATGGAGAAAGAAATTTTCAGTGGGTCCAGAAACAGTGATGACAATGATAATGAAGAGGATGCTAATTATGACCATGAAAAAGACGATGGTGATGATGGTGGTGATGATGATAATGATGGTGATGATGGTGGTGGTAGTGATGGTGATGATGATAGTAAAGAAAGTGGATTTAATATTCTGTTGTCCTGTGGGACAGTCTCTTTTATTCACAGTAGCTTCCTCCGAGCTCTATCCCCTCTGACCTCCAGTGATGTGTGTGGGGACAGAGTAGACTTGGGCCAGTTGGAGGCAGTCCAGGCATTGGCTCCCTGGCTCTGGAGATCCCAGCGTGGGGAAGCGAGAAGAGGGCTGGGCCTAAGGTCTGGGAGTGGTCCAAGAAGGAGCTCACACTTCCTGTCTTGTGCCCAGAGCAGGTGCTGTCTCCTCTTAGTGCCCGAGCCATCCGCCTCCCCAGAGACCCAGCTCAGCCAGTGGGGAATGCAGATGTTGCTGTCAGCGCCTTGGTGCATGTGTGCCCTGTCCACAGGCCACAGTCACCTCCTCTACTGGACAGGCGCCTGTCCATGTGCAGACCCACCCTGTCCGCCTCACCAGGCAGCTTTGCAGACTCATCGACTCCATCTGTGAAGCAGCCCCTCCTTTATGTGTCTGTCTTCATGATTTTGTTTGAAGAAAGGGCTGAAGAAAGGCTTCCGGGGCCCTTACGCCAGGCCACCATTTATCTGCAGTGTCATTGGTCCTTAGGTGGTCCTCCTACGGAAATCCGGAAATCCGAGAGGGCATTTCCGGTGGGTGTCACCTCCTTCTCCTGGTCTCCACCTGGGAGGCCTGAGCTTGCCCCTGCCCCAGTCCGTGGCCTCTGCTTTGCTCTGACCTCACTGTGGGTTCTGTCCCAAAGGCACTCACTCGCTGGCTTTGCACCCACCCCTTGTTTCCCACCAGCCCTCAGGCTGCAGAGTCATGGGGCTGCAGGTTTGGAGCTGGGATGAGACACACCTGACGCAGAACCAGTCCGGCCAGCGATCGCCTTGACTGGCCTACCGTGGCTTCCCGGTGGACTTCATTGGTCCCTCCCAGCCCTCCTAATTCCTGTCCAGTCCCTGTCCCCAGGCTTGGTCAGCTCCCACCAGCGGACTTCTTGCAGAGGAAAAGAGGAAAACCAGAAGCGTTCAGGACCCAGGCGTGGGCTGCGTGTATTTCCGGAGTCATCTCTTACTCACTGGCTGTGTGGCCTTGGGAGGGTTACTTCACCTCTCTGAGCTGTCCTCAGTAAAAGGATAACAGCCTCCTGCTGGGATTTTGGGAGGTTTACATGATGTGTTTACTCAGTAGGTAAAGGCTGCTACTGCTTCTGGTGCCTCTCACTCTTGTTGGCTTGGGTTGAAGTTTTAGGGTCCGGGTGGGGTGCAGGTTGGGAACTTGTCTATTCTCTTTTTCCTCCCCCAGAGCTGCCGGAACTGAGTTCTCTCTCTTCTCTTCAAGGAAGAGAGGACACCAACTTTGCTTAAGCAGAAACAAAACCCAAATAAATCACCCGCAGAGGGACCAGCAGGCTAATAGAATGCTCTTAAAAGGGCATTTTGTTTTGTCAAATTGCTCCAGTGAACTTTGGTTGCCATTTGTTTGCAATATTTCTGGAAGGTTTGTTTGCAGGTGAGGAGGGACGGCTCTGTCATGTGTCCCAGCGAGGGCCCGAGGGCTTCTTTCCTGTGGCCCCTTGCTCCATCTGCTGATCCTGCCAGCACCTATGCCCGCAACATCCTCACTGCTCTCTGCGTGCAGGAGGAGAGACCTGTGGGCAGGCGGGGGCTAGAGGGGGAGACCCCCCGTCCTCTCTGGGCGCCACCGTTAGAGCAACCTCGGAACCCCCTTTCCCAGCCTCACACAGCAGCATCCAGGCTGCTTCCCCCCCCCCCCCCCCGCCCTCCCCGTTTTCGGAAAAGCGGTGTCAGCACAGCGGGCAGGTGTGCTCCTCCCAGAGCCGGGCCGGTGCCAGCACGGGAAGAAAAATGCCGACTTGGAGAGAATCGAGTCAGGCGCCGCACTCGCCTCGCCTCGGGTGCAGGAGGGAGTTGGTGGAGGGGAGTGCGGGGAGAGGGCCAGGTGGCTGGTTGGAGGGCCCAGCCTGCCTCGCCAGGAGCGCCCCTCCTCTCGGCCAAGGAGGGAGGCCCCATAAGGTGACTGCTAGAAGAAGTAGGGCAGCTGTATCCCTCTCTCCCTCCCTCCTCCCCTCCCTCCATCACTTCTTCCCTCCCTTCCCCCATCCCTTCTTCCATCCTTCCCTTCTTCCTTCCTTTCCATATCCTCCCACTCTCTCTCCCCTTCCTTCCTCTCTTCTTTCTCCTCTCCTCCCCCATTCTCTCTCTTCCTTTCCTTCTCCCTTTTTTCTCTTTCTCCCTCTTCCTCCCCACCCTCCCCTCCCCCCTTCCTTCATCCGGTCAGTCCTCACTCATCCCCACCTTCTTTCCTTCCCCTTCCTACCCTTTCCTCCAGCCTCCCTCCCACATTCACTCCCCAGTGCCCCAGCTGCTGAGCTGCTGCTTGGTTACCCTAAGAGGGACTCTACCTGTCCCCGTGTGTGTGTGTGTGTGTGTGTGTGTGTGTGTGTGTGTGTGTGTGTTGGACAGGTGAGGATCCTGCCATGTGCTCCACACCTTGGCCAAGGCCTGCCTGGCTCTCCTGGGAGCCTTGCTGTACCTGGAGGCCAGAGAAGCCCTCGTGGGGCAGGGGACATTGGCTTGGGTCTCAGTGCTGCAGGTTGCGACAAGAGGGAACAGCTTGTGCAAAGGCTGGGAGACAGGAAAGGGCTTGGTGTCTTGGAGGAAGCTGAGAGGTTAAGGTGTCCTGAGCCAGTGGTGGCTTTGGGACTCACTCATTTATTGCCCAGCAAGCATGGTGGACTTGGCGCCTCCATCCTGACATGGTTAATCAATAAACATATATGTACTGAGCCCCTAGTCACCAAGCAAAGTTCAGGGAGAACAAAGAAGGTCATGATGAAATATCTGCTTCAAACAGCTCACAGTCGGATGGGGGCAGAGAGTCAATGAACACTCATTCAAACCTTAAGATTGGACCCACAAGGGTTCAAGTCCCACCTCTGCCTTTTACTGTCAGTGTGACCTCTGGCCAGCCATGTCAGCCTCTTGGAACCTCAGCTTTCTCACCTCTAAGATGGGGATGATTGTACCCATGGCCTCTGGGTGTTTTCAGAACTGAATTAGCTCTTGTGTGTAAATATCTAACACGACATGACCATGACGTACTTAGCCCTCATGACAACTCCAGAAGAGAGGTACTATCACCTCTCCGTTTTATAGATCTGGAAATGGGTGCTTAGAGAGGTTTTACAAGGTCACACGTCAGGGAAGGTGTAGAGTAGAGATAGCAGCTTAGGCAGGCTGACTCCCAAGACTGAGTGTTTAATAACAACCCCTAAAGGTCAGCAGGTGGACTTGGAATGAAAGGAATACATCAGTGAAATGGGGTTGCCCAAGCCTGGCAGGACCATGGCATGAGTGCAGGGGTGGTGGGTCTTCAGAGTGAGACCTACAGCCTCCCGCTACCCATAAGCCTAGACTGTGGGGTGAGGCAGAGGAGGAGCAGCTCTTTGTCCCCTGCCCGAATCTGGCTCCCCCTCTCTCCAGATGGGAATGCAGTGTCCAGTAGAGGCCACCTGGGTTCCCCCCTGTAGCGGTGCCTTTTCTGTTCACGTGGGGCTTTCTTTCTCTTGTATGCCGTCTTCAGGAGCCTGTCTTTTCAGACCAGCTTTGGTCTAGGAACCCTCTGGCCTCCCCTGGCACCCTTTCTGTCACCTCGCTCTGGCCTGTCTTCTATTTCTACTCTATGCCCTCCCTCTATTACCATCCCTCCTGGAGGGTGAAGAGTCGGACTTCTAAGGTCTGAGGAAGGGCTTGGACATAACGTGAGCCCCGGCTAAGGATCAGGGATCTTAGCAGGAGTCTAGGACACCACAACTGGAGGGTCCCTTTGGTCATTACATGGATTGGCCACAAGATGGCGCCCTGGGACCATCAAGCGCAGGTTAGTGCGTCCAATGGGTTTCCAGTCCACTGTCACCCGCCTGGGGTGTGGGGAGCGTATTTTCTCTCTTCAAAGTTCAACTGGCACCAAATGGTCTCTACTTGTTCTCATTGTTGTTGTCATCCCTCCCCTCCTCCTTCCTCGTCTCTGGTATGTGGGCAGCTGACTCCTGCTTCTCCTGCTTCCCCTGGGCAGACACTCCAGTTACATATGGCTGGCTCTGTAGAGAGGAGAAAAGAAGAGGGGAGGGGAGAGAAGAAGGAAGGGGAGAGAAGAGAGGAGGGGAGGGGAGAGATGAGAGGAGGGGAGGGGAGAGATGAGAGGAGGGGAGGGGAGAGATGAGAGGAGGGGAGGGGAGAGAAGAGAAGAGGGGCGAAGAATGGAGAGAAAGGGGAGGCTGGCCAAGAGGTTCGAGGGAGGCTGCTGAGATAAGGAAGGGGTGTCTGGAGTTACTGATGGGCTCGGCCCAAAGCTGGGCTCTGGGAGGAATCTTTAGGAATGGGAAATACGACCTTCATATCCAGGCACATCCACGGCCTGGCTCAGGGTCCCACACACAGGTCCCACCTCTAGAAGCGTGAGGGCCAGAGGTGACACAAAAATCATCAGCAGCCAGGAGCATAAGGAGCCAGAAGAGGTCAGGGCTCTAGTGACCCTGATGGCAGACCAGGCTACCCCCAGCTGTGGCCCTGCCCCGGACATGGCTTGGAAGCTGATGGACGTGTCAGGTGAGATGGCAGGGTGTGGCCTGATCTGGGCTCCAATAAATGAGGCTTACTTCATGAAAAAACAAAAACAACATCCCCCCCCCCCGCCCCCTTCACAAAACCTCAGGCAAGAGGTGACGGAGAGTGAATTTCACACATGCTCAGAAGTGCAGTGAGAAGTCAGGGTTATGACTATGATGACCATTGCTGTGTATGTACTAGGCCGGGCACTGCTCTCAGAGCTTTCTGTGGGTTATTTTAGTTACACGGGTTATCCTGTAAGGCGGGCAACCCAAGAGGATTTCTAGTGTAAAATCAAGCCTGGAAAGGAGACAGGCGTGGCTGTAACTCCGGAAAGTCCCGGGTACGTGCAAGCCTGTCCGAAGGGCTCCATGTGATTGCAGGGTGGGGAGGGAAGAACCCCTCGTTTTAACTCAGAGCTAACACTGGACCTGTCGTTCCAGCCTCTTCCATTTCTAACCCTTTTCTTCCCGGTGGAAGGAACGTTCCACAGCTGGAGGTGGGTCCTGATTTAATAAGGCAATAACCAGAGAAATGCATTTCAATTGATTATTAAGCATTTGTTTGCTAGAGCTCAGTAGCTCTGACCCAAATAGCTGCTAAGCAGTCATTAAACATCAAAGAAGATGTTTCTGTTTATATATTTTGTTTATTTACCATCATGAACAAACATTATTGCATCAATTAAATGTCGATTAGGGGCCCATGATTTGAATTAGATTACACACAGTGTCAAATCATTTCCCTGTCTCCTTTGGAGATATAATCTATTTCTGTTTTAATGTGAAAAAACAAAGTGAACCAGTGCGATCTAAGTGTTAGGGGCTGTGGCTGGCAGGGGCCACGGGGGTTTCTGAGCACTTCTAGAGCCGATCTTCCCTTTTCTGGCATTTGAATGGAGCTGTGTGATCATGACATTCCTTCATCATTGGTTATCGTGCAGGTGCCATCGCTCCATTGTCATTCTTTGCTTTTTGGGGGTTAATCTCTTAAAAAACAAACCAAAACAGAACAATAACTCCCCTGTCACAGAGTTCTTAGCTATTTATCTCCAGGGCTGCATCACTGAGCTGCAGAAATGAAGCCACGCTCTGCAAAATCAGCAGCATTGAGATCAGAAATGATGTCCTGAAGCCCTGGCCAGGTGGCTCGGTTGGTTGGAGTGTCATCCAGTACATGTTCCAGCCACAACAGATACCCAGGCTGTGGGTTTGATCTCTCTCTCACATCATGTTTCTCTCTCTCTCTCTCTCTCTCTCTCTCTCTCTCTCTCTTTCTCTCTCTCTCATCAATAAAAATTAAAAGAAAAAAATGATGGCCTAGAAAGAATATAGCATTTTTCTAGAAACATTGAAATAATATACTTATCATATTTTAAAGAATAATTCAAAGGAAAATTTGGAGAAATTTATAAGTTTACAAGAAAACTAACAAATGAGATCACATTTAAATCTTGGCTTTTGAAGTCAGAGGAGAAGGGACCTGAAGGAGGTCTCTGGCTGGGCTGGGCCCTGCGGGCTCACAATGAAACCTCCCTCGTCCCCAGAATTCATCCTCCTCCTGTAAACACTGGATCCTGAAGTAGGATTCCCCGTGGGAACTGGGGACCAGATCTTCTGGAGTGGGAGGGGGAGACAAGGGTACAGCTTTCCTTCCTGCCCTGCCCCCCAACCCAGACCAGAGAGGCTCTGAGTGAGGCCAGCCCCGGGGAGGCGGAGTTCAGGCTGTCCCAGGTCAGACCCAGGGGGTGGCATGCAGGGTTCAGGGCAGGGGGCAGCCAGTATCCGGCTTCCTGCTCCCTGTCACGAGGGAGGGGCAGCCTGGTTATTGCTTATTGATAAGCATCTCCAGTTCTTCACTTCCACTTCTAGCCCAGGCAGTCTCAAAATTCTTGTTTTAAGCCATAGACCTCCTTTTAACAAATGACATCCTGAGTGAAAGTGTCATCATGAAGGGTGCAGGGGGCGGGGGAGGCCCATCTCTGCAGAATCCTCTTGTTCTGCAAACGCTGCATCAGTCCTCAGCCTGGGTCCGGGATGACAACAGAAGCATCACTGGGGACGAGAACTTCTTCTCCAAGTCCCATGTCCGCCTGTGGATATTCTGATTCTGTGGGGCTGGATTTGGCCTAAGACTATGCTGTTAACAAGATCCTTAAATAATTCTAATGCAGTGTGCAGGGCTGGCATGAGGGTGAGGCAAGAGAGGGGCCTGGGACATAACATTTAAGGAGACACACTATTTTTAGTTTTTTGAGGAACCAGCATACTGTTTTCCACAGTGTCTGTACCATTTTGCATTCTCACCTACAATATACAAGCATTTCAGTTTTTCTACTTCTTTGCCAATATGTGCTATTCTCTATTATTTTTGCAATAGCCATCCTGATGGGTGTGAGGTGGTCTTAATGCATTTTCAGCAATAGCAATGATATCAGTTTTGCTGCATAACAACTATATCAGTTTTGCATAACTCCAAAACTGAGAGAGTGGTTGGTTTAAAACAACCACAATTTACTTTGCTAATGATTCTCCAAGTTGGCAAAATGGGCTTAGCTCAGCAGGGTGGCTCTTCAGTTCTAGGCCAGACTCACTCACGTGTCCAGGGCTAACTGCAGGGCCGACTGGTCCAGGATTACTTCCGCTGGGATGACTCATTGGTGCTTCTGCCATCTCTCATTCGATAAGCCAGCCCAGGCTTGCTCACGCGAGGAACAAACGGGAAGTGCACAGTCTCTTGAGGCCTGGACTTAGACGTGGCACAACACAACACCCTCTGAATTCCCTCGGTCCAGGCAAATCACCAGGCCCGTGCAGATTCAAAGGGTGAGGGAATTTCCTCTATCTTTTGGTGGGAGGACACGCAAAGTCAAATTGCACAGGGATGTGGATATGGGGAAGTGAGTAATTACCACCATTTCCCAAAAATCTATCATAACAACTCTTCAACAAGTTTTTCTATCAGACAGCAAAATTTTGCATTATTTAAGATTTATTCTGATGGGCTCACCCAGTTTGTAAGTTTCAGAGGCTCTGGTTCGCACCTACAAGACTAGACTGTGTTGGCAACCACGGAATCAAAGCCATGAATTCCTCATTGTTTGCCAAAAGCAGTTGACTCAAGGTTAGCCCTGTCCATGGAGCCCTGCACTGCTGATGACAGCCACTACGCAATAGGCTCTTTAATCACCTTTAGAGATGCAACCGGACCCTCTGCTCATAGCCCATAGTGACCTGGGGAGCTTCCACAGAGCGCCGGAGCCTGCAAAGCTAAACAAAGACCAAAGGCTCCCAAGGCCAGAGCTTTCCCAGTAACTGGATAAATATAGGAGCTAGATTCAGAGCTGCCCTGGCTGGTTTGGCCCAGTGGATAGAGCATTGGCCTGTGGACCAAAGGGTCTTAGGTTTGATTCTGGTCAAGGGCACCTATCTCAGTTGCAGGCTTCTCCCTAGCCTGGGCCTGGTTGGGGCATGTGCAAGAGGCAACCAATCGATGTGTTTCACTCACGTTGATGTTTCTCGCAGTCTTTCCCTTTCTCTTCCACTCTCTCTAAAACTCAATGGAAAAATACCTTCGGGTGAAGGTTGAAAAAAAAGTCAAATGGGCAGAGCTGTTGCTATGGATGCATGGGAAACCAGGCAACCCCAAGCACTCTATCTACCTGTAAATCAGTCCCTGCAGGTGAATCTGGAAGACTTGGAGACAGTGTCCTTTATTATTTTGGCTACTGCTACAATAATGCTGCATAACAAAACTCCCCAAACTCAATGTCCAACAACAAGCATTTACTTTTCTTCCTCATGGGTCTGGGTTGACTGGGGTTCAAGCTGGTCTTGGCTCAGCCAGGATTTCAGGACATGGATTGGGCTCAGGTCTACTCCACAGAGCATCTTGGACTAGCTGCTCCAAAGCATAGTCTTCTAATGGAGAACGGGAGGATCCAAGAGGGCAAGAGACCCATCCATGCACATTTGAGGCCTCTGCTTGGCCATGCCTGCTGCCATTCTATTGGCCAAAGTGGGTCACATGTCCAAGCCAAACATCAATGAGGTAGAGACATAAACTTTGCCTTCAGTAGGAGGGGCCTGCAAGTTCCATGGCAAAGGTTAAGATGATAATATGGTGGAGTAAGAATTGGGACTAAAAATGCAATCTCTCATATTTACCCAGATGGGCTTTGAGGTTGGGGGATTGGGATTAAACCTAAGTTCGGTGCAGGTGAAGTTTCATATTTATTTAAGAATATTTTGCAGGAGGAGTAGAGCATTCATATGAAGGTGAGCTTCTTCCTGAATAACACTGAGCTGGGCCAAAGAGCTTATCCAAGTAACAAAGCCGCAGTCCTTCAGGAAGGGATGGTTTTGGCTGCAGCATGATGGATGTCTCCGGTTTCTTCCTCTGCCTGGCCCCTTCCCCACCATCGACCCATGAATGGTTCCTGGGCAGAAGTCCTTGTTTCCATCAAACTGTGAGAAGTTGGGGCCCATGCAGCATTGCTGTAAGTTTAACAGGAAGGGGAGAGGGGCTTTCTCCCTCAAATCAGTCCTTCACTGCAGGGCTTTGAAACCCCAGAGGTCCCAGGGCATCTGCAGCGGCTGTGCGGGGCAGGGGGCAGGACAGCGCAGTGCCCAGAGGTTCCAGGGCATCTGCAGCGGCTGTGCGGGGCAGGGGGCAGGACAGCGCAGTGCCCAGAGGTTCCAGGGCATCTGCAGCGGCTGTGTGGGGCAGGGGGCAGGGCAGAACATCCCAATGCCCAGTGGCAGCAGAGACGGTGTCCCGGAAAAGCAATGGTACCCACTGGAAGGGACATTGGAGCCCACCTGTCTGCAGTGGCAGGCTCTGATGGGTAGAGAAAGATAAGGTTAAAGATGGAGGAACAGGTGCTCATGCCCTCCTGGAGTCTAGCCTTGGAGATGGTGCGTTCACCACTCCTGGCTTGGAACACTCCCCAGTGTGTGATATGGTCCCAGCCACAGCCAGGCCAAGGCCAGACACCGAGGCATCCCTCCCATATGTTAGGAATATGATGGGTCAATCCTACCAGGTGCTGACAGGGATTGCAAACACTTTTTCAACACCATTCCTCGGTTCATGGAGTATCAAGGACCTGCTCTGTGCCAGGCACGATGGTTGGGACAGTTGAATAGTAAGCATTTCCTGCTTTGAGAAGCTCATTATCTAGTGTAGACAAACTGTGGCCTGTGGCCCAAATCTGGCCCACCGTATGTTTTATAAATAAAGTTTTATTGAAAACAGTCATGTTCGCTTGTTTACATGTTGTGTATGGCTGCTTTCACATGACAAAAAACAGAATTGGGTGGTTGTGACAGACGGTCTGGCCTGGGATGGCTAAACTATTGGCTATCTGCTCTTTACAGAAAATATTTGCTATTTGTTGTCTAGTGAAAAAGTCGATGATAAATAGCATGATTCTGTGACAGGTGGAAGTTCATGTGTTTGGGGTGTAGTGTGAGGTCAGGGAAGGCCTCCTGGAGGAGGCAATGGCTAATTTGAGACCTAAAGGATGAGTTTAGTACTTTTGGCAAAGGTGGGGTGAGAGATCGCTGGTGGAGGAAAGCATGAACAAAGCTAGAGGTAGGAGAGAACATGGGGTTTGGGGCTTGGTGCAGGTGGAACCTAGGGCGAGGTGGGAGCCAAGAGAACAGGCTGCAAGTAGTTCTGGCAGCATATTGGGGTCTGATCACCACAGAGGAGGTTGACGTTGATCAGCAATGGTGTGTGCTCTGCACTACGCTAGTGATGTGAGTGCATTTTACTCTTTATTCCTCTTAGGACTGGATTTTATTGTTTCCAATTTGCAGATGTGCACATGGACGTGGCAGTAAAGGAACATGCATTTATGGAGGCGGGGTGGGTGGAAGGATGATTCAGGTGTGTTTGCCACATCCTCTGAGTGCTGGGAGTGGGCTCTGGCTAGAAAGTTGGGTTGTACCCTGGCCTCGCCTCTGGGCTGCCGAGTGATGGACTGGTGATCCCTGTGATAAGTGTCTCAAGAAATATTCCAGCTCTAGTCCTAGCTGGTTTGGCTCAGTGGATAGAGCGTTGGTCTGTGGACTGAAGGGTCCCAGGTTTGATTCCGGTCAAGGGCATATACCTCGGTTGTGGGCTCAATCCTTGGCCCTGGTAGGGGTGCATGTGGGAGGCAACCAATTGATGTGTCTCATATTGATGCTTCTCTCTCTGTTTCTCCCTCTCCCTTTCTCGCTCTCTCTCTCTAAAATATAAAATAAAATAAAATAAATATATCAGTTCCTGAGCATCCTGTGCCCACACTCAGCCTTCCAGTGGGGTTAGCAATGTGACAGGGCTCCCTGATCAGCTCCAGGTCTGACCTGCTTTCCTTTTCCCTCATCAAAGCTGTGGCCCTTGCCCTCAGGGCCTACCTATTTTGGGTCAATATAATTTGCAAAAAACTCTGTGACTCAGGGCAGCCAACCTTCAGTGCCCGAGTATGACCACAACATCATCACTTCCCCTCTTGCACCTGGGACAGACTTGCTACGGGATCACCAAACTTTCCCATTAAGTCCAGACACAGCCTCAGAATCCTGCTGAACAGCCCTCCATTGATCAGCCAGCATATGTCTCATCCCTTCCTTAACCCAGAAGAGAAGGTTTAGCTTATGCTTACTTTCCACACAAACCCCAGCTCCCCCCAGGCAGCGAGTCTCCAGAATTCCACACAATTCCACACATGTTCACTGAGCATCCACCAAGTGTCAAGGAGCAGGGATGATAAACATGGTCGCTATGCCCTCAGGAGTCACGTTCTGACGAGAGAAGTTGATTTCAGCTCCCTCTGAATGGCAGCCGGCCCCTGCTGTCGTTCAGGGCGGTACTGGGTCTGCTCCACACAAACCTGGACTCAGCCTTTCCCATCTGAGACGAGGCCATTCCAGCCTGTGGCTGTGTGGCCAGGGACTCAGCATCTTGGACCAGTGGGGGAGGGGGAATGTGGGTGGGGAGGGGAAGAGGACCCCAGGGGAGTGACAAGACCTCAAGGCAAAGGATGAAGTCAGGTTTGGGTCAGGCTAGGAGCAACGAACAGTGGGCCTGGCCTGAGCCATGGGGACAGCACCGGGTCTCTCTGGAACGCTCCAGTAGGGTATGCACGCTGGAGGCTCTGCCACCCATCCATGGCAGGCCAGCAGGGAGAGAGCTGACAAGTGAATAGCTGCAGGGTCAGGGCCTCAGCCTCTAAAGCAGGAGGGCAGCAAGGAGGAAACTGAGGCAGGTTCATCTCTCCAGGCTTTAAAAGATGCCGGCTCTCGAAAGCTTGAGGGCTGGTCTCTGATCTACCCCACACCGCCCAGTCCTGGTTCAAGGTCATTGGACGGTGCTTAGAACTCCCCAGTGGGAGACACTGACTTTCTGGGTTTTCTCGCCAACAAAGTGCAAGCCTCTTGCAGCCTGGCCACTGTTCGCCCACCCCCAGGTGCTGGCAGTCACACCACTCCCCAAAGGGACAGCAATGCTCTCTTAGACCTTGTCATAGCCTTTCCTGGTTGTCTTCCCATAGAGAGTTCCAGAATCTAAGTATATGCCATAACAGGCAGAGGAGGGAGTGTGTGTGTGTGTGTGTGTGTGTGTGTGTGTGTGTGTATGTCTGTCTCAGTCTCTGTGTAACACACACACACACACACACACACACTCACACAGTAGTCAGCTGTGCTTCATCAGGACCAGTTTGCAAACTTCATTACTTTAGGAGGAAGAGGAAAGAAAATTATTATTAACATATCAATGGCACCTCCATGCTGGGAACAAGATTGCTCTCAGGCACACACAGGCGCCCAGGGAGGCACAGAGGCTGGGTTTGAAATGTGCTCCCTGGCTGTGTCAACCTCTCCCCCGCCCTGCCTCCACTCCCTCTTTATTTTTATTTCTTATTCCTCCAAGCTTGTTTCTCTTGAAATTTCCACCTTGTGGTTGTGTACTGCTGACTTCACAGTTGCTGTGGTGTGAACTCCACATCTGTGAATGGATGACAGGAAAGATTAATAGCCCTGCTCCTTTCTCCTTGACTGTGGGCCCAGCTAATGAATAAATAAATAAATAAATAAACAGTGCTCCAATCCCCTAAATAGAGACCCAGCGCCGGGAGAAAACAGCATTTTGCTGAATCCATTCTTTAAGGAAAAACCCAACCTCTAATGATCTCTGATTTACATAGTCGGCAGTTTTTCGCTAAACATTTTACGAAGACACAAAAGTTTGGGGTGGAGGGATGGCCCCCACGCTCTAGGCAGAAGCGGGCCGGGGGCCTGGGAAGCCCAGAAGCCAAGGCGGACTGGCGGGAAGCATGGGCTGGTGGTAAGAATAAGGCAGTTTCCCACGTAGATTGTCGTAGGCCAGGGATCATTGAGCCAAGTGATGGCGAAGAGACGGCGCAGTGACCCCGAGGGTCCCGCAGTGTCCATGCTTACCAGATGGGAGGAAGCCTGAGGCCTCTTGAGGCCCCTCAGAGTGTATGTGCTTGTTAGCAGAGGGAGGTACTTCTCTCCCTCCTGCCTCCTTCCTGCTTCTAATTCCTGTGAAAGAAGCTGGGATGTGAGAGGAGAGTGCTTCTCAAACTTGCAGGTGCGCACAGGTTATCTGGACATCTTGGTACATGCGGATTGTGGTTCTGTAGGTCCAAGAGGGGCCAGATTCATCCTTTCCACCAAGCTCCCCGCTGTGGCCAGGCTGCTGGTCCAGGGGCCGCACTTTGAGAAGCAAGATGCTGGGGAGGCAAAGGTGGCTCAGACGACGCCCCCTCCTCTGTGCGTCCTGTTGGGTCTGAGGCTGTAGGACAGGGTCGCCCCCTTTCTCCATCCCTGGAGGTCGGCGCATTTGAAATGTCCTCTTGCCTCTTGTCCAGTCACTGGATCTTCCATGAAACCCACAGCTGGAAAGGGAGATGCTGCAGGGCGATCCAGCTGGGGGGCAGGCCAGTTCAGAGGCAGCAAAGGTGTCTGCAGCCCTGGTTGGGATGACTCGAGGCTGGTTTCTAGGGCAGGAATATTGGAGGGGCAATGGGCTCCTCTGTGCAGCCAGGCGTTTGGGGGCCAGAAATTACATGTACCGTCCGTCAGCCTCCACCTGCCGTCCCTGGTACCTGTCAGTTCACTTCACTCTCTTTGATGATGAAGCAGAGAGGAGATTAGTCCCTCAGAATCAGGGACGGGAAGCCAGTGCTTGTCACTCCAATGTGGTTTTTATCCTATTACTACATACACATGGCTTTTATTCACATTTCTGTGGTGACTAATGACACTGAGTACGTTCCCAGATACTCTTAGCCATTTGTGCTCTGTTTTGAGCATTGATTTCCAGGTCCTTGTCGGTTTTGTTTGTGCTGTTTGTTTGTTAGGATGCTGACTGGGTGAGGCCTCTGCATGCCAGACTCTCTTTTCTTCTGTACTTCCTGTAGCACAGATATGACCACTACAGGTCACTCCTGAAAGTCCTTTAAGGACCCCTCACTTTATTCCGGACAGAGATCTAACTCCTCTGCAAGGCTGATGTTGATCTCCCCTGGCCTGCCCCCCTGCCACTCCATGTCTACCTGCCCACCATGTATTCTTTCAGCCTTTCAGGTCCCTGCACCAGTCACTATTCTTAAACATGATGTCCATTCATAACTCTGTGTTTTGAAATATGCCACTTCCTGAATGAATGGCCCTGTGGACTAAGAAATTTTTACCCATCTGCCAAGGCGCACATCAACCATTATCTGTTCCTTCCTTGGGTATCCCATTGAATCTTGTGTGCATCATACTACACTGAGGATGGAGGTAATTCGTGGACCCCAGATGTCAGTTGGCCTCTGCTGGTCTTTCATGTTCTAGGTATGATTGATCAGAGCCCCTATTTTATGTCTAAAGCTTATCCCACACCCTCCCAGGTTCTCTGCCTCTCCCTCTGGGTTTTACATTCTCAGTGACACTTCTGCCTTAGGCTGCCTGCTTTCAGGATTTAGGTCTTTGATTAAACACATGTGGACCTAATTAGGAAACTAAGTCCCTTCCTTGAGGACCATGAACAGCCCCACTCCTTCCATGAGTGTGTCAAGTGTTGTAGAACTTAAGTGAAGATGCATTTTGGGGCTGAGGGTTAGCACTATAGGAAAACATCTTTTGTTTTTTGTTAATTTTCACCCACCTGAGGATATATTTTCCACTGATTTTTAGAGAAAGTAAAAGGGAAGGAGGGGAAAGAGAGAGAAAGAGAGAGAGAGAGAGAGAGAGAGAGAGAGAGAGAGAGAGAGAGAGAGAGAGAAGAGAGAGAGAGAAGAGACACATCGATTGGTTGCCACCCACATGCACCCCAACCAGGGCTGGGGATCTAACCTGCAACCCAGGTATGTGCCCTTGACCAGAATCGAAACCATGACCCTTTTGTCTGTGGGCTGACACTCTAACCACTGAGAAAACTGGCCCTGACAGGAAAACCTCTTCTTAAATTAACTTCAAGCCACTCCATCATCAGGGCCTCAGCCAATGTCCCAGGGTGCCATTTTTTCCATATTTCTATCCCCTCCCTTCTAGACTGTTTCCCTTTCTTACCGGTCCTACCCTTTCCTCTCAATAATAAGAAACACACTCTTCCTTCTCACGTGCAGAGAAGTTCAGTTACTTTCTTTGTTGATTCCCTGCCATGTCCGAGGTCTATCTCAGTGGCTTGTTGAGGCCCTTTCACCAAGTCGATCTGCCCCTGCTCCCAGAGGTGCTAGCTGTGAAGAGGTGCTCTCCTCTGTTCCTCTAGGGTGCTTGTCTGTCACCCCCAAGGCACTGGGAACCCCTTGAGAGCAGAGAGAATGAATAGAACCAGCTTCACTCTTGTAAGGATGATTATAAGGTTAAGTGAGTTATTTTCTCTTTCTTCTTCTTCTCAGATGTTGTTACTGATATTTCTCACTTCTCCTCATATTGACTGAGTTGACCACACCTGCCATTGTGGAGACCTAGCTACCTGGATGTCTGGATGCTTCTCTGGCACCTGAGGCCTTGTCCACTGACAACTGGCCCTGAAGGAAGGAGGCCCGATAGTGTTTTATACATACAGGTTTCAAGGAAGCCAGGGTCTGTGTAATCTCTGGGTCTGAGGCAGACATTGGTGGTATGCATGGGTCACAGGGTGGTGGGTCCCATCTACTCATCGCCAACCTGTACTTTGCCTTATCTTGCAAGTATGTTATCAAGTGACAGGTCAGGCTGGTTTCTGATGATGTTTGGTGAGACCCAGGCAATAATTCTTGCTTCTTGTGTCCCCTCACACACACACACACACACACACACACACACACACACACACACACACTCACACACACTCTTCTGGGCAACAAATGGCTGTAGGCTTTAGGGGCAGACCTGTCCTTTAGTTCTAGGCCTTCCAATATGATCTGGGGTTTTGGGGCAGGTGATGGGGAAGCTAAGCTGTCACTTTGAATTGCAAAGTCTCTATCTATAATGCATAAAGGGCCCTCCGCGAGCGGCCACAGCCTCCTGTTGTCCCGAGACTCAGGGAAATTAGACGGCTTCAGAGCCCCTTATGAAAATGCAATGTATTACTGCTGCTTTTGGACTAGTGAATTATGCATCCAAGACTGACAAATTCCAAGATGCTGCCTTTATTAGGAGCTCAGAACCGGGTGGGGTAGACAGTGCTGTCGTCAAGCTTGTGACAGAATGTTTAATAACTTTCTGACTGTGCTTCCCGGAGGTGGTATTTATAATATGTATCCCCACCCTTTATTTTTATCAAAACATTGATGCTGGAGATTATTGCTCTTTTTATGCATTTGGAACCTCTTCCTGGGTCAAAGGGCAGCATCATTTGAAATGACAAAGGCAACTACAGCAATAGTTTTTTTTTTTTTTTTGTTTGTTTGTTTTTAACCAATCTCTCATATGCCTGTGACTTTGCACTTCTTGGTTTTTCAAAGACCCATTTGTTTGGAGAAGTCAGGCCCTTCTTGAACTTCAGGCCTTCAGGCAGGAGACAATGTGTACCATCCTGCCATTCTTTTGGGGGGTAGAGACCTGTAATGGCACCCGGGACACAAGAGTCATCATCCCGGGGGGTGGGAGCAGTGGAGGTGCATGGAAAACCCCTGAGAGATAGTCTGAGTGTTATGCTCTCATATTAGACTTCAGTCCAGCTCTGGCTGTCATGCCAGGGTGGTGAGCTGCCCATCTGGGCTGTCTCAAGGTTCATCTCGAATAAAAAAGTTTGGCAGTCGGTGCTCCTGCAGGGGGTGCTATGTCCAAATGACCCAGGGTTTGTGTTTCCCTGCTTTTCCCAAGACATCCTCTGCCCAGCTATCTGAGGGACCATTCCAGTAAGCAGATCTGACCAGATCATTCCCCTGCTTTCAATTCTTCAACAGCTCTCCGTGGCTTGATCTATATTCCTGAGCCCGGCCTGAAAGGTGCTTGGTGATCTTGACCTGCTGACATTGCTGGCCTTCTTGTCACTCACCTCCCTCTTATGCTACACTCCAACCAGACTATGCCATTGCAACCTTCATGCTATGTAACTGAGATGCCCCAAATATGCTGGGCTCTGAGCCTTTTACAACTTCGCACATGCTGTTCCCTCTGCCTGGAATGCCTTTCTCTACTTATCGGCCCAACAAATTCTCACCCATCTTTTAAGACCCAGCTCTGGTTCTGCCACGTATGGGAAGTCTTCCTTGATTTCCTGAGGAGAATAAAGGCCCTCTCCACGCCCATGTATTCACTGTGTACATGCATCCATTAGAGCAATAATCACATCGTAGTTCAATGATTGGCTTTGTTTCTTCCCACTTTGTTTCTAGTACACCTTGATTTAGTTTGTACCAAGTAAACGAGTGTTGGTTGTTTGCACGGTATCTTGGGTTGCCTGACATAGAATCTTGGCCAAACTCACTCATTCATGTAACACATATGTATTGAGCACCTATTACAGGCCAGGTATCATCTCATATGACCTTCCATTTCTACTAGCTACGGGCAGTGTAACTCTGAGCAAGTTCCGTAATCTCTCTGTGCCTCAGTTTCTTCTTCTGTAAATGGGGATATTGGTAGCACTTAACTTGTTAAATGGGATGATACATGTCCAGTGTGTCCGGGACAGCCTCCATTGCCACAGGTGCCGCCACACTGTGATCATATAATAAATGTTAGCTGCAACAATAACATTATTATAAGTTAATACTATATAATATATTTCTTATAATATACATACTATTATTATTCACATTACTTGCTCCCCTTGAACTGACTGGGCCTCCATCCTTTCCTGGCTGCTTTGCCCTGCGCTTGGCAGATGGGATGTGGATCATTTTAATTAGGTTTTATTGGGCTGTTATATGGGTCATAATTGCGGCCATTATTCATTTTCATGGGCCTGCTGACACAGCCTCGATTTAGACATGATGATATCTTGACAAGACAAGTCCCCATATCAAAAGGATCTCTGCTTGAGGGGTCGGAGCTGCTGCAGGGAAAGGGTCCTTCTGAGGCCCCTGAATGCAGATTCTAAGAGACCCACGCCAGGGGTGTTCATCAGAGAAAGAAGAGATTGTGGCTCACGTGTAGATGTTGGGGGTGCTCCCTGGGGAGTGGGGTCATTCATCCCACTTGGCTGTGTGCCCCAGGCTCACCACTGGACCCCAGTGCCCTAGACAGTGTCCAGCACAGAGCAGGCCCTGGAAAAATCTTTGTGGAATGAAAGCCACATTACCACGTGCTCAGGAAGGCCAGAGCGTGTGGCAGGAAGGCCATGCACGGGGTCATGAGGTGTGAGCATGTTTGATGAAGGACAGGGCCGTGTTAGGGGCTGAACTGGGCCCCTCATTTATACGCTAAAGTCCTAGCCCCCAGTAACTCCGAATGTGACCTTATTTGGAGATGGGGTCTTTACAGACATATTCAAATTAAAGTGAGGTCATTAGGGCAGGCCCTGATCCAATATGACTGGTGTCCTTATAAGAAGTGGAAATTTGGGACAGACATACACACATGGAGAATGCCTTGTGAAGATCAAGGCAAATATTGGGTGATATATCTACAAGGAGGCCAAGGCACATCCAATGTTGTTGGCAAACCACGAGAAGCCAGGGAGGGGCTGGAGCACAGAGAACCAGCCCTGCCGACACCCTGACCTTGGACTTCTGTCCTACAGACTGTGGTGAAGTCTCCCAGTGGGCGGTACTTTGCGATGGCAGTTCCAGCAAATGACAGACAGGCTGAAGGCAAAGGGGCTGCCTGGAAGTGCTGTGGAGGGAGAGGCTTTATTTAGAGGTGGTGAGGGGCTGGGACTGGGCAGGCGGTTGAGGGTAAGGGAGAGGTCCTTCTGCTAGTTCCCATTTTGGCCCTGGGCCAGGCAATGGTGATGGGAGCTACAGGCCTGTGTTGGCCTAGGGCCCTGAACCCCAGCCTTCCATGGTGTGTGTGTGTGTGTGTGTGTGTGTGTGTGTGTGTGTGTGTAAGGGATGCGTGGTGTGGCAGAGCACTGAAGGGATCTGGAGCCAGAGGCATAATTAGGACATGGAGAGGAAGAGCTGTGGAGTTGGCAGGACCTTCTTCCCTGGAAGAGAAAAATGAAACGGCTGGTCGGCTGCGAGTTCTTCAGCTGAGTCCCATCCCTAATTACTGCCCAGACCCAGCTTCCGGGCTGTGTCTCCTGGCCCATCTGCAGCCTCTGAGATGCCCAGGATCCAAACTCGGTGCTGGTGTGCAGGTACTCGTGGCAGGTGAGTGGCCAGAGGACTTTAATTAAGGAGCTAATTACTGTGACTGCACTGGAGTGTCCGCAGCCCCCAGTCGGTCTGGAGAAGGACTCCCTGGTCACCTGGGCTCTCAGAGCCACGCGTGAGTGTGGGTGGGTATGTGTGTGCCCAGGAGGCATGTGTGCACCTGGCTGTGTCCATGCGCGTGCATGTGAGTGTTGTGTGGTTGTGTGTGCAGCCCAGTGCATGCATGTTGCACACGTATGGGTTAGATAAAGAAAATAGGTACCTGGTGCATCACCATCTTGGGGTCAATTCTTACTGTATTAAGTTTTTTATTGCTGTATGACATTACCACATATTTAGTGGCTTAAAGCAACACAAGTGTATTATCTCTGCGTGTCTCTAGGCCAGATGTTCAGGGACAGGGTCTTGCACTTCTGTTTGTGCCTCTCTCTGTGTGCAGGTGGGTATCTGGGAACAGGCACACGTGTGTAGTCATGGTCATATGAATGTATGTGGGTAAATACACATGTGTGTTAGTGGTGTGAATGTGTGGAAGCTCATAGAATTCTTTCCCTTTCCCTGTTATTAGGGCTTTGGTGATTGTGTGTGTATGGTTCCTGGTCATCATGCAAGTGTGCATGTGTGCTAGCATGTATGTGCCAAAAGGGCTCCAGCCAGGTAGCATCTGCCTTTGGACTGGGCTCTCGGAGGCTTTGCCCAAGGGAGGAGAGAGAGTGCAGACTTTGGGGGTGGTCTGTGGGGTGGGTGGCTGGCAGTGAGAGGCTCAGTCTTGCTCCAATGCCTCATTTAGTGGTGCTGCACCTGCCTGCCAGGGACAGAGTGGGAGGTTTGGCTCAGATCAGGGGCGCAGGTAACTCCATGGGGACAGCATGAGTCCTCCCAGGGTGAGTGCGCTGCTTCCTGCTCTGTGCTCTGGTCTCCTGGGCGATGCAGAGCTGGCGCTGGCGGGTGAGGGATGCATACTTCCATGTATGCACACGGAGGGGAACTCCAGGAAGCTCTCAGTGGCATTTCATGGACTTGGTTTAATGAAGGCTTTTGGGGGTCAGGGGAAGAAAATTGCAAAGGTCTCTTTCAATTGCCGAACAGAATTTATACATTTTAAATCCTGGATGAGCCCGGGGCCTCAGGCAGGTATAAAGGAAAAGGTGAAGTTGGCAGAGCTAGTCTGGTGTGTTTGAACCCTCGAACAGGGGTTTTGAGGGTAAGCTCGGGTGGATATAGAGAGTTTGGAGGGGTGGAGTGCTGAGCCTTCCACGACCCAGGAGAGGAGACGGACTGTGTCTGGGGCTGGACTGGGATCTCACAGAGCATCAATGGGTGGATAGAGCCTGCCGGGTGGCGAGCTGCACTGAGGGAGAAGCTGGGACCGTGAAAGCATTGATCAGCTCATGTGTCCCTTCTCCCTCTTCCACTGTGCAGGTCATTTCCCCATCTCCTCACCAGGATCCAAGGATGCAGGTACCAGAAGAGAACAGATACTCTGCAGAAGTCCCGGGTGAAGTGTTTCTTTGGCAGCTCGCTAAATGGCCTTTTTCTTGGCCTGCCCCACTGGAGTGTCGGGACTTGAGGGTGGCACACAGTCACAGACCCCAGGGCTCCGGGGGCTCCCTCAGGGCCTGAGGCAGGTGGATCTGCCGTGACCCCTGCCCTAGAGAGGCCTGGGGGGCCTTGACCAAGATAATTTCTAGAGTTGCCCTGACCTACCAGGGAAATGCCTCAGGTCAGGCAAAGCAGTTATCTGAACACTGGCCCATGTTTCCTGCACTTTAAGGGAACTCCAATGAATTAATTAGCTTTGAATAGGAGCAGTAATCATAATGAGATAGTTACCATCAGGGCCACTGGTAGCTCAAACAGCACCTTCGTGAGACTTAGAAAAAGGCACCAACTCAAGGCAAATCCTAATATATAAAGAGCCAGGGTCTGTCACAACCTAAACATCTGGACAGATGACTGAACACCAGGCTAGAGTCCGGGCCGGTGCGGCAGAAGTCAGTCCTGGGTCCCAGCAGCCCGTGGCGGGAGTCAGTCCTGGGTCCCCGCGGCCCATGGTGTAGCGGCGTGAGGGAGCTGTGGGAACAGAGCCATGCTGCCATTGGACTGGCCTCTTGGTCCCTACCTCCGGCCCTCAGGCTTCAGGAACCAGAGCCATGCTGTGATTGAACTGGCTTCTTGGTCTCTACCCCCCACCCCCAGCCCACAGGCCCGGGAAACCAGAGCCATGCTGTGATGGGACTGAACCCTACCCAAGGTGTCCCGGATTGTGAGAGCATGCAGGCTGGGCTGAGAGACGCCCCCGCCCAAGTGCATGAATTTTCATGCACCAGGCTTCTAATAGGTGATAAAAGGGTTCCCTTTGGGTGGCCAATGAGAAAGAGGTGCTCCTCCCTCTGAGCCAAGGTGGGTGGCTGGGGGAGTTGAGCCCAGGCTGGACTCGAGCTGCCCCTGACGCCCTGTTAGCCAGGTGCCCTCTTGCAGGGGTCAGCCTACACGGCTGTGCTCACTGTGTGCCAGGCTCTGTGCTAAAGTGGTACATGCTGCGTCTCATCCGACCTTCACACCAACTGTATGACTTGGGCCCATTAACCTCAGGTTACGGAGAAGGGAATGGGAGCCTCCGAGGCTCCGCATGTTGCTGGAGGTCACACGACCTTTGTGTGCGGTTTGTGAACCCAGGCAGTGTGCCTCTGAGTCCAGGTTCCCAGCCATGAGCTTGAAGGCAGGGCCTCAGGGGGCTGTGAGGATGGATGGATGACCCCTCCGGGAGGCCCAGGACGGCAGGTGTGGAAGGAGGGGAGCCCAGCAGATGCTCTTGGTGCCCTGCCTATGTGTCCTCCCCGATTCTGGTTCCACCCACGGACTCTGACGCTCTGTCTGTCTGAGATGTTCCCTCAGATTGTGTGATGATGTGCGAGGGCAGGAGATGGAGGTCCCAGCTGAAGCAGAGCATGAGTCTACCCTTCCCCACCCCGTGCTCTTCCCAGGCCCTCAGCAGGTTGGACGATGCCCACCCGCATTGGTGAGGCCCACCTTCTCTCCTCAGTCTACTGGTTCAGATGCTAACCTCTTCCAGAGACACCCTCAGACACACCCGGAAATGGTGCTTCACCAGCTCTCTGGGAGTTCCTTAGCCCAGTCAGGTCCACACACAAAATTCACCATCACAGCTGGGGGCAGGCACAGCTCCTCTTCTTTCTACTTTGCTGGTCTAATTCCTGTAAATTCCTAATCCTAATCCTAATCCTAACCCAGCCCCAACTCTAACCCTAAACCTCACCTGACCCACCCTGGCGCAGAGCTTAGCAGAACAAAGGTGGGCGAGGCGGCCTCTTGACCAGCCTCCTCAGAAAATGTCTGAGATTAGAAATAGCAAAACTGTTATCCTGTTACATTCACTGGCTTTTGAGTATCATTTCACATAAACAGAGTCTGGTGTCTGCAAAAGACGGTAAAATAAAAGAGCAAAAGAAGCTCTGTGGTCACTGACAGCTGTGTCGGGGGAGAGGTAGCTTTGCAAACTTCTCTGGAATGGGAATAGCAATTTACTTATTTTTAAAGATATATTTTTATTGATTTCAGAGAGGAAGGGAGAGGGAGAGAGAGATAGAAACATCAGTGATGAGAAGAATCTCATGTATCGGCTGTTTCCCACATCCCCCATTAGGGATCGAGCCACAACACGGGCACGTGCCCTGACTGGGAATCAAACTGTGACCTTCTGGTTCATAGGTCGATGCTCAACCACTGAGCAACACTGGCTGGGCTGGAATAGCTCTTTAAAATGCAGGCTTGTGATGTCCCCACAGAAGTCTGACATGGTGGGCATGATTATTATGATTATCCCATTAGTAGGAATCTTCACTGAAAAAAAAAAAAAAGAATCCTGTTTCTACTTTACAGCTGAGGAAATAGATTCACAGAGACCTTATGTGCTTGGTTTTATAGGTGAGTCAGGATGCTTTTTGTTACAAGTATCCAAAAGCTCAGTTAGACTTGTCTTAGGCAATGAGGAGACTTGATTAGCTTGGATATGAGAAGTCTGAACATAAAGTGGTTCTGGAGTTGGTCGATCCAGCGGCAGCCCAGCAGCTATTCACAATCACAGGACTGTCTGCAAACACTTCCCACTCCCATCTACTTGCCGGTTGCAGGTGGGTTTAAAGCTATTTGTCATTCATGTGTCAGACGTTGTGCCCAGGGCCTTTCAGGTGCCCGTTTTATGGAGGAGGCAATTAAGGCCATGTCACCCCCCCCCCCCACTATGTCCCCAGGAGGTGTGCCAGGTCTTATTCCTCTAATTAATTCCAAGACTCCTTCCTCTCCATGCTGCCCCTCGCCCCGCAGTGCCCGGTGATACCACTTCTGCCCCTAGCCTCTGTCCCCTCTGTTCCCTCTGTCCCCAGCTAGTGCATGGACCATCTTGGTTTCAGCTGCAAGAGGGGAGAGAGGGTAGGAGCAGGGCGGCGGTGGGGCGGGGGGAGGGCTTTCGGGGCTGATTTGCAGTGACCTGTGAGCAAGACCCGACTGAGCAGGTGTCTATGAGGGACATTGATCCTCTGCGCCCTTCACCCCCAGTGAAGGTGCCTACTCATAAACTGTTTTGGGAGCCAGTGACTCGTTCTAAGGGGCAGTAGACCCAGTGTTTGGAGCAGATCTGCCATATTAGCTCAGGGGATGCTAGCTGCTGTAACCGGTAAACCCTGACACCTCCGGGGCTCCAGCACAATGAAGCCCCCTTGGTGGAGGGTGGCGGAGGGTTTTCTCTGCAAAGCCATCTGCACCTTCAACACGTGGTTTCCAAGGTCACCCTGGAGCTCGTCATCCAGAGCACATGGGGGGAGGTGTGGCATGGGCCACCCAGGGAGTGGGGCACAGCACTCCTCTTGTTCCGTGGGCTGGGACTCTGCCACACAGCTCGGTGTAAGCCCAGGAGACTGGGAAATGTCACCCAGCCACGTGCCCAGGAAGACGAGGGCATGAGTTTGGGACGCCCTGGCATGCCCTATTTGACTCAGCACGTCTGAGCCTGCTTCCCCATTAAAGGTGAGGATGGTGGTGATCTGCTGGTCAGCACCGTGGTGCGGGTCACTGAATCCTTTTTAGCACTCGCCCGGAGCTGTGGTCCACTCCTGCGAGCACTGGCCTCTGTTGACCGTTGTCCACGTACTTGCAGACTTCCTTGGCAATAACTCCTCCCTGGAGTGGAAACCACCAGAACAGAGGACGGGCCACTCTTAATCAGAGCTGCAACCGTGTCAGCTGGCCTGGGGCCCGGCGCTTAGTAGGCATTCAATAAATATATGTTGAGGGGATGAATGTTCGGATGGATTAATATGAATGCATACATACTAAGGTTTACTCCTTTAAAAATTCTTCCTCAATAAATATTTCCACCTTCATGTTCCATCCTGGTGTGGTGGGGGAGGAGGAACAGGAGGAGGAGGAGGAGCAAAAGGAGGAGGAGGAGGAGGAGGAGGAGGGGCACCTTCCTCCCAACCCAACCCAACCCAGCCCGAGCCTGAACTATAAATAGCTCCAGTTGGAATCCGACTGCAGATCCTTCCAGCAAAGTCAGCATCCCCAGGACCTCTCATCCTAGATGGGGACCAGGAGCGCTTCCTCATTAATCACGGCTCTCTAATTAACAGCTCTGAGCCTGGAACAAAAGGTGCTTACCGGGAGAACGCCAGGGGCCCTGAACTCTGGCCGCCTGTTTTTATTTGGAGGACCCAGCGCCTTGGGGAGCAGGCCTGGCCTGGCTCTGCGCTGAGCCCGGCAGGGGTTGGGGTTTGGAGGGCGAGCAGCTGGCGGGCTGGCTGCCTGTCTCCACCTCGCAGAGCTGATTCGACTCTGAGCAGGTTGCTGGCAGCCCTGTCCTGCCAGGACTGTAGGCTCAGACTTGGCACTCACCACTCCCTGGAGGAGCTTTAAAACCGTCCATGCAGGGTCCCCTGAGGGTCTGATGTACCTGGTCTGGCATGGGGTGGGGTGTGGCAGTTTTCAATGCTTTCAGGTGACCCCCCACATGCAGCACAGTTTGAGGACAGTTGTGGGGGCTGGGCGGCGGGAGTTATTGAGGCTCCACCAGAAGCCTGGCGAGTGGCTGGGAAGGCCTGAGCCCACCCGATCAGGGTCCCTCTTCTCCACGTAGGTGGGTGCAGTGGGAGTGGAACCCGCCTTTCCTTCTCATGCCATGTGGCCTGAAGATGCTCAGAGGAGTGTGGGACCAGAGAAGCAGGAGGTCGGGGCAGAGGCTGGAGGTGGGAGGAGGCACAGCCTGGCCCAGGAGGCGTGGCCCTAGGGCTCCCGCTGAGACTGAAGAGCAGGTTCTAACCATTGATCTCTCACAGGCTTTTAAAACTCCTGCTCCTCGTGGAGGGGTCGGAGGGGAAGAGAGGATGAGGTGGGTGAAGGCATGCAAACTTTCAGCTCTAAGATGAATAAGGTCTGAGGATCTAATGTAAACCACGGTGACCTTAGCTGATAACGCTTTATTATGTTATTGAAATATACTGAGAGCAGAACTTAACATGCTATCACCAGAAAAACAAATGGATAGATAAATAAATAAAAAAGGTGATGGATGCGTTAATTAACTAGATGGTGGGAATTCTTTCACATTGGATTCAGATATTACAATTTTATTTGTCAATCATTTCTTCAGAAAGCTGAAGAAACTCCCCACAAAACTCCTACTGCTGTGCCCCGAGCGCTGATGAAGGCTCCATACAGCAGACCTGGGTCATTACAGAGTTCTGCTTGCACGGTCCTCTCTGGGCAGCAGTCTCCTCAGCTGTAACGTGGGACATCACACTTTGCAAGTTCCTAGAGTGCCCAACATCAGGTAGGTACTCAGAAAATCCTTGTTGAAATCCTAAAGTCCAAATCAGGGATGGCAAAGAGATTTCATCTCACATGCATGCACTCAATTGATTGGCAGCAGCCACCTGAAAAGAAATTTAAGACCAGTGATGCTGTGGTTGATTAGTGATGTCTGTCAGGGATGCAGGGATGGGAAGTGATGGCACGAATGTCATTGATTTGCCATCCTGGTCCAGATGTAAACTTTATCAAGTTAAGGACTGTGTTTTTTTTTGTTCACGTTTGTGTCCTCAAAGTTTAAGAGTCTGGAATATATTAAGCGCTCAATTGTTTGTGGAAGGAAGAAAGCCCCCTGTTCATTTTTTCTAGTTATAGTTCCCTAGACTTTTCCTAGTCTATCCTTCATGGGGTCTTTTCTTCATCTGAAGAGTTCTTTTTATGGAGTTCAGATCCCTTGGCTCCTTGCCTACAGTGATGGTGTCAAATTCCCTCTTTCTTTTTGGGAGGGGCTGTGGTACTGGAGTGATTGCTGGTCCTGTAGTCAAGCCACCTCTATGCTCAAGACCTCTGGGTACCACCGTGCCCTGGCAGTGTGGTGTTGGGCAAGTCAGCGCCCTTCTCTGAGCCTCGGTTGTCTTTCATATAATTTGAAAATGATACCGATTTACTCACATGTTGTCCTGATAATTGCACGATTACATGAATCTAAAATGCCCATAAAACATAACTGCTCAGAGTTGGTTTGCTTCTGTATTTCAAGGACCAAAGTCCACCTTTCCTCCTTCCCCTTCCACATACAACTGCAATGAGGTGAAAGCAGGAATTTTCACATCCTCCTTCCCTTGACCTCACTTCTTCACTCTAAAGTTCTCATTCTCCTCCTCCAAAACTCTACCCCTTTCTGCCCACCAGGAATCAATTCTTCCCATTTCCAAGCTTCTCCTCAATCTTGCCATACCCGCTCTGTTCATATGGTTCTATTTTCCAAAACCAAAGACTCCAGGCTGATGCCTACCCAGCTGTCCCCTCTGCCCAGGAGCTAACTTCTCTCAAACTCTCATGTGGGGTTTTCAGTGTTAGAGATGATACCTGGTGATGCTCTGGGTATTTAGCACTTTCTCCCAAGTAGTGTTTTCCCAGCCCACTTGAGAGATCATTAATCGTGCACATGCCTAGACCCCATCTAAAACGGATGGAATCAGACCCTTTGGGAGTAAAGACTGAGAATCAATGTTTCAAACACCCAAGTGATCATAATTCACTCGGAAGTTTGACAATCACTTAGAGAATGCTCTTAAGCTGGACTCCATTCCATGGTTCCCCAGGATGCCCTGGTCTTTCTCTTTATTGGCTTCAGCCCTTTCAATTGCTTTTAGCCATGGTTCTCAACCTGGACTACACTAGATCTGGATGGATTACACCAGGAGTTCTGAGGCAGGGCATTGATACTTCCAAAAGTCTTCTAGATTATTTGAATGGGCATCCAGGGCTGAGAACCACAGATCCCTGAGATTCCAACTTCGGAGGAAGAAAGGAATCTGTGGTCCTCTCCCTATCTCAATAGAAGCGGAATTCTCCTTGTTCTTCCCTCTAAGTCTTAGCGATTGGGGCAGATTCCAGACACTTAGAACTGCCCAGTTACTGTGTGTTAAACTCGTTTTACTCATGAACTTGACATTCACTTCTTCCCCTTGCCTCCATGGAACTGATATGGAAGGGTGGTGATTTTGCCTGCCTTCCATCACACACAATTTAGGACTCATATCTTTGTTCTCCCAACTCATGGCAGGAGTGTGGTATTGCATCAAGATTCAGGTTGGGCACCAGAGGGGAGAGCCTCCCAGGACAAGTGGCTGCAGACACCAGGAGACGAATCCTTGTTCTGGTGTCACTGCCACCAAAGAGCCCTCTGACCTCTATAAGAGCATCTCCGGAGGGGAGCTTGTCATTTCCTTAGGCTGCTTACTCCAGATTAGAGAAGTTTTGGGGGCCAAATTCACTCCTATTTCCTTGGCTCTAAATTACATCAGAACAGCTCTTTACTCAGGTCATTCTCATCCTTCAGATCTCAGCTTACATGCTACATCCTCAGGAGCCTCCCTGATCATTCCATTTTGCTTGGTGCCCCCACCCCCTCTGCTTATGGTTCCAAGTTGTTATCTTTATGACACTTACCTCAATTGGTTTTCCTGTTTATCACCTGCCTAAACTCCACTAGGGCAGGGACCAAGCCTCTTTTATTTCTGGCAAGAAATAGATGTCACACTTGAATCCCACTGTTTGAGTTCAATAAAAGGACTATTTACAAGGGCATGGACAATTTAAGGGAATCAGTAAGGGGTGGTGCAGCACCCAGGGCTAGCAGCATTAAGAAGCTGTTACTAACCCAATGACTCGAGGGCAGAGGGAGGGACTGCTAGTGAGGAGAGCAGTGAGGAGAAGGCCACCTGGCATGAGCTGAGGTCTGCGGTGGAGCCAATTTGAAGCAACTTGGCAAATACCATGGCCTTGCTCTTCTGATCTCCTGTTGGCTGAGTCCAACTTGAAGCCAGAGAGGAAGGGAGTCTGTTGGTGCATTTCCTTAAGGTCATCCTTGTGGGGGGTGGGGGAGAAGGGAATGAGTGACATGGAGGTGCCGATGGAAGATACCCCACATTCACTGTTGTTTGCCCAGCATCTGGCATGGTGCCTGGCACATAGTTAAGTGCTTACTAAATGTTTATTGAACTAGTCAATTCTATACTGGAGAGAATAATCATGCCGTCTGGGTCTCCATGTTCAGCCACCTGTTCATCCTAATGACATACACATAATGCAGTTCTGTGACCCCTCTCCAAGCTGGTAATGAGTTTCTGAGTGTACCCGACAGTTATGTCCCTTAGAAGTATGTAGTCTAAGTGTGGTCTGATTGGCATGGAGCAGCAGGACTCCCCCCTGTAACCTCTTTTAGTGCAGCCTGAGATCCTGGTATATTTTTTGAGGATATGCCATGATGTCTCCTTGCTGTCAAGTGAATTCCCTACATACTCCCATGAGCTGCTGACTATGTAAATTCAGCTCCAGGATATGGGTCTGCATTGGACACTGCCTTACTGGTGGTTATGGGATTTGATCTAAATCTAGATCAAACCTAGATCTAAACTTGGATCAAATGGCAAATACCAAGCAAAACATGCTTCCGTGGCAGACAGCAATCACTTATGATCCACTCATTTCCGTTGCACCTCTGAATCCTTCTCAACACAGTGCCTTTGGCGCCACTACAACTCTATTGAAGGTTACATATAAAATAAAAGCGATTTGACATTTTTGTTCTAGATGTTCTTTGTATTTGGGAAATGAATGTACTTGCTCAAGCTGGCAATGGCGCTCCTGCCTCAGTTTCTCTGCTGGAGCTCAGCTTATTTGTTGGATTCAGACTTTTGACTTTCTCTTAATAGGGTAAATTTTATGACTAAGCCTTCAGTTGCTGGTTTGCACTCCAATCCCCTCACCTGGCTAATCCTTATTCATCATTTCGATTATGGTGTCCAATATTTTAAACTGTTCTAGTAGTCATATTATAAAAAGGAAAAAGAAACAGGTAGCATTAATTTTGATAATACATTTTACTTAACCCAATCTTCTCATTTCAACATGTAATCAATATAAAATTACGAGTGGGATATTTCGTATTCTCTCTTTCATATTTTGAAGCCTTTGAAATATAGTGGGCCTTTTATGCTTGAAGCTCATTTCAGTTTTCAGGGGTCACTCTTCGAACACTCAATAGCCACATGTGGCTTGTGGCCCATGTCTTAGAAAAGTCCCCCGTCCTAGGAATGGCCCCAAGCCTGGACATATTTGCTCCCACCTTGGGCTCTCCTATTGAAACAATGACTGCATTTGATTGTTTAATTATTGGTAGCTTAATTATTCTCTTCCCCTCTAGGTAATGTCTCATAGGGGCAGAGAACAAATATGCTAGTTTTGTAGCATCTCTACCAAATTTGCGTGGCCTATAGTAGAAGCTTGATAAATACATATTGAATGAGCAAGTTAATAGGGCCCCCTGTTCTCCAGGTCATCACCCAGCCCCCACCACTACCTTTTATGCGTTCTCCCCTGTTCCTGCCTCAGTTTATCAGGTCCCAGTACATCTCCCAGCCTCCCAGCCCCTGTGTCAGAACAGTTTTTAGCTGGTCTCATCCTGAGGCACCGGACAGCCGGAATTATCAGTAAGCAGCCCAGACAGCGGCCTGATGGGCTGGGGCAGGGCCGTGGGGGAGCCCACACAATCCAGGGGGCAGGCAGAGCTGCCCAGAATGAAGGATGGCCCTGCCTGCTGGCCCGGGGAGGCGCCACGCACATCCTTCCCACCGATCGGTGCCAGCAAATGTTCCAGGGACACTGCTAAATGCCTGCCGTAAATCTCGCTTAAAGGGCCATCAAGAGCAGCTTTTGGCTGCGAGCATCTTTGCCATTATTCTTTACTAGGTCCTTTTAACGTAACTGGGAGCAAGGCAATATTTTGTTCATCTGTAGCTATTGGAAAGAAGCTCAGCGGAGTTTAATGGCTGAGATCTGGGCAGCAGGCTAATCCTGGGAAGGATCTGGGGCCAGCTGTGGCCAGCTTGTGAGCCTTTTGGGGTGGGCTGAGTTCTGGGGTGGTTCCTGAGCTGGTTCAGAGGGGCTGGACCCTGTAGCCTGTGAGGATTCAGGTGGATTTCATCTCCTTTGCCGACCTGATCCATGTTCTTTAGGGGGGTGAGGGGCTGGATGCTTCCAGAGGCCTCTGCTGACCCGGGCTCCCCAAGCAACCCTGGGCCAAGAGCAGAAGGCTCACAGCATAGGCAATTGGGCTACGTAGGCCTGTGTCCCCAAGTCACATGCCCTTTAAGCTTCAACATAAGCAGCTTATCCTTAGTCCCCTTAGCCCCCCATAGTCACTGCTCCTCCAGCCCTGGCACCCCCCATTCTGAAACTATCTATGCAATGTGAAAGCCCCCCATCAAACTGTTCCCAAAGAAGCAGTGGCTCACAGCCCTTATCTTGGGGGAGACACCCTTGTCCATCAAGTATCTGAACTAGTGAAATAGCAGCCCAGGAGTGCATGCTGCCCCCACCAGCCAGTGAATCTTCCACACAAATCTGGGGCTTCTGGCTGACCCTCAGGCAGGGTTGGCACTCAAGGAGGTTGTCCAGCACCACTCATGTCACAGTCTGCATGAATGGTACCTTGTGGATTTGTGCAGCGCACAGCCTGGGCAACCGCACACAGCCCTGTCCTTGGCCTCCAGCTGGTCTCTGCTTTAGCCTGATGTTGAATGTGGGTGGGGTCTGGCTATGTGGTTCTCAGAATGTGTGCCGATGGGTTAGGCCCTTTGGGTAACCAGAGGCCACTGCTGTCACTGGTGGGGTCTGAGCCTCTCTTCCCTTTACTTCAAAATTCTAGACCAGAAGTTGGTAGACTACAGGGTTTAATTGGACTGCAGCCACGCCCATCTATTTATGTATTGTCTATGGCTGCTTTCAAATGGCAGAGTTGAGTAGAAGCCAGAGATCCTATAGCGCTCAAGGCCAAAATTACTTACTATCTGGCCTTTGAAGAAACAGTTTGCCACCACCTCATTCTAGACTATGACGAAAGGAAAGGAGATGGCTTCTGATTGACATCTTTGGAGACTCCAGGGGCTTTTATTGCCTGCTTTGATCAAACAAGCTCAGACACACCTCCCTCTTGTCTTGTTGTCACTGACCTAGTGGAAATAGGAGTGTCCAAATGTTTTTGTTTTACACTGCAGCTGGCATGTGATTTAAGGACATAGAACCCCAGTGCCCAGCCCTGGGTATAAGATCCATACTCAATAACTCATTCTGCAAACACTTACTCTACTTGCTGAGTGTCAGAAACTGAATGCTGTGGTACAGAAAGAAGTAAGACACAAGAGGATGTCATGGACCAGTAAGAGGGAATTGTGTGCACACAGATAACTGGAATGTGTTGTGAAAATTATTATAGAACAGAAGTCCTGTGATAGACTCTTCAGTGGAGGTGAATTAGGAAGGAAGGGGATAAAGGAAGTGGGTTTTGAAGTAGGAAAGGAAGTTTTCTAGATTTATGCAGAAGGCTGAGGATACTCCAAGCATATGGTCTCAGTCATGATGTAGTCTCAGTTGCTCTGAGACTTGAGTGTGGGAATGTGGAAACATTCATAAAAGTTAGTGCCTGGATCTAATGTCTGATAATATAAGTCTGCTCATATATACAAAGACATATGTCTTCATTTCTCTGTCCAGGAACACTTGTCCTTATGTAGATGGATAATTACACGGACATGCTTGGACAGAGCTATTCTGGGACATGCTCACATTAGCTTTGTTCACCAACACACATGCCTGGCACACAGTTTTGTGCACACAGCTGAACACATACGTAGACACATCTGTGGATATTCTGAGGCGGGAGTGTGCACATACACACATGCACCCCTGCATTGGTGGACATTGTCCTTGGTCTTCTGCCAACAGTGTGTGTGACCTAAACTTCATCCACTGCATCAGTGGTAGTCTGGCTACGGAGCCCAGGAATGAAGGACTTGTTGACTTACTCTTGTGTTGTGGACTCTCCCTAGTTTCTGTCCCCTCACCCCCCGCTCGCTCTATTCCCCTCTCTCAGCCCATCCTCCCTTCTTGGCCAGGATACATGGTCTGTGCTGTGATCAGGGGACGAAGAATTGGGTGCACTGTCCAGGCTGGAGCCAGATATGAACTTCCAGAGAGCCCACTCACTCTTGTCGAGGTGAGAACCCAGAAGGCTGCGCTATTCACTCGTCACATAGCCTTGCATCTGGGAACAATTTCTACTATTGATTCTAGCAGCTACTCCCTGGAAGTTAGGTCACCAGCTGAATGCCCAAGGTTCACACATACCAAAAAAGAAGTCATGTTTAGACTGCTGGGTTAGTGAGATAGCCATCTCTCATTTTCAGATGGGAACTTTTGTTCATCTTAGAGAAGATAGTGTGCCTTCTCTCCTCCTTGGCTGTGGCTAGAATCTTCTCCATTCCTGCCCTTGCCTCTCCAACAGGCCTTTGAACCAATTTGGCTCATCTGTAATGATCTATGATCAAACAGGAGTTGAAGGGCTGAAGGAAGAGGGGTGTGGCTCGCCCAGGTGGCTGGGAGAGTCAGTCCTGGTTGGCATTATCCTTGTGCCAGATCTTGGACATCATTGCTTAGAATGACACCTAAAGGGAGGCAGAGTTCCCCTGTGACACAGAGAAAGGCTGGAATGAGGGATCATCCAGCTGGAGGGCTCTGGGATGTGGCCATCTTCAAGAACTTATAGGCTGGACTCATTAACCCCTTGATGCCTTATTTGATCTCTTCTCTACCAAAAAACATCATATTGATTAGAATGACTAGAAACAGTGACCATCGGTCCCTTGTAATTCTACGACTGTCCCATTGTCAGCCTCCTATCCCATTATCTGGCATGTACCTTGATTTTTGGTTTGGGAAATTGGACCCTGCACCTTTAAATGTTGCATCCTCCAACCATGATGAGCAAAAGAGGGCAAGGAAGTTGGTATTTAGGTGTGAGTGCGAGTGGCTTTGTGAAGGTGTTGGGGGGCGGGCTGGATGCTGGGGGACCCCGAGATATTTTCATTATTGTCTGTTTTTTCCACCCTATTTCTTTTTCCTCCATGTCAACACCAAACAAGACAGGACTAGAATTAATGGGGAAAGCAGCAATTAGCAAATTAGGTTAGCGGCGTGTTGCCGAGTGGCACGGCTGCCAGGTGCGGGGTCTCTGGCAGGATATTTATTAGGGCCTGTCAGAGAAGTGACACTTTGATAAATGGAGTTAGGTAATCAGCCCCTCTACGACAGCAAGCATTGTGAGGCCTCAGCAGGCGGAACCACAGAAGCCAACCTTTGTTATTATTTTGAACATTTTATTGTGCATAAAAGTAACACAGCGGCAAAGTCCGCCTCCCGGTGAGCAGCCGGGAACCCAGATCCTAACGTTTAGGGGAGATGTTAGGTCTTGAGTTTTCCCTTTTGATTGGGCGACTGGAAAACTGGGTCAGAAGCAACTGATGTGGAAAAGTCTGCTGAGTTTTGGAAATGCCCTAGAGTTGGGATGAAAACACACACCAGAAGCGGTTTCAATGAAGCACCATTTGGAGAGTTCTGTTTTCACTGGGATCACTTGCAAAGTGACCACTGGCTGAGGTGCCAGAGAGCTGGAGTCAGGTGCGGGGAGCGGACGCTGAGAGCCAGCGGCAGGTGGCTCTGTGGGAGGGTAGGAAGGCCTGCATCCCCTAAGCCACCAAGAATGGCTTTCAAGATTCCTGCCATAGGAATTCTTCCCCCTGGCAAACAGATGTAACTCGGCTTTTCTCTGCAACTGCCAGGTTCCTGGAGCAATGTTTCAATAACTAGGTGGTGGGTAGTGGGCACCACCAGAGACAGGGTCACTGCCAGTTCCAGAATCCTTGCCATACCTGGCAGGTCCCACCCAGGTCGTGGCTCCATGTGAACAGGGCCGATAGAAGAACCGCTGTCTCTGTTCCCTGGCCTTAAGCCTGCTGCCCTTAGTCCTGGCGTGACCTAATGTCTGCCAGGCCCTAGCCTTCCTCAACTACCCTGGATAGTTGATGGATGCTGACAGCACCATCTATCCGTGGCAGCACGCACAACTTACCAGTCGATGGAGGGATCAGCTCTTAGGGTACCTCCAGTGCTGGCATCCTGTTCTAACTCCATTTTGCTTGGCTGGGCCCTGACTCCTGGCCCTCACTTGGCACCTGCCCATCCCACTGGACCCTGTCTCTCTGTCCCCAGCCAATATCTGGTGTCCAGATCTGGGTTAGACCCATCTGGATGTTGATCTAGGCTGAGTGGAGCTGAATTTGCTCTACCTCATTGGGCATTGGACACTGGGCTGCGGCCCTCACTTCCTGGGGCCAGGGCCACAGCCAGGTGGTTAGCCTCCTGCCTCCCCAGGCCCAGCCTCCTTTCCCCCCCACCTGCCTCCTGCTGAGGTTCAGCAAGCCTCAAACTTGAACCCACCCCAGTTATCACTCTCTTGTGAGTGTCTGGGTCTGGAGATAACCTCCAGCAGGTGTGTCTCAAAGGCAGACTCAGGTTTCACTTCTCCCTAAAAACAGGGCCATGAGTGAAAATAGCAGGACATTTAATCCAAGGGAGGGGATTTGGGTTGTGACTGGTTGTTCCAGGTATTGGCCACTAATGTCTCCTGCCTTGCCCCATATTGGCCCTGAGTCTTTTCTGGGGACTGGAACTAGAGGCTGATAATAGAACCAGCCCCTTTCCCAGTCTTCCCTGGGGCTCACTCCAGCCCCTGTCTGCTGAGAGACACTGAGGCATTGGTGGTGGGCGACTGGACTCATGCCAAAGGAGTAGAGAAGCCTGATGCCCTCATCACCACCTTCAGGAGTCCAGGCTTGGGGTCAAGAGCAGTATAAACCACGCCCACCTCACTTGCTAACACCTTGTTAATGTTCTGCCAAAACGGCTCTTGTTGCCATCGGTTTGGGCTGGGACAGGAAAGGGCAGAGCCCTGAACCGGACTTGGCTCTAGGTGTGCTCTGCGCAGCACGGAGGACTGAAGAGGAACCCATCCTCACAACCCACGTTCCTATTTCTGCCAAAACAACCCCACGTTTCACAGGATGGTCAACAGGACTTCAGGTTCTTCCCCTCGCCGCCCCCCATTCCCTCCATCCCCTGCCGCCCCGAGCTGGAGCATCTATTTATGCCATGTATATCTTGAGCCTCAATGTGTGACACTAGAATGATCTCTGTTGAATTTCTTTTGTTGAATTTGACCTAACCTTCTAGTTTATTGAGATCATTTTGATTCTGCCAACTCAGCCTTTGGAAGGAAAATATTCACCTTCTAGGTCTTTACCTAAGTAACTTACAAATTTATAAGAGAACATGGCAAGAGCTGAGCCTATGGTTTGCCTCCGTAGACTTCCACGATCCTTGAGCAACAGCCAGCATTAGCACCGTGAGAGTTATTTCCTAAAGGACTTTTGTGTGTATTTTTCATTTGACCATCACATCACCTCTGTGTTAGACTCAGTAGGTTTTATTTACAGCCTTCCTGTTAGAGACAAGAAAACTGAGTCTATGTAATTTGCCCAGTTATTCTGCTAAAAAGTGTTAAAACCTGAACCAACACAAGTCTTCTTTTATAAATGTCATGCTAGTTATTTTTTTCCAAAAGATCTTAAAATTGCTTTTTAGAGACAGAGAGGAAGGGAGAAGGAGAGAGAGATAAACATAAATGTGAGAGCTGAACATTGATCGGCTATCTCCTGCACGGGGATTGTGCCCACAACTGGGGCATGTGCCCTGATTGGGAATTGAACTGGCAACCTTTCCATGCACAGGACGATGCCCAACCAACTGAGCCACATTGGCCAGGGTTAGTTTATTGGTTTTTGTCTAAACTAAACTACTTATTTTCATGAGTAACTTTTGGAAGTGCAACCCACACACAGAAAAGGTACATAGATCATACACACGCAGCTTAATGAGTTGTCACAAACTGTTCCTTCTTGTGTAATCAGCACCCAGATAAAGAACTAAGCCCCCCTACCCCATTAACAACATATATTGGTTTTTCCCATTTTCAAACTTTATGTAATGGAATCATACAGTATAAAACTCTTGCTTCTTTCATTCATATTATCTTTGTGAGATGCATACATATTATGGCATGAAGTTGTGCCGCATTCGTTCTCTTTGCTGTGGCGTTTTCTACAGTGTGAGTACACTATGTGTGCCTCACTGTTCTTCTGTTCTTCTGCCGATGGGCATTTCTGGTGATTGTGAATGGTGCTGTTGTGAATATGTTAGGCCATGCCTTTTGGTGAGCCCGGTTCATTTTTCTGTTGGGTATATATCTAGGACTAGAATTGTTGGGTCATAGGAGTTGTGTGTTGGACTCAAGTCTTTGATTTTTTTACTTCATTAATGTTTACTTTACTTCACTTATTTACTTCATTAATGTTTCCAAGAAACATTTAAGGGCACATTCTCCTGTCTTGCTTGATTCCGAGTTGCTGCACTTAGGTAGACTCAGGCTACATGCCTTACATATTCTTAATTAAAGCCAAATTCTTGTTCTACACCTTCCTCTCCCTCACCTCGCCCCCCCTCCTCCCCCCCGCCCCCCCGCTCCCTCTGCTTCAGCCACATGGGCCTGCTGCCCCTCTCACAGCCTGGTACGCATCCCTTGTTCCTTCAGTCTGGTATCTGCGTGGCTCCCTCCTCTACCTTTTTTAGTCTTAGCCACAACGTTCCCTTTGTGACATCTTCCCCAAACCAACCTACTCAATGCTCTGACCTCCTCATCAGCCAATCTCCTTAGCTTGCCTTGGTTTTCCTCCATGAGCTCATTGGCATTGATGTTACTTAGCTGTATGCTGGCTGAGCCTCACCCCACATGCAACCCACCAGGACATGAGTTCTGCCCATTTTAGTCACACTGGGTCTGAAGTACAAGCACAGAGCCTGCCTAGGGTGTCCCCTCCATAAATATTTGTTAAGTGGATACTTGTCTGAAATACAGATATTATCAGTTCAATCATGGGCACCTTGTCAAAAAGAAAATTAGAATAATTTCATCTGACATTCTCTAGGGACGGACATTAGATCTTGATAATTGCCTCATTCTTTGTAAATTAGTTGCCAACTGACCAGTTAACAGGAAGGTCTAGAATTTTTCTCGAGATTGAATCTGACGTTCTTTTGCTTGGAAAATCAATACATTATTTATCTTTTGGCTCCTCTAGTATTCTTCTTGATATCTTAAAAGTCCTTCATGTGACTCTGAGATGACATCAGTGAGATTCTGCTGCCCTCCCCCAACCCCCCCCCCCCAACCTTGTCTGCAATACTGCTTTGAAGTGGAGTTTTTGCATCATCATCAACCTGTGCTGTGCACCTGCCCAGCGCAGGGCACTGTCCTGAGCCTTGAGGACACAAAGGCGCAGAGGACACTTTCTCTGCTTCTGGAGTTTTCTCAGGAGTCAGTGTGGGGAGAGAGCTGCAGCTGGAGTGACAGTGGCCCCGTGAAGTTGTGGGTAGTGAGAGCACATGACTGGGTGGGTGGTGATGTGTAGTGGGACAGGGTTATGTTAATGTGGGCACGGGGAGCTTGTGGGCTTTTGTGGGAGGTTTTTTTGCTATGGGTTATGCATTTAACAAATATTTATTAAGTTTCTACTCTGTGGCAGGCACTGTGTTGAACAATGGGAGTACTGTCATGATGTGGACGAACACAGATCCTGGTCTTGTGGAGCTCACAGCCTAGTAAGGGTAAAAAACAAAAAGATAAACAAGTAAATTAAAAGACTATTTTGCTTGTGCTAAGTGCTAAGAAGGAAATAAACATGGTGATGAGATTCAAGGTGGCGTGAGAAGAATTTTTTAAATGGGGGTGCGGGTGTCAGTGAAGGCTTCTCCAACAACCTCCAAGGGGTTGGGCATGGAGGATGAAGGAAGGTCATTCTGGGCAGAAGCCCCAAGGTGGGAAGGGCACATTGTGTTACAGAGACTGAGAGGAGACCAGTGTTTTGGGTGGGAAGGGGTAGAGTGGCACCCTATGCGATGAGCAGGGTAGGCAGGGCTCAGGCCATTCAGGGCCTCGCAGGTGGTGAAGGGCATTGGAGTTTCTGTTAAGAGTAATGAGAAGTTTTTTTTGGAGAATAGCATGGTTTTATTTTCATTTGGCAAAGACCCCCATGGACACAGCATGGAGGACAGATTGGAGATGGGCAAGAGGAAAGGAGGGAGACCAGAGGGGCTGCTGCAGTCATTCTGGGAGAAAAGATGTCTGTGCCACCACAACAAACAGCAACAACTCGCCCCCAGGGAAGCTCTGTAATGTTGCGTTCATAGCGAATCATCAATATGCAGAGCAGTGCCTGGCATAAATATATACTACTTACAGATAATTACTATTACTACTGTTAAAAATAGTAGCAGCTAACATTTGAAAATGCTAGGTTTACATTTCATTTAATTCTCATGAAAGCCTTACACTTTAGGGCAAGGGCTTGGCAAACTTTAGCCGGTATGCCAAATCCAGCCTGTGGCTTATTTTGTAGGCCCACATGCTAACAAGAGTTTTTATGTTTTTCAAGAGTACACAAAACAAAACAAAGAAGAATATAAGAGACCATCTGGCCCACAAGACCTAGAATATTTACTATCTGGCTCTTTGTAGACCTCTGATGCAGAGTATTTGTCAGGATAGTCTAAATTGTGCTGGATAACAAACATCCCACATCCTCAGTGACCTATCGGCTAGGTCCTAGCCTAACAGATGTTTATGTCTCACCGATTCAGAGTCAGCTGTGAGTCTGTGCAACCCTCCAGGGCATCTATCTTCCAGGTTATCAGCCGTCCAGCCTATTCTGATTCTGTGGTTCTGATATCTTAACATGAGGCCTGTTAGCTGTTATGGCAGGGAAAGAGAATGGCTGAGAATCGCATGGGGTCTTTCATTGCTTCAGTCAAATGTGACTCTTGCTATTTGCACGTGTATTTCATTAACTTCAACTTTCACATGGCCCTCCCTAACTGAGAATTGTGAAGGAGCACCTGGAATGAAATGAGGAAACTGAGCTTCAGAGAGGTGAATGCCTTGCTCGAGCTTATGGAGCAAGGAAAAGAGAGAACAAAGACACCTATCAGGCAAGTAGGATTTCCAAAACCCGTGATCTTATTTATTGCATTTCTCTTCCCTTATGTGCTCCTTGTCTCAGCTGCAAACTCCATTAAACATCTCCCTACTTTGGAGTGGCTCAGACAAAATGTGCCCATGGTTGCTGGCACATCTCCCAGAGAAGTCTTCTTAGCTCTGTGCCACCCTCCCCCAGCTCCTGTCCTCCTCCTGGCTCTGGCCCCAATGGGGGTGGAAGGTGCCATGGCCTGAGTAACTCATGGCTCCATCGGCTTCCTGCAGTGATGAATGACACCCATCCATCGTGGGCCCTGCTGATGGCCCAGCTCATCCATCATGGTTCGGTGCTCCCGGGTGATGTATTAATGTCTGGAGAATGGATTGCTCAATAGCCGGTCTGCTTGGGAAGGAAACCGAGCCAAAGAGTGGATTCAATCTAATTACCTGCTCACCCTAGTCCTTTGGCAGTCCCTCCCGGGCAACCTGCAGAAATATGACTTGCAGTTCTTGAGTTTCCAGGTTATTCCCAACTCACTGCAGATGAACAAGGCATTATTCTGAAGAAAAAAAGCCTTGGAGGAGCTATTAGTAGATTTGCTTCATGATGAAAAGCCAGGAAGGCCAGGTGTCTTCTGAGGATGAGTGAAGTGTGAACAAACAATATTTGGGGTTGAGGAATAACTGAGATGGATCAGAGATGCTGGGTCAAGACTGAACTCTGCAGCCATGTAGACTTGCAAATTATTTAACTTCTCTAAACCTGTTTCATTTACTCTACCATGAGAATAATGGTTGTGAGGATTAAATGGATCTCTCTCTCTCCTGTCCCCATTCTCTAAGTATCAAGCATAGTAAGCCTGGTACACAGTAAGTGATGATGATGATAATAATCATTATTATAATTAAAAATCTGCAAAATTGTTCTCCCTGCTCTTTGCCACTTGGGGGTTGCATTATTGCCAGGGAGGCAGTGGTAGATATTGATGACTGCAAACTATTTTGTAACTATATTGTAACGTTTTGTAACTAATAGTAACTATATTGTTACTTTTCTACTGAGAGGTGAAGTGATGAATCTCACAACTCCTTCAACAAATGGAATATAGAAGAAGTGATGTCCTGCCAGTCTGAGCCTGACAAGCCCCTAAGAAACCTGGTCCCTTCTACTTTCCTTTTCTCCAAACACGTGCATTGGGGAAAATCCATCTGCTATGCAAGAAGTTCAGTTATCTTAGGACCGCCATGCTATGAGGAAGCCCAAGCTAGCCACCTGGAGCAGCCATGTGGGTGAAAAATGCCCAGGTGGTCGGTCCCTGCCTCTTCCAGCTACCCCAGCTGAGGTGCCAGACATATGAATGAAGAAGTTACCTTGGACACCCAGTCAAGCTTTCAGACACTAGTAACCACAGTCCCAGACACCATGTAACTGCAACAGAATGAAAGACCCCAAGTGAGAACCACCCCACTGAGCCCAATCAACCCACAGAATCATGAAACATTGCTATTTCAAACTACTAAGTTTTGAGGTGGTTTGTTATGCAGCAATAGATAACTGGAATGGAAGCCAATTTGTACAGCGGGTTTATTCAAACCAATATTTATTGAATACCTACTAAATGCCAGGAACTAGCTGGGAAAATTAGCTGGTGGATGTAGGTTTTGAGGCCTAGAATGATTCTTTTTAAACGTTAGGGTTCTGAGATAATATTGTAGAAAATGCTTTTACTAAGTCAATGTTCTTTGTAAATCTCAGAGAGGAATACACTGATTCTTTTGGATTATGGAATTTAAAAAAATTTCCCTTTGTGCCAACTTTTATTCCCTTGCTTACTCATACATCACCCATCTTAATTTTATTTCTATCTTCAACATATCATAGAACAAGGTCCTATAGAACAGTGCTCCTTAAACCACCTGTGTAGGAGAGCCTGTATTTTTTCTTCTTCTTTTCAACCTGTTGTAAACTGATACTTTTATGCAACACAATGAAAATAGATTAGTGGAAAAATGAAGAAAGAAAAAGACATGCAAAACACAGGCCTGCTTTTTATTAGAATCAATGGATATATAGTTACTCTGTCAAATTGTTTTTAAGGTTTCTAAATATTTGCTCTCAATTTCTGTCCTTACCTATTTGTGGACAGCATTAGTCTGTGGACTGCACTTTGGGCAGTGTTACTATAGAATGCACCTTACCTATTTCACACATCTTAGGAGACGGTACTGTAGATACAAGAAAATCCAGGCGTAGGAAAGAATTCCTCCCTCTCCTTCCCTCTCCCTCCCTCCCTCCCTCTCTCCCTCCCTCCCTCTCCTTCCCTCTTCCTTCCTTCCTTCCTTCCTTCCTCTCTCTCTCTCTCTCTCTCTCTCTCTCTCTCTCTTTCTTTCTTTCTTTCTTTCTTTCTTTCTTTCTTTCTTTCTTTCTTTCTTTCTTTCTTTCTTTCTTTCTTTCTTTCTTTCTTTCTTTCTTTCTTTCTTTGGAATGAGAGAGACTTGATCTGTTGTGTATGATGAGAGGGAAGAGCCAGTGCTGTGGAAGAGGCTGGCGATCCTGAGAGACAGGTGGGCAGATGGAATGTTGCCCCAGAGAAGCCGTGATAGGCAGACAGAATTCCAGGGAGAGGATGAGGCCGGTCTCTCTCAGGAGGAAGGGGAAGAAGGTAAAAGCCAGCCAGGAAAGCCATTTCTCTCTCAGGTCACCAGAACTACCCCCCTGCTTCTTCCCCGACCCACTGGCTTCTGCTCTCTTCTCTGTCCTGTACCTATTCCCAGCTGGCCTTGCGATGTCTGCTTCTGGTCCCCTTGGCCTGGCAGCATACTTGGATTCCCTTTTCTGACCCTTGAGAGTCCCCTTCTACCAGCTTTTCAGCTCTGAACCATGTTTGCTTCATGCCACTTCACAGAGCTGGAATGTTATGTTTATTTGTGCTTTTTTAAAAAAAGTATTTGTTTCCACCCTAGAATGTGGACCTATATAATCAGAAACTGCTTCTGTTTTTCGTTACCATCTTATCCTTAGTGCCTAGCACAGGGCCTGACCCAGAGTTAGTGCTTAATAAATATTGCCACAGACCCCTTTAGCCCCTCTGAGCCCCAGGGGTCCTCTCTGTCATTGACATCGGCCCCAAGCCCCAGTAGCATTCACTTTTTGTGCAAAGATTTACGATGGGGCGGAGTATCTAGGGCAGAGAGTTGGGCTCCATTGCCTGACTTCTAGGCAGCCATTCAGCTGGTGAGCGTCAGGCCCTGCAGGAGGAGGGCAGCGGGAAAGTGGGTGTTTGAGGTTAAGGACTAGCCAAGCGGATGGAACGGGGGTGGGGCTGACATTGAGCACAGCTGCTGGGCGAAGCCAGGCTGCAGAGGCCAAGCCCATCACTGATTTCCTGGATGGTTAGAGCTGAGCTCTAATAGCAGCCTTGGCAGTGACAGTGATTGAACTCACTGCCTGGAGCCCATGGCCTGGGTCAGGCAGTGGGTGGGGGACCAGCAGCAAGTTGTGCATGCGTGGTGCAGGCTTACTTGCTCTGTGTGTGTGCATGTTGTGGTATGGGCTGCTATGTGCGCATGTGTGGTTGTGCGCACATGCGTGAGATATCTGGGATTTTATGTAGATGTGTGTATATTAGTTTGAGCCAAAGGAAGTTGCTGACAGAATGGCAATTTTGTAGGGTTCAGCAGAACACACATACACTTGGATGTGTTAAGGGGTGAAGTACACACGATGCTGCATGTGGCATAGACTCAGTATGATGCTGTGAGTGCAAGTGGGAGTGACCTGTCCAGGTGATTCTGTATGTGTGTGCATGCATGTATGATGGTGAGGAGAGCTGCATGAATGTGTGAGGGCTTGTCTGTCACACATAGATAAGCACACATAACCTCTAATAGCTGAGTGAAGGAACATGTGTCTTCCAATACCCAAGTGGCCCAGGGAGCAGCTGTATCCTGCAGAATACACTGGGCATCTTCTCCTCACCAACCCCCTCCCTCAACTTGTGACCACGAGACAAGCTCCAGGGCCCCTCCAGGTTTCATTATTGACCAGGCTTTGGACACTACATGCTACCTCCTCTCACAGAGCCCCGATGCCTCCATCGCAGGGACATCCCCTCTCCCCTGGAAAAAGAATCCCAAGAGTCAGTATTATTTACTTCTGGAAGACGAGGAGGAAACAGGCTTTCAGAAGTTAAACCACCACAGAATGGCATGAGCAGTTATGGACATAATGGGTAGCGTACAATCTGTGGAGTCAAATCCTGGCTCTAGCCCCTCACTAGCTGCAGGGCTTTGGTAAACTTAAATTGATTTCCTAGTGTAAATTTTACCGAGCACAATGCCTGACACATTAAGCCTGTCTGCCATAGAGCTGGCCTTCAGGTAAGTACTTCCTCTTATTAAAAAAAACATTTACTAATGCCTACTGTGGGGGTTTCTTTGCTATTTACCAATATTTCTGGATCTCAGCCTCCTAGACACTTGGTGGGATTGTATTTCTCTATCCCCTTTGAGTTTAGGAGCAGTCATGTGACTTGTTTTGGGCAATGAGGTGAGAGGAGAGCCAAGTGATGCGGACCATTCCTGGGTGGGAGGTTTAAGAGCTAGAGCACTAGGGGCCATGTTTTCTTTCCAGCTTTGACAAAGTGAATCTCAGACCTGGATTCTCTCTCAGGCTGTGTTCTTGAGTGAGGATCATGAGGGTCCTTGAGTGAGGGGGTCCTTGAGAGAGGCCCGAGTTGACCTATGATATATGTGTCGTGTAGTAAGAAATCACACTTTGTTGTTTTAATTCAGAGATTTTGGACTTGTTTGTTATCAAGCTTATCCTGCCTGATACACTTAATGTACACTGAGACCCGTCACAGTTTTGTCTTTTAGTCCATCTGTGAAGTGAATATTTATCTTTATTTCACAAATGACAAAACAGGTGTAGGGTCTTCAAGGTTTATTTTAGGTCAGTAAACAGGATAAGCCTTTGGATTAAAAAAAAAAGTGACATTTGGGACCTTTGGTACAAGTGTGATCTTGATATACAAGAATGGTGACTTAGTCTCAGAAACATTCTGGAGAGTGATGGGGTATCGGCCAAGACTCTCCTATGTGGAGAGTAATCTGCACAGTATTTTCTGACCTGATTCAGAAAACAAAAGAATCCCAAGGCAGGTGAGGGTGATAATGGATATTTTAACCTGTCCATCCTCTGCTGAGAAATTCGCTCAAAAAATGCAGAACACAGAATAGGTTACTTTCATTATTTTAGAATTAGGAATTATGGATGATTATTGTATAAAATTTAGAAAATTTAGAAAAATGAAAGATTAAAAAATTAAAAACCAGAATCTCATATAGTTGAAATCATATAGTATGTAGACTTTTCAGATTTTTTTCTTTTTTTTTTCAGATTTTTTTTTCCTTTTAATAATATATCTTTAAGTTTCCTCCATGTGTTTTCATGGCTTGATAGCTCATTAAAAAATATATTTTTAGTGATTTCAGAGAAGAAGGGAGAGAGAGAGAGATTGGAACATCAATGATGAGAGAGAATCATTGATCAGCTGCCCTCTGCATGACCCCTACCGGGGACTGAGCCCGCAACTAGGGCATGTGCCCTGACTGGGAATTGAACTGTTACCTCCTGGTTCATAGGTCAACACTCAACCTCTGAGTTACATCAGCTGGGCAATAGCTCACTTTTTAAGTGTTGAATAATATTGCGTTGTCTGGATATGCCACAGTTTATCCATCTACCCATTGAAAGACATTTTGGTTGATTTCAAGTTTTGACAATTATGAATAAAGCTACTATGCATAAAACTGCATGTAGAACATGGAAGTTTTGGTGTAGACATAAAATTTCAACTCATTTGGGTAAATAATAAGGAGTGTGATTGCTAAATTTTATGGTAAGAGTATGTTTAGTTTTGACAGAAACCACCAAACTGTCTTCCAACGTGGCTGTACCGTTTTGCATTCCCACCAGCAATAAATGAGAGTTCCTGTTTCTTCACATCCTGTCCAGCACTTGGTGGGTGGTGTCAGTGTTCTGCATTTTGGCCATTCTAATAGGTGTGTAATGGTATCATGTAGTCTTAATTTGCATTTTCCTGATGACATATGATATGGAGCATCTTTTCATATGCTTATTTTTTAACTGCATATCTTTGGTGAAGTGTCTGTTAAGGTCTTTGGCCATTTCTTATAGCAGGGGTCCTCAAACTACGGCCCGCGGGCCACATGCGGCCCACCGAGGACATTTATCCGGCCCGCCGGGTGTTTTTGTCGCCGCTGCCTGTCCTGCTTAGCAGCCGACTTAGCAGTGTGCATAGGAATTTGTTCATAGTTTTTTTTTTTTTAAACTATAGTCCGGCCCTCCAACGGTCTGAGGGACAGTGAACTGGCCCCCTGTTTAAAAAGTTTGAGGACCCCTGTCTTATAGGGTTGTTTGTTTTCTTATTGTTGAGTTTTAAGAGCTCTTTGTATATTTTGGATAGCAGTCCTTTATCAGATGTGTCTTTTGCAAATGTTTTCTCCCAGTTTGTGGCTTCTCTTGTCATTATCTTGACATTGTCTTTCACAGAGCAAACATTTTTTCATTTTAATTGAGCCAAGCTGATTAATTATTTCTTTCATGGAGTATGCCTTCAGTGTTGTACCTAATAAGTCTTCACCATACCTAAGGCCATTTAAGTTTTCTCCTATGTTACCTTCTAGGAATTTTATAGTTTTAATAAATAGTTAACATATATGATTGCAACTATATGACATTCTTTTTTGTTAAATATTTTTTATTGATTTTTTACAGAGAGGAAGGGAGAGGGATAGAGTTAGAAACATCGATGAGAGAAAAACATCGATCAGTTGCCTCCTGCACACCCCCCACTGGGGATGTGCCCGCAACCAAGGTACATGCCCTTGACTGGAATCGAATCTGGGACCCCTCAGTCTGCATGCTGACGCTCTATCCACTAAGCTAAACCAGCCAGGGCTATATGACATTCTTGAAAAGGCAAAGCTATTGAGAGAGTAAAAAGATCAGTGGTTGCCAGGGGCTGGGATGGGGAGGAATAAATAGGTAGAACACAGAATATTTTAAAGGGCAGTAAAATACTCTGTATGATATTATAATGATGGATACATGTCATTATATATTTGTCCAAGCCCATAGAATGCACAACACCAAGAGTGAACCCTCATGTAAACTATGGACTTTGGGTGATTAAGATGTGTCAATGTCTATTCATCAGAGGTAGCAAAAGTACCAATCTAGTGGGGGTTGTTGGTAATGAGGGAGGCTATGCATGTGTGTGGGGTAAATGGGAAATCTTTGTACCTTCCTTTCAACTTCACAATGAACCTAATACTGCTCTAAAAAAAGTCTAAAAGACATAACAATTAAAATCATCTAATGTTCTGCTGCTTAGAGATAACCACTGTTAGTATTCAGCCTTCCAGACTTTCCCCATATATACTTAAAAAATGGTGGTTACATTATGTATATATTGTTTTATAATCTTTTATCTCATTCATTTAACACATTGTGAATATCCTTCTGTTTTAAGTAAATATAGGGTCACATCATTATTTTAAATGGCCACATAGTATTTCATCATTTGCTACCTTTATTTATTTTGTAATGTTTCTTAATAGCAAAAGCAAGTCCAATACTTCTGGACCTTTAGGCTGTTTGCAAGCTCTTGCTGTTAAAAACACTATTGTGATGGAACATCCAGGAAGATACATCTTCTGGCACTTGCCTAATTATTTCCTTAGAATAAATTCTTCAAAGTGAGATTGCTCGGTCAAAAGAAATGTACTTTTCAAGGGCTTTTGTTACATATTGCCAAATTGCTTTCCAGAACCACTGTATTAATTTGCAGTCCTAGCAGTAATGCATTGGAATGCCCTTTTCTTGATTTCCACGTCAATACTGAGTATTGTCAATCTCTTAAATCTTTGCTAATTCTAGCAGTGAAAAATCACACTTCATTGTTTCAATGTACATTTCTTTGGTTCCTAGTGTGTTTGGATTTTTTTCTTTTTTAAGGTGCATTGTTAGAATATCTTCTTGGAGACTCTGATGGGACCTCCAGAATGAAGAGGAGACGATTTGGTCATTTATTCATTAATTCAACACATATATATTTGCATCTAGCATACGCCAGACCTAGGTGTAGGTGCTGAAATCACATCAGGGAACAAGACAGACACAGTCCCTGTTCTAGAGCCCACAGGTCGCAGTGAGTGTGTGTTTGGTGGAGGGGTGTGGTTGGTGATGGAGACTTGGATCTTAACCCTGAGGACATCCAGTGCTGGAAGCAGCAGCGAAGAAATGACAGGAAACAGTGACTCAGTTATAATAAGTGCTGCCCTAATGGAGCCTGACTCAAAAGGAAAAATCAGTAACACAAATTCTGACTTTATTCAAATTTTGATATTTTGTTCATCATGGATTTTTGCATTAATGATCATTTAAAAATACCACAGTATAATATTATTTTTCTTGACTGCGGAGTTTTCTTGGCATAGCTTTACAGTTCGCACCCAAGATGAGTGCCTCATTCATCTTGCCCTAATCCTGGACCTCCTGATATAGTCCCCGCAGTGCGCACACGGGTGAGATCCTGCAGCATCAACTCAGGGGTCTCCTGACTTATAAATAAGTGCTGTTCTGACTACACAACCAGAAAGATGTCAAGCCAGTCTAATAACTATTATTCTGAGGAATTGCTCTGTGCCAGGCCCTGTGTCAGGCCCTAGGGATATAAAGTGAAAGCGCTTTGTGGAGGCGAGACTTAGAGGCCCGAATAAATAATATGATTGTAATTGTCCACCCCTGTTCTTAGAAGAACATGGCGAGTGGTTATGGCACCTTGTTCCCCTGCCTTCTGCCATCTTTGCTGGATTGATTACCATGTTCTCAAAGGTCTTGGACAACTAAGTATTAATAATATTAATCTAAGCACACTTACTATAAGTACAAGATATTTAAGTGCCCCTATCTGCCAAAGATGACACTAGGCCCTTGTAATAGGTCTAGCAAGAAAAACAGAACAGAAACCGCTCTAAATACTTACTAGAGAGAGAATTTAATTAGGGAGCTGATTACACAGGTGAGGGGCAAGTTGAGAAGCTAAACAGGAAATGGTGAGGCAACCCAGAGTTTATGCAATAGCAGAGAAGATGTGGTTGTCAGAGCCTGAGGCAAAAGCTGGAACCTTTAGTGGTCTGTTTCATAGGAGCTAAAACCATGGAGGAGATTCAGCTCTTGCTGGAGATGTTGCCTAAGATAGGGGGGAAGAAGGTGATGGAAAAACACCCAGATTTCGCCTTTCTCCTGCCTTCCACTTTCTCACCAGTGCCTCCCATCGATCCAACCCTGCTGGAAACCATCTGACACTGAAGCTGAGTCAGAGGTCAGCTCTCTTTATGTTAAAGAGCAAAGCAGGGGAAGAGGGAGGAAACATCTGATAGCAAATAAGTCCAAGGACAGCCCCTTACTGCACATAAACAAACTTTTAAAATTCTTATTACTGTCCCAAATCTAAGTTCTCAATTCTATTTTAAATATGAGGCATCAAAAATGGCATACCTGAGGAGCTGAGGGATTTATTTACTGCAGGGGCATGCAACAAGTAATTGGTAGAATTGTATTATCTGTCAGGCTTGTTTGGGGCTAAGGTCATGCTTTCCCTGCACCCCAGTCTTTCTCTCTGATCCAGGGCATCCTCAGTGCTCATGTAGGCCTCCCATCCACTGCCCTTGCCTTATAGTTCTTTGGCCACTTCATCTCCAATGACCTTCACTAACTCTTCTTCAGCTACGAGGGCCACCATATTACACAACTTCAGTGAATTCTATATGAATAGTATTCCCAGAGTTATGCAATGTAATGGCCCTGTTGACAGCCATCCAAGCCCATCGCCGTAGTCTGGACCTGGTCAGTACAGCTGAACTACTGGCCTCTGAAATCTTCGGTTCTAAGAGATCCTTCTCTGCTTGCTTTTCTCTTGCTTTCCCTCACTTTCATTGACTTGCCTTTTTAGTCTTACTCTGCCCCCCCCCCCATAGCATTTATGTTCATATTCTCATCACTCTACCACCTCTTCCTGGATCTACTCCCCTCCATATCCAATCGAGGCCACATGGTCATCTACTCCTCCATGACCTTTATGCTAGACTCCCTGGCCAGTCCTAGTTGACCTTTAACATTCTTTGATTGAGGAAATCACACAACAGTGGAGGTTGGGTCCATTATAGGCTCATGATTTCTACACCTGTTTAATGTCCTTGGAGAATCCCCTCTGCTCAATTGTAGTTTGAGAACTCCCCTTTCCACCATAGTAGCTACTCCTAACTTCATGCTTGCCCCTTGAACCCCATGCTTCTTTATCTGGGAAAGGTCCTGGTGCCTACGTTCAGAGGACCTCAGTGTGGCCTGATGCCAATGGAATATCCTAGGACCAGTTGGAAATGCAGAAGTGAGAGGACAGGGTAGAACACAAAGATTTGGGGTGGCTTCATAGAGGTATGATCCATCGAGGAGAAACACCAGAGACACAGGTGGGGAGACTGAGACAGAAGTTTACCATTTTCTTCTAGTGCGTGTGCAGTGCTTCCCCTTCTTAGGTTTCCAATTTTCTAAGAATTCTGGGCTCAGTGGCTTCACAAGTGTTAACATAGTCTCTCTCCATTCTGTGGCCCTGCCATTAATCACTCCAGTGGCTGCAGATACTTCATGCAGCCAGGTCCTTGTTGTTTCAGACACTGAGTGGGTTCGTTGCCAACCGCGCTTTATAAAGGACTAATTGTGAGCCTCTTGCACCTGCTGGTTCCCCTGGTGGCTGGGACTCCGAGAGGGGGAGGGGTTATTAATGAGCTTGTTGCTTATTATACTGAACAATGGGGAAGTTGGCAAAGGGGCCTGAAGTCCAAATGTGGTGTCAGAGAAGGCTGGTTGGCATTCTTGGAAACATGACGTTACAGTCTTGTCATCTGCCTCCTTCTCTGGCTCATGCTGTGGCATCTGGTGATAAAAGAGCTCTTGTCCTGAGGGACACACATACCTTGTGAGCTCATCGCCAGGGGAAGCCACCTGGATAGAGAAGTTTGCTGCATTAGGACGTAGTCCCAATTGAGTATGCCAGAACCTCAGCCCCAGGTGGAGGGAACACCTAGCTGGTTCTCAGTTTACTTGAACTAATTAGATGTAGCCAAGAGATGGAGTGGGAGCCAATGGGAGACCACTGAAACGACAACCTCCTGCACCTTAAAGGGCTCTGGGCAATGTTCTGCTTCTGACACAGTACAGGGCTAGGACTAGAGTGAGGCAAAGGAGGTCTCCAGGGTGTAGAATTTCAGGAGGCCCCACTCTCAGGCTGTGCAAGCACAGGAGTAGCATTAAGAGTGGGTGTCTTCTTAATTTTTGCACTCTGGGTGCCTCACCCTAGTCTGGGCCCATCACAGGTGAGTGGCTGTAGCTGGATGGTGACTCCCTCTTGATTGCCTTCTTTGGGGTCTGGGCAGGTCAGTGGACATCTCTTCCTGGTCCCTGCATCTCCAGGGGCTCTTCTGGAGGTCCATAGTTCACTTGGGAAAGGTCAATGATGACTGCTATTAGCAAGTGAGCAGTGTCTGTGTGGAAGGAGGTAAAAAGAACCTCTTAGTGTGGTTGTGGCAAGTGCAGGCTTTTGGATTAGAATTTCTGGGTTCAGACCTTGACGTCACCATTTGTCAGCAGAGCGATCTTAGGCAAGATACTGAATACCTTGGCATCTCGGTTTCTCATCAGAGGTGGCCTCCTTTCTGTTCCTTGAATATTTATTAGTAAGTTTGTACCTGGATCCCAATAGATTAATAGCTAGATTTCCTAGTGAGAGCAGATTAATGGGTGGATATCCTTCAGGGAGGTCTTTATTAGAGGGCCTAAGGGTTCTTTCTCAGCTCTGATCCTATTGAATATTTTTAATAAATGATTTAGATGAAGCAAAAAATCAGTTTCTCAAAAGATCTTGGTCACTGGTATGGGGACAGCAGAGAAATTATGTAGTGTCCTGTGCTGGGAGGCAGAAGCAATGGCCCATGTGCAGATGGGGGTGTGCTGGCTTAGCACAGCAGGTTTTGGACTTTTAGTTGACTCTTGACTTTGTATAAATAAGCAGGATGATGTAAACTCCCCAAACCAATTCACCCTCAAGCAATGTTAATAGAAATATCACAAGAGCTGAGATGCAGGGCAGAGAATGAGAATTCAGTGGAAAGAGCATGTCAGACCTAGAGGTATTCAAGTAAGACATAAGCCTGTTACTTCCTGCAAAATCTTTAAAAAGTTTGTGAAGGATGTTTGGCTTTTTTATTTTATGAAGTCAAGAGGCCTGAGGAGATGGGAACCATTGATCTATGGTGAACTGTAGTACTTGAAGACATCCGAGAAGCTGACTGACCAAGGACGGAATAAGATGTCCTTGAAGATGGTGAGTTCCCTGTCACTAAAAGTATTCAAGCTGGGGAAGGAGACTGTAGAGATGATGTAAACTTTGAGTGGGTAGATTGTAACTACCTATGCCTGGGCCAGGGGCATCAGGGGACGTTTTCCTATAGCTGGGCCTTCGAGGGGCAGTGATTTAGAGGGAGAAGAGCACAGGGTGGGCTTTCTGGGTAGGGGCCAGCATGTGCAAAGGCCCAGTCTTGCAGCGTCCTGGTGCATTCTGGGAATGGTGAGCTTTTCTGGGGGGCTGGAAGAGGGAGTTCATGGTGAGGGGTGAGACTCAGCAGATTTGGAACTGACATTGAATGCCACACTGAGGCCTTTTTACTTTGCTCTGTCAGCATGAAGGAGACACCTGGGGCTTTAAAAATAGGACAGGGATGTGACCAGACATCTCTTTTGAAGGTTACCTCTTGAGGCTCTGGGGTTTGAGGACTGTATGGGGCGAGGCAGGGGACAAAAGACCAGCTGGACCCAAGGTGCCTGCATGGGGCTCCTTCTTCCTTTGCAGTCATTGGCTGTTCCCAGATTGATGAATCATGGAAATATATCTCCTTCCCACCCTTTCCTTTTCCCCTTTGGGACCTCATTGGCCCGAGGGAAGTGCTCTGTGCCTGCTTAGTAATCACACGTGGGGCTCTCCTGAGAGAAGCCCAGGGTCTTAGCTGGACAGTTTGTTGCCTGTCAGGCACTTGACACAGTCATTTCCTTTGCTCCTCGCCATAGCTCTGAGAGGTTGCAGTTATGCTCCCTGAAGTGGAAAATGAGGCACAGAGAAGTGACAGAATTTGCTTAAGGCTTCACAGCTGGTCAGTGGCAGAGATGGGGTTCCAACCTGCATCTCCTGACTCTCCTCAGTGCTCTTCACTGTGTGCCAGAATCCCTGAGGTGTCCTCCCCATGGGGCTGCGGGCGGTCTGCGCACCTGAGCCTGGCAGACTGCCTGTCTGAGGGCCTGGCTGACCTTGGGGGAAGCAGACAGGGCGCATCAGCTCACTGGCGGCCCCATCCTGTCTTCTGTCTTCGGCCTGTCTCCTTGCACAGATTAATTGCTGCTCGCTGGGATGTGCTGTTTCCCAGTTCCGGCACTTGTGGGAGGGACAGGGAGCAGTGCAGCCATGCTGATCGGGAGCCTGTGCTGGCACAGCTGGCAGCCTGCGCAGCACCCTCATCGGAAAGCGATCCATCAGCCAGCAGTGGCACTGCCATCCAGGCCCAACTGCCAAGCTGGTACCTCTGGGTCTGCTCAGGTGTGACAGGCCTCCCGGCTGGGAACTGCTGGGCCAGGCTTATATGTCTGCCTCTTGCATGGCTTTGGAAGTCAGTGGGAGCTTTGACTGAGCCTTTCACTCTTGGGGGGCCTTGGAGGAAACCCCAGGCTGGGGTATAGGCATCTCTTGAACCCAGGCCCTGTTACTCACTGTCAGCTTCTAGGAGGAGCAAGAACCCCCAAGACACAACCATTCTCAGCGTACCCTTGGAGGTCTAGAGACTGGAGTGTCTCCACATATCCAGCTGAGATGAGGCTGGGGGGCCAGGCAGGGCTGGGGTGTGGCCCAGTGGACCAGTGTGTGAATTTGTATGGAAGGTGAGGTGTGAGGGGGCTTGCCTACACTCACAGGGCTCTGACTGTTCCTGCTCCAGGGGCCTACAACTCCTCTCCAAGATCAAGGTGCAATTAACTTGAACTCCCAGGTTTAGAGCAGTGGTTCTCAGACTTGCCCATGTGGCAGAATCACCTACAGGGCTTGTCAAAATGCAGACTTCTAGGCCCCACCCTCCGAGTTTCTGATTCATTAGGTCTAGAATGGGGTTCAAGAATTTGCTTATATATTGATATATCTCCTGTTATACATTACACCCCAGGACTTGTTTATCTTGTAACTGGAAATTTGTAACTTTTGACCACCTTTACCTTTTTTGTCCATCCTTAACCCCCATCTCTGGCAAATGCTAATTTGTTCTCTGTATCTGTAAGTTCAGGTTTTTTTTTTAACTCCACATGTAAGTAATATCATACAGTATTTGTCTTTCTTTATGTGACTTATTTCACTTAGCACAGTGCCCTCAAGTTCCACCCATGTCACAAATGGCAGGACTTCCTTCTTTTTTTATGAATGAATAATGTTCCATTATATATACACCACATTTTCTTTATCCATTCATCTGTTGATAGACACAGGTTGCATTTATGTCTTAACTATTGTGAACAATGCTGCCATGAACAGGAGGGTGCAGATGTAGAGATAGTGCTATTTGTATTTCTAACAGGTGCCCAGGTGATGTCAATGCTACTGGTCCAAGGTCTACACTTTGAGAACTAGTGGTTTAGGGAAAAGTCAATCATGCCTTTCTTAAGTCCCCTAGGAATTTGCAGAAATCCAAGTTCTCCTGATTTCTTTAGATGATTAGTTCCTTCTTAATTTCCTGATTGCCTCCTCAGCTTTCCTGCGCTGTCCAAGACTTGAAGTCAGAGACAAAGCCCGGTCCCTTCCAGTGACTGACAGGAACCGTTCAAGGCGTGGCCAGCTGACTTTGGTGATGCTTGGGGCAGCTTGAGTGTGCTTTCTACCAGAGCGATATGACTGTCATTCCATTCAGATGCCTGTTGTTTTAATTGCCTTTGGCCACATGTTGTTTGAGAGGATAACCTTACATGATATATGCAAGCAATCTGGCTTATAGAGGGAAATCAAGGCTGGTTTTCCCCTGTCCATCTCTGACTCATCAGTAGAGACTGGTTTGGCTGAAATTGATCTCCTGAAAGCAACTGTGTAGAGGGAGAGAGTCTTGGGAATAACTCACAGTATTTTCTTCCTCTTGTAGCTACTGTTGACTGAGGATAAAATAGACTTTCTCTAACAGGTCCTTAACCCTGCATGCCCCCAGAGGCAGGCTCTCTTCTCTTGGATTTTGTTCCTTTCACCTTTTGTTAATGCCCAGTGCTGGCCTTGTAGTGGGTCCAAGCTGGTTGAGCTTCATAAAGACCTGCGGCTGCTCATACCACTTTCTTCAGGCAAAATCCTCAGCTTCACTTTTCCCTCTCACCCTGCCTCCTGGGGATTTCATCCCTCTGTCCAGAGTGGTCTACCAGCTGCTGAGTGTCCATCAATGGTAAAGGGGGCCACAGAATTTCCAGGACCCTGACTGGAAAGGCAAAGGTCTCAGATACCTCCTGGGGCTCAAACTCACTGCTGAATGTGTAGATTTGCTTGGAATTCTCAGGCTGAGTCTTAATGACCTGAGTTATCATAACACCAGAGAATATTCCCCCCACTACTTCCCACCTGCCATCCTCTGCAAATCTTGTTTCTGAGGCACAGGCACAGGTTCAAGTTTAGCTTTTGTCCTTTAAGAATTCCTAGGGGGAATAACTTACTTGTTTGCTTTGCCCTAGTAAATGGGACTCTGCAATTAGGGTGAGAGTCCCAATTCCCTCCTGAGCAAACATAAGAAGGTGCTTCAGCAGAAGGGACAGGGATGTATTTTCTCCTAAACTATCTATCCCTTACATAAGATATGTAATCTTAACTCTACGTTGTAGCTCATGCTTGCTTAGGGCATAAACCCGGGCTGCAACAATAGCTAACTCTCAACCTTCCCCATCCCCAATCATTGCAATTGGCTGGAGTCCTGGGTGTCCTGGGCAGTAGGGTACCACTGCCCAGGACACCCAGAAAAGTTTCCTGGCTTTTCTAAGGGTGGGGGATGCCAGAGGCAGGGCAGCTGCAATGGAAATGTCAGACAGTTGGCATAGACTGCTTCAGATGGAGCCTCATCTTCAGCATAGAGAGCATTTTTTATTTTAACAAGGATAATTTTGTTAAAAATAATACAATCCTTATTTAAGATATGGGTGATTGGGTTAATCACTTTTGCTTTCTGTAACCCTCTAAAGAGGAAACATCAATGCACAAGGCAAGGGGTAGGAGGTTGCATTCTGAGTCTTGGAGTTAATCCCCTGCTATTAGGTCAGGAGCTACAAGATCGGAGCTTTTAAACGTTGACCCTGTAAATGCCTCCGCATGCCCCAGGCTTACCCTTTCTACAGCCTCTGGAGATGGCAGGCCCACCAACCTTTTCTGTGAACCTTGCCAGTTTCTCCTTGCACCAATGCGAAACGTCAGACGAGGGGCCCCCACCAAGGTGCCTGCTGCTTGCTGCCAGGCACTCCTGATGACTTCAGCTAATTTCCGAGTCTGGAAACATTGTTGACAATGTGGTTTCTGAAACATGAAAGGCGTTATCTCGTTGTGCCATCTGCGGCATGTCTGTCTGAGTTGGGGCTTCCGGGGTCACTCTGCCCCCTCACAGCAACTCTCACTACTCTGTCATCATCTCCCACAGCTAATTGCTCCAAACTGACAAGGAGTCTTTCTTCATTTAGAGATACGGGGAAACAGAACTTTCTTGCTGATGTTTCCAAGTCAAGCATGCCTTTTGGAATTGTAATTTGATCTTTTGGCTGGGGAAGGGTTGAGGGGGTCTGGGTTCAGCACTGGGTCATGGACAGCTCCTAGGAAAGTAGGCACCAGCAGTAGTGGTGACTAGAATGGAAGCCAGGCATCAAATGAAGTGAGCTGACTTGGGAGGTAGTGAATCCTCTGTCACTAGAGGTGTGCAAATGGAGAAGGTGTTTTATAAACTGCTTGGAAAGTCCTAAATGGAGCCAAGCTTTGAATGAGTGGTTTCTTCTAGCCCACTCTCCTGGAACTGGTTATATTCAGGGGGAATGTGAGGTAAAGTGGGATAATCAAAGGGCTGGGCTAGCGCAGTGGTTATCTATTGCCGTGTAACCAATCACCTCAACATATCAATGCCTTGAAACAACAACAATAATAATAATTTATTTTCTCACATGGTGTTTTTGGTCATTAATTTAGACAGCAGGGATGCCTTTTCTCTGCTCCATGATGTTTGAGGCCTCAGCCTGAGATTTAAAGACTAGAGGGATGGAGTCATCTGAAGGTTTGACTAGAGAAGAGGATCCACTTCCAAAGGGGTTCATTCACAAGGCTGGCAATTTGGTGCTGGCTATTGGCAGGAGGCCTTAGTTTCTCACCACATGGGCCTCTCCAGAGGGCCGTTTGACACTTCATGGCATGATGGCTGGTTTTTCAGGGTGAGCAAGCCAAGGTAGAAGATGTAGTGTAGTAACTTACGTTTGGAAGTCACACACTGTCATTTCTGTAATATTCTTTTGGTCACAGAGGTCAGCTTGATTCAGTGTTGAAGAGACTACAAAAGGGGTAAATACCAAGAGGCAAGGATCATCAGGGGCCATCGTGGAGGCTGGCTACTACTCTAGGCAATCAGATAGCAAAGCAAAGCAGCCAGCTTCCAGTGGTCGAGAGTGAAGACAAGTTCTGAGATTGACCGTATTTTAGCAGTAGGAAGTTGGCAGAGGGTATTATGTTCAAGAAAACTCCAGTTTTTATGAGATTTGCTTTTGACTCTCTGCTCACTCTCCCTTGTGGTCCCCTCCACAGCCATCTACCCTGGGCTTCCACACTTTTGTCTTCAACATTTACCTTTTCCTTGACCTTCAGATGTGTGTTTCCAGCTCACTCCACCTGCTCTGACCTTCCATAGATTTCTCAAATACATCATGCTCTTTCATACATCAGGGCCTCTGCACATGCTGTTCCTTCTACTAGGAATACTGTCCCTAATCTGTCACCTTCATCCCATCACTGGTTGACTTACGTTCCTCATGTTCATCATTGAGATCTCAGCTCAAATGAGACCTCAATGTGGCAAGTTGTATTTTCCCATTCCACATGCCATTCTTACAATGACACCCACTCTGTCAAGTGGTGAGTTTGTGTTTCCTCATCTAGAACTTGGGTGGATCTGTTACTGCCTTGATTGATAGAATGTGGCAGAAGTGGTGCTGTGTGACTTTTAAGGCTGTCATAAGAGGCAACCTCTCTCTCTCCCCTCCCCCACTCTCTACTTGCCCATTTAGTGAGAAAGCCCAACTAGCCCATTCAGACAGTTCACTGGGAAAGCCAACTGTGCCCATCAAACATGTGAGTGAATGAGCTTTCAGGTGATTCGAACCCCCAGTTCTCAAGTCTTCCAGCTGAAGCACCAGACATCAAGCAGCAAAGATAAGTTGCTACCACTGTACCCCTTTGGCATTCCTGGCTTACAGGAGCCATGAGAGATAATAAATGTCACCAAGTATTGGGGTTATTTGTTATGCAACCACAGTAACTGATATATCCCCAGACTTCATCAGGTTTCCTTGTAATGTGCCATCATAACTCTGATATTTTTCCTTAAGAGTTTATAATTTTATATTCATATGTTTAATTAATTTCTATCTGCTCTTCTAGACTGTAAAATTTATGAGGGCAAGCACTATATCCATTTTGCTCACTAACATGTTTCCAGAGCCTGATATAAAACATGTGTTCAATAAATGTGTTAAATGGATAAATTAATGAATGCTCTTTTCCCCTTAATTCCCCACAAACACCTTGAGATGTGCATATACAAGCTCAAGTCATCACCTTTATGTCCTGACTTGGTCCTTCTCTTGAATCTTGGCTAGGGTACCATCTCCTCTTCAGGTATTCAAACCACAAACTGGGAAATTATCTTAGGTTTGTTTTTTCTCATCCTTCTTCCCAAAAAGGACTTTCCATTTTACCTCTTAATACTTTCTAATCCCACCGAGTTTCCCCACCTGGATTACGTTCCTCATCATTCCTTCCCTACATCACATTGATAGACTCCTGACCAGTTCACTTTCTTCCAACACATCATCCAAACTGGCAGGTTGACCTTTCCATAATGCATGTCTCAGCCTGTCATTCTTTAGATAAAAATTGTTCTCTGGCTCCTCATTGTCTTTATAATAAAGTCAAAAGTCCTTGGTAGTCTTCCCAAATCATTTATGGAGACAGGTAGAATATAAATTGAATACACCAAAAATCCTCCTTGTAGTTCCTCATTGATAAGTCCTGAACTTACTCCTCTCCTTCATCCCTTACTACTTCCACCCCCACAACGTGTGCTCTAAACATGTGAATCTCCTTTGGCTTATCCCAAACACATGTATTAATTTGGTTGCAAGTGACAGAAATCTAGCATGTACTAAGTTAGCTAATAAGAAGAGTTCCAAAGAATCTAAGGAATCATTTCAGGAGGGGGAGAGACAAGAGTTCTCAAACAAGTAGACCCAGGACTCAAGCAGTATCTCCATCGCTCCATCTATTCCAGCATGTCGGTTTCATCCTCTCTCACTATGGAAGGCCTCCCTCCCTCTCTGTTTAACTTTTGTTCCATAACAAACCACCTTAATAGTGATGGCAAACAATAATAATCATTTATTATTACTATCTCTCATGGTTCTGAGGATTAACTTGGCACAACTAGTTGGTTCATGTTCAGGTTCTTTCATGTGGCTGCAGACTGATGTTGGTTGAAGTTGAAGTCATCTTCTTTACTTGCATATCTAACACCTGGGCTGGGGGCTGGAATAGCTGTGGCTCCTATGATATTTCTCTCTACTACTCTGTGATCTCTTCATGTGGTCTCTCTAATATAGGAACCTCGGGGTAACCAGAATTCTTACATGATAGCTCAGGGTTCCAAAGGTTGGTGTCCCAAAAGAGATTGAAGGAAGATGGAAGGAAGGTCTTTTTTAAGATAACCTTGAAGCCACTTCTGTCACAGTCTGTTCATTAAGTTAATAAAAAAGACTCCCTTCAGTTCAAGGGGATGAGCCACAGATCTACTTAAAAAATCTTTTATTGATTTCAGAGAGGAAAGGAGAGGGTGAGAGAAATAGAAACATCAATGATGAGAGAACCATTGATTGGCTGCCTTCTGCACGCCCCCTATTGGGGACTTAGCCCGCAACCTGGGCATGTGCCCTTGACCAGAATTGAACCTGGGACCCTTCAGTCTGCAGGCCAGTGCTCTACCCACTGAGCTAAACCAGCCAGGGCCAGATCCACCTCTTGATGTGAGGAGCATCGTGTTTGTTTTTTTTTTTTTTAAATATTTTTATTGAGGTGTTATATGTGTACATATCTTACTATTACCCCCCCCCACCCCACACCCACACATGCCCTCCCCCCCCAGAGTTTTGCGTCCATTGTTTATGCTTATATGCATGCATACAAGTCCTTCATTTGATTTCATAACTCCCCCACCTTTCCCAAACTTTCCCCCTGTACTTTGAAAGTCTGTTTGATGCTTTACTGTCTCTGTATCTATCTTTTTGTTCACCACTTTATAATGTTCTTTACTATCCCTAAATGAGTGAGATCATGTGGTATTTTTCTTTCATTGACTGGCTTATTTCACTTAGCATAATGTTCTCCAATTCCATCCAGGTTGCTGCAAATGATGAGAATTCCTTCTTTTTTATGGCAGCATAGTATTCCATTGTGTAGATGTACCACAGTTTTCCGATCCACTCATCTGCTGACGGGCACCTAGGCTGTTTCCAAATCTTAGCTATTGTAAATTGTGCTGCTATGAACATAGGGGTGCATATATCCTTTCTGATTGGTTTTTCTAGTTTCTTCGGATATATTCCCAGGAGTGGGATTACTGGGTCAAATGGGAGTTCCATTTTCAGTTTTTTGAGGAAACTCCATACTGTTCTCCACAGTGGCTGCACCAGTCTGCATTCCCACCAGCAGTGCACGAGGGTTCCTTTTTCTCCGCATCCTCGCCAACACTTGTTGTTTGTTGATTTGTTGATAATAGCCATTCTGACAGGTGTGAGATGGTACCTCATTGTTGTTTTGATTTGCATCTCTCGGATAATAAGTGACTTTGAACATGTTTTCATGTGTCTCTTGGCCTTCCTTCTGTCTTCTTTTGAAAATATTCTGTTTAGGTCTGTTGCCCATTTTTTTATTGGATCATTTATCTTCCTCTTATTGAGTTGCATAAGCTGCCTGTAGATGTTGGAGATTAAACCTTTATCAGTGATAGCATTTGCAAATATGTTTTCCCATGCAGTGGGCTTTCTTGTTGTTTTGTTGATGGTTTCTTTTGCTGTAAAAAAGCTTTTTATTTTGATGTAGTCCCATTTGTTAATTTTCTCTTTAGCTTCCATTGCCCTAGGGGCAGTGTCAGTGAAGAAGTTCTTGTGGCATATGTCTGAGATTTTGTTGCCTGTGGATTCCTCTAGTATTTTTATGGTTTCCCGTCTTATGTTTAAGTCCTGTATCCATTTTGAGTTTATTTTTGTGTATGGTGTAAGTTGGTGATCTAGTTTCATTTTTTTGCATGTATCTGTCCAGTTTTCCCAACACCATTTATTGAAGAGACTGTCTTGACTCCATTGTATGTTCATGCCTCCTTTGTCAAATATTAATTGAGCATAGTGGTTTGGGTCGATATCTGGGTTCTCTATTCTGTTCCATTGATCAATATGTCTGTTCTTGTGCCAGTACCAGGCTGTTTTGAGAACAGTGGCTTTGTAATACAGCCTGAAATCTGGTATTGAGATCCCACCTACTTTATTCTTCTTTCTGAGGATTGCTGAGGCTAGTCGGGGTCTTTTTTTATTCCAGATGAATTTTTGGAGAGTTCTTTCTAGGTCTGTGAAATATGCTGTTGGTATTTTGATGGGGAGTGCATTGAATCTGTAGATTGCTTTGGGTAGTATGGACATTTTAATGATGTTGATTCTACCAATCCAGGAACATGGTATGTTCTTCCATCTGTTTACGTCTTCCTCTATCTCTTTTTTCAGTGTCCTGTAGTTTTCTGCGTATAGGTCTTTTACCTCCTTAGTTAAGTTTATTCCTAGGTATCTTAATTTTTTTGGTGCGATGGTAAATGGGATTGCTTTTTTAGTCTCTCTTTCTGTAAGTTCATTATTGGTGTATAGAAAAGCCATAGATTTCTTGGCGTTAATTTTGTATCCTGCTACATTGCCGAATTCATTTATTAAGTCTATTAGTTTTTTGATGGAATCTTTTGGGTTTTTTATGTACAATATCATGTCATCTGCAAATAAGGACAGCTTCACTTCTTCTTTTCCAATTTGGATGCCTCTTATTTCTTCATCTTGCCTAATTGCGATAGCTAATACTTCCAGTACTATGTCAAACAGAAGTGGTGAGAGTGGGCATCCCTGTCTTGTTCCTGTTCTTAGGGGAAATGGTTTTAGTTTTTGCCCATTGAGTATGATGTTTGCTGTGGGTTTATCATAAATAGCTTTTATTATGTTGAGGTATGAGCCTTCTATTCCCACCTTGTTGAGAGTTTTTATCAAGAAAGGGTGTTGGATTTTGTCAAATGCTTTTTCTGCATCTATTGATATGACTATGTGATTTTTATCTCTCAATTTGTTTATGTGATGTATCACGTTTATTGATTTGCGGATATTGTACCATCCTTGCATGCCTGGAATAAATCCTACTTGGTCATGGTGTATGATCTTTCTGATGTACTGCTGGAGCCGATTTGCTAGAATTTTGTTGAGGATTTTGGCATCAATGTTCATGAGGGATATTGGCCTGTAATTCTCTTTCATTGAGTTGTCTTTATCTGGTTTTGGTATTAGGGTGATGCTGGCTTCATAGAAGGAGCTTGGAAGTGTTCCTTCCTCTTGAATTTTTTGGAATAGTCTGAAGAGGATAGGTTTTAGTTCTTCCTTGAAAGTTTGATAAAACTCTCCTGTGAAGCCATCTGGCCCCGGGCTTTTGTTTGCCGGAAGCTTTTTGATGACTGCTTCAATTTCTTCCATAGTTACTGGCATGTTGAGCTGTTTAGAATCTTCCTGATTGAGTTTTGGAAGGTTGTATTTTTCTAGGAATATGTCGATTTCCTCTAGGTTGTCCAGTTTGTTGGAATAGAGTTGTTCGTAGTATTTTGTAACAATCCTTTGTATTTCGTCGGGGTCTGTTGTTATTTCACCTCTTTCATTTCTGATTTTGTTTATTTGGGTCCTCTCTCTTTGCTTCTTGGTGAGCCTGGCTAGAGGTCCATCAATCTTGTTTATCCTTTCAAAGAACCAGCTCTTGGTTTTGTTGATCTTTTGTATTGTTTCTTTGGTCTCTATGTCGTTTATCTCCGCTCTGATCTTTATTATTTCTTTCCTTCTGCTTACACTGGGCTTATCTTGTTGCTCTCTCTCTAACTCTTTGAGTTGTTGGGTTAGGTAATTTATTACCATTGTTTCTTGTTTTTTGAAGTAGGCTTGTAGAGCTATGAACTTCCCTCTCAGGACTGCTTTCATTGTGTCCCATAGATTTTGGATTGTTGTGTTTTCATTGTCGTTTGTTGCCATGATGTTTTTTATTTCTTCCTTGATGTCTTTGGTAACCCAGTCATGGTTTAATAACATGCTGTTTAGTCTCCAAGTGTTTGATTTCTTTGGGTTGTTTTTATTGTAGTTGATTTCCAGTTTTATGCCACTGTGATCTGAGAAGATACTTGATATGATTTCTATCTTCTTGAATTTGGAGAGACTTTGCCTATGTCCTAACATATGGTCTATCTTTGAAAATGACCCATGTGCACTTGAGAAGAATGTATATTCTGTGGCTTTGGGGTGAAATGTTCTGAAGATGTCGATTAATTCCATCTGTTCTAGTGAGTCATTTAGGATTGATGTTTCTTTGCTGATTTTTTGTTTAGAGGATTTGTCCAATGGTGATAGTGGGGTATTGAAGTCTCCTACTATGATTGTATTACTGTCAATCTCTCCTTTGATATCTTCCAGGAGTTTTTTAATGTATCTTGGTGCTCCTGTATTGGGTGCATATATGTTTACCAGAGTTATTTCTTCTTGTTGGATTTCTCCCTTTAGTATTATGAAGTGGCCTTCATTATCTCTTGTTATGTCCTTCACTTTGAGATCTAATTTGTCAGATATAAGTATTGCAACCCCAGCTTTTTTTTCATTTCCATTTGCCTGGAAAACCTTTTTCCATCCCTTTACTCTCAGTCTGTATGCATCCTTTTTTTTGAGGTGGGTTTCCTGTAGACAGCAGATATCTGGGTTTTGTTTTCTTATCCAGTCTGTTACCCTGTGTCGTTTGATTGGGGCATTCAATCCATTTACATTTAAAGTTATTATTGATAGGTACTTATTTGACGCCATTTTTATTCTATACCCCTGTGTACCTTCTTTGCTTCCTATTTCTTTCTTTTTTTTACAGCAGACCCTTTAGCATTTCTTTCATTGCTGGTTTGGTGGTGATAAACTCCCTTAGTCCTTTTTTGTCTCTGAAGCTCCTGATTTCACCTTCAATTTTGATTGATAGCCTTGCTGGGTACAGTATTCTTGGATTTAGACCCTTCCTTTGCATGACTTGGTATATTTCATTCCATTCCCTTCTGGCCTGATGAGTTTCTGTTGAGAAATCAGTTGCTAGTCTGATGGGGGTTCCTTTGTATGTAACTGTCTGTCTCTCTCTGGCCGCTTGTAAGATTCTTACTTTGTCGTTGGTGTTTGCCAACTTAACTATAATGTGCCTTGGCGTCGGTCTTTTGGGGTTCATTTTGCTTGGAACTCTGTGAGCTTCTTGGATTTGTGTGGGTTTTTTCTTCCCTATATCAGGGAAGTTTTCTGTTATTATTTCTTCAAACAGGTTTTCTATTCCTTGCTCAGTTTCCTTTCCTTCTGGCACCCCTATTATCCTGATGTTGTTTTGTTTTGTATTGTCCCGAAGTTCCCTTACGCTCTCCTCAATCTTTCTAATTTTTGTTTCTAGAAGCTGTTGTAATTGGGTATTTTTTTCCATCTTGTCTTCTAGCTCACTTATGCGGTCCTCTGCTTCATCTAGTCTACTCTTGATGCTTTCTATTGAGTTCTTTACAGCAGCGATGTCACTTTTCATTTCTTCTTGGTTCTTCTTCATTTCTTCTTGGTTCTTACTCATATTGTCGAATTTGTCTTCCATCCTTTTCAGCCACTTTATGACCATTTCTCTGAATTCTTTCTCTGATAGGTTGTTTGCCTCTAAATCGTTTACTTCCTTTTCTGGTGATGCCTGCTTCTCTTTCCTGTGGGGGCTGTTTCTTTGTCTCCCCATGGTCTCTCTTCTCCGGATGTCTGGTTATATAGATTTCTCTCTCTGGCGTTGATTTAAAGGTATAAAATACAACACAACCAGGCACAACAGACAAGGCACTGAACAGAATTGTATTCACAATATTAATAACCTCCAATAAAGGGAACCACCAGAGAAAGACAAATTAGGGAATAGGAGTGGAAGAGGGAGAGTAAAAAGAAAGAACAACAACGAAGAAAAAAACAACAACAAAGAGTGTGAATCTGAACTTGGGAAAAGAGCAGAAAGAAAGAAAAGAAATAACAGAAAAGAAAAAGAAAAGAAAAAAAAAGTAAGAGAGACAAGAATGATACTAAGAGAGAAAAGGGGAACAAACTATATATATGGGGAGTAAACTCCACTAGAACAACCACTATTCCCAGCAAATTCCAGCAACACGAGCCTGGAGATTAATACAAACTGCAACAGCAGCTAATATCAAGTGAGGCAAGGGAAAACAAAAGTAAAAAACAAACAAAAACAAAGCAAACAAAAGAACCAACCAAACCAACAAAAAGAATAATCTAAACAATCTCATAAAAAAGCATAAAAATTCAATCTAATCAACATTCAAGCAAACAACAACAAAAGGCCCGAGAGAAAAATAATTTTTTAAAGGTAGCGTAGAGAGAGGTTTGTATGGATTTGGAGCAGGGGGTTGGGAATTAGATATATAAGTAGGGTGAAGTTTTAGCAGGGAGTAAACTGAAAAAGTAGGGAAAATCTAAAGCCAGAAAGGGTTAAGATAAACTGGGACCAAAAGGGGAAAGGTTAGGAGAGTGATGGCATAATGTTAGCTTTGAGATAGGGTAAAGCGATTGTAAGGGAAAGATGCAAATCGAATGTAGGACACTAATCCAAAAATAAAAGAAAGAGAAAATCAAATGACATTAAAAAAAAAAAAAGTAAAATAATAGTAATAATAGTGCTGATTGAAAATAAAAATGTAATAATTAAAAAGGTGAAAATCAAGTGAGGAAAAAGAAAAAAATATTAGTTTCTTAAGTAAAAGATGCAAAAAATGAAAATAAAAAAATATGAGAATAAAAAATTTAAAAAATTGAAAAAAGAATTGAAAATTAAAAAATAGGAAGACTAAAATGTGCAGTAGCGGCTGTCATTCACTTCCTCTATTATTCTGTTTGGTACGCCTTTTTCCCAGTCTGGGCGGTATTTCAGTTCAGCTTCATTCCAGGGCTCCTCAGTGTTGGAAGCCAGTCCTGCTTTTTAAGCCAGCCCTATCTTAATTTCTCGTATTTATTTTTGATTACACCAGAGACAATTAGCGTTTCAGCCCCTGGGTGGCAGTGTTTCTGAATTGACTTCCGGGCCTCTCTAGCTCTTTTTTCTTTTTTCTTTTTTCCCCTTCTATGGCACTCACTACCGGTTTGTGGAGATGTGCGCCTCAGAGCTGCCTCTCTGATGGTCACACGCAGCTCTGGCCCCAGGTTCCGAAAAAACACCTTCCCCCTGCAGTCTTTCAGGGTTTCCACCTGGGTTTGCCTCTGTATTGGGCTTAGCAATCAGAGTCGGAAAGAGCCCAGGTGTGCGGACCGTGGGTCTGTGCCCCAGACTAAGGAGCCTGCACTCCTTTGAAAATTCTTAGTCTGACCCTCCTCGTCAGATTAAAATGAGTTGCTTTCAAGAGGTCACTTCTGTTAGCAGCTCAGAAGACCCCCCTCCTCATTCACGGATCACGGCAGTTCCAACTGCCGCCGATTTTTCTAGGCACAGACCTCCCGGCTCCTGCCGGTCCTGCGGCTGCCGCGCTTCCCTCACCCAGCGCCTCCCTCACCCACCGCGGGGATTAGAAACCGCAGCTTATTTCAGACAAAATCTGACCTTTCCGTGGTGCAGTGAAGAGTTTCTTTGAATCCGAATGTTTGCGCTGATAGGGGACCGGTGTTCTGGTGCTCCCAGCAGTTCAGTGTTTGCAGTTGTCGCGGAAAGTCAGGTTTCCACTAAAATCCTCCTTTCCTTGCAAGATGGCGAGGCGCCCGGCGAGCCCGCAGCTCCAGGAGGGGACCCAGCCCCTGTGGGTGCTGCGCGGTCAGAGGAACACTGCCCAGCACTCCCCCGCCTTCTCCTGGAGTTTAGCTGTCCCTTGGCTTGCCCACATACACTCCCTCTGCGAGCCTCTGCTGCTCCGACTCTCCGCCTCAGGAACAGACTCCAAACCCAACTCTATTCCGTCGCCATTTTTCTCAATCAATCTGGAGCATCGTGTTTGAAAAGTCCCACATTTTGTTGTTGGGAACCTGATTTGTGATAATTTTTGAGTTCATCATTTTACAGTTTCAGCCACCCTTTGATCTCAAGTTAAAATCCCTAGGTGGGCATTCCTGGGCCCATCTTGTGTGAAGTGACCCAAGCCCAGTGAACTCTGACTAAGGAAATGACATGTCCTAGACACATGGCAGCTCCCTCAGATGCATGTGTGTGGCAGGTCTCAGGATGGGAGCGGTACTAATCACACTAGCTCATCATTTCTTTTTTTAAAAATGTCTCCTCTACCAAAGTATGAGTTTCTTTAGAGCAAAACTTGCACTCTTAGTGCACAGTTCAGAATCTGGCACTTAGTAGGTGTTTGATAATTGCACGTGGAATGAATGAATTAACTGGACAACGGAGGAGGCTGCCCTCAAAATGAACTGCTATGTCCCCTAGTGTGAGCAGATGGCCCAGCTGCTGGGGGCTGGGGCAGAGAAAGGCCAACCCCCCCACAGCTGCTTAGGGGTGGAGCATCTCAGGATGTTCTGGGAGTCCTCAGCTGGCCTGGCAGATGGAGGGGGGCTGAAGGCCCCAGGTCAACAAGCCCCACAGGTCTTTTGAGCTTCACTGCTGCTGAGGGGCCATAAAATATTTGGAGAGGAGATGGTTTACGGTGAAAGCATCCATGCCAGGTGTTGAGCTTCATGCAGATGAAATAACCAGTCCTGGCTGGGTTTTCTGACATCTGCTTGTGTGAGGTCTTGGGGTCAGAGAGCCCTATGAGGTGGCACTGAGAGGAGGTTTGATTGTTGAACTAAGCCAGCCAAATCAGAGGTTTAGGAACCAGACAGACAAAAGAACAACTAGACCTGCCATTTACTGAATCTTTACTATGTGCCAAGTACTATGCTAAGCTCCATGTTTGTATGTTAACTGCTTTTACCTCTATTTGGCAGAACTCTTATTATCTCAGAAGAGAGCAAAGTTCAGAGAGGTGAAATAATTTGTCCAAAGCCTCACAGTTCATAAAAAGTAGAGCTGGGATTTAAATCCATGTATCTGACTCTAAGGGCTCAGCTTACCCACTGTATTCTAAGTAGAAAATCCCAGACCCTCAGTGGGGATGGTGGGATGTGACTGATCCAGACATAGATTCTGAGGTTAGGTTAAGAGAACTATTTACTAAATAAAAAGTGCTACTAAGGATATGAAAAGTTTTATCTCCCAGTAGTCTCAGCAGAAGCCCAAGGTAGAAAAAGGTTTATCACAAATAGATTTGTTAAGCATGTGTTGTGTCTAATGGTGTGGACCCAAATTAAATCCACAGGAAAACCACAAAACTTTTAAGAGAGATGTTCTGACAGAAACACTGCTGGTTGGAACGGAAAGAAACAGGTAGTACAAAATGAAAAGAGGCCTTTGGATGCCTAAGGTTCTTGAGGCAGGACACAGGCTGAGAAAATTACGCAGTCTCAAACATGGGCTGCTTTTTATAGTAAAGGAAGAATGCTTAGATGACCAAGTGCCCGAAGGGTGAAACCAAGAGCTATGAGAGATTTTTCCTAGGCCTCAATTCCCAAACAAGGACTTGCCAATGTGTGACTGTTGGTTTTTAGAACTGCTATGGACAAGTGGCTCATATTTAACTACTGTTTTGGTCTTTTTAGTTCATATTGGAAAGAACTGCAAAGAATCAGACCTGAAGAGCTACACTTGCATCTGGACCTCATTTTCATGAAGGTGTTCTGGATTTCTAGCTGATATTGTAATGGGATAAAACGGTTTAGGAGTTTCTGGAAGAGGAGAGAGCATTTTGCATGTGGGAGGGTCCCTGAAAGTAGCATAAGTAGTATAAATCACTGAGGGCCAGTGGGTGCACTGTGGCAGCCAGACTACAAGATGGCTCCTCATAATTCTTGCCTGTTAGTATTCATTGTGTAATCTCCCTGTGGATATAGATTCCTTGTCTAAGTCTCTCTCTCAAAGTAAGTACTAGGCCTGGCCAGTAATAAATGGATATTTCAGAAGTGATGGAGTGTGACTTTGAGGTTGGGTCTAAAAGATATTAGAGCCACCATCTTGCTCTCTCTAGAATAAACCACTCTGGGGGAAGCCAGCTGTTATGTCATGAATCCACTCAACCATGCCTATGGAGGGCTCATGAAGCAAAGACCTGGCAAAGTCAAAGCCAGCGTGAACTTTCTAGTTAGGTTAGTGAACTATTTTTGGAAGTGGATCTTCCATCCCAGTAAGGTCTGCAGTCCTGGCCAACATCTTGACTGCAATCTCATGAGAGATCTTGAGCCACAACCACCTAGTTAAGCTGCTTCCAAACTACTGACTGATGGGCTCTAATGTTTATTGTTTTTCAAATTAAAAAGTTTTAGGGCTATTTGTGGTGTATCAATAGATGATTAATATATGGTAGAAAGTGGCAAAAGCTATGCAAAGTCCTTGAGATCTCTGATGATAAGAAAGAAGCTGGGGAATCTGCCTCAGATGTAGGAATCAGGAACCTCAGCGTCTTGGGAGACCAAGAATCTGTAGAAAACATGGCCCAGGATGACTTTTCAAGAGGACAAGTTTATCTATTATAATGTAAAATGATTTATATTGGTGTTTAATTTGCCTTCTTTTTTGGGGGGATAAATGATTTACTATTTTATTCAGATGCACACTATACCAGAAGATGCTGGTATACTGCATATAACTGAAAAAGAAGAACTCAAACATGAAAAAGAACCTGGAAAGAGCACATCACATTCAAAACCATGTGTCAGGAGATGCCGTGTATATTTGCCTTCTTTCTGATCTTGTAAGAGTCTCATTAGACTCTAGAACAGGAAGCAAGGTACATTTTTCTTCATTGAGGTGTCTTTTATTTATTTTTATTTTTTTTTTTTCAGCACAAAAGTATTTAATGAAAAGAAATGAGACACAGAGTGGGGCCTTATACCATCAATTTTCCCCAAAGCAGAAAGTCCTATCAGCCTTAACAGCAATTCCACAGGTTGCCAGAGGCTTTTCACCTGTCTTGCCACTTAAAAAAAAATCTTTATTGTTGAGATTATTACAGATGTCCTGCTCCCCCCCTGCCCATATAGCTCCCCTCCACCAGGTTCCCGCCCTGCCCCAGACCTTTGCCACCCTGTTGTCTGTTTCCATAGGTAATGCATACATGCATATAAGATGTTTGTTTAATTTCTTCCCACCATCCCCAACCCCTTCCCTCTGAGAATTGTCAGTCTGTTCCATTTCCATGCCTCTGATTCTATTTTATTCACCAGTTTATTCTGTTCATTAGATTTCTTATTCATTTGATTTTTAGATTCACTTATTGATAGATAAGTATTTGTTGCCATTTTGTTGTTCATATTTTTTATGTTTTACTACCAGAATGGAAAGGGTTTTCAGGGGCTCAACAAAGCTCTTTCCCTGATTTCAAAGCCCACAGGCAGGGCTGTCAGAGATGCAGGCCACTCCAGTGTGAGATGCCCCCATGGTGGGGACAATGGGGGGGTCCCTAGGCCAATGGACCTCCATGGCTGTTTTAAAGGAGGGCTGGCAGCCCCCTGCTTGACGCCCTCCCCACGGGGTAGGAGGCAGCCTGTGAGCAGGTGATCTGTGGCTGTGGGTGTTAGGCCTTAACCCAACTTCCAGCGATTGGGAAGTCCACCCCTCTGTGTGAGGAGCTAAGAAGCCTGGCCAGTGTGGCTCAGTGGTCAGGTGAACAAGGGCCCGGGGAACAGCCAGAAATAGTCACGTGACCAATGGGTGGGGCCTGGTGACCAGCTTAAAGTGGTCACCTCACCAATGGGGAGGGGCCAGGTGGAAAGCTGGAAGTGCTGACTTGACCGAGGGGGTGGGCTGGGCCCAGGTGAACAGACAGAAGAGGTCATGTGGACAAGGGCTTGGGTCAGGACAACAGCTGGAAGTGGTCAAGTGGAAAGGCTGGTGGGGCCACGTGAATGTGGAGGAGTGTCACAAGAGGACGCAAATGCCCCACCTTCCTGTGGTCCAAACTGAGTGCCAGGAAGAAGGTTCCTGTCCTCAAGAAAGGGCGTTGGTGTGAATGAGGCAGAAAACTTGCCCTCATGGCCTGGAGACCAGTAAGTGACTCTGTGGGGATAGGACAGTGCTCCCAGAATGGAACGGGTTTTCAGGGCCTTAACACATGTCTTTCCCTGATTTGAAAGCCCACAGCAGGGATGTGAGGGTCGCAGGACACTCCAGTGTGAAATGCTCCCATGGTGGCATTATGGGGGGTCCCTAGGCTCATGGACCCCCATGGCTACCTTAAAAGTGGGCTGTTGTACCCCTTCTTGAGGTCCTCGCTGCTGTGTAGGAGGCAACCTTTGATCCTAAGTTGATCTGGGACTGGGGGTGTTAGGCACACAACTTCCATAGATTGTGAAGTCCACCCCTCTGTGTGAGGAGCAAAGCAGCCAGGTCAGTGTGCCTGAGTGGTCAGGTGAACAAGGGGGCGGGGTCTGGGGAACAGGGGGAGGGACCAGGTGTCCAGCTGGAAGTGGTCAAGTGAACAAGGGACAGGTGAACAGCAGGAAGTAGTCACATGAGCAAGGAGGTGGAGCCCAGTGACCAGCTAGAAGTAGGCACGTCAACAAGGGGGAGGGCCAGGTCACGTGAACAAAGGAGTGGGTTCAGGTGAACAGCTGAAAGTGGTCAGGTGAAGAAGGGGTTGGGGCCAGGTCAACAGCTGGAAGTGGTCAAGTGGATAAGGCCATGGGCCTGGTGAATGCGTAAAAGGGTCACAGAGCACGCAAACACCCCACCCTCTAGTGGTCCAGACTGGATGCCAGCAAGAAGGTCCCTGTCCTCAAGGTAGGGCGTTCCTGTGAATGAGTCAGAAAGCTGACCCACAGTCCCGGCGACCAGTAAGTGTCTGTGGAGGGGCCAGGGCAGTGCTCCCAGAATGGAACAGGTTTTCAGGGGCTTAACACAGGTCTTTCACTGATTTCAAAGCCCAAAGACCGGGCTGGGAGGGTCGCAGGACACTCCATTGTGAGATGCCCTCATGGTGGGTACGATGGTGGTTCCCTAGGCGCATGGACCCCCATGGCTGTCTTAAAGGTTGGCTGGCGTATCCCTTCTTGGTGCCTTCGCTGCTGGGTAGGAGGCAGTCTGTGAGTTGAAGGTGATCTGTGGCTATGGGTATTAGGTACTTAACCCAACTTCCAGAGCTTGGGAAGTCCACCCCTGTGGGTGAGAAGCAAAGCAGCCCGGCCAGTGTTGTTCAGTGGTCAGGTGAACAAGGGTGTGGGGTTTACCAGCCTGAAATGGTCAAGTTAACAAAGGACATGTGAACTGCTGGAAGTGGTGACATGAACACGGGGTGGGGTCAGGTGAACTGCCCGAAGTGGTCAGGTGAAGAAGGGGTTGGGGCCAGGTCAACAGCTGGAAGTGCACAAGTGGATAAGGCCATGGGGCCTGGTGAATGTGGAGGAGGGACACAAGAGGACGCAAATGCCCCACCTTCCTGTGTTATTCTCTCTCGTTTACATTTGAGCGGTTCAGTTTGGCTGCAGCCCTGCTTAGTATGACTTTCCTCTTGGGACTCACATAGATGTAGCATTCCACTCTAGGATAGGCTATTCTCATGATGTTCAAGAGATCAGGTGAAACTTACAACACAAATTAACTTCTGCAACTTCTGCATGGGCATTACATATGTCACACTGGTCCCTGCCAAAGCATGTCTGATGGCCAAGCCCAAAGTCAACGAGATGGAAATGTATCATCTCTTATAGGTAATGAAAGAGAAAAAAATTCCAACAACAATGCAATCTGCCACAGAAAATGGAGCCATTGAGGGCCCTAGAGCAGGCATTTTCAATTGTAGAGGGGAGGGAATTTAGAAGCTGTACTATAAAGGTTCTGAGAAAAGTATGGGTGTGTGTGAAAACAGGGGACAATGGAAGGCATGTGAGCTGATGGTTTTTAGGATTTCATATGGCCTCATGGGTCAGTTACAGAGTCCTCCAGCCTCTGGAAGCACCAAGTGGAATTTGGGGTACATGCTTATCTGCTCTGATTCAGCCCCACCCTCCTGCTAGAAATGTGTTGCTGGCTTGCTCATTCCTATATGCCTTACACCTTCAGAGAGTTCTCTCCACAACTTTTTTGAATCTATTTATACATCTTCTTTTACTTTTCCTCTCCCTTTCATTTGCTCCCCAATCAGCAGCTGATGATGCCCACCCTATAACCTGAATGTGATGTCATCTTGGTATCATTCAAGAAATAGCACTTAACAGTTGTTAAATAGGGGAGTTCATTTTTAGAATGCTGTTTATCTTCTCTTTCTTTACAAAAGTGATTAAGATTTATTTTTACTTGGATGAAAACAGCCTTCATTGATTTCCGCCCATAGTGAGGTGGGAGGACACTTGCATTAGCCAGAGGGGAGGTTAACCCTTTCCTTACTGCCACTAAGGCTGCACCAGGCTCCCCAGGTTATGTTAAATGGGTAAACAGAGTCAGAATTGTTTTGCTTTATACAGAGCAGAAAACCCTGAAGTCAGAGAATTTGACCTCTCTATGCTCAGTATGCAGACTATTTTGAGGATCCCAGCTGTTGGTCAGCTTCTTCAACGGATGCCTATGAGGGAAGAGTGTGACTTGCCCCAAACCAGCTCTGACTGTGGCTGGGATCTGGATCTCTTTTCTTTATCTCTTCCATTACACCCTTGTGCCCCCAAACTCTGTATTCTTGTCTTATAAGAGATACTCACACATTTTAACTATTTCTTATAGCAGCATCCCACTTCCAGGTATTGCCACTTATTGCCACTGTAGAAAATAGCTATATAAGCTATATACCGGGGTTGCTGAAAATAACACAGATTTATTATCTTAGAGTTATGGGAGTCAGAAATCTGAAATAGGTCTTATGGGACTCAAAGCAAGGTGCTGACAGGAGAGCATTCCTTCTGGAGGCTCTAGGGGGGAATCCATTCCTGTATCTTTTCCAGCTTTTAGAAGCTGTCCACAGCCCTTGATTCACATCTCCCTTCCATCTTCAAAGTCATGTATTTCTTCTTCTTTTTTAAATATATCTTTATTGATTCCAGAGAGGAAGGGAGAGGGAGAGAGAGATAGAAACATCAATGATGAGAGAGAATCATTGATTGGCTGCTTCCTGCACATCCCCCACTGGGGATTGAGCCCACAACCCAGGCATGTGCCCTTGACTGGAATCGAACCTGGAACCCTTCAGTCTGCAGGTCGATGCTCTATCCATTGAGCCAAATCAGCTGGGGCAAGTCATGTATTTCTTAAGATGTCATCTCCCTGGTTCCAACTCTTCTGCCTCCTTCTCCCCCATTTAAGGATTCTTGTGATTACATTGAGTCCATCTGGTTGATCCAGGATAATTTCCTTCTTTTAAGGTCAGCTGGCCAGCAACTTTAATTCCATCTGCAACTTTAATTACCCCTTGCCAAGTAACCTAACATATTCAGAGGTTTGAGGATTAAGACATAAACATTTTTTGGGGGAGGGGAGCATTATTTTGTCTACCATAACACCTAAATCTTTTGCTCTTGTCAGATATGCAAATGGAGATGATTCTTGACCTGCTTGGAATTCCCCAGGGGTCAGGGGTATAAGAGGAATATAAAGTGTATAATAGAAATAATTTCCATTATTATTATTCTAAAGAGTTCTTTGGCCACTGCAACAATGTGAAAACTTTTAAGCTACATTCTCCATTTAGTTCCCAGCCTCCTTTTAGGTTGATGGCTTATACCCAGTGTGCCTTGACCATAGAGAATAAGAGAAGCATGGTGAATTAATCAGGGTTCCCCAGAGAAACAAAACCAATAGGATATATAAATGAGATTTGTTACAGGAATTGGTTCACATGATTATGGAGGCCAAAAATTCTCAGGATCTGCCAGAAGCAAGCTGGAGAACCAGGAATGCTGGAGATGGAATCCAGTCCAAGGGCCTGAGAATTTGGGGGCTCCTGATGTAAGTCCTGCCTGAGACTCACAGGCTGAGAACCAGGAGAGCCGATGTGTGAGGGCAGGAGAAGACAGATGTCTCAGTTCCAGCAGAGAGAGTAAATTCATCCTTCCTCCTTCTTTGTGTTCCATTCAAGCCAGCGATGGAGTGGATAATGTCCACCTGATCTTTATTCTGTCTATGGATCCAAATGCTAATCTCTTCCGGAGACACCCTTGCAGACACACCCAGAAATAATGTTTTACTAGCTCTCTGGGCATCTCTTAGCCCAGGCAAGTTGACACATAAAATTAACTGACACACTTAGTGAGAGCTAAAGTTGGGAGGTGTTTGGGGAGGAATCGGAAGAGGGCAGATCACGCGGGGCGTTAGAAAATAGGGTGAGAATTGTGGCATTTATTCTGTGATCCAGGGGGATGTTATTGGTTCCCATCTCCTCTCCTTCAGGGAGAACAAAGCATTTCTGTATTTCTAGCTCTTGGTACAGTAAGATTTTCACCACAGTTATTAAATGAATAAGTGAATGAATGGATGTGTTCCACGCATGCTTAACATACACATATAAATATATATGCGTGAACGTGACCTTTGGTTTCCACCTTCCCACACGTGGTGCTTATTAACATGGAAGGATAAAGGGAGTTTGACAGAAGCCAAGTTATATTGCAAGCAAAGCAGTTAGAGCATATTTCACCTTCTGGAAATATGCCACGCAGGCTTCATGAGGGACGGGCCGGTTCCTGGAGAAGCATTTAACTGTTAAAAGAACTTGACATTAGATTTAAGTTGACTGATGAAATGGCACCTGATTTGCTTGCTGCCAGAGAGTCCTCCATAGCTTTTGGAAAGGCCCACATTTCTTATTTTGCAGGGGAGTGTGAGGACTATCAATAGGCAAATCAATGGATTAAGAAAGGATTGCTAGAAATTCTAAACCCAGCAGCATGAAATACTTTGAAATTCTATAGCATTCCAATGGATGTCTGTAATAAATGATAACGATGGTCAGGAAGACTGCACAGTAACATGAAAACAATACTTGTTATCAAATACCAAATGGAAAACAAAGCAACATATGAAATTGTAGAAATGATTTTTTTTATGTTTATGTAAAACTATGCCTATGAAAAATGTGGGAAGTAATAACATCAAAACACTAATTGTGGTTGTGTTGGGATAGTGGGACCATGGTTAATTTGTTTGCTAATAAAAAATAAAAACAGCGGAACGTCCTTGAGCATCAAGCATGTGCCTGACATTATATTTAGCAATTTGTGTGGATTCTCTTATTTAACCTTCATAGTAACCCTGTGAGGTAGAAATTCCCTGGTCAGTTGGGAATGAAGTGAAATTGGTTCAATGGTTTTCTGAGAGCCACATAGGTAATGTGTTAGTCAGCATAGGGTAAGTTATGCTGTGGTAACAAAATTCCAATCTCAGTGATATTACAAAGTGAAAGTTTATCTGATGTGGCTCAGATGGCTCTCCTTGATGGTTCTACTTGAAGGGGACTTAGGGACCTTGGATGTTCCTATCTTGTAACTGTGACCTCTCGAAGTCCTTATATCTAGCCATGTAGACGTTTACACAAATGTAAGCTTACTATACTTTCTACTGCATCTGGCTTCTTTCCACACTCAATGTGTTGGAGATCTTTTCAAAAGATTAGCATGTAGATTGACATTGTTGTTGTTTTTTAACATAGCTTAGAGTTTTCCTATCTTATATTTTCCTAATCATTTGTAATAAAGTCATATTTCTTCTATAGTAGTAACAGTAGAACATTTAAAATAACAGTAGACATAATTGTCATAATAGCAACTCATTGAGGGATAATTTATTAAGTGGCAGCACTATGTAATCCCTTATGCATTATCTTATTTAATCCTCTTGGTAACTCCGGGGAGGGGGGGGTCAGTGTTATTATTGTACTTTACAGATGAGGAAACTGAGTCTTAGATGGATCAAGTAACTTGGCTCAATATATTATATTTAGTAGGGGGTAGAACCAGGATTTGAATGTAGATTTAACTTTCTTCAAAGACTATTCTTTTAACCATTACTCCTTAATGTTTCTAAGTATTTATCAAAGCCTATTCTTTTTTAAATTGTTGATAGTATTACGGATGTCTCCCATTTTTCTCCCTTTTTGCATCCCTCCACTCAACCCCTGCCTCACCCCAGGCCTTCCCATACTATTGTCTGTGTCCATGGGTTATGCATATATGCATATACAGTATATTATTTGATTAATCTTTTCCCATTCCCTCCCTACTCTCCCCATTGATATCTGTTATTCTGTTCCAGGCATCCATGCCTCTGGTTCTATTTTTTTTGTCAGTTTATTTTGTTCATTAGGTTCCATATTTAAGTGAGATTATGTGATATTTGTCTTACTCTGACTGGTTTATTTTGCTTAGTATAATAATCTCCAGGTACCTCCATGCTGTCTCAAAGGGTAAAAGCTTCTTCTTCTATACTGATGCATAGTATTCCACTGTGTAAATGTGTCACAGCTTTTTTATCTACTCATCTACTGATGAACAAGTGGGCTGTTTCCAGATCTTGGCTATTGTAAATAACGCTGCTATGAACATAGGGGTGCATATATTCTTTCTGATTGGTATTTCAGGATTCTTAGGATATATTTCCAAGAAGTGGGATTGCTGGGTCAGATGGAAGTTTGCAATGAGGGTCCTATAAACTGAGACCCCACAGAGTTCCTGAATATTGCTTTGAATCTGTGCCCATGGATTTAACTCCTGCTGACCCAAAGACACCCATCCTTGGGGTGGAATGTCAGGATCCAGGTTCCCAGGTGTGAATCAGCCTGGGCAGTCCAAGGACATGTATGAGGGGTCCATTTAGCTTATTTGAGTGAGCACATACCTTGCTCAAGCAAGACACTGGCTGTAGCAGAAATGGAAGGAAAGTTGCAGAGGCTGAATTGGTTTGCATAGTGAGATGATCCTCATTCTTCTCCTGTGGATGATAATGACAACAATATCATCAACCCCTTTAACATTGGTTGAGGCCTTATTACATGCTGGGCATTGTGCTTAAAGCATCTAATCTTCACGACAGCCCTGTGAAGTAGATTCTGTCCTTATTCCCATTCTACAGGTGAAGTAATTGAGGCTTAACAGTTTTTGCAAGACCACACAACTAATGTGCTGGAGTCAGATTTTAACCCAGGCAGTGTGACTACCTACTGATCACTCCCTCCTCAGTAAGCAGGCTCCAGTGCCTCCCTAGACACACTCAGGAAATGACCTACATGCATGTGTGTGTGTGTGTGTGTGTGTGTGTGTGCGCGCGCGCGCGCGCGTGCGCGCGCGCAGGCACGTGAATGCAGGCGTGGGGGAGGAAGGGCAGTTAGAGCAAGCGGGAGAGAGGAAATATGATCTCTGCTATGTGTGGGCATTGTGACTACAGACAGGCAAAGCGCTGGCCAGTTTCAGCTCACTTTTATGTTTTTATTTAGAAGCTTCAATACCAGAGCTGATGGCAGAAAATGTGCAGTAAAACGCGAGGAGGCCGCTGGGTAATGGCCCCTGCAAAGTGTTAATTGCCTATTGAGGCTGCAGACTTTGTCGATGGCGGGGATCTGAGCTATTGACAGGCCCTTATTTATTTCGGGCCCACAAAGCGGGCTCCTCCTCCAGACAGGCTTCCAATCAGTCACGCTTCCCTGGGCCGCCAAGAAGCGTCAGTAGATGTCTGCTCAATGCCTTAACCCTTTGAAGCTGGTGCTGTGGTCTGTGGGACTGGCTCATCCAAGTGCCTGATCACCAGGGAACCTCCATCCACAATGGTCATGAAGGAAAGTCCTGAGAAGTGCTGACCCTGAGGTGGACCCCTTGCTTTGGACAGGCTGGCAGCATCCATCTGGATAGAAGGGGCAGCCTCTGCTCAGAGAGGTTGAGGGAACTGCTTGTTATCACAATTTGTACATTATAGGTTTTGTGATGGGCTAAATTGTGTCTCTTCCGCCCCCCCCCCCCCAATTTATAGTTGAAGTCCTAATCTCCAGTACCTTAGAGTGTGTTTTTGGAAATAGGGTCTTTAAGGAGGTGATTAGGTTAAATGGGGTCCCTAGGGAAGCTCCTAACCCAAGATGACAGTATCTTTATAAGAAGGGAGTGTTAGGACACAGACACACACACAGGGAAGGCCACGTGAAGACACAGGGAGAAGAGAACCACCTATAAACCAAGGAGAGAGACCTCATGAGAAATCAATTCTGCTGACACCTTCATCCCAGACTTCCAGTCTCCAGAACTGTGAGAAAATAAATTGCTGTTGCCTAAGCCCTCCCCAATATGTGGTACTTTATGGCAGCCCTAGGAAACTGATACAAATCCCAACTATTTGGCCGGGGGCATATATTGAGAATATCCAAGAGGAAGGGATCTGAGAGAGGCAAGGTCTGGACCCACAGGAGCAGTTACTGGAGAAGAAGGTGCCCTCGTGCATGAGCACGCCACTCCTTTGTCTTGCCTTTTGAAGGACAAGACCACTCTGGTTACTGTGCATACAGAATGGATGATGGAGAGTTGGTGCAAGAGTGGAGCAGAGAGACCAAGGAGGCTCTGCACCACAGGCAGGAGAAGAGAGTGGCTTGACTGGAGTGATGGTCATGGAGGAGGAAAGAGGTGAACAGATTTGAAATCGATTTTGAAAATGGGATTGACAGAACCCGCTGATGGATTTGGGGGCAGAAGTGAGAGGGAGGGAGTCTACAAGGATGGCACTCTGGGTTCTGGCTTGAGCAACCTGGTCTCTGCAGGTGCTATCTAACAGGAGGGAGGACATGAAGGGGAATCCATTGGATGGCAGGTGGCCACTTGCTTTAACTGGACTCCTCTGTCTAGGACAAATTTATTGAAAGAAGGTTATACTCCTGGTTTTATATGAACCAGGTTTTATACGAACCAGGATACGTAGTTGCTTTTTATATATCAGAACCAGACTATATTTTGTCAAAGATAAACCAAATTTTCCTAGGCTTCTTCACTCAAAGCCCTATAATTAATCTTGACCAGCACCGCCCCCCAGGTATACCTTTTACAATTTATGTTTGATCTTGTAACTTCTCTTTACTATGGTTTATTGCATAATAAAATTTTGAAGTGTACAATTCAGTGGCATTAAAAACATTCATAATGTGGTACAACCATCAACACTATCTAGTTCCAGAACTTTTCAGTCTCCTTGAAAGGAAAGCCCATACCCATTAAGCTGTCATTCCCCATTCCCTCAACCCCTCAGCTCTGGCAACCACCAATCTACTTTCTGTCTCTATAGATTTACCTATTCTGAAAATTTGATATAAGTGAAATTATACATCATGTGCCCTTTTGTGTCCAGCTTTTTCACTTATATTAATGTTTTCAAGGTTCATCAACATGTATCACCAGTGATTCTTGTAGCATGCATCAGCGCTTTATTCTTTTTTAATGGCTAAATAATATGCCATTGTATACATATACCACATTAAGTTTATCCATTCATTGGATTTTGGACATTTGAATTGTTTTTAACCTTTGGCTATTATGAATAGACCTGCTATGAACATTTGTGTGCAAATTTTGGTTTGAATATCTGTTTTTAATTCTTTTGGGTATATACCTAGCAGTGGGTCATATGGCAATTCTATGTTTAACTTAGTGGGGAATATATATAAGGCATATTGAAGGTAACTGTTAACTCTTATTTCAGAAAAGAGGAAACAGAGGCCCAGAATGGCCTCAACTACCACCTATTTATTGTCAACTCTCAACTCTTTAACTCCCACCCAAATGTCCTCCATGGACCTCATACTCATACACGTGATGCCTGGTGGACATTTCTACCTGGATATCTGACAGAACTCAAATGAAGAGTGAAATTGACACACCCTTTCTTTCTGCTCATCCCCATAATAATTCCCTTTCCTATTTCCCATCTCAGTGAATGACACTGCCATCCCATCAGCCATCACCTGGCTATCACCTTTGGCATTTCAACAGATGGTGCCATTATTAATTGTGTGACCATGGACAAGTTATCAATCTCTCTATGCCTGGTTTCCCTGTCCAGAAAGTGGGAGATAATCTCTTTGGGTTGTGTGAGGATCAAGTGAGATCTCTCTCTATCTCTCTCTGTGTGTCTATCTCAGAGGGTAGTAAGGGGTATTGAACATTGGGCATCAAGATTTATCCATTGATCCATTTGATCAATATAATAAATATCTGTTTATCTTACCAAGGTGTCTGACACACACTATGAGCTCAACACATATCATTATTAATGTGTACATTTTTTGTTAATCCTCACAGAATATTTTTTTCTATTGATTTTTTGAAAAAGTGAATGGGAAGGAGGAAGGGCGGGGGAAAGAGAGAGAGAGAGAGAGAGAGAGAGAGAGAGAGAGAGAGAGAGAGAGACATCAATGTGATGTCAATTGGTTGCCTTCCATATTCGCCCTGATCAGGGTCAGGGATCGAACTTGCAACCCATGTGCCCTTGACTGGGAATTGAACCCATGAGCCTTTGGTGCACTGGCTGATGCTCTAACCACTTAGCACCACTGGCCAGGCACTATGGACACTTTTGTGTAAGATGTGTTAGCATCCCATGGAACTGGTATTTCACAGAATACATTTGACAACAATGGTGAACTATAGCAATGCAGCATCAGCAATACCTTACTTCTACAGAATCAGAGCTCCAAGGGCTGAAGCCCAGGAATTGGCACAATTAACAAATGCCCCAAGGAATTTTGATGCTCAGCCAAGTTTGAGAACTATTGTATTCAGCTATTATATTCTGTTATTGGTAAATACCTTGAAAACATATTGGTAATTTCAATCAAACATAAGGTTTGCCATTTCCCTCCCCTGAGTCTAATAAAAGCACCAATCCATGAGCCTTCCGATAGGCCTCAATTTCTTCTATTTCTGTTGAATTGCCTTCTCGTGAACTACTTCTGTGGAACAGCCTTCCTTACCTGGTCCCTACTAGAGTTGTATTTTATCAAATTGTGTCTTTGCTATATGAATGAGAGCATCTGGATGTTAGCAATGGCTTCATTTTCTTAGGCATAACGTTGGCTATAATGCTGGGCACTCCGTGACTTACCTTGTTCTCTCTGTTGGAAAGTGTGGCTGTTCCCGATAAGTCAGAGGTTTTATTGTGCAAAGCCTAGATTCAGAAAGTATTAGTGATAAAGGAAGATGTTAACTAGTGTTTCAAGAAAACAAGTGTTCTGTGTGCAAATGAGCTTAGAGAACCTAGGGTTCAATAAAGTAACCTAGGTTCCTTTTCTGCAGAACTTCTCAGAGCCTTAAATATGGTAATGGGCACGGTGTACCCAAAAATGCAAATGAGCTACAACTTCAAGTAACTCAGGCTGGACAAGGAGGGAGGCCTCCCAAAGGGAAGAGTTTTTGGGTGGTTAGTTTCTGGTTTGTTTTGTCAGGGGCAGAAGCAAAGCTTAGAGGATGCTTCTGGAGGCTCTGTGCTGAGGAAGGGATCAACATGGGGAAGTGGTAGGGTTAGTGAGGGCTATTGGACATCAAGCTTTAGATCTACCCACTGATTCATTTTGATCAATATCCTTACGTTTTGACTATCTGGCTCTGCAAATGACTACTTTGGCTTTGGATGAAGGCCTGCCAGACCTTCTATTGAGCTGGGCACTGGAGCTGCCACCATGTTAGTGTTATAGATGTCTCAGTCATACCACCCATTATGTAGAATTGTATATACATCCATCTTCTCCATTATGAGCCACTTGAGGGAAGGTCCTGTGTCTTATTTATCTCTCTTTCCACCCCCCAGTACAGTGCTGGGCACACAATTTGAATTGGTCAGTGTTTGCCTGCTTCATCAAGCCACTGAGGCACTCTATTTTGTAGTAAGGAAGAGAGAGAGAGAGAGAGAGAGAGAGAGAGAGAGAGAGAGAGAGGCAAGGAAGGAAGAAAGCTTGAGAGACAAGGCAGGTGGCCGATTCTCAGAGGCTAGAGGGAATCAGGAGAGGTCTCTAAACCCCTGGGGCTGCACAGCCATTTCTGTCCAGATTGTCACCACTAGAGAGCACAGTGCACCTAGGAAGAGGGTCTGCCCTGCTTGGCGCTGGCCCAGCTGGCTCCGCTCAGCCCCCTCTCCACCTCTCCTGGCAACATCCCAGCGAGCAGTAGGGACTTGGATGAGGCTCAGCCCTGCCTCAGACACTTTGCGATCTTAGGCCTAATTAAAACACCACAGACGGTTTGAACCCCGCATTAAAGTTTGATGAGGAATTGATCCACCAAGCAAACAGGAAATTTCGCCATGAGTGAAGGTAGTGTTTGCTCAAATATATAATGAGGCCCACAGGGGATATTTGTGGGGACCACAGTCATGTCTAGAGCTACTCCAGCCCTTCAGTATCATCTTCCACATGTGCCTCTCCCCTCAAAACATCCCAGGATGCTTCCAGAGGGAACTGGAAAAGTTTTGGTTTAACATAAAAATTTTCTTTGGAAACTCAAAGAAATCTAAAATCCTCACAGTGTACTAGAACAGCAACACAGGAAAGAATCAGATCTGGTTGGGATGGCTATTTGCCTGCCAGCTGGTGTCTTTAGTTGGAAACAGTCAATTTAGTAATTAGTCATTGAGTACCTACTATGTGCCAGTTGCATGTTAGATTGGTTTGCAAAATAGTCATAGTCCCTGCCTCTATGAGGCATGTAGTTGAGTAAGAGAGGCGATATGAGCCCCAATTTCTCCATCTGAAAAATGAAAGTATTATCTTATCATGTAAGGTTGTTGAATGAATTAAATGTGAAAGCATACACAAAACACAGAGGACAGGGCATGCATATATTAAGTATCAAATGAAGGTTCCTCTATACCCTTCTTCCCCATAGTCTGCATGTAAAGTCTACCAAGGCTTTTAACTTTTTCTCCTATGTAATTCAATGCAGGTGACCCGACTTGATATTCACTCGCTTGTATGTTTACTACTGCGGGGGTGTAAGTGAGGCTGAGGGTAAAGCTAGTCACAAGACTGACCTACTTACCAGAACTGGAATTGGTTCAGAAGTTCTACCAGAAAGATCAAACAGAAGGAATTCTTAGGTCACCTGGGATAAGGGGAATCTCTGCTTGAGAATGTCGTTCAAAAGATTAGACAGAAACACTGGAAACTTAAAACTTTCCTTGGTTACACGTAAGATACCTTAACTAAGAGAAGGGAGTAACCCAGAATGATTTTTCTTTTTTTTTCTTTTTTTTTCCCCATAGTAATTTCTTTATTGATTAAGGTATCACATATTTGTCCTCATCCCCCCATTCCCATCCCACACCCCTCCCCACGCATGCCCCACCCCCCTGTTGTCCTTAACTACTGGTTAGGCTCATGAGCATGCACACAAGTCCTTTGGTTGATCTCTCCCCTTTACCCCCACCCTCCCCTCCCCTCCCTCTGAGGCCCGACAGTCTGATCCATGCCTCCTTGTTTCTGGGTCTGTTCTTGTTCATCCGAATGATTTTTCTTCTTTCTCCAGGCTTTCATGAGGACATTTTATCCTAGGAGTGGTGATGTGCCCCAGCTTCCTCTTCACCATTCCCATCTTCATCCCAATACCTGCTCTTACCCATTCCTCATCATTTTCATCTCAACTCCCGCTGTCATCCATTCCCATCCCTGTCCCCACCTCCACTCCTTGCCATTCATTCTCTTCACTGCAGCATGAAGATTATCACCAAATATCCCATCTGTATCACAAAATCTCCCCTCATTGGTTTGGTAGATGCCCCAGATTTGGTTGTCCTTTCTTTCATTCATGGGTGCATAAATAAGTTTGCTGTGCTCTTTACATTTCTAGGATATTCCCTATTTGGTATTTCTATGATGCATGCTTCCTTACCTCATGTGTTTTAATGCCTCTGAACTTGTAATGTCCCCTAAAAATGTCAAAAGATAATTTCTAGCCACAGGTAGAAGAATGAGTTATGACTGTCTTGTCATTGCCTGAGCATTCTCTTAGAATAGGTCATTGGATTTCCATAGATGGGGGAGAGTCTGGGGTGACTGATTCCTATGCCTTGGAGAATTACTACTCAGATAAATAATATCTAACTAAAGCAATGACTGACTTTCCAGTTCGGCTGTTCAAGTTCCTTTAATATGGAATTCCATGAAAGAAAAGCAAAAATTTGACTTTAAACAAATAGAAAGTATTGACAAAAACCTGATATTCTTCAATATGCTTCAGATGATAATGTCACTCATAAAGTCCCTAAACAGCCAGGACTGGGGGCATAGAATTAGGGGAAGCAGTATGTCACCCTGATGCTCTGCATAATTGCTGGTGGCCAGGAAGATTCATTCAGGAGACCATTTAGGCACTGAATGTGGTTATTAATTATCTTTTAACTGTGGATTGGCTATTTTTTGTTGTTGTTAATCCTCACCTGAGGATATTTTTCCATTGATTTTTAGAGAGAGTGGAAGGGAGGGAGAAACATCAGTGTGAGAGAGAGACATCGATTAGTTGTCTCCTGCATACATCCCGACTGGGGTCAGGGATCGAGCCTGTAACTGAGGTATGTGCCCTTGACTGCAATCAAACCCAGGACCCTTCAGTCCGCAGGTTAATGCTCTATACACTGAGCCAAACTGGCTAGGGCTGGATTGGTTATTTTTCATTTAATTTTATAAATGTCTACTGCTGATCTCTTGGAAATTTATAGATTTATATATATTTGTTTTGTATCTTGTTATCTAACAAATTCTATTAGTTTTTTAAATTCTTCTATTACTTATTTTACTAGAGGCCCATTGCACAAAGATTTGTGCAAGAATAGGCCTTCCTTCCCCTGGCTTCACTCCTGGCCACCCGTGAACCTGCAAGTCTTTGCTCCTGGCCGGAGCGCCGCTCCTGTAGCTCCCTCCACCCCCTGCCCTCCCGCTCATGGCAGGCATTCTGCCCCACCCAGCTGCTCCACGCCTGCATATGCAAATTAACCCACCATCTTTGTTAGGTTAATTGGCATACTCACTCCTGGTTGGCTGGTGGGCATCACAGAGGTATGGTCAATTTGCATATTTCTCTTTTATTAGTGTAGATGTGTTTCAAATTTACAACAATAACATTTGCAAATACCTATATTGATCCCTATTGTCAATAGTTAAAAACTTATTTCTGCTTCTTGGTTTAGTGCATTGGCTAGAACTTCCATTGGTATCAGTGTATTTATATTTCCTAATATTTCTTGAATTAATTTTTATCATTATAATATTATAATTTTTCTAGAACATTACCTGCATAGTTTTTTCAAGACCATCAATATATAGTTGTGTAGCATTTTCTCTATTAATTTAACCTTTTGCACTTAGATGTTGAGTGTGACTCGACACGGTTAGCATCGAGATTAAAATTACTCTTTGAATGTATCAATAATTTGAAATATAAAAAAATGCAAATAAATAAGTTTGTATGAAAAGAAACTCCAGTTTTTTATTCTACTGCCGCGCTTTGTAAAATCTGGGGTATTTAAAAAATTAAATCCCGAGTAGAATAAAGGAATTGAGAAAAAAGCAAGCGAGTGCAAAGGGTTAAAACTATCCCTTGTATTTACTCTCAAATCCCCCTTTTCATGCTTAAATTTATCTAACCCAAATGTTGTATTCTTATGAGTGTCAGGATATCATTAAGAAAAATTCTGCATGTTGAGGGCTCTGAGTTTCCATCTGATTGGATCTAGGCATCAGTCCTCCTTATTTCTTTCTTTTTTTTTTTTTGTTTTGTTCTTGTTAATCCTAACCTGAGGATATTTTTTCCATTGATTTTTAGAGAGAGTGAAAGAGAGGGGGGGAGAGAGAGAGAAGAACATTGATGTGAGAGAGACACATTGATTGCTTGCCTCCTGCACATGCCCCCACTGGGGATAGGAATTGAACCTGCAACCCAGGTACATGCCCTTGACTGGGAATCAAACCCTCAACCCTCCAGTGGGCAGACTAATGCTCTAACCACTGAGCAATGCTGGTCAGTGCTGTCCTCCTTATTTCTTTTTTTTAAAAAATATATTTTTATTGATTTCAGAGTTGAGAGAGAGAGAGAGAGAGAGAGAGAGAGAGAGAGAGAGAAACATCAGTGATGAGAGAGAATTATCCATTGGCTGCCTCCTGCATGCCCCACACTGGGGATCAAGCCCACAACCTGGGCATGTGCCCTGACCAGGAATCGAACTGTAACCTCCTGGTTCACAGGTCAACACTCAACCACTGAGCCACGCTGGCTGGGCTTTCCTTATTTCTTCATGCTAAAATCAAGAAAGGTGGAATCTGAAGTCCTATTAATTTTCACGGGAATAACTATGTGAATATTTTGGAGTACAAAATGCCAATCCTTTTTGTATGCATATAAAATATATGTAAATGCAATTTTATTTTTACACAGTTGGGATCATGTATTGTTTTGCAAACCTGTTTTCTTTCAGTATGTTCTTTAATGCCTCCCTAGCATTCTGCAATATGGATGAACCATATGCTATTTACTCACTTTTCTGTTGTTTTATAGTCAGGTTGATCCATTTGTTTGCCATCATAAGTAATTTTATAATGAACATTTTTGTAAATAAATATTTGTTCACATTTCCAATTATTTCCTTAGGATGAAATCCTTAAGTATGAATAATTTCAGCATCCTTGATACATATTGCCAAATTACCCTTTAGGAATTTGAACTAATTTATACTCCCACCTGCAGTGTATGTCTGCCTAACCTGCTCAACTGTCACCAATATTGAGTTTTCTTTAATCTTTGCAAATGCAATAGATTACAAATAAAATCACATTGCTGTCTTAATTTGCATTTCTTTGATTGTGAGTAGGCTGAACCTTTTAAAACTCCTTTATTTGCCATTTATAGTTCTTCTTATGTGAACTTTGTCCTTGGACTGTGTTTCCCCCGTATCAGCATTTATCTTCTTATTGCTTTGAAGGGTAGTCCAACCCTTAAGAAAACCTTAATAATAACAACTCTTTGTTGGAAATATTTTTCTTAATTTGTCATTAATTTTTTAATTTCTATCAATTTGGGTCTATCAATTTTTTTGAGATTTATTTCTTTGGGTTTATTCTTAATGAATTTAGACAAATATCAACTTCCATTATCTCCTGCAGATACAATGTAAGGCTTTTTGGTGGGTTTGGCAGAGTTCCTTATCTAATTTCAATGGAAAAACAGGCCTCCTTCTTCAATTGAGACCACAGTTTTGGGAAGGAGGAAAATAGAGCAACTATGGAAAATGGTTTACAATGCAGCACAATCAGTCATCTGGCTCAGCCTGGTAGTCTTGGGGTGGCATGTGTCACAGTCATAACTTTCTCAGCCCTGTCCTTCTGAGCTTATAGTTTCCTCCTTAGATGTCAATCTTTAATCTATTGAAGATTGAGTTCAGTGTATATTTGAGATCAAGCTCTAATAATATATGCACAAGGCACTTATCATTGGCTTTACATATAGATTAATAAGTAACACACATGTGTATAACTTAACTAACATAACAACATACATAACGTAACATAACATAACATAACATAACATAACATAACATAATATAACATAACATAACATAACATAACATAACATAACATAACTACATATGTTATCGCCTTTAAATCTTTTTATGAAAATATGTTTTTATTGATTTCAGAGCGAGGAAGGGAGAGGGAGAGAAAGATAGAAACATCAATGAGAGAGAATCATTGATTGGCTGCCTCCTGAATGCCTCCTACTGGGGATTGAGCCAGCAACCCAGGCATGTGTCCTGACTGGAAATTGAACTGTGACTTCCTGGTTCATGGGTCTGCACTCAACCACTGAGCCATACTGACCAGGCTCCTTTAAGTCTTGTAGCACCCTAATGAGGTAGATATTGGCATAATTTATAGAATAAGAAACTGAAGCTCAGAGGGCAAGGCAATTTACTCAAGAACTCTGCCTTTGGGATTGACCCAGAATGCTTCTGCCTAGGCTAGTCTATTGGGAGCAGTCCCAGAAAGGATCTGGGATGCTCCAAACCCTCATCGCTGGATTGTAGGAAGGTCACTCTCTTCTATGCGCCTGTTTCTCAAATGGCTTTTGGGGGATTTCTAGAGAACTTTCACATGTTCATAAATCAGTCCTGTAGCCATTCTTTCCTTTAGCAGCCAAACTGGGATGATTAAGCCAAATCCTGGCTTTAGAGCATCTTGTCCTGTCTCTCTGAGGGTGCCACCAGCCATGGCATCCGCAAATGTAGCTGTTTCACGCAGACTCTAACACTGGTTCTTTCATTAAGCCCTCATGCTATCGTCACTCTTGTAGAGTGAGGAGAAGGATGTTCCTGTACTATGTGAGCCCCAGCTAGATGCTTTGGTTAGTTGCACCTGGACTCGGCAATCTGATGGTTCTTTTGGAGCCATCAGTTCTTATTGGCTTCCGGGTGATTTCCCTTTATCTGCGCAGGTAATAGTGGTTCCAAGAGGTGAAAGGGACAAAGAACACCTCCTCGCCCCGAAGTATGTTCACTCAATGAGTATCTAATCACAAAACTGCCTGGGCACCAAATATATTTCATAGTTCTGAGATTTAGAACCTTTTCAGTAGTGTTCTCCCACCTTCCCTCCTTCCTCTCTCTCTCTCTCTCTCTCTCTCTTTCTCTCTCTCTCTCTCACACACACACACACACACACACACACACACACACAACCTGTTTCCCATCCAAGTTGCTCATACATTGCAAACAACAATTAAGATTTCAGGTTATAAACAACAGAAATCAACTTTGGCTAATTTCAGGCAAAAAGAAATCTTCTGGAAGGCTACTTGGGACCTCAGGATTGTTAGAGGCTGGGAGACCAGGCTGGATAAGAGATCTGTAGATATTTGAATCAAGAAGCCAGCCACTGTCTTATGGCAAGATGGGTCTGGTTAGGAGTCTCTACACTCTGTTGCTATGAGTGGACTCTAGATATTTCCTTCCATCTTCTTCTTCTTTCAAGACTTAAAGTCTTCAAAGAGGGCATCAGTCTTCTAACCTTAGTCCCTAGCCTGCCCCTACTCCTGATTTACAATGGTTTCCCCAGTGAGAAGTGGCCACCTCTAATCACCCTCCCAACAAGAATGCACACAACAGGGAGAGGCAATTCTCTAAAAGGAAACTAGAAAGAGGTCATGAACACTGGGCAGGTCTTGCACTGGTCACAAGAAGAGCTGGAAACAGCCTCAGTCATCCACATGGAACCAAACTTTCTCTAACACTATACCTTCAAAGTTGCATTGGTCTCCTTATTCTAGAGTCTCTCTTCTTTCTTAGCATTTGCTTTCCAACTCATGGTTCCTCCCTGCCATCTGGATTTAACCCATTCACCCTGGCTCATTGTACATGTTTTATATCCTTGAACCTCAAGGAGGGACTTATTTTATTGGAGGGTACGGTCATAGTTCCTGTCCTCCTAAGACAATGACTTGGATGTAGTCTGTTTTATTTATCTGAAAGGTGATCCCAGAAAGCATAAGTGAGGAAGTAGGGAAAGCAGGGGAGGAAAGAGAGAAAATCTAACTAAATGGCATCTACTGAGTATAAGGTTATAGCTGTGGGAAAAACAAGCTCAATCCTGCTGGCAACCCACTGAGATACTGTGTGGTGGGTACCTTAAAATCTTTCCACTGGAGAGGGGGAGGCTGACTTCCCCATTGACTTCCACACTCCCTTGGTTGGAGGAAGCATTTGTGTTTACAGGAGGTGAGCCCATTCAAGGAGTGCTGGTTAAAGCTCTTAGGCAGAGAAGAAAAGATGCAGGATCAGGCACTGTGGGTGGAGTGTGCCAATGCCTGAAAATATCTCCATCTGTGGCTGTATGTAGGTAATCCAGGTGGGCCAAGGGAAGGGGGCAGAGCTTCAATAGCATCTGTTAAAGAGGAGGCTCTTCATCCACTATGCAAATTAGTGGATTCATCTCTGTGGGAAGCTGCCTAAACACTGCTATAGAAAATTGATGGAAGACCCCAATATGCTATGAGTCTTTCCATTCCAATGGGCTCTGCCTACCACACCTTGTTCCTTTTTATTTCCTTGTGTCAAAATCACTTTCAGAAATCAAGATCACAAATGGGTTGCTTAAAAAGTTTACATTCACACATATTTCTGGAGTCACATGCACTTTTCACTCAATTCTTTTTATTTTTTTTCAGTATTATCAACTATAATCACCCTATTTTACATTAGATCCTTGGACTTTATTCATCATGTAACTGGAAGTTTGCATCCTTTTACCAATCTCTCTCCGTTTTCCCCACCCTAACCCCTGAAAACCACCATTCTATCCTGTTTTTATGAATTTGATTTTTAAAATTCTACATATAAGTGTTACCATGCAATATTTGTCTTTCTCTGGCTTATTTCACTTATTTATCCATGGACAGACACTTAGGCTATTTCCATTCTTGGCTCCTGTGAATAGTGCTGCAATGAACATGGGGGTTGAGCAATCTCTTCAATATAATGATTTTGTTTCCTTTGGGTACATGCCCAGAAGTAAGATTGCTGGATCATATGGTAGCTTTATCTTTAATTTCTTGAGGAACCTCCATATTGTTTTCCATCTTCACTCAATTCTTTATTTTAATTTCTACCAGATGAGTACATTATCATAAAGCAGCTTACAAATGCAATAACAATTGTAACAACCAGTGCATAATAATGTAATAAATAACTATATTGATGGAAAATTATCTTTAGCCATATACCAATATTAGCATACTTACTGATTTCTGTCTATTGTTACTATTACCTTTTTCACATGTCTCAGACTAGCATTCAGGTTGTTTCTAATAGTCAGGATTAGTAGTTAGAAGTCTTTGGATAGTCTTGGAAGTTTTGCCTGAGCCCTGGTGATGGATGGGGCACAGATGCCTAAGGTGAACAGTGTTAAGTTTTATGCTCTATACACATGAGCTAAGGGATCTTGATAGGAACTTCACAACATGTTTTTGTCAGTGAGGGATTGTTTGACTTGCACTGAAATTTTTGGATGACTGTTTTCCCCTGGTTGACATGACTTTGCCTTTCCTTTTGCCATCCTTTGTTGAATAGTTTCCTGCAACAAGAAGTCTCCTGTACTAGAATGTTTCAGTAGAGAGCACTCAGCATTATGGCTTGGCTAATTGGTCAGGCGATCAAATTATTTTCCACCAAGAATCCCTGCTATGATTTTGCTCCATTTCTCAGCAAAGACTTAAGAGGTCAGTGGTTTAGAGACTTCTCCAAGGCACTGCTACTTTGACAAGATACACTAGGGCCGTGGACTAGTCTGCACTTGGTATTATCATAAATAATTAAAGGAGAGCTACACTTATCAAAACAAATGCACCAAGTAGTGTGCCTGTTTTGCTGAACCCCATGTTCAAAAGGATTAGAAAGATTTAGAAATTAAGCAAATCTATCTTTAGACACTGTCCCCAAATCAGTAATTGAATATTGATCTATGTCCTGGAGGAAATGACATAATAAACAGCCATGGTTTAATGAAACATGGTGAGGAAGTGAGGCAGCAAAACTGGGTTAGAATCCTGATCCTCTCTTCATAAATGTGTGCTCAGGTAAGCTTGTGTGCTTGGGTTTCTACCACATTAATGAGATAGGATAATAATACTCATCATTCAGAAGAACTGTGAAGGTGAATTACGAGAATGTATGAGCAAACACTTTGTAAATTCAATAATGGCATGTAGAAGTTACGTGCTTTTGTTGTTAAATATGATATATGGTCCACTTCTGCCTTTCCCCTTCCGATTTCTCTCTAAGGCAGGGTTTCTCAACCTCAGCATTGTTGACATTTGGAGATTTATAACTTTCTGTGGTGGGAGGTGTCCTGTGCATTGTAGGATGTTCAGCAGCATTGTCTCAGTTATGACAGCAAAACATTTTTATAGACATGGCCACATGTCCCAGGGGGACAAAATAGAGGGATTGCTGAACAGTTCTGGAAAATTCTTTGGACCTTGCTTCTTTACTAGTTGGTGTCATCTCTATATGTTAAAAATGCACGCAGTCATTCTTTGCAGTTCTTTCTCCCATTTCAAGCTGCTGGGTGAATGTATCAGTCAGATCAGTATAAGTTACACTGTAGTGACAAACACTTCCCAAATCTCAGTGCCTTAAAATAGCAAGTATTTATTTCTTGCTCATCCTGACTGTATATTTCATGTTGGCTATGGCTCTCTTGCACATTGTCTACACTTTGGGATCTAGGCTGATGAAGAAGCCTCCGTTGAACAATGGGAAATTGTCATTCTGTGCTAGGGGGAAAGGAAAGACATGGTAAGTCATGAACTGGTTCCTAAGCTTCTATTCAGAAGTGACACTGGTTAGTCCTACCCATATTTTACTAGCCAAGGTAAGTCAAATGGCCACTGTTGATTTCAACAAAACAGGGAAGCACAGATCACATGGCCAAACTCAACCTTAGTGGGATGTGGATATATACTTTTCCCCTAGAAAGGGCAGTGAATATTTTGAAGAATCATACAATCTGCCACGGTGGATCAGTTGGCCACATAGTTCCTTCGTGTTCTACAGATATTGCCATTTTTCTTCCACTTTCCCCTCTACTTTCTTCTTCCATGTACCGGCCTGAGAAGGCCAAGTTCCCATAATTAATTTTCTGCCTCTTGGACCTGGCTTCTGGCTTTACCAAAGCTCTGTGTTGGGGTGTTGGGTACATGTGCAGCTGAAATCAAGGACCACTTGGATACTTCTTTGCTTTTGCTCATATTTATGGCCCATGTGGGGACTTCACTGAAAAAGCCTTCTATGAGTTTCATGCACCAAGGTGGCTAAACTGATCTGCCATCTGTGCAGGGTCACACATGCTTGGATGAAAAGTCAGGCAGTCGGTTAGTCATTTACTTGGGGGTGTCAGTATAATGACAGTCACCTGGTTGGGTGGATTTTGTCACTAACTGATGGAGACTAACTACTGCTTAACCATCCAGCATAACCTGCCTCCCTGGTGGCCCAGATGAAACGTGTCAGACATCCCTTCACTCTATTAGTGGGACTACAGAAAAGAACCTTACAGTGAGGCTGAGGTCACACTTGCATGACAACCAAGGGTTTCTAAACCTGGATGCATGAGCCAAATTGACATCTTCATGACATCGTGTTGGTCAGGTACCAGGATAACCACAGATATGTTTTCCAATTTACAAAGCACTTCCGCATCTATAATCTTCCTTGGAAGTGCATTATCAATAAAGCATTGCTCAATAATCAATTGCATGCATTATTTCACTGAATCCTTATCACAGCCATGTTAGGGAGAGCTCAATGGCTCCATTTTATAGAAGAGGAAACAGAGACTCAGCAAGGATAATTTACTGAGGAATTTGGGGGAATAATGGATTGAAGCAGGACATGTTCAGATACCTAGGGAAGAAGCAGAGAAGTCCAGCTGCCTGTCCTGGCCATGTGGTATATAAGAAGAGAAAGGAAGAGGGCCACCCATGTAGGTGACAGGGACTGGTGCTTTCTTGAGATTATTTTAGCTGTTTAAGGAAAAGAACAAGATCCTTTCCCAAGCTGACTCTCTGGAGAAATGGAGTTCTTGAGAGTCCATGGACCAGTGTCCAGAGGTTTTGAGAGTTGATCTGAGGGTGTAACATGGATTGTGACCACCAATTCCCTTCTGGGAAGGGGGAGGGCCATTCTGAGGGACAAAGAAGTTCAGAAGCCACCAGAGGGGGTGTAACATGGATTGTGACCACCAATTCCCTTCTGGGAAGGGGGAGGGCCATTCTGAGGGACAAAGAAGTTCAGAAGCCACCAGAGGGGGTCCTGTTCTGCCTCCCCAGTCACAGTAATTGACAAAGCTCAGAGTGAGACTGTCTCTCCATGCTGTCACAGCAAGAGCAGAAAATTTAAAAAATTCACCCAGTTGTCTACAGAGGCCCACCCAATACATAAAAAAGCAAGACCCATATTGAGTATCCACTAAATTCCTGATCCAATTTCATGAATTCTCTCAGTAACCCTAAGAGGTAGGAAGTACTGGTATTATTGTCCCCATCACACATCTTGGGTAGTATATTCATTCGTGCATCAAACATGTTTTCAGTAATTCTGTGTCAAGTATGTGCTACGTCCTGGAGGTACAATGGTGAACAAGGCAGCCAGGGCTTTGGGGCTCAGAGAGGTGAAGTCTCTTGCTAAGGCCACACAGCTGAGTAAGCAGTGGATCTGGCTGTGCCCCTTTAGAATGTGAGCTCTCTCCCACCACTCAGCAGAGGTGGGCTGGCTGGCTCCCATCCTTTCTCCACTTCAGTTTCTACATTGCAGACACCAACAGTCTTTGGAGGCCAAGTGACAAACCTGAGATCTGCTGAAGGGGTCTGGGCAGGCTGATGACTTCAATCCAGCTTTTCTGGTGCTGGTGGACGTGTTACTGGCTCTTGGCTTTGCAAATGCAAATGCCAAAAAAGGGGACAAAACAACCCAACACAAAAAACCAAAAACCCCACTGGTTCTCCATAGTTTCCACTTGTTTCAAGAGAAGTCACTGCACACCTGATTTTAAAAAATGCCTTCTGAGTTTATGCCACCACATGTGAATGCCCAGCTGACAGCTGCAATGCTGGGTGAGGCCAGGCAGTCTCTGGGTCCTCAGCACAGACCATGGATTATAAGCAGGAGTCCTTCATTACTAGGAATATCTCAGCTTGTCTTACATGGTCTTTTTTTCTCTGGTGAATCACTACGTCAGGCCTTTTCATACTTTACTGTGCATAAGTCAGGTTCTTGTTAAAATGCAGATTCTGATGTAATTGATCTGGGATGGGGCCTGGTGAGGCTGATGCTGGGGTCCATGCACCACATTTTGCAAGCAAGGATTTAGGCCAGCATTTCCATGCTGGTCTCCATGGGACCGTAGAGTTCAGCAAGATGTTCGTCTTACCATATCAAATAAGTTTGGCAAATGTTAGATTAAACAAAGTTAAATGAGCTTCTTTGCTACAGGATTTCTCACAACCTTTAATATGTCTCTCTCTGAGACTTGATTTGCATATGCAGTTTTCCAACTTTATTTTACCAGAAAACCCTCATCTTCTCCAACCCCCTCCCAAGAGTACTTATTCACCAGTGTTCTTTGTAATACAGTTGAGACATCACAGATCTGGGTTTCCTCGTTCTGGAAACTTTGTGCTGTCTGCGCCAATGCATTTTCTTCCGCATTCCTTCTTCCTCCAGCTTCTGCATGTGTTTCCTTTCTTTGCTTGGAGATAATTCATTAAAGCAACTCTCTCACTCCCTGCCTCCTTCTTCTGATACACCTTTCCACCTCCTAACACCCCGACTAAAAAACACCATCAATATTTCATAAACTCACAGTGACAAATTTATTTTAATGTGGTCCACTGAGAGCTGGAGATTGATTGGCCCCTCAGAAGCGTGACACGTTTCAAAGCAGGATATTCATGGTGTGTTTTAGTGCCTACATTAGTCAGAGAGGAGCAGAGCCTGGATTTATCATCGTTATGACTTTCTCGGTATCTATTCTCTTCTAGCCACTGGCAGCAACTCTCTGAATGCTCTCTATTGATTGGTTTTGTGTCTTTAAAATGTGCTGGCCTGGGAGGCGGGGGGCCTGGATTGCCATCAGTTGAGCCTAGCTTGCTGGAGTTTCTGCATTTGGTAGCCTGTGCTTGGGTGAAGCCACCAGAAATCATTTTGCTTTTCACTCATGAGGGCATTGGAGGAGGAGGGCTGACCTTCTTTATCCCCAAAGGGTAGGAGTGATTGGAAAATGTGACAGCGAGGCCTGGGAACTGTTTAAGGTCACTTTGCAAGCCTGCTCCCATGGCAGTAGAGGTCATAATAGGTCACCCGAGGTCGACATGTCGACACCCAGGGCACTGATGCTTGAAGACCTCGTGAGTTTTTTCTCTATCATTCAGGACAGGCACAGTGCAGAGCCCAAACTGGCTTCAAAGTTAGGAAACCCCTTGTCCATAGATTAAGTGACTATAATGCAGACACCAGCAAAGTCTTTGAGCACTTACAATGTGCCAAGTAGTTATTAAGCACTTTCAGTTAGAGTGGGATATGCATTACACACGCTCTCTTCTCACAACAGCACTGGGAGGAAGGTATTATTGTCATTAATACTTTTATAGTTTTGTTTATAGACAAGGAACTGAGGCAGCTTAAAGAGGTTAAACAGCTGCCTCGAGTCCATGAAGCAGTAAAAATAAAGCCCAGGACCATCTGATTTCAGGCCCCGGCTCATAGCCATCAGGCTAGACTGCCTTTCTAGATTTAGCAAGCCAGGGAACCTGCTGCTATGTAACTGATGTGCTATATTCAACACATTCTTTCTTATTCATTAATGCAGAAGGCAAGACCTCTCTTCAACAATACTCCGGTAATTTGATTTTGTACCTAGCTTTCAGAGTAAATAACTTATTGTTTTTAAAAATCATGCCCATTTCCCATTAATTCAGATCTCCCCAAATTCATGATTAACAAACCCGTCCGGTTGCCACATCACTAAAATTTGCATTAAATCTCATATGGCATGTTGGCCTCCAAGACACGTTTCCTCAGTGGCCAGTTGGGCCCAGGCCCTGCCCAGAAGGAGTTTATGTTCCAGCAAAAGAGACAGGTGTGTGCACAGCTGGCCATGCACAGAGGCAGCCTGTGATAAGTTTGAGGGACATCCTGTGATTGGAGAGCTGAGGACAGAAAAGAACTCTCACTGGGGACTTTTTCTGGTGGTGGATCAAGGGTGATGGCCCAGAAAGATGAAAGAAAATTTCAAGAAGCAGCAATGAGTCTGAGGGCACTATTCAGGGGGGCTGTGTGGAAACACATTGTGTGTGTCAAGGATGTATAACATTTATGATCAGAGAAAAACTCTTTGAGTTCATCCCTCCTTCTCACTGGAAGAAACTTACTAACACAGGTTCTTCCTTGTGTGGATAAAGATGCATTAAGCAAAATGGCTGCAAAACCAATCCTCGCTCCATTTGGCTTCCATTAGAAAGTCAAAGATATATATCTGTGGGAGGGAGAAAAAATCCTGCAGCAGAGTGAATTGAAGCATATTTATGAGAACAGAGTTGAGGCAGCCAGCAGTTAATCCTGGTGACTGCAGACAGCAGCCATCTCTGCTCAGTGGGCTGGGCGGGTCCCTACTAAGTAGTCAACCTTCCTGTGGAGGTATCATTTTACAGGGATTTTGTGACTCTAGGGTTTCCCTTGAAGCAAAGGCTGTCACCTCATGTCAAGGGCAGCAGAGTTTCTCTCATACTCAGGGAACTTTTGACTTCTCATTTGCAGGGTCCAGAATTAAGCTTTACCTTTGGCTAGGATAGGACAGAAGAATGTTGATCTGAAAGTAAGCTCACTAGGGCTCCCAAATCTGAGAATGTTTTCCATTCTCTCTTTTTCGGAGAAAGGAATCAAGATCAGGGATACCTGCTTCTGTCTGGAATCCTATATAATAAAAGTGTAGTATGCAAATTGTCCCCTTGACCTGGAGTTCATCTGGGAGTTCGACCAGGGGTTGGGGCCGGCCGGGGGAAGGGAGGGAGTACCTAGCCAGCAGCCGGCAGCTAGGGACCCTACCAGTGCACGAATTTCATGCACTGAGCCTCTAGTCTACTATAAAACACAAGGAAATCATGGCCGTTTACAGAGAAGGCTTTCTCTTGGGTGGTCTGAATAAGGCCTGCATCATAATCATAAATATCTTAATATGTGTCTGGCCCTGGGCAGCAGTATTTGATAAGCATTAGCACATTTAATGTATACAATCTATTTATAGAAACAGACTTCCAGGTTTCACCTAAGAATAATGAAATTCAAATCTCTGGGGTGGGGTCTAGATATGTATTTATAGAAAAAACACCCCAAAAAACTACTCAGAGATTCTAGTGCACAGGAATGTTATGTCTGTTTGGGCAGGTTTTCCTGCAGGGGCCTGGCGTCCCCTAGATTTGTGAGGGGCGAAACCTACACAGCAGCCCATGGCAGCTTTACACTGTAGGCTCATGGGAGGGATGGGCATGTATCAAGTCCAAACTACTCCTTCTGCCTCTCCACATAGAGGGCATGTCAGAGATCCTGGGGCCCAGAGTAGAGCTGCCATTCAGGTCTTGTACAAGCCTTTCTTCAAAGGAAGATCCAATCAGAGTCTTCATGTCAGCACATGGTCAGGTAGATTTAGGCGTATCGGTAAGAATTTTGATGACTACCTACAATCTTGATCGATTGTTATATACATTAAATGTGCTAATGCTTATCAAATACTGTTGCCTAGTGCCAGGCACATATTCAGATATTTAATACATGTTAGTTCTATCCTCTTTTCCCATTGCCTACCATTTCTGTTGATTGGAATTTATCATATGTACTCTCACTCACAGGCTTGCCTCCAATGTCACATTCCACAGTCATGCTGACTCTGATCCATCATCTCCCAAGACTTCAGTTTCTGGAAAAGAAGTGAATTTTGATTTTCACATTTTTTGAAAAATATATTTTATTGATTTTTCTACAGAGAAGAAGGGAGAGGGATAGAGAGTCAGAAACATCGATCAGCTGCCTCCTGCATACCCCCCCACTGGGGATGTGCCCACAACCAAGGTACATGCCCTTGACCGGAATCGAACCTGGGACCTTTCAGTCCACAGGCTGACGCTCTATCCAGTGAGCCAAACAGGTTTCGGCTTCACATTTTGATTGTGCTAAATTTTGAATTTTATTTTAATACAGCATGAGGCACACATAGAGCTATAGAAACAACATTCCAAATTATTATTAAAGTTGGAATTTTCCCAGCAGTGACTGCTGGCTTCCCAGCCATGGGAAGCATTGGGGTGTCTTGTGGCTGCCCTATTATCTCCTGATAAAGTTGACAAAAGCAAATGCCAAAGCAATGTGGAAGAGAGTCTGCAGGGCCAGAAGACCTGGGTTGACATCATGGACCATCACCTGCTGGTTGTGTGACCTTCAATGAGTTACTTAAACTCTCTGAGCCTTGATTTTGTAGTCTATGAAATGGGGTTAAGCATTTTCATGTCATGGGCTGATAGATGGAATGCAATGTGCTAACATATATGGAGTGATTAGCATAGTGACCAGCATGTCCCCTCGTTTATTAAAAATTGTGAGGGACTACAATAGTTCAAGCTCCTGTTAAACATGGGAAATATAATGGTGAGCAAGGCCCACAGGGCTGCTATATTCTCAGATCTTAGAGTTCACTGGGGGGAGACTGAAAATGAAGTCAACAAATATAGTCTCAGAGAATAATATGTGCCAAGAGGAAAGCTGGGGCTGGTTTATATTGGATTATCAAGAAAACCTCTGAGAGAAGGCAGCATTTGATCTGAGACACAAATGATGAGAATATGTGAAGAAGGCAGACAGACACAAAGCAAGAAATGAGCATTTCAGACGGTTTGAACATGTGCAAAGGCCCTGAGGCAAAGACAAGTACTAGTATGTGTTGGAAGAAGGGAAAGAATGCTGGTATGGCTGGAATAGAAGAAGGGAGAAGAGTGACAAAGTGAAGCAAGTAGATCAGGATATGGGTTTATATTGTATTTTTAGTGGAACTGAAAGTAGGCACAGAGTTAAGGCTTCTTTTCCTCTTCCTTGCTATGCACTCAGCTGCTAGATTCATGTCTTGTATCAATTAAGAATGTTTTCAGTTGCAAGTGACAGGAAACGTAACTAACCTGTCTTAAATAAACAAGGGTATGAATTTCTCACAGAATCTCTTTAGAGATACAGGATGCTGATATTTGGCTCAGCAGTTCAACAAAGTTGTCTCTGGATTGGCCTCTCTATGATTCTCTTTCCCCTCATGGTCACAAAATAGCTGCCACAGCTCCAAGCATGACATCCTCACACCATATTTGAAGGCAGGAGGCAGGGGACAGTATGAGAGCAGACAGTTTCTCTTCAAGTGCCTCTTTTTCAGAAGGTCAGAGAAAACTTCCCCAAACAGACTCCCCTGTGTCACACTGGTTAGTATGGACTGATATGCTGGGGTCAAAGGATCTCCGTCTGATACTTGAACAAAGTTAAGGTTTCATTGACAAGGAAGTAGTGTGCGGGAGGTAACATAGTGATCGCCACATTCCTCATATTCCCATCTATCTCCTTGAGTGAAGGCTGCAGAACTTTACATTTTGACTCTAACTGGTCAGTAGCTCTCAGAGGGTTTTCAGTCTTCTTGGAAGCTTTTTTGTTGGATTTTTTTCATTTTCCTCTGACACCATCACGGGCCACTCATCCCCTGTTGCTCTTTAGAAAATCAAAGACTCAGGATTTAATTAAAGCAAAACTTGACAGAAGTTATTTTTAATTGTAATAGAAAGATGCCGCCTGTTTCATAAAGGTGACAGTTTGCAAACACACGTGTGAACGCCTTCCTACCTCACTTGTCGGCGGCCCCGATCACGGAGTGGCAGGGTGGTGCAGAGATGGATCTGGTGTGAATAACTTGTTCCAACAGTGAAGGATGAAACCTGAATTTCTCCCGCGGAGTGCCAACCGACATCTGTCATCAGGTGCACTTAGCTAATGATATCCAAGGGGCAGCCTCCCATGCCACCATTCTATCCAGCCGTCAGGTTTGCTGGAAGAGTGATGTAGCTCTCTCTCTCATTCTGGAGAACTGGGCAACCATGATTTTCTGTGGAAGCCAGGCTGTCTATTCCCCTGGCCTGTGTCTAGCTGTGAAGCAAACTGTTCATTTGTCACGATGTTTCCCAACATCTGTGTATTTAAAGGCCAATCAGCTGGCTAGGGGGTTGTCTTTGCATTTTTCTCCTGGATGTTGGGCCAGTGTAGACTTAGCCTTGGCATATCATGAGAGGTCGCTGGGTCTCCTTGTGGGAAGATTGTGTCTCTCTCAGACGTCTAGAGTGGAGAAACTTAGAAAATATTTAGCTGCAGGGAACAGAAGATGACTCGAACTAGCCCAGAGAGATGATTTTCTGGAGACATCCAAAGATTCTGGCAGAACCCATATGCAAGAACCATAGATGGGCTTCTTGTACACCTTCTTCTCTTATCTCTCAGGAGACCTGCTTCCTTTGCATGGAGACCTGCCTCCTTTGCATGGAGTCCTGCTTCCTTTGCAGGGAGTCCTACTTCCTTTGCATGGAGACCTGCTTTCTTTGCAAGGCTCCCAATTTCTGCTCCCCATGAATTTCTTTCTCAGTTATAAGTGCTGATTCTAGCCTCAACTCTACCTGACCCTGCAGTTCAACTGCTCATTCATGTATGAATTCAATGATTCATTGATTTATCAAAGAACCACACAGAAGTATATATAATTACAAATGGACATAGCTCTTAGAAGGAAAGGGTAATGTATGGTGTTCTACATCTGGCTGCATCATTCCCTGTGATACGTTCCTACAATTCCCAATGGAAAATATGATTGGTCCAGCCTGGAATCCCTGGTCCAATCAGATGGCTGAGGGGAGATGCACACATGGAGCTAGGTCTGCAGATGGAGCATGTTACCTAAGTGTGGGGAATAGACATGGGGGAAATGCTTGCCATCTCTCCCACAGGAAGACTTTCAGGTTAGCCATCTACAAAATTATCTTTGATCGATTCCACCCACCTTAGGCTTGGCTGAACAAACTCAGGGCTCTGTATCCTAGATGCTGAGTGCGATTCTGACTGGCTGCTCATGCCAAGCCTGACTCACTTGCTCATGACTCACCTGGGCAGAGAACTCTGGGTCTCAAGTGCCAGGTGTGGGCAGATGTCCAGCTGCAGGTGGGCCTCTGCTGATGGATGGCTCTCCTGAATGGAACATAGAGTCTTTGTTTTTACAAGGCCCCTTTCCATTGAAATGAGTGACAGTAATAGGCACTGAATGCAGCAATAGCTGTGCAAGTTTCTCAATACTTGAGGCTAAAGCTTTGAGGATAAACTTAGCAGGGTGATAAGAGTAGGTCACCATAAAGAGGCCATTTATGCAGCACTGATGGAAGGTTACCCAATGCCAGGCATGGCAAATCATAGAGAACAAGTCTGTGATGATGGCTTTGTCCCTGACCCACAGAGCCCCCTCCTTGAAGAAGTTAAGTAACAGTTCCCACGTTTAGGCCCACAGAGGTGGAGAACAGTCATCCTGGCGTTCCTGGCTGGCTGGCTGAAGCCAGGACTCACAGGAATTCTGCATAGGCAGGGTGCAGAGCCAACCCTCAGGATTCTGAGGGCTGTGGGAGGCCTGGCTAGTGGTGTCCATCTCAAGCAGCATGGGCCCGACTCCTCTCTCTACTCCGTCCACTTCTGTTCCCTGTAGTTAGGAAAGGGCGGGTTTCCTTGGTCCTCACAGCTCTCCCAATGAGCTACCAGCAAAATAGGCTGGGCTATATTTCAGAAGAGTTGCTACAAGAGAAACTTAGCCTATAAGTCAAACACTTTAGTTCTCCAGGCGTGAAAAACAATGCTCTTTATCTCTGGCTGTGCCTGGCTTTGTGAGATGTGTCTAACAGCCACAGGAGGAAATATACTACAGCACTGTCAGAGTGGTGCCCGGATTCCTGTGATTAGGAATCCCCCATCCCGAGGTGCTAAAAAGGCTGGAGTCAGTCTTGACCTGTGATATGTTTGCCTTGAAACAAACATCTTTAAGAAAAAAAAATCATTCAATATTAAACAAACAAACAAACAAAACCCCCCAAAAAAAACACAGAAAGGCAAAAATAGAAGAAGAAACAAAACAAAAATCCCAATAGGGTTTGAGGAGCATTAAATTAAATATTGCACGAAAAGAACTTAGCACAGTGCTCAGTCCATAGTAAGGGCTCAACAGAATTTGCTTGTTATTCTTATTATAATTTAATGACTTTGCTACGTATATATTTTAGGCACAGTGCCACTCTTCATCCCAGTCCATGTCAGCCTGAAGCCATATCCTGGTCCACTTTTCTTTGTTGTTTTTACAGAGTAGGCCTGGAGCACCTCCTCCAGGCTCTCTCCCCGTAGGCAGGTATCCTGAACCTTGCTGCTATGGAGGAGATTCTCATTTATGTTTTTAGCCTCAGCTTGAGAGTCAACTCTTCCATGAAGCCTTCCTGAGAAGTAGCCTCCTTTCTGCTTCAGTCCATTTTTTTTAAAGCCCCTGTATATGGAATATTATGTTTGTCAAAGAGGGCATATTTCCCATCCTGTATGCTTCTTCACAATGTGACTTTGTCATTCTTCTCAGGGAGTGGTAGGGTCTATATCCTCTCTTCTTGAACATAGGTGGACCTTTGTGATAGCATGGCCTATAACATAGTGTGGAGATGATGCAGATAGCTTCTGAGGCTGGATCAGAAAATTCCATAAGCTTCCATCTGACTCTTTTAGGAGCTTGCTCTCAGAACCCAGTCGCCAGGCTAAGAGGGATCCCAAATGAGCTCATAGTGAGAGACCACATGGAGAAGTCATATACTGTGTCAACTGAAGGCCAAATGGACAGTTAGCATCAACTGCCAATCATATGAAGGAAATGCCTTAAAAGGGGGAGTGAGCAAAGGTTTCCTGAAAAGGACTAGATAGTAAATATTTTTGGCTTCACAGGCCATATAGTTTCTGTTGTAACTACTCAACTCTGCCTTTATCATTTAAAAATAGCTGTAGACAATACATGAATGGATGGGCATGGCTGGATTTGGCTCATGTATTGTAGTTTGCCAACCCATGCTCTAAGTGATTCTTACCCCAGCCTTTGAGTCACTCTCATCCTTCTAGCCATCCCAGTTGAGCTCCTGCAGGAGTTCCTGACCCACAGCATCCATGAGCAAAATAAAATGGTTGCTTTCTGCCAAGATGTTTGGGTTGGTTTGTATATAGTGACTAGAGGCCCAGTGCACAAAATTCATGCACTCAGGAGGGGGTGTCCCTCAGCCCGGCCTGCATCCTCTCAGTCCAGAAGCCCTCGGGGGATGTCCAACTGATGGCTTGGGCCCACTTCTGCCACTACCGCTGCACTCACCAGCTGTCAGCCAGGCTTCTGGCTGAGTGGCGCTCCCTCTGTGGGAGCACACTGACCACCAGGGGGCAGCTCCTGCATTGAGTGTCTGCCCCCTGGTGGTTAGTGCGCATCATAGTGACCAGTTATTCTGCCGTTTGGTTGATTTGCATATTAATCTTTTTTTTTTTCCCGTTCTTGCTGTAAATTTGCCACAAGGTATTGAGAATTGCGCTGGCAAGCTCAAAGACGTTCATTAGATTGAGATCTGCAATTCAGCTCATCATGATTGATTTTGAACCAATCAGTGCACTCAATGCAGGTCTCTTTTACAGGTGGAGTGACCAAGCTTACCGTTGCCTGAAACTGAGTCTTGTTTCACCTGACAAGTTTCCCAAGCAAGGGAGAATTGATCTATCAACTGAAATAAGTCGTGATTTGCTATCGTCCCAATTTGAGGTGGAGTCCTACAAGCTTGAATTATAGGGCCAAGACCTCTTGGGATTTATATGCGACGTCATGGCAATGTACCGTATGGACCAAGTCCTGAAGTCACCGCTTCTGGGAACTGAAGTCAAGATTGCTGTGTCTGGGAGTAAATTACCATCTCACCAAAGGCTTCTGAAGCTGATCCCTTCACGAGAATGCCTGCACTCATCCAATGAATATCACAAGTTCTTCTTGAATCATTTTGTTGCACCTCATCTCTCCCATCATGACTTAACCCCAAGTGTCATGCTCATATGGAAAGCAGTTGCCAATACTTGGAGTGCACCCGATGATTTGATAACCACTGTCTCTCACGAGCTTCCTTCACTTCTCCTGGACAATAAATTAGTGAGAACTTTAGAAAAACATTTGGCTTTGCAAGAAGGAGTTATAAAATCATCCTACTCTGAGCATGAAAGCATGACAATTATGATTGGGAACCTAACCTGTCATTTTTCAAGATCACTTGTATTGGTTATTAGAGGGAGAGATTCCTGTCTTATGACTTTCAACCACTACTTATCAGTTGCTGACACATACCGATCAAGAGTCTACTTAATTGTAGCTGGACTAGTTGAAGACATGTTCCAAAAATGGCCTGCAAGTATAGCCATCAAGATAAATGAGTATATTGAGGACATGGATACTGCAGCCAGTAAGCTCATGCATGATGATTATTTTGATGCTGTCAAATCTATATACCCATACTCAATTGGAAAAGTACTTCAATATCATAATAAGGAACTCAAATCTAGCTTCCACTCAGTTACCGAGCCTTTAGTAGGACATCTGCCACTACGCTTGCTGGAGACCATCAATACTCTTGCAAAGGATTGTCCACAAATGGCGTTAGAACTATTTTCTGTGTCAAAGTGTTTCTTCTTTCCAGAAATTGACATTGCCGAGGGAAGCAAGCAACAGTTTGCTAAAATGAGGAGAGAGACGGCTGATTCAACAAAATTCCATAAAATTGGAGGTGAGTTGCTCAATGTGTTCAGAGCTGAATACATAAGAGGTCACGTGAAAAAGCACTCAGCCTGGCCGTCTGTAACAATGCTTCCCAAATGTTCTAGAACTCTACGACAAGCCCAAATAGCAGGAGAATGGCCTAAATTTGGGACGTGGAAATATGCTGATTTTGAGTATGTGCAATTGGAATATATTGGAAGAGGGCTTGAGTTTGAACCAGACTTAAGTGACATTATAAAAGATACAGCAATTATTGAGGACTTAGATAGATGGTCATTTGAATACAATCAAGAAGCCTATCGAATCAAATTCCTTGAAAGACTTAAACATAGAGCTGATGAAAGAGGGGTTCAGCGATTAATTCTTGCCCTTCTTCGAGGTGATCTAGATGACATTAAAGGACAGCTCCAACCATTCATGACGGGAATGATCTCGAGGAAAGACCTGATCACTGTATTAGTCCCCAAAGAGAAGGAGCTGAAGGTCAAAGGCAGGTATTTCCCAAAGCAATCTTGTAGGATTCGTCTTTATCAGGTGCTGGCAGAGTTAAATTTGAAGAAGTTTATTATGCCTTATTTACGGATGCACTCTATGACTACCTCATCCACACAATTATCACACATACTTGACCGCATCTCCTCATTGCTCTCTAGAGGCAACAGATTCATAATCAATTTGGACTATGAGTCTTGGAGCAGCACCTTCAGGCCAGAGCTGCAAGATCCCTTATGCAGAGAACTCGACAGAATGTTTGGCTCGGATTGTTTTTACCAAGTAGGATCATGGATGCCTTCCATTACAACATTCATAATGCAAGACAGATTCAACCCTCCACGGCAAGATGACAACGGATATCCATGTGATGACATGGAGACATGCGCTCAAGGGACTACAACTATGGGAGAGGGAATGAGACAGAAGCTGTGGACAATTCTAACAGCATGCTTAGAGCTTGTCACACTTGAAGCTGTTGGAATTCATGGTGAGGTCCTTGGTCAAGGTGATAATCAGACTATCTTAATTACACCCCCTCGCCACATGTCTCAAGAAGATGCAAGAGATGTTGTTATTAAACACTTGCAGCAAAGAAGTCATGAAGCGGGACTTGTTTTAAAGCCTGAAGAATGTTGGTCAAGTGATATCCTTTATGAGTATGGAAAGAAATTATATTATGATGGTGTTCCTGTTCCAAATTTCCTCAAGATCTTCTCAAGGATTAGTGATAGTACAGGAGAAGTCTATCCAAATGTTTACTCTCGATTAGCATGTTTAAGTTCAAGTTGTCTCTCCGCCTCTCAGTCAGATTATACCTCATGGCCATCTGTGGTGGGAGGCATTGTGGTCTATGTAATAGAGATTGTGGTATTATTGCCTGAAGAAATATACAAGAATCACCAGCTTGTGGCAGCAATTGGACTTGTTGGCCCAATTCTAGGAGGCTTGCCTTCTCCAGCAACTTTACCATCAGTAATGCTGCGAGGTGTACCTGACCCATTGACATTCCAGTTATCTCTATTGAAGAGTGCAATTAGCGTTGGAGTTTCTAAGAGTTGCATCCATCAAGTAGCAAAACTCCAAATTCCCAATGAACCAAGTGCATTAGCATTGTGTTCTGATCCAACCTGCCTAAACATTATACCATTAAGAAGACCTGAAATTGTGCTGAAAACCTGGATAGAAGAATCTTTATCAGAGATGATGGGATCATCTCGTGTACTTAGGCTCATGCAAATGGATATTACTGCCAAGGGGGAAGTCCTAGCCAAAGACTTGTTTAATATGGAGCCAAAGTATCCAAGATTAATGAGTTACCTGTTTACAAAGAGCAATGTTGTTTATGGGCTTTCAATGCTGGATAAATTTCAAAAGTCAAGCACAGTCATTGGAATAAGTCAAACAATGTCTATGAGATCAATAATAGCACAAGAGAGTAGGACATTCAAAGATAGACTAATATCCAGCATCTTGGCACCAAACACCACCAAATTAAACATATTAGATTACCTTCAAGCATGCTCAGTTGTTGCAGCTGATAAGTTGCGCCAAGACACATGGGGAGTTAAGCTAGAAGGTGTCTCAATGCCCTTCATTGCAGAGCAATTTCACCTTCAGGAGACTGCTACAAGTGAAGAGGTTGCCCGTTCAATAATATTTCGCCCTGATACAAAACTGTTTCCCCGTCAATGGACCAAAAGAGGATCAAGGCCATTATACATAGGTTCGAGAACCCATATCAAGGTAAATAGAGGAGCAATTACAGGTTTGCCGGAAGGAAAGATAGGTAAGATGGCTGAAGACCTAATCCTCACTTGTAATTGGATCAAATTGCGAGGGTCTGTTGGTGGCAACATGGCAAACTTGCTTCTCCAACTACTCAAAGAAAAGGGTGTCACTTCACCCACTTTACCTGTCATAATGGGAGGCACTCTAACACATAGATTGCCTACTGCATCAGATGACCGTGCAGGCTTGGCGGGGAATTTGAATGTGATCTCAACTCATATTAATTTTACCACTAATTATATGACCAACTTCACAAAGTCTCAGGAAGATTACACAATTCATTTTCAAGCTGCATTCTTGCATGGACTTAACTTGCTAGCATCAAAGCTCCACTATGGTACGTTGGAACCAATTACATACTACCTCACCACTAGTTGCAAAACATGCACTTCACTGATTGAGGAAGGAGGATTTGAGTTAACTCGACCGGCCGCTTACAAAGGAATTGATCTCAAAGACTTTCCCTCAAATTACACTGCACCACCTTCTGAATGGATAGGGGATCCTGCTATAGCTGCAGCCTACAAGCTTGGATTTGAAATCTTTACATCTTTTCATCAAGAATCAAGAGGTTTAGCAACACTACTTGATTCCGATCAATCTCCTCAAAATCTTGAAAGACTCTCATTAAGCCACTTGTCTCTGCTTTCCTGTCATTTGTTGGTATGTTCATTTTGGTTTGCAGGCTCCTTGAAGAGAGGCATCTTACCTTCTGTTTGCCATCAACTCAAACTTGCATTATTTCTACCTCAATCTTCTCCAACTCTCAGGTGGGTGTGTGATGTTATATTCTCATTGGCAGATGGTAACCAAGTGTTTGATTTAGCTCACAAGGTAGGAGTGTTACAATCATGTGTAGTTAAAGGTACGTCTCCTAGAAATTCTCTAATTGTTAACTTGCTACTTAGTGGCCTTGCTCAAGAGTGCCCTCGAGTAACCCAAATAATGCACAGACTCAAGTTTGATAAAATACAGAGATATTGTGAGAATTCACCTGATATAGATTCATTATTGGGAATGTTGAGACCATTGACTACCAAAGTAAAAACTGAATGTAATGCAAAAGAAACACTTGGGTTCATAAGGAGTAGTGGATGTCAAATGCATACACAAGTCCACTCACTTCCAACCTCTGAGAATTGGCACCTTGCATACTTGTTGAAAGCTTTCATAGCACTGTATGATGTTCCTGTGATGGTGGTGTCTGGCAATACGCCTTACGATGTGATACTGGATTTATGTCATGTAATTCCAGTGGTGGTGAATGCAGAGGGTGATCCGGGCATCATAGAAAAAGTTGAATTTGCAGATTTGTGTGGTGCAGTATCTAGAAATTTGAAATGTGAGCTATCCCTTTCAACCTTGATTTATGCCAAATATTATTATGATCACTCTCAACTTATTAAAGGAAGTATTCACTACAAGGCGATTCCAGACCTGATCTTATCACAAGGACCTTGTGAAACTACACAAACAATGGGTTTATTTTACGGGGACAAATTGATTGATCTTAGTGATGTGAGTTGCAAGCCTTATGATATTGCTGATCTGTGTCCCTCGGTTTGTCCTGTTCTGGAGGCTATGTATAAGAGTGTAGTTGAGGTTGCCAATTCCTGCCTAGGAGCCTTGGAAGACTTTCCAGGTAAAGTGCTAGAGTCCAGGAGAGCAGAATCTGAATGGACTAGAACGGCAATTGTACGGCAAGAGGTATCCATATTAGTTCAAGAGTTACATGAGTACTTGAATATTCTTCGGTTAGCACTGGGCTTACGGCATTATAAAACCAGGACTTATTACTTAAGGCTCAAGAAAGACATGAAGCATCTGTCCACGAGAAGACCTGGCAACCCTATACTCTGTAAAAGTTCAATGGTATCTTTGAGAATTCAGCCAGATCCTTCCGTGTCTCTACATCATATTGCACACTTGCTCTAGGTAGCCCTACCGTGACGTGGTAATATGATTAAAGAAAAACATATTAATAGGTCATTAACCCCCCTTTTTTATTTGTTTATTGAGTATAGATCCATGTCTTTATGACTTATGTCTCATGTCTCATTCATTAGGTGCACTACAATGCCCCCCAGCCCGAGATCCACTTGCTATACTGACAGAAGCAACAATTTGCAAATAGGTTGTTTCGTGTGTATGAGCTGCATATTAATCTTTTTTCCTTTATTATTATTTTTAATAAATATTTATTGTTCAGATTTTTAAAATTGTTTCTCCTTCCCCACCCCCACCCCCCATATCTCCCCTCTACCCGGTTGCCACCCTCCCTTCTGCCCTTACCTCCCCCTCGCTATCCTTATCCATAGTTGTATGATTTTGTCCAGTCTCTTCCCATACCCCCCACACAGACACCCCTTACCCCTGAGAAGTATCAATCCACTCCAATTCTATGCCCCTGATTCTATTATGTTCACCAGTTTATTCTGTTCTTCAGATTTTTAATTCACTTGACTTTTAGATTCACTTGTTGTTCATAATTTTTATATTTACTTTTTTCTTCTTTTTCCTCTTTTTAAATAATACCTTTCAGCATTTCATATAATACTGGTTTGGTGGTGATGAATTCCTTTAGCTTTTTCTTATCTGTGAAGCTCTTTATCTGCCCTTCAATTCTGAATGATAACTTTTCTGGGTAGAGTAGTCTTGGTTGTAGGTTCTTGCTATTCATCACTTTGAATATTTCTTGCCACTCCCATCTAGCCTGCATAGTTTCTGTTGAGAAATCAGCTGATAATTGTATGGGTGCTCCCTTGTAAGTAACTAACTGTTTTTCTTTTGCTGCTTGTAAGATTCTCTCTTTGTCTTTTGCCCTTGGCATTTTAATTATGATGTCTCTTGGTGTGGTCCTCTTTGGATTCCTTTTGTTTGGGGTTCTGCGTGCTTCCTGGACTTGTAAGTCTATTTCTTTCACCAGGTGGGGAAAGTTTTCGTTCATTATTTCTTCAAATAGGTTTTCAGCATCTTGCTCTCTCTCTTCTTCTGGCACCCCCATAATTCTGATGTTGGTAAGCTTGAAGTTGTCCCAGAGGCTTCTTACACTATCTTCAACTTTCTGAATTCTCTTCTCTTCTTGCTTCTCTGGAGGAGTGTCCTTTGCCTCTTTGTATTCCAAATCTTTGACTTGATTCTTGCATTCCTCTAGTCTGCTGTTGGGTCTCTGTATAATATTTTTTATTTCAGTCAGTGTATGTTTAATTTCTAGTTGGTCCTTTTTCATATCCTTGAGGATCTCATTAAATTTATCGGCCTTTTCTATGAAATTCTTGAAAAACCTTATAACCGTGGTTTTGAACTCTATGTCCATTCATTTGTTCTCCTCCATTTCTTTCGTTTGGGATCTGTTTCCTTGCCTCCTCATTTTTGCTGCTTCCCTTAGTTGGTAGGGTAGCTTTGTGTACTAGGTGTCCTATTGGTTCAATGGGTCAGCCTCCCAGTTACCTGAGGTGGACGCTCTTGGTGCACCCCTTTGTGGACTGTGTGTACAGCCTTGTTGTAGTTAAGTCTTGATTGTTGTTGGTGTCACTGGGAGGAATTGACCTCCAGGCCAATTGGCTGTGAGGACCCTCTGTGTCTATAACGGAAGAATTGCTGTGCTGGAGACACGTTTATGGGGCGGGACTTGTTCCAGTAGGGCTTTGGCGCTCACTGAGTCTGCCTCCTGAATGTGTCCCTTATGAGAGTGGTTGAAATCTGGTGTCGTTTCACACCGACCACTAGATACCCTAGATCCTGGATCTCCAATGATTGCAGGTCAGCTACTGTCTGAGGCCCCCCAGCAGGAGCTACAGCAAGAACTAGTTTTCTCATCTTTGCATGGGCAGTTTTGGAGCAGTCTGACTAGAGCTGCAGTTAATTTGGTTAAGCTTCCACAGAACAGGCCATTTATATGCAAAAGCCACTGTGTGGAGCCTGGGCGGGTTTGTAGAATGTGCGGGGCGGGGTCTCAGGGTAGGGCGGGGTCTCAGGGCATCACTAGGCTAGGGCGTGGCAAACGGCGATGGCTGCCGTCAGCCGTCTCTGCCTTTCTGTGTTTCCAAGTCCCTGCATCCCGCGCTCCAGCGCAGTAAACTGATTGCTGGGCGCACCTCTGCAAGAAAGTCACTCTCACTTTCCGACCTGATGGCCGAGAGTCCAGCTTCTCCCTGTAGGCGTCTGGGTCCCCTGAGTGTCCCCAGAAACTGGATTTCAGAGTGATTGGGAGCTTATCTCCCTTTGGGTTGGAAAAAAAGCCACGCACCCCTTCGCCTGCCACCAGCCCGATTCGCGTGCCTCCGTACCTCAGCTTTTCCGAGTTTGTGCTCCTTTCTTTTTCCTTCTTAGTTGTAAATTTACCACTCAGCCAGCTTTCCTGTGGTTCTGGGTGGTAGACGTTTTGTCTTTTAGTTGTATTTTTGAAATTGTTGTGCGCGGCAGCAGTTTAGTTGTTTAACTATGCTGCCATCTTGGTTCCTCCGGTCTGATCTTCTGCATATTAATCTTTTATTATATAGTATAGTACATGGATTAGTGCATGTATATGTTGCTTTATGACTATCTGTTACTGTGCCTGTGTCTTCTTCTAGCTTCTGAGCCCCTCAAAAGGAATCTTCTTCCTTTTCCTCCTTCTCATTTACTTCAACCAATCTAGTATTGAGTGCCAGGTATTATGTCAAATGCTTTATGTGAATTTTTCCTTTGATCTTCCCAACCATTACTGCTTCTTTATTTTATAGACTAGAGGCCCGGTGCACGAAATTCGTGCACAGGGGGGGGGGTTGTCCCTCAGCCCAGCCTGTACCCTCTCCAATCTGGGACCCCTCAAGGGATGTCCGACTGCCCGTTTAGGCCCGATCCCTGGGATCGGGCCTAAACGGGCAGTCGGACATCCCTCTCACAATCCAGGACTGCTGGCTCCCAACTGCTTGCCTGCCTGCCTTCCTGATTGCCCCTAACTGCTTCTGCCTGCCAGCCTGATCACCCCCTAACCACTCTGCTTCCAGCCTGTTTGCCCCCAACTTCCCTCCTCTGCCAGCCTGGTTACCCCTAACTGCCCTCTCCTGCAGGGTTGATCACCTCCAACTGCCCTCCCTTGCAGGCCTGGTCCTTCTCAACTGCCCTCCCTTGCAGGCCGGGTGCCTCCCAACTGCCCTCTCCTGCTGGCCATCTTGTGGTGGCCATCTTGTGTCCACATAGGGGCAGGATCTTTGACCACATGGGGGCAGCTATATTGTGTGTTGCAGTGATGATCAATCTGCATAGTACTCTTTTATTAGATAGGATAGAGGCCTGGTACAGGGATGGGGGTCAGCTGGTTTGCCCTGAAGGGTGTCCCTGATCAGAGTGGGGTTCCCTTGGGGTGTGGGGTGGCCTGAGCGAGGGGCCTGTGGTGGTTTGCAGGCAGGCCACGCCCCCTGGCAATGCAAGCAGAGGCCCTGGTATCTGGAATTTATTTTCCTTCTACAATTGAAACTTTGTAGCCTGGAGCAGAGCCAAGCCTGGGGCTCCCTCCGAGGCGGCAGCCATTTGTGTTGGGGTTATAATTGAAACTTTGTTGCCTTAAGCGGGTGGGCCGGGCCAGGGTGTGCGGAAAGCTTTGCTTCCCCTGTTGCCGCTGGCAACCCTGGCCTGCTCTCTCAAGCTCCATTCTGCCGCCATTTGTTTGAATTTGTTTACCTTCTATAATTGAAACTTTGTAGCTTGAGTGGAGGCTTAGGCCTGCAACGGCTGGCAGAAAGCTTGGCTTCCTCTGTTACCTAGGAAACCTTGCTCTCTGTGGCTGTAGCCATCTTGGTTTGGGTTAATTTGCATACTCGCTCTGATTGGATGGTGGGCGTGGCTTGTGGGTGTGTCGGAGGTATGGTCAATTTGCATATTTGTCTATTATTAGATAGGATAGATGAGTCTCTGCGAGGTTAGTCAATTGCCCAAGGTCACTTAGAATCATGATCTCCTTAATTCCTGGGTCCTTGACCAATTCTAAGATCTTAACCATGATGCTGTCTAGTCTCAACATTCATTGTATGAAACAGAGGTGAGAGAGGTTGAGGAGCATCCACTAGATTATAAGAAACTTGAGTCCAGAGGTCATGCTTGTCCAGTCCCTACTCAATTCCCAGTGCTTTGCAGGTTTCCTGGGGCATAGTGGTTGCACGCTAATTTTTGGTTGGGTGAATAAATGAATAAGTGACTAGCACACACTAGGCTTCCCTTTGGTTTGTGTCAGACTCAGCTGGGTTACTGTTGGAGGATGTCCACTGGTAGACCATTTACTGTAGTGAACGAGTATTGTGTAGATATGCTTGGTGTTCTGTCCATACTCCCTTGGTCTACGCTAGTTTTTTGTTTCTTGCTGCAGGAGGAAGTGCCTTGTTTGAGTGAGTGTCTTAGTCCGCATAGGTGGCTGGTCAGAAAAGTGGGGAAGTGAAGAGGTCTGTCCCAAGAGCAGACCCCAACCAATGAGGGGTGGGAGGTAACAGATAAATACCTCAGCTTTTCACCCTCAGTACATCTCTGAGCTTCGCTCATAGCAGTCTTTCAAAGGAGCCCCAATGAAATTGAGCCCCATTTGTATTGTTCAATCACACACTCTTTATAGGCTTCCCTCCATTTTTGCCTCACTTGCCCAACTCTCACATTAGTTTTTGAAATTACCTCCTAAAGAATTAACTTACACCCAAGTACTAGTCTTAAAGTTTGGTTACAAGCAAACCTAGCATGCTTTCCTAAGGGAAGGGAAGTGAGGACCAGTGTGTATGGTCAATGGTGTAAAAAGTGGTGCACATTATAGGACACATGTGCATAGGACAGATTTGCATCAAAAAGTCTGACAGTGCAGAAACATAAGTATTGATATTTTCATGAATATAGGCTTCTTACCTTTGAGTATATATAGCAACCGGAATTAGGTTAACTAACATTTGCTTATTATTTTAATCAATAAATAAGAATGATTTTTAATCAGCATATCAATTGCATTTAAGTAATTGGTGCATCTGAAATACTCTAGGGAAATACAGAATGGTGCTATCTTGTATGGTTTTAATCATCTCCTTCCAATCCTGCTGCCACATCACTTTCTATCAGATCTCTTCTTCATGGACCAGAGATGCACTAGAATCCAGCTCTAGCCTGGCTCTGTCAACTCTACACTGGCTGAGGGATAGGAGGAACACATCCCAGATTATTTGAGGGTTTTTAGAGCTTCTGGCCTAGCAAGTGGGGAGTCCAGGTATTATCATGGGGATTCTGTTGGAAAATTATTTTTTGGAGAATATTATGCATTCTTTCAGAGATTATTTGTGTATGATTCTGCCATATCCCCAAGGGGCACTACCAATTTTGGTCACTGCACTAAATTTATGGCTTATAGTTTTTTTGGGAGGACTACTGGGAGATTTACTCTGAGCTGAAAATTCACTGGATGGCTTGTGGTACCACATTTATAGGACTCTTAACTACCCTGCTCTGCTCAGTGCCAAGTGATTTTCTATTCAGGTCTTCTGGGGGTGGTAGGGGCTGACACAGGGGCCAATTTACTTTTGTTTCACCCTTTTATGGACTGCGTGGACCTCTGGTGTCTCAATGTGATGGAGAAGAGTCTTCTAACAAACTCATAACCTTGAGCTTTGGGCTTTATATTCTGTCCCTCACATTCATGAATCTGTGAGAATGGAAGTTCAAACTGTCTAGCTTGGGTAAACTTTTTTCAAGGCAAAAGCCTCTTAGGTATTCTGCACTTCTCCAGGGTTCAACCTTCCCTTAGATTTTGGCCCGATAATTTCTTTCTTAGTTTTAAGAAGGTTTAAAAAACATATTTGACCCTGTTGTTAGCAGGTTGGTTAGTTCTCATACTAACTCTGCCATATTACAGGAGATGGATTTCTGCCCCAAGGATTTTTCAATAGAGCCTTTTGTGATTCGGCATTGGGAGAGGATTCTCCAATGTGAAGGTTGTGGGGTCTCCAAAACCTACTTCATCCATCACAGCTGGGGGCATTAGTCTGCTGGTAACCTCATTTACACAACCCAGGAAAAGATCAGCCCATCAGGGAATCACATACCCTTGTCCTATGGGTCAACAGGAATTGGAGAAATTTTCACTGTCTCACAGGACAGGGCTGAAGTTTTGATTCAGTGAAAATATTCTGCTATGAATACCTAAACATGGCTACTGCACAGCCCTGTCCTCTCTCTGAGAACAAAGGAGTGTCCAATTCCTTCTTTAACTTAGATAGGGCTGGTATTGAAAGTTCTACCCTATCTTCCGAGAGTTGACTGAAACCTTTTTTAAAATTCTACTTGTATTTAGGATGATTCCCATGGACAACACAACTCATTCATCCACCTTTCCATTTTTTTCCCAACCATTCATTCATCTAACAAATGGAGCTCTAGTGAAAGCCCATTCTGAGACAAACTGAGAGAGAAAAGTGAAAGGAGTCAACTCACATATATTAATGTCTCCCCTAAAGGATTCAAGGCATCAGTATGTCCCTTCATAAACTTTTCCCTGGGCTAAGTGTTAATCCAACATCCTGCCATTATCACAAGCAAATTATTGATAAAGGATATTTTGTATAAAAATGAGAGAGACAAGATTGTGTGAGAAGAGAGGATAGATATTTAAATAAAGTCATTTTGGCCACTGCTAGTTTTATAGGATTCCAACAGGAAAAGACACTGCTTCCCTTCTATGTTTCATTGTGTTTTCTATTGGAGGAAGGGAGGAATTAGAATGATCCTTTCAGGGGTGAGGCTGTGTGTGAGAGTAGGCTAGGCTGTGCTGCAGTGATAAGAAAAACTCCAGATCTCTAAAGTGTGATATAATAAAAGTTTATTTTTCATTTATACAAAGTCCAGTGATGGACCTCCTTGTCTGTGTCTTTCTTAGGTCGTTTTCCTCCAAGTATGACTCAGGGACTCAGGATCCTACTATTTTGGGATGCCACCATCCTCTCCATTCTCAACTTGAACTAATTAGCATTTATTTATAGAACACTCCATCCAGGAACACCAGATATCACATTCTTTTCAAATGTACATGGAACATTTAGCAAGATAGACTATATCTGGGCCATCAAACTAATCTAAAGTCTTAATAAATTGAAAAGGATCCAAGCCATACATAATATTTTCTCTTATCACCATGGAATTACATTAGAAATTCATAGTGGAAAGGTCTTTGCAAAATCCCCCAATACTTGGAAACTTAAACTACACATCTAAGTAAGCCATAGGTCAAAAGGGGAAGTAAGAAAGTATTTTAAACAAAGCAGCAATTAAAACACAACATATGAAAGTTTTTGAAATGAGCCTTAAGCAATAATTAGGGGGACATTTATAGTATTAAATATGTAAATCAGAAAAAAAGAATAATCTCAAATTAAGGACTTTAGTTTCCACTTTAAGAAATTAGAAAAAAAGAGCAAATTTAACCGAAAGTGAGTAGATGAAAGAAAATAATGAAGTTCAGAGTGGCAATCAATTAAATAGAAAACAGCAAAATGATAAAGAAAAACCAATGAAAACTAAATAGCCTGTTAAAGGAAATGAATTTTGTAGGTTAAAACTTTTCCACAAAGAAAATTCCAGGTTTAGATGGCTTCACTGGTGAATTTTATCACACATTTAAGGAAGAATTAATACCAAGTCTATACAAACTCTTGCAGAAACCTAAAGAGAACTGGATGTCTGTCCCAAGATGACTAATCTCTTCTCTTCTACTCAACATTTTACTGGGGTTCTGACAAGTGCAAGTAGGCAAGAAGAAATAAAAGGCATTTAGATCAGAAAGGAAGGAGTGAACCTATTTTTATTCACAGAAGACATGTTTCTATAGAAAATCCCATAAAATATTTTTGAAAAAGCTCTGAGCATTAATAAGTGAGTTTAGTAAGGTGGCAGGACATAAGATCAATATACAAAAATCAGTTGTATTTGTATATATTAGCAAGGAAAATTGTAAATTGAAATTAAAAAGCAATAGCATCTACACTAGAATAAAAATATGAAATACTTATAGAGAAGTGGGACAGAAGATGTGAAAGATCTATATGCTGAACTACAAAATATTGCTGAGAGAAATTAAAAAAAACATCTTAATAAATAGGGTGATATATCTATTCATGGGTCAGAAGGTTCAATATTGTTAAGAAGTCAATTTTTCCCCAAATGATCTATAGATTTAATAAAATTCTGATCAAAATGGACACATTGATTCTATAATTCATGTGGAAATGCTAAGGATCTATTATAGCCAAATTAACTTTGAAAAAGGACAACATTTGGGACTTACTCCACCTGATTTTAAGATTTATTATAAAGCTACAATAACCAAATTAGTAAGTCTTGGCATCATGATAGATAAATAGATTTAAAGAGTCCAGAATCAGACTCCTACTTATCTGGATAACTTATTTTTGACAGAGATGTAGGTAATTCAATGGAGAAATGACAGTCTTTTATACAAATGGTGCTGGAACATTTGAATATCCATATGCAAAAATTCTAAATCTTTATTCATACCTTTTAGACCATTTATAAAATTTTTTAAAAAATGGATCATGGATCCAAATGTAAACCATAAAACTGTTAAATTTCTAACTGCACTTCATTAAAATTGAAAATGTTTAATCTTTGAGAGTCACTGTCAAGAGAATGAAAAGATAAGCCACAAATGAAGAGAAAAGCTTTGGAAAGCACATATCTGCTAAAGGATTTGTATCCCAAAATATACAAAGAACTCTAGAAAGTATATTAAGAAAACAAACACCCAACAAAAAATGATCAAAAGATTTGAATAGAGACTTCGCCAAGCAAGATAAATGGTTTCTAAGTAAGCACATGAAAAAAAAATGCTCAAAATCATTAGTCATTATGGGAATGCAAATTAAAACCATATGAGGAGCTCTGGCCTGGTAGCTCAGTTGGTTAGAGCATCGTCCAAATACACCAGGGTTGCCAATTTGACCCCTGGTCAGGGCATACACAAGAATCAACCAATGAATGTCTAAATAAGTGGAACAACAAATCAGTGTTTCTCTCTCTCTCTCTCTCTCTCTCTCAAATCAATAAAAAATTTAAAAAACTGTATGAGGACACTTACATATCAATTTGAGTGTCTAAAATTTAAATTTATTTTTATTATTTTTATTGATTTTTTACAGAGAGGAAGAGAGAGGGATAGAGAGTTAGAAACATCGATGAGAGAGATACATCGATCAGCTGTCTCTTGCACACCCCCTACTGGGGATGTGCCCGCAACCAAGGTACATGCCCTTGACCGGAATCGAACCCGGGACCTTTGAGTCCGCAGGCCAACGCTCTATCCACTGAGCCAAACCGGTTTCAGCAGAGTGTCTAAAATTTAAAAGCCTGATTACACTAAGTGTTGGCAAGGATATGAAGGAACTGAAACTCTCATGCATTGCTGGTGTTAATGAAAATGATACAATCAGTTTAAACAAGTTGGGCAGTTTTTTTCAAAATTCAAACATACACCTACCATAAGACCTAGCTATTCCATACCTAGGTATTTGACTAAGACATGTACACAAATGATTATCAGTAGGTGAGAGGGAGAAGTTTCTCTCCCTTTCCTCTGTCTTTGATTCGGGGTGGAGGGTGGTGGGGGTAGAGAGGGACAGATGGTGTGTTCCAGGCCATGTTTGGGAGATATGGGGGAAGAGATGTGGGGTCAATGTATGCTTATAACGGGGTGATGGGTGGGGGCCCAGTTTTCCTGGACCAGGCAGGGATCTGGGAGTTTCATATTTTCTCTTTCTCTCAGCTGTGGGAGAATCTGCTTCCTTGAAATAAGTGGCCCTGATTCATGCTGATCTTCCTCTGATAATGGAAGAAAGCAAAACAGGCCAGGGCAGGTGAGAAGGAGGGCAGAGCGGACGAACCAAGTTGGCGAGATGTGGAAGGTAGAGTCATAAGGATCTTCTTTCTCCCCTCCCCAATCTCAAACCCACCAGACCCTGAGCCCTGTAAGTAACTGAGCACTTGGGGTATGTGTGCGGTACGCAGGAGCTTCTGTGTGTGTGCTTGTGTGTAGGCTGACCAGCTCATCCTGGTTTGCCTGGGGCTGGGCAGGTTTAAGCTCTGAAAGTCTGTGTCCCAGAAAATCTCTCACGGCTGGAAAATGTGGAAGGTTGGTCACTCTACCTGCCTGCATTTGTGTGTGTGTGTGCGCATACATGTGTGTACTTGTGTGTACATGTATGTGAGTTCTGGGGTCTGTGCAAGGGGGTAGAATTAACTGCTTGATACATAGCTACGGGAAACAGGATGTGCCAGGGAGTACGTCCACATGTGAGGGTGTCACGGAGATCTCTAAATGCCCATTTCTTTATCCCTGCCCCTGTGCCAGCTGCCTTCCAGAAAGGCTCAGAGGTGGCTGTGTGTTTTCTCTGTAAGGAGGCAGTGCTTTCGATAGGTGAGAGCATGGACTTTGGGGTTGGGTGGATCTGGGACAAATGCTGGCTCAGCCGCTATTGGCTGTGTGATCTTGAGCAAGTGACTTTGCCAAGGTCTTTGTGGGCATTTTCCTCAAAGTAAAATGGATATAAAGAGCCCTTTACATAAATGAGACAATACAACTAGAGGGATTGGTAAATAGTCAATGTAGTCATTACTATTATTGTTCTTGTAAGTCTGGTGTGTGTGGTTGAGTCTACTCTTATGGAGTGTGTGTACAAATGTGTGAATGTGTGTGTGAATGTGTGGATGTATGAGTGTGCATGTGTGTGACTGTGCTTGTGAGTGTACATGAGTGTGTATAAGTGTGGGAATATGTGAGTGCATGTAATTCTGTATGCATGCACATGTACGTAAGAGGCCATGTGTATGAGTGTGTGCTCATGTATGAGTATGCTTTCAGGGTGGCCTCTCAGTCAGGAGAATGGGCTGGGGGTGGGTGAGTCAGGGCGTGGGGAGAGGAGGCTCCTGAAACCACCACATTCCTTTGCATCGGCCCACGGTGCCCTCAGCTCCCAGCAGCACTAGTTCTCACTGCTGTGGCCCGTTTTCAGTGATGTGCTTTGTGTAGAGTTGAATTCTATATTGTACAATCTACCTTATTAAAATATATATTGTGCCTTTATGAATCTTTAATGGGAAGTACTTAGAGAAGTCCATAATCCCCTCAATTGAGCTGTATAAAGGAGGCCCTTGGGGGAATGGACACTTTCCGAAGAGCTCAGCTACATCAAGGAGGGACTGCTGGGAGCAGGGATGGAAGGTTCGCACAGATGGAGGTGGAGGCTCCCATAGACAGATGGTGGAGGTTCCCATAGACAGGTGAAGGGGAGAGGGTTCCCACAGATGGAGGGTGGAAGTTCCCACAGAGAGAGAGAGGGGGTTCCCACACAGAGAGAGGGGGTTTCCACAGATGGAGGGTGGAAGTTCCCACAGAGAGAGGGAGGAGGTTCCCACCGATGGAGGGAGGGAGTTCCCACAGAGAGAGGGAGAGGTTCCCACAGATGGAGGGAGGAGGTTCCCACAGAAAGAGAGGGGGTTCCCACAGATGGAGGGAGGAGGTTTCCACAGACAGAGGGAGGAGGTTCCCACAGATGGAGGGAGGGAGTTCCCACAGAGAGAGGGAGGAGGTTCACACAGATGGAGGGAGGAGGTTCCCACAGAAAGAGAGGGGGTTCCCACAGAGAGAGGGAGGAGGTTCCCACAGATGGAGGGGGGGAATTTCCACAGATGGAGGGAGGAGGTTTCCACAGGTGGAGTCTTGTGATTCCCACAGGACCATGGGTAGTGGGTGGTGAAGAGACATTAAGCTGTAGGGTCTGGTTCGGTGTTGTAAAGAGGTTGACTGTAAAATGGAGAAGATCCTTTTTAAAAAAAGATTGGTATCTGGTGAGGCTGGCAGGATGAGGCAGAATGGCCCTGGGAGGTTTGGCACATAGTGGGACTATAGTGGGTTCAAGGCCCATCCCTGCACTAATGTGCTGTGGGAACTGAGGTCAATTTTCTGTGTGTGTCTCACCTCCCGTTGTGATGGTTACTATTGTGTCAATTGGGGGATATTTTTGGGTGAGATTAACATTTAATTAGGCAAACTTTGGGGAAAAGAAAAGGCCCTCCCTAATGTGGGTGGGCCTCATCCAATCAGGTGCAGGCCCGTCTAGAACAAAAAGACTGGCCTCTATGAACAAGGTGTGTGTGTGTGTGGGGGGGTTCTCTAGCAGGCATTCTTTGGACTTCATTGGCATGATTGGCTCTCCTGGGCCCACAGTGCAGATTTGGACTTGCCAGCCTCCATAATTGTGAGAAAATTCCTTATAATAAATTAATCTCTCTCTCTCTCTCTCTCTCTCTCTCTCTCTCTCTCTCACACACACACACACACACACACACACACACACACACACACACACACACACCAGGTCCTTGAATAACATAATTTCATGCAGCATCCCTTCACTATAATGCTAATGATATGCCATGGGGTCCTAACTTGTGTTTATATCTATTAACCTAGGTTAAAATTGGTTTTGTTATGTGTAATTTCGCTTAAAGTCACAGACCCTACTGATGACATTGAGTGAGGACTTACTGTATACTAGTACACATCCAATTGGTGGTGTTTCTCTGGAGAACCCTGACGAATACACCCTGCAGGCCGCGAGGCTGCGGCCCCAGAGTGCCCTGCGCTGAGTTGAGATAGAGACACAAGTCAGAAGGGTGTTGAATGGTTTTCTTACTTGCACTCCCACCCCCTGCCATATTCCATTGTCATAGCCTCCCAGGTTCCTTGTGTTCACAGAACAGGTGGGTTTGGCATCTGTGGGCGATGGGGAGAGGAACATAAAGGCTCCAAGGCTAAGCAAGGTAGATGATCCGGACACTGCTGGCCACACGCACTCAGGGCCTCTTCCTCTGAGAGTGGGTTGGGGCTATTTATACTCTTGGAGGCAAGAGGCCAGGCACTTGGAGAATGTGGGGAGTGAGGGGTGGGAAGGGTCTGCTGTAATGGGAGGGGACAGCACTGGCTGAGTTGGCATGAAGGGACGGTTGGAACTCCCTGTCCCCGCCACCCAAGGCCAGAGTGGAGCATGGCTCTGACTCCCTGAACCCTGGCTCAGCTATGGACCTGGAGGCCCTGGGAGGGGGCGGGGGGCCCACCAAAGAGGAGATGGCTGGAAAGCTGTCCTGCTGTGCCTCCCCCGAAGCAGCTCGAGCACACGCAATTATAAGACAGTGGGCAGATGACAGAGTTAGTTAATGTAACAAGCCCTTTAAGCATTTAGCCACATTCGAGTGTTTAATCAGCTGTGTAAAGTGCAATATCTATCTTTCAATTTTATGCCATTAGGGGAGACAAGATTTTGATTAGGTACTTAATCTGTGCACGGCAAAAACAGGCCCACAGCAAGCCCGTGATGGGGAGGGAAAGGGACATTGGGCGGGGGATTCGATAAAGGCGAAAGACAGAAATTTAACATAAAAGAGAATTAGTGCGGCTCCTTTCAATTTAGTGCCCGGGCTTTATGGCCTAATCAATTAGAGGCCTGGCCGGGGCTGCTGGGAAGCAGCTCGGCCAGGCTGGAGACTTGGCCATATTAATTCCCTTCATTACGTGGGGGTCAGGCCGAGGGCTTTGTGGGGGCTCTGCAAAGGAGTGGGTCACTTCTCGGGCATCGGCTCAGGAAGCGGGGGGAGGAGGCCAAAGGGTTCCAGGCTGGACAGGAGGAGTCCTGTGGGCCCTGGGGAGTCTGGGATCCCAGGATGGTTGGGCTGGGAGGACCCTGGAGAGTATAAGTCCATGAGGTGGTATAGAGTGGTGGGTTTGCCCTTTAGCTCTGGTGTAGGAGAGGCCTGGGTTGCCATGCTAGTTTTGTGAACTATTGGCTGTGTGATTTTGGTCATATTGCTTGACCTCTCTGTGCTGCAATTTCCTGCAGAATCACAACTGTGGCTACCTCAAAGAGCTGCCATGAAGAGAAAAAGAAATAGTACCATGCAAAGGCCTTATACGGCATAACGTGGAATTCACTCAGTGTTAGTGTTTGTTAGTGTTATTATTATCTTTATTTCTAAAATTACTATATGTGTCATTGAAGGGAACATTTTAAAAGAGGCATGCACTTTAAACACCCCTCCATTTGGTTAGTGCTCACCTTATACATGAGGCATTATTAAGCACTCTTTCTACTAACAGCAGTTTTTCCAGGGTCATGCTATAGCCTGCAGATTATCGAGGAGGAAACTGATGCACAGTGGGGTGAACAGCTTGTCCAAGGTCATACAGTATTGGAGGCTCCAGAATCAATATTTGGGTGTTTCTTGTCGAGGGTGCTCACTCCCTGCTGACATGGTGGAGTTAAGTGGGACTGAATTCCTCAATGGCTGAGGTCACTAGGAGAAGGGTGGCATCTCTAAATGTACCCAGAGGGGTCCCCATCTCAACAAACCATAGTCTAGGTATTGAGCAAATCATGGAAATATGCTCGGGGAATTAGTTGATCTCCTATAGGTTTTCTGAAAAGCAGAGAAGCTTGTGGTCCATGAGGGACACAGGATAAAACAGAAATGAGCTCCCTGGTGGCACCTCTTTGCCCCCACAGTGTTCCCAGAAGCTTCTGGACAGGAACTCTACATCTGGAGCACCCAGTTTGAAACCTCTGGAGCTGGGAGTAAGCTGGATGTGGGGTCTGGTGAGATTCTAGATTTTATTATGAAAGAAAACCTACTCTTGTCCCACCCTGTGCCTCACCTTTGAGGATTTTAGAGTCTCTGTTGCAACTACTCAACTCTGCCACTGTGTTGTGAAAGTGGCTGTAGATAAAATGTAAGCAAATGAACATGGGTATGTTCCAATAAAACTTTATTTATGAAAACAGCCAGGCAATGAATTTGGCCCATGGAGGTTTTTGCCAATTCCTGCTCTACAGGGTATATCCTCAGGAAATAATCTTTCTGCTTGTGGCTTCACACCCAAATTAATTAATGTTGACTCTTAGCAGCAACACTCCCATTTTACAGAGAGGAAGCCTAAGTTGTGGATAGGCAAAGAGTCTGCTATAGGACCGGACTTGATTAGTTACCACTTATGGAACACTCATCTGTGCCACACATAACACACATTGGTCCATGGAGTGTTCTCAACAACCCGTGGACATAGGGCCTGTCATTCTTCCTATTATTCTAATACAAGTTGAATAAACTGAGGCTCAAGGAGGTAATGTGATTTACTTAAGGCCACCCTGCTAATGACTTTACATTTACTTGTTTAAGAAGATTTGTTGAATATCCACTCCATGCAGGCACTTCTGTGTCATTGGGGATACAGTAGGCTGTTGACCTCGGTGTGCTTATATTATACTTGAGAAAGGTGGACACTAAACATACTAAGTGCCCTGGCTGGTGTGGCTCAGTCGGTTGGAGTGTCATTCTGTGCGCCCAAAGGTTTCAGGTTGGATTCCCAGTCAGGGCACATGTCCAGGTTGTAAGTTCTATCCCTGGTTGGGGCGCTTGTGGAAGGCAACCCATCGATGTTTCTTTCACACCAGTGTTTCTCTCTCCCTCCCTCCTTCCCTCCCTCCCTCTATCTTCATCTATCTAAGACATATAGATAGATGAAGACAGTGGTCAGCAAACCGTGGCTCGCGAGCCACATGAGGCTCTTTGGCCCCTTGAGTGTTCTAATGTCACTTCTTCAAAATAGACTCGCCCAGGCCGAAAACTGACTTCTGCGCATGGACCACAGTGCGAAGTTTCAATCGCACTGTACATGCGCACCCGCACGTGGTATTTTGTGGAAGAGCCACACTCAAGGGGCCAAGGAGCCGCATGTGGCTCTCGAGCCGCGGTTTGCCGGCCACTGGTCTAAGATTAAAAAAAAAACCACATGTTGTAAGTGGATATGCAATATAGGATGTCAGTAGGGGCTAAGGCCCATCAGTCAGGACAGGCTTAAAGCAACAAATCTTCATGGGTTAAAACAGTGATGGCGAACCTATGACACGCGTGTCAGCACTGACACGCGTAGCCATTTCTGATGACACGCGGCCGCTGAGGCGGCCGCATGCCGAGGATGAAACATTTGCGAAATAATGTTTTTTCCTCAAAGTGACACACTACCTGAGTTATGCTCAGTTTTTTGGCGAAGTTTGACACACCAAGCTCAAAAGGTTGCCCATCACTGGGTTAAAACAAGGTTCAGCCAATGATGACCCATGGTCCAAGTGCTGCCCACTGGCAAATCAAGTTTGGTTGTATCACAGTCATGCCTATCTGCTTATGTATTATCTATGCCTGCCACAATGGCAGAGTTAAAAAGTTGCAATAGGAACCATCTGGCCCTCAAAGCCAGTAAATGTTTCTGACCCCTGGCTTAAGACAACCAAGGCTTATTTCTTGCCCATGTTTTGTATCCTCTTGCTTATCAGTCATTCAGGGACCCAGGCCAGGGTGGCAGCCACAATCTTGAATGCATTCAAGGTCAAAGAGGATTCTGGAGTATCTCACATGGACATTTCAATGCCTGGCCCAGAAGTGACATGTGTGGTTTCTGCTCAGAATTTGTTGGCCCCACTCAGCAGAAGGGACCCAACGTTGCCACAGGCCTGGGAGGTGGAGAGCTGGAATTATCTGGTGAGCTGCTCTGAAGACCATGAGTGCTGCTGGAAGTCAGTAGTCAGGATAAGTTGAAAGGGAGTTATAGGAGCTCTTCACTTTTAAACAATGCAGCCCTACAGGGCACAGCGGAGAACTCAGCTGGGAGTTGAGCCCAGGTCTGTCCACCTTGAAAGAATGTTCTCTCAACCTCCACACTATGTGACTGCACCCTCCAGGGCCCATGGAAAGTGGGTGCTAACAAGGTCATTGGATGGTCAGATGGGGGAGCGGGCCCCCTTGTGAACTCCTGCAGGGGTCCTGCTAGCTCTGCCCTCAGCCCCCTGGCTCCAGCTGTGGGACTTTCAGAGGTCACAGCCCACAGAGGCCATAGCCAGGCCATCTTTGCTGGCCAGTCGTGGAGGGAGGGGAAGGGCTGAGAAAGGAGGGAGAGAAGCCCTCTCCGTGAGCCTGTGACTGCGAGGCACTACATTAAGGTTATTAATAACCCTCTCAGCATTTATTGAAAAGATGCTCTCCGTGTCTGAATTTGCCACTATGGCAACCCATTTATTAAGGCTGTAAGAGCTGGAGTTGCTTCAGACCATATTTATTACCATGATTTGCTGAGGGAAGGCTCTGATCCAGGGGATGGGGCAATTGGGGGAGAGAATGTGTTGTTGCTTAGAAGGAAGGTTTTGGCTCACCTTGCCAGGAGGTCAGCTAGGGATGCGCTTTCTCTCTCCCAATGAGATTAGGACTGAAATTGCAGGCGAAAGTTTGGGGCTGAACACAGTTGGCAATCCTTCTCCATGTAGGGTGCTCTCCAGTGCACCTGATTCCCTCTCCAGGTGCACCCCAGTGGGCAGGTGGGGCTGGCACTGTTGGTCTTAATGTGTTCACAAGGACAGCAAGACTGGAAGAAGCTGAAGGAGTCCCCAAGGTCACAGAGCTAGTGGCCAAATAAGCAGTAGTGGTGGTCCCAAAAGTAATGGATACATTTTTCTATAAAAGTCTGAGCTCTGTCCGGCTGCAGTGGCTCAGTTGTTGAGCATTAACCTATGAACCAGGAGGTCACAGTTTGATTACAAATCAGGGCACATACCAGGGTTGCGGGCTCGATCCCCAGTGAGGTCATGCAGGAGGCAGCTGATCAATGATTCTCTATCATCATTGATGTTTCTATGTCTCTCTCCCTTGCCCTTCCTCTCTGAAATCAGTAAAAAATATATTTTAAAAAAAGTCCAGAGCACCTGAAGAGAGCGTGGCACCAAGGAAGTGGTATTTGTGACAGACTGGTTGACACATAAATGAAGTAGTTACTTCTAGCTAAAATAATAATAATAATAATAATAATAACAATAATAATAACAACAATAAAACTAAAGTTTCATGGCTGGGGTAGCCTCACTCTCCTCTGAACTCTACAACTCTTTGTCTTGGCTTTTGAGGTACATCCCTCAATGTCATGATCATAGTTAGATTTGTGTAAGTTTATCTTCATAAGATGGAGAACCCTTGACTGGCCTCGTCTTATTCATCTCTGGATCTCTTTTAGCCCCTAACTCGGGAGTTGGCACATGGAAAGCCATCACGGTGAACAGACACTTGAATGAATGAGAAAGAGCAGCTATCATTCATTGCTCCTATTGCCCCGATCCACGCCAGCAGCAAGGAGCCAGGCATCCTCTCCTCCTTCTCCCCCAACTCCTCCCACTGCTCTTGGACTCCCTGTCTGCTATCTCTGGGCTCTTAGGACAATAAGTACAAACCCATAAAGCTCTCTCCAGTGTGTCTTGCTTACCCGCTCTTATCAGAAGAGAAGAGAACTGAAAGGGCTTTCAAAAGAGCCATCTGTTAGTTTTCATAAAGACATTATCTGCTTCCCATCACAAGGCTTTTGCTGTCTCTGACATGTGTCTGCCCTCCCTCCGCCGTCTGAGAGAGTGAGAGCGCGCACTCCACTCTCCGCTGCGCCTGGCTGCTGGAGGTGGGCTGCAGACGGAGTATTTATCTAAAAGTGAAGAGATCTGACTTATAAGCAAGCCTGATATTAAATGTATAAATAATGCATCCTGTGGCATTATTTATAATGCAATAACATCTCTATAATGTAATAAAAGTATGCAGGTTCCCAGCGCTTTGCTTAACCCCTTGATGTCTTAGACGATTCTGTGGGACTATAGGCCTCCTCAGTCCTTCAGGGCTTTGGAATGGGGTGCCACCTGCCATCCCTGTCTGGGTCGTGGCTTCTGCACAGCTGAGCCTCTTGAAGACCACCAGCAGGAAAAGGTTGGCCCCAGTACCTGGAGTAGTGGTTTCCAAACTTAGTGCAAGTCAGAATGCAGGTTTCCCATCTTCAATCTACTGGTGTTGAATCTCAAAGTATGGAGAGAGGACATTTGTATGTTAAATCAACTCCCCTGGTAGATTCAATGACATGTATATAAGTGCTCTTGGGTTAGTCTTGACTTGTAGCAGGATAGACTATTGAGCATCCCCAGCTCATCACTCTGGGACCCACAGTCAAGTCAGCCTTGTGAGGAATGTGCACTGGCATGTTCCTCAGTTTCAGATCTTGCTCCCCTGCCCAGCACCCACTGAATGCCAACTGTGTGTCTGGGCCCAGCTGACCATCTTGGTGCCAACTGTCTCCTCACTTTTCAGATGGCAGACAATTCTGGGTAGACCTCAGTGTTTGCTTAAATGCTTGGATGCCTGTGCCTGGTGATCTGTAAATTCCTGGTCTGCAGCTATTCAGAAATCTCTCTCTTTTGGGGGGTTTCTCTACTGTTCTCCAAAGTGCCTGTCTCATTGGTATCTAGTATCTTCAGATCTTCATTCTCCCTTCTTTTTACAATAGAAAGACAACCTCATATACCGGGTCACTGCAAAAATAGAAGCCTGCTCACCTGCAAGTGTATCTTCACCTGCAAACATCTGTCTTCTTTCCATAGTAGAGACTTATTGCCTCCAGCTTAGGCTAATTCCCGACTTGTTCTCTGAACCTCAACCCCATCTCCAAACTTTTTCCCTACCAAATTTCCATCAGCTTCTAAACATATTTGGTATCTTTTGCCCAATCACCATCATTTGGCCCAACACTTCTTCTAGCTGTTACCCTATCTCTCTCCCCATCTCAACCATATTTCATAATAGTGGTGTGCACATACTGACTATTGTCAGCATAGTAACAATATACAGTATATTGAATGTGCTAGCTCACATAGTATTAATTTATTTACTACTCTCTATAGCCCTATGATAAATTAATACTAGGTGAGTTAACACCCAATGAAAACATAGGGAAATTGGGAAACTTGCTTGGAGGCACAAACCAGAGTAGGATTTGATCCCAGGCAGTCTGATTTCAAAGCAAGTGTCAACACTTGCTGGCACAGTTCTCTCCTGTTACTCTTCCACAATTCGATTCCTACTTCCAGCCAGCAATGACCTCTGTATTGTTACATCTACTGGAATTTTGGGGACTTGATTTCACTTGGAGCACCAGATAGTGCAGACCTCTTCATTTGTTTTTGGAAGCCTCACTTCTTTGTTTTTGTATTCAGGGCTCAACACTCTCCCTGTTTTCCTTTGAACTCCCTGTGACTTCTTAGTCACATTTGTAGGCTTCTTCTCTCTCGTCCCAAACCTTGCATGGTGAGATGCTCCAGGGTCCCATTCTTTGCCCCATTTCTACCCTACACACTATCCCAGATCTTCAGCTACCAACTACATTGCAAGAACTGCCAAGTCTTCATTCTGATCATTAGGTCAGAGGTTTATTTACTTGCCTGGTATCTCAAAACAAACATTTCCTTAACTTAATTCATTATTTCCCCAAGCCAGATCCTCCTTTTCTCTTTCCTAACTCAGTCAACAACCATGATACATTCATCTAGTTGCCCCAACTGAAATTTGCATAGTATTCCCCCCCGCTCTCTCTCCCCCACTCCCCTTCTCCCACTCTATCTAAGTAGTCATCAAGTTCTCTCAATTCTACCTACTAAATTGTCCCTACTTTCAACTGCATCCACTTTTCACAGATCTCCTGAAAGCCTCTTGGTCCATGCTCTGTCATCATCTTCTTGCATTATTGCTGTAGATTTCTAACTGGTCTCCTGACTTCAGTCTCATGCCCCCCCCCTTCCCCTTATAATTTTTCCCTTAATAAAGAATTATAAACTATTTAAAATATGCAGAAAATTATAGAGAATGTCAGAACAGACACCCATTTATTTACCGCCCAGACTTAACAAACATTTGTATTTTACCGTATTTGGTATAATTAGTAGAAAAATAAAATAAAATATTACAGATAACAGTGAAAGAGATGGGCACCTTCTAGCCCAGAGGTTAATTGCAACCTAAAGTTGGTGTGTAGCTTTCTTTTCATGATTTTAACATTTACATGTAAATATATATGCACAAATGGCATAGTGTTTGAATATTTAAAATTTACTACATGTATAATTCAGAAAAATTTTAATGGATGTCATATCTTTGAGATTTACCTACGTTGATACATAAGGTCTGGTTCATTCATGTTGTAGCATGCTTTTTGTGGTGGAACAATATTTCATTGTATGGATATACCACAATTTGTTTATCCATTCATTAATTGATAGACACTTGGACTTTTTCACTTTTTGGCTATTATGAATAATGCTACTTTGAATTTCTATGTACAGACTTTTGTATGAATATATGAATATATTTTTTATTCTTTTGGCTATATAGTTAGGAGTAGAATTGCTGGATCAAATGGTAACCTAGATTTAACTTTTTTTAGGAAGCACTCATTAGACTATTTTTATATTGGATGAACCATTTTACATTCCCACCAGCAATGTACAAGGATTCTAATTTTCCACATCCTCACTAAACTTGTTAATTTCCATTTTTTTTTGTTTATAGCCATCCTAATAGGTGTGAAGTACTATCACTGTGGTTTGGATTTGCATTTCTCTGATGACTAATTATGTTGAGCATTTTTTTTTCTTGTGCTTATTGGATATTGTGAATCTTTGGAGAAATCTCTATTCAGATTCTTTGCTCATTTTTAAACTGTTTTTTTATTGTCAAGTTGTAAAAATAATTACTATTATATATAGTAAGCAAAGTTGTTCTCTCACCCTCATTCTCTTCCTACTTTTCCTCTTCCTCTTTCTTCAAAATTATCATGACTACTAGAGGCCCAATGCATGAAGATTCATGCAAGAACAGGCCTTCCTTCCCTTGGCTGCTGGCACCACCCTCGCTCTGGCCTGGAGCTGCCTTTCGGCCTTTGCTCTGGCCCGGAGCCGCCTTCCATCTCTCGCCTTGTGGTGTCAATTTGCATATTCCCTCCCAATTGGCTGTGGGTGCCGCCATCTTTGTCATGGAGTTATGGTCAATTTGCATATTCCATCTTTATTAGATAAGATTCTTTGCTCTTTACTCATCCTTATTAATTTTAGGATCAACTTGCTATATGTTATTAAAAAATTTAGCAGATTTTTAGAGATAGATTGCTTTGGGAGAGTACTGCTGTCTTCAGATTATTGTCTTCCAATCTATGAACATAGTATATCTATCCATTTGTTTGAATTTTCTTTCTGTTATATCCTGACAGGTTCAGCTGCACTCCTTTATGGAGAAGTTCACTGCTGTTCAGTAATGCACATGACCTTGCAAAGCCCACTTCCATAGGGTTGAAGTGCTGCATCAGTTTGCCAGTATTTCCATCTTCTTTACATTGGTTTGACAGTTGCTTTTACTTGTTGTGAGCTCTTTGATATCCTCACATTCCGGTTTTAGCCTTTTAGGAAACTCCAAGAGCTCTCAGACCCCTGAGCTTGGAAGAAGATGGAGGGGTAGTGCCACCTTTCTTACAAATGTTCCAGATTTTCAGGAAAAATACTAGGTTGGAGCTTAGAATGAAGAAATTGAGGGAATGAAAACTTGCTTTCAAAACGTCTTGACATGTACTGATGGATGCTAACCTATAGACAAATCATTATATATTTAGGTTCCAGATAAGTAACATATTTTGGTACTAATGAAAGAAGTTGCCTCTTAAAGTAGACAGCTGCTCTGTGTTATAGGGAGGGATAAGAAGCCACAGTGAAGAATACTTCTGGGCAGAGTGACATGAGTGGGTCCTTTAGTTTTGATGGGTCTAAAATGAGAAATCAACCAGTGGCTTTGGAAGAGGTTGTAGGCAGAAAATGATAAAGGTTTCACCAAGCCCATCCTTCTTAGTGTCTGTATCTAGAAAGCTACTAGGTAGAGGATGAACAAATATTCATATAGAACTATGGAGCATAAAACTATGGAGCATGAGAAAAGGAACAAAATTGTTTGAATTTCTATGTTATGAGAACTTCTTTGATTACTAGGGCAGAAAGAGCACAAAGGAGAACATAGGAAGGAGAGGGGACCCTGGACTTTTGACCAGAGCCCAGAATGTGTTGCCAGACTGATCCTGAACATATCACCACAGCTGAGATTGGGAGCCTCTTCTGACCCATCCTCAGATGGAAGTGCCTTGGAAATAATGACCATAGTGACTCCTGCTTCCCAGGAGAGGGCTTCTTCTGAGGCTTTCTGTTTCATGAACTGTTCCATGTTTCAGCCTCTAGGTGGTGCACCTGAGTTCCAGCAGCTCTAGTCTGTGAAAAGAGCCTAGTTGACTAATAGAATTGGGACTTACAAAAGAATCAATGATCCTGAGGAGGTGAGAAGGATACCCTCAGAATACATGAAGGGAAGCTCGAGCCAGTGCTTAATTATAATAGAAACCCTAATCCCAATGGGGTGAAACTGATCATATCAATCAGAGTGATAATGCGGAGGGTTGAGCAGTATAATAAGGACAGCAATTAACTTTTCATTAAGCACATATTTATTAAATGTCTATACTATGCCAGGAACTCTTCTAGGTAGTATGCATGCATATAACAGTCCACAAAAACAAAGCCCCTACCTGCGGTCTAGTTGGGGATATTGGTAATAAACAAATAAACAAATGCTTGGGGACAAAGCACAAGGTAGACAAGAGGAACTGGTAATCAACCAGAGGCACTAGGCCATAGTTTCCAAGAGTAGAGGGTTATAAGCTGGCCTAGGAGCCCACCAGGCAGATCCAGCAGGAATAGAAAGGAGAGGCCATAGGGGACTGAGGAACAATGTGTGCCCAGACCTGGAGGCCTCAACCAGATAGAGGATGGGCTCAGAGAACCGCCTGGGACTAACTCACATTGCTGGGTGTGAAATGCTGGGAACGAGGCTGCAGAGGTATTTAGCGTCCAGGTTGTGGTTGGACCAGCTATGGAGTCTGAGCTTTATTCAATGGCAATGGGAAAGTGGTGGGGGCTTTCAGGTGAGGGAGTGAGCTGGGCAGATTTGCCAGCAGCATCTTAAGGGATGCACCGGAGTGCTGGAAGATGGAGTCAGGGAGAACAGTAGGGAGGCAGTATGGGCAGGTGTCCAGGGGCTGTCAGAGAAGAGATGTGGGGACCTGAGCTAGGGCAGTGGCAGTGGAGATGAAGGACAGGAAGTGTGGTGAACTGCATTTGGTGACTGATTATAAACATGGGTCATGGGGGCAGACAGAGGAGTCAGCATCACTAACCCAGCCCCTGGTCTGGGTGACTGTTCCCATAGCCAGAGATGGCTCTCTCAGCCTCATGCAGGTGTCTTCCTGACCCCAAAGGCATTTTTATTACTTTCAAGTGTATAGAGCAACCAGAAGTGAACTAATGAAGTACAGCAGTTCTGCTTTAATGAGTAGAAAAGAGCAATTTGTAATTAGCATCTACATTATTTGTACATCAGGAGGGCTTCCAAAGTCTTTGTGGGGGCTGTTTGTCTTCCTAAGTATTTAAGCCCCCACCAACCATCTTGTTTATGCTGTTTATTCGTACTCTCTGTTCCTAAAAAATACACGCACATTTGCACATTCACTCACCTGCAGCCACCTGCAGGTTGTCTGCAGTCAGAGCGGCACACCTAGGAATGTGCAGCCACCCCGTTCACTCGTTCATAAGTGTAACCCCACGCTTGCATGCATAGTGCAGGCACACAAACACTGCTACACATTAGGGTGTGTATACACATGTACCCATTCCCTGTGCACACATGCCCAGGAAGTACAAGTACACAGAACATGTGTACTCACAGGAAGCCCACAGGAGCAAACTTGCATCCATCAGTCTACCCAAGCACATGCCTGTGCACACACACAGGACGATATGCACACATGTACACTCAGGTACTCACATACATGCTGGGAAGGGTCAGGGATTCAGGTGGTCCTCTCGCCTCAAGTAAGGGTGATACCATTCCTTCATCACTTTGGTCTTGCCCAGAGATTTGACATTTTGAGGCTTTGTTTTCTTGCTCCAGACATTTTGCCATTGCCTGGATCAGCTACCACTGATGCTGACAATGTTCCTTCCCAGTTACGCTCTTGGCTAGCTGGACTTAGGGAGGTCTGGAGAACAGAGATCCTAGCAACAGGTCAAAAGCCGGACTTTTGCCCTCTTGGGCAAAGGGCTCAGCTTGGGCAATAAGCAATAAACAGCCCTCGTTAATACAGTGTTTTTGGGCCCCAGGCAAAACTCTGCACAGTGATCAGGAAGATGCAAAAACAAACACGTGCTCAGCACTGATTATGCACCAGGGCTTTTCATCCACATTATTACCACATAGACTCTTTCTACGAGGATTTTCAGGTTGGCATTATGATTCCTGTTTTGCAGACTTGGAAACAGAAGCTCAAAAAAATGAAAGCTCTTAATTGAGCCTAAGAAGTTAAATCTAACATGATTTAACCTCTGCTTCTCTTTGGCAACCAACCCTCTTCCCCGTGGGTGCCCCAGGGTCTGAGAGAGCGGATATGAGAGGATGGTAGAGCTGGGGATGGTTCTTGGTGCCTCTGAGCCCCCACAAGGCATTCCCTTGGGGGCCGAAGATGAGGTGCTCCATTCATCCAAGGGCCAGAGATGGTCCTTCCGGGAGGAAAACATGACTCAGCTTTTCTAACCTTGCTGTTTGCTTTATTTATTTATTTATTTATTTATTTATTTATTTATTTTGACTTTGCCTTCTTTCTCTGATGTTTGCTTTTGACGGGATCCCAGACAAGCTGGTAACATCTTTTTTCTTTGACGATGGGAGTGGATTCCATACCTCAAGTTCTCCCTGGAAGCTATGTTCCTAAAATCAAGAAAATTTGGTTTGTAATAATATACTCTGACATATGAACCTCAAGTTAAAAGGAAAAGAACCAGGACTCTGAGTGTGTGTGTGTCAAATTCCCTAAAAGCTGTTTAGTTGGTCACCTGTCAGTCCTTGGACCTGGGCACAGGCAAAGCTGAAGAAGACACCAGACCACTTTTGGTTTACATTATTGGAAGCATTTTTAGAAAAAAAAATAGTAGTACAAATTTATTTACAATAATTCTTTTATTTTAGCCTTAAAATGCCCTATGGAGAAGTAATAATAATAATAATGACACACAGTTGATATTTATTGAGTAGTTACTACCCACCAGTCCCACAATAGTCTCAGTATGCTAAGTGCTTCCCATGCCATTGTCTATTCAGTTCTCACAGGACCCTATAAAGTTCTGGCCCTAGAGTGGGCTATTATGGCTCCTATTTTACTGTTGAGAAAGAAAGGATCGATGAGGTGAAGTGACTTGAGCAATATCCACAGGTGTGATCCAGGACTCCTGACTCTTAAGGCTGATATGTCCCTGTACTATCCAGGGTTAGAGATTGCAAGGACAAGTGAAGTGGGGTTAGGGTGCAGGGAACTATAGACCTGATGTGCACTTGAAGTTTTCCAATCAAGTCATCTGGATGTGTGACTTCCAGCCAGGGACTAGGAAAGGGGCCCATGCCTTCCTTGCTGATACTGCTTTGTTTAACACTGTTCGCCAATTTCTGTGGTGTAAATACTTTTAACACCATGATTGATTTTAAACTACCAACTGTTCAACAGCTAGGAGACAAAAGTGAGGTGGAGAGGCACATGTAACAAGTGCATACTTAACACTGGGTCCTTTGGCTCCAGCCCGCTGTGGAGACCAAGGCCCCAGCAATTAACCTTTGTCTACTCCTGGACTCAAAGGAGGCCAGGCCGTGGGAACAGAGCACCAGAAGGATATTTTGAGGCAGATTCTCCATTGCCTCAGCCTGGATGAGGCTGATGGTGTTTTACTTCTTCCTTTGCCTCCCTCAGGGAGAAAACAAAGAGTGGATCCCAGAAAGGCCAGGGCCTCTAATCTCTCAGTAAAAGCCTTTGAAAGAAGAGGAAGGTGGCTGGGCCTGCCACTGAGAGCTGGCAAGGCTGGGTCTCCTGAGGCCAGGGCCGGGGTTCCATGAGCGGAGTATGGTCAGAGCTGGCCAGCTGGGAGGAAACGGCTGGTGGAAGGCCTCCCGGACCCTCTATCCTGTCTCTGTCACTCCCACATAGATTAACGAGCCTCAGGATGCCCTTGGTGTTGGCCAGCCATGCTTGGGGCCTCCCCAAAATAGACAGGACGCCTGGTGCCTCTTGCCACTGTCCCAGCTATTGTCTTTATGAGCCTTGTGAGTTCAAGGATCACATCCTAACACTTCCTCTTCATGCTTAATCACCACCCTGATGGATGGATGCTTGCACAGACAGCCTGGGGGCTACTGAGGGCAATGTAAGCTCTGGGCAGCCTGTCTCCATTCATGTGCATGTGGGCTAAACCAGCACCTCTGTATTTATGTCTGGGAAGGGGGAATTGGGGCAATGTGGAGCCTTTGCAAGGGCTCTGAGGTCCTTTTTGGCAGAGGCTGGCTGAGTGATGCACCAGACTCAGAGTTGGTGCCATGGGGTGGGGGCAGTGTATAGGCTAGATTCAACCACCAGGGGGCAGGCCTTGACAGCAGGTGGACAGGGCTAAACCTTGTCAAAGCTCAAAATGACTGTAGGAAGACTAACAGCCACACAAAGTGGGCCCTCTCCAGGGTCTGGTCAGTTTCAGAGACACCAAAGCCTAGGGAAGTCTGGGAAGTGAGGACAGTAGAGATAGGAGGCCATGTGTATATTCCCTTTATCTTCTTGGTTTGTGGTAATGGGATGATGATGAGCTGAATCAGTACCTGGAGATGGATAGAGAAATGGATTCCTTCTGCTGTGGGGCAAGAAGAAAATAAGGAACAGAGAAGTTGAAATCTTAGATGGAGTCAGGAGCTGGCAGCTGCTGCCCAGGGGTACAAGCTAGATGTGGGAGCTCTTCTTGGCTTGTGTCCTCTTGGGCCTGCCTGGCCAGGCTAGCTTCCTCTTAGCCATACAATACTGAGTTTAACTTTTGTCAGTTTCTCAAAGGAGTCCCTACCCTTCTTGCTCTTAGTGATGGCTGATTCTGGCAGTTTTTGAACAGTCTGGGCCTGCTGTCTACCCAGGATGGAGTTTTGCAATTCTGTACTGTAGAGCTGAAGCTGAAAGCCAGAGGACCTTGGGATTACCCTGAAGAGAAAAGACTGGGGAGCCCACATACTACTGAGAGGCTTGGTTAAGCCAGGGGCCTGTATCCATCCATCCATCCATCCATCCATCCATCCATCCATCCATCCATTAATCCACTCAGTCAATATATGTCATTGAGGCTTACTCTGTGCCAGGTTCTCTTCTAGTGTTCGAGAACACAACTGCAGACATGACAGAAAAGGTCTCTGACATTATGGGAACTGCATTTAAAGGGCAGCAACCCAGAGACAAGTCGAGTCACTCATTATGCCATCCAGATGGAAACAGATGGGTCTTGTCTTACGTATTTAGGAAGCATGCTCCCTTCACCTCCTGCCCTGATACATAACAAACACATTTACAATGTATATGAATGTACCTCAAGATGCACATGCCCACATATGCTCACAATGGATTTTCTTGGGTACCAACATATCTGCAAGGTCACTTTGCACACACACATACACACTTGAATGCACGAATACATAAATAACTGTGTGCCCACGTGCATATAAATTAATCTGTGCACACATGCACATATACATGGGCACACTAGGCACTTGTATATGTTTGCACACATATACATACATGCCCAGGAATACACAGGCACATATGCATGTATACACTTCGGTGTCCAGGAACTCACTCAAATACACTAGTGTATGCACATATAGATAAATGTGCACATGGGCACAGTTTGGATCTGTATGCATACAAGACGCATGTGCCCACATATGCACAATTCCACACACGCAGATAACATGCACATGCATGTGTGCACATACATACATACATGGAAATACCAGCTCTGGCTTTGCCCTTTTCTCCAAAGTTCCCACACCCTACCATTTCCCCATCTTTTCCTGGGGAATTATCCCTATCTCTGACAAGAGAATGGGTTACTAATGCAGCCACAGAGCTGTTTTGACACTTTTGATGAATAACCTTCAATACTATTAATTGGAACAATTGCTTTTCATTTAACTAAATCACGGGAATTGCTAAACTAAATTGAAACAGAATGTAATTTTGCCACGCACTGCTTTAATATGGGCCTCTAAATGTCTTCTCCCTGAAGGATTAGTAACTTAATCACCCACCAGTGATAACTGCTTTCCAGGCTCAGCTGGGAGGCTTCCTGCTCAGAGCAGCCTGGCTGGGAACAGGCTGGGGGACCAGTGGCTGCTCCTCCTGCCCTGGGCTTCCTCTCTCTGCTTTATTCATCTCAGGGAACATAGTTCCTTCCCTTCTCTGATTCCAGCAGGACGGTTGGAGACCATTTCCATTTCCCTTTGGTCCTGTCCCTCTGTTTGCAGTCTGGCCTGGGGTCTGTCAACCAGGAGTCTGAATGTGGAGGGCCTGGACTCTGTCTCTGGGGCTCTCTGAGCCTTGCTGAGCACCTCCACCCTCAGAACGCTGACCCTGGAATCCTGGGGCCTCTTAGGCAGCCCAGAGTTTTCCTAGCTTTCAGAGGTTGACACGGCTTGGAAATTCTCCCTGCACTGCCTGGGGGAGTAAGGAAGGCCCCCAGCCAGCAGGCTGTTGGCAGGTGACCAGCTGTCCCAGTTTACCTGGGACAGCAGAATCTCTAGGACATGGAACTGTCAGTGATCACTCTAGCTGTGGGGCCTCTGTGCCTCCAGTAGAAATCACGCAGCATTTATTGAGTGCTTACTGTATGCTAGGTACTTGACATACATTATCTCATTTTTGAAACAATTTTATGAGGATGAGCTCAGTTTTTTAAATCTTATCTAAGATCTCATAGGTGTAAACATAACAATAATACTAGTAAATAGCAGCTAGTGCTTATAAGAGATTGTTTTGTGACAAGTGCTGTGTTAAAGGCTCAACGTGCATCATATGGCAAGCTTGGAGACAGGTACCATAGCCATCATCCCCATTTTACAGATGAGAAAACGGAGGCTCTCAGAAGTGAAGGTTATTGCTGGTCAGTGCTAGAGCTGTGATTCTGGATGCTAGAATGCCTTCCCACCCAGCACCCACTGTGTTGGCTTGCCTTTCAGGTCACTTGGGAGGAACCCCCAAGCTCTTTTCCTCAGGGTAGCCTGAGGAGAACTAGGCAGAGGGCTTCTGGAGGGTGAACCTCCCAGCAGATTGGAGTTGCAGAGCTAAGTGTGGCAGCCTCTAGTTACAACTTCTGCCTTTGGGTGTTCAAACTAGGCATGGCCTTTCCCTGAATGAGGGTTTCCAGAGCAGCCAGCCCTTCCTGCTTCCAGTGACATGGTACCTGGCATTGAGTGGATTCTATAAGTGTGTGGGTCTGTGTGGTCACAAACCAGCTTATTATCCACCCCTGCTGAGCTTAGGCCCTACTTGAACTGTAGCAACTGTAGCAACAACCTCTCCATGGAAAGTTCTCTGTGTCTGTTTTCCCACTCCCCTCCCTCTTCCACCCCAAGATAACATTTCTAAATACACTAGTGACCCGATGCATGGATTTGTGCACATTGAAAGGAAATTAATTAGAAGGTGGCCAGCGGGATGGGACTGGGCAAGTCGGGCCAGACATGCCCTGGAGCCAACCTCCCGTGGTCCCTCCCTGGTGTCTGCAGAGGGAGCAGGGTCCCTCCTGCAGGTGAGGTCCCTCAGCCTGGCCTGTGGGGATTGGGCTGAACTGGCTCTCTGACATTCCCCGAGGTGTCCCAGAGTGCGAGAGGGCACTCTGCAAAGTTGCTGTCATGCAGGGTGTGGAATGCAAATGCAAGTGTGCAGTAAACCAGATTCAGGGCCAACAGTGCCCCAGCAACAGCATAACCCATAGCTGAAGGTGGAATCGCATGGCCCCGCAAGAAATCGGGCTCCCTCCTCTCTGGTTTTGGGGTGCGTCACCTGAGAACCACTGCTGCCAAGGTCACTGCAGCTGGTCAGTGTGCGTCATAGCGACCAGTTGGATGGGCGGAGGGACACTTAGCATATATGAAGAGGAAGGTACCCATTTCAAGATGTAGCAACATTATTCAAACTTTACTAAGAGCTAGACTGTGCCAGATGCTTTATATACATTCTCATTTAATCCAATAACATCCAAGGGTTAGAGTTATCATACCCATTTCATAGTTCATGGAACTGAGGCACTGAGGGTGAAGGCCGTGCCCAAGTTCATGCACTCAGTAAATGGCAGGCTGAGGTTCAGGAATCAGGCTGTTTGATTCCACAAACGGATTTTCTCCCTAGGCTGGGACTGCCATTCTCCAGAGTGTACCTCCATTCGACTTCCAACTTTTTCAATCTTTGGGGAGGCAGATGGGGGTGGTGGTGAAGCTTGTGGGGTCTGAAGACAAATGGTTAGGGCCTGAGGTCCAGGGTTTCCCATGGCTCCTGGGACCTTGGGCTCAGATTGGTTTTATCTTCACATGTGACTGTCCCCACTTCATAGCCCTGTTGGGACGGTTGCATATGGGGTTCAGCTCAGGTCCTGGCTCAGCGCAAATGCTTAATAAATGGTGGCTACCCTGATTATTTTTATTATTTCTGACGGTTTGGAAGGAGGTTCTCCGGAGTTCATCACTGAAGACTCCCTGCCACATTTTACACTGCTTGCGCCCTTGAGTTTCCCATTAACTTAATAGGTCTGGACATAAAGCAGCCAGTTGTTCATGGGATCCTAGAGTCAATCAACAATCTACCCTTCACTGCTCCCATTCACTAAAATCAATATGTATTGATTAAACGCAGAGGCTGCCCAGGGCCCTGAGGCTGCCCTTGAGGGTTTCATCCTCTCGCTGAGCCAGGATGAGGAGCTGAGAGAGCAGCTCTTCCCTGTGTGGCCCCCGACCAGCATCATCATCAGCTGGGAATTAGTTAAAAATGCAAATTCTTGTGCTCACCCCAAGCTCTACTGAACCAGAAATTGGTGTTTTTCTGAGGATTCCAGATCATTCTAAAGTTTGAGAGACACTGGTCTAAGAGAGCAGAACAGTTATTGTCAGAGAGGGACCAGCTGAGCATGAAATCTGGAAAGGGAAAGTGCTACCCAGTGGGGGGATTTCTGAGGACTGGGGTGCCCTGATTCATGAATTTCTGCCCTTCTCAGGCTTGGGGCAAGGGAAGAAGCTTTGGCTGCTGCTGGCCCACATGGTCCCTTCGGTGAAGTAAACAAAGGTGTCCCTTTCTCTGGGTAAGTGCAGTGCCGAGGATAAATACAGTGCTTCAGGTTAATGCAGTGCTGCAGATAAATGCAGAGCTGCAGGTAAGCACAGTGCTTCAGGTAAATGCAGAATTGCAGGTAAATGCAGTGCTGAGGGTAAATGCAGAGCTGCAGGTAAATGAAGTGCCGAGGGTAAAAGCAGTGCTGAGGGTAAAAGCAGTGCTGAGGGTAAATGCAGAGCTGCAGGTAAATGCAGTGCTGAGGGTAAATGCAGAGCTGTGGTAAATAGAGTACTTCAGGTAAATGCAGTGCTGAGGGTAAATGCAGTACTGCGGGTAAATGCAGTGCTGTGGATAAACACAGTGCTGAGGGTAAATGCAGTTTTGCAGGTAATGCAGGGCTGAGGGTAAATGCAGAGCTGCAGGTAATGCAGGGCTGAGGGATTGCCGTTCTCACTAGAGCAGGGGTGAGAAATGTCCGGCCCGCAGGCCATATAAGGCCCATGATATCATTTGGTCTGGTCCTGCCAAGGCATTAGGGGCGAGTTAATTAAATGTTTGACCAAACATAGGCTAATTTTTAAGTTGATAATTTTGTATGGTCCTCAAATGATGTTATAAATATCCAAATGGCCCTTGGCAGAAAAAAGGTTCCCCACCCCTGCTCTAGAGCATCCTCCTCCTGTCAAAGACAGGTCAGAAGGACACTGATGGAGAAACAAACAAACCACCGAGTGTGACTGAGAGAATGCTTTTTGCCCAGCCTGTCCCAATCAGCACCCAGACAATCAGCCTTCTTCCTACCTCTCCCCAGGGGACCTTCTCAGGCCACCCTCTCCAAGCCACCTGGCCTCCCTCCCATTCTCCTGGCCCACTCTTCACCACCTGTAGATCCCCCTCCGGAAACCCTTGCTTGCTCCCTTGCATTCCTGTTCTTAGGGGCTCATGTCCTCTCACTTTCCCCTGGAAGCCTTTCTAGGTTTTGGCTTCAGCTGGGCACCTGAAACACCTCTTTAAATGTTCTTTGGGCTTTAATGAGGCCATGTCCTCTCTCTCTCTCTTCTCTCTCTCTCTGACTTTCTGGAGGTAGGAGCTACCTAGGTCTCCTCCTCCTTCTTCCCAGGTGCCTTCTCTGGTTTCTGTGCCCTCTGACGCCATGAGGCACCACTCTCCTGCCTCCCCCCTCTCCTTCTCCACCTTCGTGGGCTCTTCTTTTTTGCCATTGGCACATCCCAAATGTCTGTGCTCCTGTAGCTCTCTCCCATTTCTCTTGATCACCTCAGCAGCCCTCATCACCTCTTCACATAGCTCCCAAATTCTGCTTCTTGCTTTTATAAAGGATCCTGTGAGAGCTCCTTGGTACTCCCCTTCCATACATCCAGCTTTCTGCAGAGATTTCCAAATGTGGTTCTGGCCAGTACATCAGACCCAATATGTCTCAACTGAACCCAATGTTTTTCTTCTCACACCAGCTCCAGCTTCCTGCCTCACTCTTTCTGCTGCAAAGTGTCACCCAGTCTTGAAAATGAAAATTATTGATCTTTCTTTCTTGTTTCTATTTTCTTCTCTTCCAAAAATCTAATTGGCAGCTACAGAATCTCCCCACTATATCCTTTCCTAATCTGTTTGCCCCTTCTGTGGTCTGGATCCTCACTTACACACTTGCCCCTTTCATTGGTAGTTTTCTATTCCATTCATTCAACACATGTTGCCAAATTCATCTTTTCATTGCCCAGTTAGGATCATGTATTCTGCTGATCAACAGATATTCTAGAACAAATGCCAATTTCTCCCTGAATCCTCTCACTGGGTGGAGGGCATGGACTATGAGTCAGTCAGATCTGGGTGACATTCTGACTCTTCCATTAAGTGAGCCCGTGGGAAAGTGAATGGCCCTCAATACTAGTAAATAAGATTTCTCTGATTTATTTAAGTTACAAATAATTTTATGTTTTTATATCTAGCTATTGTTATGTGTGTGTGTTTTTTAAATTACTTTAAAGCATAACCAACTTGGACATTTTAAAATGAAACAAAAACTATTTTGAAAACTAAAACCAATCAATATGTACTACTTGAGTGGCCATAGCTGTAATCAGATGTCAATTCAGAGTTATTAGCACCTTCATTTCTACTTGGATATAGACAGCCTATTGACCATCAAAATCCAGCCTCTCTTTCTTCCACTACCATAGTCTATATGTTTGCTTTTACTTTAGTACCATACTGTTTTAAATGGGAGAAAATACTTGCAAACCAAATGTCGGATAAAGGGTTAATATCCTAAATTAAGAAAATCCTACAACTCAATAACAAAACAAACAAACAAAAACACCCCAAGTAATCTGATTTAAAAATGGGAAAAGAACTTGAGTGACATTTTTTTCCAAAGAAGGCATACAATGTCCAAAAGGTATAAGAAAAGTCTCTCAGCATTATTAATCATGAGGAAAATGTAAATTAAAACCACAATGAGATATCACCTCATACTTGTTAAGATAGCTATTATAAAAAAAAACAAAAGACAGTAAATGTTGGCGAGAATGTGAATGGTGGGAATGCAAAATGGTACAGCTGCCATGGGAAATGGCATGACAGTTGTTCAAGAAATTAAAAATAGAACTACCATATGATGCAGCAATTCTATTTCTGGCTATTTATATAAATAATTGAAATCAGGATCTTGAAGAGATATATGCACTCCCGTGTTTATTGCAGCGCTATTCATAATAGCCACGATAAGGAAACAACCCAAATGTCCATCAACAGATGAATGATAAAGACAATGTGGTATATACATACAGTAGACTATCATTCAGCTTTGAAAAAAGAAGGACATTCTGACATATTGTACAACATGGATGAATCTCAAAGACACTATGCTACGTGAAATAAGCCAGACACAGAAGGACAAATACTACATAATTCCACTTATAGCGGTTATTGAAAATAGTCAAAATCATAGAGATAGTAGAGTGGTGATTGCCAGGGCCTAGGAGAGGAGAGAATGGGGAGTTGTTGCTCAGTGGGTATAAAATTTTAGTCATGCAAGGTGAATAAGTTCTAGAGATCTGTACTTAACAATATTGTATTGCACACTTAAAATTTTTTGTTAAGAGGGTAGATCTCATGGTAAGTGTTCTCACCAAAATAGAAAAGAAGAGGAGAGAAAATAAAGCTTGGTCATGTCTGAGAGTCCCTGTCATTCCAGAACACATCACTTCTTGGTTTCCAGGGAAAAGAATCTCATACAAAAAGTCTCTTATCTTTCTTCAGCTTTGGGAATTCTTCCATGCACATGGCCTCAGCTGGTGTGCTCCCTTTCAGGGAGGCAGGCTGGGCCCATCCCCTGGCAGCAGGACCAGAGCCTGCAGCACTTATGGGTGGGAGGCAAGCTCAGCTGGTGGGTGTCAGCTGAGCCCCTGCCCTTGCCTGAAGCCTGAGCAGTGAGCTTCCTTCCCCAGCCAGCCTCTGGCAGAACTGGTACATTGCTTATGGGCCTGCCTGCCCATCCTTCATGAATTTTTATTAAACAAAACTGTAAGCAGATTGATTTTGTCCTCTTTTATTGCATTTTTATTTAATTCCCTTCCATGGTGGAGGCTCCATCATGTTACCGCAGAGTAAATTACTCCGGGGCATCAGGCCAGCGCAGTGGAGAAGGGCAGGAGCTGGCTTCCCAAGAGCACATTTACCGCATAAGAACCTTTATTAGTGGAGAGTCATTGATTTTTTTTTTCCAGGTCATAGCCCCTTCACCATCCTTTAAATAAGAGACTATCACAAAGTTATAGTGGAAGAGAGACTGTGTGAGGCCAGGGTCATGGGGTGCTGGCTTGTCTCTAGGTCTGACAACACCTGCACCACCCATAGCCTTGACTCTGACCTACTGTGTGCTGGGGTCTGGTCATGTGAAGAGCATGGGGAAAGAGTAGTTTGGATGGAGTGCTGCATGGTAGATAAGGATGGCAGGGAAGATTAAGTCCAGGAACAAAGCAATTTAGCACCATTATAAAAATGAGCAGTGATTTTAGTTTAGCCAAAGAATTTTGTATACAACATCGAGACTATGAGAATTATATATCAACTCTTCTCCTTCTTTGGAGCTTCTGTCTTTACAGTCCAGGAAAAGGACTTCAGGCTTTTATTCTTCGGAACTAGAGAGTCACTGAAGGTTTGGGGCAAGGCAATAACAGGATATTATCTTTGCTGCAGGGGGATTAATCTGGCAGCGGAATGTAAAATGAATTTGAGGAGAGTTCAGGAATGGGGTTGGAAGGTGGAAACCAGGATATCTGTTAAGAGGCTAATGCTACAGTCTAGGCACAAGGCCACAAGCACCAAAGTGAAGTAAGGAAATAGTAGAAATGATGAGGTAGAGACAGATTAAATAAGAAGGGAGCAGTCGGAGGTGACTCAGGTGTTTTGTCAACTGCAAAAGGACATTAAAGCAGAGAAGCAGGTTTGAGCAAAGAAAATGAAAAGGTAAGTTTTGTGTATGTTCATTTAAAAATAAAAAATACCCAAGAACTTGTTATTGAAAAAGGAAGGCAGACAAATTGCAGAAAAATAGAGACAGGCGTGAAAAGAAAAGAAAAACCCTCCCACAAGATTAGCCTTTGTAGTACTTAATATATTTCATGTACATTTCTAGTATGTTTCCTTCTAGTTAGATAAATAAATAAGTGATCCATGTTACTAAAGGCTCTTCAAAGATATGTTTCTTAATGGCTGCATATTACCTTATCATCTGGAAACACCAAGAATGATTTAATTGTCCACCTATTGTTGGACTTTACCTTGATTTATACTTTCTCCATACTATAAATAATGATGCGGTGAACATCTTAGTGTATACATCTTCGTCTGCATCTCTAATACATTTCTAAACTAAAATAATTGAGTGGAAGGTTATCATTTTTTTAAAGGCTCTTAATTCATATTGTCAAGTGCTACTAGACACTGATCTAGTGTATGCACATGTTCATGTCACAGTACATTCATCAAGCTAGGATTATTTTAGTCTTTTTAATCTTCGCCAATTTCCTAGTTAAAAAACAGGCTATACCACTTTTCTTTAATTATTGACTTTTTGGATTACTAATACTTTTATAGTAATTTTAGGTGTGCCTATTGATCATTTTTATTTCTTCCCTTTTGAGAATTGTCAAGAAGGATCTCTTACCTTTTGAGACAGCATGGAGGGACCTGGAGAGTATTATGCTAAGCAAAATAAACCAGTCAGAGAAAGACAAGTATACATGATCTCACTTATATATGGAATCTAACGAACAAAATAAATTGACAAACAAAATAGATCTAGAGACATGGAGGCATGGAACAGACTGAAGGGGGAGGGAAGGAAAAAGGGTGGGGCGGGAAGAGATTAACTAAAAGACTTATATGTATACTAATGGCCCGGTGCACGAAATTCGTGCACGGGGTGGAGGTGTCCCTCAGCCTGGCCTGCACCCTCTCCAACCTGGGACCCTTCAGGGAATATCTGACTGCCAGTTTAGGCCCGATCCCCAGGGGTTGGCTCTGAGTCCATTAGTTGGAGGCTCGCTCTGAGTCCATTAGTTGGACTTGAATTTGGATTCTGGTTCCCCTACCAACTAGCTGTGTCATCTTGAACCAGTTGCTTAACCTCTTTGAAATTGATTTTTCAAATCTGAAATGGGGCCAGTACTTACCTCATTAACTTGTTGAAAGAATTTCAGGAGATGATGCATGTAACTTGTCTTGTTCAGTGCCTGGCTGAAGGTTAAATATTGTTAAGTGTGTACAATTTTGATTTCCATGAGGGCTGACACCATGTCCTGTTTATCTCTGTATTATAGGCTTCACCAAGAGCATGTCTGAAAATAAATTCTCAGGGAATATTTGAAAAATGAATGATTATATGAAATGGAATTAACAGATTGTGTTTTATAAGTTGTAAAGGTGAATGAATGCCTACTTCTGAGAATCCACTTTAAGATGTTTAATTCATTTGGAAATGACCAGAATTATGTGTGTCTAGAATGCAGAAGACTATCTCCCCTCACTCCAACAAATGAACATTGTTTTTTCATTAGCCACGGCTCACCACTCAGAACTGTGGGTCTGTTCAGTCACCTCTGACCCCTGACTTCTGATCCTGGCCCCTGCATACAGGCATTGCTCCACTCCTTTTAGTCTGTCCATAGAGAATATTAAGAACTGGTAGGGCCTTTTAAGGTCATTTGGTTGTCTAGACTCCCAGCATTTATGTTTTAGCTGCCAAACACTTTCTTTTCTAAAGAATGTTATCTTGGAAGGCCAATGTTTAAAACCGATGAAATGTAAAGATGCTATGGTTGAAAGATCGGGCCAGAGGTCATACTCCTTCTGTTGGGGGGTTTGCACATGGTGCTCCATCCTTCCCTGTCCCAATTACCTACTTAAGTACTATTTTTCCTTTGGGTCCTACCTGAAATAACACCTTCTCCAGGAAGCCTTCCCTGACCTTCCTCTGACTAGATCAGTTCTCCTGCTATATATTCACAGCCCCATGTAGCTCTGTTTGCTAGCTCAGACCTCAGTTGTAAATTTGCATCTCTCATGTTCCTTTTCTACTAGACTTTGAGCAAATAGGGGGAAGGCCATGATGGGTTTGTTCATCATTATTTCCTGAGCACTGACTGCAAGCCCTGTCACACAGTAGGTGGTCAGTTAATGTTTGATGCCTTAAAGGCACTGCAGGATCCAATCTCTTTCTTTTCCAGACAGAATAAATATTTATCACATCCACTATCTGCGAGGTGCTCTTCTGGGCATCAGCGACACATCTGTGAAAGACACAGACACGCTCCCTGCCCTCAAGGAGCACACGCGTAGTCAGGATGACAAGCAACCGAGGAAGAATCATTAATTTCACTGCTGATAAATGCCTCGGACTTCCATGTAAGATTTCACAGTAAGGTTTCCTGTATTGAAAAATAATTGGCAGATTTCTAGGCCAGCACACTTTGTTGATGATAAAGTCAGCGGGTAGCTGTGGTACTTGGAATTCTGTCTTGGTGGTTCCTTCAGGGTGGGAGAGTGTCTCTGAGGCCCAGCCATCTTGTCAGGATTAACTTGAATTACCCTCTGATGTACCTGGGATGGCGAGCCAGTGCCTCCCAAAGTTGCTAACTGGGCCACCTACTGGGTCTGCTTTAATAAATGAATAAGAACTCATGTTCCTTGTGAATTCATCAGCTCTAATTGATCAAAATCAGCTGCCACGAGCTCCACTCCTATGGTTACTTCTAGGGAGGCAGTAGTGGTCTGAAAACTCATTAGTCAACAGAGCCAAATATCAACAGTACAACGATTGAAATTTCTTTTGAGAGCCAAATTTTTTAAACTTAAACTTCTTCTAACGCCACTTCTTCAAAATAGACTCGCCCAGGCCGTGGTATTTTGTGGAAGAGCCACACTCAAGGGGCCAAAGAGCCGCATGTGGCTCACGAGCCACGGTTTGCCGACCACGGGTCTAGAGCAGTGGTCGGCAAACTGCGGCTCGCCAGCCACATGTGGCTCTTTGGACCCTTGAGTATTCTAACGCCACTTCTTCAAAATAGACTCGCCCAGGCTGAAAACCGACTTCTGCGCAGGGGCCATGAAGTTTTAATCGCACTCTATGTGTGCACCCGCACGTGGTATTTTGTGGAAGAGCCACACTCAAGGGGCCAAAGAGACGCATGTGGCTCATGAGCCATGGTTTGCCGACCACTGGTCTAGAGGAAAGAGAGGCCCTTTCCATATTCAAGTGACTGCCCAGGCCACTTGACCCTTGAGGCCTGTGCTGATCTGGTGCCATCTGCATTTTGTTCCTTGCTCTCTCATGTTGTAGATGTCAACTTCCAGGTCCTATTTGAATTATTCCCAGTTGCAAATCAGCCTGTCATTGATTGACACTTGGTGCATAAGTGCTGGATCATTAGGGTCTGGGACACGGGTTTAGATAGCAGCACCCGCCCCACGGATCCTGTGTCTTTTCCATCCCTTTTAGAAGTTGCCGGGCTGCTGTTTGTACCTTAGCAGGCTCTCATGCCAACTCTGGCTGGGCCACCCTAAAACTCACTCCCATAGGAGTGTGGCTGAGGGCTTGAGAGCCCCAGCAGATAGTTCCCAGCCCTACTTCCTTAGCTGCCAGGCTGCCAGTGCCAGCCAGGAGGCCCCTCCTGCCTCTGCTTGTTTCCCTTGATTGTTATATAATGTTTGGCAGCAGGAGGTAAATTCCTCTCCAATTTCCAGGCCCGTTACAGCGCATGAACCCCACCATGGGGAGCCACAGTGATTGAGCTCAGCAGCCAGGTCCCATGCTGAGTGTCATAAATCAGGCCTATTACCCACTCCTCCTGGCAGATGCCACCCTCAAAACCTGCCCACTCTGCTCAGGAGACCTAGCCACCTCTGCACACAGTAAACCCGGGCTGGCATATCCACTGGAAATTTGGGGGCTTGGGAATTATTGGACTTATTCTGAAGGGGTGGAGGCTATACAGCCCTTGCTGGTGCATCTAAGACTGAGGTCCTGCAGCCTGGAGCTTGAGGAGCAAAATCAGGGCATGCTCACCTGCCTCCTGGATTTCCCGGTGTAGCCTTCTGTGTGCTTCACTATACACATAAGAACCTCTAGGGGACTTTTTAAAAACACATTTCCCAGGCCCATCCCCAGAGATCCTGAGGCGGTAGGTCTTCCTTGGAATATGGGACTCAGCGTGTGTATAACTTTTCTGGTGATTCTGATGTCAGTGGTCCCTGGACCATTCTCTGAGAAGTGCTGCTTTAAGACCAACCATATCTCTAAAGCAATGCCTGTAAAATGAATGCCTATAAAACGAATTCTTCTTTTTCCATTTCCTTCTATCATTTTGCTGAAGATGTGTTTCCCTGGGGAGGAAGATGTGGGCTTCAAAAATCAATGGCAATCACACTGAAGAATGAGGCAAATCTTTGACTATGACATATTTAATGGGCAATAATAATGCTAATAGTTGAGGGGGCAGCCCTCCAGTATGATGTTCTGCTGATACTGAAAGCAGGGGGAATCTCGAGTCCTGTGTCTCATTGACTCTGTCCCTATGACTTGGGTGACCCCGTGCCCTGGCCAGACAGGGTCAGTCCCACTCTATGCAGGTTGTCTAGTACAATTTTTAATAATTCCCTCTCTGACTCTCAAAAATTCCAGTTTGGATGACAAATTGATAACTGTGGGAATTTCTGTTGGAGACCTTCCATTTTCCTCTAAAGGGGTCTGCCTTGTGGGTTTTGCCAAATTGATTCCAATTCTGGATTTCACACTAAAGTTACTCCTGACTCTGAGCTGGGAGGAAAGGCAAAGGGACCCCTTTGGCCAGATACCTCTCCCCCTTTCCAGGATCTGGTGGTGTTGGAGAGGAGGAGAAACTTCTCAATTGGTGACTAGAATGAAAGGTGGAGAATTTGGGGGCAAGTCCAGTGCCCGCTTTGTGTGTCTGAAATAAGGCTGTGTTTTCCTGAATATTACTAAAACATTCAGTAATAATGAAACTTGATCAGTGTTAGCAAGACTAGATTTGGTTCCAGGACTGCCTTCTATAGGTTCTGTGATCAAGCAAGGTAACCATTTGAAGCCTCATTTTCCTCATCTGTAAAGTGGGGATAATAATCTTCAACATGGCAGAAGACTTGAGATAATGCTTGTAAAGAGTGAGCACTTAACAGGTAATCAATAAATGGTGACACTTAAAATAATTGTAATAATAATGCCAATATTACAAAATAAGGTTTAATATTCTAAAAATGTTTTCCAACATTTTTTGGGTAATATTTTCATCTTGTTTATTTATCACTTTCTTCCCCTGGAACTTCTGTCATGAAGGCTAAGCTATGAGGCTTCCCAAGAAAACAAAGAGAAGATTCAATTAAGAATAAAGATGTCTAAAGAACAGGCATAGAAAACCCAGGGTGCATTAGAAATGACCAGAAATTTCTAGGGGAACTCCAGGATTTGTTGTTCAAAGATTTTAGTGTTATGTGGGAACTATCCAGGGCTCTTAGTCCCAGATTCAGCAAGGTATCTGAGGTAGGTGGCATCATGAAGTGGGTAGATTGGAAATGGGAGAGGAAGGAATTCAGGGGGAATATATCCAAGATAGCCACCTCCACACCTGTGACTCCTGAGAGAGACTATAATATGCCCAGTGGGGTTACACATTTGTGGCAAGAGCACATTTGGATATGCAGAGTAGAATCAGGATAAGGATCCTGCAGTGTGCATGACCAGAGGCTATCGCTGCATACTTCAGCAGTGGGTACCAGTGAGAAGACTTCTGGGACCAGCCATACCTTGGTGGATGCCAGCACAGTGCCTAGGGATGAGACCAGAGGCCAGTGCCCCATCACAGTGATGTTAGTCTTCCTCTGTACTTTGGGAGGGACCGTGGCCCCTAACGCCCCTCCCCTGCAGGCCTGGTCACCCCTAACTGCCCTCCCCTGCTGGCCTGGTTCCCCCAACTGCCCTCCCCTGCAGGCCTGTGTCATCCCGCCCCCCCCAACTGCCCTTCCCTGCAGGCCCAGTCGCCCCTAACTTCCCTCCTCTGCTGGCCTGGTCACCCCTAACTGCCCTCCCCTGCAGGCAGGATAGCCCCCAACTGCCTTCCCTTGCAGGCCTGGTCCTTCCCAACTGCTCTCCCCTGCTGGCCTGATCGCCCACAACTGCCCTCTCTTGCAGGCCTGGTCCCTCCCAACTACCCTCCCTTGCTGGCCATCTTGTGGTGTCCATCTTGTGTCTACATGGGGCAGCCATCTTTGACCACATAGGGGCAGCCATCTTGTGTGTTGGAGTAATGGTCAATTTGCATATCACTCTTTTATTAGGATATTAGAGGCCTGGTTCATGGGTGGGGGCCAGCTGGTCTGCCCTGAAGGGTGTCCTGGATCAGGGTGGGGGTTCCCTTGGGGCATGGGGTGGCCTGGGAGAGGGGCCTGTGTTGGTTTGCAGGCCGGCCACGTCCCCCGGCAACCCAAGCGGAGGCCCTGGTATCTGGGATTTATTTATCTTCTATAATTGAAACTTTGTAGCCTTGAGTGGAGGCCAAGGCCAGCCAGGGTGTGTGGGAAGCTTGGCTTCCTCCATTGCCAGGGAAACTCAAGCCTCCTGCTCGCTCCGTGGCGGCAGCCATCTTGGTTGGGTTAATTTGCATACTAGCTCCTAATTGGCTGGTGGGCGTGGCTTGTGGGCATAGCGGAGGTATGGTCAATTTGCATGTTTCTCTTTTATTAGTGTAGATAGGAGTTATTATTATATTGTCTTTTCAAATTTACTCTTTAATAATATGTTATGTTTCAACAAAAAATCCAAGAATGCATTTCCCAGCCCCATGTCAACTCTACTGAGTCATCATTTCTAGGGTTGGGGCTCCAGGAATCTGCATTTTGACAAGTTTCCTGGATGATTCAGATGCCATCACTCATGGCCTGGTAACTGAGACTCTGTGCCGGACAATTGACAAGGCCCATTTGTAGCTGTGATTCTTGAGGACTTGAGAATGGATTTGAAGCCCCAAGGTTATGATTTTACACCATTCATCTTCTTCTTGTTGGGGTTTTCACTGTCAAGTTCCTGGCCAGGATTTGCAAAGGAAAAAAAAAAAGGTCAAGCCCCTGCTAAGGAACATTTGAAAAGCCTTCTAGCCAAGATTTTTCCTTCATTCTTCTCTAAGATCCAACAAAGGTGAGTAACACAGACCCAGACAGTGCTGGGCCCAGCTCAGGCCACTGTAGACAGGCCTGAAAAAGCCCCATTTACTATGGTTGCACCTTCTTATGAAGCTGAAGTCTCAGTTTTGCGATGGAATTATTACTTTTTATCCTCGTTCTTTCATTCAGTTCCTAATGCAAACAGCAATCCTTAGAAAAGCAACATTTATTAAATCAAGAGGATTACAATATCAATGGGAAGTTATCATGCAATAACCTTCTATTGATTTGTGTATTGCCAGTAATGAAATCAACTGGAATATTATTTATTAAACATATTGATTAGCAAAAAATAATTTGCAGGGACGGAAGCCTAACTCTGCAGGGGACCCACTGAGCTCTGTGTGTACATACAATTTTTCCATTTTGCTGGGGAAAAGCCATGGTGAGTGTCTCACTTGACATAGAACTAGCCCCGCGATGCAGAGTCCTCAATAATATCCACTGTAGGGCAGTGGGAGTGGGCATATCTTCAGCCTATTAGGTTGTCTCTAGGCATTTGTACAGTCTGCCAGGGAGGGTCCAGGACAAATACTATAGTTTCTTCACTAAAAGTTTGGAAAACCAGTGTTTAGGTACTAATGATTCTCACTCCTGCTTATCCCAGGGAGAGAGGGGTGTAGTGGGAAACTGAGGGGGTGGCTGTGGGTTGGAGAACAACATTTTTGTTTAGATTCTCCCAAAAGTGGACACTGAGGCAAGGATTTGGGGGCAGGTAGTTTATTTGGGAGGTGACTCCAGGAAGCACTGTGAATGAGAAAGGAGGAAAGGGAGACAGGGAAGGAAGCAGATTATCACTGACGGGCTGTTGATGAGATATTCCTGTGGGCAACGGGGGCTCAGTCTTGCTGGGGACCCTCTGAGAGGTGAGTGTGTGACAGTCCTTAGAATTGCTCACCAAGAGGCAAAGAAGCTGGGGCCTGTTCCACTAGCTTCAGCCCCTCATTGGCTGAGGGCTGCTCCTTGCTGTCTTAATTCTCCAGCATGTCCAGCATTTTCGGACTATCCCAGGTGCTGGCAGGCATGTTTTCCAGCCATTGTGTGGCCTCAGGTAGAGACACAGATGCTTGGGGCAGGAGCCTTGCCTGTGTATGGGAACTGCTCAGTGCAGCTGCAGGATCTCTGGGGGTGCCAAGGGGATGTGCCCCAACAACCTCTCCACAGACATACAAAACCCAATCAAAGGCAGGTTCTCCGCAGCTGCCTTTGACTTTTAACTCCTGCCTCCCAGGATCTCTGAAACCTGAGTTCCTTCTCTTGGAGAGAATCTGGAATTTTCCTGGACTGATTCCGGAAGAGCAGTCATGAAATTAACAACACATTGCTGAGTGCTTACTAAATGCACATCTCTCATTCGTCCTTACAGCATCTCGGTAGGTGAACTAATTATTATTCCTATTTTGTAGGCGAGGGAACAGAGAACTCAAGAACATGCAGAGCAGGGAATGAGAAGTCTGGAATTCAAGTCAGTTTTCCTGACTTCAAAGCACATAAATTGGTTCAGAACAGAATGGCGCCAACCATGCAATCTGGGGCTAGGTTGCGGGTATAGTATCTCGGCCTCACTCCTGTTAGTTCCGTGGCCTTGAATGAGGAACCTAAGCTCTCAGATCCTCAGTTTCCTCATTTGCTATGGGGATATCAATAGCTCCTGCCCAGTGGGCAATTGTGCAGGTGAGATGACATAATGGAACTTGGTTATTGCATAGTGACTGTAGTTCAAATTAACATAAATATCATCATCATTACCCACCCCTGGCCTCCTTGGCCTTAAAATGATGGCTACTGTGCTGTGCTGACCTGTTTATTCTGTTTCATCCCCATTCCTGGCTCTGTTCTGTATCACAGGGGGGCTGATCTGCATCAAATTGCCTCTGGCTGGATTTAACCAATAGGAGGCACTGATGGGAGATTGGAGGACAGGAGGAAGGGAGAGGCCAGGCACCTCTGCTCTGTCTTGGTAGTAGTGGTTGTTTCCTTGATGGCTTCTGTTCTTATGGAACACTTTCCATCAGATGACCTTGGTCCTGGCTCCAGAAACTTCACCTCTGCTCTGCCCTCTGTGCCTGAGGGTGGTGTCAGCTTCCTGCTGCTGTCAATCTCTGGGTTTCCTCACTTTTGTTTCTAAGTCCTTTCATCACTCCAAGGTAGTCAATTTCCTGGAGTAAATTGCCTCTGTTTTAAATACTTAGGTGGCTTGTTTTCCTTTAACACCTTCAACGCAATGCTGTCATTCTCATCTCTGACATGGTCTCATGGTTCCACAGCTGAGGCCTTTGTACTACCCACACAAACTGGGCAGTGGGGGAGGGGAAATGGTATCCAGGTGATTGAAGAAAACATATCCATAACAACTGTCAATCACCTGCTACACACTCTCTCTACTCTCTACACCTCCTCTCCTCCTCTTTTCATCATACTGTATACAACTGCGATTGGCATTACTGAGTCCATCTTACAGATGAGAAAATAAGATGCTCAAAGAAGTTAAAGAGCTGTGCCAGCTGCAGGTCCTTGCTAGAAGAGGTGAAGAGGGGATTCCAATGAGACCTGCCCCTCAAGTCGGGGAAAGGCCTCCCTCTTCACCATCATGCATACATTTGAACGCCTGACTCTGACTTTAGTTCAAGTGATGACTAATGAGGTTGGCTGGAAAAAAGGTGCTGACACCTCCCAAACTGACCTGTGGGGATGGAGGGAGCAGGGCAGTTCCTGGGAGTGTAGACAGCCATGAAAGGTCTTTCATGCCACACACTGAGATTTGGACATTATTCTCCAGCCAGATAGTCATGCGTGTGGCAAATGCTCATTGATGGACCAGGGTTTTGACACAGATGTACTCAGATATCCACAGGACACATGATCTAAGTGGTTAGTTAGTGTACTAAGAATACCTTGGGGGCAGTGGCTCACTGTGGGCTGTGGCATAGAGACGGAGCCTGCCCATTTCCAGGGCTGTGGTCTGAGAATGTGGTGGTTGTAGGACATGTGTCAGATCGGAAGGTGGAGTCTTTGTCCCTCCGCTTCAAATGGGCTCTTTTACAAAGAGCATCCTGTGGAAGTGATGTCGTGTGGCTTCTGAGTTTGGGTCACAAGAGATGTATAGCTTCCTTCTGGCTCTTTCTTTCTCCTGGGGCATATGTCCTTGCAACCTTGAACTTCCATATAAGAAGTAGACACTCACCATTTGTTGAGGGAATGAATGAATGGACATATATGAGTGTTTGTCCATGTATGAGTGCAGATTTGGGCTGTCTTTCTGAGAGTGACGGTATGTTCAAGGAAGTATGGGAGGGCAGGGTGTCCTACATCTGATTGTGTTTAGGTTTTCTAAGTTTAACCTGACTGTGGGGACAGTGGAATATTCTTGCAGTCCCTGACCCTAAGTAAGCCCCCATCGCCTGTCTGCAGAGCTGTACTTCCCAGCAGCCTGGAGCCAGCCCCTGCCCCCCAAGTCGGACCTTTGCTTCTGTGTGTGTTCCGGAGGACACAGATGGCAGGAGCAGGGAATCGGAAGCACTTGGCAATGAAGCAGCAATTCACTCAGCAATCCCTTTGGTATTCATCGCAACAATGCCCGCTCTGATGGGCTCCGCGTGCTGAATGCCGCTGTCAATGTGCAATCCGGCAGGAATTACGGCGCTCTACGGTCCTCATCACGTCCACTTATTGTCAAGTGTTGCTGAGAATTCTCCCACTCGGGATGAGGGAACCACTTGTTTTAGCAACTGATTTCCGAAACCACCTCTGGGTTGGGGCTCCTGCGAAGCTCCCGGTAATGTGTTATTGTTCCTGGTTTGTGTTTTGGACACTAATGTACTCTGCTGAAGTATGAAAATTGTCATAATGTGAGGAAATGAGATATAAAAATAACTCTGGGACAGCAAATGCCTGGAGGAGCTCTGAGATGGTGTAGCCTTTTCTGGTTCCGCTTTGGGGACCCGGAGCATCTCAGGCAGGCGGTGCTGGGAGATGAGACCTGAGATGCCCTGGATGAGCGGCTCTCTAGAATGGGCTGACAGCTGCCCAGCCTCCCGCAGCTGCCCAACTGGACGGCACGAAGGAAGAGAGGGGCTGGACGTCGACTGTCACCTTCTTTCAATGTCATCCATCAGCTTGGTCAACTGAACCAGAGGCTTTGCTGTCACTGGGGGAATCTGCTGCCCACATGAAGACGGCACATTTACATTCTTCTTGGCCCATGATCTGTTAACCTTGCTTCTTTCCCAATCTGGGCTACTGACAGGAGGCTGAACCCTGTAGGCTAGTCTCGCAGATTAGCTGGATTCAATTGGGTTTTGCCAGTGGGATATACTGATGGGGTCTGGAGGGCAAAAGAAGGGAGGTAGGAGAAAGAGGGACACCTCTCTTACTCAGAGAGCATCTCCAGGAGCGGCTGGTTCCCTTCATGGATCAGGCTCCCAGGGTCTGTTTCCAGCAGATGACCCTTGTCTCTGGTAATCTCACCACTGCCTGGGACCCCAGGCATGGTCGTGGTCTCCTGCTGTTGCTTATCTCTGGGTTGACTCACTGTTCCCTGTTTGGCTTCTCAGCTCCTCCATCACCTGTGTGACAAATTCTTGGCATTAAAGTCCCTCTGTCTTAAATGCTGGATGTTTTCTATATTTTTGTTTAGATTCTGAATGATACGCTTATCAAAGACACTTTGGACCACCAGATCTTTCTCCATTGCCTGTTTAGGAAATGGATAAAATGGTAATGAGACACAAGGAAACAGCCCATTTCTCTGTAAAGATGGAACTAAGGGGCAATTCATAATAATGATGAGAATATCTAACATTTACTGAATCCCACATGTTGGCACTTTATTCTCATTATCTTATGTATATAAATAGAGGCCTGGTGCACAAAATTCGTGCACTGGGTGGCAGGGGGGGGGGGGAGGATGTCTCTCAGCCCAGCCTGTGCCCTCTCATAGTCCAGGACCCTTTGGGGGATGTCTGCCTAAGCCGGCAGGTGGATGTTCCTCTCACAATCCAGGATCCCTTGCTCCTTACTGCCTGCCTGCTCTCTCCTTATAACTCAGCTCGCTGCTCCTTAGTGCTGCCGTGGAGGTAGGAGAGGATCCCACCATATCTGCTGCACTCACCAGCCATGAGCCCAGCTTCTGGCTGAGCGGCGCTCCCGCTATGGGAGCGCACTGACGACCAGGGAGCAGCTCCTGTGTTGATAATCTGCCCCTGGTGGTCAGTGCACATCATAGCGACTGGTTGTATTGGTCATTCCACCGTAATGGTCGCTTAGGCTTTTATTATATAGATAACCCTCTGAGGTGAGTATTACTCTTATTCTGTTCTATAGAAGAAAAATGAGGCCCACAGAAGTAAGGCTGATACACCTAACAGTGTGTATATGCGGTCAGAATTGAAACCCTGACCTTTATAGCAACTTTATATCAGGGGCCCAAGCTTCAGATCACAATGCTCTTTCTCCTTCTCTAGTAGCACCTTCAAAGCTATAGCTGGTGGCACTGTAGTTCTATCTGATGCTACACAGAAAAAAGGTTCCATGGGGAAAATGACAGGTCCTACCCTCACTTTTTTTTTTTTTTTGAGATTTGCAGCATATTGCCATATTAAAGTCTCTGACAAGTCCTGCATTAAAGAAGCACATTTATCTCAATGAACCCCAACTTTTCCACCATGAAATTACATGTAACATTTGATAATATCCTGTAGGGGGGTAGGTGATCCAGGGATCACAGCTTTTGGAACTATTGTCCTAGTCAGGGTATTCATTTTCATATATATCCCAAAATGTATATACACATTTTAAATAATAATAAAGGCAGTATTTATTAAAATACATATGTTGAAACCCTAAATCCAAATAGGATGGATTTATAAAGTGGGGCCTTTGGGATGTGACTAGGTCACGAGAGTGGAGCCCTTCTAATATGATTAGTGCCTTTATAAAAAGAGATGAGAGAGCTTGCTTTCTCTCTATCTACTGTCTGCCGCATGAGGACACAGAGAGAAGGCAACTATCTACAAGCCAGGAAGAGGTTCCTTATCAGAGCCTGACCCTGATCTCAGACTTACCAGTGTCCAGAACTGCAAGAAAGAAATTTCTGTTGTTTAAGTCACCCTGTCTATGCTATCTTGTTATAGCACCTTAAAGTGACTGACACACTTGTGTTCAAATCCTGGTTCTGCTATTTAATAGCTGTAAGATCCAGGGAAATACTAGTATATTTATAGACTCTGAGTCTTGATTTTTTCATGAATAATCTATATGATAGTAGAAATAGTGCTCCTTATTTTCATGGCTGAAGTGCGCATTAAAGACAGTAATATAAGTGGAACACTCAGCACGGTCTGTGGCCTGCTGAGTGGTCATGAAATGTAAGCAACGTGGAGAAGGTCATGATGAGTCTGGATCTGGACTTGGCCCTAGTCTGAGTAGATCTTGTGTCACAGTGTGTCATGCATGGATTATGACCAGGTCGATAGACTCTTTCAACCTGCATTTTTTATAACAGTCACACTTCTCATCTATAGGGTCAAGGATTCTTTCTTTCTTTTCTTTTTTGGTTAACCCTCACCCAAGGATATTTTCCATTGATAGTTAGAGAGGGTGGAAGGGAGGGGGAGGGGCAGAAAGAAACATGGATGTGAGAGAGCTAAATCTATTGGTTACAAACAACTGTAAACCTACTTTTGCCTGACCTTATATTAGTCATTTGGCATCTCACTAACCAAATTGGTAGGAAACTGAGAAGTTGGAGGTTCTGACTTTAGTCTTCATCTGAGGTTGCCCCAAATGAACTAGACTCTTATTTCTGCCTTTGCCCTACTTTGAGGTTTTTTCCTGGAACCAAGGATTTTCTCGGACACAGGACAGTCAGTGCTAAAGCTGGGACAGTCCCAGGCAAGCTGCCTGCCTTTGCCCTGAGTGAAGGTGATGATAAAGCACTCTGAGCTTCGCTGAAATCCAGACACCAGGGCCTCTGATTCTTGCCCCCCATGGCCAGCATTTTCTGTCATATCAGCCCCATTCGTACATTTTCAAAAGCCCATCTGTGCCCGCAAAGGAGTGACTTCCTGTGTCCATGGGCAGCCTTGGGGAGGCTGGGTCTCAGAGAGCCCGTTTTGGATTATAAGCCTTTGAAGACATCTGCAGGGAGTGGATAATTCATTCCAGAAAAAAAATGCTCTTTGCCATGCAAACCAGAGACCAGGAATGGAAATGAGATTTCTAATTACATGGGCATTTTCAGAGCCACCTGCTGGCGCTGGTGGCTGGCTGAGTTGCTTCCATGTGGAGGTGCTGGGGAGCAGCCTGGCCTGGGCTAGGGCATGAGCCGCTGCCTTCAAAGTCCTCATGTGGCCACATCCAGCTGTGCCTGCAGGGAACTGATGCAGGGAAGGTCATCTCTGAACTGAGCAGCAGTGCCCTCTCGCTGCTCAGAAAGACCTGGGCGGAACTCACCTTACATTTTGTCTCTCAGTGTTCAGAGCTCCTGATCTATGTAGGTCTCCTCAGCACAGGGCTGGAGGAGCAGATCTGGCGCTGAGCTCTGGGAAGTGAGGGGCTTATCAGAAGCACCTGCTCCTGCTCCTTCCTGGCAGATTCCATCCTGCTGCACATTCAGACAGATCAGATTCAGATCTCAGCTCCCCTGTGTCTCAGATTGGGTTCCCAGGAGGTGCTGAGATGCAGGTTGGGATGCAAGATGTTTGTATGGAATCAACACTTGTGATCCTGAGACAGCAGGATTGGGCAGAAGAAAAAGTCAACTTGGGATGAAGGTTCAACATAGGCTGGGTTAACCCAGAAGAGAGCATTGCCCATCAGACTTGTCCTGGGGGAAGTTGAAATAGCTGAGCCTTTATAACCTTGCTTTGCTCCATCATGGAATGTGATGTGGGCTTCCTCAGGAAGGATATGGCCTTGGATGAGGTAACTCAGTGCAGCTGAGGCAGACATGGATGGAGCTGACCACTAGAGTCTATCCCTTGACTATACCCCCTGCATATAGGCAGTGAGTAATTCACTTGAAGGACATCTGGGCAGCACCACATGGTATCTACCAGAGCCTACTTATTAGCTCTTTGAACTTATTAGCTCTTTAATCTTTCTGAGCCCATTTTCATGAACAGACATGGGCTAATCGTGTACATGTGTGTGTGAAATAACTTTTAACATCTATACACGTCTTCACAGTTCATACCACAATTTCATGTTGATTTCTTCATTCCTGCCTCACACTATAAGGTCAATTAGTTATCATAATTCTTATTTTACAGATGTGGAAACTGGGACCCAAAGGGTGATATTTTTTTTTCTATAATAAACATTTTAGAAATGAGGTCAAAGGGCAGATTGAGAGTCTTGGCCCTGAATGATGTTGATGTTTCATAGCCTAGGTGTGCTTTATATTCATTAATATAAACTGAAGCTTTATATTAATGCCAATTATGTAAAATTCTGGGTGAATTTAGATGAGAGGGTATGGTGTTCTGTCTACAATTAGTGTGTGGTAGGAGAAAAGGGAAGGTTGGTTTCTGGAATCCCTAGGACATTGGGGAGCCCGATTTAAAAACCACCATGTTATACCAGTAGACACAGGGTATAATTTTACTAGCTTTGTGTATAATTCCATTCTTGAGCATTTTGATAGAATGTCTAGGGAATCACTGGTTATGGGATTCTGTATTTTCCAGCCCACACTTTCCACCCTTTAGAAATGTGTGGCTTACTACTTGCTGGGAGCAGCTGTCAGGGTGAATGTGGTAGCTTCTGGGATCAGAGCTCAACCTTCTGGGATCAGAGGATCTTCTGGGATCAGACCTTCCAGGACTGTGCTGTGCTCATCATGCCTGGCTTCAGCCAAGAGAGGGATGAATAAAAGGGGCTTCTGAGTGGCCTTGAGCTAAGGCCTTCACCAAAATAAGGCTTATAATTGTAGTGGTAGCAACAAGGGTGTTTCTTGAATATTTGGTCTCTCTGTGTGCATCTCAATAAGAAATCAACACATGATTACATATAACTTAGTGGTTAAGAGTTCATGTTCTGAATCAAATGCTTCAAAATCCATCTCTGTCACTTATTTGATTTGAGTCCTCTCTGATCCTCAGTTTCCCATCTGCAAAGTAGGAGCAATGATGGCATTTATTGTTATATAAATCCAATAACCCAATGAAGCACATAGCCTGATCCATGGTCACAAGAACTCACTATAAGATAGTTATCATTGTTATTTCCAAGCCAACTCATGCCATTCTGGGTGTAAAGCATAGCCTAGATATTTTTGGAAGAAAGTGGAGCTTTTACCAGTGTCTGGGCAGGGGAATATGACAGGCCAGATTGAAGGGGTCCTTAATACAGAGATGTCACAGTTCTGATTAGACTTGAGTCCTATGCATTGGCCGTCAGCATTCAGTGGGAATCAAGTGCCCAGGCTCGATAAGCAAGGTGCGTGCTGGTGACCTGCCATGGACACCCATCCATCATTCCATGATTGGTACTACTCAGAGCAGGCCATTGTGATCCACTGCCTTTTCTAAAAGGTGAGAGACAGGCTGGGGAAGATCTGAGTAAAGCCAATCTCACTCACCTGTCACACACAGGGTCAAGTTCTCGAAGGCATTAATACTGGTTATAACTGGCTTTGCTGGGGTGGAAAACTAGCCTGCCTCTCTCGAATGGTGGCATGTTATATAGATTGAGCAAGAGAGAGGAGGGGAAGAGGGCCGGGTATGTGTCTCCTGGAAGTCTCCAGTGCCTTTCTTCCCTGGTAACATTAGCTGAATCACTGTTTACTAGAGACTTTTTATTCTCCTGGCTTTAAGCATATTACTATAGTATCAGAGGCAGTGGCAAATGCAATTTTGGATCCTTGTGCCATGTCTGGCAAACTCCAGACCTGGCTCCTAGGGTGGGTGAGGAAGAGATGTCATAGGTCTTAAGAGATTCAAGAACCTCACTCTAGAAAGAAGCTTAAACCCCTCATGTTCCTGGGCATTCTAGGAATACTCCAAAACTTTCTAAACAAATAATATATTAATTCTTTAAAGGTAATCGTGTTTTTAATTAGTAAGCTTCTTTATGCCGTTTAAATTTCTTTCATGTGCGTGATTTCAATACACATGCCTTATGAGGAGGCAGGATAAGGCATTAGTAGGTCTGTTCTACTCATGGGGAAATGGACATAAAAGCAAGTTTTTGTTTGTTCAGATACAGACACCTGGTGGCCAAGTTTGAGCCTTTCTTATCTGGTGTGACTTAGCAGACAGCCTCTCTTATTTAGGGCACACCTAATCATTTATGAGAAGTTTAAGTAGTTGCATGTACTAAATTCATATAGTTCCTTTAAGCCAACACCTTTATTAGAAGCCCATTAACTTTTATTTAAAAAAAATTCAAATTATTTTGGTTTCTTATTTCCTACCTAAACATAAGAAGCCCAGTTATGAAAATAAAGGCTATCAGAATCTTTCTTCTGCCACACAGCTGCAAACATCTGGTATGTGACTAGCTACTCAAGAAGCAAACACAAAGGGTCTGAGTCCAGTTTCTCCTACATCCCCTGCTCCTTCTTAATGTTGTGAAGTGGAAAGAGTCAGGTATGCCTGGGCTTGAATCCCAGCCCTTCCATATCATTTTAACATGGCCTTGAACATGTTACTTACTCTCCTTGGATATCAGTTTACTTCTCTATAACATGTAGAAAATGATATCTTGCTCAGGGATGATGTAAGAATTCAAGATAATGGATAGGTAGGAAGACAAACCTTTCTCCCTCTCATTCCTCCTTCTGTCTTCTCCATATCTTTTAAAAATCTTATACTCTCAGTACAGAATCCTTTCCCTGCCTCTCCTTCTGCTCCCCCTCAGCAGGTCTTCTTTGTTTGATAAATTCTTGGAGAATCCATCCATAAATAACGAAACTCTTCCATGAGCAACTTGGCATTGAGAAAGGATACGGAAAGATCCTCCCAGCCCAACTCCAGGCACATGCCTCTGGAACAGTAGAGTTTAATTTTGTTCCTGCTGGAATGAGTTGGGTATACAAACTGAAGGCAAGAATGAGATTTCATGGGGTCTCAGAGTGGTTTTGGAGAGGCCACGGTCACAGTAAGGTAGAGAATGAAGAAAGCTGAGGCAGTAGGCAGAGAAAAGAGCATGGTGCAGTGGGGACTGGGTGTGGAAAGAAGATCAGGCAACTTGTTTACGTTTCTCTTGTATGGTGAGCAATGCGAAGCTTTCCTTCCCTTCTCCCTAGGAAATAATCTTCAGTAAAATATCAATTTCTCATGAATATTTTGTGAATCTGGATCTTTGGCAAGGGACATCCGATGAAGCGCTAAGTAAGTATGGCCTCAAGATGGGATGGGGTGAAAACCAAGAGCAACCAAAGAAGGCCCACCATGTCTGGCTTTCTTCCAAGTCCATGGCATACGGCAAGGGCTCAGTAAATAGTGGTGTTAACAGTAGCTGTAGCTACAATTACATCCTGGCTTCTCTTTCTCTTCTACGCTAAGATCTTTATGAGCTCAGGGGAATGTACCTGCTTTATTCACTCCTGGATTCGTACCATTGGCAGAATGCCTGCTCCATAGTTGGGTTCTAATAAATATTCATTTGTATGATTAATGAATTCATGTAATCTCTGTGACCGACAGAGTTCTATTCTAGGCTCTATTCTTCTCTTACTCCACATTCTTCCACCTTCTGAAAGCTGATCCATTTTGGGGCTTTAGCTTTCGCTTTCATCTAGTGGGTTTCCAAATCTGTAAATCCATTCCCAGCTTCTTCGAGTTCCAGTCTTACATTTATCATATTAGCTTAAGTCATTTGGAATTGATAATATTTGGCTACTTTGACTTGCAAAAAATAGCAATTTCATAAGTTGAAAGCTCATACTCTGAATTTTCACTAATTGTTGTCACTTTCAACACTACACGCCCATCCTGAGCTTCTGGTCTCCCCTCTGCCATTGGCTGCTGTTTTTCTTGACATTGATTCACAGCGCAAGCATCACTCTATCCAGTAACATCCTTTTACCCATGAGATCCAGAAAGGTTAAGTGACTTGCCAAAGGTCACACAACAAAATAGTAGCAAAGGCAAAATGGAACCGCAGTCTCCTGTTTTAGTTCTAGGTCAAGTGCTGGGATTCTCCAGGTTCCTGAGGCTTAAATCCTAGATTCCTCTTCCCTCTCTTTCTGGCCATATTTAATTAGCCACCAAGTGCAGGAAGGTCTTCTTGCAGGTGTCTTCTGTATTTATACAAACACTCCCAAACCTATAAGTGCTATGTTAGTTCATGTCAACCTCATCTCTCACTTTAATTCCTACAAAAGAATTTCATTGTCAAAGCTCTTTCCTGCTGTTTTACTTAACTCCTTCCTAAAGGCATATATGAAAGTTTCAAAAGTCAGTCAATAGATTTACACATTTAAGTGGTATTTGATCCCAAAGAAAAAAATACTTTCTAAAAGTTGAAATGGTATTACATAATGTAGACATAATTTTTATTACATATTTTCTATGATTTTTAATTATTTTGCTTAATAATTTCAGGCTTATAAAAATGCAAAAGTAGTACAATAAATTCCTATATACTTTCCCTCATATTTCCCCAAATTTAGTGTTTTCATGTTTGCTTAATTATTTTTCTCTATACATTTTTATTATTTTTATGAACCATTTTTAGAGTAAAATGTTGATATAATGCTCCTCAACCTCTAAATATATTAGTTTGCATTTTTTAAAAACAAGGACAATCTCTTACATTATCACAGAAACATAAAAATAAGGAAATTAGCTGCCATTAATACCGTATGATTCAGTAATGTACATATCCTACTCAAATTTTGCCAATTATCCCTCTAATGTCCTTCATAGCAGAAACAAAAACAAACAAAAACTAATCAGCCATCCAAACAAAGACAGCTCATTGCTTTTTGGGATCATGTTCTTTAGCCTCCTTTAATCTGGACTAGCTCCTTATTCTTTCTTTGCCTTTGGTTGACCTTGACATTTTTGAAGAGAGGGCATTTATTTTGTAGAATAGCCCTCAATTTATGTTTGTCTAGTGTATTTTCGTGGTTCTCATTAGTTTCTTTAATTTTTATGAGTTTCATAAAGTTTTAAAAATATATTTTTATTGATTTTTAGAGAGAGGGAGGAAGGGAGAGAGAGATAGATGAGAAACATCAACATTGAATGTCTGCCTCCTGCATGCCCCCTACTGGGGGTTTGAGCCTGAAACCTGGGCATGTGCCCTGACCAGGAATCGAGTCAGTGACCTCTTGGTGCATGGGGACAGGCTTGACGCTCAATCACTGACCCACACTGGCCGGGCAAGTTTTAAATAAGCTAATATTTGTAAATTGCTTAAAGCACTGCCTGGCACATTGTCAGCTCTAAAAGAATATTTGATCCTTTTTTCCCCCAGTAGAATATACATTTGTCCAATTCAAGAACAATGAGTAGGTGAAATGGAAGATGTGCCACTCTGGCAATGCCTAAATATTCCCATTGTTGCTTCAATTGCTTCACCTTTGAGAAACCTGTATTTCTTATAATCAATATCAGCATTTACATTTTCCCCCTTTCAGCACTCAGTGTAACATAATAAAAGCAAAGCGAAATACACCATTAGCTCATCACATGGATCCTTGCATATGGATGAAGATGCTAATGTTGCCAAAGCTGAAAGGTTGGACTCTGGGCAGGGCCACTGTATTCCTGTGATCAGGAATTCAAAAGTGGTGTCTGAAAGGTGGTTGCCCTCTCTCCTTCCCCACCTCTGCTTGTCTGTCTTCCTGCCCAGGCGTTCTTATAACTCTGATTAGCCCCACCTGCCCTGGATCCTTCTCTCTGCCATATTTGTCTCTTCCTTTTCAGTGCCCTGCAGCATTTCCACTTGGTATCACTCAGTCAGGCACTACACAAGAGAAGAATTTTATTCTGAATGAGCAGTTCTCTTCCTCAAGCCCCATTCCCCCAAATGAGCTGATAACTCTTTGCAGTAGGTATAACTGGATATATATTTAAAATTTTAAAATTTGAAATTCCCTGACAATTTTAATTTCAGGATATTGTACTTAAACATGAAACATAAATAAAGTTTTTCCCCTGCATTTTATTAAACATGTGCCCCATAATGAGAGCAAGTATTTATTGAATGATTACTTCCAACTACTTGCGAATTACCATGCTAAGTAATTCACATGCATTATTTCATTTATTTTATTACTAGAGGCTTGGTGCACAAAATGCGTGCATGGGTGGGGTCCCTTGGCCTGGCTGGTGATCAGGGCTGATCAGGTTCCTTGCCTCCTCGCCTCCCCACCTCCCTGCCTTCCTGCCTCCCTATCTCCCCACTATCCCCCCCCTCCTTCTTTCCTTACTGCCCACGTCCACCGCCACCCATCCCTGGTTCCCTGTCCCAGCCTGGGGCCCAGCCCTGATCAGCCAACCGGGACTTAATGGCTGGGGGGAGGAACTGAGTGGGGGGAGGGGCCAACTGCCATCGTGGTGGGTGGGCAGTGGGCCAATTGGGGCCTGCCGGCTTGGGGGATGGATGGGGGGAGGGATCCAGGAGGTTGGCCGCTAGCCCTGAGGAGGGAGCTGGCCCTCAGTCCCCCTGGGAAAGGGGCCATGTCTGTCACCACCCACCCCCAGTTCCCTGTCTCAGCCCGGGGTCCAGCCCTGATCAGGCGATTGGGGCCTGCCAGCTGGGGGGAGGGACCAGGAGGGTGGCAGGCAGGCCCCATCAGCGATTGGGGCCTGCAGGCTGGATGCAGCTCCTGTGTTGAGCATCTGCCCTGGTGATCAGAGCATGTTTCAGCAACCGGTCATTCCGGTTGTTCTGGTCATTCTGGTTGTTCCGCCTTAACGGTTGCTTAGGCTTTTATATATATAGATTCCACTTCATTATCTCATAATCTCTACAAAACTCTATGCAGTGACTACTGGGTACTATTAATATCCTCATTTTAAGGAGCAGGAAGGTGAGGCTTAGAGAGGTTAAGAAATTTGACCAGGGCCACATAGTGATGAAGTGTAAGAGTTGAAATTTGATTCTAATCAGGCTAACTTCAGAGCTTGTGCCCTTAGCAACTATGTTATTCTGTCTCCATCACTAAAAACAGAGAACATTTTTTATGAAAGCAGAGGAAAATGGGAGGTTTATTTATAATGAACTAACATTTGTTGATTACCTATTGGGTACTGGGCACTGTTAGATACTTTGATATGTATTATCTCATAATGTTCAGCACAACCCTTGAAGGTAGGTAGGTACTATCATCTGTTTCATGAATGAAGAATTGAGGAACAGAGAGATCAAGTGACTTACTCAAGGGTACACAGCTCAGAGGTGATAGATGTTGCTGATACATCAAGCTAAGTCTAATCACCCAAAGCTCCAATCCTTTTTCCTTGTCTTACAACAATGGCTCTACTTTCAAATTTAACTTCACAGAGCAATATTTCTTGCACAGACTCCCCATTGCCTCATGGTGTCTTTTAGCTTCAGTATCTCTCAGCAGACTCTCCCAGGACAGGCTTCTGGGGAAGTCAGGGAGTGAAGCAGGAGGATGCATGGTCCTGCCCTTTTCTCCATCTGGCCCTTTCCGATGGAAGTCCATGGTTAAGACCGCCCACCAGGGCTCCTATAGTCTTCCCAGAGAGTAATGCTCTGCTCAGAGGTGATAGAGAGCTGTGTGGCCTGCCCAGCAGAGGTATCGGAGAAAGATCCATCACCCCTGAGTGATCGGTGACCCACAGGTACCGTGCGTGGAACCTAATGACCAGTCACTCAATTACTGGCTCAGTGACATGTTTATAAGGGTGAACTTTAGAGTGCTATTAGGGAGCAGACAGATGAACTATAGCTGTGCCTGCAGGGCAGAGCTCGCCCAGCCCAAATGCCTCTGCGGACCCATTACCCAGTAATTAGGGGGTTTTTAAGTAGGAAGCAAGGAGTTAAATTATTGCTTAGATTATTGCTTCACTTGTCACTGTGGAAAGTGCTGCTTTGGGGAAAGAAGGAAAGAAGGAAGGATGGAAAGATAAACAGGAAGCAGAGAGGGAACAAGAGAGAAAGGGAGGGAGTGAGGAATAGGAGAGGCTCTGGAAAATCGAGATTTGAGATGAGTGCTCTACAATGAGATGCAGATGGGTCCAGAGTCTGGGCCACCAGCTGTGGTTCCTCTGAGTCACTGTGCCCGCAGCATCTGCTTGGGCAATGGTAACTCACAGGAAAGATGATGATAATAACCTAAGAATAGTTACCGATTATTAATTGTGTACTAGGAGCTAGGAGCTTTGCTAAGCATGGTCTATGCGTCAGCTCATCCAATCCTCTTCTCCAAGGACAAGGTGGCTTCCACTGATCCCCACCTATCAGATTCAGATGAGGACACTGGAGCACCTCTATGTAACTAAGTGATGGAGCTGTATGACCCACCTAATGCCAAGGCCCAGGCTTTCGAGTCCCGCATCATGCAGCTCTGTGAGGTCCTCATAATTCTGGCACCAGACCTACCTCTTCTGCAGAGGCCGACCATGCTCTGGACTGACTCAGCTTGCTGTAGACTTGCTTCTGCCTAGCTCAGTTCCACCTCTCGCTTCCTCTCTGGAGCAAAATTGGCCACTGCTATTAATTTTTAATGTGTGTGTGTGCATGTACGCATGTTAATTAAGCAGAGATCAGGTAAACAGAATTGCATAACTGACTTCATGCCCCTATTGCTCAGCTTAAAAAATTATTAACTACTGACCAACCTTGTTTTTCTGTATCCTGCACATACTTCCTTCCTCCCTCCTGCATTATTTTGAAGCAAACCCCAAGTATTATGTCATTTCACTTCTAAATGCTTCAGTATGTATCTCTATAATATAAATGTTATTTTAAAAATAATAAAAATGCTTAAACATGAAGCATAAATAAAGTTTATCTGAGAATAATAATTATTATTTATTATCTAACCCTTTCATATTTCCTAAAATTATTATCTAACTTAAAAATTATTTGTTTGAATCAGGATATAAATATATCACAAATGGTTCATAGGTCTTTTAAGTCTCATTGAATCTAATTTTTTCCCTTGAGAATTACTTGTTGAAAAAACTGTGTATGTTTGTCTTAAAGAATTCCCTACAGTCTGCATTTTGTTGATGGCATTTTAGTGGTATGGTGAAACATGTTTCTTCTCCCTGGTATTTCCTGTAACTTAGTAGTGAGGTCTAGAGTTTTGAACAGATTCAGGTTTGTTTTTTGGCAAGAGTACTTCATACTTCATGGTACTATGTACTTCTATTAGGAAGTCTGGTTGACTGATGGTAACAGCCACTAATGATCATTTTAATCAATGCTAATTTTAATCCCATCATGCCTTTTTCATTCATTATCTGAATCATTTTTAAAGAAAAGCTTCTTCTCATCAACTACTTGTCATATATTTTATATAGAAAAGACAAGTTAATACTTGATTCTTTCCCTTTATTTTCTAGTCTTCAAAATAATGAGTCAGTTTTCTCATATTCAGTGCAGGACACCCCTGAGCCTACTTTTATTGTTACTGTCATTTGGCACTTATGAATTCAATCCTTTGCAGTGGTTTTCTTATTGAGCTCCAAATTCTCCTGTGAATGGACAGTGGGAGACTCTTTTAAGTTGAGTCCTATGTTCTTAGGACATGACCACATGGTCTTCCATAGCTTCTTGCAATCTAGTTTGGCAATATGTTCCAGACTCATCTTGTACATTTTCTCTTTTAAACCTAGACTCAGCCCTTGTTCCTTTAAGGTCATTGGACACATGTATTTTATAAGATGTAAAGATTCTTTGGATGGTAGGACACAACACACTGCCACTTGGATAGATGAAAGCAGGACTCTTTGTTACCTATGGTTTCAAATGAGAGAAGAAGAGAAGCCTGCCATGCAGGGACATGCAGAGGGTTGCACTAGGGACAGGGTCACAGCAAGCTGGAGCTGTAGAAAGTGGATTATGTATAAAAAGCAGAGTGGGTTTTAAAGATTGGCAAATTTTAATAATTACATGGACTCCTGGGCTTAGGGGCTGTCACTAGCTAGTTGTAGCTGGCCTTGGAGAGTGGGATACCAATAAGGGAGGTGGTTGGTGTAGAGGCTTAGCAAACTACCCACAAAGGGGAATTGAGAGTTTTTTAGCCATGACTTCACAACTCGGTCAGGGCGGTATTTGTGAAAGGCAGAGTGTCCCCCCAAAATATACACACATTTTAATAGCTGACAACTCAATTTTGAAAATGAAATATATTAAGGTCTATGAAGGAGGAACACATGAGGCCAAAAGGGGTAAAGAATTCTAAATTTATTAGATCATCTGGAAACCAGATGGGCTGAGCCCCCAAATGATGCCAACCCTCAGGGACAGGGAGTCAGAGATTTTAAAGAACCCTAGATGGGCTTTTCCTATGGGGAATTATCTGGGTGGGTCCGGATCCTGGGCAAGTCTGGAGGGGAAAGTTACTGGTCTTACAAATAGAATGTCATATAAGGGAAAGGGAATTCTAGTTGCAAAATGGTCTAAAGGTCAGTTTCCCAGGGGATGGGATATTGATTTGATTATTTGATCAGATCTAATATTCCAGTCTTTTTGTTTTATGGAATAGGCATGGAGGTCATTTCTTCCATATGAGAGGGGACTTCAAGATCTTAAGGGGATGGACTTTTATTGTAGTCAGCTGGAACACTGTGTAGGTTACTCCTAGTTGGAGTGAGGGATCACAGCAGCATGATTTCCTCAAGAGACTGGTTGGTGAAGACTTGAAAGCGATCCTGAAGGAAAGTTGAAAAATACATGAGCCAAAAACAAGGGTGAGAAATAGGAATATTAATGGTCCTAAAGGGAAATAGATACCAATTTATATTTTCTAGCCAGTAGTCCCATGAATTTGTATTGTAATAAACATTGCCTTTATAATTATTCAAAGTGTGTGTATACATTTTCCTGGACACTATATATTATAGCATATCAATTGGATTCAAGGTAGACCTTCAACCTCTGGAGAAATTTAAGTTAAAATTGGGCTAAAACTCAATCATAAGTCTTGGACCAAATGTTAGGAATTAGAACCTGGAAACCAAATATGTGCATGCATGCCATGACCATCCTTTCTTTTGGTCATAGCAGACATTGCTAATCAAACATGATTTTGTCCTTACTGAGCCTGGACTTAATATGCAATTCTTCTCAGCTACCATCCCTGACAAGAAATAAGGTTGGCATGTAATTTGAAATCCACCAACAATCCTTCGTTAGATATCGATATCCCATCCCTTGGGAAACTGACCTTTGGATCATTGGAAGAGGGAACAAATTAAGGAACATATGGATATCTGGGTCTCCTGTACTTTGAAATCGATGAGTAACCTTAAAATTCCAAATCCCATCACTTGGTGGGCTAAGCCTCTTCTTATCAGCATGTCTCAGAGACTGAGAGGGGCTGAATCAGGAAGGGCTGGGCCCCAGTGCAGGGAGTTACATGGAGCTGGTGAAGGACAGATCTAAAACGTGTATAGGTACAGTACCTCATCAAAAGAAATGTACCTCTAATGGCAGAAACATGTGCTAATAGGCCAGAGGGGGAGACCTTTTTAGAAGTCAATGTTTACCCCATATAGGCAGACCAAGACCCATCCACAAAGCATGCTCTGGTGTGGAATTTGGGCCAGTATCTCAAGGTGGGACAAGAGTTATTTAATCTTTTTGGAAAACACAGCTGCCCAACCTCAACTTCTCCCCAAAGCTAGGCTACATCTGTGTCCTTTCTTGAAGTATTTTATTAATCATTTCATCCATATTTCTTTTTACCTCAGACTTCAAATTTTGATTCCCTCCGGTATTTATAGCAACACCCGTGGTTTCTCAAAGTGCCAAAAGCATGTTTTAGGATGAAGATACTTTCACAGAGGCTGGCTAGATATCTGAGATTCACCAGGAGGCGGTTGACTCAGGTGAAATGGAGCCAAAGGGAAACCAAACTTTGTTTTCTTGACTTTTTCTTCTTTGTGGGAGATGGAGATCACTGATCAATTTCAATTTATGTCTCTTCTCTTTTAGTCATCCAGACTCAATCAGTAAATATTTATTCAACCTCTACCATGGGTCAGACTGTGTACTAGGCACTGGGGATACTATGAGGGAACAAAACCAAATGTGGCCCCCACCCTCCTGGAGCTCTCTTGGGAGAGAAAGCGATTAATTATATTATCCTATAACAACATAAAAGCTTATAATATGGGATTTGACATAGTGAGGGAAGACATTCAGAAGTGGATGATAACTCCTTCAGAGTTAGTGAAATGAAAAGAATTATGTAGTAGGAAGGGAATCCAGACAGGGGGCACAGCCTGTGCAAAAGTCAGGCAATGGGAAGAAAACATAAACATTAGATGAAAATAAGAAAGGTAGAATGATTGGAAAAGACTGGACAAAGGAGATGAGATAGGTAATGAGTTGGAAGGGGTGTCTAAGGACCATCAAGGAAGGACCTTGTAAGCCAATCAGATGTGGATTTACTGAGAAACTAGTAACACTTAAACTTCAGGGCCTGTCACTTGCACGGGGCCCTTCCAAGGCCCTGCTTCATGCGTGTTATCAGTCCAAATAGTACTGATGTTTACTTATTGCACAAGAAAACTTTAAAAAATAATAGTTTATTGCCGTTTAGAGATAGAGGAAGTGGGGAGAGAGAAACATTGATATGAGAGTGCAACATTGATTGGCTGCCTCCTGTATGCCCCTACGGGGGTGCGAGGTGTGCAACCTGGGCATGTGCCCTGATCAGGAATCAAACCAGCAACTTCTCAGTGCATGGGACAATGTCTCCGACCAATTGAGCTACACCAGTCAGGGCTGCACAAGAAAACTTTGGAAGTCCTCTAAAATCTCACACCTCACATATGAAATAAACTTGATAGAAGATTTCTCAAATTTGTCCATAATCCTAAAAATTTAGGAGGCATTTCCAATAATGAATCTGTGAAGCAGAAAAAAAGAAAAACCCACCAGTTTTACTCTACTTGCCATAGTAAAAATAATTTAGAAAGTCTGAATTTTCTTTGTTTTCTCTTTATATAAAGAAAATATTACAGGCTCATTGTCAACTGAAGAGAATCAGAGTCTGCAGCCACCAAAAGTAGGAAGAATTATTATAGAGTTGTATCAGTGTTCTAATTAATACAAATATGTTCTTTTCCAGGATTTTGTAATGTTAGTGTGATCTGTCACTTTAAAAATGTAGTTTGTTTTGATTTATTTTCTTATTCTAAACCAGAGGCCCAGTGCATGAAAATTCATGCACTGGGGCGCGGGGGAGAGGAGTGTTCCTCAGCTTGGCCTGCACCCTCTCACAGTCTGGGCCATTGCTCTGCTGCTGTTGCTGCAGGTGGCCTCCCTCTGCCCCCTCCCCCCCACCCACATTTCCCTTCCACTGCTGCTGGTCAGATACATGCTTTGGCTGGCCTGGCACCGCCTGCTCGCTGTCCCTGTCCCCCTGCCTACCAGTTCCGCTGTTAGGTCAATTTGCATATTACGCTCTTATTATATAGGATGACTATTCAAGTTTGTGCCTCATTTTGAATCCAGAAGTTTGTATTCTGCTCACTGTTACTTTTTGATCATTATTATCAACCCTCCACCCAATTGGCAGGGTTATTTGAGGTGTAAACATTTCCCAGATTTCTCTACCTCTTAAAATCCTTCTCTGATGTGAATGGGTTGAGTCGGGATCACTCTAAGAGCTGGGGATAGGGGTTCAGGCATTTGGAGACAGAGGAGTGTGGAGAAGGGGGAGGCAGGGGCACAGGGTCCCCTGGCCCACCCATCCTTACTACAGGATCTTCCCAGCATGTTTGGCTTTAGGCCAAGAACAAAGATTCCAGGTGGTGTCCAGGAGCACACTGCACTGTGGATCTCAGTTTGAAGTCTGGCTCTCTCACCATGTGGTCGAGTTTCTGAATGTATAAATCAGACTGAGAGATTCTGTGAAGGATCCGCATGAAGGTAGTGATTGACAGAAAGATAGCAGCAGACTGCATTAAAGATATAAGCTTTCTTAACAGCAAGTGAAATGAAAGTGTCTGTACTGAGCAAGAAACACACAACAGGAGACAGTCTGTAAGGTCCTCTCAGGGACACACACTCCTACCCCTAGTAGTTCCTCGGTTACTGCCACTAAACAATAACACTATAGGGTGAGAGCATCAGAAAGATCCTTGCTATCCTCCCAAATGCCAAGTGCAGTCTCAGCTCAGGGCCTTTGCTTCTACTTTGCTCTACCAAGAACAATCTCCCAGATTCACACATGATGGCTTCTTTACCACCTTAGGTCTTTGCTCAGAAGCCCTCAGGATGCCCTTCCAGACCACCCACTGCAGCCCCAGAATCCCTCACTACCCCCTGATCTGCTTTGTCTTTCTCCTTCTTGTCATCTGACACCACATATGTACTTGCTTATTTCTTCATGCCTGTCTTTACATATGTGAGTATAAGTGGAGGCTTTATACTTCTCACTGCTGGATCACCAGGGTCTAGACCAGTGCCTGCCACATAGTATGGACTGTATAAGTAGCCATGAAATGAATAAGAGATGGAAGACAGAGAGTCAAGATACTGACCAATTCTGACTTGTGGTAGGACTTCTACTTATAGGATTTCATGTAATCTTTACAACCTTGAGAAAAAGGCACTCATCCCATTTTATAGATGAGGAAAACTATGACATTAAAAGGGGAGTTGATTTGTATAAAATCAGATAGCTAGAAGGTATCTGAACCTGGCTCCTAACCTAAGTTACCTGAACCTGTATCTTAAGCTACTTCTTCAATGCTATGTGTGTTTTTTTAAATCTTTTTGGCCAATGTCCCTATGAACACCTGATGAAGGTGTTTTTACCCCCATATATCCCCCAGGCATGTTCATAGTCACACAGGTGTGCACATATGTTTACACACACACACACACACACACACACACACACACACACACACACATTCATACACATAATGATTGTATAGAATTTTAAGAATCACAACTCCCGATGCCCATTGTTAGGACCCTTTCCCTACACCATGAACAAGAAAGTCACCTGGTTCTTGCAGACTCTCGATCTGTGCCTTTTCTTCAGCTCCATTGGGTTATTAACTAATTACTACTTGTGAAGTCCTCGGGAAATACCAAGCATTTGTTCAATGCTAAATATGGTTATTAGTGAAGCTTTGATTTTAGAGAACAGCCGGGAAGCCCTGAAATAAGCAAATAACAGTTGTGCGGGGAGGCTGGCAGCCGGTGGGCATGCTGCAGTGTAAATCAAACTCTGCATGGCTCTCTAGGTGCTCCAGCTCACTGCTTGCTACTTCTGTCCTCACAGAGAGTTTGCACATTTTCAGAGAAAAGGTTTCCTTACTAATTGATTGCTTTTCTGAAGCCCACTGTGCTTCATCTTTCAATGTCTACTTAACTTTCTTTGTCCCCCTCTCCAACCTGATCCCTGTATTCACAGCAGGTACATCTACCTGTCCTTCAGGGAAATAGGGGCTCCATCTCAATTTCATCTCTGCCACCATTAAATGTTTATGTCGCATGCCATCTCTTCTTCCTGACCTCCCATCTCATTGGAAGTATGACCCATCTGAGCTGGCTGTATGAGCATGCGACCTGTACAATCACACAGGGTCCCACGCTCAAATTCATCCCCTTGATTAGTTTAATGCTCTGCTGTTACCATCTTGAAATCCTTAATCATTTTTGAACAAGGCCCCTCCATTTGCTTTTTGTATTGAGCCCCACTAATTATGTACCCAGTCCTAACCCCTTCAACTGAGTGTTTGACATGTATCTGTGCTTGTTGCCTCCAACATCTCACTTAGAGATCCAACCATTAACAGTCTTATTTTTCCAATGTAATATATCCTATATAATAAAAGCCTAATACGGTAGGTCCTAGGGTTAGGCGTGATATAATGCGATTTTCGCCATAAGTCTGAACCCACCTACATAAGCACCTACCTCACTCACATGGAGCACATACACAGCAGTAATGAAGTGAAACAGTAAAAAATTTAAAAGAAAGATAATTCCTGACCTTTGCTTGTGGTAAATAAATAATAGAAAACATAAAGCACATATGTACATATGTTGAAATGATGGAACTTTTTTTTAATAAATAATGGGAGATGGCGACATAACCACGAAACGTAACCTGAGGACTGCCTGTATGCTAAGTGTCTGACCTTTCGACTGTTTGACCAGTCACTATGATGTGCACTGACCACCAGGGGGCAGACTCTCTGACCTGTAGGTTAGCTTGCTGCTGGGACTGGGCGAGACAGGCTGGACACGCCCTGGAGCCCTCCTGCAGTCCCTCCCTGGCCCCATCGTGCACTGGTGGGGTTCCTTGGCCTGGCCTGTGCCCTCTTGCAATTCGGGACACCTCAGGGGATGTTGGAGAGCCAGTTTTGGCCCGATCCCTGCAGGCCAAGCCAAGGGACACCACCAGTACACAAATCCGTGCACTGGGCCTCTAGTATGTATATAAAAGTATATGTATATAACACAAATAGCATATATTAGTATTTATATAAACTATACATATATAATATACTATACATATGTTATATATAATACATATATAATATATTATATCTATTCATATATATTTTTAATTAATAGGAACATACTGTAGATTATATTTTTGATCTGCCTTTTCTCTCCCTACATAATTGATCACAGACATATATTCAAATAATCATATATTTTTCTATTTATTATTCTTATGGCTGATTATAGTCCATTTGGTGGAGAAAATTCCATCTGGACATTGATTGGAATAACCTTGAATTCACAGATTGCTTTGGAGATGCTCTCTGTCCTCTTCACCAGAAAGCTGGGAAAGACCTGAACATCTTTAAATTCCGGATCCAGCTTGGAGAGAGCACAAGAAAGGGCCTCTCGAAAGCAGGCATTGTGGCACTCAGCCAAGGCTCACACTTCTCCTCATGCTCCTGCCCCAATGCTAGACAGTCCAGTTTCTCCCTGTATATGCCTGGGTCCCCCAGAGTCTCGCCTGGAACTGGAGTTCAGAGCAAGCAGGAGCTTATATCTCCTTCCTGATTAAAAAAGCAGTGCACCTGGGTGCAAGCCCATTCCGTGCCTCCACACCTCCTACCAGTCTCAATGTGCTTTCTTTTTTACCTCTCTGGTTGTAGTACTTCCACTCAGCCAGCTTTCCTGTGGTCCTAGATGATAGTTGTTCTGTCTTTTAGTTGTAAATTTGATGTGGTGTGAGAGGCAGCAAGTACAGGTGTTTACCTATGCCGCCTATTTAATCTTTCTATTTCAGGATTTTAAGCTCTATGTGGTAGGTCCAAGTCGGTATTGTATCCACAATCCTAGTATGGAGGATGTCATATAGGAGCCACTTAGAAAATGTTTGCTGAAAAAAATTTGTTTTGAATGAAGGTCTCCTTTGTGAATCAGGACACAAGTTTAAAATCAGCCTTCGCAGTGATGACTGTTGGAGAAGGACTGAGGCTGGGGATAGGTGGGAGGGACCAGCAACTCCAAGGGAGGGGATGGAAGGACTCAGACCCAAGGACAGCAAGTAGAGCCCAGCCTGAGCCTGACAGGGCAGCTTGGCTCTGCATCATCCCAGGCAGTGAACTTCAAAGCCCTTCACAGGAAGTCAAAACATGTCGGTCCCTGGAGGTGTCACTGGCCCTCGGAAGGCCTCTGCCAGGGTTTGATGAAGCACCTTCCGTGGCAGGTCTGGTAATTAACTGTGGCCATGCAGTGTGTTCTTGCACATCTAAATCATCGGAGGTACTTTGGGGCTTATCTACTAATGAAAACTCCTTGGCATTTCTGTAAGCATATTATGGTCAATTACAATTAATTCAGTTTGCATCGACTGCCTCTTTCCTTATGCAAAGATTGTGCAAATTGAGTGTGTGAGCTGAGGGCTCCGAGGCCTGTAAAATCCATAATGGTTAGCTTTCAGGGCTGGTGAGGAGAGAATAAAATCGTGGGCTGTTTGAAATTTAAATCAGAGCAAGGCTGGTCAATAGAAGCAGGTTTGCTGCACTCAGATTAGCTGGACTGGGCATGCAAAGGGACAGGGGGGCACTTTCCTGATGCCCAAGGTTACAGGGTCATAGACTGTCCCTTCTCCCAGGCAGTTTCTCCTTTGGGCTCCACCTCTGCATTCCTGGCTGCAAGCTTTTGAGCCTCAAGGGACCTGATTTCCTCTCTGAAGACTCAGACGGGGTGATTCATGAAGACATATTACTGCTGCTTGAGGAGACCTGAGGCTCTTTGTTTTCTTCCCACGGCCCCAAGAACAAAGTTCAGAAAACAGCAGGTGTAAAATAAATTTTTTAACAATTCAGTTTCTGGGCCTGTGGACATTGGTTGAATATTGACCATGTGCCAAGGATTGTGCTCTATGAGTGCTTTCTAAGTCTGTATGTGCATATCATTCGAGCCTATGAGGTAGCTGTTGCCACTTCATATGTTTAGAGAGGGACACTGACTAGTCCCTGTTGTACAATTAGGAAAAGTTTGGTTTGCATCTAGGTTTTTAATCTCCTTCTTCCATGGTCACTTGGATGGCTGAATCTTATAAAAAGTGGCACTTAGGATTTAATGGTTGTGTTATCTAATTCATCTGTAGCCAATGCCTGAATAAGAAAGGGTTATTATGTCTGTCTTTTTTCATTTCCTGTAGGGGAAGCTGAGACATGGCACTTCCTGTGAAAGTCAGAGAGGTTGGCTGGCTGCGTTTTCCTAAGCAGAAAGCTAATACCTTTGTGGAGTTCTACCCATGAGGAGTGTTGGGAACCTGCATCAGAGATGTTGCTGTCCCTGACAGGTGTCAGTCAGCTCAGATATCCCAGAGAGAACCTCAGAGGCTGCCTGAACAATGAGTTACAGTGGGGTGTGGATACGGCTCTTACCTATGCTATTGGTGTCTTGTCCAAATCTCCTCATTCTTATTACTCAAGTGCATGGAAGCCCAGCTTCCAACTGCCAGTCCCTTCATTTCTTTCCTTAAAGGGTTTCTCTGGCCATCAGGGGCCACTTGGCCCAGCTGTGTGGCAGGCCAGAAGTGCTACAGAATGAGTGTTCCTCAGGAGCAGCCCCCAACAATGAGTGATGGAATTTGGTGCATCAATACTCCATTTCCCTGCTCCTCAGGTGAGATGACTTTGAGGGACATGTTTCTCAGCAGATTGCACCCCAGTTGCCCATGTGGTAACTTGCTTGATAACATACTTTACTGACTACTTTCCATTCTCTGTCTCACTTCACTCTTTTATTGGTATGTCCTAGGATTACCTCCTACATAAAACAACTGCATTTGAATCTCATCTCGGTCTTCTTTTGATGAAACCAAACTGGGATATCTCTTAACTTTATATATAAGCCTGCTGCAAAAAAAAAAAAAAAAAAAGAGTGTTATAACTTTAAAAAATGCTTCTTTTTAAAACCATGAATATATTCTCATTTATAGCAAAATCAAGCATTATACTTACTGCCAAAGTCTTCCCCTTGACCCTCCTCTCCAATACCTTTCCTGCCCAGAAATGACCATTGTCATTATTTTAGTGTTTTTTTCTTCCAGATACTTTCTGTTCAACACACACACACACACACACACACACACACACACACACACACACACTCACTCTACATATTCCACTCTACATATTGACCCGCCATGTACTTTTTTTTACTTACCAAGATTTTGACATTTATTTTGTTTTTGTTTTTGTTTTCAATCCTCACTGGAGGATACGTTCCAACTGATTCTAAAGATAGAGGAAGGGAGAGGGAGAGAGAATTAGAGAAATATCAATCAGTTTCCTCCAGTATTCACCCCGACTGGGGATTGAATGCACAACCTGGTTATGTGTCCTGATTATGCATTGAACCTGAGACCTTTTGGTGCATGGGAGTATGCTTCAACCAACTGAGTCACACCAGCCAGGACTGGAGTATTTTCCATGCAAGTACACATGACCTTATTTAATTCTTTTAAATGCTGCATAATATTACACTGGATAAATTTAGCTTAGTTTATTGGTGGACATTTAGGTTATTCCCATTTCTATGATGGCTTCAACTCTGAGACTTCCTCATTAGAGCAAGGACTGTCCCCATGAGGGTCAATTCTGTTCTGCAATCACTATCAATCACTATCTTGTGAATCCTGAAATAGTCACAACGCTGGATGTAAAATGAAGATTTTATGAAAACCAGAAAATATTCTGGGAAATTCCAGATGATGCAACATGACTCCTCCACATCTCTACAAGACACAAACCAGACTCTGAATAGGTGGATTGGGATATGACACTGAGAGAGAAGAAGGGGAGGGCAGAGAGCAGTGGGGTGACTGAGGAAGAAGAGTCTTTTTTGGTCCCTGACTCTTGAGGTCCCATTTGCTAATTTATCACAAGACCACAAAAAATTGATTCCTCCTGCTCCATCCAGATGTTGCTTTCTTGAGTTCTGGCCTTGCCCCCATAGCTCTGACCACATCAAGGAGGTGAGTAGCAATAAAAAAATATCTTTTGCTTTAGTAAGATTGAAATCCTCTCTATTGGATTTTTCTGTATCATCTCAGTCAGGGAGTCTGGGAAACATAAATTATTAGGTTGAACCATATGAAAGTGACATTTCTGTAGGTCAAAAATTTTCAGTTTCATGTGGTTCAACTGTATTTTTTATGATCAATTCAAATTTATCTTTTAGGTGATGGAGTTGGGGGTGACAGTGTGACTGCAACCTCATGACAGACCCTGAACCAGAACCACCTAGCTAATCAAATTCCTTATTTCTGTGTGCCTCAGTTTCCTTATCTCTAGCATAAATATAATGATGCTAGTTCAAAGGATTGCTATAAATAAAGTAGAAATAATATATGTCAAAGACTTAAAGTCCTGCTTCTCTCATAGTAAAAGCTTGATAAAGTGTAACTATCATTGCCATCAGCATTATTGAGCAATAAGATGCCAGCACTAAAAGGTAAAGAGACTTAATATTTACCAAATGACTGTTGTCTAACAAGCACTGGATTAACACTTTACATAAGCTTCATTAAAAACATAGCAAAACAAAACTCTGTGAGGCTATTAATATCCTTCTTTCCAAATGCTGACATGGAATCTCAGAATTGTTAAGTAATTTTACTAAAGATGGAAAATATAGAGAAGTGTTAAGAATCATATGAGATATGGTGAATGCATATGTTTAACTGGAATTTCAAAAGATGGGAGGAGCAGAAACATTTGAAGAGATTAATAGTCAAGCATTTTCCAAATATGATTCAAGACACCATCTGTAATTGATTAAGAAGATAAACCCAGAGAAAACCACATTTGGTTCATTACAGTAAAACTGGTGAAAATAAAATATAAAGATTAAAAATACCTTATAGGTAACCAAAGGGAAAAAAGCATATTACCTTTAAAGGTGTAAAAATAATGTCTAGAACAGACTTCTTAGCAGAAATTATGCAAGTCAGAATGCAATGGAACAATGACTTTAAAATATGCAGGAAAATAACTGCCAACCTAGAATTATATATCCAGAAAAATAGTCTTTAATAGTTAAGGTGAAAGAAATACATTTTCACATAAATAAAACCTGAGATAATTTGTACCAGTAGTCTTTCACTAAAGGAAAAATGATAAAGCATGTTCTTTTGCAGAAGAAAATTGATCCCAGATAAAAACATGAAACAGGAAAGAATAAAGAACCATAGGAGGGGTATGTATGAGAGCACATCTAAATTAATATTGACTATACAAGGAATGGTAATAATGTTTTGTCATAGCAACATTGAAACAAAAAGGAGACAGAAATATAAATAGAGTTGAGTAGTCTAGGAGTCTCATGATATCTGGGAAGTAATAAAAGTATTAACTTCTATAAAACTAATAATTCAAGAAGGTGTAATCTAGGGTAACTTGTAAAAGAAGACTAAAGAAATGTGTAGCTAAAAGTGTAATTGAGGGGAAAATGGAATAATAAAAACATAGTTGATTAATCCCAAGGAAGTCAAGGTAGGAAAAATAAATGAACATAAGACAAAGTGAAAACTGATGGCAAATAGTAAAATATTAGATTTAAACCAAATTCTATCAGTAATTTTATTAAATGTTTATAGCTAAATTCTGCATTGAAAAGGATTTTTTTCCATAAAAGCATATGTTGCTTATAAAGTATTTACTTTAAGTATAAGGGCACAAAAAATTTGAAAACAAAAGGGTGCAATTACTAGCCAAAAGATAGCTGAGATAATTATCCTTATAGGAGACAAAGCCTACTTTAATAGAAAAAGTACTACCAGAGATAAAGATAAAGAGTACATAATGATGAAAGGGTCAATTCACCAAGTATAACAACTCTAAATTTATACTTATCTAATTAACATAGTTTTAAAACATTTCAAATAGAAAAATCCACAATCATAATGGGTGACTTTAATATAATTTTATCAGAGGTGAGAGGACAAACTGGTTTAAGAAAATCACTAAGGACAAAGAAGATCTGGTTACTATACTTGACCAAATTTACATAAATTAGCCTAATTTACTTGAATACTAATTAAATATTAACAGGATACTTTCTAACAGCACACATAGACTATTAAGTAAAATTCATTTTGAGACAGGAATTAAATTTTACCATATTTAAAGCATTAAAACTATTTAGCACATGTCCTCTGACTAGAGTGGAATTGAGCCATAAATAAGTAACAAAAATAAAAAAATTAGAAATGCTCAAATATTTGAAAATTAAACAATTGATTTCTAGATAATCTATGTGTCAAGGAATGATTTATAGTGAAAATTAGATATTACTTTGGAATGAATTATAATAAAAACAGGACATATAAAAACATTTGGAATGCAGCTAAAGTTGTGGTAAGCAGAAAATTTATAGTCCTGTATCCATATATAAGAAATAAGAAAAGCTAGAAATTCATGATTCTAGTATTTACCTCAATAAGTTAGAAAAAGAACAAATTAAACCCAAAGAATATGCAAAAGAGAAAATAATTAAAAATTAATTTAAAAAACTAGAAAACAAATATACAAGAGAGAGAAATTTAAAAAGTTAATTCTCTGATAGATAAATAAAATAGACAAATCTCCAGAAAGACTAATTAGATAAGAATTAGAAAAGGTACAAATTATAATTTTATATCAGGGAAGGGATATTAATATAGAGTACATAGATATAGAGAATATAATTATAACTTTATGCTAATACATCAAAAAGTAGAAGAATAATGAAAATTCCAAGAAAATCATAACTTATCAGATTGACCCAATAAGAAAGGGACTATCTGCATTGTCACATGTTGCTAAAAATATTTAAACTGCTGATTTTTAATCTTCCAACACATACTAGTACACAAAAAAAATCTTCAAGTGTTAATTAGTTTACCAGTGCAATTTTAAAAACATTTATGGAAGAAATAATACCAATATTATACAAATACTTCAAAAAATAGAAATAGAAGAGTAAGGGTACTATGAGGTTAATAAACTTTGACAAGAACATTATACAAAAGGGAAACGTTGGGCCAATTTTTCTATACAGGTTAAAAAATTCTAAACAGAATATGAGCAAATCACACCAACTAATTTCTAAAGACAGTAATACACCTAGACAAAGTTGTATTTATTCCAAGAATGCAAGGTTGGTTTAATATTTTTAAAAAATAATATTATTTATCATATTAGTGGTATAAAAAAGAAAAAAGTAATCATCTCAAGATGCAGTAAAAGCATCCAGAAAGTTCAACTCCTAATCATTATAAAAACTCTCAGCAATGTAAGAATAAAAGCAAATTTATAAAAGCTGATGAGTAAAATCTATAAAAAAATCCAACAGCAAACATCACATAATACTTAATGGCAATATATTGAAATTTGTAATAAGCTGAGGATGGCCACTCTTCCATTTCTAGTTAGAATTGTAATGGAGGTCCTATCCAATGCAATACGTCAAGTAAAAGAGATAAAATGCACAAAGATAGGATAGAAATAAATAAAACTATCATTATTTTTTGACATGATATGCATGAAAATTCAAAATATACAGATATACTAAAAAAATTAACAAGTGAACTTTGCATGACCACTGAGTTAAAATTCAATGTCAAGAATCAATTATATATTTGTTACAATGAACAAACAAATGGAAAATAAAAGAAATTAAGTGCTGTAGTCTACAATGATATCAAAACACTCAAATACCTGGTAATGAATAAAAAGCTGTACAAGATCTATGCACAGTAAATAAACTGAGGGGTATAACATGTTCATACATTGGAAGATTCATTTCTTTCCCTCAAATCATGTGGGTTTAATTCAATCCCATTAAAAATACCAGGATCTGTATGCATGTTTACAGGGTGTTTGTGTATGTATATGTGTGTATGCATGCAGAAACAATCAACTGATTCTATTATTTATTTGGAAATATTAAAGGCCCAGAATTGCCAAGATAATTTTGAAAAGGAGCAAGGTTGGAAGACTTACACTCTCGATATCAAGATTTATTTTAAAGCTACAGTAAGTAAGACAGTGTGGTATTGGCACAAGACAAAATAGATATAGAACAAATAGATATCCAGAAATAGATCCAAACACACGTGTCCACTTGATTGATGACAGTTGTGACACTGCACTGCAGTGCAGAAAGGATACCCCTTCAATACGGGGCCAATTGGATATTCATATGAAAAAAAAAAATCTGAAGTTGTATCACACATAAAACACCAAAATCAATTCCAGATGTGCTATAGTTCTAAATGTAAAAGGTAAAAACAATGGAACTTTGTAATATGCACTCAAGAATATTTTCATGACCTTAGAGGAAGCCAACATTTCTTAAGGAAGATACAACATGACCCATTATAGGGAAGACTGTTAAATTGATCATTATTAAAATTAGGAATGTGTGGTTATCAAAATGGACCATCAAGAGTGTGAAAATGCAAGCAACAGGATAGAAGAGATATAAAATACACATATTCTACAAGGACTCTTAGCCAGAGCATAGAAAGCACTTTGACAAACCAGTGAGAGAAAAAACTACAGAAAACCCAGTAGGAAATCAGTATTAAACTTGAACAAGTCTTTCACAGGAGATGATATCCAAGTAGCCAATAAGCATATTAAAAGATGTTTAACCTCATTATTCATTAATAAAATGCAAATTTGAATCACTGTAAGTATCTATAGACTCCCACCAATAGCTAAAATGAGAAAGACAGACAATACCAAATGCTGATGAAAATGTAGAATATTTGAAACTCCCATACTCCTGCTATATTCAATGAATTTCCCAGCTACAATGCTGAGTGAAAAAAGGAAGAAACAAAGAGATACATACTGAGTGCTTTTTTTCATATAAAGTATTAAAACAGGTAAAACTGTCGGTGGAAGATGTAAAAATTGTTGTTAATTATTACAGAAGCTATATTCTGTTTCTTGATCTGCATAGTGATGACATGGGTTTATGAAAAGTTATTATATTTGTACACATTTCTATATGCTTGTTATTCTGTATTAAATGTTTATTTAAAATAGTTATTTCTAGGTAAAGACAATTGAGGGGAGGAAACTCTTCAGCTTTAAAAGGCTGAGATCTTTGCCTGGTAAATGTAGCCCAGGGGACATTCATCAGTGTGTCTGGGAGGGGCAGCTCTCATCCCCAGACCTGCTGCCAACACTTTTCCAAGATAATAAAACCCATCTGACTCATAAAGTTTTGAATGCAACATCCTTGGAAGTTTGACAAGTCCTGACTGCCTGGCTCTCCCAAGGCAATTGCACCACTTGGGAGTGTGACAGAGAAACGAGGAGGCAGGAGGTGGAGAATTCTGCCTGTCAGTCTAGACCAGTGTTTTCACAACTTGAATGTGCAAAGCAATCACCTCTGGGGTTTGTTACAATATAGGTGTCTGGTCCCCACTCCCAAAGTTTCTGATTTAGTAGGTGCAATGGACTGAATGCTTATGTCTTTCCAAAATTCATACGGAGAAACCTAACTCCCAATGTGATGATATTTGGATATGGGACCTTTAGAAGGTAATTAGGTCATGATAATGGAACCCCCCTTGGATGGGGATTAGTGCCCTTATAATAAGAGCAAGAGAGCTTTCTCTCCTTCTCTCTCTGCTCTCCACAGAGTGAGGACACAATGAGAAGATGGCCACTTACAAACCAGGAAGAGAGCTCTCACCAGACACCAGATCTGTGGATGCCTCCAGACCTGTAAGTAATAAATTTCAGTACTTTAAGCCAGCTAGTCTATAGTATTCTGCTATAGCAGCCTGAACTGACTGAGATAGTAGATATGAGGTGGTACCCACACCCCCATTTTGCATTTGTGATGCTAATACTAACACGGCTGGTCTAGATACCACACTTTGAGAACCACAATGTATCACTGAGAAATTTATAGGGATATCACCATGTTTCTGGTGGTAGAAGCTGGATCATAGAGCACAGATATCAAACCATGAAGCCTGCATTTCATTGTTTCACAGGTTATCCACTTGGACTCTCCTTGCCCCAGAGCTGGATTTCATGAGTTAGTTACATGAATTTTTATAAGGGAATTCAATTACAGTTTGTCAATGCCTTGTTCTTACACATGGCAATTCAAAATGAGCAGACGAGTCTTGCTTAAGTGAACTGCCCTCCCCACACATGATCTCATTAGGAATTTGGCATTTGAATAGTTCGGCTAGTAAACCCATCTGGATATGTGACGTAGTCTTTGTCTCTGGTGATGACTGGCACCTGTAATTAAATGATTGTGACCTGATTTCTATTTCTGTTAGAAAAACTGACTTTATATGTGGCATCGGCACCAGGCTTAGGAACAGGGGTGCAGTGGAAATGGCGAAGGAACAAAGAAGCAACAGATAAAGATGCCTACTTCCTGTTTACTGTGCAGTACATCATGTGTCTCAAGAAGACCAGCCGAGTCTGTTACATTTTCCATCCCCAAGTGACTCTTGCTTTGCGTGTGTATTTCAAAGACTTAGAATTGTTGCAGAATAGTGTCCCAACCACAGGGAGAGTTTATATTCAAAAGGACCTGGGACTTTCCATGTCTTCAGCTCACTCATCTCTCCTCTCTTGGGATTGATCTGCCATGAGCTATCCCTAGCTTAAAAGACCAGCCATAGTGGCAGCATCTTTTTGGCCTGGTCACTGCCATAACCTTGGACACCCTAGGTCTGTTTAGCTTAGGCAGTATTGCCAGCTAAAGAATTGCTTCTTCTCTATTCCCACAGTCACCAACAGGGTCGCCTTTCCCATGGTCCTTCTCTGGATTGGCTCTCATTAGTTAAGATCACCCACCTTGGAGGCGGGTAACAGAGCTCTTGGTGCCCTGCCCCAGCCTCAGCCTTTCAGAGTGCTCTCACTAACTTCAAACTGCTGGCACCTCTGCGCCTAAGGGCTCCCCCTAGAACCCTGAAAAGTTGTTCTGTTTTTTGCACAGCAGACCAGATGTTCCAGGAGGAGCCCCCAGTCAAGAACTGTCAGGCATTGGCGTATAAATGTCTCAGATCATTTGCTCCTAGGGTGAAATAATTTACACTATTTCCCAGAATTTCCCCATGGTAGCTGGCTTAAAAACACATTTCTTGGCTTTCTTCCAAGCAATAGTGTATTCAGCTGCTAAATTTATTGAGTGCCAACTGTTTGCCAGGCACTGTGTTAGACTCAGGATGTAAATGATGAGTGAAACAGACATGGTTCTTGTAGTCTAGCGGGAGAAACAGACCATAAATTATCACACAAAATATATGTAATTCCAAAATTGCTAATTCCAAAAGTGCTATCAGGACTTAAACAAGGTATAAGATAGAGTAACTAAATGACTACATGATGCTGTGGTAGGGAAGATCCCACTGAGGAGGTGATATTGAACCTGAAGCCTGAAGGATGAGAAAGGGTCAGTGTGTGATGAGCTGGGGGAACAGAATGTGCAAAGGCATTAGAGAGGAGAGAACCTAGGAATGGAAGAAGAGCTGACAGAAGAAGAGGGGAGAGTGGTACTCAGTTAAGTTGGAAAGGCAGGTAGGGACCAGGGATCATTCATGGGCATGTAGAGCACCTAGGTGAGATGGCATGTGTGTGTATGTGCATATGTGTGTTTGCATGCATGTGAGCACCCGCAGCACTTGTGTGTGCTATGTCTCTTGTGTTTGTGTTCACCTGATGGTATGTTAGTGAAGGGGATATATTTGACCTTTCCTGTTATTCATCCACGTGACTGTACCTCTGTGTGCGCTTGTATGTATATAAGGGCCTTTGTATTCATGCTTACAAATACAGTTTTTTATATTCATATATTTTTGCCATGGTGATGTCTGGGTAGGTGGGTCTAATTATTTATGAGTGTATTCGAGAAAATATAGGGATGAATGTGTCTTTGTGCAAGGAAGCTTTAAGCACCAGTGTGTATATTTGTGTGTGAATATATTGGTATGGTGTTGCTGTACATGAATTTGTAACTAACTGCCTGTGCATGTTTTATGAGTGTGTGATTGTGTGGGTGTCTGTGTTCCTATGTAGTCTTGCCCTCATCCAGACCACAACATATTGGAATTTTTATAGCCTACATTTGTTAGCAAGATGCAAACTTTCTCCACAGTTACAATTACAGATGGTTTTATTTTATATTTTCCATATTCCTGGCCTTTTAAAATCTGAATTCTAAGTACCTTATATGCATATGTGGGTGTGGGTTTACATCTCTTGGTTTCAGTAAGTCAGCTCCACTGAGGCCCAAATCATTACCCTGTCTTTATGAAGTTAATGTCTCTATTTAGAAATGAATTTCAGACCTGCAATAGAGTGGTTACCATAGACAGCTTTCTTTCTCCGTTAATTGCCAAGTTGTAAGATGATCCAGCAGCTCCAGTGTCAATGAACCCAATACAATGGGTTCGCCCCTGAGCCCCATGGTTGTTCTCACAGACTGATGTTGTCAGAGAAGTGGAGACAGTTGCTCCTAGAGGGAAAAAGTGAGCAGTCGGAGCCTGGGCTCTTCCTTCCTCAGGAAGCAACGGGGCCCAGTCCTCTGAGTGGATGTTCCTTCAGCCTCCTGTTGCTGGAAACACATGGAAAAATATTCCTGCATTGCCATGGAACACAGGCTGTGACATGTCTCCTCTCCATGCAGCTGCTCACGTTTGGTGCCCTGTTTGCTCTTCCAGCTAGAATTGTAGAGTGTGACGAGGCCTTGTAAAGATCATCCACTCCCATCTACACTACAAATTCCTATCTCATAATTATTCATTCAGCTTCTCCTTCCACCCATCTGTAGGAGGTAGATTGTATTGGTGGACCTAATTAATGGCCTCCCTGTTGATGCCCTTTTCACCCGAACTTTACAGATCCCTTCCACTCTGTCTCTGGGCTCAGCCCTGGGACTTGCTTTGGACAATGATATGTCAGCAAACTTGATGCAAGTGGAAGTGTGAAAGAGCACACGTGTGTTTTAACTTCCTCTGTACTGTTTTCCTGTGATCACCTTAAGAATAAGCCCTGAAACCAATATGAAGTAATATTGAATGTCAACTGTAATGAAAAAGTAAAAGCGAAAAACGCAAATAAAATGAAACAACATGAAAGACCCCAATGGTAACCAGATAAATACAAATTAAGAAAATAGTGAACTACCATTTCACTTTTAACAGATTGGAAGAATCTAGTAGTCTTGTACATATATCCACATAACTACTTTGAGAAACAATTTGGCAACTTTAGTAAAATTCAGTGTGGGTATGTACTATATCAGCTATTTTCACCTGGTGTCCTGCAAGAATTTTTAAAATATGCAATATCTGACTATTCAGTCAGAGGCACTGACCTCTCTTCCCTTAGATTATCAAATTTAAAAAATGACAACTGACACAGCAATAGCTGTCTGGTGTGAAGGAATCAAAACTATACCTTTTTTTTTGTTGTCAGATCCGCAAAAAGTAATATATTTTTTGGTGTGCCACAGAATTTTAGTAATTGCTTTATATGTGCCATGATATAAAAAGGTTTGAAAATCACTGCCCTATATGATTCTGGGTGTCACATGGCAAAACTCTTCTCAGTCGGAATAAGAGGACATGAACCAGAATGTTCATTGTAGTAGTTTGTACTAGTGAGTAGAAAAACTGTGATTTATTTATAAAATGAATGCTGAAAGCAATGAAAATGAATGATCTGGGGGGAGGGAAAGCCCACGCTAGCCTGCCTGAGGATATGAGACCACATGAAGCCGAGATGTGTTGCCCCAGCCAAGGCCATCATAGACTAGCCATTGTTCAGCAAACATACAGGCTGAGGATAGAATGAGCCCAGTTAAGATCAACTCAGTTGAGCCCAGATGAGCAGAACCACTCAGTCAACCCACAGACTCCTGAGAAAAAAATAAATGATGGTTGTTTTAAGCCACTCAGTTTAGAGATGGTTTATTACACTGTGATAGCTAACTGATAAAACCTCCAACGGTAGGGTGCTTATTGCCAGTGGAGGACGTCCATTCATTGTGTGTCAACTTCCTATAACTTCTGACTCTGTCCTGTGGGTGTCAGTGGAATAAGCCCATTTTTTCTTCCACATGACCTTCAAGTGTTTATTGATAACAGTCAGAACCAGATGTCTATAGCAGCCTCAAGCCTAGATTCTCCACTTCCTCTCTTATCCACCTATAACCCATTTTAAACATACCAGAAATTATCCTCTTTAACCACACTTAATTGCTCATACCTTGTTAAAAACCTTCCGTAGTTTTCATTACATTTAGATTGAAATTCAAACACCTTTCTACTGCTCTGCACTGTTCAGTCCTTATTCACCTCTCAACCTCATCCTGCATCTGACTTTAGATAAAGATGTAGCTCTTTACTTTGTTTATATAAACACTTTACTAGGAATTTTCAATTTTAAGTAGCAGATTTCTTTTTTTTTAACTGAAATCTCTCAGCTCTAAACTCCCTAACCCATTCTACCCCAAGTTTTTCCCAGCAGCAGCTCCCGAAACAACCCAGGGCAAATCCCAGCTCTTGCTTGTCTTGGACAAAGAAATGGGGGCAAGGACCAAGAAGCACTGATGCAACTTAGCCATACAAAGTGCCCTTGACTGACATTCATATTAAGTATCAAATGAAGATGCATTTATGGAGAGACAAGAATTGGGGTTGGGTTGGGAGTGAAGTAAGTACAGAAGTGACAACTCTCCTTCCAGCAGGAACAACTCCTGTACCTTAGCCATGTATTTCTAGCTTCACCTTTATCAGCTTCAAGATTGCCTCAATTTCCTCAATCTCAGTATGGTTTCCTCTTTCAGTGGAGAAGATTATGACAGCCAGCTCATAAGGCTGCTGTGGGTATTAGATGAGATATGTTTGTGAGGGTCTTAGCCCAGGGCCTGGCATATGGAAAGTGTTTGGTAAGTGCTGGCTATTATCATCTTGAAAGTCATTTTAGCATCTGAGATAAATGCACATTAATTGTAAATAGTTTAAAACATAAAACGTAATTGATTGTCTATTTAGTGTATTGCTCTGAGTGTTTCATTTTTGGGAATATAAAAAATATATAAGACTTTCAATGGGTTTGATAATATTCTTACTTTCCTTAACCTTTCTTTTTTCCCATACAGGCATTAAGTTCTTCTACCTTGAGTTTCTGATCACAGAAGGTTTCTGGGAAAGCCAATACTAGTATGTGGGGAAAGTTTCCTATAAAATTTATCACATTTATTGAGCACTTTATAGTTCTCCCACAAAATGCTCTCACTACTTTATCTCATTTGAACAAGAGAATATTCCTGTGAATATTCAAACCTTAACATTCCCATTTTAAAGACGATTAACCTAAATAAGCTTGGGATCATATTCTTTGGAAGCAAAGTGAATTCATCATGAGCCAAGCATATTGAGAAAACTGAGAAGAAAATTAAGACAAATAAACACTGTATCTTTTCCAGTTAGATTACCTTATCTCCTTTTGCTGCTGCAAACTTGGCTTTGCCAGTGCAGACCCGACCTGGATCTGCCCATGTTTTGCATAGAGGGATGACCTTAATGGATTTGCAGAATCTACATGCTGTGCACTAAGGGCCATCCAACAGATGCAAATGCAGCAAATGGAAATGCATTTCAGGTGCAGATTAGAACTGTCCCAGTAAGACAAACAACTGTGGTGACAGGGACTTTGGCTGTCCTGATACATGGTGAAAGTCTTTTTGAATTAAAAACAGAGTATTTGACGATTTCATGTCTTTCCATCTGAAACTTTAATCTTCCAGGGGGTGGAGGAAGCGATCTGGGTTACTGATTTGCTCCACCAGATTCTCAATAACAAAAAGGCATGGCTTGGCTGAGTGGAAGTGATGGGAACCTGGGAGAGGTGATAGAGTGAGGAGTTAAAATCTGGGCATAGTCAGATGACAGGAAGCTGGATCTCAAACAATTGAGAGAAAAAAGTCAGTTTGAAACTGTGGGGTAAGGCTTCAAAAAGCAGGGTGCCAAGGGCTGGAAAATCTCCCCCAAGTGCAGTCCTGCCTGTGCAAGTTTTTCCAGTGATGGAGATCACAGAATTGTAATCAGAGAAACAGTGCGGTTAGCCAGGCAGCTCTCTGATGAACTCCAGTGCAAAGGAGGCACCAGAGAGATGAAAAGAAGAACCCAGGATCGAGAAGAAAATCGAAAAGGTGGCAGGAACTCACAGAGGATGAAGTTCACCAGGAGCCGAGTGTTAAAGTACATTGAGAAAAAAATAACAGTCATTGTGTAAATAGGATCTTTAAAAGATCATCAAAAAGTTCTAAAAGTCATCTTTAGAAGAGGCAGTAGATCTATAAAGGGATAAACTGATTTTATGGTACTGAAGGGGAAATTGGAGAGAGACTAAACCTGAAAAATGTGGCAGGGACACTGATGAGGGGATGGTGTCAAAATCTCAACACAGGAGAAGGAACTGCAAGAGAGGAACCCACTTGTCTTCATGATCTCACCTTTCCTGGTCTCCTCGGTTCAGAGAGGACTTAGGAATGAGATCCTTGAACATGGCTCATGAACTTTGAAAGAATTCATGGAAAAAGATAAGAGTGGTGGTGCTCTGGAGGGAGATAAATGTCACCCGAACTTTCAACAGAGGAGCGTGGATTCCATGAACCTCTAGGTGAGTCATTATTGACCCAAAAAGATTCTGGACTAAACTATTAAAGGAGTTAGTTTGTGACCACATGGAAGAGGAAGGAATGATCAGCTTGTGCTCACCCAGGAGTTATGTCAGGTCAGTTTCAATTCTTCTTTTTACACTGTGGCACACTGATAGACTGAGGAGGTGAGTGTGTTGCTGGAATGTGTGATGTTAATTGGACACGTGACCAATCATCCCATAAACCTCTTTGGACAAGATGGATTAATATGGATTAGAAGACAGATAATAATATCAATAATAATAATCATAGTTAATATTTATTGAGTAGTTACTGTATATCTGACATAATCAGGTCTTACAACTAGTTTAGAATTCACTTGCATTAGTCAGGGTTTTCCAAAGAAACAGAACCAATAGGATATCTATAATAATACTAGAGGCCCAGTGCATGATTAAATCATGCACCTGTAGGGTCCCCTAGGCCTAACCTGCCATCCAGGCCATATCCACTACCCCGCAAAGCCTAGCATGCTCCGCGGACACTGCTAGCAGCCTGCTCCCCACTTTTGATGGCAGGGGGGTCCGCTGGTGCCGGAGCGACACACAGCTCCCCGCTTTCGATCGTGGGGGAGCTGGGTGCCTGTCTGCTGGTTCACAGGCCTTTCAGAAGCCTCCTGCATGGCGGAGGCTTCTGAAAGGCCTGGTGCCGGAGTGGACAGGCACCCAGCTCCTCTGCTTTTGATGGTCCGCCGCAGGACGTGGGCTCACTGCCCCAGAGGCCCCTTCTGTGCCGCAGCACAGTCATGGTGCAGACGCTGAGCTTGCGCCGCAGCTGGCGACGCGAGCTCAGCGTCCCGCCGGCCCAATCGGCCACCCCGGCCACCCCGAGTCCTGCCCCTCCGCGCCTCCTGGCCAATCGTGGGCATAGCGAAGGGACGGTCAATTTGCATATTTGTCTATTATTAGGTAGGATAAGTGTAATATGCTAAATTAGACTGGACAGCCAAATGACCTTCCTGATGTCATTCTGGACATCCTTCTGGACGAAGCTGTGGTGGTGGGGGCCGAGGAAGAGGTGGTTAGGGGTGATCAGGCAGGCAAGCGAGTGGTTAGGGGTGATCAGGCAGGCAGACAGGTGAGCAGTTAGGAGCCAGTGGTCCTGGATTATGAGAGGGTTCAGGCTGGGCTGAGGGACCTCCCCACCCCCATGCACAAATTTCATGCACCGGGCCGCTAGTATTTTATATAATAAAAGGCTAATATGCAAGTCGACTGAATGGTGGAAAGACTGGTTGCTATGATGTGCACTGACCAACAGGGGGCAGACACTCAATGCAGGAGTTGCCCCTTGGTGGTCAGTGTGCTCCCATAGGGAGCGCTGCTCAGCCAGAAGCCGGGCTCACAGCTGGTGAGCGCAGCAGCGGGCCTAAGTTGACAGTTGGACATCCCCTGAGGGCTCCTGGAATGTGAGGGTGCAGGCCGGGCTTAGGAGCCCCCTCCCCCGAGTGCATGGATTTCATGCACTGGGCCTCTAGTATGTATATGTATATGTATATGTATATGTATATGTATATGTATATGTATATGTATATGTATATGTAAATGTATATATAATAGGAATTGGCTCATGTGGTTATGGAGGCTGAGAAATCCCAGAATATTCTGTCAATAAGCTGAAGAACTAGAACTAAGAAAGCTGGTGGTGTGATTCAGTCTGAGTCTGAAGGCCTAACAATCTGGGCCTGATTATGTAAGTCCCAGTCTGAGTCTAAAAGCCCAAGACCAAGGAGTGCAGATGTCTGAGGGCAGGAGAAGATGGATGTCTCAGCTCGAGCAGAGAGAGAAAATTAGGCCTTTCTCCTCCTTTTTAAAAAAAATTGATTTGAGAGAGAGAGAGATAAAGAGAGAGAGAAACATCGATTTGTTGTATTTGTTGTTCCACTTATATTAATTGGTTGCTTCTTGTATGTGCTCTCACCAGGGATTGAACTTGTAACCCTGGTGTTTCAGGATGATGCTCGATCCAACTGAGCTACTTGGCCAGGGCTTCTCCTCCTTTTTTGCTCTATTCAGGCCCTCAGTAGATTGAATGATGTTCACCCACTTGGGAAAGATGTTATTGACTCAGTCTACTGATTCAAATGCTAATCTCTTCTAGAAACACTCTCATAGACACACCCAGAAATAATGTTTTACCGGCTACCTGGGCATCCCTTCGCTAAGTCAAGTTGACACACAGACTTAAGCATCACCTCTTTGAACTATCCAACTTAAAATAGGCCAATGTCAACCGGGAGAGAGGTCTCCAGTGATGAGTCTCAGCACTGAGTCCTTGACCTTAATCCAATCAGTACCTTGATTCCTCCATTAAATTATTTCTCCCATGAATGACAAAAAGCTGGAATGAAGGGAGGGCAAACATACTGGATGACATCAGAAATGGAAAGAAACTTGACAGGCAGGAATAGTGAACTGAATCTAATAGGACAGAAAGTACCAGGAATAAAATATCCTCCAGTCCCAGTGTAGAATAGGGGCAATGTGCTTAAGCAGTTACACAAATAAAAAGAGCTCTGATTTCAGAAGATGGCACAGTTTGAATAAAAAAAGGGAGATTCCCCCCTGGCAAAAATTGTTATTTAGTTATCAGATTATATTAATAGAAATATAGTGTCTATAATGTGGGAGATGATAGTCTTCTGCTTAGCACTAACCACTCTTTACCTACCAGTACTTGGTTTGTGTTTTAGTAACATTGCAAATAGAGTGGGGCAACACTTGTTAATATCAGGTCTCTGGTTTCCTTTAATGGTGTTGTTATCACATTTAAAATCATATCCAAATTTCTTTCTGTTGTATTTCTTAATCTCTCCTCTCCCACCTTGCAACTACTACCTCATTTCCTACTACTGTTCCCCTCAATAATTAATTCTGTTGCTGATCTTCAAACAGGCTAAGCATTTTCTCATCTTAGGTTTTGTCACTATCTCCCCTATCTAAACACTTTCTCCAGAAATTTCCTTGGTCAGATTCTGCACTTAATTTGGGTCTGTGCTTAATGTTACCATCCCAAAAATAAAAAAAGAAAGAAAAAGCCTTTCCTGATCACTTTATTTAATGAAGGACTCTGTCACCTGTCCCTTTTCATGCTGTTTTATTTTTTTCACCAAAACGCATAACGCTACTTGCCATTATTCTACATAGTTATTACATGGTTATGCATTTATTATTGTCTGGCTCCCTCACTAGAACATATGCTATGGGAGGGGAGGGACATACTAGTAACCATTTTGATCACTCCTAACACAGTGCCTACTGTAGTGAAGGCTCCTAGTAGGTGCTCAGTATAAAAGCTCTTGAATAATGAATGAATAATGAAATGAATGAGCGAGTGAATGTGTGTTCTATATCCTGTAGAACTATATTTTTCATAGCCTAAAATGGAAAGGCACCCAGATAAAGAGTAGTGAGGACTCTTTTTATGCCATCAAAACCCACATGATTTGCTATTATTTTACTGTGTGTGTGTGTGTGTGTGTGTGTGTGTGTGTGTGTAAAGGAGGAGGAGAACCATCTCCCAATCTCCTCATTCTTCAAAGTCTTTTTCCAACTAATCCAGAAGGTATGATGGATGCTTCCATGCAACAGGGACACACTGGAAACCAAGCCTCAAGGATTGGAAGGGACTCCCATATATTCTGTAATTCATTTATCCATCTCTTCCTCCCTCTCTCCGCTCATTATTGCATTCTTGATTAATGATAATAACTTGGTGGCAGGCTGGACTCCCCTCCTCAGGCTCCCACACGTGAACAGGTAGCTCACAGACCATCTAACATGGGACACATGGGACCGATGCCTTCACGTCCCCTGCCATAACCCCTCCCCGATGTGCAACTCTCCTCTGAGCTTTGTCCTGTAGGTGAGAGGAACCACTATAGAGTTTAAGCAGAGTGATTCTGAACGGTTACCTTGGGAAGGAATGGGATTGAAAGAGGTGGTGGGAAGACAGCTTAGTCCCAGTCTCAGAACCTGGTTCTTTCTCTTCACAGATGTGTAGCCTGGGAGGAGTCTCTGACTCTCAGTTTCCTCATCTTTAAAATGGGGAGTGAACAGCCCCATCTCACACAATTATTACCTGAATTCAATGGCATCACACACAAGATGGTGAATGTAGTGCCTGGCGTGGGTGAGGTGCTCAATAACGATTTCCCAGCCTCTCCATTTTGTAACACTTGCTATTGTACATAAGGTGAGAAATGACAATTGGGCTTCACTGTGGTTCAGATAAGAGCAAAGTGGCTTTAGTGCAGGAAATGGTCTGGTAAGATAGGACTGATTATTTAGGATCCTTGATTTTTTTTTGCAGGGGAGGCCTTAGTCAGGGCCTGGAATCCTGGTGTTCATTGCGTATTTGAAAAGTTGAAAAGTCTTCAGGGAGCGTGCTGGAAGAGGGGTCAGGAGAGCAGCTAAGACACAGGGAGAAGCTGGGTCCTCTGAGCCCAGCAATTCCATGGCCGCAAATTCCAGCCCAAGGCCTGATCTTGGCTCAGCCCCACCTGCCCATCTATAATTAAAGTCGTGTCTACAGTCAGAGATTATAGGAAAGAGAAGAGGAATGTCAGCAAGTCATAATTTCCAGAATGAAAGCTCCTTTCTCTCCCGTCATTTTCCCCTCCCTCTTTTGGGTTTGGCAGCCAGTTTCCTAAAAAGTAGGCCATGGTGTCCTTTCCTACAGTTCATTGCAAGTGGGCAAGAAGGGTCCCTCGGGCTGCCAAGGCCGGAGTCTGGCTTTCGCAGGCAGAGGAAGGGGGCCCCTGGTGGAGGCACACCTCCGGCTGGAGAGGCCAGCATTCGTCAGGGAGGACTTTCTGTTGTTTTTCTTCCTAAACAAGGGGCTGTAATAAAGAAGGAATCACTTGCAAATGTTGGCACGGCCAGCCCAACCTTCTTTTTAATTTTGCAGTGCGTGTGTGCTGATGCATTTTTGATGTAGGAAATTATTACAGATGTCAAGTTGGAAAGATCTTTCCTTTTGGGGTCTTGGGATTTGAAACTTGCGTTGGAACTGTCGGCCTCAGCCCTTCTGTTGTGGAGTTCATGAAAGGTGAACTTTTCAGAGCAGAGTAGGTAAAAACTATTTGATCTAGGCTGTGACTCTAGTGTTAGCATCACAGCCACCCCCCCTTTATCCGGGGGGAAATGTTTCAAGACCCCCAGTGGATGCCTAACACTGCAGATAGCACTGGGCCCTATACATGCTATGTTTCTTCCTGTACATACACACCTATGATAAAGTTTAACTTATAAATTAGGCACAGTAAGAGATTAACAATAACTCGAAATAAAAGAGAACAAGTACAACAATATACTACTATAATAAAAGTGATGTGAATGGCTCTGGGGCCGTTATTAAGTAGAATAAAGGTTACTTGAACATAAACACTGCGGTACCTGGACAAAGGGATGAGTCATGTCCCACGCAGGATGGAGCAGGGCAGTGCAAGATTTCATCATGTTTCTCAGGGCAGTGCACAGGTTAAATCTGATGAATTGTTTATTTCTGGAATTTTCCATTTAATATTTTTGGACTGCGGTTGACTGCAGGTAACCGAAACCGCAGAAAGCAAAACGGCAGATAAGGGGAGATGACTGTATTTTCATAAAAATATCCACGGACCTGACATGGCACCGTGTGAACACAGAATTATTTCCTTGACAGAGGCCACCAGTCAAGAGAGAGGCTGTTTGCAGGACCCCAGGCAGTGGGTCAAAGAAGTGAAACTGCCAGTCAGCACAGGGGGTGTGCGGCAGAGACAACAATTCACGGATTGGTTGTTACTTTTTTTTTTTTGGTCAGGAACCCTATGCATGCTTGCTATATGTTTCTGACATCATTTAGAAAAAAGACTGAGACAAAAGTTACAAGGCAAGTTTCAAGAGAAATTTGGACACTGAGTGGAAGTTTGTTTTCTTTGCTAAACTAAGCCTAGCCCAAGAATTGTATGTTGGCTTTTTCTCTCGTGTTCACCCCGATTGATTAGTAGGGATCATTTAGGAATGTCTGCTTTGGATATGGGAAAGGACAGAAATGGCTCATGTGCTGTGTGCTTGCCATTCTAACCTGAGAGATTCCCAAAGTGACAGCTGCCATGCTTCCTGACGCTTGTGGGGTCCCTACTCCAACCAGGGATGGCCTTCTTACTGCTGTCTGCTTGCCGCCTACCCGCCCCCTTCCTCCTCCTTCTCCTCTCCTCTTCCTCCTCCTTATTCTCCTCTCCTCTTCCTTCTCCTCCACCACCTCCTCCTCCTCCTCCTCTTCCTCCTCCTCTATCTTTTCTTCCTCCTTCTCTCCCTTTCTTGAACTAGAAAGTTAACTCACTTTGTGCCAAACACTCGCTAAGTTCTTTGATAAATATTTTATTTACTCCTCAAACAACCCTTATAATTATAATTTCATTTTTAGAGATTCAGAAACAGAAACTCAGAGGGACCTTTTAAGGTGACCCAGGAAGGAGACCCAGGACTCCGAAGCCCGAGCTTTGGCTCACCCTCATGGTGTCTGTGGTCCCACCAGCCGATCTCTCCCTACCCCGAGGCTGTTTCTCTCGGCTGCCCCACAGCTGTCAGCAGTGTTTTTGTTCTTGAGTCATGAAAGACTGAGCTGGTTAATGAGAACTGTGGGAGTGGAGATTTATTATTTATTTTTCTAATTAAAAAGCTTCTCCTCTTGTATCTCCTTTGCTTCTATTTGAACAATCCTGTGAAAGGTACAGTTTGGATCAAATTAGCTCTCTGGTAGAAGCATCCAAGAAGAATATTCTGGAGTGGCATCTGAGAATTCCCTGGTTAGCACAGCTGGATCATGACGTTAACCAGAACTGCCAGAGCTCAGATTCCCAAAGTCTCATCCCGAGGGGAAAGTTGGGAGGTGGCTGTGGAGAGCTGGCATTTCGCTGATCTCTTCCAGGCCTGGCTGGTGGGTAGAGCAGCTGCCCTTACATAAGCTTGCTCTGTGTCAGGGTAGATTTCAGGCCAGGAGTGGGCAGGCTCAGGGCTCTGCCAGTTGGGAAGGAGATGGGCAACTTGGCTGAGCTCAGTTCCGTAGAGACCTCATGGCAAGAGTGGTCCTACCACACCAGACTCTGCGCTGGCCCGTGGCCCTGGCCCCTCCCGCCTGGCAGCTCGACTTCCAGCTGCATCAGGTGGAGCTAAGTGACTGCATAATTTTGTTTCAAGGCCTCAGAGAACACCCTGTGTCCTCCTTCTTTCCAACATTCTGATTTGTTAGGGGCACTGGCCCAGCACCTGCACCATGTGCCATGGTGGAAATACCTGCATGTTCCCATGGCTACTCTCTCAGTTGGCAAGACAGCAAAGATCCTCGCCAAAGGCAAGAGTGAAATGGGAAGGTGCTACAGAACAGGGAACATGTTGAGCAACTTATCAAGACATGCGCATCAGAGCCTGGTTTTTAATTTGCTTGTTTGCATGTTTGATAATTTGTTTTCATTTTAAACCACTAATCAGTGATTCTTTTGCCAACACCCTAGCTCCAAGAAGATAGACTAATAGAGAAGAAGGCCATTTGACATCTGTTTTCTGAGTCTCAGTGGTTCTTAGTCTTAGATGCATATGGGAATTACTTGGGGAGATTTAAAGAATATTGATCCCTGGGTCTTATTCCTGGAGATTCTAATTTAATTGTCTAGGTCAAAACTTCTGCATCAGGAGATTTGAAAGCTCCACAGGTGATTTGAAGGCTCAGCTAAGTTTGAAAACTGCTGATCTTGGATGTAGGTAGAAAGCTTTAGTATCCCAGTCAGGTGTTCTCATCTGTCATCATAACAATAACCAAAATAGGTAACTTTTATTGAGTATTCATGTACCAGACACTGTGTGAGGTGTTTTGCTTCATCGTCTCATTGAATTCTTAAACAATGTGTATCTGATTCACTTGGACTTGTTAAAACAGTGGTGTCTGGCCCTCACCCCCAGAGTTTTGATTCAGTAGGTGTGGTAGGAAGCCTCTAAGATGTTCCTCCCTCCTGCTGTTCATGTCTTGTGTAATCCCCTCCCTTATAGTGTGACCTGGTCTTATTGACTAGCTGCTACAGAGTAGAATATGGTAAAGGAAATGGGATGTCACTTCTGAAATAAAGTTATAAAAATCTGTTGTGGCTTCCATTACTTTCTCTGTTGTGTCATTTGTCCCGGAGGAAGATGCTCCCGTTGTGTGACACAACCCTGTGGTGAGAGCCATCTGGCAAGGATATCTAGATTTCTGACACCCAGAGACTGAAAGAATAAATGTTTGAGGTGCTTTGCTGCTAAGTTATAGGGTCATTTGTTATGCAGCAATGTATAAGGAATATAGTAGGTCTGAGGTGGGGCCTGAGAATTGCATTTCTAATACAGACAGTCCTAGGTGATGCTGATGATGCAGTCTGGACATCGCATTTTGAGACTACCGCCTTACATTCACACTAAGATGATATTATTACTTACCCTTTATACAGATGGAGAAACAGTTTGCTCAAGGTTACAACAAGAGTGGCAGTGCTGGGATTCAAACATAGAAAAACTGACCTCATCCACACAAAAGCTACTCTGCTATACTACCTTCATTTCTCATGGTGAAGTCCATTGCCTTCTGTGTTGAAATCTGTTGATTGAATTGTGCTCAATGATGATGGTTGCCAATGAGAAACTTTGATTTGGGTCTTTATTGAGGATTACAGTTGAAATGGCTCTCCTCTAGGACATAAATGTTCCCCCAAATTAGAATTAGTGCTGGAATAACCCCAAGGACCAGTTTACCTTTTGATGCAGAGGTTCTTAAACCTTAGTACGCATCAGAATTACTTGGAAGGCTTGTTGAAATACAGTTTGATGAGACCCATCCTCAGACTTTCTGACCTAGCAAGTCTGGGGTAGAGCTTGAAAATTTGCATTTCTAACAAATTTCCAGTCAATGGATCCAGAGACCACCAGGGACCACACTTAGAGATCCACTGTTTAAATCAAAGGGCCAGTATGCTTACTGCATGAAAGACATGCTCGTTAGGCTAAATCCTCTGAGTTGTTTAGTGCAGAGAGGAGCAGACGGATGCTGGGCCCTGTGCTCCCCCCATGCATATTTCCACCCCATGTGCCTTGCTGCTATGGCCAGGACATATGGTTGGAGGAACCATGTGGCTGGGTTCTTTCTGCACGTCCCATGCATTCCAGGGCGAGCTCGGATTCCATTCTAATGATCGAGGGCAGAGTGTGGTCACGGGCAGCCAACAGTGTTGCTTTGAGGGAGGTGCTGCCGTTTGGGTTAGGTCTTGAGAAACTGAAATGGGAACTCTGACAGGCAACTGCTAGGGCATGCCTATCCACATTATCTGTTGCTACAAACAGAGTGAGGGTTGGTCTCAGCCTGGCCAGGTGGAGGGAATGAATGGATTAAGCTAAGCCAAGATCAGCCAAGCCAAACTATGGAACTGTTTCACATTTTGGATGCCAAACAGTGTTTCCCTTGCCAACGGGACCTGTGTTTTCCTTTCTTTTTTTCTCCATCTCTGATCATCCTCTTCACTTAACCTGAAGATCTGGAGCCAATTATAACCTGGCTAGGATGGAGCCCTGGGTGTTGGCATGTGGTGGTTGAGCCTTGGGTATATTGGAATGTACAACTGGCTCAAGGCATGGGGTGAAGAGATCTTACCTTCCTTTGCACCAGCCATGAACCACAGCTGGTAGACTCACCTGGGGGACACCAACAGACAGTGTGTCCTTTTATATCAACACGTCAAGGGAACCCATTGTGGATATTAAGCTCTATTTTTGAACCATAAGACATACACAACTGGCCTGAGGTGAGGGGCAGGGGTACTTCCAACAATAAAGATTTATTTATAAAAAATAATGAGAAAAAAGAATAAAAAAAGAAATACACAATTGGCCTTCCATGTTACTAAACAGATCTGGGTCATATGGTTTGAGAGGCAATGTTGTGGTAGAATATATTATTTATTTACAATTTTCATCCCTTTCTTGCCCTTGTCATCCTTCCCTATAGAGATAATATTGTCCATATCCCATTAACTTTGGATCTATGCTGTGACTTACTTTGTCCAATGATCTGTTTGCTTTATTTGAGTAAAAACTTTTAGAGACATTGAAAGTTTCCACCATCCCTCTTTTTAAAAAAAATTATTATTTTTTCTTTATTGATTAAGGTATTACATATGTGTCCTTATCTTCCCCTTGCTCCCTTACCCTCCCCCCCACTCATGCCTTCACCCCCCTGGTGTCTGTGTCCATTGGTTAGGCTTATATGCATGCATATAAGTCCTTTGGTTGATCTCTCCCGCTTACCCCCACACTCCCCTACCTTTCCTCTGAGGTTTGACAGTCTGATTGATGCTTCTCTGTCCCTGGATCTGTTTTTGTTCATCAGTTTATGTTGTTCATTATATTCCACAAATGAGTGAGATCATGTGATATTTATCTTTCTCTGACTGGCTTATTTTGCTTAGTATAATGCTCTCTAGTTCCATCCATGCTATTGCAAATGTTAAGAATTCCTTCTTTTTTACCGCAGCATAGTATTCCATTGTATAGATGTACCATAGTTTTCTAATCCACTCATCTGCTAATGGGCACTTAGGCTGTTTCCAAATCTTAGCTATGGTAAATTGTGCTGCTATGAACATAGGGGTGCATATATTTTTTTCTGATTGGTGTTTCTGTTTTCTTGGGATATGTTCCTAGAAGTGGGATTACTGGGTCAAATGGGAGTTCCATTTTTAGTTTTTTGAGGAAACTCCATACTGTTCTTCACAGTGGCTGCACCAGTCTGCATTCCCACCAGCAGTGCACGAGGGTTCCCCTTTCTCTGCATCCTCGCCATCACTTGTGATTTGTTGATTTGTTGATGATAGCCATTCTGACAGGTATGAGATGGTACCTCATTGTTGTTTTGATTTGCATCTCTCAGATGATTAGTGACTTTGAGCATGTTTTCATATGTCTCTTGGCCTTCCTTCTGTCTTCTTTCGAAAAGTATCTATTTAGGTCTATTGTTCATTTTTTGACTGGGTTGTTTATCTTCCTTTTGTTAAGTTGTACGAGTTCCCTGTAAATATTAGAGGAATCCACAGGCAGCAAAATCTCAGACATATGCCGAAGCAATATCTTCACCAATACAGCTCCTAGGGCAATGGAAACTAAAGGGAAAATAAACAAATGGGACTACATCAAAATAAAAAACTTCTGTACAGCAAAAGAAACCATCAACAAAACAACAAGAAAGCCCACTGCATGGGAGAACATATTTGCCAATGTTATCACCGATAAGGGTTTAATCTCCACCATCCCTCTTATCCTGTGCTCTCTGCCATGAGACCAGCACATAGCAACCTGACAGAGACTGTGCCTTCAGCCTGGTCCCTTAAGGGGCAGACCTGCAATGCTCCCCAGCTCAGAGCAATCTCGGAGCCACAGCTAATGTGCAATGTGAGTGAAAAATAAGCGTTGGTCTTGCAAACTAAGATTTGAAGGTTGTTTATTACACAGCAGAACCTAGAAAAAGCTGTCACACTCAGAGGCAGAGCCAGATTCTGGTCTAGATCTTTCCCTGACTTCCCAGGGATCAGGTGCTTCAAGTACAGGGCTGAGCTTACTTTGTTTCATGAATGCAGAAACACTTACTGGAGTGACCACTTTGAAATATGACCTAAATGTAAAAAGCAAAATTGTAAGTCTTCAAGGGAGAGAATATAGAATAACATCTGGATGATACAGCAGTAGGAAACATTTTCATAAATAAAACATGAAAGGTTGATAAATTAAAATGAAATAAAAGCTTTTATATAGCCAAAGACACATAAGCAAAAAGAAAAAAAGCCTCAGAAATGCAGAAAGTATTTTATATATAATAGATATGTCCATTACATATGTATGAAGAATTTTATATATAATAAAATCAGAATATATAATGCTATAGTGAGTTCCTACAAACCAATAAGAAGAAGACAAAGCAAGAGAAAAAAGAGTGAAGCTATAGTCAGAAATTCATGGAAGAGATCACAAGAATGGCCAATATCTCAGATAATTAGAGGAAGGTGAGCTAAATCACAAGCAGACATCATTAACAACCATCGGACTTACAGCATTCAAAAAGTTTGACAATACCAAGTGTTGGTGAAAATGTACTCTGTGGCAGTGCTAAGAATTGCTGTAAAACCACCCTTGATCTTGAGGAACTTGGCATGGAATGGAGAAAGCAGACATGTGGAGAGATGGTGCATGTTTTGGGTACAGTAGGATCTGAGAAGGAATCCCGATTCACTAAGACCCTGGGAGTCCAGGAGGACCTCACAGAGGGAGTGAGGGGGAAAGGAAAGAGGGTTCCAGACATAGGGAAACCTCAGCAAAACGGAAATAGAAAAGATAGGGAACATGACGTGGAATGCAGAGAGAAATAAGTCAGGCAGAGAAGAACAAACACTGTATGATATTACTTATATGTTGGATCCAAAAAAGCTGAACTCATAGAAGCAAATATTAGAACAGTGGTTACCATGAGCTGGGGGTGGGGAAAATGGGGAGAAGTTGGTCAAAGGGTACAAACCTCCAGTTATAAGATGAATAAGTTCTGGGAATCTAATGTATGCCATGGTGACTATAGTTAACAATACGGTAGTATATTCTTGGAAGTTGCTAAGAAAGTAGATCTTAAATGTTTTTACTACAATGGAGATATGGTAATTGTGGGACGTGATGGAGGTGCTGGCTAACACTATGGTGGGTGTAATATATAAGTGTATCAAATCAACATCTCGTATACCTTCAACTTACACAATGTTGTATGTCAATTATAACTCAATAAAGCTGGGAAAAGAAAAGAAAAATGGACAACAGAAGGAGTGAATGTACATTATAAATACACAATAATTGATTGAACATGGAGTCAGTGATGTAGAGTACACTGACAAAACTCCTGTAATATGGGGGCAAAAGATCAGAGAGACTATGACTGCAGAGGAAATCTTATATTCATGTAACTGGGAGTGCTGAAAAAGAGATCAGACTGATTATAAGAGAAATGAGAATAAAAAATACAATGGGAGAAAATTTTAGGAGGTGAAGAAATATTAGAAAAGGTATAACTGACAATACCAGAAAAAAAGCAAAACAAAAATCGACTAAAGCCAAAAATTGACTAAAACCTAGACATTTGCTGCTTTAAAATTTTTCAAGTAATTTTTTCCTAATTAGTGAATTTACTCAATTTTCTAATTATAAAATTAATATGTATTTATTTTTTAAAATTAGGGAAACACACAATAAAAACCAAATTACCTGCCACTGGTAATATATCACTACCAAGAGCTACCATTATTATTATTTATGTTCTGTGTGTTTCTCTATGCTATTTATTTATACAAAATAGAGTACATATTGTGCACATGAATATATATGTGCATACATATGTGTGTGTACAGAGGTGTATATGTACATGTGTGTACATGAAAGCATGTTTGCATATGTATATATATTTATATAAACAGTTCATTTTTTAAACTTAAATTTATTTTATTTTAAAAATATATTTTTAGTGATTTCAGAGAGGAAGGGAGAGAGAGATAAAAACATCAATGATGGGAGAGAATCATTGATTGGCTGCCTCATGCACGCCCCCAACTGGGGATCTAGCCTGCAATCTGAGCATGTGCCCGGACCTGGTTCATAGGTCGACACTAATCACTGAGCCATGCCAGCTGTGCTTAAATTTTAATTTTCAGATGTCTATAGAAAGAAAGACCAATGGGACAATATAGAAAAACATAGGCATGTGAAATTTTAACTTTTAGTTATATTCTCAAGTTTTATGATGCTCCTTTTATTGTGATATTTTTCAAAATATTCTGAATTTGCAGTTATGATTTCTTACCCAACCTAACCATTACTTTGGAGAGGTTTTCCTATGTTTTCTCCTGAAAGTTTTTACATGTTGCCTTTCATATTTAGGTGGCATTCCCAAGTGGCTGTTTTTTTGGTTCACACTCAAGAAACATATCTCTGCTTTTCCTCTGCTGTGGTCAGAGAATAGGACTATAAGAGACTTTCCTTTTTGGAATGTTTTGAGGTTTTCATCAAGGCCTAGTTATGTAATCAAATTTTTGTCAATGTCTTAGGACCCTGGAAAAGAAAGCTTTTTTTGTTGCTATTGTTGATGTTTGTTTCTAAAGGACAGTGTCTTTACTAACACTCGGTATTGTCAGGCTTCTAAAATTTGTATAAATCGGATGGCTGTAAAACAATATCTCCTTGTGGTTTGTTTCACATTTATCTAGTAGCTTGAGAAATTATCATCACTCATATAATGTTGGGCCATTCCTGCTTTCTCTTCCATTAATTTCTGATTATAGCCTTTGCCCTTTTCCTGCTGGTATGTCCTTTTAAAAACATTGAAATATAGGCATTTATTATGTGTTCTGGCTTTGACTTTTTCCCATGAGTTAGAAATAACTTGAGCATGTCCCCAGCTTCTCTTTCCTTTTTGTTTAGGTTGTCTTTTGTCAAACCAAAGATTTTTATTTTAATTTAGTTTATCAATCTTTTCTTTCATGTTTTGTACTTTTTATCTTTTGCTTAAGAAAATCTTCCCTTCTGTTAGATTATAACAATATTTTCCTATATTTTTCTTTTGAAGATATTGTAATTGGGTTTTTAATCCATAAGAAATTTACACTTGTATATGGTGGCAGGTAGGAATTCCATTTCTTCTCCTTCTTGTTCTTCTTGTTCTTCTCCTTCTCCTCCTCCTCCTCCTCCTCCTCCTCCTCCTCCTCCTCCTCCTCCTCCTCTTCCTCCTCCTCCTCCCCCTCCTCCTCCTCCTCCTCCTCCTCCTCCTCCTCCTCCTCCTCCTCCTCCTCCTCCTCCTCCTCCTCCTCCTCCTCCTCCTCCTCCTCCTCCTCCTCCTTCTTCTTCTTCTTCTTCTTCTTCTTCTTCTTCTTCTTCTTCTTCTTCTTCTTCTTCTTCTCAATTGAAATGACCAGTTGCTATAACATCATTCAATAGGTCCTTTCTTATCTAGTTATTTAATGTCACCATGTATTGTTAGACCTTTCTTGGAGCTCTTTACTTGGCTCTGTGCGTCAATTGATTTTTGCCTGTATCAGTGTCACACCATTGCAGTTTCTGTGTCTTCATAATAATTCATATTAAGGGTAGGACAAATCACACATCTTTATTCTTAAAAATTGTGTTGGCTATTTTTGGTTCTTTACTGGTACTCATCCATGTGAACTTTAACATTAGTTTATTCAATACCAGGGAAAGCTCTGCTGTGATATTTTTTAAAAAAGATATTTTTATTGATTTCAGAGAGGAAGGGAAAGGAGAGAGAGATAGATAGAAACATCAATAGTGAGAGAGAATCATTGATTGGCTGTCTCCTGCATGACCCACACTGGGGATCCAGCCTGCAACCCAGGCATGTGCCCTGACCGGGAATCAAACCGTGACCTCCTGGTTCATAGTTTGACACTCAATCACCGAGTCATACCAGCTGGGCCTCTGCTGTGCTTTTTATTGGAAACATGGACTTATATGTTCATTTAAAGGTTAGTGCCTCTTTTATAATACTGAGTTTTTTTATCCAATGACATGGTGTACCTATCTCTGTATTTAAATTCTTTTATATTCTTTTTTTTTTCAATTTTTTAATTAAGGTATTATATGTGTACATATCTTACCATTGCCACCCCCCACCCCACTCCCATATATGCCCTCACCCCCCAGAGTTTTGCATCCGTTGATTATGCTTATATGCATGCATATAAGTCCTTTGATTGATCTCTTATCTCCCCCACCTCATATTCTTAAATAAAAAAATATAATTTCCTTCATAAATTTTTTGCATTTCCTTTGCTGCATTTATTCTTAGCTACCCTTTTGTTTTTCTTAAGAATGAGACTTTTGAGTTTACTATAGTTTCTAATTATTTTTATGTGATATTAATTTTAATATGCCATTCAGTATCTAACACTAATGCTAAATATTTTAAAATAATTCTAATACTTTTTTCTATATTGTCCTATATATTCAATGTTGTCTTTGTGACTAGCAGAAATGTTTCTTTCTAATCTCCTCTTGCTGTTCCTTGCCTGTCTGCATTGACTGGGACCGCTGTATAATGCTGAGTAGGTACAATGATCACAGCATTCCTTTGCCTTTGTCCTGACTTTAAAGAGAATGCTGCTAAACTCTCACTCTTCCATATGCTGTGTGTTGGACCTTTTATCTAGAGATGCTGTATCAGGAAGTTCTCCTTCCCCTCCCCACCCCTGGGTTGCTAAAACCATTATTTTTTGAAATTTTATCAAATGCTTTTAGGGTATCTTTTGAGATGCTTGTATATTTTTCTTTCTTAATATGTTAATCAGGTGAATTTCATGAATAGATTTTTCTAATATTAATCATGCCAGCATTTCTTGCATAACTCCAACTTGATCACCATTATTTATATATGTTACATTATTGTATTCAGCTTGCTAATGTTTTAATTATGAGGCTACTGTACAGCCCATGTTTACCTTTTAAAATTCTAGAAGTTAAATTCTAAGTTAGTCTTTTTAAAATTTGCTTCTTTGTTTTTCCTCTTCATCTTTTCATTTATTACCATTTAATTTGTTTGTAATATATTTTATTTAATCATCTCTTTTAGATAATGATTAAAAGCTGTCATTTCCCCAGAAGTTTAAAATCTTTTAATTTTATTTTAAACTTCTATAAACATTGCTTTGTAATTTTTTCTGATCTCAAATGACATTTGTGCCTGACTACAGTAATTTCATAAATTCATGTCCTTTTCAGCCTTCTTATGAATAAGAGTAATATTTTTTGCCTTGCCTTTTAGTTATTTAATCCATCTCATCCTTTATTTTTTTGAATCAAAATGTTGGCCTCAGGCTACCAGATTAGAATCACCTTGAGTCTTTCTTAAAATTGATAATTCCTTGGCCTTCTTCTCATTCAACTTAATCAAAATCTTAGGGACAAGATCCTAGAATCTACATTTTAAACAAAGATTCCATACAATTTGAAAATTGATATTAAAGAAGAAAATCAATGCTTATTTAGCAACAGCTCCTAGTTAAACAGATATGATAACAGTTTTCTCACATGTGCCCCTAAATTTCTTCAAGATCCTTTAGGCCAGTGGTCGGCAAACTACCGCTTACGAGCCACATGCGGCTCTTTGGCCCCTTGAGTGTGGCTCTTCCACAAAATACCACGGCCTGGGTGAGTCTATTTTGAAGAAGTGGCATTAGAAGAAGTTTAAGTTTAAAAAATTTGGCTCTCAAGAGAAATTTCAATTGTTGTACTGTTGATATTTGGCTCTGTTGACTAATGAGTTTGCCGACCACTGCTTTAGGCTGAATGTTAGAAGAGAAATGCCTGGGTTTGCTCTCAATTCCCACTCCTGACCCTGACACCCAAAGGTTTTAGGCGATTTCGGAAGGAGCTAGAGCTAGAAATGTGGGTGGAGCTGTGGTGGCACAGATGAGGCCTTTGTCAGTAGGATATACAATGTCTTCTCCAGGTTTGACAAGGCGTCCAGAATTGACTAGCACAGTTGCCTCTCTCTGGCCTTATCTATCAGTAGGTGCTCTACATCTGATGGCTGATGGGACCAGGAGATGTGGGGACCATCAAGAGTTGTGGTGGAAGCAAAATATTGCTAAACCCTAGTCGTTAGAGAGATTCCCAATGGGATGTCCCACTCTCCTTTGGCTTGCCTATCTATAGCTCTCAATCCTATGTGTGGATTTCTGTCAAGTGTCATTTACAGAGGAAGTTGGGGCTGCTTTACTTTGTCTCACTGTCATCTAGGATATTTCGGGGGCTGCGGCTGACTTTGGTCCATGTTTGTGATCATATGGGCATTCCAGTGGAAATCTGAGAAGGCAGAGTCTTTATTAGATGCCTTTATGTATGTTAATGAGTTTCTGGAATTACTTTCTTGATTTTATACTCTGAGTATTGAGAAGAAACTATGAGAGGTTTCAATGTGAAGTTGAGTGATTTTTGTATCTGAGTCAGACAATTATGAAGGGTTCTCTTATTTTCCCCTGGTTATGGCTTCTCAAGTCTTAACAAATCTAAAGTATGTAGATCCTTCAGATATTAGCAAAACATAACAATGTATTTAGCAACTTAAAATTTTTATAAAAGTATTCATTTAGGAAATTTGTATTTATTTTTTAGGGAAAATAGTAAGTGATAATATTGTGGGATCAAATAAAAAATTTCACATTGTTTCTAAAAATGTAAAACTTTTTTTTTTTTTTTTTAAATCTTGAAATAGAGGATATTAGAATTTCAAGAGACTCTGAAGAAAGTTTTATCCATAGAGGGGTCAAAAGTAAATATCACCACTATTTAATTTCTCAACGTTTTCTGTATTTTTACTTCTTCTTTTCTCATGGCATCAACATTTCTGGGCCTTTCGCTGCTAGTTGTCGAAAAGCCATTTGGCCTTTCAGCTCAAATCACAAACCCCAAACTCTCACTTCCTTTAGGCTGCAACATGAGCACCTGCAAACGTGGCCAACTTCAAGCCAGAGTGAAAACTTTTTTTTCTTTCATCTCTTTTGACACTGTCCCAAGTAACACTACTGTAAGCAGGGAAATGTCAAATTGAGGTGAACGCCCGGCTCAGGTCTGATCTCCGAGCCACACTCCCTGGTACGAATGAGGAAACTTGGAAAGGAGGGGTGATAACTCAGCCATTTCTAAAAGAGGAAAATGATAACAACTGTAGGAAGGCCAGCCATAGAAAACAGCCCTGCTGGTGTATGTCAAACCAGTCAATCTGCTTCTGCTTAGGGGGTGTATTGGGCCTGGTTCAAAGGAAGGCCTGCTCTGTACCATGTGTGCCTGGGAATGCAAAAGTGGGTGGAAACCAGAGACTGTTCAGTCCTTGGTGTTTACTTAACAAGAGCGCAGCCTCCCAGAGAAACACAGGAAGGGCCAGGGGTCTGCCGGAGAGAGTCTCAGGGACCTGCGTCGGCCGTGGTTCGCTAGCTGTGCCTGGGCAGCCTCTCTCTAGGCCCAGGGACTTTGGTTTACAGGCTTGACCATAGCGATTCCTGAGACCACCCAAGGCTTCTCTGGTTTGCTCCCCTCTCCTTGCCATTCCCTGCTGTCTGTCTGTTCTGATGAGGACGTTTGCGAGGGCTTGACACAGGGATAGACATGCCCATTTTGGAAGAGAATTAAGCTCCATCTGGTAAGGCCTAAGGCCAAAAACCTTGTAAATTCTGGATTAAAGTCCAGGCCTGACTGATGCTAAATACTGTGATTTTGGCTAAACCACTGACTCTTCTGGGGCCCTTACTTTTCTCTCTGATATGAGTTATTGTTAAGGTCAAATGGCATTCATTCATTCACTCAACAAATAATCGTTGTGCACTAACTCTGTGCCAGAAACTCTTCTAGGTGCAACAAAAAGATCAATGAATGGAATTTACCAGTTAGTGGAGGAATCAGACAATAAACAAAGCAAATATTGTGTTAGTATTTCAGAGGTTGGTAAGTGCTAAGAGGGGGTGGCTAGAGGTGGGGGCACCAAAAATAATGGAGGGAGGAGTAAAACTTTTTGCTGGGATGCTTAGGGGAGGCCTCACTGGAACAATGACATTTGATCAAGGAGGTGGAGGCATGAGCCCTATGGCTAATTAGGGGAAAAGCATTGTAGTCAGAGTGAATAGATGTGAACACTCTGAAGCAGGAGCAAGGAAAAGCAAGGAGGTGATAGGGCTGAAGTAGCTTGAATTACAGGGAGAGGAGAGGGAGATGACATCATAGAGGTCATGTAGGTGTGGGTGGGGGTCGTAAGACAATAGAGATCTGCAGGCCTTTATAAGGAATGATGGGCATCAAACACTTCTTGATGGGTGAAGGGATGTCCAAATGTATGTGCTATAATGCAAACAAAACACAGCACCTGCTCTGGAAATTGGCTTCTAAAATCAGTCTACAGCCTAACCAGTTTGGCTCAGTGGATAAGAGCATTGGCCTGTGGACTGAAGGGTTCCAGGTTTGATTCCTGTCAAGGGCATGTAACTTGGTTGTGGGCACATCCCCAGGAGGTGTGTAGGAGGCAGCTATGTCTCTCCTTGTCTCTCTATGTCTCTCCCTTCCTCTCTGTTAAAAAAATCAATAAAATATAAAATCAGTCTACAATGCAGATGCTAGTGTCTCATTCTCAGTTCTGAAATTCTGGTTCATGTAGAGTCATAGTTCTCAAATGGGATGCCATGATTCGGGGTGTAAACTTCCTTGCAGGAATGTTGTTAAATTATTGATCAACACATTACATACATTTTTACTGCAATGAGTTGGTGGCTATGATGGCTGTGCATGGACTTTTTAAGTTGAGAGGGGTGATGATGGGGTGTAATGTCTCATGATTAAGACCTAGGATTAAGAAGTGAAAATTGGTCACCCTGGCCTATGAGTCTTGGTTGGTTGGGCATTGTCCTGTACACCAAAAGGTTAGATTCCTGGTCAGGGCACATGCCTGGATTGCGGGCTTGATCTCTGGTAGGGGATATGCATGAGGCAGCTGATCAAAATCACATCCATGTTTCTCTCTCTCTCTCCCTCCCTCTACCTTCTTCTCTTTCTAAAAAACTCAATAAAACATCTTTAAAAAAAAATAAGTACAAATTGGTATTACAGAACAGTCACAGGGATGTAAAATACAGCATAGGGACTATAATCAATAATATTCTAATATTTTAATAACTATGCAAGATGTCAGATGGGTACTAGATTTATTGGGGTGATCACTTCATAAGTTATATATTGTCTAATCACTATGTTGTACACATGAAACTAATATAATATTGTACATCAACTGTAATTGAAAAATAAAAGTAATTATTTAAAAAAAGAGCTAGGAGTGGGGAGTGATTGGAGTGAGGTTATTAATGTCAGTAGGAATCAGATATGAAAGTCATGATTTTCATGGGGAGACATTCAAGGGGGTTAAGCAGAGGAATAGCATGGTTTTGAGTTTTAAGGAGATCTTTCTGGTAGCCCATGTGGGAAGTCCTGGAGGTAGTGTGGCCAGCAGCACAGAGAAAGCTTCAACAATGCGGAGCGCCAAGGGCTTGACATATGGTAGCTGTGGTGGGAATTCCAGTTCTTCTGTGAGCCAAGGCCCTGGAGTGAGGAGCTTACAGGAGGTTGTTCGGACAGACCGGTGGGGGTGAAATGAGGATGTGAGCCAGGAAGAGGCTAAGGAAGGAGACAGTGAATCAGAGGTGGAGATTCTGTGTGTGGGCAGGAGGCTGGACAGCTGTGGCTAAAGCAGATGAGGGACACAGTTCAGGATGGCTCGGGGCTTTGTAGTTACATGCTGAACTTTGTATGTGGTATGTCATGTGTGAGGACCGAGTGGAGGTGACTAGAGCAGAGGAGTGACTGTGGGAACCTCAAACAATGGAGCAGTGGGAAGTGAGGAGCTAGGAGCCAGGGTGGCCAAGGGTGGCGCTGGTCACAGGAATGAATGAGGTTCTTAGCAATAATAACACTGAAGGTCCTGGGAGTTCCTTTGAGTCTGGCAAGATGCGGGAGGGGCTAGTGCCCGTCTCACTTTCATAATCTGGGGCTGGAAGTAGTGAAAGCCACGCTTTGGTGGAAGACGGGGCTGACTGCTGCCTGAGGGGAAAGGAAAGTGGAGGCTGGGGTGGAATATTTTCCACGCACAGGAACCAAGGTAAATATAGGAAATGAAACCTTGAAAGCTGTTTGAGCTCAAACAAAGGAACACCACGCGGCTTTGGTTGAGTTCCAGAGGCCCTTGCAGCTGGCCAGGAGTCACCGAGTGGGACTCTTTCCTCTCAGCCTGCACCTGAGGGTGACCTGAGATTAGAACAAGGCCTTTGTCCTGAGAGCTCCGGGGGTTGCTTTGGCTCCCTGGCCAAATTTGAACCCTCATTTTGGGACACAGACATGGGGAAAGTCTTCATTCTTTTCACAACAAGGATGTGGACATACGGGACAATTTTTTTAGAATCTTCACAAGACCAGAAATGCATTTCAAGCCATCAAAAGCAGCAAGGAAGACTTTTTTGGGGGCCCGAAGCCCAGTATGGGGGTGTCCTGAATAGGAGCCTGTGTGGAGGATGACATGGGGGTCTATGCCCTCTTTAACCTACTGACACTGAGATGTGATAACATTCTTATTAAGTAGTAGTGAATGACATTGTCTCATTTAATCCTCCCCAGCAACGCTGTCCTCAGTCAAAACAAATATGAGCCCCATTGTACAGATGGAGACACTGATACCAAGAGGAGGCAAAACTACTTGAGTAAAGAAGTCGGAAAGCCAGATTCAAGCTGGAGTGATGAAGCCTAGGAGACCTTGCTCTTGTTTGTTTCCAGGGACCTGGGGAGTTGGGAGGGCATTTTCCAGGAGGAGCTGGGATACAGGGTGGGCCCAGGTTGATGTCTCCATTAACTGTGCACCAGCATGCTTTTCAACTGCCCTTCTATTGACTCTCTCCTTTTCATCCTTCATGACTGTCTCCTCCCCAGGATGGTCTTCCTTGACCACTCAGGCCAAAGGATATCTCAGCACCCTCCTTGTTTCTTTCAAGGTGATAATTACAATTGCACTTATTTTTGCCACCTCCACCCGCTTTATTTTGCCTGTCTTCTCCCGTAAAATATAAGTTCTGTGTAGTTGAGAACTGTTTGTACTACTTACCCCCATACCCTGCACCAAGTGAAGTGCTTGATGCATAATATGAGTGATGAATGTTTCGTAGAGTTAAAGCCCATCTCAGCTTTATAGAAGTGGGGCCTGAAGACTGGGGATCTTCCAGAGGTAGGCTGGACAAGATCAGTATGCTAGTTTCAAGGTCAGTGGGGTCAAAGTGTGACAGCTGGATTTATGAAAGTGGACAAGAAAAGGTCCCACTTTTCTTGCATTTTCTGTATTTCAATATGGAAGAGCATGGCCAGGCTTGGGTGGGGCAGCTACAAGAGAAAGGAGCCAGCTCTCTCAGTGTGTTAAACAACAGAGTGGGAGTAGGGGGACACAAATGTTAACTGTGCACACCTCTTTCATGGGTATGGGTGTTACAGACTTGGTCTCATCTGCTTCTCCCAGGAATGCTCTGAGATGAGGGTTCCTACTGGTGCTTCCATTTTACATAGAGTGCATCACCATGCAGATGAGATTCTAACTCAGGTGTGTCAAGCTCCATGGCTTTTCCCTAGTGATTATGACTACAGGATATTGAACCAGACTGCCTGGGTTCATATCCCTGCTCCATCACTTACCGGCTGTGAGATTTTAGGAAAATTGCTTAACTTTTCTGTATTTTAATCCCTCATCTAAAAAGTTAGGATAATATTAGTGTCTACTCTGTTGTTTAACACTCTGTTGTTTAACACACTCTGTTGTTTAACACACTGAGAGAGCTGGTTCCTTTCTCTTGTAGCTGCCCCACCCCACCCTGGCCATGCTCTTCCATATTGAAATACAGAAAATGTGATAAAAGTGGGACCTTTTCTTGTCCACTTTCATAAATCCAGCTGTCACACTTTGACCCCACTGACCTTGAAACTAGCATACTGATCTTGTCCAGCCTACCTCTGGAAGATCCCCAGTCTCCAGGCCCCTTATAAGGTAGACACTACTTGTATGAGGACTAAACAGTTCAATATTAATCAGGTAAAGACTGAGAACAGTACCTGGCCTATTGTATATTATTTTATCATTATCATCATCATCACCATCATCATCATCATTAATTTATTGGGCCTCCTTCCTCCTATGCCGAGGTTGTGCAGAGACTGAGTGGCTAGGAAGGGGAACCATCTAGAAAGATCTGAGTGAAGATTACTGGTTAGAGGCAGCCAAAGTGTGAGAAATAGCTCCTCTCTGGTTCTTATGACCATTATTCTCTCCTGCACAGCTTCTTTCAAAGGGTAAGAGGTTTCATTTCAGGTTTCCTGAGTTTCTGCACAGTAATTGTGACCTTTCTTTCCTTTCATCTTTTATTCTGGTGGAAAGGAGAGTAATGAGGTGAAGACTTTGTTAGGAAATGACCAGTCACAATAGCACTATTTGAGATAGCACATCAGAGAGTCTCAGGGATGCCCCAAGGGAAGGGCCAGGCTGGAGCTACGCCTGCTCAAACACGGAAGTCTCAGGTTGATCCTTTAGCACCGTGGTCAGCAAACTGTGGCTCGCAAGCCACATGCGGCTCTTTGGCCCCTTGAGTGTGGCTCTTCCACAAAATACCACAGCCTAGGTGAGTCTATTTTGAAGAAGTGGCGTTAGAAGAAGTTTAAGTTTAAAAAATTTGGCTCTCAAAAGAAATTTCAATCGTTGTACCGTTGATATTTGGCTCTGTTGACTAATGAGTTTGCTGACCACGGCTTTAGCAGAATCCAGGATCTTTCCAGGAATATTAGAGAAGAGAGAGGCAACTCTGTGAGAGAGGGGACTTCTACACACCCATTTGAAAGGTGTCTTGAAAAAACAGCACTTTATATCAACTATAGGCTCCACAGGCATTCATGACCAGTGACACAAAATTTATTTTTTCTTCTGGAAATAGACTTTACCTGCAAGTTTTCCACTTGGGGAATAACTAAGAGATTCCACAGTTATTTGAAGGGCTTACCTCCAGGTTGGTCCTTACCTTCCTTCAGGGCATCCCTGAGTCTATCTGATGTGCTATCTCTTTTGCTTTTAGCCCAAAGAAGATGATAGTGTTAGGAGTCTTGAGAGCCCATACACCCATCTCTGCAAGTTCTTTGTTCTGGGATGCCCAGTTCTCTCTTTATGTTGATCCCCCCTGAGGCTGGAGCCTCCCACACTGGAAATGCAGACAGATCTGGGTTCCTATGAGGCTGTAAGCTCCATGACTAAAGGAGTGGACTCCAGAATTGGCCAAAGAGTGATGATGTGGAAATATAATTATCTCCCAGCTTTCTCAGCTGGCTTTGGATTCTTCACTTCCCCAGCTCCAGACATCCTAAAGCCATCTTCCCTGGAGAACCCACCTGGGCAAGAATTGAGAATCCTGGTCTCCCTGCAAGGCTGTTTGACCTTTTCTAGAACCTTGAAAAGCTCAGAACCTGAGTGCTGTTGTAATTCATCAGTACAGGAAAGAATTGTGTGGTTTATGATACAGAAGTAATCCTACATAGAAACACACATCTGCTAGGATTTTGGAGAGATTTTCCTGATCAATGGAAAACATGTTCGCTCACAGGTGGCACTACCCAGGTGAGTTCTGCTGAGAATAGAATAGATGTGTTAAGGGATGTAGTTCTGAATTTGACAGCCCTGAACCTGGGTCCTGGTCTCTACGAAAATATCCCTGCTCTGGCTTCCACACTTTTTCCCCACTAGGATCAAGGGAACTGAAAACTCCTCAGAAAAATAGGCAAAATCCTGATTCTATACTAGCATACATGGCTTATTTTATGAAGTTCAAAAAGGAGGCTAAGTGCACCCAAGAAACAGATTCTTTAAAATTTAGTAACCAATCTGTAAAAAACAGCTTTGGAAGGAATGTGTGTTCAGTTAAAAGAAATAAGAGCTTCTCAGTGCTCATTTTGAGTTTGAAGTCTGAGCTGAAAGATAATCACTTCCCATACCCTTTTTTTTATTTTATTTTTTTGCCGTAAGTGCATCAATGGTTTAACTTGATTAGGAATCTTTATATAGCTGATTACAGAAAGGAAGGAAATGGACATTTATTGAGTGGTTACTAGGTGCCCATCACTTTCTCACCTAATAAATACTGACAGCTAGCCTTAACTTTTGTGGGGCCCAGCAATACCCTATGCAACATGGGTTAGATGCATTCTTAAAAATCACTGTCCTATGCAAAATTGTGCAATGAAAAGGATTTATGGACAAATGAGATTAGGGGTACAGCACTCCAAATCTTCATCAGTGACCTATTAAAAAAAAAGAACAAAGTAAAAATGGTAACAGAGTTTTTACATGTTAAATGGTTAAGATATACATAAACACTGCCATAAATATGGGACTTTACTTTTAAAATACCTGGGGACTGCTTGTGAAAATGGGCTTTAGGTTGCTGCTTGTGAGTAATTATGAAGGAAGAAATCAGCTGGAAATTTGTGACATGAGGTGTACACGTGTGTGACCAACACACACCCAATGAACTGAGGGGGCAGTTGATGTTTGAGGTGGGTTGCATGTGTGTGTTTGTGTGTTCCTACACAGCTCAGTTTGTGGAGTACAGTTTTCTATATTCACTCAAATGATTCTTGTGGATGAAATCAAACATCAGTAAACACAGAATTCATGTTATGCTCAAATTGTTCCCCAATATATCAGTCACACTGGGACAAGTTCCATCTTCAAAATAAACATTAGAGCAAGCCTGATCATGCTTGGATCATCTCATTCAAAGCTCATAACCACACAATTGGCCAATTTCCTTAATATCCTTTTCATAGATAAATTTTGAGTCACAGTTTACTTATACATAAGTGAGTTTTCCAGGATCACAGACAGTAAGTAAAGTTTACATCTTGTACAATTTTTGAACCATAGATATAGCTCATGGCATGGTATCATTATGGGTCCATGCAAGGACAATGATTATTTAATTAATCTAGTTTATATTCTAGGGGAAACATTTCTAATGTGTTTGTGATATAACCAGTACAATAACTTTGAACATTTTTCAGATTTTCTGATGCAGGGACTCCAGTCGACAGAGGGTACATGTAAGGTCATGATTGTATTAGGTGGTTATATTTATTTCCTAGAGTTGCCACAAAATTATCATAAATTTGGTGGCTTAAAGCAATATAGATTTATCCTCTCACAGTTGTGGAGGCCAGAAGTCAGAAATCACGGTATCAGCCAGGCCATGCTCTGGAGAATACTTCCTTGTCTTTTCCTAATCTCTGGTGGCCCCAGGCATTCCTTGGCTTGTGGCAGCATCATCCCAATCTCTACCTCTGTCTTCACATGATCTTACTCTCTGGGTCTCTGAATCTCAAATATCCCTCCCTTTTCTCTTATAAAGACACCAGTCATTGGATTTATGGCATTCCCTAAATTAAAAAAAAATTTCATCTCAAGATACAGAATTATATCTACAAAGACCCTATTTCCAAATAAGGTCAAGTCACTGGTACAGGGAGTGGAGGAAAGGTTAGGACTTGGACGTATTTTGTGGGGACACCAGTCAATCTGCTATAGTAGTACAATAATTATATCCAGCTCTTTTAAAAAGAAGTACAGTATTCTTTCTGCTAGTCCAAGGCCCACTAAATTTTTGAAGTGCCAGAAAGTACACTCCATCCCCAAATACACAAGAAGATTTTAAAACCCTAAAGCTGATCATTTCTACCATTGACAGAACCTAGTTTTGCCAAATTGTTTCTTCCTTTGAGGATATCTATAGAGAGGACCATTATTGTTGGGGGATACCCATATAAAGGACCATTCTCTTTGGGGATATCTATAGAGAGGACCATTATCTTTGATGATATCTATAGAGAGGACCATTATCCTTGGGGGATATTTATAAAGAGGTCCACTCCAGTATCTGAGAGAGAGGTCTTATGAGATGGGGCCAACAGACTCTGAGGCCATCTGGTTGCTAAGAAGAGCTTTTTTGTTGTAGGTAGGCACACCTGAGAACTGCACATGTGTACTGTGGTTGGAATCCAAGCCATTCTGAAGCAAACCTTATCCCTAGACTCAGAGAAAAAAACTCTTAGAGCCTCAGACAGGCCACCAAACTACCTGGGTCAGTGGTTCTCAAACATTAATATATGGAAGAATCCTCTGGAAAGCTTGTTAAAACACAGCTTTCTGGACTTTATCCCTAAAGTATATCATTTGGTAGGTGTGGGCTGGGGCTTGAGCTTTTACATTTTTAACAACCTTCCATATAATGCTACTGATGCTGGTTGGTTAGGGGGCAGAGTCTGAGGAGCAGAGATTTAGCTAGATTATACAAAGAGTCCGGTGGCTCAGTCTTTGCATGCACCATGGTCAATGACGGTACAAAGAAAGGCTGTGGGAAGTATTTGAAAGGAATTTTCACTCTGACTCCTGTTTCTCAACATAAAAAAGGATGGAATACGTAGCCCAGAGAGACAGTTCTCAAAAACCAGCCATTCAGTACTTTCCCAATTCTCTGAACCCTGGTAGCAGAGCTGGGACTTTTTTTTTTTTTTAATATATTTTATTGATTTTTTACAGAGAGGAAGGGAGAAGGATAGAGAGCCAGAAACATCGATCAGCCGCCTCCTGCACACCCTCCACTGGGGACTCGCCCGCAACCAAGGCACATGCCCCTGACCGGAATCGAACCTGGGACCCTTCAGTCCACAGGCCGACGCTCTATCCACTGAGCCAAACTGGTTTCGGCCAGAGCTGGGACTTTTTATTCAAGTCCTGCCATCTACCTCAAAGAGCTCTGGCCAACGCTTTTTTTCTGCCTCTTCTCTCTCCTCTTTCCTCTGACTCTGATTTCCCATATTCTAGAATCTAGGCTGTTAAAGAGCACATTCTCTTACAGGGGTTGTGACAGGCAAAACTGGTAAGGCAGATAACACTCCCAAATGATAAACCTGTCTCTTTGAAACCTATTAATATTTCACATCTGGACTGTAAAGGAAACTTCCTTGATCCAAAGTTACCTGCAACCACTCAAGAGAATGTTTCTTTTTAAATAATTAAACTTTTTATGGTAAAAAGCCAGGGCAAAAATGTCCTGAGCAGCTCCATTAACCTATAATTTTTCCTATAATGACACTGAATTTGGAAGTGTTATTATTTCTAAATGTCCACTTGAGACAAACTTCTTGGTTATATTATCTGAATCTCTTTTTTCCAGGCTTATATTTGGTTTTGACCAGAAAGAGGTATCCTATATAATAAAAGAGTAATATGCAAATAGACCAAACAGCAGAACAACTGGACAACCAATCAAAGCGTAATATGCTAATGATATGCTAAGGCTGCTCAATTGCTCGCTATGATGTTCACTGACCACCAGGGGGCAGATGCTCCAACCAGTAGGTTAGCTTGCTGCTGGGGTCCGGCTGATTGGGACTGAGTGAGATAGACATGCCCTGGAGCCCTCCCACGGTCCCTCCCTGGCCTGATCGTGCACCAGTGGGGTCTCTCAGCCTGGCCTGTGCCCTCTCGCAATCCAGGACCCCTGGGGGATGTCCGAGAGCTGGTTTCAGCCCGATCTTGAAGGCCACTCCCCTTGGGAGGGCACCAGATGCAGGGCTCATGGCTGGCGAGCGCTGCTATGGCAGCACGAGCCTCTCTGGATCAGGACTGATTGGGCGCGAGCCCTTGGCAGGCACAGTGGGGCCAGGATGAGCAGAAGCGGCAGGTAGGAGCTGCAGGTGGTGTTGGAATGTAGGGTTTCAGCCTGATCCCTGCAGGCCACCCAGAGGGACCGACCCATGCACGAATTTATGCACCAAGCCTCTAGTATGAATATAATATTATATTTATAATATTATAGATATATTTTAAATAATTTGAAACATAACTTTACATTTGGTACTGAGATTAAGAGGCAGACATGGTATTAGCAGAGTCTGGAACTAGAAGATTTAATAAAGTGGTATTAAGTCAAATGGTTGCATCAGGGAAGGCAGCCACCTGCTTGGGAGGGTCAGCCTCAAAGTACTGACCTAGTATGGCCTGCATCTTCCCCTCTACACACCTGGAACCACCAGCCATGTGTTGCTCCCCGATCATGCTGAAAGCCCTCAGCCAGACTGTAGGAGGAGCAAGCACAGGATTCACTTATTGAGGGTCACAGCCTGCCCTAGCTCATGATCTACACACAAGGGCCAGGACCATGTCTGCCTACTACAGCCAGGCCAGGTCCCACTCATGGATGAACTTGTCTCTTCCAGAAGCCTCTTCTCTAGATGACATATTCTCTAGAATATAGACATAGAATACATGTGTTCTATATATAATACACACATGCTATATATATATACACACATATACATATATACACACACATATATATAATCTAGAATATATCTATGAATTCATATACAAAGAGGAAGTAGGTGCATTTTAGTCTGCTTTAGCATATGTATACATATATATGATCTACTTAGCATATATATGTTGTTTGCTTGCTAGAGCAAACTAAAACACACAGTTTCCCATGCACCTGTGTCTCCCTGCCCAAGGTCTTTCTCTGGCCATGTTCAGAGCATACAGAAATAGCTGGGGGTTCCCCCAGGAGCTCTATAACCAGTGATGGACAAGAGTTGGTAGAAAAATGCCCCAGCTTCTCCTCTCAATGGGAAAACTCTAACACATGTTCAACCTGCTCTTTCAGTGGGTCCCCAGTGGGACTGAGCCCTGGTATCCACAGTGGGAACTGGCTTATGATCATACCCTTTTATTGGCTTTTCTTCCTTCCCACTTCCTCACTGTGCCACCTGGATTCCCAAATGACACATTCCCATCCCATCCTCAGGGTCTACTCTTGGGGGAACTCAAACTAAGACAAAACATCATAGACAATCCCTACACATATCTTCCAAACTTCGCAAAAATCTACCCAGGTATTTATTTTTATTATGCAGTTCATAGAGATGCCTCTCTTTCATATTTGCATACATGTGATCAGATTTACCTACATCTCTATTAAGTGTTCTTGCAAAAAAATTAATTAAACATAATTTTTAGGCTCATTTCTTATGTTCAGTTATTTACAACTTTCAGGAGACTTTGAGCCCAATGTATTTTTAGTCATTTTGTGTGAAACCTTACTTTCATTCCTTTTAAATTTTTATTTGGCTCAAGATCCTGCCTATCCTATATGGTGAGTGCATGCAAGCCCCACTAATGGAAAGTGATTCTTTTTATTTGACTTGTTTTCCTGAAAATTTATTGTCAGAACATTTCTTTGGAGTATGTGCAATTCCTCCGGGGGGTTAAATGTAGGGGGTGAGCTGTTTAGAGAAATCCTATTTGTGGCTCATCCTGGGCAGGGATCATTCTCTTATCTGGTTCTGAGTGTATAGTTAAAGCTAAGGAAATGCTAATTAATAATAACCTAATAGAAAATGGATTTAGGGCAAACAAATGCATTGCATAATCACATCCTAGATTTTTCAAGTAATATTCATCACGTTTATTCTAGTCTTCTCAAACTCAAGACAATATTTCAAGTCAGTTCTGTAGAGAGGAGGAGGTTAGGTTTGGGTTTGCTGTTTCCAGAATGTTCTTTCCTATAGATGCTTGTAGTTCCTGGGCTGAGACAGAGGTAGCCCTGTGCAATGGGGATATAAAGGAAGTGGTAAAAAAATTGCTCTGTAAGGATGGAGTCCTTTCCTCCCCAGAGAGGCTACTCACTAGGATTTAGTGCCCCATCCAGGAAATTGTGTCATTCCAAGAGAAGATAAAGGTTTTGTTTAATTAATAGGATGGAGGAAACTACAGACTCCCTAGTTTATAACCTGGATTGGGGCCAAGATCAGGGTCAATAAGAAAGCAGACATGGCTTTTACACCTTCCTCCCCTTAGTAACTTTTTATTCCTCCCTGATTCCCATCCTTCCATAGAAACCTGTTAGAGCTGGTCACCATGCCCTGTGCCCACGCTCCCTCTCCCAGCTTTTCTTCCTGTTTCTGGACCTGTCCTCTCTTATAGCCATTGCCACTGAGAAAATGTGGGCTATACATACAAAGAAGTATAATTCAGACATAAAAAGAAGGACATCCTGCATATGTGACAACACAGATGAACCTGGAGAACGTGATGCTAATGAAATAAGCCACTCACAGAAGGACAGATATTGCATGCTTCCACTTATATGAGAGACTAGTATAAACCAGTCAAGCACATAGAAACAGTAAGCAGAGTGGTGTTTGCCTAGGGTGGGGGAGGGTGGGGCAAGAAAAAATGGGGAGTTGCTATCCACCAGGTACAGCATTTCAGTTATGCAAGTTGAATGAGTCTAGAGATCTGTACAGCACTGTGCCTTTAGTTAATGATACTGTGTTGTACGCTTAAAGATTGTTATGAGGGTAGATGTCATGTTAAATGTTCTTACCACAATAATGAAATAAGAAAGACAAATCTCATCCAGTTCTTCTCTGAGCTTTAATTCACTTCTCTGGAAATAGGGATAATGCCAACTTAGTGTCATTGTGAGAACTAAATGTGTGATAATGATTATTGGATGTCTGGCATGTCATTGGCAGAAAATGAATATCAGTTTTATGCCCATCAGAGAGGTGTACATGGCATAGTGATGAGCATGGACTCTGAAGCTAGAGGACTGCCTGACTCTGAATTCAGTCTTTGCCACTTGCTGGTTGTGTGATTTTGAAGGAAGTTACTTAATCTCTCCATGCCTCAGTTTCTCTATCAGGTAAGTGAGGGCAATAATAGCATCTAATATATAGAGTTGTTGTGAGAATTAAATGAGGCAGTGCATGTAAAATTCTCAATAGATGTTAGCATTATTATTATTATTATTATTATTATTGGTTTTCTAAGGAAATAAATCATTCCTCTTCTTTATCTCCTAACTCTGTTCTATTATTCTATGATTCTTCTTTCCCAGGTGGGAAAATGGGTTCTCTTTGCTAAACTTACTAAGGAAAATGCTGATCTCCCAAAATAGCTATTGAGCAGTAATTTTCAAAACACATAGTAAACCCAAGCTATACATGAAAGGCTCTTAAAGTAGGTCATTGCCATGGGGCTGCTTCGAGAGGGTGCCACTGGGGTGATTTATGTCTGGGGGGATTATTAATTAAACAAAAGAGGGTCTGTGTTTTTGAAAAATGCTTCTGCCACTAAAGAACCACACATGAAGAGACATAAAGGAATAGCTGTGATTAAAGAGCATCTCTCTCTCTCTCTCTCTCTCTCTCTCTCTCTCAATTCAAAAGATTATGCATTAAACAGATCTATTTTTCTGTATTTAATGCTTTGGGTGTTCTCACAGATCTCTGTTTTGAGTTTGGACAACTTTGGCAAATGTGCTGCAAAGAAGATGATTTGAGCACCTGAAATTGCTGTGTCAACAATGGATTAGCTCTTGTCTCTGAGGAAGAGCCAGTGGAGGACACCAGCCTATGTGTTATATGTGCTTGCTAACTCTAGATGTTTCTTCAAGTGTATGACCACCAGAATGCTTGTCCATACAGGGTCTCTTTTGGGAGCTTGATAAGAGCAGTGATTTAGAGGTGTATCCTTCAGTGGGTGAAGTGTCGCTTTCTCTTGCAGGGATGGTGAAGTTTGAGCAATCACCTTCAAGCCTGCCCTCCCCGTCCCCCTGTTTTCCCCACAGCAGTGCAGACCTCGTCTTTGTCATTGCATTCTCAGCTTTCCCTTTTCCTCTGACTTTAGTACCCCAAATATTATCCCTCTTAATCTTGTCCTCTAGTCAAAATGAAAACATCTTTATTGATTTTTTTCTCATTATAAAAAGGCATAATTTAAAACGTTCCTTATATATTTTGGAGATTAACCTCTTATCAGATATATGGTTTGTAAATATGCTTTCCATTCTGTTGATTGTCTTTTCAGTCTATAGATTGTTTCCTTTGCCCTGCAGAGTTTGACTTTGATAGAGTTCCACTTACTTGTTTCTGTGGCTTGAGCTAAGATAAAGACTTGAATAGATGGTTCTCCAAAGAAGACATACAGATGGCCAACAGATACATGAAAAATGCCCAGTGTTACTAATCATCAGGGAAATGCAAATCTAAACCACAATGAGATATCACCTCACACACAGCAGGATGGCTATTATCAAAAAGACAAAAGATGTATTGGTGAGGATGTGGAGAAGTTGAAATGTTTGCACACTGTTAATGGGGATGCAAAATGGTGCAGCTGCTATAGAAAACACTAAAGAGGATCCTCAAATATTAAAAATAAAACTACCCTATGATCCAGCAATCCCACTTCTGGGCATTTATCCCAAAGAATTGAAATCAAGATCTCAAAGAGATATTGGTACTCATATGTTCATTGCAGCACTATTCAGTATCCAAGATGAGGAAATAAGTTAATGTTCATCAATAGATGAATGGATAAAGAAAATGTGATGTACACATACAATGAAATACTATTCAGTCTTAAAAAAGAAGAAAATTCTGCAATATGTGGCCACATGGACAAACCTTACGAATATTATGATAAGCGAAATAAGTCAGTCACAGAAGGACAAATACTGCATGATACCACTTATATGAAGTATCTAAATAGTCAAATTCATAAAACCAAAGAGTGGGTTGGTGATTGCCAGGAGATGGAGAGAAGGGGACATGGGGAGTTAGCAATCCACAGACATAAAGTTTGTTATGCATGATGAATAAGCTCTAGAGATCTACTGTACAACATTGTACTTACTGTTAACAATAATATACACATTGTTGAGGGTAAATCTCAGGTTAAGTATTCTTACCACAGTAAAATAAAAATGTTTCAAAACAATATAAGGCATAATTATAGAAAGTTAAATGATGCAGAAATTTAAAAAATAACAACTCACAGAGATAAGTACTATTAATATTTTGGGATATAACCTTCCAGATTTTTCCTGTGCATGTGCACACATACATCACTTTGTACCCTGCCTGTATCACTTCATGGTACAGTATTACATCTCCATGTCAACATATATAACTCTATTGCATTTGTTTTTAAAGTTGAAAACTATATTTGAATGCAATAATTTACTTGCCAGTCATATAGGTAAACCTCCAGGATTCCCCACCCCCCCCACACTCCAATTTTGCTGTTATCAACTCTCATGTGAACACACATGTATGAACAACTTCACACAATTGCTTGAACATTTTCTTAGAATGAGGTCCTGGAAGGTTAATGGCTGGAGTTAGATGTATAAACATTTAGTTTTGATTCATATTGGTTTATTGTTCTTCAGAGGTCCTTCGAGGTCATATTTCTTTGTTGTTGTTTTTTCTTTCTAGGTCATATTTCCACAATAGTTTAAGAATGAACATTTCCCCACATCCTCAAAAACAGTGGATAATTTTGATCTTTTTATTCTTTGATAATTTGATGGGCACAAGAAGGTATGGTGATGTTTAAATTTGCATTTCTTTAACTGCTGCTGAGGCTGGGAAACTTTTTCCTCTGTGTATTGCCCTTGTATATGTCTTCTGTGAATTGCCTGTTCATACTCTTTCCCATGTTTTCTATTGGAATGGTCATTTTAAAATTGATTTCTATGATCTCTGTATTGACTAATAATATCAACTATTTTCTGTCACATATGTTGTAACTATTTCCCTAAGTTTTATTTAATATTTTATTTTTTATTATAGTGCTTTTTCTTAGTTAAATTAATTTTCCTAGTTAGTTCATTTTTTATGAACAAATTTGTTAATCTTTCCTTTAAGATTTTTGGTGCTGATACCAAGCTAATAATGGCCATCTCCACCCTATGATGATAAAATTAAATGTACATGAATCAAATATTTTACAATGGGGAAAATATAGAGCTCACTGGAAAAAAATCAGAGATTGGGATGTGGATGGTTGTAAGGCTATGGGCTACAACGTTGAATATTTTATATCACATGTCAAAATATTTATCATGGAATAAACTTTAAGCAACCAAGTAGACAAAATGATGTAGCCAGTTGATATTAACCAGCCTTCATCATTAGTCATCTCAGAACTGATACACATATGAATGAGGGGTCATAGTGGCAGAGATGGAGACTACAAATGGGCTTAAATTATGGGCTCCCACTTACTAAGGCCTACCTAGCTCCTGTTACATCTGAATGCCCAAGCTATAAGCAATAGAGATGAACACCGAGCCCTTACTATGACACTCTTCTTCATGGAGTTCAATAGCCCAATTGGTGCAAGAATGTTCCCACAACCATGTGGACCATGTGATCTACTGATCATATCACATACAGTACTATCCAGAATTAGCAACTATAGTGAGCCTCTTCTATCCTAGAAGGGACAAAGGTTTTTCCTCATAGAGATAGATACTGATTCTGAGTATGGGATTGCTTTTTTTTGCCCAGAAAGCGTTAGCCAGCACTATTATCTTGGACATTAGGAAATATCTGACCCACAGGAATGTTATTATCTTTCCCATGAAACTGAGGCTTAGGAAGGTTTCATAACTTGCTCAAGGTTTAACATCCAGAATGTTTGAGAACTGCAATTTAAAGCCAAATCTTAGGTCTCCAAAGCCCATTAAAATTTTTTTTTATTAGTCCTTACCCAAAGATATTTTTTCCATTGACTTTTTTAGAGAGAGTGGAAGGGAGGGAAGAGGGATGGAGAGCGAGAGAGAGAGAGAGAGAGAGAGAGAGAGAGAGAGATAGATAGATAGAGAGAGAGAGAGAGAAACAATGAGAGAGACACATTGATTGGTTGCCTCCAGTATATGCCGTGACTGGGAATAGAACCTGAGACCTTTCGGTGCATGGGCCAATACTTTAACCATTGAGCACACCTGGCAGGGCCCAAAACCCATTCGTGCTCTGGCCCAGCAGGACCAGTATACCTTCCTGCAGAAGACAGATTAACTCAGGTATGGGGGACTTAGTTTGGCCACTAAACAACCAAAACTGACTCTAAGACCCTCATAAATGCTCCCTATGAGGTATGGGAATATCTTGGGAAAAGCCTCCTTGATTCTTTCATTCAAAGCAAAACAGAACAATAAACAAACATTCCCTTCACCTAAATCACATATTCAGAACTTTATATATAGTATTGGTAGCTTTTTCTTTAACTGCCTCAGTGATGGTTGGATGATATGAAAAAATCTATATTGAAGTCTGGCTCAGTTCAGCTTCCAAGGTTCTAATCTTCTTTTTCAGGACCAATCCTCATCTGAAAAAAGAGGTTGTAATTTAGCTGGACCAAAGTGACATGTTTACATGGGATCCATCACTAAATCTCACTTGTTTCTTTTTGCTAACCTCTGATGCCCATGTCTTAGAAATACTCTCTGTACTGGGCATATTTTTATGAGTCCTGTTGGGTCATCTGCCTTGAGTTCTTTCATTTCATAATAGGTTTGTATTAGACTTGTATTACACAGGACTTTTAGTGACAGGAACCCAGGATAAACTATCATGGGATTTATCAGGCCATGTAAGCAAATCTTCAAGTAGGTCTAGGGCCAGTGGAATGAGTGTCTTGAATGTCACCAGGACACCACTTCTTCATCTCTCTTCTATATCTATTTTATCCTATTGGCTTTATCCTTGCAGCTTGGCTTCCTCTATTTGGCTGGATATGTTGTTGGTAGTCTTCATGCCTCCCAACTTATATCTCCTTTATTCCCAGTTTCAGTTGAGAAATTTCAAGGATAGTGCTTTTGGGTAGGCTTGGGTTAGGTGCCCACCTTTGGACCAATGAAATATAGCCATGAAGGTGGAGTACTATACTAGGCAGCTATCCTGCAATCAATGGTTGGAGTGTGGGGATCCAAAGTTCCCAAAAGGAAGGAGGAAGTTCTCAGCATACCAGAGGAAGCAATGTTGAACAGACAAAACAATGAAACCCACAATGGTAGCCTGGTGACTTGCATGAGTAAATGAAATCAACAATACTATAAGCACCTACTAAATAATCACACACTTTGCTCTTCAGGGAAACAATTTTTCAGCACAGTAAAAGATGACTTTGCTCACCTTTGTACTTACCACAACGATTAGCACAGTGCCTTAAACTAAAGAAAGAAACAGGAAGAGGAAAAAGAAAGCACTTGATAGATTTCTCTATTGGGATAATGACATTTATTCTGGCCATCAATTCCTTACTGGGCATCAGGTATTTATTTATTTATTTTTTTGGCTGCACTTACCTCCCCTTGTTCTGTTAGGGAAAAAACAAATAGAATTTTTCACATGTTCCGTTAGCCTGTAGGTCTTTAAGCTGCTTATGCATTGCATCATGGGTAAAATTTGGGTTAAAGATAATTGTAAATATGGTATTGATATTAACTGATGTTTTCCCAACATTGCAATAATGCTTGTTTTGTTTGTTGGAGAGTTTATTACTTTTTGATCAATAGAATGTGAGATTTGTGGGGGAAATTAGCATAGTGAATAACAATTAGGCAAAAAATCAATAGCATTCAGACAAATATGGGACTTGGAGAAGTCCCACAGGCACATCAACCTTCACCACACACACACACACACACACACACACACACACACACACACTTTTAAAACTGTAATGTGTCTCATTTACAATTCTAAAGCATGGGGTGGGGGTGGAGGTTATGGGTTACCTTTCTGAACAGAAAAGGAACAGGTCCAGAGAAGCTGTCTGAATTTTCAGAAAACTCAAGATCTTTGCATTCTGAAAAACCTGAACTATCAATATCCACTAATCCTATTTGCACTCTCTTTATTTTTTACTTAATTAAGAGCCACTGAATGCTTCCTTTTCACTAGGTATCTGGTGGTTTGGGGTAAGAGGAGAAGCAAATAGAACTGTAATCTTCTTCTCCTAGTCTCACTTCTATTTCTTTTCTTACTTCAGCTTTATTCCTTGGGTGGCCAGAGAAAAACATTTATATATGTCATTGAACCATAGCCAAATAGATTAGAAGAGACCTCAGCAGTCAGATGGTCTAATCTACTCTTAAGCACAGGACAGAAGTCCCTGAAACTAAAGTGGCTCCTCATTCCTTTGCTTGAACATGTCTAGTGACAGGGAACTCATTACCTTCCAATGCAGTCATTGTAATATGGCCCAGCTCTAACGGGTAGATTGTGTTTCCTGACACTGAAATGGAACCTGCTTCCATGCATAGTCTCTTATTGGTCCTAGTTGTACCTCTGGAGTCAGAAGGAACAAGAGAGGAAGAAAGCTGTGATGCATTTAGTGCCTTGTAAGGTTATAGACCAGTGGTCAGCAAACCGCGGCTCGCGAGCCACATGCAGCTAGCCAGCCGTGGTTTGCCGCTCTGTTGACAAATGAGTTTGCGACCACTGGACTAGACTAAATGTTACCGTGTAGTTGGAAGCTGTGAGGATTAGGCAATTGTGGCATATTGTGTGCAAAGAGGTAAAGGGTAGTATATGTCCATTTCATATCTTTTCTTCTTTAGGACAAATGCTCAAGACCAAATACTATATGAGTTTTTAAACATCATCGTGTACCAGACACTGGGGTGAGCTCTTTACAAGCATACTTCACTCACTTTTACAACAAATGGTAATTGCTATCATTAACCCCATAGCAGATGGATGGGGAAACTGAGATCTAATGAGTTTAATTAGTATGTCCTAGAACGTGTGAGAACCAGGATCCAAACCCAGAAAAGTCTGACTCCAGAGCTTATTGTTTCAAATTCTACTCTCTATGAGCTTGCTGTCCTGAGCACAGTAGGTAAACATAAACTACAAACATGTTTCAATATATGAATTTAGGTGGAAGCATTCGATTTTCCTCTGGCTGTTGTATATATTGTGGACACCTTTGAAGGAAACCACGTTAAAGCGTTTCCCAATTCCTTCCCTCCCTGCTTGGTGCACAGAAGAATTCATAGGAGTTTGGAAATGGGAAGAAGAATTTCCATTTATTTAACAGATTCATTTTTCTCTGGAGCTCAGAGGGATTCATGCCTTGATTTACAGCTCTCTGCAGCTTGTATGCTGTCAAAGACATGCCTCACATTGCTGTGAATGCCTACTATCTGATGTATGACTCTTGATGAAAGATGGAAACCTATCCACAAAGGAGGACCTTCTGACCCAGTAGCCACAGCCCAAGTCTCCACCCTTTCTGAGTGGAGGGCATTTTCAGGCTTCCTTAAGGAACACATGTTGACTGTGAGCTCCTTGAAGGTAGAGGCCATATTTTCTTCTTGTTTCCTGAGCCTCCAGCAAATATAGTTCAGAGAAGTTAATAAGTATATATTTGGTGGTTAAATGCGATGATTGGCATGCAATCAGCTCTCAGCTCTTACATTTGATGGTGCATCTAAGGAGTGTTTCGTGAAAACATTGTTAAAGTGTATTCACAGTGTTGCCCAGTCTCCCTGTGGACTCTGCCAGCTGTATATCATGGTATTTGAGGATTCCAGGGGTTCATTGCCATGTCTGAGAATCCTCACTATATATCATCCTATCTGATAATTCCTTATGGAATATCTCTGTAGCTGAAAATTTCCTTCCCCTGCATGCCTGTTCAGAAATCAATGTTTAGAATAATGGTCTTGCTTGGCTCTGAATTGGGCTGGTTAATAACCATTGCCAGGGAAATCAATCAAATCTATGATATCTTATTACTTACACTAATTTAATCACAGAGAACAGATCACTGTTCCAGTTCAAAGGGCAAAGAGAATGTGTGTGTGTGTGTGTGTGTGTGTGTTGTGTGTGTGTGTGAGAGAGTGAGAGAGAGAGAGAGAGAGAGAGAGAGAGTGAGAGAGTGAGAGAGAGAGAGAGAGAATCCTGGAGGGAATGACCTATTACTCTAAATCTCTACACTGCATTATTGTAGACAATATTCAATAGGCAGACTTTACCTAAAAGCATGCCACTTTTATTCCACTTTTATTCTGAGAATATTTTGTGTTTTGAATAACCTTTGAGATCACAGGAGGCATTTTGCTAATTCCCTAATCATACAAATTAACTGAGTGTGATCTTTACTAACATGCCTCACATGTGATTACTGCAGCCAACCCAGCTGGCTGAGTCCTAGGTAAATTATTAGATTGTAGATGGGCAGGACAGAGTCTGTGACTGTGGGGAATCGATGTTTCAGTTTCTCCATGTACGTCACTTAGTTGGCTTCAGCCTCGTACACTCTCCTCCCCTCTTCCCATTTCTGAGCTGGGAAGCAGCACCTTTCTATCCACTTTGATCTCAGATCTCCCAGCCTCCGTGAAGCCTTTTCTGAAGCTCCATACAGGTTAGAACTCTTCCTTCTTCCAGCTTCCTCACACTTTTTGTGCCCCTGGAGTAGATACCGATTACCTGGCCTACTCCTGTCTGCTTCTATTGGGCAACACCAGTCTCATTCCACGTGGGCTCTGGGTCCTTTATTGCCCCAGGCTGGTAGTAAAGGACCACCCCCTTTTACCCCACCCAGACAGAGAGATTGGTCCAGGATGAGCCTGTTTCTCAAGTAGGGGGAGAAGAATCATACCTTGGTGATCATGTGGAGTTTGGGGAGGAGACACCCTTGAGATTTTAAATGGTAAAGACCAAGAAGCCAAAGTCCCCATCCAGGCTTCCTCCTCCTCTGCCTTCTTCTTGTTCTTCTTCCTCCTCCTCCTGCTTCTTCATCTTCCTCTTGTACAGCTCTGTCTTACTCCTTTGCTTCTGTTTCACCAGATTTTCTATTTTCTGGTCACTGGTTCTAAAGCACAGATGACAAATTTTGTCTTAGGATCCCAGGCCTGATTGACAGTGGCTGCTGGAGTGCTGTGTTAAGAATGAACCTAAGGTCATGCCTGGGGTCAGCAAGAAAAGAGATCTGTGATCAATTAGTTATGTCTGACACCTGGACAGGATCTGCTGTAAGCAAGCCAGGAGTTTGCCATCCTTTATCTAGTGACACATCTTATTTCTTCTCAGTGATTGCTGCAAGTACTGGATTTAGGCAGCAGCTTATTTCTATCACGTGTCACATTTGTCACCAGGAAAGCCACAGTGGCCACTGCATGAACCAGACCAGCAAGAGTTTTGCCCTTCAGATTTTGACATTAATTCTTTGGATCTTCAAAGGCTGAAGTCAGTTAGCAGAATAAATGATATTAAGGGTATAAATCCAAGTGGGGCAGGATCATAAAGAATGGAAAGAAAGAACAACTAAAGGCATTCTGACAAGTGTAAGGAGAGTACAAAATAGGCTGGGAGTCCCACGGTGGTATGTTCAGAGCAGCATATAAAACAAGTCCACTTAAATTCGCTTTTTTTATTTCATTTTTAATTGATTAATTTGGTGGCATCATGGTCCATTGGGGATTTATATGTGCATATGTAGTCAGGGACCATGTTTGCTTTCTTTGCTATTGCCTTTCCTATGCTTAGTACATAGTATGTGCTCAATAATGTTGTGCTGAAAGAAGTAATAATTGTGTTGAATAATTGTGTTTAATGAGGGAATGAATAAATTAGCAAATGAATGCACAAACTCTCCAGATCATATTTAAAATCAAAACTGTTAGAATATTGTTTGAATGGAAGAAGCAGCATCTAGAAAACACATTCAGTTTTTGAGAAATATTTAGGAGTTGGAATTGACAGGATTTGGTGGTTGATGGGATGCTGGGAGAAAGGGAGCAGAAAGAGAAGAAGCCTCCCAGATTTTTAGCTGAAACACCTGGATGGGTGGTGGAGCATTCACCAACATGGTCTTCGGAAACACTTGTGTGGGTCCTAGCAAAAGTACTTCTCATACTCTATTTTCACGGGCTGGTTATTTGTCTGTCTTCCTTCCAACGGAGGCATTAGGCCTATTTTGTTCATCATTGCACTCCCAGAGTCTACCAAAGTGCTAGCACACAGTGGGCCTGCAAAAATACTGAGTGCATGCATGAATTGGTAACATCCATTGATGATGACAACCATTTAGTCAGTACATAGGATGATATTGCATTTCTATTCAATGTGACAAGAGAACATGTTATCCAGAGCAACTTTCAGCATTTATAATGGGGAGCAGGACACAAACCTTGTTTCACACAGCTCAGAACTGCTCTCTGGTATACCAGAGACCTGCCAATCTTACCATGGTATTAAAAATACACATTTTGCAAGAGCTTCAATTACTGCAAGTCTATATGGAGTTTATGAGGCTTTACTCATAGCTGGTTCCTGTTCACAGTCAAAGGCCAATGAATGGTCAATAAAAGCTGTAAGCAGTTTTCCATTACTCCTGATGGGTTTCTTTGTAAGATGACAGAGTGTAACAATGATCAACAGTGGACTGGGCATTCCTGAAGGCCTCTGTGCCAGATATAATATACTGATAAAATGGGGGGCAGCATGAAGATTTTTGGTACACTGGCCTATGGTTTTTGGGTGTCTTATAAGCTTTGAAATCAGGTGCATTAAATGAGGTTGAGAAGGAGCTGATTTCAAACTTCTAGTTTTTGGAACTGTGAGACAATCCATTTTTGTTGTATAAACCACTGGTCTGTGTACTTCATTGTGGGAGCCCTAGTAAACTAATATGACAGATAGTCCCCCTTTTTCCTCCCACTCCTCTGCCTGCTCCTTCTCAGACTCTTGTGTGGATGCCTGTTCCACTGTCTTCCCTTATGTGTTAGGATTTCATAGAGCTTTGTTCTAGATATTCTCACTCAAAACACTTTTCATTGTGGGGTGAGTTCTATAATTTCTGCAAAAACGGGAGGCTGCCATTCAACCTGGCCTAGAGGCCATAGTAAGTCATTGGTCAGTCTGAATTTATAAAGCACTTATTCCTTCAATTTCTAACAGGTTAGGAGAGGGTGATGAAAGCAGGCATTGGCTGGGCTTCCACCATCAGGGAAAATTTTGGAACAGTTACTGTCATTCAAACAATGATATAACTTAGTGGCCTGGTTGGGCAGGAGTTAAGAATACCAAAGAATAAATGATTAATGGAAATAATCAATGTCTATGTTACTTATAAATATGGTGGTAAAATATATATAATAAAATCTACCATCTTAACCATTTTTAAGTGTACATTTTAGTGGCATCAAATATATTCACATTGTAGTGCAACTATCACTACCATCCATGTCTAGAGTTTTTTCATGTTCTCCAATCGAAACTGTACCCTTTCCTCTCTCTTTCTCCAGCCCCTGGAAAATAACATTCTACTTTTGTCTTTTTGTGACAGGCTCATTTCACTTAGCATAATGTCCTTAAAGTTCATGCGTGTGGCAGAATTTCCTTGTTTTTCTTTAGGCTGAATAATATTCCATTGTGTGTTTATACCACATTTTGTATACCCATTCATTGGTCAATGAACACCTGGTTGCTTCCACCTCATGGCTACTATGAATAATACTGCTGTGAACATGGATGTACAAATAGCTTGTTGAGTCCCTCAGTTCAATTCTTTTGGATATATAGCCAGAAAAGGGATTGCTGGTTTATATAGTAAATGTATGGTTTTCCACAGCAGCTACACCACTTTACATTCCCACCAATAGTGCACAAAGGTTTCAATTTCTCTACATCTTTGCCAACACTTGTTATTTTACTTTTTACTAGAGGCCTGGTGCATGAAAATTCATGCACTGGAGTGGGGGTCCCTCAGTCCAGCCTGCCCCCTCTCACAGTCCAGGAGCCCTCAGGGGTGGGAGTTGACCCGGCAATCAGGGGAAGGCGATGCCCCCATCACATCTCTGCTGCTGCCACTGCTGACAGTGTAAACCTCAGCCAGCCCTGGTTACCTGAGCCTCGGCAGCCCTGAGTGGCTGGGCAGCTGCTATCAGAGGCTTGCTTGTGCCTCGAGCATGCCCTGGGTGGCTGGGCAGCCAACATCTGAGGCTTGCTTGCGCCTTGGGTGTTGGCTGGGCAGCTGCCATCAGAGGCTTGCCTGTGCCTTGGGCCAGCCCTGGGTGGCTGGGGGACTGAGGGTGGGTCCAGCCACAACATGCACCTGCCACCACCTTGGCAGGGCTGAGTGGACTGGGGGCCGCCATCTTGTGGCTATGGGTACCACCATCTTTGTGATGGTGTGATGGTCAATTTGCATATTCCCTCTTTATTAGATAGGATAATCACTATCCTAATGGGTATGAGGGGCCACCTTTTTTTATTTTCTGACACATTTTCCAATATTTCTTTAAACTTAGAACCAGTTCTAGTTCCTTGGTTACAAAAAGTAATGCAAAAATCACTGATTTAGCTCCATAGAGAAATTGTTAAATTCTTCAAATACTCTTATATGGAGAAAACCTATTTGACCTGACTGCTAACTAGACAGTGAATTTCCTTAAATTGGATTTGGCCCTAACTGGGTTTGCTCAGTGGATAGAGCATCGGCCTGTGGACTGAAGGCCCAGGGTTCGATTCCAGTCTAGGGCACATGTCCAGGTTGTAGGCTCCGATCCCCAGTAGGGGGTGTACAGGAGGCAGTCGGTCAATGATTAGCTCTCATCATTGATGTTTCTTTCTCTCCCTCGCCCTTCCTCTCTGAAATTAATAAAAATTATAAATAAATAAATAAATAAATACTAAACTGGATTTGGAGTATCTTTAGAATTAGATATTGTTAGTTAAATAATATGTTGCTTGACTTTGGGATGGCTAATTTCACTTTTATTTATGCCCTGGGAAGAAAAAAAACCCATAAAAAATTATTTTATCCCTTGTCTAGACACTGGTTACAATCATTGCCTCTACTATCCAAACTTTGAGGAAGACAGATTAGCATATGGTGATTAATGGGGACTCTACATATCTAGAGAGAGTGTCTCAGAGAGTGCAGTCTCTCAGGAAATTTTACCCAGGCAGACACAGGAGGAGGCTGTCCTTTGGTGTGGGGACAGGAGGGAAAATTGAATACAAGGGTTTAGGCTTCAGAAAGCAACCAGAAGGGCAGCCTTCAAAGCTCCTACCTCTTTTGAGTCAACAGGAGAAATCGTGGATAAGAGGAAATGGCCTCTGATGCTTCTTGTTGCGTTTTGACCGTTTTGACCCAGTAGTTAACTCTTTAGATGGACATTGTCATTGAAAACCATCTGGGATGTCAGCAGCCCTGGCTTGGTGCTGTGGACAGACATAAAAAGGTGGCCCTTCAGGGCTTTGCTGTGTTCTGAGGGTGACTCACTCCTCTGGATCTGCATACAAATGGGAGTTATATGCAAAAACGGATCAAAGCAACACAAGGAGGGGCTTTACTTGCTAAAGTGGGAACTAACATTTTCATAGCCATTCAGTGACCACAAACTAAAAGAAAAAGCCTGCTGGATCTGGGAATATATGTATTTTAGCTACTGCTTTCATATTTACTAATATTATTAATGGGCATGTTAAAACTGGATTTGTTTTATTATTTTGAGGAATCACCTGACTTATAATAAAGAGATGTGGCCAAGCAAGTGTGTTCAGTAAAGGCAAGGATTATATTTCTGTTAAAGCATAGGCCATGTATATCTGGCCAGTAGGGTGCTTTTTCCAGTCCTATCTGAATAGGTTAGTTTATTCCCCTCATTTGACTAATGAGTCTACTGGGACTCAGTAGGAGTTGCCATAGAGCTATTAAATAATGTGGAAATTGAGCCTTTTCCCAGGAGGCTTCTTTGCAGGGAAGATGAGTCAAGGCAGAAGCTTGCTGCTAAGGAGAACCACCAGGACCATGCTGACAGCTCCCTGCAGGATAAAAACAACAACCCATAGACTGAGGTGCTGTCACTGTCCCTTCTCCCTCCCATTGTTCTCGAGACCTCAGCTCTGTAGCCAGGTCCTCCATTCTTCTGCCTTTTTTCCTTCATGCTGTGTCACTCTGACCACGTGGATGAGGTGACAGAGGGAGATCCATGGAGCATGTATGAGATCACAAAGCTGGGGACCAGGGAGATTCCAGAGTGGCGTCTACTAGTGGCTTGATGGCCTGTGTGTATTTGGATGGGAGCCAGAGAGCCATCCAAAATGCTCCACAAGGGAGCAGACTGCCTGGGCTCAAATCTCTGTCCTGCCACTTTTGACTCTGTAATCTTGATCATCAATTTCCCCATCTGTATAATGGGGTGATGATAACAATACTCAACCTCATAGGGCTATTTTGAGAGTGAAATGAAATATTACTGGAAAGTGCTTAAAATAGTTCCAGGTGTGTGTGTGTGTGTGTGTGTGTGTGTGTGTGTGTATTATTATTATTATTATTATCATAAACTTAAAACTTAAGATATTTGTAGGGAAATTCAATACTGGGAGGGCTGGTTTCTTGTTTATGTCCCAAGAATAGACAGTCAAAAGGATAGAGCAGAGCTGACTATCAGGAAGGAGAGTCATGGAGGCTGGAGCTTCCCTGGGGTCTGGTGTCATGATAGTCACAGCACTAGGACGCAGGTCAGTGGGGTGGGGAGGATGGAAATCACAACTCCAGGCCTTTCTCTTTCCTCCATGTAGATGTGAGGCTAATAAAATCATTTCCTGAAACATTCCAGTGAACTCCAGTTCCCTATCTTAGTCTTAGAGAAGTGGGAAAGTTGCCTCCTTTCACAAACCTTGAGGGCAGGAAATTGCCCATCTCTCATGCAACAAGCAGCCAGCTTCTTCAGGCTCCATAGAAGCTTCAGCTGTTGAGTGAGGTGAGGCTGTCGTAGATGGAAAGAAACATTTGCTGAGGTCTCCTGGGGCCGGGGCCAAGGGCTCTGAATAGCAAGGAGCTTCCTAGGGGCAGGACTGCTGTGTTCTCTGTCTGCTTTAGAGTATAATTAATTACAGAATCTCTGCTTGGAAAAACTGGGCTGAATCTTGGAGATGATTTAATTTAATCTTATCATTTTGCAAAGGAAATCCCTTAAAACCAGAGAGAAGCAAGTTCTCCCTACTCTCTGCCCAGTTCTGTTTCTCTCTCAGCAAAAATCTCTTCTCCACTAATAGTCCATAGGGGCCCACCCTGATCCATTTACATAGGATTCATATTCTAAGATTTTTTTTAACCTATTGTAAAGTCTAACATATTAGGACTAAAATGGAAGATTTTATCAATTGTTGCCAAAGTAGGGCTTACTAAAATGTTTTATCAAATTATGCAAAGCAAATTATTTTTCACTTTAAAAAAATACTTTTTATTGATTTTTAGAAAGAGAGGAAGGGAGAGGAAGAGAGAGAAACATCGATGTAAGAGTGTAGCATCGTAACATGGATCGCCTGCCTCCTGCACACCCCTTACTGGGGATCAAGCCCGCAGCCTGGGAATGTGCCCTGACCTGGAATCGAACCAGCAATCTTTTGGTGCATGGGACAACATCCAACCAACTGAGCCACACTGGCTAGGGCTATATTTTATTTTATTATTTATGTAATCACCACAGTCATTATCATCACAGACATCATCATCACAATGGAAAACACTACCAGACCAGTGGTTCTCAAAGTCTAGTTCCAGATCAGCAGCATTAGTGTCACCTGGGGACTTGTTAGAAATACAAAATTTCAGAGATCATTTTAAACCTAATGAATCAGAAACTCTGGGAATCAGACCCAGGAATCTGTGTCTTAACAATGCTACAGGTGATTCCGATGAATACTAAAGTTTGAGAATCATTGTGCTAGACTGAGCCAAGGACTTTTAATGCATTATCTCAATTTTTTCTCTTAATAACGGTGTGTAATAAGTACTGTTATCATCTTCACTTTGAGAAAACTGAGACATAGTGAGGCTAAGTAACTTATATAGCTTTTGGAGAGTGTAGCTAGACCCAGGCTAATAAATTCTCTGAGCTACAAAAGAAAAAGCTTAGCAAATTCTTTAACAACCACCCCCCACCTATGTCTTAAAATTGCAATTTATTTTTACTCAACTGCATCCCCTTTAGTCCATACTAGTGTGTGGGGCTTGAGGTGGTGGCATGACTTCAAATCCTGCCTCATCTTCCCTTGAAGTAAAGCCAGGGATGATTTCCTGGGCAGGTCTGCAGCCAGTGAGGTCTGTGGTGGAGAGAAAAGGAGTGGGCAGAGAAGGATGAGGCTGGGACCAGCTGCAAAATACTTGCTGAGTAGGGAAAGAAGGGATTAAGAAGAGAGACCAAAAGAGAAAATAAGTAATCAGGGACCGCTCTTCTATGAAACAAATACTATGATGATGCTGATTTAACTGACGAGCACACGAAAACCTAGGGGGTTTACGTGACACATGTGATACCACTCACTGGGCAGCAGAGGTCCTAGGATTTGACTTTGGTGATTGTGACTCTAAGACCAGTGCTTATTCCACTGTAGTGCAACTGGAGCAAATATATTTGAAAACCAGCAATATTAAGCTCTTAAGGAACACCGTAGGCAGGGAGGGGTTCCTATCTTGGGGTTCACAGTGACCTTCAGGGGATTAATGGATCTACTGAAATTGAATGCAAAATTATGATTTTGTGATTTGTATATATGTGTCTAACTATTATCTATCTATCTATTATCTATCTATCTATCTATCTATCTATCTATCTATCTATCTATCATCTATCTATCATCTATCTATCATCCTAAGAAATTGGCTCACACTATTATGAGGGCTGAGAAGTCCCCTGATCTGTCAAATGCAAACTGGAATCCCAGAAAAGCCAGTATTGTACTAGTAAGTTGCAGTCCCACTGCAGAAGACCAATATGGATGATAAAGAGAGGGAGAGAGAGATTGAGAGGTAATGATTTTCACTGCGGGCTCTGTGGCAGATTGCCTTTTCCAAAGATGGTTGCACCCACCCCCATACATTCTCTTCCAAGGAAAGATGGGATCAGTGTTCCCTCCTCCCTCAATCTAGGCACCAGTTTGTGACGGTTCCAACCAATAGATGATGGTGCAAATGGTATCTTGTGACTTCCAAGGCTGGGTCATAAGGAGGATGCACCTCCTGGGAAGGAATTTAAACTAGCCCCAGGTGGAGGGACCAAGGAGAGGAGCTGAGGTTGTGCAGTTGACATGCAGCATCAACCCCCAGACTTGTGAATGAGCTAGACTTCAGATGCCCCCAACCCCTAGCCTTGGTGTCTGAGATCTCCAAGACTGTGGAACAGAACCAAACTGACCTTGCTGTGCCCTGTTCAAATCCTAACCCATGGAATAAAATAATAATAATAATAATAATAATAATAATAATAATAATAATAAATTATTCTTTTATGTCTGCACCCTTCCACAAAACACTGCATGGACTATAGGACTGCTTAGAGATCCATGAAGCCATTAGTTCCCAAGTTCATGTCAATAGTACACTTGTCCGTGAGGGGTTTCACAGGTTCACAGAAAAAAGAAAGTGAACTGTTTGTGTGGCCAGGCTTTCTTAAAGAGAAATCTATTAAATTTGTAGAACTGTACTTCCCTCCCTTTCTTATCGTTTCTTTAATTTTTTTTAAACTAAAATTTATATCCTCCTACTTTTGGGATCTAAAAATGGCCTTTCTTTTATAAAATAATGAGAGTAGCTTGTTTTGTTGTTTCTGCTGCTGTTGTTTTTTGCATTGTTAAAACTCCTTACTAGGCAAAATAAAAAGTTGGTCACTAAATGCTAGTCTCCTGATCCTTTCAAAAAAATTATTTTTTTGGTACTTGAAATGAAAGTCTGGGGACCACTGACCCACATAATGAAGTCCAAGCCACTTAGCATGTCATTAATAGCTTGATGCTGTATTAGTTGAATCCTGTTCTGATTGTATGATAATCAGGTCCACCCACAATGTGATTCGACACTATGCCCCTCAGGTAAGTTATGAATTTCTGAGAGAAATAGCATTATTTCTTTGGGAAAACATGTTTTGAGACACAAAGTACTAACTTAGGTTAATTTTTTAAAATTGAATTTATTGGAGTGACATTGGTTAATAAAATTATGTAGATTTCAGGTATACAATTCTATAATACATCATCTATATATTGTATTGTGTATTTACTACCCCCAAGTTAAGTCTCCCTCCATCACCACTTATCCCCCCTTTATCTTCTCCTACCTCTCTCCATCCCTCTTCTGTCTGGCAATCACCATACTGTTGTCTGTGTCTATGAATCTTCCTTTGTTTTTCTTTGCTTAAGCCCTTCATCCTTCTCATCCATCCCCCAATCCCATTCCCCCTCTGACAGCTGTCAGTCTGTTTTTTGTGTCCATGAGTCTGTCTCTACTTTCTTTGTTATTTTATTTTGTTCATTAGATTCCATATATAAGTGAAATCATACAGTACTTGTCTTTCTCTGACTGACTTATTTCACTTAGCATAATACTCTCCACATCCATCCATGATGACACAAAGGGTAAGATTTTTTTTTCTTTTTTTTTAAATGACTGAGTAGTATTCCATTGTGTAAATGTCCCACAGCCTTTTAATCCACTCATCTACTGATGGGCACTTGGGCTGTTTCACAATCTTGGCAATTGTAAGTAGTACTGCAATGAACATAGGACTTGGGTTAATTTTCAAAACAGCTGACTTTGAAGTTAGGCATTGCTATAATAAATAATGAATACAAACCATATGTGCATTCCGATATCCAGGGACATACACATGGAGTCATCCCCACCCTCACATGGATGTGGCACACCACACTGAAGAGAAGATGCACACCCCCAGAGACACACAAGGCAGCTGGAAGGATGCAGAACTCAACCAAGTGATCCAGCAAGGCCACTAGGTTGAGCTGGGCTTCCCGGTTCCCCTCTACCTGTGCGGTGATCATTCAGTCTGTGCATATCCACTTTCTGGTGCTCTTCTCCCCATAGTCCTTCAAATAAATCTCTGGCTTGATGTCTGAGAAAGGGCCACTAGGGTCCCTGCTTGCATACCTCATCCATGCCCTTGACATCCCCAACTTGGATTTGTCCATCAACAGCTGCCCCTCCCCAGGACCAAGCCAAGACTGTCAGCTCAGCCCTCTGGTGGAGGAAGCTTTTGCATGTGTTCCTGGACGTGTGGCCACCTGGACTGGCTTTAGGTAATCAGTGGCCTGCCACCTCCCCGGGATGATAGTTCATTTCGGCTTTGTTGACCTCTGTCTCTTCCGGTTGCCTGGTGTTTGTTTGATTCAGAGAGTAATAAATAAACATCGGATTCATAATCTCAGCATGCATGATTAGGAACGCTTTTGAACATTTCAATTCAATTTGCATGTAGGCCTGGCTAACCTGAGGAGCAGGCATGTTAATCTTCACACAATACGGATTGATTACGGTCTTCTCTAATTTTTCTTCCTTCAGATGACAAGCCCCAGAAGCCAGGAATTTGTCAATTTAGGATAGCACCCACAGAGCACAACTAACTGACTTTAGGGGAAAAAATTAACTTGGAATAAATACATTACTTCCCCAGGGGGCAATTATACCCCAAGGGAAGGTGCAGCCTATAACCTACTGCACTCCTGTGATATCCCGGCGCCGCTATTAAATTTATTAATGAGGGTTGAGAGGTCCTAGCGGCGATGCTGGCCCATCACTTCCACCCAGCCCTATTGTTTAATAGGATCAGTGGACATTTACCAGCACAGATGATTAATTAGAGAGAGGCTTCATCAGTGTAAGGGTTGGGACTGGAGAGGCAGGTGGAGATGTTTTCCCTTGACCTCATAATCCTTCATCTGTCTTCCTGGTGGTGAGATTTTATTACTCAAAGTGCACAATGACCCACTGCTTACCCTCAAACCTGTCTAAACATCTGGGGACATCTTGTAATCACTGTGGAAGACCTTAGGAATTCCATCCAGGTGTGCAGGTTTCTCTGCTCTGCCCCATGCTTCACAAGGGAACTACAAAAGAGGCAAGTCTTAGAGGTGTTTATTACAAGTTACTTGCATTTTTTCAAGGGCAGGAATTAGGCCTTATGGCCCTCCAGTATCTTAGCAACTGGCATTTTTTATGATGGAACCAGCAGGTGCTCAGGAAATGCGTATTAAATGAATGAGCTTTTGGCCTGTTTGGGAGTTGAGGAGTTCCTTGCCATTGGCCGAATAAAAGTGGTAGAGGATATTTTATTGTAAGACGAGGTACCTGGATAGTCTTTGTAATAATCTCCCTCCCCCCCGCCCCACGCCTCACTTGCTCCTCCCTGTCACCTTGCACTCATCATCTTTCATCTGGTCTGTAAAAACCCCATGCATTGGACGCTCTTATCCCTCCTCACCTCCTTGGTTTTCACAAAATGATGTTAACACTCTCCTGTGGCACTTGGGCCACATTGAAGTGCAACCTAGGATCACGTCATAAGTAGCCTTGGCCAAGGAGTGTGATCTAGGGATCATGGGCCTCAGTTTCTTTCCCAGCCTCTGGAGAGAAGTAATATTTAAAAAGGATTGCTTGCTCGGAAGGTCTGCAATCCGCCTCCTCCCAAATCTTCTAAAACATTTCATTGGAGTAAACGAGGCCATCAGAAAGCTGGGCATGTGGACGAGCTGCTGGTTCCCTGGAGATCTGCTTCCAATAAATGGCCTTTTGAGGTTCTGATAAAAAACAGATCTATGAAGCTTAGAGTTCTATCCCTTTTAATGACACTGTAAAATGGTGTTTATTATAGCATACATTGTCTTCTTTATGAGGACCCCTGGGAGAGATTTTCATCTGGTCCCAGTGCCGTGAAGGGTTGGATAATTAGCAAAGAGTAGGGCCTTTACCTTTATGAGACACATAAACTTTCATATGTGTTTAGTGTGGTGAGGTTTTATTACTCATTTTTATTAGGATTCACTTATTTATTTAAATTCATACTTATTTGCACACAAGTGTGCGTGTGTGCTTATTTCAGTAAATTCCTAAAGCAATTCTAAGACAAGATTCTCATGGGAGAGGAATGCCTGTCTGTCCGTTAGCATTTATCTTACATGCACGTCCTTTGAGAAGCCTTTCTAAACTGCTACTAGGTAGAACTCCTGCCTCTGGTGCCCTGGATCACTTTGTTCTCTAGACTCATCAGTTTCATGGTGTGGGGATTTGTGTGTCCGCGCCTGTCACCTTCCCTCTCCTGGGACCTTATCACAGACAAAGACAAGGCTTTCTTTGTAGCCCCAAGAACGTATCACATAACCAGGGACATTGTCTCTCAGATGTGTTACCTAAGCCTCTTGATCTCCAACTGACTGGTGGATTCTGAATTGCGCTTGGTCTATGTGCAACTTTATAATAGAGTGTTGGAGGAGGGGTGGGCGTTTTGCACAGAGAGGGGTTCATCTGTTATTGAGACATTGTAATTCTATTTCCTAGAGTGAAGAAATCTCAGAGAGAGAGAGAGAGAGAGAGAGAGAGAGAGAGAGAGAGAGAGAGAGGAAGTCTTCTTGAGAGAGAGAGAGTTTGATTGATTAATCAGGACATACTTTAGTACTGAATGGGAAAAGACTTGTAAGTTGGATCTGACCCATAAAATTACAATGTGTCTGTTTTGTAGAACAAGGTGCTCTTTTGTATCTTTTCTTAATAAATCTGTGACCCGGTCATTCTCATTTTTGGATTTTGGAGCAGTTCTATGGGAGATAAAAACCATGCCTGGAAGGTTTGCTTTCTAACAGCTGTTTCAGATTTTTCCCTCATGATTTGCTTTTAATTTCATCCTTTCTTCAACCACTTCCTTTTTCCTTTCTAGGAGCAACACAAAGTTCAGACACGTTCTGTGGTTGAGTTTTGGTGACTTTAGTCGAATGTCAGCAGAAAGCTGAGAATGTTCCTCTCTTCAGGCTGGTAATGGAGGGGGATGATGTCCATGATCGCCAGCCCTCCCTCTGGACCCATGATGCACCGCTGTGGACTGGATTGGCGAGTATCCTGAGAATGTGGAAGGTCATCCAGCTTTCAACAGCATCACTGAGTGACCATGAAAAGAAGTGGGCATCGTAGACTTGCCTCATGCCAAGGGGCTCCCACTCAGTTATGGGCTGCTTTGACAGCTGAGCCCCTGGGGTCAAAAACATTGGGAAGAGACAGTGGAGATCCATGATTGTTAGGAACTGAATGCTTGTGTCCCCCACAAATCCACGTGGAAGCTCTAAGCCCATGCATGGCTGTATTTGGAGATGCAGTCTTTACAGAGGTAATTAAGGTTAAATGAGGTCATGAGGGTGGAACCTTACTCTAATGGGATTAGTGGCGTTGCAAGAAGGAAAGGGAGAGAGCTCTCTCCCTGCACAAAGAAGAGGTCACGTGAGCACACAGAGAGATGGTGGCCACTTGCAAGCCAAGAGATGAAGCCTCAGAATGAAACCTACCTTGCCACCACCTTGATCTTGGACTCCTCAGCCTTCAGAACTGTGAGAAATAACCTTCTGTTGTTTAAGCCACCTAATTTGTGGCATTTTGTTATGGCAGCAGGAGCAGACTAATAGAATAATCTTAGTGAATCAGCTGCTTTTACAGGGAAGTTAAGTGTGTGCTGGCTTGGTAGCAGGAAAAACCAGGGCTCAAGTTCTGGCTTCACTATTTTTTTTGCTGTGAATTTTAGGTGAATTTCCTTGCTTTTGAGCTGTGTTCTGTCTTATGTAAAATGGAGAGTATCACTGGATCTTTAGTGTGCCGAGCCGGCACGGCCATGGGTGAACCTGAGAGGGGGCGGTGAAGAACTTAGAAAAGACAGACAAGAGAATAAAGCTGGGTCTAGGTGGGACGCTGCTTTCTCTGATGGAGAGACAGTGCTTGGCCTGTAAGCCGAGTCTTTGTTTTATAGCCAGATTCCATGAGGCAAAGTAAGGGGTGGTCAAGGTGTTTACAATGTTCCCTCGGGATTTGAATCTACTCAATTACATACACCTGATTAAGCTTTGTTTACATGTGGGACCTCAGGTTTGGACCATAAGGTCAAGCTTACAACTATAGCCTTTGGCTATAATTGTGCTGGAATTTGCACGTGGCTTTGCCATGAGAGGATGGTACCCTCTCATTAGTCCCAGGCTTGAACCTGTTCAAACGCTGTAGCTGCTCTCCACACTTCAGTGTGAAGGTTAAATGAGGTAATAAGTAAAATACAAATCTAAAAGTGGGACTAACATAACAAATTGTCTAACAGATATCATTTATCAAATATCTGCTTGACTACAGGAGTGCCACCAGATGTGGCCATCTCTCAGACCCTCATTCCCACCCCAGAATTGGTGTCAGGCGGATCGGGGGTGAGAATCCTGCTTCTGATTCCTTTCTCTTCACAAACTGTAACTGAAAGGATTTTTATCCTATTGCCTTAGGACAGTGGTCGGCAAACTCATTAGTCAACAGAGCCAAATATCAACAGTACAACAATTGAAATTTCTTTTGAGAGCCAAATTTTTTAAACTTAAACTTCTAATGCCACTTCTTCAAAACAGACTTGCCCTAGGCCGTGGTATTTTGTGGAAGAGCCACACTCAAGAGGCCAAAGAGCCGCATGTGGCTCTCAAGCCACAGTTTGCCAACCACGGCCTTAGGAAAACAAGCCTTATGGTCTTGCTGACTTAGGAGGAAGAGGAATTTTTATCTTTTAAGGTCCCTGCTGGAAAGAGATATCACCTTCAAACTGGATGAGAGAAGTTTGAAGATAGATTAACAAAGAGACTAGTTCCAAAGATAAGGGACTCCAGGAAATAATGAGAAATAGGGAAGTGTCCTGAGGCTAGCAATGGTGGGGAGCTGATACCACCTCCAGGTCTACCAGGGCCAGGGGAGGAGCAGTCACCACAAGTGGCTGGGGTAACTGCATGGAGGGGTGGTCTGACAGGAGCTGTGTCTGGTGATGGAGAAACACAGCCTACTCAGGGTGCCCTGACAGTGAGGGAGCTACGGTTATAAATACCCAGCTTCCTTCTACCTCTGCTCCCCTGCTGCCCTTCAATTGGCTGAACCCAACCAGAAACCAAGGCCAAAGAAACTGGTTGATGGATCCCATACAAGTTAGTGCCCTATAGCACACAGCAGAATGGAGACGATGGAGAGTGATTCTGGAAAGGGAAAAGGAAGTGATTCAGGACCAAAATCTTCTCAACTCCATAGATAGAGGAACTCTATATTGGATACATCCAGGTTTGGTTCTTTTTAAATATATATTATATTTTTATCGATTTCAGAGTAGAAGGGAGAGGGAGAGAGAGAGAGAAACATCAGTGATGAGAGAGAATCATTGATCAGCTGCCTCCTGCACTGGGGATCCAGCCTGCAACCCAGGCATGTACCCTGATGGAGAATTGAAACTTGACCTCCTGGTGATGCTCAACCACTGAGCCATGCTGGCCAGGGTGGTTCTTGATATATTTATAGAACTTCCTCTCTCTTTCTCAAACATAATTTTCAAGTTTAATGTCTGTCCTGGAGTGATAAAGTTCTACTTTAGAGCAGAGGACTGCAAAGACACATGATTTAAGAGAAGAATTAAATTGAAAAGGCTTAATGTTTGAAAAAAATGCTTTCTCCATTACATAGAATTATATGGTTAGCTCATTGCTGGCTGAGGGTCCTTCCATTGTTGTGTGCTGGGCCATCCACATGTCCCTGCCTCTTTGTCACTGGACATAAAAATTCATTTATTTGGGCACCTCTCCTATCCCTTTTCAATTAAACTTTTTAGTTTGAGCTCATTGTATGTTTATGTGAAGTTATAAGAAATACTACAGAGAGATCCCATGTACTCTTTACTCAGTTACCTCAAGGGCAACATATTGCAAAACCATAGTGCACTATCACAATCAGGCTATTGATGTAGGTATAACCCTCTGATCTTATTCAGATTTCCTCAGCTTTACTTGTTCTCCTGTGGGTAAGTGTGCAAGTGTGAGGGTAGTAGTTCCATACAATTTGATCACATGTGTGTATTGAGTTGTATTGACACACATTGATCACATGCTTATGTTTGTGTATTCACCACCTAGTCAAGTTGTAGATAGTTCAATCAGCACAATGCTCTTATTGCTCTTTGATGTAATCACATCTATTGCCTTCCTGCTCCCAACCCACCCCATTTTCCATCCTTAATCCCTAGCAACCACGAATCTGTCCTTCATTTCTATATTTTTTTCATTTCAAGAATGTTGTATGAATGTAATCATTAGGATTTTTTTTTTAACTCAGCATGTGTCTCTGGAAATTCATACAAATTGCTGAATGTATCAATAGTTCATTCCTTTTTATTGCTGAGTAGTATTCCATCAAAGGACATTTGGTTTGTTTCCAGGTTTTTGCTGTTATGAAAAAACTGTAAAAATTAGTCTTGTACAGGTTTTTGTGTGAACACAAATCTTTATTTCTCTGGAATAAATGCTCTAGAGTACCAATCACTGGGATATATAATTTCATGTTTAGTTTTATAAGAAACTGTCAAACTTTTAACCAGAGAGGCTATACTATTTTACATTCCCACAGCAAAGCATGAGGGATCAAGTTTCTCTGAATCCTTGCCAGCATCTGGTTTTGTAACAATTAAAAAAAAAACACTTTTTTACTTGTTCTGATAGGTGTGTAATATTGTACTGTGGTTTTAGTTTTCATTTTCATAACAGTGAATGAAGTTGAACAGCTTTTAACATGCTTCTTTGTCACCTGTATATCCTTTTAAGTGACATATCTGTTCATGCCTTTTATGCCTTTTGTCCGATTCTTAATTGTTTTTTTTAACTCTTTGATGTTAATCCTTTGTCAGATATGTGGTTTGCAAATATTTTTTCTGAGTCTGTAACTTGTCATTTTATCCTCTTAACAGGATATTTCACAGAGCAAAAGTCTTTATTTTTGATGAGGTCTAATTTATGATTTTTTTGGCCTTTTTATGGATCATGCTTTTGATGTTGAGACTATAGCTCTTGACCTGCCACTGAGCTGACCTGAACCATTATTCAATTCTTGTGCTTCTGACGCTATGATACCTTTTTGTAAATAAAGTTTTATTGAAACACAATCATGGCTGTTTGGCCACATCTTGTGCGCAGCTGCTTTCATGTTAGGACAATCAGAATTGAGTATTTGCTACAGAAACCACCTGGCCTGCAAAGCCTAAAATAAAGTGGCTCTTTAAGAAAAAGTTTGCCAACTTCTGATTTAATGCATGGTAATTATTTCAAAATTCTAAAAACTATTTTGTAGACAACAGAAAATTGAAATATACTTAAGTTATAATTTTCATTAAAATATTATAAATTGTACCTGTATGTCATAGTTAATAATGTGTTAACTTGCAACTACTTAAGAGAAGAACTTGAAAGGAAGAAAAAAACAAAACTGATTGTTAGATTTGAGAAGTTTTAAGAGGTTTTCCTTCCCCAAATTTCTTATATTTAAAAAAAATCATTATGCAATAATAATTATCATCTAAAAATTGTGTCACCTCCTTAAGAGTTCAGCAATTGAAGTCCTCTTTGGGTATGGTTGTGTCTCTAGGAAAAAATCCTACAGGCAAGAAAAATCTGTCCAGGCAAGAGATTTCCCAATCGCCTGTAGGATTTTTTCCTAGAGACACAACCGCCTGGACAGCTGTTCTTTCTGGAAGTTAAGATACTCAGGGATCGAAGGGCAAAATGAAGTCCTTTCTTTCCTCGCCTTCCAGGAAGAGCCGAAGCATTTTTGGCTGCAGAGTAAGCTTGGACTTATTTGATATGCAAAATGAGTATCTAATAGCATACTTTTAAATAGAGCCCTACTTAGCTGTCAAAAGTGGATTTATATCAGAACATTGATTAGTTGCTGAAGACATGCAAAGCTTGTATTTCTGATGAGATTGGGACTATGAGATTATAGTTAATAGTTTTATTATTGTTGTATGCACCTTAAGTTTCCTGCACATACACACACAACCACTGTGAAGGCTGAAGGCCAAACAAAATTTACATGGGCTGAATATGTCCCTCAGGCTAAAAGATTTTAAGATTTGCCTCAGAAAATGATTTGGAATAAAACTTTTAATGTCACTACCTAGCAGATGATGTCTTATAATTAGATGCAGTATTTTTTTTTTTGCCACTGAATATATTAAATACCCTACAAGCCATTGTTGGGACATTACACTGAGTCCATGCTGATTAGGACATTTTTTGTCTGTTTGTATCACATGTGATGTGTAGCTACACAACAGTCACTACCTAGTCGTGACATAACTTTGGAATTCAAAGGGGCCAGAGCTGTCATCCTCAGAGTTCTGCCCTGGGTGTGCCTTTCCTCCTAACATCCTGGATAAATGGCCCATCAGCTACAAATAGTGTGCATCTAATACAGATGAAGTCAGCACCTTGTAAGGTGGTTCCGTTCACTACAAAGCACTTCACTTATCTGAGAGGTTGCCACTATACTAAACATATCCAATTCCCCTGTTAAGTATTCTTATTGACCCATTGGAATTCTATAACAACATCTGATTCCTCTTCTGCTTGTCGGTGCTAATTATTTCAATAAAGCTCCCGAAAGACCCTAAGTCTTATGAATTCCCTGCAAAATAGCAACAGTCCCTTCATGGTTTCCAGATGCTTCATTCAGCCCAAATGGATCCTGGGTGTCAGCAAAAGCTACCTTGAAATATGAATGAAGTGCTCTAGAGTCTTATGGCCATCACGGGATGCTAGAATAAAGGGGTGAACAGCCACATAGCTGTAGACTCTGTAAATAAAACCTGAGTTGGCTTCTTAGCTTTTTCACCACATGGTGTCTCAAAGTGAGCTTACCATGAGCCTGAGTCCCTTACCGTCACACCCATATTTTCTTAGTCCTGTTTTCCTTATCTTCTCCTTTCCCAACTGACATATATAGACATAGGTGCAGTAATTTACACAACTATTATCTAACTGCATTAGATCTGATCCATTCTTCCTATCCATTTAAGTATTCCTATCAATTTTAACTCATTTATTTATTCATCAATTCAACAAATACGTACCCAGCACACATTCTTTGGCCAGGTACTGAAAAAACAAAGGTGGAGATACTTGGAGATTAATTGTAGTTCTTCACCAGAGTCACTGCCATTTCAATCTTTGTGTCATCTGTGAATGTGATGAGCATAATTTCATGTATTGAAATGACCAAGTGAGATTCTGCTCCAGACATAGAGGGAGGTCTAGTCTGGGAGTGTCTCTTGATTTAATTCACCACATTAACACGTTAAAAAGAAGAAAAAATATTTTAAATAAAAATAAATGTAGAAATGAAATTTGATAAAGTAATTTACATTTGTGTTAATATTAAAAAAACACACCTCTTGATTAATCAGGAAAATAATCCCTTAACCTGATAAAGAGAATCTTCTAAAAAAATGACAGTAAGCCTCATTTATAATGCAACTAATATAGAAGTATTAACGGGGTGACAAGATGGCTGGAGTTTGGTGGATGAAGGGGATAGGGTTAGCATATAAAATAAAGTTTTATTTCCAGTAGGAAAATGGAGGAACTAAAAAAGATCTCAATCATATAGACTGTATAAATATGATGGAGTGAAAAATAAAGGCTACTGCTCTGTGGTCCTATTGTATATAGGCAGAGTCCTAATAAGAAACAGATGGCATACTTAGATGGATAGTTTGGAGAGAGTTTAAAGAACTATTTATAGGAATGTAAGCAAGGTAAAGGAAAACCAACAAAGATGGAGAAGTAGCTAGGGAATAGCAGTGGGTGGAAAGAATTGTACCCCTAGGTCGGAGGAGCAAAAAGGGGCTGCTAATGGAAATTAAGGAAAGAGTAGTAGCTTAGAAGGTCAGCATATTGTAGTTGTGGTTTTGGTAGAGGAATACAGTCACTGTTCCACAGAGACCCAGCACAGAGGGATCTGGGGGAACAAATATCACAATCTCATCTTCCTCTCACTTCAATCACCTGTTGGTGCCTTCTGTTGACCAACTCCCACTGGCAGCCAGAGATCCCAGTGGAGTAGTCATAGTGGTCAGCATCCCAGAGCACAGAGGAAGATGGAGAAGAGAAACTAATGGGTCTGGAGAGGCAAAGGGAGCCTGGCCAGCTCCCAGTTGTAGCTCTTCACCCAGCTTTTATGGTAGCAATTCTATTTTCAGAGACCATTCAATGGTGAAAATCAACTTTGAGGAACAGATGACTTTTGTATTTTAACCAGATCAGGACCAGACCAGAAAAGAGTCTTCTGCAAAAAGTGTCTCAGTGTCTATTGCTGAACTGGATTAGGGAAAGCAGGATCTGATCTAAGATTAAGTCCTGTGGTGAACAGATGTGAGGAACAAGTATTTGCCTTGTTAGTGTAGCTGTGCACTCTGAGCAACAAAGTCCAACCTTTTGAAATCTAATTTTGCTACATACCAACATACCCAGGTAACTCCAATTAGTTAGGAGTCACTGAATTGGACATGTACTTTACATTCATTCCATTCTCCTTCCTACTGCTGCATCAACCACAGGGTGTAAGAGCTTTCTGCATGAACTATCTTCATTTGGATCTCAGCTCCATCATTAAACAAATATTTATTGAGTGCCTGCTGTGTGTAAGACACAATGCGGGCACAGTGGGAATACAGCAATAAATAAGACAGTCCTTGCCCTCGAGACCTTCCAGCTTGGTAAGAGATGAAAAAAGAAGAAGAAACCAAGTTCAGGAGGAGCTACAATACAAAGGCAGTATTTATCATCGACTCCTCTACCCCTGCTTTTTCCTTCTCAATGGATAATATGGTTTTTTTCCCTTATTAGAGAGACTATGAGTCTAAGTTTTGGGAACTGGAAGCAAGAGGGGGTTTAAATAGCCTGTTGGCATTGAGTGGGAGACCTCTTCCTAACTACATCATGCTTTTGCTGAGTGTGGGGTGGGAGTCAGAATGTGGGCTTACTTCCTAGTGTCTCATTCCAAGAGAAGTGCCATTGGCACAACCAGAAGACTGTGCAGATTTATAAAGTGTGATCAGTGTAATTGTTAGCTTGAAGGCACATGGCTTATGGCATTTAACTCTTGCAGTTCCAGATTCATGCACTGACCTTTGTCAGAGGCTGCAATTTTGCCTTCAGCTACAACTTCCTAGCAACAGAATCCACCTGCTCAGAGAGAAAGGAAGTGCAAAGGGGGAGAGTGAGTTCTTTGCGGGAGGGTGCCTTTGAAGTGAACTCTGCTCTACCTTAGTCTTGCTTGTGCCCTTAGCTACTTCTGTTTGCTTCAGAATTCTCTGGCTCTTCCAGCTGTGGTCACCATCCAAAGACTCCAGCAGAAAAAGTCCCAACTGGCTACAGGCTCATCCCAATTTGAATAAGAAGAGTACCTAGAAGCTCCAGCACATAGCAGGTTGGGTCTGACATTAGTTGTTTGTGTTACCATAAACCTAAGTTCAGTATGTCTGGGTTGAGGTTATGCCCCTTACAAAGCCCCTGAATTCCAACCTGCCCATGTACCTTCTCTCTTGGTCCAGTCCAGGATCCCCTAAAAGTGGTTCTCAGAACAGCCTTGAGTGGAATTTAGAAAAAAAGGGGGTTCCATGGTCAGAATAGTTCAGGAGATGCTGCCCACCATCTCTCATTCTGAGGATGCTAATCTGTATATTTAAGGCTCTAAGAAGTCTTGTAATTATCAAGAAGAAAGAAAAAGAGGCCCACTGTAATTAAAATCACAATTTACAAGTTTATTTGCTCATAATACTCCTCCTCCCTTTGGGGAAAATTATATTTGCTGGGTTGTAAGGCATTCAGTAAGTGCTCAATAGATATTGGCTGCAGTTGACTACTGAAGATCTGCAGTGAACTCTAAAGCTCTCAGGAGTAGGAGTTCTGGAAACTACCTTCATGACTCTGCCTCTCTCAGTCTGTCCCCACATCCATGAGCTTCTGTGACACCTGCCCTGTAGCAGCTCTTCAATGAAAACGCCATCAGTGCCAGCACGGAGCAGGGTGTTGCAGCCGGGCACAGCAGGCATGAAGCCAACTTTAGGTAATGATTTGAGGGATGGTTTCCGTGGACATCACCCAGACCCCAGATTCCAGAGGTCCACACAGGCATCTGCATCTGTTTTTCCACTCTGCTTGCTACCTTCAGGCCCAAACTGGGGTCTTGGGATTCCCATCTGGGCTCTGCCATTACTAGGATGTGTGACCTTATAGCAGTTACTTTAACTTTGGGGTCCTGTAAAATGAGGGGCTTGCATTGGCTGATCCCAATGGGCCTGCCAGCTCTGTCACTCTGTGAATTTCGCAAATACAAAATTGTATGTTCCCTCTCCACGACTTGTCTTGCAAATAAGAGAGTGAGCCCCCCAAAATGGGGTGGTCCATAGCATGGATGGATGCAGGGCCACTTAAGCAGGAGCTCCAGTGCATGCCTGCACTTATTGTACCCTGGTTCATTCCAAAGCTGAAGTCTGCTTCCTGTCAAACATCTGGAAGAAGCCCACACAAACAAAATTAAAGATCCAGAGGAGAAGCTGGCCACAGCGAAGCAGAGCCTTAAGCAGCTGCTGTAAAGTGAAGAATCAAGAGGCTGCCAGAAAAAGTATAAGAGCAAGGTCTGGTTTGAATCTTGGCACCCGCTGCTTAACCTCACTTGATCTGTTTCTTCATCTCCTTAACTCCTAGCTCCCTGGATCATCCTGAGGATGAAATGAGAAGCAGAGCTGCGGAGGCAGACAGCCCGAGTTATAGCCCTGCTCTGCAACCCGCTCACCGTGACCATGAGGAAGTTCTTTACTCACACTGTGCGTGTTTCCCCTTCCAGGGTTTTGTGAGGATCAAGGAGACAGTGCAAAGTGCCTCCTTCATTGTAAGCATCCGATGAGCATTGTTAGTGATTACCAACAATCGTATTGCGTTAATCTATGTGCTACTATTGCTATTGCTGGTTGTAGCCAACTCAGAAAATTTTGGTTCTTTCCATTCAACTTTATTCTGTTCTATACTTTTCCAGCTTCATAGATTACTGGACACCGTTGTTCAGTTTCTTGCTTATAGACATAAGGGTTGGCCAGATGCAACATAAGCAAAACAAACAAAAATATAACCTGATTTCTTGAGTCATTTAAATTTTCTTTACAAACAAACCCATTTCTTGAATCATCTTTGTTTCCATTTAACTTGGTATTTATTTGCCTGTATGTTTCAGTCTCAGGAAGGGTGAGATGAAGTCAAGGAGCTTCCTCCTTTGCTTCTGTCTAAGCCCAGGGCATAGAGGGACCCGCCTCCTGGGAACACAGGCTGCCAGGGCCTCCATCACTGGAGGAAGGGCGGTGAATGCTGCCCCAGCCAGCAGGTATGCCCAGTCTCTGTCTCTCAGCAAAGACCTGCCAAGTGACTAGTGACATATTGTGTGGAAATAAAAGCAGTGGGTAAGTAGCTGCTGTTTCTAATGGCAGCGTGGGTAGTGGGGGTGGGCCAGCCCCACCAGAGTGACAGCTGTGGTACCAAACACTGTCAACACAGATGCTGAAGGCCTCTGTTCCCTGTACCTGCCCACATTTGTGCACCTTGTCATCGCAGGGTGACAAGCCCAAACACCAGGGGCCTCCCTTTCTTATGCTAATGCTCCTTGATGACAGCTTCACCAGGTGTGTCAGCCACCCACTCCAGGAAGCCTCCACCCCCATGCTGGTTTCTCACCTCAGGCCCCAGTCCTAGGCCTGATTCAGGATGGAGCCAGTGAGTGACGGCACCCTTCCTCCATCCATGAAAGTCTCTTGCCCACAAGTAGCTGACCCTCTGCCACCTGGATCTTGACTTGTTTCTACTCACAGTGTCATCTTGTCACTGTCCTCTCTGTCTTCCTCTCCTTCCCTCTTCTTTGCAGTCTAAGCACTCTAACCTCAACAATCTTCTTTATATTCATAATACCACTTAAACCTTCCCTGTTCTGGCTGTTCTCTTGCTGTTCCTTCTTCCCAGAGACCTTTGATTCTTGCTCTTTAGAACGCTGGTTAATGTTACCTCCTTCCCTGGCCACTCTGTCCCATAATGATCACAGTACATCCTTTCCTCCACATCACTGTTTATTTCCTAGATAATATTGATTTCAGCCTTCAATTAACCTTGTCTGCTAATGTAGTCACTCGCTTACTTGTCTTCTTTACTAGAATATAAACTCCAAAAAGGCAGGAACCTTATCTGTCTTGTTCAGGGCTCCATTCCCAGAGCTTAGGCCCAATCTGGGGCATAGTAGCTACTCAATGAACACCAGGTGAGTGAATAAATGAATGAAGATATGTACAAGTTAAAATACTCCCATAAGTGAGTGAGGCTCACCAAGCAATGATTTTTAAATAGGAGCCATGGCTTCAAGGGCATATACTGTCTTAACACCCCTCTCCCCCCCAATGACTCTATGCTCTCCTGGAAAAAGAGATAAACTTCTGTGCAATTGAGTGTTCTTCCCCAGCTCTCTGCTGCCCTTGCTCTCCTAACTTACCTGTCTGATCCATTATCCATATTTTCTGCCAACTCATGAGACACTAGTTAAATGTTTATCATTTGCTCCCCCAAGCTGCTCCAGCCTGAGGGTGATGAGTAAAAATCGTTTACAATCTTGTTTTCTTTCTGAAAACTTGTAGGAATCTATCCATATCTTTGAAGTCTGAGAATTTCACAAGATACCCCCGAGTGTTTGCCTTTTTTCATTAGTTCTGCCTGGGGCTCAGTGAACTCTTTCCATTTGAAGACTAGACCAGCAAGTGCTCCAATCCACTGTTTTCTTCTATTATTTGATTATTTTTCTCCCATTCCCAACTGGGGATCAAACCACAGCATGGTTATATGCTCTGACCAGGAATTGAACCTGCCACCTTTTGGTGCATGGGACGACACTCCAACAGACTGAGCCACACAGCCAGGGCTAAAATTTTAACTTTTATGTATTTATGTTTGCACTGATTTGTAAGATGTTTTATCTAAGTAGTCCTCTGAATGTTATTTCAGATCTAAGGAGTGACTCTATTTCAAACTTTCTATTTAAATTTTAAATTCTGTAAGAACTTCCCCCCAGAAAGCCGTTCTCTTATTTCAATCACATCTCTTTGAGAGAGCATTTTCTTTTCTTACTAAAATTTTTTTCATCCTGCTTATTCTAATTTTTCTGTCTTATAAGAATCACCTCTTCCAGCCAATTTTTTAGCTTGGTTCCCTCTCTCAAACTACCAAGTCTCTTTGAGATTCAGTTTTAGTGTTAATGTTTTTCTCAGTTTTAATTTTCAATATGGGAACTATCGATAGATACAACCCACCTAAGTATTGGAGCTTCAATGCTTTTGAAAGAATGAAACAACGCTGAAAACAAAAAGTTTAACAGATGTTAATGTATTCATTTGCTCAAGAAATATTGGGTATCCGTGTATTTATTGTAGATTGTGCGGGAACAGAAGAGAATGACAAAAAGCCATTGTTTTGATGGCCACTCTAGCTGGGGAGGTAGATAATAAAATGTTAACAATTAAAAATAAAATACAATTTCAGGTGGTGATCAGTACAATAAACAAAACAAAACTGAGAAGGGAGAATGGATACCTGAGGTTGTAATTTTAGATGTGGGAGTCATGGAGGCCTCCTTGTGGAAGGCCCATTGGATCAGGGACCTGAATAGGTCTAATTCTTTGTGCCATTTCCCCCAGGAGGGCCAGAGCCTCAGTATGCCCATAACTCATGGTGACTCTTTAGGACATGGTATGTGATCCATGTGGGTGTGCAGAAAAGCAAGACTCTTGTCACCCACCCTATATAATAAAAGGGTAATATGCAAATTGACACTAACAGTGGAATGACCAGGAAATACCGTTCACTATGATGCACACTGACCACCAGGGGGCAGATGCTCAATGCAGGAGCTGTCCCCTGGTGGTCAGTGCACTCCCATGGGGGAGCTCCACTCAGCCACAGGCCGGGCTGACCGCTGCGAGTGAAGTGGCGGTGGCGGGAGCCTCTCCCACTGCCTTGGCAGCGCTAAGGATGCCCGGCTGACATGAGGGGAGCGGGCCTAAGCCGTCAGTCAGACATCCCCCAAGGGCTCCTGGGCTGCCGGAGGGATGTCTGACTTCCAGCTAAGGCCAAATCCCCGGGGGAGAAGGCCTAAGCCAGCAGGTGGACATCTCCTGATAGGTCCCAGATTGCAAGAGAGTGCAGGCTGGGCTGAGGGATCCCCCCCTCCCGAGTGCACGAATTTTCGTGCACCATGCCTCTAGTAAAATATATTACTCTTTTAAATAGATTCATCTTAAGCTCCATTCAAAATGTTTATTGCAATTATAATAAGAAGAACCATTTACTGAATATTTAATATCTAATATTTACCACGCGCCAGGAACTGTGTATATTATATTGCATGCTTTTTTTCTCATTGAATTCAAACAATAGCACAATGAGCTGAGTACCATTCATATCGCCACTTTACAAATGAAGAGTCTGAAGCCTAGAAATGCAAAGCCCATCATTGATGGGTTTAGCTAGTAGCAGACCAAGATTCAATACATGGTTTTCCTGTTTCTAAAATTCATGTTCTTGACTAGGAGGTAATTTTGCTAGATCTGAGTATATAAAAATAAATGCATATTTTCCACCTGTAGAAGCTCATTGTATTCTGATGATAATGGATACATACAAATTTATTATACATGTGGTGAACACGGGGATTCAGAAAAGCATAGAGTATAACGGGAGACTTGTTAGGTCATTTAACTTAACTGGCAGGAAGTACATAAAAAAAGCTTCTAGAAAGAGGTGATTCTGAACTTGAACCCAAAAGATGTGGTGGTAAGCAAGGGGGAAAAGAGAGATGAATATTCCTGGTAAAGATATGAACATAAACAAAGATGCTCAGGTATGAATATTGTGGAGCATCCAGAGAGCTCTGGAAAGTTCAGTGTTGCTGGAGCATAAAAATAAGGCAACCCTAAGGGAGAGGTTGTGTATCTTGAAGATGCGTGGCCTTGGAAAGTGTTGTATACTGTTAAGTAGCTTGGAATTTGTTTTGTAAAATATGAAAGTGTTCAAGCAAATATCAGTATAAGATTTATTTTAGGTAAAAGGCTCTGATAACCATATTGAGGATGGTTTTGGTGGGGAAGGACAGGACTGCAGTCAGGATGATCAGTCAGGAAACAACGGTCATGGTCCAGGGAAGAGATGGTCCAGGTAATGATGATAAGGATGGAGAAGAAGGGGAAGCTTGAGAGATGATGAGGAAAATCTTCAGGATGTGGTGCCTGATTGGAAGCTGAGATGGAATGAAAGGGAAAATCAGTGTGAGTCACAGATTTTAGCTCAAGTGACTAGCTAAATGTTGGTTCCATTAGCGATCCAGAGAACCAAGAGAAGGAACAGCATGAAAGGGGAGTTTAGAAGTCTGAGAATTTGGTGCATTTGAGACACCAGTTGGTATGTGTCAGGTGCCTGCAGCTCACCACAGAGGTCTGTGCTGGAGATAGGAATCTGGAATTCTTGGCAACTCACAAATGTTAAAACAATAAGAATGGGTGTATCATCCAGGGAGCAGCTGGTAGAACAGTGGTGGAAAAACAAAATAGAATAGGGAGGGCTTAACATTTAAGAACATTCAAGCAAAATAGCTACTGTCTTATGGAACAAGTAAGAGAAATTGTAGCTAACAAGATCTTGGTTGGTGGGGTTGGTCAGAAAGTGGTGTGAGAAAGGTTGTTACAAAAGAAAGGAAGGAAGCAAGTGAGTAAGCAACAACAGTGAGAACCATTGGGTGGAGTGAGAAAAGACATGGATCCAGGAAAGATCTATGGAAAAGAGATAACCAGGAAGTGGGCAGGGCAAGGAGGGGTTAGTTGCTGATCCTTTTAGCAGTCTTTACATTTGAAAGAAGACTATCTTCTCCATTCAAATCATTTCCAATAAAGACAAGATTTGGATCTCTAACGCCATGTTCCAGTAGGCTTTGCTACTGCATTTATCTGAAGGCCACCCTTACCGATCTCTGTGCCATAATCCAGTAACCTAGGTCACAAGGTTATAGATCTCCTGGGAAACCTAGATGGGGAGTGAAGTTAACTTTGTAACTCAAATTATCATGTTGGCTTATGGTTTTCAGGGAAGCTACATGAACAAAGATATAGTAGTTGCCTTTTTCCTTCCATTGGACATTTCATCCAGGTATCTGAAAGTGTGGAATGCACAGTGTTCCATGGAGATGGTCTCTTTTTGGGTGTTGTAATTGGAATCAAGTACTTATTTGTTACTCAGTAAACTTTTAGTGGCAAAAATAACATTAATATGACAAGTTAGATAGGAGTTTTAAAAGATCAGTGACAAGGACTGGCTCCAGAAAGACAAACAATCTTCATTCCACATGGCAACCTAATGACAGATGAGGACAGATGGTGACAACACTCAACCTGGAATTCTGCTTAAATCAATCAATCAATCAACCAATCAATCAGCAACTATTTATTGATCTTCTATTTTGGCTAAGATCACAAACCTTGGCATCAGATGCCTGAATTCATAACTCATTTTTTTCATGTACCAGTGACTTATCCTTGGAAGATTTTTAAAACCTCTCTTAGCCTCAATTTCTTCCTCTAAATAATGAGGAAAATAATTGTGTTTAACCTTATGGGTTGGCGTAGGCACCAGATGAGATGTTAGGTCTCAATAAGTGTTAGCTACTACTCTTGTCATTGTTTTTGATATTATTGTTGTGGGTGGTAGTGTTGCTATGATTATTGTCAGTTCTGGGTGCCCCAGGTTGGCACACAGGCTTTCTTTCTTTGCAGGCTAACTTTATAGCATTTTCCAGAAATAGGTAAGGTAAGTTTCAAAAAAATATCCAAGGTGGTGCCTTTGGCTGTGAAGCTTATCTTTGGTACTTAATGTTTATAGTTTTCTGACCCTCCCCCCCCCACAGAGGAACACATTAGTCTTAGCCTGTGAGGACTCTGTGGGGAGAAAAGGGAAGAAGAGAACAATTAAGCACAAAAAGTGAGGTAGAGAGATAGAGGAAGGCAGGGGAGAGAGAAAAAGAGAAAAAGAATGGAAAGGAAGAGCTTTATTGTGGAAAAAAGAGACAGCATAGATTTTGCCTCAGTTTTTGCCAAGATTCATTCATTCATTTAATAAATATTTATAGAACGCCTACTATGTGATATGCCAGGCATTTTTCTAGGTGCTAGGGGGAATACCAAAATGACTAAGATATATGAACTTCCTAATTTCATAAATTTTATATTCTATGGCAAAAATAATGGGAATGACAATAAAATATCACCAAATCTATAGTTTCATATAACAGAAAGTGTTATGAAAAGAACAAAACTGGGTGAGATGCTAGAGGTTTACATAGGGAGGGAAAGAGGTCCTACTTGGGCCATGTGGTCAATTACTAAAGATAGGTTCAACTTGCTTAGGGGATAGTTCTTGTCCAGTACTGAAGTTTTATTCCATGTGGTGGCTCTAACTGGCCTGTTTCCTCTCCCTGCCTTTTCACAAGCTCTTCTCCAGCTTGAGGAGGTCTACAGCCTTTTCTATGGCTGAAATTGGGATGGAGACTTGGGTATGCATAGCTCAGCTAATTTCCTTTTTAGGGAAGAGTGAGGGGCCTACAAAAAACATGTATTCCACTATGCTTCTTTATGCTTTAAATATTATAAAGGCAGACCTCCATGTCTTTCTAATTCTGGAGTTCACTGTTAGCAGACCCTCAAGCTTTCACATACCAGCCTTCATGATCTAAGGCAGTGATTCTGAAAGTTGAGTCCATGGACTTGTGGCATCAACATCACCTGGGCACTTGTTAGAAATGCATATTCTCAGGCCCCTAACCCAGACCACTTGAATCAGAGACTCCGGGGTTGAGGCCCAACAATCTGGATTTTAGCAACTGTTCCACATGATTCTGAAGTTTGAAACCACTGCTCAAATATAGTTTCACTCTTTGTAATATGCAACTCCAGTGTTGAAAAGGTTTGCATTCCCATCTGCTTGAAGTCAGCAACAAAGAGCCTAGAACTTGAATGTCAAAGTTTTACAGTTCCTTTCTCTATCTCAAGGGTTCCTCAATCTCAGCACTAATGACATTTGGGGCTAGTTAATTCTTTTTTGCAGTGATTTGTCTTGAGCATTGTGCCACTAAATGAACGATTTTCCTTAAAGAAAGAACAACACCCACCTCACAAATTCTTTGAAGGATTCAATGTAAACCTGTAGAAACCCTTCAAACAGTATGTCTTATCAAAATTGTTCTATGAATTAGGTATAATAATTATTATTTCAATTATTTTTGTAGTTAAATAAAATATAGACCACAAATGTCGATATAAGAGTTAAAAACGGTTAATATTATTACTTTAATTGTTATTAGTCTCCCTTATCTCATGAATTGTCTAGACTGAAGTTTGTTGTTAGTTTATTATTGCTCTCTTTATCTCATGAAAGACCTGAAATGGCCTTTATTTTATATGTGGCACTCCTAGATCTTCTTTTTATTAGAGGAAAGGATCATAAAGACTTGCTTTTTTTTTCTTTTTCTTTCTTTCTTTAAGACCTTTCCTATTATTGGTTTTACCTTTCTGCATATTCCTTTCATGTAGAAAAAGACACGATATTAAACCACTCACCTATCTTCCCCACTTCCATTGAGGAATACTCAAAAACATTTGGATAGCCTCTTAGCCCTCCAAATCTTGCAACTTGCTCAACACAACCTGCTTTCAAAAAGAAAAGCAGGTTCTTTCTTCACTTTCCACCCATCCTATGAACATTGTGATCCACATGTGAACTTAGAGACTCTAGTACAATACATTCCTCACAGTGGGTCAGGATGGACAGCTGCTGCCCATGTCCTTAACTCTGTAACAACAAACATCTGAATAAAAAGGGAAAAAGTCAGTAAACCATCCAGATGTTTTTCTCAGGCTTTGCCACACATTAGGAGTTGCGCAATATCTGGATGACAATCTAGTGTTTTGGCTTTCTATTGGGCTGCTTGGGTATTGTGTAGACACAGGCTTTATCTTAACATGGTCATAATTTATGAGTTCAGAATTTCTAATTCAATTCAAATCCTTTGGAGCCTGAATCCACTCACCCTTGGCAAAACGTGAGTATGTGTTTTTAAAGTAGTGAGACTTGGAAAGTTTATTAAAAAGTCTCAAAAGGCATTTGGACATCAAATAACTCTCAAAACCCAATGTTTTTGTGATTTAAATGAATCAGAAACATATGGATTAAATTTCCTTTAAATTGCTCGCAAGATTAAAAATCAAGAGAGAAAGAGCTCAGGGCCAAGTGCTTTGGGTTTTTCAGGACAAAATATGGATGAAACTGAGCTGGAGACATGAATAGCACCCACACTGCATCCACACTCCTCCAATTGGTTTAGAGACCAGAGTCTTATGCACAGAGCATTTGTTCTCACTCTGAGAGGCAACCTCACAGACCACCAAACACAATCGTCATAACAAACATCAACAATTAAGATGTCTGCTAATTTGCAGTTAGCCAAAAACAAACAGCATGCTTCAAAGTCAGACTAAAGATGTCTCTTTTCAAAGTTCCCCTGCAGAATCTGAAAGTGATTAAAAGTGAAATTGCATCTGAAAAAGGAGCTGTTTCAAGCGTTATTTAACAGTGGGCAGAGATGGGGCTTCTCACAGCCAAGCCACCTCAAGCAGCAACCCAGCTCTGGGCTTGGCATCCTTGTGCTGGATATCAATCTAAATCAGCTCCGAGGATTCTGAGCTAAACCAGAGAAAATCAACCTGGAAGACCCAGCATGGAGGAGCCTAGTTCTCTATCAGAAGGGAGTGGGGTCTCTATTTGATTTCTGCGACTCCTACAGCTCTCTACTGTTGCCAACCAAAGAGCAGGCTCAATTTGATCTTATTGGTGACCAAAATACATCTCCAAATAGAAAACATATGTTTTAATCTGATTGCCTCTTTTATATCAGTTTATTTTTTGGCTCCAATTCTTTGACCTTCCATTTCTGCTTTTTTTAGATTAAAACAACAGCCTGATTTTCCCAAGTTCATCATTCTTGACTTTGACCAGCCCCTGGAGGCAAGGAGGTCTATGAAGGAAGAAGCACCAAATCTGACCTTGCTTGATTTTTACTAAATGCCTCTCCTGCAGACATTTCCTACACCACCACCCCTACTCCCCCCTCCCAGTTTTCATTTATTGCTTATATTTAAGAATTTTATTACAATTAAGGGTTGTATTTATTATCTTTCTTTATCAAGTTTCCCATCAGATCTCTCAAATACATTTTAGAAAGCCGTTTATTTGTTCAACAAATATTTATTAAGCTCAAACTATGTGCCGGTACATATTTACTAAAGATATATCTCTAAGCAAGATGATTCACAGTAGATGAGTAAATAAATGGTAAATAAGATAATTGGAGACAATAATATGTGTTATTAAGAATATAGAAATATGTTGATGTGATTAGAACATCTGAGTGCCTGAGTGTAACAAGATAGAATAGAATAGAATAGAATAGAATAGAATAGAATAGAATAGAATAGAATAGAATAGAATAGAATAGAACAGAATAGACAGACAGACTGGGAGGGAACTTAAGCTGGTATTGCCAGGAAGAAGCTCTGTGAGCAGATGTATTAAATTTGAGCCCTGTGTGGAGAGAAGCAGAGAGCTTTATGAAAAGATGGAGAAGAGTGCTCCTGGCAGAGGGAATAGCAAGAGCCAAGACGTTGAAGCAGGAACCAAGTTGGTCATTGAAGAAGCAGAACAAGGACTGTGTGACTGGAGTCTATGATGTGAGTGAGAGACAGGACCATGTGAGATTAGAAAGGTCAGCAGGTGCCAGATCCTGTAGGCTCTTGAAAACCACAGAACCAGAGTGCAGCTCTGCATTTTATTATGAGGTGAGGATGTTTTCAGCAGAGGCAAGCATGATCTATTTGCATATAAAATGTTATTTTGGCTGATATTTATAGAATGGACTATATATAGGGAGCAAGTGTTTAAAACAAAGGAGATCTGTGGCTTCACTTTATGCCCTGTCCTCTGTCTCTCCATTTTGCTGAAACATTTTGGACATCTCTAATTAATTTTAGTCTCCACCCACAGGTGATCAATTGAATTCTGTTAGCCAGCTTCTATCTTTTGCCATGACAAAGGGTGTGACTGTTTTCACAATTCTTCCCCAGTGGTTGGGCATTAAGAATAATGGTATTTTATTGACTTCTTCATGATTGTTGGGACTTTGTGACATATAGACCTGCCTTAAAATGTATTAGCAGTTGAACCAACTCATGGTGTACTCCAGATGCAGTAAAATAACCTTCAAAATCTCATCAGAATTGAAGTATGATCCTCTGAGGCACTTCACCATCTTTGAAATGGGTATAACAGAACTTATAGGACTGTTGTAAGTATTGGAGTCAATGAAGAGAAGAGAGTATGTAAAGGCACCTCAATCACATAAAGACAGCCTGGCACTTAGTGAAGGAGTCCTCAGAATGTATTAGCTACTGTCTTTACCTCCAACAGAGTAAAATAATATTTGAATTAACCTAATCAATATAGGATAACACAATAGGGAGACTGTAGAATATGAGCCAATATCATTTGTGATTAATGCTGCAATAATATTTAATCCTAGTGAATAGAATTCTGTATTAAAAGTATAATATCCTACGACCAAATGTGGTTTACTAAAAATTCAGCAGTGACATTAGTATTAGGAATGCTGAACATACAGCACAGTTCATCTCCCAGAATCCTTTCCTAATAGTCTTTCACTTTGGCTGCCTGTAGACATATCACCTTGAGAGCATGTATTGCAGTCCACTGTAATCATTTCCTTAAAGGATTAAGAACTACTTTGGATTCGAGATTATAAAAATAATGTGAAGAGGATAAAAATATTCAAACATTCATATACCCACTTCAAATCATCTTGCATTTTCCACGGGCTTCTGATGCTATGACTTTAGTATTTACAATTCATATGTTAATATACTTTAAACATAAGCTGACAATTCCATCTATTACTTTTCTGAAGAAACAGAGATGGAGGAAAACGAGCTGTGTTGGTCACTCCATTGAGGACAATTTCTAAAGGTGTATTGAAGGTAGTTTTGACTTTCTATGATTGTCATGAAATTAGTCATAATAGGAGAAGCTATGCTGTGATAGCAAATTAATTTTAAAATAAATGAAGTTATACTTCCTATTCAGGTTACAAGTCCAACAGAAATCCACCATCACTCAAATTTCCAGGCTGAGAGTTTCCAAAGTCCGGATTGGCTGGACTCTGAAGTCATAACAGAAGGGTATGAGAGAACAGAATGCTTTTAAGGACCAGGCCTGAAAGTGGCTTGCATTAGCTCTCAAACTTTGTTGTACCTTAGGGGAAACTCTAGAAAATTTTAGTGCCCCAAACTGATTAAATCAGAATTTTGGGGGCAGAGACTCATGCATCCATATGTTTTAAACTTCTTTAGGTGATGCCAATATGACTTGAAGTTAAGACTCAGTGGCTTATATCACTTCTGTTCATACCCCATAGGCCATCCTAAGTCACATGTCTCTGATCTAACACTAAGGGAGCTTGGGAAATGTAGTCTTCCTATATGCCCAGGAAGGGGATTCGAAGAGGAGTTGCCAAACCTATATCATTGTGTCTGATGTCTTTGTTGTTTTTCATATTAACTTTAGACAAATGTGATCAGCTCTAATAATATCATAAAATTGTGGTCTGGGGCAGTAGTGGTGGGATGGGGAGAAGCAAATTGTTATGGCATTTCAGAAATACTTGCTTTCATTCTGGTCCCACTCACAATTGAAGCAGGACCCCCATTAAAAAGATTCTAATCTTTATTCTAAGAACACTGGGTAGCAAATGAAGAGGTTTAAGGTGCTGATCAAATTCTTTTGAGTCAGCTATGATGTGGGGCAAGTGTGGATGGAAGCAAGCCGGTTAGGTGGTCTCGGAGGTCAACCAGGATAAGAGGGTTGTGGCCTGGATTGAAGTGATACAGATAGAGATGTGTTAGAGAATTGGGAGGTTGAAACGATGGGATTATAGATCCTAACCATAAATTGAACAGTGGGAGTGAGAGGACTTCATCAGGACTTATGTTTCTTACACAAACAACCAGATGTATACTGGTGGAGAGATGGAGGCAGACATGGGATTCACATATGAATGAGAATGAAGTGAAGTCATAGAGAAAATGCACACACACAGGTGCCACTTTTAAGAAGTATGTCTCAGAATGAGGTGGGGAGTGTAAACTAGGAGTATTGACTTGTCCAGCTATTAATGATACAAGTTTTCCTTCCAACTTGATTATTGCTTTTTTGTATGTAGCTCCTTGGGTTACCACTCAGATGGGAGAAGATGGGTGTTGGTATTAGAACATCATTGCCTCTCTTTATACATAACTCATGCCTCCTGGCTGATCCACCTGTCCATCCACATGCCTGCTTGTCTTAAAATCCACATCAGGTCAAATATGTTGAAGAACAGAAACTATAGTTGAAGGATAAAATATTCAGTATTCTCAATAGAAGAAAGATTAAGAACCACATTATATTCTTGACTTGTTTGGCTTAGTCCTGGCTAAAATGTAGTGGTTCAGGAAAATTCCATTGTAAACCCTTGCTTTCTTTTCTGCTCAAAGAATATGGTGTCTTGTGTGACTCAAAATTTGGAATGAAAATTTGGAAATATTGACCCAGGGAGTGGCCTACTTCTTTATTTGAAATTCCCCTTTCTTCCATTCATACACACACCATGTCCCCATCACTAGACCAAAAAAGCATCCAATCCTCTCAATATTTATCAAGATGCTTAATAAAGAATCTGATATACAGTAAGTGTTTCATGATTATTTTTGATAAATGAATGAATGGCTTGTGGCCTGAACCAGAAATAATCTTTGAGCTCTCTCTTCCCTGCTGAGTAAAGCAAGGGTGAGTAAAGCAAGGGTGTACTCACACTGGTTCAATCCACTCCCAATATCCCAAAGGAAAAATTTTCCCTAATTTAATAGTTTTAAAAATTTAGATACAATTCAATACCATAAAATTCAACCTTTTAAAGTATACAAATCTATGGCTCTAGTATATTCACAAATTTATGCAACCACCTAATTCCTCTACCTAATTCCAGAAAATTTCCATCATCCTGAGAGAGAGCTTCAAATCAGTTACTCCTGATTCCTACCTCTCCCTGGGTGGCAACCACTAATCTATTTTCTGTCTCTGGATTTGCCTCTTCTGAACACTTTAGGTAAATGGAATCATACAATGCGTGGCCCTTTGTGTCTGCCTTCATTCACTTAGCCTAATGTCTTCCAAGTTCACCCATGTTACACCATATACCAGTACTCCACTTTTTTTTATGGCTGAATAATACACCTGTGTATGGATATACCACATTTTGTTTATCCATTCATCAGTGATGGACCTTTCAATGATTTCCACATTTTGGCTGTTATGAATAATACCACACTGTTCTAGCAGGTTTAGAGTAGTTAGAAAGAGTGAACAGGTACCCCTCAGTTTACAGAAGGCCGATGGGATAGCTGGGCTAACCAAATAGTGAATCACTTTCCTTTTGATTTCCTTTACAAACCTATGGATGTTTCGCTTCTAAGTAGATGGGCCTAATAATGCAGCAAAATCTCACTTGAAATATATTGAACTTTTCTTTTTAATCAACTCATAGCTAAAGGAAAACTAGAACAAATCCAATGAGACTGCAGCTCGTTTTGCGGACAGCTGCGATAAAAATCTCAGGATCCAGGTTTCCCTCAGTCGGAACAGATGGTTAGGAATCCCGCACAACCCTAGTGGGATAATTTGTTCTTTTTAAAAGCAGGATACAGGAAGAGGGAAAAGAAATTTGTTGATTGCACCAGTGACTTCAATGACATTTCAGTACCCTCATTTCATCCAGTTTTCAGTTTCTAACGACTCCTGAACACAAGTCATTTTGATAATACACAAAGATTCTCATTCTGAGTTTATGAATTTTTGGGTGGATCTTTCTTGGACCCAAATTATCAATATTTAGGTCTTCCTAACTCTGAGCACATGTTTCAAATTAGCATCTCATCTGTCTCCCTCCCTCTTCTGCCAAATATGGAAAGGTTTGTCTCTTTGGTTAGTGTAGCATTCCGTGAGGTTTGAGTTCAGGCATTGCATCTTCTCTCTCCCTGAGGCTGCGGCCTCCATACTGATCTAGGACACAAGCCTTCATGGTCATGGATAGAGACTGGTGGGTGGACATCAGGTTGAATGTTTGGGGCCCAATGTATAAAGTTCCTGGGCACGCACCACTTTTGCACATTCCATGTTTGAGGGTGCAAAATTGCACGAGCAAACCAAGCTGCCCACAACTGGCTAATTGCAGAGGCAATCATCGCCCCGGCTCCTTCCAAACGAGCAGGGAGCAGCTAATTGTGCTTACAATTGGCTGATTGAGCTCACAGTCAGTAAATTGCTGCTGCAACTGTGTGTGCATACAATTTTGCACCTGGGAGTAATCGTGGGCGATAGGGTCTAACACACTTTGAAAGCACATTAAACACTATAACATCCAAGAAATCCAACACCATCCAGCCTGTGTGAAGAATTTGAGCTGGGTAGGGGAGACATCCTTCTTAAATTGGGGTTGGGGTATCTCAGACCCTGAAACAACACCCAGAATACGTGTTACAACTTACAGCTCTGGTTGTACCACATCATATATCTCTTGCCTCACACTCTGAGCTCACTGCTCAGCCAGCGAATCATCCCAGTAGCAGGAAGGATTGTAGAGTGTAGTGCTTGGAACGTGAGCTCTGAACTCAGGATACCTTGGTTCAAACTTGAGCTCTTCCACTTCACTGCTGGGTTACTTGGCAAGTTTCAATTTTTGTCAAGTGGTGATGATGATAAAAGCACCTGTGACACAGGGTTGTTGGGTGGATTATATTAGAAAACTGTGAGTATATAATATTTACTCAATTAATGTTTTCCTTTTTTAAACTCATAGTGTCAGTCAAAATTTGGGCATGACTTAAGGCCCCACGGAATACCTCACACTCTGATTTTGAAGACAATTGTTCACACACTGGTGTTAGCATCAGAGATTTTCATTTTTCTCCTTATCTACTACCCTACTATGGCCAAGTTGCTTGATTTCTCTAAACCTGCAAAGTGGGAATGAAAATGTTATCTACCCCATAGGTTGGTAGGTATCCCTACTTCATAGGGCCATTGTGAGGATCAAATAAAACAATCTATGTGAAAGAGTTAACACTTTGTAAGCTCTTATTGTCATTGTAAAGCTGTGGGAGAGCAGGATGGCACAGGGCCTGGCATATTGGAGACTTTGAGCTGAAACTATTATGTAACTCATACCCCCGGCTCATCAAGCTCCTACCCCTGCCTTGACAGAATGAATCCTTTTAGATAGGAAGGAAGTGTGTGAGCTCCAAGGCAAATTGTCTTGCTTGGGACCCTCCCAAATCTACATGAGGAGGCACGTAAGTTTTGAGCCCAGAGAGACATGAGACCCTGGCTCATTTTTTTTTTTTTTTTTTGGTCCCTGAGAGAGATGGTTTTATAGGGTTCTTATTCTCAGCAAGAAAAAAAGAGATAAGGACAAGCTTTGGCAGGATCCGGAAATTAATCCAGGGGAGGCAGACATTGTGTCTCTAAATGTAATTGAATCTCCCTGGTGTCTGGTGGGGGTGAGGGATGGAGCACAGACCTTCTGACTTTAAGTCTGTGGAGTGGGGGTGGGGGATGGAGGGAAGGTATGGGAGGGAATGTTGTTGCTCCAGACTAAGCAAGCAGTTCCTTGAGTACTTTCTATCCTTGGACCCAACCTCCTTCCCTTTCCTCTGTAGGACTGCCACCACTCATCCCGTCCCTTTGGGTGTTTCTGGCCCCTGATACCACTACAATGTAGGGTACACACTCCCTTTGTCTTGCTGTCCAAGAATATACCACAGGACTCTGTGGTAAAATGGGCATTACTGCTGATCTCCACAGGGATGCAGATAGGGATGGAGGGCCAAGATTTTAGAATCCCAGATTTCTCATCAGCTTTGCTGTTTGTTTCCAATTCTCATACCAAGGTATTGGTTTGCTAAGGCTTCCATAACAAAGCACTTCAGCCTGAGTGGCTTTAACAACAGAAGTTTATTTCTCACTGTTCTGAAGGCTAGAAGGCCAAGATCAAGGTGTCATAAGGTAGGGTTTCTCCTGAGATTTCTTTCCCTGATGGCAGATGGCCACCTTCTCTCTGTGTCCTCACGTGATTTTTCCTCTCTGTGCACATACCCCTGGTATCTCTCTCTGTGTTCAAATTTCTTGTTCTTATAAAGACACCAGTCTGGTTGGATTAGGACCAACCCTAAAGATTTCATTTTAACTTAATCAGCCCTTTAATCTTTATCTGCATATATGGTTATATTCTGAGGTATTGAGGGTTAGGGTTTCAACTTATGAATTTTGGGGAGTATATAATTCAGCCCATTACACATGGGTTCTCAGAATTCTCCAGAAATATTCTCTCCTTAGGGATGACACCAACTGAACACAGATCCCAGTTCAGCCACTGATTAGTTGCATGACCTCCTTAGGCAAGGCACACAACTGAGCTTTACAGCTAGAATAATCCCATGTTTTAATTTGTCCAGGACTTTCCTGTTTATGTCTGTTGTCCCAATGTAATTACGAGAGCACCCTCTTTCACTCTTAAGTATCCTTGTTTAGATAATACATTAAATGGTCACTCTTCTTACTTTGAGGCCTAAATTGCAAGGTACTCAGGGTTTTCAGGGGCTGCTGCAGAAGTACCCATCAGACTCCCTGGTACTTAGTAAGTATGACTGCCCCTTTTGCTTTCATCTTCCCATCCCCCAACCCAATTTTCTTGGTCAGGCAGGCCCATTTTTGATGAGGAAACCTTTGCCCAGGATGCAGCCAGGAGACGATGCCAGGGTAGACCAGTAAGCCTGGACAGTGTTCATCCAGGCCCACTTGTGCCACATGTAACTGGCATTTTAAGGGCCTCCAAATTGGGTGAGAGCCAAGTTAATGGGCCTCTGCCAACCTAGAAAATTGTTCAGCTCCACCATCAGCAGTTGGCAGTGCACCTGAATGAATTAAGTTTCCTTGGCTGTAAGCATCAGAAGCAGTGACTTGATTAAGTGGAAGGAAGTGGGGAAAGAACCTAATTATAAAGGTAGTTCACAGACTTAAAGGAAAAATTAAGCCACCAAACCTAAGAAAAGAAAGAAACCATAGTGGTTCCTGTGATCTTTGGTTTAGGGATGAATGGTATTATATATATATATATATATATATATTCCAGAAATTAAAAACTTATATGTATAAACAGAAATAATAAGTCAAGTATTAATGTTCCCCCACCCAGATTTAACAAGTTATTCATTTTGCTATATTTTCTGGTGGTGGAGTTTTTGTTTTATTTTTGTTGTTGTTGTTTTGCTATTATTTTGTTTGGCTAAATAAATGAAACAAAAGCTACTTGATTTCCCAGGCTGCAGTGCCCTTCTCCTCTCCACTGTTCAGAGGTAAACAGCACCGTGAGTCTGTGCATCCCTCCAGGGTTCCTGATGGATGTGTCTCCATAACCAATGTGGCACACAGTCGCTATGCTGGCCCTGCTGTCAGTGTAACTCATCTCCCTGGAGACACACTCCCTGGAGAGTGTCTGATGGGCATGACTGTGTCACATGCCTACTCTCAGGGCTACATTATGACTTTCAGGGACCCAAGGCAATTTTGCCTTCGTGGGTCCTGCTCGCCATTAAAAAAGTATTGAAAAGTATATTTTATTGTGTTGGTATAAAGATGAATATAATACAGGCTGGTTTATATTCATTTTTTTCCTGATTTTTACAGAAGTCAAAAATTTTCCCTCGTCTCCTAAAAATATTGTGGGCACTAGGCACCATGCCTGATGTGGTTAATGAAGAATTTAGCCATACCCATTTTTGAAGTCATTCAGGGAAAAGACAAGGCTCCTGATTGGTATTCCCAATAGAATCACATAAAGGCCTGCTTCCCTGACATGGTTACTCTGAAAAGATAAAATTAGGAGCCTTCCATTGTACGTCCTTTAGGGTTCCTCAATGGCTGGAGCCCAAGATCCAGGTGTACACACAGACAGTCCTGCTATATCACAAGCCCAAACCTTTCTTAGCGATTCCTCCACGTCCATCCCTTGAGCATATGCCAGCTTGGGTGAAGCTTCTGGAGGGGCTCATCCTCTCACCTTGGACATTCAAGCATCCTTGGGCACCTGTGATTACTCTGGGAACACTTGTCCCTGGAACTCCAGCTGCAGAAACCCTTCTCCCCTTCACCTTTCTAAGTTTCTTCACTTGTTCATTTAAGAAACAAGGACTGCCGCTCTGTGCTCTTTTCCAGGCATTCTGTTAGGTCTCTGAGAGTTCAGAGGTGAACGAGGCCATGCCTGTGCCCTGCAGGAGATCACAGTCTCCAGCAGAAACAGACAACTGGTTGATGTACCTGTGGTACCATGTCATGAGGACTCGGGGATGTCTAGAGGGCATTCTTAGTTCTTCCTGTCTTAGAGAAGGAGCTCTACACTGCCCTGTTCCTTCTGGCCAGCCCTCCTTCAACTCATCTTTAGGAGGCCATTTTGCTAGCATCTAGCCTATATCCCTTGACTTCTTATTCATCAAGCAATAAACTGTATCTTATCAATTCTATGACACACATATTTTAAAAGCCATTTAACATATCTGAAAATGGTTTGTGATTGATGGCTTCTCACAAGCACTATTGGCTAGGTGGCAGTTGTGACATAATTGTTACCATTGACATAAGTGAACTTGGCCTGAAAAATTTTTGTTGGTATTTTCTGATAAGATCAAGAGAGTGTCTGCAAGTAACTTGCAGAATGGGGGTCAGCAACCTGGAAGGATACCCCAGAGACTAGCTCTTAACCGGTAATACTGCATATAATTTTTTATGTGTGCTGAAAGCGATAAAATAAATCTAAAAGAGCTTTTTAATAATTGGAAAATAAAATTTCTAAGGCATAAGGAAATACTGTGTCATGATTTAAGTGGTAGAATTTTTTTCTCTCTGAATAGTGCATAAAATAATAATGTCTTTAATCAATGGTGACTTAGATTTGATGAAATAAGTCATATCTACAAACGTCTTAAGGGCTCCATGGGGATCACTGTGTTTTCAACATATAGCATAGTGCCTGGTCTGCAGTAGATGCTCAATATATATGTGCTGACAGTTTAACATTATTATTTAAATATTATTTAAAATAGCATGTACACAAGAATGAAGGAAGGAGTAACAATGCACCATAACAGACCTATTTCCCACACTATGACTTTAATTGCAAATATCAGAGGGCATTTTCTTGAGAGCAGGGTTGGTAAACTTTCTCTGTAAAGGGCCAAGTTGTAAATATTTTAGGTTTTCCAGACCATACCGTGTTTGTCACAACTACTCAGCTCTGCTGTTTTAATGCGAAAGCAGCCATAGATGATGTGTAAACACATGGGTGTGGCTCTCTTGCAATACAACTTTATTTACAAAAACAGGCAGCGGGCAGAATTTGACCAATGGGTCTTTGCTAACTGCCCAAAGCAGTGATTTTCAAACTTGAGATTGTACAACAACGATCAAATAAACTTGTTAAGTATCAGAATCCTGAGCCCACCTCTAGATGGCCCAAATAGAGATGGTGGTCCTCTTTTTGAGAAACACTTCTGTAATATCTTGAAGAATCAGTTACTCTTGAAGGTATTTGTAACTCTTATAGAAACTATTCCTAGAGTATGGGCAAGAGCCTGAACAAGCAGAGGTCAGAATCTCTTACCTGACATGAATATGTTTCCCCTTGATTTGGATGGTGTCTGGGGCAGCCACATACTATTAGAAGTTAAATTAAATTGGGGAGCTAGATAATCTTTACAAGAAGATAGATGTCTCATCACCCACCTAGGGTAAAGAATAAATAGTTCAAAATAGAAATTATACCCCTTTAGTTTTATGGTGAAGAGGAGGCTCTTTTCTTTAATAGGTGTGGGTCCTGGTGGCCATGACAGGGCTCAGGCTGGCCTTGTGCCCAGGGAAGAAACCACTGCAGGCCCAGCCTTGTTCACCAATGACAGAGTCTGATGTGGCTGCCACATGTTTATAACTGTGCAGATCCACATCAGGTAAACATTGAATTAAAGAAAAACAACTAGTCCGACATCTCTTCAATAAGGCTATTAGAATGGTCCTTCCAAAGGAGTGACTTCCTTTTTAGAGAATGGAGTCTTCTTAGATTTGTTTATTTGTTTAAGAGACAAGTAAATGGTTTTGAAATGTCTGTGTGAGATATTAATCTGGTTAATTGTCTTTAAATACATCTTGCCTGGGGATATAAACCTCTTTAATACTACATATAGTCAGGAAAATGCAGGGAATGAGAAAGCATTGGATAATATAATAATGATAACATTTACTTGCTAGGCACAAGGCTAAGAACTTCCCTGCATTGATTTATTCAACTTTTATAGCAACTCTCGAGATAGGTTCTACAATTGCCCTCATTTGTGCAGAGGACCAGAAGCTCTGAAAGTTTAAGTAGCTATGCAGGGTCACTAGCTCATAAGCATCAAAACCACGATTTGAACCCAAGCATCCTGACTCTTGATCCTGAAACATTTTTACTTGATGAAACCTTTTACTGAGGCAGCATAGCAAGAGAGTGGACACACCATAAGTGTTCAAGGGGAGATAAACAGGATTCATCCACTGACTGGGGGTGCGGTGGGGGAAGTATGCCCAACTAACCCTGAAGGACATGGCCACTAGGATGAGGATGACCAAAATCTGGCTTCTGTTCATAAGGAAGAAGGAGGAATGGCCAGTGAGCAGATGATTGACAGTGTTGCCAAAGGTGGGAAACTGTGTGACATCCATTGGTGCAAACTAAAATCTCAGGCATTGTGTTTTTTAAAATGAAAAACAAAAAAAAAAATAGATACCAAGTTCTGTGAGAATAGGAACAACTGGAACCCTTGTACATTGCTGGTGGGAATGCAAAATTGGTACAGCCACTCTGGTGAACACTTTGGCTATTTCTTAGACAGTTGCACACTTATTATGACACCCAGGAATCCTACTATTGCATATTTACTCAAGAGTAATGAAAATACATGTTAACACAAAAACCTGTATAGGAATGTTTAAATCAGCTTTAATAATTGTCATGCCAAATTAGAAAGAACCCAAATATCCTTCAACTGGTACATGGATAAACAAGCTGTGGCACATCCATACAATGAAATACTATTCAGCAATGAAAAGGAATAAACACCTCTATACCCAACAGCAGAGATGAATCTCAAATGCATTTTGATAAGTACAAAGAGCCAGACTCAAAAGGTGAACCACTATATGATTTTAACTATATGATAACCTAGAAAAGTCAAAAGTCTGGAAACAAAAAACAGGTCAGTGGTTTCCAGGGACTGGGGGTAGGTTGTCTGTCTACAAAGGAACATGAGGGAATTTGGGGGAGGGGCAGGGTAATGGAGCTGTTCTATATCTTAATTGTGGTGGTGGTGGTTACACAACTATACATTTGTCAAATTTCATAGAATTATACACAAATAGGTACATTTTGCTCTATAAAAATAGATCTTAATAAATTTGACTAAAGTAAAGTCTGACAGCAACTGGGATACAAGATGTAGGTCCATCTCCTGGCCTGTCATCTGAAGGAATTGTCCAGTTGAGGACACTGGACCACTGGAGAAGTAAGGTAAAACCTGTACCCTGCATGTGATTGGTAGAGGCCTAGCCCAGGCTGGGTCAGCAATGGAAAGGGCTGAGTCTGCTGATGGGTGATGTGAAAAAGTCCAATAGAAACAGATGTTCTGATAGCAAATGCTCTGGCCAATGTAAGTTATAAACCGTGCTGTAAGATAAGGGACAGGGTTGTATCAGTGACATATAAAGAGGTGAGCTAAGCAGGAGCTCTCCCAGTTGGGGCAATATTTCTACAAGCCAACCAAGTGTGACCATTTCTAACCAGGAAGATGCCTTTGGGTAATGAACTATGCACACCATTCAGTACACTGGCTTCTTCATTTTCAGTAAATACTCTCAATTTGCCTTCTTTGTAACTGACAAGGATCTATTTTCTCTTTCTTCCGTGTATAAGGAGAGAGACTTTGGAGACTAAGAGTGATGCTAGTGGGATTTATCTCCATGATGCAAGTTCCCAATTTCTATCCCCACTACTGCTGGGACCTCAAGCAAAACCTCACCCTCAGTTCCCCCCAATGCATAATAAGGAGAAGGTCTTCACTTATTTATGATGGACTCTGTTACTTGAATGAGAGATGTTCCAATGTAAGTGTTATTACAAGGTCCAATTTACTGCCCAGAAAGAAGCAATCCTGATAGAAATCTTTCATTTAATTAAAATTGATTTTAAAATTGCCTGATCAATAGTGAGTTAAAAATTCATCCTGGCTCAGTGGGAGGGGAGAGGTCTCCAAGCAGTCCTGAGTGGAGTGGTTTTGGCTCAAGAGTTGGGCTATTTGCTGGCCCTGCATGGCTGGCTGCAGTCTGATGGCTTCCCCTGTGGTCCAGGTAGCCAACCCCTCCTTGAAAGAGCAAGGGAATGTAAAAGAATCAATTCTTATTTTTTGCATTTTGAGTAAGAAACTCTTCAAATTGCAACTGGCCATGCTAGTTAAGCTTGAGTCTTTTAATTTACTAAAAACCTAGAAAAAACATCTACTTAGTTTTTTTGACACATTTCCATGAAAGCTACCTCCTGCAGATACTGAGGGCCTTTTCCCCATGTCCAGTCACTCCAGCCAGAGAAACAAGCTGTATCTCACCCTCCAGATCCCTTCGCTCCCACAAGCAATCATCTTCTGAACTCTTGTCAGTTCAACCTTAGCATCTCTGCCCTTTTCCATCCCCACTGCTCCTGTCCTGGGTCAAGCTCCCTTCACCTCTCACCTGGAACATCTTAATAGCTATCTTGCTGGTCTCCCTGGCTCCAGTTATCCAACTGTCTTAAGCATTCTCTGTGCTCTTACTTGAGAGATTTCCTTAAGCACAGGTCATCTTGGGTCACCACTGCTCAAAAATCTTTGGTGACTCCCATTTTCATACAAAATGAAGTCCAAATGCCCTAGTGGACATTCTAAAAGATCTGTGATGAGACCCCTTCCAAGCAGAGTGCCCCCCTCCTCCCTCCTTCCATATGTCTGTGCTCAGCACTCTGAGAAGACACAGTACTCTTTGGTCTCCATGTTTATGCTCACACTAGATCCCCTGATCACAACATGCATTCATTGTCTTGACAAATACTCACTTCGACAATGCTTTGTGCCCAGTCCTGTGCTAGGCAAGGGCGGGGAGGTAGGGGGAAGCTGACAGATGAGGTCTCTGCTCTCCTGCAGCTGACATGAAGGTAAGCTATTAAAAACAGTCAACAGATAAAGAAATGAAGAAATACAGGTCGTGGTATGTGTTATGGAGTAAATCAATGGAGCCCTGTGGCTAAGATAATGCAGGCTTAGGGGTGGGCGAATCCAAGGATGAAATCAGATATGGTCTTTTAGAGCCAGAGCCACTTAACCTTTTGCACTCGGATGTCGAGATTAAAATTACTCTTTGAATGTACCAATAATTTGAAATATAAAAAAATCCAAATAAATAAGTTTGTATGAAAAGAAACTCCAATTTTTTTATTCTACTGACGCACTTTGTAAAATCTGGAGTATTTAAAAAATTAAATTCCGAGTAGAATAAAGGAATCAAGAAAAAAGCAAGCGAGTGCAAAGGGTTAAACTGTGACATGAAGGACGAGAAAGTTGTAGATATAAGATGTACAAGAACAATGGGCAGAGGGGACAGCGATTCTAAGAAGCTGAAGTGGGAGAGACATCACTCAGATCTAGGAAAGCCATTGCATTTTTTTTGTGTGTTTTGTTTTATTTTGTTTTAAATGTCAGGAGATGAAGATGGAATGTCAAATGCCAGGTCATGTGTGACTGTAGGTCATGGAATGGGTTTGAACTGTGTGTCAGTTTCCTGGGGCTGCCATAGCAAAGCACTGTGTGGCTTCAAACAATAGAAATTTATGGTCTGACAGTTCTGGAGGGTAGTAGCTTGAAATCAAGGTGTTTGCAAGGTCATACTCTCTCCAAAGCCTTGAATGAAGGATCCTAACTTGCCTCTCTAAGCTTCTGGTAACCCCAGGAATTTCTTGGCTCATTGTAGCGTAACTCCAATGTCTGCCTTTGTCTCCACGCGGCCGTCCTTCTGTGTCTGTCTGTGTCCATATTTCCCCTTTCTTAGTAAGACATTGGTCACATGAGAGTAAGGCCCACCCTAAGCACCTCATCTTAACTTGATTAAATATGTAAAGAGCCTATTTCCAAATACCTTGATGCCACATTCACAGGTTCTAGGAGTTAGGACTGTAGCAAACTTCTTTTGGGGTATTTCCATAGCACTAAGTGATATGGGACGCCTTTATCCATTGAAAATATATAGAAGATAGAACAATAAGTGGGGATAAAAAAATGGTACAATTAATATTCTAGCACTAGATGCACTCTGTCTGATTTTATCTAAAATGCAGAAAAAAATTCATGCACAAAGCTGTTAACTACAGTTTTATTCATATTATCAAGAGGTTGGAAATAACCAAAGTTTCCAACAACAGGAGAATTGTTAAATATATTATGTCAAATTGTTGTGGCATATAACAGAGTCGCTTAAAATGATGTCTGTTATGTTGATAATGTAATGGGGAGATATACAGTAAATGTGTAAACAAATACAGGTCATGAGGTTGTCTATTCAGTGTGATCTCACATATATTTGGGAGGATGATAAGGGAAGAGTATGGGCCTTTTCTAAGTGTTAGTAAAAATTATGGATAATTATTTTACTTATTGTTTTTATTTTTAAACATTTCCTAAACTCTCTACAAACCAAGGTAAATAATAAATAAAACCTCATAAAATATTCACAGATTTGTTGAATACCTGCCATACCGTCATAACTGTTTATGTGGCACTAACGGACAGAGCATAAGGCATGCTCATGACTAGAAGGACCCTATAACTTAGAAACACCAAAACCAAGCATCCTATCTAATAAGGAGGGAATATGCTAATTGACTGTCACACCCTCACAAAGATGGTGGCGCCCACAGCCAATAAGAAGGAAATATGCTAATTGACTGCCACACCCTCAAAGATGGTGGTGCCTACAGCCACAAGATGGCGGCGCCCAGTCCCCTCAGCCCCACCAGGGCGGCAGGTGTGCAGCTGCTCTGCATGCCTGCCTTTGGAGTTCCCCAGTCCCCTCAGCCCCCAGCCACCCAGAGCCGGCCCAAGGCACAGGCAAGCCTTGGATGGAGGCTGTGCAGCCACCCAGGGCCTGCCCAAGGTTTGCACTGCTGGCAGTGGCAGCAGCAGAGGTGTGATGGGGGCGTCGCCTTCCCCTGATTGCTGGGTCATCTCCCACCCCTGAGAGCTCCCAGACTGTGAGAGGGGGCAGGCCGGGCTGAGGGACCCACCCTCCAGTGCATGAATTTTCGTGCACTGGGCCTCTAGTATGATAGTAATTCATTAAAAGTTTGAATAATAACAACTTGTTTTAAATGAGCACCTATTGCATGCCAGATATGGTATAAGTATTTTATCTATATATTCACCTGGTATGAAGGGGATTAACATTACTCCACTTTACAGGTATGATCATTGAAGCTGAGAAAATTAAGCTTAAGTCTCTCAGTGGTGAAGTGGGATTCCAACCCATGCTTGTTTGGTATCAAAGCTTGTGCTCTTCATGACATGCAATGTCTATGAACAACTTTCTAAAGAAGACAAAAGTTGAAGTTGGCCTTAGAGGAGGGTAGGATTTAGGGAGACACACAGGAACTAACACAGGGGATGAAACATGCAGGGCACATAAGCAGGTATTTTCTGGACACTTTTTGGGGTCTCCTATGAGCTAGGTATACAGAGAAAAGGGAGGCCTTATCCTTGCCCACTGGGTATGATCATTCAGTGAATGTTTACTGAGTTTCTGCCATATGCACACTGTGTGCAAGAAGTCATGGTTCCTCTCATGAAGCTTGCAGGTTAGTGGGGTACTGACACTGAATATTAAATAAAGAAATCTGTGATGGAAAAGAACATTCTAGTTGGAAAAAGTGCAATAATGATCAGCAGAAAGAAGCTGGGAACTGACTCTGGAGCATGTCTTAAAGGCTAACTCTCAACTCAATGGGGAACATCTGCATTCCATTTCAGTTCTATCTCCGGGGAGATAGTGTCAGAATGTAGTTGAATTGCAAGAGACCCAGCAACTATCCCAAAAATTGCTTGTTGGTGTGGGGGTTACCCCCAACCTCACACCCCATGGATATTGGTACTAAAACCTATACAGCCTGGCATATAGAAAGTGCTCAAATGTTGGCTATTATTGCTTTCCTTGTAAGAGAGAAAAAAGGAAGATGAGTTAGAGGGATGGGAGAATTCGAATTACAAATCTAACTTTGCTTTCCCCTTTGCTGATATGAACATGAACTCGTTCCTGTTGGTCTTTGGTTCCTATTGGAATGCTGAGTGGTGGATCCATTCCCTCCCAACCAGTGCTTTAGGGCAGGGGTCCTCAAACTTTTTAAGCAGGGGGCCAGTTCACTGTCCCTCAGACCGTTGGAGGGCCGGACTATAGTTTAAAAAAAAACAACTATGAACAAATTCCTATGCACACTGCTAAGTCAGCTGCTAAGCAGGACAGGCAGTGGCGGCAAAAACACCTGGTGGGCCGGATAAATGTCCTCAGCAGGCCGCATGTGGCCTGTGGTCTGTAGTTTCAGGATCCCTGCTTTAGGGAGTGGCATCCACTGGGAATTCATGTTATTCTTTATTATTGTTATGTTTGTAAACCTTTATCTCATTCATATAATCTCTGCCCTGTTCATTTTCCAAAATTGTATTTGCAAAGAAAGGCACACAGATAACCACAAATTCATAAAAATTGCTGTGGCCAGAGCATTATTCCTTGTCCTGGCCTAACTTGTATATGGAGATAACAGGGACTACAGACTTTGCAGTATTGTCTGACTTTTTGGGGGAGCCAGTGTCTTGGTGCAGCTTGGGCAAGCATACAACCTGACATAATAGGCATTTTCCCAACATTGTCCATATGGTTTGATAACAACTAGATAAAGCAAAAACAACAGCAACAACAACAAACTTGCTTGCACAGAAAGAAGACTGGAAGGAAATATAGCAAAGTTCATTGGGTCTAAGAATCCTATCTAATAAAGTAGTAATATGCAAATTGACCATCACTCCAACACACAAGATGGCTGCCCCCATGTGGTCAAAGATGGCTGCCCCCATGTGGACACAAGATGGCCACCACAAGATGGCCAGCAGGAGAGGGCAGTTGGGAGGGACCAAGCCGGCAGAGGAGGGGAGTTGGGGGCAACCGGGCCTGCAGAAAAGGGCAGTTAGGGGGGACCTAGGCCTGCAAGGAAGAGCAATTGGGGCGGGGGCAGGCCTGCAGGAGAGGGAAGTTGGGGGTGACCAGACCTGCAGGGGAGGGAAGTTGGGGGTGACCGGGCCTGCAGGGAAGGGCAGCTGGGGGGGGGGGGACCCAGGCTTGCAGGGGAGAGCAGTTGGGGGGGACCAGGCCTGAAGGGGAGGGCAGTTGGGAGAGACCAGGCCTGCAGGGGAGGGCAGTTTGGGAGAACCCAGGCCTGCAGGGGAGGGTAGTTGAGGGGGGACTAGACCAGCAGGGGAGAGCAGTTAGGGGCAATGAGGCTGGTAGGGGAGGGCAGTTAGGGGTGACCGGGTCAGCAGGGGAGGGCAGTTAGGGGTGACCAGGCTGGCAGGGGAGGGCAGTTAGGGGTGACCAGGCAGGGGAGGGCAGTTAGGGGCAATTGGGCTGGCAAGGGAGCAGTTAGGCATCAATCAGGCTGGCAGGGGAGTGGTTAGGGGGTGATTAGGCTGGCAGGCAGAAGCAGTTAGGGGAATCAGGAAGGCAGGCAGGCGAGCAGTTGGGAGCCAGCAGTCCTGGATTGTGAGAGGGATGGCAGTCGGACATCCCTCGAGGGGTCCCAGATTGGAGAGGGTGCAGGCTGGGCTGAGGGACACCCACCCCCCCGTGCACAAATTTTGTGCACTGGGCCTCTAGTTGCTTTATAAACACCCTTATATTTTTCCCCTAAAATTTCTAAGATAAATCTGTATTATATTTATAATATTAAAAAATCCCTTTATGTATGAAATGAACATTCGGTAGTTGAAATAAAATGTAATTGTCTCCCACAGCCCAGAGGAAAATTTGAGTGTTTTCTGAAAGAAAGAGGTAGAGAAGTGGAGGTACCTGATGACTTTTTGCTGTGGGATTTGTTGATTTAACCTTTTGAAAATGTTGCAGTTGACCTCTCTGACTTATAGCTTGGTGCCCTGTAAACCTGTCACCAGCAGAGGGACTTTGGGGGCAAATGACAGAGGCTGCCAGGCATGTTAATAAAATCCTAAGTATGAAAATGTTTTTGGGTGACAAGTCCCATGCATGAGTTTGAATCTTGCTATTTCTTCTCATACCCTCTTTCCTGCTTTCCCTAAAGAAGATGAGTTGCTAACTGGCATTAGTTTCTGCTCTTGTGCATTCTTCAGGGTTCTCTACTAGAAAGGAGGAGGCATCTGTACCAGAGAGGGCAGCAGGAGAGATGCCGCACTGGCATGTTGCCAGGGGTGAGAGCAAAGCAGCTGAGCTGACTCAGCAGCCTCTGATAAGACACCTCCTATCAGCGCAGCTGCTGATTCTACAGGCTGCCCTGGAACAACAGTCCTGACTTCAGGACTCTCCCTACCAGGGGGCAGATTCCATGGGTACCCCCGAACTTCAGCCTCCCCTTTGTCCCCACCACATAATTTCTCATGGTGGGAAAACAGGTTGTGTTTATTTAGATAAAAGATATATTGCTATAATAGAATTACTAATTATGTCCAACAACTTTTTCCTGAAACAAAACATTCCATGGTTGAGGCTGGAACGCATTAGTGAGAGGAGGAGGAGGAGGCAAGGGGAGGTGAGGGAAGGCGTGTTTTTCTTTCTCCCTGATTGATGACGGCGTGATAATCTTGGCCTGCTCACAAGTTGCTCTTTCCGTGGATAACTGAATTCTGCTTTGCCAGCTCTAATTTGAAGCAAATTTTGCTCTAACCAATCTCCTCCTCCGCATTAATGTTCATTAAAAGTCGGTCACAGTGCCTACAGATGCCTCCAACACCGACCAGCCCCCAGGGCCAAGTCCAGGTTAGTGTGAGGGAGGTGGGGGCTCTTGCCCAGGCTTTCCTTTCACAAAGCTGCTCCAAATAGGAGGAAGGGAGGCAGTCTGTGGCTCCTTAATGAAGTCTGCAGACAATACGAATTTGGGAGTTGTTGGTTGTGCAGATGTCACATAAGGACTCAGCAATACCAAGAGTCTTACAGTCTGAAATTCTTTGGGGGAATGTGAGGATAAGAGACTGATTACATGTGAGGCAGGAAGTGTTGCTAATCATTGCTAGCTTTTCCCCTTATCTTCTGCTTACGTCTCCCCTTAATGCTCTCCACTGGGAGGGTTATCCTTGCCATCTTTCCCTACTCCATTTAGACAAATGTCTTAGGGTGGACCCCACACTCCCCAGGAGTCCACCCCAAGACAAGAATGTGAGTGCAAGTAGTTGATTTGGAAAGGGGTCTCAGGAAAGGGAGTCAGAAGGGAAGAGAAGGAAGTCAGAGTAGAATCCACTGATGAACAGGTTGCTCTTATGGGCACCTGGTCTCATTTCACTAGATATCTCTGAGAGGCTATGTGGCTCTTGCCTCAGAGCTCCCAGGATTGAGGACGCTGGGGTGTTTATCCACTAATTCTGCCCATCATTGGTTGAGGGCTGCTCCTGAGGTACTAGGTTCTTGGCACCCTTGTCCTGCCCTGCACAGCAGGACCCTATTGCAACAGGAAGATGGAGTGTATGTACCAGTCCCATTCCTCCCACTAAGCACAATGACAAATCCTGGACATGATGTATATAAAAGATGAAAGAATATTCTGAAAGGAGGAGTGAAGGTCGACTGACTAGGAGGACCTCAGGACTTGAGGAATGAGATGGTGGTGAATTCCTTTAGATTTCCTTTCTGCCTCATGGGTCCTAGACCTGGTACTGAGGAAGCTGGTAGCCTGGTGACACCAATACCAGCTCTCTCTAGTCCAAGGATGAGGAAAGAGGCAGCCTGTCAAGAATAAAACTTTCAGACAATAACTGTTCTACTTCAGTCAAGCATCATAGAAAAATCTGCATCTCACTAGAATCACCAGGGCATCCTCTGAATGAGCAAACCCTCCAGGAAGGAGGAGCATTAGTCTGCGATGGAGGGGATCCAGGGTCCAGTACCTGGTGTGGGGCAAAGCCCACCTTCCCAGGATCAGGGTTCCAGAAAGTTAACTCCAATGTGACATGAAAGCTCCTTATCAAGAGTATGAGAGAGGGGTCCTGGTGCTTTTGAGTCATCCCTCCCTCTGGCCCAGGCTCTGAGTTTCTGCCTCAGTCTCCTTGTCAGATATTAGATATTCCAGAGGGACCCAGGGGTCAGCTCCTGCGAAGAGAACTCTCTGTCCTTCCCCCTCTTCTAAGTGAGGGAGACTGCCTAGGGCTCTTCCCCACCTGGTCCTATACAGCCTCCATTCACCACAAGAAAGGCCTCTGCACCCAATACTATCCACACAGCCTGCAAGTCAAGTGAGTCACCTCCAAGTTGACCCCCCTTCCCCCTCCAATGAGCTGACTTCCAAAGATCCGGAAGCACAGCAAGATGCTTTTCTCTCTCATCTAAAATAATTTTGATTTTCTTATTTTAGTTTTATTGCTATTAAATAATTATTTAATGGCTCAAATGGAAGCCTGGTAGGATTATAATTCTAAGATAAAGCCCTCTAAGTGTGGGTTCTTTAAATAGGACTCTTATAAATGAGTTGCTTTCACTTTATTCTATTTGTAGGTACTTTTATTACAGTATCTTACTAATAAGTCCACACAAATAATCCAGAAATATGACAAAATTTTTTCTTCCTTCTATTACCTTTTTTCCTTTTGGTTTTCTGGCTATTTATGTGATTATACAATGTCTGGAGATTTGACAGGATTATGACTTTAAATAGTGTTTTATAAATACAGGATAGGCAAAAGTAGATTTACAGTTGTTCCAATGGAAAATAATACAATAATTAATAAATAATGATATGAGAATAAACTCTGTTTTGTGTACTCATAACTATAAACCTACTTTTGCACCACCCTGTATATGTTGTATACATGTGAACCTTGGGATTGGAAGGGCCTCAGGGGCCAACCTGCCAAGGGTTGCCCCACCCCACAGTGTCACCTCCATCCTCAGACACTTCCCAGCCATACCCAGTGACAGTTGGAACTGATGGCAATGGGCAGGTTAGAACTCTCTTTTTTCCTTCAGAACAAAGGCATCTGGCCTAGAAGGCACAAGGCCATCATTGAGGCTCAACTTGTCAATGTTTGACCTTGGAAACCTGACCTCTTTTGGACTCAGTTTCCCTTTACCACTGCCCCTGGCAGAGCTGCCATGAGACATAAACAAGGTCATGGGCATCCAGCTGTTCTTCAATCCAGAACCTGCTGCAGGAAGCAGAGCCAGACCTTGGGGAAACCCAGAGTTGTCAGGCAGCACCTCCTGCTCCCGTTCTCTCTCTGCTTCCCTTCATGTTATCAGCAACCCCTCATCACCACCATCATCATTGCTTCCTTTCTCATCCCCGCTGCTCTCTGTCTGCATGTACTTCCTTCTTCTCTCATGTTCAACACATGCCCCGAGCAATGGCAGCTTCATCTCCACGTGTTGCTGGATGTCTGTCTTATCTACTCCTGGGCTGGATCTCTGTGGTCTTGTCAGACCACCTCTCCAGGCCTAAAATCTGGATGCTGAACCCCACAGTACCTGGTGCCAAATTCCTATCCAGACTCAACTACTTCTACGCACCTTTGTCAGAGTGCCACCAACTCACCTGAGAGCCCCCTCCCCACCCCCACCCCCCGCCCCGGGATGCCAGTCCTCATGCTGCACATTCCCTGAGGACCCTGCTTTGTCCTAGAGACTGTCCCACTCCCGAGCATGTGTGGGTTTCAGGCCGGTCCCTGTCAGCCCGCTCCATATCCGTGAGTCTTAAGTCTCACATTGATGTGAGTCACATGGATAGATAGCCGAGAAAGCCATCTATCTGGTCGTGGGAAAGGTGAGAGGAGATGCTAAGAAAGGAACCATGCTAGGGTGCCCACTGGCCTCCTCTACCACAGGACTGAGCAGCTAAGGGCTGAGTGCTCTGGTGTAAAAGGGAAAGCCACAGGGCCTCGGGGTCCCAGGTCAGTTCATTGGCTTGGAGAGTCCCTAGAGAGCAGGCAGGAGCACAAAAATGCTGACAATCAGCTCTGGTTGTAGTACATGGGTGTAGTAACTAACATGTGTGAGACACTCAGCTCATAGAGCGCAGAATGCCACGTAAATGCCACACCATCTCCTAATTTATCCTATGGCTCTTCTCTAAGACAGGCGCTGCATTCAGAGATGAGGAAGCTGATGTTCTAAGAAGCTCTGGATCACACAATGTAGGGGGTGGCTGGCAGCTCAGGCTCTGAGCCAGAGTGCCCAGGACTGATCTCACCTTTGACACTTCCTAGCTCGGTAACTGTGAACTTTCTCATCTGTGAAATAGCTGAAGGTTGTTGTGCGAGTTAAAAGAAATGAATCCGTATAAAGCACTGAGCACATAGTAAGCCCTCCATATACATTGCTGTTTCTATGATCACACTTAAAGTAAGTGACATACCTTACACTGACTCGGAGACTGCTGTCCCTTCATTTCCACTCTGAGAAATGATCTTGTCTGTGCTTAACCTGTGTTTGGTTTACTGATGGCTTCTAAATTTGCTCTTGAAATGTTTTGGGGTCAGCTTCTGGGGGAATCACCACTCAGGCACAGCCCATCTTCTCTGAGCTTATCCTGCAGAAGAGCACGCTTCTCTAAAGGACTAGGCATGCAGGTGAGATAATTGCACAACTCCTGACAAGCTCCAGTTAATTGCAGTAGCAACAGTTAAGTCGCTGTTCCCAGCAAGGCTGGCTATTCCCAGGGAAGTTTGATTCAATTCCACAAACACTCCTCCTACTCATTAAGACACCTACCACTGGAACATCTGGTCAATTAAATTTAAAACATTAGTCAAACCAGTTGCTGGTATTATATGGTCCGACATCTGGACAAATAAAAGTTTGATTGAACGTTTTAATGTCATGTGGGCTCCGTTTCACAGCCAATCCTCAAGTAGAAGCTACGTACCTTTGCTTTCTATGCCAAGTTGCGTGGGCTGGGTTTGCTGTATCAATCCACTTTTAGAATATGCACTAAATTCTGATGTTATAAATACAGCGATGGCACCTCTTGGCTTTTCCACAATAATCCTGCTTTAAAAAAAATCTATTCTCTTGCCGGCCAGTTGACATGCCCTCTCTCCCCCCCTTTTTTTTGGGGGGGGGGGGAGGTTAGGCACTATGGTCTCTATTTGCACGGGGTCCAGAACAGAATGCAGGAAGCCCACGGTGAAGATTTAGATGCGGTTCCATTGACTCAGGGATGAGAAAGGAAGCAATGAAGATGGTGGTGATGTGGGGTTGCTGATGACGTGAAATGGAGGAGTCACTTGTGCATTCAGTGCCACAAGGAGAAGGCACTCTGTGGAAATCTACATATGTGAGCACATATGTGAGCATACAAACTATTCTAATGAATGCTTGTTTGCCAACTCCTGATGCAGGTGAACAGCCACAGTGCCTGGGTCAGGGTCCTAGCAGTGAGTGTGCAGAGAAATGGTCAGATTTGTGAGATGCCCAGAAGGCCCTGTGGACAGTGCCCACACATGCGCTGACTAAAGGGGAGGGGTAGGTTCTGGAGTATTCCCAGTATTAATAAGGGCAGTGTTGGACGGGACCTCTTGGTCAACTTCTCATTTCCCAGTAGCAATCTGCCTTTTATTGACATCTCCTCTCTGTTTTCCACCCGAGAGCCCACATAAGCACCCTTTAAATCTCTCTTGACTTCTCTTGCCGTCTTGACCCATCAGAACCCTTTATTTTGGCACAAGAAATCTCTGGCACAAGGTCACAGAATGCTTTAAAAAAAATGCCCCCCAAATACAAAAACAAAAACAAAAACAAAAGCCCTGTGTGGACATCTGTTTTGATGTGGCAGCCAAGAGCAGGGTCCACGTGGTGCCAGCCTGGCCCAGTGGCCACATGCTACAGTCGGGGTGTGTGCGGTGCCAGCGCTAATGATCGGGCGTCCTGCGGAGCGCTGCTCTGCCAGCCTGCCTGCTAATTAGGATCTGCTCTGAGCGGCCGGGGCTGGGGCACTCAGGCCTTCCCTCCTGCCTCCTCTCCCTCCGTCTTCCTCCCACACAGCAATTCAGCACTGTGAGCATTTTTCATCATGGGCCACTTAAAACAAAGAGAGAGTAAACAGGGCTCCTCCGGAGGTGCTGGGCAAAGGAAGAGCAGCCAAAGCCGATGGCATGGCTGCCAGAAGGAGTTCCAGCCACCCTCCGTGGGATGGGCCAGATGTTGCTTACCACCTCATCTGTCAGGAGCCAGTAGAAGGGCTTGCCCAGGGTGTGGCCCAGAGATCCAGCCACTGCTGGGAGGCTCAGCCTGAGCTGGTTCTCAGTCCCCTTGTCCCAGAGGGTCTTCAGTAGGAGATGACCCGCAGGTCTGACCCTGGCTGGTCAGTCAGATGTGGCAAGCACCCACTGATAGAATGTGGGTGGTGTGACTGTGGCCTGCCAGGGAAGAGGATGTTTCTCTGACAGCTTAAAGCCACTCAGGAGCTTGGAATGTTATGGGTTTTCCCTGAGCACATGGTTCTTGTCTGGGCTCTTCAGTGGGGGGCACAGGCTTTCAAAAAAAGAGTATGGGGGGGTCACTTGGAGGAGCTTTCAAAAGGTGATGGATGAGAGTTGCTTTGGGCCAGAGCTCAGAAGCCTTGAATCACTGACATAGGGCAGCAATTGTATTTGCCTTGCCTTGAGGGTGCCAGTGCTTAGTGCAGAGACCAGCACACAGTAGGTGCTCTATAAACGAGCTAATCTATAGAATGGGCTTCATCATAGTGGCCACCTCTTAGGGAGGATTAAATAAGACGGTGGGCAGCAAATGCTCAGCATGGAGCTTGCACATGTCCCGACGACCACTACAGCTGGATCAAGTTCCAGAGCAAAGCCTGCAAGTGTCTTCTGTGAAAGCTTTGTAAGTGTTTTGGGCCTTGCAGACCACCCAGTCTCTACCGCAGTTACTGAACGCTACTGCTCTAGAGTGAAAGTGGCCGAAGACAATATATAAATAAAGGAATGTGGCTGTTTATTTATTTTAATGAAGTTATAAAACTTTATTTATAAAAACAGACTGTGGACTGGATTTGGCCTGTAGACTACAGTTTGCTGACTCCTGCCCTAGGAAATGAAAAAGTTAAGAAACCTGCTCTCCACAGAGAGAGTGAAGATTCAAGGGAGGCTCATGTACACCCATCAATCGCAGCTCCAGCCCACGTGAGCCAGGCAACTTCAAATTCAACTAACATCCACTCAACCTAGGAGACTGATGACATGAAGGATGAGCATCTCACAGTCTCCTCCCCACAGCTCTGAGTTTCTGCCAGAAACAGCATCTACACATACCTAATCTTGACTAATCCACATGGGCTCTGTGAGTGAGCAGCATTCTTATTCACATGTACCGACAGCAGAGAATGGAGTAATTAGAAGCCTATATTGGCCCTTGAGGTTCCCTGACTTATAGATTCATATCCCTGGTGGTGTTTAAGTCCCCACCTCACTCTAGTGAAAACTGGGCAACTTGAAATAAATTAGACCCATGTCTAATTATTCAACAAACCTTGTCTCCTATCTAGTAGGTGTCAGGTATTGTGCTTCATGATACAAGTAAGTGTATAGATTGTATCTCATCTCATATTTGGAAGAGTTCCTGGACTAGTTGGGGAGATGGGCATCAACAAGGAATTAATTGTAGTGTTATAAATAAATGAGGTGGTAGGTGCTATTAGTGTCCAAAGGGGTGGGATTGGTCATCTGGGCTCAGGTTCAGACTGTTTCCAAGGAGATGATGTTTGAGCTCCATGATGGAGCACCATTGCATTCCCTCATGCACTGCCTTTAAAATTTATATTTTCTTTGCATGGACACACTCTGAGGGCATGTTGAGAAAACAGTTTTCCTTGGTTCTCCAACAGATGGGGATTTTTGAAGGCAAAGGATAAAATTCCAGAGAAATACTCTTTCTTTCAATCCAGTGTTAGAATGGCTCTGGGAAGGTCTTGGGGTAAAGAAGATGAGAAGATAAAACACTGTGAGTAGAAAGAAGCCCTCCTCATGCCTCATGATTTTTATGTTGATCTGTAAGTCAATTTTTCCATGGTGAGGAAGAATTTCTTATATCCAACAAAACTTGCAACAAGATTTATGCTACGAACTTAAGGGTAGTTACTTGCTTCATGATGGAGAATAAGGATTTGTGACAGGTTTATTTTTAAAGATTTTACCCTTTTACAAGCAAGGGAAAGCTGTTTTCCATGGTTTTGTCATCTACTTCCTTTGGCTTTCCCTTTAGGTCATCTCTAACCTCATCATTAATGGCATCTGTGTGAAACTTAAACACGGCCATGTCACTCCTTGGCTTAAAACCATCAATGGGAGCCTTAGTCTACAGGTTAAATCCCCTCCCCCAAGACCCTTTGTGGTTTTTCCTGCCTGCAGCTCTAGCCATACTAAACTCTTAATAACAGGCACCATGTAATGACTGTCTGCCATGAGTCACAGTCCTCTCAGTTATTTGCTTATGTGAGTTAATTGATCTCCACCATAATCCTAGGAAGTTCAATTAGCTCTGTTTTGGAGCGTAGGCATCTAAGATTCAGGAAGATAAAATAACTCACCCAAGATCAAGCAAGTAGTCATGGAATTTAACCAAAGATCTGCCTGGATTCAACTTTTTTATGCCTCTTCAACATTCTCCTGCCAGAGTATTCTTCATCCCATTTTTTTTCCTCCTAAAAATCACAGTCCCTTTAGGATTTAGTTCAAACACTAAACTTTGAAGCCATTCTCCATTCTCCCATACCTTCCTTGTTAAGCTGCAAACAATTTTGTTTTGTAACCATAACAGCATTAGTACCATTATGTCATTCCTATTTCTTTGCCTCTCCATTTCCCATGATAGACTGTGGGCATTCTGAAGGTTTCATTGATATATAATCCATCTTTATATTCCTGAGCCTACTGTGGAGATGGTGCATTGAATAGGGATCTGATAAATAAATGACAAGAACAGAATATTTTGGGATGCGGGTATTTGGATAAGACCTTTCAAATGAAGAAATAACAGCCTTTAAAAACCATCTGCTAATGGAGACTGGCTGCTGAATGTAGAATGAAGGCATATTCTTGTCTTGTTATGCAGTCTGAGTGGTGGCTGGAGCGATGGACTGGTTGTGGCTGGTTGTGCCGGCCAGCCTCTCCGAACTCTCTGAAGTCCATCCTAAATGTTTCAATGAAGTAAAGTGGTTGGCTTTATAAGTAATAGAAGTCAATTGTGTTTGCAGCATCTAATGCAGGGACGGCATTAGATGGCGGAGATGGGGCCAGCGCCAAGAACTGCTGAGTGGGCAGGAGGCCTGATTTTTAGCCTCCCTCTGCATCCATTTGTGATAATCCAGGTCTGGCTTTCAGGCAGTCACTCTCCTAACAAGACTTGCATAAGACAGCCTTTGCCCTCAGCACAGACATATCCTGAATCAGGAGTTCACTTATGCAGACTTTTAAAAACACCCACACATCTGCATACACTCACATTCTTTCTAAACACAGTTTTAAAAAAATCTTCATTGTTACCAACACCCCCAACAGGCTGGCAAACATTCAGACAGAAACTGAAATATTTAGATAGATGGGGGGGCGCACCTTAACTAACCTACAAAATGCACTTTTGGCTGAAAGACAGAAGGAAGCAGGGATTCTGCCTTGATCTTGTGAAATCTGAATTATTGCTGAGAGCTTGCTTTTTTGACTTCAGGGTAGGGCATGAGGACTGAAGACAGAAATTAAAATTACACTCAGACTTGTTTTGCCTTTCACAGGAGAGTCCCCATTTTCTCCCAGAAGGAGGGTAGGCAGTGCTCCCAGTTGGGCTAATAATAATGAAAACAGGAAAAGTAAAGTTTAGCCTTCATTGTTTCACTACATTGTTTTTTTTTTTGAGGTTGAACTATTTTTATTTTATTTATTTTATTGTTTAAGATATTACAAATAGTAGTACATATGTCTCTCTTTTTTTCTCCCCCACTGAACTCCCCCCGGGACGAGGGCAAGTGCAAGTCACTACATTGTTCTAAGCTTTTAAGGCATTATGTACTATAGCTATCATGATAATCCTAACAGATGGGTGCTTTCATTATTTCCATTTCACAGATTAAGAAACTGAGGCTTAGAGGAGATCACAATTGCTCAAGATCACAGTTAATTAGAAATCCAGCCTGGAATTGTGTTCATATATTTCTGCTCCCAGAGCCCATGTTCTTAAATGCTATGCTTTACAGAGCAGAGAACCAAGCTCAAATCTATTTGCATGAGATTTTGAGGAACCTCCTGGGAATGAACTCATTCCATAGTAATAGGATATCAGGTTTATCAAGCTTTGCCCCATGAAACCCTTAGGAGTTGTGGATAGGGGAATTATTTGAGAGTACATCCTGATGTTAGTGTCTTATAATCTTGTGTTGAGGACCTATGCTGAATATGAAAGGGAGGAATTGTTTTACTAGAAAATGCAGGAGCCACAGGAGACCCGAGATGTTACTGTGGGGCTCCCCTGAAAGAAGTTGACAATAAAAGGAGACATTTGCTCCCACTTGTAAGCTCTGGGACCCGGAATATCAGAGTAGGACCTCATGGCTGGGGGTAGATGAAAGGGTCTTGGGGAAGGCATCATGCCTGGCAGAAGCGACTGTCCTGCAGACAGAAGCATTGTGGCTCAGTGGGAAGTAGCCGTCACTGAGGACAGCAAAGACATTATGTGGGGTGGAGGACAGAGCCAGAGAAGAGGGATACATTTGCAGATAGCAGGTATCATTAGCTGATGGTGTCCTTTTCTTATTGTTCATCCTCACGCAAAGATAGTTTTCCATAGCTTTTTTGTTTTTAAACAAAAAAGAGTGGAAGGAAAGGACGGATGGGAAGAGAGAAAGAGAGAGAGAGGGAGATATCAATGTGAGAGAGACACATTGATTGGTTTCTTCCCGAATGCCCCCTGACCAGGGCTGGGGATTGAATTTTCAGCCTACGTATGTGCCCTTGATCAGGAGTCAAATCCTCGGCCTTCCATGTGTGGGTCAAAGCTATAACCACTGAGCAAACTGGCCAGAGCTGATGGTGTCCTCTAATTAGCACATAGGAGGCACTTTCTTATGGGATTCCCAAAATGCTTTGGAGGGGGCTCTTCTTTTCAGAGGACATTAGTTTTCTAATATCAGTTTACACACGTTCATAAGAAGTTTTCCCAGATAGCTCACTTATTGCACATGATCACAAATTCTCCTTCTCCCTGCTTCCAAGCCCTTGCAATGTGAGGTGGCTGTGTTCCCAGTGATGGAGTCAGTTTCCCATTTCTTTAATCTGGGTGTGGCTTGCTTTGGCCAAGGAGATGTCAGTAAACATGATTCAGGAAGAAACTTGAAAGACTTAAAAGAACTTACACTCAGGATCCTCATCTAAAAATTATCCACCTGTAATAGAAATGGGAGGACTAAAGATAATGCCTAGAAAGTGTTCGACACAGGGAGAATTGGGGCTTACTCTCTTGTGTTTGGAAAGCTGAAGCCACCAGGAGTGAACCTGAGCTAAGCTGCTGAAGAATGAGAAGCCACATGAAGGAAAACTGAGGCTATCGAGCCAACAGCCTGGTTGAAATGGGGCCAGACATATGTAAGCGGTCATCTTAAATCAGTCAGCACTTGACCTATCCCCACTCTGACCCTAGACCAGAAATCCAGCCCAACCACAGAGTTAAGAGAGAAATAAAATAATTGTTTTAAGTCAGTAAATTATAGAATGGCTGTTACACAGCAAAAGTTAACCAATACATGCCTTATAACAACTCTGAAAAAATCAAGTAGGGCAAATGTTACAAATTCCCTCATTATTCAGATGAGGGAATTAAGTACCTCAGAAGATTAAGTGACTTTCCCAAGATGCCAGAGCCAATTAACTGCAGAATAATAACTAGAACTCATAGCAGTTCACACGTGATCTTCTAATTTCATGCAATTACAATGAACGAGTTATTCTAACTAATTTCTAGACAACAACTGTACAACAAAATTATTTCTTATTCCTTATAGTTTCAGGGCTGTACAATTTCAAGGCTGTTAGTAAATAAAAAATCCATCCCACAGACAGCCCTTCCCAGCTGCCCCCACCTCCTCTGCCATCGCCACCAATCATTCATCTCCCAAACCTGGTCATACTCTAGGGTTGTTTTGTGTGGATTCTTTGCAAATAAAGGAGAGCAGCCCATACTTCAACATGGGCTCAGAGCCATTATTATCCCTAACTTGGTCTCTAAACTTCTACAGAGGGAGAAGTAGGCTCTCCTTATAGACAAACCAATGTAAATACACTACTATCATTGCCATTTTCGTAATTAGGGTGATTATAGGATCTATCCTTTAAATGAGACCTTTTTTAAATAAAGGGATGATACTAATAATTATGCTAGGAATTTCTAAGCAAACTGAGATATGTAGTTAATTTTTTCTTAACTAATATGGAGAGAGCACTTTGCAGTCAACATAACTTTTTAGATAATTTATTTCATTTTACATGAAAATCCTACAGCGTAGTTCATCTTATCCCCATTTTACTGAATGGAACTTTGATCTTCAGAGAAGTGATTCTCTAAGGTTCTTGACACTAAGTACACATTCATTAAATGTTCATTGAATAGGATGGGTAGTTAAATGGGTGGATGGATGGATGGTTGGATAGATAGATGCAACAGGAGGATAAATGCATGGAAAAGGAGCAGAAAGCCTAATCACAGCTAGATGGATGGTTATCAAACTAGGTTCCCCAGAACACCTGTTCTCTATAATATGAGTAGCTGTTCTAGAATCATTCAAGGCCAAGGTTTTACTCTCAGTTTCCTAATCTATAAAATTAGGATAAACTTTCATGTAACAAGGGTGTGAGGGCTAAAGATAATTCAAATAAGGTTTTCAGCACAGTGAGTGACATGCAGAATAAGAAGAAAAGTAATAGCAAATATGTATTGACGATTAATTAGATTCCAGGCATCATGCAAATGCAGTGCAGGGGTCAATCTCCTTCAGTCTCCCCAGTGGCCCTCGAAGCCAGGTACCATTTATTATCTCCACTTCATAGATGAAGAAATTGAGGCTCAGGGAGAAACATTTCTCCCTCAAGGTCACTCAACCACAAGATGAAAAAGTGACCTAGGGACTCTACTCTAGTGCTGCCCTGTCTCTTGCCCAGAGAACGGCAACCATCTTTTATTTTAATATTGTGCTTTTTAAAAAAGAAACACTCCTCACTGTATCTGCAGCAGTTTTAATTGGAGTAGGTCTCAACTTTTTAGCCATGTAAGCCTTACCCAATGAAAACTAAGTCTTGTTTGAAAAGCCTACTATGAACAACAAAGAGCAGAATTACTCCAATTGCACCAGCCCGTAGGGCCCTGGAGCCCTCCCTTCCTGTGGCAACTGCATAAAACCTTTTGCCCTCTGTTGAGCACAGTTGGAAAATATTGGTCTACAACACACTTGAGTGGATTTGCTGCCTGGCACATCTAATCTCACTGTCTCTGGGGATTCCAGCCTGTTGGTTCCTTACAGGATCTGAATGCGCATTTAAGCTTCAATGAAGAGGCCCAGGAGGGTCATGGAGGGTGGGACTGAAAGGAATGGAGCAAGCATCTTTCTGAGCCCTCGCAGGTAACATCCAGGCAACATCTTAGGTTACAGTGAGATTCCTGGGACGTCTGTAAAAAAGATTTCCAAGAAAACTCATTCTTCCAAAGCCAGGACTTCTAAAGATAGTGCTGGCTCAATGGCAATGAGGAATGACCTCCTCTTCCCTCCTCTGCCCCCCCTACTCCAATTAAGTCTTTTTCCTTCCTCTCCACCTGTACCTGGGGTTCTCTCCAGGCTGCAGGCAAATGTGTACATTAATCACACATGGATCAGCCGGTGCACTGGGATGGTGGGAAGCGGCTGATTTATGAACCAGCCAAAAGTGTGGGGAGGCTGGGAGTGGGCAAGGCGGGCCCAGCTCGGGAAGCATATGGGGGCCCTTTCTCTAGGACCTGACCCATATGCTTCGCTGCAGGTCCATATGCTGTGTGGGCTGGTCGCCCCCTTTGCCTGCGTGAAGGCTGCCTGTCTGCTGTAGTGTGCAGGGAGCTGGATCCGCCACATGCCCTCCTGGCATTTGAACACACCTTTTGCAACAGTGTGAGACCTTCGGGGTGAAATCTTGGAGCTCTTCTTGTAGACAAGGAAAGCTACATCTATGCCCTTGTCAATATGAGTTATTGTCATTTGCTTACTTAGGAACGGTCTACAAGAGACAGGTGAGACCCGATTATTTTTATTTATTTATTAGAAGAGGAAATTGAGACATAGTACCAGGACCACTAACGTTCTTATCAGTAATAATAACAACATCTATTGCACTCACATAAGGTACTCTGCTCTGTTCTAATCACTTTTTATATATATTAACCAAAGAAATAGAAACACAGTTGTCCAAGATAACAGATTAAGTGTTAGAGTTAGAAGTTGATCTCAGACCTATGTTTGCTATAACTCCCTTTGAATTACTCATTCATTCACTTATTCACTTAATAAATATTTATTAAACTCCTACAGCATGTCAGATACTATAGGAGGTGCTCAGAACACAATTAAACTGCCTATCATAAGACATGATGCTGCCTCTCATGAACATTTCGTAGGGCAAGACAAACATCAACATTTTTAAAAAGTAATTAAGAACATCTAAAGCCACAAATTGCAGTAACTTGAATGGAGGAGCAGCCGGGTATCTATGACAGTGAAGGTAGTCAGGAGAGGTGGAAGCCTTTAGGATTAAGAGAGAGTTAATGTAGGAGAAATGAGGCCCCTGCCAAGAGGGTGATGTGTGCCAAGGCCCTGGGGAGGGAATGAGCCTGGCATGTTCAAGGTGCAAGTCTAGGAGGGGTCGAGCCCAGTAGGGTGGCAGAGAGTAGAAAAAGATGGTTTGGAGAGGGAGGTTTTGGGCTGATCATGGCGAGCTTATGGTGCATGCTGCATTGTGCACTGGGAAGTCATTGCAGGGTCTTAACCAACTTAGCAACTATTACTGATTGCTAATATTGGTGAGTAATAGCTTAGCCTGCTCATTAATAGTTAATTAATGTGACCCTCACACATGGCACCACTTAGCGTCCACTAGTGCCTCCCCCACCTCCAGATATTCCCCAGCAGCAGAAACCAACAGCTGTCAAGGGGCAGCTCTTTGAACAGGGAGATGTGCTTAACGGGTCTCCCTATGCTTCCTAGAGCACTGGGTTGGAGCCACGGCGACATTCATGGGATGTGGGTAAGCCCTTAACTTTTAACACCACTGCTGATTCTTTAAGATCATGTTTGCTTTGTAGTAAGCTCTAAAATGATATCATTACTCCACCTCATCAAGTTTTACTATACCCTTTTAGCATATTTTTCCCTCTGCATGTGTTATTTTCTTGGAAGATATCAATGGCTTTGGAATATATTATTACTTTCTTTTGTTATTTTAGTGTTTAGAAACTTTCCATTCCAGCAGACCTGACCTCAGGGATAAGATCTAGGAGCTTGCAAAGATTAGGTTTTATTTAACAAACAATTTATATACAGATTTATGTTCTCAGTACGGATCTAAGTGCTTTATAGGAATTAACTCATTTCGTCCTACAACAAGCCTATAAGATGGAAAGTGTTATCATTCCCATTTTACAGATGAGGAAATTGAAGTAGAGAGAGAGAGAGAGATGAAGTAAAATTGCCCAAGGCCATACAGCCCTAATAGTCTATTCCCAGTTTCTATGCTATCAGCCATTTCATCCTGGTAGAAATTTCCATGTGTGGAGGCAAACTGCAGTACTCTGAGGCTGGTCTATTGCTTGCCCACTAAGTGGGATTATGACATGTGCTGGGTCTTCTCTCATCCCTCATTCCTAAAGAGCCTCCTGTTAGCCTTGCAGGGTTTGGGGTTGGGAGCCCAGTGTCACGAGGAAAGGGCCCAGGGAGAGGGTTGAGCTGGGGGGAGGTGGGCTGTGTTTGGGTTGGAGGAGGCTCCTTGGAGAGTTAGACTACAGCTTCAGTGTGCGAGGGCTGAGGATGTACAAGAATAAAAGGGAAACTTTAAGAAGCATGGCTGAAAATGATGTGGCCTTTGGATGAGAAGTCTGAGAGAAAAAGGCAGACAGGCTTGCTGGTTGTTGTACTGCATGCTTGGCTTGGATGACTCCAGCTGAGCCCTGAGAGTCAGTGTTGCAGCGCTGGTAATGGCAAGGCAACTAGACAGATTTTATTTTCATTCTTTCATTTTAGTTTCATTCAACTAGACAGATTTTATTTTATTTTCATTCTCCTGGTTCTTTTCTTTTCCTCTGGTTTCTCCTTCCTCCTTTACTCTTTCTTGCCTTTCCTTCACCCTTCTTTCCTTACTTTTGAAGATCTATTTTTGGGGCATGCATTCTGCCAGACTTTCCCAGCCCTTGAAGCCTGGAGGCTTGGGAGAATAGACCAAGCATGTCAAACTTGGCGGCCCGCTTGGTACACTTCTGTGGAAATGGGAGGGCATTTTACCTCCCGTTGCTTCATGCGTGGCTGTCACCCTTCTTCTGGTTCACCAGCAAAGCCTGTTCTCTGCCATGCCTATGATTTGAGGATCTGACCGGTTTCAGGTGGATTGTCTCCTACAGGGTCCTCATTCACTCCTTTCTCAAGACTTGGGTGAAACACAGGTTGAGAAAGAACTCATAGAGGTTACAACCTTCTTGAATATTCACCTGTGAGTGCTGCCACACCCAGGGTAACAGGGATCAGCAAACTTCTTCTGCAGAGGACCAGAAGTTAAATGTTTTATGCTTCTCTGTTACAATGAAGTAACCAGCCATGGCAGCACACAAGGGGCCATAGATAGTATGTATGTGAATGTGCACAGCCATGTTCCAATAAAACTTTATTTACAAAAGCAGGTGGTGGGAGGTTTTAATCTGTGGCTGTAGTTTGCTGACCCTGTAGTAAAACATTGATTCCCCAAAGCACAGATATCATACCTGTGGATGTTGTGATTCAACAAGAGCATCACCCATGAGTGCAGGGCTGATGATGTAGGAGGTGGAGGTGTCTTCAAACTTCCCACCAGCGGGATGTTGCAGGTGTTGGTGGTCATGTGATAGGAGATGGTGTTGCTCCAGCCTGAAGTGGGACACAGTCACTCTACCATCATGGGCATCCAGTCTACCCAGGGGCCAAGGAAAGTGTGATGCTTATAAAGGAGTTTTGGTGCAATCCTGGATGTGAAAGGAGACTTATGTGCAAACGGTTCATCAGCATGTTGGGTGTTCTGTGGATCTTGATAGAATAAATGTTGATGGTGATGCTGGCTGATCCCTTTTCACCTGTTCACTTGATGGGACAGGAAGGAGAGGTGCGGACAGAGACATCCTGGAGACCAGAGCTGAATAAGATGGATGATGGTCATTCAAAGAGCAGGTGAGAGACTCTCCGATCTCTTCAGGGAAATGGACCCAATAAATAGTCACACAGGGATAGCTGAGTCCACATGTGCTTATTTAATGCTGGTGAATGCCGCTAGACAGAGCGAGCATCTCTAGGTCTCCTAGTCTTTCCATTGCCTTACTCATCCGCATGCATCCCTGTGGGGTGTGTGTTAGCACTCTGGACTGTCCCCTTTCCACTTTTGGGCACCGGTTCCTCAGTGTGCTTTCCCTCCCAATAGCCAGCACCCACAGCTGTTCCTCAGATGACTGCCTTTGAGCTTCTAGAGCCCTTCGCCCACACTGATGTGAGTCCGAGTGCCTTGGAATTTACGCCCTCCACATGGCCCTTAGCCAGTGACTAAGTGGTGCAGGATTATGAAATCTGTGCCTGGGCTGAGGGCGACAACTGGGAAGCTAACTTACACTCCAGAGCTCCCTGGGGGATCAGGCTGCAGGACATGGCCTGAAATCACACCTAGTATGGCTTCCTCTCTTCCCTTCTCTTTGTCCCCTTCCCTCCCAGTTTCCCCTGGGAGAACTGCTTTCCTAAATCACTGGTATACAAATCCTTATCTCAGGTGGGCCTCCTGAGAACTGACCAGCCTCACTTCCCGAGGAATATGGGAAGACCTTCTAAGGAGAACTTAAAGCCCACAGCTGCCTGGACCAAAACAGGAAAGGGTGCCCTGGAGAGGGGAAAGGAAACAGAATTACAACTCCTCGACTATTTCTCTCCACCTCGTAAACTTGACTTTGTAAAAGAAGACAGGTGGGTGAGAGGATGCCCCTCACATGCCTACAGGTTAATTTTATTGGATCCCCTTGGCAACCTTTCTATTCCTCTAGCCTAAAAAGCCAGGGGTGCCTGGCAAGTGGTAGTGCCCACACAGTTATTTCTCTGTCTAGTCACACAGACTGGTCAATGCCCCATCACTTCCCCCCTTTCTCTACTTGGTGTTTTTCCTCTTCTGCTCCCTGTGAACTAGGTTGGTCTGCCAACACACTCAGGACAAGTAACAAGAGATTACACACTTATCCCAATGAGCCACTAAAAAAATAAATCCCATTTCAATATGAAGGGAGATAGAAAAATGTGGGTAAATATTTATGTTTTTAACAGTGTATTTCACAGACATGGAGCATATATTTCGTTGTATCAATAATATTTGAGTGTTAAGGAAAGAAAATGCTGTTGATCTGGCTTGTAGAATTTAAAGAAAATTTCTGGAATCACATTCTGATGAATGCATCATTCCCCCCAATAGCCCTGACCTAGCATAATTGTCACAAAAGGGGCAGCAGTGCCCAGCATTGTGCTAGAGCTGGCTTGTACCAGCTGATAAGAGCCTAGTGTTCATTTTTCAGGAATTGTGCAAACTAGTCCATGTCACATTGGTACCATGAAAATATTTACACCACAGAAAGTGGCAGATGCTACAAATCAGGACACATCTTCCCCATTCCTTCCTGAGGGAGCCAACTATTATACACTTACTTGCACATCACAGCAGTGCCTGCCTGAGCCCTTTGCCTGCCCATGTGCCTCTTCCAGTCCCTGGCATTGTCTGGGTGAACAGCAGTTTGTCCAGGTAAATATCTGAATCTGGATGGCTTCTTCTTGCACTTCTCCATCATGACCTGCATCCCATTTACCAGTATGGTATGAAGGCTCTTTCTTCGGCTAGCAGGTCTATTTTTGCATTCGAAAAGGATGTGTCTGGTCAGCCTTCTGCATTTGGAAATACATATTTCATGAGATAAATAAAACAATATTTGCAACTGGCACTTTTTTCCTTTCAGAATATTTGAATATTTTGGAGCTAGTGTCTCGCCATTTTGCTGAGAGGGAAAGAAAGCCAGCCTGATTCTTGGCTTATATGTGAATGCAGACAGTCACAATGGATGGACAGGTTGAATACCCTCCCTTTGTTTGTTTGTTTGTTTGTTTGTTTGTTTGTTGTTTAGATTCCACTTATAAGTGAAATCATATGGTTTTTGTCTTTCTCTGATTTATTTCACTTAAGTCAATCCATGTTGCTGCCCCTCCCTGACCTGCCAGTAGCTTTCTACCAAGCAGAATATCGCCATGTGAGTGCCAAGTTTACAATGGACGAGAACATATGTTACTTACCAACTGCATGCCAGTCCCACAAATTCTCAGTCAGAATTTACTTGTGTTTTCAGAATTAATAAGTCATATTTTCTTCTGATCCAGAAACACTCGAATTTAAGAAATGTAGCTGAATTAAACATTTTTTTTAAGAGAGTGGCTTCTTCATGCCTATGCAAACAGAACACCTTTTCAGGAAAATGATCTGATTGGACAAAGCCCTAAATTTTGTTTTAAGATCCCATTTTATTTAATTTTTTTTGAAACAAGTTACAAAACAGAATAGAGTTCCCATATATCCCTTCATTCAGTTTCTCCTAATATTAACATCTTTTATAACCATAGCATAATTAACACAACCAGAAAATTAAGACAATAGTGTTATTGGGACAATAGAATTAGCTGAACTAAACACTGTGTTAGAATTTCATTAGTTTTCTCACTAATGTCCTTTCTCTATTCCAGGATCTAACACAGGATCTTACATGGCATCTAGTTATGCTTCCTTAGTCGCTCAATTGTGCGAATTCATTAGTCTTTCCTTGCCTTTCATGACCTTGACACTCTTGAAGAGTATTGGTCAGTTATTTTGTAGAATACCCTCAATTTGAGTTCATCTAATTTTCCCCCTTATAATCAGATTGAAGTTAAACATTTGAGGCATAAATACCACAGAAGTGATGTTTTCTCCTTTTTTGTATCAAGGCATATGATGCTGATAAGTCTTGTCACTGGTGATGCTGACCTTGATCACTTTTTAAAGACCATGCATGCCAAGTTTCTTCACTGTAAACTTACTATTTCTCCCTTCATAATTAATAAACATCTTGGTGGGGAAAATAAGAACTCTTGTTTCATTTTGTTTTCTATTAAATGAGATAGAAATCTTCCCCTTTCCTTGTCTTCTGCATCTTACCAACGTCCAATTGATCAATCAGTAACCTTAGGACAACCAGAATATTCAGTTATTATTTGGGAAGTTTTGATAAGTCAGGACACAGGCAATGGATGATATGTAAAAATTAGGGGCAAAGTCATTCAAAGGTATGCCTTCAGAGCATCTGGGAAGAAATCTAGGAAATGAGAAGAAAAGCTTTGTTTCTATAGCAGTGCTTAACCAATCTGAGCATCATTTTTTTTGAGTATAAAACAGAGATAATAATGTCCTTCACAGGGATATGGTGAAAATTAACATCAGACGCTGCCTCCACATTTCCCAGCCCAGCACAAAATCAGTCACATGGCATAGCAATTTTCATTATTTTAGGAAGGACTGTGCTCAGACCTCCCTTCCTACGTCTGCTGTGCGTGAGACTCTGCCTTTGTGGCCTCTGTCCAGTTCACAGTACCTAAAATGTAAACCACCCAGAGGAAATTGCTGCCTGCCTCCGCAACAGGCAGCCCTAATTCAAACTCGTTTTAAATTCACGGTGGTGAAAAATGGGTTTGCATCCTACTGTGAATTTAAATACTTACAACCCAGGAATAAACGGATCGCATGGCTCATTTATCTCACAGCCATTAATTAATGGTGGTTAATTGTAGTTATGAGCTGTTGAATTCTAGGCTCTTGCACCCATACATTTTCTTTAATGTATGCAGGAAACTGTGGAGGCAGTCCGTTCGGGACTGCAAGGAAGACTCCCAGGAGGAGAGGCTCACAACTCTGCCTGGATCCCTTGTCTTTTCAAAGAGGCCCTGTGCTGCAAGGCCCTCTCAGGCCCCCCTCAAGTCTTCCCTGGGGCTGGGGTCCCTCAAGTGGGAAGTAAATACATTTGTAACAAAGAGCAAAGACTTGGAAAAACCTGGCAGCTTAAAAGAGAGATTGTGATGTCATGTAGAATCAGTTCTTTGGTTAAAATGAAAATTACACTTTTGAGTATTTCCAGTGTACTGTCTAGTGAGGAGGCTCCTGGGCCCGGGGGTGGGGGACAGTTTGGAGCAGATGAATTGTGACTTTTCTGAAGGGAGAAGCTCTCAGGACCATGTCTTAGAGTCTTTCAGGTGACACTTCTGGAGACATCTCTGGCCTCACAGCTCAGTAGCTACCACTGGGTTTAGGGATGTGATAGGCAGAATTCTAAGCTGGTATGATTCCTACCTCCCTTCCCAGTGTGTAGGCCCTGTATACTACCCTCCCCATGACTGTGGTGGGCCTGACCTAATCAGGTGAGTCCTTTTAAAAAAGGTTAGAGAGTTTAGAAACAAAATCAGAGTGATCTGAAGATGCAGCACATGATCTCTTTGTTGGCCTGGAAGGAGCCAAACAGCCAAATTATGGAGGAAGCCCTGTGTCAAGGATCTGTGAGTGGCCTCTAGGAGCTGAAGGTTTCTCTGGCTGGCAGCTAGCAAGGCGATGGGGACCTCGGCACTACAATTACAAGGAAGTGGACAACCTCAGGGAGCTTGGAATTGAACTCTCTCCAGTTGAATCTCTAGATAAGGATGCAGCTGGACGACATCTGATTTCCAGCCTTGTGAGCCCTGAACATATGACTCAGCCAAAGTGTGCTAGACTCGTGATCCATGGAAACCATGAGCTAATGAATTGGTGTTTTTCTAAGCCACTAACTTTGTGGTAATTGGTTATATAACAATGGATAATAAATTTGGGAATTTATGCCATTCCCTCATCTTATCTGGATTATTATCACAGCCTTTATCTTTTCTTTTAAAGTCTTTCCTCCTCCACAGCACAGAGCATGTACTGAGGAATCCATCTTCTGAAAACCTTGAAGTATGTTATCCCATGCTCTAACATGGTCATCGGCTTTGCAATGCCTACAACATAAAGGGTGCCCTTGTTAATCTGACCCTGGCCTCACAGTGACCTATGAGCCTGGTTTCACACTGAGTCTGCTCACTTACCTTAAAAGAATTGCTCATTGCTGCCTCCCAGAATTTCTACCCACACTGTGCCTTTGCCCAGGCTGAGTCTTAGCTGAGTACATTGATTCCCAAGGTCATGTCTATGTTCTTGTTCAAGTTCCAGCTTCCCTTGGGCTGCCTTGCACTCCACTCCTCCTTGGATTCTCCCAGCACCACACATTGTGCCTCCAAATGTCAGGATTCTTAGTCCGTGAGTCCTTGAAGAGCTGCCATGCAGAAAGCTCTATGAATGAATGAATGAATGAATGAATGGTTGAAGGACTGTGCTCTGCCCTCAAGATGACCACAATTCCTATTCTCTTGGCACCTGCTGTCAGTTCTTTGAGAAGCTCAAAATTTCAATTCTTCCAATGTGTAAAAGCTCGTTTCTGCCTCTGTGACTTGGCAGTTTCAATTCCTTTTGTGCAGAATGTTCTTGCCTCAGATCCCCATATGACTGGTACCTTCTCATTACCTAGAGCGCAGCCTAAATATTGTTCCCCCAGGAAGCCTTCTCCTCTCCTCTCCCATTTCTCTATCCAATTGCCCTGTTTTATTAACTTCAAAGCATTGGCCGATGTCTGAAATTGTCTTATTTATTGATGTGTGGCTTGTTCATTTCCTGTCTCCTCTTGAAGGTCAGGAACCTTCTTGTCAAGCTCATTGTTTTATTTACAGGATCTGGCATGTTGTAAGTTCTCATCCAACAATTGTTGAGTGAAGGAATCCCAAAACATGTCCCATAGCTAACATACTTGGGAGGCCTCACCAGAGCTGATCAAGTTTCTCTCAGTGCTTTTTTTTTTTTTTTCTGAACTCAGTTTGCTATTCTTCATCTTGACACATAACAGTGATTCCCCCAATTCTCAAAGACACACATTTGTTGAAAAATAATGTAGCACAGTCAACAATTTAATAAAGATATTCATAATGCAATTATTTGTTGCATAGTGCCTATAATTTGCATCCACGTGTACATTGTAGTAGACTTGGTAGTAAAGGCCTGGCCCCTGAGTGACTAGGTGCTATGGGGGATGTCAAAGTACCAGCTGAAAATTCCTGCCCAAGTTCTGACCCCACCCTGCCTAGGTCTTCCTAGTGGGTGGGCTTCTCCCTGCTCAGACCGAGTGAGCACCCAGCTCCCCAGAGCAGGAGCAGCATCTTGCTAGACGTGAGACTAATTGTTTCTAGATTGAGTATTTCCCTGGGACAGCAGCCCAGCCGGTGTTCCCTGAATTAACATACTCACTGAAGGATTGAAGATGGTGATTAGGCCCGACAGCATCAGTTTCGGTGGGACAGTCGCAGTCCCCATGAGCTGCATGGGATGGCGAGGAGATTTATTTGTGTGGAATGGAGACATATGGCCAGAATCATCCGCTCCCTTTCCTCTGTAATTAAAACATCTGGAGGCACCAAAGGGCTGGGAAATGAGAATAAAGCAGTGAACATAGATTCTTGCCTGACTCTGAATAATCCAGCTGTGGGGCTGTGACATCAGAGGGTACAGGCCACCTGGCCTGGGCGGTGCAGGAATGACCATCATCCCAAAGGCCCATTGGCTTGTAAACATGACTTTGGGCATACGCTCTTGTCTTTCGTGCTTCATTTTTTTTTTTTTTAAATCTGTAAGTGCATGTAATTAAGTTTTTTTCCTGAGGATGTTTTTTAGAGTGTTTTAAAAAAATAAAAGGGGCCAAATGATAGGGAAAAATGTAATCCTCATTTTGGGGGTTGGTATAGGCTATGGTATGTTTTGTATCATGTGATGAGTTTTATTTGGGTTAGTGAAAGTTGTTTTTCCTTGAAATGGAGGAGATCTTGGTTTTCCTTGATTCCTGTTAACCCGGACATCCTTCATCTATGTCTATACCTCAAATGAGTCTGGTCAGCTAGGTTCAGGCCCCTCAGCAAATATGTAAAGCTTGGAAGGACTGACACCTGAGGATGTCCTCTGCTTTACTTAGAAGGGTCAGAGGTGTGACAATTTAGGGAGAAGACCATTCTTAAGAAAACTGAATTCACTAGAACTAGAGACCAGTTCTTTCTCTGGAAATTCACTTATTTACTCATGTACCTCCCCACCTATATGCTCATTCCTTACTCTATCCTCTCATCCATTCAAATGAAGAGCCTTTATTGATCACCTTCTATGCACCAGGTTCTGCACTTGGTGCTGGGGAAACAGGAGTAAGAGCCCTTTAATAGTTCACCTGGTCTTGAACTAGATGTTCATAGATGCGAAATAATTCAACAAGGAGCATGATAAATAGCTGTGTATTCCAGTGTCTTCTGAGCATACAGAGGAGAACATCCATCATGATCCCTAAGCCAAATAATACACATTACCTGGGTCTCTGTTCTGTACTTCACACGAGGGGCCCAGTACCATCACGGGAAAGTAAAGAGGCCACATTTACAGAGCACCTACTATGTGCCTAGCACTTTACATGCTTGACTTTTTAAGTCGTCAGAGCAACTCTTTGGAGATGGGTATTATTCAGTCCATTGTACAGGGCAGGGAAGTAAAGACTGTGAAAGTGTCCACGTAGGCATTTGGACCCTCAAGTGCTTAAATCAAATGCACATGTGTTTTTCTGTTTAACTGCACTGAATTGAAATCATGAGTTGTATCTTCTTCATCTCTTAGTCTCATTCATACATTTATCATTGCAGGACCTGTACACAATTTCCACATCTGTAAAATGCAGTTAATGTCACCAAGGCCACACGTAAATGAGAGTTGACTGCTGGATAGATTTTCCCCACTGTAGCCTCCTAATATCAGTATATTTATTTATCACACACATATTGTGAGGTCATCTTGTTCCAGGAAGTGGAGCAGAGAGACATTGAGGAACCACAGCAATCGGGACATAGTCCCTGTCTCTGTGCCTGCCTAAAATAAGCTCGATTTGTAAACTGCCTTTGGGAAGCCAGCTTTAAGTTGGTAGTATTTGCTCTATCTGGTCCTATAAAGCCCTGCCTGTCTCCTTCAAAACAATTGCTTCCCAACCCAGCTAAATGTCTAACACACCTTAGGAGAGAACCTACCTGTTCATATAACAGAGGCTCACATCCAGGAACCCTGGGGATAGTCTGAAGACCTGCTCAAATGAAGCCAAAAGCCGTACAATCAACACTGAGCCTAAATTTGTCCCCAAGATTTAATTAAGACCAATCCAGTTCCTGACTAAAGAATCTGACAGTCATCCAGGCATAAATATTTATGCCTGATAGGCTCTCTCTTTAACAGCAAAACAATCTGCAGGGACAACATTAGATATATGATTACATTCATGCTGAAGACTCCATTATCACTACTAATAATAACTTAACAGTTTCAGCATGGGTCGTGATGAGATATATGCAAATGCAGGGTGCGTCTGTCAGAAGCACTTGGAAGTGGCCTGGTAGGTCTGTCACATGCCTTGGTTGCAGCCAGTGAGACCTCATTTCACATCCAACTGGGCCATGTACTCATTTGCTGGTATGATGCTCCCTGCTCATGTATCACCCTTCCCTCAAAGATCACAAATCAGTTTGGCAGCCTCTGCCAGTGCATCCATGAAGCCCAAACATCTGGATGAGAAGTGAAAAATCTCATCTTTCAGCAAGTCAGCCAGCCAGACATTTTTCACCTTCTATTTGTTTAGTGCCTACTGTCTTAGACGGGATGCTTCACCTACATGGTGTCAAACATGCAGATGAAATACGGATTCCTTTTCATAATTCATCTAGGAATTTGGGTACTGAGAAAACACAACATCTCTTCTAACATCTGCAACATCTGGGATTAGTTTACAGGTTTGGGTTTTCTTGTGGGTACTTTGGCTTAGAACCGGGCTAAGCTTGTGCCAGAAGGTTGGTGATGTCTGGTTTGTGTCCCTGTGTTTCTAGCCTCCAAGATTTCTGAAGGTATAGGTAATGAGGGTCATGCATCATTTCTCTAAATTATAAAGGTTATTTTCCAAACTCTAAAGTTTAAATCTAATTTGGGATTTACCGATAAATGATGTTGTGAGGATGAATAGCTTACTGCTGTACCCATAGTCCTACTACTGACCAACGGGATGTACTGACAAATTTTGTGTCAGTCATGGGAACTAGGGGAGGGTGCCATTTATATGTCAGAATTATCAAATAGTTCCTGCCAGATATAATTCAGAGGAAAATGGATTTCTGGATGAACCTACCCAAGCAATTGCTTCCCACATGTAAAGCAGGAGTTTGGCTAAGCAGCACCTGGAAAAGAAACAGGTAGAATGACATTATCAGTTGACAAAAAATGATTGGAAGGAAAGGCTGTGGATGTTTTGGAAGGCATATCTGGGCCCCAACAATCACTCTGGGTCTTCATGCCAGACACTACACACTAATTATTGGCAAGGAGGCTGGACAAAAATTATTTTCTCTCTCAGTGCTAACTCCCAGCTGTGTGACTGTGCTTATCAAAGAGGGTGGGCATTGTGTCATGAACCTTTGGCCATTTCCAAGTAAATGAGGGGAACTATTGGAACTAATGGTGAGATGATGAAGTTTGTCTAACTTGGGCCCCATTGCTTTTTGCACAAGGCTACTGGATTTCTGAACTGGCAATATTAAAGAACAGTAAATCTAAACTGCTCTCTATTTGAAAGAGCCAGATAGGGATCTAAACCACCTGCCAAAACCTGTGTCAGCTCCAATTCTGGTTCTCAGGATGAGCAAAGAGAGAAAATTCTTCAATCACTTTAGAGAGAAAAGAGTATGTCAAAAGGAGGGGATTTATTAGAATAATTAGAGCAAACATCTCTGTGTTAAATAGTCATTATAAGAAAAGCAAGAAGTTGCATCTTCAACAATATTTCAGAGGATATGACACCTGAAAAGTGTGAGAAATCAGGAAACAATGTAAGACCAGTACAGAAAGGAGGCAGGTGAAACACAAAATTGCTGAATTTAAAACTACAGTTGAGTTACTAGCTAGTCCATTCGATACTCAGAGCACTGGCCAGTAGGTAATTCTGCAATGGGGACAATACTCTATAGGGTCAGCAAATTTTTGATGTAAAGGGCCAGGTTATAAATATTTTTGCCTTTGAAGGCCATATACAGTGCCTTGAATATTTTTTTCATTTGCTTTACAAACTTTTTAAATGTTTTAAAAATATTATTAGCCCATGAGATGTACAAAAGTGGTTCATTCATATTACTTCACATCTACTAGAATGGTTATAATTGAGGAAAATAATGAGTGTTGGAGGGGATGTGGAAACATTGGGACTTTCATACACTGCTGGTGGGAATGTAGAAAGGTGTGGCCCCTGTGGAAAAGGGTTTGGCTGTTACTCAGAACTTAAACATAAATGATCATATTACCCGGAAATTCCACTCCTAGGTGTATACCCCTGAAAACTGAAAAAGAGGACAGATCCAGGAGGAATCCTGAAAGGATGGAAAGGGAAGACAGAGAGACAAAATCAAGGAAGAGAAGAAAAAACTTTTTAAATATGAAGAAATGGATCAACTTATTATGCTAATATTATAAAAAATTACACAATAAAAAGATAGCAATGCTGAGGCATAGCCTGATTAAATCATTTTGAATTTGAAAGTTAAAATACATTTTGCTACTAACATCCATCCAAAGATATAAATAAGTTATTTGGAAAGAAGCAAACACCACAATGATTTCAGATCTTTTGGGGACTCTAAATGCTTTAGACAATGGCTATAAAGTTTTGAGGAAGAAATACTTAGATTTAAAAATTCCTTACTTAGGAATGGATGGATGTGATGTGCCTGTTCAAGAGCAACAGAAGTTCATTTCCAGAATGACAGATGCTCAGAAAGTTGCCACTCACTTAAAAGGAAAACTTCTCATATAAGTGATCTGGTAGAGAAGACTCTACATCAGCAAATATACCAGCAAACAAACAAACAAACAAAAACACCACAAGTGGGAAATCATGGTATTAAAGAACTGGAAGAAAACAACTAAAACTATATAAATAATTCCTATTACTATGGTTATAATATCATGTACCTATAAAAATAAACACAGAAATAATGTAAAACATTTATGTTAGCAATCTAAAAATTTTAGATACATCAATCAAATTTGGATATAAATGAGAAGAAATCAAAGTAAACTCATCCAGACTGCCTCAAATGTATACATGTTTCATGTGGACTTATTTAGGTGTGCAGGAGCAGAACAGCTGGGGGCGGGGTGGGAATATCCCTGGGACCCAGGCGCTCCAAGGAGGCATGTGCGCAAGCGGCCGGGGTCAGGGCGGGAATGTCCCTTGCAGCTAACAAGCAGACAGCAGGCTACAGGGGACTGTTTGCCCCTCGCCGTGGTGGCGAGGGGCAAGCAGTCCCCTGAAGTGAGCGAGCAGACAGCAGGGCCCTGCTTGCCCCTGGCCCCAGCAGCTAAGGGCAAGCAGGCTCCCACAGAGAGCAGACACCAGGGCTGCGGTGGTGTCAAGCAGGCAGGTCCGCAGAGAGCAGAGAACCATGGGGAGCAGGCCTAAGCCATCAGTAGGACATCCCCTGAGGGCTTCCAGATTGGAGAGGGTGCAGGTCAGGCTGAGGGACTCCCCGCACCCCCGTGCATGAATTTCATACACCGGGTTCCTAATAAGGACAATAATAGTCTTGCTTCTTAATGACATTGTGAAGATTAAATGATAATATAGCTACAGTTTTTACATAATGGATCCTTAGTAAATTATCACTATCATAATTACTTGATTATCATTAGTAGAAAACTGAAGAGAAGTTGATGACAATCACAGGGATGGAAGATCAGAAGTTGAGAGGATGTGTGATGCTTTTCCTCTCTGAGGCAAGAGTGATGGGAGATGAGAGAATAAATGCAGAGCACAGTAGAGAAGGGATAAGCTGAAGGAGAATTGTACCTTGTCTGTCCTGTCTGGAGTGAAGCTGTCAATAGTTATCTAGGTACCCCTCTTGAACACTGGTTTGCATTCTTCAGACTCCTGCTTCTCACTTTCCTCTTCTCCTACCTTTTGGAGGTTCGATACTCATATTTTCAGACAGTTTCTCATCTGCCCTCAAGGCTGTTTCTCTTTGTTCCCCACCTATATCCATATTCTTCCCTCAGTTCTTAAGGAACCCTGCAGCCCCATCCATCTGGTTTTATTTGTTCATTTCCCTAAAATTTAACCCAAAGATGTTTAGTAATTATGTCCAATGGAGCTCTCAAAAGAGACATCACACTCTCCTCTCTAGGCTCAATGTTGCTGTTGTCTATTTAAACAGCTGCCGGAGCCACTGCCCCCAGAAGTGAAGGATCTTAGAAAATTAAAAGCAGGAACTTTCGTTCTTAGATTTAAGATTTTATTACTGCACACTACATGCCAGGTACCCTGCTGGGAAGCAGAGATATGGAGATGAGATAAAGTAACCATATGACCTGCTCTCAGAAAGCTTGCATTCTACTTGGAGAAACAGACATAAAATTATCAAACATAATTAATATATAAAGCAACTTAAGATTGCAAAGCACATAAAAGGCTGAAAGAGAGAATAAAAGGGATCAGGGCTGAAATCTGCTCTCCTTACATTAGGTGGTGGTTGTAAGAGATGGGCCAGGTGCAAATACTACTTTTCAGATCTTCAGACCAGAGAAGGGTTGGGAAACACTAGGTTGATGACCTCTAGAATGTAAAAGAAAAATAAACCTTTTATATTGGAACTAGAAGCCCAGTGCCTGAAATCGCACAGCCCCGCCCACCCGCACTGATCTTTGGTCATTACGGCGTTAGGGCCACAGGCCTTTTATAATATAGGTAAGTTTAGATTTACAGAAAAGTAGCAAAAACAAAGTGCAGAGAGTTCCTGTGTGCCCTTGACCCCACATTTGACATAACCATGGCACTTTTGTCTAAACAGGGAAACTAGCATTGGTGCATTACTAAGAACTAAACTGCCCACTTTATTTGGATTTCACCAGATTTTCACTTATTGTCCATTTTTTCTGTTCCAAGATCCAGTTAGGGATACCACATTGCATTTAGTCTAGCATCTTTTGGATCCTTAAGCATTCATGCCTTCATGAATGTATCTAGCACACAGATGTAAAAGCAGACACGGAGGAACTTGGGCTGGCCCAAGTAGTGCGCATACATCTATGTGCAGAGGATCAAAGAGATTCTCAGGAAGCTGGGTATCGTCACTGCCCCAGCCACACAAGTCAGCCACATCTTCTTCAGTTTTCAATTTATCTCCCATGAGCACCTGGGACAGATGCCACATTCCCACAGAAACCTCTCTCCAAATTAAATTCTTTTAGCAAAATCGGACCTGGACTGCAGCATTTATAAATTACCTATGAGGGCCTGTAAACATCAGATTGCTTTTTAAAAATTTAATTGCCCTTTTAAATTTTTAATTCGGAGACAGGGCTGGGATTGGTGGTGGGGGTCATGCAGGAGGTATGCCGGCCGCCTCCAGAACTGTTTCCTGTCCATCAAGTGGACAGCCCGCCCAGAAAGATTAACCCAGATTCCCCCAAAGAAATCTGTGTCAAGTTGATGCTGAGTCAGTCTGGCATCTGAGGAGAATCTTGACATGACGGGATTAACCCTCTCACTGCCCCAGGGCCCAGGGAGAAGGGCTTTCAAAGTTTTCCTCATGCATATAGCTCAGTGGAAGGCCAAACAGCGCTGAGTTCTGTGCATCAGGAGTGGGGCCCGGGAGGAAGTCAGGATGAGTGATGAGGAGGTGCTGTTATTCAGGGGATTTCCCACCTGATTGCACTGGATTTGTCACTGACGTTTTATCACACTGTATGCTTGCTGGGAATTGCCATCAAGGAGAGCTCCTGCTGAATGGCTGCAGACATTACAATGCACAGCAGCCGGCTCTGACACACCTGCCGCCAGGTGGGTAATCCAGGTTCCAGATCCTGGCCCACAAGGAGACTTTTACTTAATGCTAAGGAACCTCTTTCCCTCCTGGGCTTCTGAATCTAGATTCATGCTCCTGGGGGCATTCTCACTCCAATGAGTGACCTCCTCTCCTGATTCTTGCAGAACACTAAGAACTTCCTCTAGTAGTTCTTCTTTTTTTTTTTTTGAGCCATAAAAATATTTATATTCCTTAATCCCATTATTTGTACTTCAATATTATTTTATACTAGAGGCCCAGTGCACGGATTCATGCACTGGTGGGGTCCCTTGGCCTGACCTGCGGCCTCTCACAATCCAGGACCCCTCAGGGGGATGTCAGAGAGCCAATTTTGGCCTGATCCTCACAGGCCAGGCTAAGGGACCCCACCGGTGCATGGATCTGTGCACCAGGCCTCTAGTATGCATATAAGATCTTTGGTTAATCTCTCCCTGCCCTCCCCCTTCTCCCCTTCCCTCTGAGATTCATCAGTCTGTTCCATGTTTCCATGCCTGTGTGTTGAGCATCTTCCCCCTGGTGGTCAGTGCATATCATAGCTACTAGTTGAACGGTTGAATGGTTGAATGGTCACTTAGGCTTTTATATATATAGACTAAAGGCCCGGTGCACGAAAATTCATGCACTCGGGGGGGGGGGGGGGATCCCCTCAGCCCAGCCTGCACCCTGTCACAATCCGGGACCCTTTGGGTAGGGTCCCTAGGCCTGGCCTGAGATCAGGGCCTATCAGGGCTTTCCTTCCCCGGGTTGCAGGCAGCTGGCCCCACCCTCGCCACTGCCACTGCTTGCCATCTGTGCAACGCTGTCCCCCCTCCCCTGCCATTGGTGGCCTCCCTTTGCAGGCGACAGGCTGGGGTGCAATGGTTTGGATGGCCTGGGCCTCCCTCTTTCTTTGCTGGGGGGTGGGGCCAGCCCGGCGAGGGGCTGTCTGCCTACCTGATCTCCCCTAACTGCTGGCCTGCCTACCTGATCTCCCCTAACCACTTGCCTGCCTACATGATCACCCCTAACCACTCTGCCTGCCTGCCTGATTGCTTCTATCCACTTGCTTGGGGGCATGGCCAGCTCAGCAAGGTGCCATCTGCCTACCTGATTACCCCTAACTGCTGGTCTGCCTATCTGATCACCCCTAACCACTCTGCCTGCCTGCCTGATTGCCCCTATCCACTTGCTTGGGGGCGGGGCCAGCACTGACTTCCGATTGGTCAGCCTCTGGTCATTACTGATTGTTACAACCCAGAGTTTTTATATATTAGGATTAGTTTTAGGTGTGCAGCATTAGGTGGTTAGACAATCATATGCTATACAAAGTATTCCCTCCAATACTCCCAGTACCCACCTGGCATCATACATACTTATTACAACAATTTACATCCCTGTGATTATTTTGTAACTACCAATTTGTACTTCTTAATCTCTTCACCTCTTTTACTCAGTCCAACTCCCCTTCCCTCTGGCAACCATCAGTCTTGTCTCTGTATCTGAGTTTTAAGAGCTTCTTTTGGTTCTTAATTGTTAAGTGACTCCTTCTTCTCCACACCACATGGGTTACCTTATGTTCTTAGGGCTTCTCTAGAAGCAAAATTAAGGATACCAACTGCTGGTGACTAAACAAAGGCTTAGGAAGAGGAAGATTTGAGACAGAGAAGATGGCCTAGGGCCATGGACTCTCCCTTTTGGCTGTTGAACCAAAGTTCTCACATCACTCCTTTGTACACTGAGCTAGGTATCAGAGGCCTAGGATGAGGGCTCCAGAACTCAGCCAGGAAAAGCAGCTCTGACTGAGTTCTGATGGTGCCAGAACAAATGCAGGCCTGGCTCTGGCCACTCCATTGAGCTTTATTTGTTTGTTCGAGTCAGATGTATGGTTTGTGCAGAACTCGAAGGCCTCCAGCTACTTCCTCATTTGTCAGTCTACATGTGGGATAAAATCTCTCTGCCAGTTTCTGCGAAGCAAAGAGTGGATGGTGAAGTCCGTTTTGAGCTGAACATCGGGCTTTTAAGAAAAATCTGGCATCTTCAGCTGTCACTGCAATTATGATTGGTATTTCAGGAATTTACTATGACATAACTATTAAAGGATTTCCCATGAAGAACAGCATCCAGGATTGCCCTGGGGTTCAAACTAGGTACCTCTGGGCCATATCTGGGTCCTGGCTATGTTTTGTTTGGCCACACAGAGTGAACATAAGTAGCTTTAGATGGCAACATACTCCCCAGTATGCCACAGTCTCCACCTCTCTCCATGTCTTAGGCCCAATCTGCCTCATATATTTGCCTCACATTTAGTGGGTTACATAGTGACTACCCAAAAGATATGTCCAAGTCCTAACCTCTGGAACCTATGTATGTAATCTTATTTGGAAAATGGGTCTTTGCAGATGTAATTAAATTAAGGATCTCAAGATAAGATCATCCTGGATTTAGTGTAGGCCCAAACTCCAATGGCAGGTGTTCTTAGGAGAAAAAGGCACAGGGAGATTTGAGACAAAGACACACAGAGAGAAGAAGGGCCAATGAAGATAGAGACAGAGATTGGAGTGAGGCTGCCATAGACAATAAAGGCCTGGGGCCACCAGAAGTTGGAAGAGAGAAGGAAAGAATCTCTGCTGGACCCTCAGGAGGAAGCGAGGCCCTGCTGACATGTGGATTGTGAATTTCTGGCCTCCAGGATTGTTAGAGAATGAATTGCTGTGGTTTTAAGTCACCAAGTTTGTATTAAGTATATGGCAGCCACAGGAAACTCTGCACTCTTCTAGTCAAAACACATCTCTGTTTTTGTTTGCTCTTTAGTCTCTCTGTGTTTGTAGATGTGTATGTGTGTATATGTGTCTCTGTATGTATGATTTATGTGAGTTTGTGTTTAAGGGCCTTTGAGACTCACTCAACTGCTGGACTTTATTCTCCCATACTCATATCATTCTTCTCTGGCTGTCTGTTTGTGGTGGCCTTTTCTAAATCCTTATGGTGTCTATAATTTTTGTCCATCTAGTACCTCTTTTCCCTTCTTCTGGTGACAGAAACCACCACTCTAATAATAGGGGACAATTCATAGCTCTCCATGCTCCCATTCATTGTGATCAGTTCAAAACGAATATGTGATTTATCATCACAGTCATTGCCTGGAAATTTCTAGCTAGAATTGGTAGGAGAAAACTTTCCCTGTCTAGTGATGGAACAGTTGTTTTGTGAGGGCTGAGATGCTTCCCTTCAGAAAAAGGAGCCTATCTGTGCAGGGGGCAAAGCAAGAGGCGATATGTGGAGAGATGCAGACACAAGTGAAAGGAAAAGGTAATATTTTGTTGTTGCTATGTTAGTTCAAATCAGGTTTCTCCAGCTATGTGTAACTGAAAACTCCTTGAATAATATACCCCTCTCCTTCACCCTCATCTCTAAATATCTGGGCACTCCAGGTTTTCTTCTAAGGCCCCTGTTTTTCTCAATTGGAGAAATTGAGAGGATATCAGATGATTTTGCTCTGGATCTCACCTCTGAACTTCAAACACACTCACATCTGCCTACTGGATGCCCCATTCTAACCAAACATGAGCAAATCTGAACTTGCCTCCTCCCCTCTTTATTTTCTGTGGTTGCCTATAATAGCACCACAAGCTACATCTTTGTTCAGTTAGTTAGTTTCAATTCTTCTTTTACCACCTCTTTACCCACATTGAGTAACTTCCATTTACCTAATATATTTTAAATTATCTTTGGAGACTCAACTCAAAATGTATCTACTTCCAGAACTTTGCACAGAACACTTATTTCACTCTACCATTTGGATGTAAGTGCTTCTCTGCTATGTCTTGATAGAACATGAATATTTCTATCTTAAATTTATGTAATTGGTTTTCTAAGGGGTCTCACTTTAAGATCTAGGAAAGACTAGCAGAAGTCTCCATTTCTGAGAATTCATGGAGGCATCATGTTCTTATGGCTACCTTTTGCTTGGAGTAATTAATTCGACCACAAAGATTTTTTGAGTATCTACTACATGTTGCATGCTCTGCTAGGGACTGGATGCAGTGGTGAGCAAAACTAAACATGGTTTTCATCCTCTGTGGTTTATTCTCTAGAGCATTGTAGACCACACAGAGATACCTATCTAGATTCCTCCATGGAAGGGGAGAGAGAACATCCAGCTCAGTGTTTGCCTCAGCTATAGAGAGCTGCTTTAGCCAGGGACATGCCCTACCTAGGGCTCCTGCCCCTAGACCAAGCACCATTTGTTCTGGAGCTCCCTGCAGGGTTGGCAGAGGCTTTCTGGGGCTGGCATCACAATTTAACTTCTTCCTTTGTCCAATCTGCTTCCACCCCACCCTTCCACAGGTGTTGACGACTGGTCCCTAATAAACATCTTGTACCCAAAACTCCATCATAACATCTGCTTCCAGAGAATCCAACTTGAACAATGGGTCAGAGAGCAAAGCAATGAATATATCAAGAAATGTGAAATTGTTCTTGTGGTAAGTGATTCAAAGGAAAGTTCACTGGTTTCTGGTTCCCAGATGTACACTTGGAAATTGTCTCTCTGTCCCCTACCTGGATGCTGGCCTAAACATGGGACTCAGCTCCTTTCTTTTGTTTATGTACACCCTGACACCTAGGCACAGACAGGGCCATACTTGTTTATGAAGCTCTGTATAAGTTCGACACATTCTTGCACATATAGGAGTTTCTCCTCCTCCTTCTTCTTTTTATTATTTGAAAAAATGGAAGAGTTGTACAATGGAAAAGACATCCCAATAAGTAAAATGGGAAATTAGATATCCTAGTTCTTTAAAAAGTCCTTTCAGTATTTCTTCCACCTGGGTTCAGCCTCAAACTATATCACAGGCATTCTTTGATTCTGTCATGTCAACACTGTGCATTATTATGCTGAGCAGAATCACTTTTTTGCCTTTATTTTTCTTCCTCACCCTTTAAAGTTTCATCTCCTCTTTTGGTTACACAGATGTATTCCTTTGAAGAAAACTCATTGAACTGTAGGCTGAAGATCTGTACATTTTTCTATATGGAAATTATAAGACCTCCATTAAAGAGAAACTGTCCCTTCAGGCCTATAGGAATAAGAAACAATTGTGCTATCTACTGTTATCCATACCACCCTTTGTTATACAGCTGTCTATTAAGGTTTCTGAGGTTACTCTTTGTTAGTTAGCATCTAATTACACTCTTGAGACATGTGGAATTGCCCTCCCTCAGTTGTCTGGTTGGTTTGGGGTAAGGTGGGTTCATTCTTCTGGTAATATCTGTTTCCCACAGAGCATCTTTTGTTGGACTGTGAGCTCCTTCAATGTAGGAGCTTTGCTACATAGCTATACATGTGTTGATATCCTCTATACATTTTATCAACCCTGAACTAGAGAAGGTGTTCAGGAGGCACTGAGGACTAAAATAGATCAGTTAATAAATGAATGAAGGACTAAGTCCTAAAATCATGTGTAGGCCCCAGAACCATAAATGGAGACATAGTCAGAGGTCCCTATAGCTATGATCAAGGTCTTAGAAGCCATTAGGATCCAGGGCATGGATCAGGGCATGAGACTCCCTGAGAACCTCTCATAGTTGCTGTTCTATGGTGCCATTTGCTGCATATAGCCCTCATCTTCAGAGCTATTCTTCCCCAACCTCATAATCTGAATAATCTCTATGCAATTAACATTCCAAAAAATACAGACAATTGCTTACTCATTCCTTAATAAACATTTATCAAGCTTAAGCATGCTAAGAACTTTTGTGATATTATGTCTTTGTTCTCATTGTGTCCTTTATGCAAAATGCCCTTATCCTGAATGATGCCTATAAATGGTCATTTCAAAAATAATCATAGGTGTTGACCTTCTGTAGAAGGAGGAGGGAGACATATTCTCCTCCACATTCTTAAAATCCCTTCTTCTGTGCTTTGAGAACATTTCGAGACTAAAGGTCTATAGTGTGTTGTCAGTGACAGGAGGAATGGTGATTGGCAGGAAATTCAGGTATCCAGGGAAATGTCAGAAGTGCCCTGCAGAGTGCCTGACAGAATGCAGTAGTGTCTGAAGGGAGCAATCTTAGTTTAGCCAGCACTAGCTTTTGGAACTAATAAACCATCAATCTTGGTGACTTAAGACAATAGGTGTTCATCTCTCAACTAAGAAAATGGGCATTCCTGACCTGAGAGAGGCCTTCCATGTTGGCTAAATGTTGAGAGCCAGGCTTCTTCCATCTTGGGTCTCAGAGACCTCTTCAATCTGCCAGTGGAAGAGGATCATTTGTGAGATGTGGCCAGGACTGAAGAAGGTGCACTCTGCCTCTGCTTAAATTCCACACATATTCCATTAGCTAGCCCTCAATCACATGACCACACTTGACTGAAAGGCAAACTGGGGGTGTAGTCTAGTCCTTTGCTGAGAAAGAAGAAAAGACAGATTAGGTGATCAGCTAACAATTTCTGCCACAGAAGAAAATGTTTCCCAAAATAGGCATCTTAACTTAGAGCAGAGGCAACAACAATAGTGACAGAATAGGAAAGGTTAAAAAGAGTTGAAGCCTGTCACGCCCATCAGGAATTCTTGGGAAATGTCACTTATGACTCCCAGAAGTCCTCGTGGGAGGTTTTGAAGGACTTTAATGGTCCATCAAATAGGGGCAGGGTCCATAACTGCATTTACAATGAATGACTGCAGCCTCATCATTCTCTATATGTCATGGATTAGGTTATCCAAAACAGATGGTAAGATAGCTTGGTGTGTGGGATATTGATAAAGAACCAATATCCATGGAAAGGAAGGAAACAGGTTTGGACAAATAGAAGGCTTGAACTGTAATGCACCCACAAAGCCTTGGTCAATTCCACATGTACTTTGGGAGCATATATGGCCCATCAGAGTTGCCCCATGGTGATTATACATCCTATAATTATTCACTGGCTGTGAGCTGCTCCAGGAAGAATGTGCTCTTTTGGGGGGCACTTCTGCAGCTAAGACAAACCCTAAAGTGTCCCAGTATTTGGGGCGATGAGTTCTTCCTTGCAGGGAAGTCTGGGGGCTCATCTTCATGTCCCCTCACTATAATTTTGGTCCATTGCTCTACTCTCTAGAGTAACAAAACATATCTCCTCCATGTTCCTGAGGACTGACCCTTGGGTATTTATAAACAATCAGCTTGCCCACTCCACTTCATTCACAACAACTCACAGAAGCCATGCATTTAGTTTTAACATGTACAGGCATCTCATTTGATCCTCATGGAAGGTTTCTGGATCTCTCATGTACTGTTTACCATCATTACATGGGGCTTTGGTGTTGAGGGTTTGGACAGGTCCATCTGGGCATATGGTCATTATCCCTCTCCCTCTAAACCCGGTGACAGTGCCCTTTTGATGGGACTAAAGCACCGTGATGATCTTGACCTTTAAAATTAGGCTGACATAGAGTGCATTAAGTATAAGTTTCATCTTCCCCTGCCTTTATTTATCATTTACATATTGAACTTCTCAGCTGGCAAAGGATAAAATCGTTGATAGCAAATGAATTAGATATCAATTAATTTCTAAAGCAAACCTAATGGGCATTTAAGAAGAGAATTTAATGTCTCATTTACTCTCTATAGCTATCTTGTTAAATGCCAATTAAGTATCTAAATATTTCCTACAAGCTTAATGAATTATAATAAGTAATAAAGTGATTACCACTTTTTTCCCTAAGATCTTGGCTCTCTCAACTTCTGGTGCAATGATAGTAGATTTTTTCTTGTCCTACTTATGATGCTTAAACCTTCTTAATGAGCTTAAGTTACCTTACTTAGCAAAAATGAACAAAATTTATAGTCAATTCTAAAAATAAAAATAATATTGAAATGCACATACAGCTCTAGAGAACATGTAAGGAATAAGGATTTTTACTTGACAATTAAGCAAGCACTAATTAAAATGTTACCTATAATAAATGCCTAATGTTTTATGTTTTTAATACCTTAACATGTCCCATCCTCTTTTCTGCAAATCATTTCTAAATACCAAGGTGGAATGTGAATTAACAGACACAAAACATGAGCTTCTGGGGCCTGGCCTGGGGTCTAGCTCTTCAAGGTTCTCTCTGACACTCTGGGGAGATAGGGAAGACTCCAGGTTTGCTCAGCCAGACTTTGCTCTATGGTACTGCCTGACAGTGCCCTGTGGAGCTGGGGATGACTTGCAGCAGATATCCAATTGACAGGGTTCATGGACTGCCACTCCACTGGTCCTCGGTAGGGGTTGCAAAGAGCAAAGATGCAGCCTGGAAGTGTAGGTTTGTGGGGATAGTAAAGATAAGTGAGGGGTCTGATCTGAGCAGAATGGAGCTCTGAGCAGCCATCTTTGGCGCATCATAAATTGTGTATACATGTCATTCTGATCAGGCCCAAGTGGAAGTGGCACTGGACCCAAGGTGGCTTTCCTGGACCCAAGGTCAAGGGATCAAATAGTCCTGAGTCTGAGGCCCAACTTGTCACATACTTGTCCTGTGAGCTTAGGCAAGCCACAGTCTCTGAGTCTCAGTTTCCTTATTTGTGATATAGGGATACTATCTCTCCCAGGGGTTTCTTAGGAAGACGAAAAAAGAGAATTTATGTAAAGCATGCAATATGATGCTGGCAAGTGGCACACATTCAGTGAGTGCCATTATTATTAGGGTAAATGATAATGATTATTAATATACAAATGGTGACAAGGTCACCTTATTTCTGTTTTGCAGAATGTGGCAGGTGTGGGGACTGATGGAAGTCAGTGCAGTCATAATTGTCCTGAAGTTTGTACAATTCCCATGAAAATGGTGTGTGTGCCTTTTCCAAAGATAGGGATGCTGAGGATAGCATTCACATCCTGACCCTGAAAGAAAAAGCTCATTCTGTTCCTCAGAAAGTGCAAGGAACATGTAGTAACACTGCACGTGACAATCCTTACTTCCCCAATAACCCGGTCAGGAAGTACTTTTTGCTCCAAATATACTGCAAGGCAGGGGAGGTTCCCTCAATGGGGCCCAGGGGTGCAAGTCCAACCCCATTCCCAAGGACAGCCCTGCTCCTTGGTGAGGCCATGCAACCCTGCCCCATGCAATTAATGTCACTTACACAAACAATTTAAGGCATTCTGATGACAAATGCTAGGCAACCATTCAAGTCACGTTTTTTAAAAATATTTTTATTACAGGAAAATGTTCATGATGTAGCATTAAAAAAAAAAAAAAAAAACAATCGCAGGAAGTAAATCAGAGGCAGCAGAGACAGTAACCAATGTAGATCCTTGAGTTAAATGTGGCCTCCTTAGGGCTCACCTCAGCAAAATATCAAAGAGAGGGAAGAAAGAGACAAAGATCCAACTAACTCTGAATGCACTGACTTGACAGGCAATATGGGTCTTTATGATGGTTTCTTTGTGGTGCAAAAAAGAGAGTTCCACTGTTCGTCATATAGCAATCATCATCATCATCATCATCATCATCATCATTATCATCATAATGGTTAACATTTATTCAGTTGATAAATTAAACAATGTTCTATGTAATTCATATGTACTTATTTATTTCCTCCCTATTGTCTCTCCTGTTTTGCTTCTCAAATGTCCTGATTCATATTAATTTCTCTGTCCATGCCACTATTTATTCTCTGGCTAACGTATTCTGTCTTTCCTCACTTTTGTCCTTTTTCTTCTTCTTTTGGTTGTCTTCATGTCTAGCTGTGATGGTTAATTTATGTCACCTTGACTGGGCCCAAATGTGCCCAGATTAAATATTATTTTGGGTGTGTTTGTGAGGGGGGCACTGGATGAGATTAGCATTTGAATCAGTGGACTCTGTCAAAAACAGAGATGGCCTTCTCCATTGTGGGTGAGCTCATTCAATCCATTGAGGGCAATGGATAGACCAAAAAGGTAGAGAAAAGAGGCATTTGTCCTTCCTTGGTTCCTGCCTGCCTGCTTGAGCTGGGACATCTCATGTCATCTTCTCCAACCCTCAGACTGGGACTTAAACCACTATCCCCCAGGCTGTTGTATGCTGACTGAGTTATAGCCCTGGCTTTCTGGGCCTCCAGCTTACAGAGGTAAATCATGGGACTTCTCAGCCTCCATAATCATGTGAACCAATTCCTCATAATAAATCCGTGTGTGTGTGTGTGTGTGTGTGTGTGTGTGTGTGTTATGTTTCTCTGGAGAACCCTGACTAGCCAAGTGCATAAAAAATGTACACTTGATTCTGGCTGGCATGGCTCAGTAGTTGAGCATCAGCCTGTGCACCAGGAGGTCATGGTTCAATTCCCGGTCAGGGCACATACCTGGGTTGTGGGCTCGATCCCCAGTGAGAGGCGTGCAGGAGGCAGGCAATCAATGATTCTTTCTCCTCATTGATGTTTCTATCTCTCTCTCTCCCCCTCTCCCTTCCTCTCTGAAATCAATAAAAAATATATATTTAAAAAAATGTACACTTGAGCCACAGAGCCTGAGTCTGAATCCTGCCTCCAAGATTGCCTAACTGTACAATCTTGGGTGAGTTTTTTAATCTTTCGGTGTCTGAATTGTACACCTATAAAATGGGAGCAATTACAGTAATACACAGCCTCATGAGGTTTGTCTCAGTGTGTGTGGGCTGCTATAACAAAATATTCTGAGTGGCTTATCCTATCGAATAAAGAGGGAATATGCTAATTGACCCTCACACCGCAAAGATGGGGGCGCCCACAGCCAATAAGGAGGGAATATGCTAATAGATTGCCCTGCCCTCAAAGATGGTGGTGCCCACAGCCACAAGATGGCGGTGCCCAGTCCCCTCAGCCCCTCTGGGGTGGCAGGCGTGTGGCAAGGCCAGGCCCGCCCCCAGGTGGGCCCAGCTGCTCTGCGCACCTCCCTCCAGAGTCCCCCAGTCCCCTTAGCCCCCCAGCCGCCCAGGGCCAGCCTGAGGCACAGGCAAGCCTCGGATGGCGGCTGCCCAGCCACCCAGGGCCGCCCGAGGCTCAGGTAACCAGGGCCAGCCGAGGCTTGTGCTGCCGGCAGTGGCAGCAGCAGAGGTGTGATGGGAACGTCACCTTCCCCTGATCGCTGGGTCGCCTCCTACCCTTGAGGGGTCCCGGACTGTGAGAGGGGGCAGGCCAGGCAGAGGGACCACCCCCCCTCCAGTGCATGAATTTTCATGCACTGGGCCTCTAGTAAACAATAAAAATTCATTTCTCAGAGTTCTGGAGGCTGGAAGTCGAAGATCAAGGATCTGGCAGAATCGGTGTCTGATGAAGACTTACTTTCTGGTTCATATATGGCACCTTCTTGCTGTGTCCTCATTTTGTGAAATGGGCTAGGGAGTCCTGTGGGATCTCTTTTTATAAGGATACTAATCCCACTCATAAATCATCCACCCTCAAGAGCTAAGCACTTCCCAAAGGCCCTACCCACTAATGTTATCAACTTGAGGGGTAGGATTTCAACATATAAATTTTGGGGTAACACCACAGTCAAACCATGGCAGGGTTATTTTAAAGAGTAAATAAGTGAGTATATATGAATTACATAGAACATCGCCTGGTTTAAGAAGTGAATAAATGTTAACTAGCATCATTATTATTAATGGTATTATTATTGTTGTTAGTTATTGTTGTCATGTGGATTAATTGACCTCTCAGCTTCTTCAAACTCCATTTCATAAAAATGACTTCTTCCTTTCTTACAAAGAAGGGGAGAGAAGATTTGCAAATCATTCTTATTTAATATCTATCAAAATACTCTCATATTAGGTAGGAAAAAATGCTTGGAAGGAAATGCATGTGTGGTAAGCAGAATAATGGCCTCAAAGATGTACACATCTTAGTCCTTGGAACATGGGGATATACTACCTTACATGGCCCAAGGGACATTGCAGGTGTGATTAGGTTAAGGCCCAACATAATCACAGGGTCCTTATAAGTGAAACAAAAAGGTAGGCCTGTCAGAGTCTGAGAGGGAGGTGTGGGAGAGAAGGAAGTAGAAGTTGGAGTGAGGCCCTGAGCTAAGGAATGTGGGCAGCATCTTGAAGCTAGAACAGGCAGGTACAATTCTCCCCTGGAGCCTCCAGAAGGAACACAGCCTTCCCAACATCTTAATTTTAGCCCATGAGGCTCACTTTCAGACATCTGAGTTCAGGAATTATAACATAATTAATTAATGTGTGGTAAATTGTTATAGCAGCAATAGGAAATTAGTATGGCATCAAAGCCATAGCTAAAATAGATTCTGTCTACATCATGGATTTATGGGAAATTTGTTTTCTTCTTCTTTAAACTGTCTCTGTTTTCCAAAGTAAGAAGGAAAATGTGAGTTTGAGACATAATTGATCAATTACAGATGGTTAACACATGCCGTTGTGTTCTTGTGCTGCTGTAGAGAGCACCCAACCATGTGAATTGGAGTCACCACTAATGTGTGGTTATTCTCTGTCACTGAGATTACCATGTTCCTGGCTCTGTCATCCCTTCACCAACCCTTCTCCGTCCACTCAAGTGCTCTACACCAGTGATTCTCAAGCTTTACTTGCATAGAAAACACTAGGGGTCTTGTTTAAATGCAGTTATCTCAACATCAGTCATCAGGAAAATGCAAACTAGAATCCCAAAGAAATAATACCACACCCCAATGGGATGACTACAATTAAAGAGACTAATAGTACCAAGTGTTATTGAGGATGTGGTTCAGCCTGAACTCACATACACTGCTAGTGGGAATGGAGAATGATAAAACCTCTTTGAAAAACCGTCATTTTCTTAAAAAGTTAAGCATACACATAGCATATGATTGAGTCATTCCAATCTCAGTTATTTATCCTAAAAAATTAAAGTATATGTCCTCACAGAGACTTCAACAGGGATGTTCATAAAAGCTTTATTCACGGTAGTCAAGATATGGAAACAGCCTAAATGGCCATCAACTCAGCAACATAAAGGAATGAACTGTGCAAACACTCAACAACATGGTGAATCTCAAAAGCATTACTCTGAGTGAAAGAAGCCAGACGCACAGAGAATATGCTACACGATCCATTTATATGAAATGCGAACTAATCTATAGAGGCAGAAAGCAACATCAATAACTACGTAGGACCAGGCAGAGGGAGGGATGGGTTGCCTTGGGGCACAAGGTATCTTTGGGGATGATGGAACTCTTTTTGTATTTTGAGTGTTATGGTGGTCCCTTGTGTGTGGATGACTACCACAATTCATCAAATTTTACACTTTCAGTGGGTGTGGTTTTTTGAGGAATGTAAATCATTCCTCAATTAAGTTGATAAAAGGATTAAAAGCAGACTCGGATTCAGAGGTATGGGCTGGACAGGCAAGCCTGCTTTCCTAACAAGCTCCCAGTCTCTGCAAAGCTGCTGGTCCCAGGACTATATTTTAAGGAGGAAGCCTCTAAAATATCCTCTCTTTACTTCCTCCACTCGCAGCAGACAGATTTGTTTTCATTTTTGCTAAGAAAAATAAAGATCTTCAGTAAGGAACTCCCTTCAATATCTGTCCCCTGACACCCATACACTATAAACTACTTGAATATGGGCACAACGTGGGTCTATGTAGGACAAAATACTTCAGAAGTCCCACCCACTCCCCTCTTTGTTATGACACTGGCTCCAGCTTTCATTGGAAGCACACATGACTAGCAACAAAGCCATATCAGGATTATTGCATTACCACTCTAAATCTTTGAACAGATCTCCCCTTTGCTTAAACCATCCATTTTCAGACATCTGGTTCCCCTTCAGCAGGGCCTTTCAGGTACTGCACAGGCCCCTCTGGACCTCTTGCATGGACTCTGTACGGGCTGCTGCTCTCCTGTCTCCTTTTCAATCCCAATTGCCACAGTTCCAGCGGGAGGGAGACTGCATGCACAAACGATTTTCTGGAAGGATTTTGGCAAAGGGACTGTTGACAGGTGTGAGAACAGGGACAAACAGCCAACCAAGGAGGTGGCACCCCAGAAACAGAGACCATAAAGGTTTCAAGGGGGTGGAGTCATGTGATCATGCATGGAAGTCAGGTGAGAATGGAGGAGGGGCCACATGAAGATTGAAGGGATGAGTCCAGGAGTCCCCAGAAGCTGAAGAGGCAGCAAAAACCCTTCCCTGGAGCCCTTCGAGGGAGCACAGCCCAGACACCCTGATTTCAGATTCTGGCCCCAGAATGGGGAGAGCACATGTTCCTGTTTGTTTAGGCCAGTCTATAGTTATCACAGCAGCCTCCTTGCTCCTCCTTTTGGGGCTTTGACCAGGTTCTGGGAACAGCTGAGCCCTGTGCTCCGGCAGGGGCGACCCCTAAGACCTGTCACTGCTGGAGCACAGGGACATTCATCCCTGTGTCTGTGCCTTGGCCCTGTCTCCCGCTCCCCCAGGAGCTCCTTGGCAGGATGTGTAGTGGGCACACCAGGGCAGGCTGCTTGGTGGGAAGTGCAGGCTACATGGCTCAGGGGCTCCTTACCACCTTGCCAATCCTCCAGCTGAAGGATGATGCAGGGTACTCCCCAGCCCTGCCCTTATCTCCCAGGCCTTTAGTCCAGCCTGGGCCTCCGCTTCCTGGAGCACCTGGGTTGACAGGAGCCAGCAACTGGGTTGTTGTGCCCATACTCTAGATGCCAAAACTGAGGCTCAGAGGGGGGAGCAGAGGACCCTAGCCTTGGCCCTCCTCCCAGTCAACTCAGCTCAGCTCACAGGTATCTCCCCGAGCTGTAGTCTGGTTGCCATGGTGTCGAAGGAGGAGGAGGAGGAGGAGGAGGAGGAAGACGAGGAGGAGGAGAAGATTTCTGAGAAGCAATCCAAAAATACACACCAGCTGGCCCCTCCTTCCTCACTCCCTCTCTCCAATGTCAAAGCCTCCTTTTGTGCAGGTAGGCGGGGGCCTCTTCCTGGCCAGGCAGCCAGGAGCAAAAGAGGTCAAGGAGGCAGAGGGTCCAGGTAGTGGGTTCTGGGACCCCAACCTCACCCAGCAGATTTCCCGGACCTGGGCTCCATCACCCTCCCACACATACCAGACCAGGCGGGCTGTTTCCTGCCTCCCTGCCTTCACACATGCAGTTTCCTCCATCTTGAATGCCCTCCCTCATCCTTCAAATCCCAGCTCAGCTTTAACTCCACTGGAGAATCTTCCCCGAGTCACTTGGGGCTCCCCCTGCATCCTGCACCCACTCTAGTCACAGCTGTTTTCTGGATGATGCTCTCATGGTGTGGTGAGGTCTTGGTGATGCTAGCTTTGCCTTTGTACTCCAGCCCATGGCATAGACAGGTGCTTAGTAAATCCGGAAGGAAGGGAAGAAGGGAGGGAGGGAAGGGAGCAAAGAAACACCTCTCATAGGATTGTAGAGGATCTGGACCGTGAGCACCTGGCACAGGGCTGTCACCTCCACTTAAGCCTGGGCTCCAGCACCTTCTGCCTCATCTGATTTGGAGCTGGCTTAGGGGTCCTCTCCATACCCGCAGGTCTGTGTCTGTTGCCCATTTGGATGCAAGGTAATGACACCAGGATGCAGACATGCACTTGACTTCACAAGGATCTAGTGTGTTAGGGAGAAAGGCCTCCATTCTCAGAAATCCAGGACTGTGCAAACTTTCAAGGGCCTGAGCAGGGGGTTTCAACCAGTTTTCGCACTGAATACTTTCTGCAAACAAAGCCTTACCTGAGGCCATTATATAAAACAGATGGAAACTAAGCTGCTTGGGGCGAAGTGGTGAGTGTTGAAGGCAACTGGGAGACAGGACCAGAGTTCCCTTTCCCCTGTAGCTCTGGGTCCTGGGGAGATGAGGGCTGGGGTTGGTCCTGGCAGTGGAATGGGGCAGCCTGGAGAGAGGGAGAGCCCTGGGGAGAGTCCAGTGGCTGATATTTACTAACTAATACAGAAGGGCTTCAGTATTTTCAGAACTGCATGTTCATGCCAGTGTAGCTGGGCCAAGGAACTCATCTTTCACAACAAGAAGCCAGTTTATACCAACAAAAATAAAAATATGTCCTTGGAAAAAATCATAATGACTTCAACCTTTAAAAAAAATCAATTTTCAGGCATGACTAGAAGACAATAAAAATGTGGGGTGGGAGGTTTGACACAATCTAATTAATACTTTTTGACACACGGGGATCTGTACTAATAAAAGGGTAATATGCTAATTAGACTGGACATCTTCTGGACATTATTTTGGAAAAAGCCACTGTGGCGGGGGCCAAGGCAGAGGCAGGATTGGGCCTAAACCAGCAGTCAGACATCCCCTGAGGGGTCCCGGAATGGAGAAGGTGCAGGCTGGGCTGAGGGACATCCCCCCTCCCCCGCATGAATTTCATGCACCGGGCATCTAGTAAGAAATAATTTAAGACTAAACAAAGGCTCTTGCTTAGTGATAGTCATCTGTGCAGGGTCAGCCTTGGGTTTCTCTACAGGACCCAAGGTATTCATGGATAAATTAATCCCTTGAGATTGACACAAATCCTTCACATACAGGGTGGGGCAAAAATAGGTTTGCAGCTGTGAGTTTGAGAAACAGAGTTTATTTTTGTATTATTACTGTATTAGTTCCCATATGTACAACTGTAAACTGACTTTTGCCCCACCCTAACACTATGAAGAATAAAGCTTAATTGAGAAACAGTTTCTGGGTAGTTACCAAAACTATCTCATTTGCATCAGAACTACCTCTTTCTTTCATTCTAGATGTACTTGATGGCAATCCAAACCCATGGCTTAACAAAGTAATGAATCAAGATAATTTAGGAACTTTAGAATAAGATTGAAATTATATGCTGCACTAATAAATCCCAAATTCCTCGTGTGCTGGCCCAAACAATATAAACCAACAAAAACTAGAAAAAGTATTGGGGATAGCTATGTGATTTTATAGATTTTAGAAACTTGTTTCCTATTATCCATTATCTCTTTACATATCAGTAAAACAATGCGAAGTGTAGCAGTGATTCTGTATCTGTCCCTTTAGCTCTTCATTCTCCTATGGTGTCATTTCATAAATTCATGAAAACATGGAGAATTTAAGAATCATAACCCTTCACGTTATTTATGTGTCACCTAGTATTTAGCCCATAGTAGCTAGTCAGTAAATGTTTGATTATCTTAAAAAGTAGTAGTTTGGCTTTCAAAGGTTTTAAAAACAATCTTTGTAATCTGGAACAAGTTTGGCCAGGAAGATGGCTAAGGCTTAGTAGTTCAGTAGTAGAATGACTCAAACAACCTTTCTATGTCTGTCAGACACCATTCTGTTTTCCTGTCTTAAGAAAAAAGTAAAACCAGAGTCACTTGGATAAATGGTTTCCTAAGTGTCCTCTCTTCTCGGGTACCCATGACTTTATGAAGCAAGCAACAACAAAACTCCTCTAAAGCTAAACTAACATGAAATAACCCAGGGCTTGAACTTGTCGCATGACGTTGCTTTAAATTTTAATGCGAACTCAGGAATAGATTTGTGAACAGCAAGGTAACGCAAAGGCCATGAAATATTGATTCTGTACATTTTCTTATGCATTTTTATTCTCCAATTTAGTAAATTTTTCATCTTGCTTGCACTTAGAGGTTGCCTGTGAAGTCATTACTGCCAATTGTATTAGCTGTTGTAAATAAATAATCGTCGCCCGAGCTGTTTGTATGACGGGAGGTGGACAGGACCCTGTTTCTTCTGAGCACTAACTTCCCACAGCCCAGCCCACGGAGGATGAAAAAGGATGATCATAATTTTCCATAGAGCACAATAGCATATGCTTTCTAAAGGAAGGAGGCTTTTAAGTAAAGCAACAATGACGAACTCTAATGTTTTAGCAGATAGGAGACCACCATTCTGACAATCACCCATTTTGGTCTGGAAGAAGGTGGAATTGATTTTTGTTTGTTTGTTTTTAAATTAAAACACGAGGCTAGAATGTCATAGCATGCATGCTTCTTAATACATCCTACGATAATCAAGTGGGAAACATTTTCTATCCCTACTTTAGAGAAAATGAAAGTGCAAGAATTTTACCACTAGCCCTAATTTGTATCTATGCACAAAGTGTCACATTTTCTCAATCACATGGACAGACAACTCAGTCAGATGTTTCTTTTTAAAAAAAATATTTTTTAACTAGAGGCCCAGTACACAAAATTTGTGCACTGTAGGTGTGTGTCCCTCAGCCCAGCCTGCACCCTCTCCAATCTGGGTGAGGGGAGGGTGCAGGCTGGGTGCATCCCCTCAGGGGATGTCCAACTGCCAGTTTAGGCCCAATCCGTCTCACAATCCGGGACTGCTGGCTCCCAACCACTCACCTGCCTGCCTGCCTGATTGCCCCAACCGCTTCTGCCTGCCAGTCTGATCACCCCCTAACCACTCCCCTGCTGGTCTGGTTGCCCCTGACTGCCCTCCCCTGCCAGCCCAGTCACCTCTAACTCCCCTCCTTTGCTGGCTCGGTCACCTCTAACTCCCCTCCTTTGCTGGCTCGGTCACCCTTAACTTCCCTCCCCTGCAGGCCTGGTCTCCCCAACTGCCCTCCCCTGCAGGCCTGGTCCCCCACAAATGCCCTCCCCTGCCAGCTTGGATGCCTCTAACGGCCCTCTCCTGTAGGCCTGGTCACCCACAACTGCCCTCCCCTGCCGGCCATCTTGTGGTGACCATCTTGGGACCACATGGGGGCGGTCATCTTGTGACCACATGGGGCGGCCATCTTGTATGAGGATGTGGCGGTCAATTTGCATATTGCCTCTTTATTATATAGGATTATTGACTTCAGATAGGAAGAGAGAGGGAGAGAGAGATAAACATCAATGATGAAAAAGAATAATTGATCGGCTGCCTCCTGCATGCCCCACACTGGGGATCGAGCCTGCAACCCCTGCATGTGCCCTGACTGGAAATCAAACTGTGACCTCCTGGTTCATAGGTCAATGTTCAACCACTGAGCCACGCCAGCTGAGCTGTTTCTCACTGTATTCATTCTATATTACAAGTCTCTTTCCTAGAATATACATCTATACTTCTATATTCAACATCTTACAGAGCTGAAAGAAAGATGGAAACCACTTCTGATAACAAATGGCATGTTCCTTGGTAAATAATACATGGGAGGGGTCTGCCCCTTGTGAAAATTGCCATGATTCTTTTACAGATGTTATGCATTAATCATTACTTCTCTGTTGTTAAGTCAGATTGGCTATTTCTCCAGGTTCCTGGTTACATTGACCAGTGGCCCATTATGACTATTCCATAGGTCCTAATTTTCTCATTCCATATTTCCAGAACACAACAGGAAAGGAGGTGGGAGAAGAGCAGGTTGAATATTTATTCTTGACATAGATGAAACTATGGCTTCTCTTTATTTGATCAGCAACAGGGCTCTTCATTCTTATTTTTTCTCCATATTTTATACTTATTACAATTATATGTGCTTGCTTATTGTAGAAAAAATCTTTAAAAAAACATAAAAATAATAAATATTTGTTTAACTCTCTACCTCTGACATCTCCACCTGGTGAAAAAGAAACAACACAGGAGGAGAATAAAGATCTTTAATAATGGGTTACCTTACTTTTTACTTTGGCATACATTTTAATAGTCTTTAAATAAACCTTTAAGAATTTTAAACACTGTTGCAGCCATTCTTAGTTTTTCTGTTTACTTTTAAATCCTTAAATACTCGATTCATATACTATCTAAACTTATTGTGAAAAAAAAAAGAAATTTAATTACCTAAATAAGGTCCAAGTGAGATTTTTTTCTAACTTCAGTAGTTTTGTGTTTATTCAGTAAGTCAGCATATTGGAGGAACAATCTTATATATCTTCATCTGACCACAATGAATGTCGTATTAGGCCATACAGCTTGCATAGGTGCTCACCTGTAAATACTGTCACCCTACAACACATATGGTCCTAGCACAGGTCCAGCAAGATGTATCAAGTCAATCCAAGCCCCATATGTTTGGATTAGACGTCAGCGTGAACACAGACATACATCTCTTCTTAGACTCTTTTTAAACTCTTCACTCCACCCCTAGCTAAATCCCCATTGGAAAAATCACAGAGGGGAGAAGTGGGCAGGGAGAATTGAAAATGAGGGACTGATCCAATGCAACTATGGGAGACTGGGAGCATTTCTGTAGACATAGTGCGGAAGGCATGAGACTCAGGAAGACTTTAAGGATGCAACTTACAACTCTTTCCTAAGAAAGAGCATTACTGTCAGGGCTCTGGTGGGATCTATGCACTTACCTGAAGGAGTCAGAACTGAGTGCATGGATAGGCCATGTGGCAGGTGGTGACCTCATAATTTGGGCTTCCCTTGAACTTCAAGGATCAGCATTGTGACAGCAGCAACTTGAGAGCCCAGGATTAGTGTGATGGCCACACAAATAAGAAAGGGATGAAAATGGTGAGGACTTGTGTGTTATGGAAAAAAACTTGAGGATAGCCTGGGGGAAATCATTAAGTTTTCCTAATTAGGAGTAGGAAGTGTTGAAGGTGAGGGAGCTCCCCTGGTCAGTGACACTGACAAAGATCAGAGGCTCTGAAAGCAGGGGCATTGAGAAGACCTAGGATTGAAGAAGCTGCCACATCAAAGAAAACCCTTTCAGGGTTACAGAGGCACTTCCTCCAAGTGTCAAGCAATAGCACCAGGAAAGAGCCTGGGCATAGCCAAAGTTTACACTGGAGCAGAGGCTGTGCCAAATTAAAAGGGAATAGAAAACACTGAGGCGAGAACAACAACAGCTTCTCCATGCATGGAAAGAATTGCTGCCGAGATAAATATTCTTGTGAACACTACTCGTAGCTCAGGCTTCCTCTTGACCCCCATCCAGCTGCTCCATAACAATGCGAGTGTTATAAATTTACACCAAAGAAGCCCTCCAGTTTGAGATCTGAGAAGCCAAGAACAACCAAAGGGAACCAGAAGGGGAAGCAAAGACAATTTACTCAAATTGTTTATGGAAAAACACCAGCCCTGCTTACACATCACATCACTTAAAGATGAATAACTAAAGTGGCAACAACATCAACTCTGAGGAGCATTTCAAATTATGAAACGTTGAGAATATGCATGCCATGTGCAAAGGACATACTCAACAAAGACATTGTCACCAATGTCTTCTTGTGTCTTAGATGCTATGTGAGAAATTAGGGGCTCCGTGAAACCAGAGATGAAAAGTGGAATAATAAGATTTAAGGGAAAAGAAAGATGGGCAAAACGTAGGCAGTTTAGTAAACTGAATTACATAAGAGAGAGGGATGTAAGGACAGAATTCAGTATCTGTTTTGGGAATCCTAAAACCAAGAGACAACACTTATGGGTCAACTAAGTGACCTGGGATACGAATCAATCAGAGCACCCGGAATAGAGAAAAAAGGGCCAGAACTGTGATGGTGAAAAGAAAGAAGATGCTAGTAATGGAAGACGAGAATGAAGATAGAACAGACATAATTCATTTCTGAAAAAGATCCCCAAAGAAAGAAAAGGAAGCAGAAATTAGCAATATTATAGAAGGATCTTCCTGACACAAGGAAATATGGTTTCATTCCTTGGAAGAGCCACAGTGTGTTATAGACCATTAGTGAAATACCTAAAGATATATTGGTAATTTTGTTTTAATCTTAAGGAAAAAGAAAGGATGTGACAAACATAAAAAGAGGAGAGAGTTGCTAAATAGAAAGAATGAGAAAGCCATCTAGCTCCAGAAGTCTTTTCTACCACCAGAAAGGTTAGGGATAAAAATGGGACGACTTTCAATCCATTCTTCTCAAAGTGGCCAGATTGATCTTAAAATGTGTATCAGATCATATGACTTCTCTTCATGCCCATCAATGCTAAAACAAACAAAAGCTTAAAAATGCCTATAAAGATCTACCACTGACTACCTGTCCATTTGTATTTCAAGCAACAGTGATTTTTGGTGTCTGGACACCCTGACTTCCTTCTCATTCTCAAATGTGCAAAGCTCTTCTCATCTTCATATTCATGGCTATTATTCACTCTGACCAGACCCTGCTGCCCTCCATGATTCCCCTTAGTGACTTAGACTCATTCTTCAAGTTTTATATACATGGCCACTTCCTCAGCGTTTTCTTTTCTTGGCCTTCAGTTAAAATTAAGTGACTCCCAAAATTCCATTTTTATGATCATGCTTAAAATTAAGCATTTTAAATTAAACATTTTAGTGCTATTTCATACATTCACACCTCTATCTAGTTCTAAAACAGTTTCATTCCCCCCTCCAAATAAGCAGCTACTGTCCATTGCTCCCTCCTCCCAGATCCTGGCAACCACTAATGTGTGCTCTGTCTCTATGGATTGACTTACTCTGGACATTTCATATAAATAGAATCATAAAATGTGACCTTTGTGACTGGTTTCTTTCACTTAGGACCGTGGTCGGCAAATTGTGGCTCGTGAGCCACATGTGGCTCTTTGGCCCCTTGAATGTGGCTCTTCCACAAAATACCATGGCCTGGGCGAGTCTATTTTGAAGAAGTGGCATTAGAAGAAGTTTAAGTTTAAAAAATTTGGCTCTCAAAAGAAATTTCAATTGTTGTACTGTTGATATTTGGCTCTGTTGACTAATGAGTTTGCTGACCACTGACTTAGAAAGTTTTCGAGGTTCATTCGTGTATCATGTATTAGTACTTAACTTCCTTTTAAGGCTGAATGATATCTCATGGTATGTAAATAATTTGTTTAGCATCCATCCATTGATAGACATATGGGTTGCTTCCATTTTTTTGTTCTACATAGTGCTACTATGAACATTCATGGATAAGGATTTTTAAGGACTGAGCGTGTCCCCCCAAATTTATGTATTTATTGAAGCCCTCATTCCCAATGTGATGATATGAGAAGATGGGGCCTTTGGGAGGTAGGTTTAGAGGACATGAGGGTGGGGCTGCCATGATGGGATTAGTGCCTTTATAAGAAGAGGGAAGGACCCCGGAGTTTTTCCCCTCTATGATGTGAGGACAAAATGAGAAGGCAGACATCTGCAAGCCAGGAAGAGAACTCTCACCAGATCTCAACCCTGCTGGCACCCTGATCTCAGAATTACAGCTTCCAGAACTATGAGAAATAAATTTCTGTTATTAGAGCCATCCAATCTACGGCATTTTGTTATGGTTTCCAGAGCTCACTTAGATTCTTTGCTTTCAATTCTTTTTGGGCATCATGCTTTTAAAATTTCTTGCACATATCCATATTTCCAGTGTAATTTTTTTGTATGATTCTTTATTTAGTGTAGCTTGTACACACTAGACATGGAACCCCCCAGACCCAAGAAACATTTGTTTCATTTGCCACTGTGGCATCTAACACGGTGCCAACCCACAGGAGGTCCTTGATAAATGTGTGAATGAATGAATGCATGAGAAAACAAGTTAGCCAGATTGATGACCAAGCTAACAGGACTTGAGAGTCAACTTTTGAGGCATCTGGAAAGAGACAAGGCAAGATTTTTTAGGTAGCTCAAATGCAGCCTGTCACTGTCATTAAAAGGATATCCCTCTTCAGTGAGCAGGCATCATTTTACCTGGCACATCCCCAACTCGGAAAAACCCTAGATGTCACAAGTTTAGGGAAAGAAAGTTTTGGTCATACTTTGTCTGTTCCACCAAAGCCTCAAACTGGTGCTGTCCACAGCAAAGACAGATTATTTTTTAAAACATATGTTTGTATTGATTTCAGAGAGAGGAAGGGAGAGGGAAAGAGAGATAGAAACATCCATCATGAGAGAGAATCATTGATCTGTTGCCTCCTGTATGCCCCCTACTGGGGAATAAGCCCACAACCCAGGCATGTGCCCTGACCAGGAATCGAACCATGACCTTTTGGGTCATGGGTGGATGCTCAACCACCGAGCCACCCCCGGCTAGGCCAAAGACAGATTCTTGTTGAGAAGTCTGGGTAGGGGACTCCAAAGGCACCACAGATCATAGGGCAGAGCACATTCTGCATTTCCAAGCTTTTCTTTCTGCATCTTTTCAGAGAGGCAAGTCAGGTAATATGAATGCTCAGGGTTGATCATGCTGGTTTTTAATATTCTGGGGCTGAAGTTGAGTTTGGTTTCCATTTGTTCTTTTGATCGCTGTTCCACCAACTTTCTGTGTGTCGGCACTCTTGGTGTGCAATATCTAGTTTGCTCTGTAATGTACCAAAGCAAGCATGCTCTGTAGGCTAAGGGATATAGCTACTTTAACAGTTTTACCCTCCACTCATTGTCTCTGATGCTATGCTTCTGGGTCCGCCTTCGTGTCTCTCTATCTCTTTCTATGAGTGTATGTCTCTCTCTCTGATAGCTTCCCTCTTCTATTCTGACTTTATCTCTGCTTTCTCTATATTTGTCTCTGCTCTTCTTCTTGTTCCCTCTCTTTTTCTCCATATCTCCTTCTGTGTCTCTCCTAAGGGAGAGAACCAGGTACTGCATGAGCTATGTGTATATATTGCTCTATCTCTTCAGGGCTGCTATTGTCCCTTCAATAAGCCCCTTCCTGTCTCCAAGTGGCTGCTCCTATCTCCTTTACAATCGGGGAGACCGGAACTGGCTGCAGTGAATGTGAGGAAGTCTTTATAATGAACAGGATCTCTCTGCTGTTTACACAAACACTTCAACTACACAGGGAGCCAAGCAGACCGGTCTGATGAGAATGTAATTAAATGTGGGGGAGTGAATAGAAAGGGTGGTGGGCAGGCCAGGCTAAGTGATAGGGCAGAAGGATGCTGGGAGATACCAGATTATCACAGGGACAAAGCTTGTGTTCAACTGGACTCCATAATTATGCACTGACAATTTCTAGGAGCCGGGCCCTGAGCTAGGGGATAGAGAACCCTTGTGAAATAGCCACTGCCTTGCATGAATTTCACTTAATAATATAGTGCCAGGGTGTAATAGAGATGCAGACAGTGGGTGTAGAAGCTGTGAGAAGGAGACTGGAAGAAAGATATTAGAGGTGAAGTGGTCTTTGAGCAGAGCCTTGAAGGAAGAAAATGACTTGGTAGAAAGAAGCTGAAGAAGGCATGGGGTTCTAGATTACAGAGCAGATGGAGCTAAAGCTCATATCAGGAAAGTCAAGGTGCTCAAGGGGACTGAGAGGAAGTCCTGATTTTAACATTTTGGGCCACCGGGTAGGGAGAGAAATAGACAGGTGTGTGTGGCGGGGGTGGGCTGTGAGGTCCGGAGCACTGGGCGGGGAATCAAAAGACCCTGTGAGTCTCTGTAGTGCTGTCCAATAGAACCTCCTATATCTGAAGGTAGAAATGTGTCTGAGATGATAGCCACAGATAGCTAATGACTAACTGAGCTTTTAAAATGTGGCCAATGTGATCGAGGAGTTGAAATTTTATTTTTATGAGTTTTATTTAATTAAAACATCAATTTAAATGGTTCTTATAGCTAGTGGCTACTGTGTCAGCACAACCCTGAGAAGTCTTGGCCAGCATCCCTGGAGAGATGCCAGGACCATGTTTTCCAAAGACCGGTGTGATGAGGAGTGTGGAGGACCTGATACTTCAGGGAGGGAAATGCAATAATGTAAGGAGGAGCAGGTAAGGTCATGGACCAGGGACACTCAGTGGGATTCAGTGCCTTAATTGGGGGATATCACACCAGGAGATGCAGGGCAACTGAAGCTGGAGTCCAGCAGCAAGTTGAAGTTGTGTCCCTGGGCCTTGGATTCAGGTTGTGGATGTGATGGTGAGATTGAGAAGGTCTCAATGGTAATTTGGCTATGAGTTCAGGAATATTGGAATCCTATCTTTGACAAGCTGCCCCTTCCTTTCAGATCTCTAAGAGTGTATCCCCTGCAAGGGAGCACGGGAAACTCCCAGCTACAACATCCTGAGGCCCAAAGGCCCATCTCCTGCCTTCTTTTCCTAAAGGCATATTTTATCCTCTGATAAAAAATGGACTCAATTTAAAACAAAGGAAATTTAATCAGATCTCAACAGTTTATTTTTGGAACTTAACAAAATCAATCCAAAGATATTCATGGAAAAATAAAGGTCCAGAGATAACCAAGATGTGTGTGAAGAAGGAAGAAGGGAGCCTTGCTCTTCCATTTAGTATGATTTCTTTTTAAAATATGGTAATTAAAGCAGTGTAAATTTGGTACAGAGATAGAGAAGTTAATCAACTGAACAGAATAGACAGCACAGAAAAAACCCTTCAACACACACAGGAACTTGGTGACAGACAGGGATGGCAAAACAAATGAGTGGTAGTGAGAGGGGATGTTTTATTCAATACATGTTGTGGGGGAAAGACTATCATTAAAGAAAAAAAAAATGAACATTTTATCCTGACTTTATACAAACATCAAATCTCAAAGTAATAAATACCAAAAATAATGGAACTTTTAGAAGACAATTTATGAGACTATATTTGTGATCTTGGAGTACAGAGGTTGTTGGTTTTTTTAAAAACAGTAAACAAAAAAACACAAACACCAAGGATAAGATTGATATATTTGACTAAATGTATAAAGTCAAATATGACAACAGATATTTGTATAAATAACTGACAAAAGGATATTATTTGTAATATGGGATGAATTTCTGTAAATCAATTATATGAAGCCAAATAGTCCATTGGAAAAAAAATGGACAAAGGTTACCAATAGAGGCAGTGCAGCATATGAAAATCAAACAGCCAACACTTACATAAAAAGAGCTCAACCACATTAATAAGTCATAGATATGCAAGTTAAAATGAGACACCATTTTCCCACCCATTATGTAATGCTGATTTTTGCTGAGTATGTGAAGAAAGAGATACTCTCAAGCATGGCCAGAGTGAATGCAAATTGGTATGACTCATTTGGATATCAATTTAGCAACAGCAAATACAATTGAAGACATGCACACTTCATGACCTTGCACTTCAATTGCTAGATGTTTACCCTCCATAATCTTTCACACTTGTGTACAAACTCTCATAGACGTGCTATTTGTGGATAAGGGACATTGTAGACACCAACTGTAATGATGACATATATCAATGACATCATATCAATACATCAATACATATCAATATATCAGTACAACCAGCAGGGAGTGAATTAATAAAATGTAATCAAGAAGAGATGTTAGCTATCAAGTTATTAAGAGATGCAGTCACTGCCTAACAAAGGCACATGTACTAGTATGTATGCATTTGTGGTTCTTCCTTTTCTTCTTCTTGCTTCTGCACAGCTGCATTGGGAAGCTCATTCACCTGCCTCGTCTACAAAACCCTGCTGGCACTACCTAGTAGCAAATGAAGCCTTGAAAAGGGACATTTCCCCCCATTGAGCCCGTTCACAAATGGGCTATAAATTCCACTCAGAGCTCCAAAATCAAAGTCCAAAAATAGTCAAAACATTGGCAGCCTCACTGAGGAGCACTGCTTCCCACAGGGGCTGCTTCTGGGAAGACAACTTCATTTGGCCAGACCTGCACTGATGTGCATGTTAACAACATGGCCTCCTGGACGCACAGACATGTTGAAGATTTCCCAGGGCTTGGAGAGATGTCGGCACACACTGGCTTCCCAAGATAAATTCCAAATCACATAGCCAGGGCCTGACATCAAATTGAAAGACAAAGGAAGCTAATAATTTAAGTGGAATCAATATATATAACAAAGAGCTAATATGCTAATTAGACAGAATAGCAGAATGACTGTCCGGACAACCTTCAGTAGGAAGCCGGGGCTGCGAAGGCCAGCCGAGGCTGCGAGGGGCTGCAAGGGCTGGCTGAGGCTGCAATGGGCTGCAAGGGGCAGCCGAGGCTGTGAGGGCCGAGCCCTTTGCACGAATTTCGTGCATCGGGCCTCTAGTACAATATAAGCTCCACAAGATCCAGGACCTTGCACCCATTTTTATTTTTCATTGAATCCCCAAACCGAATTCCTGGAACATAGGATATGATTAGTAAATATTTGTGGAATGAATGAATGAACTGAATTCGGTTCATCCTGCCCTTGTTGAACTGCCACTCTGTGCTGAGCTGGAAGCTGAATTTACAGTTACTCCCAGCCTGGGAGAAGAAATTTAAAATCAAGTAATGATAATGGAATATGTTATAATCAAAATGTGTCAAATGGCTGGGGGAAAGGGACCAGGCCATCATTTCTTGTGCTGGTAGAGGAAGGGGCAGAAAGGAGGTAACATCTCAGGGCTTTGAAAGGTGCAGACAGGAGAAGAAGGAGTGGGAGGTCATTCCAGGTGGAGAGGTGAATAGGGATGACAGAAAAAGGTGTGCAGGTGTGGAAATGAGTGGTCTATTTAGGGACTACCTGGTGGAGTGAGAGAGACAGCTTCCAAAAGCAGTTGCAAAGGAGACAACAGTCAGCAGAGCCAATGATTGTACATAATTGGTTAATCACTATGTTGTACAACTGAAATTAATATGATATTGTATGTCAGCTATAATTAAAAAATAAAAAACATAAAACTCTGAAAAAAATAGCACCTCTAAATTCCAGGTACCATGTTTAGTGCTAGAGATACAAAAGTAAATGACATAGATGTGCCCTTGGCCACTAGGACAATCTGAAGTGAGATGTGACCAAAGGTTCTGTCTTCTTTCTTTGTATTTCCAAGGCCTACAATGTACTTGGCACAAAGCAAACGCTCAGTAAGTGCTGGATGAACACATGGAAGAATGATTCAGAGGCGTTTGCAAAATCGAGATGATAAATAAAAGTAAAGGGCAGGCTCAGGCTATATGTTTATGCAGAGCAAGGAAGCAGTGAAAGATTTAGAAACTTTCAGTTTCTTGTCACATGGCTGGTGGGTTTTGAAGTTACTGACACAGGTTCAAATACTGGTCCTACTAAATGTAGAGAATCTGTGATGAAATTATTGAAATCCAGTTTCCTCATCTCTAATATCTAGGCCATCAAGGCCAGCAAAGCCGTTATAGACAAAGGCCTCTACCTAAGCCATTTTTAGGGCCACAGACTCTATAATGTAGTTTTAGCATCCTAAGGCAGTTGTGTTTAAGAGCATCTTTGGAGTTAGATAGACCCAGTTTGAAGCAATGCTCCACTACTGTCAAGCTAGGCAACATTGGAAAAGCTTATTAACATCTTTGCAGCTCAGTCTCCTCATCTGTGAAGTTGGGATAAAGACTGTATCTATCTCAGAGGGTGTGGAGGGGGCTTAGATATGTAAAACCAGTGCCCAGCACTTGCCAAGATTTCTTAATAAATGGAGTTTAAGTTATAGTTGATAGTAGATGACCTGATATTTGATATCTCAGCTACTAAATTGTAATAGCCCAAAGCAATATAAACCTACACAACTGTTGAGTTGGTTATGCATTGCTATGTATGAAATCAGCACAGCTTAGTCCCTAGAACAATACACATTTATTACCTTACAGTTTCTGTGGGTCCAGAATCTAGGCAGGGCTTAGCTGGATCCCATACAAAGCTGTACTCAAGGTGTTAGTCAGGGCTGGGGTCTCATCAGAGGCTCGACTGGGAAGGATTGGCTTTTGTAGTTATTGGCAGAATTTAGTTTCTTCCTGGCTGTTGGCCAGAGGCTACTTTCAGTTTCTTGTCACATGGCTGGTGTTCACAAGCTTTACCTAGTTCGATTGCAACTTGCCTTCCTTGGGGAGTATAATCAAGAGGCAATGCTGCCCTACAAGTCATCATTTGGTCATTTTTCCTAATACACAAGGCAAATACTTTCATCAATAAAAGAAAACAAAATATAATAGCCAAAAATAAAATATATAACTGAAAGGAAAAGAAGAAAAAAACTATATATATATATATTATTAAAGCAAGTCACCTAAACTAGATTTCTAGAACATCAAAGGAAACCTTTGCTGTGAGAAGAGACTCAGCTCCCAGGGCTGTCCTTGGGCAGGTCATGGAGAGGACAGAGCTCTGAGCCAGGGCTATGAGTTTGGTTGTCAGATCCTGCTCTGAACTTAAGTGTATTTGAGGAAAAAATGAGTTGTCATCTGAACTTGTTAGAGGTCTTTAAGGACAGGTAGCATCTAAGATTTTGGAAAAATCAGCCTTGTCTTGAAATTGACATGTACCTGAAGGTGACCAGGGCTCTATCTTTCCACCTGGTGGCTGAGACTTGGGGGGAACATAGCTTTGTGGATGAATGGATTTAGGGGGGAAGCCAGATCCACTTAGCTGCAAAGAGGAGCAGGTGCTACTCAAATACCATATCTGCCCACTCTGAGTGCTTCCAAAGTCTGGACAATGGCAGGCAGGGCAGACAAGCCTATTACACCACCCACATGCTCCAAAGGACCTTGGAAACAGGTTTTCATGGGAGGGGGTGACATCAGTGCTTGGATGGAGAAAGCTGATTGAAATCAATGAGAATTGATTTAGCGTGTGGGGGCCACTGTGTTAAAATCTACTACTTCTTGATAGAGCTTCATGAATATTAACAAGGTTAAGATCAATAATGAGCTGATTTTCAGATGCAAACCTGACTTCTTCATGTGTAGATTAGAAGATCTAAATGATATTTCTTTTGGCACTGCTCCCACCCAACACTGAGTGGGACTAAAATCCCAAATCCCAGATTAAATCTGTGAGGTGCAGGTCTCGTCACACATTTTCACATACGAGTTTGTTGGACATCCTTTCTCCCTGTGTTTTGATGTGAGGATGTTCTGTGTCTGAGGCATGTGAGAAAAATATGTGCTTCTGTGTTTACCATTTACTGAGTCATCAGTCTTGTTTCAAGCAGTATTCCGCAACACTAATCTTGACCTTCTTCATATTGCATTTTACTTTTGCCATGGCCTTATAATGGGTCTTCTTGCTTTCATTCTTGTCCATTTTCAATCCTACAAAACATGACAAAAATATTTATCTAAAGCTCTGACTCAAATCTCTCCTCTACCCCCAAATCTGCCGAATCTCCCCCATTGCCTTCAGGGTGATGTCCTACCTCCTTAGGACAATATTCAAGACCTGTCATGGCTTGGTCCAGGCTGCATTTATATCCCCACCAACATCACACATTTCAGCTGGGACATAAAAGACGGGAATGAGCTAGCTCTGAAAAATCGGGGTGGGCGTGGGAGTGGGGTGGGGAGAGAACATTCTAGACAGACACTAAAATTTAAAGAGCCGCAGGTTTAAAAGATAATGATGTGTTCAAAGAACAGAAAGCCAGTGTGTGTGGTGGAGGAGTGTGAATAATGATTAACCACTTAGCAATCACACTTTCCTATTTGGGTCTGACCTAAACATCACCCAGGATATATTAGGAAGATTCTAGGCATTCTGTGGGGTGTAGTAATCAGTGTAAAAATTGTGATGCATATCACACACTAGAACCACATATTTTTATAGCACAACTATGTTTCCCCCTCCCCCCCATAGGGGGAACTTGGGCAGGAACCAGAACCCCACCTCAGCTCATCCAGACTGAAAGCAGGATCCCAAGAGTCCCTTTCCTCCATGGTGTACACTCAGACTTCTTTCTCACCAGCTGTAGGACTTGGATGAGGGTCTGTTGGCTTTTGCTGGCCAATCTGGAAGTCGAGGACCATGTTCCCCTCTGTATTTCTGCAGTCACCTTCTGCCAGTGCCTTTGAGTGAGGTCAAACACTTCTCGGAATACCACTTACCAGGAATTTCTCCTGCCCTGGGCATAGACTGGGTCACGTTCACTTAGCCTTCCATTACTGACTGACCCTTTATCTTCCTCTGAGATTTATTGGGACCTCAGAGACACGAGCAGTGGCCTGGGTGCTGATACTTGAAGACACACCCCAGCACATTACTGCCTCTCCGCATTCTCTCCCCTCCGCTGTCTCTTCTGGTTCTCCTGCAGCCCAAGAATGCCACAGGGTATATGCCATTATCCCCGCTTTGCAGATGTGAAACCAAGGCCTAGATGCCATGAATGATGCCTATTCTCATGGCAGGGGAGACAGAGTTGTTAGGCTGGATTCCTCTGCCTAATTCACTACCTATTTCTTTTCTTCATGTCTGCTCCGGGTTCTCAAAATTGGAGAAGGTCACATAACAGAGAAAATTCATTTCAATGTAAATTCATATCCCCCAACTCAGACTGGACCTTAACACTCCTCAATTGTACAAGGACTCAGCCCACACTCCCATCCTTCCCAAGGACAATTTCAAACCTTTTCTACTTCCCCCAAACCCGTTTCTTTGCTCTTCACCCCTTGCTGTCAGCAGATGACCTCATCTCCTGATTGGCAGCATTTCAATCAGGGAACCCACCCCAGGCCCATGGATGCTCCCCTCCCCTGCCTCCCACAGCAGAGCATCCCAGTGCCCACTGCACTCACCTGCCCAGGTGGACCACCGTCTGCGGCTGCTCCCTATCCTTCCCTTTCTCCTCCCTTACCAGGCTGCTCCACAAAGAGGCTCCTGGTCTTGCTTGTTTCTTCATTCCTACCTAAGTTGCTTTTCCTTCCCACTTCTAGCTTCCCCTTCTCCATTCTCTTTTTTAATACCTAAACTAAACACCAGCCTGCATGTCACCCAGAGGCTCCTACACTTCTTTCTCTTTCTCCTTCTCCTTGATCCTCAAATTTACCTGTTTATTTATCTATCCATCTATCCATCCACACATCCAAGTTCAAGCCAGTTTCTGGCCAATTTATCAAAATCTCACCAAACTTTTCTAGGACATGGTATATATAATTGTCATTATTATTATTTTTTTAAATTTAGCCTAACCAAATAGTTAATAAGTTTTCAGCTTAAAAGTACTGAATGATACAAAGCAGAAATCACTACCTAGCACTGGCAGGCTCACTTCCTCCCCCAAAGGTGACTCACTTACCAATTTTTATGCATATGCACACAGAAAAGGGCACGTAGATGTGTGGTTTAGTTATGCAGCAGATTGTACATATTGCCCTGCTCCTTCTTTATTCGCTTAACCATATAGTGACAGTATAGTGACCAGCTCATGAGAGTCAACTGTGTGCATCTCTTCCCAAGTCTACATTCAGTGCCATCATGTTGGTAGCTTGAAATTGGCCATGGTTGGAGTATTTACACCACAGGAAGCAGCAAATGCTGCAAACCAGGGCTTTGTCTCCCTCCTGCCTGCACCTCCCCATCCCCGCATCCCTCCCTCCCCTCCACGCCCCCGGCTGGAGAGTCAGTTGTTAAATATAAACTGCTGATTATAGATATCTTTTCTTGTCTATTTGAACCCATTTATTTTATTTGTCTTAATTGTTGTAAAATCTTTAACATCATAGACAGGTCCAGCTTATTTAGTCATTCCCTGAATGAAGGCTGCTCACATTATATGCATGTTTTCACTTGCACACACAACCCTTAACTGAACCTCACGAGCTATTTTTATGTTTGGACACATCTGTGAACTGAGAGTTACTTAGCAGTAGTACTCTCAGGTTGAAGCAAATATAGGCCTTATATTATAATGGACAAGGCTAAATTGTCTTTCAAAATTACCACTAATTTACATCCTTATCAATAGTATGAGTCAGTACTATTGTGATACTTTGAGATATTATCAGTCTTTTTCTTAATTGTACATGGTTGATCTCCGAACTGATAATTCCCCTAGGCAGATAAAAGGAATATGACTACTGTGCTGAAGTATTATTAGTAGTAAAAATTTAATGATAATGGTAATGACATTGATGATAATGATAAAATAATCTTAAAAGTAGTCATGGTTCATCACGTTTCCAATATGGCTGCCAGATGTCCAAATAAAATAATATTCTAAGTTTACATCTTCTTATCGCCGAAGATGTGGTTCCTAAATGTCAGCGAAAGAATTAATTGAGGGTTTGGGCTTGTCCTGGTACTCTGACTGATTAAAACTATTCTCTTATGGATTCTAATCTTTTGATCCAAAAAATGTTAACTCTAACTTTTTGTGCAGGACATTTAATTTAATCACGGTGACCTAAAAATCATAGCCTTTCCCCGTAATGGTTTTCAAGTACCATTTCCAGCACTCAAGATGAAGAGCTCAGGAATAATTCAGGGGCCTCCTCTAATGCCCTCGCTTATAGACCTCCGGCAGAAAATGGGCGTTCTGCAGTTTGTTTTTACTGGCTGTATTGATCTGATCTGCAGAATTTCTTTCCTCCACAGCTAAATCAGTAAAACCCACACTTAGCTGGCATTTTGCTCCAGTGCACTGAAGAAGAGTTGAATTTGGAGTCATGAAGCGATATATTGTCACTGTTACTGATTCCGCCATGTCGCTATTAAGGGGAGTCTATAAAATTCTTGCCTGTGTGTAGAAAATCACTATTGCCCAACAGCAGGGATGAGGTAACCCCTTTGAAAACAAGATACACCTACTTAAATTCCACGGTACATCTCTTTAGTAGCCTTTGGTGGTGTGGGTGGTGTCACCAAAGGGCTTATTGGGATTTTTCAAATTTTAAGGAGCACAGAATCTTTCTTTCAAGATCAACCTTATGCTGATCCCTACCTTTTCAGAACCAGGAGTTACACATGTAAAATGTTCTTTATATCGTAAGAATTAAAATTTATTGAGCTGCTATTGTGTGCCATGGTGTGTGCCAGGTGCTTTCTAGTTATTTAATTAATCTTTACCACTATCATATTGAGTAGTTACTATTATTACTCCCATTTTACAGATGATAAATCTGGAGCTTAGTTGCCTAACGAAGTCACACAGCTAGGAAATGATGGAGCTCAGAGTCAAAGCCGGGGCTGTCTCCTTAGAGACCCAGTCCTCTCCTAAGGCGGACCCCTCTAATTTAATTATTTTTTGGTCCCTGACTAGTCCATAGGTTCATTGAAGTGCAGCCCATGAGTGACCAAGAATGAGAGCCATGGGCGAGGGCCACAGGTGGAGCAGGAAGACCCCAAGCTCTACCGTGTGTCTCTTCTTTGGTATTTTAGGTAGGAGACTCTGCAAGGCTGGCTCACTCCTCGTCCCTTCCAAGACTCAAACATTGACTAGCTCACTGCTCATTTCTGCCTTTTCACCTTATGTAGGCAAAAAGAAATCTTTAAAAAGGAAAAGAAAAAAAAATGAAAGAGAAAACACACGCATTCCTCATAAACATGAAAAAATAGTATCTCTGGGAACAAAGAAAAGGCTGGGTTCCACAGGCGTGCCTGCTGGAAAGGGGTCTTGTTCTGTGGGAGCTGGAAAAACAAAGGGCTGCAGCTTTCCTGGGTTTGATGTTTCTCTCCAGCGGAGCACCACCATTCAAACTAATCAAAGTTTGCCTGGGTTCAGAAATGCCACACCAGCACATTCTGCGTTCCTAGTCCCCCAGCACACTGTCTGTAAGTGAAAAACATCTGCATCGAAAACAAGACAATTAACAAGAAGACAGGCGCGATGCTAATGCTATGCGTCTATTTTTGGTCCCCAGCTAAAGGGGGAGCAGAAGGAGGGAAGGAGAGCGTGCCTTCCTCCCTTTTTTCCATTTATTTTTATATATTTTTTACACTATGGTAAAATATACCTAATATAAAATTGACTGTTTAGTCATTTTCTAAGTGTACAGTTCAATGGTTATTAAGTCCATTCACATTGTTGTGCAACCATCATCACCACCATCTCCAGACTTGCTCATCCTCCGGAACTGAAACTCCCTATTCTTCCCTCTCCAAAACCCCTGGCAACCACTATTCTACTTTCTGTTTCTATGAATTTGACTACTCTAGGTGCTTCATGTAAGTGGAATCATTCAATAATTGTCCTTTGTGACCTGTTTATTTCCATTAGCATTATGTTTATTTCCCTTAGTCTTATGTCTTCAAGATTCATGTTAAAATTTCCTTCCTTTTCATGGCTAAATAACATTCCATTGTATCTATTGGCAGATACTTGGGTTGTTTCAACATCTCAGCTGCTGTGAATAATGCTGCTATGAACTTGGGTGTACAAATATTTGTTTGGGTTCTGCTTCTAATTCTTTTGGAGCCCATGGTAATTCTACATTTAATTTTGTAGACACTGCTATACCAGAGTGTGCTTCTAGAAATCTTTCTTGAATCTCACCTCTGATGTGCTCAACTCCTGGGGAATAGGGGGACAAGCCTGGGAGTGCACTGCCAGGCACTGCCACTTCTAAGGTTCTTCTGGGGGAAGATGAGAGTCTGTCATCATCCACATTGTGGAGAATTTGCCTCTAAGGAAAGAACATGACCGTCACACAGGTCCGAGATTGAAGGGCAATTAAGTTCCTAGAAAGGGGGCTTATGTGGAAGCCTATAATGCTGAAGATGTTAAACAGGTATAAAAAATGGTATAAAAGACAAAAACAATTGCATTCACCTCAGTAAGCAATATTGTTTTTCTTTTAGGAAACTCAAGGATGATGCTTTGGTGAAAGGGGTGTGTATTTATTTCAGTTCATTTCTCTAGGCATAGCCTGGATGGGTAAGGATCATTTTTCATATTTCCACAAGCCACCTGGGAAAACAAAAAGAGGAGAGGAGAAAAAGTGAGAAAGGGAAGAAAATTCAAGAAGAGACCAGTTGGTCAGGGTCTCAGGAGAGAAAGCCTACCATTGAGATATTCCCTATGTCAGGGGCAGCCAAGGAATGTCTGGTCAATCACAGATGACATTCAACTTGGTGTCCTGTGCTAAGTCATCTCCTTGTTGTCACTATCAACCTTTGGTGAATGTCTACTACCCAAAAGAGTATCATTTTGGTAATATTATTGGATTATAAAGGAAGAAAAGGGTCAGTGTTTGACTTAAGTCCCCCCCCTCCCCCAAGGAGAGGCAGGGACAAGCATTTGAGTGGAGTAGTTTACCTGGGAGTTGAGAAGCCAGTAGGGGATGGAGATAAGTGAGATAAGAAAGGAAAGGAAGCTAATTCAGGATGAGTTCATGAACAGGTCAGCTCTGCACACAATGGGGGTTGAACCCCAAGGTGTCCTCTGGGAGACTGTAGAACAAAAGACTCAGAATTGTTCCTGGGGCAAGGGACTGAGAGCAAGAATTGCTCTAAGTGTGATTCTCTTAGCTTTTCAGACAGAGGGCAATTACAGATGCTCTGGGGGATAAGCTGGGGAGACTCTGTGTGACTTCAGAAAGGGTTAATGTTGCTGGAAACTTGGAACCTTAAGGTGAGCAGGTAGATGGTGAAGTTTCCTTGCAGACCTGCCTGACAGACAGTCATGGCATTGAGCTTTCCTGCTCCACTGCCTGAGCCACTTCTTGCCTCTGACAGGGGAGGGAGTAACAGTAACAGGACAGGGGGACATGGCACTAAGAATACGATCTAACTCTTCCCCCAAGAAGTGTTTTCAACAAGATAGGATATGTGCTGTTGACATATTTCAGATTTCTACTTATCAGATTAATGTGTGACTTATTATTCAGTGTACCTTTCTGTCTTTCTGTCTGCTATGGGAATAATGATATAATAATGATTTTAAACACTTCAAAATAAATCACAACTTTCAGTTTTTAAGTATGCTTGCCAGCCCTTCCCCTGTGGATAAATTTTATATAATAGTAATTATGGCCTACGTGGAGTTTTGTATTGTGCTTTCATCAATTATATTTTATCATGTTTATTTCATTTTAATTTTCTCCATGGTCATCATAAATCACAATTTTAATAGCAACAAAGTATTCCATCCAATGGCTGGACAGTAATATATCTAATGGATCTCATTTCTGGACATGGGGATTATTCTAGTTTAGGTTCCATGGAAACCAAGCTCAGAGGGGGGTTTGCAGGCAGAAAATTGAATAAAGTGTTGGGGTGGGGGGGAAGGGGAAGGCAATACCTGTAGAAGGTCAGGATAGTGCAGGGTCAGCAGAGGGAGACCTTAGCGGTCATGGCTTTGCCATGAAGGGCTCAGCCAACCCAAGGAAGAGCTTTGAGGCTGGGATGGTCTCGCAGAATTATCTCAGGCTGGGGCCCGAGGACCTTTATACCACCATATGGATTAGTCATTGGGTATGAGCTATAACCTCAGGCAAGGTGATTTTCTTCAGGCAACGAAATTCCCAACAAGGCTAGAGAGCTTGGACTACCTTCCAGGACCCTGCAGAGCCATCTGGGTAGGGCATCACAGCTTCTAGCTTGAGGGTGTTTTCTAGTTTTTCTAATTAAGATAGCATAATAAGGAACATCTTTGGACATAATATATTTCCTACTCTTCTTTCTGGAGAGTCTAGGACATTATCAGACATTGGAGCTTATGAATTCCCAGCCCTAGAATGACAGAAAAATTTTTCTGGCACTAACCAAGTTGTTTAAGCCCTTTCTTACTTATTTAATTTCTAAAATGGTGACACCAATTCTAGCTAATAAAAAATATAGGGGAAGAAAAGTTACATCATGGATCATGGGCATGAAGCATTTTTGATATTACAATATTTTCCCCACACTTATTTATTCCTTAAATATTCCAATTGGCCAAGTCTGAGATGGGGTCCAGAGATCTGCATTATAGACTAGTATATCATCTATTTTTATTCCATTTATGTCAAAAAATTTCACAGACACAGCTTTAGAATATAAAACTTCTTAATAAATCCAGAATTCTTTGTTGTTGTTGTTATTATTATTATTATTATTATTATTATTTTGGCTACTTTCTGAGAAGGGAAACAATCTGCATCCTTGTTTCCTTTGTTTTTTTTTCAAAACTTCCACCCTTCATCAAGTTGCCACCCTAATTGCAGTACACTCTTTTGTTAGCTTGTCACTTAAAACTCTTCCAGAAATAATACAATTTGAATTATAAATGTATTTTCATACGAGGTCCCATGTTTCTGGGACATCCTGCTGTACATTGCCTGAGACCTCAAAATGTGGAGGTTACTGTGTTAGTATTTTCTAATATATTATTTCATTTAATTCTTAAAGCATCCCTTGAGGTTGGTTTTCTCATTCCCATTTTCCCATAACAAGAAATAGAATGTCCCAGAGGTTGAATAAAAAACCCAAAGCCTTGATGAGCTATTAATTACTCCAAGGTGTTAGGTTTGGCAGTAGCTCTTAAAAGTTGTATCCAAAGCCAGACTCTCAGACATTCCTCTTGAACTCATAGGTATCTGTAACTGAAGACTTTTTCAGTTGTAAGTCACAGAAAACCCAATCCAAACTGGCTGAAGCAAAAAGGGAATTTATTGGCTCATATAATGAAAAACTCTATGAGTAATCAGCCTTCAGATGTGGCTTGATACAGGGGGTCAAATGATGTCACCAAGATTTCTTTGCCTCTCAACTTGAATCAATGTGTTTTCTGTTTTGTTTCCATTCCTAGGTAGACTTTACTTTTGAAAAGTGGCTTCTAGCAGCCCCTTCCAGTGGGAAGGAGTTTTAGGTGGTCATGGTCTGGAGAAGTTTCCTAATCAAAGAAATTTAGGACACGTGCCCACTCTTAACGAAGTACATGTGCCCACTCTTAACGGTAGCCTCTCAATAACTCTGGGAGGTAGGTACTCTTATCATCTCCATTTTAGAGATGAAGAAGCTGAGTACTTGGAAATTTAAGTGACCAGTCAGAGCCTGTGTTAAAAGTGGGATTACAACCCAGACAGACTGGATTCTGAATCCATTCTCATTCCCACCACACTCTGGCTTTGAAAGTTGTATTCTGTCATAGTGCAGTGCCAATATAATGCCACAGGCTTCCCATTATCTCTTTCTGAACTAAGCCTAGATTACATCCAGCCTCACATCTCTTCCCCTGCAGTCTATTTAACCCAGACATCTTCCCCCAAATCACCCACATGTTCTCTCATCTACACCACATGTGTAGACACCAGCCACATGTCTGGCTCTGTTCTAGACACTTGGGAATGGGGGTGGGGACTACAGCGGTCAAGAAGCCAGACTTGATTCCTGCTTATACAGGAACACCTAGACAGGTAAACAAGTGTGTTTTTTTATTTTTTTATTTCAAATACCTTCACATGTCACCTGGGGTGAAAGGCATCAAATGAATAAACACACATAGATCTTGAACTTTGAGTATTCTTCCCTCAATGTTATTTATGTCCCTTTACATCTTGGTAGCTTATATATCCTGGTTCTCAACCTCAAAATCCTGGCTTGGACCCTCTAGTACATTCTTGGACTATATTAAATCCAAAGTGTGTTGGTTTTTCCAGTAGTTCCCCAGTCTACTAGGGCCTCTAAAAAATGTATAGCTCAGGACTTTCCTACTTATGAAAGTGGGAATGTATGTTCTTCATGAGTGTCAGGTGTTACCTTGCAGTAGTGACATTGCTCTCTGGTGCTGGTCCTGGAAGCAGAGCAGTCATACCCATGACACTGAGAAGACCTGGGCTAGGAGTCAGAAGGTTAGCACCACAGCTCTCCGTATCTCTGGGTGGTCTCAAAATCTCTTGCCTTTCCTGCATCTCAGACTTCTCCTTTGCAGAATGAAGACACTGAAATAGATCAATGTGAAGGGATATTACCCACTGGGTCAAGATTGGAAAACAAAGATGCATCGGAGATCATTTGTGAGGTTCTTAGAGAAGTCAGATTCTGATCAGGCATGGAATGTTATTAGGGAGTTATGCTGGCCATGTGCTCAGAAGGACATCAGGACAGGAGCCAACTCTGGGAGCCAGGAGTTCAAAATGGACTCAAGTGCCCATGTCATAGGACTGACCAGGGAAGAGAGAATGTTGGTGAGCCCAACCATGGCATCAATGGGTAGCCAGGAGTCATGTGTGTCTTCTTGAGGCTGCATCTCAAAGTCAGTTCCTCCGAGTCCTGTCCAAAGTCTGCTCCCATGAGGCAGAGACTCTGCCTGCTTCACAGCTTTGCCACAGGCAGTTGATCTAATTGCATGGACGGGAAATTCTTGCCCACATTAGGAAGACAGAGAAGGCCTCTCAGATGTGGCAAATGTTAGACATACTCGCTGCTCTCACTCCTACTCCCTGTGTCTGTGGAAAACATCACTAATCAATTACTGCCTCTTTCCCACTGGGCTTGGACATAGCTTCAGAGTCTTCAGCACAGCCTTCCAAGCAGCCAATACCAATCCATTAAAGATGGCACTTAAGATGAAACTGATTTCCCAAACTAGCTTTTGGTTTGTTTAATCCACAGTCCTTCTTACAATGTAACCTGAAGTTTCCTTCTATGGTAGATGGCAAAGTGGTTTGAGGCTTGATTCTCAGACCAAGTGCAAATCATGGGAGCTACAAAGACAGAGGTAGACATAAAAGTTTCAGGAACATGTTTACATAAGAGTTTGGTAATAGCACCTGTTTAAGGCTGCTGCTTTAGGTCAGACAGTGAGCAGAGAGAGCCCATCAGACATGGTTAGGGAGTCCCCCACTCAGATCTGTCTGGCTTAGCAGAAATGAATGACCACATGGCTCCTAGAGCGTCTGGTGTATCATTTCAGCTTTTTGGCTTTCATTCAGATTGGATCTTAGGTACAGACAGGATCTTGTCTACCCAACCCTTTTTATCGTCCAAATATCATTATAATCTGCAAGTTTATTAAGAATTAATACATAATGGGCTGGCTTTGTTTCCAGCCTTTTTCAGCCATGTTTTAGTAATGGCGGGTTTCCAGGGAAAAGATCACAGGTGAGTGAGCAACCCACCTCCACATTCATATTTAATCAGATGTTAAGAGGTCCTTGGGCAGGATCCCAGAGTTAGTGAGGGAAATCTACAAGACACCAGGGGGTTTTGACTCTTAAAGGGACAGTCTAAGTGTTGATAATACAACACTAACAGTGTACAGAAAAGAGATCGAGCAAATAAGACATTTGCTTGATGTTTTAGTAGAGATCTTGCCTGAGTTTCAAGCAGCACAGGCTGCAAACTCTGGTGTGAGGTTTAATCTGAGTTGCATCTACTTTGGAATAATGTGGAAAGTGTGACCCTTAACAGAGAAACCTGGGTTGTCTCAGTGGCTGCAGTTTACTAAAAGTCAGCTATTGTCTTCATTAGAGAGAGAGGGTGGTGCAGTGGAAAGAGATTTGGGTTTAATTTAAATTCCATTACTGACAATATATATATTAGGAAGGAATCACAATCTTCTATATGAGCCATATACCAATGTATTGAAACAGAAATATAAGGGAAAATATGTTTTCTAAGGACAATTCAGTTCTACTTTGGAATCAACTGAACAAATGTGAACCTGAGGGCTAGGTTTTATCAGGGCATTTATAGCTAGATCATTTCCACCATAGGACAATGGACTCTAGGTCCTCTACCCTAGGGGAGGCCAAGCAACATAAACAGAGGGGTCTTGTACTTATTGTAACCCTAGCATTTGCTCCATAGATGCATGCTCGTGCTGGCAGCCTATGCCAACTCTCTTTTCCAGATAATGATAATAATTTTGTGTCATTGAGTTTAAACCATTCCTAAGAAATCTAGGACCACTGCTAGATAAGAAATAAAGTGCGTAATTTCCAAAATAAACTATTTTATTTTAAAAATACGTTTTTATTGATTTTAGAGAGAAATGTGGATCGCCTGCCTCTTACACGCCCCCTAGTGGGGATCAAGGCCACAAACTGACCAGGGAATCTAACCAACAACCTCTAGGTGCATGGGACGATGCTCAACCAACTGAGCCACACTGGCTAGGTCAAAATAAAATCATTTGGAAGGATTGTTAAAGGGACCAAGTGGGCAGAAACAGGATTCTAAGCCTGGATATTGATCATCCCTGGAGCTGGGACCTTGCTCAGAGATGTTCATGCACATGGGGCTTGGGGTCAGAAAGCCAGCTGCTCTTTCCAGATGAGGTCTTTTTCTCTCCAGATTGGCTACTAGGAAGCATAGGGGAAAATTATGTGCCAAGCTCTTTTGTTTTTCTCAGTCTTGCTTTTTTGGAAGTAATTTTCCCTTCATGATTATTTATTCTTTTTATCCCAAGCTAATTGTTCAGGTTTATTAGACTCATGATTTTACTTTAAGCTGTCATCATTCATTCATTCATTCATTCATAGGTTGTAGTAATTAAAAAAACAAACAAACTGGAGTCTGCCATAGGTAGGTGTGAATACCAGTTTTGCCACATTGCAATTGTGTGAAAAGTTATTTAACATCTAGGTCTTCACCTGTAAACTGGGGCCATAATAGAGGTTAAGTCACAATCACTGTGAAGATTCAATGAGATGCCACAGTAAATAACACAGCACCTGGCACAGAGCAAGCCCTCCAACCATTTCATTTATGATCCACTTATGTTAGGACCTTGGTATAGGATAAAAGCACAAATAGCTACTTAAACATGGAATGGCAATTAGGATACTTGCTGCCTCCCTGGCTACATTTGGGGCTGAAATTAACTTAATTACTGTTTTTCTCCACTTGTGCCACTTGGGCTATGGCTCTTTATAACCTATATTTCTGAGTCCATAGGGACATGTCCATAAGCACTGGGCACTTCCAGGTTATCTGTCTTGAGCCCCCATAGAACAACATTGTAGACCAGCAAATGCCAGACAGCTTTCTCACTCAGGAAATCCCCCTGATCCTCCCTCATGAGCCATAATTGCACTTCCATTCCCAGCCCAGCCTTTTTCTATTTAGCCAGCAAGCCAGTCTCATGGCGATCCTCATGAGGCCAGTGATGAATGTGGCTTAAATGGAAAATGTTGTTTGTGCATGCGGTGTCAATGAAGATGTTATTAATACAGCTCTGGGAAGACAGCTGCTGCCAACCTGCTGGGAAGCCACAGCCACATGCAGAGCCCGATCAGTTGTTTGTCCCACGAGCTCAGGGCTGGGAGGCACTTAAAAGTCATCAGGTCCAACCCGTAGCTAATGTCCGAGACCCTCTGTTCTGCAGCCATCCAACCTACGCTTCAGTGACTTCAGTGGAAGGAGGTCTGTTATCTGTCATGACTCCTGATGTGGCTTTTGCCATCTCAGGACAAGTTTATTCATGACAATTATTTGTTTGTTTGTTTCAAATGTGGCCTCAAATTTGCCTTTTTCAGAATATTCTCTCATGGATGCTAATTCAAATCCTTATGACTATAGGATACAAGTAAAATCTCTTCTCATGATAATCTGATAGATTCAAAGCATATAGTTGTGGATCCAAGGAGATTTCTCTACTTGCAAGTTAAACATTCCAGTTCCCCAAGTATTTCTCAGATAATGTGACTACCTTCCCTTTATTATCTCAGACTCATATCTCAGCTTCATCTTGGACTAGTTGTGTTACTTTAGGTAAGCTACTCTCCAAAACCTCAGTTTCCTCATGTGTAAAATCGGAAATTATATTTATACATTTATTTAAAATTGTGCATTGTTTAGAGAGATGTATAGTTTAAATAAGGTGAATTATAAGGTGCTTGACACAGTGCCTGGCATACAGCAGGCAATGGATACATTCAATGATAATTATTATTGCTGTTTTATCATTCCCCTTTGAGCACATGCCCTGGGAGTGCTTTGACTAACTCAGTGGTGGTTAAAATGTATCAGGGCCTGTAGACTACTGAGTGGCCTAGGCCTTGCCTCCCTTTCCATCCTCACCTTTCACTGGTTCTTTTCTCTGTTGGTCACACTCCATCTCAACTGGCCTTCTTCCATTTCCTTGCATATGCTAAACTCTTCCCTGCCTTGGGGTCTCATTCACGCTGTCTTTTCTTTGGGGGCATCTCCTCCTTCTCACCAGGATGTACACACTTTCCATCAGGGCCTCTTTTCAATGTCATGTCTCACTTTTCCAAGCATCACTTCTCCAAAGGAGGTTTTCCTTGATCACTCATTTAAACAAGCTCCCCAATCAATCTCTCTCACCGCACCTTCATAACATTCACCAAAATATACAATTCTATATTTACTTATGTGTTTACCTTAGTTAATGTTTGTCTTTACTGCTAGACTGTCAGCAACATGAATGCAGAGTCTTTTTATTTTAAAATATTTTCCTCAACATGTTATAAAGGAAATTTTTCAACATATAAAAAATGTTTTAAAAAATTGTAGCATGAACCTCCATATGCATATCCTTTAGATCATACAATTAACATTTGGCTATATTATCCTTATCACACATTTTTCCATCTATCTATACCTTCATCAATCCATTCACCCATCCATCTGTCATCTCTCCATTCATCCATTCATCCACCAATCCACCTATCCTATTTCTTGGTATATTTCAAATTAAGTTGAAGACATCAGTACACATCACCTCTAAACACTTCAGCATGCACAAGTTATTAACCAGCATTTAATATTAATTTATGATTCTTCTTTTTTTCTTGAGGTAAAATGCACAAATAGTGAATTGCACAAATATTAAGTGTACAATTGATGAGTTTTGAAAATAAAAACCTGTCTAACCCAAACCCCTATCAAACATTAATGTCACCCCCAAAAGTTTCTTTATGCCCCTTCTCAGTGAAACCCCAATTCCACCTTGAGGTAACTACTATTCTGATATTTGTCAACATTAGATTTTCTTTTTCTAGAAGTTCATATAAACTGGAATCACATAGCATATATTGTGTTTTTTTTTTTGTAAGATTTGTTTCACTCAAATAATGTTTTTGAGATTATTCCACATTGTGACATACTAGTATATCAAGAGTTCATTTTTTTTTTTTTTTACTGCTGAGTAGTGTTCCACTATATGGGTACCACAGTTGATTTATCTGTTCTTCTGTTGATGGACATCTGAGCATTTTGTATTTTTAGCTATTATGAGTGAAGAGGTTATGGACATTCTATTATAATCATTTATCTTGTTCTTTGGCTATTATGAGTGAAGAGACCATGAGTATTCTATCACATTTTACCACATTCATGTATCTTAGGAAAATATCTAGGAGTAAAATTGCCCAATCATAGAGTAAGTATATGTTTACTTTTATAAAACACTGCTGGACCTTTTCCTAAACTAATTATAGGAAGAGCCTGTTTTGGTTATGACCATCAACCAGCCAGTAAGTGATTTTGGCCCAAATTAAATACATAATAAATATTTGTTAAATGAATACAGGAAATAAATATGAAGTATAGTGAATATTCCAACCCTTCCCTACTATTTACTAGTGAAGTATGACTCTCTATGAATTAGTTAAGTTCTCTGAACTTTCAATTCCATTTTACATGGAAACAATAAAATGTGGCTTAGTTGTTGCTGAAAGGGCCAAGGATATGTGCGTGCCGGGGTGGGTGGGGGGAGGGGAGGGCCGAGATTAAGAGGTGAGTGACACCTTTTATTTAATATGATTATGCCCTTCCTTCTGTCCCCTCCCACTCTCCTGCCCCCAGGCAGTCAGGGAACATGGCAAAGCTCAGGGCCAGGGGAGAATGAGAGAAGTTGAAGGAGTAAGAAGCACTTGGATTAACCATCCCTCTCCAAGACAGGTCAAAAGTTGGCATTTATATACTTGACTTCTACATTTTGTCCTCTTCAGATTTAATGTCTAGGTTTGTCTGATTTTTTAAACTGGGTTATTTGAATGTCAAACTTTCCATAGCACTTTAATAGAGGTGTCCATTAACCTGTGCTAAATTAGAGCCCAGCATCTCTGGAAATACATGTGACATCCACATGAATATCAAATGCCTTCATTAGGCGCAGCACTTACGCGATGAATACCAAATGCAGAGTCCCACTTGGGGACCCAGACTTCGCTCCAGGAGTTGCCAACACATCTTTGCGTTTCCTCAGCAGACCCACTCAGCCCTGTTTGCTGTTTATTTCCAGGTGATGAGAGGTGGCAATTGTGACTTTGGCTGAAATACATAAATGGCATCCTAATCACCAAATTCAGAGATGGAGCAACGAGGCAGCTGGGGCCCATCACCCAGGCAGGAGTCAGCAAGCGGACGCCCACTTAGTATGCAAGACGGATTCCAAACACTTCATAAAAGGCGATAACTTTCTTTGACCAATGAATATATTATTTATAAGTGATTCGGGTGCCTTCTTCTCTCCCTCCTTCACTACCAGTCCTCTGGCCCCCATTTTTACAGGACGTTGTAGCACTTGTTCAATGATGAAGCCCCTCATGATAAATAATTTATAAAGCAATTTACAAGTACATTATTTTTAGCAATAAGATAAAACCTAGAAGAAAGTGTTTTACTGACACACACACACAGACACACACACACTCACACACACACTATGGCTCATAAGTAGCAAGATATCAGAACCCTGATAAGTAAGGGGGATGGGCACGAGGTGAAGGCTGTGATAAGCCACAGAGCTGGGCCCTTATACGTGAACCATGTGAAATGTATGAAGCACATTTGCATCATAATTAAGAGAAAACCCATTGAAAAGAATCTTTTCTCTTAATTCTTGGAACCCAGCTGCTAAAGTCCTTCCCACGGTGTGATTCTAAGTGAAGATGCTTTTACTTACTGTCTGACTTCTCTTGAACATGTCCTTTGATCCAGGCCCAGTGTTCAGAGTTCTCCCTAAATTATCTCCTTTTATCTTCACTATCTCTATGTGGCATGTGTTATCATCCCCATTATATGGATGAAGAAACTAAGGCTGTCTCCTTCTTTGAACTCCCAATCCGGTTAAAGCCACACATTTAAGCATTCATTCAATCACTAATATTCCACTGGTATTTGATAAGCTCCTGTTCTGTGTCAGGTTTTGTTCTGAGAGTGGGGATGTGTAGATGGACGACGCATCTCTAGCAGCAGTGCTGTTAATAGGAACAGAATGCAAGGTGGAATTTTATAGTAGTCATATTATACATAACAAGGGGAAATTAATCTTAACAACATTTTATTTAAGCCAGTAGATCCTAAATATTCTTATTTCAACATGTACTCAATATCAACATTGTTAATGACATATTCTAAATTTGTGTGTGCTATCTTCTAAACCCAATTCTATCCTTCTGACACACCTCAGTTCAGACCAGCCACAATTTCAGAGCCCAGTATAATAGCTACAAATGGCTTGAAGCCATTGGACTGGATGGAAAAGGAAGGAGGCTAATCCAGGGGGTAAAATGCCACTATTGTGGCATTTACTCTCTGAGAGGTCAGCATAGGGTGGGTGAAGAGGTGGCAAAAGGGCTGTGGGGGCTCAAAGCCCAGGAAGAAGGAATTCAGGAGACAGGGAGGGAGTCAGGCTGGAAAGCAGGCCTGATGCAATCAGCACCCCTAACCCCTTAACCTCAGTCATTCCCCTACTCCCCTAGCAATTACTTGTCTGCATTCTCTGCTTAGCACTGTTCCTGCTGTTTCTTTTACTATTTTCTTTAAGTTGATTTGCTTTTTAATCTCAAATTCGTTTAGCTATGAAAATAACTGAAACTACCATGAATGGAAAAACAGAATTAATTGTTATAAATAAATTAACCATAAAATAAATTCAAAGCATACAAAACAAAGTTATTAAATTCTAGCCATATATTTTTGCCTGTGCAAAGCTTTGGTGTCTGTTTAATCTTTTTTTAAAAGGGGGGCAGGGAAATAAAGAGAGGGAACTTATGCTTTGGGCCAAGATGGAGTGTGAGGGACTGATTGTATTTATGCTCCCTACTAAATAAAATAAGCAAACAACAACAACAACAAAATGCATGCAGCAATGATTTCAAAAACCTGAACAAGAGGTAACAGAGGACAGCGATCCTGGGGAGATGGCATAAAATGAGGTGTGTCTTGAGATTGACCCAGCTTCCTGCCCAGGGAGTCATTTGTCCTCCAGTGAGTACCGCTCTTTTCCCACTTCACAAATCTTAGAAACAAGACCCCAAAGGTCCAAACTGTTTCCAAGTAATTTAACGTCATGTTAGAGCAAAGCTGAAGATACTTATCCTATATAATAAAAGCCTAATATGCAAATTGACCGAACAGCAGAACAACCTGTTGCTATGACACACACTGACCACCAGAGGGCAGACACTCAATGCTGCAGCTGTCCCCTAGTAGTCAGTGTGCTCCCACAGGGGGAGCGCTGCTCAGCCAGAATCTGGGCTCACAGCTGGCCAGCATAGCGGTGGTGGTGGTAGCCTCTCCTGTCTCCATTGCAGGCAGGCGGTAAGGAGTGAGGGGTCCCAGACGATGAGAGGGATGTCTGCCGAGGGGTCCCGGACTGCGAGAGGGCACAGGCCTGGCTAAAGGGGACCCCCCCGCCCCGCCCCCAGTGCATGAATCTCATGCACTGGGCCTCTAGTAGGAGCATAAAAATCACCAGGCTGCAGTGCAGGGAGGGAAAGCTCAGGTGGAGCCAGTGGCTGAGGAGACAGCGCTGAGTCCACTGAGATGAAACAGCCAGAATTCACAGGACAGAGTCCTAGAGGGGTGGGATCTGCACAGAGAGGGAACCCCAGGTCTCTGCAGAAGGCTCCCCTCCAGCATTCATCTGTGTAGTGGTCATTGCATTCATGTAAAGAAGGCTTGGAGATGAAAGTGCTCTGTGCTCACACTGGAAGGGCTGGGAAAAGTGCCTGTCCCACCAGCCAGACTGGAACACCTCATGATTCATGGAGCATGGGGACAAGTCCACAAAAAGGTCTTGCTTCAGTAGTGGGGGCTAATTAGCTCTACTAAAGTAAAATGAGCATCCCTCTGATCACACCTAACATGTCTTAGAAGCAAGATCCCAGAGAATTCAACTGTTTCCAAATAATTGCATCCAGGAACAAGCTAAAGGCTATTTTGAGGACTATAAAAATTTCCAGTACCCAACAAGGTAAAACTGACAACCTCTTGCATCCAATCAGACACCAGCAGGCATGCAAAAAAGTAACAAATTATGATCCATCATGAGGAGAAAAATAAATGGAAACTGAACCAGAACTGATGCAGACGTTACAATAAGCAACATTTTTAAAAAGTTATAACTGCATGCCAATTATACCTCAATAAATCATTTTTAAAAGAGGAACTCAGCCAGTGTTCAAAAATGTTTGTCTGGTACTAAACTGTCTTTTCAATATAATCAGAAGTGGGTAGAAAGTCTTGAAAAGAGAATTACTTTTCCTCTAGGTGAGTCAATGTTTCTCAAAGATGTGTCCACATTTCATGTAAATTCATTTTCCAGAACCATCTGTGGAGAGCCTCGTACACTTAGGGGAACTCTTGGCCAGATTGTGTGTGGGACTGGAGGCGAGAGCTTCTGGAGATCCTCCAGAAAGTGCAAGGGAGCCATTTGGCTGGACCAGTGTAAGGGAAACACTGGGTAGAGGGGACTTTCAAGGAAATCAGAAGCTCAGATGAGACTCTTAACTGTATTGGCATCAGTTAGGTTAGCACACGGCCTCAAATACTGGCCTACGCTCACATCCCCTTCTTGTCCTACAGGAGGCATTGGAATTTATTAAAGTTAAGTAGTCTCTGAGAACATCCTTTTATGCCATTGATAACATAGGAATGTTAACAACTGCCTAAGTGATGATTTCAGAAGATTAAATTATATAACAAGTCACTCACTTCTCTTTCTTCATTTTTCTCATGGCACTTAACACCATCAGAAATAACTGAGTTTTAGTTTTAGTTTGATATTGCTGATATTTTTATGCTCTTTACTTTCCCATCATCCAAAGTGGGGGTTCTTGTCTGTTCTGTACAAGGTTCTATCTATAGAGCTTGGTATGTACAACACTGGACATGTAGTAGGCTATTAATAAATATTTGTTGAGTAAAAGAATAAACTCGAGGAGCATAACACTACATCTGAAACATTGTAGATAATGAGCATTAAAAAAAGTTTATTTAGGTTCTTAGAATAAGACCATGGCATCCATGGCATCAAAGGTATAAATTTGTTCCACCAAGATCTTGCCAAGTTGTTAGGTGGTCAGTGAAGTGAGTGTGGCCAGTCATCTAACTCTGAGTTCTCCCAAAGTTCACTGTTTCAGTCAGGGTCAAGCAAACTTTTTGTGCCTCAGGCCAGGTTGAGTCATACTAGATTTAAGGGAAGAAGCAAGTAAATAAAATGTTCTGTCTGATCTTCCTGGATGAACCTCACTTCTGACCTCAGGAGCTGCCCCCCTGGACCATGGCACAGAAGAGATAGTTAATAATAAATTACAAACACCATACAGCTATCACAGGGAGACCCTGTATCCCCTCCCTAACCCATACGTTCACTCAGTGGTCTGCTCTACCCCATGGGCTTAATCAGCATCAAAGCGAAACAAATCCAATAAAATGTTTCCCTGAGCTAGGAGTGAGTTCAATGATTCATTTTCATTCATTTTCATTCTCTCTCTCTTCTTCCTGCCAGACAGTTGATCATAGCTGACAAGAGAACAAAGGAACAGGCATTTCACATAAGTCATCCTCATATCTCTCCCTCTCCTTTGCTCTCTCACAAGAATCAAGGCCACCCTAAAGCTTACCAAGACTTAGTGATAAGTGCCATTTGAATCATGGTGCCATTTGTGTCTTCCTAGTAGTTGGACACTAATATGGCACCTTGTTGCCACCTTTTTATTCTCCTATGGTCGCAGTGAAGATGCTGTGCTCAGATCCCCTCCTGCAGGGGATGTAATTGACTGATGACTCTGAGCTGCTGCCCCAACAGTGACACCTAATCCATGCTTCCCAGGAGATCCCAATGCCTCCACAGTACAGTAGAGGATATACATGCAAGTTCCTTCCTGCAAGATTCAGGACCTTTTTAATAACTGACTGTTTTTTTTTCTAGTTTTATTGAGGTGTGATTGACAAATAGAATTATAATATATTTAAAGTATACGACGTGATGACTTGATATGTATATTGTGCAAGCATACTAACCATCGACACATTTAATGCATTCATCACCTCTTATATTTACCTTTTGTTTGTTTGTTGGTTGGTTTTTTGGTGAGAACACTTAAGTTCTCTTGTAGCAAATTTCAGTTATACAATACAGAATTATCAACTATAGTCACCATGTTATACATTAACTCTTCAAACCTTATTCATCTTATAACTGAAAATTTGTACACTTTTGTAACAGGTGACTTTGGTCACCTGTTATCATTGGCCCAGCTGAAATGTTCCCAGATCTGTGTTGCAGTCAGAAACTCTTCTATCCATTTTTCTTCATTTTCCATCTCCTTCACAGGCATTAGGCCTGAAGGCTCTCTTGTCTTCCCCCTGATTCTTGTTCCTATTTCTTCACAGGCATTCCCTGTACCAAATCTCCTACACATCTAATTCTGCCTTCTTAGAGAGCTTGAATGAACACAAGTGGTGTCAAGCAGTAATGTGGGGCTTTGGGGCCTGTCTCACTCACCATTCAGCTGGCAAACAGGATCTCATTTTGAGTGGTATAAAGAGCAGGTATAGTACTTGGCACAAGTTGGTAGCTCAGTTGCTAAAGATCTCACCAATGATGATCTGGAAAATTGACTCAGTGGTGGGAAAACACTTGCAATGCAATGACTCAGACAATTGAAAGCTATCAAGGGAACAACACTTACAAAGACAGCAGAGAGGAAACATTTTTCCCAGTAGATGGAGCTCTATTGTATTAGTCAGTTCAGGCTGCCATAACAAAATGCCACAAACTGGATTGCTTAAATAGCAGAAATATATTTTCTCACAGTTATAGAGGCCAGAAGTCCAAGATCATGGTGTGGGCAGGCCCTAGCTGGTTTGGTTCAGTGGATAGAGCATTGGACTATGGACTGAAGGGTCACAGGTTTGATTCCAGTCAAGGGCACATGCTCGGGTTGTGGGCTCGATCCCCAGTTTGGCTGGGGGAGGGGGGTTGTGGGGAGGCAGTAGATCAATGATTCTCTCTTATCATTGATGTTTCTCTCTCTCTCTCCCTCTCCTTTCCTCTCTGAATCAATAAAAAAATAAGGTGTGGGCAGGTATGGTTTCTTTGAGTCCTCTCTTCTTGGCTTGCAGGTAATGTCTTCTTGCTATGTCCTCTCTGTGTGCTTGGACCCTTGATATCTTTCTGTATGTCCACATTTTCTTTTCTTATAAGAACACCAGTCAAATTGGGTTAAAGCCAACCCTAAACACCTTGTTCCAGCTTAATTACCACTTTAAAGACCTTATCTACAAATACGGTTACATAATGAGAAACATATGGGTTTTGGGAAAACACATTTCAGCCCATAATACAGCCATCCAGTCACCTACTTTGTGTGGAAAGAGAAATGGCCCAAGATGAGACTATATTCAGATTCTTAGTCAGTGATCAATGGCCTGGCTATCTGGTCAGGGGCCTGGAAGGAAAAGAACTGGAAATTCTGAGACAAGGAAGTCTGGGGTATAGACATGTGGATGGACATGTGAGAGTGGGCAGAAAGCACAAATCTTTTTGTATCACATCTCTGTCCTGCAAGAAAGCATTAACCATGAAAGAGGTACTGGCCAACCAACTAGACAAAAGGACTCAGCCAATTTACATTAGCCAGTTTTTATTATCAGCTACTGTAGGACTGATACAATGAGTGCATGGACAGAGTGACCATGGTGACAGAGATGGACGTTACTAGGGCTCAATAACATGGACTTCCACTTATCCAGGCTAATATAGCTGCTGCTACCCTTGGGGGTCCAACTGGTCAGCAAGGGACCAACACTGAGCCCCTTACATAGCATCATTTCTCAAGATCAACCAGCCATTTGGTTCTATGTGTCCTCTTCCATTCTGGAAAGGTCAACAAGTAGTCCTTGCAGGAAGAGACCATTGGTTTCCATTTTCTACCCTCAGAGCTTCAACTAGCACCACTGCACAGAGGATTATGGAAGGAATGACTGCTCAATGGCATGGAATCCCACATAACATGGCATCTGATGAGGAGACCCACTTCACAACAAAGGAGATATTGGAATGAGCTCTTGTTCTTCTAATCTACTGTATTGGGTGAACTTTTATTGGAACTGCTCAGCAGTCTGCGACTTTCACTGCTTAATCCTCCTACCTTCCTCCCATTCTTCATGGACATCAGACCTGCATTTTTATCTCAAAGCTCTTTCCACCTTCTCTAGCTCACTCTCTTCTGACCACCAATAAAGCTCTGGCATTTCTGATCCTGTCTTAGTGTCCACTCTTCTGAGAACCTGAGCTAACAAATCCTCAGAAGTTTCTCCTTCCCTGTTACCCATCTGAGGTCAGTTTCCATAGACTGACTGATTCTGTTTATGTCCTTTTATCCCCTAAATGACTCCATTTACAACTTCTTAATTTAACTGTGACTACTTTAAATGTATCATTTCACTTCTTCTTATGAAAAAAAACACACCCAAAGGTTGGCTCAAATCACTTGATTACATTAAAAATCACAGAACTCTCCTGTTAATGCATTATACATAATTATATTTGAACTTTATGATGTAGGGGAAAATTAATATTTTGTGCTAATAGATACATTCAAATTATTTTTAAAACTTACTTTTTGTGATAGTAGCCTTTAGAAAATTAAATATTAATCTTCCATGATATTCAATTTCATGGATTTTTTAATGTGTTCCAAATGTTATGTACCTTAAATTTCAGTGATGACTAAGGTGATTTTACCATCTAAGAAAACCAGACTACACAAGTTTCTAGTCATTTAGCTTTTCATAACTTAAATATATTTCACTTGTAAGATAACTCATACCGAGATGTATAAAACACGAATCAATGTATTCACAAAATGTATGTATAACTGCTTTATTTCTTTATTTGCTGTACTTGACAGCTTGCAATTCATTTAGATATAGCTAACATCCAAATTTTGAGGGTTTCCCAATACGTAGTGTTTTATCCCATTCATCATAGCATTTAAAAAAGTTGTCCCAGGTTTCCATTAAATTCGTTTCTAAGCATTCCCAAAATTGTAAACCATTACAAAAAAAAGTGATAATAAAAATAAAAATGGATTTTATTTTTCTCACTATCCCTCACAGCATACTTTTTTGAATTTCTATGTTTTTTATTCAACTCTTAAGACTGCCAGAAAATTGTGAGATTCTTGGGGACAGAGGCTAGATCATTCCTTTTGTTTTTCTGTGGTTGCCAGCAAAACATGAGTAGGTAGTTGGTGCTCAATAACTGTTTTCTGTTTCTCTCTCAGATGCTGTTCTTTCTATTTTTGAAAAAGCCTTGCTCTGAGGAGCAAGGACAGTAGAGATGGGGCTTGTACAAAGAGGGAACGAGAAGGATTTTAAAATACTTAAAGCTCTAAGCTTTTGAATTTTTAAAAATTCTCACTGCTCCCAACAAAAACCCAATGTTCAGAAAACTAGGATGCTGTATCACTATATTCTTCTGTGAAGTCCTCTTTGATCAAAATAATGCTAGAAGGTCACTCCCGTGATCTGTTTAACATCAAGATAAGGTCAGGCATTAATTAATGTAGAATTACCAAAGAATTCCTATGGAAATGCATATGACATCTCCATTATAACCATAATTAGCTAATTAACCAATCAATTATAGTGATTAATGTGATCATAATGAATGTATGGCAAATGGTTATTAATTCCTAGAGTTTCCAAAGTGAATGCATTAATCACAGTTGAATTCATGGTATAATGTGGGTGCCTAATTGTCTTTCTGAACCCTGAGTGTGATGGAATAACTCACATCTGCTTAGAACTTTTGCAGTTTATCAAGCACTTGACCACATGTTATTTTTTCTTTATAATAAACTTATGAAGCACTGGAAGAAAAGTGTTATAGTTGTTGTTATTTCCATTTCACAAGTGGTAACACTAAGTTTCCAAGAAGTTGGGTGCTTTTGGCAGTACCACACATCTTTGGATTTCCTCCTTCAAATAGGACTTCCAACTATTGTGATTAGTATTTGGAGTTCTGGACATGAGCATTTATACTAGGCTTCCCCATAATTTTTCAGACCTTTCTTTTTCATAAAAATTAATCAGTTTGTCACCATATCATAGATCTAATGGGAAGAGAGTTTTACCACTGAATGAGAGAACTCCTGAGTCACCTAGAAGAAGAAAAGGGTCTTTAGGTGCTGGGATCCCACTGCTTCTACTGTGTGGTTGTCAATGAAAGAAGAGCAAAACCCAAACCAGGCCCAAACAAAACCAAACAAAACATTAAAGGGCTTGTTGGAATCAGTCACCGAGCCCTAGAATGAAAAGTGCTTCTTTGGCCTCTGCATTCAATTATTCTCTGGTTTTCCCTGGGATATTGTGCAACTTTGAGCACATGGTCACTACAAATGTGGAATACATCAATAAGAGAATTAGGCTCAAAAATGGGCTTTAGAATGAGAGGTGGAAGAAGGGGGTCTTTTTACATCAGAGCAATAGCATTTGTCCAGAGCAGAAGTGGGAAAGAAAATAGTGAAAGGAAAGGCCTTACAGAAACCGTAGGAAATAGGGTGAGACAAGAAAGCCAATGGAAGGAGAATTCCTGGAGGAAGCTGAAGACTAAGGGGAGTAGAGGCAGAACATTATGGAAGAAAAACCTAGACCAGCCACAGCCAAAGATCAGTCTACATCAATGGGAAATGCTGTCACATTAAAGTGTTTTTGAGTAGTGGATAGATTTTTTGAGGTCTTGCTCTACTTCAAAGTAATTTACTCTGGAAAATATCAGAGGCACTTGAAACTGACTTTGAACCTGGTGCAAGTTTTAATAAGGATCTTGATAAGTGACATCAACAGTTCCATTCCAGGCTAGGATGGGGGGCTGCCCAAGGGAGGATCAGCAAACCAGGATGTCTGTGTTCACCTATCCCACATGTGGTTAGAAAATGCAGCTCTCAATAACTAAGGAAGGATTAGAGGTGAAGGTCAGATTTGTATTTGTACTGAATGACTCCACAGTTAAAACTCTATGTAGTTTTTTTAAAAAAAATTCTATTCTATGGTTAATTCATTTTCAAATAAATATTATAATGTAGGCATAAAAACTAAAGTCAAAGTACCTTTTCTAAAATGTTATATTAAGTCACTGTTCAGTTTGTTCCTCAAGCATTTATTTAGTGTCTACTATACAATGATGGACTCCGGGTAGACAAAGGTAGATACCCTTAGCTCAGTAGGGCAGGCAGACATGGAAGGGTATAGGTGCATTTCAGAACTGATTTGCCCAGCAGGTGCAGTCCTGGTTAAAATGTGCACAGGGTATGGAGCAGAAAATATCCCCCCTATAGTCTAAGTCTAATGAGGCTTATTCAAGTGCTTTAGGTTATGCAAGCATGCTGGGAGAAGTTTAACAACAATTCTCAGTATATTTAGCTGTATCCAGAATGTTCTGTCAGTATTTGGAAAATGGAATCATGTGTAGTGGTTAGGAACATAAATATTGAAGTATGTATGTTTTGATCTTGTCTCTGCCACTTATTGGGTGGGTTCCGGATAAATTAATTTCCTGGTCATCAATTTCCTTTCCTATAAAAGGGACATATTGATAATACCTACTCTAAGTGGTTGCAATGTGGATTCAATAAAATATTTTGTATAAAATGCACAGTAAAGTGCCTAGTAATTAGTGTCTCAGACTGGATACCCTAGCCCAGAATCTGAGACATAGTGCTAATGTTTTATTGAAAGGTGCAATCCCAAGGCAATTAGAGTGAGGCAGGGAAGAATGGAAGTAGATGCCTATGTGACCACTGTTTCATGAAAAGCCAAGTCAGAGATCTCTGTTCAGAAACACCAGGCTTCCAACCCCCCAACAAAAAGGCATGCAGACAGGCTTTATCTGCCAGATCACTTCTTCCTTTTCTGCCAACCATCAATCAGAGTTTGTCCATCTTGGTCTCAGAGATGCTGAGTGTTGAAGCGGTGGGGGTAGGAAGTGGCAGTATTGTTCAGGGAGTCCCCAGAGCGGGCCGGCCCCAGGAAAATCTGCTATAGAATCAATGTACTATGTGACTCCAGCTAGGGATATCTTGTTTTCCTCTGATGCCTGGTTTTGATTAAAGGCACATGTCATGTTCAAAGGCCCCTGCTTAGCTCAGTCTCTGTGTGCCCTTATGTAATTAGTTTGTTTAAACCGTGTCTCCGATTATGTCAGGTCTTGACTGTGACTCTAAGTACAAGTGTGTAATAGGATATACCTATTAAACAGATGTTGGACTTTAATGGATATGTTTTGGACAATCTATCGGAATTAAACTTTCAATAACTACTGTAGAATAAGAAAATGTATCTCCTTACATTAAACAAAGCAATATGGCCTCTTACTGGTTCTCTAGAGCAGTGGTTCCCCCAGATGGGCTGTGTGTCAGCATCAATGGAGGGACATTTTTCAATGAGATTTCTGGGACTTCATTCTCCAGATATCTTGATTCATGGAACTGGGAAAGAACTTAGGCATCTGCATTTTTAGAGTCCCTTGTCAATTATGATGTGCAGATAGGTTTGGAGGTTCTGAGCCTAGAGAAAATAAGAGATAATCATTTAAAGAAAATCAATTCTGTGTTACTAGAGAGCAATGTTTTCATTTGTTCTTCATCCATTAATTCATTCATTGATATATTGATTTATTAACTGATTCATTGACTTATTCTTCATTAGCTTATTATACCCTGAACACCTGATAATCCCAAATTGCTGGACTAAACTCCATTGCATTATTAAAATAATGTCTACTAAGGCATGCTTCTGCTCTAAAAAATGTTGGCAGTTAGTTGAGAGTGAGGAAACTAAGTGATTATTTAGCACCTGGTCCGTTCTATGTATGTACAGTGTGCTTTAACATTCAATGTCTTATAAGAGCTTGAAGAGTGCCATCTCCATTTTACAGGTAAGGATATTGAGTTCAGGTGGTTTTATTATATCCACTATTACTCTGTTCATAAAAGCCTGAGGTGAGGATACAAGTGCAAAGACAATAAACATACTGAAACAGAGAAATCAATAAACCTTGCAAACCAGCCAGGATAAGGACTATAGCGAGTTAATAAGAGGAGTGGCCACTTTCAGCCTGGCTGGGCAAAGAGGAGAAGACTAGTGCCTAAGCTTAGGAGAACACAGTGAAGGACATTTCAATCAAGCAGGGCTTCTCAAACCTGGCAGATGTGATTCTGATTCAGTAAGGTCTCAGGTGAGGACTCAGAATTTGTTTTACTTTACAAACAAACTGAGGCGATTCCAGGTTTGGGAATCAGCTACTTGTTTACGGAATGGATAGAGCCAGAAAGTGCTTTCAGGCTTTTATTCAATAGGTAACTTAACTCAGAATGGAATCGAGCCATCCAGGAGTCATCTTTTGCCATGATTCTCCCCATCCCACCCTTTCTGCAGCCAAGTTATCACTCTGATTCTGCTCTTTCTTCTCCGACTCCATGCTACCATTTGGCCTCGATTGTCTTGCTTCTGAATTAACTACCTCTAATCTCTGCCCCTTCAGTATACTCAGCCTCCATTCACAGCAGCTTTAACTCTCTAAAAGTCAACTGATTGTGGCATATGATGGCCACAACCCAGTTATAAACTGTCCACACTCCTCGTTGATGGATTCCTCAGAATGGCCTTCAAGGTTCCAGATCACTTTTCCATTTATTTGTTCATCAATTTACAAAATGTGCTCAGGGTCTATGACATGTTAGGTGCTGGTGATGCAGTGATGAATTCACAATTTCTGTCATTTATAAGTTCACACAGTACAATAAACACTGTCAAGAGGTAAGCTCATGGTATTGGACAACACAGAAGAAGATCTCCCCACCTGACCTGCAGGAGTTGGAGAAGGCTCCCTGGAGGGAGTGACCCCAGAAGGACTGGTAAGAGAAATGCACTGAGAGAGGGAAGGTCAGAGCAGGTACAAGAACACAGCAGTAAGAGGGAACATAGCTTGTTCAGACAACTTTTGATAGTTCTGCATAAATAGCAATTGTGGAAGGGGTTAAGATTGAGAAATTATTAGGCATGAATATAAACACAATTCTAGGGCTGATTTGGTTAGAGTGGGTGTAATGCCCGGATCCAAATCTAACTATATAGATTGAAATAAATGATAAGATTTTGCATTTCAAATGCAAATGTCCATATATCGATCTAAAATCCCAACTACACTCTAACAAGCTGGGAGGATGTGGCTTGACATCAGAAGCACATATGAAAATGTTCCAAGTGAAACTGGTGTTGATGGTTTGAAGCAGCCTCTGCACAGACTCAGTCTCAGAACAGAATGTCCAGAAGTCTCAGGACTCCCAGGACTTGTGTTCAGGGTTAGGACCCACAGTAAAAATGGCACAGAGACATTGTGAAATGCCCAGAGGTGGGTTTCTAGAGATAAGAAGCACTAACCCATAACACATGAGAAAATCTTGGAGGAAGTGGGACTACTTCTAGAAACTTACCAACTAATTATCCAGAGAGCTGCCCTCTAGGACTCCAGCAGGCAAAGGAGAGTCCAAAAGGCACAGGCACAGGCCCACAGATCTCTGGTGAGTGTAAGAAAGAACTTTATTAGGACAGGCATTGTCTTCCCAAGATGCTGTAAAGGAGAAAAAGTATTGGATAAGGGACAATACACATTGCAGCATTTTTTTTTTCTTTAAAAAAACAACAACAACACACCACACTTTATTGAGGTAAAACTGACATGTGAGAATCTGTACATATTTAATGTATACAACTCAATGAGATCAGGGATAAGTATATAACCCAAAAGCATCATCACCAGAAAGACTATAAACATATCATTGCTTCCCAAAGTTTCCTCCTGCCTTCATTATTATTATTATTATTATCATTATCATAATCATTATTGTAAGAATACTTTACATAAGATCTACCTCTGAGCAAATTTTATGTTTTGTTTCCATATCTTGACTATTGAGGATAATTAGTATGGAGAGTGCTAATATCTCTTCTAGATCCTGATTTCAATTCCTTTGAACATATACCCAGAAGTGGGATTGCTACAGCATTCTTCCTAGGTCTGGTTGTCTGATCAAAGACACCACTTTTTAGTGAGGGAAGGACTATGTAACATTTAGAGTGGTTGAAAGAGTTAAGAGGATTTTTAAAAATTGATTTTAGAGAGGGAGAAAGGAAGAGATGGAGAGAAAAAAAACAAATAAACACATCGATGTGAGAGAGATACATTGATTGTTTGCCTCCCCTTTACGCCCTGACCAGGGATTAATCCAAAACCTAGTTATGTGCCCTGACCAGGAATCGAACCCACCACCTTTTGGTACACAGAATGACGCTTCAGCCAACTGAGCCACACCAGCCAGGACAAGAGTATGTTTCACACATTGCTTGGAAACTTTTTCTGGAAAAGGCCAGATTCTGAGTTTAGCAGGTGACTTGATTTTGTGGTGACTGTACTACTCTGTCTTTGTAGCAGGAAAGCTGCCACATACAATAGGCAAAGGGACATGGCTTGTGTTCCAACAAGCCTTTTGCTTACAAAAACAGACAGGGGGCAGCATGTGGCCTGCTGGCAGGATTTGGCTCACCTCTGCTTTAGCAGATGGTGAGAAGCTCAGCTCTGAAGTTATTCAAGCAGCTTAGAAGGTTTGCACTAAAATAATCTTCATAAGAGAAGATAACTATAATGCAGGTGCTCTCTGCAGAGAACTTAGAACTTGTTATTGAGAATAACTTAGCTCAATTCTCCCTCAGACAAGGAAACTGAAACAAGAAAGGGGCTCATTCCCCAATACAGAAATAGGTAGTGGAGTTTGCATTGCAGAAAGCGAGCTAAGGTATTGCCTATTGTTTTTATATCTGCATATAAGAGATATAATAAGCACATTAATTTTTATGGTTTGTAACAAACTTCCGTGCCTTTGATTAAAGCCTTTTCTACCAGGTTCCTGAGCCTTCCTCTGGGTGTGGGAGCCTGCTCCACTCCTCTCCTGCAATTAACATGCGCATTATGAATTCCCTGTCAATGTCAGCAGGCAAGCTTTTCCAATTTTACAAACCTCCTTTCTTCCAGGAGCTGGAAATGTTCTCAAAACTGTCCTGAAAGCATGTAATGCTTTTGGTCGTTGTCACCTTCGTGAGCAACAAGCTGCAACTTCGCTTTCTGACTTCATTCTCCCGGTGACATTTTTCACACAGGCTCTGACAGAGACAGCAATTATAAAGACATCCAGGTTGGCATTCAAGGATTCTTGAAGTTAACAAATTGTCCAGGGATAAATGACAATGAAGTTGGCAGACTCCACGCTCCTGCATGAAAATCAGAATCAAGCCTTGAGAGGAGGCTATCCCGCACGCACATTCCTGGCAGGTGTGTTGGGGTTACCCCAGTGCCTTCCTCCTTAGGAGGCCATTTGGCTTAGGCCAGCTGGGCTGTGGCTGTCTCAATAGGAAGATTTCGAAGAAAAGCAATGAACATACAAGTTTAAACACATACATGTTTGCTGACAATACTCAAGGGTGGGGGCAATGTTTATTCAAATCTCATTCACTTCTGCATAAAATTACCTTTCATAGGCTCCACACCGACCAAAAGTCTATCCTGTCTGTGCAGCTCGACTGGTCCCACAGTCTAGCATTTGGGTTTCATCCCTTCGCTCCCCACTCAGGTTCCCTCTTTTCCAGCCTCTCAGAACTCTTCACTCCACTGAGTTGGAACTTTGCATCCTGTCCCCTCTGCCTGGAATTGCCTCCCCAAGTTTCCACTGAGCATCTTGGCTCTCAAGTCACCTTTTCGGTGGAGCCTTGCCTTTTCATTTCTGTGAGAACCACCTTCATTCATGGACAGAGATGGAAGTTGGGGGCCTCGCCATTAATGCCCCAGGAGCCCTGGAATAGTCTGAGGAAGCTTTAGCTGGGATAGAGAGGTCACACTGAATTCAGAGCTAGGTCAATTCCTAGAGACGACTCCCTGTGGGATAACGGAGTCCACCATGAAACAGGAAGCCCCGAGGTGCACCACCAAGTCCTAAGGAAGCAAAATCAGTAACTCAGTACTAAGTGCTCATTGTGTGGCAGAAACAATTTTAGCCCTGTGTACATACTACTCAATCTTTCCAAATTAGGATCTGTGAAATGCGTGCTATTACACAAGCCTCATTTCATAGATGAGCAAATGAAGGGATAGACAGGTTTAGAATGCTTCCAAGGTCTCACAGTTAGTAAAGGCGATAACTAAGTAAGCCAAGACTATCCAGGCAGCCAGTGTGAAGGGAGGTTGGACCAGGGGCTTGGAGGGAAAGAGTGAGGGAGTCCTAAGCCTCTGAGCTCACCACAGTCCACTTGCCCTGACTTTAAAGGTATACTGAGGATATGACTAAGGGTAACCTTCCCCAGACCTTCTTCCTAGGGTGTTGACTGGAGTTGGCTAGAGTTATTTCCCCCCTAGAAATATTTTAACATCTCAGCCATACTCCTGAGCAACAAAGGAATCTGCTGCACCTCCCTCCAGGGCACCAGGTCCTGGATCTGACCTGGAAAGAGGAGGATGTTTCTGCAGACCAGGCAGGGCAGAGAGCTGAGAAAGGTGAGGAGGGAGGAGGTGAGTGAGGAGTTGGGCAGGGGGCTGGATGGGGGGATGAGAGGCTACACAGAGCATGGACAGCTGAAGCTGTGAGATTGTGGGTTTGATTGTCTTTTCCTCACTAGGGATGATAGTGATAGCATTTGTTAAGGGCTTACTGAGCTCCATGCTCTGTATTGGGTTAGCACGTTTAATCCTCTTCACCTCCCTCATTTTGCCAATGAGGAGGGTAAGGCAAGGAGCCATGAAGCCTAATATAGCAGAGCTAATAAGAGACAGGGTCAGGATTCAGATCCAGCTCTCAGCCTGAAGAGTAGACTCCTCTCTGTTCTATCAGTTGTCATCACTCCACTCTACTGCCCAGAGAATGTGCAGCTCAGCCAAGGCCAGGCTGGGGAAAACCTGGGGCATATTTCTTGTTTTCAACATTTTTTCCTGGAAAAGAGTGCTGGTTAGTGACAGTAGGAGTTCCATTGAAAAGTCTCATTTGGTGGAAGAGACATGTCAAGAGAGCTAGATAAGCCATGCTGTTGTTATTCATATAGCAGTATGTTTTTGTCAAATATTCTGTACCTGACACAGGGCCTGTCATCAAAAAGACACACAGTAAGTGGTTCTTGAGCATGTGTAGAAGGAAGTCATTAAGAACATACTCAGTGTGGCTGGCTCTGACCTCTCTGCCAGCACGTCCCTGTCTCAGATAACACACTCTCCAATCTTGGAGAAACACCCAATGCTGGGTCCTTCTCCAACTTCTCAGGGCATCCTTCTCCTCCCCGGGCTTAAATGTCACTCAGCCTAGCCCTATGACCTGTCATCGCAACCTATCACCCCCATCCTTCCCATCAGGCCTTCAGTCTTGTCAGCTGCACCTACCCACCCTGTTAATCTCCATTCAGAACCAGCCCACCCATTTTCTCTCTCCACTCCTATCTCAGGGTCTCTAAGTCCTCACCTGCGTGCAAATGGCTGTCTTCATGAATCTCACCAAATTCCCGGACTTTGACATTATTTTAGTGCTTTTCCATCAATCACCACAGGCATTTGAGGGGTATTTGGTGGTGGTGGTGGTGATGATGGAAAGGACAGGAAAGGAGCATGGTTTACTTGAGATCTGTAAGTGACAAAAGTAAAAATGTGTTGAATTGATGAATAAAAATAATTTTTATCATTCCCAAAATAGAACAACCCATAACTCCTGTTTACAGCAGATTTTATGTGCTTTTGAGAAAGTTGTTATGTTTATGACCCTCGATCATTGTTTTTTCCTGACTGCTAGGTGGGATGAGGCATCCCAACATTTCGCTCACAGCTTCTTTATGTCTCCCACTTGGGTGTGCTAAAACTTTATTTGTCTCCATAACACATTTTGCATCCTCTTGTCTCAAAGTCATTGGAGTAAATTTAAGAGCTGCCTTCCTCACTCTCAGCATCTTTATCTATATTTCCCAAACTACATGGGAATCACTGAGAAGGTTTGCTAACACCCAGAGTTCAGGGCCAGTCCCAGCGATTTCTAATTCACTAGGTTTGGGATGGGCAAAGAATTTGCATCTTTAAAGAATTTCCAGGTAATGCTGGAGCTGCTAGCAGGTCTAGGGACCCCACCTTGAGCATGATCACTCTAGAGTCACCCTTGCCTTCTTAACTCTGTCTCGGAAAAATGGGTGCCCCCTCTCCTTTCTGTGGCTAACCTCTCTAGCTGGGGATACTAATCATTTCTTCCTGGAGTATGTGTAGAAGTCCCTGGAGCTCAGTCTTGCTTGTTCAGCAGTAAACAAGGCAAGTTGGACCCTGGCCTCATGGAACCTACACTCCACGTGGGAAGACAAGCATTTCTGGGGTGAAGATGAATGTGATGAACTCTGAAATGGGTGGATGTGTTGCTTTTACAAAACTAATGATGTAGGAAACATGGCATAGTTTGTCTGTATAATTGTGAAACATACAGATAGATGCTGAAACCGATTCCCAGGATAATGATAGAGAATTTGCCTTCTTCAGAGTAGGCATTCCAGGAAAGAATGTTTCTTTCCTCTTGCAAACTGATCCTGGTGCTCTGTCGATGTCAGCTTGTTATTTGCCTAATAGAGCTGTCTATTCCTCCATTTCATGTCATTTGCAGAGTGTTTCAGAGAAACTCAACTAAAACATAAGAGTAAAAGAAAAAAAATATATATATACAGGAAGTTTGGCTGGGAGATACAGCAAAACCACCTTTGACAACCTTTAAATAATTTGAGCTTTTTGAAGCTTTTGCTCAGGTAGGAAACTCAGAACTCTGCAATCTTGTCCCCAGTGAAGCTGGATGGAGGTGGGGGCCCCACAAAACCAACATGCCCGGTTCCCCTGCAGCAGCCCAGAAAGCACTTGTGAATGTGGCAGGAAATGAGATCTTAAGTCAGCGCATAAAACAATCAAATCCATCACAGCCTTGGAATGGCCCCTCATAACTCAGGGACTGTCGCAGCCCTTCGTGTGCACAGAGGCAGTCGTGGAAGGAGTGACAAACTGAGCTTCGAGTCTGCTAAATCCATCCTGGCAGCCAGAAGAATATATTTCCAAAGCCAAGTCACATCATTTTCCTTGAGTTTATTTGACTGCAGGCTAAAAAGCTATTGCAGAAAACAAAGGGAAGGGGGTGCTGGAATAATGAATATTAATGAACTTAATTCTCTGGTTTGTGGTTGGTCTAGTACTGGTAGGACCTGATGCAGATAAAGAAGAATACATTCCAACTCCTGTTTCAAAATGGCCAGATGGTTTTGGCTACCCATCTATCCACTGAATACAAGTTTCCTACTATGTTCCCACCTCAGAGGTTGGCAAAATGAAGAACATCCACCCTCTGTCCCCAGGGACCTCATAGTCTAGTGAAGACATATATGTACAAAACCATGATCGTTTAGGACTTCACTTTCCATTATATGAGGTGGAGGGGAAGTCAGGGAAAGCACTCCAGAATATGTGTCTGCTTAAATACCTCCTCCCCTTTCCTACAGGCACAAGGACTAACCCTCCTTGAGGGATGATGAGCTTGAGATTTGGTTAAGGCTGGTGCAACAAAGGCGCAATAACCAGAACTTCCAGTTTTTCAAGAAAGACTTGATTATACCTGTTTTTCTCATTACCCCTGTTTTGGGTTGAATTATGTCCCCCAAAACAAGATTTCAAGAAAACTTCCAGTTCCTGTGAATGTGATCCTATTTGGAAATAAGTTCTTTGCAGATGTGCTCAAAGTTAAGATGAGGTCATACTGAACGAGGATGGGCCTAAATCCAATGAGTGGAATCCTTACAAGAAGGCCATGGGAAAACACAAAGATATAGAGACCCAGACACTGAGGAAGAAGACTATGTGAAGATGGAGAACATGTGAAGATTGACGTGATGGAGCTACAAACCAAGGGATGACAAGGATGGAGCTAGGAAGGATGTTTCCCTAGAGCATTTGACTCTTCTCTGCCAACTCCTTGATTTCAGACTTCTTTCCTTCTGAACTATAAGAGAACAAATTTTTGTTGTTTTAAACCACCCAGTTTGTGACACTTTGTTACAGCAGCCCTAGGGAACTATTATAGCCCCAAAGGTTGAATTTTGATTTAGAACCTGTGTCTGTCTTCCAGTGTTCAGTAGGATCTAGAATGAGGCTCCAGTGCCCATTCTTGTCCTTCTCTTTCCCTGCCAAACCCTCCCTGAATTCAGTTTTGGATTAGGAAGGTCACTCCACCTCCTCTTGGTTAGTGGGGGCATTTCACTGACCATGAATTTTCAGTTTTTCCCTGAGGCTGAGGAGAGGCACTGCAGAGGTCAGGCACGCAGCAAACATCTGTTGACTGGACCTGATTTATGGTAGCTTCTCAGTGAAGTCTGAGTTTACCATCCTCCCAGGAACAGCTTACTGACTTCTCAGATTTGAATGAGACCAGAACCTCATAGCAGGTAAGTTTAACACTGCAAACAAGAATGATTTTCATAACTCTAGACAGTTAATTTGGGGTAGCCTTCTTAGACTACTGCCATTTGCAGGTTATAGTAGCATATACTTTGGAGAAGCAAGTTTGCATTTTTATCAGTACCTATAAAAGTAGTGGAATCCTTCAACTCAATAATTCAACTTCAGGGAATAGATGCTGAAAATCCCCAAATGCACACAAAATTGTTACCACCATGATGTCATAATGGTGTAAGAACAGAGATCAAGCAAAATGTCAATAGTGGAATGCTTTAGTAAACCTTGTAGTGTTTGAAAAAGAATATTATATAGCTACTTAAACGAATGACCTTGAACATTATGTAGCAACATTGAAATGCTTGCCGTATTGTTGTCGGTAGAAATGGGGTGGTTGCAGTATCACAGAAAAGCATTTTGGGGACCATTCATGGGAAGGTGAGATATGATGGTAAGATTTATTGAAGCTGGAACAAACACAAAGGACTGTCCCAGGTCCTGTGGAAGAAGGCCAGCCTTGTCTTCATCAAGCATAGAAGAAAGGCCAGGGTCTAGAAATTCTGTGTCATTGGTTCAGTCCATGTCAAAGCTTAGTCCAGTTCAGCCTTTGTTCCTGTCCAACTAGTGTAGTCTCTGTTCCTGGCTGCACTCCAGCCAGTGCTGCATTGCTGCACCCAGGCTCATGCTTGGAGCCTGCATGGCTGCTCAAAGAGAAAGAGGGAGAGAGAGAGAGAAAGAGAGAGAGAGAGAGAGAGAGAGAGAGAGAGAGAGTACCTTTCATAGTTTGTGTTATACTATCACAGACTTGGGAAAAACCAGGTCCTCCTTCAAACTAACCAATTTCCCAATCCTTTTTTTTTTTTTCGTTTGTCCTGGACTCTCCCCCTAACCAATCCATTCCTTAGATATTACTGGGTTCTGAGTCCCTTATCCAATCTGATCCTTTTCCCAGGCTAGACAGACAGGCCTCTATGTTTGCCATCTTGGCTTCTAAAAATGGGCATATGAGCCCAGCAGAAGAATTTCCCCTTTATTGTTTTTATTTCTTCCTTGGTGATCCCAGCTAATGGCTGGTAATGATCCTTCCTGCCCACTTCAGGGATGAGGTCCCTAGGGTGGAGAATGCATTGGTTCCCTGGGGCGGCTATGAGTGCTGCAACTTCCTAGTGAAGTAGCTTATTGTCCTATTCAGCTGCCTAGTTTATTAGGCTTAATATCTGATTCCCTTTGCTCCCTTCCTTTATTAATATCCAGCGACCTACACTAACAGTATGATGTTAGGTAAAAGGAAGAGGTTTAAAAAATTGTTTAGCACGATGACAGTTACATATACTCTCAAACCTGGTTGGAAGGAAATATACCAAAATGGTAACTGTATTTGTGCTTTCTCTTATGAAAGCTGTGGTTTTTTTTTAAATCTCTGCTTTTGCTTTTGATTTTTTTCTGTCATGATTTTTTATTTTTGAAATTCAAAACACAAAGGGACAGACCTATAGATTCATTTACTTATGTGTTTAAAATTGATGGAAAATTATAGATCATTTTTATCCATTAATTAAATACCAGTTGCTATTTCTTGTGTATATGCCTTATCTATTTTTACTACATGTTCTAAATTATCTTCCTCTAAACTATGACCTGTGGCCACCAAATCCAGCCCACTGCCTACTTTCATAAATAAAGTTTTATAGCAACATAACCACATCCATTTACTTAAGGCTGCATTATAACAGCAAAGTTGAGTAGATCATATGGCCCACAAAGCCTAAAATATTTAATCTCTGACTCTTTGTAGAATGTTTATGGACCCCTGATTTAAAACCTCCTTCTTCTCTGACTTCATATAACTCCAATTGGTCTTTTCCTCTCTCATTCCTGATAGAAAAATCTCTTTGAGCTTTTGGAATGGGTAGCTAGCTGAATCCATGAACCCAGGCTTTGACGTCTTTTACATTGGCATTTACAATATGACTTAGTTTGCATTTGGTTGGAGGGATATTGAATATTGCTGAACAATTCAGAATTTGTTGTTTCAATCCTGACATCCTGGCCTCTGGATGCTTCCCCCATCCCAAACAAGTTCTGGATAACTAACTCTCACCCTCATGCTAACTCCACTCCACAGCACTAAAACAAAGGGCCAGGTATTGGTGTTTTTGCTGTTATTCGCTCCAAAAGATACAACAGAATTCGATTAGCAATATAGCAGGAAGGTTGCTTCTCCAATGACTGCATAGTCTTACCCAAAAGCAAGTCAAGTTCATTAAAATCACTATTATCCGACTCTCAATTAAATGTGATGATAATTTAATTAACAATGCCCACTTAATTGTGGATGGCAGGAAACTGAGACTGGCAGGCTCCATGGTGGCTGAAGCATCTTACCCTGAAATACAGTAAATGGCTTTCTGAAGCAGCCAGCTCAATAAGCTTTGTGCACTTCTTTGGCAAATGAAAAAAGTAAACTTGTGTCTGCTTAGAAAATCTAATTCTGGTCTGGAATGGTGGGGATACTAAACGATTTAGACCAGGATGCCCCAAATGAAGATCCTAGATCAGCTCCCTTAATGCTTGTCATTCATTCATTCATTCATTCATTCATTCACTTTCTCTCTCTCATTCTCTCCCTTCTTACCTCCCTCCCTTCCTTCCAACACCTATGAAAACTTTATTTCTGTTCTGTTAAATAGTAGGTGCTCTGTAGATGGGTAAAGCACTATTTTTTTTTATTGGAAAAGGCCTGGGCAGTCTGAATTTCTAAGAAAGGAACAATAATGTTGACAACTACAGTTCATTGAGCCCTTATCATGCAACAGGCACTATGCTAATTGCTTAAATCTCATTATCTTATTTCATGTTCATAAACCCTGTGAGATGTTATCATTTGCATTTTACCAATGGGGAGGGGGCGGGATTAGGTGATCAAGTAACATCTCTCAGTCTCACAGCTAAATAAAGGGCAGAACCCAGATGCAGTACTGATAGGTGGGCTGCCCTTGCTCTTAAAAACTGGTCAATGCTCCTTCTTTCCATCTGTTAAACCCACTGAACTGGGCAAGTCCCTAGGGTCCCTATGCACATCTTGGCGCATCCCTCAAAGGTCATAACCCTCAGCTCAGGGGAGCCAGGTCCCTGCTTTTTCTTAAACTTCCTTTCTTCCTGGCCCAAGCTTCTGTTGCTGGAAGTTAAGCACCCAGCATGAGAGGGTGTGGAGGAGCAGGGCTGGAGCCACCGGACTCTGTTCCTCTGGGAAGTCGCCTAGTTCACTGTGGCATCAGGTTCTCTCTCCCCAAGTTTTTTCTTCCACCTTCAACGACTCACTTTTCACAGAGACACAAGGACTGAGCTTCAGCACAGTCAATCAATCCCTGAAATTGTTCAAAATCTAGAAAAAAATACACATGTGTTTTTCCAAAAGCATTTCTATAACATTCAGCAGATTCTCGAAGAACTCTGTGAAGGTTAATACCAATGTCTTTGGAGTCTTCAAAAATATTTCTCAGAGCAGTGACCCCACAGGCCACAGATGACTCCTGTTAAAAGTGCAAGGTCCTGGGTTGCAGCTTAAAACTGGCTCCCTGGCAGGTCCCACCCAGCAATCTGCATTTAAAAACATACACTTATCAAGAACACCCTGATCATCAAGGTGCCAGCACCAAGTTGTGGTGACTATTGAAGTCCTGGATCGCAGTCTTCCAGTGCTCTTGCTGGGATCCTGAGCTCTTGCTGGGATCTGGGTCTGGAGAGAAGCCAGTGCCCTGCTGAAGCCTGAGGAGCTGGAGAGAGCGGGCAGGGTGGCTGCTCTTTTCCAGGTGTGATCAGGATACATTTCTCAGGGCCTTCTCCCTGGGGCTTTGTTCCTTCCAGCAAGCCAGCCCCCTTGCCATTGTTCTCAGCAGCTGTGACTGCTGCGCCTGTGTGTGTGTGTGTGGGGAGGGGGGGGACTGACTCTGAGGCTCTTTTCAAGCACTGTAACCAGCTTTGATTCTGAGCAGCCCCTGGGGCTCTGTTTATAAGGCAGACCTGAGCCCTTCAAGGTCAGGGTTACTATTTCCTGTGCTTGAGGGCAGAAGGGAGACACATTGACCTCCATCCCCCAGCTTTCTGCACCCTTGTTAATGTTGCAGTTTGCATGCTTGCTTGTTCTTTAGGATTCCCCAGAACCCCTGGGTCAGGGTGGCTTCAGAGCAGGGAGTCCATGGCTGTTCAGTGACTCTAAGGATCCTGGGCCTCCTGCTGCAGTTCCAGGTTCACAGCCAGTCGGGAGGTTAGTCATGGTTCTGACCATGGTCATGCTGCCTCAGGTGGGGACCTCCTGGACTCAGGCCACGGATAAGTTAGTGACATTGTTGCAGAAGACCAAGAAGACCAAGGACGCTTCTGAGGAAGTTGGAGGGACACTGTTTAATAACGCCAACGGACTCAGGGAACAGCCTTCCAAATCTGAGTGAAGGAACACGCATGGGGCCCTCCCTCACATCTCCCTCCCTGTGCTCTTTGTCCCACAAGCATGGATCATGCTTCCGGTCCTTTTCTCGGGCCTTGTAAGAAGGCCCCCAGGTGTTGGGGGTCTCCAGGCCATATCTGGTGGTCTGGCCTGGCGTCAGAGTTAGGAGCCCTCCCTCTGGCCAGTGTACTGTCCACAGTCCAATGGCCTCTGTGACCGGTTCTGCAAGACCAGTATCTGGGAAAGAGGTAGTGACTTAATTATAGGTTATCAGGAATGTACACTGAGCTTACTGGCTTGGATTCAGATCACTAGCCTCAAATATCAGGGTTACATTGGAATTAGCCCTTTTAGCCTCCTCAACATAACTAGGCCCACCTCTGACATCCAGCCCATGGCTCAGTCACCCCACACAGCGCACCACCGCCACATTCTGTCTAAGGCCCTGCGGGATACAGGAGGTTCTTTTCCTCTTGAACCACCCCTCCTATTGCCTTGCCCCTCTCAATACCTCTGGACTGAAAATGGACCAAAGGCTAAAAGACACCAAGAATATCTCTTGGGTCCCAGTTATTGAAGGCCAATTTTCTGCCACTTGCTCCCCAAATTTCTGAAGTTCAAAAGCAATCACATACAAGCCAATCATGGGTGATTTATGGAGTGTTTTCTGGGTGGGCTCCACATGAAGGAAACTGTAATTTCGGGAGCTTATACGCTTCCTTCTTCTCCTTCCAAGTTCATCACCAAGTCCTGACCACTTTATGTTCACTTACCTGCGGATCCCCTCTACTTCTCCCTGTGTCCACAACCCTCATCCCCGCACAGGCTTCCATCTCCTGAGCCGAATGAGTGAAACAGCCTCCTATTTCTGTTCACTTTTTACGCTTGCCCCCACCCCCAGATCCATTTGCATTAGAGCAGCCAGAGCCATCTTTTCCAACATGCAAATTTGATGGTCTCTCCCAGCATAAGCCCCATCAGGAGCTGTGGATGACCTGCAACATTTACAAGGCCCCTTGTGTTAGGGTCCCACCGACTCTGCAATCCCTCTCCCCCATTAGCAATGCGCTCTCTGTAGTCCAGCCAGATAGCTTCATATTTCTATCAAACAACATGCTTCTTCTCTCCTTTCCCCTGGTCTGTTCATCCTTCAGATCCTGTCAGCGACCTTTCCTTTGGGGAAATGTCCTGGCCTCTTGACTGGTTGGGAAACTGTTAAATGCTCGTAGCATTTTATAGCACTTACCTTTGTTCTATAAGTTTTTTATATGATTCTGTAATTAATGCCCGTCTCCTCCAACTGACTGTGATCCCCAGGAGGGCAGGGACCCTGTTAATTTTGTCCCTCTTTTTGCTCCATGCTCATCACTATGCCAGGCCCAGAGAGGGAGATCACTCTATTTCTATTGAATGAACCTAATATGTGAATAAAAGAGTAACTTCCTACATGGAAGCTGTTTGCTACCTGGGTCAGAAACATTGAAATCCCCTCACCTGCTCTTGTTAAGCAAGTGCTAGAATGTGTGTAACGAAAAGCCATGCACAGCTCAAACCCACCTTGGGAGCATTGTGGGGCCACTAGGTCACCAAGAGCACGTGGCTTGTGCTCTGAAACAATTAGCCTGGCTTGGGCTGCATTGGATTTTGTTAAAGCGTGTGCCAATTGTTACGGAAACTGTTTGCATGCAATCAATCTTCAGCCACAGAGAGCCATCAAGTATGGGAATGCTTGTCACACCGGCTGTAACAAATCCTGCAAGCGGCTAAAGACTCTTCTCTCACATCCCAGAGTCCACACTTCCTGCACAGCCTCTCCCAGAGGGCCCTTTGTGCTAGTTATTCTCCCTTTGCTCATTCAAAATCCAATGGTCCTATAGGGGAGTGGAATAAGGGAAGGATATGAGGCAGAGCAGGAGAGGAGTCAGGTCAAATAAGGGTGAAGTAGTGCAAATAAGGTGGGAGGGTCTTAGACATGCAGAAATGGCTGCTTGACTTGTAACTTGTAGCTGGGCTTGCTTGTGAGACATACCACATCCCTAGTGTGGCTAAGTTAGCATCAAAGGAAGGTTCAGTTATACAAGGTAAAGAATAAAGAGGCTGCGGGGTCCACTGTCTGCACGTTTCTGTGCTTATTCATGCCCCAGTCTCCTCATCTGCAAAATGGGGTGATGTGGTTCCTACTCCGCCATTGGAAGGAGAGTAGGAATCATCCATGCAAAGCAGCTGGAGTAGTGCCCAGCACCTGTGACCACAGCACCTTGGTGTCAGGCCTGCAGGGGCACTGGAGCTCATCCCTGGCTGGTCACAAAATCACCTGGGGGCTATTTGAAAATCTAAATTCCCTTGCCTCACTGAATCAAGATTACCCAGGAAGTTGCAATCTGACATCTGTAATTTTTTTTAAAGCCTTCCATTGATTTTGATCCATTCACACAACAAAATCCACCTGCAAGTCTCATTGTAAGACCGAGGTCAATCTCTGACCCTCTTTGTGCCTCAGTTTCTGTTTTTTCCTAAGTCCTGCCTGGCTCTAGTGCTCTATTTTATAATTGGTCAAGGTAGGAACTTCTGGTAGCTCCAGTGCTCAACTTAGAGTTCATTTGCATTTTTAAAATAAATGTACTTCCATTAGCCAAACAAAACAACTTTCATCTCTGCGTATTCACTTTTTGTCTCTGTCCATATGCAAACATGTTCTTGAAATATAATGCATGAATTGCTGCCTAGCCATTCATTTAGTTTCAAGTTTCATGAACATGCGTCTGTGTTCCCATTTTAGCTAGAAAACATTCATTGTTGTTATTGCATACAATTTTAGTGGCTATATATATAAACCTAAATTAAATTAACCATATCCCTAATTTTGGATGTTTGGATTGCTAACAAGTTTTTTCACTGATATAAATAATGCTGAAATGTGTATCTTCAACCATATAGTTATTCTATACTTAGGAATTTTACTTTAAGTACATTCCCAGAATTATCACGGAATTCAATCCACAAACTCTGTTTAGTGTTCTGAAAATCTATTGCCAAGTTTTTTTTTGAAAGTGTTGCCAAAATATACTCTGCCAACTCATAATTAATGACAGTTTCATAGCCTCCTTGCCAGCATTGAATATAAACATTTTATTTTGTGTTTTTACTAATTTAATACTTCAATGTGGCACCACATAGTTGCTTTATTTGCATTTTAAAGTGTACTTTAGATGTATGTACTCCTTTCATGCTACATAAACTTCCCATATGGCACTATTACCACCAGCTTGATGCACGTAGAATTCTGTCTTTGGAATAACTTCATAGGACTTATGTCAGGAATTGCTGCAGGTAAGGAGAATGCCACCATTGCTCTCTCCCTTTCGGCTGTTTTATGTTAAAGGTTGTCATCCTGAGGGCTGGGGGTGCCAAGATGCCAATGAAGACAGAGGAGATGGACAAGCAGACTTCTCTGCTCCCACACATAGGGCCTGAGTTAGGCACTTACCCCTAACTCTCCCCACATAGGCCCTTGTCTCATCGTCTTGGTCATCCAACATCTGTGTCAACTCTCACCTTGGTACAGAATCTTACACATCATTCACTTCCCTCAATAGTTAATTAATAATTCATTCAATCAACCTACCCTATGTGTTAGGGCAGGGATTATAATAATGAGGGGGGAAAATTAAACGACAAAACAGACCTTGCCTACATGGATCTGACAGCACATCAAGCAGGTAGACGTTTATTAAATTATCACATGCAACTGTATGCCTCTCACTCTATCCTTACCCCTGGTGGGTGGTCTTTGCCCCCACACTCCCTTCTGCATTAGGGTATCTGTGCATGCTGTCCCCTCTGCCCAGAACCTGTCTCACCTGGCTTTCCCCCTGGCTGCTTCCTCCACTACACCCAGCTGTGCTCAGGTATCATCTTTGCAGGGAAACCTCTGAGAAACACACATGAAATTCACCAGGCTTCCCTTCCTACCGGTGTTCCCTAGCTGCCTGGCCCAGCTTTATTTTCCTCCATGGCGCTTATCACCATCCAACATACTACGCATGCACACACTTGCTCATTGCCTCTTCCTGTCACTAAGTGTCAGATCTGTAAAGGCAGGAGCTGTCTCTTTTGTTGTCTTCTATGAACAGTGCCTGCCTGGCATGGAGTAACCTCCTAAGAAAATTGGTTGAATGAAACAGTGAGTGAATGAATGAATGAATGAGTTTTATTCTGATTCCCACTTGGGAAAGAGGCCTTGGAGAATTTGCATGAACACTTGTTAGCTGCACTGGGCCTGGAGGTGGAGTTTGGGGTGAGCGGGAAATCTCATGTCCACTTTGAAGTCTCACTTTCCTAAGAGCCTGACTCTTAGGAAGTCATCTGACACTCAGCTTCTAGCTGACGAATAGCAACAGCAGCAGTACTACCCCAGCCTTCTCCAGGCCCCTGGGCACATGCCTATTCCTTGCAGTAGTACTAGAAAGAGGCTCTCAGAACCAAGGCTTTTGGTTTTCATGGAGGAAAGCCACAGGCTCCTGGTGTGGCTCAGCCCTTTCGCCCGACAGGCAGGGGCTGCCCGGGAGATGCCAAAAGATGCCTTTGTGGAAGCAGAGTCAGAGTCATCCAGGAAGCTGAGATTTCCTATCTGCACAATTAACATCATTATGGAGGTGTAATCTCCCTAATTAGTTTATTCCATCAAGATTTGATTGAAGGCGTTTCTCATCTGCCTCTGTGGCCTCTGTCTACCTAAGGCTCGTGATTAATAGGAAGCAAGATGTGTGTCTGACTTGGCTCCCTCCTAAAGAGACTGGCCCATAAATAAAACATCTGGGCCTTGCTAGGGAGGGGACAGCGAGAGGGGCTGTGAGTGGGAGCACACTGATTGATGGAGACAGGAGAGTGTTTTCTTAAGTGAGGCAGGCAGTGATTTCGTCTCTGGACCTGGGCCACAGAGCTTGGCTTCCCTCTGAGAGCCGCCAGCCTGGACATGGGCACTGGTAAACTGGGAGGGAGGGTGGCGGTGGGCGGCTGTGGTTTGTTTTTTGATTGGGTTCTAGTTTTGGGGTGTGTCCTATTAGGGGGGAATTTGTGCAGCTGTATACTTGTGATAAGAGCACTTCGATGAAAAGTTTAAAAGTCTTAGGGACCAAAGAGCCATATCTGCAGGCGAGAGGTCCCATTGTCCTAGGTCCTTGTGTTCCTTCACCCTGGTGTGTACTCTCTCCCGCTCAAGTCATCTCACCTCCTCATGACCTGCAATGGGCATCTCTCCTGTTGAGATGTGGCATGGCAAAGTGGAGGAAGATTTGGAGGAGGAGTCGGAATCCCTGGACTTGATTTCAGGTTTTGCACAGGTAGGAATGGGTGGCCCCAGCAGTCCTCCTAATCTGTGAGCTTGAGTTTCCTCACTCGGTCTGATGAGTAGGTTTTGGTCTTTCCTTCCTTAAGGTGTGCTTGGGTGTCCTCTCCTCCCTCTTTCCTCTTGTCAGGCTTATGGCAAAGTGGGTGGAGAAGTGGGGGCTGTGAGATGATGGCATCAGGTGGCTGTGGAGAGCAGAGCCTTGGGCAATGGTTCTAGATTTCTCTGATCTCTAAAGGAGACAGACTACCAAGGTATAGCAGACCCAGAGTCCCATATTCCAGTCCCCAAACGCATGAGACAATTACCTGGGGAGGTTTTCCAAGACAGACTTTTCCCCACAAAATGAATGAAACTGGTCAACTGGTGGTGACAGGCAGAGACATCTTAGCAAAGCAGAGTCGTTGGGGCCACCCCCGAAGCTTTGGGAGCCACATGTGTTATTTAAAATCTCATCTGTTTCTTCTACATCAGAAATCTGTGTAAAGCATGCTTGCATTTTTTCTTAAAAAAATCTGTTGAGCCCTGACCGGTTTGGCTCAATGGATAGAGCGTCGGCCTGCGGACTGAAGGGTCCCGGGTTCGATTTTGGTCAGGGGCGTGTACCTTGGTTGTGGGCACATCCCCAGTGGGGGGTGTGCAGGAGGCAGCTGATCGATGTTTCTCTCTCATCGATGTTTCTGACTCTCTGTCCCTCTCCCTTCCACTCTGTAAAAAATCAATAAAATATATTTAAAAAAATAAATAAAAATCTGTTGAAACTGGGAGAAAAAACCCTTCACCGTCCTAGAAAACCAAGGGGTTGCTCCCCTCCTGTGGCTGAGGAAATGCCAACAAGCCCTCGGCAATCCTCCTCCTTCTTTATATAACAACACTTCCAAGAGCATGGGCTGCAATTGCCCAGTAATGCTTTTAATTTGTGTGCAGTTGGGGAGAGGCCAGGATTTAATCGAAATTGTTAGAATGGCTTTGCTTGGAGTAGCTGAGTGCTTTCAATAGGGCCAGGCAGTAAGGTAGCACCAGAATAATTAAAGGAAATACCTAAGGCCGTCATCATTGCTTGCATTATTCCAGATAGCAGGCTTCAGAGGGAAAGGGGTGGAATTAAGTAGTTTTTGTAGCTGAAATAAAATTTGTGCACAGTTATTTTTTTATTACACTTCAATTTTCTCTCTTCCCATTCACCCTATAAAAGGAGCGAGGGCCCCATATTTATTTAGTAGAGGTGAGGGCCAAACCCTGAGAACTGGCTGTTCTTCAACCAGCCCAGGTGCTCGGGGTTTCTATTCTTATCCTTCTCTGGACTGTGGGTGGTCTGAACTGGCTCACCCTCCTGAATTACACACAACACACAGCTGCATAGAGAATGTTTCACCTGCCCCACCTTCCCAGGGTTGCCCTACCCTCTTGAGCCCTGTGCTTAACCAACATATGGAAAAATAGGCACAAGCATTGGGATCTCCATACCAGTCCTCATTCCCATTCTCTTTCTATGGGGAATCATGTGTTCCAAAGCCTCTTTACAGCATATGGCCAAAATTAGGAATCATGTCCCTAAAAGACTGAATATGGTAATTCAGGTAAAAAAAAAAAAAGACCACATCTATAAGGCAGAGACAGTCACCTAATTTATTTGTATGTTGTAAACACTTTCATGGGTCACAGGGGACCAAGCACACACCAAGGCAGTTATTCACTCAGTCAACAAGGGGTCGTTTACATCTATAAACCACCCTTCCTTCTTTTTCCCAATTCTGTAGACCTTATGCTAAGTTCTCTAGTGAGAAAGACAAGAGGCTTCTACTTGGAAGCCAAGCTGATAGAACACCAGCTAGAGGCAGGCCACATACAAAAAAGGTTCAGGGGAGGTGGTTGGACCATTCACTTGGGCCAATAGGGCATCTCTCTTTCTCTGAGGCAATGGGTCACCTATGGTATCAAGGGTAAAGACCTTAGCAGGAACCCAAGGCACACCTTGGTCCAACCCTATTTTGTTTTTCAATCTTAAGCAAGGTCACTGCTGTCATTAGGTGGCAATAGGGGGACCGGGAGCAGGGGTGACCATAGCAGGCATGTGGCTCTTTCCCCTCAATGAATATTCCCATTAAAAAGAAAACGAGCCCTAGCTGGCTTGGCTCAGTGGATGGAGTGTCAGCCTGCGGACCCAAAGGCCCCAGGTTCAGTTCTCATCAAGGGCACATTTCCAGTTTGTGGGCTTGATCCCCAGTGGGGGGCATGCGGGAGGCAGCCAATCAATGATTCTCTCATCATCGATGTTTCTATCTCTCTCTCTTTCTCCCTTCCTCTCTGAAATAAATAAAAATATTTAAAAAAAGATTAAAAAAAAAAGAAAATGAACAAAAACTTATGACCCAGGTGCAATTGTCATCTCCACTTTAGGAACCAGAAACTGAGTGTAGAGTAGTTTAACAATGTACCCATAGTCACTCAATCAGTATGTGGCTGAACTAAAACTTCAACCCAGGATTGCCTGAGCCCACACTCAAGACCCTGAAGATTAGGAGAAGATGAGTACACCAATGGGACAATAGCTTACGGAATGCAAGAGGACACAATTCGAGAGAATAGGCACATTTAAAGAGAAGAACCATAAAGAGAGAGACTCACAAAGGAGACCACAATTGAGTGTTCTGGTCCCAGAGGAAGAGGGTGGTGATAGAATCAGGAGTAGTTTCCTCTGGCAAAGAGGGGCATCTCTTCCTCAGGATGGGGAAGGATGACCAAGTTTTGGGATACATTCTAATGTAGGGAGCTACGTGGGATAGAGGAAAAGTAAGAGGGAGGCATTTTTGCCATTGTAACTTTGATTCTACAATTAGGAAAGTACCAGTTATCTATTGCTGCCTAACAAGCCACCCCCCAAAAAAAAAACAGTGGCTTACAACAAATCCTTATTTCTCCTCCTCCAGCTGCAGCCAGCTGGTGGTCCCCTGGGACCACTATGAAGGCTGGGTCTCCTCTCTCTCTCTCTCTCTCTTTCTAAGTGCTGCATTTCATCTTAGGCTTCTTCATAACATGGTGATCTGAGGGTACTAAAAGTATAAGAGTGGGAGCTACAAGACCTCTTAAGGCCTGAGGCACAGACAATGTCACTTCTGCCATATTCTATTTGTCAAATGAAAACACAAGGCCAGCCAAGGTGCAAGGAGGCAGAGAAATAGGCTCTACCTCTCAATGGGAGGAAATACAAACCCCATGCATGGGGCCTGGGTCCAGAAAGCATGATTTTTTGGGGGGATGTATTATTATAATAATCTATCACAAAAAGGAGGCCAAGAGGATGGGTGTGGTTAGAAGTTGAAGTTAGAGGAGGTGAAGTAGAAACCATCACAGGCAGATTCTAAGAGGACTCCAAGGGAAGATCCAATAGGACATGCCTGTTTTGACATATGCCTTCAAGGCAGTTGCACTGATTTGGGGCATCCCCCACTTCAATGGCTCAGGACTGGATGCCTGAACAGACTGTGACTGTGAGAAGACATGAACCATGACCTCACCATGACTGCAGCTGCCACACAGTAAGTGCTCAGGAAATGCTAACAACTGGGCACCACGTTCCATTTCCTGCCTCTGTCTTTTACCTCCAGGTGGTACATAGGAGGTGACATTTCGAGAATCCCCTGGGAAAGGCAGTGAGTGTGAGATTCTCTTTCCTGAGAATCCTCTGCTCTTCTGAGTCCACGTTCAGACAGCCTTTCCCATGCTGGGAGTGCCTACTCTCGGGTGGAGATGTCAGGGTTGTTAGGGCTTGTGGCTGAATGTTTGGCATTGGCAATAAAACTGACTTTGTTTATTTTCAGGAGGATTCATGACCTGGGTGGCTAAGTGCCAATAAGATCCCTAAACTCCAAGTCATTAACTCTTAATTAAGAGCCAAGGAAAAAACATCAAGGAAATGTGGTGTGTCTCCAAAGAGTAAAATGGAGGCTAAGGGAAGTATCTCCTTCGAAGTGAAACTTAGAGGTTCTGATTTAACTGAGGGAGGCTGACCCTAGATCCCAGCAAGTGGCTGTTCCTCAGAGGTGGGACTTGCCAGAAGTAGGCATTTTTTATTTGTTGCTGCCAGTTCAATCTGTAGAGGAGCCTGAAATATGCTTTCCTCCTGTGATTTTTCTGACTGTATAGTAGTAATTTATTTTATATATATGACTTATTTGATATATGTATTAACTTCATATATTAATATTATTTAAATTATACATTAGCATTATATATTATATAGGTTAACATTATATATTAACATTATACACACACACACCCCATTAAGGTATGTACCCTAATATTAAGACTGAATTCCTGAATTCTTAACACATCTGTTTGGCTAACTAGTCACTTTTTGAGCCTTCATCTACAGTCTTTCACACACCTTGGACTCCATGTGCCTTAGACTCCAATGTTCCTAATTCCCTCAGCTTCTGCTTGCTTCCCTAGTCTCCAGGTTGTAACCCAGCCCACAGTAGCAGATGCTGTCAGTTGCCCCGCCCATATTCCCTGAGACTTACCTGTTTGGTGCCCAGGGGCTCAAGACTTCCACTGGACAGCACCTGCACACCTTGGCCCGAGAGCTACTCTGGTAGCTTCATTCTGCCTGTATGTGTGGCGGGTTGCAAGAGCTCTCTACATCTGTCCTTAATCCGGGATCAATGAGCTGATCTGAACCCTAGCAATGCAGAGTGAACTAGCATCTCTGGATGTCTCTCTCAGATCTTTCTACCCATCAGAAAGCAAAAACATCAAATCCAGATCTGGCGGCTGACTGAGTATCAAAGGGTGCTTTCCTATAGCCAGCAGGAGCAGGAAGTGGCTTATGAACTCAGAGTTGAGTACCTATCTTCCAACTCTTGCTCTGCTGGGTGTCTCCTTTATGTCCACATCATTTGTCTTAGTTGCACCTGAGAGCATTTGAATGGCTCAGACACAAAGGGTGCTGCTGCCACCACCAGGTCACAAAGGGACCCTTAGCACCCACAGACCTCCATGTTTCCAGCCAAAGAGACAGTGTCAATTGGTTTGTGTCAATTGAGCCTTTTCCCCTTCCATGATGGGCACTGTCCTCTGTTTTGTCCGAAATAAAATGATTACATTGTTTCCCACTTTTGAGGCCAACTCTTTTGTTAACAGGGACAGCAACTTAATGATCCTTCTATAAGGCAGGGCTGGAGCTGGTTCAAGCACACTACCAATGCCAAATAAGAGGGGGGAAATAATCAGAAAAGCAATTTTTACTTAATTGAAGAGTCTTCCTTCAAACAGGAATAAGTGGGATTTATTACTTGAGTTGCAGCCTGGGTAATGGCCACATTTTTCCCTGTCTGGGTTTTCCTTGGTAGATCAGATGTCTCAGGCATTGAGGCTCAGCAGCATTGCAATGGGCTGACCCTTGAGGGTCAGAAGGTGCTCTGGAAAGCAATAATCTGGGTGATGAATCTACTCAGGATGTGGGCAAAGTTGCTCTACCAAAGAATGATGAGAAATACTGCTCAGAAATAGGATAAATAAAGGAGCCTCTGATCAGTTGGTCTTCTTGCAGGTAACCTTCTTTCTAGGGCTGCTTATTTATTTTAAGCATCTGCTGTTGCCTACAGCATTAGAATCCTAGGAAGTGCTAAGCCAAGGCCCCAGCATCTGCAGGGACAGATCTGGAGTGACTCAGCAGTTATGGGCACCACATTGGGGCCCTGACACCCAGGAGTGACAACCAGAATTATGACTCATCCAGAAACCACAGTATCTAAGGGACAATTAGAAGAATGGAGGGTGTTTGTTTTGAGAAAGAAAAGGTCAGAGGAGATGTGAGAGCTGTCTTCAAACCTGTGAAGGGTATATCTGTAAGGCAAAACAGAGACCTCATGGAAGGGAATACAATGTCCTTCACATTCCTCTCAGTCTATGTCCTTCCCCTCTCCATGTTGCAGACACAGTGACATTACAGTTCTTCTTCAAGAATGCTATGCCTTTTCCCACCAGCTTGCCTCTGTCCACCCCATTTCTTTCTCCCATCTGCTTTGGGAAATAGCCATTCATCCTTCAAAAATCAGAACTTGTGTGTCTTGCTTCTGTGCACTCAGTATATCCTGTGTGTCCCATTTTGATGCTCTTGATTATATTACTAGAGGCCCAGTGCACAAAATTCATGCACACACGTGTGTGTGTGTGTGTGTGTGTGTGTGTGTGTGTGTGTGTGTGTATGTGTGTGTGTGTCCCTCAGCCCCACCTGTGCCCTCTCGCAATCCAGGACCCCTCAGGTAGGGTCCCTAGGCCTGGTCAGAGATCAGAGTTTATTGGGGCTTTCCTTCCCCTGGCTGCCAGCAGCTGTCCCCACCACTGCCACTGCTTGCCATCTGTGTGGCATTGTCCCTCTCCCTCCGTTCCTCCTGCCCCAGCACCAGTTGCCTCCCTCTGCAGGCAACAGGCATGGGGTGCGATCAGTTGGCTGGCCTGGGCCTCCCTCAGCGGGGCAATCGCTGGCCAGCCCCACACACCCTCCACAGCATCATTGGCCAGTGGCCTGGGCCTCCCTCTGTGGGGTGATTGATCATGGGCCCCCAGATTGATCACCCTGCAGAGGGAGGCCTCGCTGCAGTGACCACCTGCTAGCAGCGTTTCTGGGCCTCCCTCTTTGGGGCGATCAATCACGGAGCCCCCCCATCAATCGCACCCACCTTGGCTGGCCTGGTGCCAATGCATAGTGTGGTCGTTCAGATGGTCGTTCTGCTGTTTGGTCAATTTGCATATTATGCTTTTATTATTACAGATACCATGAACTTTTGTTTATGTGTCTGACCCACTAACATAAGATCCTACTCAAGTATAATTATCATGTATTACTATTTGTTTGAAAGAGTTGTCTCTAAAAGGGCTGCTTGAAGAGGTGGGCATTGCTTATGGCATGTTTGTACCCAGACATACATGAGTAGAAATTAATTTACACCATGAGCTCATGTGTGACCTTGAGGCAGAGGATAAGCTGCACAGATAACTGGGTGCAGCTTAGCCTCTGCCTCAAGGTCACACATGAGGTTGCAGTCATGCTTGGGCTAGAGCTATGGTTTCATCTGAAGGTTTGAGTAGGGGATGAACCACCTTCAAGCTTATTCACATGGCTGTTGGCCAGAGAATCAGTTCTTTGTCCTGAATTACCCAATGGACCTCTCCACTGAGTAGTTCATGATATGGTAACTGACTTCCCTCAGAGTGATTTGTGGAAAGCATGAGACAGAATAAGGGAAGGTAAACAAGACAGAATTCATAGTATTTGTAATCTAACCTCAGGAATGACATCCTGTCACTTTTATTAGAAGTGTCTTGAAGTCCACCACACTCAAAGGGGAAGACTAGACAAGGGCAGAAGGACATGGAGGTCAACTTTACCCATCCTCCATAATGATGTCCCCCACAAATGGCCATTCTGGATGTCCTCCCCACAAGATAACAGTTGCTGATAATTCTGGGTCTAGAGTGTTCCAAAGTCTGTTCAGTTGCTAACCAATTGGTCTAAAACATTCAGTTTGAAATAAGAAAGGGAATGGATCATTGGGATACATCAGATATGGGTGAACTTATCAAAGTTCAATAAACATAAAAGTGATGAATTTTGAAGTTACATAATTAACTCAGGATTACATGAGCAATAACTGAGTAATTACACCTTTAATAATGCATTGAACTTGTCAGGAATACTTACTCATTCAGCTCAAATTTTTTAACAAGATAGCCGATAGCAAGTGACTGTAATTAGATATTGCCTCTGAAAACATTGACAGCGTCTAATTGATACCTTTTATTATAAAGCTAGATGCCAAACATTGCCATTGAGTAGATTAAGAAATGATATCAGATGTGCTAGGTTCATAATACCTACTTGCAAGAATCTCATGCAAGTAGGGGGAAAAAAAATCCAGTTCGACCCATCAATCACCCACATAAAGTTGGTTCAAATTTGCACTGGTTTGCTTTAAATTACAGCCTGACATCAATTGCTACTGCCTGGGCTGTCAGGAAAAGAAACTGGGGGCACCAGGGGGTGGGTATGAAGACAGGGTCCCTCCCTACTTCCTTCTTTCACATGGATGGTCAGGAGAGATGGGGGAGGAGGATAGAGATGGCCACAGGTCTCCATGTGGGGAGGGAAAGAAGAGAATATGTTTTTATCTTGTGATGAGAGATCTTTTCTCACTTCAAGGTTGATTTTCAGGACTTTTATTTGTTGTTTTACATTTTCTCGACAGCTATTAGAGACAGGACTCTAACCTTTATAAAGAAAAGAGAGAGAGGGGCTGAAGTATAATGGTGCCAAGGGAGTGCCCCACCCTTTGCTCCAGCCCTAGGATATCTTCTCTGTGTGTTTTCCCTGGACCCTAATTTCCTCTGAAAAAGGAAGCCTTAGGAACCTTCTCAAGGAGGCAGATGTTTCCACTGGTGTCAGCAAGCATGAGCACTGCTTCCAAACAGCAGGCACTTGTAAAGGCCCATGAGAGGCAGTCTCTTGGTTAAGATCCTGGATTCTGCCTTGTTCGGATTCCCAGTTGTGGGATGTCAGGCAAGTATGGTAATGGCTCTGTGCCTCAGTGTTCAGGTCTGTAAAATGCCCTCACAGTCTGGACCCTGATGTTTGCATGGCCAGTGCATGGGTATAAATGGAGACCCTCATACAAATGGCTAAATATTTATAAGTTGTACATCAAGTTGGCAAACTTTTAAAGCAAATATTTTCAATCTTCCTACTTTGACAAATATGCCTCCAAAACAAAAATTAGTAAAGCTATATTTACGTGACTAAAGATATCACAACATAAAAGATGGCTGGATTTAATTATTATTGCATGGGTCTGGGTGTGCCTTTAGTGGAATAGAGATGCTGGGTGAGTAATAAAATGAAGGCATATGTGATTCATAAATTATTTTGTATTTATTCTATAAAATTACATATTGTTTTGATTTCTTAGCTAAATTTCTAATGATGTTACTATAATCAGTTTTTTGCATAATTTTTGTTTTATTGACAATAATGATTATAAATAAAATGTAATTTATTCCAAGTGTGTACTTATTTTCATATATTCATATATCATAGCCATGAAAAATGCAAACTAAAGTCAATGTTGGACATGTAAATATAAATGTAAACATTTTAAAAAATATAAATCTGAAAAATAAAAAAATATTTTAAATGTTTTATAAAAAGTTAATCTTCTAAAATATAGAAAAATGCAAAGCAAAATAAAATGTTTACTTAATAAAGCAAAAGGCAAACACAAACTAAAATGAGTAAGTATTAATAATTTAGTAACATTATTTAAGTGAAGTTGCATTTGAATTTATTGAAATTTTAATTAAAATTTGGTAGAAAAAAATTCACTACTCTGGGATTCAATATTTATCTACTTGACAGCATAACACAGTGATATCATGCTTCATGCATGTTATGTCTAGACCTACAAATATTCAAATTTCAGAGTAATGTGAATTGCTTAAAATTGTAAAATATTTCATAGCTGCTATGTGCAACTGTCGTGAATACTGTGCTGATTTGTGAGTAACTTGAGAACTCTAAATTGGAACATGAAAAGAAGCCAGAAAATGGATGCTTGTCACCACCGGGAAATGATACTTTGTTGTAGAATAATCTATTGCATTCAGGCAGAGAGGAAAGATTTGACATGCTAATTAATTTATCCCTTCTCTCTTCTCAAAACCTCCCCAACTCCAGGGCAGTGTCCATCTCTGAAGACAGTAGCAGCACAACCCACAGACCCCATGCCATTTAAACATAGTCTCCTTTGGTTTCAAGGTCATTCACTAGGCAAGAGCAGTGCCAAGCATTTCCTTGGGGTCTTAATGGTGTTAATCAGGAGAGTGGCCATGTAGGGCACTAGTTCCCATGTGACAAAGGCACCAAGAGGTATTTACCTTTTTTTTTTTAAGAGAGAGAAAGAGAGAGGAAGTGTGGGGGGGGGGGTGGCGGGGGGGGGGAAGATGTGAGAGAGAAATATCAATCAGTTGTCTCCTGTATGCACTGAGACTGGGGATTGAACCTGCAACCTGGGCATATCAGGACAATGCTCTAACCAGCTGAGCACCACACCAAGGCCCAAACTCCATTATTTAGGAAGGAAAAACACTCCTTGCCCAAAGCCAAGTCTGAACATGTCAGGAGGTGACAGCTGGTTGAGACTGCCACAGAGTGTCCATGTGTCCAAGGCTTGCTGAGGCCACTTGAAGTCCCACCTGAATCCTTTTACATCTAACATCTCACTGTCCAACTTGGGCTTGGTTTACAAAAATTATGCTACTGTCAGAATATATAGGGTGTCCCAAAAAATGTATACCCACACTTTGAATAATTATAAAGGCAGTGTTTATTAAAATAGATTTCATTTTCAAAATTGAAATTTTGAAATTGAAGTGTATATATTTTGGGGGGACACCTCGTATTTTGGAGGACTTGGGTAAATGAGACAAACCCATGAGGCTGTAATACCAGGCATCCTATGTCAGCTGTCTAATTACTGCCAAGGATGAGACACTCTGGGGGAGGCTGGGAAGGAGAGGGAAAGGAGGAAGACAATGGAGCACCTACTGAGTAGGGCTACAGAGCTGTAGGGGTGTAGATGCTGGAACCAGATGGACTGGGCTCAAATCCCAGCTCTGCCACCTATAAGCCATGTGACCTTGGGCAAGTCATTTAAGCTCTCTATACTTCAGTTCCCTCCTCTGTCAAATGGGCATCCTAATATATAAAGAGCCAGTGTCCATAACGTCCAAAATGACTGAATGGATGACTGAATGCCAGGCTGCGTGTGCAGCAGGCTCAGGTGGGTGGGGACTGGCAAGCAGGCTAAAATGCTGACCTCTTGGTCCCTCCTGGGTCGCGGGCACCGTGGCGACCCAGCACTGACTGCTGCCACCAAGGCGGGTGCAATGCGATTGGTCAGGGGGGCCCTGCCATCGCCCCATGATCGCCCTGCAGAGGGAGGTCCAGGCCACTGACTGGGGGGCTCTGTGATTGCCCCAAAGAGGGAGGCCCAGGCTACCTTGCTGGTGGCAGTGGGTGGGGCCTCCCTCTGCAGGACAATCAATCATGGGGCTCCCAGACTGCTAGAGGGCGCAGGCTGGACTGAAGGATCCTACCCGCCCCCCCCCCCCCCGAGGTCACAAATTTAGTGCACTGAGCCTCTAGTCTATATATAAGATGTTTTATGGCTAATATGCTAAGTGTTCATCTGGGTAATGATGTCATGTAGCAGTGCCTGGCTTCCTCTCCCTAGCAACTAGCCTCCTTGTAGTTTCTTCAGCCCAGGAACACAACTTGCTTTATAGCCAGGTGCAAACATTTTACACTTTAACCAAATGTCTGTGAAACATTTTCCCATGCCTCATCTCATTTGATCCTCACAGAAGTCCTGGAGTAGCTAGATAGGAGACTCAGTGGAATCCTATTTTCTTTTAAAAAAATGGAGATTTAGCCAAAAAACGGAGATTTGGAAAGCTTAAAAACTTGACCCAACTGAAAAGAAGTAAGAAATGGTGGACCTTGAAAATGACCTCAGGTTTTCTCACTGCACAGAATATAGTCAAACACTGTTGTAGTTAAATGTTTTACCCTTTGTTCTCCCTGCATGATCTATAATAATAATCTGCTTCATGTTTATATTTACTGTTGTGTTGCTGACAATTACCTGAAAGAGAAGCTGGGGTGCTTCACTGGTCTGGAAAAAGTTTAGCTACATCAGTAAGCAGTCTAATTAAGCAAGTTTATTCTACATATATAAAAGGCTAAGTTGACTCGCACATGCATGATACATATAGAGCTCTAGCTGGTGCCATGTGTTTCCATCTGTCATTGTCAATCATGAATTTGGTTGACACTTCTATTATAGAAAAAGGGCGAATAGCGATATTAAAATATTTATTCTAATTAATTTCCTTTCAATGTGTACAAATTCATGCACCGGGCCACTAGTAATAATATAACATAGAAAGCTTGTTTTGAGACTAAAATGAGTTAATATGTGCAAAGCATTTAAAACAGGAACTGATACAAATTTCAGGCTTTATAAAGTCGTTGCTGGTTTTACTAGATGTTATGCACAGGGAAGGACTTTCACAGGATTTCTCATTTTGCCTTTCATCCAGCCCTATTGGCGATTTAACGTACATTGTAAAGGCAAACTTAGACCAGGATAGACTGAGGACCAAATATGCTTGTGTTTGCGTGGGAATGAACTTGGCATATGTGAGGACAAAGAGTCCAATGAACACAGGAACTGGAACACTGAGATTTGGGGGGTTGAGGAGTAAAGATCGAGCCCAAATAATGGGATGCTGTCACGAAAGGCTGCCTGGGCTCCTATCTCCCTTTTCCTACCAACTGAGTCACCTTTAGTACCTTGCATTTCAATTCCCTCATCTGTAAAGTGAAGATAACATGACCTCCCAGATATATTATGTGTTTAAATGCACTTATGTATAATAATGTATCTTTATACATGTAATAATCAATTTTAAGCATTTATTTGGTTTATAGCACATTTCTTGGATTGCAAGGTGCTGTTATTTGTAGCTCCCACCATCAATTTATCAGCAGGTCTTGAGAGGCCAAAGACATACTGCACCTTTAAGTGTGAATGTTAAATATAAAATGAATCCTTGTTACAGAAATGATCAAATATAAAATGAAAATCCTTCCTTGCCGAGGCTGACCAACAGACCCTGAGCAACAGATGAATAGGTTACTCTGACACACATTTCTGTGAAAGAGAGGCTAAAGGGCTGTTTTGCTTTAGGAACAAAAAGCCCTGTTCACCTGCCTCCTTAGGCTTTTATTATTACAACAGCTTGAACTAAAAGTAACCTCTAGGTACAATCAGCAGGCTAAGCATCCTTGAGAAAGCACCTGCATCTGTAGTGTCTTTCAAACAAGACATTTTGAAGTCTAAACATAAAGATTCTAGCAAAACACCCGGGGGGTCAGACTTGTTTGGAAAAGTCAAGGCAGGGGCTACCACCTTCGGCAAGGTCCTCCAGAGGCCTCCAACCTTTCAGAGACTCCTCCTTACAGACCTTCCTACCATGTCTCATGCTTCCTCATACTTCCTAGAACAGAGAAAGGGAACAGTAGAATCTCATTAGGCATCTCTCCCTCTCACCTCCATTCTTCTGCTAAACTCTCCTTCTAAATTCCAGACCTTCTCCCTGGGACCTAACCCAAAGCCTGAGCTTGTCCAGAAGGCCAGGCAAGCAGAAGGAAGAGGGGTCTCAGAATGGTGCTTCTGGGGACCTCCAGCTCTGGGGTGCCTCAGAGGTGTACCAGTTCCTCAGTTTTGAAGAACTTCAGAGGTCAACATCATTAAATCATTAAACAGGACACTGAGGGGAGTTAATATGCAGAGGAGCAAAGCTGATTTGAGGTCTCAGGTGACTAGCTCAGAATTGCCCACTTAAACTCTGACCCTTTAATTCATATAAATACGTTCTGGATCCCAGAGGATTCCCCGCCTTCCCCTTCAAAGTCTGGTCCTCTCTATGGCCAGAGCACAGGACTGAGCAGGCTCAGTGAGCAGACCTCACTGCCCGGAGCGCTCTGGGGACAGCCTGCAGAGCAGAGGGCTCTCCTGATGAGCGCAGCTACATCCAGGAACACCTCACCAGCCTCCGATTTTAATGTCTTTCAAATGCGAGCTCTCTCCCTCCAGGACGTTCTGAGATAAGATTACACTGTATCAGTGATTCTCAACAGGAGGCAATTTGCTCCCCTCTACCATCCCGGGGACACTTGGAAAAGTTCGGAGATAGTTTTGGTTGTCTCAATTTGGGGGTGCAGGTGCCACTGGCCCTAGTGGGTAGAGGCCAGGCATACACAGGCCAGCTCCCCAAAGTGAATTAACCAGCCCCCAATGTTGGTAGGGCTGAGACTGAAAAACTGGGATTGGACAGACAGAAGTAATCCGCTATCAGACCACTCTTCCAGAAAGCAGAGGGACCCTGCACTGACCCAGGTCCCTTGCCTCTAATTTCTGTCCCTGACAAAATGTGGGGAGATGCTATCTGGGTTCTGGAGTCAGGATACCATACCTTGAAACTCTGCTCTGGAACTCAGTGGTTACAGGACTCTGGAAGAATCACTTTACCTTTCTAAGCCTTAGTTTTCTCATCTGTCAAATGGGCATAGCAATAGTCATCATTGGGTTGACATATGGAATTTAATCCCTAGGGTGGTAAAAAGTATTTGATAAATGTCTGCTATTATTTCTGTCCCAGGACTGAAACATTTTTGTTTAGAAAATGTTTGAGTTGAATATACTCAGTCAACCAAAATTGACTTCCCAAATTAACTTAAGAGTTTCTTTTGAGGTCATGAACTTTTATACCCCAGGCTCCTTTCTCTGTCTCTGATCCTGCTGCCCCTTCCCAAGGCTTCACTTTCTCCTACAAGTTGCAGCAGATTGGATCACCAGCCCCCCCCTATTTTAATCAGAATCTCTGCCAGAGTGGCTGCTGGAGGTGACAATTGAGCAGATTACTCTCAGGCTGTGCCTTGCCACCCGGCTCCAGTGCCTACCCACAGAACAAATTCATATTCCTTATCATGCCCTCAATGCCCTGCACCCAAAACTCTTACTATTTCCTTTGCCCCATCCTCAGCTATACTCACTTTATACTGTTTCCCTAATATGTTGGCCCACATCTTTCCTCTAAGCCTGTTTATGACATTTCCTCTGTCTGGAGTGACCCACCCCTTTTTTAAATTTTCCACCTAACATGTATTTTCCAAGATTTGGGCCAGGGGTCACTCAACTGGGAATCCGTCACTAAAGCCCACAGTGCCACAGGCCCATTCGCTTGCAAGCCCATGGTACAAAAGGCATGCTGTTGGTCCACCAAATTCCTTATGGTGCTGGATTTGGGAGGAGGTGGTGGTGGTGGGGGGCAGGGTATAATACCTGTTTCACTCACTGCTCTTTTCAGAAAAACATTCTCCTGAAAAGAAACCATTGAAAGCAGACTATTCTATTCCTCTCATTTTAGCAGAGCTGTAATATAGCTATGGGACTTCCTAAATCTCTACCCTATTGCCCTGGGTTAAAAAGCCAAACCCGGCTCTGCTCCTTCTTAGCTCTGTGACCCTGAGTGAATTACTTAACCTCTCTGAGCCTTGGTTTCTTTTTCTATAAAAATGGAGTAGTATCAGCTATTATGTTTCTTTGTTCAGATTAAATGAAACAATTTATAAAAAGAACTCAGTGAGGTGCCTGGCACTGGTGCTTAATGAGAATTATTGTTCATGTTACATACTTGTCTTCTCAACCTTGAAGGGAGCATGCAAGACTGTGGGGTACACACCTTTACCTGGGAGGCAGGATAACCAGGAGATCTAGCGGTGGGATCTTACAAAATGACTTTGCTAGGGTTGACCCATGCAAGGCTAGACTTTTTGGACCCTGGACTGTGCACATGTGTGTGCATATACATGTGTGTCACATGTGAACGCACATATGTGTGCACATGGATGTGTGTGTGTGTGTGTGGTGGGTGGGTGATGGGGGTGGTATTGGGTAGCACAGTTCAGATTCAGAAACAGGATTCAGCCATTGTTTTCACTATGAATATTGGGAAAAGCTCTGAACCCATCAAAGCCAGGACAGGGGTCTGTAAAGTAAGGAGTGACACTGGGGTGTGAAATCCCCCTCTGAGCCTGGGTCATGCAGTGAGGCACTGGAGGGCCCTGGAAGGCCTGTCAGCAGCTGAGAAGCATTAAAGCCCTTTGGGGACAAGGCCAGGAAGAAAGGAAAAAAATAAGCCAAGCAGGTTCATCCCTAACCAGAGCAGTAAACTTTGCCTCAGGGGAGGGTCAGGGGAAGGAAGTTTTGGGGGACCCAGCTCTCCTCTAAGGAATCAACCGAGGCAGTGGATGGTCTAGCCATTCATCTCTGACCTGAGCACAGCCACTGCCAAGCTGTGTGTCCTTGTGAAGGGGTCCCCTTCCTTCTCTGCTCGGTATCTCCACCTTTACATTGAGGCCATGACTAACATCTGTGGATCTGAATTTGGATGCTTCCATGTTTGCCTCGTGGGATCTGGGTGGCTTTGATGGGTTCCCTGGCAATGTTCACATCCAGGGAGCCTACTGGAGACATTGGCATGGGGAGTGGGGAGTTAGGGAGAGGTGGGGGCACCACACACTACTCGAGTGAGGATGGGAGCAGGAGGCTCCCATATCCAGGCTTAGGGAACAGAGTGGCCTGTGAGTCTCAGAGAATCAAGTTAACAGGTGGACCAGGGTAGAGGATCCGTGTTCATGAACACTAACAGCATTGGGTCCGTCCATTGGGTCTTGGAGAATCAGACAGCAACCAGACATCAGATTGATTCTGGGAAACATTTGTTCAGGTTAAAGGGAGGAAGTAGAACTAGACAGGGCGGGTCTTCACACAGTGATGCAGGGCTGACACCCAAGACTGGATAGAGGGGGAAGGATTGGGCTGGAGGAGCCCCAGACTGCAGCCTGGTTCTAACAAAGTTTTGTCCTGGCCAATGGGGAAGTTTTACCACCAAAGTTGCCAGTTAGAGGCAACCCAGTTAGGGGGTTAGAGCAGACATGGTCCTATTTTAATACTCCCTGGAGTGCCCAGTCATTGGCTAGGAGCAGTGGGGGAAGCTTGGCTGCACATTAGCAGCATGATAGACTTAAAGGTGTGGCAGCTCAAGGCTGTCAATCACCCATGCTCCCTGCAGCAGGTTCCCATGAGCAGCAGCTCATGGAAATGACTGCTTTCCAGAAGCCTCAGTCATGAAAATACCTGTGACAAAGCCAATGGTCTTACTTTCCAAAGAAAACACACACAATGTATGCATGAGTATACAGACAAGCCTAAATGGTGTGTGTATATATCCATACACACATTGTCACAGTGTCATGGAATAAGCACTGAACTAGAGTCTATTTTAAAGTCTGCCTTGGACAAGATACACAGCCTTGGAAAAAAATTCCCTTCCAATACACTTATTTTTTTTCCAACTGTCAGAATAGAAGCACCACTCAGACCTCTTTGGATGCTAACATTTTATGAGTTTATGCATCGCTCTTACAACCAAAAGCAGGAGAGACAGACAACATTAGTGAACAGTCCCAGCAAGGAAGACCGTGGACACACTCATTCATTTAGCTCACATTTATTGAGTATCCAGAGATTGCCGGTGCTTCCGGTGGGTTGGTGAACAAACGATGTGGTTCTTGTCCCTCTAGAACAGGCGTCCTCAAACTACGGCCCACGGGCCACATGCGTGTGTTTTTGCCGTTTTGTTTTTTTACTTCAAAATAAGGTATGTGCAGTGTGCATAGGAATTTGTTCATAGTTTTTTTTTAAACTATAGTCCGGCCCTCCAACGGTCTGAGGGACAGTGAACTGGCCCGCTGTTTAAAAAGTTTGAGGACCCCTGCTCTAGAACAATATTCATGTGGAGATACAGGGGAAAAAGGAAGTAAGGACATAAACAATGGGAGACACTCGTAGGACATAAACAAGACTCAGTGTCAGAGAACTATCTAGAACGGTGATTGCTGAGAGATTCTATATACTGTTCATTTGTCTGATGTGAAAGGTAACTTGTCAGTTCCACACATATTTATGGGTCATCTCCTATGTGCCAGGCATGATGCTATCTGTTAAGTTAAGTGAATTCTTAGTCAAGATCATAGACAAAGGCCTTTCTTCTGGAAATTTTCCCAGACCCACTTGGCTCTTTATTAAAATGGTGCTTGTCACAAACTGGTTGGTGCATCTCTTGTTAACTCAAACACTCTACAGCCCAAGTTCTCTGTATTTTCTTTTCTTCATTGATAACAAAAAAAAGGTAATGTGAAGTGCTCGAAGGACAGATCTTTGGCAGAGGGTCAGGGGACCATCATCTTTCCCAGCTCTGCTGTGTAGCAGCTGTGCAACCTTGGGCAGCTCGCACTGTCTCTGATTCTCTGTTCTACCTCCAGGAAACTGGGATGGGATGATGGCCGAGATATCTCCCAGCTCCTGGGTACAACACAGAAATGTTGGCTTTTCTGTAGCATTCAAGCATGTCTTTTTGCTTTATCAATTCATGAGTTACAGTTTTCTTTAAAATGGGTATTTTTGCTTCTCCCAACAAAGATTTGTTATTCATTTCCATAAGATTAGGATAGTTATATGGTTCTACTGTGACTGTCTCTAGCTTTAATTAATTTAAATAATCAATACTCAGCCGTTTTTCCTATAGTCAGTGTTATAAGATTGTGTATGTGTGTAAAGATTCAAACTCAATGAATGGTAGCCTGGATCAGGTTCACTAGAAAAAAAAAAAAGGTATTTTCTTTAAAGCGACAACAACAAATTGTAATGATTCCCAACCCATTCCTCCCATGAAATTATTTGTAAACCAATTTTACATTTGATCCTCACTCTACCACTTTTTAGCATGTGGCGTTGGCCCATTTAGCTACTTCTTCTGAGTTGGAGTCTCATTTTCCTCAATGAGAAGTAAGTTCCCACATCTCTCCTTCCTTCTATGCTTTTTATTCTGATGGGAGCCAGCGAGCCAACTGTCTCTAGGTTCTGATAGAATGGGCTGACTCGTTGGGCATCTTTCTCTTGCGTTGGCACTTTAAGACCCTGGGGTTGCAGGAAATAGGGTGGCTTGTGTTAAACAGCTGCAACTCGGCACTTGTGTTGGAGGTCACGGTGCTCCGTCACAGGCAGCAGTAATGTGTTTATTTATCACCGCCTCTGGTCCACGCTTCCCCCTTCCTCCAGTTTGTTCTGCCCAAGGCCGTGGGGTCCGACAGAGATCAACAGTGTTTCTCCAGAGATGAGGCAGCTCGTCCAAACCTGAATTAGATGTTAAATCTTTCTGAAGTGGGGAGGAGGTAAAGGGAGGGAGGAATCATATTGTGCTAAGAATTTATCCTGTGTTGTTTCCTGTGAGATAATGTCCCCGGAAAGATTTGTTGCCGGGCAAGTTGCAAACTGCTGTTTCAGGCTGATAGGTGTTGCCAATTCATTTTGATGAATTCTGCCAGTCAGAAAAGTATTTTTCCCTCCTTTCATTTGCTGGGGCTGGTTGGAAATGGATGATGGTACACACTGGCATGCCCAGGACATGTGGAATCAAAGATGCCTTGATATGTGCTTGGTGCTGCAAAGAGAAGCCAGACAAAGAATATCAGGCTAAACATTGTCTGCCTTTAGCACCTGCTCTCAGCTGCCACTTTTCCCAGTTACTTACTGTTTCCCATTCATCCTTCATTCTGATCCCCACTCCAACCCCTGCTCAGCTTCCAAACAGCCATAATATCCCATCCCTGTTAGACTGGGAGGAAGCACAATGCTCTAGACTGGAAGTTATACTGGGCTCCAATTCTTGTTCCATCCATAATGGGCTGACCCTGACAAAGTACATGACCTCTGTGACCGCCAGTCTTCATCGGCAAACTGGAGATAAACAGTGTACAGGTTCACATTGCTCTTTGGACTTTCACTATCCAAGTACAGGAACTGAACAGATTCTGATACATTTCTGAACACATTCCGTGATATCTGAACTCTTGCACTCATTCCTCGAAACTCAGGAGCAGAATAAGAACATTCTTCATTATCCTTGCTTGTTCTCTGCACAGAGGGTCCAAATATATTCGGATTTTGAGGCATACTTGTACTTGTTTCTTAAGTTGACTATGAAATAGTGTCATTAAAGTAGTCAGTACACTTTAGGCAACAATAAGTGCTGTATAAATGCTCACAGGGATGTCCACTAGCTTTCTTCCTTCCCCAATCCTCTCTTTCCCTTTGTTTTTCTTCTGGAGGCACCCTTGCCCCTTTTCCTGGAGTTCCTTTTTCTAGACAAAACAGAGAAAAACTAGATCATCTATAAGATAGCACTCATAGGTATTTCAGAAATATTATACTCACATACACAAAAATGATGCCCGCTAAATATTTGTTGAATTGCACAGTATGGTTGAAAGAGTGTGGAATCAGTGTCAGGCTGGTCAAATCTTGGCTTTATCGCTTACTAACTGTATGAAGTCAAGACTGGCACCGTGGCCATGGGCAGAAATGACATTGTTTATGCCACATCACTGGAGTGATTTGAGCCTGTTCACTGTGCTCTCTATGGGCATGAACTTCAGACTTTGTTTTACAAGCTGATGATTACATTGGCTGTCGGCAGTTAAATTCTGGCATCTAGGAACCCACTTAAATACTGGTTCAGAGAAGATCTGGGTCAGAAATACTCCCCCTTTCCTTCTTAAAATGTTAAAATTCAATAGGAAAGTGACCTGTTCAAAGATGAACTCTATTTTATAAAGATGTTTGCAGTGGGCCCTGGGTAAAAAATATTTCATAAACCAGAGGAAGCCATTAAATCAAGGAGTGGAGAAAGAAATAGACTTGCTAAAGCAGTACCATTTTGGTGCGGGAAGGTGATATATTCAACATTTTTTACTATATTTGGCTGCAAACTCCCGACCGTTTTTGCCTTGATCTATGACTGAGAGTCTAGGGCAGGGGCTGGTTGCTGCAACAGAAGACCATAAATGATGACAATCCGGTGAATATTTTGAAAAAGAGAGAAGGAGTCAGTTTCAACTGGAAAGTTCTGGTGGATTTACAAAGCTACTGAATATGCTGATTGGGCCCCGGGAAGTCTACAGGTGGACCGTGGACTGTCACTTTTTGTGGCAAGGCTGTACCTAAAGTGGCTTCAGACAGAGCTGTCTCTATTGCCACTTGGGTTCCCTGAGATGCAGATGAGACCGAGTTTAGCAAGCAGGGTGTTTACTAGCAATGCCTTTGGGGTCTGCATCTGTGGACAGGAGGTGAGGGAACAGAGGAGGGAGGAGGGAAAGATCCAGCTGTGATAGGGTCCAAGGACAACCTTGGTTGACTACATGGGGAAATCTGGAGGTGAAATGGTCATTTCAGAATTGTCCCTAGTTGACTAGGGCCTGAGTGTTTACACCATGGCATCAGTCAGTCATTGGATTCAGGGTGAGCTTGGGTGAGATGGGTCAACTGAGCAGTTGAGGCAGTTGTGGAAGGGGCTGACAGGTGAAGGGTATGGCCACCAGCACTCCTCATATCTGGGGCAACAAGGCCTTTATTGCAATGTGATTTGTGTCCACTGCAGTCTTGCTGAGGGGCTGGGAATGCCAAGTCTGTGCATGGGTGGTTGGAGGTTTAGTTGGAGTTTATCTACTAGATTTCTTTAAATGAGATCCAATTGCTAATTGATTCAATAACTCTTCTATACCCATGATTTGGGTGAGAACAAGCACACCACAGCCCCTCTCAGCCATCAAACTGCTATGGAATCTCTCTCCTTCCTGCAAGCATGAGGAATCTGTACAGAGTGGTGTCATTGTGGTTGATGTGGGCTCTGGACTGACTTCCCATCCAGTTAAGCCACATTCCAGCTGCCCAACCTTAGAACAATGGCTTAACCTCTCGGAATCTCAATTTCCTCCCCTGAAAACTGGGAATAATTATTATATATACTTCATATTATATATACTTCATAATTATTAAATACTAGAGGCCCAGTGTACAAAAATTAGTGCACTTGGGGTGGGGAGAGGTCCCTCAGCCCAGCCTGCGCCCTCTCACAGTCTGGGAGCCCTCAGGGGATGTCCTACTGACAGCTTAGGCCCACTTCCTGCAAGGAGTGAACCTAAGCTGCAGTCTGGCCTCCCTCTGTGGGAGGCCACCAGGCGGATGATTAGGGGATGGCGCAGGCTGGTGTGGCCCCATCTTTCCCCATTGCCATCCCCTCTCTCTGCCTGCTGACACGTGCCTTGGCTGGCCTGGCGCCACCTGCTTGCCGGCCCCGCCCCCCACCAACTGGTCATTCCGCCATTTGTTCGATTTGCATATTATGCTTTTATTATATAGGATACTTACAAAGCTCTTTCCTAGAGGATGTGGCAGTCAACCAAAGGTAGAACTATTGTTGTTATTTGTATTATCAGTAGTAAGTCAGAGAAGGGAGAGGGACCCTTTTCCCATCCTGATATTAGCATGATGACAGCACAACTGTCAGCCTGGGCTCTGTGGGCAGATGTCCTGTTAGGGTCAAACATGTACTTCAGTGTTGTTCAGTGATATCTCTAGGCATCTTGTTGGTTAAATCATTTTATGACCACCAATAGCTGAAGAAGAACTCTCAAATAAGACATTATTACTCAGGCACTATCATATGTATATACACACACACACATACATATGTGTATCCACACACACATATATATCCTATATAATAAAACTTTAATATGCAAATTGACCAAATGGCAGAATGACTGGTTGCTATGATACGCACTGACCACCAGGGGGCAGATGCTCAACACAGGAGCTTCTGCATTGAGCGTCTGCCCCCGCCCCGAGAGGGAGGTGACCAGCGGTGGTGGCTGGGGGCAGGGCTGGTCAGCGGGTGGCACCAGGCTTCCAGCCAAGGTTGGTGCCAGCCGGGGACCCCCTCAATCGCCCCATCCACCAGTCACCCCACAGATCAGCCCTGATCACTGGCCAGGCCTAGGGATTCTACCCTATATATTGGGAACAGTCTCTTAGATTTAAAAATTAAAAACTGGCAAGGCTACTCTAACATTTAAAAAACAGGATGATGCAGCAATGACATGCATGGACTCTGGCTTGCACATTTTGTGGTCAGCCCTGATTCTGACACTTATAACTGTGTGACAAAGCCAATTAATTAACTTCTCTCTGCTTCAGTTTTTCCACCCATAAGATGGGGGAAATGGTACTACTACCTCAGAAGGATCATGGTATGTACTACTTTTTATAATCAGGGCAGAAAAATATAGCTGCCCATACAACAAGATGCCTTTCACCTGTATGAAAAGTATGGTCACTGGTGCATGTAGCATCCTGGATTATGAGAGGGATGTCTGTCTGCTGGTTTAGGCCTGATTCCCACAGTCGGGCATCACCTGAGGGTTCAGGCCAGGCTGAGGGATCTCCCCAATGTCATGCATGAATTTCGTTCACTGGGCCTCTAATATATATATATGTATATATATATATACTCTAACAGGAGCCCTCAGGGGATGTCTGACTGCCACGGAGGTGGGAGAGGCTCCTGCCACTGCTGCTATGCTCGCTAGCTTTGAGCCCAGCTTCTGGCTGAGCGGTGCTTCCCCTGTGGGAGCTCACTGACCACCAGGGGGCAGCTCCTGCATTGAGCATCTGCCCCCTGGTGGTCAGTGCATGTCACAGTGACCGGTGGTCGTTCACCATTTGGTTGATTTGCATATTAGCCTTTTATTATATAGTATATATGCAGTTTCAAAATGTAGGACAGAAAAAGATAAAGAGCTAGTTGGTATGGGATTACTAGGTTAGTGATGTGTTAATAAAACAAAAGAAATCCTCAATTAACACCCTATCCCCAAATCCTACATTCTAGACTAATTGAATAATTATGTTTTATAACAAAATTTCATCCTAGGATAAATAGCATAAGCATTTTAATATATTTAAGTTTAAAAGCCCTCAAAAATGTTGTTCTGTCAGAATATATATTCAAAGCATGAGAAGAAAAATAAAAATGACACATCAGACATATTTGCATTAAGTATGCCAGAAAAAAAGAGCTATGATCTATGCTATAAAAGGGATTCATGCAAATAGAACAGGAAAAAAATCCATAATTCCAAAAATTAAAAATGGATATCACTTCAAATTATGAGCAGGACATGGAGCTCATAATATAGGAAACAAAAATGACTAATAAATGTAGACAGCATTTAATCTCAGGGCTAATCAAAGAAATTTGAATACAAAATTCGTGTGATATAGTTTGTCAAATAAATTAGCAAAGTTTATAAAACATTAGCATTCTGGAGAGATTATGATGAAACAAATATTCTCACTCACAGTTAATGAAGTTAGAAATCAGCAAAAATTGGGAAATTTTGCAACCTGGCAAAATAAATCAAGAATGTTAAAATTATTCATACCCTTTGACCAAATATTTGCACTTTGGGAACTTCTCTAAGGACATCATATTAGTTTCCTAGAGATACCATAAACTGGTGGCTTAGACAATGGAAATGAATTGTCTCAAGGTTCTGGAGGCTAGAAGTCTGAGGGTCAAGGTGTGGGCAGGGTTGTTTACTTCTAAGAGAAAATCTGTTCCATGCATCTCTCCCAGCTTCTGGTGGTTTGCTGGACATCATTCTTTCATTTGTGAATAGGCCACTCTGAAATCGGCCTTCATCATCACATAGTGCTCTACCTCTGTGCGAGTGTGTGCGTGTGTGTGTACGCGTCCAAAGTACATATTGGATTAAGACCCACCTTAATGACCTCAACTTAACATGATAATCTGCAATTCTGGAGAACATCCTGAGTTTCTTTTTTACTCTCTTTATTGATTAAGGTATTACACATGTGTCCTTATCCCCCCATTCCATCCCCATCCCACCCCACTCATGCCCTCATCCCCCTGGTGTCTGTGTCCATTGATTAGGCTTATATGCATGCATACAAGTCCTTTGGTTGATCTCTCCCACTTACCCCACCCTCCCCTACCTTCCCTCTGAGGTCTGATGGTCTGATCAATGCTTCACTGTCTTTGGATCTGTTTTTGTTCATCAGTTTATGTTGTTCATTATATCCCACAAATGAGTGAGATCATGTGATATTTATCTTTCTTTGACTGGCTTATTTCGCTTAGCATAATGCTCTCCAATTCCATCCATGCTGTTGCAAATGGTAAGAATTCCTTCCTTTTTTTTTTTTTTTTTACCTCAGTGTAGTATTCCATTGTGTAGATGTACCATAGTTTTATAATCCACTCATCTGCTGTTGGGCACTTAGGCTGTTTCCAAATCTTAGCTATGGTAAATTGTGCTGCTATGAACATGGGGGTGCATATATTCTTTCTTATTGGTGTTTCTAGTTTCTTGGGATATATTCCTATTAGTGGGATCACTGGATCAAATGGGAGTTCCATTTTCAGTTTTTTGAGGAAACTCCAAACTGTTTTCCACAGTGGCTGCACCAGTCTGCATTCCCACCAAGCCAAGTCTATACCTTCCTCTTCTCTTGGTACCTGATGACTCCTGAATGTTCTAACCCCAGCCACATTAAAGCTGACTATTCCGGCTTATTCTTCTATCCACAGTCTCCTCCTGGAATATCAAACCCAGTTCTTTACTCCCTCCCAATCATTTCTTCCCTGTTGGTGGGATTCTAACTATTCAAAGTCAGGTTTTCCTACTTGTTTCAGTTCCTTGAAGTCAAGTTAGAAGTTTCAGAATTGCCCATCCTGGTATAGGATGAGGAATCTGAAGTGTTCTTGGAATTCCAATAGGCAGAAGGTAAGGAAGAGAGATAGAGTAAGAGCAGGAGGATGGGGGGAAGAAGAGAGGAGGCAGTGGGCATTGGGAAGAGAGGTCTAGAGAGGAGATCCAGGTGTTGGTGGCTTTCCTGTGGTAGGCAAGGAAGCCTATTCATGTTTAAGTTCCTATTGCATGATGTCTTGGTGAAACTCAAACTTGGTTAGTATGAAGTCTACTACATTGAAACATGCTATTTCTGAGTGATTTCTGTTCTATATTTTGTTTGTTAGTACATATGTATGTTTTCATTGATGAAAAGCTTGACATTCATTACACATTGAGAAAGCCAGGAACCCCAGGGGTTGAGGAAATCATGAGATTATAAGGATTATAAGCACCCAGAATTGGAGAAATTTGGGGAGACCACAGGCTAAGTAATTGGAGAGTCAAGAACATTGTGCCTGTGTCTCAAGGGTTAGGAAGGCTCTAGCAGACCTCTCTCTGGATTACTCAAGAGCAGGACTAGCTTCTCCTTCTGGTAGGAGGAGTCCCCAAATTGCCTCCCCGCCCATCCTTTCTTCCTCTGGGCTGCAGCTGCCCTACCAGCTGTCCCTAGGGCCTCTTATAGAGGGAGGAAGCAAAGCCTCCATCCTACACATTTTAAAGGACTTTTTCTTTTTAATTGAGGAAAGGTTACACAATGCAAATGAACAATAGGTCTCACTTCCAGCCTCCCCCAGAAAGAGGCTGCTCCTTGATTGACACAGGAAGGAAATCGAGTCTGGGTTTTTCAGAAACGAGTGCTAGAATGAGAAGTCCAGCTTGTGGAACATTGCAGGAGATGAAAAGCAAAACTATTTTCCAATCATGATGGAAATCTTTTCTTTAAAACCCTTATGGGTTTTAGAATTTTAGGGAATGAACAAGACAGTCTTGAGGTTACCCAGAAAAACATGAGCCATCTGAGCATTTCAGTCACTGGACTTACCTTTAGATGAAGAAAAGGGGAATAAGCACAGAGCACTGGCTGTGTGACAGGCTCTGTGATAGGCACTTCACAAGCATTGCCTCATTTACTACCATTTGACAATGCCCCTATGAAGCACATGTAATTATCCCACTATACAGATGACAGATTTGCAGCTCAAGAAAGTGACTGTTCTATGCCACATGGCCAGTAAGTGTGCTGAATGATGCTGAAGTGGCTTATGAGTGATTGATCTGGGAAGATGATCTGGCTGGTAGCTATTGCATTGGGCAATATGGATATGGAACATATTCATCATTGCAGAAAGTGCTATCGGGTAGTGCTATTCTAGAGAGAATAGAAGAGACTGAAATAGCTTCAGGCAATAGAAGAGGGTGTTTGTAACAGTAAGATTTGGTAGGGGTACAGCAGAGCATCACAGGATTCCAGGAATAGGTGGAGCCCCCCAGCTTAGCATCTCCAAAGAGAAGATACAGAGAGTTCAAACCTGGCAGCAGAGTCGATGACATCTCTCCAAGACAAAAGGGCAGATGGGCAGGAGAACATCAGGTGGATGATTGCAGCTCAGTGGGCAGAGCTGAGACAGACTTTAGACCATGCCTGCATCTTAAAGGTGGTCAAAGGGACATGATTATAGTCAGCTTTGTCACCAGCTGGATAAGGGACTGGTATCATTGAGGCAGCACTGACATAATAGGGCAAAGCTGTGGCAGGTAGAAGCTGATAAGAGTCTTCAGCTCATGTTGTTCACATGCAGAATGCACACATATGTGGTGTGTGTGTGTGTGTGTGTGTGTGTGTTTGTGTTTGTGTGTGTTGGGAGGCCACTAAGCATGCTTTAATCCTTGACTGAGCATCTTCTTTTCTTGCATTCCTTGATTCCAGTTACCCTCCTGTGGGAACCTCAGATTGGAAATGGAATCCTAGAGATGTTTCAGGATCTAAATACCACTCCCTCTCCCCTTCATTTGTGAGGATCCCTTTTAAACTTATGTCCACTTTGAGCTTTCTCCTCATGGGATTAGGAGATGAGTTGGCTCGGGCTATAATACAGCTTTCACTTAAATTGCACATTGGAAATGTCTGTCTAACTCAGTCATAATTATGCACACTAGTCTGGGCTAAACAGAAAAAAATACACTAAGTGATGGAAAGGACTTACATGCTTGCCAGGTCTGTATTTGCTCAGCAATAATTGCAGCAGAAATGTCTCCATCCGCTGAGTCTCTTTACCATCAGAATCATCTCCTGAGATATCTCTAAGAAGCAGTTAACCACCCTTGATTTTAGCATTCCCCCAAATATACTTGTAAATAGAATACTGTACAAGATGCTTCTTGTGGGAGGAAGGGAGTCTCTGTTAAAAGTCTTGCATATTCTGTGCTCATGTTGGAGATTTGCAAACACAACAAAGGCTCTGGGAAGTTCTTCAGTAAAGAACCCTTTTTAATTCTGTTTAAGCCAGAATTTCCCAAGTAGTTCCTTCCTTGCTCTGAAAAGAGGAAAACCACTTAAATCACCAATCCCGAATGTAAAGCAAAGTTGAGTTCCATTTGGGTCAAGGTTGAGCTATAAGGAGTCTTACTGTAAGAGTGGGGAGCAGTGGCAGAGGGGTTTGGGTCTTAGCAGAATTTTCTTCATTCTGTCAATGTCAAGCTAATCAAGGAGGCCTATTTAGGATGTGGTAGGGTTACTCAAACAGGTGCAAGTCCTTGTGGAGGAAGTCTGGGCTGAGGGGCCATGCTATTTTCCTAGGCTACATTACCCAAAACATCTATATATATAAAACCCTAATATGCAAATAGACCGAAGAGCAGAACAACCAAACAACCAGTTGCTATGACATGCACTGACCACCAGGGGATGCATGCGGAACATGGTGGGTGTCGGCTGTGGCGGGATGGTGGAGCAGGTGAGTGGGGGCTCCAGACCAAGGCGGGGCACCAATCGCTGTCATTGGGGCGAGACTCTAATGCAGTGATGGGCAACCTTTTGAGCTTGGTGTGTCAAACTTCGCCAAAAAACTGAGCATAACTCAGGTAGTGTGTCACTTTGAGGAAAAAACATTATTTCGCAAATGTTTCATCCTCAGGAGCAGCAAATGTTTCATCCTTGGCATGCGGCCGCTGAGGCGGCCGCATGTCATCAGGAATGGATACTCATGTCAGTGCTGACACGTGTGTCATAGGTTCGCCATCACTGCTCTAGTGGTTACTGAAAATTCTTTGTTCCTGCATGCCGGGGTCCTGCCCGGCACTCACACCTGCTGCCAGTGCTGGCCCTGCTCACACCCACTGCCAGCACCTGGTGCCGGCCCCAATCGCTCAGCACCATCACTGGGTGCGAGTGACGGCAGCTGGCCCCAATTGCCCCTGAGGGCTTCTCCATCTCCCCCTGCTCCTGAAGGGCGATAGGGGTAGCAGCCGCTGCTCACACCCGCTTATGGTGCCAGCCCCATTTGCACCAGCTGCTGGCATGTGGGAGTGCTGGCAGACAGGGGACGGGGGGCAGCAGAAGGAGGGGCTGGGCAGGGGCATGGAGGATGGGCCAAGACCCATCCCTGTGCCCACCACAGCCTCGAGGCCCACAGTTCCTTTCAAGGTGCACGAATTCGTGTACTGGGCCCCTAGTCAAGAATAAAAATCAAGAACAAATTCAGGAGACCAGTCAGTCAATCAGGTCTTAGGCAATGTATAAGAGTTTGGAATAAAAGGGCTCAGACTGATATCTGGGTAAGTATTCCCTCTCTTACCCCAATGTATATGGACTGCCATATACAGAATGTAACTATTTCTGAAGCTCACATTCCTGGTAGGCAGAAACATAATGACATCTTTCTAAATTGGGCCTCTATTGTGCTAGGATTGGACAAGGCTGAGGATGCTGGTGGCAGTATTCAGTGCCCACACCTGTGCTGCGAAGGGTTGGGGCAAGTACGGTAATCGATTTTTTCAGCTGCCTCTTTCCTGGCCTATGAGAAAATGCAAGGCAGCATAGCCTAGAAGATGAGGTATGGTTCTTTGGCAGCCCAATTTAGAATTGAGCCCGAAGGCAATGCTTGATGCCAATAACCAATGACCTTTCTGGCCAGGGCTTCCCTGAGTCAGGGAGCCTCAAATTCTGCACTCTATGCGACACACTCTATGCTGTTTACTTATCTGATGGAGCTGTTCCCTTGGAAAGCTGTGTTATTTCTATAATGCAAAGTGACAGAGAAAATAAAAACACCCAGCTGAGAAAAAGCCACAATGTTAATGTGAAACACAAACTTTCTGTTCATCTGAATCTTAGTTTATTTTAAAACAGAACCATAACGGCTCAGATCCTAGAGACTGGGAGGGGCTGTTGGCACAGCTGCCCAGCTCTTAGATCCTTCCCTGACTTGCCTTCTGGTCTTAATCCTTCGTACTTTTCCCAGGAGTCAAGGTGGTGTGATGTGGCTTTGCCCTCCCTGAATATGACTTGAAGATGAAGGAAGAGCAGATTCTTAAATTTACAGTAGAGGAGCTTGCAATGTTACCATGCTCTAGCCACAAAACCTGAAGTCCTCTGTCTGAATAAAAAGCTTGGCCCAAGTTTCCAAGGAGCTCTGTTCTCAATGAATCTGGCTTTTGTGTTTCATCTGAACCAAGTTTGGTATCTGATCCCAAACTCTTGCAGCTGGCATTGACCAACCCTGTTTGGCATCTTCTCTACCCTGTTTCCTGGTGTCTGTCTGCTTTTTTTTTAAAAAATTATCTCAGTTTTCTTAATTTTATTTTCTGACTTTTCTGAACAGTATTACCCATATAAGAGTTTTAGGCATATAAAGCCCTGGGGAGAATCCTGCTATGTTGGCTGTTTCCTGTCCTCACTTCACCCCCAAACTGCAAAAACAGGAGCCCATGATGAAAAATATGTAGTCCCATTTGTTTATTCTCTCCTTAGTTTCCTTTGCCCTAGGAGATGCCTCGGTAAACATATTATTATGAGAGATGCCTGAGATTTTGCTTCCTATGGCTTCTTCTATTTAAGTCTTTCATCTATTTTGAGTTTATTCTTGTGTATGGTATAAGTTGGTGGCCTAGCTTTTCACCTCCCAAACTTCTTACAGCCAGGATTACAATTTGGCCCCTCTTCACCATCCCCGTACTCCATAGTTTCTTAACTGGGGCTCTGGGATATTCTGAAATTGAATGCAGTCTTTATGTGTATGCAGGTAACTTTTTGATGTTTACCCAATGGAGAATTCATAGCATTACATGAGAATCTCAAAAGATCCATGACCTAGAAAAGGGAAAGAATCATTGCTCTACCCATCATTGCCCCTCCTCAGCTCCAAGCAAGTGCATTATCTCCATCACCATCAGTGTGAATCCCCCAAAATCTCTCCAGCTAACGCCACTGTCTTGAGCTCCCAACCATTGTTTCTATTGCCTGTTTGGCTGCCTCGAAGATACATGGCAATGAGCACCCCCCCAAACCTGAGCTTATTCTTCTCAAACTTGTGCTCCATCCTTGGTGCATGATAAAATGCTGAATACTCTTTTGACCATCTGCAGTCAACCTGTCACTAACTCTTAATAAAATTCCCTGTTTTTGAACATTTCCTTCTTTTGATATTCTTCTATTTAGAGAAAACAAAACAAAGTTTTAAACAGGGTGTAGGAGCCCTCAAATGAATGATCCCAGCCTTATCCCCCATTGTCAGGTCATCATACTCCACCTATACTGAATGCCTGTTCATACCTCTCTGTCTTTGTGCAAGCTGGTCCCTCTACCTGGAGCACTTTTTTCCTAAGTGGACACTTGACAATTACATCTGCAGGACTCATCTCAACTATGTGTTCTCTATAATGTCTTCCTGACTAGCAAGTTCCTTCCTTCTTCCCCGTGTACACAGCGTCTTTGGTACAGCTCTTAAGTCAGCGGGTGTATTTCTTTGTTTCTGTGCCCATCTCTCCAGCTGGGCCCTATGTTTCTTTAAGGCAGAGCCTGTGGTTTAGCTATTGTTGATTCCGTAGTGCCTGGTGCAGGAGGGCTTGACACTCTGTGGGTATCAAATATTCATGTGTTTTGAATTGTATGAATCTCCATAATAATCTCCATAATTATCATTTACACCCATCTGACTGATAAAAGATATGTCTCCTTAGCCAAAGACCCAATAGAATCATGTTTGAGGAGAATAGTGCATGAAATATTTTTTTCAATAAGAGTTATTCCTGGGCCTACATGAATACCTAGGGACCATCTTGGACTTATTAGCTGATTATCTCTTACCAGAAACAAGTAATCCTTTGGCATATTCACCAACATTAACTAAGCTCCTATTTGTTGCCAGTGTCTGTGCTCCATGCTGGAGGTGCAGTGGTTAACAGAGCAATTATGTGTCCTGCTATTACATTCTAGCCATATGTCTAATTTACATCCTCTTGTCTTATTTTACAATTGGCTTCCGGCTATTCATTATGTGATCGTTTCTACCTGAACAAAAATATTTGGTCTGGATTTTTTTTATTTTTGGTAGGAATAGGTCATCTACTCTCAGGTATCCTATTATAGCTAAAACCAGGGTGGTATTAAATTATATTTATAGGAAAAATAATGATAATTGTTAAGAGGGACTGCAGATCACATTGATTGTACACTTACTGTTATGGACTGAATGTATTTTTCCTAAAATTCATGTGCTGAAACCTTAATCCCGATGTGATCTGTTAGGAAGTGTGGCCCTTGAGAGGTAATTATGTTTGGATGAGGTCATGAGGGTGGAACCTCCATGATAAAATTAGTGCCAGAAGAAGCAGAAAGAGGAGGAGGAGGAGGAGGAGGAGGAGGAGGAGGAGGAGGAGGAGGAGGAGGAGGAGGAGGAGGAGGAGGAGGAGGAGGAGGAGGAGGAGGAGGAGGAGGAAGAAGAAGAAGAAGAAACACCAGAGCATTCTTTCTCCAACATAGGAAAATACAGCAAGGAGATGGCTGTCAATAAACCAAGAAGAAAGTCCTCACCAGGAAGAAAATCTGATGGCGCCTTGATCTTGGACTTCCCAGCCTCCAGAACTACTAGAAATAAAAATTTATTAAGTCGCCAAGTCTATGGCATTTTATTATAGCAGCCTGAGCTGACTAAGACATTTACTATATGACTATTACTGTGCTAGACAATTCTCTGCATTCTTTCTACAATCTTAACAGGCTTGGAACTATGTACAATTATTATTATTATTATACAGATTTTACAGATGAAGAAACTCAGGAACAAAGAGGTAAAGCTACTTGTTTAGAAACTAAGGTCAATGTAATTCCAGAAACAGTATCCTTGACCCTTTCTCTAATTTGGGAACCCAGACATGAATAAATTGTTTAAAATAATCAAACCAGACTAGCCACACATGTGTTCATTTCCATTATCAATTAAAATATGCAAGAAAGGTATTTATAAGCATTTCATCACCTAGGAATAATTCTGGCTTTAATTCCAATCTGAATTTCTCCCAGAGAAGTTTTAGAGGAAAAGAACCATGTCTTCAATTCCTTCAGTGTTCTTCCATAATATCTAAAACCCCACAGCAAATGTTCATAGAAATACATTTATTTGTTTACATGGGCTTTCCTAAGTATAGCTATGGGAGAAGAAGGATGGGTGATTCAGTGGACAACTGTACACCTCTCTCAGGAAAAGTGAAGTTAAAGTCATGGAGAATGAGAAAGGACCCAACAGAATGTGGATTTACCACAAAGCCCATGGTTTTCACTCATCACCTCTGGTTCTTGGTGCAATGAGTGCTCAATGAATATATCCTCAGTTGAAGAATCAAGATATAAATTATAACCATATCAATAGGTAAATGTTTATTAAATAGCTAGAGGCCCAGTGCATGAAAATTCATGCACTGAGGTGGGGGTCTCTCAGCCTGGCCTGCAACCTCTCACAGTCCTAGAGTCCTCAGGGGATGTTCTACTGATGGCTTAGGCCCACTCCCCCTGGGAGTCTGGCCTCCCTCTGTGGGAGGCGATTGGATGGGCCAATCAGGGGACAGTGCCGCCCCCCCCACCCCCATTACCCCATCCACTGCCGCTGGTCACTGCCCCTCTGCCCCCATCACCGTTTCCTCCCTCTGCCCGCTGGCATGCACCTTGGCTTGCCTGGTGCCGCCTGCTCACTGGCCCTGCCCCCCTTCCCCCGCCTCCCCCCCCCCCCCCGCCAACTGATCGGTCTACCATTTGGTTGATTTGCATATTACTCTTTTATTATATAGGATAGTAATCACAGTATGCTAAGTGCTTTTCATGTTTTGTTTTTCCTCCATTAAATTCTTCCAACAATCCTATGGAATAAATATTAGCATGACCTCATTTTATATATTAGAAACTTGAGACTTAACACTAAGTGATTCACTTAAGAGAACACAGAGTTCTGATTTGAACTCAGGAAGATTATATCCTGGTTCTTAACCATGGTGCTGAACCATTTCCCTAATCCAAGGCAAGAATACAATATATGACAGGAGTAGAGGTAATCTATGGCAGGCAGGAGAGTGCAGGGAAGAAGAAAGCAGGTCCTGGTGAATATGAGCTATTCAGTAGGAAATTTCCTACCATCTCTATTTATTAAAAATGATTGCAAGGATTAAATGAGATAATACATGGAGTGTTCTCAGTGGACCATGGTAAACAATCAATCAATGCTTATTATTAAAATTAGTATTGCCTAGCTGGTGTGGCTCAGTGATTGAGTGTCAACCTATGAACCAGAAGGTCATGGGTTTGACTCCTGGTCAGGACACATGCCCAGGTTGTGGGCTCCTTCCCCAGTGGGGGTCATGCAGGAGGCAGCCAATCAATAATTCTATCTCATCATTGATGTTTCTATCTCCCTCTCTCCAACTCCCTTTCTCTCTGAAAATCCATATGTAATACCTTAATCAATAAAGAAATTAAAATAAAATAAAACAAAAAAATAAAATAAAAGTCAGTTCAAAAAAAATTATCAGTATAGCCCTAGCAGGTTTGGCTCAGTGGATAGAGCATTGGCCTGTGGACCGAAGGGTTCTGGGTTCCATTCCAGTCAAGGGCACGTACCATGGTTGCAGGCTCCTCTCTCACCCGGGCCCTGGTCGGGGCTCGTACAGGAGGCAACCAATCTGTGTGTTTCTCTCACATCAATGTTTCTCTCCGTCTTTCCCTCTCTTTTCTACTCTCCCTGAAAATCAATGGAAAAATATTGTCGGGTGAGAATTAACAACAACAACAAAAATTATCAGTATTATTATTAGATATTTGAATGTAGTTCCTTCTATCCAGAGTTGCTCAGGGTCATGGGTCACACATGTCTAGTCCAAAATACAGCTTATTAAAATATCCATAACTTCCAGAGTTCCCCCCATGCTTTCTATTCCTCTGCATTGTTAATGAGTTGTAATAACGCTTTAAAAGAAAACCTTTTAACATATTTTCTGTTTATCTCAAATATGTCCTTCCTTTGTCCTCAAGGTTGGGGAGCAAGTAGAAAAAAATATTCTATTTTTCTTTCTCGGATTCTGCTCAAGTTAAGCAGGCCTTGGCTCCTTGCCCACCCACCTTTATTCCAGATGTTACCCTGGCGAACCTCTTAGGCTGTAACCAGGCAACCATTGGGAAGAGGGCCCTCCTGGCTCAGGGCCTCAAAACAGAAGAAAAACAAATAGGATGTCTTGAGTCTTCTACTTACTTTGGTTTTCCAATCTCATTTCCCTTGAGCTTTTATTATTATTGAAATGGAAACAGGGGGTTGGTATCTGGGCTGTCTGTTCACACACCAAATGTCCGGCCTGTTCTGGAGCGGGGCTAGAACTGGGCTCCTGTTGGATCTGATCCTATTGATCTTGATTTGGGACTATGACAGCCAAGGAAAACATTCCTACGCCCCCTCTCACCATACTGGAAAAGAAAGCATTGACCATGTGGCTATGTAGCAATAAAGTTTGGGGTCCAGCAAAGAAAGGGCTCTCAGGCAACAGAATGGCTTTGTGCAAATAAAGTAGGCATCCAAAATTAAATTTCTCTGCCCAGTTTTGCACCGTAAAACATTTCTTCAGTGCACAGCCCTCTTGCTCTCTTTGCCCCTTGCCTGTCATTTACTTGGTCCCTTTTGTGTGCATGGCTTAGAATTACAGACCTCCCTTCCCATTTCTGTTGGAGAGATCATTGTAGATACAAAAATAGTGATATCATGACCTCATTCAAACCTCTTAAGTGGCACTCCAGAGCCTGCAGCCTTGTTTCTCAAAGTCTGGAACCCTATTTTTGAGAGCCATTATTCATTCATTCAACATTATTTCCTGAGTGCTTACCTTATCCCAGGCATTGTTATTCTTCCAGATACTTTTAATATATTTTGTAAACAAAATAGAGAAGAACCCTTGCCCTCATGGAATTTGCATTCATGTGGTCAAGGGAGACAATGAATTAGCAAGAGAAAATGTAATGTCAAATGGTGCTGAGTGCTATGAAAACAATAAAGCAGGGAGGATATGGGGTGCAAGACCAGGGCAGTCTGTGAGGTTCACTGAGAGGGTTTGAGAAGAGATCAGTAATTGGTGGAAGATCCAGCCAATAAGGGGATATATGGAGAAAGAAGATTCCAGGCAGAAGGAAGAGCAAGTGCAAAGGCCCAGAGGTAGGAATATACCTGATATTTTTGAGTTATAATAAGGTGGCCAATGTGGCTAGAGTGGAATAAATTAGGGAGAAAGTACTGAGATGAGTTCAAAAGGGTAGCAGGGTGGATGTATTTTATAAATTCGTTAGAACTGTTTTTTGTTTTTTTGTTTTTGCATGAGATGAAATGAAAATTCATAGGATGGTTTTGAGCAGAGTAGTCACATGACCTAATTTACTCTTCGAATGATAATTTAGGCTCCTCTAGAAAACATTTTGCTAAAAGGCAAGGGCCAAAGTAGGTAGATGATTGCAAATCATTAGGAGATGATTTGCAATAGCTTGGTAATAAATAATAGGTGATTGGGCCAGAGTAGTAATGGTTTTTGCCAATGCTTCTTGTTTGATGATTCCCTTCAATGCGCAGGCTGACACTCTATCCACTGAGCCAAACCAGCTAGGGCTAAGATATTGATCTTGAGCATTCATTTATTCATTGACTTATTGATTTATGGGTTTAAGACACATTTATGCAAACAGATTTGTTTTTTCAACTAGACATCCACTTTTTGAGTGAAATCCTCTAAACACAAGGAATTCTCTCTCTGATGAGATTACCTGGAATGCTTTGAGGATGCTTAGAATTTTAGTTACTCCTTTTAATGAGCAGGGGTCTGTCTTCTATAGGTTTCTTTTCTTTATTTTGGTCCTCCCCTTGAGTTCATTAAAAAAAAATCTTATTCATTTTATTGAGACCATGTCCTCTTGGGCCTTCTCTTCTCTAAAATCAACATCTCCAGCTACTGATGCCTTCATCACATGGCATTGTCCCAACCACACCTCCCCATCCTGGGCACCTGTGGAGGTTCTTTAGTTGGGAGAGCCATACCTTTACCATCTTGGCAATTTGGGACTTAGGAAGCAAAGACTCTGTGATCTGAATTTCTACTCTTTGGCAATACTTAGTCATGGACCTCTCCATGCCTCTGCTTATGTATTTATTTATTACAGTGTAGACTACTTCATTCCATCATCTTCCTTTTGGGGTATTGTAAGAGTTAACAAAGCAAACTCATATCACTTTGCAGACAAGAGCAAACACAAGTGTAATATTATCCTTATAAAACATATCTTTCCATAATGTGGTCCAAAGCATAGAGAATATTTTTACACTAGCATTTCCTGCCATTAACGTTTTCCTTTTGCAATCTTCAGATAGTGTTCTGAGTGAGTTTTGTGTTATAAAAAGCTACATAAACACTCTCACCTTGTAATCTACTGTAATGGCATTAGACAGCTGTAGGTCTTTTCCTCCTTCCCTCCTAAGTGTAACATCACTAAAGTGTGCTGCCTTTTGGAGCTGGATGAGATAATGTCTCTTAAGAATGAGCTGTGAGAGGTAGAGAGAATTACATCGAGGTGGTACTGACACTCTGAGATCAAAATGGGTATACAAAGCTTGGCAAAATTCCCGTTCCATTTGGTAGCCTCCAAGCCATCACACATACACTTCTGTTGGAATTATTTTATTAAAATAAACGTGTACCCCAAATGATGGCGGTACAGATAGATTTGTGAGTAGAAAAGATGGAAACTATTTCTTCTCTCTAAGTTGGCCCTGACGGGTTGAAGCATGTGCTGGACAAAGAGGAACAAATGCCTTTAAGATATGCAATCATTTCCCAATTATCAAATCCTTATCCAAACCATGGACCGGACTCTTCACTTTGTTGTAAAGGTGAAAGTATGAGTTAAACAGGCCCTTGCCTTTGGTGGACTTCAAATGGGTAAGGAAGATATCTGCCCAGATATTTGCAATGCTAGAAGAAGAGGCAAGGCAAAGATGAAGTCAAAAGAAAGCAGCGATTAACACCCTGAAAATTATTTAACAGATCTTCAAGTGTGTAAGTGCTATAAAACATACCAGAGAGCTCTAGTGACATGAAACAGGCTTACTATAAAACAGGCCTAATCCTGGAATCTAGAATCTGCTTTTGGCAGAAACTTCTGTGTCCCACTCAATATCCATTTTTCTATTTTTTCTTAAAAACAAACAAACAAACAAACAAACAAATCCCTATTTTATTTAGGATGACAATGCCCAGCTAGAATTTGACCCTTCCCAAACTCCTTTACATCTTGATGTGGTTGTGTGACTAATAAACCAAAAGATGATGTGGAGGCTTCTTAAATTAGTTAGGAAAGGTCTCCCTACCTCCCTTCCCTTTTTCCTTCACCCTCCTTGCCCTGGGAGGGCTCCTCCTACTGAAGCATTAGCACATAAGCTTGATGTCAGGCTGGTTTCTAGGGAGCCTGACCTTAGACTAATCAATTATCTTTTTCATAAGACTCATTCAAACTCAAGGAGCAAAACCTCCCTGGTATGTGAGAGAGTGACAAGAGTTCCAAATATGCTGGGAGAAGATTCTATAGGATGGTTTCACCATGGATACAGTGGTGAAAGCAAGGTTGGCCCATCCCATGGGCTGGAAAGAAGACTACATATTTTTAGACCTACATGCTCTGATATGTTTGTTTAAAACAAAGAAAAATACAACAAACCTGACAATTTTTATCTAAAATAATCTTCCATTCTCTTATGCTGTTCTTTTTTCCTTCACAGCTTTTATGAGTATCTGAACTTATTTTCTCTCTCATTAGCTTACTAACATGAAAATTCCACACGGATAGGAGTGTTGTCTGTCATGTTTACAGCTAATTTCATAGCACCTTGAATACATAAGTTGTAATCCTTATATAACATGGGCAAAGGAATTTAAGATATTGATATTTTAAAAAATATTTTTATTGATTTCAGAGAGGAAGGGAAAGGGAGAGAGAGATTTGGAAACATCAATGATGAGAGAGAATCATTGATTGGCTGCCTCCTGCATGCCCCCCTACTGATGATCAAACCCACAACCCGGGCATGTGCCCTTGACCAGAATCTAACCCAGGACACTTCAGTCTGCAGGCTGATGCTCTATCCACTGAGCCAAGCCAGCTAGGGCTAAGATATTGATCTTGAGCATTCATTTATGTATTGACTTATTGATTCATGGGTTTAACACACATTTATGCAACACATTTGTTTCTCCAAATTCTCTCCATAGCAACACTTTAAAAACGTCTGGTTATTTCCTTCATGAACATTTCTTGTGACTGAGAGCCCTTGAATCATGGATTGGGTTCAAGCAGAGCTGATATCAGTTGATATGTACATATATAAATGAACCAATGGGTAAAATCATGAGATACTTCCATTTCAGTTAACAAGTAGTATAATAGTAACCATGAGAAACTATATATTTAATTTGTAATATTATTTGTGATATACATTCATTAGTTCAAGTTAATTATCATAAAGTGTTCCATTGATCATAGTTAAATGTGTTTTCTTACACAGAATGATTTAATTATACATATATTGAATAAAAGAATATTTCACACAGTGTTATACGGATTAGAATACTTTCAATATAATTGTTACTTTAGCAGAAGCTGGAAGAGGCTTCTATACTGTGAATAACATCATTCTGGTAAAGAGAAATTTTCTGTTTAGTCATTTTCAAAGTATCGAATGATGCTGGGGCAGTAGTGGCTATGAAATAAGGTCCTTAGAGCAGTGTGGACATTGATTCTGGCCATCCCATTCGCTGCTGAGTGGACCAATGTGGCAGAGCATAGGGCTGTGTGATCCCTGCCCATTGCTCCAGATTGACCCAAATTGGCAGTGCCATTGTAAGGAGGAGAAAGGGCAGGCGTTTCAGGTCTGGGTCATGTGAAAATTCGTGAGAGACAGGGGTGGACCTAGGTGTACCACAAGGTCACCACGCAGCTGCCCTCTGGATGCAATGAAGTGTTGGACATCAGTAACTTAATGACCCTCAGTGGGCATGTTGTATACCATTTCTTACATGACACAGACAGGGACATCATTAGCTAGAGACCCACATCAAACAAAAGACCACATCAGCAATTTCTCAAACTCAACATGTGATTTGGGAATTATTATAATGCTTTAATGAGTTTCTTGCACCATGACGTCCATTAATGATTATGACATGTAGTTAGTAGAGTATTTAAAACTCTACCTGTTTTGTTGTTGTTGCTGTTGTAATATTAATAGTATCATTATGCCTTTTCTCACTGTGAAAATCATTTTTAAAGTAATTTAAGACTCATAAGAGGCTACAAAAATAGTGCAGCATTTCTGTGTACCCTTCCCTCAGTCTTCCCCAATAATAACATTGCACAGAACCTGGCACAGTTTCTCAATCAGGAAATTAACATGATATAATACTATTAACTTGAATTCAGTTTTTTCAGATTTTACCAGGTTTTATATGTACGTGTGTGTGTGTGTGTGTGTGTGTGTGTGCAGTTATCTATATTTTTAAGGACCCTTTCCTTAAGACATCTATGCCAATACCATGGAGTTTTAGCCATTGCTTATCAAAGGCAGAGCTATACATGAGTGCACCCCATGTACTCACATTCCTTTCATTTGAGAATATTCATCCCATATGGAGAAATAGACCATGTTTATTAATCACTCCAAAAAGTATGTAATTTCATTAGATGAAGCTCTGTCTCTGGGCATTGAGTCACAGTAGGGAACGGCTCCCCAGTGACCCAGAGCTCCTACAACACGTTTTGTGGAGACCACACTTTGGAGCCATCTGCTTTAACGCACTGCTGGAATCCCAGGCAGAAATGTGTAATGGCATGCCAAGGGCTGCCGATCTGTCACGGCCCAAGCAGGGTTATTTGTGGCTTCCAAAGAGGGGCTGTAACCTTTTATGTCATCCACAAATCTCAGCCTTCAAGAGCCAGGGAGGAAAGCAACTATGCTGTTTGACCTAACTAGCTCTTTCCCCATCTTGCCCCCTCCTCCCCCTCCCACCATCCCACTCCCGGCCCTGAGAAGCCTGCACAGCTGGCCCAGAAAAAAAGTGATATTATACTGGATACTTCCTTTAGCACTGCATCAAGCCTGGCTGAAATGTCCAGACATCCCTTCTGATTAGATGAGGGAAGGTTCAAGAAGGTTGTTGACAAAGTGGAGACTTTCTAATTTGAGGCTCCAAACATTCATGTTCTTTACAGGCAAGACAGAAAGATCTTACTTCTTGACTGGGGCATTTGAAATGGCAGCTGTAAGCAGGGGACACTCATGTCTACATCTGCTCTCCCTTATAATCTATCAGGCCAATTGGAACATCAGAGCTCAGCAGCATCTCTCCTACGCTTTGCAGGGTGCATGGAGAGGGTTTTTCTGTCATCACCTGATATAAAAGCAGGGTTTTCTCTAGCAACTTCCTTGATCTACTTGTATGTATATTCACTTATTTCATTTACCAAAGGACTCACATTAGTGAAGTGATTACAAGTGTGGGCTCTGGAATCAGACAGTCTTGGGTTTCAATCCTACCTCTAACTCTTACTGGCTGTGTGACCGTGAGATTAGGTTAATATTTTGATTGAATTGTGTCCCTCCAAATTCCTATGATGAAGTCCTAACCTTCTATACCTAAGAATGTGACTTTATTCAGAGATAGAGTTATACAGAGGTAATCAGGTGAATATGAGATGACTGGTGTCCTTCTATAAAGGGGGAATTTAAACATGGACATGCACAAAGTGAGAATGCCGATGCTTTTACACGTCATGGATTGTCAAAGATTGTCCACAGACCTCTGGGAACTAGGGGAGAGCTGGAACACACTCTTCCCTCATCGCTATCCAGAGGGACCATCTCTGTCCAAACCTTGATCTTGGACTTCTGGTCTTCATAGCTATGAGACATTAGATTTCTGTTGTTTAAACCACTTCGTTTATGGTACTTTATTATAGCAACCTTAGAAAACCAATACAGCTAGTCACTCAACTCTCTGAGATGTCACTTTTTATCCCTAAAATCCAAGTGGTAACTTCAGCAGTGATTCTCAGTGTAGTTCCTGAGCCAGCAGCAGCCACTTCACTTGGTAAATTGTAAGAAATGTAAATTCTCAGGTCCCTACCCAGATGTATTGAATCAGAAATCCTGGGTGTAGGACTTCTTAATTCTGTGTTTTAAGAAGCCTTTCATATAAATCTGATGTATGCTTAAGTGTGAGAATTTACAGTATTGTAGAAAAAATTAGATAGGAACAATATATTGAAAGTTCCTAGCATAGTTCCTGACATATGGTAAATACCTAATAAGTGATAAACCAGAATGAGATCTTTTCATACATTTATATAACTCCTATTTTATTGATGTTGATCTTGAGAAATGCCATTCTAGAACCTAAAGTTCCTTAAGAATCTTAAAAATAACCTTTTTGTTAAGTCAGAACCCCCTTTCTCTGTTGAGGCCCATCTATTGTGATGGGCAGGAGTTCTTCTGGCCTTCCTTTGAAAAAATAGGGAGGTAGGAATTAAAATAGCAAAAATAATCAGTAGACTTGAGTAGAATTCAAAGCTCCACCCAAACCAACTGTAGCCTTTTATGGGGTAAATGCCTAGATCAAGGGATTGAGTTCTTTGGTCATGGTTGTATGGCATACTCAGCTCTGAAGTGGTAAAGAAACCTATTGTTAATTCTTACCTCTTCTGGGTCTTTGACCCTACAGTTACAGTAATGCTGGCCACTGTAATTGATAAATACTCAGTGGTCTATCAGGATACATGTGCATTTTCTATCCACATCAAGTTCAATTGGTGATGGGATCTGTAGCCAGTTACTCAGTACTCAGGGTTACTTGCCATGGGTTTTGTGATCTTTAAGTGGTAGATTCCAAGCACACCCTGCATATGAACATTCACCCACCAAATGAGGGAAAAGAGAGACTGGAAGAATTTGCAGAACTGTTATAGGCTAAAAGAGGAATGTATCACTTGCCCAAGTTACATTGACCAGAACTCAACCTTATAGTTGAACCTAACTATAAGGCAGGCTAGGAATATAATCTACCTGTGTGCCTAAGAAGAAAGAGAAGTGGATTTTCTGAATGCTTAGCAGCCTCTACCATAGACCTCCTTAAGAAAGTAAAGACACATTTGGACCTTATATTAAAAAAAAACATATACAAGCACTGAAACACATGAAAAAATGATAATTATTTTTTAGAGTTAACTAAAGTACTGAAGTCATAGTCTTCAGAATAAAAACCACTGATACCCCAGCTCCTTAGAGAAAGGGGTCAGATAATATGTGATGGGTACTTGCCAGTGTCATTTGGGAGTTTCCTTAGGAATAAACAGACCTTAGTTGAAGCCTTTGAGAATTCACCTTTTGGAAAATGAAAGAGGGAATTGCTATCAGCATCAGTCACATATGGCTGTTATCTACTCAACCTCTCCAGATCTTGCTCAGGGGATTTTCCACTTGCATTTCCTTCTCTCCTATAATGTGGGAGAAGGAAATGCACGTGGGAAATAACATGAGAAAAAGTATTTTATTTCTTTTATCTCACTTTATGTCTCCCCATCCCAAAGCTGAGCCAGTGAATAGAGGGGTTACCATAGGGTCTGGGATTCATAATAAAAAATCTCAGAGCATATCTCTCAATGTTCTAACTCTAATGGCTCATAAAGCTTCTATCTATCATCTCCATCTACCTATTGGGTCAAGAGAAGCTGAGCATAAGGCTGACTAAGTGAGAAATTGGGAATATAGGATTTAGTCAGGGCCTTGCCAGTAAATGAGAATGTGCAATGAACTCCTTAAAGTGGACCTGAAGTCTTACTACAAAAAAGGAAGAGAGTTTAGTATACAAAGCATGAACTTTGGAGCAAGAGGAACTAAATATGAATTCTAACTCTGTTACTTCAACTTCCAGAGCCTCTGTTTAGCATCTGTTAAAGTGGGAGAAATAACCTTTAACCCTAAGAGTTGTTTTATGAAGATTAAACTAGAAAAGTTACCTAAAGCACACAACACAATGCCTGATCTACAGTGGGCAAATGATAAGTGTTAATACTAAAGAGATGTCTGAAGAGAGAAAAAACACACAAAACCATTCTTGCAATGAGTACATATGCAAAACCATATAAATTCAAGGGCATTACTAGTAAACAATAGAAATCTTTGGGCAATATTATGATTATATATCTGGAATTCATTGTCATGAATGGGATGTGTTTAAATTTAGTCAGGATGGTCTATGTTATATGCATCTTTTAATTATCAAAAAAACCTTATCGTCAGCAGATGAGTAGATTAGAAAACGGTGGTACATCTACACAATGGAATACTACGCTGCTGTAAAAAGGAAGGAACTCCTACCATTTGCAACAGCATGGATGGACCTGGAGAATATTATGCTAAGCGAAATAAGTCAGTCAGAGAAAGATAAATATCACAAGATCTCACTCATTTATGAAATATAATGAACAACATAAACTGATAAAAAAAACAGATCCAGAGACAGAGAAGCATTGATCAGAAGGTCAAACCTCAGAGGGAAGGCAGGGGAGGATGGGAGTAAAGGGGAGAGATCAACAAAAGAACTTGTATGCATGCATATAAGCATAACCAATGGACACAGACACTAGGGAGGTGAAGGCACGAGCGAAGGGGGGGGCGGGCAATGGGAGGTTAAGGACACATATGTAATACCTTAATCAATAAAGAAAAAAAACACACACCAGGAAATAGGATCAAGCTGAGCTTAGGGTCCCATCACTCTCCATAACCCTTCAAATACAGAAGTGAGAAGGCTGAGACTGGGGGCTGTTGAATCCATAAACCTCATCAGCTACCTACTATGAGTTCTAGGAATTCCTAAGCCTCTGTAGAGAACAAATTCCTTTTGGAGGAAAACATATCAAGACATAGTTTGAAGCCCAATACTACTCTATTCAGAAGAATTTGTGATACCCCAGATTAAGTGAAATCTATGTGATATTTCAAAGCCTCTTAGCTGATGTGTCCTGGAGACATTAACTTGTACCTTCTTAACCCAGTCACCTTATTCTGGGAGCAAAGAGAGAAAGGTCTGTTTATTCCTAACCCCAGGTTCTTCATTCCTATCTCTGTCATTCAATGCCCAAATGCATATACTCATGGATTTTTAAGGGTGATCCTTGCTAAGGGAAAATAAAAAATACCTAGGGAAGGGTCCAATATGTGGGTATTCTGTTTCTCATTTCCAAAGGGAGAGAGAGAGGCATCTATATGGAATGAAAAGGATATTAATGAAGCATGTTTAATATTTGTGAATAAGAGAGAAGAGAAAGTGCCTTAAGTAAAAAGAGGTTGTTGTATGATATGATTATAAGCAAACCACTTACTTACTCCTTACTGTCTTTGGATGAGCTGGGCATAGTTTGATTCCTAGTCATAAAGATTTTGGGGTCTCACCGTCAGTCTCATAGAGAATTATTAAGTACTCTGGAATGGACCACTTGAATACCACTCAATAGAGAATGGCATCTGGAGTTCCATGGGAAAGATGAATAGATCCAGGAAGAAAAATTCTCTGCCAATCAGAGAAGCCCCAAAGAAGGCAGGAGACAGGTGTAAGTTTTATTTCAGGTTGCTCCAAGAACCTGAGGCAAATTCTTAGACGCAGATAATTTACTTGGAAAATGATTCTAGAATGCACATGTATGAACATGGAGAAAGCAAGACAGTGAAGGTAGAAAAGTCAATAAATTATTATTTTTTAAAATCTCTGAAAAACTGCATAGAATATATATCATAATTTTTCCACCAGGTGACTGATGACTGCCTCCCATCTCCCATGAGTTGAGGGTTGCTCTGGGCTGTTAATTCTCCCACCCCACCACACACTTCTGCATTGAACCTGGGCCTGGCCAAGCAAGGTCAAACACAGAAGAGCAATGTAGGCACTTTACATGTGAAGCTGGGAACTCTAGTTGGCTGAGGAAATATGGTGCTGGGCCCCAACTGCATCTACTGCAACAGAATTAACATGAAAAAAATTTACCTTCATAGCTAGTAAGAAGCAGAACTAACTTTGTAACACAGGTTCTTGGGTTCCAAATTATGAGGAGCTCAGAAGAAACTATAGCTTGAAATAAAATTTAAATCTAACCCATGATATTCTGCATTATAAACTGTGCTATCACTCATTCCCTCAGATAGAAATTAAGATATCACTTCTGTTAAGCAAGAAGAGATGGAGGGAAAATAGAATACAAGAGGACTCATATTGTATGAAACAATTAAAATAATCACTGAAAGCATTAACAAGTAGAATTGACAGTGTGGAAAATTGAATTAGCTAAGCAGAAGCTAAATCCAAGGAATAAATCAAGAACACAGAGATTAATAGTCACAAATAAATGAAGGGAATGTTAGAAAATTTGAAATTGAACATGGAGTGTCAATATGCATATAATAGAATCTCTTACAGATGATATGGAGAAGCGGATGATCAATACTATAGCAATAAAAAGGCATGATCAATCAGATCTTCAAATATAATAACCACATTCACAATAAAAACATACATCATCCACTCACTAAGAGCTAAATTACTAAGGGTCTGTTTCAGGGACTTGAAGTATAAAAAAGCTGTAAGGAAAACTGAAACCCAAATTTGGTATCAGTAAATGAGAACACTAATTATGAACTACTAATATAGTTATAAATTTTTTGTATAACAACAACTATACACATAAAAAGATATGCCTACTTCTGTTTTCCATACTATCTACTACAGATTTTATAGTTATTGTTCTGGTAAGTTAGAAATTTGTATAATTTCATATATTTAATTTTTCCTATAATGAAATTCATTATGAAATTGCTTCCTAAACATACATATCAATTACTCCTATTTCTTTCACATTTTTAGATCTGAGAAATTCCCTTGTTGAGGATAAGAGACCAGTTCATGGAAGGCCATTCTCAGTCAGCACGCTTCCCACTTTTCTTGCCTTCACTACTCATATGGTGCAAGTCTCCACCACTCTAAGTGTCCAACACCATCATTACACACATTTGTCTTTGCACTTGGCTTTTTAGAGTACTTTTTAATTGGGATATAAATATATGCATTAAAAGTCATCCCTTATAGTGCAGACAATAATCAATCTATTGTCTGCACTATCACATCACCACAATCACATCACCACAATCAAGATACAGAACAATTTCAACAGGTTAATAACTGTCCTCAAGCCCTGGGTGGTCATTCCTTCCTTCACCTTGTACCCATGGCAACTACGAATCTGTTTTCTGTCCATTTCGTTTTAAAATTCCCAGACTTTTTTTAAAATTTGGCTTCCATTATTCAATATGATGTATTTGAGGTTTATTCGTGGTGTTGCATGTATCAGAAGTTGATTCATTTTATTGCTGAGTACTAGCCCATTTTGTATGTGTACTATGGTTTGTTTATCAACTCATCATTGAAGGACATTTGGATTGTTTGAAGTTTTGGGTGATTATGAATAAAGCTATTATAAACAATTTGCATAATTTTTGTGCAAATTTATGCTTTCATTTACTTGTGTAGTTAAGATAGAAATTTCCGAATTGTAAGGTAAGCATATTAACTTTACAAGAAAATGTCCAGTTGTTTTCCAAAGTGGGTGTACCATTTTTAATAATTACCAAAATTTAAGTTATAGTCACAGTGTTACTAGATTTGGTATTGTATTCCACCCCACCCATTCTAATAGGCATGTAGTGGTATCTCATTGTAGTTTTAATTTGCTTTTTCCTAATAACTAATAATATTTAGCATCATTTTATGTCCTTATTTGCCATTTGAATATTATCTTTGTAATATATCTGTTTAAATCTTTTGCTGATTGTGACAGTATTGAACCCTGGTGCCTGGTTCACAGTATGTGACCCAGAACTGGAAGCTATTGATTTGGTCCAGTTTATCCTAAATGGTTGTCACTTGGCTGCCCAGTTGGCATTTCCTCCAGCGTGTGGAGCTGCCCTTTCTCCTTTCCCCATGCCGGATGGGGGCTGGTTTTCCTTTCTGGCACACACTCCACAGAGGGACTTGAGAAAGGAGCAAAAACTGAAGACAAACCAGTCAATTTTTCCACTATGTAAGGTAGTTCTGTCAAAGGTTGAACAGGGAGGAGTTTGCAGCCATTGGCAGACATGGGGGCTCACTTGCCTGTCCGTGGACACCCACTAATCCTGTCTCTATTACAGCTCTCTGGTTTTGCAGGCTGGGACATTGACCCCTCCTTCCGTGGTCTGTCCCTGATGTCAGTGCTTCCCTGACTCCTCATGTTCCCTGTTCCAGTTCCACGTTCTTCTATGGAAGAGGCTGGCACAGGGCAAAGCCAGAGAGTAGCGGCAGGTAGTCTGGCACACAGAGGGGTGTCCGGCTGTGGCAGCTGCCCAGCGAGGTCTTGGGCCTGACAGGACCGATGAAGCCCTTTGTTCCTGCAAATGGGCCCTTCCTGGCAGTGATGGAGCTAGCCCGCTGTCCAGCCTGCTCCTCCTCTGCAGCCGTGGCCATTACCCTAAAGTGGTTCTATTGATCTGCTGAGTCTCTGTCTCCTGCCCGAGTCCCTCTCCTCCTCGCTCCCCCCTCACACCCCAGGATTGAGCTGCAAAATACTCTGTAGCCAGCCACACCGGGCAAGTCTTTTTCTTTAGGGGTGAATGAGGATTTTGAAGTTAGATTAGACGATTGAGCTTGATAGCAGATATTCCCAGAGGACAAGCATTTCAGACTAGCAAAGGGCAGGTCTCCATTACCAACCATACCTCCTGGATTTTAGCTTTTTGTTGCTTCAGGTGTTTGCACGATCTAGGACATGGGGACGGTATGAAAATGCCAATTCCAAGTTTGCATTTTTGGAAGACTAGTATATTTTGCAACGTCATGCTAATACCTCATTTTCAACGATCGCCAATCATATGAATATTAATGCAGTTTACATGTAGTCAAAATAATTAAAAATGATTCAACATTTTTGCATGACACATAGTTATAATTTCCTTAAATGTTTTTATTCTTATTTTATTCCTACCAATCTTATGAGATAGCTGTTATGAGCCTCATTTCCAGGTGAGGCAAAAGAAATGACGTGTAATTCATAAATCCAGCAAAACCATAGACGGGATGCAAAGCTAGGTCATCCGACACAATACCTTATTTTTCTCCATATGAAAGGTTGCATTTGTGATGACATGAGATTTTAGGCATACCTCTGATTAAGCTGTGCTCCATTGCAGGCAGCTTCTGTGTGCTATTACTTATGAAACTCGACAGCCTTCATCTTTCAGAGGGTGGTGGCCTGGCTGCTAATCACGTGAGCACTGGCCCACCGTGAAGAGTTTTAACTGAAAGGTCCTCATTTCATTCTTTTGTGGCTCTGATGATTACATTAGTATTTTGAGAGAATTTGGAACTGTTGTCCCTCAAAACATAAAACCTGGGTGGTGATTTAAGTCTCCACTCAAAGTCCATGGATAAAGTCTGTTGAGAATCTTCTTTTCCTAATGAGATATAAAACCGGAACCATAGCCATGGGAACCTGTCCCTGCATCTGCCAGGCATCTGGTTTCATTCAGATCACTAGGGACGAAGAGGACCCGAGGTCAGGATGCTGTCATGACCTTTAATTAAACTTATAGTCATTTATGTGTCTGTGTGGAAGGCACACTTAGGAGAGATGTATGTACCTTCCATGGTCCTAGAATGAATTACTGCCTTGTTAGAATAAGAGGGAAAGGGGGTCTCTGGAAGAATCAGATTCTGATTATTAGTGAAGGCAGGAGAATGGAACATCAGTGAGACAATCCCTGTACATAATTATTATTTATTACTATTGAACAATACTATCTGCTGTGCACCAATCCGCACACTGCCATATATAACATCGACATGCTCTTGGCCCTGCCAAATCAATACTGTCTATTGCAGACTATAGAGATGACTTTTGTCCTTTATCTGCCCCCACTGCCCATTTTCAAAATGGGAGCTGTTCAGAGTGGAATATCATTTTCAGGGTGTTTTTTTTTTTTTTTTTTTCATTTTAAGATGAGCACCACAGATGTTCTTTGCTTTACAGAAAAGTTTGGTTGAATTAAATTTTGGTTGATTCTCATTATAAAATCAGCATGTGTTTTTACCTGAAAAAAGTAACAGCAAATTTAGTAGAAAATTTTCGAAAAGGAAAGATGAGTGGGGAGAAATGGCCGAGGAGTAGTTCTGAGAATCAGGATGTCTGAGGTCAAACCTGTCTCTATGTAAGTAGGAGACTGGATTCTTGTCATGATTTTTCTCTTGTGTGTGCTGGGTAAGTTATCTGGCAATCTTTGAGCCCCAGTTTCCATATCTGTACCATGGCAAGTTTGGACTAAATCGGTGTCAAACATATAGCATGCATACTGTCACTCATGACTTCTAGGCTGATAGCAGACATAACCAATAGTAGTTCTCTTTCGGATCAAGCCAAAACATAACCTCTGCACACCCATAATAAATGAGGGCTGTGTACTGATCAGAGTCAAAACTTAAAATGCTTGAATTAAAATGCTTGCTCAGGTTTCCAGATATCCCAGGATCCTGAAATAGTGGCCAGCGCCCTGCAGTTTTCTATAGTATATAGTTAATACTTCTATATACAGGTATTAAAGTTATCCTTTATATAACTTCTTCAATTCATTTCACAGAGAGGAGGAGTGAGAAAAATTCAACATGAAAGAAGACTATTAATGTAATATGAAATATTCTTGTTAAAATACTATATTACATATTGTATATCAAATTGGAGTCTAAACTACACTCATTCTAGATCTATCCTAATTTGATCTCCCTTCTTCCTCCTTTTCTTGAACAGCTCTCATGTTCTCTTTCTCCCTGTAATTTTTGGAATTGATTTTTTATTAAAAATTCATAATTGTGGCACCAGCCATGTTCTTATCACTTTTTTGGGGATTTTCTGTAGCCTTTGTCTGAATAATCAACCTCTATCATGTATTGCTCCAGAAGAAAAGACTTTATACATGTGCAGCCACATAAATGCACAGTGAAAAAAGACACGCTCTGTAGGTGATACCAAACATCAATCGCACTGCTGTATTATTCCAGAGGTGGATACCAAATGGCTACACATCTCCAATAAATATTTGCTTTACCATGCATTTACTTCTTTTTGATATTGTGGGAAAAATTAGTTAAGTATACACAAATAAATAATTTTTTATGATGCCATCTTGAAATAACATGAATTTTAAATGAAACTGGCCTGTTGTTTCTAATGTGATCACATGTGCAACAGGCTGAAAGTTTATCAGTAGCCTTCAATTTTAAGGAGCATCTGTATTTCACATTACATCTCTTCTGTTGCCTAAAAAGAGAAATGCTGCTATTCTCATCAAAAGCTGAGTTTTGAGGAAAGATGGGGTAGAAATGTTCACTGAAAGCATGAAGTTTTTTGTTTTATAAAATATATGCATCACCCCTCATAAAACACGTTTGCTCTTATAGTTAAGGTTATTTAAAATCAGGTTAACCTAAAGATGTCACATAAAAACCCATTGTCTTACAGTGAGGGAGGGGCCTGTGAAGGAGAAATTTCATTCCAAATGGAAAGATAAATAAATGAGTCCCTTGACTATGAATGAGAGGTAGCATGATATAACATGAGAAGTCCAAGATTTGCACTAATGCGGGCTTGTGTCATAATTCCAACTCTGTTATTTACTTGTGACCTTGAATGACTTTTTAGATGCTCAGACTCCTTAAACTCTCTAAAAACATTCTAGAAAACTATATGGATGAATAGTGTCTATGTAAGATTAATCTCCCTAAGGATGACACAAAGATAAAAAACATAAGACAGATAGATTTGATTATATAGGATGTCCCCAAAAATGTATACACACTTTAACAGCTGATAACTCCTTAACTTTCACTCTTTTCAAGTTTAACTGATCTGAAATAATGGGTGAAGCCACACTAAGCTTTGAACAAAGAAAATTTATCCTAAAATGCCACTAGGCATTTTTATTGGGGTACATAAGAGATAAAGTTTATGGTACAAAACCATCAACAGTCGACAAATTGAAAGTACACAAATACCAAATGAAATGATTTTTGATGTTTGTGATTCCATTGCTTCACATTATCAGCAGTGTCTGGACCAGAATGGTCATCAGTTTGAAAACAGATATTGACAAAAAATTTATTCTTTTCTGTAGATTATTTTAAATTTTGAAAATGAACTGCATGTTAATAAACACTGACTTTATAATCATTCAAAATGCATATACATTTTTTTGGGACACCCTCTATATTAAACAATCATGGCCTCTGCCCAGGTTACAGGCTCGATCCCCAGTGGGATGGGGGGAGGGGCATGCAGGAGGCATCCCATCAATGATTCTCTGTCATCATTGATGCTTCTATCTCTCTCTCCCTCTCCCTTCTTCTCTGAAATCAATAAAATATATTTAAATAAATAAATAATAACTATTAATAAAATAAAAAATGCAAATGCTTGTGTCTTATGAGAACATTATCATAGAAAGAACCTGTATGAAACAGTAAAAAAAAAATATATATATAAATATATAAATAAAATATATATATATTACTTCACAGAAAAAGACCTGAACTGTTTCATTTATCAAATATTCTTGCAATATTTGGGGAGGAGAAGGGGGGTTTTCAGCCTCCTCTCTGACATCCTACCTCTAAGGATAAAAGAGAGAAGACATTTCTTGTTGCTGGACCTCTGGCCATGCCCTCCTCACAAGCTCTGCTATAGCACTAAGGAGCCCGAATTTGATACATGGGCCGTGCTTTCTGAATGGGAAAGGTGACTATTAGTTATATGTCGGGACCCTCAGGAGCCTTTCATTTGTTTGTTGTTTTCACATTCTGGCTCCCGGGGAGTAAGAAAAGCCATGGCAGGTGCACTGAACGTCTGTCTCTCTTGTTTCCAAGTATTTCCTTCCCTCAATTCTTTTACATAATAACACAGAGGTTGCCCCTTGGGGCTGATTGGCTAAGATGACATTTAAATTTGGAGCAAAGATAAAAAAAGTCTTATTTTGACTTTCAATACAAGCTGTATCTGCAGCCCAGATTCTACCAGGGAACCTTGCATTTTGTGTCTCTGCAAAAAAAGGGTGTTGATTGCATCCTTTGCTGAGTATTAATAAAGCAGAACCTCAACAGAACCTCTCACTATTGGTGGGGTCTGGCTCCAATAAGTAGGTGTTACTCCCCAGGTACTATTCTGCTGTCCTAACTCAGGTGAGAAGACACCAATTTTCATGGGGGAAGTGAAGCCACGAAACCATGACGATGTCACAGACCGGGCAAAGACCTCTAAGAGATGCTCTCTGACCTTCTAACCCCCATTCCCATGTCTCCATCAGCACCCCTCTAAATGTGGGAACATTTATAAGGCTCAGAATTGCTGGCACTTCTTTTCTTAAGTTCACTGCCAAGTCTTTGAGTAAAGGATTGTTTGAAACCACCAAAGATCTTTTTCAATTTTTCTAAAATGTGCTGTACTTGGTAGATAATAACTGGAGTCTGCAGTGTAAGATTTGGGCTTTATCTTTGTGCAGGTTTTATAAATGTGTACCTCAGCCACCTTATATCCAAACTTTTTTTTTTTTACCTAGAGTAAGTTTGTTGAGAATAAACACAATGGTTCTGAAAAGCTTATCTCCTATTTTGCTTTTAATACTTGAGTTCTAAATACATCCCACAATTCAGATGGGGAAGTAGATAAGTTATTCATAGTCTTGATTAGGCCTGATCACCTGTAGCAACATTTCCTAATATTATTAGGAGAAATTGAATGGCATTGGTAACAAGTTATACACCCTGGCACGGGAAGGTGACAAGAAGAGGTACCTTCACCTAATGCCAGTTTGCATAGATTTTTCTCTATTAATCACCATTAATAAAACATATAAGGGACAAGACTGGCAACCCTAATTTGAGAAAAAGAATAGACTGAAGGTGATCAGCACTAAGCCTTCACCACTAAAGTCAAGGTGAACCTGAGGGATTTGAGATCAGCAAAGTCTGTTTCAGGTCATGCTTCTCTCTTCCCCATGAGGTTGGCGTGACTTGCAAAAAGGTGAATGTGCAATCGCTAGCCTATGAGCTTATGATGCTCACCAGCCATGACAAGAGAATAGGGCTGAGAGGCAATGCAGACCCCAGTGAATGGGAGGATTTGACTTGTAATTTATAGTCGTGGTCCTTCATATACTCAAAACTAAAATGTGTTAAAATAAGCCAGTCAGAGAAAAACAAATATTACATGATCTCACTTATAATGAACAAAATAAAGTGACAAATAAAATAGGTTCAGAGGCATGGAGGCATGGAACACACTGAGGATTCTCAGAGGAAAGAGAGAAGGGGAGATGGGAAGAGATTAACCAAAAAGTTTATATACATATATGCATAACCAATGGACACAGACCATAGTGTGGAGAAGGCCTGGGGTGGGGCAGAGGTTGGGAGAAGGGAAGTAAATGGGGGAGGGGGAGTTGGGGGACATCTGTAATACTTTCATTAATAAAAAATAAAATGTATAATTTCTCATGACTCGTTCTTAGGGTAAAAACCAAGAACTATTTAATTACATGAACCACTGTTATAATGCTTTCTCTAGAATTCAGAAACCAGAGACTCCAAAAGGGTCTTCCATAGAATCAAGGTTGAGGGCCCTCTGCCCTCTCCTCAGGATTAATTCTGATTCCAAGGGGTCTTTGCACTCTCCATCCTGATAAAACCAGGAGAAAGTTGTGGAGCCCTTGACTCATTCTCTGAGGCTGAGGACTTCAGCAGAGTCCCTTCATCGGTTTTCTGATAACCAGGATTTGAAATGCCCCCGTGACAGGAAATTCTAACTGTTATATTTGTGCTTTCCTGTTGGACCTGGTGGATTTTGTTTTCATATTATTATTTAATTCACAGACAGGAAAATCACTTGGATCTGGAGTCCTCTTGATAACGCTGTTAATGCAATTGCCAGGACTTCCCTGTGAGCACTGTCCAAACCCTGGACACTGAGTGGCCGTACTTTCAAAAGTCCCAAGTGCTGGTTTCAAGAGTGATCACATGACATTTCATAATCACATTTATGACGGGGCTCATTAGAAAAACAGATGTCTTCAGCTCACAATACCCAGACAGCTGAAATACTTATTAGTATTTGTTTAATATTAAAACTCTATATCCTCACTTCTCTCCAACAGAAAAACTATTAATAGATAACAAAGCCCAGACAGGCGAGCCTTCAGTCTTTCTTCTCCCAATAAAAGACATGCTATGTGCATAGAGAAAATACCTAGTACTTAGTACTTCTACAAATTGCTATTTTATAAAAATGCCTTTTTAGATTAATTTGTTTTCCCTTTCAGAGGGCTCAGAGTCACAGTGTTGTTTACCTAGGGAAAAAGGGCTTAGAAAGGCTTGTAACTCACCTCTTCTAACACAGAGCTGATGGCCACACAAAACACATTTTGTGTCTGAGAACAGAGAACCATTAAGGGCTATTCATCTTAAGAAGTGTGTTCCTTGCCCTACCTAGTTTGGCTCAGTGGATAGAGTGTCAGCCCATGGACTGAAGGGTCAAGGGTTCAATTCTTGTCTAGGGCATGTACCTTAGTTGCAGGCTCGATCCCTGGCCCTTCTCGGGGCATGTGTAGGAGGCAACCAATTGATATGTCTCTCTTACATCGATGTTTCTCTCTGTCTCTCCCCCTCCTTTCCACTCTCTCTAAAAATAAATGGAAAAAATATCCTAGAGTGAGGATTAATAAAATAAACAAACAAAAGAGGAAGTGGTTTTCTTGTACTGCAAACATCAAGCTCCTTCTACCTCCTGGGAGGTAGGATACGCAGATTATCCCATTCACAAATGTTTTAGAGATGTGTGCGCCTGAGAACTTTGCCTGATAAATGAAAAACCCTTTGTAGACATGTCAGGTTTTCAGATGTGCACCAGAACAAATACCGTTCCCCTGCTCTGGAAGATAAATACCTCAGATTTGAATGTATACTTAAAATAATGTTTTAAAAATACCAAATTTATGTTCTACCAAAATAATACCCAGCTAACACTATGGAGAGAGGTGGCACTAACCCCTCCCCTCTCACAGATTTTCCTTTCTGGCTTTACCTCTCTGTGGTCAGCTCTTAGGAAAATCACATGCCCCTTTTCTGTCTACTCTCCTCTTTTTCATTTTATTTATTCCAGAATTATTAGGCATCCACTAAGTTATCGGCACTTTCCTAAGCATTGGGGATTCACCAATAGGTAAGGCAGATTTGGCACCCATAGAACTGTTTATAAGCACTGAGAAACCAACTAGTCCTACCCTAGACATCTAATGCCAATGACAGTTACTGGCTTTGGGAGAAGAGAGGAAATTTTAATTATGATGCTACTTCCAGTCTTCATTTTTTCTAAAATATTGATTTTATTCTTCTTCCAGTTTTAAAATAGCCGTAGCCTTTCTAGTAGAATCGGCAATAGTGAAATGACTCCTCACTAACTTTTTCATTTATTTGGTCACTTGAACTGTTTCACACCCTATGAACTTATGTGCTTGTAATGTCAGTTTAATCATATTTCCTCACAATATTCAATAACTGCAGCTAGCAATGATTTCTGGCTTAATATTCATTTTTAAATTTGAGTGTTTGCCCCATGTCTCCATATTTTGTGTTGTGTACTTTAGAAGTCACTAGCTCCATGCTGTCTAAAAAGATGGCCACGTGGCTTTTGAACACGTGAAATATGGCCAGTCCAAACTACTAAGAGGTGCCATAAAAGTAAAGTACACACCAGATTTTAAGAATTTAATGTAAAAAAGAATGCCAAGTATTGCATTAATATCTTTATATTGATTACTAATAGCTTTTTAAATTATTAATTTAATTTCAATATCTAATTGCTAATTATTAATATCTTTATTTTATCATTGAAATCATATATTGAATATATTGTATTACTTAAAATATGTTATTAAAATTAATTCCACATATCTTGTTTTACTTTTTAAATGGAGCTACCAGAAAGATTTTAAATTATGCAGTGGCTCTCATTACATTTCTTTAGGACAGCCCTGCTTTTTCCTTGCCACACCCATGTTTATTAACACATGAGGTGTCATTGTCAACTCTTTTGGCTGATAATCCATTCCCCTACTTGCGCCTTGCAACCTACAGCACATATTAGGGGATATTTACCATGTTCTGTGCATTGTGATGGATGCTGGGAATACAATAGTGAGCCAGAAGGAAAAAAAAAAGTCTTCTGCCCTCACATGACATTAGGATGATCACCCATGCCCATACACTTAGCTGAAGCAGTCACCAGACTGAAGCATTTGAGGACAAGAGCAACCTGTTCAAATATGAGCCACACTGTTATGGCCCACAGTTAATCATATGTCTTGGAATCATAGTGTCTACAACACAACCAGCACAATGCTTATCAAAGTTTGGCAGAAATGTTTGGAAATTGCTTTGAAAATTAATAGGTGCTCTGAAAAGAAACAGACAAAAAACATCTGTGGTAAAAGATATTTGGGAAACTCTGGGATAAAAGAAACACAACATATCTCTTTAAGGTAGGATTTATCAAAGGCCTTGCTCTTCTAAAGCATCTTTATCTATTCCCAACAGTGGCTTTACATGAAGAGTTCCTAAACATATCTGACTAAGGATTTAGTTTCTGATGGGCTTTTCCCTTGGGAATAAAATTGTGCACAATAACATTTTAGAGATGGTGTGCAGCTCATTTCTTATTAAGCTACTGTATCTCAAGTTTTCAAACCCACACCTGTATTCTTTGTACTTTGTGTTGCTGGAGCTGGAGCTCTATAAACCACATTTTTGCTTATCTGTCTCCATGTTAGGCTTTGCCAGTAGGGGGAGCTAGAGAGAGGCTGGAAGATGAAGAGGGGTAGGCTCTTTCCTGTTTCTTTTTGCTTCCTGGTTCTCTCTGCTACTAGTATATCCTAAACAATGTTCTTTATCCTGATAGCAACAATTCTTTCCCACCTCAACAGCTCAATCCAGTTGGCAGCATTTTTTATGACATTTATGGGATTAGTGTCATAAGCCGTGTTATGTGTTCCCCAACATTTTTATATGTTGAAACCCTAACTCCCAGTATAGCTATATTTAGAGATAGAGCCTGTGAGGTGATAAAAGTTAAATGAAGTCACAAAAGTAGAACTTTAATGCAATAGGACTGCTGTCCTCATTAGAAGAGGTGGAAACAACAGAGCTTCCCCCTCCCACCCGCCCCCTTCCCCCCAAGCCATATGAGGAATAGTGAGAAGACAGCTGTTTGCAAGTCAGGAAGAGAGTCCTCATTAAAAACTAAACCTTATTGGAACATTGATCTCAGACTTTTCCTATTCCTACTCTATAGTATTTTGTTATGGTAGACCAAGCCAGCTAAGACAATCTCCCTCCTCCAATCAGCACTGCTGGCTGGAGACCCTCCTCAGTTGTCTGGGTTTTAGCTCCAGGGTTAACCTCCTGTAAGTTTATAAGTTTCCATATTTCAAATATCTTTGCTTTGCCTCTGCAACCCTAGAGGTGGTACTTATTTTCTGTAATTGGTACTTTTGGATGTCACCAGGTAGTCACTTTGTTTTCCAGTTATTCAGCATGTTGGTTTTTTTTTTTTTTTATCAATTTCTTTTAGATTATTGAAAGTTGAGGTCTATGAAGAAGAGCTTCCTTGGAAACAAACCTATCACAAGCCTACCTCTGGCGGCATTTCCTGGTGTGCTTATCCATCATCAAATAGATCTGAATCTGCCACATTTGGTCTTCTCACTTGGAACCCTACTCTATTAGCTTTGACAAATCATAGAGAGAGGCCTTGACCACACTTCTATTTCCTGATTGTCCTCCTGAAAGTACAGCTGTGATTGCTTCTGGCTGATTACTAGAGTAGTTAAACTATCTGAAGAGCTGAAGCCTGCTAAGTTAAGGAGTCTTTGGTAGACTTAGAACCTGATGGTGGCTTTTAATCCATGTTTGCTTACAGTGGAATTTTTGCATGTGTGTATGCTTGTGTGTTGTGGGTCCATCTGTGCCTATGTACACACATTTGAATATACCTGAGCATGTGTTGTTGTGTAGGTGTATAAATGTGTGTGGATGTGTTTAAGCTATGTGGCATTGGGACTATTTTACTACTGTATCTCCAATACCTAGCACAGTCTATGCTAATGGATATTAAAATACATTTGTTGAATAAACAAATGACTAGATGAAAGTATGTATACTCATTATTAACACAAAAGGGGCTGAAATCTGTCCATTGCTTTGTTTAGGGTAGATTCATCTAGATAAAGTCTGTTTAATAGAAATATAATATGAGTAAAAAATATATAATTTAAAAATTTCTAGTAGCCACATTGAATAAAGTTAAAAGGAATAGAAGATATAAATTTTAAAAATATATTTTATCATTATTTTAACATAATCAATATAAAATATTAATATAAATGATAGGAAACAATTATTACTGAGATAGTTACATTCTATTTCTAAGTCTATACTTCATATGTACTTATACTCACAGAACATCTCAATTAGGAGTAGCCATATTTCAAGGGCTCACTATCCCCATGTGACTCATGGCTATAGTCATAGTCAGCACTGCTCTTGATAATATCCTGTGGTGGTAGAGAGTACATGGGGTACTTTCTGTTTCTATTTTGGAAATTTTGGAGGTCAGGAGTTTTAGGAAGTTGGGACTACATCTTGGATTTGGAAATATTGGTTGGAAATATTTATCTCTGACATCCTCAAATTGCTGTAAAAGTTACACAGTTCAGCTCACATTCCCTTCCTTATCCCTCCACAACAGCATTGTGGGGTACAACACAAACTAGGGCCCTATTCTAACACCTGATCTTCTTTGCTGGAAAACTGTCTCCTGCTGTAGAACTTGACCCCCTGTTCCAGAAACCTATATATATCTTGCCCTGGAACAGGCCCCAACCAATCTCTTTCATATGTATGTTTCAAATTCAGTCATGAAGAAATAAAAAATAGAAAATATAAACACACACACATACAGAGAGAGAGAGAGAGAGAGAGAGAGAGAGAGAGAGAGAGAGAGAGAGAGAAACATCAATAATGAGAGAGGATCATTGATTGGCTGCCTCCCACATGCCACACTGGGCATTGAGCCTGCAACTGGAGCATGTGCCCTGACCAGGAATTGAAGCATGACCTCCTGGTTCATAGGTTGATGCTCAACCACTGGTCCATGCTGGCTGGGCCTCAATCTTTCTTTATTGCACTTGTTATGAGCCATTTTATATAGGATTCTGATTTTTTTACCCATCTTTTTCTCAAACCAGGGCTCCCCTGGGTTCATAATCTCTTCACCTACCCCAATGAGTACTTCATTTTATGGTTGTGACATTGGTGGAAATCTAAATGGAATTGGTGGAAGTTCCCATGTCTTCTCTTCCTCTGGCCTCATTGTCTCTGTTATTAGATAAGACAGAATCTCAGAGATGGTTCCATTGGCTTCAGACCATCTTCCTATTCTATTCATTCTGTGTCTTTTTAAATTCTCTCAACTGGTATCATTTGTAACAAGCAAGGGGAAAGAAAGCTTTACATATTTTTTCATTAACATATACTGTTAACTATGCCAGTAAATTATGGACAATTTAATTTAATTTAGACTTAATGGCAACATTTTTCTTCACTAATGAAATGGTTATTTGTTATTAGGAAAATATTTGTTGAAGTGGAATTGTGTGATCTCTCACATCACTATTAAACCTTGTTAAACCATTTTTAATTTCAATTTGGGTTTAATTAAGATTCATTAAGCATTTTATTAAATCTAAATTAAGTTTTAATGGAGACAGGGTATGCCAAAGAAAGACAGTTGTGCCCCTTCTTCATGCTCATTCCTTTCAGATTGATACAGTTATAGAATGACTTGGGGTGAAGTGGGACTCCTTCATTATTGGTGGACTGAAAGGAATGCAGTCTTTGTCAGAGATTGATCATGGTTCAAATTTCAGAACTGCTGCTGACTCACTGTGAGACATGGGATAAGTCATATGATTTTTGTGATAATCAGTTTACTCCTTTATGAGATGAGGATCATAATATTAAAATGGCTGTGGAAATGGAAGGGCAAAGATTAAATAACAAATGCATATTTATAACTCTTTTTCCTGTCTCAGGTATCTGCAACTCCTTAGAAAAAGGAATTAAGGAAGTAAATTCTTTGAAGAAGGAAAAAAGGAAACTGTGACTTTAACAAATGGCAACACACATGGAGTTGTCAATTTGAAGCCTGGTTTCAAAAGAGGATGTAGATAGAGGAGTAAATTAGAACTTAATGTATTAGAAAAGGCTGAACCAAGAATACAGGAGCTGGGGGTGAATCCAGGTTAAATGTGATGAGTCTTGTCCACCTGAAAACTCACAAAAGAGATGGCCTTTTCTTTGGTGTGAAAGTAAATTCATGACCTTGACCATGTGAAGCAGTTGGTTAAAGTGAAGCCTACATGGCATGAATAGATCTTGCCTTACCCAACTCAGTGGAACTCATAGATAAACCCTTGTCCCATAGAAAGTCCTAGAAATGGACAGATAGCAGTGCTTATTTGCCCAACAGACTACTGCTGTGGCTAAGGATATGGTGGTCAACAAGAGCTTCATGAGTTACTGATAGAGAGAGGCATGCCAACAACACACCACACAGTAATAATGAAATAATGGGGATATGGATAATGTCCTGTGTTAAAGAGATTGTGTAATATGCCAACTATTAAATAATGACTTTATGTGACTTATCAACTTGGCTTCACTTTCAGAGTATCTGTATCCCACTTTAGGTTTCTACTGAGCTATTGACTCAATCCACTTCTTGATTTCACTCCCACTTGAAGTTCCCAGATAAATCTCTTTCTTCCCTAATGCCCAATTTGAATAAAGTTCTATTCCCACCTGTTCAGAGGAGGTGGTTGTTATGTACCTTTTCAAATAGAAGCATTCACCTTCATTTGACTTTTTCTTCTCCTGGAGTAAGTTCTTTAGAAGCAGGAATAGGTCTTTCCTTTTGACATATCTTCTTTTTAGATTGAAACCTTTTGCCATCTTGTTATCTGAAGATAGTTTTTACACATATACTCCCAGAAGAGATTCTCACTTCCCAGGACTCTGCCTACTCTTCAAGCCCTCAGAAACTAGAATGAGAGAAAAACAGGATACTGAATAACCTAGAAAGGGCAAACAGAGCAAGGAGTAGTCCTTGAGTTACTCTTCCCTTAGAGAAAAAAAAACACACACAAATATTTGTTTTCATCAGCTTAGCACACATTTATGTGCATAAATGCATGTATATATGAGCACAGAGGTACATGCACATGTATGTTAATGCTCCTGGATAAGTTGCATTTGCCCCTCCAGGTCTGTTCTCCACCCATTCTCAGCCTGGTCTGTGACCCAGAAGTTTGAGCAATATTGACAGTCTCGATAGTTTCTCTTGACTTCTGGCTTCTGATTGGGGACAGACAGCCAATGGGGAACTCCAGCAAGACAGTTCAGAAAAGAATGAGAATGTGGTGAAAGCTTATATTCTGTCATCTCCCTTCCTATGAGTCCCAAACCTTGCTGCATCCATTGGCCAAGATGGAAGCTTTTGTGATATGACCCTTTCTCTTCAACTGTTTCCCATCCTCATCCCTTCAGGACTACAGGTGGTAACAGAGCTCTGCGGTTCTATCCCCAGGACACTGCACTGCCCCTGTAGTTTCTCTACAGCCTTTCTACACCTTTGTAAAGCATCCTTTTATTAAACTGCCCAATTTCTGCTCTCTACTAAGATCCTGACTGATAGGCACACACAGAAGCACTCAGATTGAAGATTCCACTCAGGGTATAACTATACTGTCTTATAGACACTATGACATTTGATTGTTCTTGTGGCCAGTCAAGATGTCTCCAACTGTATTACTCAGATATAATAAAAGTATTGGAAAGATTGGCAGATGTGACTTAATACTTTTTTCAAAAGATACGTTTTTATTGAGTTTTAGAGAGAAAGGAAGGGAGGGGGAGAAGGGAGAGAGAAAGACATAGATCGGCTGCCTCTTGCATACCCCCTCCTGGGGATCGAGCCTGTAACCCTGGGCTTTTACCTTGACTAGGAATCAAACCAGCGACCTCTTGGTACATGGGTATACTCTCAACCACTGAGCCACACAGGCCAGGTGTGAGCTAATCCTTCAGCATGACTTTGTGCTGCTGGGAGCAGGCCAGGCTCTGTACATTTCTGTCTAATACCTTCCTTTGTCTTAATTTCAGAAATGGAGAGGACCAAGTGGCGCAGATGGAAAGCAGAAATGCAGACAGAGGGTTGTGGAAGTGGAAACTTAAAATAACTGAACAACTTAAAGAAAACAAACAAGGATTTATTAGAAACAACTGCCTCAAAAGAGAGAAAAAAACACTTCCAGCTTAAGCTGAAAGAAGATGAAAGGACACAAAAACAAGTCAGATGAGAATCATGGCAAGGAAAACTGAAAGAAGGAAGAAAGAACACAATCCTGCAGAAAATGGGTCAAGAAACCGAAGTCCAAAATAAATTAGGTCATCATTCCATGGTGTGGGATCCTGACTTTGTGGAGACAACTCCCAAGTCCGGCCTACCGCCCATATCACACTCACTCCCAGGACCAGCCTGGGAGAACATACCAGGGAGCCTGATCCACAGTTCCACCTCTGACACTTACTAGCTATAAAAATCTTTCCACCTCTTTCTTTTCTTACCCTCTATTTCCTTCTTTCCTGTTAACTTTCTTCCTGCTTTCTGGTGTTAAAGCTCTATCTAGATATTTCATACTATGGTTATTGTTGGTGGTGGTATTATTATTAGTTATTAGTTAACATCATGTTGTTGGTGTTATACAGTTTTCTTCATCCTGCTTTTTCACTAAACTGCTGCTCTGAAATTCAAAAACCACCCATCCTACTTTAAGGGCCTCACCAAGAAAGTATTACCCCATCGAAAGCCCTGTCCTGTATCCTATATGGGCAAGGATGATGAGGGCACTGGTCATCACCTCACTGACACAATCCTAGTCCTTGTCAGGAGGTACCCATAGTCAAGTCCTCTCAGCTCCACCTGGAGTCCTGGGACAGATTCATTGGTATTAATTTCAAACTGCATCCATTAGAGTTAGACCAAGCAGGAGGGGGAAAAAGTCAAAGGCAATAGCTGTAAAATATAAGATTTAATTTATTTTTGTGTTTGTTGGTGGTGGGTGTTTTGCTAATAAGTCTGACCATGTCTAGAGCTCAGGTTGAATTTCATTGCCAATCTGACTATTGATAACAAATATCATCTCTTCAGACCCACTAACTCTAAGATGGCATTCCCCTCCTCTAGCTGACTGAATCAAGCAATAGACTCAGAGGCTCCAAAAGGCCTCCTCTGCCAGCGTGGACACACTATTTCTTTTTCCAGCCCAGCTGAACCCTCTCATCTCTCCACTCTGGTGATAAGGCCTATTAAGGCTCAAGCTTTCATCTGCCTGGGTGGTATTAGGATTTTTGAGACATGTGGCCTCAGTCCTTGTGTTTGGGTGGCATGTAGCTATTGAGACTCTGCTGAATGAAATAGGTTTTATAAAATAGACAATGATGGCCATAAAGATAAAGATATAAAAACAAGTTATATAGGGCATCTACTCTGCCGTGCATGGCACTAAGGACTCTGGAGAGCTGATGTCTAATTCTCATGGTAACCATAGGCATTAGGGACTGTTTTTTTCCATTTCTTAGATAAGAGGCCTAGGTGGCTGAATATCTTACCCACAACCTCATACCCATAGCTAGTGAGAAGCAGAAATGAATTTTCCTTTAGGTCTTGTGTTCTTTCTATTAATGAAAATATTTGGGTGGCATTTTTCTCCTTACCACACATTAAGTACCTGTCAAGCCCTCAAGAGAAGGGAGAGAAGAGGAAAAGGTAAAGGTGGGTAGTGGAGCAGGACACTCACTAGTCTTTATTTATTTATTTATTTATTTTAATTTCTTTATTGATTAAGGTGTTACATACTATGTGTCCTTATTCCCCCATTCCCCCCCCCATTCCCCCCACTCATACCCTCACCCCCTGTTGTCTGTGTCCATTGGTTAGGCTTATATGCATGCATACAAGTCCTTTGGTCGATCTCTCCCCCTTACCCCCACCCTCACCTATCTTCCCTCTGAGGTTTGATGGTCTGATCGACACTCACTAGTCTTGCTGGGACTGACCATATCAGTGATAATGAAAGGGAGACCTGAAGGAGATATGCTCAGCTCAGCCACCTGCTAAGACACCTTCCTGCTACCCAAACTGCAGTCTGTGTGCTCTGTTCATACCTCCATGTCCCTCAAGATACTCTGGAGCCTTCCTGATGGAGCACTTTTCAGTCCTTGCCTGGTGAGAGCCACAGGGTAGGAGTGGAGAAAAAGGAGATGGGGATTTCTAACCACTTCTCTTACTCTTTGCCCTATTTCTGCATTAAAAAGTTAGGTGTACTCCGTTTATAGCTATTGTCACTCATTTTTAAATGATGTCAATGGTGGTAAGAGCTCTTTCTTTCGTTTTTTCTTCTTCTGCTGCCTATGCTTTTGTCTTCCTCAGTATTTCCCCAAATCCCGACCAAGACTAAAAAGATTCACAGCTCTCTAGCAGGGTTTGAAGTTATCACACATGTTCTAGAGATAAGATCCAGGGAACAGTATTATTGAGACCACTATGGACTCCTCATTCACTCATTCAACCAATACTCATTGAGTGATGAAGTGATTAAAATGTTAGGCTCTGGAATCTTATTGGTTGAGTCTGTATTCTAGCCCTACCACTATGTAACCTCAAATAAGTTACTAAAACTCTCCAGGCTTTATTTATCTCTTCTGTATGGGGGGGTGGGTGGGGGTTAACAAGTAAGTGTTGTTAGAATTAAATGCATGTCAGGCATTTAGCACAATTTCCCAGCACATATTTAGTGAAGTCAGATGTTTTGACTTCTCAGGAGTGTGTATGCCCATATGCATGTGTATATATATCTGAGGGAAGCAGAGATAAACTAGAATTTCTATGTAGATCTACCACTATATGTTGATGTGGCCTTGAGCAAGCCCCCTAGTTTCTCTGAGCCACAGTTTCCTCATTTCAAGGGTCGAGGCTTCAATAAGTATGTACATATTTAAAAATATATATATTTTATTGATTTCAGAGAGGAAAGGAGAGGGAAAAAGAGCTAGAAACATCAACAATGAGAAAGATCATCGATTGGCTGCCTCTTGCACACCCCCTACTGCGGATCAAACCTGCAACCCAGGCATGTGCCCTGACCGGAATCCAACCTTGACCTCCTGGTTCATAGGTTAACGCTCAACTGCTGAGCCCCACCGGCTGGGCAATAAGTATGTAAATCTTTTAAAACCATTTTGGAATCAGTGTAATTACTCAGTAAAATGCTGCCTTGCTCTCTTTACCTATTGTCTTACTCATCCATCAGGGTTACAGATCCAGAGACCTGTTACAGGGTTTTCAAGAAGCTGCTATGAATTCTCATAACTACAGCCAGAAACATTGTCCAAAGGAGACGATATGCAAGGGGGAGGGCATGCACAGTCATAAGACATTCATTGACTTTTCTGAGAAAAATGAGCTCAGGAAAACCAAATGTTGGCCACTTTTCCCTTCTGACACCTCATCTTTCTCTGAGATTAAGCTAAGCTGGTGACCAGGCTGTGGCCTGGAGCAGGCCCCTCCCCTGCCACAGTTAGATCTAGAGAAATGAGAAAAACTAGCCAAGATGAGGCAGACAAGCTACTCTCATGCTGTTTTCACCCAAGGAGCGGGTGGAACTCAGGCCCTCCTTCCCCACCAAGTATTGCCCAGGAAGCTAAACATAAAGACATGAGTTTACGTCTAAATCAGTCCATTGTGGAAAGTCCTCCAAAGGCTAAAAGTTTCATTTGATTTTTTAAAATAAATGTTTTAATTTTATAATAACTTTAAATGTACAGAAACATCTCAAAGCTAATGAAGAGAGTCCCTGTATATCTTTCACCCAGCTTCCCCTAATGTTAACATCTTGTATAACCATGCTATATTTGTCAAAACTAAATAACCAACATCGATAAATTACTGTTGACGCTCTTTGAATTTCACCAGTTTTCCCACTATTGCCATTTTGTTGTTGTTCCAGGATCCAATCCAGGATACCACATTGTGTTTAGTCTATTTGATTTAAAATGTGCCAATATTTACATTTGGATCTAAAGAGTTCTGTGTCTACTTAAAAAAGTCTAGAATTTGAGCTTTGACTTTAACATTGTCCCTTCTAGAATATTCAATTCCTAGCATCTTTATCTTAGCTATATGCCAAGAATGGGCAGGATGCTTGAATTCTACTTGATACCTTATGAGAAATTGTTTTGAGTAGTTATTATTGAACTAGGTGGTTAATAATGAATTCCTTTGCCCTACCACTGCATGAATTATGTGCCAGGCAGCGTGCCAAGTGCTTGGTGCTTGTACAGATGATCTCATTCAATGTTCATAGCACCCCCTTGAAGTTGGTACTATCATTATTACTATTTTCTAGATGAAAAGACTGGGTTCAAGAAAGGTTTATAGTTTTCCCAAAATAAAACATTTAGTAAATGGTAGGATGAGGATTTGAACCCAATCTCCTGACTTCAAAGGCAAATTTGCTCTCGGATGTTTCCATGTTAAGGCATCTGTTCTGAAAGCTCTACCCTAGAATGCTTACCATTTCTCTTCTGTGTATCTGGTGGAATGGTTAACAAAGCTAATGCATGGTACCCGTTGTTGGAATTAGTTCAGGATTAAATGATTCAGAGCCTCAAGAGGAAGATATCAGTGGCTTCAGCTTATATATCAAATATAGTGAGTAAATCTGGAGTGGTCCAGCATGCTGGGTATAAGAGCTGGTCTGCATGATCCTCCTCCCTCCACACACACACACACACACACACACACACACACACACACACACACACACACACTTACAAAAGCATGGGATTTCCTCTCCTGAATGTCCAGCATTCTATGCACACATTCCCCCAAGGCTGGTAGTATATCTTTGGGAAAATAAGAATCACAAACAGTATGCAAAAGGATTAGGATGTGGAAAATCTGAGTTGAGCAGAAAGGGTAGGATGGGGCATTCAAGGAAAGACCAGGCAGACTGGACTATTGGAGAAAGACACAATTAATCAGCATTGGGTGTTGCACGTGTGTGTGTGTGTGTGTGTGTGTGTGTGTGTCTGTGTGTGTGTGTAGCCACGCACAAATCCAGTTCAAAGCAATATAGGTAGGACAGATACAAACATAGATTTGTAGACACTTTTAGGCACAAATCAATCCATTCATTAATGCATTTACCCAGTCACATAACAGTATTCATTAATTACTTTTGATGTGCTAGACCCTATGCCAACACAGATTTCTGATCTTGGTCTACTCTTCAAAACTTCAATTAAATTCTTCATGGGTGTGGCTCTATGCAAGCCTCAAGAAACTTATCTTTCTGAAAAATAACACCTCCTCCTTTTGTTTTTCTTTCTTTTTTGTCAAAGAAGGAGAAGTTTGTTTCTAAGGGATGTGAAACTACCAGAGGAATCAGTTCATAGCACTTTGCAGGGAAGTCCATTCCTAATTAGCAGGAAGAAAACACGGCCCTGTTGTCCTTCAGTGACCCGGAATTCCGCATGGAGCCACTGCAGGGCTCCAGGACCATCTGAGGCTTTGTTATTGCATCCTCTCCCTCTTCCTTCCTGTGGATATCAGTGATTAAGTTGAAAATGAGGAATGCACATCTATCTAAGTGTCAGGATAAAGTGAGCTGTCTGGAGGGGATGCCCTTGTTGTCTGCTAGGTGGGCCATGGTGAACATTGTCAGGAAGATAAAGAACAGGTGTGCTCTGCCAGGGGTGGACCACTGGCACTAAAAGAGATAGTACTAGTGCAAAAAATGACTAGCACTGGGGCCATCCACAGAAAGGACACATACTCTCGTGAGAAATACCCACTGCAGCAGTTGAGAAGGGAATAGAGACCCAAGAAAGCACGGTGGTGAGAAGCACTCAAACACAGTATCCACATTGTCCCTTTAGGTCCCCCAGAACAAAACATGTGCCAGGAATTCCATTGGTGTGTGGATTGTGTACAAGGAAGGGCACCTAAAATTGTTTCCTGGGAAGGCTGGTTGGGGAGGCTGCACAAAGTGCTAATCTTTTTATCACCTGGAAGTCAGGTAAGACTTGAAGAGTGAAAAGTAAGGTGATCAAGGCAAAGAGGGAGATGCTTTGTGGTGAAGGGAGGGAACATCTGTGGTGTGTCTGCTCTTGGCTCAAAAGGATGTTCCAACAGAGCCCACACTGGGAAGGTGTAGATGCACTTGGAGCTTTCTGCTTGGCTCTGTGAGAGGGGACTGTCTTAAGGAGAGAACTGTTCAGCTGCATGTCAGCAAATACTTCCCTCCCAGGAAGAAAAATTTGAGCAGGGGCTGGTATTCACAGGAAGTGGTTTATGCCCTGTAATTTGTATAAAAATAAAAATAGTCTGGGATGTAGAGCAGGGAGGAACATATGAGGGTCCAGCTGTATTTGTCTTTGTTTGCTGGGTCCTGGTAACCCTTGGAGGAGTCAACACAGATTCAGCTGGGCTCTGAGTTCAGGGGACTGGATTGATTGACCAATGATGACAAGATCAGTGACACCAGCACCTTTTTTTCATGAGAAATTTATAAGAAAGTTGACCTGATAAGCTTTTGTTTTTTGATGATCCTGGCTATTCCTTGACCAAAATCTCTGTGGTTAGACTGGGCCGTGCTGGGTTCAGTATTGGAATATGACAGGTAAGCTGGTCAACAGACACAACTGGCCAGAGGATATAGAAAAAGGCAGCATCTGCAGAGGTTTATCCTGTGTGTTATTTCTCATCACTCCAGCAACCATGCCAGACATCACTAGTCCATCTTGGCACTCTTTCTACTGAGCCCAGGCATAACATCATGATCCTTATGAAGACAAAGATCCAGAGAGCCACCATGTATTATTCATAGTAGGCACTAGAGATGAAACCTGCTAGCCTTCTTGAAGATAGAGGCAAGTAAGGAGAATGGGGCCCTGCCATACAACAGAGGGCATTCCTTCATTCATCTTTTTACTAAGAGTCTGTGATATACAAGGCTTCCTGCTAAACACAAGGCACTGTAATGATAAAGTTTTTCTCTATAGTAAATAATGCACTATTATAAGAGAAGAGAGAGAAAGGAAAAACGAATCATGGGATTTCAAACATGTTGCAGAAACATAGAGGAAGGTGTGGCCATCACTACATGAAAGGATCATAGAAGGTTTCATAGAGGTGGTGACATTTGAGCTTGGTCATGAATGAGTGAAGGAATAATGAATGGGAAGATGAATGCATAGTGCAGTTTGTGCAGTTGGCAGCATAAAGGAGAGATTTTTTATTATTCTTTTAGAGCATTCCATAGGCTATGTTTGATCAAATTAGATATGTTTCTTATTCTTAAAGTAGCCAGACTGATTAATAAACACAATTGACAATCTAGTGAGATAGTAGGACAGAAAGATCCAGGAATATAAGATAAGAGTAGAAGAGAATTTCTTTTATGAAAGCTTCTTAAAATTATCAAGAGAGGAGTCAATTCATAGTTGTCCTCCACTGGAAAAAAATAGGAAGGGAAGAATATTATGTTCCACATTAGGAAAAGCCACTGAGGAGGACATCTATGGAATTTTTCCTCCCAGTGTCCATTTACTCTTCTTATAGAAATTCTATCAAGATTGCCTACTGGGAACCACACCCTTTCCTCAAAGCCTGTGATTACCAGGGCTCCAACTCTGGTTTAAGGATGCAAGATGTGATGTAGGCCGAGTCAATCAGAACATTGAGTTTAGTTAAGTCTTACTTTTGACAATCTCAGCCTTTTAGTTCAGGAGTATAAATCATTTACATTTATAGTGCTTACTAATATAGAAAGATCTATTATCTTTCTCTTTGTTTTCTGTCTTATGTCATTGTTCTGTTGCTTTTTTTCTGCTTTCTTTTTGATAAGTGAGTATTCTTTATAATCCTATTTTGTTCCTTTTAGTTATTAACTACAAATCTCTATTGTTTTATTTTCATATTGCTTTAGGGTTTATATTACACATTCTTAACTTATCACATTCTACCTTCAAGTAGAATATTGTTCCTCATATACATTATAAGACTCCTAAAATAGTAGACTTATATTCCTCTTGGCCTTTGCGCTATTGTTATAATACATTTTACTTTTAGATAAGTTGTAAACTGTGCATTACATAGTTATTAGCTTTTAATGACTATTTATATTTTAAGGTCTTAAATAGTCAGAACAAAATCTTGTATGTTACCCATACCGTTGCTGTTTCTTGCGCTATTTATTTCTTTGTTTAAGTCATGTGTGATAGGCAGAATAATGATACTCTCTTCCTCCAAAGACATCCATGTCCTAATTCTCAGAACCTGTGACTATGATTTAGCGTAAAGGACTTTGCATATAAGGTTAAGATTTCAGACATTGAAATGAGGACATTATCCTGGATAATTCAGATGGATCCATCCTAATTACATGATTCTCTGTAAGTTAAGAACCTTTCCTATATGAATTCAGAGGCAGAGGTAAGAGGGAGATATGACTATTAAAATAATGGTCAGAGGGTTGTTAACATTATTGGCCTGGAGATAGAAGAGAAGTTCATAAGCCAAGGTATGTGTTTGACCTCTAGGGGCTGGAAAAGGAAAGGAAGCATTCTCCTCTTGAGGATTTAGAAGAGAGCACAGTCCTGCCAATATCTTGATTTTAGCCTAGTGAGACCCATGTCAAACTCCTGACCTCCAGAACTGTAGGTTAACAAATTTGTATTGCTTTTAAGCAAGTTATTTTGTGGTGATTTTTTTTCCCAGCAATAGTGAAGTGATACATCATATATTATCAATTGAGTTAATATCATCTCCAAGTGGGTGAGGTTTGTTCTTGGAGGGGGGGTATCACATTTTAATATAGAAAGCACAGATACACATGCCATAAAATACCAGATATACAATGTATATGTGATATAACATTTTTATGTGGTGGGAATTAGGGAAAAAAATAAAAAAGCCTCTGTAGAGGGATGATAGTGAAAAACAGTCAAAAAAACACTAGTTTACATGCATATTTCCATCTGGTGTAACTTTTCTTCTGTCTGAAGTAGCTTTTATAACTTATTGTAGTGTAACTTCACCATCTTCAGGTAATAAATTATTTCAGTGTTTGTATGTCTGAAAAAAAATCATTTTGCCTTCATGTTTGAAATTATATTTTTACTGGGTATCAAATTCTATAGTTGACAGTTTTTTTCCATTTTAGACCTTGAAATGTTGTTCCACTGTCTTTTTAGTTTGTTTTTTTTTATATTAATTTTTCTATAAACCTTATGTTTATTTCTTTATGTTTAACATGTCTTTTATCCTGGATATTTTATGAACTTTTCCTAATCATTGATTTTTAAGAAATTTTATTATGCTGTGTTTTGTTATAGGGTGTGAGTGTGTGTGTATGTGTTTCTTATGTTTGAGGTTCATAGAGCACCTCAGATCCATGTATTTATAGTTTTAATAAAACTTGCTATTATTTTCTCAATTATATTTTCCTGTACTCTTTTTCTCACCTGTTGGGTACTCAACAACAACACCAAATGACCTTTAGCTACCAAATGCTCTTTTCTTTTTTTAAGACTTTTTAACTGTCTTTTTTTTTGCATTATTTCTATTTCTGCTTTCAAGTTTACTATATTTTTTCAGTTATGTCTAATCTTCAGTCATTGTAGGTTTCTCTCTCAAACATGTTAGATTGGATTAGAAATTTGATTTTGTTCCTATTTATATCTTAGCTGTCCATAATTTTTAAAACATGAAGTAGAGTTATAATAACTTTTAAATTTCTCTGCTAATTCTAACATTTGTGTCAATTCTGGTGAATTTAAATTGGTTAATCTTTTCCTCATTATTTTAGTTCTTATTTGCATACCTTACCTGGTAGTTATTAATTGAATGGCAGACATAAAATTTACTATGTTGTGTATTTGATAAATAAATGTGTAGATAGATAGATAGATAGATAGATAGATAGATAGATAGATGATGGATGGATAAATAGATCGATCTTTTTAATCTTGCTTTTAATATTTGTTAGGTGAGACCAGAGCAGTATTTATTCAAAGGCTAATTTTCTCTCATTACTAAGGCAAGTCTTTGTGTTGGGAAAATAAACTGGGGATCAATTTGAGTTCAGCAAGAAAGAATATTGCAATTTATCATCTGTGCTTATCATGGACAGCAGATGGAAGTGCCAGGACATGTACTCATTATTTGTAATCCCTATTATAGAATTTAATGTGATAAAGAACAAAAAAATGAAGTATCAGACAACAATGAATATCTTGAAATTTTCCTAGTAAGTTGGGATACTTCAACTAGGATAGCAGGGAAAATGACTATCCACATTTTAAAGAAAGTAAGGTTCAACAAAGTTAAAGGACTTCGAGGTCAATCAGATTTAAGTGCAAGAACCAGAATTTGAATCACATTTAGAATGAAATTTTCCCCATTTAAAAAAAATTACCAAGTTAGTAGGAGAGATGGCAGTAGACGACAGACAATTAATGGGAAGTTACAGGAGTTTTTCAGTATCTCCCAGCTGCATTTTATGGGCTGCTGCTCCATCTACCCATTCAAGTTTTGGACCAGCCCTGAAAAAGGGAAGCTGAGTAGGTAAGGAATCAGCAGTGCGTAGGTCTGATGGCTGTGACAGGGCTTAGAGAATATAGTCAGAGAAATAGAGGGGATGCCTAGGCACTATTTTAAAAGGCACATCTGGGCTCAACAGGAAGGAGTGCCCTAAATGATTATCAATATTTGCTTTGAGTGTAGTCAAAGGGAGGTGAGAGAGTGCAAATAAATCCCATTGTGCCCACAACGTTGTCCTCTTCTCTGGAGCTTAATAAGTAAGACCATAGTTGGATGAAATCCTGCTGGGCATATTTTTCTTCTGCTTGTTTGTTTTTAGTCTAGAATCCCCTATGTGAAACCATCTTTCCCCTTTTTGACTAATCTTAGTGGGACAGTTGACGTCATTCTCACACTCCTTTGCAGTTGTAATTAATCCATGGGATGGGCAATTATTCACAGAACCAACCAGAATCCTCCCCTGGAATGGATATACAGATGCAGAAGGATGGGGAAAAATTCCCTCTAGCTCTGAGGTCAACCCAAGGCAGGGAATGGGGTCCTCCAGCAAGAATGTCAAACTATAAACATCATCATCTCACTTTTTATAGGGATCCTTCTTAAGAGCTCCTAAAAGTAAGTCAACTGGAGAAATGTCCCTTATCTCAAGAGTTTGGGAGCATTGTCTGCGGTGCCCAGTGGTGTCTAAATGTGCCTCCAGGTTCAGACATTACTATCCCTGCTTTTTCTGGTTTTCATTTCCTTTTCTTGTCTGTGAGGCTTTTGAAATCCATATTGCAGCCACTTGTTGCCCTGTTTTCCAAGCTGCCTTGAACTGCTGCCAGGGGCTGTTGCCAGAGGAGCTAATGACTCAGTCACTCTCCTTTCAGCCTCTGGCAAGACTGGAAATTCACTTGGGGTTGGGGGTGGGTAGCAAAGGCCCAGCCACCCTGAACCCATCAGATAAACCACAGTAAAAGTGCCGACTGGGGAGTCAGTCACTCACCCTCAGAGCCCAGCGCTGAGCTCAGCGTGGAGGTGATGACCAGGATGAGGATGCTCTAGTTTGCTCCTGTGGAACCACATCAGAAGCACAGACTTGAGCAGAAAGGCCGGCCTATCAGCACAGCCTTATGGGGATGGGGGGCAGTCAGCAAGGAAGAGATGCTCACTGTGTTTCTGAGCCAGGAAAAGCCATAAAGGAGCAGAGAAACAACCGGATGTGAGCCAGAGCAGGCAAACACAGGTGAAATAGACTACAAATGATCGTAATAAAATAGCTAACACCTATGGAAATCTTACTTTGTGTTGGACCTTATTCTAAACACTTCTAAAACCCTACCTCATTCAATCCTTCTAATAACTCTACCAGTTAGGCTCTATTTTTATTTTTACTTTCAAAAGAAGAAACTGAGGCAAGGAGAGATTTTTTTTTAGTTGGTTGTGGCCTAATGTTTCCCCATAGATCTCTTACCTGAACAATTACATCACCCTCATTGGTCATCTTGCTCTGTAAATGCTTTTCTCAGATGGTTCATGGGTTCAGATGCAGTTTATAGGAGATTGGAATTGGGCCTTCTCTGGCCCAGTCTCCAGATGAGCATTCAACCCTGGCTGACACTCTGATTGCACTTTGAGATGCCATGATGCCAAGGACCCACCTTAAGCTGTGCCCAGATTTCTGACCCACAGACACCATGCGGTGATACATGTGCATTGTTTTAAGCCACTATGTTTGTTGTCACTTGTTACACAGCAATAATTAATACAAGGAGATTTAGCAGACAATGCCATTTGGGAAGGATTGGACTTGATTGAAAGATAGAGCCAAGGGAAACCTGGGAGAAAGGAGGAGACATTTCAGGTTTGGGGAATGTGAGCAGTGGCTATTCTGGAAGGTCCATGAAAAAGAGTTCCAGGCAAACCTGGAGAGGGTGACGGGGAGTTGATTAGGGAAGGCCTTAGAAGAATTTGTAAAGCAAGAAGAAGGGAAGATCATGGAGAATCCAGAGGAATTATGAAACAAGGAGGGAAACATACCTCTAGCAACATTCAGAAGGAGCTAAAGGGAACATATTACAGCCATACCAAACAATCTTGATTTTCTGTTTGTTTGTTTGTTTTTAAATTGATTTTAGAGAGAGGAAGGGGAGGGAGAGAGAGAGAGAGAGAGAGAGAGAGAGAGAGAGAGATTCCTGCTCATTCAATCAGACGGCAATCCAATCTAAAATGGTATGATGGCATAAAGGTTTCCCATTTTTAGATCTGCCATGGAGGTCTACCAGGAAGGGTGTAAGAGTTTCCTGACTTCCAGGTGATGGGAGATGGTGTGCTCACATTGACTTTCCAGGCCTGGAGAGCTGGGCCATGTTTCTGGGGTACCGAGAAGAAGCCCTCACGTGTATGAAAGAACCACTCTGAAGGCACCAACTATGCTTCTTTCATGTTTGCCTTTCAATGGCTAGTTATGTGTTTGGCAACTAACAGGTACTTTATGAAAGTGTGCTGAATGAATGAATGAATGAATGAATGAGTGTGGGCCTGGTCATACATGTCACATTCCCTGACTCAGTTTTGTGCAATCTATTTTAGATTCAATCTATTTTGTGCAATCTACTTTAGAGCAAACATTCTAAAGACTACCGAGAATTAGACAGCACATATGCATTTCAGAGATAGAAAGTCTGAAAAGTCCAAATTCCACACACACTCTCTCCTCTCTCCCACTTTGCTCCCCACATACTAAGGCCAACCTCCCCTCCTTCACTACCTCACAGAAGAGAGAGAGGCCAGCTCTAACGGCCTTGGCCCCAGTTTGCTTGTATAATTAATGTGGGATTTTTCCTCCTGTAAAAAATGACCTTGTCAAACCAGAGACGACAAAATCTTAGTTACTGAGTGATTGTGGGCTCTCTGCTGGGATGGCATCCCGGACCCTGCACAGAGAAATCTAATAAAATCGGTGTCAGGGCTCCCTGGGTGCCAGGTCCCATGCTGCCTGACCCCACGATCCCAATTTATTAGCCAAACCCAAGAAAGCAGACAAACCTCACTGGCTCCAGACAGGAGACTTCCAAGCGGGAGCTAATGTGGGGGCTGGGGCCAGGCTTCAGCAAAAATGACAAGGAAAGTGACAGGAGGTGCCAGCCCGACCAGGGAGTCTGGGGAAGCCCTATTCAGAGCATCTCGCTGCCTTGACAGGGCCCATTTTAACTTGGTGGAGGGATGTGTTAGAACTGCCCATCGGGAAAGAAAACTGTTCTTTTCTCTTCACACTGTTATTAGCTGGGCCACGGACCACATGCCTGGCATGAGCCATGTTCCTGGGAGTCAGCAGGCGTCAGTAGAGGGATACCCAAAGAATAGTATTTGCAAGGGGAGTTTCCATTTTGTAAATTGAGCACTTCATCCTGTGCCAGGGAGTTTTAAATGTACTGTCACTGTTTACCCTTCCCCACAACACAAATTCCCTGTGACAGGAAGCACTGCTTAGCATCCTACACTGGTTTCTTAACTTCTTTACTTATAAAATGGGATAACAGTACCACTCTCATAAGATTGCTTGTGAGGATTACAATATGAAAAACAGAATGAAGTCACAAAAATAATAGCATTTCTCTATACCAGCAAAAATCAACTAGATGAAGAAAAACTAAGAGAGAAGAGTATATTTCAAATAGCCAGAAGAAGTCCAAAGTGTCTAGGAATTTGTTTAACAAAAGACACATAAACCTTATGGAGAAAGTGCTAAAATTCAATTAAAGGATATAAAAGATCGTCTGATCATTTGAGGGATATCCCATGCTTAGGAATGAAATGTCCTCATATTGTAAAGGTATGGATTATCTTTAAGTTAAACTCTGAATTTGATGCTGTCACAATAAACCTTCCAGCTGGAATACTTTGTGACTCTTACAAACCATGACTGTGTGAAATACATCTTAAAAACATGGAAAGGTCTTGTAAAATGATGTTGAACGTAAGAAAGAGAGAAGCAAATGCAAGTTTGTAGCACTATAACTTTTATGTAATTAAAAATACCTGTATAACAACTACACTACACATTTTGCAAAGCTATACAGAAGGCCAGTTATCATCCAAAAGGCACTGTGATTGCTAAAATGAGGAGTGAGAACACTTGAGTATAACACATGGTCTTCACATGAATCTGATGATAGAAGTATGCTCTACAATGAGAAGCATGATTTGCTCATGCCTCAATGCCTAAGAACCAGGAAAATACATGTGGAAAATGCTTAGTACAATGTTTAGCACATTGTGAATTTTCAAAAAGTATTCATTGTAATTTTCATTATCATCATCATCATTTTACTATTAATCTTTTGAAAATGAAATCCTAACCATAGAGCTAAAATCAATGAAGAAGAACATGCTTAAGAGAATCCTGACCCTTCAGTAAGCCCAGAATAAATAGACCGATAGTTGCTCTCTTCATAAGAACCCTTTAGAGGTCAAAAGGAATCCAATTTATGTCTAAACCCCATGAATTGATGGGGAGGGGAAAATGGCTTATTTACTGCTGTAGTCATTTCTGCTCACCAAATGTTTCTGGTCCTTTGCCTTCCAGATTGCATGTCCTTGTCTTCCTAATAATTTCTATGTTAGTGAGAAGTTGAGTTTGATAAACTTCATCAGATTTGAGAAATGGAAGGGCCTTCCCTTTCAGAGTTGACAGCCAAAGCAGATTAAGATCTAATTTTCAGTTGCGGGCTCTTTGCTAAGAACCAAGTAGTTATTGCCTTATTTAATTCTCAAAACAGTCTTATAAAGAAAGGGACTATTATTATTGTTGTTTTATAGTGGAAAAAGTGGCATTAACAGATGGTTTACCAGTGTCAGTGTCACCCCAATAAATTCAATAAAAAGGCATATATATATATATATATATATATATATATATATATATATATATATATATATATATATATATAGAGAGAGAGAGAAAGAGAGAGAGAGAGAGAGAGAGAGAGAGAGAGAGAGAGAGAGAGGTATGCCCAGATTCTGGAACCACAGAAAGTTTAAGATAATAAATGTGTATTGTTTAAAAAGAGAGAGAGAGATAGAGAGAGGTGGTTAAGCAACTTGCCCAATTTTCACAGTGAGTGAATGAGGGAGCTGGGCTGAAACCCAGGCAGTCTGGCTGTGTGGACAGTACCTAGGTCTCTGCTACACTATCACCATGAAGACATCTATCTGCATGGCCCTCACTGGCCTCTGGCTTGGCTGTGTCTGGTTCCAGGTTCAGAGACAGCCTGGAATGTGTGGACACTGTCCTCGGAAATGAAAGGACTTGTCAGCTGATTTTTGATGGATCACATTTCTTAGAATAAGCACAGAATAAATATTTTCCATTTGCCGAGCGATTTTATCATGCCCCTCTGAGCCATGCTTCGGAGGGAAGAGAGGAAACAGGTTTCATGGTTAAAGCCTGAGAAATACCTCTCAGGCAGTCACGGGTGAGGGGTTAGTAATGGGTGACTTCGGCCCCTCTTCACGCTCACCTGGCACAGGAAGCTGTCCGTGGTTTGGCCCAAACACTTAACAACAAGCTCCGCATTTGTCCTCCTGAGTTGATGATCTGGTGGAGAATTTGTCTGAGGGAATTTGTTCCAGGAGACAGCCAGCTGCATCCGAAAGGGAGAAAAGAGAGACAGAAGCATAAATCTCTGGCCAGCTGCCTCTTTCTTGGGGATCTGTTCTCTCCAGCACAGAAGAGTGGAAATGAGTAAGTAGTGAGTCTCAAAGTTTGGATGAGTGTCATACCCCTGGGCAGACATGTGGGGCCCCCTGAAGAGAAGACTATTCCTGTTGGTGGAACCTATCCATATCCAATATTAAACATGTACCTTAGCTAGTAGGCACATGGAAAAATGCTCAGCATCATTAGTCATCAGGGAAATTCAAGTCAAAACCACAGTGAGAAACCACCTCACACCCATTAGATTGCTATAATCAAAAAGACAGACAATAACAAGTGTTGGTGAGAATGTAGAGAAGTAGGAACCTGTATACACTGCTGGTGGGAATAAATATGGTGCAGCTGCTTTGGAAAACAGTCTTCCAGTTCCACATCATGTTAAACATGGGTTTACCCCATGACTCAGTAATCCTACTCCCGGGAAGATATCCAAGAGCATTTGAAAGGGGTTGATTAGGTTTATTCTCTTGGAAATTCTCAACCATCTTAATAATCAGTGTCCCTGGGAAATCCTTGTCCTATCCCTGTTTATTTTATGCCATATTCCTTAATGATATGAGTCTGCTTTAGATTTAACTATTAGAGGCCCCTCTCCCACCTCCTCTCCACTCAGGCTGCCTCATTCAGTTATTCTATCTGCCTGCCCTCTGAAGGCATTTGAATTGGTGACTGACTCCTCCAATCAGAGAGAAGCATTTTGTGGGACATCACAGAGGGAAGAGGGGGCACTGACCTTAGACAACACACCTATAATTGGCAGCTACCAGAGATGTGGTGTGGTCCTCAAGAAATAGGAATGGAAGGTATTGGGAAACAGATTTCAGAAAGCAATAGTGGAGGCAAAAGGAAAATAAATGTTTCCAGAATAAAAGAGAGAAGAGTCTACCCCTCTGGGCCCAATCAATGGTGGAGCCTCAGAGGAAGAAGGCCACTGAGTATGAAGGAACAGCGGAGGATGAAACCTCATACTCCTGGGCCTTGATCCCTGAGTTGTCTAAAGGCTTTTAGTTCCTTGGAGGTACTTAGAAAAAGGGGCAATTCTCTTTAAAGGGTTTTCTGTTTGCAATTATTACCTTTAAGTAGGATGGTTAGAGTCATCCAAGAGTGGGTTCCAAGCAATTCATCCGACATGTCTGCATGGGTCTGAACTTTACTCAAAGGCAGGGCTCAAATTCTGACCCATGGGAATGCTGGGTCATCTCATAGACTTGAAAAAATAAAGAAAACAAGGATGGGTGACCTCTAATTCCACATGCTGATGTATCTGGCCAATAGAATTCTTTCTAGTAGCTTTACTTGTCTGTTTGTTTGTTTATTATTTTTTTAATCTTCACCTGAGAACATGCTTTTATTGATTTTTTAAGAGAGAGAAAGGGAGGAGAGAGAGAGAAACATCAGTGTGAGAGTAAAACATTGATTGGCTTTCTCTCCAACGAGCCCTGACCAGGGGGATTGAGCCCACAACACCCTGAACAGGGGATCAAACCTGCCACCTGGGTATGTGCCTTGACCAGGAATAAAACCTGTGACCTTCCAGTGCATGGGAGGACACTCCAACAAACTAAGCCACACCAGCCAGGGAAAGTTGCTTTATTTTTTTAAAGCTTTTATTCTCTCTGACAAATCCCTCTCAAAATCAAAGTAAACTAATAGTCCATGATTGCTTATTCTTTCTGACCATTTATTAGTATTTCTAAGATTTACTACATGCATTGCTTATTGATGTGTAGTGTATGAATTTTAAATTTCTATCGATCTATAGGTTTGAACCAATATCCACTGTGTTTTCTATTTACCATAGATTTTCTTTATGAGTCCTTGCCCCTATCCCATTTCCTATTTTCTCTTGGGTTGCTCTAGCTAGTTTTATTTCCCTCCTTTTTTTTCCTCTACTTGTTTGGAATTTATGTTATGCCTATTATTCTAGTTGTTACCCTTAAAGTTTTTAACAAACATAATTATCTTAACAAAGTCCCAAGTTAGGCAACCTGTCTGCCTCCTTTCTTAGCATCCAAAGGACCTAGAAATTCTTTAACTTGGGTCTTTACACTTTCCATTTTCTATATTACTAGTTTCAAACATTTTACTTTTTTCTCATTATCAGCTATCCCCTAAATAAGACTTTCTTATTATAAGTATTATATTTTAAAGCAAATTTTAAGAATTTACCATTATGTTTACCACTTTCTTAATATTGCTTCTATTGATTCCTTCTTGCATCAATTCCCATTCTTCTGAAGCATATCTTAGAAGAAATAAATGTGCTAAACACATAATGTACATCATCTCTTGTATTTATTTCAGCAACTCTGCAGAATCTGGATTATTATTCCCACTTTACGGGTGAGGAAAGAGAGGTGTGGAGAAGAAAGTGACACGCTTAACCAAAATCAAAGAATTAGCACATTTCAGATGCAACCAGATGTTCTGTTCAAAGACATCGAGGAAGCAATATACTTACAGTCAAATCGAAATATCATGGGCTAATCAAGAAGCAATTAGGGGGTTGTGAAGTAATTATAGGGAGACCCTGGTGCTTAAACTCAAGTGATTTGTACAAGAAACTTACTTACAAAGCATCCATTACCCACCCCACCACCACCAAATCGGTTTCAACAAAGAGTTTTACAAGCCTGAGGATTAGATGTGGCCTACAGTTAATCTGGGGCTGGGAAGGGTGCAGTGAGAGGGTGAAGGTAATGGTATCAAATGGATGCTTGGCTTTACTCTTTCTAAGTATCTGAATCTTACAGTGTAAGAGAAAACGTTTGGGGGCAATCTTTTAAAATTTCCAGCTGCAGAGTAGTTTTTTAAGACTTTATTTTTATAGAACAGTTTTAGGTTGATAACAAAATTGAGAAGGAAATATGTTTATATTATACTCCCTACCCCACACATGCACAGCCTTACCCATTATCAACATCACTCAATGGCAATTTTTTTAAAACCAAGGATGAACTACATGTACACATTATAATCACCTGAAGTTCATAGTTTACCTTAGGATTTACTCTTGGTATTGTACATTCAATGGGTTTGGACAAATGTATAATGACACGTATCTATTATTATAATATTGTACAGAATATTTCCACTGCCCTAAAAATTCTCTCTACTCTGCCTGTTCATCTCTCTCCCCCCAGCCACAGTGTAGTTTGTTTTTGTTTGTTTTTTTCAGTTTCCTGAAGAAAATTTTGTTGGATAAATGTGTATTCACTTTTTTTAAAAAAAATTTCTGTATTGATTAAGGTGTTACATATGTGTCCTTATTCTCCCATTACGGTTTTTAAGTTTTCAAAACATATCTGAGTCAGAGCCTGGGTAATACACATGACACCAAAGCTTACACAGGTTGGTACGTGATAACTGGTAATACTTATGAAGATGACATTATAAAATTAGTAAAAAGAAGTAAGGAGTCTTCAATAATTTGTCATCGTTAGTCAGTGCCTTTGGTGATGTTTGAGGTTGTTTGTGACTTGAGGCTCTTTGGGGATAATAATTTAAAAATTCATCCAAAGTCGATATTAAGCAAACCGTTCACAGAAAAAACGCAAGATAATACATTCTATCTCCCCATACGTCCCACATTTCTTACAAGCCTGAGATTTGCTTCCACAATTAAAACTAAATCATTAAAACTTAGCCTGTTGGTGGTGACACATATTGTAGCTCAAATCTTCTTTAAAACAAAACTTGCAGTTATTACAACGGTGACAATGTGCTGAGAACACCCACATCCACACTCCCTTGGTACCCTATTCTTTCTAGTTGGCACTTTAGCAAGTTGACACTCTGGTTTAATGGGCCATTTTGGTAGACTGCCAACTCTAGAGACCACCCATCCTCAGATGAGCTCAAGCAGAGATTATTTTTACCCTAAATGAAACGTCTTACCTCATTCAAGAGGCTTTTGTGTGGAACTTTCAACATCCGTGGGGCCTGGTGCCCACAGGCCCGTGGGTGGTGTGAAAATATCAGTCAGGAGGACTGACATCACTGAATTGCCAAACCATACTTTTGTTCTAATGCTGGCTAGCTGTGTGACCTTGGTTACATGACTCTGCCTTGATTTATTCAACTGTAAAATGGAATTATAATACCTTCCTCATGAGAATGTTAAGACAATTCAATGAAGGGAAGTCAAACTCTTATTAAATGATCAATAAATGTTAATTATCACCAGTTTATCCTCACTGAATTAGTTGGGGGTTGAGGTCAGCTTAGGATGGTTCAAAGTCAAGGCAAGGTCAAATAGGTATCTGTGAGATGCCATTGAGTTAGTCCTGGTGACCCTATGAGTGAGTGATGCTCACAATGTCCTGTCCTTTACAGCCCTGCTCATGTCTTGTATATTCATGCATATGGCTTCTTTTATGGAGTCAATCCATCTCATATTTGGTCTTCCTCTTTTCCTGCTCCCTTCTATTTCCCCCAGCATTATTCTTTTCCAAAGAACCTTGCAAATGGGTAGATGTTTTCAATGATGGAGATTTTGTCACTGGACTTCGAACACCACTGACTTGCTCTCATAGCACTATTATTCTATTACCATTACTACTAATGGTGATTTATAATATTAACTAGCGTTCCTGTTGCAGGAAAAATCCTGCAATAGGGTTTCCTGCTGCACTCTACCCTGCCCCGCTTGCTCTCCTCCCTTGTCCCCTGGCCCACCTTCTCCGCCAGCCCACCCCGCTCTCCTTCCTTCTCCCCCGGCCCCGCCTCCGCTCATCCCTTCTCCTCCCCCCCGGCTTGCTTGCTTCTCCACAGCTTTGCTCCCTTCAGCATCTCTTGGCTTCTTTCTAAGTTGTCTTGATATGCAAATTAGCCACCATCTTTGTTGGGGTAATTTGCATAGTTGTCCTGATTGGTTGGTGGGTGTGGCTTGGGTGTAGCGAAGGTGCGGTCAATTTGCATATTTGTCTATTATTAGGTAGGATAATTCTAAAAATCACACCAAAAGGAACTAACCAACCAGCTGCACTATTAAAATGTATACAAAGTTAGAAGCAGATGGGCCCAACTTCTCATTCCCTTTCACTGCTCCATAGTACCACTCTAACAATTTGTTGTACCTCATCTTCTTGACTTTACAGATTTATCCATGTCTTCATCTAAATGTCTATATCTATATAGCTTTTCTACATTTTCAACTATAAATGTTGCCAAGGATCATGCAATAAATAATGACCCCTAATTTGCTTATCTGTTAACATCATGAACATCTTAGCCTATTAGTGTACACAAATCTTCCTCATTACTGCTCATGATTGCACATAGCCTTCTCTTGGTAATCTGAGCTTTCATCTAACAGTTTTTATTTTCTGTGGTTTAATACGTTTAAATAGTGGTCATAAGAAAGTTGCAGTTGGAATCAGCTTCAAAAAAATCTGTTTCTTGAATTAAATGTACTCATCAGCAAGAGGGGAGAACATTGAGCTGCATTGTGTTGTTTGGTTCCTGGGTGCCCATGCATCTTCTCATTCCCAGTGTGTAGTGTTTTGGTCAGGTGGGCCAATGTGGGTAACTCTGCTTCGGAGTAACCTTCGAGGATGGAGCCCCTAAAGTGTAAGCCCAGGCAGGCTAAAATGTCAAACTGTCCATCTTCAAAGTTGTGTGGCAGAGCTTAAACTTCTACTCCGTGAACCCCAAATGCCCTATAACAATTGATTACATGTTCCAGAGTTTTCAAGATATACTTAAGTTTAAAAATTCAGTCTTATTTTCTCTTTATTTTCCTTGAACTTTACAGAGCCTGACCTTGCATTTGGAAGTTGGAAAATATGGACTGAGGATTCTAGACAAGGAAAAGAATGCATGCACCCAAATGAACATATGTTACTTTGTAGACCACTACCAAACAAGAGATTTACGACACTGATGCCTCATGAAGCAAAAAAGAGGAGGAAGAAGGCAAGAAAAGGAATGGAACCTCTGAGAACACTGTGATGGCCAGTATGGTAGCTACCAGTCACATGCAGCTAATAAGCCCTTGAAATGTTGCTAATCTGGATTGAAATGTGCTAAAAGTGTAAAATGCATACCAATTTCAAAGACAGAATGAGAAAAGTCAAATATGTCACTAATAATTTTATAGTGCTTTCATGTTGACATAATATTTTGCATATATTAGGTTAAATAAACTACATTATTAAAATTAATTTCACCTGTTATTTTTCACTTCTTAAAGGTGGCTACCATAATATTTAAAATTACACATATGGTGCCCTACCCAGTTTGGCTCAGTGGATAGAGCATAGGCCCTCGGACTGAAGGGTCCCGGGTTCGATTCTGATCAAGGGCACATACCTTGGTTGCCCCCCCGGGCCTGGTGGGGGCCTGTCTCTCACATGGATATTTCTCTCTCTCTCTTCCCCTCCTTTCTACTCTTTGTAAAAATCAATGGAAAAATATCCTTGGATGAGGATTAACAAAAATAAATAAATAAATAAAATTACATATGTGGCTTACAACATACTTCTATTGGATAGCACTGTTCTACAGACTCTTTCATGAATAGATAAGGGTCATTTCTTATTTAGTGTATGTAACTAGCATCTTTAGCAGAATGAGAACAATGTATACATTATTTATTTAAATATGCTACTAAAATATCAATTTCCAAAAAAGCTTTTCTCACTCTCCCTGAAGTCAATGTAGACCCTGCCCCTGTTGCACACTCACAAATTATGAATTAGTGGATTCCAAATGAAAGCTGGCTCACCACACAGAGACCATGAGAGAAAAAGAAGTTGGTGTCACTCCTCTGTAAGCTTCACTTTGATTTAGAAAACCAGTGATTAACATGACAGCCCTTCTCGCTAAAGAGACAAAGTGGAAACTCAGAGACAAAATGATCTAAGTGGATTTCCCATATTGGTCAGAGAGTCTCAGGTTTTGATGGGAATGTTATGTTTCTGGCACCTGGAAGTGCATCGGGTGCTCCTTTATTTTCATCACAGGGGTTTCCTGCACCACCCATGAGGTATTTCAATGGTGGTGTATGTGTGTGTGGGGTGGGGGGGAAGGAGGTGGAGTTGTGGGGTGTGGGGGAGGTGGCAGAGCTCTCTCCACTCACAGCTGCAGGAGCACAGAAACTGTCGAGGTGACAGAATTCTTTGGGTCAGGCCTGATTAAGTTGCCTGCCTCTGTGGTCCCATCTCCCAGTCCATGGGGAAGCTCTGTCAGAGAACCTGTCTTTGCCCATCCGTGGCATTCCAGAGCTTATTCTGCAGATTCTCTTTATGCCTACACCCCCAAGCAAGCAGCAGTGACCAAGAAGCCGGGCTGTGCAGTGTTTGGGGAAGAAAACACTTGGCTCAATGACATCTGCAGCCTGCTGCCAACTGCTAAATTACAGCACCCTGGGCCAAATCCAAGGATACCCGTTACAGTAACATACTGTATCTTAACAAGAGAAGGCACACCCATGACATAGCTCTTTGTCAGAAACTATTACCAGAGGCAAGACAATAGTGGCAGTAGAGGGGGTGATCCAGGACTCCCAAAATGGGGTATTATTGCACAGTCTTATCTTTAGCTGCTCAGGAAAAGCATGTGAAATGTTCCAGAAAGCATAACTATTATGGCCTCAGGAGGCAGAGGCAGAGAGTGGGAAGCGGCGGAGCAGCACGTATCCTGGTGAGGTAGTGAAGTGAGTCTTGAGTGGGTGGAACAGTGCTCAGGGATGGAAGGGAGGGCGGAGGTAGCCAGCAGGGATATCAACGATACCACTGACAGCAACCACTGGTGTATTAAGACCTTATTGGGCATCAGTACTATAAGTGCTTCACATGTATTGGCTTATCTACTCTTTAGAACCACCCTGCTGTTGTCCTCTCCATTTGACAGACAAGAGAGCTGTAGCTTTTGGTGATTAAGTTGCCCAGTATCACACAACTAGCATAGGTAGCTCCAGGCTACCAACAAAAGCGCATCTGATTCCAGAGCCTCTGAATGTTCCACTGTGCCAAGAGGCCACATCATGAACACATCCTGTTCCATTATTCTTCCCAAGGTTGAGAATTTGGGATGAGTAATGTTCATATAATTATGATAATCCATGTTTGGCTGAACCATGGCTCACAGAAAGTTGATTTTCATGTCGTAATTCTAGAAAATGACTAGAGAGCATGCACCTAAGTGAATGTGTGTCCGTTCTCTTTGTAACCAGATGGATCTCAGTTTGGAATATCTGGAGACATTTTTTATTGCACCACTGGAGTGCAGGCTGCTTTGCATCGAGTGACTGGAGGCGAGGGAAGCTGATCAACAGCCTGTGAAATAGAGGACAGCCCTCAGGAGGAAGAGAACTAGCCAGCCCCAATGTCAATGGTACAGAGGTCGAGAAACTCTGCTTTAGGGGAAAGCCATGGCTACCTGTTTAGTCATCTGCCTCATTCCGTCTCACCCAGACCACTTTATAGCTCAGTTTGGCAAGTGCCATGTCCATCACCAACAACTGTCCAGCACCATGTTAAGTGGTTCTGCGGACAAACATTATTAAAACCCCAAATTATTTGATTCAAAATTTGTCAAAAATATAGTTGAAACCCACAGGCCACACATTTAAGTAATAGAGAAACTTTCTGTGAAGAGGCGATTAATATTTTTGAGAATGCAACCCACTGAGCTAGCCTTTAAATGTTTTGAGAAAGATAAGGGAAAAGATTAAAGAATGTTTACATATCAGTTGGCAATAAAAATGGAGAGGAGTGGGTGAAGTCAACTTGCATTTGAAGTTAAATCCATACTCATTCCATATCTTGTCACTGTAATGTTATGTTTTTCTGTCCACAGGAATTTACTAAAACATACAAAGAGCTTTCCTAAAGCAGTGAGAGGTTTATTTAAATATATCTGAAAAGAATATTGACTTGTAACCTTCAGACTTATGTGTAGGTATTGAAAATTACACTTGAACTACATCTATTCACTTATGTTTTAAGAGCTGAAGCGTATTTACCTATTTGTATTTATTAACCCAGTAAGACTCTGCTGAGTTTGTGAAGAACAATGATATTAAGCTAATAACATTTTCAAAGTTCTTTCTCCTTGCATCAAGCAAAAATGCTGAAGTACCGCAATGAGTTTAATTTTATAAGAATCTCATAATTTCCCACAGCACTAGGAGTTCAATGGTTAGAATAAATCAGATCCAGTTCCTCACTCTCTGACCAGGGAGACAAAATTCAAAGAAATAATCATGCAAAGATGTAAAAGTATGACTTTGATTGCTGCAATGACAGAGCTTCATAGCACAGTGGAGAAAAACAATCAGGAATGTGGCCCCAACTTCTGGGCCAGAGGAAGCTTCTCTGAGAACTTACCAGAGTGGGTAGTAGTTACTCCATCTCAGGGAAGAGCTTGTGTAAGAGCCTGGAGTCAGGAGAGAGCTTGGTGGGTAGTGTGTCTCGAGCTAAGGGAGTGCCAATGAGTGAGTGCAGAGGGCCATGGCGTTGGAAGGGCAGGCACATTATGAGCCCAGACAGGCCATGGTACTAAGATTACATTTTCATCTTGTGATCAGTTTTGAATAACTAAAATGTCAACATGAAGAGAACAAAGTGAGAAATGTGCACTTTGAGAAGCTTGCTCTGGCCACTGGGTGGTGAATGGATCACTGTAGGAGCAGAGTGAAGGCAGAGAGACCATTTGGAAGATAACTGTGTCAACCAGTATAGAGATGCTGATGATTGAGAAGAGGGAGATGGCAATCAAAATGGAGAGGGGGAGGGGAAGTCAAGAAAAGGAGGTAAAATTCATAGCACTTTATCTATATTGGATGAGCTATGATGGGGCAAATGATGGAGATGAATGTATGGAGGACTTACTTCTGGATTTGAGGGGTTTTGAATCATACATTGAGGGCAACAGAAACTGAGGCTGCTGATTCAGCAGAAATTCTGTGAGGCACCTGCATTGTCTCCTATGACAGGAAAGGAGTAAGGCCCATCTCCCTATAATGGTATACAATATTGCCAAGTGCTTGATATGGCTTTTAATCCAGAGGAAAACAGCCATCCGCTCTGATGCAGGAGGGGAAGTCTGGGACATATAAATATTTAACCTAAGGAATTTAATCCCTGCCAAGTCCTAATCACAACACAGATCTTTATGCCCCCATTTCCTTCTGTGCCAATAATGACATTTGAAAGAAGAAGGAGAAATGTACTGAAAGTAAGATCCTCCTCAGTGAGCACACTGGTCAGTCCTTGCTGGGCTGTCTGCTTCAGCTGTTAATTTGCACAGGAACAGCTTTTGGGCTGATTCTGTATGTGTCTGTTGCCAAGACCAGCCATTTAAAGCTTACTTGCATTTCTGCTTTCTGCACGTGACATATTTACAGGGCCAAGAAAGAGTGAATAGATGCAGAAACTACAGCTTCAAAAGGAAAGAGATGGGACGCTGGCCAAAGCCAAGGCAAGGAGCAGGAATGAGTTGAGGAGAGGTAGGGAGCAGACATCAGCTTGAGCTCAGGCAGAGAACAGCCACTCTTCAAGGGACAGCAGCATGACTCTCTAAAAGGAATTTGGAGTCATACTTGGGTTCGAATCCCAGATTTTGCAAGTTGTAAGCCTTAAAACAAGTCACTTCACCCCACTAAACCTATGTATCTTTCTTTTTAATTAAATGTATTGGGGTGACATTGGTTAATAAGATCATATAGGTTCAAGTGTACATCTCTATGATACATGATCTGTATATTGCATTCTGTGCTCACCACCCAAAGTCAAATCATCTTCTGTTACCATATATTTGGCTCCCTTTACCCTTTATTACCCCCACCACATCCCTCTGGTAATCACCATACTGTTGTCTGTGTCTATGAGTTTCAGTTTTATATTCCACACTAGTGGCCCGGTGCATGAATTCGTGCACATTGAAAGAAAATTAATTAAAAGGAATATTTTAATATTGCTATTTTCCCTTTCTCTATAATAGAAGTGTCAACCAAATTCACGATTGACAATGACAGATCGAAACACAAGCATGCAATTGGCACCAGAGAGAGCTATATATGTATTGTGCATGCGGGAGTCAACTTAGCCTTTTATAGATATAGAATAAACTTGCTTAATTAGACCTGATTTCTGATGTAGCCAAACTTTTTCCAGCCCAGTGAAGCACCCCAACTTCTCTTTCAGGTAATTGTCAGCAACACAGCAGTAAATATCAACATGAAACAGTTTATTATTGTAGATCACACAGGGAGAACAAAGGGTAAAATATTTAACTTTGACTATATTCTGTGCAGTGAGAAAACCTGAAGTCATTTTTAAGGTCCACCATTTCTTACTTCTTTTTAGTCAGGTCAAGTTTCTAAGCTTTCTAAATCACTGTTTTCTGGCTAATGAAAAGAAAATAGGATTCCACTGAATCTCCTGTCTACCTACTCCAGGACTTCTGTGAGGATCAAATGAGATGAGGCATGGGAAAATGCTTCACAGACATTTGGTTACAGTGTAACATATTTCCACCTGACTATGAAGCAAGTCATGTTCCTGAGCCAAAGAAACTGCAAGGAGGCTAGTTGTTGCTAGGGAGAGGAAGCTGGGCCTGCTACATGACATCGTTACCCAGATAGACACTTAGCATATTAGCCTTTTATATATATACTAGAGGCCCTGTGCATAAAATTCGTGCCCGGGGGGGGGGGGGGGGGAAGGGGAGAAGGTCCCCTCATCCCAGCCTGCACCCTCTCCAATCCGGGACCCCTCAGAGGATGTCCGACTGTCGGTTTAAACCCAATCCCAGGGATCAGGCCTAAACTGGCAGTCGGACATCCCTCTCACAATCCTGGACCACTGGCTCCTAACCGCTCACCTGCCTGGCTGCCTGATTGCCCCTAACTGCTCCCCCCCCCCCCCCGCCAGCCTGATCACCCCTAACTGCCTCCCTGCTGGCCTAACTGCCCCCATGCTGGACTGATCATCTTTAACTGACTCTGCCTGCCGGCCTGATTGCCCCCAAATGACCCCCCCCCCCCCCTGCCTGCTGGCCTGGTCATTCCACGCAGCCTGCTGTTCAGGCGTTTGGTCGCCCCTCACTAATCCCCCCTGCCAGCCTGGTTATCCCACACAGCCTGTTCGGTTGTCCGTTTGGTTGCGATGGTTGCTTAGGCTTTTATATAGATAGGTAGATATCCCTAATTAAATTTATCATAATGTTCTTGAATATACAATTAGTACTGAGCACTGGAGAAAACACACACACACACACACACACACACACACACACACTATGTATGTGATTTTTTCACTTTGACCTCCACCTGATTTTTGGCACTTCATATTTAAATAGAGGCCTGTTGCACATCATTCATGCACGGGTAGGAACCTTAGGCCTGGCCAGCAATCAGGGCCGATCAGGGCCTTCTGGCTGCCGGCTGGGGCCTTCCTTCATTCCTCTCTGGCCCCTTGTGGTCAGTGCAGGTCATAGCGAGCGATTGAACTCCTGGTCTCACGGTCGAACTCCTGAGGGGACACTTTGCATATTAGCCTTTTATATATAGATATAGATATAGATATAGATATAGATATAGATATAGATATAGATATAGATATAGATATAGATATAGATATAGATATATAGATATAGATATGAATGAAAACATGTGGTTCTTAGCTTTTTTGACTGATTTGTTTCACTTAGCATAATATTTTCACCCCTATGTTCATTGCAACATTATTCAAGGTAGCCAAGACAACCATAGTGCCCTTCTAGGGAGGGTTGGATAAAGATGTGGTATGTATATACTATAGAATACTACTCAGCCATAATAAAAGATGAAATACTGCCATTTGTGACAACATGGATGGATTCTCAGGTTTTTTTTAATTTATTAATTTTTTTTTAGAGAGAGAGAGAGGAAAGGAGGGGAGAGAGAGAGAAAGGGGGAAGAGAGAGATTTGTTGTTACACTTATTTATGCATTTACTTGGTGATTATTATATGTATTGCCAATGGGGATTAAACCTACAGCCTTGGTGTATTGTGATGACACTCTAACAAACTGAGCAACCTGGCCAGGGCCTTCAGCTTCTTTTGAAAATGGAAATCATAATGTCTACCTTGGACAGTTATGAGGAAAAAGTGATGTTGCCATAGGTGTTGGAAAACCCTTCACTTGATTCCAAGTCTGCTGACAAACACCTACTTTTAAGTAGTGAAAGGCTACCCATGAGAGCTTAGTTCTAGGCCCTTTCTTGTCTCCTCCACCCTCCTGGACCAAAGCCATACAGGCCCCTAAATGTCCACAGTCATGGGTTCAATGCATTAGATGAGTTAATAAGTTTCTCCATTGACCAAAGGCAAAGTAGCTGAGGTGGACATTTAGATGAACCTTCTGTATAGCACACACTCATCTCCCTGAGTCAGCTGGGTGAGGTAATGGGGTGTTAGTCACATGCACACTGAGTAGTTAGGGGATTTTAAACTAAATCACTCCAATTGTTATTATTTCCTCTGTTAAAGTTAGGTTTTTGCCTGACATTGCTTAGTGACAATACTCCTGGACTTTCTTCCAAAAGCTATAAAGATGGCCTCTCAAATTTAGAAAATGCTGAAATTGTTGGAAAGTTTTTATTAAGCTATTTAGAATTTAAAACAAGGGCTTACAGCAAAGCAGTTAAGAAATAAACAGCATCTCAGGGTGTTTCCAGTTCCTTCATGAAGCAATAACTCAAAATCTTGTCACATTTGGAAAAGGAGACAGATCAAGTGTCTGAATGTTCTAAGTGTCTTTAAGTAAAACACTTCTCCCTCCGGAACAGTGAGTCCAATGCAAACAACCTGGCTGCTGGTGAGTTTAATCATAGCATCTTAGACTTGGGAAGCACTTTACAAGGCATCCCACAGTCTTTTTCCAAAGTAAAAAAAATTATTTACTTTTTAAGGAAGACATAAAATTTACCTTGTAAATATTTTCAAGGCAAGTTGCACCCATTACAAGCCAAGTCTAGTCTGTTTTGTTTTCAACCCTCACTTCTATCTGTTCCTGTCTCGCCCAGGTATCTGAAGACAACCGCTTTCTCATTTAAGAAGATCTTTCCTTCTCTCTAACATGATTGGGTCCTCTTCTCCCCAAAAGTTTTTCTTATACTCTTCTGTGTGAGAATACTTGCCCATCTTTGGAGAAACCATACTCCTACCTGTACTGATTAGTCTTGCAAGAGTGTCCATATTTTGCCCTCTTTAGTTTATTTTCTCTTTAGTAAGTTCTCCAGTCTAAGGTCATGTTTTGGGAAGCTTCAGATGGACAATCAATGCTGGCTGTTGACAGTGCTGTTAAGCACTGAAGAGATTGTGAAAGCATCCTCACTTTATAGAGAAAACCAAGGTTCAGAGAAAAGAAGCCATTTATCCAAGGCCATGTAGGTACATAGTGGCATAACTGAAGACCAGACCTGACTTCCTGACTCTCAACCCAGCATTTCCTCAATTATGATGGCATGTCAATAAGTCTTCAGTTGATACTTTTTTGTAGAAGAGCATGGCCCCCATTACTCTTTTTTAAATATATTTTTATTGATTTCAGAGAGAAAGGGAGAAGGAGAGAGAGATAGAAACATCAATGATGAGAGAGGATCATTGATGGGTACCTCCTGCATGCTGCACACTAGGGATTGAGCCCAAAATCTGGGGATATGCCCTGACTGGGAATTGAACCATGACCTCCTGGTTCATAGGTCGATGCTCAACCACTGAGCCACACCAGCTGGGCATCCCCATTTCTTAATAAGCATTCTAGAATTTGTATCGAGTGAATGAATGTATACTGAATGAGTGAACAAAAATATTTTTTTAAGAATTAGTAAACAAATATTCATGACAGTCAACATGGCAACACTCATGGTTGTTGGGTCTTGGTCATATATGAATGTTTGTGGAAGTCCTCAGGGATAAAAATGAGTGTTTAATCCTAGAAATGACTACAGGTAGGTCATTGAGAATCAGGAAGCTTCTAATTCTGTTTTGATTCCAAATCTTGTTTGCCAGGTCCTCTAGGTTATAAATACAGAAGTTAATTAATTTATTAACTCTGTCAAAGTCACTGACTCTGGAAAAAGTCAAACAACATTCCCATGAAGCTTTTAACTAGGGAAACTCTTAAAAATGCTGGGATCTTTTCTAGCAAAGAAAAAGATGGTCAGTGTGGCTACAACTTGGGTATAAGTAAACGACTTAATTGGAGTTCACAGTCTGGGGTAGCTACAAATGAATAAATGGGTATGCCACTGGATGGATAAACTATTGGACAGTATGATCTATGAGTTAAATACGTTTTTTTAATTCTCACCCGAGGACATTTTTTCCCATTGCTTTTAGAGAGAGTGAAAGGGAAGGAGGAAGGAAAGAGACAGAGAGACATTAATGTGTTAGAGACACATTGACTGGTTGCCTCCTGTACGTGTCCCAACTAGGGCCAAGGATTGAACCTGCAACCCAGGTATGTGCCCTTGATGGTGAATCAAACCCAAGACTCTTTGGTGCATGGATCCATGCTTTGAGCAACATTGGCCATGGCACCAAAGACTTTCTTATATCAACATGGAGCAACCAACTTGACTTTTCAAAATGATAAGCCTAAATATTTTCCATAAGAGCTAGGAAGGCAATGACTTTGTCCAACTCGTACTTAATGTCTTTTCTAGAATGTCTATTCTCTTTTACTTCCAGAAATTATATCCCATCTCCTTTGTCCTATTGCACCCTATAGTTTCTGAACCATATTTATCTCTCTATGGTGCCTCGGCCATCTGTCCCCATGAGGCACTGAGGTACCTAATGGCAGAGGCTATTTCTTCCTTTTTAAACTTTCCTTTTTCACTTGCATCTTGAAATGCTTTCAGGTTTACAGAAAAGTTTCAAAAAGTGTACAATGAATTTCTGTATGACCATCTAGATTCTCTAAAAATGTTAAAAATTTACCACATTTGTTTTATCATTCTATTATCTATCTATCTATCTATCTATCTATCTATCTATCTATCTATCTATCTACCTACCTACCTATTCACACACACTTTATTCTGAAATCTTTAAGTAAATTTGCACACATAATACTCCTTCGTCTCTAAATACTTCAGGGTGAATTTCCTAAAATCAAAGGCATTTTTTTACATAGTTCATATCAAAATCAGGAAATTATCATTGACTCAATCCTATCATCTTATCTGCAGGCCTTATACAAAGTTCACTAAATCATCCCATTAAATCCAGGGACTGGTCTAGAAATCTAATCCTGGTCACACTCTTACATTCAGTTGAGATGCTCCTTTAATCTGTCATGTCCCTTTGTTCTCCTTTGACTTGAAATACTCCCTAAGTTTTTATTTGTATTTTATAATCTTGACATATTAGAATAGCACAGGTTATTTAGTAGAATGTCCCTTCATTTGGGTTTGTCTGAGGTTTCCTGATAATTAGATTCAGGCTATGCAATTTTGGCAGGACAATTACAGAAGAGATGTTATGTCTTTCTCAGTGCATCATATCATGAGACACATGATGTTTGTCCCATGTGGTGATTTTTTTTGTGTGTGTGTGTGTGATATTTAATTGCTTTATTTAAGTGGTGTCTGCTAGGCATCTCCACTGTCAAGGCGTTATTATTCTTTTTTGTAATTAATTAGTATCTTGTGGGGAAATACTTTGGGACTATGTAAATATCTTATTTCTCATAGTACTTTCACCCACTAGTTTTAGCATCTATTAATGATCCTTGCCTGAAACAATTATTATTCTGGTGGTTGCCAAGGGGTGACTTTCTAATTCCATCTTTCCTCCTATATTTATTAGTTGGAATTCTAGCATGTCTTTTTCATCCGTGTCCTCTTTGCCTGGTTCAGTCTGGTCCAAGGAAAGCATTATTCTGTGTGTGTGTTGTTTCAGTTAGTTATTACTTGGTGTTATCATTAAAACATTTGAAGCAAGCACATTGCTTCAAAGAAGAAATTCTGCCGACATAATAGAACGTGCTGTTCAATAAACTTTAAATGGATTGCAATTTAAGTGGGTGTTTAAAAAAATTAGCATGGATGAAGGCATTTTGCAAAAGTTGTCAGAATAAATAAACTGATCCAAGATCTCTTTCATAAGCTGAGTAGGAGCTTCAGGGTGATGTCTTCCATCCTCTCCTGTCTTAAGTGGGGGTGGGGTGATTGGCTCTCCAAGAGGAAGAGGACTGAGTCACACCAGGCACTTCTTTTGCTTGTGGGTCAGCAAATTACCCAAATGAAACTTGGCACTGTGATGACACCGTTGAGGAAGAACAGGCTACCTTTATAGACAGTTCTTACTCTCTCTGCTCTTGAACTTCCTGCTTTCTTGTTATTCCCTGATGCATATACAATGGAATTGATTTTTATTTATATTGCCTTGTTGTTTTTTATAGACATGTTGTGGGGCCACAGAGAGGTCACATAAAGTCACTTTATAGATGATACAATTAACTTCTCAGGGTCCTACAAACACTTTCTTCCCAGCCCTTTCTCTGTTTTCTCAAGTTCCTTGGGCAGTGTTTTGTTGTCCTAAACTTGACCCTAGCTGCTAACTAGTTTCTCCCATGACTCAGCCAAAAGACTGCCCAAGTCTTTACCTTCACCCCTCTGGGGTTTTGCATCTGGGCAAGTGGCTCTTGTTCCTGGCCAGCCTCTGATCTTTCTTCCTGGAATCCTTCACTGCCACATCTGTCAGCTTGAGGTCTCTGACCCCATCTGGCTTCTCTTCTGGGCCACTGGCCCTCTCCCAAGGACAGCCAGAACTCCCGAGTTAATGATCTAGGGTCACATTGCTTCCCTGTCTATCCTGACTTAATAGGGAAAAAAAATCCATTTCCCCTTTGGTTTTCCAAAGGAGGTTAGAATTTATCAAAAAGAATTTCCACTGAGAAACAAGAATGAAACAGAGACCAAAAGGTTAAATAAGTAAATAGTTTAAAGAGACCCCAAGTTTCATACCAAGTTTAGAGTACAGGTTATATAAAGTAGTCCAAGGTAGAATTCAGGGACCCACAGTACTGATGACTACACCATCCACCAATTCTACCTTTAAGGAAAAGCTCTTGGTAGGAGACATCTTTTTGAATTATTGAGTATTTCTTATTCCACCTCACAGACAAGGGACAAAAGTATACTCCCACAGTCTCCCTGGATGCCCAACTAAATGAGAACCGAGACTATGTCTATGTGGTCACAGAAAGATCACCTGGGGCTCATGTAACATCTGGAGTAAAGGAGGTAATCCAGTGAACATGCACTTGAATTTTTTTCCAGAGCATCCTGCCCAAAACTTTGGTATATCCCTGAGTTTCTGATATTTAGGCACTAGAACTTTAGTTTCCAAACTGGAAGGCTAGAAAATAAAGTTATGTGCAAATGGGCAGCTTCCAGTTGGCATTAGAAAGTCATGCTCGTCATAGGTCCATAGGTGGCAGGCTAAGGAGACTGGTGTCTCTACCTAGGACGTTTCTCTCTACATTGTTGGAAGGACTCGGGGTATTTTATAGCTTATTGGGCATAAAATCCTAAGAACTGCCCTGGTTGGTGTGCTAAGTAGTTAGAGCATCTTCCTGCACACTGAAGGGTCTTGGTTTTGATTACTAGTCAAGGGTACATACCTGGGTTGGGGCATGTGTATGAGGCAATGATTCCATGCGTCTCTCACATCAATGTTTCTCTCTCTTTGTGTCTCTGTCTCTGTCTCTCTGTGTCTTTCTCTCTTCCCCTTCCCTCCCTTCCACTCTCTCTAAAAATGAATGGAAAAAAATATCCTTGGGTGAGGAACAACAACAACAGATCCTAAGAACTGAGATCACCAAAGGGTTGAGAGAAGACAAGTGGAAATATGGAAGCAGGAATGATATGGTGGACAGTTGTCTCTAATAAGCTTGCCAATGACATCATTATCTATGAAAAAAATCAAGCCTTCAACTACTGTCTTATTTGTACTTATGTTCAAACAAATCTTTGGAGTCATCAATTAGACTTACAAATGCTGAGACCTTGAGAACATTGTTCAATGGCTGAAGAGTTTCTCTATCCATGAAATGGAAGCATGACTTATCATATAATGTGTTGTTATAAAGAGTGAATTAAAAAGAAAGAATCTGGTATAGAAATAGCCTGAAATAACTTGGAAATGGTTTCATTCCAGAGTTTCCAGATAAGATCTCAGCTCAGCTGACACACTAACTTTAAGCTTGTGAGATGCTCAGCAGAGAAACCAGTTGAGCCCACCTGGGCTTCCAAACTTAGAGAACTTTGTGATAAAATAAGTCTTATTTTAAGTCATTAAAGTTTGTGGTAATTGTTATGCAGCAATAGAAAACTAATACCCATTCCTGCCTTCCTCCCTTCTTCTTGCATTAATAAACATTTATTCTTAGCATAGTATGTTCTGGGTACTGCTTCAGACACCCTATAAAAATCAGGTCATTATTCACAAAACACTTCTAAGAAGTAAGTCTTAATATCCCCATTTGCACAAGGGTGAGCATAGGGTTATAGTATTTGGGAAACTGTCTGTTCTCTAACCCAAATCCATCTGTAACACCATGTTATCTCCATGTTCACCTCTTCTGTGCAGGGTTTGGATTTTACTCTGCCCATGTGGTTGAGTGGGGCAGATGAATCTGGTGGCTGAACATTACTTCTGAGGTTGCCATGGAGATACGTAGCACAACATTGGGAGCTGCGAGCAGCACTTAGAAACTTGTGAAAAACTTTGATTACTGTCCAGTTTGCTTTCCCCATCTTTCTCTCAACTCCTGGAACTGTATTTGGCACAGTCAGTCAGAAGCTCTGGTTCTGCTTTGGAGCTCATGAGAAGGGATTGTGATAACAGTGATAACAATAAATATTTAATACGTATTTTATACTGTTCTGGGCATGAATGAACTTTCCCTCTGCCTTGCCCAGGGGACTGCCATACAAATCCTATTGGATCCTGAGGTGGAAGGAAGCATGTGTGCCCTGGCTGTAATGAAAGGAAACCCATCAACAATATTTTCAAAATCTACTTCATTGTTTTTCTCATTTGCAATTAAGGAAGTGTCATGTTGACAATTTCTCTTCATTAAGTGACAATCTTAAATCATTTTTAATTAACTTAATTAAGCTGAACTAAAATAATCATAAATTTTATTGTGGTATAAATAAAATACTTAAACTAAAAATAGTCGGTTTTAATATACTTATATTTAAATTTTCAATATTTTCCCAACTACTTTTATGTTCTTTTAAAAATTAACCATTATTAAAATACATTAAAATTGTCTGAGGACACACATGCTTCCTTTTGCTTCAGGCTCAATATGGCTCAACAAAGCAACTGTCTTTATTTGAAATTTTTGATATTGTGTTTATCATGGATATTTTTGGATTATTTTTTGGTTTATTAAAAAGATATTGCATTAAATTATTACTCATCTTGATTGCTGACTTTCCTGGCACGCTCTCAAATTTTATACCTGGGATGAGTGCCTCACCTGCCTCACCCTAGTGCTGGCTGGACAAACACCCAGGTAAACAAACTCCCAGCCAAGCACCAGCTTGTAGATACATATTTCCAGATCATTCTGTGCATTGGAAAAAATCCTGACATTTCAACTGCCTTTTCCTTGGGACATATGATGGCCAGTTTTGACATCAAAAGTCTCTAATTCTCTTTTTTTGGTATGTTTAGCCTATCCTCGGCTATATTAGAAAAGCACAGGGCTTTGCAAAGCTTTGGTTTTAAAAAGGAGTCTTGCAGAGACCACAGTTGCACTAGTGGAGCAGGAATTGTAACTTTCATCTGAGACGCGCTCACTCTAATATGTAAGGTATTGAGAAGCCAGTCTAGATGCATGGTAAAGGAGCCTCCTGGGAGAAAGAGAAGGCAGGTGTGCAATTTTCCACAATGAGCAAGTGTTAATTGTTTGACTAACAGTGTCTGTATTACTTTGATAATCATAGAAAACAGCATCAATGCAAATAGATTCTGGATCATAGAAATGACTACTGTGCAACCTGATACTGCTAGGTACCTTTATTTCCCTGTGCTTCCATTGTGTCCCCCTCTCCCACCCACCCCCAAATGAGAGAAGGTTTTACTGTCTAAGGTGTGCATTCCATCCAGGTGAAGGTCAATTAATTCAAATAATGGCCCCAATCCATTAGTATGAACAGAGCTTTAGTAACAGTTCAAACGGGCCAATTCTGTGAGGAGAAGGTAGGGATGGGTGGACATTGAATTATTTACACAGTGCATTGTAGTATCAGCTTGTCAGACAGAAAAAATTCTGTAGGAGCATGTCATGTTCAAATTTCAAATGGCAATTTAGTTTCAGGAACAAAAATACAAGATGCCACATTGAATTAATATTTTAATTCAAATATAATGGGTATTGTCTGTTTCTGTTCAAGTTATGAGTGTGTTTTATATTATCTATACTAATAAAAGCCTAGGTGGCCCTCGTGCAATGCTCTCACGTCATCACAAGATGGCCGCCTCATGTTGTCACAATATGGCCACCCTCACGTTGTCACAACATGGCTGCCACAAGATGGCTGGCAGGGGAGGGCAGTTGTGGGCAATCAGGCCAGCAGGGGAGGGCAGTTGGGGGAGAACAGGCTGGCAGAGGAGGGCAGTTGGGGGCAAAATTAGGCCAGCAGGGGAGGGCAGTTGGGGGCAAAGTCAGGCCAGCAGGGGAGGGCAGTTGGGGGTGACCAGGCTGGCAGGGGAGGGCAGTTGGGGGCAATCGGGCCAGCAGGGGAGAGTTGGGAGTCAATCAGGCCGGCAGGGGAGTGGTTAGGGGGCAATCAGGCTGGCAGGCAGGCGAGTGGTTAGGAGCCAGCAGTCCCTGATTGTGAGAGGGATCCCAGATTGGAGAGGGTGCAGGCTGGGCTGAGGGACAACCCCCTCACATGCACTAATTTTGGGCACTGGGCCTCTAGTTGTATATGATCCATGAGGACACAGTTAATGTAGAGATTCATGTTTGTATACATTGAAGTTATGCTACAATAGAAATTATATCAACATTGGACTTAAATATAGTGGGGGTTGTTTCACCTTCAGGAAGGGTCATTATGTTACCCAAGCTTAAAAGCCTAGAACTGTATGCCATATAGAGAATATTTGGGAAGGAGAGAGAAGGCAGTCCTTAACCCAAACAGGCTAATAGCTTGTGGCACACGGTCTTCTATCTATGATGGAAGCTAGTTTAGGGAGCCCTGAACTATCTAGACACCTTCCAACCACAGCTGCAGCCTTTGCTTAATGATGAAGCAGGTCTGAGCAGTTCTGCAGTCTATTCACTAAGTGTTAGAGCCAAGTCAGAGCATCTCTTGCTTCCTCCTCACACCAAACAGCCTAATGAGGTTGTTAGCAGCATTGTGAGAAGTTATGATCATCTTAGCAGGAAGGTGGCCATGCTCACGAGGTGCGGAATTGTCACTGCTGCTGCACTTCCAAATTCGGAGCTGAGAATTTAACTGGGCAGGGTCTGGGCTTGCAGCCAGCCGAGCTGTCCAGGTAGATGATAAACTAATTAGGGGAACTGCAAACCAATTAGCACTTGAGCTGGGTTGGCTGATGTTTTTAGAGACTTCTTCCTTGAGTGTTTTATGATAGGAACCAGCCCAATGCACCCTTCCCCCAACACCTACATGGGTCTCTGTCCTGGAAAGGGTTGGGGGTGCTTCAGCTCTAGGAACATTGCTAATTTTACAAAAGAGGTTTCAATCCTAAAATGTTAGCCTTCCTTTAGAAGGTTAACAATTCTCTCCTGAAAGTCGGCTGTCATATTCTGGAGCAGGTGGACTAGGTCAGGCCCTCCATGGATAGGAGAGGCCAAAACAAAGCAAGCTTGCTTAGAAAACTGGAAGCTACATAGCTGTGTGGCCAACACATTAATCCATATGTGTTGCCACCTAAGATACAAATTTCAGGATTGGGAGTGTTTTCCTTTCTTTTGAAACATCCTTGCCCTTACCTTCGGCAGATCACAGATACCAAACCCTGCTTCTCTCCTCCCTGATAAGCTGAGCCTCTTGCCTTCACTGGGTGGTTCCCTTACACCAGTGGTCGGCAAACCGCAGCTCGCGAGCCGCATGTGACTCGCCAGCCACGGTTTGCTGACCACTGCCTTACACCAACCCTGCCCTGTTCACTTCTGCTGGCTGTGTAGCTGAGGAGGAGTGGGATAGCTGGGGCCAGCAAGGAGGAGAGGGACTTCCCAGAGGGGTGTCTTCTATTTAATTGTGTTTTATTTTATATTTTAGGATTAAGATACTAAGGATATTATTCACTTTTGAAAGTTAACAACAAATGGAAAACACATTTTCATTAAAAAATAAAATAACAAATATGTGTGTGTGTTAGTATATTAACAATCTGAGTGGCAATAAAAATCAGAGAAAATGAACAAGAGACTATCCTAAAGTCCTTCTCACTTACCTCTCTTCTATGAATATATGGTTCTATAATAGCAATCACCCCTGAGTGCCTGATTCTAGATATCTCCCTGAGTGTTCAAATATGTGTGTGTGACATAGAACCACAGTCTTACTTCTGGCATGGCAGCCATTCCATCTGAACCAGAATTTGACCTCTCACATACCTAAGGAAAGGTGGTCCTACAAGATGTCCTCTTTGTGAATAGACATAGCATAGAGTTCAAGACAAGGTTTCCTTTGTTCATGGTTTGTGTGTAAGATTATACCAGTTTAACTAACAGACAGAGCAAAATAATGTTGTGTATAATTCAAGTGGTGATTCTCTCACACCTTTGTATCAGCAGCCTCTGCTGTCCTTATCTTACAACCATGGCAAGTCTATTCAAGGCTGTAAAGTTTTGCATGGTTGGCATCAGGACCTTGGATTGGGGACACGGGAGCCTCTTGGGATAGAATTTATTCTACATGTGATTTGTTTTATTTTCCAAATCCAATCAATGGCCTGTGGATCACTGGATTGAGAGAAGTTCTGAAGCATGTTTCAGTTCATTCAGAAACATGCTAGACTCTACCCACCAAAAGATTCATGGTCGTAAGAGGTGGGGATGGTGACATTTTTTGTCTCCACCTTAGGGACAAGAGAAAGTCAACATATAAAAGATTGATTAATGGATTAGATTGTATTATAGCCCTATTCCCCACCCTTCCCTGTGCCTCCACATGTGCCCTGACCTCATCATAGGTGGAGTACATGTCCCTGAACTTTGACTTTTAATTTGACCATATGATTTGCCTTGGCCAATGGGTGGAAGTGAGAGTGGGTTGATTCAGAGACAAGGACTTAAGAGGCCTTACTTGTTTATCCTCAGCATATTATGTCTCTGCCACTACCAAGGTGCCCCTGATTCCAGAGGTGGTTGAGAGGGAGAACCACGTTTCTCTGGCCACATGCAGCAACCTTGTCCAGCTGAATTCCAGACACTCTACAGACTTATGAGTCTTGGGATAGTTTGTTATACAACAGGAGTTAACAATATAGTCCACAAACAAGCCCTTGGTTACAAAATAAAAGTGTGGCTCTGAATGCCAAAGAGTGTCATTTTCCAGTCTAGCACCAAGAGACTTATGTCTGAGTCCCAGGGTAAAGGGACGGCTAACAAACACTGCCAATAAAATGGCAAGAGGTGTTTCATTAATAAATCATAATAAAGTCTCCAAACCTGCTAATGCCAGGCAAAGCAGGTTTTTAGCCCATGTTGCAGAATGTAATACTCATGGGGATGGGTGTAAGGGTGTGTTGGTTTCAAAATGAGTCTGTAAATTCTTGACACTCTTACCACCAAAAGGCAGAATCTAATTCCCCTCCCCTTGATTACATGCCAGTCTTAGAAGTGACTTGCTTCTAATAAATATTACTCATTACAATGACACTGTGTGGCTAGGCCATAAAAGGTAATACAGTGCTCTCTCTGTCTCTCTGTGTATGTGTGTGTCTCTCTCTCTCTCTCTCTCTCTCTCTCTCTCTCTCTCTCTCTCTCTCTCTCTCTCTCTCTCTCTCTCTCTCTCTCTCTCTCTCTCTCTCTCTCCTTCTTTCTTTGTTTTTGTCTTTCACTCTCTCTCTATAGTACATACATCATTGCCCATGGAACTCAGACCATGCCATGGGAAAGCCAACCAGCTGCATGTACATGCTAAGGCCACATAGAGATGTTCCAGCTCCAGCCCCAGCTAAGGTTCTATCTAACTGTCAGCATTAATTGTCACTAATGGGCATGAGCCAACTTCCAGATGATTCCAATCCCCTGTCTTAGATGCTGAGTGGAACTAAGATGACCTGTCTACCTGAGCCCTACTCAAGTTGCAGATTGAGCAAAATAAATACTGTCATTGGTTAAATAACTAAGTTTGTGTGGAGTGAGTTTTTATGCAGCTATGGGTAACCAGAATGAGGGCATTTCACCTTTGAGGGATACAATTGGGATGGAGAGCTACGTGGACTAGTAAGCTCTATGACCAGACAAAGAAGAAACAACTCTCCACGGGCTCAAGAAGAAGGTGGCTCTGACAGCATGGGCTTCAGACATGCACCCATTTTCTTTGGGACTTGAGAGTACCAGGAGCCTTAGCAATAAAAAACAAACAAACAAACAAACAAACAAAGAAACAAAAAACAAGAAGCAGAAACTAAGAACATAAAGAATGCTGTGATATAATGAGGAGTCTATGCTTGCAAGAATCCAAAGGGTTAGCAACCAGGACTCCACACTCGCAGCTGAGGCAGAGCATGGAGGTCCTTGTATGTGACCCGCTTTTCTCTGAGATGATGTGTGTGACCTGCTTTTCTCCCAGGGCTGCCCTGGAAAAGTCAGGCTCTCACGTTTGTTACAGCACTTTGGTCTCCCAAAGCCCTCACATGCCTCCTCTGTTTCAATGCTCGCATTAACACCTGTGAGGTGGTATTATTATTCCCAGGTCTCAAAGCCCATAAATGGCAGCTCTGCCAGGAAATCGAGTCCTGGTTTGTTCTCTGTACCACAGCTGCTCCAGCAAATTAAAACTTATTTTTAATGTAAGTCCATAGAGAACTTCCTAAATTAACCCAGGAGTGAATTGTCCCTCACACTAAACCCTGCTGAGTTTTCTATCCTGTGAGTTCACCAGGAGCTGCATAATAAAATCTCATTAATTCAATATTCATGAATGTTGAGTTTGAGGGAGGAACCAGATACAAGGTCTCTCGTTGGTAGCATAAAGCACTTAGTTTGACCCATCGACCCAAAGGTTTTGTATTAAGGCCATTCTTTAAAATGATCTCTAAGGCAGTCACCTTACACATAAAGACCTTCCATCTAAGCCTAAGGCTTGGCAGTGGGTATGCCTTGGTCTTGTCGGTCTGGCTTCCATACTTGCTTGAGGAGCAGGCCTGACCACAGGTCCTTTATCATTTCAGCTTGGTCCCTTGACTCTTGTGCACTGTGCCCAGGATCTTTATGTAGGCCACTGACTCCTGCTCACAGGCCTTACCAACCTTAGAATCTTGCTTCAGAGGTCAATTGACACCTTCAATGATTCAGATTCTCCCTCTAATGTTTAGATCTAACATGGTACTTTAATGGCATTGATCATAGACATAGGTCCCAACTATCTGCCAGGCAGCATGGGCCAGCCATACTAAGTGCATGCTTGACCCTGTTTCAGCCTCTCCATTCTCAGAGAACTCAGAGAACTTCTCCAGTCTGTCTACAACTAGGATTGTTCACTAAATGATCACGGTTGTACTGACAAAGATGGTGCCTCTGCAGAAATGGAACCTGTGGCTGGCAAAGGGCACCTGTCCATACCTGAAATCCCTCCTTTCTTAGCTGAAGTGTAGTTATTTGGAATTGATGCCACTCAGTGCTGGGGAGGGTGCAGGGAAATTGGCTCCTCCTAAACTATTTGGTGTGTGAATTGAAGGACAGTTTGCCAACATCTATCAATTTTTTAAATGCACATAAACTTTGTTCCATTAGATTTTCAGGAATTTATCCTAAATCTGGGTGTCACAAACCACCTGAGGAGGCTTTGCTTCCAATAACAAAGGATCAGTAGCAACCTAAATACCATCCATGCAACCTAGTTGAGTAATTTGTTCCAGTAGGTAGGAAAATGCCCAGGCTCTAGAGAGTGAGGTAAGCCTTTACAAACTTCATAAGCCATATTTTCAAGTAAAAGGGAACTGCAGAACAAACAAATAAAAATATCAAATGCCACGATTCAAAAGAGTGCAAAATAAAACACAAAGGACACACACAAGTCAGTCTTACAGAGAAAATTTTGGGGAAGATAAAACCAACAACTATAGCGGTTACATCTGGCATTCTGTCATGGGAAGAAAATTTCCTTTCATGATACTCTTTTTGCCATTTGAATTTTTTAATTTTTTTCTTTACCATGTACATGTAATGTATTAATTGTTTAAATTGAAAGAAATCAAAAGCTAAAACCAATATTGACACAGAAAAGTTGGTTCAAGATTGTCAATATGTAAAGTTTGAAAGCACAGATTTTTCCAAACTGGACCACTGCAGGAAGGTCACGGAATGCTCACACTTTGGAAAGCAAACAACATTCCAGCCCAGGGATGAGTCCTTTAAGGAACTAGATACATTTGATTTGAAGACTTGAGACCTGGGAATTTTGACACAAAAATGTTCTTTACATCCTACAGTGTGCATGGTCCTTGGATTGACTACACTCAATTTTATCATTTCACCTTTTTTCACAGTATGGAGTGATATCCTATGATACTGTTTTTAAATCAGATTTGCATCAGCTGTGAAACCGGCTTTATGTGGTGCTGCCTGCTGGTCAATAGTTCTGTTCTTTATGTTTCTGTTTACTTTTTCTTGAGACGATTATGGAATTCTTGACCCAAAGCTTCCCTAAGAGAAAACTTAGGTGTAGTTGAGGGTTTGAGCAACCGCCAAGACCCTCACACCCTCTTCCTCCCCCAGCTCTTCCTTTTCCCAGGACCCCCCACCTCTCCTTCCACTTCAGTTGAAAGAGATCAACTTTTTATTTATCTTGGGATTCAGAGTAAAATTTTATTTGAAAGATTGAATTCTGCTACTAAAACACACTTGGAAAATAGTTTTTTATTGCAGTTTGATCATAATATTATTTCAAAATAAATAGAAAACAGACAAATGTAGTGCCTACTAGTAATGCTAGTATGGAAAAATAAGACTCTCCTACATGCAACACAATTGAGGTAAAGGTGGTGATTGTTAATCTTACAAAAATATGACTATTTAAACAGAAGAAGTAGGGTTAAATGCATACACTTCAGAGCCAAAATGCCTGGGTTTGGATCCTAGTGTTGCTCATTACCAGCTATGAGACCTTGGGCAATCACACTTTCTGTGCTTTCATTTCCAAATATACCAGTACATGAAAATTATCATGGTGGTAGTGAGAGCTCAGAGCTTTGTTGTGTAATTACATCAAATACCTGAATGACTCAGGCCATGTCCAATGCACAGTAGGTGTTACATGAACATTAGCAACTGCCATTACCCTGAATCAGATACTTCTCATTGGTCTTACCATGATGTTCAAATGTGAATGTGTAGGAAATATCGGAAACATTAAAATTATTTGGAGTTTTATGATATGCTTTGGCTTTGGGGAAATTCATGATATGGAAATCAATTACTCAATTTCTAAACATTTGAAATCCATACACATTTTTAGGAATATACCAAACAAAAAAGTAGAAGCTCAAGCCTCTTAGTAATTTTTTAGACATCATTGACTGGGCCAAAGGGAAGGTTTTGCACATACAACCGACCAATTTTTTCCTTTTCATCTCCTAAAACAATTCCCACCATTTTCCTCCCAGGTTGGGGGCCAGCCTTCTGACAACATCGGGGCAGAATGGCCTGTACTGTGGGTAAATTCACAGAGTGAAGATTCTTCATTGCCCAGAGGAATATTGCAAGAATAGACTTGTGGGCTTGAGACCCTCAGACCCAGGCTTCATGTCTACAGTTTCTATGGAGGAAAACTTCTGGCAGGTCAGATCCTGCCTTCAGGGACACCTCAGGCCAGAAGGGTGTACTTCTCCCTCCTAGCAAGGTCAAGTCTCACATTTCTGAGCCAGGCAGACAGAAACATTTGTGAATTTATGACAGAGAAAATATTCTTTAGCTTGGCTGCTAGTGCTCAGAATTGTAGCAGGGAACCCACCTTTCTTCCACCCCCCACCATGCATTTGCTGTGGGATTGCCCATCAGCCCGGAATCTCTGATTGACTCTGGACATCCAGCCCATTCCATTCTGGCCACATGATGACTTGAAGGCCCACCATGTAACTCAACCAGCATTCTCAGCCTGAGGGGATATATTTTCTGAGGTTATAAGGAGGAGCTGGCCTATTTCTTGAGAAGATGAAAAGAGAAGCCACCCCCTACCCTCCTTCCCCCCCACACACATACTAGATGTAAAGGAGGAAGGATGTAAAACTTCACAAGCTGTTGGTAGTTCCCATCAGAACTAGAAAAGAGCTTTTCAGAAAACGTTGCCCAAAATGAACAAGCACAGACAAGAAATAAATAGGCAGAAATCCAGTCCTTATTCTAATATTCAAATCTTGGATCACACTGCATCTGAATTAGTTACATGATCTATTGAATTCTTATCATTAGAGCTGTTTGAATTGAGGTTTATCTAATTTTAAACATGAAAAGCAAGATATGGTCAGTTAATGCTGCAAGGGATACCAAACCATGAAAGCTAACATTTCTAGACAACTTTCTAGATATCAAATCACTGTTAGCAAAGAAACTTTATATATATATACACACTTTATATATATATATACTAGAGGTCCAGTGCATGATTGAATCATGCACGTGTAGGGTCCCCTACACGCTTTCACCTTTCGCGGTGGAGCTGGGTGCCTGTCCGCTGGTGCACCAGGGCTTTCAGAAGCCTCCGGCTCAGCAGAGGCTTCTGAAAGGCCTGGTGCCAGAGCAGACAGGCACCCAGATCCCCCACTTTTGATGGTCCGCGGCTGCTGAGAGGGGCTACCCTGCTGTTGAGAGGCGCAGGGGGCGGGACTCCCGCCCCCTGCGCCTCTCAACAGCAGGGTAGCCCCCCTCAGTGGCAGTGGATACGTGCCTCTCAATGGCCGGATAGGCCACCCCGAGTCCCGCCCCCCAGCCTCCCGCCGCCCAATCGTGGGCGTAGCGGAGTGATGGTAATTTACATGTTACTCTATTATTAGATAGGAGATATATATAATTCCAGAAAGGAAGGGAGAGGGAGAGAGAGATAAATATATCAATGATGAGAGAGAATCATTGATTGGCTACCTTCTGCATGTCCCACACTGGGGAAAGAGCCTGCAACCTGGGCATGTGCCCTGACTGGGAATTGAACCATGATCTCCTGGTTCATAGGTTGATGCTCAATCAGTGAGCCACACCAGCCGGGCTCCCATATATTTTTATTGTTGCTTTTATAGATTAAATGTTTGTGTCCCCTCAAAATTCATATGTTGAAACCTAATGTCTTCCTATGTTGAAGGTGATGGTAGGAGGTGGGGAATTGGGGAGGTGTTTATGTCATGAGGTAGAGCTTTCATAAACAGGATTAGTGACCTTATAAAGGATCCTACAGAACTCCCCATCTCCTTCTACCATGGGAGGCCACATGAGAAGGTACCATCTACAGAAAAAGTGAGCTCTCACTAGATACACAATGTGTTGACACCTTGATTTTGGAATTCCCAACCTCCAGAAATGTGAGAAATACATTTCTGTTCTTTAAAAGCCACCAAGTTTATGTTACTTTGTTACAGCAGCTTGAACAATCCAGACAGTTGCATTGAAGTATGTAAAGTTCTTTGTCCAATTCATGGCACAGAGTGGCCCTCAAAAAATGATAATTTTCATAACTCCACTTTTATCCAATCTCCTCCAGTCACAGCAATCAACAACTTACCTTAAGATAATCAAATAATCGCTTACAAGCATGAGCTATTATCCTCAATTTTAGAGAATTCATAGAGTTAAGAAGACATCAGACAGAAAATATAGACAGTTCTATCATTTTCCAACCAAATGCAAAGTGATTCTTTTTGGGAAGGTATGAAGAGTCACAGCCCTGGGAGATAGAGCACAGTGCAGAGGAAATACATCCTACCTCACCACTGGAGGTCCATCTCGTGCCAGATCTGGGCAGATAGTGCTAGAAAAGAAGGCATTGGGCCTGGACCTTTGGACCTTATATTCCAGTGAAGAAACTGCATGCTTGGAATGCTTTGGTAGAGAGTGATCCTGGGAGGCCGTTCTGAATGGATGGCATGTCAGTTGAGACATAAAGTGTGAGAAAGGGCCATCCAGGCAGAGATCTTTAGGAAGAAGAGTCCAAGCATAAGGGCCAGCATGTATATAGCCTTCCACTGTGAAATGGAAAAAAGAGAAGCACAGATACCATAGGCATCCAGAGAGGACAGACGTGGCAGTTTACAGCTGGCAAGAGCCAGGATGTGGTTATGGAGAGAGGTCTGCAAAGGATCAAAGGTGGGGGCCCCCAAGGAGGGGGGTGTGGCTGGGACTGACTAATGCCTTTAAACCCTGGCCAGCAGTGACCACAGAGAGGCTGAGGCTACTGACACCAGCATGACCCAAGCCTGGCAGATGCTGACATTCCTTCACGATGTGGTTCCTACAGTGCTGGAGCTTTTCATCAGAGGTGAGCATTATTAGTGACCAGATGCAGGGGATGGATGAGGACATGTGTGCAGAGAGTGAAAGGAAAGAAAGAAGGTGGGAGAGAAAGACAGGAGGCCACATCATGGTGCCAGGGACCCAAGGCGAAGGGTGTGGGGTCTACAGGCTCAGAGGCTTCAAGTTAAACCCTGAGCTCTTGAACTTAGAGCCCCACTGCTATTCCTAAAGGTGGGAAGTGCCAGGACATTGGGGCAGGGTACACTGGGAGGCATTTTTCATTGTGGGGACCTCACTTGCCTCCTCTAAGAGGTACAGACTGTGCTTAGGTGGTACCACCTCAGCCTGGGCATGACACTGCTCCCCAGAGAACGAAATATATTTTGTTGAAATATAAATTCAACCAATATTTTGCATGAAGCTACATTCCATGTACTGCAGCCCAACAGAGCCTCTACATTAAGTGATCATTTGATGTGTCATCTAAACTGGGAATTTTAAGAATAATTCTCAACCCCTTGGAATATTGAGAAATTGGCCTTCACAGGGAAAATTGAGATAAAGGGTGGCTTTGCCTACACCTCCCTTCCCTTAGGAATGTGGTTGCTGACTGCTTTATTAATGTGTGATGGGTGTAAAGAATCTCATCATGTAAGAGGGGAGCCAATGGTAGAACTGAAGAGTTAAAAATATTCTGGGGACTCCATACTGAAGCAATATAGCGTTCTGTTTAAGAGTGTAAACCTTGCCGAAACCGGTTTGGCTCAGTGGATAGAGCGTCGGTCTGCGGACTGAAGGGTCCCAGGTTCGATTCTGGTCAAGGGCATGTACATTGGTTGCGGGCATATCCCCAGTGGGAGATGTGCAGGAGGCAGCTGGTCGATGTTTCTCTCTCATCGATGTTTCTAGCTTTCTATCCCTCTCCCTTCCTCTCTGTAAAAAATCAATAAAATATATTTTTTAAAAAAGAAGAAAAAAAAAAAAAGAGTGCAAACCTTGACTTAGATTCTCCCTGATTCAAAATCTACCACTACTGTTAACTCTGAGCAGGCCATTCCACCTCTGTGAGCCTCAGTTTGCCCATATCTAAAATGGTAGCAATAATGATAACATGTACCATACGAGGTATTATAAGTTTGAAATGAAGTAATGTGTATAAAGAGGTTAGCATGTTGCCTGGTGTGTATAAGTAGCAATAAATGGTAATTAACTGGATTAATTCTCAGGGATGGAGGGAAACCAATAAAAAGTTGTAGTAAGACTTGGTTAAATAAATCTCCAACAGAACCATGTCATCTATCCCCAGGGCCTGTTAGATATTTCTGTTTTATAAAGGAGACACACACACCCCTCCCCAATGCATTTCTCCCCCTGTTCTCCAGAGGAGAATGTCCTGATCCATTTTCTCTTCCGGAAGGCTGAGTGAAGAAGTCAAGGGGAGACCTATGGACACCAGCCCAACAACACATAAGCTCCAATTCAGTCTTTCCAGGGAATCACTCTGGATTCATTCAACACAAAGTGACAGATGAGAACAATTTAGTAATTTGAAGGCGTGGGGAAAGAACACATATTCTAAGATGTTCCCAGGGCTGGTTTGGAATTACTGAGCATTGCTCATTTCAACATTGAGCAGATTGTCCTGTCCTGAGTGATGTTGGCAGGTCTGGGGAAGTCCTGAGATTAACCAAGAGGCTGAAACTGAAGGCCAGGGATTCACATCCCAGCTGAGGTTAAGCCAGGATTCAGATCATGCCTGTTGGCTTCTCAGTTCTTCCAGCACCTATGTAACCAATCTCTACTGTATTTCCTTTCTTTAATAATTACAGTTTCTGCTTCAAGATATAGCCACAGAATAGAATAAAGGCAGTTAAGATAGCTTTATTATACCACAAAACACTGCATGGGGCACAATCTATTTTGCCCAGGTAGAGCTAAATAGAAAAGAGGTGGCATATGAGTAGGGCCGTGGAGGATGGGTATGAGTAGGGAGTTTATGAAAGAAAGGGAAGGAAGGGCATTGAAAACACAGGAACAATATGAACACATGGCTGGAGATAAGGAATGTCTGGCAGATAGATGAGTGTCTACACACGGGTAACATCTGGACTTGGAGAAAGATGCTGTCTCACTTTGCTCTCTCTTATAAATTAGATTAGTGTCTTTCTTGATCACAGGCTCTAAGATGACCTTCAATGATCCCTTCCTCCTGGTTTTCTTGTCCTCATGTAGTCCTCTCTGTCAGTGAACAAGGCTGCCTTATGTAAGCAATTGCATGTTGTCAAAATTAAAGTGACCTTTCCATGGTAGGTCATAAAATATTGTTTCAATTTTGCTGGCTCACTAGCTGTGGCAAAGCCAACTGTTATACCATAAGGATACTCAAACAGCCCTATGGAGAGGCCTATATGCTGTGGAACTAAGGTCTTCTGCCAATAATCAGCACTAATTTGCCAGGTGGGTAAATGAGACACCTTGAAAGTGAATCTTCCAGCCCAGGCAAGTCTTCAGATAGAAGCCAATAACCCAATAGCTCAATTGCTACTTTTGGAGCCAGAAACACTCAGCTAAGATGTTCCTGGATACTGGACTGCTGGAAACTATGTGAGGTAACAAGTGTTTATTGTTTGAAGATGCACGTTTTCATATAATTTGTTATGCAGCATAGGTAGCTAATACATCCACAGACCACCAAAGTTGTCTCTAATTTGAACTCTAAGTCAGAATAGTTCTATGCTATGTATTTTTGGTTGAAGCTTCCAATGAAGGGATCTTCATCCTGGGCAATATTGCTGCAATAAATTGAAGACCTCCCAAAGTGGCATATTAAAGGGAAATGTATCATTAGACAACCTGAATATTAAATGTGTGTCAACGTAGTTCTGTATCTTTGCTTTTCCCTGCACGAAGACCAGACTCTCCTGTGTGCAGGACACTTTCTCTGTAAGGCTGTAGGTTTACTTTTCTTTATAACTTGGATTGGCATATGGTTTGTGGTAGCAACACTAGCTCTAGCCTCATATCACCTTATTGATCAAGAGTCAATCCCAATCTTCTAGAACATTTCATGAGGCTTAGTTCCTATAATCAAGAATGAAGATGATATGGCTCCACCTGAGACTGGTACCCACCCATGAGATTTTTGGGTAGGACCAGGAAGCAGAGTCACTAAGTACAAACATGGCTTCTCCTTTAGCGTGGATTGGGAGAAGCATTTCAAATGTGTCTAGCACATGTAGCCCCAACTAAGAGTTCCCCAGAAAGCCTGCTGCAAGTTCAAGATCACACAGTCTCTCCATTTTTATTGACTCACTGGGGTGTGAAACCTTCTCTTCTGAATCAGAAGAGACAGGAACCATCCTCCTCAGCATGACAACAGCCTGTTGGCAGCAAGGCATTAGGATTCATGACTCAAGCCCCATATTTCTACAAAAGCAATTCCCGACTCTCAAAAGCAATTATACATCTTATTATATCATCAGAATAAAATAAATATAAATCCCCGGATTACTGTGAAGGCATAAACAACTGCTGACAGTCCATAAATTGTATTAGGAATACTTTGATAAACTTCCAGCTTTCTGTACCTCCTTGGACCTCATGACAATTGCTATTAAGATTCAACACATATCAGGGGCATATGTAGTAAGTGTCTTGGTGGGAGTGGGAAGGAAGAGGGCAGTGTGTGGAAATTTAAAAAATAATAAAGATAAACCAGAAAGAGCTGAAGTCATGAGGGGATGATGGTGACTTTAAGGGGGAAAAGGTCAGAAAAATAAGTGATCTGGGAGCCTGGGGAACACCCCTTCACCCGCATGACATCTCTATAAAAGTGGCTGTTGGTATCTTTAAAACTTTTCTCTTCACATTTCCTGTCCAGCCCTCAGCAAAAAGGAGGTAATTCTGAATGGGTTATTATTTATTCAAGAAACATTCACTGAGCATCCATGGGCTGAAAAGAATAAATGGGGTGACAATCTTGTGCAATGTATAGACCAGTGCAGGAGACAGTGAAACAAACAACCGAGGTTCATTGTGATCACTGCTACAGTACAGGCATGGGGAATTTTAAATGTGTGCCCAGGGAGGTGGGGGAAGCTCTCAACTCTGTTCTATTGACTCTGGGAATGGGCATTATTACTGGCATTGAAGTACCTCACCCCAGTTCATATGTTGAATTCCTAACCCTCAGTACCTCAGATTGGGACCTCTTTGGAAATAGGGTCATTACAGATATAATTAGTTAGGATGTGGTTATTAGGGTGGACTTTAATCCATGTGATGGATGTCCTTATAGAGAGGGGAAATTTGGACCCGAAGACATGTGCACAGAGACAGGCCATGTGGAGATGACACAGAGATCTGGGTGATGCTTCTAAAGCCAAGGAATGCCCAGGATTGCCAGCAAACTGCTGGAAACTCTGCGAGAGGCCGGGATCAGGTTCATCTTCAACGTTCAGAAGAAACAGCCCTGATGAAAGAGACCTTCATTTCAGACTTCTAGCCTCCAGAACTGTGAGAGAATACATTTGGGTTGTTCAAGTCACCCAATAAGTGGTGCTTTGTTACAGCAGCCCCAGCAAACTAATATAAGCATTTTATAGTTCTAAATATTAAAAGAAGGAAAGGTCCTCTAGGCTGAGGAGCTGGAATAGGGACTCAGTTGTTTGAAGAAATGAACTTTTGGAAACATGGAAAGATGCCTCATGTTGCTGGAGTGAATGCCAGAGAGTGACAGGAAGTGGCTACAGAGAAGACAGAGGTGGTGGTGGTGTGTGTTATGTGTGTGTGTGTTGGGGGACAGGGTGTTGTAAAGAGATGCTTTCTGAGGTTGCGACATTTTATTATAAAAACTGGTGAAAAGAGAGGAACCAATCAAGGCATTGGAATAGCAAGAGGGCTGTGATGTGCCCACAGCATGCTTGTTATTAACAGACATCCAAAAATTGAATAGATAAGAACTGGCTACTTCAGTGCACATAAGCAAGACTTAGAACTCCTGGTGTATTCAGTATCCGTCTCTACTAGGTAGCCTTCAGTTGCTTCTTAATCCCCAGATGAAAGATGAACCGTAAAGGCAGGATGCTACAATTATTTCTGGGATAAAGAGGCCAACACTAATGTAGGTCCTCTCTGCTCCCCTGTTCCCCAGGCTCCTCTGCCTTTCAACCCACAGCACGCATAATAATGTTGTTTAGAACCAGGGGTTGCCAAAATTCACCCTAAACTCAGTTATATATTTTGGCATTCGAAAAAAGTGTACGAAGTGTGGAGAAGCTAGGAATAGTAACTAGAGGGTGGAGAGTGACCAGCAACTGGGTCCCTGACCTTGCCTTGCCTCCATTCTGAGCTGATATTCTTAAACATGTTTGATTTCTCCACAAATCACATTGCGGTGGGAGCCAGAGGGGGGCAGCCTTGTAGCAAAATGCCAGAGGCTACATGAACTTCTTTCCCTGGCAACTCAGAAGGCAGCTAATTTACAGGCTACTTCCTATTAGTTTTGGGGGAAAATATGGCTAACAATAAGGAAGAGAATGCTATCTATTTCTTCGGTTTAAGCAGGCCTGCTTCAGTGGTGAATGGTTGATCTCTAAGCTCACTGTTTTCAGGCCATAAAAGCTGTTTATTTCACTCTATAAAAGAACATTTGAACTTATATAGCTATCTAAGTTTAAATGTTTGGAAGGGAAGAAAAACGCAAGGGGAATTAGCAAAGCGAAGCTGAAACCCTATCTGTATGGACTGCGGTGTTTGCATAGAAACTCCTTCATTGGGATCCCTCCTCCCTGCCCCCAGCACACCCACAGCAGCCCCAGTGCACAGGAAGTGTGTGCAGCTAAGTACCTCCCAACATTAGCAGTCCATTTCAGCAAAGCTCTCCCAGTCAATCATTCCTCAGGCACTGGTGTGAGCCACATCCACTGGGGACCCCTTGCTTCTTAAAAAGCTGCAGCTGCCCAACGGAGGTGACAGACGTTGACAAATCTGTGTTGTTTTTCTCCTAAAAACTGTGAGTTTGCGTGAGCGCTCTACGTCTAAATGGGCTTCCCCTGTGTACAGTGTGCTGCTTTTCTGTGGGCTCTGGGAATGGGAGGCCCCAGGTTCTGACAGATGAGCTAAGTATCCCTGCTGCCTTCTCCTGAGGAGCTCACCTGTCAGCCACCGGGGCTCTGGCCTAGACATCTCATTGGATGCGTCTCTGACACAGCCTGGTGGTGCCTCAGTGTCCCAGCACAGTTCTGGTGTGTGCCTGTTGTCCTCTTGGTGGACTTTTAATGCTGCCCCATTCACCCTCCAGAATGTTCTGCTTTAGATCCTAGATTAGATCAAGACTGTATTCCTAGAAGTCTGGGCTTTTTAGGCTCCATTGTGTGCCCAACTTGGGGGGATATAAGACCTTAGGGACACACAAGAGCTTAGCGAGGGATGATCTCTCTTGGTTTAGGTTCCCAGACTTGAGTCCAGGAATTGGGTGAAAGAACAGTTGACCCTTGAACAATGTGGAGGTTAGGAACGCAGACCGCCTGCATTAAGCAGGCCTGTTGAAGCTGAAGAAATAGAAATAGATATTCTCTTCCTTATTGTTAGCTATATTTCCCCCAAACTAATAGGAGGTAGCCTGTGAGTTAGCTGTCTTCTAAGTTGCCAGGGAAAGAAGCTCATGAAGCCTTCGTGTGTAATTGATGTTGGCCTTCCGCATGCGCGGATTCCTAACGCCAGTCGACCCTTGAGTAATGTGGGTTTGAACTGCATGGGTAATTGAAAAAAATCCATGTATAAGTGGGCCTGAGCAGTTTAAACCTGTGTTGTTCAAGGGTCAACTGTAGTTTATCTGGGAGGTGCAGAAAACACCAGAAGGGGAGCGGAGAAGCGAGAAAAAGGGACAGCAGCCAAAATAGGTGTGCTAGCAAACCACACTGTGGGCACCTGGGGCTTAATTCTCCTGAGGAAACTCTGGTAGACAATGAACGCCACAGAATTATTCCACGTGTGGGAGGAAGACTGCTCCCAGGCGTGTTATTTCTAGCACTTCCTGTCTGCCTGCAGGAGGGAAAAAGCTATAGCAGATTTGTAGACACTGGAGCCGGTTCCAAGCAAATTGAAGGGCTATGGCCCAGTAAACATAGGCAGGCACTGATATTGTCTGCTACAGGAGTGAAAGGTAGAACAGAGAAACAACCCACGAATGTTACTGAGTACCCCCTTTCCCCCGATTCTGCAGCTTATCTTAATTGACACACTCCTCCAGTAGGTTCATCATGATAATAGTGAAATTACTTTCAGTACACTGTTTAATGTATGTCTCCCCTGCAAAGTGATGATCTCCACAGGGCAGATGGATTCATTTTTTTTTAGTATGCTCTTTCAACACAGTAAGATAATAGCTTCTAAATGAGTCAATAAATGAATGAATTGTGCTTATTTCTTTCATATATGTCATCAATCTATATTTCCCATTCTCTTTATGAGGTATATATTATTATCTCCAACTTCTAGACAAGGAAATAATAAGAAACTTTCCTCCAATATTGCATTGCTAAGAAATTCAAATCCAGGTCTAACTTCTAAGTTCACTCTTTCCCAGGATAATCTTCTGATAAAAGGGAAATAGAGATACATGAAGATCTCTTTCATCATATATATATATATATGTTGTATAACACAGCCCCAGATTCTGCCTGCTCCTATTTCCCATCATTTCACACTCTCTTGTCCCCTCTCCAATTTACCCTCTTAATTCAAGGTATGCCAGACTCAAGCCTGTTTTAAGTGCTTGACATCTTAGCATGAAAAGGCTGATTTTATTTGTTGGTTTAAACCTTTAGGCAAGTAAAAGAAAGCCAACATTTCAGAAACTAGTGCCTGCCTTTCCCTTGCATGATTCTGCTTATCAAAGAGGTAAAGGCATTTAAGGATTTGTGACATCATTATTTTTCCTTCGTCATTGTTCAGTCGAGCCAAGATTCAGTGGGGAGGGGACACTCCAGTGTTTTGCTGGTAAATGTTCAACAACTAGCGCTCTTTGAAAAAAACAAACCAGGAAACCTTGATTTGTAAAATATGCAAATTCCCATGGTGTATATCCTCCCACTATGGCCAATGTCAAACTATCAATGTGAAACCACTGAATGTGGAGGCTGGCAATAAGTGAAGAGTAGTACCCCTCACATAGCATTTCCACCACATAGATAATAGTACACTCTCACATAGTATTTCCACCACATGAATAAAATAGATGTGAATAACGACACAAACATAGATAATAGTAAAATGTAGTAAAGAATTAGAAATCAATGAGTTATATTTATTACCTTTATTTTTTATGCAACTTATTTAATTGTGAGCTTGTTGTTAGTTTGTTTTTTAATAATGATTGTATCTAACAACCGGTACATAAAATTCTGAAAGTGTAACAATTAGCTCTGATGACCTGGTACAAGCTGACTCCTACACATCATTTTAGAGATTCCCTCTTGAACACATTTTTCGTATTTGGACTCTACACAAATCCTTGTCCTAAGTCCAGAAAAGTAAGGTTTTCAAATGATATTCGTCAATGACATAAGGTCCAAGATTTTGGCTAGAGATAGATCATAGACCAACTATCTTCTTGATATTATCAAAGTCTGAGACCCTTTTTAAAATATTGATTTTTAGAGAGGCAGGGAGAGAGAAAACATCAATAGGCTGCCTCCTGCATGCCTCGTACTGGAGATCGAGCCTGCAAGCCAGGCATGTGCCCTGACCAGCAATCGAACAGTGCGGTGTCTGGTAGAACTGAGGTATTCAGACACAGGCCTCAAACAGGTGGTTTCCCCTAATGGCTATTCATCTAAATCTCCCACAAAGATTTTTAAAAACAGATTCCCAGGTCTGATCACTTGTTAGATGAGACCTGGGAAATCTATTTTTTTAGAGTGTCCCTTGTATTCTGTGCACCTGGGAATTAGATTTAGAACAACTCTCATTGCTGGCACAATAGAAGTCATGCGATGGAAATCACTGGATGCAGATGGAAATGAAAACAAAACTCAACCATCAGAACCCAAAAGAGTTTTAGGTGAATTCCGGGAATTGGGCTATCTGATTTTCAAATACTGTGATTCTCTGGAGCAGAAGAAAGGGACTGCCTATGCCCAGAATTGTTGACTGGCTGTGTCCTGGGACTGCTTCCTTTCCCCAGTCTCCACCCTTGCCTCCTCAGCACTCTGCATGACAGTTCCTGACAGTAACCAGGCAACTCCAGAGTCTGGCCAGAGCTCTCTGCAGTGGTTGTCAGTTAAAGTATAGACTATCTAATTAAATTTGAATTTCAGAACAGTGAACAACAAATAATTTTTAGTATACCTATATAATCAAAGCTTAAGCCACTGTTACTGCGGAAGGACCAGAACGACTGGTTGCTATGATACGCACTGACCACCAGGGGGCAGACACTCAATGCAGGAGCTTCCCCCTGGTGGTCAGTGCACTCCCACGTGGGAGTGCCGCTCAGCTAGAAGCTGGGCTCACCGCTGGCAAGTGCAGCAGCGATGGTGGGAGCCTCTCTTGCCTCCTTGGCAGTGCAAAGGAGCAGCAAGCTGAATGGTAAGGAGCAGCAAGCCAGCGGGAGGTAAGGAGTAAGGGATCTAGATTGCGAGAGGGATGTCCGCCTGCTGGCTTAGGCCCAATCCACCCCCCGCACCCCAAGTGCACAAATTTCATGCACCGGGCCTCTAATATAAGTATATGTTATCACATTCAAATTTAACTGGATGACCTGTATATTTTATTGCTGCACCTGTATTAGTCTATTTTATTAGACTACATTTGTCTAATACTGCAGGTTGAAGGACTAACCAAGAACATGCTCTTTCCTAAGAGGACATTTTGAGCTTTGCTTCTGTGAGTCATTAATGATGATAATGTCCCTCTTTAATAAGCATGACTTTCTATAAGGCTTAGCATTGATAGGTTCCATTTTTGTATCCCTTTATTTAATACCTGGAGCTGATGTTCTCTGGGCTCCAAGTCCACACCAAAGACCATGAAGGCAAATTCTCAGTGATCTGGGATGATTTGGGGAGAAACTCCATCTATTTCAAAAGAGCAGCATCAATTCAGCTAAACACACTCAGTTGTATTAGGTGTCCAATTTGTTTTTCCCATTTTTTTGGTGATGGGAAAAATGTTTAACAAATTTGTTAAGGGCATATCCCACCTTACTTTCCATTTCTCATAAATATGTATCAAAACCGGAAATTTTCATGAGTGATGGGATTATTTTCCTATTCTTTGGAAAGCCTCTGTATTTGTCATTTATTTATTCATTCAACAAATCTTTTTTTTTTTTTTTGAGAGTATATATGTACCACAGGCTGTTCTAGGTGTATGTTGAAATGAAAAACAAAAAAAAAGACAGTCTTAAGAAAAGGAAGGAGGAGGGATAGGGTGTGCCTCTGGAGAGGTAATGGAGTAGCAATTTTAAAATGCTCATTAGGTAATATTTAAGTAACAATACTGAAAAGGTGACATCCTATCAAATAAAGAGGGAATATGCTAATTGACCACCACTCCGTCACAATGATGGCTGTACCCACAGCTAACTGAAGCCAAGTTCCAATCAGGAGCCTTAACAAGCAATCAGCAGGGACCTGAGGCTACGCCCTCCCCCGCCCCCCATAGGGCTTGACAGGGGACCTCAGGCTGCACCCCCTACCAGGCAGGGCTTGTCAGGGGACCTCAAGGTGCACCTCCAGTGCTGAGTCGAGGGAACTCAGGCTGTGCCCCCCACCTCAGCACCAGGCCGGGGGACCTCAGACCGCAGCCCCTGCCTGGCGGGGCTTGACGGGGGACCTCAGGCTGCGCCCCCCGCCCCAGCACCGGGCCAGGGGACCTGAGGCTGCACCCCTCTGCCAGGCTGGGCTAGACAGGGGACCTCAGGCCATGCCCCCCACCCAGCAGGGCTTGACAGGGGACCTCAAGGTGCACCCCCAGTGCTGGGTCAGGGGAGCTCAGGCCGTGTCCCCCACCCCAGCACCAGGCCGGGGGACCTCAGACCGCAGCCCCCGCCTGGTGGGGCTTGACAGGGGACCTCAGGCCATGCCTCCTGCCTTGGTACCAGGCTGGGGGACCTCAGGCCATGCCCTCCATGCGGCGGGGCTTGACGGGGACCTCAGGCATCGCCCCCTGCCCTGGCGCCAGGCCGGGGGACCTCAGGCCACAACCCCCGGCCCGGCGCCAGGCCAGGGGACCTCAGGTCACGCCTCCCGCCCAGCAGGGCTTGATGGGGGACCACAAGGTGCACTTCCTGTCCTGGTGCTGGGCTAGGGGACCTCAGGCTTCTCCCCCCGCCCCAGCGCCAGGCCGGGGTACCTCAGGGCGTGCCCTCCACCAGATGGGGCTTGACAGGGGACTTCAGGCTTCACCCCCCAACCCAGCACCAGGCCGGGGGACCTCAGGCCTTACCCCTGCCTCAGCACCGGGTCAGGGGACCTGAGGCTGTGCCCTCCTGCCTGGCGGGCTTGACAGGGGACCTCAGGCTGTGCTCCCCACCCAGCAGGGCTTGACAGGGGACCTCAAAGTTCACCCCCAGTGCTGGGTCGGGGAACTCAGGCCATGCCCCTGCCCAGCGGGGCTTGGCGGGGGACCTGAGGCTGCAACCCCTGCCGGTGGGCCTTGATAGGGGACCTGAGGCTGTGCCTGCCTCCCGGTGACAGGCCGGGGGACCTGAGGCTGCACCCCCCTGCCTGGCGAGGCTTGACAGGGTACCTCAGGCCATGTCCCCCACCCAGCGGGGCTTGACAGGGGATCTCAGGCCATGTCCCCCACCTGGTGGGGCTTGACAGGGGACCTCAAGGCATGCCCCCCACTTCAGTCTGTGCTGGGGGACCTTAGGCCACACCCCCCGTCCTGGCACCGGGCCAGGGGACCTGAGGCTACGTCCCTTGCCCGGTGGGGCTTGACAAGGGTGAGACTGGCCAGGTCTGGATCTAGCCCAATGGGGGCAGGGGCTGGCTGGGTCTGGGTCTCACGCAATTTTGAGGCACATGTGGGTGGGTGGGGACTTGACTCTGGGTCCCGTGGTGTACCCCAGACTCTGACAGGAGGAAGGTTTTCATATACATTTTACTAATTTTCTTTCATCTCTGACACTTCTATTATAGAGAAAAGGCAAATAGCAATATTAAATTATTTCCTCTAATTAATCCCCTTTTAATGTGCATGAATTTTGTGCACCGGGCCACTAGTTTAAGTAATAATTTAAAGAAGAGCTACTTTTAAGATTTTAATAACTTATTAGTGAGTTTGTTTAATCTTCATTCATTTAAAAAATTATACATTTGCCTAATAGGTGTTTCTGATTTCTTGGGATATATTCCTAGAAGTGCAATTACTAGCTCAAATGGGAGTTCCATTTTTATTTTTTTGAGGAAACTCCACACTGTTTACCACAGTGGCTGCACCAGTGTGCATTCCCACCAGCAGTGCACGAGGGTTCCTTTTTCTCCGCATCCTCGCCAGCACTTATCATTTGTTGATTTGTTGATGATAGCCATTCTAGAAATATATCCCAAGAAATCAGAAACACAGGTCATAAAGGACATATGCACCCCTATGTTCATAGTAGCACAATTTACAATAGCTAAGATTTAGAAACAGCCTAAGTGCACATCAGCAGACAAATGGATTAAAAACATGTGGTACATCTACACAATGGAATACTATGCTGCTGTAAAAAAAGAAGGAACTCTTTATTACCATTTGCAATAGTATGGATGGATCTGGAGAACATTATGCTAAGCGAAATAAGCCAAGTGGAGAAAAATAAATACCACATGATCTCACTCATTTGTGGAATATAGTGAACAACATAAACCAATGAACAAAAATAGACCCAGAGAGAGAGAAGCATCAAACTGACTGTCAAGCTTCAGAGGGAAGGTGGGGGAGGGGAGGTAAGAGATCAACCAAAAGAACTTGTATGCATGCATATAATCATAACCAATGGACACAGTCACTAGTGTGTGAGAGCATGTGCTGGGGGGGTAGGGGGAGGGGCCGGAGAGAGGTCAATGGAGGGAAAAAAATAATATTGTAATAGCTATGTATGGGCCAGTAGGGGTACTTGAAATATTAGGGGGACCACTCTGTAAAGTATATGATTGTCTAACTACTCTGTTGTGTACCTGAAACTAATACAGAATAATATTGAATGTCAACTATAATGGAAAAAAATAAATAAAATCAGTTTTAAAAACAAAAACATATATACATATATAAATATATATATATATATTTGCCTAAAAGGGAGAACTTCATACAAATTCTACAAGTATAAAAACACCATGTTTGTAAAATGATATTGGACTATGGTGTGCCTAATGTAAATTTCCCTTTTCAATTTCAAATGGACCAACTCAGGAACACACAGTGTGGTGGAGTGGTTTCTAAGGAAGTTCGACTAGGCCGTGTGACGCTTAAAGTGCAGGCTCTGGAGTGTGACTGTGGGGTTTCAATTCCTGTCTGCACCACTTCATAATAATATTATGTGCAACAAGTTGCTTTAACTCTCTGTGCCTCCGTTTCCAAATATGAATAGAAATATTGATATTAGTTACCTCAGTGTTGTGAAGGTTAAATAAGACAATGTATAATCCATGTCACATAGAAAGTTCTAAATGGTGTGCTGATAAACTGGCTTTCCAGAAAAAAAAATACTCTAATTATTTTTGCTGTTTTGTATGGTGTAAATATCTCCACCCTGGCCAATTTCAAGCTATCAACATTGTCTTTGAATATGGAATTGGGAAGAGATGTACATAGGAAGCCCTAATGAGCTAGTACAAGCTAGCTAGAACATACTACATCAACAGTTTGTTGTGCCATGTTAAGGATTTATTTCTAGATATAATAATCTGAATAAAGTATCTTTATATACATTTATTGATGGCTTTAGAGCAGGTTCTCAACCTTGATTAGTATTATTGACCTAATGACTGAATATTTGAATATTTTTTGTTGTAGAGGGCTGTCTTGTGCATTATAGAAAGCTTAACAGAATCCCTGACTTCTACCTACTAGACACCGGGAACTACCTTCCTGCCCCCATGTTGAGAAACAAAAATGTCTCCAGACATATTGGCAAATGTTCCTTAGGGGATAAAATGTCCCTGAATGAGAACCATTGCTTTAGAGAAATACAAACATAAGCTAAAAATATATATAGTTCTAGAGGAGATATTCTTAAAAGAAGATAAAATTAATAAAATGATTACCTTGGCAGGGTAGCTCAGTTGTTTAAAGTGTGGACCTGATACACCAAGGTTGTGGGTTTGATCCCTGGTCAGGGCACATATAAGAATCAACCAATGAATGCATAAATAAGTGGAACAACAAATTGATGTTTCTCTCTCTCCTTTCTTCTCTCTCTCTCTCAAATCATTTTTTTTAAAGAAAAGATCCTCAGATGGCTGCAAATACATAAAAAAGAGAATTTGTTTTTAGGTTAACTGCTGGTTAGATAAATTGAGCATTGGGTTAACATTAGGAGAAAAGATGGGCTCAGGGGTCATAGCTGGGAAGCAGCATTACAGACTGGCTACAGGGGTCAAGGTGCATGGTTGTGTGATGCCTGCAGCTCAATGTCTGTATCATCTAGGCCTCAGCTCCTACCTAGACTTTGTACTAGGGAAGTCACTTAACCGCACTGAGCCTGAGTCCTCATTAATAGAAAAATGATGAAGACTGACTTAAATGGGTTATAAAAAATAATACTCCAATCTCATAAATATTTAGTAAAGAGGGAAAAAAAAGGGTCCTTGTTAGCTCTGGATTTGGGGGTTTGGTAGGTCTAGGGCAGGGACTGATGGAGAGGGGAAGGTAAATGGGTGGGGTGGCCTGGGGAAAGCAAGTTGATAAAGTGCCTGCCCCGTCACACATGGCTGCAGGTCACTGCTTGGAAATATGAGAATAAAATGTGACCCCAAGCTAATGACTTTCAGGTGTGCTGGCCCAGTTTTCTGGCCATTGGGGAATCATGCGGAGGCCAAGGCTAACGCTTCAGGGCTGCCAAGGCAAACATCTAGGCCCACATCCAGGCCCACCAGAGCCAGGGGCCTGGGCCTCCCACCAGACTGCAGAGCACCCTGTGCCTGCCGGTGCCCCCACCTGCCCACTGTGGAAACATCTGGTACTGCCTAACTGTCCCTGCTCCCAGAAGTCTGACCCTGTCACCTGCCCAACCCAGGAATGCTGCCATTCTTTCCTCTTTCTCACTCCCAACCTGGGCCTCAGTGACAGCCCTACTGGTTGGAATTATACATGTAGATGGAGAATCTCTCCATCCTCCCTCCCCAGACCTGGTCTATTCTTTGACACCCTCTACTCTGCTTCAGCTCTTACCAGTATTTCATCACGTTCCCTTCTTCCTTCCATCACCCGTCCACGGAGATGGACTCACCCAAGCTGCATCCTACCCAAGCTCTGCTCCGCTCACACTCATTGGCTGCAGAACCGACGGAATGCCACAAATGCCACATTTGTTACTCCCAAGGACATGATCGAAGGTCGCCAGAAAGGTGGCCAATGCTTGGGCAGTTGGCTCAGTTCAGGGACTCCTGTCGATACCACGCAAATTCCACCTTGCGGCTACCTGACCTTGCAGGGCTTACAGGAGGATCTGCTCTGCGGCCACAAGTAAGACTGCTGAGTGTTTCTGCTCTGGGCCTGCCAGACATGGGTCAGAATCTAGACAACGCTGCTTATTTATTAGCTGTGCAAACATGAACATTATTTAATCTCTTCGTGTCTGCTTCCTCATCTATCAAGCTGTAATAGTATATTCTGTCATGTGATTGTTAGGAGGATTGATGAGATTACTTATTCTTCCTTTCAATAAGTGTTTATTAAGCATTGACTATATTCCAAGAACAGTGCTAGGCCCTGGGGCTACAGATATAAATACACTATAGTCCCTGGTCTGTAGGGCCCACATTCTAGGGGAAAGACAAATGGGAAATTACCTCAAGGTGGTCTGTTATATGACCATTATATATGAATGACAGAAATAAGAGCTAAGAGTTAAATCTTTCTGGAATATGCCATTCACAGTCCTGCTTCAGGGCCTTTACACTTGTTGTTCTCTCTACCCTTAAACTCTTCCCACCAATATCTGAAAGTCTGTTTCCTAACATTCTGCAACTCTCTGCTCAAATGTGATTCTGTCATAGACATCTCCTCTGACCACTCTATATAATACCCATTCTCACACTCTATTCTCCTTATCCTTCATTTTCTTTCTAGTCTGAAATGTTATACTCTTTACCCATCTTCTTTCCCCTCTAGAATGTCATCTACATAATGCCAGAAATGGAATTTTGTTCATTGCTATAACTTTAGCACCTAGGACTATGTGTGTAATCCAATTAAACTCATCAACAAATATTTGTGGATTAAATGAATGAATCAACAAACGAATGAATAAAAATTACAGCAAGGAGAAAGTGAAAGACACAATTCATCTGAGAAAGTCATGTGGAAGAAAATGCTTGGGAGAGAGCTAAATAAGGGGTTAGATATTTGAATGATGCAGAGAAGGGCTGAGGGACAAGCATGTACAAAGGACAGTTAGAAAGTCTTGTTTTCTCCAAAAATTGCTGGTATTTTTTAGTAACTAGGGGTATCTTATAGCATCAGAGGTACTGGTGGGAAAAGTGTGTAAAAAATAGGCTGGGAAATAATTTCATTTAATTCCATTTTGGAAGACTGGACTTGGTATAGAACCTAGAACCCAATTTTATTTTTAAAAAGTAGCACAGTTCCAGGAACAAAACCAAAAGATACTTAATTCTTTTCCAATATCTGCTCTTCCCTACATCCGCCTATGTGTAACACATAGAAACCTCCAAGGGAATAGACTGTTCTACTGACTGGAACTGGCCCTACAGTCCCCTGAGCCCCGATGAGGACACAATGGTAGGTGAGACCTGGGCTAATTGGTGTTTGGAATGGATCACTCCACAGGCCATCTAGTTCATTAACAGTGTGCAACTCAAAAACACATTTGCCTTTTCTCAGAATTCTGCCAAGGCCAGACTGCCCCAGTCCAGCCACTCATCCCATTTTTGAAGTTCTTCATTCTAAATGTGCTGATCCCCAAAGTGTGCTTGAATTAGGGCTCAATTATCCCAGTTCCAGTCCACTCTGCTCTGGTTACAGTAAATAAACCAGAGCCTGTTTAAATGGGTTTCTACCATGGGGTGAGCTCTTGCATAGGCATTTTACTGAAATAGTATCGCTGCTTTGAAGAGGGCCCAAGTTTTATAAACGAGGTTTGTGGCAATTTCTCCCGTGCTCGGCAGACGTACTTGGAGAAAAGCGGAAACTGAGTGCCCACTGTGGGCTAAATGAGGGAGGCTGAAAATATTGGAGTCAGCAGTATTGCTTCTTTCTCCAGTTCCTCACACATATCCAGGATTTGGGAGAGAACATACATAGTCTAAGATAAATCAAAGTGTATCATGGAGATGTCTATTGTTTTTAAAATGAATTTTTAAAAATGATATTTCAGAAATGAATGGGCACGTCACTATGGTGTGGCAGCGTGGTGTGAGGTAGGGATGTGTGTGTGTGTGTGTGTGTGTGTGTGTGTGTGTGTGTATGTGTGCACACTGTGTGCTAATGATTATAAACTTCAGGAAATGACTTCTTAGGTCATCTCACCTGTAAATGGCATTACAGTTTGCTCATAATATTAGGGCCCTATCACCTCTCACCCAGGACAATTGTCTCTTAAATAACCCCTATGCCTTGAAGCTTACCATGTTTAGTCTATCCAAAGATTTCACCAGCAGAGTCTTTCTAATACATAAATTGTACACAACACTCTCTTACTCAAAATCCTTTCAATATAAGCCAATATCCTACAGAGCAATGTCCAAACTCCTTAACCTAGCAATTATAGGTTCCTCCCAAACACTTCTATTACCCTCATGCCCTGCACCCCCTGCACCCTAAGTTTCAGCTAGAGGAAATCTAGGCCTTCTGTCCATCTGCCAGAGATCTACCCAACCCATTGACAGGATGCTCAGTGAGTATTTCTCTCCTAAAAAATAAAGAAATTATGAAGAAGGTACACAAATACAAACATCTGTTTATGTTTCTTTTTTATCCCTTGCTTTTCCTTGATTCCTACATTTTCCAGAAAACATAACTTCTCAGCTGGAACCTGTGAGTACACAAGCCAAGGTTAGAATGCATGACATTAAAAGCATGGATAAGCCAAGTTAACTTCTCATTCCAGGGCCAGGGATTCTCAGAGACAATGGCCCATGGCTTGTAAGGAGAGAATTGTACCACCTTTGGGAAATTATAAAATGATTAATCAAGAGACCCAGGCTGAAAGAGGACGATGAAGACCTTGCCTGACCCAGATGAGGAGAGGGAGGGCTGCTGGTGTTTTCATTCCCACAGAGCTGCCCCTGGAGCAACCAGGATGGCAGTCAGCTCAAATGACCAACTTTTCTGTACCAGCTGCAAAGGAAAATGCTGTTTTTTTCAGAGAACCAGGAGGACAGCAACAGGCTGTAAATGGACTGCTAATTTCAGAACTTTTTTAAACCTATTCCTAGAACACAAATTAAGCCTTTTATCTGGAGTGAATGCTTTGGAAAATATTTGGCCTCTGTTCCAATCAGCTTGGATCTTGGTAGCCTGTGATGCACTGAACCATGAGATTCACTAGAATGTTGATATAACTGAGAGCCTGATGATGATGAAGAGTCACTGAAACAAGGCCTAGGTGGCTGAGAGCTTTTCTTTGTTCCAGCTCAAGGGCTGGGCATATCTCAGAATCCAGCTGAACACGGGAAGGTTAACAACAGTGGAATAAAGTCCCTGGAAGATCAGAACTCTCTCTAATCTCTGGGCTAAGTTACTCTCTTGCAAATCAGAAATAAGAAGATCCAGCTTCAGGTGTCTGGATAAGTCAGGGTGTGAATTCAGATCTTCTTAACTTCAAACCAGCATGTACACAAGCTGAACTATGGTAACCATGGTCCCTCCCTTAATTCCACATTGCTGCTGCTCACTGTGTGAGGCCACAGCAACAGGAATCCTCATGCCCTGAGTCTGGCACACAACACCCAATCGCGACTCCAGAGGTTGTGTCTCTTTGCCTTTGGTTGATTTGAATAGAACATGAAGGCCTGGGAGCCCTTCTTATTCCTTTTATTTATTTTTTTAATGGCCTAAATTCAACTCCACTAAGCAAATCAATTCAGTGCCAAGGCTGAAATTTACAATTCACCCACCAATACTATGGCTCAACAGGATCCATTAAGAGGCTAGTTAAACACCAAACGCTGTATAAATCTCAGCCTTATAGGTGTGCTGAAAACATAAATAGCTTCCAAAGAGCTTCAATCAATACCAAGATATATGTGCCCGCTCAAAGTGTGCAAATAATTTAAATTTTAAATTAGCCCCTCCTTAGTAACCCCCCCCCCCTGCAATTTCTGTTAATGGTACCACATTTCCAGTATCTAAATATCGGTTTTTGAATTTCTATTAAGATATCAAAATGGGACTGAGGCGGCATCAGGGTCTGTGTGCTGGATGGAAACCAGGATAGAAATGGGAAAGCCCTGAGAAGGAGGTCACAGGGAATGAATGCAGAGTGGGGCTGCAGGACATCTTGAAAGGTACAAAGAGGACAGGTAGTTGCTCTAGCCAGTTTGGTTCAGTGGATAGAGCGTCGGCCTGCGGACTGAAGGGTCCCAGGTTCGGTTCCGGCCAAGGGCACGTGCCCGGGTTGTGAGCTCGATCCCCCAATAGGAGGCATGCAGGAGGCAGCCAATCAATGATTATCTCTCATCATTGATGTTTCTACCTCTCTATCCCTCTCCCTTCCTCTCTGAAATCAATAAAGAAATATATTTAAAAAATAAATAAATAAAGAGGACAGGTAGCAAGCTGGTGTTGAGAAATCTAGAAGCAAGCAAAAGGAGCTGGGTCAGAGAAAAAGAGTGTCTTGGCAATGCCAGGGGGGCTGGGCCTGGATTGTGAGCATGGACACAAAGTAAGGGGCTCCACAGGAAACACCAGACACTGTCACGAGATCTAAGCGGCACCAAAAACAATGCAGACCAATGCCCACTGTCAAGTCATGAAGTCACTGTGTGCTTTATACTGACGTTGCCTTTGCAGCGGAGGTGGGGCTGAGCCCGCAGGTGAGTCGGGGCTGCAGGGCTGAGGTTACCTGAGGAAGCTACAGTCTGTCTTCTCCAGGAGCTGGCTCTGCAGCCCCTGGCTTCCCTGGGTTTTGGGGCAGCAGCATTTTTTATGATTTACCCCTAAAGGGAGTCACTCTGTACACAGCCCAGATTGCAAATACCGGGCTCTGAAACTCTTCTTTACCTGGGTTGTGCAGGGGTAGGAGACCTTCATTCATCTTCATTTTCTCCCAGGGCTTTGGCATAGATCACCTGTTCCTGTGAATCAGAGTCGGGCTACCTGGGTTCCAATGCCAGCTCTGCTGCCCACTGGCTGTGCCACCTGTGCAAGTCATCCAGTGTCTGAAAACTTCCATTTCCTCTTTGGAACAATGACAATGTACATCATCAAGGTGAAGGACCTATTAAATAGCTTAATGCATTTAGTATGGACCATAATAATGTCTCCACTCATTCTTATATTCAGCAAGCAACTATTGGCTGCCCTTCACGAGCGAGCTGCTTTTTGAGCCCCAAGATTAAAGGGGAAAATGATGACAACAACACATTTCTGCCTTTATGGAACTGAACATTCTAGTTGGGAAGGAGGATAATCAACACTAGACAAAAGAACATGTGATATGTCAGGGGGTGAATTTTTTTGAACAGATAAAATATGGTAAGGCAGCAGGCAGCAATGAGACGTGCTCTTTCAGCTAAAGAGAGCAGCCTGAGAAAGCCTTTCCGTGGAGCAGACATTTGAGCAAAGACATTAGCAGAATAAGAGAGAGAGCTACACAAAGTTGTGCAGGAAGGAGGTCCTAAACAGAGAAAACTGACGTGCAAAGGTCCTGAGGCTTTTGGCGTAAGAAGCAATAGGATGGTTAGAGGGATTGCAGCAGAGTGAGCAAGAAAGACAGGGGAGGAGCCAGAGCAGGTGGCCTTGGCAACCGTGGACTTCAGGTGTTAGTCTGCAGGAGATGGGAAGTCATCAGGGGATGCTGAGAAGGGCATCTCCGCAATGTCATTTCCAGTCTCAGAGGGTAGTTGTGGCCACTGTATGGAAGGTTAAAATGGGGGCACTTAGGAGCTCCTTGCAGTTATCCAGGGGAGAGGTGAGGAGGCTGGTAATAGTCCTGCCTCATTCGGTTGTCACTGGTACGTTGTCTGTCACAAGTTAAGACCACAGGAAATATTGTCTATCCTTATTTCATTCTTATTAACTCTCCCTTACTTGTCTCTCTCTCTCATTTGCTCCTGTGGCATATGTGTCTTCCCAGTTCCCTCTTCTTTTGGTGCCAGTGCTGCTGGCTCATCAGAGCATCAGCCCAGCCTTGGGGGCCATCACCAGTCCCTGTGTATTTGTGCCAATGAGAGGAGACACACATTTCAATGTGCAGAATGTCTCCTTATCTACAAAGCATCTTTCTGCCCATGCTCCTTGCTGTTCCCCGACCCCCTGGATGACAGGACTGACCCACAGGTGGCCCAGAGTTCGAGGGAGAGGTCGTTTCCAGTGGACACCAGTTCCTGTAACTGCTGGGTTCTGTGGCCTCATTATCCCCATGTCAAAGGAGAGGTCATGGCTAAATTAACAACCAGAGGGAAAAGGTGGGAATGGATGTATTCCAAAGACAATATTCTCTGGGAAGATGGTCTGGCAGGCTCTGGACTTTTCCTTTAGTCTGAGCTGCCAACCTTCTTGGAACTCATACTTTAGGTCAGAATCTGGCCCCATCTTCCAAGCGTTGCTGCAACGGGAAGGGTTTGTCTCAGCTTCCCCAGCTTCTCCTGGGACTGACAAACAGCTGGCAGGGATAGGAGCCACAGGTCCATCCTGATGAGTTTCACTAAGTGTGGTTGTTGCTCCAAGAAGCCTCCATTGAGCAGATGTCTGCTGTGCAATGAATTCACCAAGTCTTTCCATCCAGCCTTGCAAATATCCCTCCAGCCTTTCTCCCTGTACCCCAATGGACTGCTGAGATGAGTCCTTATTTTCTCTGGGATGGGCGAATGCTCCAGCATGTTCCACTTGCTGTCATTCTTGCCCCCTTTCCAATGCAAACCTGGACATGTGCTCCACCCCCACACCCTGACATCTCTGATTCTCCAAGAGCCTCAGAAGAAAGTGCAACCAAGTTTGCGTGGCTCCCCTGGCACCTGCCACTCCACCCTGAGGTGTCCTACAGTCCAGCCTGAATCCTCAGTTCCTGGGAGGATGCTGTCGCCTGAGACACGTCTGTCATTTACACATGCCCTCCCTCCTGTCATTTTCATGACCTGTACTCAGCTCAAAAGCCACTTTTTCCATGAAGCTTTTCATGATTAGTGCAGGAAATGAGATTGCTCATACCTCTGAGTAGCCCATATACTTTCCCGCCTTTATTTCTATTTTGCAAATTGTTTTCCAATATCTGTGTGCATGGTGTTCTCTTGCACTAGCACATCAACTCTTTGAGGGCAGTGGCTGTTTTATGTTGCCATGCACTGGGCAATGGGCATTGTCGGTTACAGAGTGTCCTACTAAGTAGATTTGGGAAACCTGTTGAGCAGAGGGTATAATAACACAGTGAGTTCCAGCTACAGTGGAGAAAATCACAAAACACATAATAATAATAATACCAGCAAGTTTTTCCCCAATCATCGACTCATAAACTCTTCACATATATCCCACAAGGAAGGCGTTTTTATTCCTCCTTTGCAGATGCCAAATTGAAGCTTACTTAGAGAGATTAATGGGATTGCCGAAGGTCTGACAAAGTAACTGGTGGTGTGGACATCAGAATAAAAGTCTACTCCATCCAGTTTAACACATGAGCTCTTAGCCATTATACACATCCCATCCTTGGCTTGTATATGACTAGCTCCGAGGCTGGATTCGCAATGAATTGCAGAGGTATGTATGAGAGGTGACTGCAGCAGAGTCTGCAAATTGTCTGCCTCCAACAGAGTTTACATACTTGCTCCTCTGGGTGTTAATAGTTCAAAGCACTTAATAGAAGAGCAAAGCATGGGGACATATGTGACAGCCCAGAGCTTTGTTTAGAATTCCACATCATACTAATCAACCTCACCATCCAAGTCAGGCCCTTTCTTTCCCTGCATAGAGTTTTCAGACACAATCTTAACTAATTGACAATTGTTACGGAGCCTTCATTTTGTCCTGGCTTTGATTTAGGGGCCATTATTTGTGTTGGAAAGCATTAGGTGAACTACACAAAGTTGTGCAGGGTAAAGGGAACAAAAGAGATGATGTCACCAAGGACCCAGGAATAGTCTATGGACAGCTTTTCCACCTGAAGCTCTTCAAATCAAGAATCCCATCCCATCGCCCATGCAGAGCTCCTTTGGACCTTCATGTATCACCCAACAAACACTCATTAACACCGAATATACCAAACCCTGTTCTGGGCACTGGGCTATGGTGGCAAAGGAGAAGGCTCTTAAAACCATGATATTCATAGAGGGACAGACCAAAAAATTAAACTCATAAATATAAAAAGAAAATAAGTTTACAGTTCTCTAGAAGAACTTAATGAGAGTCCGGGAGAGAAAATAATTGGGTTGCACAAATGTAAATAGTGTGTTCTTGAGGAGCCTTCCTGGGGGAAGTGTCATTTAAGTAGAAGCCTGAAGACAGAGAAGAAGCCAGGCATTTGAGGGTGGGAGAAAGGCGACTCCAGGCACAGCTGCAGACTTGAAGAGCATGTGGAGGTGTGAGGGTGCGCACAATCAGGACAGCATATAGGTTGCCTCTGAAACTTACTTTGAATACCATGGTGCCTGTGCATTGAGTGAGCCAGGAAAATCGCTTCCTTCCTCTTCTCCTCAATCTCTAACTACATGAATCAAGTCTCCCCTCTCACAGCGTTCTCTTTTGTCCCAGGTGTTCATGGGAGCTGAGAAAACACCATTGGAGAATTCCCTTGGCTCAAAGACACCAAAGAAAGGAAATGACTCCGATGCTACCTCTGAAGCCACACTGCAGTAGCCAGGGCTTCTATCTCAGGCTGCAGTGAACCAGAGCAGCTTCCCCAGTGTGGGGCCCACCTCTTTTTAAAAACTTAGAGAGCGAAGCAAGGTAATTCCTATGACAACATTGAGCTCTTCTCTTTGTATGGCACTATGTGGCTCAAAGGCAGTCAGGGAAGTCTCCTGGAGGAGGTGACCTCAGGAGGTACACAACAACGGTGAAAAAGAGAAAGATGAACATTTCAGATAGAAGAAATAAGCTTCCTAGTTTATGAAGTGTGTATCATCTGGTTTGTGCACTGGTGGGGATGAGCCAGCGCAGCACACGTCTGTGCTGGAGAGAAGTCAAGGTTAAGGACATGAAGCTAGAAGGAGATCAACATTTCAGAGTCCTTAAAAGCCACGTCTAAGCACTTTTCCATCCAGCACCTCAATTCCGTCTTCCCTCTTCTCTCTGGTATAGAGAGGGACTGTCCCCTGATCTCCCCATGGGAGATTTCACAGCTATCTCAATACTCTCCACCATCTTGGGAAGTATAATTATTCCCATTTATTAGATAAGTAAACTGAGACTCAAGGATTAACTGAGATGTGGTGGAAGTAGAATTTGGACCCACGACTCACAGCTCCATCCTTTCCTCTCTGTGTCCTGCCTCATCTTTCCGCATGCATGTCTAGCTCCCAACCAGCTCTACCAATTTGTCCCTATGAGTCTCAACTCAGGTATCATGATTATCCCTTTTTACAGATAAGCAAAGTGAGGCTCAGGCATGTTAAACAACTATTCCAATGTCATGCTGCTAGAAGGTGGCAAATGCTTTACTCAAACCCAGGAGCTTCCTGCTCTAAACAACACATTCCATTGCCCCCAGTGCCTAGACTATTAGATAATTATTCGTGTTAATAATAATACAGTTATTGCTCTGGGGCAGCATCAGAAGTGCAGCAGTGAGGAGATGAGCAAGGGGACCAGGCAGCTTGCTCGGCCAGGTCTGGCTTGTGCACCAGGGACCCTCCGAAGCCTTTGAGCTGTCAGCACAGATTCCACCAGGGAACACGCAACACCCCTCGCTTCCTCGGGCCTCTCTGAAATCCAGCCAAGGAGCAGGCGCTGAGCTCACGCTCAGACAGCTCCCGGAGCCTCCAGCCCTGGGCATGGTGCCCTTGCTTTTGGAGATGGAAACAGGAGGCCCGTCTGACTCGAAGACGCCTCATTGCTCCTGACACCTCAGACTTAAAATCCACCATCACTGTCATTCAGCATCTACCCTGCGGGGCCTGATGTAGGAAGAGAGGCAGAGAGAAAAGGAAAGGGGGCTGTGGAGCCAGGGCGGAGGCAGGAAAGAGGCTGGTGGAAAGAATTAAGAGCCCACTTGTGGGAACCCTTTGGAGGGTTGGGCTAAAAGCCCAGCTGTGTGGGATCAAAGGGAGCCCCCAGCACAGCCAGGGCCAGAGGATCAGCGCCTTGCAGGCCTTGTTAGGCCTTGATCTCCTTTCTTCTGGGCCTTTGGGGGTGAACTGCAGCCAGGCCTGAGGAAATGCTGCCTCAGGACCCAGGGCTCACTTGGGGCCTGAACAGCCTTCGGACAACAGGCTCCCAAACAGCAGGATCATAAATCTGGATTGTTCCACAAATCGTGAGATTAAAATCACATTAAAAAAAAGACATTTCCTTTTTAAACCTCTTTCAATCACTCAGATAACATAGAGGAAAATGCATCAGCTTAGTCCTAGAGTGTCTTTAACTCCTAACCTTTTTCTAAACTCCCTTTTAAACCAAGGAAGAGCCCAATTTCTGGTAGGCAAAGGAATCTAGGTAAAACATAATAAACTTTTCTAGTTTTCATTGTACTTATCTTTACACGTTACTGCTTAGAACAGGAAGTGTTCGTGTCTCTCTCAAGTAATGATATGAACTTTCTGTTCAAATCTTGGTACTTAGAGTTGTTAAACATGAAAGGAAGTAACATCTTAGCCCTTCGCAGGTAGTCTGAGTGTCTTGAGGCAATTCAGGATAAACTGATGGTAGGGAAACAGCGCCAGGGATGACAAGCTGGCCTCTGCAGGCTCTGGGAAGGTTCCAGAAACAGGACAGCCAGGCTCAGGAGCTGTCTGGTGGAGACCTGGCTCCTGGCACCACTGGGGCCCCCTGTGCAGTGGCCTTTCTCCAGAGCAAACATCCGTCTCTCTCCTCTTTGTCCTTAATGACCACAGCCAGGGGGGAGCGGCTTTAACTCCCAAAGAGGCTGTTTGTATCCAGCCGGCGAGGAGAGGCCTAAATTGGCATTCCACATCATAATAAAAAAATTCCCAGCAATTATTAAAAGATTCTTATCTCTTGCTCCCTACGTGGATAATGAGGTCCTTCTCTGCTGGACTGAGACAGGCTGTCTCTGCTCTCACTTAATGAAACAGGACCATGTTTGCAAATGAGCCTGCCCCGGCTCTCCCCTTAACCTCTGCTTGTCGCGTTGTACATCAAACCCCTGGCTTCTGTCTTTCCTTATTAACAGCCCGTAATCTTAGCAGGGCCCTTGCTTGGGCACTTCCTCTTTGTGTGTACAGACCTGGTTTTTCCCTGGACATTAACGGGGCGGGGGGTGGGGGGGAGGGGCTTGCTTTTGTCTTTCTGGGATTGAAGTTTTAGGAGGTCTGGATGCTCCCGGTTTCTCTAACAAGAATAGCGGGGAGAGAAAGAGGGAGAGAGAGGAAGAGGAAAAGTTTGAGCTGAAAAATCACTAGCACTTTTTTCCTGGAGCCACTGGGGCTAGAAGCTGGGATTAGTAATAATGGTTCTGACCCCAAACCTCTACCTGTGGCTGTGGGTTCTGGGGTTCATTTCCCCCCAGACCCAGTCTACTCCTGAGGACAGGATCAAGTTCACTGAGTCATCATAATAAAGTCACTGCATCATACTTTTCCAAGTTACCACTCTTGGACTCCCAGGGACTTTCCTTTATTTTGACCCCATTTCAACAAGAAACCTTTAAAATAGGGAGAAAGAACTCTTTTAAGTAGAGTGTTTGACAGCTTTTCCTTAAAGGCCCATTCCTGTTGAGAAGGAAGGGATGGGTGTGTGTTGTATGGACTAAGTTGATCCATTGGTTCAGGATCGTTTTCATCATGAGGCTGATGGACTCTTCACTCCCAGGCGCTGACCCTCTCTGTTTCTTCAGGTAGATGTTAATTGGCATATAACCATCCACCCTTTCAGGAGGGTTCCCTCAGACTCCTTGAGACTCTGTTCTAGTGATCTATTGCTACCTAAAAGAGTACCTCAAAGCTTAGTGGCTTTGAACAACCACTGTTTTATTATACCTCCTGATTCTGTAATCAGAATTCAGAAGCAGTAGCTCCTTCCTTCCTACCAAGTCACCTTTTTATGCCTGAGCTCCTGCCCCTATTGTCATCCTCTGTTCAGCCAGTTACAAGCACTCCGGAGATGTGACCTAAAGCAATTCTCTTCACATTTCCTCCCATCTCAACACCTAGAGCCCCCTCTCCACTTGATTATCCTTGGAGGCACATGAGAGGGGAAGCTATATTCAGTGGTTCCCAAACTTACTGGTGCATAAAAAACCATGGACTTAAGAAAAATGCAGATTCTTGAGACCCCCTCAAAGAGATCCTGATTTGGGAAGCCTGGGTTGGCACTTATAAATCTGTTTGTCCCCAATTCTTCCCTGTGATTTTGATGTGTACCTTCTAGATCTGAGATTTTTAACCTGTGTGCTGCACAAATTTTTAAAACATGCAATGCCTGACTATTAAGTCAAGGGAACTGACCTCTCTTCCCTTAGATTGTGAAATTTAAAAATGACAACAGCCAACCCAACAATAGCCGTCTGGTGTGAACACCATCTTGAACCATAGATATATAGATCATATAATAGAGTTAAACCTGATTGGTCACATCACTTAATAAAGTTGTGTCTGATTGGTTAATTCTTGGTACCCAAAATCCATATATACAAGTATAGGCACCTGATTTTGTAAAAAGTCACTTTGGAGCAAAAAAGGGTAGGTAATTACTACTATTATTTTTGTAAATCAATAAAAATTATACCTATTTTTTGTCAGACTGGCCAAAAAATATATTTTTTGATGTGCCGCAGCATTTTAGTAATTAGTTTATGTGTGCCATGAGATGAAAAAGGTTGAAAATCGCTGTTCTAGATACATTTTATTAACTCCCAGCTATGCTGGGTCCTCCTTTCAAAGGGACAGGGCAATTAGCCCTCTCAGTGGGTGAGACTAGCTCAGTTATTGAGGAGACAAAGGCCTGGGGTGTGTTTTCTATAGCCAGAGCCTGACCCATGACCTTAGCCAGCTGCCTTGCAAATGCCATTGGTCACCAGAGCAACGCAGCTGGAGAGGGTTAATGGTTCAGAGGAAATGCATCTTCACTATTGGTTGGGAGAGGGGGAGGGAAAGACAACTGTGTTCTAAGAGCAGGCCATCCTGGATCTGTCACCTCTGAACAGCATCATCATCTTTTATTCAGAAAATATATCATGGAACTAGATACCTCCTCGGCACTTCCAATGAGGTTGGGACAGTCTGCCATCCCAACAAAGAGTCCCACCCTAACCCCTTTCCCCCGAGGAGATCTTTGTTCAAAGTGAGATGAAGTAATACAACTACGTATGTTACCTAGAGGTTAAGATACAGGCTTTAAGACTTTAATGGGGAATCTTGGCTTTAGTATTTGTGAGTAGTGTCTGAACAAGCAAGTAAATGAACCTCTGTGCCTCAGTTTCCTCATTCTGCAAAATTATGGTAAAACTAGTACGTGTCTTGTGTTTAGGTTAAAATATGAGATAGTACTTATAAAATACTAAACTTAGCATAGTGTGTGCTGCATAGTAGACACTCAAGAAATTTTCACTATTGCTATTGCTGTAATTATTTTTATGAACGACACATCTCTTTTTCACACATGGCTCTTCTTCCAGTCCCCAGCTTCAGTGTGAAAGGCACCATCATACTCCACTTGGCCAAGACATAGCAGGGGCATCTTCCTTTCCCTTTCTTTCTCCTCTCCAGCCCACAGCCACCATTCAATTGTCTCTCTAACTTAGTCCATTCTTCTTATTATTCTAAGGTGACCAGATTTTAACATTGGTAAAGCGGGACACCATTGACTGGGCGGGGGGGGGGGGGGGTGTTCTTGATTAAAAATTTGGTCTATATTGTAATCACTTTTGGTTTTTTTAATAAAAGGAAATTCACTTCTTAGATCATCGTTGAATTTGCATCCTCTTTTCTTACTCATTATGTTAAAAATCTAAAAAAAAAATTTAAAATTATATTATAAATTATTATATACATATTGCTTAAAAACACAGTAAGTAGGTACATAATTACATGAACATATTTTATTGTTAGTTTATAAATTAAATTAATTTGATTGTTATAAAGTAACTATATTTTTAAAATTATTTTAATTTTAATCCTATATTTCTTTCTAAATAATAACAATACTAACTTGTATTATTTTTCCTCTGAATTTGCCGTAACGTAAGTCGTAAGTGTCACTTTCAAGGCCAGTGCTAGACTTTTTGCCATCACTATAAAATATAAATAATATGAGTACTGTCTGCTAAATTCAAGAAAATTTATGTATTTATGAAATAAATAATAAATTACTTACCTAAATTATCTGAATAGCTGATTTGTAATGACATAACTTGTTTAACTAGCTTACTAGCACGCAGTACGATGTGTATCGTCTGAGAGACAGTTACAAAATGTTTTCGTCGTTGTCAATCCCAAAAAATGCCATTGTTCATTAAGTCCAAACAATGGTGGTCGAATTCTAACAACTGATCAACAATATGAACTTTGATAAGCAGTTCTCGATAATCAGTTCTCAACAATTATTTGTTATTATTAAAGTTTAACATTATAAAATTAACAAAAATAATATAAAACTCATATCCTGGCTAAATAGCCACATGGCCGCCGAAAACCGTATATTCCCTTCCTGTTCTCCCGCTGTTCCCTAGCTTGTCGTGCATTCTTTCCAAAAATCGGGACTATTTTAAAACGCCGTGGGACACGGGACAAATGGTTAAAAATCGGGACTGTCCCGCCAAAGCGGGACGTCTGGTCACCTTATATTATTCATAAAATAACCATCTAACTTTGCTTTCATCACCTCTAACTTCGTGATGATGATTCTTATGTGTAATAAAGTTTGACTCTACATATCATTCTGAAGCCTATTTCTTCCACTTAGTTGACCTTAGACAATTTTTCATGTCATTAAATAAATATATGTCTGATGCATTCTTTAAACTGTCACCCAGGCCTTAGTCATATGTATGGGGTGGGCAAAAGTAGGTTTACTGTTGTGAGTATGCAAAACACAGCTTATTCTTGTATTAATATTTATTAATTATTGTATTATCTATTTGTATTACAACTATATACCTATTTTTGCCTACCCCTGTATATCCCACAATCCATTGGAAAATTCCACACCCATGTCTATTTCCAAGTTCCTTTAGTATCATAAGAAAAATTAAAATAAAAAGTCTTATGTTATATTTATGTGTGATAAATAGGTAGGTAGGTAGATAGATAGGATAAAAATTATCTATGACAAATTCCTAGAAGTGGTATAGTTGAGTCAAATAGTATGTGCATTTTGAATATGGACAAATTTGATAAGTTCTCTTCAAAAATATTTCATTGGGGTTTAATAGTAGGTAAAATCTTTGAAATCTGCTTTTATATTGAGCATTATTATTAATGTTTAAATGTCACTTTGATGGGTTAAAATCATTACTCCTTTTATACTGCATTTCTATATTTATGAGTAATAATCACTTTTCATATTTTTATTGACTTTTCCACTCTATGAACTGCCTTTTTCAGATAACTCCTTTCCAAAATGAAGATTTCAGCAAAGAGCTTATTCTGACTCATTGGGGGGGGTCATTACAAGGTTTGAAGGAAAACTGCATTATTACCATTTTGCCAAATGCTCTAAATGTTTTATAATGATTCCTGAGGCATGATTGGTCATAATAAAAAATTAATCACCAGTCAGCCATATTAATTAAGTCATAATCATATTTGCATATATGTGATAAGTTATGCAATGTTTTAAAAAACATTATTGAATTTATTGGGGTGACATTGGTTAATACAATTAATTTTGTAGGTTTCAGGTGCACAGTTCTATAATACATCACCTGTATAGCGTATTGTGTGCTCACCACCCCAAGTCAAGTCTCCTTCTATCACCATTTATTCCCCTTTTACCTTCTTCGACCTCCCTCCACCCCCTTTCCCTCTGGTAATCACCATATGGTTGTAGGTGTCTTTGAGGTGTGTTTTTTTTTCTTTCTTAATCTCTTCACCATTTTCACCAGTCCCCCAAGCCCCTCACCTCTGATAGCTGTCAATCTTTTCTCTATATCTATGAGTCTATTCTATTTTGTTTGTTAGCTTATTTTGTTCATTAGATGCTACATAAGTGAAATCATATAGTATTTGTCTTTCTCTGGATGGCTTATTTCACTTAGCATAATATTCTCCAGATTTATCCATACTTTCATAAAAGATAAGATTTCCTTCTTTTTTATGGCCAAGTAGTATTCCATTGTGTAAGTTTAACACAGCATTTTATCCACTCATCTACTGATGGGCACTTGGGCTGCTTCCAAATCTTGGTTACTGTAAATAATGCTGCAATGAACATAGGGGTTGCATATATTCTTTTGAATTGGTGTTTCAGGTTTCTTGGGATATTTCCAGAAGTGTAATCATTGGATCATAAGGCAGTTCTATTTCTAAATTTTTGAGGTAACTCCATACTGCTTTCCACAGAAGCTGCACCAATCTGAATTCCCACCAACAGTGCATGCAGGTTCCTCTTTTTCTATATCCTCACCAACACTTTTTGTCTAATAGATAAGTTACAAAAATTCCCAACAAACAAAAATATTGGACCAGATGGCTTCACAGGTGAATTTTAACAAGAATTCTAAGAAGAATTAAGACCTATCCTTCTCAAACTATTCCAAAAAATTCAAGAGGAAGGAGGACTCCCAAGCTCATTTTATAAGGCCAGCATTATCCTAATTTCAAAGATACTACAAAGAAAGAAAAGTATAACCAATGTCCCTGATGAACATAAATGCTAAAACATTACCTCAAAATATTACCAAACTATATCCAGCAATACATTAAAAAGATCATACACCATGATCAAGTGGGATATATCCTAGGGATGCAAGGTTGGTAGAATATCAGCAAATCAATAAATATGATACACCACATAAACAAAATGACAGATAAAAAAATCACATGTTCATATTAATAGATGCAGAAAAAGCATTTGATAAAATCCAGCATCCATGTATGATAAAAACTATCAATAAAATGGGAATAGAGGAAACATCACTCAACATAATAGAGGCCAGATATGACAAACCCACAGCCAATATTATACTCAATGGGCAAAAACTACAAGCATTTCCCTTAAGATCAGGAATAAGACAGGGATGTCTGCTTTTGCCACTCTTATTTAAAATAGTACTTAAAGCCATAGCCACAGCAATTGGACAAGAAGAAGAAATAAAAGCATACATATTGGAAAGGAAGAAATAAAACTTATTATTTGCAGATGACATGATGCTGTATATAGAGCACCCTAAAGATTCCACCAAAACACTAGTACTAGAACTGATAAATAAATTCAGTATAGTAGCAGGATACAAAACAAATACCCAGAAAGTAGCTGCATTTTTATATGCCAATAACCCTATCTAATAAAAGAGTAATATGCAAATTGACCATAACGCCAACACACAAGATGGCTGCCCCCATGTGATCAAAGATGGCTGCCACCATGTGGACACAAGATGGCCACCACAAGATGGCCAGGAGGGGAGAGCAGTTGGGGGGGACCAGGCCTGCAAGGGAGGGCAGTTGGGGGTGACCATGCCAGCAGGGGAGGGCAGTTGGGAGGGACCAGGCCTGCAAGGGAGGGCAGTTGTGGGTGATCAGGCCAGGAGGAGAGAGCAGTTGTGGGCAATCAGGCCAGGAGGGGAGAGCAGTTGGGGGGCACCAGGCCTACAAGGGAGGGCAGTTGGGGGTACCAGGCCTGCAGGGGAGAACAGTTAGGGATAACCATGCCAGCCAGCAGGGGAGGGCAGTTGGGAGGGACCAGGCCTGCAAGGGAGGGCAGTTGTGGGTGATCAAGTCTGCAGGGGAGGGAAGTTAGGGGTGACCAGGCCAGCAGAGGAGGGAAATTGGGGACGACTGGGTCTGCAGGGAAGGGCCGTTGGGGGGGACCCAGGCCTGAGGGGAGGGCAGTTGGGTGGGACCAGGCCCGCAGGGGAGGGCAGTTGGGGAGGACCATGCCAGTAAGGGAGGGCAGTTAGGGGTAATCAGGCTGGCAGGGGAGCAGTTAGGCATCAATCAGGCTTGCAGGGGAGTGGTTAGGGGGTGATCAAGCTGGCAGGCAGAAGTGGTTAGGGGGAATCAGGAAGGCAGACAGGCAAGCAGTTGGGAGCCAGCAGTCCTGGCTAGGATCGGGCCTAAACGGGCAGTCCAACATCCTTTGAGGGCTCCCAGATTGGAGAGGGTGCAGGCTGGGCTTAGGGACACCCCCCCCCCACCCTCCAGTGCATGAATTTTGTGCACTGGGCCTCTTGTGAACTGTAAGAAAGGAAAACTAAGAAAATGGTCCCCCATTTACAATTGCATAAAAAAAAAACAAAAAAAAACACCTAGAAATAAATTTAACCAATGATGTAAAATACCTATACTTAGAAAATTATAAAATACTGAATAAAGAAATTAAAAAGATATAAATAAGTGGAAGTATATACTGTGTTTATGGGTAAGAAGAATTAACATCATTAAAATGTCCATACTACCCAAAGCAATCTATATACTCAGAGCAATTCCTATCAAAATTCCAATGGCATATTTCACAGAATTAGAACAAATATTCCAAAAATTTATGTGGAACCACAAAATATCCCAAATAGCCACAGCATTCTTAAGAAAGAAGAACAAAGTTGACTCTAATATCAAAAAATACTATAAGGCCACAGTAATAAAAACAGCATGGTGTTGGCATAAAAATAGAATATAGATCAATGGAACAGAATAAGGAGACCAGAAATAAACCCACACTTTTATGGTCAATTAATATTTGACAAAGGAGGCAAAAACATACAATGGAATAAAGATAGTTTATTCAATAAATGGTGTTGGGATAATAGTATAGATACATACAAAAAAGGAAAACTAGACCACCTTCTTTTACCATATACAAGAATAAACTTGAAATGGATTAAAAACTTAAATGTTACACTCAAAACCATAACAATTCTAGAAGAAAACACTAGCAGTAAAATCTTTGACATTTCTCATAGCAATATTTTTTCTGCTATGTCTTCTCAGGCAAAGGAAGCAAAATAAAAAATAAAGAAAAGGGACTACATCAAACTAAAGTTTTTGGGCAACAAAGGAAACCATTAACAAAATAAAAAGACAACCCACTGGATGGGAGAACATATTTGCCAATAATACATCTGATAAAGGGTTAGTACTCAAAATTTATAAAGAACATATAAAGCTCAATACAAAAACAAACAAACAAAAAAAAAACATACACACACACACACACACACACACACACACACAAAACAATCCAATTAAAAAATGGGGCAGGAAAATAATAAAAAAAGAATAAAAAGGGCAGAGGACCCGAATAGACACTTCTCCAAAGAGGACATACAGATGGCCAATAGGCATATGAAAAGATGTTCAATGTCACTAATCATGAGAGAAATGCAAATTAAAACCCCAATGAGACATCACCTCACACCTGTCAGAATGGCTACTATCAATAATTTATGCAATCTTCAGAGAAGAAAATTTAGATGGGAGTTATTGATTGTGGAAGATATGCCAAAGGTGTCTGCTATTGGGACAGTGATTTTTACCACTGTGTGGCTGGATCCCTCAGGGTTAGTTCACTGGACTAAAGGTGTAGTCATCCCGATTACCTCTATGAGGTAGGTATATTATATAGATATGGAAATGGAGGATTAGACCTTGGAGAGTTTAAGTATTATTTTTAAGGATATGCAGATTGGAAGTGGTACAGCAAGGATTTGATACAGGCCATTCTAATCCTGTGGCCTGATTCACTTTGTAAATCTGGAGAAGCTCAGAGAGAAAAAGTCCAGTGGAGTCTCCTCGAAGCATTTACCGTATTTTCCGTCGTATAAGACGACTGGGTGTATAGAAGATTTTCCTGGGTTAAAAAGTCGTCTTATACGCTGGAAAATACGGTACTTTCCATCAGCCTAGGTAAATGAGAGGTAATAGAAAAGTAGGATATTGACAATGCAGCAGTTAAGTGGGAGAGAAAAGTCCAAATGGACAGGTGGTTATTTGTGGGTATTGTTGATTTAGATCTGGGGTTTTAGTTCTGAGTCATCTGTTTGTCCTCCAATGTTCTGTGCTTAAAAGCAATCGAGGTGCTGGCCCTGTGTCAGCTTCCCCGAGTGTAAGCTCTTTCCCTGAAATCACGGGCTTATTATCCTGCATGGCAGTCCTGGTTATCAATCAGCCCTTTCTTCATCAGGATCCCGTGAGAGTTGCAAGAAGCATACCCCACACCAGTTTGGGGGCTTGAGTCCACCATGATGGGCTTCAGCAGACAAGGCCAGGACTAAGTTCAAAGGTTAACTGGAATCAGAAGCTTGGAACCTATTAAATTGCTCTATTAATTATGCTTGACTCATCTGTTGTCCTCCCCTTTTTTCACCTTCACACTTGAGCAATGAACAGTGAGTCAGGGGCCCTTTCTGTCGGCAGGTGTTCACCTTTAGCCTGAACGGTCAGCAGTGCTTATCCATCATTGTGGTCACCCAAGAAAAAAGAAATACACGTTCTCTGTGCTCTGGGAGATAGATGTTGCTTCGGAGATGAGAGAGCTTGAGACATAACCTCAGCCTAATCTAGAGGATTCCAAGCTGTGGCAAGAAGCTGGAGAAAGAAGGTGTCTGAGGAAGAAAATGGATACTTGACTCCCAGTGTGGCTACAAGCAAAGGCTGGAGAGGCAGGCCCATGTGGGAGTTCTTCCTGGCTCCACACTCTCCAGCTCTGTGCCTTTGAGAACGTTTGTATCTTCTCCCGCCTCGTATGCTTGACCTACAAAATGGGGATGATGCACAGACCTTAGGGTTGCTGTGAAAATCAAATGAAACTTAGCATCTAAAGCCCTTAGCACTTGGAGACGTAGCACTTATTGAGTAAAGGCTAGCTCCTGGTGGGTGCTTTGCTGTTGACAACGCAGGACTTCTCCATTCTCCTGGCTCCTCTCGGTTGTGACAAACTGGCAGACAGTGGCTCCAGGTCCTGACCGATCCCTTATGTGAATGGCCCTGACTCTTAAGACAGCTTCCCAGATGCTGTCAGACCTCAGCATGAAATTGTTGGCTTAGACTTCATTTTTTACAGAAAGAAGGGTCCCATGTGAGATGGATCTCAGCTTCCAGAATCCACTGTGGGGCCTTTTCCTGCTCATTTACTAGGTGGGCTCCCATTGGCCTGAGGGAGCGAATATGTTTCACAGCCTGTTTTGTAGATTGCATCTGGCCAGATGTTCCTCTGTGTGGGTTCCCTAAGCAATGTGGGAGGGAAGGAACACCCTCGTGTACATGGAATTTCAGCCAAGAGGCCTGGTGTTGCACCGCCTTCCCCTAGACCAGCCACCTCCTTTGTTGCTCTCAGGGAGCAAAACTGGCTTCCAGGCTGAGAGCTCAGAGGCACTGGTTCTTAGACCACGCTTCCCCCTCCCATTAGGTACATGCCACTGACTGCTCCTTTTGATGACACAGGCTTCAGTGTCCAGGACATCTTTCAAGAAAGGAGCCCAGTTGTGTGTCTATTACAAAATGCTGTAATAGGTATTCCCCAAAGTGGCCACGGAAGAGCTATTGTGCAGGTGGCCAGGGGGACCACCCTTGCTTGTAGGAGACAGTGCCATCCAGCATCTCATCCAGTCTTATCCACTGTCCCATCAGCAGCCCTCCCTTCTACCCAGTTTGAATCTGAACATCTTAGTTATGCCTCAGAGTCAAGACCTTTCCCCGCAGGGGTCCAGTGTAGACACCTGGTTTTCACAGGAGCCTGTGGGAAAAGGCGTCATCCTTGACTCAGAGGTAGAGGGCAGCTGTAGAAAGTTATCATCTAGATGTCAACTACTTAACAAACAGGGCTGCTAGATGCCCAGCGAACAGAGAGGGAAGGACTTGGGACAGGCTGAGAGAAGGGAATGCCAGAGGGACTGTGCTCCTCTCCCTTGATTGAAGAACTTGGTATGGGTGCTGACCTTGAGTCGGGCCTGGTGGAAGGTGATGGAGAGCTCACCCCTGGCCTAGCCTTGCAGGGAACAGTGCTTCATCAGAGACAGGAGGTTTCGGTCTCATAGTTTTCCATGCCACACTAGCCCAGAGAGGGTGATTTTAGGCTGGGGTTAGAGTAAAGGGACAAAGGACTACAGCAACAATAACAACAGAGAGACAGAACAGGAGATAAACTAGCTGTGAAGTGGGGCATTTAGAATACGCTAGTTGTGCTACATTCGTCACAGGCATCATCATATTTCATTGTCACATAGCCAACTGAACTAGAGCACTGGTAGTAAAGATGAGACAATGGATCTGAGAGAGAGGAACCGACCTGCCCAAGGTCACACAGTCAGAAAGAGGTGAATCCAGTTCTTGAGTCTAAAACCTCAGCACTTGGCCACTATGTCACTCTGTCTTTTGGGAGTTAGTCTCCCAATTTCTTTCCTTTCCAGGAAATGTCATCCCAAAAGTCAGCTGGGCTACGTCTCTGCTCTGTGCTGCTGTTGCACCAATAAAAAAACTCCTCCCAGTTTTGCTGTGATTGTTCTTTCTTCTCCAAAGCATAAGAAATACCCTCCCTGCAGAAAAGCTAAAATAATTCTATAGTAACATCAAATGAGGATCAATGTATCACTGTTGTTCGCAGTGGTGGTAGCAGAAATGGTTGAGATAGGGATGGTGGTGGTAACAGTAATAATAAAAAAAGAATGGCAGTTATAGGACTTACAGAAAAACAAGCATACACAGTGTTTACTAAACACTTACTCTGCACCAGTTCCTATTGTGAGCCCTTTATATGTAATAACTCATTCAATTCTCACCACATAGCTCAAGATGAAGTGAGACAGGCTCTTAGGGACAAAATGCAAAGGTGCTCACTTCCAGGGTTGTGAAGAGAAAGTACCCCTTAAATGTGGCACCCCAGGTGCCCCACTTGCCTCACCCTAGTCACAACCCTGTCCTGTTATAGGGTGGGATATTCACAACATACGAACCTCTAAAAAGTAAACTAGAACTTGCAGGGTGTTGGTAAGATTTTTGAGGTCACACAGACCACAGCCAAATCCTGGGCTCTTTTAACCAAGTCCTGCTTCCTGCAGTTTCCTACAGCCCTTTGCAGAAACTTGGAAACAGAGTGAGTTCTAGGACCTAGTGAGCAGAGTGTTTGCTCAAGATCTCAGACTTACCTAGCTGGTTTGGCTCAGTGGATAAAGCATTGGCCTGTGGACTGCAGGGTCCCAGGTTCGATTTTGGCCAAGGGCACGGGTTGTGGGCTCGATCCCCAGTGTGGGGCGTGCAGGAGGCAGCCAATCAATTATTCTCTCTCATCATTGATGTTTTTATCTCTCCCTCTCCCTTCTTCTCTGAAATCAATTATAATATATATATATATATATATGCATATATATATATATATATATGTATATGTAATGTCAGACTTGCATAGAGAATAGTCTTAAGAAATGTCAAAGGAAAAAAGAGAGGGGATGGGAAGGAGAGAGAGAGAATAAAGGAAGAAAAAAGGAAGGAAGGGAGGGAGGTAGGGAAACAGGGAGGGATGGAGACAGGGAAGTAGGTAGGAAGATTACAGTTTGTTCAGAAGCCAGTGTGACAAGCTACATCATCCCTGTCTGAGATTAGGCAGAACAATATTTTTTGTTCACATGACAGAAACCTAGTTCATACTGCTCAGGCAAAGGTGGGATATATTTTTAATATTCTACATGAATTCTAGCATGTAATAAGAGAATAGCTCAAAACCCAACTACGAGTAAGGCACAGACAAAGCTGGTTTCAAGGATAATTACAAATAGGGAACTGAACTTCCTCTATCATCAGCCGCAGCAGTATCGGCAGCAGCATCTTTTCTACAGCCTGTGGGGTCTGTGCTCAAATAGAGACGCAGCCAGCCTCAGCTCAGATCTCACACTGGAATTCTCATGTTAGATATGCAGATGGGGCCTCATTACCTGTGTGGTGACAATCATGTTACCAGAAAGATATGAAAGGGCACACATTTTTGTGCTGTAGTATCTCTAGGAATGGAGAATTAATATCTGGTGATAAATCAGAAGGAAAAGAAAACATCAGGAAAAATATGACATGATAGGATGGGTGGGAATTTGACAAGTGAAAGTGTAAAATCAGGACTTTGAAAGGGAGGGAATGGTATTGACAAATGCCTGGAACACGGAGATTTCAGAGCACAGTCAGCCCGTGTGATTGTCTGGATTGTAGATTGTAAGTCATGGTGTCATGGGGGTTAGGCAGAGAAAGGAAGTGAAAATACTATGGTGAATAACTTTGAATATATGGGTGAGGAATTATATGTATTAAACGCTATTAATTTGTTTACTCATTTATTCACTTATTATTGATCAATAAATAGTTACAGAACACTTACTGGGCACCTACCAAGTCTCTAGATGCAAAGAAAATCATGAAACATGAATAGTTTCCAGTTTAGAGAAGTTGCTCATGTGAATGAGATGTGAGTAGCTGAGAACATCTCTTATTGTTCAGATGGTGTTAAATAGTCCTAATTCGGGGGCTTTGTAGAATACTGCCATAGTGACAAGGGGGAAGCTCCTAACTTGCCTCTGGCTTTGATAAAAGGCTGTTGTGGGAAGGAATCAGGGAAACTGGGAAGCTTATTGAACAGGACAGTGATATGATAGAGCCCAATGTGAAACAACTCTGATAAATGTTACACACTCCAGAGCTTCCCACATGGTTGACAAGTCTTTGTCAGGCTACCACGAAGTGACTTGTCCATCTACCTAACCTTACTTCTTGCTTCCAAAAGTGACCATCCCCAATAGAACACTATGTGAAAAAGTGTGCCTTGGCATCTGCTTGTGGAGGCTTAGCCAGTGACCCCCAGAATCTAAAGTAAAATATAATGTAAAAGGAGACCTATGCCTTTTTTGTACATAAAAAAAGGCCAAATATTACCAAAGCTACATATTTTATTCACCCATTCAATAAAAGTCAAGCATCTATGTACTGTGTCAGGTTCTGTTGTAGACTCCAGATTTTGACATAGGTGGAGTTGGTGTTTGGTGTCTTTGAGAGAAATAAATCAGGAGGGGGGGGGGAAGGCTGATACAAATGTGAAGGGGAATGAGAGTATGGGAACTATAACACATGATACAGAAGTTAGTCACTTTTATGTTTCTTTCAAGAATGACAGAAGGAAAAACATTTAAGGAGGTGTTGCTTGAAATGGCATGTCTGAAACTGACGATGCTCATCATGTCTGGGCTCGGCACTCTACTTGATTACATATCTCCTCATCCTTGCATAACTGGGACAAAGTAATTACATATTGCTGGCCATTGTAATCTTAGTAGAAGCGATGTGCACCATTCTAGGCCATAAAACTGTGGATGGTCCATTTTATATTTCTCCATATTGTAGCAGAATAGAGAGGAAGGCAAGATTTAAGGGCAGGGCAGAACCACAAGATTATAAATGAGCCTGAATGCCTGAATGACTGTATGGCACAGAAATGCTTCACATCAATCTACACTATACTCTGATATAAGCAAGAAGTAAATGATTATTGTGTAAAATCACTGACATTTTGGAGATTTGGGGGGAAAGCAGATTGTCTACTACAACTAAAACATAAGGTGTAGAAGTTAAGGAAAGATTTTATTTCTTGTATGAGAGTCTTAACTATATTTTGAGGCTGAGGAATGGTGTCATGGAAGATAAATTGAGAAAGCAAGCAACAAAGTGGATAATAATTAAAGTAAGTTCCCTGTGGCACTGAAGGAAGTGACCCAGAACAGGATCCTCCATCCTCCTGTGTTTTGTCAGAATGAGAAGAATATTGGTCATTTTTGTCTTAGTGGTTTTACTACTAATTATTAACTAGCGAGAAATTTTGAATAAGAAACAGGGAAAACAAACATATGGAAGTAACAAAGGTTCAAGAATCTTTTCATGTTGTTACGCACATGGTTATAGGCAAATAAAATTTTATAGTAAGGCACACATGAGTTTAAGTCCTGACTTTGCTATATCATAGCTGTGAAATATAAATACAATTTACTCTGAGATTATTCATTAGATTTAGTTGTAAACACAGGTAAGCTGGTAAATACCTCACATGGAGTGTGTGTGTGTGTGTGTGTGTGTGTGTATGTGTGTATGTGAAGATAAAATGAGATGTCATATAAATTGCACAGGAAAAATGTTGGGAATATTTTGAAAAACAATAAATAATCTTTATTGAGTATTTACTCATGTCAGGTATTGTTCTAAGCAAAATATCAGCATTGAATGACTTATTTCTCATAACAACTTAATAAGGTATATTCTTTCATCATCCCCAATTTTATAAATAAGGAAGTACATTGAAAAAGCATTAGTGCCAGTATTTGTCTGTGGGTAGAGAGATTATAAGTATGTAAATACATCTTGATATTTTATTTAATATTCATATGTTATAAGATGCATATTTTATTTATATAATTAGAAGATAACTGAATGTTATTTTTATTGGTTTAGGGAGGAAGGGAGAGGGAGAGAGATAGAAACATCAATGATGAGAGAGCATCATCAATTGGCTGCCTCTTGAAAAACCCCCAACTGGGGATCGAGCCCACAACCTGGGAAGGTACCCGTGACCGGAATCGAACCTGGGACCCTTCAGTCTGTAGGCCAATGCTCTATCCACTGAGCCAAACCAGCTACGGCTGAATGTTATTTTTAAAACACTGAAAATATTGTTATATTGAGAAGACCAGAAGTGTGGTTCTTGAAGGTGACATTTACCGAACCCCAACCCTACTAATCCTCTTACACAGGTCCTGAGGCTATTCTCCAAAATATCTCCCTGGCACATAGCCCTACAGGGAGCATCACCACAGTTGGAGCAGTGACTGTTCTTAGCTCTTTGAACCTCCAGTTTGGGTGGTACCTGGTCACAGTATGCTTCCAACTCTCTAGGCTTCTCCCCATAGAATGTCTCATCGGTGGTTCCCCATCCCCACTGCATAGCTGAGTGTTCTTGGAACATGCCATTCAACTGAGGATTCTCTGAGAACCTGTGTGGAATACATCTCAGAACTGTCCTGCTGAGGGTCAAGGGAGTTGGAATATTTGCTCATCAATTTCTATCCCTGTTTGGGGGTTACCCTTAGTGTTAACAGCTTGGTCTTTCTGGCTGTCTAATGCAGTGTACCAAAGTTCTTCTGTGGTCAGAGGATACCCTGTGGCAGAGTCACAGTTCCCTTTGGCATCAAAAGAGACTGCCAGATAATGACCTCTGAGCTAAGCCAAGGTGACAGTGCCAGGCACCAATAGAATCTGCTATATGTGTTAACAAGACAAATAAAATGATCCATTTGAGGATTTAGCACCTAGTAAATGCTCAATAATTATTAAAATTATAGCATTAGTATTATCATAACTAGTGCAGAACCCATATTAAAATCCAAGGCTTTTGAGTCCAACTCTCAGAGTATTTTAATTAATAAAAGAATCTTCAGGTTTCTTTTAAGTTGCTACTCTTCCCCCTGCCCGCCCTTATGCCTGCTTTGGCTAACCCTTAATTTCTCATTCTCTGGATAGAAATAATTAAATGGGAACCATTTTTGCAGGCTAAAGTTTCCATCTCTGAAATTCGGTACTTTGCTTCAGGGAAACCCCCAAACTCACATTAGCCTCTGTTATTGCTGTATTTCTTTACGCTATGCCACTCATGGCGCCAGGGTCAGGAGATAGACATCTTGTTTGTATGAAGGTTCCCAAGGGGTGAACTACAGTCAAACGACGTTACCCTGGAAAACTTTAAGCCCTTTTAGCTGCTCAATGGAGAACACATCCCAGGATGCAGGCGGATTTCCAAGACAACTGGGGTTTGATGCTCCATTGAAGGATGGCCAAAGCAGCTGCATGTCGGGGCTCAGGAAGCCACATACTACTCTGCAAGAGCTCTTGGTTTAGAAATCCAAAACATATTTTCTACAAACATTTTTCTCTTCATTTTTTAATCACATATATATTGCAAGGGAAATGTGTCCCATCTGGGTTGGTTGGGTTTTGTTTTTTTTTTAACTCATTTTTACTTATATCATCCAAACAAAAATTTTGAAATTTATTTGATGTTGCACATCAGAAAAATACCGGAAGAACATATTTGGTAAAAGGCAATGTTTCTGCTCCTCAGGCAGCAGTGATGTGGCCTCGAGTTTCCACACAGGGAATTGGCCATGTCTTAATTCCTTCCAGGGACAGTTCCAGCTCTCTTGGTGACAGATACAATGAGCAACAAAGGGCTCATCTAATTCTATTAATCACAGAAACTTGGCAAAGAGAAGAGCATGGTCAAAAGAGGTTAAAGGACCTCAGACATCAACAGGTCCCTCCTCACTGTTATTTTACAGCTAAGGAAACTGAGCCCCAGAGGAAAGAAATTCTTTGCCTAATGACACCTGGTTAATTAAAGGCAGATTTAGGGTCATAAACTCAGGTCTCTGGAGCCTGGAAGCAGTGTAGCAATGTTCTTTCTACTCTATTGTACACCATCAAAGCACCAATGCCAAATCAGGCTGCAAAACCCAAATCATAAGTGTGCTCAAGAGGCACAGACCTTTATGAATTTTGGGTGTGGGTGGGGGTAAAGGGGTCTCAGAGATTTTAAAAACAGGCTCCCTCCCTAAAAGGGCACAGCCTCTTAGTAGATTGGTTTCATGTTGCATTTTAACTATTTCCTTGGTGATAATGACCTTGGGAATGTTACTTAGCAGCCCTGAGCCTCTATTTCTAAATCTGCAAAATGGTTTAAAATTAGCAGCCATACATTGGATTTTTGTGAAAATTAAATAAAAGCCTGGATGTAAAAGCACTTGGTATAGTGGTAACCACAGAGCAAATGGTGGGGGCAATGGGGAGATATGGACACATGTAATATCTTAATCAATAAAAAAATAAAAAAAAAATAGTGTTTCTTAGTATTGCTATTCTCACCATTACTCAGTGGTCCCACTTTCTAGAACAGTGTTTTCTAAACTGTGTTCTCTGGAACACTATTTCTAGGAGATGCGGATTGGTCTTATGAAAAATAAATAAACCTGAGAAAAATATTCTATATTTTCATATGTTTTGAAAAGATGACATATGACACCATTTTCATAGAGATTCTTTTTTTTTCTGGAAGGGGGAGAGAGCGGGGGGGGGGAGAGAGAGACATCAGTGATGAGAGAGAATTATTGATCGGCTGCCTCCTACATGCCCCACACTGAGGGTCAAGCAAGCAACATGCGCATGTTCCCTGACTGGGAATCGAACTGGGACCTCCTGGTTCATAGGTCAATGCTCAACCACTGAGCCACACTAGCTGGGCTCATGGAGATTCTTAATGCATAAAATGCAATTTGTAAAGTCTCTGAAAAGGCATGCAGGAGAGAAACCGGTCAGATTCTGAGTGCAATCATTACCAAAGGTTGCTGACTTTTTCTTCTAAGAACACACAGAATGCCCTATGGAATAGCTTTCTGTTGCACATCAGTTTGAGGATGAAGCTTTGAGAGTGACAACAGGTAGATGCAAAACTGTAAGTACAGAGGACCCTGACCCATCTTGAAGGAATGAGTAAAGGTGGGTGCTAAGGAGCATTCCTCTTCGATGGGGACACTCATAGGTGCCTTCATGGAGGAAGGACTATTAAAGCAGGAGAGGGGTGGTTGGAGAGTAAAGTAAGGAAGTTCCTGAACACAGAGTCAGAAAAGTGCTGAGGAGTTCCAGGAAACAGCAAGAATCCAACTTGACCCCTTTAGCTGTGGGTGTGAGTGGAAAGAAGCACTGGGACCAGCTTATCTGATTTTTCCCCCCCGAAGGACAAAGCATCCTGGGTTCATTTACATGCCTAGTGCAGGGCCTGGGACCGGTAGGACTCAATACATGTGCACTGAGTTGAGACCAGATCTAAGTGGATGTGAAAAGCCATGATAAGGAATCTGGATGTTGTTTGGCAGACAATGGGGAGCTGTTGAAGCTTGTTGCTCAGGGGAGTGACATGTTCAGAAGTGTAATTGAGAGAGTCTGACTTGGCAGCATGTGGGGATGGAACCAAGGAGAGAGCAACTGGAGAGAATCAACCTAGAATCCACGCACAGTTTCAAACAAGAATCACTGAACGCAGGGGTGAGCCGTAGGATTGGCAGTGCCGATGAAGAAACAGCTGCAGAGGTAGAAGATTAGCAAAATTTCTGTGACTATAATTCATTTTTAACAAGTTAAAAGTTAGTGAGAATTCATAAGTGATTTCACACATTGTGGAAAGGGAAGAAGAGGCAGATCTGGAGGCCCTGAGGTTTGGACACCTGGAAACAGAGAATGACATTATTGTGGACAGACAAAAGGAAGTGAAGAAGTTGGAGCAGACTGAGTTGGGAAGAAAGATGGCTCAGCTCTGGCCTTGAGTTAAGTTTGAGCTGCTTGCTGGCAGGGCATCTGAAGGCACACACCAGAAAGCATTTGGGAATGTGCAATGGAAACCTGGAAGAGAAATGAGGAGAGGAGACTTAGACTTGGGATCCACCAGCGTGGAGTTGAGACCGAAAGCTCTGTGAGTGTGTAACCCTGAGGATTGAGAGACTAGAGGTAAAGGAAAGAGAAGGTCAGAGACAAGTGTCCCACAAGCACCACTGTCCTCTCTTGTCCACAGCTGCCTGCTGACACACTTGCTCCCTGCCCACTCAGGAAGGAAGATGCTACCCACAGTCACACTCTTCCAGTCCCGAGTCAACCCCGGGGGACTGATTTAGCTCCCCACACAGGTGGAGTCTGGACTTGGTCTTGCTCTTTTGTGTGGGAGGGGCTCCAGACACCCACCTGCCCACTCAAGTGAATTAGTTCCCTGCCTTGGTGGTTGTCTTAAGAATGCAACCTCCAGAATCAGACTGCTTGGATTTGAATCACAGTGTTAAGAGAGTGGAAGAGGTTTTAAACCACTGACTTCTTTTCCGTTTTTCTGCAAATTTGGAATAGTTATAGTGTCTATGTGTTTGGTTATGAAAGTGAATGGAAGACATTAGGAAAGTTCTTGACATACAGTAGGAGCTCAACATATATTGGTCATTACTATTATTTTTTATCATTCTAGTCATTTGCACTCAGTGCTGATGACTGGGCTTGCTCCTTAGTTTTCCTACAATGATTAAAAGCCTGCAGCCCTTTTCCCTGCAAAATCTTAAAGCATTGAGTGCCACTTGTGCCGGGCATCTCCTCAGCCCCTTCCTCTTCTCTCCAGACAGCACCATCACAGCATCACTGTCTGGAGACATCAGCTGTTACGTCTCTCCTACTAGTCATTCATTTATTTTTTGAATCATCTATTCAATTTTATTTCTTTATTGAGCGCCCAGTTTGTGCTAGGTATTCTCTCCACAGCCACCAGATAGCACGACCTGGGAACGAGAGTATCCACATCTTTGTCTTTCTGGATACTGTGACGCTGTGGCTTTCCACTGCAGCCACCGAGCAAGCCAGAAGGATCGGAACCATGCCCTTCCCATCAATTTCTAGTTTGCGCTGAGTCCGAGCCATCAAACTCCTCCAGCAAAGAAACTATGCTTCCTTGTGTCTCTCCAGACTTGTGAGCAAATGGGCACAGAGTAAAAACCCAGTAAATCCATGCTCATGACTGGGGAAGATATACAAAGAGGTCAGCATTGCTTTTACCCCATGATGACTCAGCCTAGAAGAAGTGGTTCTCCCATATCTGCTCACATCTGCCCTGATACCTCATAAAACCTTGCCCCAGATAGTCATTAACGAGGTGGCAACATGGATACCAGCGGCCCCGGGGGAGACATGCTGTTTGATGTTCTGCATGAAGGAAATGCAGAGTTGCTCTTTGTGAAAGCACGGGGCTCACTCTGAATGCACGCTTGACAGTCCCTCCTTGTAAACTCAGACGTGAAGTCAGGGGAATATGACCGTATGGGGGAAGCAGAGCAGTGAAGCATTGGGGTGGGAAGGTTGGGGGGGCTCAAGGGCAGGAGTGGAAGAATAATAACAGATACATGACTTTCGTGTGGCTAACATGAAATGGCGAACAAGATCTCCATCCACAGAACGCTCCTCCTTTGTCCCTGGTTCCTGTGTGCCTCCCAGCTTCTGTGTATAGACCCAAGCTTCTGGTTCTTACACAGGACTTACAGTGAAGGATGGGAAGGGGCACTTTTGATGCAGTAAACTTACATACACATGTAACTGCACATGCCTTTTCCCCTCTCTGTTCATGTGCAGCCGTTAGTACCATGTCTAGTATGTGGTGAATGTTGAGAAAATCTGTTGAATGAATGAATGAATGAATCAATGAATGGACAATCAAAAATCAGGGCCATTTAGTAGGGAGAAGGAACCTACCAACTTTCATTTCTCTTTTCTGTACATGACATCAGAGGGAATGAAGCACTTTAGAGCTTCATTCTAGGATGACTTTGTAGACCCTATTTGTTAATGGGGCTGATTCCCACCAGTTCTGGGGAGGTGACCTTCTGCCCCCAAAGATGACTAAGCCCCCAGCACAGGGTGATGTAGGAAAGCCACACCTCACTCCTTGGCCCGGGTGTGGCACATCTTTTCCTGACCCCTTTCCTGTCCTATACACACACACTCAGTGGTGGGACGCAGACCCTGCTTTGGAATGAAGAAGCTGCTTCATCCCACCCACTGGGGACCATCTAAATCAGATCAACCACGGCCGAGCTGGGACATCTGAACATGTTTTTGGGTTCGCCTGTCTGTGTTAGAAACCAAGCGTGTCTCTACTCTCTAGAAACCAACCGCAGCTCAGTGGAAAGATCACTGAAGTTGCAACATCAATAGCAAATAGCTTTCGAGTGCTTATTTGCATGAGGCACAACAAGCCAAGAAGCAGAAACTATTCTTTTTATTTAATTACTCGAGGGGTAAGGCCCTGAGAGCTAAATTAACTTGCCTGGGGTTCCAAGCCAGTCAGTGGCAGGGCTGGGACTGCGTCCAGGCAGGCAGCCTCATGAGCAGCACTCGTAAGCCTTGCACTAAATAATTACACCTGCGCCTACATCTCACCGGCTCTAGTGACTGCGGTTTTAGATCTGTTACATGCACTAGACTCCAGTTTTCTCATCTAAAAAATGAGAAGCAAAAGCCTCATGTCCCCCAGTTGTAAGGATGAGGGTGTGCTGAGCACCTGCTAGCACAGTGCCTGGCCTGGAGGCGGTTACTTTTCTCCCCACCATCATGGTCATTAAGACAAACTCATGAGGGATGCTCCTGCCACAGGTTCGGCTCCTGCCACCGGTTTGGCAGTCTGTCTCCCTCTGCCTGCATTGGAGAATCACTTTCCCTGGCAAGCGAAGGGCTGTTAGGAAGCTGGTGCCTCAGGATAAGGGAGAAGGCATTCTCGAGGTGCGCCCAGGGCAAGCTCATTCGTAAAACAAACATTTATGGAGCTTCAGCAAGAGGCCAGGGCAGCAGCAGCCTCAGCGCCAGGGACTCGGCAGTTGGTTTATTAGAACCTGGAGCCCCTTGGAGGCCGGCAGGGAGCGGGGCTGGAGGGGGGAGCAGTGCAAAGGCCAGCTGGCTCTCCGGCAACAAAGTCAACATCGCCCCAGATGTCTGCCCCGGGGTTGAGGCCATTAGCTCCAGTTTACCTGCTCACTTCATTTTTCAAAATTAGCCACAAAAGCCTCACATGGAAACACAATGGGCAGCGTTTCTGAGTGGGAGTGGGGGTAGGGGTGGGAAGAAAACGAAGTATCTTTTCCATGCACTTGTGTGGAGTTTCTGAGAGTCCCCCAGAGCCTTGGCAGGCAAGCTCCTGATTGCTCCCACATGGATGTCTGGGAGCCCCACTTTTCTTCCTGCTCCCAGATGCACCCCAGCTAAGGCCAGGCTGCTGACCCCTTCCCTCCCCCCTGTTTCCACCCTTGCCTGGGCACCCCAACACCTAGCCCAGCAAGGCACTGCCTTTCTCATTTTCTTGCTCCTTTTCCTGGGGGATAATATTACAGTTTAAATTCCTGGGCTCACTTTGAGGGTTGCTTAGAGATGGTATTAGCTTTCAACCACCTGATTTAATCTCTTCTCTCACTCCCACCTTCCCCCACGGCTGCTCAGACAAGGCAGAGGGCAAAGGGGAGAGGTGAGGAGGTTAAATGCTTGTCTGCAGTGACATCTTTTCATCAGACTACGCTGAGAGCAGGGCCAGACAGGAGTGGCTGGGTGTCAGTGGGGCTGTGATGGGTTGTCTGTCTGTCTCTTGCCTGTACAGCCCAGTGTGAGCTTAAATGGGAGAAACAGAGAGGGGGGAGCTCAGAGGAAATAGACTGATGAAAGGAAAGATGAACAAAAATATAAACACTAAAATACGAGGCTGTGCAGTGGGAGCGGTGTGGGCAAAGTGCATTTTTACCCTGGGAAAGTGCTTTCTAACCTATAAATCAATAGGAAATTATGCAACAACCTACTGTGTGCTAAAAAATAACTACCCCAAATGAAAAGGAATTGAAAATACTTGTAAGACAAGATTCCAATGCAACCCAGGTGATGATCGAACTCCCAGATGTGATTTATTGCTTTCTCCTTTTAACCTTTGGGGAGTCAAGGGAACAGGAGAGATGCCAGAAGATTGGGAACTGGGCCCATGGAAGGATTTTATTTACACATAATTTAGTGATTAATTAAGTCACTAACTGTCTCTCCTGGCTGGATTGTAAGCTCCTCTAGGACAAGGACGTTTGTTCCCATCTTCTCCAAGGATGCATCCCAGCACTCAGCAGTGCCTGATTCCCAGGAGGTTCAGAGTAATATTTGTTGAGCAAATACAAAAGGAGAACTAGAGATGAGCCTACAGCTGCCCTGGAACAGTGCTCTGTGCGGCCACAGCATGCAAGCCAGCGATTGGGAGGTTCCCTGGGTGGCTCAAAGCTCCACTCAACTTCCTGAACCTGTCTCGTTACTTTGTGTGTGTACTTGTGAGCATAAAATATATTTTCTTATCCTCCTTAAAGAAGATAATGGAATATCTTAATGTCTCCCCACTCACCTTCCTCCCCCTTTTAAGAGCTCTTCCTCCTACAGTTTTTGGCTCTGGATCTCCACTCAAGCAATTTTTGGTGGTGGGGTAGGCTGAATAACAGCCCCCAAATAGGTCAGGTCCTACTCCCTAGAACCTTTGATTGTAAGGAAAAGGGGTCTTTGCATATATGATTAAGATAAGGAGCTTAACTTGCATGGGGAGGGATATCTTGTATTATCCACCTGGGTGCTTACTCTAATGACCCATCTTTATAAGAGGGAAGTAGAGGAGACTTGATAACCATAGAGGAGAGGGCAATGTGAAGATGAAGACAGGGATCTGCGTGATGAGGCCATAAGCCAAAGAAGGCTAGAAGCCACTGGAAGCAGAAGAGGTGAACAGCAGGTGCTCCCTTAGAGCCTTCAGAGGGAGTGTGGGCCTCTAAACACTTTGATTCTGGCCCAATGAAACTGAGGTTGAATTTCTGGCCTCTAGAGCTGTGAGGGACTGTGTTTCTGTTGTTTTAAGCCACCCAGTTTGTGGCAATGTGTATGGCTGTCCCAGGAAATCAATACAGGATCCAATGATGACACGCCTGTATCCTTTGGAGCAGAGGTTGGGGCTTGTTTGGGGTAAGCTGGTCAGGCCAGGAGAGGGGCTAGGAAAGGGAACAAGTTGTAGTAAAGCAGATCCAGCTGTTGTAAGAGATATACATGAAATCACAATTCTGTAACCCATCAGACATTTACACCTTGCTCTTATAATATAATCTGGTTGGCAGCAAAGGTGAGGGTGGGGTGTCTCTCCCATGAGAAAGAGGACTAAACTGATGGAGGCTCAGCCACCTTTAAGACATGATTTCTGAGGTGGCCTTGGGCATCCACATCCAGTTGTCAGATGGAAAGAGAAGAAAACTACAATTGAGGGGTTTTTACAAGTCAAGCTTGTAAATGGTGTACATTACTTCTACCCATATCCCATTGGGTGTAACTTAGTCATACTACCCAAAGGAGGCCAGGAAATCTAGTTCCTGATTGGGTAGCCACATTCCAACACTATTATGATGAGGAACCCTAGGTTTTTGGTAGACAACTAGTCAATGAAAAGGAGAAAATCACCTACAAAGACAAAGGGATTAAAACAAAAACTGAGTGAGTTAGTTCAAAATAAGAAACCATTTCATTTTAATACTGATACAAAATATTATAAATTAGAACATAAAACTCATATTAATTTTTAAGACAGAATAAAAGCAAACTTGCTCTAATTATGCATTTTAGGATGGCCTCTGATCCAGTAGGCATATGCATTCACTCCTCCCTGACTCAAACTGCCAAAAAATAAACACAAACTTTGGAATCAGAGAGAACAAGATTCAAATTCTAGCTCCTCTATGCACTTGAGTAACCTTGAAAAATTATTTCACTGTTTCCTTATGTTTGGAAAAAGGGTGTTACTGTAGGTAGCCCAATCTTCAAGATAAAAACAAAATGAAGAGAAGAAAACTGCCTAATGTGTTTATTCCTGCACCTGCAAGAGTAGGATGAGCAAAGATCACCATTCAAGTTTGATCAAATGTAACAGAGTGACCAGTAGAAACTATAACACACATGCCTCACTTCCTGATAAATAGGCCTCCCTTCACATGGAATTATATAAACACAGGTAGTCTGGCGAGCGCCACCTAGGGGATGTACTTGGGAAGAGTCTGTGGTCCAAAGAGATGAGATCATCACTTCTGTTTATAAATAAAAATTAACTTAAGGCTATATGCTCAAAAGGGCTTCTAGGTACTGTTTTTTTTTGTTGTTGTTGTTTCTCTTATTTTCTTAAGCGGATGTAGGTAATTAATCATGAAGTTGTGTATCCACATTCTAACCTTGTTTAACTTGTCTATGTGATTGAACAGAAGGAATTATGATGTAATAAGTTTTTTTTTTTTTAAATCCTTGTTCTCTATGAAAGATTAGCCCGGAACTAGAAGTATCTAGAAGATCTGCGGCCTGCACATATATTTCTTTCTCTTTCCTTAATACTACCCAGAAGGGGTGTGTTTTTCCTATAGGACTGGCCAGAGGGGAAGCAGATCCAGAAATCATCCAAAAATCCATAAGGGAAAGTCAGTGAGTCAAAATACACACACACACACACACACACACACACACACACACACACACACATATAACTCTAAGAAATAAAATGAATATGACAATCTGGAAATGTCTATAAAATACAATTACATTAAGTGTGTGGTTAAACATAAAATGATGTAATAGAAAACATGGTGTAAAAATAATACATATATTTATAAATGGACCAAATAATACTTCAAGAAAAGAACTAAGAAAATAAATAGGAAAAGAAAGCCTTAATGAACTAATTAAATACTAAAATAGACATAGCTGAAGAGAGAATCTATGAACTGGAAAACAGATCTCAATGCAACACTGAAAGATAAAACGGTGATTAGTGCCCACTGTCCAGTCTAAACGGCAAAAAGTGACCCACATGGGTGAAAAAGCAAACCAATAAAAAGCCTGAGAGCTTCACTGAGCAAAACATAAGATGTTCAGAACTAGGACTGGGAATGTGAGTGAAAGTTGGAGTTATTTTTATATGTTGCTGCATAGTAGTGACATTCTCGAACTCCAATTCTGTGTTGCCATGATCGTTTTTCTGTACTATATGATAGCTCATAGAATTACTTTGACTGGTGTTGTTATTGAGAGATAATAAAATTTGAATTGTTTATTCACTTAATTTTTCTTTAAACATAAATCTGTAAATTGTTTTAAAGCAACATAAGATTAATAATAAAATTATATTTTACATGCTTTCCTGACAGGTTTTCAGTCAGACTTAGGATATAGTATTTAAGGTTGAGTAGCAATCCAGTTTAAACCATAGTATAATTATGGCTATAATTTCTATGGAAACTCCATAAATCTATCCCTCCTTCACTTCTCTAGCTGGCAAGACCTCTCAGGAGACTCCAGGTGGGTGGGGAAATGGGAACAAATAAATTTATCTCTAGGAGCTGGTCTCAGAAGATAAGGCAAGACACAATCTTACTTAATGCCCTGTGGGCACTTTCTTCTGTATAAAACACTGGTATGTGAGAATAAAGTGCTGGGTTGCCAGGACTTCAACCAGACCTCTTCTGCTGAAACATCTCAGAAGCCCCTCATCCACACCTCACACTACCAGGGTTGCTAGTTCCAGCCCTCACTCTGCTCTATTTGCCTTTATGCCCCAGAAGGCAGAGAAATTACAGGCAAAGCTTGAACTGACAAATGGTAATAAAACTGAAGAACTCCCAGGCAGGATTTTTGAACTTGACCTCAGATCTGTTGGTCAAGCTGGAGATATATTTTGAATGTAAATATTCCTGGTAACATGAGCTTGGGACTCATGCCAGCAAAGCTTCTCAGGGGTCTTTTCTTACTCTATTCTGTGCAAGAGTTTCTCCTTCTTAGAGCCTTTACTTTCCTTTAGAAACAAACTTTGTATTATGATCTCTGAAGAAGCTGGCAACTTGATGACTTTTCCAAAGTCAAGACTGAAGGACCAGAAAACAAATTTCAGAGATTGAGTTGAGCCCTTTGGGAAATGACTGCTGGTCTAGATTTGGCAAATGTTTGTGAACATTTGTTCTAGACTATTGCTAAGCATTAGAAAAGGCCTATTTGCTTTTGTACAATATATTCTAAAATGGACTTGAGCTAGTTAAAACATATGGCATATAAGAAGAACATTAGAGGTATATTCATAAGGATTCAGAATATTTGGAGAATTGAGTAATTATGCTAAACTTAAAAGTAATGTAGTTGCTATGATTAATGTATTTGAGTTTCTTGATAGTCAGGGTTAAAAGTCTATCAATCAGGCTTGTGTTGCCTGGTACTTGAGCATCAACCCATGAACCAGAAGGTCCCAGTTCAATTCAGGGTCAGGGCACTTGTCTAGGTTGTGGGCTCAATCCCTAGTAGGGGGCCCACAGGAGGCAGCTGATGAATAATTCTCTCTCATCATTGATGTTTCCTATCTCTCTCCCTCTCCTTTCTTCTTTCTGAAATCAATAAACATATATTTTAAAAAACAAACAGAAGAAAAGTCTATCAAAAAGGAGGGGATAGATTGATTTCTAGGGAGAAATAATAGGTTCCATTTCACTTTATGTATTTTGCTACATTTAAAAAGAAATATGTTATATGAAAACTTCTAATGGGGACATTGATAGGCACAATAGAAAGTGCCCTTATAGCAACATTCAAACCAAGACTGGAGTGTTTATTAAAGTGGTTATTTGATAAAACAGCTTTAAAAAGCTTCAAGGGTAGAATCCTGAAGCAAGAGTTGGTGAAGAAGCTCTTCTAAGAGACTGAGCTCTGATGGACTAAGTTTATATCTACAAGTGATAACATTTTATAAAGTAAAAAATAGAGTTTAGACTATTTAGAATGATGACTGAATAGGCTGCCTATTGGTTTATATTTCTTCAATGTTATTTGTGGAGAAGTGAGTGCTAACTTTGGGAGGAAAAGAGAAATAAGTCCATTGGTTCACAGAGTGGGAAGTGGGTATGAAAATGGGGATCATGTAGCATGTGCTTGAAGAGTTAAAATATTAGATTTAATATAAGCCTTAGATTCTAAGAACATTGGAAAGCTGTGGAAGGGTTCTGATATGTGAGTGGCATTAATGCTTTGTATTAGTAAAACTTCACATTGGCTATACTCTGAAGAATGTGTTTGGCTGATGGAGTGTAAAGGGAACAGTTGGGAACTTCTCTGAGATTGAAAAGACCAGTTAGACAGATATGACACTAATCCAGGCAGAAAGGAAGAGGTTCTGGAATGAGTTATGGACTAGTGATAGAATCAGTAGAAACTTAAGAAGACTTTGACACTGAGTAGACCTCCTAAGAAAGGCAAGTTCCAGATAGAGAGATTATGCAATTTGAGGGATCGTATTTAGAAAAAATAAAATTACATGCACAAACTTAGGTATAAAAAGTAAAATTGATGTCAGAAAGCAAGTCACACATATTACTGGCCACTTGAAGATCTAGAGCAGTGGTTCTCAACCTTTCTAATGCCGTGACCCTTTAATACAGTTCCTTATGTTGTGGTGACCCCCAACCATAAAATTATTTTCGTTGCTGCTTCATAACTGTAATTTTGCTACTGTTATGAATCGTAATGTAAATATCTGTGTTTTCTGATGGTCTTAGGCGACCCTGCTAGCAGTTCTCAACCTGTGGGTCGTGACACACAGGTTGAGAAACGCTGCTGTAGAGTCTAAGACCATCAGAAAACACAGATATTTACATTTCGATTCATAACAGTAGCAAAATTACAGTTATGAAGCAGCAACGAAAATAATTTTATGGTTGAGGGTCACCACAACATGAGGAACTGTATTAAAGGGTCGTGGCATTAGAAAGGTTGAGAACCATTGATTTAGAGTCTTTTCTTGAGATTTCTTTAGGCATCTTACCAGAGATGTGTACATCAAAATGCTCCCTAGTTATAACTGGTATTTCCCTCCACACCTGGAACATTCTATAATTCCTAGAAAGTTGCAGAGGTCCATGAAAAGAAGGTTCTGTCTGTCATAACTACAGCAAGCTCTCGTAGCTATGTAATAAACCTGCCTCTAGGTTGGATTAACCAGTTTTGGCATCATTGGGATTTGGTGGTGGTTAAAACAATGAGGGATTTACTAGTATACAGAATACCCACAAATAAGGGACAAAGAAACAAAAAGGAAAGGAAACAAAAAGTAAAGAAAAGAAAAAGAACACAAAGAAGAGCAAATTAAAGCAAATTCCTCAGGGACTCCAATATTGAGTAACCATGAAAAAAGGGGAAAAGATGACAAAGGACACTGAAAAAAAATGTCATTTAGAGAAGACAAGCAGGTTTGTTGGATTATAGAAGCCAAGACTGTCCCAAGCAGGGAATCGTCAAGTTAGCTGAACTCTGTTGAGTGATCCCTCAATGAGACAGAATATCTGATTTTACTTTTTAAATTTAATAACTATGACTCTGCACTAGAATGGAAAACTCCCAAAGAACAGAGGTTCCTGTCAGTTTTGCTCACTGCTGTACCCCCAATATCTACAATAGAATTTGTGTTCATAGCAGGCATTCAATAAATACATGAATGCATGCATGAATGAATGAATAAAAATAGATTGAAAAGTGTCCATTTTATTTAGTGACATGGTCGCCTCTCATGGTATTGAAAAGAGACTATTTCCTGGAGTGACCAGAATGGAAGCCAAATTTGGCATGTTTCGGAGACGTCAGTACAATTTTAGAAAATGGATGCAATTGTGTAGATAATGTTGCTATTAAACAGCAAAACAGTTAAGGGAAGAGTAAAATGAAAGAAGATTGTTTTTCTTAAAAATGGAGTTGAGAAAATGATATTCCAAAGGATCACACTACAGAGACGGCAAAGTTATTGAAAAAAAAACAAAACAGAAATGAATGACGTCCAGGGCACAGGTGAAGGAACTGCCTCAGGTGGGACTGCAGAACCTCTTAGAGTTACTTTTAGTCTGGGCTGGATAGAATTACCATCACGGTATGCACGCCTATGGTGTGAACAACTCATTATATGATTTTTTTTTTTTTGCACAAGTTAGACTGAACTCTGGTTTAAGATGCCATTGAGGCAACTGCAGGGACAATAGGGCAATTTTCTATTAATCCCTAATAGTCAGATGATTTATAATGAGTATATTTTACTCTTTGGGTAAAAGTAAATCATCATAATATTTCTGGAAAAAGCCTGTTCAATCTGATATGCTCCTCTTTGGGGCTGGGTTTACATATCCTCAGTGGTTTGCTGAGGGCCAGTCACCTCAGATTCTTTGAGGATAGCACCAATTATCTGTTCAAATATGGTGATAGTGTTGATTATCTGCTCAAACACCTCATTGCTCTGCATTGTCTAGCAGTGAATAATCCAAATACCATTTCTTTTATGTTGTGGGATATAAGTCTAAGAAATATACTATGTGAAAAACATGGGTGCGTATAAGGAAGGAAATTTTTACGTATCTATAGGAGTGCAAAAGCAACAGGCTCAAAGGCTGGAGACTTCTCACTTTCTGATAACCTTGGCTGCCATCATTACTTATACTGATCTTAATTATTTTTTTGTTTGTTTGTTTTTATTAAGAGAGTAACAATATTTCAAACAGGAGAAACACACTTGACCATGGATAAAATGGAATTGTAGTTAAATCCAAAGTGAGTCCTTGAAACTGTATTTATTTTTCTGTACACACAGAGGCACAATTTGGTAGGCTTCAACTAGTAGTACTATTTACTAAAGTAATAAGAAACAAGGGGATGAGAATGATTGATGTTCTCAGTACTGATCTGTATGTTCCGTCTGTGTGAACTATGGAAAATGTTTCCCGTTTCAAATCTTAAGCCCTTCTGGTAGCCGGAGCAGTGCAAGCCTTCCATGTCTGTGTTCGGTGTCTGGGCAAAAGCGGAACCTGCTCGAAGGGATCATTTTGTATAAATATTCTTTGTCCTTAAGCTGCTGTGGTAAGTCTATCTCTACTTCCTAGCTGGTTTTAGGAATGTCACTCTTGTAGTCATCAGAACCATGCCCAGACAGGTAACAGAGGAAGCTGCTTACAGCAAACAAGAGTCTTAGTCTGTCCTCCAAAAGGGCACAGTGTAGGGCTCCCCTCCCCTCCCATGTGTCTGAGACCCTGAGATTGAAGGCTGAAGGAGTGTGGTGTCTGTGGTTGCTCAGTGAAACTGTTTTTCTCTAACCTCCCTGCCATAGGCAACCTGAAACCAGGGAGCAAAAGAGAAAAAGGTGTCCTAGTTGAAAAAGTCTAGAAAGAAAATGAGAGAGTTGTGCACAAGTAGGTATGCTATGCACTTCTGTGTGTGAATATGAGTGCAGCTTGCAGACCGGTGGCAGTATAATTGACAAATAGCAGAAATTCCTACCTCATGGCTTCTCCTCCTTCACTTTGCTAAGTCCATGAACTTACCTTACAAGCTCCTTGGAATGTCTTCAACACCAGTTTTTTCTCAAGATCCTGGCACTTAGTAGGTGGCAGCAGGGGGCAGTGTGACACAGTGGTTCAGAGCTTGGACCATATGCTTGCTCTGGGCCTCCTCTTCCTCATCTGTAACATGGGGATGATCAGACTTTTCAGAGTCCTTTATGGATTAAATTAGATAATCGATAGCTAAGCGTTGGCACAGATATTCAATAAATGGCAATGTTTGTTATTTTTACTTTTTAAATTATTATTATAAAATACCTGCCTCCAGCCTAGTACTCTCACCCAAACTCTGGACCTGCGTATCTTTTTCTGGGAGGCCAGGAAAGGCTTCCAACTCAAAATGTCCAAAATGTACCTCATGATTACCCCCACCCCCAATCTGGTATTTGTCCAGTGCTCACTGCTTCAGTCAAGCGAGCAGCACCCAGGACTGCTTGTCAACCTTAACATCACCTCCCCTTCCTTGAGCTGGTCTGCTGGGCTACTGAGTCCTTTTGATTTTACCACTTAACTATTTCTTGAAACATTCCCCTTCCCCTCGTTGTCCCTCCACCCTACCCTACCCCCCACACCATGTTCCCTACCTCCGGGAACACAACACTATCTTAACTGGTCTGCTCTTCACATCCTCTCTTGACCCCTCCAATCTGTTATCCACATTGGCAGAAAGACGGCCCTTTTAGGAGCACAAATAAGACCCTGTTCCCCTGAGAACCCTTCATAGCTTCCCAGTGCTCTTAGCATGAAGACCAAAACACCCCACCATCACTCCAGCCTCAGCTTAGAAGTCCTCCTTCCCCTCTCCCTTCTCTGAGCTCCACTCGCTCTAGCTTGTTTCAGTTCCCCAAAGGGTATTCCTTCCCCAGGTCACAGGACTTTGGCAGCAGCTAGGCCACCCATCCCTGATCAGCCCCCACCTGGGGCTGATCTAACCCTACCCATCCTTTAGTTTTATTGTTCTTCAGAAAAAGCTTTCTGCATAGATCCATCTCCTCTTTTAAAAAATGTTCTCATAGCACGTATACCTCTGGTTCATGAACATTTATCACTGTTTTGATATAACATACTAGAGGCCCGATGCACGAAATTCGTGCAATAGTAGGCCTTCCTTCCCCCGACTGCCAGCACTGGCTTCCCTCTGGCACCCGGGACTTGGGCTTCCCTCGCAGCCCCAGCTTCGTCCGAAGGTTGTCCAGAAGGACCTCCGGTCTAATTAGCATATTATGCTTTTATTATTATAGATATTATTGTGGTTATTTGATTCATATCTGCTTCCCTTTAAGGTGTAAGTTCCACAAGGGCCAGGGATGAGAAGGAAAGACATAGCCTATTTTTGTTCAGCTTTGGGTCTACACTGTCCAGCATAATGTTCAATATCTGTGTGTGCATACGTGCATGTGTGTGTGTAGATATAATAGCTGCCTCTTGCACCCCAGGTTTTTATTCGCTGACCTTCATTTTTCCCCATTTATCTGAAACCTAGTGAAATTGAGGATTTCATTCTGTGTTGATGACAAAGGAAAGCTGGATGATAATTGGGGCAAACTCTTCTCTAACTTTGCAATGGGGATTTTTATTTAGTGATAGCCTTTAGCACATGTTACCCAAGGCCAGACTTCTGTTTGTTTCTACTTGAATTCAGGCCCCCAAATTCCTTAACTTCCTAAAGATGGCAGGCCCCTTGAGGAGAAAATCAGAGGGAGGGGCTATTAACCAGAAGACGCTGGAATAGCTTCTGTGAAGAGAATAGGGAACAGTCTTGGTGTCCCATTAAGCCAAATATCAGGTGATATTTCCCAGTAAGGGCCAAGAACCAGGTAGAAACTCCAAACCAGAAAATAACTCAAAGGCATATATATGAAGGCCAAAACAGTACCATGGTGCAGGATTGTGGAGAGAAGAAGAGAGGCTGGTAATTCAGAGGGCCTTGATTCAAGGGTATGTTTTAGAGCCTTATCTAGGCATCAACCCAGCTGGGTGGGTGGCACACAGAAAGTTGGTTCTGGATATTTTCACAGGGGTGGGGATGGACTCCTCTGGATATTCATGAAGAGCAATGTTTCCCAAACATAATGTGCACACACTTGACTTGGGGATTTTGTTACTATTCACCGATTCAGTAGGTCTAAGGTAAGACCAGTGGTTTTGTAGTTCTAACACGTTCACAGGTGATGCCAGTGCTGCTGGTTTGAGGGCTGTGGTTTCAGCAGTAAGAATAGAGAGCTCTTCCAACAGACTTGGAACAGCTCCTTTAGTGACTGATACTGTCTGATCATTCCACTGCTGGGATAAGCCCTAGTCCAGGCTGCTAAGCATGCTCTCATCTCTCCTACTGCTCTGCCACTGGGGACTCATGTCCATCCCAGTGCTCTGTAAATGCAAGTCAGTCTTCACAATCAGAAAAGCAAACTGGGCCACCATCAGTTTGAAATGCACCCAGGTTGGGAAAGGGTTTCTTGAAATATTCTAGTGTCTAGAATCTTAGGTACCATAGTCAAGACAATGCTCAGGACTCTTTGAAACCTGCTGAGAGGTTGAGGTAAAGGTGGTAGAGGTAAATGGGTAAGAATAGAAGATACTTGTTAGATATCTAGAATAAATATCTAATGAGGACTCTGCTATCTGTACATGTGCTACTTCATTTAAATATCATGGCAGCATTATGAGGAAGGAACTTTTTAATTTTTTTCTCCATTTAACAGATGTGGCAACTGAAGTCTGCAGAGATTAAGAAACTTTCCCAAAGTTGTGCAGCTAGTAACTGAATAAGTCCAGATTCTGACCCATAAAGACCCACTTTATATCTATTGTTCGTAAACTGCCTGCCCATTAAAATTTTTGAGGAGCTTTCAGAAAATACCCATCTCTTAACCCTCAATAATTCTGATTTCACTGCTATTTAAAAGCCCATCTAATCAGTGTATATCCAGTGTTGAGTGTGATTTCCTAGGCCCTGACGCTTAATTACTAGGATTTATTTCCTCTAAAAAGTAATTCAGCATTCAATCTAAACAACTAAGAATGCTTGATGGGGTATTTTGAGGAGGCTGCACCTGGGGTCACACAGTGCCCAAGACTAATATGTGGCTCACTGAGCACTGATCTTAGGACTACAGGATGATTTGCAGACTATTGGCTGGGATTCTACATGATAACAGCTCTGCGGTATTTATCACATCCCAGGACACACTATTCTAAGTACTTCACATACACTGCCTCCTATAGTCTTTCAAGAATGTCCTACATAGATCTCCACTAACAGTTCCTATGTTACAGATGGGAAAACTGAGATCCTGAGAGGGTGAATGCCTCACCTTATTATGGGTGGGATGAGGATTCAAACTCGAGCCCTTTGGCCCTAGTCCATGGGATATACCACTCTGCTGCACTGTCTGTGCTTACTTTTCACTGCTCAGATGATGCAGGTTTTCACTACCTTGCATGAGCTGAGAGCAGAAAGGCATGAAAAGGGATTGATTGCATCAGGAAATGGAGCCCATATCAGAGAATGGAGCTCAATGAATGCATGGGTGTTTGGGAAACAGATTTCCACTTATAACCAGGAACCAGTTTTTATCTGGCAAAGCCATCAGGAGAGGAAAGGGGTACTTTGGGCAGGAGTGAGTCCCTCCATCGCAGGTACATCAAATATGTCCCAGGTGCCTGGATGGCAGTGATGCTGTAGAAGGGTTCAGGGATCACATGCCAAGTTGGCGTGGGTGCTGTCTGAGGTTTCCAGGTTTCCTCTCGACATGACTCTCTGTGATCCTGTGATCTGACTTCCGTCCTCAAACACTCAATCAGCAAGCAAGGGCTTGATCATTTACAGTTACGCAGTGAGACGTTTCCAGGAATGATTTCCCAGTGGCATTTTAATAAGTACTCTATAAATAATAATTTATTGAAGTTGCCTACTATGTTAGAAAAGGAATATATTAAAGGAGCCTGGCTAATTGATGCTGGCAGTTAAGTTCCCTGAGTCGAAACCAATCAGTTTATCTACATGACTTTAAAGATTTGGGATGAAAAGTGCTCATTATATTCCAACATCCTAATACCCAAAGATCCAGATGGTTCACAATATATTGACATGGCCTTCCAGGAAACCTATGTGCAACACTGACTTGAAAATGTTCTGATACAATTAAAAATAAATTGGATCAGAAAGAGCCTGTACTAGCCTGTGTTCTCCTTTGGCTGAGAGCTGAAGTTGAACAATGCTGAAAGCTGTGTGACCCAAATCAGCGAGATTGCTGGTTCTGACTTGGATGACCACACAGCTTGAGTTGCCAGTGACTGTCCAATTCATATCTGTGGTCCCAGTGTCATGTTCAATAGAGCACCCTTTTCTTCCCAAAGGGTCCTGGTTTGGACAATAAATAACACAGTCACTGTGTAATTTACACACCTAGTTACAAGCACAATGAGAAAGATTGGATGGGCCTCAATCTAACTGGGGACAAAAAGGCCCAGAGGAAGACCCAGTTTCCGATGGTGACAGGAATACAGACCGGGAGGCAGAACGGGCCTTAGGGAGAAAAAACTTCTCACCATTCTGCAAGCTTTGTTTACTCTTATGTGATTCAGGAATTTCACACAGCTTCTTCCTTGAGCTCAACTTTTGCCTGAGAGTATGTGCCCGTGAGAACACAAAAATAAAAAATCTATGGGGTCTGTATCTATGAGACTGTTTTTTATTTTTATTAAGATTCTATATATAAGTGAGATCATCAAAAGGTACAAGCTTCCAGTTATAAAGTACATAAGTCATAGACATGTAATGTAAAGCATGGTGACCCTAGTTAATAATTCTGCATTGCAGATTTGAAAGTAGCTAAGAAAGTAGATCTTAATAGTTCTCATCACAAGAAAAAGAAATTTCACTATGGTGATCAATGTTATTGTTGTAATCATTTTGCAATATATACAAACACAGAACTAGTATAATGTACCTGACACTGATATAATGTTATATGTCAATTATATTTCAATTAAAAATTATAGTCATCTTTTATTTCTTGCTTTTCCCAAAGATGCATTAATATAGGATGGTTAGAGACTAAGATACTAGAGTGAGATACATGTACAAAATCCTCTAAAGCAGTGGTTCTCAACCTTTCCAATGCCGTGACCCTTTAATACAGTTCCTCATGTTGTGGTGACCCCCAACCATAAAATTATTTTCATTGCTACTTCATAACTATAATTTTGCTACTCTTATGAATCGTAATGTAAATATCTGTGTTTTCCGATGGTCTTAGGCTCTACAGCAGTGGTTCTCAACCTGTGGGTCGCTACCCACAGGTTGAGAACCGCTAGCAGGTTTTTCCTTAGCTAGGAAAAAATTAGTGTGAATCGGGCTTAACAATTTAGTCTCTCTAACATTTTCTCAGGATTTTATAATAACGCCTAACATTCCTGAACATTTGGTTAACTTAATTGCAACTATTATTTTTAATACTCGTGGAAGTGCTAAACAATAGATATTATCACTACCCTCATTTTACAGTTGAAGAAAATGATACTGGAAGAGATAGACCAACTTGCCCAAGATTCTACATTGAGCAGGTGACAGTGTCCAGATTCTAACCCAGCAGGTCTGACTAGTGCTCTGTTTTGAGGAGGATGTTGTGCATAGTTCATCAACAAATACTGAGTTGAATGGGGCATTGAAAAAAGTATGAGCTGGCCTCTGCCGCATGAAGATCACAGTGTCAGGATGGAATGTCAAAGTTCAACTAGCACAGATATGAGGCAGGATATAGATGTGATCTGAGAGGTACCAATGCCTATGGAGAGACGGTTGCCCACTCAAGAAAATGATCAAATGAGTAGAGAAGAATTAGGGGCTGGTTCTGAGAGTGGTGAGAATATGTTACGGAGATGGAAATTAGAAGAAAACTATGCCTGACAGAGGGAATAGCCTGATAAATGGCACTGGTCCTAGGAATAAATGGTGAGTCTGAGTCCTCAGGGAATCCATTTTGGCTGGACTAGTGTTATAAAGTTCAGATGCCTTCATACAACTTGTATGGACTTCTCACCATAGCCTCCACTCCCTACTTCCCATCACACAATTCTCTCCCTGTGTTCCACGCTCCATCCACAGCTTTTTCTATCACTTCTCTATTCCCCACACTGCAATGTCATGATTATGTTCATGATTGTCTTTCACACTGGAATACCCTTCCTGTGTGCTTTCTTCATCTAGTTCAGTATTGTTGGCCTCAAACGTTGCTTCTTCAAGGAAGCCTTCCCAGATAGCCTGGGCCAGGTAATGCCTCTCTATCATGCAGTTCAATAGTTCCCTGGTACTACATATCCACTGCTATGCACAGTGCTTGGCGCAGAAGAGAAGCACAGAAATAAAAATAAAATAATACCAGCTGGAAAGAGATACATAGAGACATGCACTTTGAGGCAGGGGTCAAGTTCAATGACTGTTTCTTCAGTGGTCCTAGTAAGAACTAGTAGAGTGTCTGTGTAAATAACAAGTGGGGGTGGGATGAAGAAGAAGGATCACTAACATAATCCTGGCACATGAACAAGTTAGAAGGACTTAGAATTTCAGACTCCAAAAGATGGAAGAGTGTTGGAGTCCATCTAATCTTAGAAATCTCCTCCCTGCATTTTTCAAATTTTCCTTACAAGTCATCAGCCATTTTTTCATATGAGAGTTTCTCCTGTTATTGAAAAAAACCTGTGCTAAGACTTGCATTCATTCAGTTAGTCATTCATCAAATGAGCACATGTAACTCACAGTGTACACTTGAAAGCAAAATACCAGGATCCAAGGATGAGCAAGGCTCTTTTCCAATCATAGAAAATATGGGAGGCAAATAGAGGAGATAGAGGTTTGAAACAGAGAATAAAACCTATTTAAGTACCGAGTCTCCTCATTTAGGCCCATTTTGGCCTTTGACAGTGCAAAATTGACCAGTCAGCCTCTTTTTTATGTGAAAACATCTATCTTGTCTCCCCAAAGATTTGCCTACACGTTCTTCTGATATGAGGCAATTATTTCATATTTTCTGCATTAGTTGTGGCCACTGATAATCTCATGAAGATTTATAAAATGTCAACTTGTTCTTTCCACATGTATCTAACTAGTAGATGCCTTCTTTAGATGTGTGTGCTGAAGTGGTGGTTATGGAGGGGATGTGTAAGTCACAGATGCAAGGCGACATTTGGTAAGAACAGACAGAACTGTTCATGTTTCTCAATTATAAGTTAAAAGGCAGAGCCTCTGGAACTGGATTTTCTTAACTTTGGGGAAAGTGTGATGTAATAATCCTTCATTCCTTCTTTCTTAAGAAATGAAGAGAAATGAGTGGTTTGTTCAGTTCCTGATATAAAAAAAAAAGTCGACTTTAAAGCGATATTTTATTAGAACCATAAGTTTTGTTTGAAAAATTTTAAATCCAGAGTTTATTTTCCTTTGGTATTGCTGCAGAGAGTCAACAGGAATTGAGATAATTTTTTCTTGCATTTGTGCCCACTTATTAAACACACGTGTGAGCTAGATTCCTTGCATAGGTGCAAAAGGGATTAGGAGTTGGGGGTGGAGGTAGGAAGGTGCAATTTGGTTCATTGACCTGTTTCCCTGCCCTCAGGACTCTTTCAAACAGCTGTGAGAAAAAGGAGGAGGAGGAAAGAGGTAATTTACCAGTTCGAATCCAGATGTTCATTTCAAACACACCCTGAACAACTTTTGCATGGTTTATTTCATTTTCTGAGACCATTTTTCACAAGCCTGTTTTCTCAGCTGGGAAACTTCTGGTGTAGTCTTTTCAAACAAATATTGCATTTGGCATTAAAAGAAAAAAAAGAGCTTTTGAGACATTCAAAGGACAATCTGTTTGCCTTGGTCCGCAGAAGCAGGACTGCAGGAATGTAGGCATTCTGTACCACCCGAAATATAGGTAGAGGAAAGTTCCCTCTTACATTCCATTTGCATGGAAACCTGACAGCTCCGCTAGCTAGATGATTGTCACATTCTATCATTTTTTAGGTTGGTCTGGAGTGTCAGAGACAAGAAATCTGGCTGGAGGCAAGCAGAGCCAGTGGAAGGATCCACCCCATTAACCCTAAACCAGAAACTTGCACATGGCCCTTCAAACAGCAGTCCACTTTCACAAAGCTCTGTGCTATTCTAGTTCCGCCCATCTGCTTAAGTAAAGTAGGAAGAACTAGAAGAAAAACAGCTCCGAATGTCAATGAATCTCTTAAGCAGAATATCATAGGTAGGATACCATCCCCATGACTGGTCCCATTCACGTCAAGGCAAGGTCCTGGACAGAGATTGTTCCCCTAGAGCAGTGGTCAGCAAACCACGGCTCGCGAGCCACATGCGGCTCTTTGGCTCCTTGAGTGTGGCTCTTCCACAAAATACCACGGGCTGGGCGAGTCTATTTTGAAGATGTGGCGTTAGAAGAAGTTTAAGTTTAAAAAATTTGGCTCTCCAAAGAAATTTCAATCGTTGTACTGTTGATATTTGGCTCTGTTGACTAATGAGTTTGCCGACCACTGCCCTAGAGCAGTGGTTCTCAATGTTTCTAATGCCGCGACCCTTTAATACAGTTCCTCATGTTGTGGTGAGCCCCAACCATAAAATTACTACTACTGTTATGAATCGTATTGTAAATATCTGTGTTTTCCGATGGTCTTAGGCGACCCTGCTAGCAGTTCTCAACCTGTGGGCGACTAGCAGGGTCGCCTAAGACCATCGGAAAACACAGATATTTACATTATGATTCATTAACAATAGCAAAATTACAGTTATGAAGTAGCAACAAAAGTAATTTTATGGTTGGGGGTCACCACAACATGAGGAACTTTATTAAAGGGTCGTGGCATTAAAAAGGTTGAGAACCACTGCCCTAGAGTCATAGGACTTGGGTTCTAGAACAGCCCTTGCCCACACTAAGTGTGGAGCCAGTTCCCTGAACAGCTGTAGGAGATGGAACCATTCCTCATTCATAGTTTCTTTAGGTTGAATCAAACCTGGAAATAGCCTAGAAGGAATGGACAACCCAGAAGGCTGAGTTTAAATGGGAAACCCAAGATCTGTGTCTTTAAGGATAGGAGATCAAGCCATGAAGATAAATAGAATCAGAAGAAACAATCCAGGGAGGGTGGGGGTAAAGGGGAGAGATCAACCAAAGGACTTGTGTGCAAGCATATGCGCCTAACCAGAGGTTGGGGACAACATGGGGGTGGGGACATTTGTGGGGAGGGGTATGGAATGGGAATGGGGGGATGAGGACAAATATGTGATACCTTAATCAATAAAGAAATTAAAAAAAAAAAGAAATGAACTAAAAAAAAAAAGAAAGAAAGAAACAATCCAGCTAAGTGTTGATGTGAGTGAAATAGAATATTCAAGGGTTTAAAACCCAAACTGAGTCTCTGGTAAGTTTCTAAACCTTCCTGAGGCTCAGTATTCCAATTTGAGGGTTAGCCACCAAAGACCTGTGGACGTAAAAGGGGCCACATACTAAACCTGACAAGCTCAGGGGAGACCTGCTTGGCAACCTTATAAACACTGAACCGTCTGAAATGAAAACTTCCTACCTAAAAGCAAGTCATGGCGGAAGGTCCTGTTCAAAGCAGATATCTTCCTTGGCAAAGGTCAATCTTTACCAGAGGTGAGCCTGTCTATAGTCTTTTTGCATCTAGGATACCATAGCTTTGGAAAGTCTAAATAATCACTTCTTTAAGACCCCTCAGGGCACAATCTCCCCCCAGAACACAAGACCAGAAAACCCTTGTTATTTTGTCCTTATGCCATCTTTTGGGGCTGTAAATGTTACTCCGTAACTATTCTGTAGCTTCCAAGGTAAAAGAAGGATGTGTCAATCCATTTTACTTTTTTATCCAATCCCAGAGGTTTCCCTGCTTTGCATTGTCCCGCCTCCCTAATCTATCACCAATGGATTTCATGTAACCCCCCCTTACTTCTTCTCCTTTGATTCTGATGCATAAAATATGTGGTGAAACTGCCATTTCCCCAGAGCATTTTCTCAATCCATTGAGATTTTGCTACCCAGCAGTTGTCAGTTTGGCTCAAATAAACTCATATAAATTCTCTACAGGTTTGGAGGTTACTTAGCTCCACGGACTTTAGACCTGAGGGTTAAAATGGGGCTGCAGTGCCAGACATCTAGCAGGCCCTGTATGGTCCTCTCTCTGCACCGAAGTCCCCTGACTCAGGGAATACAACCTAACTCACCTCTGTGCTTCTGGAAGGCTCCTGCTGGAAGGCCTTGCTCCCTAGGCTGCCACACCTGGGAGCCGGGTCCAAGAGAATGGCGGGGGAGATGGAGAAGGTGCCTCCTCTCCGGATGCCCCAACTCTACAGCTACACAAGGAACATGTCCTCTGAAAAAGAGCCAGAACTGCCTGCGCAGCTTCTTCACATCGGGCAGCAGCCAGGAGAGCCACGTGGAGGCAGGTAGGAAAGGTTGAGCCAGCCTCACCATGACCTTCCCCACCCCCCTTTCCCGCGCCACCAGGACCCTCCCTCACTGGGGAGGGAACTCACCCTCCTGGGCTGCAGCTCCTCCGGAGGAGTGAAGGGTTGCAACCCCGCCTCAGGTGCTCGGATTTTAAGACCTGCACCTGTGAGATGCGACCCAAGTTTTGGCTTTGACCAGCAATGGCACCTGGTGTCCAGGGGCCACTGGGCTGTGAGGACTGAGAAGTGGTTCTTAAAGAGCTCGCTGAGGATTCATCACCTCAAGGCCAGGGTGGAAACAGGCCTGTGAAAAGCTTTCAGATTTTCTGTGATTCACTTGCTAATCTTAAAGCATTGGCCTCAGGGCTAGGGATCTGTTAGGATAATTTCCCAGGATGGAGGCCTGGTGGGAACCAATTTCATTTCACCATCTTTCTCTACCTTGCAAAAGCCAAAGCAGTCAGGTTGACTTTTTCCCCCTATTTAACTGTTTCATTCTTTTTTTCCCTCTATAACCCTCCCTCTTTTTCTTCTCTCTCTCTCTCTCTCTCTCTCTCTCTCTCTCTCTCTCTCTCTTTTTCTCTCTGTGGGTACCATGTTCACCCTCGCATCCATGTTTCTTTTCTCACTCTACCTGGTTACACCTCACCAGCACCTCCCCGAAAGGAGCTTATACACTTGTTTGGAGCCCTGATTTTTGTGACTGTTGCTCAGAGGACACCACCAGATCCCATGGTGGCCAGCAGGGCTTACACTTGTGGTCCCTACAGACTGTATATATTCACGTACCCTAAAAGCTGCTGCCTGGGGGGTCTGGCTTCCAGGAAGGGTGAATCTAGGTGGTGACTGAGAGCCCCCCACTTTGGGACACTGTCAAGCCTTGGCAGAGCCTCGACTATTGGGAGATAAAATATAAAATAGGCTGGTTGGACAATCAGGAAGATCGAAGAGACCACCTAGAACTAGGGCAAGGTTAAAGGTTAAGTTTTATGTCCCATATGTGGCTACTCCTTCAAAACGGGAAGGAGATGACCAGTAAGCAGTTGGTTACACAAAACTCAATATCAGGGGAGAAATTCATTCAGGAGGTAGAGATCCAATAGTTATAAGCACCAAGGTGATGATCAGAGGCCTGAGAGCGCTTAAGAGATTAGAGGTTGGGAGGGAAAAGGGCATAGAACAGAGATTCAGGGACATCGGCATTTGGGAAACTGCCACTTAAGAAGACCCTGAAAAGACAATGAAAAAGAAAATTGAGCAAGAACATTTAAAGAACAGGCCAAGAAACTTCCTAAAAGAAATGAGAGGTAGGGTTTTCTAACTTTTAATATAAGTGTAACTCAAAATATAACATATCTTAGAAATGATAACAGTTGTCTAAAACATATTACACCATGAAATACTGGGAAATGGGAGAAGGAATGAAACATAAAATGTGCTAAATTTCTCAATTTCAATAGGATAGAGTCAAGAACTATTGTTTTTCTTTGACCTTGATAATTAGAGGAATATCAGATCAAGTATGTTATTTTGCAAAATTCAGTAGAAACAAAAACAGGATGATTCCTCCCAAATTACTGCAGGAGATTAAAGAAATCAAAGCAGAGTTCAACTAGCAAAAGACAGGAAATAGGGGAAATGGTAGGAAAGCATGAAATACAGAAAAAATAAAATAATGTCAGAGAAGGAAGTATAAATTTATATCTTTATGACAGTAAATGTAAATGATTATATTTAAAAGCCATCAGTTCAGGTGAGAAACAAAAATACACCTACTGGATGATACAATTTTTAAAAAGTGTCTCCAAAAGTTTAAACATGAAGTATTTGGAAAATGTGTATCAGGAAAATGCAAATACAAACAAATAGATGTGTCAGTATTAATATCAGATAAAGTAGAATCCTGGGTTGAAAAAAATATACAAATGGGACATGAGTTAATTTACTTGGGATTATATTCCATTATGAATAAATAACTATAATATACTTTGCTATTCTCAATAACAGTGTGTTAAATAAATATGTAAATTAATCTTTTTGAAATTCAAAGAAAAATTTCTGTTTGGAATATATATATATATCTCAACTAGCCTTATTAGAGAGACAAAATAAGTTGAGATAGATAAAGCTGTGTTAATATGATAAGAATATACCAAACTTATACATTACACCTAGAGAATGAATATTCATCTGGCCACCTATGTTTCAGATATTTCCTCTCTGAATTTCAATGAACGCTTCCTAGGACCAACTTCAATTGCCTTTATGATGTGTTTTCCATGAGATTATAAAATTATTTCTCCACTTTGTCCTACCCAATGGTCACACCTGTCAGATGACATTCTGGGCTCAGTACTATGGGTATGTTCCCACATACTAGTATCCAGCCCTTTTTTGAAGGATCTTAAACTTCCTTTTCTATGAATAAGGACAAGCTCTTGAGAGACTCATAGATTCTCTAGGTTCCTATTTTGTAAGTAGACTCTTGGGAATATTAGTTTAATATACCTTCCCAGAATCTCTAGGAAAACTGCCTTTTAATTTCTTGTCCTATTAAACATCTTTCCAGGACTTAACTTCCAGGCAGGCTTTTAAAGGGACTCACATTATTCACAATAGGAGCGACAGGTGAGGGTGTACAGCCATATCATACACCAAGGTCCTATCAGTGCCTTGGCATTGATCACAAATGAGCAATTGGCTCTAACATCAGGAGTAGTATTGGCTGATGGTCCTTGCTAAATACAGCTGGATAAGTCCTCAAATTCTCATCCTTATTTTTTTCTCCTGGCCACTTAGTCTTAAAATATCTTTGGGTGTAAGAATAGTTATAAAACCGCTCTTCTCTGACTCATTGCCCACATGCCAGAATGGGAATAACTCTACTCAAGACTTTCCTACTCTGATCAGAAGGGAGTATTTCTGTCATTATCATCACCATCCTCATTCTCATCATCATGTTTATTATTAAATGATCACATGTTGGAATTGTCAGTCATGCTGAACACTTAGCATGCATTCTATAATCTAACATTATAATAATGTTCAAGGTAGATACCATTAAAACTTCCACTTTAAAGTCCTAGCTGGTTTGGCTCAGTGGATAGAGCATTGGCCCTGCGGACTGAAGGGTCCTGGGTTTGATTCCAGTCAAGGGCACATGCCCAGGTTGTGAGCTCGATCCCCAGTGGGGGGTGTGCAGGAGGCAGCCAATCAATGATTCTCTCTCATCATTGATGTTTCTATCTCTCTCTCCCTCTCCCTTCCTCTCTGAAAATAAATTTAAAAATATTTTTTAAAAAACTTTTCTGATTAATCAACTGAGTCTCATTTCCAAGGTCACAGTGCAATTACATAGCAGAGCTGGTGTTTTTAATACTTCTTTTCATCAGAGGAAACAACTCCTCCCTTCTCCAGAGACATTCCAGGTGGATGCCTATTCAATCTCTAGTTACACAGGCTTCTCCAGTCCCCTCAAGGATGTCTGCCTCTTTGAGGGCTTCCAGAATATGTTCGCACTTCTCCTTACTTCTGTCCTTCAATATCCTTTTGTAGTCAAGGTGTTAATGAGAGAAATTACTCCAAGCTCTCTCATTACATAATATTGGGAAATTGATCTAAAGCAAGAATTTTCAGTGTTGTCCTAGATTACAAATATTTGTATGATTTTTTTGTTATTTAATTTTATTTTCAAATTAAGAATTTCTATTTGTCTTTTGTTTTTGTTTTCCCCCCCTTTCTTTATTGATTAAGGTATTACATATGTGTCCTTATCCCCACATTGCCCCCACACACACACTCCCCCCCCCACCCCTGCTCATGCCATCACCCCCTGGGTGTCTGTGTCCATTGGTGAGGCTTATATGCATGCATACAAGTCCTTTGGTTGACCTCTCCCCCTTACCCCCACCCTCCCCTACCTTCCCTCTGAGATTTGACAATCTTATTGATGCTTCTCTGGATCTGTTTTTATTCATCAGTTTATGTTGTTCATTATATTCCACAAATGAGTGAGATCTTGTGATATTTATCTTTCTCTGACTGACTTATTTCACTTAGCATAATGCTCTCCAGTTCCATCCATGCTGTTGCAAATGGTAGGAATTCCTTCCTATTTACAACAGTGTAGTATTCCATTGTGTAGATGTACCACAGTTTTTTAATCTACTTATCTGCTGATGGGCATTTAGGCTGTTTCCAAATCTTAACTATTGTAAATTGTGCTGCTATGAACATAGGGGTGCATATATCCTTTCTGATCGGTGTTTCTGATTTCTTGGGATAGATTCCTAGAAGTGGGATCACTGGGTGAAATGGGAGTTCCATTTTTAGTTTTTTGAGGAAACTCCATACTGATCTCCACAGTGGCTGCACCAGCCTGCATGCCCACCAGCAGTGCACGAGGGTTCCCTTTTCTCTGCATCCTCACCAGCACTTGTCATTTGTTGATTAGTTGATGATAGCCATTCTGACAGGTGTTAGATGGTACCTCATTGTCGTTTTGATTTGCATCTCTCGGATGATTAGTGACTTTGAGCGTGTTTTCATATGTCTCTTGGCCTTCCTTATGTCCTCTTTGGAGAAGTATCTATTTAGGTCTGTTGCTTGTATGATTTTTTTCCCACTTGAAATTATTTTTTAAAGTGTGTTGTCACTAGTTCTTAGGGATAGGGGAAGCCAAAGTGTCATTTGAATAACTCATGCTGTGTTTTATTCAAAATGACCTCCCCTTTATAAAGAAAACTGCTTTCCTTGGGTCAAACTTGTGAACTTTTAGCTCTTTGTCATTTATTTATTCATTCATTTATTCCATAGATATTTATCACATGTGTTCTCCGGGTCAGGCCCTCTATTGGGTTCTGGATAAATACTAATGAAGTAGACATCCTTGAAGACCTCAGTGAATTCAGCACTTAGGGAAGAACCAACAGGCAGATTAGGACCTGCAACAGACGAGTGTAGTTGCTCTAACAGGGCCATAGGGCAGATAGGGGAAAGAATCATAGTTTGGAATCCCACCCATGAGGCTCCTTGGCTAAAATCCCACTTGCCTGGCTAATCCTCCAGGCATTCCCGGACACATCTGAATGTTCAGGATGTACACATTTTAGGCTCCCAGTGTAAGACCCTGCTAGACTGGGAACAATGCCAGACACCTCTTGGTTGATGGTGGATACTGAAAGAGAGTAGAAAAAGAGAATGTTCTAAATGTGCCAGAATAGAGATTCCACCCCCCATCCTCTGGGACTGGGTGCTTACCTGTCCACCACACACCTTTAGAAGCTGGGGTTTATGCTAAGCTACAATTAGAGAAGTGTGTTAATGGAAAAAAAGTGTAAGAAAAAAGAAGCAGTGACCCTGTTAGGATAAAACTACAGGGAAATTTTAATCTAAGAAGAGGTAAATATTAGCAGGTAAAGGATTTGCTTGTCTTATAAGATATGTCTGTGGGAGGTTGGTAAGGAAAGTTCATTTTGTTTCAGGAGGACTTCAACCTTTTAAGTGTCTTACCTGGCCTCTACTCCTCCCAATGCAATATGGTCCCTGGAGTGGAAAATAGTGACACCAATAGCTAATTTTTGGATTTGATGCTTGACTGAGCACTTATGTTCAGACTACACTAAGTATTTTACAATTAATTTCATTGCATACTAAAAATAACACCGTGGGTGGGTACTCTTAGCATGCCCATTTTGTAGGGCAAAAGAGACAAAGAGAAGAAGAGCAGTTTGCCCAAGCAGCCAAAGAAATGAAAGGAGAATTTGGAGTTTTGTGCTCTATGCACTTACATACTGCACTCTACTAAATGAACAGCATTCTCTATTACTGGTTATCTGACTGAATTTTTAGTAATAAACTGTACTGTACCTTTGCAGACTTCTAAAGTACTAATTAAAACGTCGGATAGAAACAAGGTGTCATCCTTGGGGCCTTCCACCATGAGACATTATGGAAGGTGGGTTTTCAAAAGGCTTTGCTTCAGAGACAAATTTAATACATGTAGTAAAAGGTGAATAACTTGAACCAAAAAAAACATTGAATGTCATCCACGTTTATCAGGCAGGTCTTAATTATCAGGACATAGTGTCAACTTAGACTGGACATGAGTGTGAACAGGCAGATACCCAGATATACATGGAGGAGAGAAGTTGGGCTTTGACACAGCCATTGGTCAAGTTTAAAGAAAGATCTCAGAGAAGGAGTGTGGGGCTGAATCCTTAAAGATTCACAGGTGTGTCCCTGACAGGCGAGGTGAGGAAGGGCAATGTCAGCAAAGGGAATTGCTGTGAAAGTGAGAATGAGACTCACCACGGCCGTCTTAGAGAACTGTAGAAGGAGTGTACCCCTGGATTTAGAATCCTCATGGGGTGCATTGCTATAATATGAGCCTGGGGGGAAAAGATGATATTGTGGAGGAGGGTCTTTAGGACTATTCTGTGGGCAGTAGGGATCCATGAAAAGATTTCCAGCGCAATACAGCATGCTATGGTTTGTTTCTGTTTTTTGTTTGTTTGTTTTTGTTCATTTGATTTTTTTAAATTTCATTTATTTTTTAATTAAAAAATATTTTAAAAATGTCCTTCCAGTGAATGAAATATTGTATAATCATTATAAACATGTTGATCTAGAGAAAAAGTATAAATGATATTTTTAAATTACCTAAAATTCCACAACCTTGGGGAAATATCCACTAACATTGTACTGAATATCTCTCAGAATGTACACATACAGTTTCAATGAACTATTGATACACTATTTTATAAGTGTATTAATCAATCATAGTTATGACAACTTTTCCATATCAATAAGTAAAGGCATACACTAGCCTTTTAATGACAACTGAATTCTCAGTTTTGTGGAGGTAATGCAATTTATTTACTCGTCTTTTTTGATAAAAGAAAAAAGTTTCTCTAGTTCTCAACAATACAAACAATGTTTCAATACACAGCTCAAAACACAATGCAACAAAACGGTAAAGTGATGGACAGATTAGAAAACATCGAATAGATTGTTTCAAATTAAAAGCAGCGAACAAAACTTACCCTTTTGACCTGCTGTAGAATGGGAAAAGAAAGGAGGGCCATGCCCAGTACCTCAAGTGGAAGTTTATTTATTCAATAATTCAGTTCTTCATCTCTTATTTATGGAGCATCCATAATGTGTCTGGTCCTGTACTGATAATGAGATACAATGGCAAATGAGTCAGAGAGTGTCACTTTTATTATAAATTACATTTAACAGGGGAAACAGAAGAAAAACCAATAAATAAACAAGAACATACTCTTAGATCACCAGGAGCACTAAACAAGGAGTTGACATAGGGTGGTATGACAGAGTAGGGGACTCCTTCAGTTGGATCATCTAGAAAGATGTCTCTAAGGAGCAATCATTCAGGTTGACAAATGAATGATCAAAGGATACAGGCAGCTAAAGATCAAGAAAGAAGAATTCAGGGAACAAGTGGAGCCCAAAGAAGCAAAGACTTCAAGTGGGAGATAAGCTTAGCAGGTTCAAGGATGAGAGAGACCAAGAGGCCAATGCACCTTGCAGATATTCAGCAACAAGGAAGGTGGCATGAGGGGGGAAGCACAGACCAGGTCGGGAGCACCTTGCAGGACATGTAGAAGTTCTATGTTACACTTACATTGGAGAGTTTCAACCAGAGAAGCTTGATCCGAGATTTCAAAAGACTACTTTGGCTTCCCTAAACTATAAGCTTCTCAAAGGTAAGTTGTTGTCTTGTTCAACTATAAGATCTAGAAAATACCTGGTACATAGTAGATGTTACATCAACATTATAAAAAATCAGTAAGCATTATGTACAGAATTTAATGTAGGGAAAACAAGAGTGAAAGCAGAGGTTCATTTATTAATCTAACAATATTTATTACGCATTTACTAGTAAAGATACTGTACTAGCTACTCTGGCTAGAATGGTAAATGAGGCTTAGTCTCTGCCCTCAAGGAGCTAGTTGGCAAAAAGAACTGTAACAAATAAATACATGGGTGATTATTTTGGTTTGTCACTTGAAAAATTACTTTTATTGGAAAAAGGATCATGTCCTTTCTTTGACACTTAAGTCTGTGATCTATTCATTTTTAGGTTGAGACAGGCCACAGCGGATAGCCTCTATTTTCCTTCTTGGAGAGAAGGTCTTCTACTTGATCAGAAAGTCTAAGAGAGAAGGGAGCGCTAGGGAAACGATAAGCAGTCTGTACTGGGAATATTGTAAGCTTCCTGGTGCCTTTGCCCTTGTGGGTGCTGATGAGCTCAGGCAAGAGGGTTGGAGATGCGTCATGGATAAGTGGAGACCAAGTACTAACTCGAGACAAAAGCAGTCTGTGAAATAATTGTCCTTATTTGCTTTCTCTGTCTGATTCAGACTTATTGTTCCTCACTAGTTCCCCCCGAGGACTATAATAACATTTAAAGAACACATGCTCTGGCGTTGAACTGTCTGGTTGAGCATCAGAGCAGCATCGCCAGTAAAACACCTGTGACCAGATTACCCTGCCTCTCGGAGCTTCAAGATTTCTCATCAGTAAGATGTGGATAATGATAGTACCTATTTTCTACAGTTAATGTTTTAATATATTTATAGCTTCTGAGTCATATTAAGTGCTTAATAGATATCATCTAATATCTCTATTATATTCAATTTAAAATATTTATTACAAGGCTTTAACTCCTTCTAGGTCATCATTCCTTGTCACCATCTGTATATTATCAATGGCAGTCAAGGTATTTTATAAAAAGTGTACTTGATAAAAATGTTCTTTAAATGTGTCTTATTAGAGTCCCTACTCATCTAACATCTACAAAATCTCTTCATCATTGCAGACATTGTACACAAAAAGACCATAGAAGTGTGAATGGCATGCTCTTCTGTCTGGTTTCATAGCATCAATAATGGTGGGATCTAATATATCCTTTCAGGGTTGAGGTTTAGAGGCTTTAACTGAATCACATGTTATCTGTGGGTTCCGGGTTAGTTGGAATCCTCAGTGCAAAGTGTGTCAAAGAGGGGCCCACACACCATCTGCATCATAGCGCTATGGGTCAGATGCTTATTGGAAATGAGACTCCTGAACCTCAACCCTGACTTACTGGTTCATGACTTATTGGTGAGGGGTGAAGGAGAGAACAGCCTGGCTGGAGCTACCTCCACAGTGCCTCTCTCTATGTGCCATAAAATACTAAAAACAGAGGAAATCAAGGAGGAAAAAAAACAACAAACATTTATATTCTTGCTGAAGGAAATTATTTCTGGAGGTCATGACATAGGCTGGGTCTGTGAGATCCCGGAATCAATGTTTGTCTTCATGTAGCAGTGTTCCTTTTTTGGAGGACATGGGAAGTAGGAAGCAGACAATGCCTCTTGGTGGCAAGCTGAGTTGGCGGGGAGCCCCTTCTTCTGGGCAAACTTCTTTGGGGCCTACAGAACCCTCTCTTAGCCTTGACCAACTCACCCATGAGTTGGGTCCTGTCTCCTATCTTTGGAGAGAGAGCCTATGATTGTTCTGACCCTTGGTCTCTTCTAGTTACAGGACATATAATTTAGCTGGATTAAAATGGAAGAATTTATTTTTTCCTTTCTATTTTTTTTCCTTTTTCTCTCATTCCCTAGTGGAGTTCCTGCCAAGGCAAACTGGTACAAACCAACACCATCAGGAAAGCTCGAGATGGAGCCCAGTTCTCTTGAACACTTCATACCCAAGTGTATTCTTGCTCTAAAGCTCTATCCAACACTTAGTGAAGCATGGATTCCTGTAAAAGCCTTGTAAAAAGGAAACATGGATCAAAGACACCCTCAGTGTGGTGTCAGGTCGCATTCAAAATCTACGTGCAAGGAGCCAGCCACCACCACCAGCTGGAAGTCAAGCCCTCCCTTAGACACTTCATTCAGAGCTCTCCCATAGGGCCCTTCCACCAAGAGAGAGCCTTTGAGGTCCTTTGCCACCTTCTCAGCGTGTGTTCTTCTGTGAGAAAGGGCAAGAGGAGCCCCAGCAGAGGCCCTTTTCCTTGGCAGCACTCTGTGTCAGCAAAGCATCTCCAGCTAGCATTTCCGTGGGAAGGTCTTCCATCTGGAGCTTGGCAGAGAGGGGGAATTTTCTTTGAGGTCCTGCCACTCTTTCCCTTCAGCTCCCATAGGTGCAGCTTGGAGAGGCCCCAGCTGATTTTAGGGCTGATGCTGGCGTGTTTCATGGAGTCAGAACTGCTGTTTCCTCAGCCAGTCCGAAAGGCAATTAGAGAAAGAATGTTGTTGGTGCTGCCACCGCCTCCCATCTCAGTGTGCAGCAGGTCACAAGATGTGACAAGTTCATTCGCTAATTCCTTCCTTTTCAGTTAATAGAATAACACAGATGGGAACACTTATCCTGGAATTGGACATACGTTGGAGCAGCAGCGGAGGGAAGATAGAGGCAGCCTGGCCCATTCTCAGGCCTTCCTGAAGCAGAAATGATTTTCAACAGCATCATTACCCTCAGCTGGGTAGGTAGCCCTGAGAAGCTCCTTCTTGACAGGAAGGCACAGGCCTCTGGCATGGGCCTTACTCTCAATGAATTCATCCCACAAAATTCTCACAGTATGTGAAAGAGATAATAACACCCAACATGCGGCTTCATTGCTTCCCAGGAGACTTTGGGCAGCAATGCCATGGCAGCAGTTTTGAAACTCCCCCATAGATGCCTGCGAGATGATAAAGGCAACACTGAGGGAAGAGGGATGTTGAGATAGAAATAGCAGAGGCATGAACAGGACCACAGGGACTTCTGTTGTCTATCTTGGCCACTGTGCACCTTGGATATTCAGGTAGAGAACAATTTCAAATGTTTTATCCTTCACCAGATCATGACCAAACTTTTGGTTCAAAAGTGACAGAGAACCTTTGGTAATCAAATGCTCCTGGTTTTGAAGTCTAAGAGATATATCCAAAACCCAGGCTGCCACCAGCTAACTATGAGTGCTTGAGCAGATTATCCAACTCTTCCTAAACCTCTAATTTCTCACCTGTGAAAGAAATCAGGACAACACTTTCCACTTTACTCAGTTGTTGAGGATCAAATAAAATGTCTAGGGACATATAAATAGTAGCTAAAATTTATTGGTATATTTAATATGCATCAAGCATTGTGCCCAACACTTTATAGGCATATTTTTAATTAGACTTCACTACAGTGCTCTAGGTAAATGCTATTATTGCCTCGTCCACCATATTACAAATGAGGAAACTGAAGTTCAGTGACAAGATCCTGCAACCTCCAAGTGGTGGGTCTTGGTTTGAAACCAGCTTTATCTATCTATGACTTCAGAGTTCAAATTCATAATCACATTGTAGGTGCTTGGTAAAGGGTATTTGTGGTATTTTCATCATCATCACTGCCACTAAGCAAACCATAAGGGGCTAGAGCAGTGGTCGGCAAACTCATTAGTCAACAGAGCCAAATATCAACAGTACAACAATTGAAATTTCTTTTGAGAGCCAAATTTTTTAAACTTAAACTTCTTCTAATACCACTTCTTCAAAATAGACTCGCCCAGGCTGTGGTATTTTGTGGAAGAGCCACACTCAAAGGGCCAAAGAGCCGCATGTGGCTCACGAGCTGCAGTTTGCCGATCACGGGGCTAGAGAGTTTGCACGTCAATATTTTAGTATTGGTATAAGAAAATTAATATAGATTACAGGCAATAATTCCAAACTTGAAGAGAACTAAAAGTTTTGGAAATCAAGGAAAAAGAGGAGAACATATCCTTCTGGGAATTTAACTGAGGTTAGGTCCAAAATGTATCATCATGGACATATGTAAGATATTTTCTGCTTTGAACCCCTCCCTCTTTTTACAGTAACAGACTCCTCTCTTTCTCATGAGATATAATCCTTCCCATATTCCATATAGCTCTGATGGGGTTGACAAGTTATATTTTCTCTCTACACTAGACCTCAAGACTTAGCTGCCATTCATGGGCCTTATCCATAGCGATCAGTACTTAGGATGAGCCTATGATTTGAAAGGGTGAATTGCTGGAGGCTAGGAACAGTAGTTAACATAATAAATGCAGGAGGTCCATCAAAAGGTTGATGGACAGCTTCAGCAGGGCTGAAGATTTGCATTATTATTGCCTGCTGCCAGACAGCTGAGGGCAGTTCCCCCAATCTGATGGTCCTTTATTGTTTACCAGGCCTTACCTTTCATGTGTATATCTGCTTTGCTATAGGGGAAAATGTGGGAATAAAAAGCCCTGGGGGCGGAGATTCGAGGAAGTTAGTCACTAGAACTAAGTCTCCATCTGGCCCTCCAAAATGCCTTCCAAATTCATATTTCTTGTCTAGTCTCTTTAATCCATTTATGCACAGCTCCTTTTCCAGATTCCTGAACCCTTGTAGATGCTGAGAAAGGCCCTGACAGTGAATCAAAATCACTTCATTGCTTTTCATGGCAGAGTAATATTCCAGTGTATATATGTAGCACTGCTTTTTTTCTCCACTCATTTATTGATGGGCATCTGGGTTACTTCCATATATTGGCTTTGTAAATAACAGTGTAATGTAGCATGAATGGACCTAGAGGGTATTATGCTGAGTGAAATAAGTGAGACAGAGATAGACAGACACCATATGATCTGACTTATATGTGTAAACCAAAGAACAGATTAAATGAACAAACAAGGAAACAGACTCATAGATACAGAGAACAGACTAATGGTTACCAGCAATGAGGGGACTTGAGGGAGGGGCTGGTTAAAAAAGGTGAAGGAATTAAGAAGTACAAATTGGCAGTTACAAAAGAGTCACGGGAATGTAAAGAACAGCATATGGCATATAGTCAATAATATTATAATTGCTATGGATGGGGCCAGGTAGGTACTTGAAATATCAAAGAGATCACTTTGTAAAGTATATGATTGTCTAACCACCATGCTATATACCTGAAACTAAACCAAAATAATATTAAATGTAAACTTCAATTGAAAAATAAAATTTAAAAAAATATTATTCTAGAGGATTTCATGTACTGATACTAGAGGATTGAAAGTGTATCTGTCTTCTACCTTTGCAAGACTGACATGAAATAAGTCTGTAGCATTCTGTAGCTATTTGTGTTTTTCTCTTGTGCAAATAAATGGCAGATGATAGCAGTGGGAAAGAATGCAACCAACATAGGAAGAAGCAGGGGATCTAAAGAGAGGAAGAAAGAGATGGAGGGAAGAGAGAGGAGGAAGAAATAGAAGTGAAAAAGAAGGAAGGGAGAAAAAGGAGGGGAGGGTGAGAACACCATTATTTTCATCTCAGGATCGACTTGCATGTGAGACCAGTTCTATTGCTAGGTTTCCATGTTGAGTTTCCATCATGAAAATATTCATGGGAGAATACTGGTTTCCACATAGTACACTGGATTTGTCAACAGTCAAGTTATGAACTTGATAAGAGTGATTTCAACATTTTGAGGCCTCTCAGACTAAGTTCCTGTCTCCAGAACATCTGTCTGTCTCTCCTGCCTCATGTAGAAGCACATCCCAGTGAATTCCCAATTGGCTATTTATTTGAGTTACATGGTGGGATGGAAAGAGAATGAGCTTTGGAAGCAGACCTCATTTTTAATATCAGCTTTGCCAGAACATAACTCTATGGCCTTAAACAAATTAAGTTCTCTAAGCCTTTATTTACCTATCTCCAAATTGGATATGGGTATTTGTATGTGAGAAGAGGGTTCCTAGGCAAGTCGAAGGATTGAGGGGGAAAAATAATGTCCTGGCATAGTATCTGGTTCATATAATGCACTCTGAAAATGTTCGTTGTATTCCATGTAGCTCAAATCCACTCTCCTCCACCCCATGAAAATATGGCAAAATAATTGAAGATAGGTACCTGAAGTCTTGGGGAATCTAAGTACCTTCTGTAATTCAGAATAATGCTGTTTTTCTTTTTGTTGGAAGTTGTATATGATCATGCTATGTAAAATGTAAAAAAAAAAAAAAAATCTCTAAGAATAAGTTGCAAAAATTAACAAAGTATGTGAAATGTTCACTAAATGAACAATTACTGCACTTTACATATCATTTTCACTTCTCCCTGCTGCCTTGTGCCTCAGAGTGACAGGCTTACAGCTTTCCCTGCTGTGAGATTGGTCATGTTGATAAGGTGGGCTTTCTCGGACCTCAGGGAATATCTATTGCCAAAGATAGCTGGGCAGGTCCCAGGGCTTTGCTAGTGACAGTCCCTTTGTAGCTGATTTGCTTAAAGAAGGGAAGCAGCATGTTGCTGGAGGTTTAGGGAATTTTATAGTTGAAGTTGTTTTGTGCCCTTCTTACTTTCATATCCTCTATATCAACATGTTTGCAGAGCTTCTCTGTGTGTCTGTCTCCCTTCCTCTCTGTCTTCCTTCTCCTCTTCTTCCTTTTCTCTCCCTCTTGCTTTCCTTCTCTCTGTTTCTCTCTCATCTTTGAGCCCTAGTTCTAGACAATAGGGACAAGACCAACGAATAAGACTGAATAAGTCACATACTTCTGCCTCAAAGAGCTCCAATCTCTTTGAGGACACAGACTGTGAGCAGCTTATGATCACTGTTTCTTTAGCTCACAGCCAAGGAGGTGGAGTCGCAAGACCCATGCCAGAGTGCAGTGCTGGCTTCTCAGCCTGGGAGAGGTGACATTAAAGGGTGTCTGTGTCTCACATGGTGCCCAGATGGCTCCCTTTGTACCCTGTGAGCCACTTAGGAGGGAACTATCTTCTTATAAAAGCAGAGAGTCTTAATGCCTGGCAGACCCTGGATAAAAATTTCAAAATGATGTGATTTAAGTAAAGCTTATTTAAAGTGAAAGTTGTGGTTACACTGAAGATACAACCCATCTTTGCTTTTTTGCCTTACAAAGTTTATATGGAATTCCTTCCTTTCCCATTTGTGACACCCTTTGGGTGTAGGTATTCTTTCAGCTGACTTAGAGCATTCATGGAGAAAATTAGAACCAGGGCCTGGTTTCTTCTCCTGAAAACAGTTTCTCCTTTTCAAATAAGCCTGCTGGTAAAATGTTTACAAGTGTGACATTTCACATGTGGAGAAAGGGATCAGATTAACTGTAAGAAAGAGGGATCTGCCACCTCCTTCGAGCAACATCCCTGATACTTCTGAGATTAGGAGTATGAAATCCATGGATCCAGAGAAGGGAGGGAGTGAGTACAAGGAAGGACTCAAAGAAAAATTACACCAAGAAAGAGGACCATCTCTCCATCTGAGTCCCAGTCTTTTGTGGAAGATATTTACCCACATGTTGTCATTTTTCATGCAAAAGTAGTTTTTTCCTCCTGACTATCTAAGGAAAATAAATTAATATTCACTTAGCATCTACTGTGTTTTTCAGGGGGAGAGAGAGGGAAGAAGAAGAAGAGAGAGAGAAAAGAAAATATCCATGATTTGCAGCACCCCATGCGAGAGTCTACAGTTCAAATTCCCTTGGCAAATTTGTTGTTGAGGTCTCATCTCTATGAAGGGATTTTACTTACTAAGCATTTCCCAGGTCTTTTTCAGTCTCTGTTTCCTTAATTTCCTAATTTTGCAAATTGTCCACAAGGGACCAGGACTGAGAGGACAGAACCAACAGAGTGAGGCCGTGTGGGATTTGGTTGCCAAGACTCAAGAGGGTCTTGCTCTTACTGGAGCCTCAAGTTCAACAACAGTCTTAGTAACAAAACACAAACAGTTCCCTTGACACTCATTTGAAGGGGGAGGGTGGGGTACGGGAGCAAATGGCTCATCTTCTAATAGGACTGAAAACAAAATTCAAGTGAAGTCAATTAAATCTACAAATAAAGTAATTTTCACGGGACTTACCCAGCAGAGAGTACCGGTCACATTGAAGATCCGTCTGGGGAACTGGGATCAGGCATTTCCAACTGGATTCATGGTTCTGCTATTACAAGGGCATTCTGGAATCCTAGGACTGGGGAGGATAGCAAAGATCTATTAAACACAAAAGTTCTGTCCCTGGGAGTCTGGGGCCTGTGGAAACTCCTGTCCCTGTTCACTGATGAATTGGTCCAAGATGGTGAAGAGAGGCGATATGACTGGGCTGCATGACATACTGAGAGAGAAATGAAGTATCAGAAATGTGAACTCTGTTATAGCCTCTGGAGTAGGGAGAGACAATAAAATATTCACTTTTTTGAATATTTATCATGCCCAGAGACATGATAGAGATTGTCCAATCCTGGCCAGTAATCAAAAGTCAAGATGAGCTGGGAGGAGGGGATTTGAGTTTGCTTGAATGAGCTAACCCTCTGATCTTGGGGGTGCAAACAGAAACCCCAAGCTTCAAGCAGAGCATACCATCTGAACTGAGGCAAGGAGAGCAGGAGCCTGGCCAGCAGAGGCTTGCAAAGAGAGATGGCTGAATTTGGTGCTGTGATTTGCTGTGGTATAAAGAACATGACAGGGGATCTGGGAGCACTTACTGATCACTTACTATGTGTCAGACACTGTGGTAGAGAAACAATGCTATAAGACTGTCAAGACGGGGAGAGAGATAAGCTAAACCAATGCAGTGGGTAACATGAAAGAGAAGTACAGACAATGGTAAGGACATGCAAAGTTAGGCCGTATTAGTGGGAAAGACCTCATTCCTGCCCATTAACACCACCCTAGTTTAGGCCACCGTTATTTCTTATCTGGGCACTGCAACAGTTCTGTACTGGTCTTTTAACATGCACTCATTCACCTTTGCAACACACCTACCTGGTCATATTATATGTCCCCCTAAAACCCTATAATGGCATCTCACTACAACATAGGTACATTCTTGATCTGACCAGCATGGTTCTGCTATATCTGACTTGTCTCTCCACATTCATCTTACTCTGTCATGCCACCTGAAATGAGGACATGCTGAGGTCAAGATACTTGTAAGACATCCATGCAAAGCTGTTCAGGAAAACACTAGCTATGTACTAGAGATAACTTGGGATGATGGTAAGAAAGAAATTACATGTTTTCTCTGAAACCCATGCTCTTGAGTATTCTGAGAACGTGTGGTAGGCAGACTTCTATGATTCTTCCCTCTCTCCTCGCAGATATCTGGCCCCTTATGTACACTCATCTACTCCAGGATATTAGGTGCTTATGTGAAGGATTATGCAGATAAAATCAAGGTCCAAAATCACTTGATCAGGAAGTTATCCAATGAACCTGACCTAGTCACATGAACCCTCTAAAAACTGAGTGTTTCCTCCAGCATCGTGGAGGGGAAGTCAGAGATTCTATGCCTCATTGCTGGCTTAAAGATGGGGGGATCCTTACTGCCAGGAATGTGGGCAGCCTCAGGAAGCTGAGAGTGTCTCCTGGCTGACAACCAGCAAGGAATCGGGATTCCAGTCCAACAACCACAAGAAAATGAGTTCTGTCAATGACTGGTGACCTTGGAAGAGCAGCCCTGTTGACGCCTTGCTATGAGATTGGTGAAACCCTGAGCTGAGAATCCATGCATGCTCTACCTGGACTTCTGACCTGCAGAAAGTGTGAGTTCATAAATGTGTGTCATTTTAAGCTGATGCACAGGAATAGAAAAATAATACTTGAGGCAAAAAGAAAATTTACCTTTTGAAAGACCTAAGTGAGCATCTTCTCCATCACTTGCCAGTGCCCCCTGTGAAGTTTCATCCAGACCATTGCCTAAAGCATTGAGGAGATGCATATCGCCTGTGCTCTTAGAAATAGGGCAGGAGTTGGTTCTACTCTCAACTGCCACTTGCAGTTAAAATTTGATTTCTTGACATAAGGTCCAAAGTACTTGTAGAAAATGGAGTAAGTCAGAGAGCCATCCATGGCTATCTCTTGCCATATAACACACATAGGAGGCCTCCATTGTCTATTAGAAGGGAACTGGGCTGATGTTGACATTAGACCTGTGGAATTGCCCTCCAAATATACACAGCCATAGTCAAGGAAACTCCATGCCAAATGAGCATTGCTGGTCCTAAGCCCAATTACCAGGCCCTACTTGTTTTAGAGAAATTTATTGCCACAAAAAAATGAGAGAAAAATTGTAAAACCCAGACTTAAGTGTTGAAAAATTAATTAGGCCTTTGGCCTTCTTTGCTGAGCTTTTGTAAAGAATTTCCTTGTATACTTAGCTGGTTCAGTGATGGGGGTTAAATGTATGTACCCTGGAGATTAATACTCTTGTTGGAGCTTTTTCAAGAGGGAAACTATTAGAACCAGGAGCCCATTTCATATTTCCAAAGAACGTATCAGAAGGCAACTAAATCTGCTGGCTGGGTTGTCAGGACAGGCTTCCTATTGGAGGCAGCACTAGGGTAAGAGGAAGAATGGTTCATATGCCAGGCTGGGGAGAGGCAAACAGAGGTATAAGATGATGGCATGAATGAGCATGGTGGGTTCAAAACACTGAAAGCCAGATTCAGCATGCTTGGAGAAAAAATTATAGCCAATGGCCTGGCTGGTGTGGCTCTGTGGTTGAGCATTGATCCATGAACCAAGATGTCACAGATTAGATTCCTGGTGAGGCACATGCCCAGGTTGTAGGCTCAATCCCCAGTAGGGGGCTTGCAAGAAGCATATCAATGTTTCTCTCTCTCTCTTTCTCTTTCTCTCTCTCTCTCTCTCTCTCTCTCTCTCTCTCTCTCTCTCTCTTCCTATCTAAAAATCAAGAAAAACATTTTTAAAAATTCTAGCCAATGGCAGGAAGAAAGGATTCCAATCTAAAATTAAAAATGGAAAACTGGGTGTGAGTCATAATAAGAATAGCCCTGATGACTTCCTAAGTTCTGAAGGGTTTTTGTAAGGACATGGCATAATCACTCTCATTTTAGAATGGTGTCTGTGAGGTAGCAGTGTGGAGAATAAACCAGAAAATCAGAGAAGATAACCCATTTTCTGGCTTGGACAATGTCATGAACTGGGATAAGGAATTAGGTTGGGGATGGAGGATAGATTTAGTTAGCTTTGGACATGTTGAATTGTAGCTTACTGCATTACACATGTGTACAAGTCCTGTTTCTCAGGACCTGGACTATAATTACAGATTCAGACTGGAGAGTTGTCACACTTAGTAATGTCGAATCATCAGCTTGCTAAGGGGCAGAGGATAGCAAGTTTTTTACCTCTGTAAATCAGAACACTCTTAACTCATTTTGCATTAGCCAGTGACCGAATTTTTGTTAATAAAGTGATTCACTTGTTCATTCATCCATCATCAAAAATTTAATGAGTGATGTGCACTGTTCCAGGCATGGAGGGTATTGTAGAGATAAGATGGATGAAGTTCCTGGCCACATAGAGGTTCAATCTTCAAAGAGATGAAGACAATTAACAAATCATTGAAAAACACATAAGAAAGTGATTAATTCTATAAACTTATATCTGATAAGTGCTATAAAATAATGATGAAAATATGTTGAAGTGATGGCTGTCCGCTTTTAGGTAGATTGGCCAGGAGAATTTTTCACGAGGAGATATCATTTGAGCAGAAGCCTGCATGAACCCAGTAGACAGCCAAGTCAAGGTCTAAAGGAAGAGAGGGCAGCTCTAAAGCGTCGCCAGGAATGAGGCATTCAAGGAGAAGAGAGAAGGTTGAGTGCAGCCAGAGTCAAGTACACGACCGGCAGGGTAGTACCAGATGAGTATTAGGCAGGCCACTGATCAAAAAGTGATCAAAAAGGGGGTTGGGGCCATGGCTAGTGAGTTTGGCTGAAATGGAAAACCAGTGGAGGGTTGCAAACAAGTCAGTATGGCATCTAATGTGTTTTTTAAACCATTTTATTGGTATCCATGGTGAATGGAAACTGTGCTGAAAGAATAAATTATTATTATTATTATTATTATTATTATTACTAGAGGCCCATTGCATGAAGATTTGTGCAATAGGCCTTCCTTCCCCTGGCTGCCAGCACTGGTTTTCCTCCTGCACCTGGGACCCAGGCCTTCACTCTGGCCACCGCCTTCTGTCTTTGCTCCGGCCAGAGCCTTCAGTCTTCGCTCCTGTAGCTCCCTCCACCCCCCCCCCCCCCGTCCTCCCCCTCATAGCTGGCATCCTGCCCCTCCTGGCCACTCTGTGCCTGCATGCATGAGGCCCAGAGCGGCTGGGGGGCAGGGCTGCCACCATCTTTGTCGGGTTAATTTGCATACTCACTCCTGGTTAGCTGGTGGGTGACACAAAGTGATGGTCAATTTGCATATTTCTCTTAAGTGTAGATTCATTGATTTAGTCACTCACTCATATATTCTAGAAACAGGTTCTGAATGCTTTCTCTAAACTAAGCATTGTGATGTATATTGGGGATAGAAACCTGTAAGATGTGATTTCTTCCTTCACTTGCAGTGTTACAAGCTTGTGTGCATATATTATGTTTATGCTGAAGTTTCTTCAGTGTATTTCCCACCCAACCTCACATAGAGGAGGTAGAATTATTTAAATGTCATGGACCTTGTTATGTGTTTATCATCTGTACAAGACCCTTCACTTGATTTACTTATTTTATTATTTGGTTTTATTCACATTCCTCATTTTCATCCCCTCTCCGCAATGTCCTTAATATATATGTTTTTTGTTTATATAAATTCTTTCAAAATGTGTGTTCTAGTTTTGTGACAACTTTTGTTTTTCCTTCCCAAGTACATGTGCCAGGAAATTAGAAATTATAATGCATTTGATTTTATGTGGAGGCCAAGAACCTGTATTTTAGAGAGAAAAACAATCCCCAGGTATTGCTGAGACCTATCCCAGTTTAGAACATTTCAAAATGGGAGGTGCTAAGGTCCAGGGATATACTATTAAACCAATACTTCTAGGGGGAAACAGGCCCTGACTTGTAGTATTTGCTGATTTTCATGGTGTAAAAATTCCCTCCATGACCAATGTCAAGCTAATATTTAACAACCAGGTTTCAAAAGTCCTAAATATTTGGCTAGTGCCATTTCCAGCATACTGTTATTTAGTCCTTCAATTCCACCGGAAGAAGGGCATTGCTCTGTTTATGAAAATAGGCCATCCCAGGTCAATTTGTCCTTTCTGTGTCCTTACATAAAGAGCAAGTTACATGGGTGTTCCAGAAACCCCGATGAGCCCATCTGGAAGTGAGTGACATGACTGCACTTTTCCTTTCAAGGACAGGTTAAGAAAGCTTGTTATTGGGTCAGCTGTGAGCCCCCTTGTTGGAATCTCTTGTGTGCACATGGTACAAGCCAACTCTTTAATCCTGACATTGTGAAAAATTCCTAGCCAAATTAGAGGGATGGCTTGTGGCCATTCTAAATATTGTCTCAGAAATGTTTATAACCCTTGGGTTATAGTGCTTATTGGAGCCAATATCTGCAACAGGGCAGACAACAGATCTTGAGGATATAGAAGATGCTTGAATTAAGAGACTCCATAAAGAGAGGAACTGAATCTTTTCTAGATGGTCCAAAGGGGACTTTTTTTGAATTATGCAACTTCCATATGTGTGGTGAAATCTTTAAAAAATGAGTATTTTTCCTCCCTTAAGGACACACATTTTGAAATGTAGCTGCTGAAAAGTGGAAACAACATTAATAATGCTATGGACAGAATTGTGTGCTCCCCCCCAAAAAAATTGTATGTTTAAGTTCTAACCTCCAATATGATGGCATTTGGAGATGGGACATTTTGGTGGTAATTAGGGTTAGATGAGGTCATGGGGGTGGAACCCGGACTCAATGAAATAGTGTCCTTATGAGAAGAAACACCAGAGAGCTTGCTTACTCTCTCTGCCATGTGAGGATGCAGCAGAAGACAGCTGTCTATGAGGCAGGAATAGAACTCTCACTGGAAACCTTAACTATGCCAGACCTTGATCTTGGACTTTCCAGTCTCCAGAACTGAAAGAAAATACATTTCTGTTGTTTAAGCCATTCAGTCTATGGCCTTTTGTTATGGCAGAATGAACAGATGACTACTACTACTACTACTACTATCCTATATAATAAAGAGCTAATATGCTAATTAGACCAGATGGCGGAACGACCTTCCAGAACGACCAGTGGTCAGGGGGTTGGGGCCACAGGGCCGTGAGGCAGCCGGGGCTGCGAGGGCCTACTCTTGCATGAATTTTGTGCATCGGGCCTCTAGTTATTATTATTAACATAATAATATTATGTTATATTAATAATAATAATAATAATAATAATATAAGCATCTTATGCATATACTCTCCTGTAATTCTCATAACGAGGGGTCCCATATTAGAGAGGGTGCAAGCTGGGCTGAGGGACACCCTCCCCAGTGCACGAATTTCGTGCACCGGGCCTCTAGTTCTCATAATAATTTAATAACTTGGTTTTAGTATTTTTCTCTTCTCATAAATGAAGAAAAAAGATTCATAGACGTTAAGGAACATATGAAAGGCCATACAAGATGACGATTGGTAGCTGGGGTTTGAACCTATCTTGGCCCATTCTTCACTGCCTAACCTCACGGTTTCCCAGTGGACACCATGGTGCCTGGCATAGTGTGTGCCCAAAATACATGTGAGATGATTGAAAATGAATGAATGGTGGTTAGACTCCCAAGACAAGAAACTGAGTTTGGAACATAAGTTTTTAGAGCTTTTAATGTAGTGGAGACTATGTCTATGAAGTCACAGCAAATTTTTCTGCTATGAACCTTGAAAATTTAGTTCTTACTTGGAAGTATGAAAAAAATGGAGTGTAAGTCTAAGGTAATTGTCCTTTTATGCTCTTATACTTGTCATGGTGCCAGTATCCACATATTTCCTCTAGGGATAGAATTAAAATGCCAAATTTTCACGATTATGAGATGATTGCAGAATAAGTGCTGAGGGAACAATCATAAAGTAGAAAGCAGCTATGTGCCTTCGCAACTGGACAAAGGCAGGCCTGATGCTTCCTGTTATTTGCAGGAGACTTGCTGCATATGGGTTTTCTCATATTCCTGATGCATGGATTAGTTATTTCTTAATTATCATACAGTCCCTGATTGGCTGGGACATGTGTCTGTCAGAAGGAACACCTGTGAATGCATTAACACAATTATAGAGGCAGTTTATCCCAGTTGCCCTATGAAAGTTGCACACTGAAGATCAGTTAATCGAAGTACAAGGTATGTGTTTTGAATAAAAATATACATTCCCCACCACTAAGATCTCTTTCCAGTGATTAGAAAGGGTTCTGCCCAAGAAAATGTTAGGCAGAGTGTGAAAAATGAGGCTTACATTATACATACAAACACAATTCTCATATGAAGTTTAACTGTCCAATTTATTTACTTGTTCATGACATGTAAAAGAGAAAGCAATAAGGCGAGAGAAAAATCAGGTTCTGATTGCATTGGTTTAATCCAGAAAATTCATTTTCTATTTAAAAAAAAAAAAAAGCTACCAAGAGAATTACAGACATAGAATCCACCCTTAGCTCTTTCTTTTTTTCCATTTCAGCGGGATGCAGCCAGGCCTGTGAGGAGTGCTCTAAAAAGCCAGCAAGAGATATACAGGGTTCTCTCCTGGGGCTGACTTTTGATTTTATCCTTGCTGACCACAGTGGAAGTAGATGAAAAGGATGAGCGTGTTCTGATGGAGTTCTCCGTTAGTTCTCCCTCTGGGGCTGGTGGGAGGGGACACGTCCATTTGTCCTGTTTTACAAGTGCAATGCCTTTTTCTCTTAAAAGGAAGAGCTTGCCACATGTCATCTAACCCACCATTAGTCAAACAGTGGAAAGAACTCAATACGCTCTAAGAAGTACAATGCCCAAAGGGACAGCATCAATCCCTTATTACCACAACTTCCTCATTCTTGAGTTGTTTATATTGATTTATCTTTTGCTCAGGTAGAGTGACTTAGAGTAATTTTCTCAGCTAGAGAACACGGATTGCCTCTGTAGTAAACCCATGCCTGTCTGAGAATGTTTTTCATCTGCCCTCACACGTTAATTGGGTGTGGGATATGGGAACACTGTCTTTCCCCTCACACTCCGTGGTTTCTGTTTATTCAGACATGTGTGGCAGATATAAAAAATATAAAGCTACTGTAATCTGGTATATTTAAATCAAACTCCCTTGTATTCACACTTTCATTTAGGATGTATGCTTTATATTTGAATTGCCTGCATATCACCTGGGTAAATCTTGAGTTTTATTCTGTTTTTATTAATTTTTCCCAGGATTGATGAATCATTTTAAACAGCAGATTGTTTACTTTTCTTTTTTTTTTTTTTACTCAAGAATGTGTTCCTTCTATTATTCCTTTAATTATTTCTGATCTATCTTTTTTAACTTTCTCTGAGATACCTCTTTTATATGTGTGTGTATATTTATACTCATGTATATTATCATATGTAACACATACATATTTTCTTATTTATATTTTATTTATTATTTAAACTTATTATTCGTTTGCTTCTACATTTCAGAGTTTTTTTTCCTTTTATCTTTTCTATGATATACATTATTTTTAGCATAAAATCTATTTTTTGCCACTTTTACATTGGTCCTTTATGCAAAAATTTTAAAAATAATCCTTTTCATTCTCCCTTGTCTATTTTTTTTCTCTTTTGATCATTTCACTATATGTGTGCTTACTTTAATTTCATAAATGTCATGCATCTTATAGAATATTAACCATAAATGTCCTAACATTTCTATTTTGGAGAGTTTTTCTCTAATTCCTGGAATCAGTAAAACGTGGCAGTTGTCTTTGAGCACAGCTGGAGGGCCTTTGTTTTGGGTCAGATTTGCTTTCACTGGCCTGGAAGAGAAACTTTACCCTCTCTTGTGTCCTTATCTCTGGTATATTTCTCCTGGCTCTTTCTTAAACTTGTATAATTCCTGATTTTTTATATAACCAATAAAATGGTGTTAGTATAGAGAAGGGAAAGACCCAAATCAATCTTCTAACATTTGTTTTCTATTTGAAAATATAATCTTGTAGTTTTTTCAAAAATAATTTACTAACTAGAATAAGCTCTGTGTTCCAGGGTATGACCCCCGGAAACAGTCCTTCAGAAAAAGAGATCTTTCTATAATAAAATACTAAATAGCAAGGCATTCAGAGCACTGGGTGTGTCTACCTGTCACTACTGGTATTATCTCTGTCTCATTAAAAAATAAAGACCCCTCTTGAGATATGCCCCTTAGTCTAGGCCAGTGGTCGGCAAACCGTGGCTCGCGAGCCACATGCGGCTCTTTGGCTCCTTGAGTGTTCTAACACTCTTCAAAATAGACTCACCCAGGCTGAAAACTGACTTCTGCGCATGGGCCACGAAGTTTCAATCGCACTGTACGTGCACGCCCGCACGTGGTATTTTGTGGAAGAGCCACACTCAAGGGGCCAAAGAGCCGCATGTGGCTCGCAAGCCGTGGTTTGCCGACCACTGGTCTAGGCCACTGTGGCTGTTGGTGCCCAACACAAGAATGAGGATATCAAGCACTCATGGATGTGTCTCAGTCTCGCTGGATGTTGACCTTCATGTCATATAAAGGTATGTGCACTAGATAGAAATAGCAAGTTAGAATATAGTTTTAATAACGGTATGACTTACACTGGTATTTGCCTCTTGCATCTTATGTAAGTAATGCCTCCACGATGCTTTCTTTTTCCTTTCGCTTGAATATTTGGAAATGTGTCCTCGCTTTCCTTCACCTCTAAATTTGATCATCTGCCTATGTAATTATGTTTCTTGTCATGTGGCACCCAATAAATGGTGTACATTAATTTCACAATTAAAATCCTGCATTCTGTTTTTAAATGCATTTTTACAAACAACAGCTTCTGCTTTTTTCTCAGTACTTGCTTTCTGCAAAGCTTGAGAATATCGGTCTCCTGATATCCCACCAAGAAACCTTTCAGTAACACTTACTGCTTAGGGTAGCACCGTGCTTTCTCTTTCTGAAAAAATAAGGTGTTATTTGGTTAGATATGTTTTAATTGACCTAAACTTCTTATAATTTTTAAAGACCCAGTTGCAAAGGAACATATGGATGTACCTAGCTCTGGGAAGTCTGGTGTCCTAGAGAAAATTCTGCTTTCTCTCAAGGTAGGATACATGATGGCCAGAGGAGATCTGGCTGCAGCCCAAAGCCACTCCTCTGACTTCAAGAGTAGGGAGGATGCCTTTCACATCTAATGGCCCATCTAACAATGATGAGACCATGGCTGACGGGAATTATCTCAGATTTGTCAGGAATGAACACACACTTGCTAATGGCCTATTTCCTTCCCCCACGCGCATCCCTGCAGAGGAAGAAGGCAGAGAGATCGAGACCCTTGGCTCAGTTTGTGCCTTTTCTCCTCTTTCCTTTCCCAAACACCCTCTCCTTTCACCCCAGGATCATTCTGGATTCTCAAATTCCCATCAGGTTTCAGGGGAAGGGGAAATACTCTTTCTTAGACTTTTTGTTGGCGAAGAAATTGATGCTATCTGTCTCCCATTGTTCTCCCCACCATCCGGTTTGGACCTGACTGAGGGCAGGAATGAAGGTGTGCATCCAGTTGTGTCCCATGTCCTTTGTACAACTCAGTACTTTGCACAGAGTTACCATTTCAGAGTCTGCTCCCGTTTACTGCAAATATTGGTAGCAACTTCAGAGTCACTTTAAATGTATACAAAGACTAAAAAGAAAATCTCAGGGAAAAACATCCTCAATATCTTGATTAAACTTTCAGGTAGCTGTAGACACAGAGGATAGGAAATCAGCAGAAAGAGAAACAGGGGTGAGGCGATTGTTCCCCACCAGTGACAATGGTTTTGTCACATAATATATGTAACATTTATATAGCACAGTTATATCATTATTCCATTGTCACATGGTAGCTGCTCAATAAATATTTGTGTCAGCACCATATTCCTAGTGTACCTGCCTTTCTAGGTAACTGAATCTAAAGGACAAATAATTAAAGTGAATTTAGCCTAGAGCTATGAAAAGGTAAACTGCAGACTTTAGATTAAAGCAAACTTTCTATTTTAGGGTTATTTTAGATTTACAAAAAAAATCAGCAAAGATAGTACAAAGAATTCCCATATACCTCTCACTCAGTTTCAATTTTCCCTAAGGTTACCATCATATATTATCATGGTATATTTGTCAAAACTGAGGAACAAACATTGATACTTCACTGTAACTCCAAACTTTATTTGAACTTCACTTGTTGTAAAATGCAGGCCTATGGTATTATTGATTTAATGAAACATATAATATAGATCTGTATTGTCAAAAATCACAAAAGTAAAGATAGTGAAAAGCACATTGTATTAACTTGAAAGTTTGCTGCATTAAGAATATCCCAGTTGGTCACAAGGTAGTTACATTCTGATCACAGTCCACTATTGTAAAGGGTAAGAACTCTAACCCACTCCTATTTGAGAACTGGAGCTGGCAGAGGTCAGTAACCATTCACTAATTGCATTATTTTCAACTTCATGATTGGCAGGGTTTACTGCAATTCCAAAGGTTTCACACTGAGGTAAAAAGTAACACCATTGTAAACCATTCATCTCAGTGGGAGAGGGGGAGTAGATATGTGAAATGTAAATGATCAATTGATCTATGACAAAGGAGGCAAAAACATACAAAGGGGTAAAGCCAGTCAATTCAATAAATATTATTGGGAAAATTGGACAGATACATGCAAAAAAATGAAACTAGACCACCTTTTTACACCATCCTATATAATAAAAGCCAAATATGCAAATCGACCAACCAGTGGAACGACCGGCAGAACGACCAGTCACTATGATGTGCACTGACCACCAGGGGGGCAGACGCTCAACGCAGGAGCTGCCCCCAGCCCACAGGCCCCAGACTAGCTAATGTGGGTGCCAGCAGGGGCCCCCAGTCACCCCACCAGTTGCCCCACAGATTGGCTCTGATTGCTAGGGACCCTACCCGTGCACAGATTTCATGCACTGGGCCTCTAGTATACAATAATAAACTCAAGATGAACTGAAGACTTAAATGTGAAACTCAAAACCATAAAAACTCCTAGAAGAAAACATGAACAATAAAATCTCTGACATTACTCATAGCAATATTATTTCTGATATATTTCTTTGGGTAAGGGAAACAAAAGAAAAATAAATAAACAGGACTACATCAAACTATAAAATTTTTACACAGCAAAGGAAATCATCAACAAAACAAAAAGATAACCCACTGAATAGGAGAAGATATTCACCAATGATAACATTGATAAGGGATTACTATCCAAAATTGATGAAGAACTCATGCAACTCAACACCCAAAAAACAAACAATCCATTTAAAAATGAGCAGAAGATCTCAATAGACACTTCTCCAAAGAGGACATACAAATGGCCAATAGACATATGAAAAGACTAGAGACCCAGTGCATGAAATTTGTGCACTCAAGATGTGGGGAGGGGAGTTCCCTCAGCCCGGATTGCAAGAGGGTGCAGGCAAGGCTGAGGGACCCCACCGGTGCACAATCAGGGCCAGGAAGGGATGCAGGAGGTTGGCCAGCCAGGGAGAGATAGCAGGAGGGCTCCAGGGTGTGTTCAGCCTGTCTTGCTCAGTCCCAATCGGTGGGACCCAAGCAGAAGCTAATCTACCAGTTGGAGCGTCTGATCCCTGGTGGTCAGTGCATGTCATAACAACTGGTCGACCAGTCGACTGTCTGCCCTCTGGTGGTCAGTGCACATCATAGCAAGCAGTTGAGCGGCCTTAGCATATGATTAGCATATTACGCTTTGATTGGTTGAATGGCCAACTGGAAGACTGGGCACTTAGCATATTAGGCTTTTATTATTTAGGATGTTCAACATCACTACTCATCAGAGAAATGAGAATTAAAATCACAATGAAATACCACCTCACACCTGTCAGAATGGTTGTCATCACTAAATCCACAAACAACAAGTGTTGGCAGGGATATGGAAAAAAGGATACTCTCACTGTTGGTGGGAATGCAGATTGGTGCATCCACTATGGAAAACAGTATGGAATACCCTCAAAAAATTAAAAATTGAACTGCCTTATGATCCAGTGATTCTACTCTGGGTATATATCTGTAGAAACCTAAAACACTAATTCCAAAGAATATAAGTATCCTTATGCTTATTGCAGCATTATTTACAATAGTCAAGATATAGAAGCAACCTACTAGTAGATGCCCATCAATAACTGAATGGATAAATAAGATGTAATACATATATTGTATGCAATAGAACATTACTTGGCCATAAAAAGGAATGAAAACTTACCATTTCTACACATAGATAACCCTAGTGGTTATTATACTAAACTAGAGGCTCGGTGCATGAATTTGTGCACCAGTGGGGTCCCTCAGCCTGGCCTGCAGGATCAGGCCAAAACTGGCTCTCCGACATCCCCTAAGGGGCCCCAGATTGTGAGAAGGTGCAGGCCAGCCTGGTAGGGGCTGCTGGAGGGCTCCAGAGCATGTCTGATCTGTCTCTCTCAGTCCCAATTGGCCAGACCCCAGCAGCAAGCTAACCTACCAGTTGGAGCATCTGCCCCCTGGTGGTCAGTGCACGTCATAGTGACTGGTCAACCAGTCGACTGTCTGCCCCCTGGTGGTCAGTGCACGTGATAACAAGCAGTTGAATGGCCCTAGCATATCATTAGCATATTACACTTTGATTGGTTGAACAGCTGACTGGTCGACTGGACACTTAGCATATTAGGCTTTTATTATATAGGATAAAGTCAAAAGAGAAAGAAAAAAAACGTTTTCATTTATATGTGGAATCTAAACAACAAAATAAATGAACAAACAAAATAGAAACAGACTCATAGATACAGAGAACAGAGTCATGGTTGCCAGAGGGAAGTGGGACTGGGTAAAAAAGGTGAAGGGAATAAGAAGTACAAATTGGTAGTTACAGAATAGTCACAGGGATGTGAAGTACAGCATAGGGAATATAATCAATAATATTCTAATAACTATATATAGTGTCAGGTTGGTACTGGAAATATCCAGGGGCAACACTTTGTAAAGTATGTGATTATCTAATCACTATGCTGTACACATGAACCTAATACAAAATAATATTGCAAAAAATAATAATAAAATATAAAAATAATATTAACAGTTCACAAAAGAGACTTACAAGGATATATATCCTTATATAGGAAATAACATAGCAGTAAAATATAAACATTAGGTTAGAACTCCCAAAACATGGTAATTTGTTAAAATAAATTGATTTGGAAAATTTCAGTGTAACTATTTTAGAATATAAAAATCCATGTGGGTAAAAATAGAATATTTGAAGAATGCAATCAATAAGCACAATTTAATAGATTTATATAGAAGGTATTATCTTAACAAACTATAAATATATGCCCCTTTTATGTCTTTGAAACACTGCAAGAAAAATAACTAATATACTTAGCCGCACACACACAAAAAAAACCCTTACTTAATACATTTCTAAAGAATGGATTTATAGGCCTTATTTTCTGATCATATCCTCCTCCCCCCTGAAATATGAAAAGCAATAACAAATGATTTCTGTACTTCAAAAACACAACTAGCTTATTTCTATTTAGATTTATTTTTCAAACAGCACCTAATTAAAGAAGGAAAATATAAATCACAAATTATTTTTAAGAGAATTAATGGGGAAAATAAAACCCATAACAAAATCTGTGGGTCACAGCTAAAGTTGTGTTTTTCCAGAGGAAACATGTAGCCTGGATTGTATTTTTAAAATTATTATTAAAAGAGGAAGCTTAAGAATAAACAAACTTTGATTTTAACTTTATAAAGTATAAAAAGAACAATGAGCAGTTCACAATAAATATTACATAAATTCAATGTGAAGTGTTAAGGGATGATTTGTATTGGGCAAAATGGATAAAGTGGTCAGGAAAGCCCTCTCTGAACGGCTAATCTTGACCAGAAAATTAAAGGAAGTAGAGAGAAAGTCATGTGAAGATCTAATGATGACCCACTGACATGGACTACCAGATATTTACAGGGACTTCCCTTCCGGGTCCTTGTGATTACTTAATTTTGGTTTATATTGAAGTAGCCAAAAAGGTTTATGTAGGCAACTGGGAGAAACAAAATTTTCTTTCTTCCTTTTTTTCAGCAGTGAAACTAGCTTCACAGTTTTTTATTATTATGTAGTTAATACTTTTATTATAAATATAAATATGAAATATAAAAAGTAAATTTAATGGTCTCTTCAAATCCTGCTATACTGAGATAATAAAAATTAACACATTATTGGACATATTTTATGAATCTCTTTGTATATGTGCACATCTATATAAATATTTATTTCTTATTTTAGATATTTTAATACAGTCTTTCATTTTCTTCAATTTTTGATATGTGCCTTCTATTTTCTCTTCCTTGTTTCCCCATCCTGTCTCAGATAGCTAGTATTAATTGCATGCTGTTATTGAATGCTCACATGATCCAGTGCCTGTAGTTGTAGCTTTAACTGTTGATATGGATTATAATATTAATATAGATATAGATCGAAAAGGTTTTACCATTATTTTTTTTAAATGTCCACAGTACCAAATGCTTCTCTGCATCTTGATTCTCACCCTTCACTATAGATCATGGCAATTCTTTCAGATCATTTCGTCTGAATCTAACATCTGTTAGAGAGACCATCATATCCCCTATTTGGTCCATAGTCTACTTGCTCTGTATGCTTCTGAATAGTATTCATTCCCTCACCCCAGTGTTATTACTCTTAAAACTCCTGCAATAAATAATTATTTCCATGTATGTATTCTTATATACTAGTACATTTTTTTTTATTTTATTGATTTTTCACAGAGAGGAAGGGAGAGGGATAGAGAGCCAGAAACATTGATGAGAGAGAAACATCAATCAGCTGCCTCCTGCACACTTCCCACTGGGGTTGTGCCCGCAACCAAGGCACATGCCCCTGACCAGAACTGAACCTGGGACCCTTCAGTCCGCAGGCCGATGCTCTATCCACCGAGCCAAACTGGTCAGGGCTATACTAGTACATTTATTTCTATAAATTGGATTCTCAGGAGTAGAATTTATGGGTAAACAAACATGTACATTTTAATGTTTAAAGTTCCTTCAAAATTTCTGTACAAAAAAACTATACTACTGATTCACATTGACATCAACAATGTATAAGTTCTATATTGTCTACATTCCTATTAGCAAAAAATGAACATATTTTAAAATTTTTATTTGCATCTCCCTTACTAGTAAAGATGTTTGCAACTTTCTGTTCATATATTTTGTCCATTTTTTCCCTACTTGTTTCTATGTATTTTGTTGTCAGTTTGTCTTTAATATAGTTTAACCTTTAATGTAGCACAGGTGTAGAATTTATTATTCTCTTTAGTATGAATTTTTAAAAATATTTAAGTATGGAAGTTAAAGTTTTAGACAGTCAAATGTCTGCCTTTCTTTAAAATTTTTGGGTTTTACTATTTTAGTTATAAAGGTTTCCCAAATCCTTAGGTTTTAACATACCATCTCTAACTTTTCATTTATTATTTTTAAAAATATTTATGTTTTATCACACATAGAATTTTTTGAATTTGGCATGAAGTAGATGTCTAACTCTCTTTTCTTTTTTGATGGAAAACCAGTTGTGCTGGCCTCATTTATTAAATTTCCACTGAATCGAAATACCACTTCTTTTATTTATTGAATGGTCTTATATGCTAGAATCTGTTTCTGGGCACTCTATTCTATTTCTCTGATCCTTTGGCCTTTTTTATGCCAATATCAAACTGTGTGTTGTTTTTTTATAGTGGCATTATAGTATATTTCAATATCTGACAAAGCAAGTCCCTTTTCTCTCTTCTTCTGAACTTGAGGCTTAGTGTTGTCTCTCCATCCTGATTTAATCCTTCACCTTTTCCAGTGGTTTTGTAAGCTATCCAATCCCTTCTATAAAACCATTTTTGCTTGAAGACCTGGAGTGGTTTATATATTCTTGGCTGAACCCAATAGATGCAATGAATATAGCAAGGTAGCTGAATATCCAGTTAATATATAAAAAATCTGGTATCCATATACCTAGCAAAAGATAGATACAATAATTAATTTTCAAGGATATCATTTTCCATAGAAATAAGAAATATAAGGTGTCTATGAATATATCTAAAAAACACATGTGAAAGACATTTATGGCAGATTTTCTGAGATATCAATAATGAAAAATATTTGATATATGAAAACATTAAAATCAAAGTAGACTGAGCAGAACGTAAAGGATAAAAATAAAGATATGATAAGCCACAGACTGGACAATGAGCTTGGCCAATCAATTAACCTACAAAGTGTTAGTAGCTAGTATCTACTTCACCAGTTTGTAATAAGGATATTACAAAGAATATAGATATTGCAAAGAATATAGATAACGCCTTCGGCTTTAGTTCTGAAGGGTCCTGAGTGCAGGAGCTTCTGTCCCTATGGAGTTGGGTTGCATCACCTTCCCAACACATACTAGTAGATGCATTCACCAACTCAAAGCTCTCCAAACTCTCTACTTTAGAGATTTTTCTGAAGGCTTCATTGCATAAGCAAGATTGATGATTAATCCAACCACACTGCCCATCTGCCCTCCCCTGAAGGATGAGGGTTAGGACTGAAAGTTCCACGTTCTAATCCTGGCTTGCTCTTTCTGATGGGCATCCCCCATCCAGGAGTTATCTAGGAACCCACCAAACATTTCCTCCTTAGAAAAAAAAACATTCTTATCATCCAGGAAATTCCAAGGGATTTAGGAGTTCTGTCAGGAACTGGGGTCAAAGACCAAATATTAGAACAAAAGATGCTCCTAGTATCCCTATCACTCTGGAAATTACAAGGGTTTTAAGAACTCTGTGTCAGGAACCAGGGGTGGAAGCCAAATATATATTTACTATCATGTCACAGTTAGCCAGGGTATAATAAAAGTGGCAACCGTTCCTCAGAATATTCTTAAGCCTGACAGGATGGATCACTTAATTTTGAAATTTCACTGTAATCTTATTTCAAATTAAGAAAATAGCCAGAATAGTTCCTTAGAGGTGATTCTTCTATATCACATGAAAGTGAAATCATGTAGAGGGCAGGAATGCATTTTCTTTAATCAGGTCTTCTATATTTGCAGCCCAGTTTTGTCTCTTTCTAACAATGACCGTGAACAAGTTAGCTGACTTCTGTAAAGCTCAGTTTTCACATCTTTAAAATAAAGACATGTCTTAACCCATACTCCTTTCCTTAAGGTTAAATGAAACAGTTAATGAAAATAAAATGATTATTCATGAAGTGACTGACACATAACAAAGACATGATAAATATCAGCTAGTGATATTAATACCACAAACATAGAGTTGATACAACAGAAAATGCAAAACTTCACATTTCTGAATGGGCTACGAAACCAAATCAGCCCTTTTGGATGAGGCTGCCTTGATTCCCATTGCTATCAGACAATCTGGGTCCTGGAAACAACTGCTGGACATCTACAAGGAGTTGGGGCAGACCTGTGGTTGTGTGGACATATCTCAAGCCTCTGGTGCCTGTAGCATTCATGCCTCATCCTTCCACCTATCTCCTTCCTCAGTTATCAGGTCACCACTGCCTGGAATTTCTTTTGCTCCATCACCGTTCTGTCTTGGCAACAAGGCTATTGAGATTTTGTGAACTACAGGGTGGCTTTGTAACAGTAGACTGTGCTCCGGGACACATTCTGAGCACTGTGGGGGCAGGTTTCCATCCTGATCCTTCCCTGGCCCAGGTACAGGAGTGATCACTTCAGTGGAGAGGCATTGGGAGGTACCCCATTAACTTTCCATATTTAGGGGGCCTCTGAGTTGTCAGCCTGAGGGAGACAAATATGGTGGTGCCTGTGGTGTGTGGGAGGATGCAAATTGCCCAACTGGCTGCCACCCAGACTGGAGGCTGGAGTGCAGGCAGGAGCACTAGAACCTGAGGAGGATGGAGGGGTCTCAGCTGTGGGTGAAACTGTACCCTACTTCCCCTGAGGGGAGTGGCCCATCAGGATGTTCTGAGCAGGAGAACTCGTCTGAGGGGGGAAATGTAGCCTGCATAGGCTCTGAGCCTCCACACACTTCTCTTTTGCTTCATTGACGTCTGAACCCTGCTTCACCCCTCCTCACACTAGGCAGATAATGCTGTGTCATCTGTTTGCTTAATCAAGTCCTCTCAACTTCTTCCTTCTGGCCACTGAAACAATCATATATCCCCATCCTCGCCTGCCTCCCTCTCCTCTGTGAGGCAGTCCCCCTGATTCACTTAGTCCTCAGTGCTTGTGCTCTGCACATTTTTTTCTTCATCTTTGTCCTTCACCGCCTGCCCCCCCCCCCCCCATTTCTTCCAGTATTTCAGCTTTTGCACTGTGTCCATCATTCAAATGGAATTCCTGAGTCTCCTTTGGGACCCCCCTCTCCCATGGCCCTTGTCTCAATCTGCTTTTCAAAATTAAATTCTGAAGCCCTCTCAAAGCCTGTGTGCTTTCTGAAGATTTTCCCAATTGTCCTGGAAGGTTATAATCTTACCTTACTCAGAACTCCCATAGAACCACTCACATTACATTTGTGGATGTGATATATTTATTTGCGTTGCCTGTCAGGAAGTTCCGAGGGCAGACATTGAGACTAAATTGTTTTTGTATCCCTATCACTGCAAACAGAAGACTGAACACATATTAATTTATACGAATAACCAGACATATATTTATATGATGTATCATATATGGAAGGAGCACATGAAAAGATGGCTGATATTATTAGTTTATTAGGAAAATGCAAGTTAAAAATCCCAATGAGATACCCAGTAGAATAGGTAAAATGAAAAAATTACTGACACTGTCTAATTCTGGCAATTTTACAGGTGTCTCTCATCATCAGTGGTCCATAGGGAGAAAGTGATCATCCCCTGCACCTGACTCACAGCTCCCAACCCTAACCAGAGGTTATGGAGCTGGTGAAGCCAGGGCATGACTATCACAGTCCACCCCTGGGTGCAGTTGGAGGTGGTAATGACAAACTGTTTTAAAGACATGAAGGTAGTAGAGGGAGTTGCCCAGGTTTATCAAATAAGTTTTCATCCAAAATACAAATCCAAACATTTGACTGACATCAATTATATTGAGCTTTTTTACATTAACCCAACCCAATGGACAGAATGCAATAAAGATAATGTCTGTCAAAAGACTGACATTTTTAATTTTAAGACAGTTAATCAGTATTTCCTTTGGACTCTCATGGCCCCCAAGTATACCCCTTGATTATGGTATTTATTAAAATGTATTTTAATTATTTGTTTTTATCTTAGTCTTCCCCACTAGGACTTAGGGTGCTTGGGGTCAGGGATTTTAGCTTACTGATTTTTGCATGCCAGGTACATAATAAAGTAAGTGTTCAATACATTTCTGTTGAAAGAATAAAAGGATGAAAGAGGACTTGTGATTTCTACCACCATCCTTCACCTTCTATCTTCTATTTCTTCATAATTCATCCACTTACACATCTATAAAGTTAAAAGACCTATTCCAAGCTATCTTGCTTCTCTCATGACTATAGAAATAGCCCTCCTGTTGCCCACTCCTGACAATATCTGTATACCAGACAGAGTGATATTTCTGAAATATTAATCAGATCCTAACACTCCCTGGCTTAAATCCACCAATGGTTTCCATTCAGGCTTAGAACAAAAGCCAGATTTCTGAGTTGGGCTTATAACATCCAACAATTTCTGGTCCTTTCTACCACTCTTACTTCATGTCTGACCACTCTATCTTTGCCCAATATGCTGCAGACCACGGGTTTTCTTACAATGCCTCAAGACATGGTCGGTAGAATCCATCTTGAAGCCTTTGTGCAAGCAGCAATCTGGCCTAGAATGCTCTTCACATTACTAGTTTCTTCTCATCATGCACATCGTTGCTTTTATCTCTCCTCTGGAAGCTTTGCCTGACCACACAATCTAACCTCACTTTCACATCACCTGGTTTAACTTCTCTGAATAGCTCTCACCCCAAAGGTGTTATTGTTAATTACACATTTGATAATAATTCTGCCTCCCCTCCTGGAGTGTATGCTCTTAGAGAACATAAGCACTTGTCTTCCCACGTCATGGCACATGGTGAATGTTTAATGAACACTTGTTGGGATGGATGAATGAATGGACAGATCGATTCATGAATGAATGGTGTCTTTCCCTGAAGCACAGACAGAAGATCCAATCAACCTGATCCACAGAAGGTTTCCCTAAACCTGCATTACACCGAAATGTGTGCCTGACAACCCCACTGATGGCTGACTTCATCTGATGTGTTATTTAATTAAGTAGTTCAGAGGGAGGAGCAAGGAATCAGACATAGCCTTCAGCAGGGTGGGGAGGGACCTTTTTTTAAAAAATATGGTAGAGCAGAACACATATGGGGGTGTTATATATTATAAAATTCTTATGGTTATCCCTGATCTTTACAGCTTCCAGTTTCCTCTTTGGTGGTTATTGGAGGCATCTGTTTGCTGTTGTTTTTTTCCCTTTTATCTTTGTGAGAACAATTCTCATCCTTTTACCCTTTCTTCTGGCCTGTGCAGGGCACAGAACCTCCATTACCATAGAGAAGGCCATCTAGACTTTTGCTTCATTAGGTCAGCTAGGCCATCCCAAAGTTGTGGTTAGATTTGACCTGAAACAAAACAGTACCATCTTGATCCCAAATGGTGGTTTGCCTTTCTGGGGCCTCCAGAACTTAATGTGGTCTCTTTTCCTCTGCCTTGTTCAGAAGTAATCATTTCTTGGTGTTTTGTTGTAACTTAAAAGTCAAAAGACACATTTTTATTTTGAAGAATTTTGCTCTCTCAGCAACTGAACTGGAAAAACCCTCTGCATCTCACATGAACTATAAGTGCACTTTGGCAATGTTAAAATTAGAATTTCTCCAGAGCCAAAGTCAGACTGAGCAGGTGACCAGATGCCAGAGTTTTTTCAGAATGCAGTTTCTCGTGTCAGATTGCCTAAGATCAAACCCTGCCAGCGCAAATTGGGCAAGCCACTTAATATCTTCTTGTCTCAGTGTCCTGATCGATACAGAGCATCCCAGTTCTTCTCTCAAGTTGGTGTGATGAGAATTCCATGAGCAAATGCATGTGAAGCACTTTGCAACAGTGACTGGCATGTAGAATCTGCTTAGTACATGATATATTTCCTAAAAATAATTATTATTAACAAGTGCATCAGCTCAGATTTTCTTTACTTTTTTCTTTCCTGAAATAACACCCACCCTACTCCCTGCTTTGAAACAGCCATTGCTGAAAAGTATAATATGCAATTTCCTTCATTGATGGCTCCATGTCAGTCACCTCTGTCCTGTTTTAATCTTTTGTTGGTTTGTTTGCTTGTTTTCCAGAGCCTGTAGATGGTGGTGGTGGGGGTGTGTGTGGGGGGGTGCGGACTGTAAGATAGGAACACTCTTTGCATCATCCACTGGCAGCTAGAGTGAAATTCTAGCAGTCACTCCAAATCCATAGCTGGTCCGCATCCAGCAACAGAGCTGTGCTGGAAGTAAACAAGTTCCACCCACTCCTGCTTCCCTCCTTTCTACATCTGGGACCCACAGCCACCTGTGACTCTAGAACACCCTCATCCTACACAGTGGTCACCTGACAGAGAAAGTCACTGCACTGAAGGACAATGCATTTGCTGCAGACAACAAATGATTGAGTCCAAGGCAGCACCGCATCATGGTGGTCCAGAAACTTTGATTCTAAAGAGCCCTTGGGAGAAGCCAGTGTCTTCCTCAAGGGAAAGGATGGCAAATTGTATCATGTCAGTTCACACCCATGAATGGTGCCTCTGCAGCTATTTGAACTAATTCTGAAATGCAAGCAATCTCAGTAGGAGTCTGTGTCTTCATAACACAATTCCCCAATGAGTTGGTTCAGCAAGCTCCACCCCAATTTACGGGATAGAGTCATTTTGGCTTAGAGAAGCACTCAGTGTCTTGGAATACCCAGCTCTCCTCAAGGTTAATGCATGTCTGGAGTTTTCCTCCCTGCCTGTAATAAAACAGAACTCCAGAACAGCATCAGAAAACATGAGTAGGCACTCCACATTGAGGATCAAGCCCTGGCCTCAACTAGATGTTTCTGTGAACTCCTCCTTCCCAAACATCTTTCACTGAAGCTCCTCAACTCAAAGTGTAGTTGCTTCTGACTCCTGAGTCAGTCCAAGGTCAGTCGGTAGTCCACATGCACATACTGCATTGCCATTTTCTGCAGTGTTCCCAGTCAAGGTATAGAAAACGCATCAGGCTTTCCTCTAAGGCAGTGGCTATGCACGACACTGCAGACCCCTTAGCTTAGTCCCTGACTCATTCATATATTCTTATGAAGTCTTTGCTAGGACCAGGATGCTATGCCCTGACATTTTCCCCCATTTTGAAAAAATATGGTAAAATTCACATATTTACCATTTTAACTGTGTATACATATACAATTCAGCAGTATTAAGTGCATTCACATTGTTGTGCCACCATTCATCCACAGAACTTTTTCGTTTTGCAAAAATGGAAACTGTATACTCATTTAAAGCTAATGTCCCAGTCTTTCCTCCCCTCAGCCTCCGACAATCACCATTCTACTTTTTTGTTGTTGTTAGTTCTTTCCCCAGGATATTTTCCCATTGAATTTCAGAGAGAGTGGAAGGAAAAGGGAGAGAAATACTGATGTAAAAGAGATACAGCTATGGGTTGCCTCCCACATGGACCCCCACAGGGGCCAGGGATCAAGCCTGCAACTGAGGTATGTGCCCTTGACCAGAATCAAATCCATGACCCTTCAGTCAGAAGGCTAATGCTCTAACCACTGAGAAAAACTGGTTGTGGCCACCATTTTACTTTTTACATCTATAAATTTGGCTTCTTTACTGCCTCATATACGTAGAATAATACAGTATTCATCTTTTGTGTGACTGACATTTCACTTAGCATAATGGACTCAAAGTTTATTTATGTTATTGCATATGTCAAAATGTTCTTCCTTCTTAAGGCTGATATTTTCTTTTTGTATATACCACATTTTAATACCCATTCATTTATCAATGGACACCTGGGTTGCATTAGCTATCTATATATATAAAACCCTAATATGCAAATAGACCGAATGGCAGAATAACCGAACAACCGGTCACTATGATGTGCTCTGACCACCAGGGGGTGTGCACGGAACATGGCGGGAGTTGGCAGCAGGCAGCAGAGCACGGAACATGGTGGGCATTGGCCACAGCAGGATGGTAGAGCAGGTGAGCGGAGGTGCCAGATTAAGGTGGGGTGCCGGTCGCTGTCATGAGGGTAAGCCTCTGGTGGTTACTGAAAAAAATTCTTAGCTCCCACATGCCACGGTCCCACCTGGCGCTTGCACCCACTGCTGGCGCCCGGCGCCTTCCCTGATCTCTTGGTGCCATCAGCGGGTGCGAGCAGCAGCTGCTGGCCCCAATCACCCCTGAGGGCTTCTCCACCTCCCCCTGCTCCTGAGGGGCAATCAGGGCAGCAGCCGCCATTTGCATCCGCTGCTGACGCTGGCCCCAATAGCTTCATGCCATCAATGGATGCGAGCGGGACCAGTGCCATCAGCATGTGGGAGTGGCGGCGGTGGGGGCAGGGCTGCCGGCAGAGAGGGGACCAGAGGCTGTGGCAGGAGGGGCCAGGTGGGGGTGTGGAGGATGGGCCAAGACCCACCCCTGTGCCCATCGCAACCTCGCAGCCCACAGTTCCTTTCAAGGTGCACAAATTCGTGCACTAGGCCCCTAGTTTTATATAATGCTGCTATGAACATGGCTGTACAGTTATCTCTTAGAGACCCTGCTTTCAGTTCTTTAGGGTATGTACACAAAGTGGAATTGATGGATCACATGGTAATTCTATTTTTAATATTTTTGAGGAAACATCACACTGTTTTCCACAGTGGTTGTACCATTTTACATTTCTACTGAATGTGCACAATCAGTCCAATTTCTTCACATCCTAACCAATACTTATGTTCTGTTTTTTGTTTGTTTATTTATAGTAGCAACCCTAATGGATATGAGGTGGTATCTCATTGTGATTTTGACTTGCATTTCTATAATGATTAGTGATACTAAGTATATTTTCATGTGCCTATTAGACATTTGTATTTGTTCTTTGGAAAAATATCTTTCAAATTCTTTGATATTTTATTATTGAATTGTTTGTAGTTTTGTTGTTGAATTTCAGTAGTTCTCTATTCTAGCTATTAATCCCTTATAAGATTTGTCAATATTTCTCTCATTCTTCAGGCTTCCATTTTATTCTGTTGATAAGTGTCCTTTTTTGCACAAGTTTTGTATTTGCATGAAATCCAATTTGTCTACCTTTTCTTTTGTTGCCCATGTCTTTGGTGTAATATCTGAGGAATAAGTGTCAATTGTAATGTCATGAAGATTTTTCCCTATGTTTTCTTATAAGAGTTTTATAGTGTTAGCTTTTGGACTTAGGTCTTTGGACTGTTTTGAAATAGTTTTTAAATGTGGTGTAAGATAAAAGCCCCATAAGTTTTGCTACATTTTTTTTGTTTTTGTTCAGCTCTATGAATTTTTAAATTTATCTTGTGAGTTATTCTTTGATCTATTGATTGTTTAAGAGGGTTTTGTTTAATTTTCACAAATTTGTGAATTTTCCTGTTTTCCTTCTGTTACTGATGTCTAACTTCATCCTTTTGTGGTCAGAGAAGATATTTTTTAATTCTACTGAAAAAAAATGATACCTAAGATATGATCTATCCTGGATACTACCATAAGTTCAATTAAGAAAAATGTGTATTCTGTTGTTTGGGGGTGTCTAGTTGATTACTTATGTTGTTCAGGTCCTTTACTTACTTTTCTTCTCTCTGGTTGTTCTATTCATTATTGAGGGTTGGGTATTGAAGTCTCCAACTATTATTATATACTATCTATTTCTCAAATTCTTAAAATTTTGCCTCATATATTTTGATGGTCTGTTAATAAGTGTGCAAATGTTTATAATTGTTATATCTTTTAGCTGCATTGCAACTTTTATCTATATTAATAAAAGGGTAATATGCTAATTAGACTAGGTAGGCTAGACATCTTCTGGTTGTCCAGTTCTCCTTTTGGACAAAGTCACAGTGGCGGGGGCTGAGGCAGAGTTGGTTAGGGGCAATCAGGCTGGCAGGGGAGCAGTTAGGGGTGATCAAGCCAGTAGGGGAGGGCATTTAGGGGCAATCAGGCCAGCAGGCAGAGGTGGTTAGGGGCAATCAGGCAGGCAGGCAGAGGCAGTTAGGGGCAATCAGGTAGGCAGGCAGAGGCAGTTAGGGGCAATCAGGCAGGCAGGCATAGTGGGATCAGGCCTAAACTGGCAGATATCCCCCGAGGGGTCCCAGATTGGAGAGGGTACAGGCTGGGCTGAGGGACGCCCCCCTCTGTGCATGAATTTCATGTACCGGGCCTCTAGTTAATATATAATGTCTTTCTTTGTCTCCTTCACCTTTTTTAATTTAAAGCCTATTTTGTCTGGTATTAGTATAATCACCTGTGCTCTTTTGGGGTTACTTTCAACCCATTGGCATCTTTAAATTTAAATTATGTCTTTTGTAGATAGCATATATTTGGATCATGTTTTTATTTTCATTCTTTCAATCTTTGTTTTTTTGATTGGAGAGTTTAATCCATTTACATTTAAACTAATTATTGATAAAGATAGACTTATTTCTATAATTTTGCTATTTATTTTCAATATGCCCCATAGCATTATGTTCCTCACTCCCTCTATTACTATCTTCTTTTATGTTTAGTTTATTTTTTATAGTGAAACTAGAGGCCTGGTGCACAAAATTTGTGCAGGGCGGTGGGGGTCCCTTCAGCCCAGCCTGCACCCTCTCCAATCTGGGACCCCTTGGGAGATGTCTGACTGCCAGTTTAGGCCTTATCCCTGGGATCGGGCCTAAACCGGCAGTCAGACATCTCTCTCACAATCCTGGACCGCTGGCTCCTAATTGCTCACCTGTCTGCCTGCCTGGTCACCCCTAAGTGCCGCCCCCCTCCCCCGCTGGCCTGATAGCCCCTCACTGCCTCTGCATGCCAGCCTAATTGCCCCTAACTGCCCCCCCCCCCCCCCCCCGCTGGCCTGGTTGCCCCTAACTGCCCCCTGCTGCTGGCCAGGTCGCCCCCAATAGCCCCCCCTCTGCTGGCCTGGTCACCCCCAACTGTCCCCCCTGCCGGTCTGGTTGCCCCTCAGACACGCCCTCCCTCCCCCCCCCGCCCTTCACTGTCCTGGTCACCCCACGCAGCCTGCTTGTTCAGTTGTTTGGTCATCCCTCACTAACCCCCTTGCCGGCCTGGTTGCCCCATGCAGCCTGCTGTTTAGTCATTTGGTTGTCCCTCACTAAACCCCTGCTGGCCTGGTTGCCCCACGCAGCCTGCTTGTTCAGTTGTTTGATCATCCCTCACTAACCCTCCTGCCGGCCTGGTCGGTCGTAGGCAGCCATCTTGTGAGGGCATGAGGGTTAATTTTCATATTGCCTCTTTATTATATAGGATATTTTAATTTCATTCTCATTTCCTCTTCTGTGTCCTATACCTATTTTCTATGTGGTTACCATGGGAATTACATTTAAGATCCTAAAGTTATAAGACTCTACTTTGAATTTATACCAACTTAACTTTGATAGCATTCAAACTCTGTTCCTTTGCAGTTGTCCCCACCTGTTTGTTACTTATATCACAAAATTACATGCAAAGCAAAAACTAAAGTAAGAACATGTTGAGTGCCCTCCATAAGAGAAAGAGCACCTTTGATTTGCAGCCCCCTCCTCTCTGGCTTTGTCACCTAAAGTTGTCTTCATTTCAGGAATCAAGCTATAATGTGCTTTTAAGAAATGATCCAGTAAAACAATTAAGATAACTATGGCAGAAGTGAGCCCTCCCAAATTGGTCATATGGAAGCTGCTGTCTGGGTCAGATACCAAATGCTCTTTCTGTGGGCATCTCCAAAATAGCAGAGGTATGGCCAACCAACGACATGATGTCATGCCCATTACAAACCAGGATACATAGCTGGGGTATTCTCTTTCTGCCCTAGATATAAAGCCTAGAGGTCTTAGATGCCTCCACAACATCATTATTTTTCCTCTCTATTAGACTAATAAGAAGGTATCATTCATTCTATTATAATTCTGGTGTCTTTCCCATGTTGCTATTGGCACACTCTGTGCTTTACAACAACAAGAACACAAAACATCCCCTGAGAAACCCCAGGTTAAGTTTATTTGACTTTCTTTAAAAAATGAATAAAGCCAGAAATGAATTTGGGGTTGTGTGCAGGCGTGTTTTCCTGGCTGAGTTCAGGGAGGCAGTCTGTGGTGAGACCAGAGACGGCAGGGCTGGCTGCCAGTGACAGCTTCTTTCCCAGTATCTATATGAAAATGAGCTGAGTATGGAAATGGGCTCATCTGGTCTGGCAATGGGGCTTGGAGCCTCTCCTCCTCATTTCACAGAAAATGCAGGAGGTTTCTGGTTCATAACAGACTCCCCAAACTGTGTGGGTTTGGTGATTTTCCTAACCTGCTTGAGTTCATAATCTTTGGGTGTTTTCCAGGGCCAGGGAATGACTCTGAAGTGAAAGTTGGTTTAAGTTCAAGAGAATACATTTGATTATGACTGCTAGGCCTCATGAAGGAAAGAGAATGGGGAGATCTCCCAGATTTGATTGGTTATTAATGGCAGTGTATAACAGAAAGAGTTAGCTCGTCAAAGCAAGCAAGAACTCAGATTCCCTGGGGGGACCAGACAAGGGACTACTGTATCCATGAAACATGTCTAAATTGCTCACAAAAGAGAAAGTCAAAGAATATGGGAGTCAAACAGTGCTTCAATCTTCACCACCTTCAACAGAGTTCAATATAACATGAGGAAGTTCCTCCTGGAGATGAGAAAAACAAAAGTATTGGGGTTGGGGATGATGGGGACAGTGATTATGAGAAAATTTAAGACAGAGACAACTTGAGTATTTGATACCTCACCAGTTTACTTCGTGTAGCAAACAGAATCTCCTATACTTGGCAGCACCAGGACTGAGATATGTAAATGGAAAACTGGATGGATTATTGTCAAATAATAAAGCAGAAGCAAAATGCACCAGTTCTGAAAGGGGAAGCCTTCAATTGCTCATGAACAGGAATCTAAATCTTAGGTCAAAGCCACATATGGTGGCAAGAGAAGCCATGTAAACAAGGGGGTCAACTTTTTGAATTTGCTAAATACAGCCTCTATGCCTGAAAGTTTCTGATAGATCTCAAAAACCATAGCATTCTGAGTTCTGATTAGAACCTTCCCCTGTTATTGTCAATAGACTGAGACTAAAATCTGGAGCGGAAAGAGAAGATCATTGGATTGCTTAGCTTTTGCTGCATAACAGATCACCCCAAAACCTCTATAACTATAAACATTTATTATGTCTCATGATTCACTGAGATTCATGGACTCTCTGGCTGGAGGGTTCTTCTGGTTGGGGTTGACTTGGCAGAGGCTGGGTGGTCTAGGATGGCCTCACTCACACATCCAGTGGTTGGCACAGAGTCAACTGGGGCGATGGGAATGACTTGACTACCCCTCTCTGCTACCCAACAGGCTCACTTAGGTGAACACAAGGATCTCAAGTATGGCCAGAGAGGGCCCAAGATGCTTTCAAGTTTCCAAGCATCAGCTTTGGTCACATTAGCTAAAGAAAGTCATAAAAGCAGTTCAGAGTCAGTGTGGAAAAGCATTATCAAGGGCCATGGATAGAAGAAGGGGTATCAAGTTAGCCATTTTTCATTAACCACCACTGTTGGTTTGCATTCTTCCATCCATCCTGTTTACTCCTGATAGAATCACCTCCACCTTCCATCTACAACTGACCTGAATGAAACACATTCACTAAAAAGGAATCTCTCAACACACATGATGAATATTCAGAGATTTTGATGTCATTAACTAATAAGGTTCTCTCATGTGTCAGAGGTTGGATTAGATGTGATTGGTCAGCATTTTCCTAACACTCGCCATTTAAATAGAAAGGATACACCAGCTTTAGAGTTAAGTCACAAGCTCAACACTAAATTTACTTTCCATGGGATAATTGCTAAAGCCACTGCTTTTCCAAGAAGAATCTTTCTGGAGCCTTTTTTCTTTTGATTGAAATTTAATCAGCTTCTTGTTTGACAAAAATGACAGGCTGCATGAAAGGGGAAAGAGAGTTTGGGTTTTACCAATCCAAATTCCTATCAAACATCAGGAGAAAATAAGCATGTTCTACATAATGTGCTCCGCTTCATGTTTTAGACTCAAATTTATCACTTAAAGGGAGAGGGGACAGGCAGGGGGGAGAAACCCTAACTGTTCACACTTTGAGAGAAAAAACAAAACAAAAGAAAGTTAACTCCTTCTCTCTGGGGTTTTTCACATCAAGTGTTTTCTTAAAGAGCCAGACTGTTTTGGGGGTGGGGCGGGGGGTAAACTTTCAGGACATCACTTCCAGATGATGTGTCCTGAAATTGGTTTGCCGTCTGGTCCAGAAGGGCTACCCTGAAGGCAAAGTTTGCTGTCTTCCCAGTTTCCCCCAGTTCCATGCCATTCATTTATCTTTATTGTTCAAAAATATGTGTTGATTGTCTGTGAATGCCTTGCACATGGTGATTGTTGAAATAAAGCAAAGCTGTTAGAGGACCACAGAGGAGGTGGCAGTGAAGTTTGTCTGGGAGAGTGAGGCAGAACTGGACTCAAGTCTTGGTCTCATCATTTACATGGACATGATATTCTCCAGGTTAATAGAATTCTATGAACTGCAGTCTCCACTGTTGTTAATGGCTGGGTGCGGGGCTCCCTTCTGATCTACCTCTCAAGTTTAGCATGAGGACTAAATCCAAGCCAAATGTGAAAGCACCTAACCCAGTCTCGCATGAGATAGTCAGTCAATAAAAATTCACTAAGAGACTTCATAAAAGGGGAAGGTCACTGTGCACAGGGACATTTTCAGAGGATCTGGGAGGAAATAGAACTCAGGCTGAGGACTGGAGGCAGGGAGAAGACATGGATAATCAAAGGACAGGACCAGAAATAAAGCTTGGATGAAGAAGACAGTGGCAAGCAACTCTGAGAAGTCCTGCCTGGCTTTTAGGAACCTTATAGGTGAATCTTCACCCTGACATTTATGATTATGGGTCTGTGGCCAAGTTGTTGAATGCCAGTTAGCCTTAAGAGTCCTCAACAGCATTATAGAGGTGAGAATGGCTCCTTCCAAGTGGGTGTTGAGGTTAAATGAGGTCATTCATGCAGATATCATCTTGGCGCTACTTGTACATGGGACATATGCTCGATGAACAATGTCCAGTATATTTATTGACAGCAAGAAGCATAAGGAATGGGAGGAGGCCAGATACTTTGTGGGGCTTTGGAGTCTCCATCTGAGCCCCAGACTAACTTCAGTATCCAGCTCGTCATGGTAATTCTGACTTTTCTCATGGCCTCAACTAAGTTCTTTGGACTCCAAGTCAAGGGTCAAACCACAAGCATCTGTGCCTCAGTGTCTGTCTCTGATTTGACTGGATACGTTTAATGCCTGCAATGCCCTTAAAATAGCCATTTCTTCTCATACACATAGGAAACCATGTTTAGTCAGCTTGAAATAGAATCCCATTGCACAGAGGCCCAGTCCAGATTGAGAACTTAAAGCCATAAACACTACAGAGGCACAATGCTTAGAAACCTTCCATCAGAGCTTCTTTCTTCAGTGCTCCTCAGAAAGTCCTGTCCCTGGGTTTGACTTCAAGCAAGTTGTTCCTGAATCAAGCCTGGCCTGACACAGCGTGGCACCTGCCTGCACAGTCCACCCTCCATTCTGATCCTCCTGTGCTGCAATGGCTTTAACTGTTTGTGGATATGTGTCCCCAACTAGACTGTGCTTTGTTTAATTTACCTGTTAGTTCCAAACCTGGGCAGAATCAACTCTCTGTAGATAACACCCGAACAAATAAATTAATGAATGTAAATGATGAGTCCCAGAAACCCTCCTATTGGGAGGTGCTCCCAGGGGTAACTGGTGTCCCAGGACATGGGTTCTTAGGAAGAAGGGAGTAATATACATGTACAAGCAGATGAGAGCCTAGGAGCTGGATGTTTCTACCAAATAAAATGTGGTCCAAGTCATAAAGCTTCAAGCCAACACCAGCGGGAAAAAATTTTGAGTCTTTCTAAAGAGCTTGGCCCACCCAGGACCCACCATCTATTGTCTTCTGCTCTTCTGGCTACTCCACAAAGCAAGGGGAGGCCAGGCCAGGAGTCCTGGGTCTGGCATGAGCAGCAGGCAACGTGGGGGTATGTGGCATGAGGAGGCCTAAGGAATCTCCTCCCGTGTCATTGGGTGTGTCTGTCTGCAATCATGTCGTAAGACATGGGAATGGCAGGCAAGGGGAAACTGAGACAGGAAAGTTTGGGGATATGATCTAAATTAGCAACAGACTCTAGGGCCAATGGCACTGAATCACTGAATTGTAAGTGGAAACTTTTGTCGTGTACCAAAGAGTCAGAGTCATTTTTGCTGCTAACAGAGATCTTATTCCCTTAGGTAAAATGACATATCCTACAATGTCTACCTCTCCTGAGACTAGGGGAAAGAAAAAAGAAAGAGAGGGAAGGGAAGGAGGGCGGGCGGGAAGGGAGAGTGGATTTCCATAAAGCCAGACCAGGAGGAAAAAAGAAAAACCACAGCAGCTGAAGCTCTCTCCTCTTTCCTTTTTAATCTTCGTTTAGATGCTCTCCTGGTAAAATCATTACAAAGGCCGTTTATTTTTAAAATTGAAAGATTGGGGAGAGTCATAATGAGATATTATGTGTAAAAGTTGCACATAAATTTCCTCCTGTCATATTTTGGGCTTCGCTAACGCATCCCCTTGGCAGGATGGAGGGACGTTGATCGCTTTAGTATAGATTGTGTGCGCCTCAGAAATATTGCCCTAGGAGAGAGCTCCTGGGTGGCTGAGTTGGCTCCATGCTGATTTAGAAATTAGCTGGGCTTTTATTGGCCACACTAAATTGTCCTCAGGAAAAAAAATACATTTTTATTACAGAACAAGGGGCAGATGATTGAAACAAGCCTGCCTTCTCCTCCCTTTTGAGCTGTGTTTTAGACTGTTAAGTATACTTTCTTCTCTGGGGTTCTTGCTGCTGTTTAACGGGGGCACGCAATATCCACCAGGAAAGTAATTACCTCGTTTTGTCCTCAGGGAATTCCTTATCCCTGAATAATGTTCTGTTTGAGTTCTCCTGAGCGTGTGAGTGGGCAGGGGGAGGAAAATGGAGACTCCGGACAGTATTCTTATTGCAAGTTTCCAGAATAAGAGGAAACGGGGAGTTGTCCTTACAAAGGGATGAGGAAGACTGAGAATCTGGCCCTGGCCATTGATTCCATGGTAATATCAGGAAGATACATGGCCACAATGTTCTACCCAAAGAAGCTCAAGGCAGAGGCTGTGAAATGGACTTGCATTCAAAGCTGAGTCAATTGGAAGTGATCTGGGAGCAAAGGAATCAATCATTTGTAGACAACACTGAAACCAATCCTTATACAGTGGCCTTCCTTCTCTTGATGACCAGCTGTCTCTGCTTTCTGACTTCCACTTCCTGTTTGCCATGGGACATCAGGTTCCTCCTCGATTCTGGAAAGGCCCTTGAAGCATCATCGTGCCCCCCACTGCCCTCCCACACCACTGCCTCCCTGGTTTCAGGCAGAGTTTCTTACTCAGAATCTGCTCCAACTCTGGGTAACCCCCCAGGAGAAATACTGTGTTCGTACAAATGGGAACAGCTAGCTGATTTCTGGAACATTTCTAATGATTAGTTTCATGTATTAAAAGCTCAAAGCCAAAAATACAATCATATCTAAAGTAAATTAATAGAGTAATCAGGGTGTTTGAGGAATGAGTTCCTTGGCCAACTGAACCATCTCATTAACCCTTCAAATGCAACCCTTGATTTTGCTTTTAAATAATTCTAAAATATATAGTTGCATCTCCCTGCATTAATACAGACTAAGATGGAGCAATTAAGATCTTGGACTTGAGATTTAAGTCAGAACTGAGTATGATATATGATATATTTGGGTACTTAGGAAAACTACATATAACATTTACTGATCTTGTTTCCTCATCTATGTGTTAGGGATGGTCACAGCCCTACCAGTAAGCTTTAAATATACAGGTGTATGTATATATATCATGTATATACACATATATAATACATGCATATATAGTATAATATATAACTATAACAGGATATAATATATTTAACAGTATATATAATATATAACAGTATATCACAAATATAATATAATATAATATAATATAATATAATATAATATAATATAAAAACATATATATATATGTGTGTGTGTGTGTGTGTGTGTGTGTGTGTGTGTGTGTGTGTGTATCAATAAGTACCATGCCTGGAACTTACCACTAAGAACTCATTAAATATTAGCTGTTGTCATTGCCCACCATCAGCACTCCCTAGCTGAAAGGTAGATTTATTTCCCCCTCAAGCTAAATTCTACAACAGAGCCAAGTCTCACAAGAAGTTAGTGGTTGAGCTAAGACAGAAAACATAACTTTTGATTACTTATCCTCCTCCACTAGACTTCAGACCACACTGCCTCCTATTAAAATTAATTTCTGTTCCCTTCGGGTAGAGATTTAAATTTGTCATGCCTCCCTAAGCCACTGGACCCCAAGCCCCATCACTGATTGTTCCTCAGGGAAGCCAGAACTGCTTGGTAATTAATCCACTACAGGCTCCCCTACCAAGACTGGGAAGGAAACACCAAATTCTACTTGGTTTCTTTCTAATTAGTACCAGAGAGCGGGAGCGAGGGAGAGAGACAGACTGAGGACGGAGAGGGGCTGAGCTAAGTGGGGTGTGGTTCACATGTGTTCCCAATCATGACCACACAATGCAAATGTTTTCTTTCTGGGGCAATCAGGCAAAATCTTGGAAAAAGAAACGTTTTCCCCCTGTATGTACAATAATAACAATGTCCCAAACTTGAAACTTTTTTTTTCCAATCTTGGCACAGTTTGGCTTCCAAAAGATTTGGAAAATGTCCAAACTCTGATGACCTGTGTATGACCCTTTTCTCCAAGGACCAATGCACTCATTTTCTAAAAATAATAAGCAAACATGTATATGATGCATATTATGTGCCACACTCTGTTTCTAAGTGCATTACATTTATTGACAAAAACTCAATTTCTTTTAATAACCTCAGAATCTGGGACTATTGTAATGTTCATTGAGCAGATGAGGAAACTGAGGCACAAAGAGGATTAGTAATGTGTCCAAAGTTAATGAGCTAGTATAGGGCAGAGGCAGGATTCACATGGGGGCTGTCTGGATTTCAAGTCTGTGTTCACCCACATTGCCCATCCTCCTGGCATGCAGCCTCCATGGTGGAGGAGTCAAGGCAGAGGCAGAGGGGCAGGACCTGATGGAAGAGTCAAAGATGGGACACGGAAAGTAAGATGAGAACTCTCAGGAAAGAAGGCCACACCACCAGGCACATGGGCATCAGTCAGTCCCCCTTAGAAATGGGGCTGTGCCTTTCTGGTTCTGCTCTTCTCTAGCTCATGAACCAGAGAGATGTCACTGCTGCCCAGTTCACTCTGTTTCCCTATGCTTTTCACTTTGATTGACATCCAGACTTCTTTCTCTTATACGTTAGCCTTGAATTCCATTTCTAGCCTGTGCTTCCCCCAGGTCCTGACCTTCATATCTCCAGCTCCAGCCAAGTACCCTGATCCTGACTTCTAATTGCTCCCTTTGCTTAACTGCCTAGTTTAACAGTTCAGACCCTGAACTGGCCCTTGACTCTGATTAATTGCAGCCTGGGGCTCAGCAGCAGGGGTCTGAATCCCTTCCCAGCCACTAGAGTAGCTAGACTTGACCTCTGGTGGCTAAGGGATGGAGGACACCACACCCAAGTGTTGAATATGGACGCTGCCTTGCAACATACTTCAGGAATTGGTGGGTATGTCACAGACATGATTCTGCCAGCAGGAAGACCCTGAAGGCTGGCTGTCATCTGCCAAAAGGCAAGCATGAATAAATGGATAGATGGATGCCTGGTCTCCGACCTCCCCTGATTCCTTCCAGGGTTAGAATTCTTGGGTAGTGGTGTTCAGGAGCCTGGGGAAACCACCATTCCAGGAACAGCTGGCTGAGCTGGCATTGTTGAAGCAATTGATGGCTTTTAGGGGTAGAGATTATGTTTAGGCCAGGAAGAGAGGTACAGGTCTAGGACACAGAGCAGTGATTCAAAGATGATGGTTCTGAGCTAATTGAGAAGAAGAAAAAGTATTTAATCTGTGAGGGATATTGATAGTGGAGATATTCCAACATGTAATTCCCAATAAATGCACACAGTTCAACGCAGAGGCCTGATCTTTCCCGTAAGAGTAGAGGGTATTGGGAGACATATTAATCTCTCAGAGCAGCAGGGAGCAGCGGCCTTGCTCCCTGGATTCTCCAGGCACATACTCGAATGTAAACTCATTAGAAGTGACATGCAGAAAGCTCAGAGGAAGAGAAAGTATGCATCTTATATGTGCTGCCTGTCTGCTATATGTGTTCAGCTGTTTTGGATATATTCGTTGGCTTCCCAGATGGGCCTTCTAGAAATCACATACACACATAACATCTGTCTGTATTCTAAACCACACAGTAAAAATCAGCTCATTTAATTCTACAATTACCCTATGAGGTTAGGGCTAGTATGATGATCATTAGCCAGTTTTACAAATAAGGGACTTGAAGCACAAATAGTTAAGTGGCCTGTCTGAGGTCAGTGGCAGAGCCGGTATATGAATCTCTTGAGCTCTCTGCTCTACTGCTATCATGATGGCCAAGATGGTCATTCATTGCCTCCCACATTTCCAAATCCTGTTGCCTATCCCGACAGTTCACTGGGAGGGGAAGCCTATAGGAGCAGGTTGGCCCAAATGAAAAAGTGATAGATGACTGGCCCACCATGGAGTGAGCAAAGGATGGGGGTAGGATGCAGAGTTAGGCTTATGTTGACAACCAGGCCATGCACAACCATGTGTACCTGAGATTCCTGGAGAAGAGGAAGCTATGAGCCCTCCCAAAAGAACAAAAGGATGAGTGTCTGTCCAGAGCAGAACAGAGGCCAAAGGCATCTTACAGCACCTAGGAGACAGGACTTTAGCTGCACTTCCTGATTTAAATCTGAAAGCTCTGTGGTCTGGCTGATCTGTGCTTTCTGCTGTGGGATGGTCATGTAAATGATCAATACTGACTAAGTAAAATGATCCTTGACTAAGAGATGAACTACTTTACAAATGGAGATTATACCCAAACTAGTATGACTAACTGAGATTAAAAATATTAACAAATAATAATGATCATAATTTATTGAATGTTTATCAGGTAATAAGTACTACACTAATACCTTATAGGTATTATCTCTGTTAATTCTCAGGATAATCCTGTAAAGGAATTACTGTTAGTACTCCTATTTTAAAGAAGAGGATATTGAGATTTATAGAGGTGAAGGAATTCATCTGTTCTTTCCACAAATATTTATTGAGTGTCTGCTATGTGCCAGTCACTTTTCTAGACTTAGAATATATCAACAAATGAAATAGATAAATATATTTTTGGCCTCATGGGGATAATGTTTGAGAGGGGAAATCAGAATACAAACAATAACCATAACAAGTAAATTAACTTATATAGTGGGAAGTGCTGCGGAACTATAATGAAACATCTGGGTGAAGGCTACCTAGAGAGTCAGGATGGAGGTGGGTCCTGGATTGTATTTATAAGTAGCGAGATCAGAGTGTGCTACATTGAGATAGGGATATTCTACAAGAGGCTTAAAGGCGGTGAAGGAAAGAACTGTTTTTGTATCTGGGAGAAGAACATTGAAGGCAGAGGGAACAGCAAATGCAAAGGCTCCAAGGCAAGATCAGGAGCACAGAGGCCCCTGTGGATGGCATAGAAGGGCTGATGGAGAAGTGATACGGAAGGGAAGGAGGCCAGGGAAGTAATGGGAACACATCATAGGACCTTGAAGGCTGTGCTAAGGCCTTTTTCTTCCTATTGAGATGGTGATCCATCAGAGAGTTTTGATTACATGAGTGACTTCCTCAGACTTCGTCAAGATCGAGTCTGTAAGGTCATCTAAGTAAGTGGCAGAGCCAGAATGCAAGCCAATTTTACTCCTAGGCATTACACTCTATAGTCATAAAGGTTCTAAAGCAATGGCGGGCCGTTTCAAATTATTTTCCCTTCGCTATGTGTAGTATCTTTCCGCCTTTGCTCTGACACAAGAAGCCTCTGCAGACCTCTTAGTCTATTGATCTGTCATCAGCCAGTTAATATTGATGATATATAGGGCTCTTACTATTTATTTGCCTGGCACTGAATTAAGTTTATAAACATGCTGTCTCATTTGACCCCCACAACAAAGCTATGAAGCAGTGAGTACAATAGTGATCTGGCTGTGCAGATGAGGACCTGAGTCTTAGGAAGTTTCTTTACTCACCCTGGCTACCAGGAAACTCTCCAACTTAAAGATTTCCCAGAAGACCTGCCTTGGGAGAGGAATGGTCTTTCAAACAACTTCTCACTGAGAAGTCTGCCAGCTCTTTAAGACCAAGTCCTATGATTCTCTTTATTAACCTCTGTTCCCAGGACAGTATCCTAGACATGGAAAAAGTTTAAGATATTTATTTTGGATGATTGACTTATAGCAATTATAAATTTTAGCCTAGTTAAAATAGATCTTAGAAACACCAAGTATTTTCTTAGAAAGTAATTTTAATTTCATTAAAGGCCACAGAGGAGTGTGGTTAATATGGAGTCCTTAGACACCACGATTAATGAAATTTTGAGAAAGGAATGAATTTTTATTTACCTTGATACATACTACCGTGCAAAGTCCTGGGCCACGCCCTTCAGTAAGTTATTTACCCAAGCTGGGTCTCATTTTCTCACTTGTAAAATGGAACTACTACTCAGGTTGCTGTAATCAGGAAATGACATAACACATACAAAGCATTCACAGACTGCCTAGTCTATAGTAGGTGCTCAAGAAACGTTACCTTTTCTCCTAGTATAAGCTTAGAATTCATATTTGGGGGATGCTCAGGTAGATCTGAGCCAGACAGAACTAGAATCTGCTGAGAGACAGATACCCCTGTAGCACCTTTTAGGTGCTATAAAGACAGTGCTATGTTTGTAAACAACTGGCTCTTTAAAACCAAACAAAAACATGATGGTAGCATATGCCGGTTTCTGTGGTGTACTAGTAAATACTCCCACTATGGATGATTTCAGGGTACCAAGGTGATGCTACTGAACATGGAATTGGGGAGATCATGTGCTCAGCTGGCTCTTACCAATCAGGCGCCAGGTTCCACTGTGACTTTTTTCCCACGCTAGGCCTTTCTCTCACCAGTTCCGAATGTACTATCAGCCCAAGATGTGCAGCCTCAGCTTCTACTTTGCTCCCCAGAGGGAATTATTTTTACTGCCCATGTAAACAAGGCGAGTTTTACTTTATTTAATAAGCACTGATAGAGTATTCTAGTCTAAGCACATTACACACCTTAACTCATGTAATCAATAAACATCCTCAGAGATAGCTGTGATTTTTATTCCTCTTTTATGGATCAAGAAACTGAGAACCAGAGAGATTAAGTAACTTCCCTAGGGTCACACAGCTAGTAAATGGCAGAACCAAAATTCAAATTAAGTGGCCTGGCTCTGAGTCCATTCTCATATCTGCTCTGCTGGCCCAGGCGCAGGACTGTGATGGAGCTGATCCAGGCCACTGCCCAGAAAACAAGTCCAGGGAATCCTATTGGTCACTCTCAAATCTCCCTGCTGAGTTAAGACCAGCCCAGAGCTATTCTCCTAAAACGTTTCCTGCTTCTGTAAACCCATTCTATTCAGGGCTGATCACAGGCAAGTCAGCATTCACAGGAGCCTAGAAAGTGCAGCCCAAGCTCTGCATCAGGGCAAAGGTTTGGGGGCTGGGGCTGAGGTGCTTTAGTACACATTGCTTTTGCATTTCCCATGGAAGGTGCAATTCCGGTCTTCCTTAACTCGCCTCTCATAGGCCTGAGTGGAAACCCCTGCTACTTCTGGGACTCGGTTTCCCAAGGTTCTTTTGGCAGCCAGAGCACAACAGCTGCTCAGCAATGCAGTGATCCAGCAGCCCCAGAGGAGGAGGGTGCGGGGAGGCCTGAAGCCCTGTGCCAAGCCCAGCACCCACCAGCTGCCTCCTCCCCTTCCATCAGAGCAGGAACTGCATTAACCCCTTCAGCACCAATGGGCCAGGCTCAGAGAAGGAGCTGGGTTTCCTGGAGGCTAGGTAGCCCATAAACACATAACTAGTGTCTTCAACTTATCAGCACCCTTTTCACTCTGTGATATTTTTCTAATGTTCTAGCGGAGCATTCTCAGCACTAGGCTGAGCATTCTCTCTCTTCTCATCTTGTTTCTCAATCAGTCCTGCTTCCCTTTCAGCCTGCAAGCCATAGCCATTTATACCGCAGTCTAACCAGCATGTTATAATAGACAGAAAGCATACATTAAAGCAAGTTAAGCGGATTCTAACATTTAGTGGAATCTATAACGATTAGAAAGCCCCTTATTATGGCATTTCTCTATCTTTGCACGGAGCCATTAGCATTCTTGGATAACACAAAGCAGGAGCATAAACACAGTGAGAGTCTGGTAGACAGAGAAGGGAATGTCTTACTGATATTGATTCTATACCAGAAAGATGTGATGGAGACTTTTGGATTCTACCCCTAGGACCCAAAGGTGCATAAGGCATTTGGGGCAGGGCCTGGATACCAAAGGGCAAGAGGGTCTTCAGCCAAGCAGAAAACAAACACAATAAAACAATACATGCACAGACATGAATAAATAAAGCAGACAAATCCCCATATGGGAAGGCTCCCGTCTTGTTCCCAGGAGGCAGGCTCCCTGAGGCCTTGCAGATGTCAGAGCAGAATCCACTTGCATGTTCCAAGTTGTACAAACCTAGTGCCCAAACTCTAGAAAAAATAAAATGGAGAGACAGGAACATCTTTGATTTAAAAGAGAAGATCCCCCCCACCCCCACTATACACTCCAGAACAATTGTGATTTGCATCTCATTTCACTGAGATTGGCCCCAATTATAGCTTTTTTAAAAATTATTTCTCCAGCTGTTGGCTGACTTGACCATTTGCACAGCCTCAGTGGAGATGGCAGAGGGCTGGCCTGGATCCTGGTCCATAAAGAGAAGGGATGTGCAATTGAACTGTGATCTCCTGGTTCCTAGGTCGAAGCTCAACCACTATGCCACATTGGCCAGGCTCTACAAATCTTTCTTGATCAACATACATTTTGGGAGTAGGTGGGGGTGCATGGTATCTTATAGGTAAGTGTCCTCCACCTTTATTAACCAGCCATGAATTTAGCACTGACCTTGGGCATCTCAGACCTATCCTCTGAGAAAATGCTTAGGCTTGGATACTCCTTCATTCTCTGGGGTAGGTTTTGCCTCCTTCTCTTTTGATATTATTTGACTTGGGAGCCAAATTGCACATTTAAAGCTTTCACCGTCTTTTCCAGAAAAATCACCTGATCCACTAGGAATGGGCCAAAAATCACACTCCTAGTGGCCCACTCTGCCATACCTGGTTTCGTCCCAATGACAGGCTGTTGAAACTAACTCTCGAGGTGTTCACAACAGATGCTATCACTGTATAGCAGCCAAGGCCAGAGGTCCAGCCCAAACTCCACACTTTTGCCAGTGCAGCCCACACGAATGTATGCTCCTGTTACAGCACTAGAGTTAGAGCAAACACTTATCGAACTCTCCTTCGGCTCCATGGGCTATATTTTCAGGAAATGGTAAAAACACTTATCAGACCAAGAAAGGTCTTGAGTAAAGCCATCACAACTTCGTTTAAATAAAAAGATAAAGAAAACATATCAAATATGTTAACGCTTCCACAGTTTTAGTTTGTTCACTTTCCAAATGAATGAAATTGTAGAAGTTTGTAATATCAGGACTACAAAAGCCTATGGAAGACACTAGCTTCCCCACCCCACCTCATCCCAGTTGCTTATTTCCATCAATTTTACATGGGCATGACATTATACTTTAAAAGGTTAAAAAATACTGACTAGGTACTACTCTGGTTAATTTCTTTTTACACATATTTTTAACATAGGGTCAGGACATCAGAAATGCCTGGGTAGCTAGTTAAATGCCAATTCCTGGCCTTATTCCAGGTCTACTAAAACAGAATTTTGGAATGAGGGGTTGGGAGTTGCAGATTTTAAATTTATTCTTATTCATTCTGAAGTTTGAGAATTGCTGCTCCAGCCTCTACCTCACACTGCCAGACCAGGCTCGGGTGAGCTGGATGCAGACCACATGCCAGAAACACTGGAAGCTGACCTGGCATAGACTCCCCTCCTCAACTCTGGACAGATTTCTACCCCACTTTGGATCTTCCTACCTTCACTCTTTCCATAGAATTCAATTAATTTGCACTCGGATGTTGAGTGTGACTCGACATGGTTAGCATCGGTAGCAGCTCGTATGTCGAATTGTATTGAATGTATCAATAATTTGAAATATAAAAAAATCCAAATAAATAAGTTTGTATGAAAAGAAACTCCAGTTTTTTATTCTACTGCCGCGCTTTGTAAAATCTGGGGTATTTAAAAAATTAAATCCCGAGTAGAATAAAGGAATCGAGGAAAAAGCAAGCAAGTGCAAAGGGTTAAGTCAGGAAAGAATTTGTAGACTAACTATAACACAGAAGACTTCTAAGAACCTATCATTGAATAAAGATTTTTATGAATGATCTAGAAACACCCACAATGGTCTTCTTTCAGTATGAAAATGGACGGACAATGAGAATGCAGTCACTGACGTCCTGGGAACTCAGTGCTGGGAGAGAAGCACAGGAGGGTAGAAGTGGTCAGATGGAATAAGACAGCCTGCCAGACTCTCTGGTATAAGCAGCAAGTTACTTCTAATTTCTGGAGTTATGTTTTCTCATAGGGATGTAGAGTTAGACTTTAAATAAAACTTACGTGAGTCATCCTTGATCTAAAAAATTCTATAATATGACCTCCTTCATGGTATTCAGGCCTGTAAGGCCATGGACACTGGCTATTTAGAAAATGTTATCATAGCAATTTTAAGACATCTCTGAGCCCCTTGCATTGTTCAGCCTTTGTTTTGGAGGCATACAAGACTGGAAGGTTATTGTCATTTTGGGCATTAGGTTTGTACAACTTGGAACATGCAAGTGGATTCTGCTCTGACATCTGATTCCTTGACATGGAAAGTCCTGCCTACCTTACATACATCTAGTTTCCAATTCCATTGGAAGGATAGATAATCAAACTCAACAGCATCTGTAATTAATTATTTATTCATTCTTGTATTCATTCACTTGGAATGTTCCAATTTTTTTTCCAAACACAAATTTATTTAGAAAGTCACAGAGGTAGAAGAAGTGGGCCATAAAAGAAGTGAGCCAGCATGGCTGTGTGGGCTCAGGAAACAAGTTACAGAGGCCAAAGAAGGGCCTTTGGAGCTTATGAAAAAGAAAGGCAGAGAGAATGCACTTGGGGGAATGAAAGGGGAAAAGGCATGAGCATGCTCCAGGGAGAGAAAGAGGAGTGCAGCGCCAAATTTTTGAGTATTTATCATATGGAGCATAGATATTCTCCTAGTTTCTGGTGAAAAGAGTGGTGAAACAATGGATATAGTTCCTGCTTACATAGAGCTTGTGGTCTAAAGGGGGAGTTTATAAGAAAACAGGCGATTTTAATATGGAATGTGTGCTAAGGTAGAATAATAGAGTCTCAATGGGAAGAATCTAATTATGAGAACAAAGAAGATGCAAACCAGAGGCAGGGGACTTAGGAGTCTTTGGCAACCATCCAGGTGAAAGAGTGGGACCAGTGAGCATGGAGAGCCATTGATCTCCTTTGAGGTATATTGCTCATTTTTCTTTCTAAGTATTAGAGGTTAGGAGGAGCCTAATCACTCACTTCTGTTCCTGGGTTTTAACCAATTAATCAATGACATACGGCCAAATGTGAACCAAAATAGAATATGATTTAGTAAAGCTGTACCTCTCCTCTATCACTCTACTTGAAACTTATCTCCTAGGTGCTAGGACAGTACAGTAGGTCCTTAGGTTACGTCAGAGATCCATTCCACCTACATAAGCACCTACATCACTCACATGGAGCACATATACAGCAGTAATGAAGTGAAACAGTAAAAAAAAAAAAAAATAAGAGAAAGATAACAATTTCTGACCTTTACTTATGGTAAATAAATAATAAAAAACATAAAGCACCATATGTACATACGTCAAAATGACGAAACTTTCTTTCTTTCTTTTTTTTTTTATAAATACTGTAAATGGGAGATGGCGACGTAACCATGAAACAACTTACGTCGGAGTTTGACGTAACCGAGGACTGCCTGTATTGTAGGTAGTTTGGCTTGCTGAAACAAAGTACAATAGACTTTGTGGTGCATAAACACAAACTTACTTTTCATATTTGTCAATTCTGGAAATCCAAGTCAGGATACCAGCAGGGTCAAGTTCTGGTGAGGGCTCCCTTCTGGGCTGCACATTGTCAGCCTCTTATTGCATGCTCACATGGTGAAGAGCAGAGATGGAGAGCAAGCTTTTGTGTGACTCTTATAAGGGCATTAATGCCATTCATGAAGGTTCCCCTTTCATTAGCTCACCTAATCCTAATTACTTTCCAAAGGCCTCATCGTCTAATACATGGGGAGAGGGGTTAGAGTTTCAATACAGTATATGAATTTTAAGGGGATATGACATTTAGTCCATGACAGTAGAAAACAGAGTCTTCTAAAGTAGAGTTACATTTCACATTCCACTTCACAAGGTCAGGAAGTATTGTGGCCACGATTTTTCACACCTTCCTGTATTCATGCCCTTTAGTTGTGTCCTCCCATAAGACTCTGGTTTTGACCTTGTGTCAAATTTTGACCAATAGAATATGCTGGAAGTACAGTATGCCAGATTCTGAGCCTTGGTTCAAGGAGACTTATACTCTCCTACCAAACTCACTCAAAAATGCTGCTATCAAGAAGCCTGGGATACGTTTCTGGAGGATGAGAAACCATGAGAAGAAGAGCCTAGCTATCAAATCCAAAGTCACCTAGATCAACCTCAGCCAGTTGAACTCCCAAAACCCATATAAAAGTCCAACCAAGATGCCTACCTGACCACAGCTGACCACTGATGTATCAGTGAACATAGATAAAAACAGAACCACCTGGTTAACACATAAACTGGTGAATGTTAATAAGTGCTATCATTTTAAGACACTGCGTTTCTATGTGGTTTGTTACACTGTGATAACTAACTAATAAATCCCCTGAGGTCCAAGAGATCCAAGAAATAGAGACAAAACAAAGAAGGACAGATATTAACACTTTTATTGCCATGACTTTGTAGCTTATTACTATGGCCCAGTTCACATAAGGTTCTCTGGTTTAATCAACCATTAAAAGGAAGTGAACACATTCGAGATAAGGGTCAAATATTCCCTCTGGAACTTCTTGAGTCAGGGTCTGAGGCCAAGCCTTACTTGAAGAAAGAACTTCTTTCTTCTGGTTACCAAAGTCACTCACCATGTCCGAATTATGAGCCTCTGTATGGACCACTCCTCAGATAAGCCACTCTTTGGAGAATATTAAAAGGTCAATTGAGGACTGAATCAACAAACAAAAATACAGAAAAAAAAAAGAGATCATAAAGAAAAGCCAACTAATAGACTTTTCATCTTATTTTTCCCTTAAAACAGTACCCAAGCTTAAGTGTAACAAAATATATATAAAAACAAGCTGTCAGGTTTCTGACACAGTCGATGCCTGGAGGCAAATGTTTCTGCTAAACTTTTGATGGAGCCCTGGGGAGAGTAGGAAAGGGTTCCAAACTGGGAGGGATTGGCAGCTGGGCTGGGAGCGCAACCTGACTCTCTTTTCCCTTTCACAAAGAAGGTTTTGTTTGGATCGTGAGGCATGGTGAGTGACTCCTCTAGAGCCATGGGGATATGCCATGTTCTGGGGGAACATCTGGGCTGCCAGCTCAAGCCAAGTTGAAACCCTATCCTGGCCAGAGCTGCTCTAATAAATCAGGTGTAGGTGTATTTTTCCAGGATGTTCAAAACCACATCTTACCCTGAGAAACAGGGTTTTATCCATAGAAGTCTCATTCCAAAGGACAAATGATCCTTCTAGGTTCCCATGAAGCATATGTTTACCAAGGCTTCATGCCCAAAGAATCAGGTCAAAAGACTGAGAGCATGGCCTCCACAAATCCTTCTTCAAAGTGTGTTAGGAATCTTCACCAATGAAATATCTATTCTGATCAGCGGACTCACCCCATGCCATTCCCACCTTGAGCTTATAATATGGTTTTAAATCACTTTGAGCTAAAGGATTTCATTTTTACATCCTTCTTTCTTGTTTGTTTTTTCCCTAAGAAAAATTTTCATAATACTGTCAGGTTCTTGACTTCTTATCCCACCTTGATCTTGTGCTATTCTTAATAGTAACACTTCTATTTTAATACTTTTATTTTAATATTTGCCATAGATTTCAGAGATACAGTATGTTATTATATTAGAAATATCAATATTCTCATTTAAAGAACTCTTAATGTTTAAAATAACCACATATGGACCAGTTTAACTTGATACTATTGATGAATTTACAAGAATTTTAAATATCATTTCTGCATCTTATGGGAGTTCTAATGAGATTGGTAGAGAAAGTGTTATTATTTCCCATTATAAGCGAGGTAACTAAGTCATGGATAGTTTGAGATGAACCTAGGACATATTCATGGACTTGATGTGAATTCTTAATAGTGGGTCATTGGTGGTTAAGGGATGGTCAGCCCAGGGGGCAAGGCCAGGCCAGGACTAGTGGAGCAGAGAAGCAAACAGGCTGATGGGGAGAATATCATACAGAACAGGGACCTGCACTCCTCAGCATAGAGCTGCAGTTCCTTCTTGGACCTCTAGGCTAAATAAAGATGAAAGACATTGTGGTTTTCTTGCAAATGATAATAACTGATGTAAAACTAGCTTAGGAGCTGTAATCTGTGGGGAAAACTTACCTACATAGAAAACTAAGTGTTACAAAACATGAGAATATGGTTGTCATATTATGAAAGTTTTTAGCATGCTAATTTCAAGAGGTAACAAAAATCATATGCTCTTAGGTATATGCATGTCTGAGTAGGTCCATTAGCATCATCTTTCTTTTATAACTTACTGTGTTAAACATCTGCTATTTGCTGTCATAGCATTTAGTTCTCTTTGATTACTCAGTGCCTTGATTTTACTTTGGGGTATTAGCCTCTTTTTAATTCTTACCTTTGTAATTAGATAGGGATGAAGGATGAACCCCATCCTCAACTGTGGGCATGGGTGCAAACTGGCATAAATCCATCATATTAAGTATTGTTGTTTTTTATTCCTGTGATTGGTTAAGAGATGGGCATATTACCAAGTTCATGGCCAATGAAATTCAACAGGAAATTTTGTGTGACTTCTGGAATGAAAAGACTTCTCATGAACCCTTCCAACCAACGATTTTTTTTAATAAACTGGGTTTCTAGTCAAAGTATTAAGAGATATTGATGGAGAGAAAGCATGTACTCTACCCTATCCATACTTGCAATGAAGGAGACAGAACTATGAGTAAATAATTAGAATAACTAGCACTACTTCAAAGGTATTAATAGACTGCAATGAAAGCAGAGAGGGAGAATTATCCTTAGAGTCATCTTTGAAGAAAAGATAACAGAAGATCAGATAGCCAATCACTTCAGTTATAAACACCAGAATCATCTCCAATGGGATGGTGTGAGCCTCAGCATTTTCTGGCTTCTCATATGCTCCAGCCACTTTCTTCCTTGATCTTCTGAAGTTCTGGGGAGTTTGGGTCTCTGCCTGTGAAATATTCTTTTCTTATTAGCCCAAGTAATTTACTTCCCAGACCTTGTTTTGTTAATATGTAGATGTTTGAGGCTTTAATGAGAAATCTCATTATCTGACCAAATAATGTCTGTTCAAGGAATAAATACTAGAGAGGCTATTTCAACATCAAATGCAAAATTAATAAACAGAAAGAAACATTAAAAACAAAAATTGAGTTAAAAACTAATCAAATAATATATTGATATGGAAATACCTGAGACTTTCTGGGAAGTTCACTGAGCTGACTTTGAACTTCAAGAAATACTACTACAATAGCAATACAATAACAATGCAAGCCAGAAGCGATAATATTAATTATTTTGAATGTACAGATATTGGATATTGGAATGTTAACCACAAAAAATAGGTATGTATTGGAACCTAACAAAACATAAGTTAGTTAAACCGTTCATTGATTTTTCTTGTATTCAGTAAATATTGATTGAATATATAAGTGCTATGAATTGGTAACTGACTCTTGAACTAGCAACCATAAACTGGCTGGAAAGTAGACCAGTGAAGGTTATTTTTTATAGAAAACTAAAACATAGGCCAAAATATTTATATCAAACCATACATTTACAAAGAAACTTTACATAGATTTTTAAAACTATGTTTTTATTGATTTCAGAGAGGAAGGGACAGGGAGAGATAGAAACATCAATGATGAGAGAGGATCATTGATTGACTGCCTCCTGCACACTCCCTACTGGGGATCGAGCCCACAACTGGACATGTGCCCTTGACCTGAGTTGAACCCAGGACACTTCTGTCTGCAGGCCAACACTCTATCCACTGAGCCGAACTGGTTAGGGCACTTTTACATAGATTTGACTCAAGTACCAATTTTTCATTTTCAGTAATTTTTATCAGTTATTAATAGTAAAATATGTTTATACTATATGATCCTACCGAGTACTGGAAAAAGTCATGGCCTGGTCATCCCTAGATTTTACATATCATCTGTTTGATGGGATATAGTACATCTATAATAATCTATAATAATAAAAGCGTAATATGCTAATTAGAACAGATAGCCGAACAACCTTCCAGATGTCATTCCAGACATCCTTGTGGATGAAGCTGCTGTGGCGGAGGCCGAGGCAGAGGTGGTTAGGGGTGATCAGGCAGGCAGGCGAGCAGTTAGGGGTGATCAGGCAGGCAGGCAGAGTGGTTAGGGACGATCAGGCAGGCAGGCAGGCAAGCGGTTAGGAGCCAGTGGTCCCAGATTGCAAGAGGGATGTCCGACTGCTGGTTTAGGCTCGATCCCACAATTTTTTCCTATTGACCTCTTCTAAACCAGCAGTCAGACATCCCCTGAGGGGTCCCAGATTCTGAGAGGGTGCAGGCTGGGCTGAGGGGACACCCCTCCCATGCATGAATTTTATGCATCAGGCCTCTAGTATGTATATAATGTAAACTGGAACTCAATTTCCATGAGCTTATGATTAAAACTCATGTTGTGAAGTCAGCTATATCTAAACTAGCATCTCTGGTTAGATAAGTTACTAGGTAAGAAAAGTTATTTAAACTTCCCAAGTCTTCATCTCTTTATTTCTAAAATGAGGGAATAATTTCTAACTTTCAGTTATTAAAATGATTGAGTAAGGCACTTTCTAAATATATATATAGTACAGTGCTTGGCACATTGTAAGGGCTCAATTATAATTAAATGAGTGAGTGAACAGATAAAGAATAAACGATAGAAAGAAATAAGACAGCAAAATGATGCATGACTAGATTTTTAAATTTATTTTGGGAACCCATGTTTCATCATGGGAAAGTGTTAAGCACGTTGCAGGCGTGAATAGATGTCTCAAAATTCATGGTACATCCTTAATTCTGGGTAATTTATTCTGTCTAATAACAGTTATACATTAAAATTATCACAAAATGTGATTTAAATTGTGTCATGGCATACTTTTTCACACTAATGAATTTATTTTTCATAGTAGAGTATCTGTGAGCATATAGCTTATTTACATATTTAGATATATTTCCTAAATATAATCAGAATTTGAATTACTGTGCCAGTTTTTAGCTGAATAGTTTATAGTCAAATTGTTTCTTGATAAGTTTGCTATTTTTTATCTATGAGAGGGCCAATTTGTTTATATCCACTTTAAATTAGTTTAGGCCAAGGGGTATATCATTGACTTAACAAAAGGTGTTCTTTTTTTATAGATTATATAAAATGAACTAAGACTATTTATTGTGGTTTATGAAACTGGTTTTACTAATTTTCAATCATATTTCAAATAACTTTCATTTATAAATTACTTAAATTCAATTATTAAACAGAAAATAGGTAATATTAGCAAAATTTTAAAGCAATAGATCCTGATGTTCTAATTGACACCTTACTAGCTATGAGTCTTTAATATCTACTCTTATTTAAGCTTTAAGCAAGGAAGCAAAATAGAGGAGAAAGAAGAGAATATTTTATTGGTTCTTTTCAGTTTTACAGTGTCATCCTTCAAATCTATAAGCCATTATTTTGTGCTTCACGGATCACCCTTAGGGGCTACACATAGTTCCCAGTTCCACAGAATCACTTATTGTTATTTACTCTTAAAATCTTTTTTTTTTCTTTATTGTTGTAAGTATTACAGATGCCCCCCTTTTTTCCCCATTGACCTCTTTTAACCCACCCCTGCCCACCCTGCCCCCTCCCCACTCTTGGCCTTAAAGTCTTGATGTACTTCCTCAGCCCATCCCTACCTCAGGGGGAGACAATCTACTCAAGGTTTGAGAAGGAGCTAGTCATAAGACTTAGCTTTCCCTTATCTGGAAACAGGAGCTAGATAACAAGCAAAGTGACCTGTGCAATTGTCTTTCTCAAAGGATGGTGAGTCATTTTTCTGTAATGTTGTGGGGAAAAATGTTTTTAATATATTAATAGTTAGCACCGTAACTTGGAGGAAGTTGTCCTTGTGAAAATATCTTCAAGAGCCAGCTTGGGGTGGATGAGACAGTGTGGTAGACAGATTGCAAATATAACACAAATGTTTCCCCTTCCTGTATCCACTCCCCTTGTAATGTGACTCCTATTTAGAGGTAGAGTCTATCTGCCCACCACTAAATCCAAAATGATCTCGTGATTTGTTTTGGCCCATAGAATGAGGTGGGAATGACATTCTACCAGTCCTGAGGCTAGGTCTTGAGAGACTTTACACATTTGTTCTCACTCTCTTGAAATCCTGCTCTGCTGTGTGAATCAGTGCAGGCTGGCATTCTGATAAGGTCAGACCCATGGCCCCAGCACCATTCAGTAACCCATGCAACTGATGCTATTCTAGATCAAGCAACCCCTAGTTGATCAACCCAGCTGGCTACAAATGCCTGAACAATGCCAGCCAAGAGCAGTGGAACTTAGCCTAGATGACTACAAACATCTAGCTGATAAAAAAAATAAACATTTTTGTTCACTAGTCTATTTAAGTCACTGTGTTTTGTTTTGGTTTATTGTTCAGCAATACCTAATGGATATACCCACCTGAGCAATATCAGCAAGTATCAAGATATCAAAGGCTGTGGGAAGCTGATATGCAGGAGCAAGAGAAATAATGTTATTTATTTGGCTGAGAGTGAATTCCAAGGACAAGTGGTGTGAAGGAAAAAAGAGGAGGGATGAGAAGGGGAAGCAGTTCATCAAAATGGAGAACATATGACTGTGTGTGAGTGGGTGAGAGATTTCACCCAGCTGGTGAGCGATAAATTGTATTTTAAGCCCAGGATTGCTTGACCCTAGCCCAACAATCTTTCAATAACACAACTGCCAGAAACATTTACACCTATCAGGTGTGGTGTACCCACCAGCTGTTTTGTTTGCTGTTGCTGAAATTTAAGCATCACACCTCCTTTCACAACTGAAAAGGCCCTTCCTTAGCTACTGGTGATGTATGACAACTACTTTTCACATAAACACTTCTGAAGGTTATCTTATACCATAGCGGACTCGTGAAAGGTTTTATTCAGAATGGTGCAACAGGAGGAATGCTCAGGCTGAGGTCTGGGCAGCGGCCTGGGAGGGGCTGGTCAGATGCTGACCTCTGGGAAGTGCTAGGGACACTAATTACCCAGATGGTTGAGACATTTCTCTCATTGGAACATGAAGTGTAGAATCAGCCCAAATATGCAATCTCTAGGAGGCAGATACAGATGTCCTGAAACTATGGCTTCCAACTTTTAGTTTTCAGATCTCTAGGTTCAATGGAGGTTCCTTAAGGACAACTGAGAGAGTGGCAAGGGAATGAGTAAGAAACCTAATCAATAATAACAACAACAGGAGCTAAAATTTGTGTTGCGTCAGGCACTATTCTCAGCAGTTTGTGCATATTAACACATTTAATTCATTTTTCATCCATATAGGTTATATATGCTGTACACACATATAACTAGCCCCATTGTGCAAATGAGGAAAATGGGGCACATCTTGGTTAAGGAATGTACTTCAGGTTATACGGAAAGTGGTCCGCCAGAATTTTTACACAAGTAGTTTAGTTACATAGCCCCTAGAGTATTGTTTTTTAGGTAGAAAAACTGTTTTTAAATTGTACATACACATACCTCATGGCATGAGCAATGTGCATTGAATTGAATTAGAAGAACTCAAAGGATGTAATCATAAAGCAACTTTATTTTTCCCCATAGCTGCTCTTTAAAACCTGTCCCGTGGGGCCAGACCACCCCACAACAATGTATGAGCTCCCATACATTGAACCCTATGAGATAAAACAAGGAACTCCAGACACTTTACCAGCTAAAACAGTCTCTGTTCAGAGGTAAATGCGCCCCATAAGTGTAATAATTGAATTTCTGAACTTCACTCAAAGTGGAAGCCTCTCACCTTGCTTAATCCTGCAGCAGTTCTGGGAATCCACTGTGGGGTAAGAGGGACTTATTTCTTCATTCTGTCTGTCCCTCTACTGGATTTCATTATTGCTTGGTTTAAGACTTTTAAAATATTTGCTAATTCTTCTTAGATATAATTGGTTTCCTTTGCAATTCCATGAATTCCATGTATGCACTTGAAGACAATCACCTGAGAAGAGGTCATGCATAGACAGACTGCCAAAGGGTCTATAGCACACAAAAATATCATTGTTTATTGAGTTTCTCCTTCACTATTTACTTTCTCTGCTATTGCCCCATCTCTCTTCCAAACAGCCTTTTTGGGTAAAGTCCCTTTAATGTGATAAAGGCCGGTTCTCTTTCTCCTGCACCCATGACTGCCATCCCCTCCATGGGAAACAAATACCTTTACCAGTGTCCCCCAGCAGTACAGGTGCTCCCTAACCACAGCCTCTACACCCTCTACGTTCAGGTGGGCTAGGCAGCTGGTATGCACTATCAGCCCTACTGGCTGTGGTTGTTGTGCTCCCATAGCAACTGTTTCTGCTCTGAGCAACCGCCAAAATCCTCTGCAGATGCCCTAGCCTTCCCAGCCCTCTCACAGGGCCCCCAGACTTCCCACTCTTCAGGAACGTGAGAGCCAATACTTGGCAAGCCAGACCCTGCAGGAGCTGACTCCCTTTGCATGGCTGATCTCAGTTCTCATTTGTCAGGGCACATGCCTCACTGGTTGTTGGGACCCTTTGGAATATCAACCTTGTTCAGTGTATCCAGGATTAACAACCTAGCTCCCTAAGTGGGTCCTTCCAACCTCTCTCACTAGACTTGAGCAAGGGGACCTTATCCCCTCCCCCTTCTTGGAATGGCAGGAGGGAAAATACTCTGATACATTTTCCCAAAGAAATTCTCTCTTTAATCTACCACCTCAACCTTTTTGTACCTTTCACGTGGCTTTTGAACCATATATATGAAGGGTCCATATTAAATTTTCATTCATAGAAATTGCTACTGACAACCATTTCCCCTTTACCTCTTTCCCTACCCCTGCTTGCTTAGAGACTTTCCATAGGACTAGACTATTCAACTATGGATTTTTTCAACGTTAGCATCTGGAAAAGACTCAGACTTGAAGGCAGAGAAAACTAACTGCCAAGGCCTCCAATCTAATGACACAGTCTGCTAATCCTGAACCGGGGGACCAGATTATCTCTCTCCCGTCCAAGTGCCATTTTAAGAAAAAGAGTCTACAGCATGGGGTCAACAGAGGGAGGCCCCTGCTTTATTCTTTGTTCATGTGTTTTGTTCTGTGGGTTTGACTCTGAGGGGCCATGGTCTCCGAGCTGTGATCCTCCTAACTCCATGGCATTTAACAGAATCTACTTTCAGTGACTCATCCAGGGTTTCCTTGGACAGTAAACAGCCACTGATTGCCTTTTACACCACCAAGAAAATGAGATTACTTCTTGAGGAATCAGCAGCTCCGCTGCTGTCAAAAGGGGCTTTGCCTGTTTGGCTGCAAGGCACCACACAGCTTGTTTAAAATTAGCTTCCCTCATAAATCACTCACACAATGAAGTGCCCGCCTCTGCCCTCTGACATATTTGTGACTCTGTTTATTTTTAATGATGACATGGCTTTTTCTGTCTCCATTTGGCTCTTTATCCTTCACGCTCCTGAACACTAAATCCTATGCCAAAAGTGCAAAATCTAAGAAACTGCTGGGAAAAAAAAAGATTTCCCTTTCTGGCAGCGCCAAGGTAGTGGGGAGACTGAGTTAGCCTGGGATCTTTCTGATGGAAATTGCCCCCATTTCACTCTGACCTGAGTATTATATCCTAAGAATAATGAATTCTTCATAAAAATATGCATGCAAAAGTATTTAGGAGGAGGGGGACTATTGTTTACTCTGCAATGCATTCAAAACTGTGATTAATTAATTGGTGGACAGGGGAGTAGGTATGTGATAAAGGAAGTGTAGTAAAAAGTTAAAGGCAAAATATAGGAGGGAGGCACAAGGCAGGTGGTGGACATAAAGCTGTTTACTGTGAAATTCTTTCAACTTTGCTGCATGTTTGAAATGGTTAACAATAAAGTGTTTGTAAAAAGTTTATTTGGGAACCTGGGCTGATTCCTTGGGGGCACAAGAGGGCTCCAGCTTCCAAAAATCTTATCCTTAATCCAAATGTTAACTTTTAAAATCCATAGCTATATACATAAAAGCCCAGTGACCAGAATGGTGAAGCAACCAGAACAACCAGAATGACCAGTGGCTATGAAGTGCATTGCTGGCAGCCAACCAGCCTGATCTGGCCCCCCACTCTGGGCGGCCCAGCCCACAATCGGCCCCTCCCCCCTGATCGGGGGCAGGCTGGCCAGACTCCACCCATGTAGAAATTTGTGTACCGGGCCTCTAGTTTCTATATATAAAGTTAGAATTCAATAATTTACAATAACAAGGAAAAAGGATCATTAACTCAGTGAAAAGTCTAAAATACAGAATATTCTAAGAGGTACATTTTACTAGTTAAACATCTGGGCCCTTCTATTTAAAATGGCATCCAACCAGAAGTTCTTGACCCAACTCTTCAATCCATCACATAAAACAGAAATGAAAAACAGTTGGTTGAGCATCACTTCATGAACCAAAGGGTTGCTGGTTTGATTCCTAGTCAGGGCATATGCCTGGGTTATAGGCTCGATCCCTGGAAGGAGGAGTGCAGGAGGCAGGAGATTGATGTTATGCTCTCACATCTATGTTTCTCTTCCTCTCCCTCTCCCTTCCTCTTTCTCAAAAATCAGTAAAAGTTTTTTATTGTTTTGTTTGTTTATTTGTCACACTATGACCAGAATTCATATAGGAGAAATTCACACACCTTTCCTTCAAATGAGAATGAGACCAGAGTGAGAAACTCCAAAAATGGTGGACTCTTAGTTTCCTATTGGAAACAGAAAATTTACTCAAAAAAATCTACATCAAAGAGAGAATTGGGGAATTCCTTTCTACTTTATGAATACTACCTTTTTGAGGCAATCAGAGTATTTTCACGTCCTTATCACAACTTTTAGAGACTCCAAGTTCCAGAAAACACCTGGAGAATTAGGAAAGGACATGTTGCTATGGTACACTGCAGAAGAACACTGACTTGGCAGGAATGTAGACAGGTGAACTCAAGGTGGCAGAACCTAGTAGCAATAGTTATTTGTCATGTATTGATTTCTTTAGAGTATTAGTTGGAGTTGAAGAATCCACCTCTGTGCAGTAGTGCTCAATTATATGAATGCTGATTCGATATTAGGAATCTGTCTAGATGTGCAATTAACCTGCCCTCTGAGGCAGGGAAGTATACTCCTCCCATGAAAGAGTGTGGGGGAAACCAAACAATAAACTAATCTACTATCGTAGCCACCTGAGGATATTTTTTTCTACTGGTTTTTAGAGAGAGTGGAAGGGAGGGGGAGAGAGAGAAAGAGAGAAGCATGGATGTGAAAGAGACACATCGATTGGTTGCCTCCTGCATGCACCCTGACCGGGGCCAGCGATCGAGATTGCAACCGAAGTATGTGCCCTTGACCAGAATCAAACCTGAGACCCTTCAGTCCTTGAGCCAACACTCTAACCACTGAGAAAACTGGCTAGGACTTGACTGATATTTTTAAAGTATTTAGTTGGATATAAGAACAAAATGACAATGAAGTCTGCATTCTAGCCAGTGAAGAGCTGAATCAAACAGTTTGAACTTAAGATGTGGACATGAAGTATAATTTGAGAAGTTGCCTAAAAATGCAGATCCAGAGGACAAAAGGAGAGAGAGAGAAACAGGATGCAAATTGTAGCCTTAAATGTATTCCTGAGGAAGTACCCAAACAGTTAGAAAGGAAATAACAATAAAAATAAATAAATAAAACCAGGGAAACTGTTTTCAGAGTACATTGCCAAGGAGTTCATAACATTTCAGGGAAGTCAATGAAAATGATCCAAATGTGGTTTTCTGCACACTAACCATGATATAAAATAGGTCAAAGATAAATACAATGAAGATTAGAGAGTTTAGGTAACTTGATCAAAACCAAAAGCTGGAATGGGCTCCCAGGAACTGACTCTAGAAGACTTCATTGTAAGGATCATAAATCAAAAATATCAAGTCTGTTATTATTTGGAAAGGCCAAAGTGCCATAAGTGATCATTTTGAGACTCAGTTATTCAGAGTCATCACTCTCTCTGAAGCTCATTGCTTTGTAATGTTCTTGCCCCATTACCAGGGAACAACTTGCTCTATTCATTCATCTATTTGTCTCTATAACAAACATTGATGTAGTATGGCCTTATTAGACACTTTAATAAAAGTCTCTGACCAAAAGAAGTAGAAAATTCTGTCGTTCTGGTAAACAATTTCAACATAAAATGTGAGCTGCGATTTAAATTGTTGAGAGAAACTGATAGAAATATAGAGTGAAAGAGATTCCACAATAAATTATTGTGTGTTTTAAGTAGTATTTTTCCTTATAATGTACAGATATAGACATTATTTTCTTTGTTCTTGTTTCCCTTTGCATCTTTTTCTATTTTTAGATCATTTTATAATGGCCATTGGCATCATCTGCTAATGCTACTGTCTCTGTTTTTCTAGGTATTAAAATGCCCTTATTTAACTTACATTCTTAAGAGACATTTTATCTGAGCATGGAGTTCTGGGATGAGTGTTACTTTCCTTCATCACATTGAATATATCATCTTTTTTCTGGCTTTTATTATAACTGTTGAGAAGTTAGCTCTTCATCTAAATGCTACTCACTTGAAGGCAATTTATCTTTTTTTTTTTCTTTCTCTCTCTGCCTCATTTAAATTATTTTTCTCTTTATATTTTATTTTCTTAAAAATAACCATGGCATACCTAGAAGATTTTTTTTATTCCTAATAGAGATTGTATGGATTTTTTGAAATTTTGGATTAGTGTCTTTCATCAGCTCTGAAAACTTTTGAACCATAACCTCTTCAAATATTATCTCAGCTTCATTTAGTCTCTTTTGTTTCTGGTATTCTTCTTACATACATGTTGGACTTTCTATATGCATACTGCATATTGTCACCATTTATATAGCCTCTAGCACAAGTGGTTATATAAATTTAAATAAAATCAACCTAAATTAAAAGTCAGCTCTTCAATATCAATAACCACATTTTAAGTACTCAAGAGTGACTAGGTTACTATATTAGACAGCCTAGATATAGACTAGCATTATCATTACAGAAATTTCTACTGGGTATTATTGCTTTATATCCATTATATGTTCTTCTATATTTTATACCTTCTTTTTCTCTTATGCCTCATTTGGCAAAGACTTCTGACATATCTTCTTATTCAATGTTTCTCTATTCAACTCTGCCTAACCTGCTGTTAAACTTATTTATTTAATTATTTTCTTTCTAGAATGCACATATGTTTTCTTTTTGTGATTTATAGTTTTCTGCTAATATTTTAAAGCTTGACTTTTATCTTATTGAACATAGTGAGCAGAGTTGTTCTATAGTCTGCCTGGTAATTCTATTATTTGGACTTCACTGACTCTGTTCCTATACTTTATTATTCTGCTGTTTTTCACTTTTATGATATTTCATGTCCTCATGTGTCTGGTTATCTTTGATTATGTGATGGGCATTGTTTTCAAACAATTACTTTTATTAATAATTTGAGCCTTGATTAAAATCACCTCCATGAAATGAAGATTTTCATTGCTTTGTCAGAATCCTGGGCATACTGGTTTTGGCCATTTTTAATACAGTTTAATGCTTGAGGTTTTCTGGAGAGTAAAATGATCCCAAGCTGTCACCCTTACTACCAGGTAATATAACCCTAATACTTTCAGTCAAAAGTGGCAGAGTCTTACCAAATCTGGACTCTTGATAGAATCTGCATTCACCTGACAGCCCAATTTGTCAATTAACTTTCTGGATCTACATATTATGAGGGAAAAAAGGAGCCTCTACTGTTAGACTAAATTTCCAAACTCTAACAGATCTCTACCAGATAATTATTCACTATCTGGTTAGCTCTTTGATACTTTTAAAACATGATAATTAGATCCAGTAATCCTGCTTCTAGGAATATATCCCAAGAAAACAGAAACAACAAGACAACATATATGCACCCCTATGTTAAGAGCAGCACAATTTACCATAGCTAAGATTTGGAAACAGCCTAAGTGTCCATCAGCAGATGAGTGGATTAGAAAAACTGCAGTACATCTACACAATGGAATACTACGCTGATGTAAAAAGAAGGAATCCATTTGCAACAACATAGATGGAACTGGAGAGCATTATGCTAAGCAAAATAAGCCAGTCAGAGAAAGATAAATATCACATGATCTCACTCATTTGTGGAATATAATGAACAACATAAACTGATAAACAAAATAGAACCAGAGACATAGAAGCATCGAACAAACTGTCCAACCTATGAGGGAAGGCAGGGGCTGAGGGTGTAAGAAATCAACCAAAAACTTGTATGCATGCATATGAGCATAACCAATGGGCACAGATAGTAGCAGGGTGAGGGCATGTGCTGGGGGTGGAGCGACTAGGGGTTGGTCAATGGGGGAAAAAGGAGACTCATGTAATACTTGTAACAATAAAGAATTTAAATTTAAAAAAAAAACCCACATGATATTTATAATTCACTCAGGTCTTTACTTTTCTTCAGGAAAAAAAAATGTCCAAATAACTTAGTCCATTATTAATGAGAATGAAATTACTCATTATTATTTTTAAGTCTTTGTCTCTGGTGTATAATGATCAATACTAGAACTCTCACCTATGTTTCTCTAATTTAATTTAAGGATGTTACATAAATACAGCACCTTGTGTTTTCCAAATATTCCACTGAGATCATCTCCACTCATTAAAGATCTATAGCAGATTTTTGTATTCATTCATTCATTCAATCATTCAATCCTCTAGCATTCACTAAGTACCTATTATGACCAGAACTGTGATGTGTCCTGAAAATATCATGATGAACTAGACATAAAATATATATTCTAATTGGACAGACAAAAATGTAAATTAGCAAATAAATAAAATAATTCCCTGTAGTGGTATCATGAGGAAGTGAAAGGTTATTAGACTGAGAGATATATTATAATGGGGAATGGATATAGGACCTATTTTAGCTGATATTGTCAGGAAAATCCTTCCTGAGGTGACATTTAAGGTTAAACCTGATGAATGAGAAAGAACAGCAATGAATAGAATGGATGAGAATCATGACAAAAGGACTCAGTGTTTGGAAGTGGTAAACGAAGACAATGTAGGGGTCAGCAGGAAGTGTCTCAGTAAGGCTGGTGTCTGTATACTTTTACAGCAGGTAGATTCAATGTCCATGACTGCTTCTGTAGCTCTATTAATGGGGTTTGTGCATAAAGAAGAAACCATGCAGTAACATTAAATAATTTTCTGTAGATGTACAAACCTGTTTTTCCTCATATCTTAGAAAAAAAAGATAGAAGAAAATGGGTATAAAATTAATTATCATAACAAAGCTACAATTACACTGGGAGTAGTCCTGAATTTCCAACCAATTATTTTGTAACATTGAGAAAGTCTTTCAGTCTCTCTGATACTCCATTTGCCTATGTGAGCTTTAAGATTATTTCCACTTTTAAGCATCATAGAAGCATTTCATTTCTATTTTCTCATGAGACATTTCCTATTGGATAACATATTTTAGTGGAGTTTCTCTATTTTGTTATAGTCTATTGGATGCCTGGGAAGGTTTTATAAATATATAAGGCGCCCTTCTTTATTGCACAGCATTTGATTTCTTATAGGTTTTTATCTTATTCATTAACATGGGAAATGTCCCCAAATTCCAAAAGTTATATACCCAATATTATTTGTGAATGCTGTCACCTGTCTGTGAAATGAAAGTGAAATAAGGCTTGTACAAAGACTATAATAAATAACCAAGGAAAAGGTCTTGTCAGCTATAGTTTGGGAGTCTCCCTCTTAAAAGCACTAATATAATAACAAAAGTACAGCACACCAAAATTTGTGAGATGAAGATAAATTGGTACTCAGAGGGAAATTTATAACATTAATGCATATTTTTAATATGAGAAAAAATGACAAATTAATGACCTGAGCATTGAACTCAAAAATTGAAAAAAAAGCAGGCTAAATCTTCTCCCAAAATGTACAGAAGCTACTAGTAACAGAAGACTATGAGGTAACAAAATGGGAAATATGAGACAATAGAGAAAAGTACCAGAACCAGGAGCTCATTCTTTGGAATCCTATATAATAAAAGGCTAATATGCAAATTGTCCCCTCGGGAGTTCAACTGACTGGGAGTTCGACTGCTCACTATGACGTGTGCTGACCACCAGGGGGTGGCACGGAATGAAGGAAGGCCCTGGCCAGTTGCCGGCAGCCAGTTGGAAGGAAGGCCCCAATAAGCCCTGATTGTCGGCCAGGCCTAGGGACCCTACCTGTGCACAATTTTGTGCATCAGGCCTCTAGTTACTAATAAAACAGATAACTCACTGGAAGACTAGCCAAGTAAAAAGAGAGAAGGCTTAAGAAAGAAACATAAGGAATTTGCACAAGTAAGAAAAAGTATAATTCTATCGGAAACATGACATAACCACAGACATATAATAAATTGACAATATGTAAGAAAATTTTATGATACTTAAGTAAACACTAGCATTAACTTAAAAAATAAATCAAGTACCCAAATCATTTATACATAGCTAACTAAACTTTCAAAAACAAAAATCTTTGCTTTCTAAAACTATTTTAGAGAATAAAAGGAAAATTCATAACCTTGAAGAAACGTCCTCTAGCAAATAATATAACCTTTATAGCAAAAAATAGAATAAAAAGATAGCATGAGAAATACACACACATACACACATATACCAATAGGTCAAGATATTGTAAAAACATAATTGCAAATATCCTGAATCAATAATAAGATATTTTCACATCCATCAAAATCATATAAATTAAATTTCTAACACTACCAAAAGTCTCTGAAATTATAGGGGCTTGAAACATTCATACAGGGGCAGTAGAAGGTAATTAGTACAATGATCTTTGGGAGCTATTTGGCAACATCTAGAAAAGTTGAATCTGCAAATGTACTTGTAGCCATGTATCATAGAAAATCCACACAAAGATGTCTTTATTGAAGCAAGTAACAGAGAATAATGAAAACAATGTAAATGCCCTGTAATAGCTCAATGGATTGATAAATTCTATGTATTAATACCATAACATGTTATATACCTGTTATAAACAAGGCACTATTTCTTTATTAATCAACATTTATAAATTAAAAAATACAATAATAAGTGAATAAACTAAGATGCAAGAGAATTACACTATTGGCCCAGGTTTTTAAAATACACAAAACAACACAATATACTATTAATATATATATGTAGCTATACACAGCATATTTATTTTAGAAGAACAGATAGGAAAGATTCACATCAACTGTAGAAGAGCAATTGCCTTCTGGGAGAGAGAGCAGAGATTGACCAATAAGGGTCCAATGGGAACCTGAAGTTTGTCTGAAAAATATGTATATCTTCAAAAATTATTTGAAGCAATTATTTGTTCAATAAAAGCATTTTAATATCTGCATGGAGATGTAATATTACATTTATAAGATGTAATATTAGACCCTCTTTCATAGAGTAGCTCTAAGGACTAGTGAGTGAACACAAAGGGGCTTAACAGAAGAGTCTGTTCTGTATATACTTTCTATGTGTTGATTGTTATAATTTTTATTCACTTGAGACTGAAATTCCAGACAGCAAAACTCACTTATTTATTACCTGTTCCTGTGTAGAGCACAGAATCTAAAACAGAGATGTTCAGTAATTTGGTTGATTAAATACACATATCTTAGATCCCTCTCTTCATCTCAGCTCCCTAATGCCCTCACCTATGTGCATGGATGAAGGTGAATGGGAGGGGATAATGAATTGGCATCGACCATGGATAGAACTTATAAGTCTTAGTATTTGACTCTTATAACCAGTTCCATATGTGACCTGGTTAATGGTTTCAGGACAAGCGATTACTTTTAAGTAACCAACCAGCAGAGTTTATATATTTTTGAGATTCTTAGAAGGTTAGTTGTATAAATGCCAACTACATTAGTATGGATTTCTCAAAGAACAACAACAAAAAAAAAACCCACACAACTGAATTGACTATTTATTATTCCTTCTATTCTTTACCATTGCAAGAAGTTTCTAGGAATGAAGATTTCAAAACTATTACAAAAATTATCGCATATATAGCACCCCTAAATATATAAGGCCTTAAGTAGGAGAAATGGGCCTTGGCTGAGTTCACCCACATGCTCCATAAACATATAGTTAACACATGATCCAGATACTTTAACTTCACAGAGTTCGGAAAAGAACAGCTTTTGTTTATGGTGAGTTTTCTTATGTGTTGAATATAAAGTGCCAATTAAAGTGTAATCAGAATAGCTGTTTGAGTGTCTGGCAGCATATCAGAAGGAGTTACGGAAAGTAAGGCCTTTCAAATGATAGATATGATTTTGCAGAGGTCATGGTCTGGTCTGGATAGGGCACACCTGGCATGCTTTCAAACCATAAATGCATGCATATCTAGTGCAGTGAATCATATCCCAGGGCCCAGATCCTCATTGCCTTGGGACTGGTTTCTCCATTCCCAAAGTAATACTGGTCTTCAGAGTATTTTGCCTGGAACCCAGTCCCTACATGCTAAGGAGACCCACTCAAGTCTAGAATAGCTAAGATGCTCGGGCACTTTATTTGACCATTGCCGAGGTCCACACCTTTGTAGATTTTGATTTGGAAGAGTGCTCCACCACCCCTTGGAACCTGAACCTCTCTCCTTTCCTAGATTAAACTCTCTTTTCCTAAACTTCCACAGAAATGAGTTCCTCATATTCAGAGCTTTTAGCAATTTGTACTTGTGTGCCAAGGGAATGCTACAAAGATTTCAAACTGGTGGTGGGAAGGAACTGAAGGGTATTATGCAAATGTGAAGATGAGAAATGGTGAATAAGTAGAAAAATAAAAAGCAACGAGGCAAGTGAGAATTGGTGGCATAAACATGGGACAGGAACTGCAGAATTACGTTTTGGTTAGAACAGCTACTAGTAAGTGGGACAGTCACTTTAGAGTCTCAGTTAAAATAGAGAGAGAGAGAAAAACCTGACCCAGGGTAAAGGGATAGTCAGGGACTAGCTCAAGTTGTAACAGCTTCCAAAAGCCAAAAACATGCAATTGACCTTGTAACTAGGACTGCGTATGGCACCCAGCCAAAACCCACCAGCCTCTCCAGGGCAAAGAGTGACAGCTTTGCTGCCCTGCAGCTGAAACAGGTTGGAGCCCATATAAAACTGTGCCAAGGAGGGTCTGCCACTAAGCTGAACACCTGTAATTCACCCATCTGTGTCCCTCAAGTCCTCACCCCAAAGTAAATTGATTCTGAGCTCTAACAGCTGTCTGGGGGACTCTGATGGGCTGTTCACAGCAGGAAAGGCTTTGGGAGATGACAAAAGCTGTGGGTTATTTTCAAGGTCAGAACCCAAAGAGGGAAGTTCTTTGATTCTTTTATGTTCTTTTATGTGTGGAGAGGACAAAAGTAGAACTGGGTGGGATCCATAATTTTCAGGCCATTTGAGTAACTACTAGCCATTATTCATCCCATAATCTGATTTGAAAATAATCATGGCTGATGAAAAGGAGAAAGTTGGGGCAATGGTAGTCCCTTTCATCTAGGAGTACAAAGTAAAGAGTCAGGGAATGGGGGTTCAAACTTGGGAAATAAAAATCATTTGCAGTGTCTCTATGAGGCTAAGGGAGCGTAGGAATGTTGTAAATACATATTCACTAAAGGTCTACCATGTTCGTGGCAATAATAGAAAAATAGAAGTGCATGTCCTAGTAGCAATAAATTCAAGATTGTTTGGAACAGAAGAAAGGAAAATTCATGTACTCATCCCCTACTATGAGTATGTATGATCTTAGATGCAAAGTACTTTATAACAGCAGACTTGCCAACATCAGCAGCCATTGATATTTCCACTTACAAATAAGTGAAGCAGTTGTGTTCTCTACAGGTTATATTTCACAGTAAACAGAATCTTAAAGGCCAAATAGCTGAGTCTCCCTTGTGACTTAAGCCATATCCCTTTTCTTTTTTCTTTGCAAGCTTACATACTTTTTATTTCTTGATTTTTTTTTGGTGCAGGGGTCATGGGGGGAGTACTTTTAATACAGGTCCTTATGAGTTGATTTACTGATTCTTATTTATGTTTTAGATAATGTTTTATCTGCTGTTCTAAAGTGAGAAATCTTCATTTATTTATTCTTTCAGAGACTAGTTATACACTCGGTAATTTAGTTAACAAATGTTTATAGTCCAAGTACTGAGAATATCATGTTGAGACAGTCTCGATGTGCAGGCTGGCACTCAGCAAGTGGTGACTCTCAATGGACCATCTATGTTTTGAGTGCATGAGAAAACTGGAAGCAATTGACATGCCTTTTTAAAATAAAAATTTGCAAGTTTATTTTAAAATTTACATGGAAATTCAAAGCATGGCCAAAGGAGTTTTGTAAAAGAACAAAAACTTAGAGGGCTATTTCATACAATACTTGGCTTCAAAATTTTCTATACAGTTAACAATATAGTATGGTATTGGTGTAAATAAAGGCAAAAAGTATAGCTCAATAGAGCAATAGAAAGCCCAGAAATACACCCAACGGTGTGTGATCAATTGATTTTTGGTGAAGATACCAAGGTGATTCAATGGGAAAATAAGTCATTCAAGAAACAATACTGATATAAAATCCACATGGAATGAAGTCCAAACCTTCTCTCACTGTATACATAAAAATTCATTCCAAGTGGATTATAGATCTATGTATCTAAAGCAACAAAAGTTCTAGAAGAAAATAAAGAAAATCTTTAAACACTTAAATCTGACAAAAATTTCTTAGACAAGAAGTGATGTATTCTAACCATAAGATAAAATCATAAGCTGGACTTCATCAAAATTAAAAACTCCTTTTTCAAAATATTTTATTAAAAGACAAAGAAAAGGTGAAGCTAAAGACTGAAAGAAAATACCTGTGATACATGTATCTGACAAGGGCAGAGTAAGAGTGCAAATGATTTCCACATTTCTATTTTACGTCTAAGATGTGCTCCGTAATAATGGGATCCAGCCTTGTCCTTCATTCTTGCTACTCCAAGTGTCATCCATGGACCAGTAGTGTCAACATCTCCTGGTAGCTGTTAAAAATGAGGACTCTGAGGACCCAACTTATACCTCTTGCATGAGAATCTTCACTTTAACCAGGTTTCATGTTATTCCTAGGCATATTAAAACTTTCGAACCTTTCTGCTTTTGATCACATAGGAAATCAGCTTCCTGCTTCTGGTACTTCTGAAGGCATGAGAGTGTATCCTGGGAATGTCTGGACTGCACCAGGAAGCCAGGTAGTGTCACTGAGAGAGCACAGGGTCTCGTTCAGGCTATACATGGATTTGAATCTCAGCTCTATGACTTGCCTAAACTATATGTGGAAAACTATAGGCAGGCCGTTTAGCATGTCTTGGCCTCAGTTTTCTAGCTATAAACAGAAGGTGACTCCATTCTCTTTCTAGTCTTCTTGGGAGGATTACCTGGGATAACATTTATAAATCACCCAGGACAGTACCTGAAATGGTGTGGATTCTCAATATATGCAGCTCTTTCAAACGGTCAATAAAGAATGACTTTATTTCATAAATCACAAAAGTCAGTGCCTCAAAGCCAATGGAAACCTCTGACATTTCCCCACATCACGGAACAGGATTGTTTATTTGCATCTCTTTCTCCATGTGCTTTCTTTCTTGGCTCAGCAGTCTCAGTGGATGGGGGAGGGCAGACAGTGTCAGGAAGTGCCCTTGCCTTCGGATTGTGGCCTCTCTCCCATCCATCCACATTTCCAACAACCCACTTAATAACAAGAGTAATAATGGGGTTTATTATGCATGCAGCTCTGCAACCTTGCTGAGGAGAAAATTAGTTTGATGCCCTGAGCGACAGATGAACTCTAGAAGATGCCTAAATAAGATAAAAAAGGAAAATATATACATATACGTACATATAATAAAGAGCACAATGAGAAAAGTTATGAAGGGGCAGGTCACACAGTTCACTTTTCCTGATGCTTCCTGACTCCTCAGAAAGACACATGGTTACCAAGAAGTCTATTTTATTAACCAAGAGCTACTTTCTCCCTGGAATTGGGTGGGATGGTAGGAGGAGGTCTGAAAAGCTCAAGCAGTGTGCATATACACATGTACATTTCAAACATTTTTTCCATAATTTTAGATTGGCAGAAGAGTTGCAAAGATAGGACAGTGTTCCTGTCTAACCTTCACCTAGCTCCCTCTAATATCAACATCTTATGTAATCATGGCACATTTATCCAAATGAAGAAATTAATGTACATAAAGACTATTAACTAAACTGCAAGTATCTATGGATTCCCCTTTTCCTTGTTCTGTTCCTGCATCCAGCCCAGGTTGTATTTAGTCCACACGACTCCTTACTCACCTTCAATCTATGAAAGTTACTGTCTTTCCCGGTCTGTCATGACCTTGATACTTCTAAAGAGCATTGTTTGGGTATTTTATAGAAGGTCCCTCAATTTGAGTTCGTTTGGTGTTTTTTAATGAATAAACTCAGTTTATTGACATTTGGAAAGAATATCACAGTGGTGATAGACTTACCACATTTTATCAGAGGCACACTATTTTAATGTCTTATTACTGGTCGTGTCAACCTGTATGACTTGGTTAATGCATTTGCTAGTTTCTCCACTGAGGCACTGACTTTCTTTTCTCTATTTTTTAGAAGCAAGTCTTTAAGTCCAGCCACACTCTAAGAGAGAGGAGTTAAGTTCCACTTCTTGGAGGAAAGGGTATCAAGTGTTAAAACCACCATGAAAATTAGCAAAGTTGGGGGAAGATACTCTGAGATGATGGGAATACCCCATTCTTCCTTAAGGCTATGCTCACTGATTTTGGCATCCCTCGGTGGGTTGTGCCTGAAGCAGTTATTTCTGTGGTGTTTTGATGGTGAGTTTCATCTCCCTCATCCTTCTGCAAATATCAATTAGAATTCTTTTGTATGGAAGCCTCATTCCTTCTCCTCCATCTTGTTTTTATTTAATCATTTATTTATATCAGCATGAGTTCATGGGGCTTTTACTCTATTTGGGGGTGATAATCCAATGCTAGAGTAATTATTAATTATTTTGTTGCTCAAACTCTTCCAGCATAGGCTCTCAGGAACTCTTTCAGGTCGGCCTCTGTGATATAACCCTGTCCTTTTGTTCTTTGAGCACTTTCTTACTTTCTGGCAACGCAAGATGGTCTGGGCTCATCTTGTAGTTTCTTCTCCCCATCCTAGAATCAGCCATTTCTCCTAAGAGCTCTGGCTCTTTTTATTGGGGAACAATGTTTAAAAGCCAGGATCAGGATGCTAGGTGAACATTTTTAATCACACGGTTATTAGACTTGGGGATTCTGCTGTCTGTTTACATATTCATGGCCTGGCTAAATTCTCACCCGAGTTCTCAGACAGGGTGATTGAAGTGCACTCCTTTTTTCTCCCATGGAACCTCATTTCTTACAATAAGACCCTCGTCTCCACCCAAGCAGTAGGCTGGTCCTCTCCGTATAGCATTTTTCCTGTTACATACATTGTCTTCCCGGATCTGCAAATTCTCTCCCTTCTTACTGTAAGGCCCTTTCTACCCCTGCCTCTTCATTCTGCCCTCTCCTTTCAAAAGGGACAGACCCACACCCATGTGCACACACAGACACATGCATGCTCACACGCACATACAGGGACACACTACTTATCCTCCTGTCTCAACTCTTGCCCCCAAATAAACCTCCAAAGATTAGGAGCATGAATCAGATATTAGTGGTGACTTTCAAGAGGGTCATTTCAGTGATAGAGAAACGCCAGACTACTAGAAGAGGGCTCACAGTTTGGAACAGGGGCTTACTCAGAGGGAAGTGTGCACTCAAGGAATGTGCTCAGTAGTTTTCAAGATGATCACAAGCCTGATGGGTGTCAGAACATTGGAATCATTTATGAATTTATTCATTTATTCATTCTCCCCCCAAATTACAAAGGGCTTAAAGTGCATCCGGCATTAATTACACAGGGGCTGGGATGACAAAGATCTGTGGAGCACTTTCCATCCTTCAAGGGGCTTCTGGTCAAAGGGACTATAGGCATGAAAGGTGCTGGGCACCACAAGTGGTCTTCCAGTGTCCTGGAAAGACTTCTGGGAGGAGACACGTTGAGACAAGGTCTTTTCTAAAGGCAAGATGCATGTTTAAAAGACCGTGAGTTCACTAAGGAGGCATGTCAGGATGGGCTTGGGAGTAAATTAAATAAAGGCCTGGGGGTGACAGACATCACAATGTGGGAGGGCCTCCCATGCAGGCAATATTGTTGTCCTCAATTGAGAATGTTAGTCTCCTGTTTTCTAATACTTTGTGGTGGTGGTTGTTCTAATCTTCTGGTGAATTATCATGGTGATAGCAGTATATTCTGCCTGGGTTTTTGCCTTGCTAAACACTTGGTTATAACACACACACACAAACTCACACTTCTGCTTATTTTTCTATTTATTTAAAAACCATTCAGTTTTCCAGCATGCATCCTGCTTTTAATAGTATTTACAATATATTAGATATTTCACTATGATTATTTAACCTCTCTCACCTGAATTGTCATTTTAAAGAAATAATATCTAGCATTGCCCTGCTGAGACCAGTATTAGCTCACTTTATTCTTCTACACACACACACACACACACACACACACACACACACACTTCTAGGTTTTGAAAATTAAAACCTCAATATCATATTTGTATTTTTATGAAACTAATTTTTTCAAAATTTATCTTCTTTCTAAAATGCTAAAATTTGTGTTTATTATTTTAACCAGACAGACAGCAGGTAGGTCTGGATTTTTTAAAACTGTTTTTGGTGGTTTATGGAGGGTTATTTTTTAGTTCACCTTTATGTGATATGAAGTTTAGTCTCTTGTGTCACAACCAACAGAAACACATTTTCAAGATTTATTTATTGTCCCCTCCTCCCACACCTCTGCTCCCTGCCAAGAGGCAACCATAAATAATGGATTTTTTATTTTTGTTTTTCATAAAGAATATATGTTTTTTCTTGAGTGTAACAACTTGGCTGCATACTTATAAAGTAAAACAACACACACACACACACACATGCACACACAAGTACACAGCATATCCCATCAAAATTCCATATTGTCATGGCTACTTTCTCTTCCTGCATTTCAGATTTAAAGTCTCAGATTTGGTAGATTTTTGTTCCTTCCTAGGTATAAAAATATTTATATTGTTGAAAATTTGCTTATTAGTTTTTATTAATTTTACCCAAATGATTAGTCATTTAAAAATCCTTGTGGTTAAAAATGAGCGAACAATGTACCTGTGACCTTCATTTTAGATTTTTACCTAATTCTTAGTAAATCTCTTCAATTTTCAAACGCAGTTTCTCCCTCATAATACAGAATTTTCTTTTAATATAAATATGGTTATTGTCCCTTTTTTATTTATTCTGATCATTTCCACTCTTTCCTAAAGAGAACCTATCATTTCTATTTAGATTCTTTGTCTATCCCACACTTTTCTTTCTTGCCATTTTTACCTCACTATTCTTTTGTTTTTCAGATGTCTTCTCAAAATATCCACCACACTGCTCACTCAATTCCTACAGCATAAATTATACTCTTTTCTGTACTCAGTGTGAATTTCACAAAAGTTTTCTTTAATTCTACTAATCCTTGCTTAATTTATTTGCTTGTTTTTAATAATTTCCTCAAATATCTATTTGTGTAAAACTGATATATCTTTATTTCTTTTCTCAAAATTTAATGGGCATAACTTTTCTTCATATTTGAGTATAATAGTTTCTTGAAATTTTCTCTGGATGCTGTAGTAGATAATTTGTAATAATTTAGTTTTCTGTAAGATTTCTGAAACATCTTTCTACCTATCCAGCCCTACTGAGTTGTCTTTATATCTAAACTAGAGGCCCGGTGCACGAAATCCGTGCACGGAGGGGGGTTGTCCCTCAGCCCAGCCTGTACCCTCTCCAATATGGGACCCCTCGAGGGATGTCCGACTGCCCGTTTAGGCCCGATTCCACGGGGATCGGGCCTAAATGGGCAGTCGGACATCCCTCTCACAATCCAGGACTGCTGGCTCCCAACTGCTTGCCTGCCTGCCTTCCTGATTGCTCCTAACAGCTTCTGCCTGCCAGCCTGATCACCCCCTAACCACTCTGCTGCCAGCCTGTTTGCCCCCAACTTCCCTCCTCTGCCGGCCTGGTCACCCCTAACTGCCCTCTCCTGCAGAGTTGATCACCTCCAACTGCCCTCCCTTGCAGGCCTGGTCCTTCTCAACTGCCTCCCTTGCAGGCCAGGTGCCTCCCAACTGCCCTCTCCTGCTGGCCATCTTGTGTCCACATGGGGGCAAGATCTTTACCACATGGGGGCAGTTATATTGTGTGTTGCAATGATGATCAATCTGCATATTACTCTTTTATTAGATAGGATAGAGGCCTGGTACAGGGCTGGGGGCCAGCTGGTTTGCCCTGAAGGGTGTCCCAGATCAGGTGGGGGTTCCCTTGGGGCGTGGGGCGGCCTGAGTGAGGGGCCTGTGGTGGTTTGCAGGCCAGCCACATCCCCTGGCAACCCAAGCGGAGGCCCTGGTATCTGGAATTTATTTTCCTTCTACAATTGAAACTTTGTAGCCTGGAGCGGAGCCAAGCCTGGGGCTCCCTCCAAGGCCAGCAGCCATTTCTGTTGGGGTTATAATTGAAACTTTGTTGCCTTAAGCAGGTGGGGCCAGCCAGGGTGTGCAGAAAGCTTTGCTTCCCCTGTTGCTGGGGACAACCCTGGCCTGCTCTCTCAAGCTCCATTCTGCCGCCATTTGTTTGAATTTGTTTACTTTCTATAATTGAAACTTTGTAGCTTGAGTGGAGGCTTAGGCCTGGCAAGGGCAGGGGGAAAGCTTGGCTTCCTCTGTTACCTAGGAAACCTTGCTCTCTGTGGCTGTAGCCATCTTGGTTTGGGTTAATTTGCATACTCACTCTGATTGGATGGTGGGCGTGGCTTGTGGGTGTGTTGGAGGTATGGTCAATTTGCATATTTGTCTATTATTAGGTAGGATGCATACATACATACATATATACATACATACATACATATATATATGTCTATCTATTTTTCTAGAGAGATGGGAACTTAAGTTACTTAAAAAGAGTTATTGGATAACTATTAGTGTTTTTTTCTAAAATGCAGTTTTTTCATTGAAAATATTATTGGTGAAAACTGAAAATACTATTTAAATATGATCTTATTTTAGTTATTAGCAGTATTAAAATTGTTTTACATTTATTATCTGTTGAAATTTCTTCTTCAACCAATTGCCTATTGGTGTAATGCCCTGCTTTTCTACTGAAGCGTTCATCATTTTATAGCTAATTGGAAAAGTTCTTTGCTTATCAAGAATGTTAATACCTTTTCTGAAAAACACCTGACAAATATTATTTGTCCATTTAAAAATTTTTCACTGTTTTTTATAAAATTTATAGTTTAACAACATTTTAATGTTTTATATACTCAAATTAATTAATCTTTTCCTTAGAAAATATTTTCATAGCACAAGACAAGTTAAATAGCCATTTGTGGAAACAATATAGAAGGCCTAGGCTAAGATGGTAACAATGGGGAAAGACCAAAAACCAGCCTGGTAATGAATGTTGTTAAGGGGGTACAGCACATGGTGACTGATTGGAAATACTGAATAAATCATGGAGAGAAGTGAACTAGGTTTCTAACCCTAGATGTGTAGATAGATGGTGGGTACCATTGACCAAAGGAGGACAGTTTTGAAAACTAAAAAAAAAAAAAAAAAAAAAAAAAGTATTTCCAATGGGAGATATTGAATTCAAGTTAGAAAACAAGATTCTAAGGTGTAGGAGGCACAGGCACATTTGCTGGCTGAGCAAACAAAAAATCAGAAGGGAGGGTAAGAGGAAAAGCTTAGGAATAAGAATGTACAAATATTAGTTGAGGTTTGAGTGGGGACAGGTCATAATACAATTTAGATCCTGTGGGGATCAGGACAAGGATGTGATCCGTAGCACAATTAGAAGAAAATTAACAAACATTTTTCAAGAACCAGGCAATATGAGAAATGTTACGTTCATGCCAATATTTTTGCATTAATAAAAAAGCTTGTTTCATCCTCAGTTTTGCAAATTAAGTTTAGAGAAGCCAAATCCACTACCCAAAGCCACACAGACTATAGTGTGGCATCTATTTAAGCTCAGATCTCTTTGTCTTTAGTACTGTTGTCCTTGTCATAATACTACCTCTCAGTAGGATTTCTGCTCCCCACAAGGTCCATCATTACACATCCGGTAGATTTGATCCCCTCCTGTATCAATATCTGTCACCCATTCTCACTGCTGGGGAAGTTGGCATCAAAGCATTGACAAGAGGCCCGTTATCTTTAGGTTAAAGTGGATATGTTATCATTACCCAGTGCTAAGGAATCTGATCATTGCCCTGAAGACAATTTTGTTATCTCTCATTGCATATGTGATCATTACCCAGAGGGCAGAGATGCAAGACCTGCAGGAATACCTATCATTATGGCTTGGCAAGTGGAAAAGGAATAATTAACTTGCACAAATAGATGCGATCATTGCCCCACAGATAGAACTGTTATTGCATTTCTCCAAGAAATGCAATCTTTAGTGTGCAAAAGGCAGTGTGTTAATTACATTTATGGTAGAGATATGCTGGTTATATTGCCCATAATGATAATATCAATTGCATTTCAGGTAGAAATTGGTATCCTTGCATTACTGATAACCCTGTTATAATTACATTGCAGGAAGAGATGCAATCATTCCCTTGCATATGGTGCATATGGATATGGGATCATTATAGGGCAGGCAGAGATGCAACCATTATGCTCTATATCAACCCATTTTCATGGCATGACATAGCCAATGAAGATGGGACTCTTGCTTTGCTGGAAAACTTAGTACCAGTTAGGGTGCAAATGATGTGCTTATTGCCCTAAATAAAAATTTGGGGTCCCACAACTATTGAAAGTGTGTTGCTCATGAAAATATAAGCATTACATTGAGTGTGGTGGATATGATGCTAGCAAGTTGCAGGCATATGCCTTACAGTTTCCACTTTTATACCTTTTATGCCTTGAGATGCCTTGTGAGGAAATCTAGGATAGACTCCTTAAGCATGAGAGGCCGTGAGGGTAGGGAGGCCCTGAGGATGAAAGACCAAGAGGGAAGAAGGAAACAAAGCCAGGCCCCAGCCATTCTGGCTGTTCCAACTGAGGTGGTAGACAGACCTGTGAATGAGCTACCCTGGTTCATCCAGGTCTTCTAGAGCTTCCAGCTGATGGTAAGCACACGAGTGATAGCACATGGAGCAGACAAGACACCCAGATGAGCCCTGCCCAAATTATAGAATCATGAGCAAATAATCGGCTGCTGTTGTTTCCAGTCACTATGTTTTGGGGTGATTTATTACACAGTCATAAACAACTGAAATACCTGTGTACACTTTAATGATATGTAATCAATCCATAGTGTTATGATAGACTCCTTAGCAGAATTGAAGTGATAACTTCTCTGTTTACAATGCAAAGCAATCTAATGGTAACAGCTACAATGGCGCTGAAATGATCTAAAGCCTCATGAAGTTGATTTAATATATAGCTATCCAAAGTGCCTGATCACATGTCCAATGCATACATAATGATTGCATCTCTATGAGCAATATAATAATAAAGTCTCTCTTTTTTTTTTAACCTTTTTTTTAGTGTGTGTGTGTGTGTGTGTGTGTGTGTGTGTGTGTGTTCAGTTGAATGATCATGTTTACATTGCAAATAAGTTGAAGGTGCTTGCCCTGCAGTTGTCAAACCTAGGTTCAAATTTCAGTTCTATTCCTCAGTACTTGAGTGATCATTAGAACCTCACACTCTTTAAGCCCCTGTGTATATTAAGGGAAGATTCCAAACTAACAGTGCTATTGAAAGAACTAAAAATTATAACTTATGCAAACTATCTGCCACAGTTGCTGGCCCATGTAGTAGCATTTAAATTGTGGCTCTCACTCATCTTTCTGATGTAATGGTTGATGATCTTACTCTTCGAGGACTGATCTGATAGAATTTTTTTCAGACAAAAAGACCAGGACAAATCCCAGAAGAAAATTCTGATGATCCCTTGGTATAACTTAATAGCATAATAGTTGGCATTCTTTCATTTTATTTTGTTTTCTTTTCTTTTAAGTGAAGGTCCACTCAATTAATGATTCATCTCTTCATTTATCACACATTGCATTAACAAAGTAATACCTTTTTATTTTGTACTCTACTGTGATTGAAATGGATGTTATACAGGGATGAAAATATTTAATTACTGCCCACAAAGAAAGAAAAAAAAACACAGGGAAATAAAAAGTGTTTGTGAAGAAGGAAGGAGAAAGCAGTAGTTTGGAATCTCCTCTAGCTTTGAAGAGTGTCTTATAGAATAGCTAAACTTAAAAGGATATAAAGGTATTGGTGAGGATGTAAAGCAATATTGCTAATGGTATATTCATAATAGAGTAAAGGAGAATACTGGTTTAACCAGTTTGGAAAACTGTTTGTTAATATCTATTAAAGTTAAATCTACTCCTGTCTTACACTCCAGAAATTCTTGACCTTGGCATATATCCAAAAGAAATGAGGGTGTATATCCTCAAAGACATATGTACAAATATGTCATAGCAGCCATAATAAGAGTAGCTAAAAACTGGAAATGACTCAAATATTCAACAGGGTAATGAACAAATAAATTATGATATCGTACCTATATAATGGACTGGCATATAGCAGTAAGAATGAACAAACTATTTATATACTCCATATATGGATGAATCTCATAGACATTATACTGAGTGAAATAAGCCAAAAAATACATAGTGTATTATTTTGTTTATGTGAAGTTCTAAAACAAATGTTATTTATGGTGATATAAACCAAAATAGCAGTTTCCTCTGGTTAGAGGGCAGGTATTGACTAGGAATATACATGGAAAAACCCTGTAGGTTGATGAGAATATTCTATTTCCTGACCTGGGTTACTAGGTTTTATGCATACATTTTATATGCACTTAAGATTTATGCCCTTAACTATATGTGTGTTATGTATCCATCAAAAATAAATTGATAGATAAAATTTAATATCTTTGGGGTTCAGGATAGGGAGGACTGGTGAAGCCAGCATTGGGGTCCTGGGGATGTGGGTGAATTTGGTATCCATGGAGGCACTGGGATATTAGAGAGAATTCTATTTGGTCTTTCCACCCAGCTGAGCTCTTCCTATCCTTTCTGGCCACAGAACCATCTCCAGGCTGGGAAACACAATAATCCTTCAACTGAAAGCTGAATTTCCTTATGTGCTCACAGAGGTCACCTCACACTGACCTCCCAGTTCTGGCCTGTCTGCTTTACTTCTTGATCAGGCCTGGAGGACTTTCAGGACTGAACAACCACTCAAGCCAAGTGACAAGAAGCATAACCTGCTATTAGACTCTTGTCACTCACTGGGTAAGGGCTGCACTGCTCCTGCTGTTGTGTGTCCTCACTCAGGCCTTCTGGCTTTCTCTGGGGTCAGGCCAAGCCCTAGTGGTTAGTTCCCTCAGGCTGGCCTTGGAGAGAACTCAGGGATGTCTGGATAGGACTTTGGAGACAGTGCTGTGGGCCAGAGACTTCTGATCTAAAGGCCAGCAGTTACCACACAGACAGAATTATGAGCCATAGGCAAAAGGGCTGGTGTCCGTGTGGCCATCTCTCAACCCCTTCCTTTCCACATGACCATATCCTTAGCCAGGTCCTCATGTCCTTAGATAGCTGCTACTTTTTGGTAAATGGGCAATTAAGAAAATTAAGCGCTTTTATCATGGCCTTGTGGCTGTCCATTTTGAACCTCTCTAGTCTGAATTGTGTAGCATTGACTCGAAGAGAGCATCCTCTCCTAACCAGCTAAAATTTCCTCCCCAGGGGATCTACTTCTAGGATTAATATGCCGAGAAGACTGCTATTTTGTTGGTATGTTTTCAAGGAAGAATGTAGCACCTAAAAGTCAGATCAGCCTATCTTAAGTCTTTTATCTTTTATTTACTGGTTTTCTAAATTTGGGCAAGTAATTTCACCTCTCAGTCTCACTCTTCTAGTTTTTGAGATTAAGTGAGATAATATATATAAAGTCCTTTTCAGGCAACTACAAAGTTCCAATAAATTGAAAAAAAATTTAAAGTATCATTCATGCATTTTTCAAATTTGGAATTTTTACATATTAAAAATATGGGTCATTTACAACTCTATCCCTTTATCCTCTAAAATGATTGATTTTCCAGTTCTTCTACCTAATTACTAAATTCAAGTAATCATCTTCCTCCATACCACTCAGTTTAGATTCTCGCTCTTGTTCACATCCTACATAGAGTCAGTTATGAGGGCCGTAAGACCTCCTGGTCAGTGTTCCTTCCTTTTCTTTCCCACTCTCATTAACCACACCCTTACCCTTTCGGTCCCATACTAGGATTACTGTCCTCCACTTAGCACTCCTTTTCCTCTAATGATATTACACATAACTTCTAGTCTCATTTGCCCTAATCTTATTTGCCTTATATGTGTGTCTTTTCAGGATCCTATATCACTTTCTTATCCTATAGATAAAACTCTGAAATGAATGTCTACTTTCCAGATCTGCCTAACAACTCTGAAGATTGTTTCAGTCTTTCTTTTTGGAATTGCCTTTTGTATCTTCTCCCTTCTGTGGCCATCAACAACCTTCCATTGACATTACCACAAGCATTTTCTTGTGAATACATACATATATTACTGCAGTTTATTGACCCATGGATGAACACGTGATGAGTCAATTAGAATATTTCTAGAGAATCTATAATCATCAAATCCTACCCTCAAAGGATCTCACCACACCCTCTCTGTATTTCCTCTCTTTCCTAAATCTGATCATTTTCCTGTGCCATTTTGCCTGTTAAGTAGCACCTTCAACCTCTAAGATACCCAGACTCTATATACTTCAGTAGATCTTGGTGAGGTATTTGTTAAGGATGATTTATAAAATATACCTATAGTGGAAAAAAACATAAAACTGTTACTTCTAAAATACATCCCATATTAGGACATTTTGATACTACTAATCTTCAATAGATTTTTCAAAAAATTTTACATGAATAAATTTAAATGAATAGGATAATAAACTATTTACTTTCAAATAGGTTATGCTTTACCAAATAGGTAATGGTTAGATCAGCCACCCTTCTACTCTTCAGAAACAAACTTAAATATCACCAGAGCTTACCAGGCCCACCTATTGATTGCTATAATTTTCCTGAACCTTAAACTAAGGGAAACTGGTACAACTTATTATGAGAATGGCAAGCCTGTCCGATACCCAGAGATGGGAATGAGGTCAATGAAGAGGCTTTGGGAACTTTGTCATGTGTGTTTTTAAAGGACAATACAAGGAAGTTGCAGGAAAAAATGTTTCCAGAGGCCAGTCAAGTTTGTCATTTGTATCTTTTTTGGTGAAATGTCTATTCAAATGTTTTGCTCCTTTTAAATTTTAGACTTCATCAAAATGAAAATATTGTGTTCTTTATACGATCCCACTAAGAAAATGAAAATACATGTTAAAGACTGAGACAAAATATAAGAGTTTCATATATATCTGCTAAAGGACTTGTATCTAGGCTACATAAAGAATTTTACAGTTCAGTAAGAAGACAATCAACCTGAATTTTAAAATGAGCAAAACATTTGAATATTTTACCAAAAAGATACAAATGGTTAATAAGTGCATGAGAGGTATTCAACATTGTTAGACTTTAAAGAAATACCACTTCACACCCATTAGAATGGCTATAACCCATAAAGGGGATAAATGGTGATAGAAAAAATAAAAATAAATAGATAACTACAGCAAAAGAAAACAAAATAAAAAGAATGTCTACAACCAAAAGTTTGATTAGAACAAATGGTACTGGTATAGAGAAACTAGAACTCTCATATATTTCTGGTGGAAATATAAAATGGTACAGCCATCTTGGGAAAGAGTTTGGAAGATTCATTAAAAACTAAAATTATAGTTACCTTACAACCCAGTAATTGCACTTCTAGGCATATATCCAAGAAAAATGAAAAGGTGTTCACAGAGACTTGTAAGTGAATATTCATAACAACATTATTAACAATAGCCTAAAAATGAAAACAATCCAAATGTCCATCAACCGGTGAATGGATAAACAAAATGCTATACTAGTATACCCATACAATGGAACACTACTCAGCAATAGAAAAGAACAAACTCTTGAGAAACAGTACAACATAGATAAACCTCAAGTCAGTATGCTAAGTGAAAGAAGCCAGACATAAAACTGAATATCGTATGATTTCAGTTGTAACAAATTTCTATAAAACAGAAATCAATAAGAAAGAAAATAGATCAGGGGTTTCCTGGGGCTGAGGTTTACAGTACGGCCTGACAGCAAATGGGTGCAAAAGTTTTCTTGGAACATGGAAATGTTCTAAAAATTGAATTTGGGTGATGGTTGTAAAACTTTATAAATTTATTAAAAGCCATTGAGCTAAACATTTAAAATGGCTGATTTTCATGGCATATGAATTATACCTCTTTAAAGAAAACCACCACAACAGTGACTAAATGGGATTTAAAATCCCAGTAAGAATCTGGTTAAAATAACTGGAGGTAAGGTTGCTTTTCTCCAGAAACAATCTAGAATAATGTTAAGCAATGTCTATTTTATTTCTATTCAATATATGGTCAGGGGATCATTTCATTACTTTCTTTCTGCATAGTCTAGGTGCACTTTTGACTTAATATCTTCATTGTACTCCCTTAACCAGCTGTTTGCTGTTTTCTTGAGACCATGTCTTTAATTACATGATCAGCTTGAATTTTATTCTCAATTCTTAGATTTTATCAAGACCACCATGTTTTAAATGTCTTACAGTTTGTGTCAATGAAACTAAGAAACATGTTGTTGGCTCCCTCTTACAAATTTATGACTAAAGAGATAGGCTAGGGAAGGCCAATGATTGATTCTAAGAGATACCAATTGCTCTATTCCTCTACCTGGTAATGAGTCCCAACCAGAGGGAATCAGCCAGTGTTAAATCTCATAATGACAAACAGAAATGCACAGTATCGTTATCACTAAGCCAACACCATTAAAGGCCAGTGTTTATTGACACTTCAGGTGACTGGATGATGCCTCTCTAGGCTGAGCTAATGAGAAGAACCTCTCCATTACCTCTTATCGAGATTAACAGCATCCACAGCTACCCAATGAAGGTGGAAATTACTGGGCAAGCATTGACATTAGCCATATGTGGCCTTCAGTCATAATGCATGCACTCACGAACAGATTTGTAGACTCAGAAATCCAGCTGATCGAAGGTTTTGTTTTAGCCCGTTGTTTGCAAAAAGCCTAGGCCCTCAAACATTTTGCTCCCTCCAGAGTCTATTGCAGGAGTGATTGTTCTCATGTATATCTCTCCTGTCACTTGTCTTAGATGCAAAAAGACCAGAACACATATTTAAATGTCTTTTTGATTCTCGTATTTCTTGGAATCACACAGCAGTTGTTATTTACTGATGGGATTTGCTTACTCAACTCCGTTCATCCAAAGACCATCTCCCTAATTTGTCACTTCTACATGCTACCAGCAACCATTGATTAATTACTTCATTTCTTGGAGTCAACTCAAATTTAAAAGATTCTAACTGAGCCACAAAGAACAACAAAATTTCACCATTTGCAACAACATGGCTGGACCTAGAGGGTATTACGCTAAGTGAAATAAGTGAGAGAAAGACAAATACCATATGAGTTCACTCATATGTGGAATCTAAATAACAATATATATAAACAAACAAAGCAGAAATAGACTCATAGATACAAAGAACAGACTGATGGTTGCCAGAAGGGTGAGAGACTTGTAAGTGAATATTCAAGTGAAAAAGGTGAAAAAGGTGACTGGGTGAAAAAGGTGAAGGGATTGAGAAGTACAGATTGGTAGTCACAAAATAGACATGGGGATGTAAAGTACAGCTTAGGAAGTATAGTCATTAATACTGTAGTAAGGATGTATGGTGCCATTTGGGTACTGGAAATACCCAGGGGGAACACTTTGTAAAGTATATGATTGTCTAATCAATATGTTGTTCACCTGAGACTAATACAAAATAATATTGAATGTAAACTGTAATTGAAAATAAAAAATAAAGATATAAGCAAAAATAAAAGCTTCTATTTGTTCATAAAGAAATTGTAATCTTACTACCACTAATAAAATATAAGATTTTAAAACATTAAAGTAACTAGTAATTGCTACTTGCCTACCCAATATGCTTTCTAACCTTCTATATTAATAGAAAGCTTCTATATTAACAGAAGCTTGTTTTTTTTACAAAAAAAAAAAAAAAATCACGTTGTGCCCAGACAGAAAACTACATTTCCCAATCTCCTTTGCAATTATGTTGTTGGCTTGGCCTTGAATTTGGTTCTGGCTAACAAGATTAAGGAGAAGTTGCTCAAAAGGGATTCTTGGAAAACCCTGTAAAAAGGGGGTGAGGCAGCTAACATATGTTATGCCTTTGCCTGTCCTTTTTCCCTCCCTGGACACGGGCACTATGATAGAGATGATATGGCCATCTTGGGTCAATGAGGCACCAATCAGGAGGTTGAAAGCTATACTCAAACATGGCTAAGCAGAAATCTCGGCAGACTAGAGTCTAGTTATTGTGCAAGAAAGAATGACCTCCCAACTTATTTAACTTTTAAATCAGGTTTGGTCTTACTAGAAGCCAATACAGTCCTGAGATATTTATTGCTGTTCTCCTTAAATTGGTATGGACATCATACTTCGATAAACACACTGCTAATTGTGTGCAGTCTTTTCTGAGGCCAAGGATCATTTTTATTTTTCACTATCTCCCATCAGCCAGAGCTAAGTTTTGAGGGCCCAGAGGGCCATCTCTTCCATTTGAATATGTATTATGTGTGAACATTTCTTACATTCTCTCTGTCATTGGAAGAGATTTAAATGGTTATGGGATGAATTAAAATTTGTTGAAATATAAATGATTACAACATTAAAGAGCAAGTCCATAGCCAGACTTGTATCCTAAGGCTGCTTTTCTGCATAGGAATGTAGGCATACAAGTGTCCTTTTTGGTTGTTCTATGTTATATCTGTAGATACTGCTTCTCTCTGAGCTTTGAGGAAGACGATGTCTTGCTTACTTAAAGCTTTGCTTACTTTTAGAATAGGGATTTTAGAATTCATAAGCCAAAGAGCAGTAATTTGTATGGTCAATGATTCTTAGTAAAGTATCTTTATCTTATTTTATTATCACAAGCAATGAACAGCAGAGCATGTAAAGTTTTTCCTCAATGATAGGTAAGAGAAATTCTTTGAAAAACACTACAAATAATGATAATAGTAACAACAGCTACCATTTATCAAACTTGTTCTATGTATTAAGTGTATATTCTTATTTAATCCTATCTAATAAAAGAGTAATATGCAGATTGACCATCACTCCAACACACAATGTGGCTGCCCCCATGTGGTCAAAGATCCTGCCCCCATGTGTGGACACAAGATGGCTGGCACAAGATGGCCAGCAGGGGAGGGCAGTTAGGGGTGACCAGGCCAGCAGAGGAGGAAAGTTGGGGACAAACAGGCTGGCAGGGGAGCAGTTAGGCATCAATCAGGCTGGCAGGGGAGTGGTTAGGGGGTGATCAGGCTGGCAGGCAGAAGTGGTTAGGGGCAATCAGGAAGTCAGGCAGGCAAGCAGTTGGGAGCCAGCAGTCCTGGATTGTGAGAGGGCAGTCGGACATCCCTCGAGGGGTCCCAGATTGGAGAGGGTGCAGGCTGGGCTGAGGGACATCCCCCCTCCATGCACGAATTTCGTGCACCGGGCCTCTAGTCTTTAATAAACCCCATGAGGTAGCTATTATTATTGTTGTTGTTGTTGTTATTTGTTATTATCTCTAGTTTACATTGAGGAAATTAAGTCTTAGAGAAATCAAATCCCTTGCCCAAGCTCACATGGTGAGTAGCAGCAATTAGAAATAAATGTTTTCCCTGTGTAAACCTAAAGCCAGAGTGCTTATCTATTGCTTTCCTTGATATATCTAAGTGTAAAAACACCCTGACATCTCTGCATGTTTTCTAATTTCTATTAATTATTTATACTTAAATTATTATAAAATATTGATGAACATGTATATTCGTGTTTCATATTAATTCAATAAAACCCTTAATAAGCCCTTAATAACATGAACCAATTAACTTACTGACCCAAGCAAGTTATTTATTTATATTTATTTATGTTTCATTAACACATATGACCTTAGAAGTATTACCCATTTAACTTAAATTTCAACTCAATGAACTAAAGGAACACAAGAGGAAACTGAGGTACTTGCAAAAATTCAGCTTGTATTCCATGTGGATATAACTGATAAATAAATAACCACCTCCCAAAGACAGACCTGTGCCAAAATGTTTTCTTCCCAGACACTGGAGGACAACCTCCTTGACAAAGGTTGGGGTGTCTTTGTGCCAGCCTGGTAAACATCTTCAGACTCAACCACAGCTTTAAGATCCCATGGGAGACAAAGCACAATAACAGAAGTCCGATGGCTTGACACTGTGTTGACCATGACCTGAACTAGAGCCTGGCCCTCGGTCAGCTTTGGGAATCCAAGTGCCATTGGTTCAAACATACATCCCTAGGAAGATTGGCAGCTTCTGTGTATTAGGAAGTTACACATTATTGCTGGTAGAGGAAGGGTATAAATTACTTTCTTAGGATCCTCCCAATGTGTACAGAGATGCCCTCCCTAAAAACTCACTAGATGGTAAGATGCTGTCTTATGGGGCAAATAAATGTTTTAGTAATTACTAATGTCTGCTTAGAGACTTGTATCTTGAACTACTGATGAGCTTCACTATCTGGGCTAGTAGGTTCCATTGCATGAATTCACTCTGCCCAGGTTACTTTAGAAATGTGCTATTGTGACAGGTGGTGTTGGTTCTCACCTAGTTTCCCTTTACTGGACTGAAGTCCTTATCTTTTACCAATGAGGAGTGTTGGCTGCTAGTGACTCACACATCCTCTTCTGGGGAATTTTTTTCTGCTGATGGGGACTGCCTTGTCTTGCCAGGAGGAATCCTGGGAAGTTATACTCTTTTCTCTAGAAGTTATATTCCTTTCTCTTCTTTCCTGGGAAGTTATGCTCCTTTCTCTATTGCCAATAACTAATGATGGTGCACAAAGTCTAACCTCCTGTGCCTGGGGTGGTCTGCCTTGTTCCCTCACTGCCTTATAGGTTCCTCTTGAAAAGCAGTCCCTCAACACATCACTTACACAAGGCTCTGAATCTATCAAGGCAAAAGGGCTCATCCGAAGTTCCTAAGATTCTTGTCTTTAATGACTGAATTCCCCCACTCACCCTCATTTTTGGCTCACATGTGCTCATCTAAAAAGTCAGAGTTCTTTGACTGCCTCCTGACTGAACACTGTAATTATTTTCTTTTCCCTCATATCCCTTTCAAACAATTAAAATGGTTTTCATTGCTCATAACTAGCCAGCCCTGCTATTCCTGCAGAAGAAGGAAGAACAGAAGTACAATCCCAGAAGAGAAAATATTCTGCATTCCCTGAGAACCAGTGACCAGTGGAGATGGTATTTAATTTAACCATGAGCATCAGAAAATGATCCACACTATTTCAGAGCAAGGGTCAACTCCAGAACAAGGAAATAAAATAGTTTTTAACTACAAGTTACTAGCTACATTTAAGATGGAAGGTCAGATTGAAAGAAAATTGATTTCTGTGATGGATAACACATTTTCCAAGATATCCCTGAACATAATATTGATAGTTCCTAAAGAACCCAGAAATACATGGGCAAAAGGAGGTGACACACGTGCACTCATTTAGAAACAGACCAAAAGGCTTCCTGCTTCTAACCACCCTGGAATCTAAAGATTTGGAACATTTAAGTAAGCTTTTTTAGCTCAAATGTCTTGCTGCTATTTGGACATGCAATTTGTTTCCTATCATCTGTCAGATTCAATCTACACTTTAGTTGATGAAGGAAGCAGAGTGATCATTAGCAGTTAGTCTGTTATAAGTGAAAACAGAGATGAAATAAAAAGAGGCTCATGGAAGGTATTGGCTATGTCTATTAAATTTCACCCTCAAAAAATCAAGGAAAGGATTTAATGTGCTAATGTTTCAAAACTACTTTGTAAAATAATGAAATACAATTTGCTCGTGTGATTTTGAAATTTCGATAATAAAAACTCTATGGGCAAGACTATCTCCTTTAGAAATTGGCAAAATAAAAAGCAAATTATATTACAAACAAATTTAATTCCAATCATTTTCAAATGTATTTACCAAGGGATTATTTAGGGCTAAAAATATTTTTTAAAGCATCAAAAAAATGATAAACTGATACAAAGAGTAGCAAGCATGATATCACTGTTGGTTGGAGAATATAAAGATGCCATGAAGGAAGTAATAAATGATGCAGGCCATTCAGAATAGGTAGGATTTAGGAAGGTATAAATAGATGTTGAAAGGAAGATGTTAGTGACAAGAAATAGTAGGGCCATATGTTCATAGGAAGGAAAGAGTAGGTAATGTTCAGGAAGAGAAAAAAGTTTTATCTGACACTTAGGATATGGAAGAGGAGTGTGGAGAGATCATCTTGAAAAGTATGTTGGAAGTATGGAAGAGGATTGTGGGATTTAGTGGTGCAGACATTGTCAGTGTGTGTGGGTGTGTGTATGTTGGATTACAATAAAGAGACCTTAAAGTTGAAACACCAGGCAGAATAATATAAGCAGAGAAATGTAAGCACTTGAATTATCCAAGAAATCACCCACTGAAGCCTTGGGCAAACTTAGAAGTAGGAAAAGGGATTTGGAATCAGGGTATAAGTAGGCCACTTCTCCAAGAATCTTATGAGGACTAGGTACTTGTAAGTGACTTCCATCTTCAAGGTCACCAAACAGTGTAAAATGGCTTAGCTATCACATCTATTTCATGGGAAAGAAAAAAAAAAGACACTTTTATAAGAGTCCACTTCATTTAACCATCCTTCTTACAAGTATCACATAACATCTCATTCACCAGAACGTAGTCATATGGCCAAATCTTGGTGAAAGGAAGGCTGGGAAATGTAATATTTTAGCTGGGAACATTACTGTTCCACATAAAAATATGGTTTTGTTATTAAGGAAGGAAGGGTGAATAGAGATTGGGAGGCAGCCAGCAGTCATTGTCATGCCATATAAAAAGTATATTTAAGTCAGAGTTTTAATTTCCTTTCTAGTTATCAGTCCTGGGTCCCACCCACTAGATTTCTAGTTCCTTGAAGATGGGAATGGGTTTAGGCTTACTGTGTTATTATTCCCTGTGACTCACACATTGAGGTTTATTTTTCCCCCTGCACAGTCTAGCCTACTTGATCCTTTTTGGCTTTTTAAATAAGGAAATCAATATCATTACTCCAATTAAAGGGAAGAGTGAAGATGTCCAATAGCTGGTCATAATGAAAAGTCAGGAGTTCCCAAACCTCAATTTTGGGCTTCATCAAAGCAGCAGGTGGCCCTAGAGATGGAAATTGTGGGTTATTGACATATTTAATTCTTCAAAATAGTAGATAAATACACTGCCTAGAACCCATTTAGAATAGTATTTCTTCATTTCCCATCATGCACTCCTTTACACACAAACCTACACTACTGCCTTCCTTAGGTCCAAAGGTATTTTAAAAAATATTTTCCTATAATACTGAACATGACTCCCCAGTAGCAATGGATGTAGACTCAGAGTAGACCAGGATCTTGATTCCATGTTCTTGATCACCAGCAAACATTGACAAGTCATTTACCATCCCCAAGCTTTAGTCCATTCATTTTATTTTCTTTTCCTTTTTATTGAATTTATTGGGGGGATACTACTTAACAAAATTATACAGGTTTCAGGTGCACAATTCATTTTCAAAGTAAGCATAATCACACTGTAGAGGTTACTGAAGAAAAGGGATCTTTGAAAAGTTCCTGCATAGCTCTTAGCCAGCAGGCAATCAGAATATGAGTTTCAGTATGAATCTCTTCTCTTGTGCCCAAGACTACAGAAGATTCGCACTTGGCTCTTTGACATTGGGGCATCACTGTTGCCATTCATCATACCTGTGAGAAACCTCCCAAGAATCCTGCAGGTTTTCTGCCCAGACTCTGGGGCAATTGGCCCTGACTTTCCTGAGATATATAGGAGGCCTCCAAATGACAGACCTCAGAGAGAGCATTTATGAATGGTTCTTCCAAGCACAACGAATCAATTTCTTCTCCTTGCATATTCTGAGAATTAGCAGAGAGCCCATACATATTTCAGAGTTACTTCTTGATACAATTATAGTTCATTTAGCCAGCAATTACAGTAATAGGAAGATTGGCAACCACTGCAAATCAGGTTTAAAGGAACTGATGGCCTGAACTGCTAGAAATTCATTTGCCCAGCTCTAGTGATAGACATGATGGGCTTGATACCCTACCTAGGGAGTGGGGGGTGAGGGAGACTGGGCATCCCAGTGGGGTAGATTGACTAACCATGAGGGTCATTTTAAGCCCTAACAAGTAAGTAAGTCTTCACCTCCTACAACTATTAACTGTACCAGCCAAGAGGTCTGGACACTTTGTTTTTAAGAAACTGTAAAAAAACAAATGTGTACAGAGCACTAGAGTAGAAAGGTGATTGTATGTGGGGTGGCGGGTGGAGCTCTAGTGTCTAAGTAAGCCCCATACTATCTCAGTCCCCAAATAAATTTTCACTAAATTTTATGTAAGCCATTGAAACCAATTATTTCCAACTATGTCTCATTCTTTTAAATTCAAACCCATGTCTGATTTATTTGTTCTTAAATTTTTAAATGTTTATGCCCGGATATCTTCAAATGGCATCTGGCTAGAAGATCTCAATACATGTTAGTTTATTAATAGATATTTATGAAGAAAATTATTTTTAAAAGGCAACAAAGACTAAAAATCTAAAGATGAAACACTAAAAATAAAAAGACAAAATAGTGTCAGAAAAATGGGAAATTAAGCAGCATTTGTAAGGTAGATATGTCTAGTGAAAGAGGAAGGAAGGAAGGAAGGAAGGAAGGAAGGAAGGAAGGAAGGAAGGAAGGAAGGAAGGAAGGAAGGAAGGAAGGTTCTGCCTGTCCTCCACCCAGTGAGTCCCAAGTTCCTGAGCAAGATGTGGACTATACCTCTCTCTCCTATCTTGTCTCCTGCATCTCCTAACCGCTCTGTCTCAAGAATCCTGCAAGAAACAAGCTGTCTAATCCACCAGATACCCTTCCTCCCTTTTTATACCCTCTTAACTCTTAGCTCTTACTTTTCATTCAGAACTTCTCTGATTTTTCATGTCCTCCATACAGCCTTCCCCTTCTCAAAAAAGGATAAATCTCTGTATCCTGTGCTAATATACAACCAGACATACTTCAATTGTGATGTGTTTTGTATTATTCTGACCTTTCCCATGTTTGTTCCTTGTTGTTTCACCCACAGATTGTGAGTGCGCTCAGAGTTGAGTATGTGCTCTAGCATTTAACATGGTAACTAGTCCAGATGCCATGCTATGTGGGTGTGAGATTGTGCTTGTTAACCTGAATCATGGAAAATAACTGGGCCATATATCAAGCACAGAAAGAGAACTCAGACAGAGGCAGATAAAGTGAGGACCTGTCTTTCCTGAGTCCCCAGAAATTTAGTAATTTCTTCGTCAGTAGTTTCAACTTAATCTCTAATTCTGCAGACCATTTAGAAAGAAAGGAATCAAGGCCTTTGGTTTTCATTTTGAATGTGTTGTTTTATCATCAGTATAGATCAGAGACCAGTAGTGGAATACAACAGGTAGAAAGGCCCTGAGGCTGGACTGTACCTGGAGACACCTAAAAAGGCCAGTGTGTCTGAACAGAGAAAGCTAAGTGGGGAAAAGTAGAAGATCAGTCACAATGTTAAGAAGCAGCCAGCCCCTGAGGCCTGTAGGCCATTAAGAGCTTTGACCTTTATTTTGCATGAGATGCAAAGCCATTGAAAGGTTTTGAGTGATGGAGTGACAAGATGTTATTTACATTTTATCAAGATCACTCTTGACTACCTTGGGTGAATTAGGGACAAGTTTGGAATAGACCAGTTAGAAAGCTTCTGCAGTTATCCATGTAAGAGATACTGGTGGACCAAAGTGGGAGCAATGGGAAAGGAAGTGGTTGTATTATGCATATACAGTATTTTAAATGTACAGCTTCGGTGGGCTGCATGTGCTTGGTACTGAAAGGTAGATCAACTGTGTGAACAAGAAGGGACAGAGGAAAGAAGAACAGAGATGATGAAAGTGATGACCGTTCTGTGCCATTCTAAAAGTTGTGCAAAAAATAAAAGGGACAGAGGCCTTGCCACTTCACAGGCTATGAAACTGACAAAACCAACAACCCAATGAGATGGCTGAAACAGGAGAAACCTGCTTATGCATCAAAATCTCTAATCCCCACTACTATGCCATAGAGCCTGCACCAATGGAGAAACCTAATGTATCCAATGGCTCAGGACATTTGGGAGTCACCCTGAGGAGACATTTGGGAAGAGGATATGGCTGACACAGGGCAGTATCTTAAGAATGCCTGGGATCTTCAGCCTTAAATAACCAGAAAACAAAATTACTATTTCCAAGAATTGGAATATATTGGTAAATGGATCCTAATCGACTGGCCCAGATTCACCACTGATACAGGAAGATGACCCTGGCAGCTACAGCTAATCAGAGCTTAAGCCATAATGGGCAGCTAAGTCTGACCTAGGACCCTTCATTCAGCTCTGGCTTTCTGGCCCTTGTTCCTCTCCCTTATTCCTTGTATCACTAACCAACATCATGTCTAAATAGTTGAATTCAAGCTCCAGACCATTGTGGTCTCCCTTATCCTAAGGCAATACAGTGTACCTTCTTCTCAGCCCTCCTCCAGCTCTAGCCTGAAGCTACAGGGCAATTGCACAGAGAATTACTCAGCAGTTTTCTCTCCTTCAGACACAAGCCCATGAAGTGAATCCAGAGAACTAAACCCACTCTTTATATTGCTTTCCATCTTTGACCCCTGAATCTTATTGTCTCGGGAGAGAATCACCAGCTCCTGATCTAAGCCCTTTAGAACTTTACTCTCTGGGAAAGCGTAGGTCAGCTCAAACATTAGTGAGAAACTTAAATTAGGAATAACTAAATATTCCCAATTTTCCCATTTGCTATTGAACAAACCTTATTATGACAGAGCTCCTTTGAGTCTCTTGGCCAGAAAAATGGATTAAAAAGGGGCCACATACTAAAGTGACAAGCTCAGGGCAGGCCTGCATGGCAGCCTTACACACTCAGAGACCTAAAGTAACCACAAGGAATGGTCTAAAATTAAAACTTCATAACTAAAAGTGAGTCGTGACGGGTAGTCACGTCCTACGCAGGTATCTTTGCGGACAAAGATCAGTCTTCACCTTAGCTAAGCCTCTCTATTGTCTTATTCGGTCTATGATAATGTATCTTTGGAATGTCAGAGTAATCCCCTTCTTCCAGATCCTTCAGGGTATAATCTCCCAACAGAGCAGGAGACCCTGGAACCCCTCATTGCTATCTTGTTCCCCGTGCTCCGTCTCTATGTGCTGTAAATGTTCATTGTTAACTATCCTGTACCACCAATGTAAGAGAAGGATGTGTCTATTCATTTTACTTTTTGTCCCCCAGAGATTTCCCTGCTCTGAGTTCTCCTGCCTCTCTCTTCAATCATGGATGGATTTCATGTAACCTCCTTACATCTTCCCCTTGCGTTCTGATGTATAAAGTAAGGTGCAAAACTGCCATTCTCTAGAGCATTTGCTCAGTCCACTGAGATTTTGCTTCCCAGCAATTGTCATCAATTTGGCTCAAATAAACTCATAAAAATTGTCTATAGGTCTGGATATTTCTTATATTGACAAAACTCAGAAAAAAAGAATAAATAAATATATATATATATATATATATATATATATATGTATATATACACACACATAAGCTATAATTATATATATGTGTATATATATACACATATATATACACATATGTATCCTATATAATAAAAGAGTAATACGCAAATTGACTGTCACTCCAACACACAAGATGGCTGCCCCCATGTGGTCAAAGATTCTGCCCCCATGTGGACACAAGATGGCCACCACAAGATGGCCAGCAGGAGAGGGCAGTTGGGGGAGACCAGGCCTGTAGGGGAGGGCAGTTGGGGGGGACCTGGCCTCCAGGGGAGGGCATTTGGGAACAACCAGGCCAGCAGGGGAGGGCAGTTAGGGGTGACCAGGCCTGCAGGGGAGAGCAGTTGGGGGTGACCAGGCCTGCAGGGGAGGGCAGTTGGGGGCAACCAGACCTGCAGGGGAGGGCAGTTAGGGGTGACCAGGCCTGCAGGGGAGAGCAGTTGGTGGGGACCAGACCTGCAGTGGAGGGCAGTTGCGGGGGACCAGGCCTCCAGGGCAGGGCAGTTTGGAGGGACCAGGCCTGCAGAGGAGGGTAGTTGGGGCAGACAAGGCTGGCAAGGGAGGGCAGTTTGGGGCAATTGGGCTGGCAGGGGAGCAGTTAGGCATTGATCGGGCCAGCAGGGGAGTGGTTAGGGGGTGATCAGGCTGGCAGGCAGAAGTGGTTAAGGGCAATCAAGCAGGCAGGCTGGCAAGCGGTTGGGAGCCAGCAGTCCTGGATTTATAGAGGGATGTCTGTCTGTCCATTTAGGCCCGATCCCACCAGGATCGGGCCTAAACCGGCAGTCGAACATCCCTCGAGGGGTCCCAGATTGTAGAGGGTACAGGCTGGGCTGAGGGAAACCCCCCATGCACGAATTTCGTTCACCGGGCCTCTACTATATATATAATTTAACTAGTTGTGTACTTACTCTGTCATTAAATGAGATAGTTTAATTGTGCTTGAAATCATGGAACAAGAAACCAACATGCAATCACATTCACTATAACAGGATATAACTAAAAGACAATGAGTTTCTAGTATTTTTATTGTTTTTCATAGCAATCCTATTTTACTGCTGATATTTATTGACATTTACTTTATGCAAGTCCTGTACTAACTTTATTATCCCTAGAAATTTTTATTTTATTTTATTCTCACAACAACCCTGGGGGCTTGATGATAACATGATGTGCATTTTATAGCTGAGGAGACTGAAGGTTGGTCAAAATTGTATGCATTAGGGTTAGAATCCTATAGCTATTTAAGGCCAGATCCTGACTTTTAAAGCATTCACTATATATTATCTTACAGTAAGTGTATTTAAAGCATTTGCTTGGGCCTAAGCATAAATACAGCCCAATTATTTTTGCATTTACTTCCAAACTGAATGTATTTCAATTCAGAACTCTTCCCAAAGGAACAGTTCAGAGTATAAATCTTTGATAAATTGTCTCTGAATGTGTTTCAAAAGACAAAGAATCTGAACACTCTCTTCCTTTCAAAGACAGGAAGTGGTTCTAATAGGTTTGCCTTTTACAGGAGTATATGCCTCAGCAACCAGAACTCTTTGATTGCAACATTCAATAGACTGAATGTCATTGGTCTTTCTAAGAGAAGAAATGAGGAATGGGTCATTCGTTTTACTGAAAAATTTAAAAAATATTCAAATATTGTTGCCTCAGTAGGAAAATTACTTGACAAATAGATAAATGATATTTTGATAAGGAACCAGATTCCTGCTACAGTAGATTGGTTTTGCATTAAGGTGTTGTTGCAGATGATTTTAGTTGACTTTCTTACTGATCCATTGATCCAAAGTTAGGATTTGGGGACTGTGTCCTGGTGGAGAAAAGTATCTTAAAGTTGGATCACGTGCTCAGTGGCCCTGCCTCCCTGCGCTAACACACAGCACCACTGCCATGCTTTAACAGGGTGAGGACTTCTTAAATCTTTCTGCTGCAACCTTGCTGAGTTAACAATAATAAATGCTTGTTATTGACACCCTGGTAAGAGAACTCAAAGGGCAAGCACCAAACCACCGACTGCTATAATCTCACTCTGAAAAATGTTGAAAAGAGAAAGAAAACTGATATTGCCACCACCCTCATCATGGAGCTTACCAGAAAGACATCTTAGCTTAGACATGGGCACTGTGCCAACATTCATTCATGCACTTAGCAAACATTTTGAAGCCAATTTTACCAAGTGCTAACTCCTTATATATATCCTGGTTGTGTTGGAGCTCTCTCTGGGGAAAATTCCTGATTAATATATCTATAATCATTGCGCTATGACCTCTAATCCACTTGTCAACGGCAACTGATCTGCCTTTTGTTATCACAATGAAAAATAAGCTTTGGGATTTAGAATTGCTTACACTGACATCTCATTGCTCTTTGGTAAACATCCCCCCTTGATTTTGAACTGGAAAGACAGGCACCTTGAATAAAAGGACTACACTTCCCATATATAGTTAGGTATAACCATGTGACTAATCTCTGGCCAATGAGAGGTAAGCAGTTGTTTTGTTTTTGTTTATTAGAATGTCTGGGGAGGCTGTATAGAATAAGCTGACACCACTGTAAGTGTTGCATTGTTTCCTCACTTACCCCATCTTTTGATCTTCAGCAAATAAGATTTCAGGAGCTCTAGCAACCATCTTAGACAACAAGGTAACAAGAAGCCTAACTATAAGAACAGTGCAGAAAGGTAGGATCCTGTGTCCCAGATGTGTGTACGTTCAGAATAGGCACAACTATTTTAGAGTGAAAAAAGGAACATTAATTGTTACTTGGTTCTGGGTTAGGATAAGAAGTTTCAGTGGGGAAGGTATAAGAAAACATTTTTGGTTTATAGAAAACATTTTGTATCATAATTGGAGTCATGGTTATTGCGGTGTATATGTTTGGTAAAATTCATTTTTGACTGTATACTTAAGATGGTTGTATTTTATTTCATGTAAATTATATGCCCATATAGTTTATTGACAAGAAATCACATAGGAAATGTACTTAATTTCACAATATTGGAATTTCTTAATTTGGGGCAAGAAAACAATGGCCACCATCATAACTACTTACTGTAATATTAGAGATCCTTTCAGTGGTGATAATAAAAAGTAAATGAGATTTAGGGCTCTAAAAAAAGGTACAAGATAATATTACTCACAGACTTGATTTATTTGTTAAATTTAGATTGTAGCATTAAGTATATTTGATACTGTTATAATTAACCTAGTTATTAATAACAGGAAAGGAGCAAAGAGAAGGCCAAATATTATAGGCATGTCCTTTGGGTAGCTTTGCCAGGAAGCTGCAGCTTTATATCCCCAGGGAGCCACCTGTCTATTCCTCACAGATCTCTGGGGGAAGGGCCTGGACAGGGAGGAGATAGACACATGCCCAGTAAAGTTGGGGTGACATTGGGAAAGTGCTTGGCTGGGAACAGATAATTGGCCAGAATGGGCCTGGCCACTACAAGGGCTGGAAATTATAGATATTTAATCACCTAAACAAAGGAATTTGATCTCTTGGTTTCTCCCTGTGCTCTTGGCTCCCTGGGGACTTTTGGTGCAGGGGGCACGCTCTCTTGACTCCTCTGCATTTGCCCACGTGGCCCATGGTCATGTGGACCCCACACACAATGGACTAATAGATGAGCTAGCCTGATGCTGAGCTGGACCTGGCTGCCATATGGAACAGAAACGGACACTGGCTTTGTTTTTATCTCTACTGAAACACTTCTATGACTGAAATGAGACTTTGGAAACCCAGGGATGTAATTCTACACAAATAGAAATCACTCATCCTCCCATGCCAGTCTTTTTCTCGAGACATTGTAAGGACTCTATCCCCAGCACTCAGTGAGGAAAAGGACACCTCAACTTCCCCAATGACACATTGAGGTTTATTTTCTGTAATTTTCAATGCGTTTATAATACTAATTAAAACAAACAATAGTATGTAAGGTTGCAAGGATTAGTAATATCAGAAAATGATTGTTACTTTGTGCATTAAGAGATTATAGATAAAAAAATCATATGGACATTTTGACATCTCACAAAAAATGTCAGTTGATAAAGTGTAGCACCTACTTCAGGAAAAATAACAAACAAAAGAAAATCAAGCACAACATATTATAATAAAATAAAAATATATAAAAATACTTATCTTGATCAAACATTATTTAATAACCAATAGCACACATATAATTAGAAATGTATCTCCCATTGTCATTAAAGTAAGTAAATTGTTCTACAATAGTTATTTTGGGATCATAAACAATGCAATGAATATTAAAAAATTAAAAATATGAATTTTTGTAGTGAAGACATGACTAATTCTTTTGAGAAATGTCTAAATTTTGTGAGACAACACCAAGAAAATCAAACTCAGAACATATATATATATGAGGCCCAGTGCACAAAAATCGTGCATGGAAGTGGGGGGGTCCCTCAGCCTGGCCTGTACCCTCTCCAATTCGGGACTCTTTGGACATCCCTCTCGCAATCTGGAACCACTGGCTCCTAACTGCTCATCTGCCTGCCTGCCTGATTGCCCCTAACCACCTCTGCCTGCTGGCCTGATCACCCCTAACTGCTCCCCTGCTGGCCTGATCACCCCTAACTGCTCCCCTGCCTGCCTGATCACCCTAACCACCTCTGCCTGCCAGTCTGGTCGCCCCTAACTGCCCTCCCCTGCTGGCCTGGTTACCCCTAACCGCCTCTGCCTTGGCCCCCACCACCATGGCTTTGTGTGGAAGGACGTCTGGATGGATGTCTGGAAGATGTCCAGTCTAATTAGCATATTACCCTTTTATTAGTATATATTATACAACATAAGCTTTAAGGTAAAATTGCATTAGTAGAAATGAAGAGACATTTCATTAAAAAATGTATATTGGTTTGATATGATTCAAATCTACTTGTTTATGACAAAAATCAAATCTTTAAGAATAGGATTGCTTGCCCTAGCTGGTTTGGCTCAGTGGCTAGAGCTTCAGCCTGAGGACTGAAGGTCCCAGGTTTGATTCTGGTCAAGGGCACATGCCTGGGTTGCGGGCTCTATCCCCAGTAGGGTGCGTGCAGGAGGCAGCTGATCAATGATTCTCTCTCATCATTGATGTTTCCATCACTCTCCCTCTCCCTTCCTCTCTGAAATCAATAAAAATCTATTTAAAAAAATGAAAGAATAAGATTGCTTTGCTATCAAAGCCAAGTAAGGTGTGTCATTCATTGTCCCTGATGAAGTCTGAGCAGCTCAGTTGCTAAGCGACTTCGCTGGGTTCTTATCAAATAAAATCCGTGGAGAAGCACCTACACCCACCATGCATTTAGGCTATAAAGACCGAAAGTTGGGGAGGACAGAGTGCTTCTGGGGTAGGAGACAGTGAGGGTCAGTGGCTGGGAGGCAGGGAAGACGCGGGAATGCCCAGTGCCTGAAAGCACTGGAGGGTCTGGGATATGCAAATCTGCTAGGTGCGGGGTCAGGCCCTGTGCTCCAAGAGGTCAGGTCCGGAGGGAGGGCAGGGGTGCGGTTCCGGGGATCCCCTTCCTGCAAGGCTCCTCCTCCTCCCCTTAACCCCCTAACCTGTCCATTTGGATGAGGGGGTGGGAAGCAGATATGCAATGCCTGGGCAAACACCCCTCAGTCCCAGATCTCTCCTGGGGCAGGGGAGGGGTGTTTGTATTGGTTTATTTGATTCTTCTTACACATTGAAGGGGGTGGCAGGGGAGTGTCTGCCAGACATGGTTTCCTTCTGCTTGCTCGCCAGAGCTGCCCCACATGATACCTTGTTCCTTCCTTCCCTGCTGCCCCGAGCCAACTTGCATGAGATTGCCAGGGACAAAACTGGGGCTGCTGTTGCATTGCATGGAGATTGCACTCCACAGGTACCTGCCTGTTCCAGGGAGGGTTGGGGTCATTCACTGCGGGAAAGGCTCGATTTAAATGAAGCCGCCGCTTAGATAGGCACTGGCTGTGCCGTTTGCAGAGGGTTTATCATCCCTTCTGGCTGTTTCCTTGGAAACCACAAACTCAAGATAGCAGAGCCAGGGCCCACCCCTGGGCCAGGCAGCCTCTGGGCCTGGCAGCACGGCGGGCCTGCATGCGCCTCTGCCAGTGGCCGCCTCCACTGGTGGCCACCCCCAGGCCGGGTAGCCTCCGAGCTGGGCCACAAGGGGGCCACCTCTGCTGGGGGCTGCCCCTGGGCCAGGTGGCCTCTGGGCTGGGCCGCGCGGGGGCCACCTCTGCCAGGACCATCCCGGGCCGGGCCACATGGAGGCCCTCCTGGTGATGGCAGTCCCCACCAACCTGCTCCTGCTGTGCATGCCTCCTGATGAGTGGTCGTGACGTTATGGCATCCCAGCTAATTTGCATATTCCTCTATTATAATATAGGATTAAAACATTAGCCAATGTGAAATGTTAGACAGAAAAAAAATCCCATTTACAAGGAACCAACAGTGCACAGATGTGACATAGAGAGAGCAAATGAACAACAAAATACTTGAAAATAATAGAAAATGAAAATACTCAAGATTGAATAAAAGAATTTAATTGTTCATTACTATATTCTCAATGTTTTTCATATATTATATGCTCAATAAATATCTGATGAATGAATAAACATAAAAGAAACAAGTGAATATTGACAAAGGGGCATTTAAAGTTTGCTGACAATATATTAAGATTTTGGTTAACCACTTGGAAAAATATCTTTTAGTTAAACATAATCATCTGAAAATAATGATTTTTACCTCTATCTTTGATATTCATAATATCTTTATGATACTAATGGAAAATTTTTTATAATCATTTTTTGTTAATGAATTAAATAACATTCCGACATAAGAAACCCTAAAAAAATAATTAAGATGCTTGGTGTCATTTTCTTTCTCATTATTTTAATAGGAAAGCCTATAGTGTTTCAATCTTAACTATGATGTTGGCCATTGGTTTAAGAAAACCTTATTTTAGATTTTTAATTATACTTTTATGCCAATTTTACTAGTAATATTTTTGTTATTGTTCATTACTAAATCATGTATTTTTTTCTTTTCATCATATGCCTTTTTACTTTGTCCAATAGGATCTTTTTTCTTCTATTTTTAGAAAACAAAGTGTGTTTTTTGTTTTCTGTCAGTATTTTAAGCAGAATTATAGCAGGTTCATTAAATTAATTGAAAAGCCCATATTTTATGGTTGAAATAATTTATATAATTTTGAAATTGTCTATTTCAAGTTTAAAATTATCTGTAAGAAAAAATGCAGCAGTGATTATACGAAAATCAAGTATAACTGAATTGAGGCAACGAAAACATTAAAAAGAGAAAATGTCATTTATTTTATAAACATAACAACTATAACTTGCAGTGATAATGTGATAGTTATGAAATTTTATGTGCCAAATAATACAGTATCAAACTATATAAAGTGAAACCTATAAGCAATTAAATGAGATCAGATGATAGAAAATAAAATTATACTAACAACTTTTAAGATAAGGAATATAAAATAAACAAAAATAATTTCACATGAGAATATTTCCAACATTACTGTTTATGACAGTGATAAATTTTAAAGGCACAAAAGAACAGTTTTAATTATGATACATCAATAATTTATGATACTATGTAGTTTTTAAAAATCATTTTCTAAATAACATTTAGAGATAGGAAAATATTATAGTAATACCTTTAATTTTAGTCTCAGATTTTAAAGCTACAGAACATTATAAAATGAACAGTATAAAACCATACAGAAATGATAAATATAACTGTTTTCTCATATAAGTCTCTTTTTTAGACAACCGAGTAATCTCTCTCTTTCTCTCTACCTCTCTCTCTCTCCCTCTCCCAATTCCATTTCCATCTCCCTCTCCATTTGGACAAGTAACCACTATTAAAATTTTAGTTTATATCTTTTTTACCTTCTTCTTTTTCATTTTATTTTTTTTTTTTTTATTTTTGTTTCTGGTGTATATATTTTAATCCGTTTATATATTCAAATGTAACTCTAATAATGCATAGTGTTTCTTTGTTGTTTTTAATTCATATTGATGTTAACATACTATATTATAATAGTAGCTACATTATTTTTTTGTTTTTAAAATCAAATTTCTGAGATCCAATCACATTAGAATATAGTTCTAACTGTAGATATGGATTTAAATATAATTGATATGTATTTTAATTTTCTGTATTTTGCCTTACACCACACTAAATTACAGCATTTTACTTTAATTCTTTTCTAAAGTCATCCTTGTACATATCTGCTTGTGCACAGGTTCCAGAATTTTCTAAAATATGTATACTTTGCAACAACACTGCAAGGCTCTAAGGTATATCTATTTTCACTTTTCTCCATACCGCCAACTTGTTTTTCAAAGTGGTTGTGCCAATTCACACAACAGAGTAGAAAGGTCCCTTCCCTCGCAACCTAGTTAAATCTGGATATGTCACACTTTCTGAATTTTTTTTCCCATTCATATGGGAGTAAAATGTATTCAATGTTGTACTATTTTTCATTTGACTCATTTTTAGTAAATTTGTACAATTTCTAATGTACTTTTGGTCTTAAGATTCCCAACTCAACATCCTACCTACACCCCATTAGTTGCAGGATACCAACTCTTTCTATTTTCTTAATAGTTTAAATGGATTTTAGTTCTTGGGATAGGATGGATAATAATTATTTTTCTTTCATGCACTAGGAAAGTATTTCCTCACACATAATAGGGCTTTCTTTTGCTTTATTTTTTTTTATAGTTTTATTTTTCATCTCATAAGTTTTTCATTGTGATATAATCAAATGTCTTTGTCTTTTCCTTTGTGGTTCATACTTCTTTTTCATGCTTAAAAAACCTTTCCCTACCTTGATGTCATAAAGACCTTTCCATATAATAGATTGAATTATTTTTTGTTTTTTACATTTAATTAATATGAAAAATATTTGTATTGACTATATGAGTTTATATATATATATATATATATATATATATATAGATATATAGAGAGAGAGAGAGAGAGAACAATGAACACAACCCAATGTACTGATTATTTCATTATTTTTTCATTTTGTAATGTCGCTTTACTCATATCAAAATTTGGATATAAATTATTATAATTTTATAATGTCTTAACAGGTGATAAAGCCAGTTTCCTGTCCATTTTTTCCTTTCACTATTTTTAAAGTTCAGATGTGCCTTGATTTAATGAATGTTTTTTCATATACCAGTAAATTTCAGAATAAGCATGTCACATTTTATGAAGAAAAATCCTGTTATAATTTAATTGACATTGCACTGAACTCAGTGATAATATAGGGACAACTTTTCTCTGGTATAATTCCCTTTCTTTATTTTTTACATTAATTATTATTATTATTATTATTATTATTATTAATCCTCACCCGAGGATATTTTCCCATTGATTTTTAGGGAGAGCAGAATAGAGAGGGAAAGACAGAGAGAAATATCTATGTGAGAGAAACACATCGATTGGTTGCCTCCTGCACGAGACCTGACTAGGCCTGGGCCAGGGAGGAGCCTGCAACCAAGGTATGTGTGCTTGACTGGAATTGAACCTGGGACTTTTTGGTTTGCAGGCCCACCCTCTATCCACTGAGCCAAACTGGCTAGGGCTATGATTCCCTTTCTAAATGATTGATTCCATGATGATCTCACAAAGATTGTTTTCAGACATATTTCTTCCAACATGTATAATTAATTTATTGTGATTAAGAATAAGATTTAAATTTTTTCTTTTCTTACTGGTTATTGCTAGTATGGAAGAATTGTATTATGTTTGAAATATGTACTTTCTGTCCAGGTGCCTTTCTGGACTACCTTCATAGTTGTGAGAAACTAAACATCCTCCTGGGTTTTCTGTGTAGACAATCAGTCTCTACAAATAATGACATTTATTATTATTTTTTCTTTCTGATCCTCTTTCTTTTTCTTATCTTTAACATGGGCTGGGAATCATACTAACATGTTGAGCAGAATTGGCACAGAAGTCATTTATGTCTTTTTACTGGTTTAATGGAAATGTTCTAAATGTGCACTATTACATGTGCTGAAATCTGAAGTTAATAGGTCAATATAATTTATCAGGTTAAGAAAAATTTTTATTTCTATTTCGTTAAACTATTCAAAATCACAAATGGAAGTTGATTTTTTTCTCACTTTATTACATCTATTCAACTAAACACATTTCTGTCTTCTCTTTCTGTCTTCTCTTACAATTGATTAAAATATTGGAATGTTGACCCATCATTACTTACTTGAGATATCTGACATGTCCAAATCTGAGATAACTTTTACTTCTTTGTTTTCAATTGGTCTTTTAAATTTAGACAAAGTTGTGAATTTTGACTTGCTGAGACTTACATTGAGAGTTTTGCATGAATGTTCATAAATCTCATTGACTATTTTTGCCTTCTTGAAACTGCCTTTGCCTGGGTCTGATTGATGCTTTACTATGCTCTCAAAAAATGTTGAGAGCCTTTTTTTAACTCTTCCATGTTCTGAAACAGTTTGTAAAAGAGAGGCCTATATTTTTCTTCAGTTGTAGGATATTTTTGGGTCTAGCAGCTTCAAAATTTTATAATGCAAATTTTAAATTTTATTATTCACTTGATGTCTTTAATGTTACTCTTTCAATTATTTTTTTCTTCCTGATTAAATTTTAGAAATTTACTTTTTTGCATTTTAAATTTATCTGTTTATTTTTTAAATTATCGCTGTTTAACTGACCCACTGTTATTTATTCCTCTCCATTCCTTTTAATAGTTAATTTATAATTTCTGCTTATTTTTTCTTAGTCTGTGTTGTTTCTTTTTCATTTGTCTTTTCTATGAAACTGTAGTTTCATTGATTATATCTCATACATACATATATTTTAAATTTTTATTTATTTCTGCTTTTCTATTTATGATTTTCTTTCTTCAGCTTTATTTCCTATTTACTTTTTAAAATCAATTTTAGTTGAATTCTTTATTAATTTTGAAAGTTCTTGTTTCTAAAGAATTCCAATAAAGATCTATATTTCCCTTTAAATATCCATTTAGCTGCATCCCACTGTTTTTGATATATAATAATCTCACTTATTAATTCCTAGATATTTATCTAATTATTCCATTTTCTTTCTGTTCTTTTTATTTGTGATGATTACCAGGATCTGCAAAGTTAATGATGTTTTAATCTTTCATTCTTTCAAAGCTCTTCTTCAATTGATTCATGTCTATTTGCTTAGCCTATGAATTCCCAAATGGCAAAATTTATCTTCTTTTAATGCCCTGCCTCAGGCTCCAGCACAGTCCTAGGCATATACATTGAAACAGATAAATATATGTCAATCCCTCAGACCCTTTCCTATATTGATTCATTCATAAGTTTCCTCTTTTATACAATAGACTAGAGGCCCAGTGCATGATTAAATCATGCACGTGTAGGGTCCCCTAGGCCTAATCTGCCATCCAGGCCATATCCACTGCCCCGCAAAGCCTAGCAAGCTCCGTGGACACTGCTAGCAGCCTGCTCCCCACTTTTGTTGGCAGGGGGTCCGCTGGTGCTGGAGCAGACACACAGCTCCCCGCTTTTGATCGCGGGGGAGCTGGCTGTCTGTCCGCTCTGGCACCAGGCCTTTCAAAAGCCTCCACTGCGCTTTCGAAAAGCCTGGTGCTGGAGCGGACAGACAGCCAGCTCCCCCACTTTTGCTCCCCGCTTTTGATGGTCCACAACAGGACGTGGGCTCGCTGCCCCAGAGACCCCTTATGTGCTGCAGCACAGCCATGGCGCAGACTCTGAGTCCCGCCGGCCCAATCGGCCACCCCGGCCACCCCAAGTCCCGCCCCCTACGCCTCCCGCTGGCCCAATCGTGGGCGTATTGGAGTGTTGGTAATTTACATATTACCCTTTTATTATGTAGGATATTTCTTAAATTTCTAAGAAGGAAGTAATGGGGAGGGAATGTTCTAGGCACTTAGGTTGGTTATACTCTGAATATTGTTGGCATCTAGCTCTCTGGGACATGAACTCATGTTTAATGGGGGACTCTAGATATACAGATGACATTTACTCTATAAAGACTTTTCCTTAACCCTTTATTTTATGTTAGTTCCACCTTGGTAGAATGAGAGTCCATATTATAAATTAATGATGTGACACTGTTGGGGAGTTTAAAGAGAGGGGCAATGGATCCTTTTAGCCTTTCTCTGTATTTTGGCTATTTGATTTCGGTCGGGGTCTATTTTTTGCTCTGTTGCCATTAGAATGATCTAGAATGTTTTTCAAAATACTGTTATCTAGACACAAATCTAGATTAAAAGAGACAAAAAATGACAAGTGAAGTGTGGGCCTGGGCATCAGTATTTTCTCACAGGTTTCAAAGGGATTCTATAGAATATTCATGGCTGTAACAATTGAAACATATTTATTGTTTAATCTAAAACTTAAGGCCTCTATTCTTATTGTCTACTCTATTGTCAGGTTTTATTTATGATTTCTCATATGGTTTCTGAAGAATTCTAAAGGACTGGAATATGAATGTTGGATGCATAGAATATGTGGGCATTGGTAAAAGGTTTTTATTTTGTTTTAAAGTAAGCATGCTTGTTATAAACCTGCCTGTCTTGGCACATGCCTGAGATAAAGAGCTGGTCAACCCCAGGTTCTTTTCGATATTTAAAAACAATAAAGCAGTGTTGCAACCTGAAAGCCTCCAAAGCAGATAGGCAGGTGAAATCATTAAGGTGGGTGTTTCATGAAGGTTCCAGGGACCTCAGAAATCTAAAGTAGCTCTTCAGTGCCTCCCCTGAGTACCTGGAATCCTGTAATTGTGGTCAGTCAATAAGGTCAATATAAGAAAAATACATTTTCATATTTCTGCTGTTTTCAGCCCTGGGGGAACACCAAGCTTTAGAGCCTTGGGTATTCATGAGTACCCCAACATGGGGCTCAATGGTGAAGCAAGAGCAGAGCTATCCTGTTTTTGCTATTTGGCTATTGGATCTTAATAAATGAGCCTCTTGCTTGGCCGGCATGGCTCAGTGGTTGAGCATTGACCTATGAACCTGGATTTCACAGTTCAATCCTAATCAAGGCACATGCCCGGATTGCTGGCTCAATCCCCATTGTGGAGCATGCAGGAGGCAGTGGATCGATGATTCTTTCTCATCATTGATGTTTTTATCTCTCTCTCCTTCTCCCTTCCTCTCTGATATCAATAAAAATATAATAAAAAAAAATAAAATAAAATAAATGAGCCTCTATTATGCAGAACATAAAATGCAATGGGCTTGTATAGCTTCTTGTTATACTAGTTCAGCTATAATGACTGTTATCAATCAAAACAATAGCAGTAGGGTGCTGAATCCAAATTCTATAACAACAAGAAAAATAGTAATCAATATAGAACTATCAGCCAGTATACTCTGCAAGCCAGGGCCCCTCATAAGTCACTGCCTGGATATTTTTTCCCTGCAATGATCAGTAAACCTGTCCTCTTGAAAGTCCTCTTCCATCTCTGAAGCCATTCTCTGCTGTATACCCTTAACAGTAAGCTGCTGTATCCTTAAGTGACCTTAGCCTCTTCTCACAATAAGCATTTCCAAAACCCAAACTGCCACAAAGAGGGTGCATTTTATTGAGGTAATTAATAAATTTTTGAAGAATCAAATCAGTGCTAACAAAGACAAAGCTTCATCTGGAAAGGATCATCTGGAAGGTGTTTGCTTTCTTCCAAATGATAAATACTGTCTCTCTTCTGAATCACTTTTTGGAAAAATGTTTAATGATATCTCTGGGGGATCAGATAAGGTCAATTAAAAATGTTATAATTCTATCCAAATAATTTGTTCTAGTTATAATTCAAACCTTCAGTTGAACATTCTGTACTTTTTCTAAGAGAAAAACAGCATTTTCCTATACAGATGTGGCAATTTGAGAAAATTCTTCCATGTAGCTAATGTAAACACATTTTATGTCATTGTTGAGTCTAGGACACTGGATTCCCCAAATTATCCCTCTTGTAGAAATTTATTTGTTAAGTAAACTACAGTCCACACTACTTCCTCAGCCTTGCCCAAAGAAACAGTGCCTGAACAAACAAGAGACTTACAAAGTAGAAAGGAAGATTCAAGTTCATCTTACTGAACCAAACACCAATAGAAGCCACCCTTTCTGCTAGAATTTGGTTTCATTTTAACTATGTTTGTTGGCATTATTTCTGCATTTGGAGTTTTTATATTCTTTTTTTTTCCCTCCAAATTGCAAGCAGGCTTTGATCTTATATCAATGAATGTGTTCCTAAGGGTAAGCACAAAACTTGTCAAAAAGTACAGAAAATTATTACCAAAGACACGCACCATTAGTGCACAAATGAATAATTTTTACTTCTGTAACTATTATAACCCAGGGTTCTCAAACTTCATAGACTGCAGAGCTTTAATTTTATCCATTGTTAATCCAAGGCTTATTTGCCTGGAAAGTTTGAGGTTAGATTTTTTTTATTTTGTTAATCCTCACCCGAAAATATTTTTTCCATTGGGTTTGAAAGAGAAAAGAGAGAGAGAGAAACAATGATGTGAGAAAGACGCATCGATTGGCTGCCTTCTGCACTCACCCTGACCCCAACCAGGGTTGGAGATCAATCCTGCAACCCAGGTACTTGCCCTTGACTGGGAATCGAACCCATAATCCTTCGGTGTACAGGCCAACTCTCAACCACTGAGCCACACCAGCCAGGCTAACCTTCTGCAACCATCCTATCTGCAATGAGTGGTGGTAATAGTAATTGTAGTGGGTTAGGGAGATGGAGTCTGATGGACTTGAAGACATTAGTTCTGAGAATGGGGACTTCCAGGCCTGCTACAAAATGTAACTTCAGTGGACTATCCTTGGTTTTGTTCATGTCCGCGGTATCTATAAGCCCAACAAAAGTTGAAAACACCTCTCCTAGTTTATTTTGGGGACTTATATCTTAAACCTTGGATTTTATAGCAAGAGATAAACAAATGAATCTGACAAAAACATTTATTCCCTGAAAAAATTGCAAAAGATTTATGATCCTTATTTCACTAGTTATTAAAACACCTATTTGAGTCTAAAGTCATTTGAACTAAGAATAATTTATTAATTTAAAGGAAGCCAATTATCAATTTTTAGAACAGACTCACTCTATAATTTACTAACTTTGATGCTTGATACATTTCCCCAAAACCTGCCTTAAAAATAAATAAGTCAAAGGCATTATTATTAAAGGAAGGAGTAAAATATTTTCTAGTAATTAGGATTTCTTTTAAAAGACTATGCCTTTTCAAAAATATATATTTTTTAATGTAGTAGATGAAAAACTATATGCAAGATACTCATCGCAATATGGTCAACTGTTAGTTGTGTGGGGGGGGCATATGTTCACCCTCAGTAACTATGGAAACAAACAAAATAACTCCTAAATTGGGGAATCTTTATTTTCCCAGCAGTTAAAGGAGAAGGAACTCACCCTAAATAAGGAAGTCACAAATGAAACAGTAAAATGTTTTGAAGAAGACCAAAATTGAGTCGAAAGCTAAGTAACTGAAACATAAATCATATCTATACTAATAAAAGGATAATATGCTAATTGGACCTGGTCAACTGGACATCTTCCAGTCCTCCAGTCCTCCTTTTGGACAAAGCCATGGTGGCAGGGGCCGAGGCAGAGGCAGTTAGTGGAGGTCAGGCTGGCAGGGGAGGGCAGTTAGGGGCAATCAGGCTGGCAGGCAGAGGTGGCTAGGGGCGATCAGGCAGGCAGGCAGAGGGGATAGGGGCAATCAAGCAGGCAGGCAGAGGTGGTTAGGGGTGATCAGGCAGGCAGGTGAGTGGTTAGGATTGTGAGATGGATGTCTGACTGCCGGTTTAAGCCGGCAGTCGGACATCCCCTGAGGGGTCCTGGATTGGAGAGGGTGCAGGCCAGGCTGAGGGACCACCCCACCCAGTACACGAATTTTGTGCACCAGACCTCTAGCATAATTATAAATATAAATCATATAATTATAAAAGCATATACAATCATGCCTTTAATTTTCTAGGCTTTATGAAAACCTTTTGTCCTCTTTGTTTTGTCCTTTAAGAAGCTTAGAAGCAAATGTACAGCCCACCTATTGTGATTGACAAGCCTTTATAAAATTCAAACCCAAGTGTGACTCATATCTAGCCTTCTAATTCCTAACCTATAGATTCTATTTGTTTCAACTTATTGAGCCAATAATTGTATTTTAATGTATTATTTTTAATAACTAACACTGACCCAAATTCATGAAGGAAAAAAATGAAATTATGAGTAAACTGCTAATGAGTCATGTACCTTTGTCCATCTTCCTAAATATAATGTATTGGGTTTTTAATTTCCCTCAGATAAACATGCCTTCTCTGTACAATACTATATATGCTGATATACTTACTGTTTCTTTCTAGTCTGAAGGAGGGCTACCATGTGCTATTCTGACCTCAGCAAAGTATTTTATCTCCAAGGATATTAATGACCCCTGGTTCCCATTTGAAACCTACAACCAACTGAGACAGGCAGAGTCTCAGGGTGGGTTCCTCTAAATAGACAGTGAGTGAAAGTGTGAATGTAAGTAGTTCACCATGTAGGTCTACTCGCCATGTTAGGGCCCAACTTCATAGGGGACCTCTGGGTGATGGTTACAACATGCCTGAGAGAGGTCCTACCAAGAAGACCAAGGAAGCTGGGCCTTTTCCCCACCAACTCCCATCTCTTATTCATAGAGGGCTGTTACAAGGGGTGTAGCGGTCTGCCCTGTGTGAGGGTAAGCCTACTTGCAAGTTCTCTGTAGCTTTGTAGGCATTTTCAGGAGGAAACCTTTGGCAGGAATAACTAATGCCCAGGAAATTTGGATGAGGCACCAACAAAGACTGCTACAGAAAGCAAGACAAAGAACTGGAGCCAATGTTAACTTCAAGACAGTCCTTTTCATGTTCACATCTTTTGCACAATTTAGTAATTGACATTATTCAGTTGCTCTGAGAACAGACAGAAGGAGAGCTATTGTTCAAAGTTAGGACTATGGTATCCTGCCTTAGACATCAGTGCAAGAACATATTTCAGACACATCTTAGACCTGCCATTGTGGTATATCCCTGCTGCCTCTATTTACTGGTGTGATCTCTGGACAGCCAGTTACTATCAAAAGTCATGCCAACTATGGGACAAAGGGGAGCATTAGAAATGAGCCCTTCCTGCAGTTACTTCTTTCAGTACCTGCTACCAGGTACAGTCAGCTGAATTCCATCTGGTTCCCATGCATTGTAACACTTTCAATCTTTGCTCCAACCCTCTCCTGAGATGAACTTATGGCTAACTTTTCTTAAGGCGTTCTGGCCTGATCCTTTTATATTTCCAACAGTCAGCTTCTGTCAAACTTGTGGGAAATAAAGGATTTTACAGATGCTCAGAAAAGATCAGAGGCACAAACCTAGTTAAAAATTCCAAAATCGATATTTAAAAAAGGGATGAAAAACCCCAGGAAGCCCCAGGTTGTCTAAGAAGTCCTCAGTTCAAAGGTAGTAATTCAGGGATGAATCTGAGGATCTGAGTGTCAATAGGATCTTGGTTTGATAGGGAAAGAACGATCTTTATTAGGGAGCCATGGGACTATTTGACTTTATGACCATTGTGCAAGGTGAAACTGTAAACTAGAGCATTGGGGCCAATGGAAGAGCGTGCAGAGAAAAATCATTCATCCTGCTTCCCTCCAATGCTCACTTCTTAATCTTCTGGAGGGTACAAAGCAAACTAGAGAATAAAGATGTCAGCAGTTTATCCAGAGGTTTTATTTGACTACACAGCCATGCGGGAGGTCTCAAATGACCAAATGAATAAGGTAATTTTATATCTGTATATCTTGACTATGTATCTTGAGGCCACTTGCATGTGGTCCTCAGTGTTCTGCAAAAAGAGTAAGGCTGGAGTGCAGTTTATATTAAATCATCTGGAACCTGGACTGTAAGTCTCGCTCTTCTAAGCAAATGTACTTCTAAGCAAATTCTTCACCTATAGAGTGAAGACATTTTGTCTGCTTGATTTTGTCTGGGGCAATCACACTGTTACAGGATATTCATGTTGGACATACATCTTCCTTGAATCTGTTGAAACAGCTCTGAATCCAAAAACCTGGTCTATTCACTATGTTAGTCTATCTCGTAAATGGATCTCAGACTATTTTCCAACCAAATTCTCCTATAGGTCTAAAACCCTGCCCTGAACAGGGTTAGCTCATTTATCTTTGCTTTGCAGCTCTTTCTCTATGACCTAGGCTCTCCCTACTCCCCCAACCTCTGCCTGAAGAGGAAACTTGTCTAGATATCAACAGCAATATCTGGATAACTTAGAGTTTTTCTGATACCTGGAAACAATTCTCAGCACACCAGGTCCTTGCTCTCACAGTTTTCCCTAGGTGTTGAAATCTAGACAAGCCACACCCTCATTCTCTAATTTGTCTGTATGGAACTGGCTGGCTGCCTATGTTGGAATAATCCCTGCAAACCAATGGTCCAGAATTCTCAACTGCCCGTGTGGTTCAGGTTTCGGCATATCTATTGCTTGAGTGCAACTTGTTTATGCCAGAGTTTGCTATGATAGGGAGCTATGATGCGCTCAGGCTACAGAATGCAAATACCTGGTACTTGTGACACTTGTTTCCTAGCAGGGCTCTAGCAGAAACTTTTCTAATCAATTAGTGTACATCTAGGTCAGACATAGCCACAGGGTTCTTCTTATTTTATAATTTTATACAGCTAGTGCCAATAGGTCACAATTAAATGAAACCCTCATTCTATCCCTGGCAATAGCTTTGTGCTAAGCCAGGCACTTAGAAGAGATGGCGCCATGAGTTGACAAAGAGAATAAGTTTATGTGGAGGGACAAAGTCCTGGGGGACATGAGAGAGGGAGAAAAAAATTAGCTGGAACACTGAGGGCTCATGAAGAAGGAAATGGTTATTGCGGTGATGGCCCAATGGCACTCAAATTCTTGCTGTTGGCTACATTCAATTCTTTAGAAATCTTCACTCTGCAGACCAAGGTCAGAGAAAGCAGTCGAATGCACTGATCCAAATCTGAGCATCTTGGGATAGCTGTATAAGGGGCCACAAGTGAATATGTGGGGAGCAATCTCACCCCTTCCTACTGAGTGTGGGAACCTCTCCCTGCTACTCTTGTCATGATGGTAAGCAGAGCTTATTCAGAGTTCTGATTCTTTTCAGAGAAGCCTTTTTATCAGCATTAGAAGTGACTCCCCTCATTATAGAAAGGAGAAACGTTCAGGTACTTAAACCAAAATGCAAACAAGATTGTTTTAATGTCACATTAGCAAAGACTGGGTGGGTCTTACTGTAATTTACAAGTTCACCAGATTGGCAATGTTTATATATGAAGTCTACCTAATTACCTCAAGATCTTCTGCTCCTAACACTTTATCGCAGGGATCACTAATGCCCCAACACCAGTAGACTCAGTATTCTCCAGATCATGAGCCAATATTGATCAATCGGGCAATCAGCAGCAATCACAGTCCCAACATGTGCCTGGGCTTAGAATAAAGTCAGAGTCTACACTCTTCTCTTCTTATCCATGACATTACCCTTGAGGCTGTGGAACACCCCCCTTAATTCTGCTCCTTTCTCTACCCTTTATTAACACTCCTCCACCCCAATATGAAGAAGACCCTTTGACCTGAATGTTCAGAGAGTAGGATGTTCTTTGGGCCATGTTTTCCAAAAGATGCTAATACAGCACCTTAAGGATCTGAAGGCAGGAAACATCTTCATCTTTGTGCCTTCTGCATGGTGAATAGACCTGATGGGCCCTGCCTCATCATGCCCAGCTCTCTGCTCTGCCTGGGGTAGGGTAAGGTTGACACTGACATGGATGCTTGGCCATTTAGGGTTCACAGGGGGAAGCATGAGGCCCCATTTATGCCTTCTTACCTAAAGAAAGGTTGTACATTTATCTTTTTTACAAAGAAACCCTGCATTTTACGAGAGGGGGAGTTTCAAAAATTTGCCTAGATTAAAAAAAATTCAAATATGTTTATGCTAAACTTGGTATATACATATACAGAATAAAACATTTTTTCACAGTATAGTTCAATATTGTATAGCATTGCAAGGCTCTAAATTGCAAGAGTATTCTAATTTTAGCACATGATATAGCATGAGCACACAAACAGCTGCTTCTACAGATGTGTGTGTGTGTGTGTGTGTGTGTGTGTGTGTGTGTGTGTGTGACTCAGGATACAACACTTAACTCTTAGTTGTATATGGAAGTGTCAACATATCTGCAGGAACTTATGAAAACGACACCCAACTCAGAGTGTGCACATGCACACACACAAACACATGTTCTTTTAGCTAAATAATTAGGTTTAACATTTGTACCTGATTTAACAATTATAATAAAGCCAATGCACATAGAATCTGTTTCTGAAACAAGTTTAACAATGTCTCCTCCAAAACTTCATGTTGAGGTCCCAGAATAAATGCCCTTTCATGATGCAACTGAAGCCCCAGCCAATTCTGCAAATGATCCTGGAAAACTGCCTTCAGAATTGAGCCTCAGGGGAAGGTTTCCTGGTAGATGGAGCAGCGATACAGGAGGCAGTTTTGAGACCCAGAAAGGGGCAGAGGAGGAAGTGAAAGGGTAACTTGGAACAGGTGCCTTCAATTTCTCTTTGCCCAGTAGTCCTATTCATTATTAACAGCAACAGTTTCCATTCGTGTAAAGAACAATTTTGTATTAGTTCATTCTAACTCGCAAAATGCACTGAGTCCAGGGTCTAAATCTCAGGCATTTTACTGTGGGGAAATTATTCCCATTTAGGAACAAAGATTTTCAATTTTGGGAACTGAACTCTTATTGAATCTGACTCAACACATATCTGAGGACCTATCACCTTCCACTCTATATTTTATCATGCCCTCAAGATTAAGATTGATCACGTCAAAATATATGAGATAAAACATGGTACCATGATCACATTTAGTAATTAACAAGTTGCTCAGATGTGAGGAAGATCTCATTCAAATGATGTAATCAGGAAAGAATGGAGGAAGGAAACTTCATTTATTATTGATCCAAATAGGTGGTAGTTTTTAGTGGGAAGGGAGAGGTGCTGATTCTTGGAGCACTTCCCCCAGCATAAGACACAGAAGCAGAGACTTGAGGCTTGTACTGGGAAAGCAAGATTGCTTCACTGGGTTAAGATTATTTGGGGATACTTCTAAAGTACCAGAAAATGATGACATGTTCAATGAATTTTAGTGCAATCTGTTTTTTTAAATAATTTGCCATAAGTCACATAAAATATTTTCTGATTACACTATAACACATTTGGCATTAATGAGAATTTAAATAACTGGGCATTAATACTTTAAATATGACTTTAAAGAAAAAGAAGTCAAACATTGAAATATGATGAAAGTGAGGGTGCAACTAATCCAAAGTGATTATCTATGGCCAAAACTGGTCTATCAGGGAGTATCACATGTATGTGTTGTTCTACTGAATAATAAATAATAATTTAAAAAGACCTAACTATTTAAGTCAAGAAATTAGTATTAAAAACAACTAAGCAATCTTAAAGAAAATGAGAAAGAACTATATAAAAGTAGAAAATAGTGAATTGAAATTTTTAAAAGCAAACAAACAAACAAGCAAACAATATATATGTATGTGTCTATCAAAGAGAGACACTAAAATAGAAGAAAACAACACAAATACGTAAAATTGATAGGTATATAATGCCAGATATTAGATAAAATCACAAAAATCTCATACATGCTTAGGTGCATATTTTAACATCAAAGAAAATAATGTTTTTGTAAAAATATAAATTACCAGAATATGCTTAAGAAAAGTTAAAAAGTCTAAACAGACCAATAACCCTGGGAAAATGGTGGTAGGAATGTGGGTATAGTGGGAGGGTTAAAAGTTCATCTGGGATCATTGTGTTTTCCATTGGGTTACTGAAAATTTCAGGGAAATAAAATTCGCATGAGACAGTAGTTATATTCCATGAAATATGCAATGAATCTCAATTAAATTTAATCATGTAGAAGAAACAAAATAAAGATGAAAGAGAGAGAAGACTTAAAAGGCGTGATTAAAAATTTAATTAAATGGGCATAGAGAGTACATTATACCCAGTAGTTCAAGAATACACTTTCCTTTCATATACACTTGAACTATTTACAAAATTTGACTATGGAATATGTTACAGAGGAAGCTTCAATGCACATTAATAGACTGGTATTATTGAAATCATGATATCTGATCACTTTGCAGCTATGTGAGAAGTCTAAATAGTATGAAATAACATGATTGGAAATTAAAGCCAATCTCTATGTACCTTCTAGATCAGAGAAGAAATCACAAGAATATCAGAAGGTGTTTTTTTTTTTTTTTACAAACAAACAATTCCACTTTATTTTTTAATCTTTATTGTTGAAAATATACATAAACCACCCCTTTTCCTCCAGAAGATATTTACACCAAAGAGGTAAAAATATTCTGTATATAAAAACTAGTGGGTTATAGTTAAAACAATTTTATAGGGACATTTTAGCCTTAAATGCATATAGCCATTGAAAAAATAAATAAATGAACCAGCATAAAAAATAAGAAGTGTGTGTGTGTGTGTGTGTGTGTGTGCGTGTGTGTGTGCGCGCACGTGTGCATGTGTGAGTGAAGATGCTATGAAAACTACATTGGGAAATGCATAACAAAATAAAACTAAAGAAAGGAGGAGGAAGCAAGTAATGATAAGTGCATAAATTAATATTTTTTAAAAAGATATGAAAAAAAATATCAAAGAAAAGTAAATTTGGTTTCTTGAAAAGATAAAAACATAGATTAACCTCTGGCAAGAGCTATTGGATAATGGCAGAGGGTAGGTAGGAGGTAGAGATGGAATAAATGAGATACTGAAAAAAGGGAACAAAACTAGAGTTTGGGGGAAGAATAAAGATGAGGAAATACTAGAAAAAACTTTTGGACTTTTAGAAAAAAAATTGAACATTTAAATATGTTTTTAAAGGAAACTATTAATTTCAAATTACTAGTGCTAACTCAATTATATTTTTAAAGCCTGAATAGTCCTATAACCATTAGAGAATAAATAAATCAATTTTAACAAATTAATCGATTATTTAACTAATTAGCATTAAAAGTAAAAAGGAATAAAGATGATTCTAAGATGGTACTATGGCCCACATAGAAGATCTGGTCAGTAACACACATTTTGCATTTGATATGTACATACCATTCATAAAATGGTTTTTTAAAAAAATCATAATAAAACTATAAAGATAAGAAGCCTAAGAGAAAAATCTAATAAAAGATGTACAAAATTTTTTTTTGAAAATATATGTAAACTTTTTTTAAAAGACACTGGAGAAGGCTAAGATAACAAGAGAGAAAAGGAGTTGATAACTAAAAAAGCTCAATAGTAGAAATACATCACTTCTAGTTCATCTGTATCAGGGGTCCTCAAACTTTTTAAACAGGGGGCCAGTTCACTGTCCCTCAGACCATTGGAGGGCCGGACTATAGTTTAAAAAAAACTATGAACAAATTCTTATGCACACTGCACATATCTTATTTTGAAGTAAAAAAACAAAACGGCAAAAACACCCACATGTGGCCCGCGGGCCGTAGTTTGAGGATGCCTGATCTATATATTGAAAAAAAAATGTATTAAGCATGTGTTTCAAAGGAATTTTGCATTACATATAAGGAGATCTAATTATACCTTGGAAATTATACTTTCACATCTATTAATATGACCTATTATAATCATAGATGAACATAATATATTTACATGTAAGTTCATCATTATATTATTTATAATAGTAAAAATCAGAAAACAGCTAAAAGTAAAAAAGTGTTCTACACCCACACCTTTCATTCTTTATCAAATCTTTAAGTTTTGTTGTCTTCACAGAACTTATCACTAGGTGAAATTATTTAGTTCACATGTATTTATTTTCTTGTTTATTTCTTCCCCTCTCCACAAATAAACACTTAAGAAATTACTCTGCCTAGAAAAATGCCTGGCACATAGTATAATTTTTGCTGAAATAATAAATGAAAGAATTTTATCTTTGTTTTGTAAAAAATAAATAAATAAATAAATAAATAAAAGTAAAGAAATGTATACATGTTAAGACCTTACATTCCCATTAAATCACACTCTTGAATATGTAATGACCTGTAAATACTTCTGATATGATTCAAATGGGAAAGTTAAGTAAATAAAACACATACAATTGCAATTCTATAAAAATCAAGTTTATGTATATGCATAGAAAACATTTGAAGAAAATTATTAAAGTACTAGAGGCCTGGTGCACGAAATTTATGCATGGGGGGAGGGGTTGTCCCTCAGCCAGGCCTGTACCCTCTCGCAATCTGGGACCCCTCCGGGGATGTCCAACTGCCGATTTAGGCCTGATCCCACCACAGGATCGGGCCTAAACCGGCAGTCGGACATCCCTCTGACAATCTAGGACCACTGGTTCCTAACCGCTCACTTGCTTGCCTGCCTGATCGCCCCTAACCACCTCTGCCTCTGCCCCTGCCACTGCAGTTTCCTCTGGAAGGATATCTGGAATGATGTCCGAAAGGTTGTTTGGCTATCTGGTCTAATTAGCATATTACGCTTTTATTATTATAGATGTTAAGAATTTGTCTCTAAGGATTATAATTAGTGTAGGAATAAAGTTAAGCTTCTGTGTTTTCTAAATATGTTTATCCTGATAATATTTATTTTAAACAGATTCTTCACTCACAAAAAGGTATTAGTTTTATTTATATTAATGTAAAAAAAAAAAAGACTTCTTTAGGAAGTCAACTTGTTTCAGTTTATATGTGAATCAGGATTTGAACTTGTTTGTCTGACACTAGTCAGTATTTTCCTTACTATAGGCCAGTATCCTCTCCACCCACTCAACTCTGAGCCACACCAACTGAACCCTGGACTCCCTCCCCTCTTTAGCCTCAGCTTTCTTCTCAGTTGATGCTGATTGTCATCATCTCTCCATTCACATTTATTCCCTCAGCTACCCCAAGGGAAAAGAATTCCCTTTTATTTTCAATTCCAACAGAAGTTCCGGAAAATAATTTTATTAATAACTAATGAAGAAATGTATGGTCAGTCTACAAAGGATATGAAGAAACTAGATGGGGAGGGTGGGTAGGTTTTGTATGTCACCAAGATCCATAATACCTGGATATCTAGAATGCTCCAGTATTAGACAGTCACAGCCTGGACTCCTGGATTCTCTACTCAGGTCCTTAGCTTCCTCATCTGTAAATTGAAGGGGTTAAATTACATCATGTCAGTGCCCAACCGCCATGAGTCTGTGACTCTGGTTCTTTCAGAAGCCTTTATTCCTGGTGGTTTTGTTTCTGGCTCATGTGCACTCCCACAGCCAAGACCCTGAAAGCTGAAGCTCAAAGGTTGGAGGCTGTCCTCAGTTGCCTGGGAAACATGCAAGGAAAGCCAAAACTATATTGTTTTTATTTTTTTATTTTTATTTTCAGTTGGATAAACTCTTAACCTTTAAGAGTAGGGTATTGATTTTCCTGGCCTGGCTGCTGAACTCTGGTAACACTAGACTCCCTGTCCCTGGGGAACCGCATTGCACAGCATGTCTAAAATGTGGCTTGGAGCTGCAGAAACCCAAACAGGGTCTTCCATTTTCAGCACAGACCAGGAAATTTCTGATGTTCTCCTATATTCCTCTGCTCAATACCAATCCCTGTACCCACTCCCCCCGCCCCTCACCACCACCACCACCACCACCGAAGACCATGCAAATGACACATGTAAATGGCCTGGGTCTGGTTGCCAACACTCCAAATGCTTCAGAGGAAATGTGACCACTCTGGGTGCCTAACTTTGCTTTGAAAGGTCATGGGCAAATGTGGGCTATAAATGTCCTGGCATTAGAACTGGTCTGCTACCCCTGCCCAGAATACCCGGTGCTCAGACAGATTTACTAAATTTGCATTGGTTTAGCTTTCCTGGCTTTACAGTTTAAGCCTTGGGGTGTAAGAGGGTGTGGGAAGGGGTGGTTGGAAGTTATATGTAGGGTAAACACATACTATGCTGTCAGGGGCAGTCATGGTTTTGTGCCCATTTTTCCTGATGCAATTATAAATAGAACCAATTTTTATTCTCAAAATGTGTCTGGTTTGAAAGATAAATTATCTGGTCACCCTAGACATAAAGGGCTTGCCCAGTGTGGCACAGCTAATCAAGTTCAAATTGAAAATTCAGATCACCCAATTTTAGTACAGTGTTGTTTTCCCCTGAGCCATAGGCCTCTCACGATAAAGCACTATCTTTGTCCCTCAAACCACACCTTATAGGCTTAAAGGCCCCATCTTTGCTCTATAAATGTTTGGAACACAACCTTATTTTTTCCTGTCTCTAGCTGGGTAGGCAAGGGCTTGCTCAAGGTTATATCATTTGCACCTTGGAACCATTAGTTCTGCTGAAATGCAAACATACAAATTTTAGCACATGCTAACAATTTCCCTACTGTAATTGAACCTGATCTTTATCTTTCGCCAGGATCTGTTTTTGCTGTGATTGCTGTTTGACAAAGGAAGGTAACTTAATGCTTTTGTTGAGGATAAGGAGAAAAAAAATCAGACCTTGATTTTAGGACATAACTTTTGGCAAAATGTAATCAGAATCCTGCACGTATTCATGTGTGAACACACATACACATACTCCCACCTGTTTTATTTCGGTAGCTGTGTACATAGGAGTTGCCAGAGATGAGTAATTCATTAATATCCCTTAAGAAAATTAGCCAATAAAGTCAAGCTCATTTGCTAGATCTGGGTTGAGTCAAGAGGGCAATTCCTTGGATCTGGAGGAGGACATGTAGAGGCAAAGTAAGGAAGCCAGGCTGACGGATTGGAGACTCTGAATTAATCCACAAAATTGCCACACAGAACTCTCTTCAGAAATGCCACTGCTCCCTAAGTGAGCCAAAGTATCAGTTATTACCCTCTTTTGTGTTCTGAGATCACTTCCAACATGAGGGGTTGGAGGTTCCCCATACCAACAAGTAATTCTCTAGACACTCCTACAAGTCAACTCAATTCTAACACCATTTACCCGGAGATAGCATCAGATTCCACAGGTTAAGAGTTCAGTCCTACAAGACGGCTTCCCCATCTTCAGGTGTCAGTCACAAGCTCAGGTTATTGCCTGTGCTTCTGACCAACTAGCTATAAATCAGAGGGTCCCAGAGGTCCCTCCTCAGCTTGAATTAATTTGCTAGAGCAACTCACAGAACTCAGAGAAACATTTTACTTACTAGAGCCCTGGTTTATTATAAAAAGACTAGAGGCTCGGTGCACGAAATTGGTGCATGGAGGGGGGTTGCACCTCAGCCCAGCCTATACCCTATCCAATCTGGGACCCCTCAAGGGATGTCCGACTCCCCAGGGATCGGGACTAAATGGGCAGTCGGACATCCCTCTAACAATCCAGGACTGCTGGCTCCCAACTGCTTGCCTGCCCGCCTTCCTGATTGCCCCTAACCGCTTCTGCCTGCCAGCCTGATCACCCCCTAACCACTCTGCTGCCAGCCTGTTGCCCCCAACTTCCCTCCTCTGCCGGCCTGGTCACCCCTAACTGCCCTCTCCTGCAGGGTTGATCACCTCCAACTGCCCTCCCTTGCAGGCTTAGTCCCTCTCAACTGCCCTCCCTTGCAGGCCAGGTGCCTCCCAACTGCCCTCTCCTGCTGGCCATCTTGTGGTGGCCATCCTGTGTCCACATGGGGGCAGGATCTTTGACCACATGGGGGCAGCTATATTGTGTGTTGCAGTGATGATCAATCTGCATAGTACTCTTTTATTAGATAGGATAGAGGCCTGGTACAGGGGTGGGGGCCAGCTGGTTTGCCCTGAAGGGTGTCCCAGATCAGGTGGGGGTTCCCTTGGGGCGTGGGGTGGCCTGAGCGAGGGGCCTGTGGTGGTTTGCAGGCGGGCCACGCCCCCTGGCAATGCAAAGGGAGGCCCTGGTATCTGGAATTTATTTTCCTTCTACAATTGAAACTTTGTAGCCTGGAGCAGAGCCAAGCCTGGGGTTCCCTCTGAGGCCCAAAGCCATTGTGTTGGGGTTATAATTGAAATTTTGTTGCCTTAAGCGGGTGGGCCCAGCCAGGGTGTGCGGAAAGCTTTGCTTCCCCTGTTGCCAGCGGCAACCCTGGCCTGCTCTCTCAAGCTCCATTCTGCCGCCATTTGTTTGAATTTGTTTACCTTCTTTAATTGAAACTTTGTAGCTTGAGTGGAGGCCTAGGCCTGCAAGGGCTGGCAGAAAGCTTGGCTTCCTCTGTTACCTAGGAAACCTTGCTCTCTGTGGCTATAGCCATCTTGGTTTGGGTTAATTTGCATGCTCTCTCTGATTGGATGGTGGGTGTGGCTTGTGGGCGTGGCTTGTGGGTGTTGGAGGTATGGTCAATTTGCATATATGTCTATTATTAGATAGGATACAACTCAGGAGCAGCAAACAGAATTGATGCCTAGGGCAAGGTGCAAAGCGGGGAGGGCTGGGCTTCCATGCCCTCTCCAGGTGTGTCATTCCCCCCAGTCAAAAGGAATCTCCATGCATCCACCAACCCAGAAGCTCTCACAACCCTGTCCTTTGTCTTTTATGGATGTTTCATATATAGTCATGGCTAATTAAATCACTGGCCATTGGTGATTGATTCAACCTCCAACCCTATAGGGGCTTTCCAAACATCACCTCATTAACATAACAAAGGAAACTTTTATTGCTCTTATCACAGAAAATTTCAAGGGTTTCTTTGTGCCAGGAACAGGAATGGGTTGAAGACCAAATATGTATTTCTTATCGTAAATCGCAATATCATAACCCTAGAGGAGGTTTGGTTTGCAGGACACTATCAAATTCCTGATCCTGTCATGCCTTCTGCCATGAGGGCTTTGAGGAAGAGCAGAGAGCGGAAATGATTTCCTAACCATCCCCAGCTAGGAAAGAAGGAAGAAAATCAAGTTAAGGGACGGGCTTTGGAGTACTTAACGCATACCATTTCTTTTTGTAAAATAAATAAGGTAACTGAGTTAAAGAAGACAAGTGACAACCCAAAATCCCCTGAGTACTTAGTATCAGAATCAGTCCACCCTCACTGATAGGTCCTTCCTAGACTTTGTGGTGCGTCCAACCTACTAGTGCATGTGGTGAAGAAGTGGAATGAAATGGTACTAAATTTAGAATCATCTCTTGGTATATGGCTTTGGGCAAGTCATTTCAGCACTTTGAGCCTCAGTTTCTTCATTTTTCAAATAGATAGAAATTACTCCTCCCTCATAAGGTCACTGTCAAGTTTAAATGAAATTATCATGATATCAAACATTCCTGGTGCTTTACCATGTACCAGGTGTGTTTTATATGTGATCTTCACAATGTATCTACAAAGTAGCTACCAATTTATAAAGGAGGAAAGTAAGACATAGAGTGTTAAGCAGGTATTTAGTAACTGAGAGAGGATTCAAGCCTAGATCATCTGATTCTGTACTCTTCTGCCTTTTCAGCATACTGGCATTCCAAAAGAATTAATAAATGTTCCTTTATCCACTGATTTTTTTCATTCAACATTTAGAAACTCAGGACAGAAAATATTCAATCTTGGACACTTAATATCTACTCCTAATTTGACCTAGAGGTAAAGTAACTCATAGGCCATCCCCCCTTCCTATCACTGATGTTAGCAGATAGGGCTGTCAGTCTTCCTCTGGGAAATAAAGCAAAGCTTTATTAGCAACGCTTCTGTGAGCCAAAGAAAATGCAAAATTATCAGGTCTCATGGAGTCCTTTTGATGTATGTTTCAGTCAATAAGAGACAGAAGCATGTGATAAGGCCTATCACAACCTTACAAACAATATGTGCTCAAATCATATTTGTTTAGATGAAATATAGTTTACATGGCCAACTCCAAGAGGATGTTGGTTCAGGGATTATCTCCTAGATGCTCTCAGATTAGGGGATGGAGAAATATCTCCTATGGCAGAGAGTTCATGCTGCTATGACCCCATTTGCAAACATCACCGTGAAAGTTTTGCAGATTGGTCCAGCACTTACAAGTGACCAGAAGCAGTGAAAATGGCATGAACTCTTTCCTTTTCCTTTTTGTTGGGAGACGGGGGAGGGGTCTCTTTCCTCTGTTTTTCAATGTGCCACATGAGGTGATTCTTAGCCTCTCTTAGTAGACACATCAGTCTGCAAACTCAACCAATCTCCCAGTCAAACACAATCCACATGCAACCTACTGCCAGCCATTCTGACTTTAAGCATAGCTCATCATGAGTATTTCCACTGCAGGGAGATAGATGTACTATATACATTATTTCATGAGATTCTCACAATGATCCTGTAATTTGGGCTGGATCATTATTTCCATTTTACAAAGGAAAAATTGAATTGCAGGAAGATTGAGCAAACTGTTTAGGGGCCACAGTGTATTTTTGCAGCTGGGTTGTGAGTGTAGATCAAACCCAACCATGCCTTTTTCTTTCAATAAGCTATTTTCTTAAGTTAAGCATGGTAATTTCAGTGCACTTTTTAAATATACATATATATATTGATTTCAGAGAGGAAGAGAGAGGGCTAGAGAAATATAAACATCAATGATGAGAGAGAATCATTGATTGGCTGCCTCCGGCACACCCCACACTGGGGATCAAGCCCGAAACCTGGGCATGTGCCCTGACCAGAATTGAACCACAACCTCCTGGTTCATAGGTGGATGCTCAACCACTGAGCCACACCAACTGGGCTCAATGCACTTTTATTTAAATGTGAAAGTCTTTGCTATAAGAAACAAATCAGGGGTCATTAATTTATCACATTTTCATCTCCCATGACATATTGGATTCAAAAGAACTTCAACAGGTGGAACTCCAACAGGTGGAAGGGAGATAGGAATGGGAAAAGAGTTAAGAAACATAGAATCATCACTGAATTTCTAATTTTGTCCCAGCAGGCCTCAGTAAAGCCAGTTCTCATTGTTCAGGAATCAGGCACATGAAGAGTATACGATCACTAAAGTGAAGGTGGGGATCCCAAGGGATTAGGTATGTCCTTACTAGTTAAGGTAACTACCAGCCACATAGATTTTGGCTTATTTTGTGTTTGTTGTTCTGCAGCCCATAAATGCAGACTACATATTTGTTTGAAGTGAAAATGGAACATTTACCAAAATGGACCAGATGCTAAGCCATAAAGAAAGGCTCAATAAATTTCAAAGAATTGAAGTCACATCAAGTATGTTCTTTGACTAGAGAAATTAAGCCAGAAATCAATTAAAGGAGATAAGAAATAAAAATATCCAAAATGCTTAGCAAGGAGGCATTTAAAAAATGTAGGTATAATTTACACACAATGAATTTTACCCATTTTAGTGAGCATTTTGACAAATGCATACAGGCAGGGAACACCACCGGAATCTATTGGACTAGTTTCATCACTCAAAGTCCCCCCACCAAGTGCCTTTTCGTAGATACCTCTCCCCACAACCCTATCCCCTGGTAACCACTGACCTGATTTCTATCCCAGTAATTTTATACTTCAAATCTGATTTTGTTAAGTCTGGCCTAATGCATTTGAGTTTCATCCATGGTGTTCAAGGTATCAGTAGAATGTTCTTTTTAATAGCTGAATAGTATGTTAGTACATGGATGGGCCACAGTTTGTTTTATTCATTCACTAATTGAAGGGCATGTCCAGTATTTATTTCCAGTAGTTGGTAATTATGAATAAAGTCAATATAAACATTTATATACAGAATTACTGGGACTTAGGGTAAGTGTATGTTTAACTTAATAAGAAGATGCCAAATTTTCCAGTGTTGCTGTGCTATTTTGCATTCCCACAGCAATGAATGAGAATTCCATTTGCTCACCTGTGTAGGCTATTATTTGTTTTTTTAAGCCTTTCCAATAAGTATGTGGTTGTGTTTCATTGTGGTTTTAATTTGCATGTAACCAATTATTACTGATATGTTTGTGTCATTTTTTGGTCGTTGTGTTATAGCTTTGGTAGAATGTTTGTTAAAATGTTTTAATTTGGGTAGTTTTTCTTATTTCTGAGTTTTGCGAGTCCTTTATACAGTCTGAATATCCTTTATTAAATATGTATTTTCCAATGTTTTCTTCCAGACTGTGGCTTATAACCTCATTTTGTTAACCAAACTGAGCAAAAGCTTTTAATTTTGATGAAGTCCACTCTATAAATTTTTAAAATTTTTATATTTTGTAATATATGTGTCCTAAGAAATCATTGCCTACCACAAGGTTGCAAAGAATTTCTTTTACTTATCTATGTGATCTTATGAAATTACTAGTGCACGAATTCGTGCAGGAGTAGGGTCCAGCCCGCCCCGCCTCAATTGGGGTGGGGAGAGGCCACGGTGGGGCTGACCAGGAGGAAGGACTGTAGGCAGTTGGCTGGCTGGGCCCGCCCTCTGGTCAAAATCCCAGTTGAACTCCCTGTGAACTCCTGGTCAAGGGGACAATTTGCATATTAGCTCTTTATTATATAAGATACTCCAAATTTCTCCTTTCCATCATACATCTTACTTCTACAAATGACATAAGACACAATACACCACTACCCTTCTTTTTCTTTAGTCAATTATTCTTTTTTTGTGTGTAAATCCAAGTTTCTTATTAATATGTTTCTTCTCCCTGAAGAGCTTTTTAGCATTTCTTTCAGTGCAGTTTTTCTGGCAATACAGGGGTAGTCAAAAGTAGGTTCAGAGTTGTAATACAAATAAATAATATAATAATTAACAAATAATACAGGAATAAACTATATTTTGCATACTAACAACTGTAAGCCTACTTTTGCTAACCCATGTAGATTCTCTTGATTTATTTATTTTTTCTGAATGAGTATTTACCTTTCATTATTAAATTAGGGGGCAGGGCTGGGTGTAGTAGTCTGAATTGAGAGTGTTTTTGCTTGCTTCTGTTTTGTTTCAACACTTTATGGGTGTCACTTGATTTTCTTTTTGCTTGTGTAGTTTCTAACTTTAAGTTGGCTTTAATTCTTATAGCTGTTCTCTATATATAACAGACCCATTTTGTAGTGTCTTTCAAGATTTTCTCTTTATCTTTGAATTTCAACATTTTGAATATGATGTTTTAAGTGAGTGTGTGTGTGTGTGTGTGTGTGTGTGTGTGTCCACGCACGCATGCGCACGCAAATGAGTATGAATACTAAATATATGTTTCTCTATTTATCCTGCTTGGTGTTCTCCAAGCATCTTAAATTTCTGGATTAGTATCTTCTCCTTCTGTGATTCCAATTACATCAATTTATATATATGCTAGACATTAAGATATTGTTTCATATGGATAATTTTTTTTCTTTTTTGGGGGGGTTCTTGTTTTCCTTTGTGCTTTTATTTAGATAAACTGTTCAATAGCCGTTTCTTATATCCATATTAATTTATATCCAATTTCATGCTTATAATTTATTCTAGCCTATATTTTTGTTCTTTGAATCTTTCATTGGCTATTTCAAATGTATTAATGAACTGATTAAAGCCATTCTTCATTTCTGCTCCATGTTGTTGTTTTTTTAATTTCTGGCATAAAAGTGCCCCTCACTCTTGCTGAAATTCCTCACCTATTCAAGTACGGTTTCCATTTTTTGCACTAGAGACTTTACTCCATGACTAATGTTTATTTTATATTTCTAATTGTTCAGACATCTGGGTGACATTTGAATCTGGTTCTCTTGAGTGTACATTGAATTAATACTGTAAGTCAAGTATCATAAGAATTTCTAGATGCAGAAAAGAAACCTGATGAATAGTTCAAAATCACACATATGAGAACTGATACATTGAAGTCAAACAGGTTTCAGGTTCCACCCTCCGCTGTCCACTATAATGTGCTGCTCCATAATATGGGCACAATAAGTGCCTACTGAACAGATGATTAAATTACCTGGCGATCTCAAGCATGCACAATCTGTCCAAAGTCTTCCAATAGAGATATCTCAGATGATGTCAACTTTGGGACATAGCTGAGTGGAAGCCAATAGGATCATATGCCTAAGTTCTGATGGTGGTGAACTATTACATTTAGCAGATGAGTGTCACCTTGGCCAAGTGAAAAGTATGCCTGTGTCTTTATTCACATGCCAGGCTTGCTCACCTGGCCCACGCAGCATGGCATCTGGAGCAATCAGAGGATAGAACAACATTTGACGTATCATTTAGATCTCTATTTCATCCTGACTCTTTACTGGGAAAATGTTATTTGTTTTCTCACTTACAAAATAAGCCCTGTGATGTGTCCCTTTACTTACTAAAACAAATAAAAATTGCAACCCTGTTCTAACTCACAGCTAGGGAATCGATGGCTATAAGTCAACATTGTGGCTCTGCAAATTCAGGCAGTGGAATGAGCTGGGATGGACCTAGGGGTTTTCCCAGCTCCAAAGGCACAGCTGTCCAGATTCCTTGTGGATCAAATAATTTAGGGAAGAGTCAATGTTCTTGCAGATACCTTCTTCCTATTCAAGCCAGTGGAAGGTACAACACACAACAAACCTTTCACATAAGATCGCCAGGCCTGAGTCATCCATTGAATCAGACACATTACCTGCTAGGCAGGTAGAATAGAAAAGAAAAGTGAGTCCGGCCAATGTTGCTCAGTGGTCGAGCATTGATCCATGGACCAGGAGGTCGCAGTTTGATTCCTGGTCAGGGCACATGCTTGGGTTTCAGATTTGATCCCCAGTAGGGGGCATGCAGGAGGCAGCCGATCAATGATTCTCTCTCATCATTGATGTTTCTAGCTCTCCTTCCCTCTCTAAAATCAATAAAAATACATTAAAAAAAAAAAAAGAAAAGAAACATGAGCCTCACAGGTGTCTGACATGATCTGCCTCTGCAGAATAGACACTGCAGCTGTGTCTTTGTGGCCTGAATTCCAACAAGAAACCATCATAGGCCTCGCACTTGCTTCTTCAATTTGGGAGACACTTCAAAGGGTTCTCATATAAGAGGTCTCAGGCAATCTATATGAAAGTTTTCTAGCCTTAGACCTAATAAATATTATTCCTGAGGAAATAATTCAAAAGAAGAATATGCAAAGGTGATACTTATAACAGTGTAAGTTTATAACATTCCATCCCTGACATACCTATGTCATGGACTGTCGTTTACCTGTTAATATAAATCTGCCCCATATTTAAAGTTATAGAAAAAAAGGAGCTAGGAGGGAAGTATCAAATTTTTAATATATGAGAATTTCCCAGAGAAATAAAGGTTGTAAACATTCATATTGAAAGGATATATTAAAAGTCCGGTGTGATAGGAATGTCCTAAACTGGGCACATCACTAATCTTTTAAGCATTCAGAACAAAGAGGCCATCCAAAAACTTCCCAAGGTGTCCAATAGTCACCGGCAAAGTAATGAGTTAAGTTGACCTCAAACTCCTCATCAGCAATATTGGATGCTTAATGCTATTTTTTCCCTTCAACATTAGGACATTGTGTGTAGGGCCTATGAGTTTTTTAAGTTATATGATAATATTTTATAGAAACCAACTTTACTATAGAAATACTAGAGGTCTGGTGCACAAAATTTGTGTGCAGGTACGGTCCCTAGGCCTGGCCTATGATCAGGGCCATCTTCCCCTGCTGCCCATAGCCGGCCCAACCCTCGCCTCCTGCCGCCACCCACCCCCAGTTTCGCGTTCACCATCCGGTGATCAGTGCCTGACGGCTGGGAGAAGGAACCAAGAGGTCGGCTGTTCCCCCCCCCCCCCCCCGCCGCTGGCTAGCCCTGCCCCTGCTGCAGTTCACCCTCTGTGTGTGGGGCTACCGGCACCCCCCACCGCCTGTATCCCCCACCACCCACCCCTGGTTTACAGTTCACTATCAGGCGATCAGAGCCTGCTGGCTGGGGAAAGGGACCAAGAAGTGGTCAGTGCACCTCATAGTGACTGGTCCAGCAGTTGTTCTGGTCGTTCCGCCTTTAGGGTTAATTTGCATATTACCCTTTTATTATATAGGATATCTATACATACAAAGTGTAAATACATAAATTACTATATATGACATATATGTGTGATATAATATACAATGTGTATGACATAAGACATAGAAATATATATATTGTGTCTGCATGTATATGCTGAGACGGGGAGACTAAAAAATAAAAACAAAAATAAGATATTATTAAATACTTTAATATAAAATATAATATATGATTGTTTTGTGGTGTTTCATATGATGAAAGGTGGGACTTTCAGCACTAAGGTATCTAAAATAATTCTAAAAGTCTTGCAAATTCTTTAACTCTAGGCCTAATAACCTAACAAGTATAAGATAATTCCCCTCCCAAAGTATCTCCAGCCAAACTGTATATGATCATATGTAAGGACCTAATGAAGAGATTTTTACATGTGACAGAACTAAAAATTTTTAAGTTAATTTTCAGCTGCTGTTGGGATTTGAGAGGTAAAAATTAATTACACCTTTCACCTCTCACCAAGTTAGTATCCAATTAAGAAATAGACACCAGAAGCTAAGTGATATGTTTAAAAATTATCTTTATTGCTGATAATACTGAACTGGATTTCTGTATGGCCACTGGGTCCTTTAATATACTCTAGCTGGATCCGAAATCTAGAGGTGAGGACCAATCACCTGATTAAAGGGTTTGCTGAGCAGACAACCTTATTAGAATCCTCGTGTTTCCTCTGGGTATAGAAAGGCCCCCCATATATACTTTCAAAGTTGGGCTTGGTCGCTGACCCAGGTGTGTAGATGGGTCCAGAGTGCCAACAGCCAGTTTGAGCCAACTTGAAAGAGAAATCTTAGAAGAGGCTGAGCTACAGGTACTGATGAGTTCTTTCTGCATCATTCTCCACAAAGTCAGACCTTCTTCCCTGGCAACGAGGGAGTGAGTGAGAAAGAAATATTTCTCCCATTCAAATGTTCTCTCTCCTAGTGCAGTGATGCTCCAATGTGGTCCTTGAACTAGTAGCATCAGCATCACCTGAGAATGTGGCAAAAATGCAAATTCTCAGGCTCCAGCCCAGACTTAGGAAATGAGAAACTCTGAGGGCACAGCCCAGCCATCTGATTTTCCACAAGCCCTCCTATGAGGTTCTGATCACAATTATGTCTGTCTGAGAACCACTATCCTGAAGCATGCAACGGAAATTCAGTGTGTGTGAATTTAACTGTAGTTAAAAACTTGTTTTTAATTTTTGAAAAAAAGTTAATAATAGGTTTCATATAACCTGCTATTCCATTTCTAAATGTATACATACTATAAATGAAAACGATCACCTGTAGCTGTTGTTGTCAGTAGTGGTGTGTGTGTTTGTGTGTGGTGTGTGTGTGTTTGTGTGTGTGTGTGTGTGTATGCTAACCACATCCCATTCCAAATATCTGTTTGTGCCTTGAGAAATTGTGTCAAGATTACTGTCCGGCCACATACCCCATGAAGGTACACTGAGAGTCATGAGACTGCCCTCATCATGAGGCCCTTCTATCCATGTATTGTGGGAAGCTTAGCCTATTTGTGGAGCATAAGAGTGCCCCCAGTGTGGTGGAGCCCATGGCCAAGAGGTCAAACACCTTCTCATTTTCTGTCTCATGAATTTTAATAGCACTCTTGGAGGTTAAATTAGAAAAGCACCTTGCTGTCCATCCTTTAGCCATGGCTGTATCCTGAAAAACTCTGGGTCCGGTAGCCAATTGAGCTAAACGCTTATTGTTTTCCACAGAAAGTTCAGAAGGTATTTACGTTTGGCCCCCAGTCCTTCTGGCACCTGCAGTGACCGGTACTGACTGGCATGTTTTTCCCTCGATCGTTTTTCCTGCCAGTGCTGCTGGAAGACTTTCCAGACCCTGCATGCAGATGGCTTTTGACGGAAAAATGTCTCCCTGGGCACCTCCTCGTAGGAACCACATATATCAAAATCCAGCTCCCAGACCACCCCTCCAGCCAAACATTCATAAATGTCCAGGAGGGAAAGAAGTTATGCAGGAAGACTATATCTCTTAATAAAATCTTGAAAGAGTTTCCATTCCATTTCTCATAAATCCTCTGTAAGTGAGTGTCGTACAATACTTTCTTAAGAGGCAAAATCGCCTCCAAATCTTTTCCTGGATCGAGACTACGGGCTCATTTGTACCTGTCCAACGCATCATAATCCATCTCTGGCTTGACAGTAGGAGACACTATTTTTTATTTCATTTATTATATTATTATTCAAGCTCATGTTTAATAAATAGGCTTTCACCGAACACAGCTTCTTTTTAATATGAAAGTCTAATAAAGTTCAGCATCAATGTCACCACTTGTTCGTGGAGTGGAACTTGCTTCAAAAGGCACTGTGCTCTATTTTTGCCTTCTAGAAAGTGGTAGAAATTTGGGGGAGTGGACAGAGCATTGTGAGTCAGAATGTAAACTCTGGAATTCAACAGAATGGGTCAGATTCAAATACCTCTTTGTGATCTAGAGCAAGTAAATTTATTTTCCTGGGCATGCTTTTTTCTTTAATTTTTATTGATTTTATTGGGGTAACACTGATTAATAAAGTTATAGGTTTCAGGTATATAATTCTATAAAACATTATCTGTATATTGTGTTGTGTGTTTACACCCCAAGTCAAGTCTCCTTCCATCACCATTTATCCTCCCATAACCTTTTCTACCTACCCCCATCCCCACCCCCATTCCCTCTGGTAAATCACCATACTATCGTCTGTGCCTAGGAGGTGTGTTGGTTTTTATGCTTAATCCCTTCACCTTTTTCACCCAGCCTCCCAACCTCCTTCCTCTCTGACTGCCGTCAGTCTGTTCTCTGTATCTACGAGTCTGTTTGTATTTTGTTTGCTAATGTATTTTGTTCATTAGAATGCTTTTGTTTCCTTATCTACAGAATGAAGATAATAAAAGATCACTGTAAGAAATTATTTTTAAAATGACCTAAAAGCTTAATGCAATGCCTGGCACATCATATGCATGTATTAAGTGGTATTTTATTATTTTCTTACTAGAGGCCTGGTGCATGAAATTTGTGCATGGGAAGGGGGGGTCCCCTCAGCCCAGCCTGCACCCTCTCCAATCCAGGACCCCTTGGGGGATGTCCAACTGCTGGTTTAGGCCCAATCCCGGGGATCGGGCCTAAACTGGCAGTCAGACATCCCTCTCATAATCCAGGACCGCTGGCTCCTAATCGCTCACCTGCCTGCCTGCCTGGTCACCCCTAACTGCCCCCCGCCCCCGCCAGCCTGATCGCCCCTCAGTGCCTCTGTGTACTGGCCTGATTGCTCCTAACTGCCTCCCCCCCACCAGCCTGGTCACCCCTTACTGCCCCCCATGCTGGCCTGGTTGCCCCCAACTGACCCCCCACTGGCCTAATTGCCCCCAACTGCCCCATGCCAGGCTGGTCGCCCCCAACTGCCCCCCGTGGTGGCTTGGTCAGCCCTCACAGTCCCCCCGCTGGCCTGGTTGCCCCACACAGCCTGCTGTTCAGTCATTTGGTTGTCCCTCACTAACCCCCCTGCTGGCCTGGTCACCCCACACAGCCTGCTTGTGCAGTCATTTGGTCATCCCTCACTAAGCCCCCTGCTGGCCTGGTCATAGGCAGCCATCTGGTGAGGGCATGAGGGTCAATTTGCATCATACCTCTTTATTATATAGGATAGCATTGAATTTAATAATAGCCTCAGGTTCTTCTAAGGTATAGTAGTAATTGCTATTTTTTGAACACATACTATGTGCTATAAACTGCCAAATACTTGATGTGAATTATCTCATTAAAAACTTTCAATAACTCCGCAAGTTAGGTGTTATTGGCATTACCATCTCACAGATGAAGACATTGAGAGGTGGAGACATTCAATGTCCCTTACAGAGGTCACATGGCTAGAAGTAGTGGAATTACAGTATCCTTTAGTGCCTGTCTCCTCTGTAGGGAGAGGCCATCCAAAGCTCCTATAAGTTGGAAGCCTGAATAAGGATGTTAGAAGCTCTGTGGGCCCCCTCAAGGGCATGCAGCATGTCTCGGACATTGGAGCGATGTCTAGAGGGTCATTTCATGATCTAGTGAAACATTGGGAAGTACCTGGAATTTTGACTCTGTCCAATGTGCACTCAGACAGGCCAGAGATGTACATGACCTTGTTCACTTGTTGTAAGTGTTCTGGCTGCCAGCTTCTTTATTTGTAAATGGAGTGAGGAATGCTAACGGGCTCTCAGGGACCTTTAGGGAGGCTATACTGCGTTGTGCTTTGAGCATACAGGCTATGGAATCTGACTGCCTGAAGCTCACCCAGGACCCACTTCACTAGTTGTGTGATCTTGGGGAAATCCCTGTGTCTTTCTTAGCCTCAGTAGCCTTCCTCTTATCAGTACTAGAGAACTAGTGGCATTCTTATAATAACTTCAACAGAATAAATATGACTGAAATGGGGATCACGAACATAGTTCTGCCTATTTTCCTTATGTGAGAAATTCTTCATTATACCACAGTTGCATGAGATCAGTTTCAGGGAATTTAATTGAAATGGCATAGTACATTGTCAGTTACAGGCATCCTAAATGACAGTTATGAGGTCATCCAAGGCCCCTGCTGAGGAACTGGCTTTGGGGTCCAAGAGTTCCAGCAAAGCCCTCAATTGAAGCCACTGCCACATCACAGCTATGACACATCTTAGAAAAACCTGAGCCTTATGTTTATTTTCTACTCACGCAGGGTCTGCAAACTTTTTCTGTAAAGGGCCAGATAGTACATATATTTAGGGTTTGTGGACCAAGAAACAATGTACTCAACTCTTCCAACAATTGGGCCACCAAATGGCCACCACCCAGCCTAACACAACAGGCGATTTCTGAGGGTGTATTTGGACAACCCTGTCCCAGGGTGTAGAGGCTGGGCGCATGCATTCTGGAGCCAAACCACCTGGGTTTGTGTCTACATTTGTCACTTTGTAGCCGGGTGACCTTGGGAAAATGATTGAAACTCCCTTTGCCTTGGTTTCCTGCTGTGTGTAAAGGGACTGAAGATACTATGGGATGCTGGGTTGGATGAGTGAGCATGTGGCAGGCACTTATGCAGTGTGTTTCCTGCAATACAGGATGTTTGTCTTTATTGCTACCATGCCCCTCCAGTTGTTCTCATTTCTCTGTTTTGTAAAACACACCCAGTACCAGCTACGCCTCACTTTGTAGTGATCTAGCTCTCTCTAGTCCTTGTGTCAGGGTTTCTCTCTGTGTGTTTTCATGATTCTCTTGTGTCTGAACCACCTGGGACACATCCAAACCACCTGTTACAAACACAGGTTCCTGGGTCCTTCCCCAGACTTGCTGGATGGTGGCTTTTGGAGGTGGGCCCTGGGAATGATCATTTAATATACTTACGTCACTGGTGGTTGCTCTGCACATGAAGTGTAGGGTCCATTGCCCTCAGAGGTCCCTAAGCCGTCCTTCTGATTAAATTCCAGGCTGGAAGATGAATAGAAAGGAAGAAGGCCAAGCACTGAATGAACATTAATTCCAATTCAGCAGCCTGGCTTGAGGCTCAAAACCCAGTAGTTGAGTACACACTTCTCAATTTCCTCCAAGAAGAGGAGGGAAAGTAGTAACTGACGATTGGGAAAACCAAGCACTGTCCCATCCAGGCTGTGTGGTTGAACCAAGGGAGCTAATGCCATGCAGAAATGAACTCAGCTGAACCCTGTGGATTTGGAACTCAGTGTGGAAAGGCTGACCTTACAGTGTCCCAGGCCTCCTTCCAGAACAGTGGGTTTGGGAGACACACAAGCACCTCCGGACTTCCCCAGCTTCCACGATGAGAAGCAAGCAACCCAGTGTACAGCTGCAGGGAAAAGCCCCCGGGATTACTTTTCCTAAGTGCAACCATCTTCATTGGTCTTCAATTTATGCAATAAGAGTGAATATGTGGGGGTAGATGACTAGTTGTTTGTGTTTTTTTAAGGTAAAAACTTCAAAAAGTGCAAATAAGGTAAAATTTAAAAGCTCTCTTCCACACTCAATCCTTCTCACCAAAGATAACTATAATTATTATTTTCTTCTGTGTCCTTCTAGAAATGTCTTAAGCATATGCATAGTCTTAAGCATATGCATAGAAACTTGCTGGATGCATTTACTAGAAACTCATTTTGTTTACACTAAGAAAATCATACAATATTTACTCTAGGCAACTAGCTCTTTTGAGTTTAATTATATCCTTGGCCAAAGTTCACTTTTAATTCTAAATGTCCACTTCTAACACTTTTATCCTTTCTAATACACCCACCTCCTTCTTCCTCCATTCTGTAATGTCATTCTCTATATTACTTAGAAATTAGACAGATGGACATCTTATCATTATCCCAGTAAGGATGACCGCCTATAGATAGAGAGATATTTCTTAAAATGTAACAAATGCATAGACCAAGCTCTCCGCCACTCTGCAAATCAGCCTGATGTTTCCCTGGGCTCTATCAGCAAAACGCCAATATTGCTTCCCACCCCTCTTTTCCTCTCACTCACAAAATCTGGGGACAGCTTCCAGAATAGTTGATGAGGCTACCAAACCAAGAGGTGACAATGTGCTTGCTTAAAGATCTACATATCCAGGCACCCTGTCTCCTGGATGTCTCCCAGCCCACTTCTAGCAACTCACAATGATCTTTGAAAAGCTATTAGGTAGGGTAGAAGAACATTGATTTGCTCACAAAATCTACAGTGGCTCCATCCTACAAGGCATGGCTCATTCAGGGAGTCAGTAAGATAAATATCTCCAGTGGAGAATATGAGAACTTCCAGAGCACTGAAGTCAAGCAAGCAAGTAGAGTCTGAATCTATAAGAAAAGAGAAAATGTAGATTCCTCAACCATAGACCAGCAGGCCTGATATAGCGTATCAGAAAAATTTGGCAGTGGGCAAGGGAAATGGAGCCTTGTGAACACTTAGTAAAAGAGGAACCAGCATGAAGTCACCAAGACAATGCCATCCTTCAGTACCCATATAACCACATTCCCTTTTTTGGTGCAGTTAACAGACTGACAGACCAGGAAAAATACCATAAACATAGGGGATCAAGAGCTCAGCAGAGGGTTTTACAAAATCCTCGATGAGGGTAGGATGATATTTTATTTAATTTAGCTTCTCAGAATGTCTGACTGGCCAGAGGTAATTAGTGGTGCACCTCAAGATTTGCTGTGATACTTATGGGCCCCATGGATGACACAACGTCAGGGAAAGGACTACTGGGAATCCTGGAAGAATGCAGAAGTCCTAGGTAGGGTGCTTATTACAAGACTGTGTGCTTTGGAGCTGATACGAATGAGCAAAATAAGCCAGGGCCATAGTCAATGATGGAAAGACACAAGGGGTGGTGGGAAACTTAGGAAAAGGGAGAAAAGAGGACAGAGCCCTTCTCTGCCTGGCAGGTGTTGGGGCAGAGGCAATTTCCCTCAGAGTCTATGATCTCCCAGTGTCCTTAGTTTGGGGTAAACTTCATAGAGAAGAAAGGAAAACCTCTAGATACTTAGGAGAAAAACCTTACATGCTCATTAGGAAGAGAATCTATTCAGTAAAGAGAATAAATAGAAAGAGTTCTCATAGATTTTCTAAAGTCCTTCACAAAGAGCAGGCTAGACAACTGGACCCCAGAGGGTCAAGTAGGACTTCAGTAAGTCCTTGGAACTTGACTTCTTGCCTCTCCAGAAATAATGATCTCTGAGTGGATGAGCAAGGGAGTGAGAATCATTCATTCAGTCTACTCTAACTAAATACTCTCTGCCCCAGACCTAGCCTTGTGACTGGTGCTGGGCAGAGAGAAATGTACCAGACACCTCTTGTCTTTAAGGATCTTGTAGCCAAGACCGTGTTTCCCAAGGAGTGGGGCCTGTATTACCTAAATCAGAATGCTTGTGTTAAAAATGTAGATTTTTTGAAACCCACCCTACATTTGTCAAACGTACCTTTTAACAAGTTCCTAGGTCATAGTATTGAACATAAAGTTTAACAGCCGCTGCTCTGATGGAGGCATGTAAGAATCTAGGTAGAGAGTGAATGCATGTATATGGTAGTGATGAAGATATGTGTATTCATACATGTGAGGACATGCTGTGAGAATCTATGGGTGAGCATATGTGAATGCATGTGGTGGAGGGGTGGTTGCCTGGGAAAAGACATATTTATGCATTGTGTTCAATTACATAATCAGAAAAGAACAAAGGACCAGATCCTGAGTTTCTGAAACTAAAAGCAGCTCATGCTCCATCAAGAGCAAGCTTAAGGATCTGAGACATGAAGCATTCTGCCCTCACAATGTAGTCTGTGATCCACGGGATAGAAAATAAGCAAATGCTTTTATACTGTCAGTGTGTTGTGGCAACAGCACTTTTCAGAGACACAGGGATCTGGACTTGTGTTTAGACTGTAACACTTACTATCTGTGTGACCGTGCACAAGAATCATGATTGTGGAGCCTTGATGTTCCTCTCCAAAGAATGGGGTAGCAGCACCAGTCCTTCGGAGTGTTGTAATTCTGGCATTGTGATGTGTCATGCAGCCCTGGTGACCAGATGCATGAAACCTGGAAGAGTGCAAAGTGGCATGGCTTGGGGAGTGAGATCCAGGAGGTTGAAGGTTTTCCTTCTAATACTGCTCTGAGGGTCTTGGGCATCAACTCGGGAATTCACGATGAAGACAGCTGCATCTGTCCTCCTTCATCTGATGAAAGCCTTGCTTTTCCCTGTCCTTTACAACAAGAGCAAGCCATCAAGCCATGGACTTCCTTAGGAGATGCTGTGTTTCCTGTTAGCAGAAGTATTAGAGCACAAACTGGACCATGAGATGCGTGCCCATCCACCAAGAGGACTTTGACTTTGGGCATCTGCCATCTCCCAGAGCCAGGATCCCATAATACTGAGACCCTGGGTTTCCCTAGTGCCCCAGGGTCTTATTCATTGTCTGAGTCCTAATGACATGCTCAGATCCCACATTGGAGTGTCCTTCTTGTCCACTTGTACCACTAAGAATAGCTCTGAGGAGGCCAGCAGAGGTGGCCAGCAGAAGGTCATACATACAAACACGGATTTACATCCAACTCCTCTCCCCAGTGAAGGTGCCACCCGGGCTGGAAGAGATGTGGCCCTCACCACAGGGCCTTTCCCAGATGCACCCCAGAACAGGCTGGGGGCAGTGCTCTGCTCGACTTACTGTGTTTCAATGGCTTCCTACCTACTGGGTTGCCATATGTTCAAGATCATTCTATTGCCAGATGTATGTCAAAGTTTTCCTTTTTAAAATGTAATTTTCCCCAGAATTTATTGGCATCCTACAATGCTGCTTCTTGGCTGCAAAAACAGCTTTTCTGCCATTTGGGCCCAAAATAGAAACCACACGCAACCTTGACAGTAATCATGACCGAGGAGAGAGAATGCACATCTATTTATAAGGCTCCTGAAGGTGAGTTCTTCTTTTGTGCTACTGCTCTGAAGATAAGGTCAACCTAGCTGGGACTATCAGCCTATTGACTATGCAACTTTACTTAAAAATTAATTCAATCACAAATATATAATGATTACCGAAATATAAAATATCATGGGTAAAGTTTGTTACTATCAATTTTTAAAAATGTGAGATGTTCACGAATTTGAGTTTTGTTTAGAAGCCATATATTTTGTTCTTTGCCTTATCATTTATTTCTTGCTCTAAATGTCACATGCATGGTGAGATCTTAGCATCTCATTACTTCATGGATGCTATAATACCCAGGCATGTGTTCATATGAAGAGTATGCTGCTTAAAGAGATGGTAGAAGAACGCTCAAGAATTTTACTGGTATTCAACAAAGCACCAACATGTGTGTTTGACATCCAGGATGCACTTCGTGGAATGGAAATCACATTCACGTTTAAACATTCTTACTCATTTTTATTTGAAGAGTTTGGACAAATAATCAACATATTTGTTTTCCTTTTCATTTCCTGGCATTTGGGATGGCAGCCTTCATGGGCCCAATGGATAATAGTCAACTCAGCTCTGAGAACAAGAGTGTCCATATATCATCCCAGGATACTAATGTTCACCCCACCTCACTCTTTCTCAAAGCTGATCTATTCTTTCCTATCAGCTACCCCTCTAAGGTTGTTGCATTTCTGGGTTGTTCCTTTGTTACCTGGTTTATTTGTTCAAGTAGTTTTGGATAGAAAACATGCTGCCTATTCAAATCTGCAAATTAAAAAAAAAAAATACTGCTGGGTCACCCTGGGGTAGCCATTGGAAAATTCACTACTCTGGAACTTTATCAATGCCAAACTCGAGTGCATTTAAGGTGGATCACGTACACAGTGACATTTTGGGACTTAAGATACTATCAGTCCTATTCACACTTACGCTGCCTCTGCTGAGGATTTTGCTGGGGACTACTTCGGGGGCTCTAGGACAGAGTCTGGCTGCCAGCTGGTGTTGAAATGGAGTTTTCCCTGTGGAGTAATCAATTATCGTTTCCCAAGACGAGCTCGTGGAATGCTGCCAGCACAGTGGGTTGAAGAATCCTGGAGCTGGAACTCTTTCCCAGATGTAGAGGTCGTCCCACGTGCATGTGGTGGTGATAAACCAGAGAGGCAGAGAGAAGAAACAGTGACTATTGAAAGCAGGTCTGATGTGAAGAAAAGTTGTAAAACAGGTAACAGTGATATAACACATATTACATGTAAGTTGTTATCAGCTGAGGATGTTAAAGAAATCAGAGACAGATTTCCAGGGAGCAGTGGAAGGAATGGATCTTAGATATAATCTGTTTCAATCCCCTAATTAGTAGGCAGTAGCTTTGATGGAGAAACTATTATGTGCAAAACACTACACCACTGCAAAAAAAAAAAAAAATACAAAGGAAACAACCCAAACTCTTTCACCAAGGTCTTTACAGGAATATAGCATATTAATAAATAATAATAAAACAAAGTAATATATATGATGATAATTGCTTTTTTGAGCATTTATTAGGTGTGTCAAGTGCTTTGTTAACACTTTTATGCACACAATTTCAATTAATTGCTTTTTTTAAAAACTGCAATTACTTATAAAAAATATTTCAAAAAATACAATAGGCCCTGTTATGATTCCTACTTTACAGGTGGAGAAACTGAGGTTCAGGGCAGTGTTGGCACTAGTGAAGCAAGAGGCACTTGCCCTGGGTATGAAATTAAAGGGGAACACCTTTTTCAGGTATTAAGCAAAAACAAAAAACAAAACACAAAACATATATATCACAAAGACACAGACATGAGTGTGGTGTTAGCCAGAGGGAAAGGTGTTGGGGAATAGGTTGGAAGTGAGCAAAAGAGGGGGTAGGAATGGGGACAGAAAGAGACTTTGCTTGGGGCAATGGGTGGATGGGTGCATGATGCAATGTGCAGATGATGTTTTATTGAGCTGTACACTTGAAACCCATATCGTTTTGTGAACCAATGTCACCTCAATAAATTAAATAAAGGGTAACCCTTCCAAAAACAACAACAACAACACAACAACAACCCACAGTAATCACAATTTGAAACAATCAGGTGTAAAAACATTCACAATGAACAAAATTTCAAAATTTTAAATAAAGACAGTATTAGTATGGCTGAGTTTTTCCTTTGCCTGACTCGGGCTCCAGTCTGGCATGGTGCTGGCTCGGAGCATTGGTTAGAAGACTTTCCAAAGGTCTATGGCAGTTAAGTGGGGCATATGGCCTAAGATATTTGATTTTCCAGCTTGAACTTTCAACCACTGCTCTCCAAGTGTGAAGGTCAAGGGTCTAGTCTTGCTGATGTGAGTCCTGGGCAGGAGTTATCAGGGGAAGTCTATCTTGCCCAGATCTGCAAGTGAGTTAAGATAGAGCAGATGTGAAAAGTCAAGAGAAAAGTGGCAGTGCGCCAAGTCCTGTCCACTGGAGAGGAAAATCCAGCTGGGTTTCAGGAAACTGATCGTGAAATACTGAGATTTGAATACTATTGTCAGGATCAGGGGAACAGCAGCTGAGTGTGCAAGTGGGAGTCCGGACTGGCTACATCCCTGAGTTAGGAAAGGGTTTTTATGAACGCCAAGAAAAATGATGCTCAGACGAGCAAGCACACCCATGAATGGGCCCAGGGAGTCGCTGAGCATCTTGGACCCCAGGGCCACAGCTCAGAATCATTCTAGGTTGGCAGTTGATAAAACCAGGACTTGCCACTTAACAGTCACACCATGTCTCCAGAGAAAGGGTGATTGCCTTATTCAGTTACACATTTCTACCCACACCCCTACCCCCACAAATATTTGAGCCCTGGTCTGGGACAGGGTAGGTTGATAGCTCCTTGGGGACAGGGTGGACCCTGGTTTATGGACACAGAAAGATTCCTTTCTGCTGAACCTCTGAAAACTTGGTAAGAGCACTGTACTAGTTAGGGCTCCTTACCTACTTTTCCTTTTGATTTTCACAATCTTAATCATTTGTAGGTGCTCAAGCAATTGAGCTTGTCTTCAGAGTGGCGAATGTTGGTACTAAGATGCAAGGACTGATCCGGCAAGGGGTTCAGTTGGAGAATGAAGCAAGAGGCACTTGCCTTGAGAGAGTGAGGAATGGATGAATTTCTGATGGAGGAAATACGGAATTTCACTTACAAACTAACGGAATGAGAAAGCTGTTGGAATTTCATAGCAGAGGGCACACCCGGGAGCCCTTCCCAAGTGTCCTCACATTACTGCCTGTTACAGTAATATCTAGATTAATGCAAGAGATGTTTCTCCAACTCCCAGGTAATCTAGAAAATATGTTATTCTGATTTCAGGGGGATTCACCTAACAGGCTCAGAGACAGGAGACCCTAATGTTCTGCTTTTCTCACCAGTACACTGACCTTCCCAAAATAAGTGACTTTCATGAGGAATAGTTCCTTTTATTTTGTGTCACCACTCCACAGCCCTCAAAATTACACGAAGCAATGGGCCTCTCTCCCTCTGGGCCCACCTCCCACATGAAGTGCTTAGGCATGGAGCCAGCTAATGTGGCTTGGCTATTGGCACCTTGAAATGGACGTAAATCCCTAATCTTCTGATTTATTATTTCCTTTTCTTCAAAGAGGGGGGAAGGCAGCAATGCTTGAAG